>NC_090371.1:219025701-221799519 GCF_036365525.1 Heterodontus francisci
TGGGAATGGAGGAGGAGGGGGGGGGAATGGAGGAGGAGGGGGGGGAATGGAGGAGGAGGGGGGGAATGGAGGAGGAGGAGGGGGGGAATGGAGGAGGAGGTGGGGAGGGGGAATGGAGGAGGAGGTGGGGAGGGGGAATGGAGGAGGAGGTGGGGAGGGGGAATGGAGGTGGGGAGGGGGAATGGAGGAGGAGGTGGGGAGGGGGAATGGAGGAGGAGGATGGGGGGGGAATGGAGGAGGAGGGGGGGGAATGGAGGAGGAGGGGGGGGAATGGAGGAGGAGGTGGGGAGGGGGAATGGAGGAGGAGGTGGGGAGGGGGAATGGAGGAGGAGGTGGGGAGGGGGAATGGAGGAGGAGGTGGGGAGGGGGAATGGAGGAGGAGGAGGGGGGGGAATGGAGGAGGAGGAGGGGGGGGGGAATGGAGGAGGAGGAGGGGGGGGGAATGGAGGAGGAGGTGGGGAGGGGGAATGGAGGAGGAGGTGGGGAGGGGGAATGGAGGAGGAGGTGGGGAGGGGGAATGGAGGAGGAGGTGGGGAGGGGGAATGGAGGAGGAGGTGGGGAGGGGGAATGGAGGAGGAGGAGGAGGAGGAGGAGGTGGGGGAGAATGGAGGAGGAGGAGGAGGAGGAGGTGGGGGGTAATGGAGGAGGAGGTGGGGGGGGAATGGAGGAGGAGGAGGAGGTGGGGGGGAATGGAGGAGGAGGTGGGCGGGGGGAATGGAGGAGGAGGAGGAGGTGGGGGGGGGAATGGAGGAGGAGGAGGAGGTGGGGGGGGGAATGGAGGAGGAGGAGGAGGTGGGGGGGGAATGGAGGAGGAGGTGGGGGGGGAATGGAGGAGGAGGAGGAGGAGGTGGGGGGGAATGGAGGAGGAGGTGGGGGGGGAATGGAGGAGGAGGTGGGGGGGGAATGGAGGAGGAGGAGGTGGGGGGGGAATGGAGGAGGAGGAGGAGGAGGAGGTGGGGGGGGAATGGAGGAGGAGGAGGAGGAGGTGGGGGGGGGAATGGAGGAGGAGGAGGAGGAGGAGGTGGGGGGGGAATGGAGGAGGAGGAGGAGGAGGAGGTGGGGGGGGAATGGAGGAGGAGGAGGAGGAGGTGGGGGGGGAATGGAGGAGGAGGAGGAGGAGGTGGGGGGGGAATGGAGGAGGAGGAGGAGGAGGTGGGGGGGGAATGGAGGAGGAGGAGGAGGAGGTGGGGGGGGAATGGAGGAGGAGGAGGAGGAGGTGGGGAGGGAATGGAGGAGGAGGAGGAGGAGTTGGGGGGGAATGGAGGAGGAGGTGGGGGGGGGAATGGAGGAGGAGGAGGAGGTGGGGGGGGGAAATGGAGGAGGAGGAGGAGGAGGTGGGGGGGGGAATGGAGGAGGAGGCGGTGGGGGGGGGAATGGAGGAGGAGGAGGAGGAGGTGGGGGGGGGAATGGAGGAGGAGGTGGGGGGGGGAATGGAGGAGGAGGAGGTGGGGGGGGAATGGAGGAGGAGGAGGAGGAGGAGGAGGTGGGGGGGGAATGGAGGAGGAGGAGGAGGTGGGGGGGGGAATGGAGGAGGAGGAGGTGGGGGGGGGAATGGAGGAGGAGGTGGGGGGGGGAATGGAGGAGGAGGAGGTGGGGGGGGAATGGAGGAGGAGGAGGAGGAGGAGGAGGAGGTGGGGGGGGGAATGGAGGAGGAGGAGGAGGTGGGGGGGGGAATGGAGGAGGAGGAGGAGGAGGTGGGGGGGGGAATGGAGGAGGAGGAGGAGGAGGTGGGGGGGGAATGGAGGAGGAGGTGGGGGGGGAATGGAGGAGGAGGTTGGGGGGGGAATGGAGGAGGAGGTGGGGGGGGAATGGAGGAGGAGGAGGTGGGGGGGGAATGGAGGAGGAGGTGGGGGGGGAATGGAGGAGGAGGTGGGGGGGAATGGAGGAGGAGGTGGAGGGGAATGGAGGAGGAGGTGGGGGGGGAATGGAGGAGGAGGTGAGGGGGGGGGAATGGAGGAGGAGGTGGGGGGGGGGGAATGGAGGAGGAGGTGGGGGGGGGGAATGGAGGAGGAGGTGGGGGGGGGGAAAGGAGGAGGTGGGGGGGGGGGGAATGGAGGAGGAGGTGGGGGGGGAATGGAGGAGGAGGTGGGGGGGGGGGAATGGAGGAGGAGGTGGGGGGGGGGGAATGGAGGAGGAGGTGGGGGGGGAATGGAGGAGGAGGTGGGGGGGGAATGGAGGAGGAGGTGGGGGGGGGAATGGAGGAGGAGGTGGGGGGGGGGAATGGAGGAGGAGGTGGGGGGGGGAATGGAGGAGGAGGAGGAGGTGGGGGGGGGAATGGAGGAGGAGGAGGAGGTGGGGGGGGAATGGAGGAGGAGGTGGGGGGGGGAATGGAGGAGGAGGAGGAGGAGGTGGGGGGGGGAATGGAGGAGGAGGAGGAGGAGGTGGGTGGGGGAATGGAGGAGGAGGAGGAGGAGGAGGTGGGGGGGGGAATGGAGGAGGAGGAGGAGGTGGGGGGGGGGAATGGAGGAGGAGGAGGAGGTGGGGGGGGAATGGAGGAGGAGGAGGTGGGGGGGGAATGGAGGAGGAGGAGGTGGGGGGGGAATGGAGGAGGAGGAGGTGGGGGGGGGAATGGAGGAGGAGGTGGGGGGGGGAATGGAGGAGGAGGAGGAGGTGGGGGGGGAATGGAGGAGGAGGAGGAGGTGGTGGGGGGAATGGAGGAGGAGGAGGTGGGGGGGGGAATGGAGGAGGAGGAGGTGGGGGGGGAATGGAGGAGGAGGAGGTGGGGGGGGAATGGAGGAGGAGGAGGAGGAGGGGGGGGAATGGAGGAGGAGGAGGGGGGGGAATGGAGGAGGAGGAGGAGGGGGGGGAATGGAGGAGGAGGAGGAGGGGGGGGGAATGGAGGAGGAGGAGGAGGGGGGGGGAATGAGGAGGAGGAGGAGGAGGGGGGAATGGAGGAGGAGGAGGAGGAGGGGGGAATGGAGGAGGAGGAGGAGGAGGGGGGAATGGAGGAGGAGGAGGAGGAGGGGGGAATGGAGGAGGAGGAGGAGGAGGGGGAATGGAGGAGGAGGAGGAGGAGGAGGGGGGAATGGAGGAGGAGGAGGAGGAGGATGGAGGAGGAGGAGGAGGAGGAGGGGGGAATGGAGGAGGAGGAGAAGGAGGGGGGAATGGAGGAGGAGGAGGAGGAGGGGGGAATGGAGGAGGAGGAGGAGGAGGGGAATGGAGGAGGAGGAGGAGGGGAATGGAGGAGGAGGAGGAGGAGGAGGGGAATGGAGGAGGAGGAGGAGGAGGGGGGGAATGGAGGAGGAGGGGGGGAATGGAGGAGGAGGAGGAGGAGGGGGGGAATGGAGGAGGAGGAGGAGGAGGGGGGGAATGGAGGAGGAGGAGGAGGAGGGGGGGAATGGAGGAGGAGGAGGAGGAGGGGGGGAATGGAGGAGGAGGAGGAGGAGGAGGGGGGGAATGGAGGAGGAGGAGGAGGAGGGGGGGAATGGAGGAGGAGGAGGAGGAGGGGGGGAATGGAGGAGGAGGAGGAGGAGGGGGGGAATGGAGGAGGAGGAGGAGGAGGGGGGGAATGGAGGAGGAGGAGGAGGAGGAGGGGGGGAATGGAGGAGGAGGAGGAGGAGGAGGGGGGGAATGGAGGAGGAGGAGGAGGAGGAGGGGAATGGAGGAGGAGGAGGAGGAGGGGGGGAATGGAGGAGGAGGAGGAGGAGGGGAATGGAGGAGGAGGAGGAGGAGGAGGGGGGGAATGGAGGAGGAGGAGGGGGGGGAATGGAGGAGGAGGAGGGGGGGGAATGGAGGAGGAGGAGGGGGGGGAATGGAGGAGGAGGAGGGGGGGGAATGGAGGAGGAGGAGGGGGGGGAATGGAGGAGGAGGAGGGGGGGGAATGGAGGAGGAGGAGGGGGGGAATGGAGGAGGAGGAGGGGGGGGAATGGAGGAGGAGGAGGGGGGGGAATGGAGGAGGAGGAGGGGGGGGAATGGAGGAGGAGGAGGGGGGGAATGGAGGAGGAGGGGGGGGAATGGAGGAGGAGGAGGTGGAATGGAGGAGGAGGAGGAGGAGGGGGGGGAATGGAGGAGGAGGAGGAGGGGGGGAATGGAGGAGGAGGAGGGGGGGAATGGAGGAGGAGGAGGAGGGGGGGGAATGGAGGAGGAGGAGGAGGGGGGGGAATGGAGGAGGAGGAGGAGGGGGGGGAATGGAGGAGGAGGAGGAAGTGGGGGGAATGGAGGAGGAGGAGGAGGAGGGGGGGGAATGGAGGAGGGGGAGGAGGAGGAGGGGGGGAATGGAGGGGGAGGAGGAGGAGGGGGGGGAATGGAGGAGGAGGAGGAGGGGGGGAATGGAGGAGGAGGTGGGGGGGGGAATGGAGGAGGAGGTGGGGGGGGGGGAATGGTGGAGGAGGAGGAGGTGGGGGGGGAATGGAGGAGGAGGAGGAGGAGGGGAGGGGAGAATGGAGGAGGAGGAGGAGGTGGGGAGGGGAGAATGGAGGAGGAGGAGGAGGTGGGGAGGGGAGAATGGAGGAGGAGGAGGAGGTGGGGAGGGGAGAATGGAGGAGGAGGAGGAGGTGGGAGGGGAGAATGGAGGAGGAGGAGGTGGGGAGGGGAGAATGGAGGAGGAGGAGGAGGTGGGGAGGGGAGATTGGAGGAGGAGGAGGAGGTGGGGAGGGGGGGAATGGAGGAGGAGGAGGTGGGGGGGGAATGGAGGAGGGGGAGGAGGAGGGGGGGAATGGAGGAGGAGGAGGGGGGAATGGAGGAGGAGGAGGAGGAGGGGGGGGAATGGAGGAGGAGGGGGGGGAATGGAGGAGGAGGAGGAGGAGGGGGGGGAATGGAGGAGGAGGAGGAGGAGGGGGGGGAATGGAGGAGGAGGAGGAGGAGGGGGGGGAATGGAGGAGGAGGAGGAGGAGGTGGGGGGGGAATGGAGGAGGAGGAGGTGGGGGGGGGAATGGAGGAGGAGGAGGAGGAGGTGGGGTGGGGAATGGAGGAGGAGGAGGAGGAGGTGGGGGGGGGCGGGAATGGAGGAGGAGGAGGTGCGGGGGGGAATGGAGGAGGAGGAGGAGGTGGGGGGGGGAATGGAGGAGGAGGAGGAGGTGGGGGGGGGGAGAATGGAGGAGGAGGAGGTGGGGGGGGAGAATGGAGGAGGAGGAGGAGGAGGAGGAGGTGGGGGGGAGAATGGAGGAGGAGGAGGAGGTGGGGGGGGGATAATGGAGGAGGAGGAGGAGGAGGAGGTGGGGGGGGGAGAATGGAGGAGGAGGAGGAGGAGGTGGGGGGGGGGAGAATGGAGGAGGAGGAGGAGGAGGTGGGGGGGGAGAATGGAGGAGGAGGAGGAGGAGGAGGTGGGGGGGGAGAATGGAGGAGGAGGAGGAGGAGGAGGTGGGGGGGGAGAATGGAGGAGGAGGAGGAGGAGGTGGGGGGGGAGAATGGAGGAGGAGGAGGAGGAGGTGGGGGGGGGGAGAATGGAGGAGGAGGAGGAGGAGGTGGGGGGGGGGAGAATGGAGGAGGAGGAGGTGGGGGGGGGAGAATGGAGGAGGAGGAGGTGGGGGGGGAGAATGGAGGAGGAGGAGGTGGGGGGGGGGGAGAATGGAGGAGGTGGGGGGGGGGGAGAATGGAGGAGGAGGAGGTGGGGGGGGAGAATGGAGGAGGAGGAGGAGGTGGGGGGGGGGAATGGAGGTGGAGGAGGTGGAGGTGGAGGAGGAGGAGGTGGGGGGGGAATGGAGGAGGAGGAGGAGGAGGAGGTGGGGGGGGGAATGGAGGAGGAGGAGGAGGAGGTGGGGGGGGAATGGAGGAGGAGGAGGAGGTGGGGGGGGGAATGGAGGAGGAGGTGGGGGTGGGGAATGGAGGAGGAGGTGGGGGTGGGGAATGGAGGAGGAGGTGGGGGTGGGGAATGGAGGAGGAGGTGGGGGTGGGGAATGGAGGAGGAGGTGGGGGTGGGGAATGGAGGAGGAGGTGGGGGTCGGGGAATGGAGGAGGAGGTGGGGGTGGGGAATGGAGGAGGAGGTGGGGGGGGGGGAATGGAGGAGGAGGTTGGGGGGGGGGAATGGAGGAGGAGGAGGTGGGGGGGGGAATGGAGGAGGAGGAGGTGGGGGGGGGGATGGAGGAGGAGGTGGGGGGGGGATGGAGGAGGAGGTGGGGGGGGAATGGAGGAGGTGGGGGGGGGAATGGAGGAGGTGGGGGGGGGAATGGAGGAGGTGGGGGGGGAATGGAGGAGGTGGTGGAGGGGGGGAATGGAGGAGGTGGTGGAGGGGGGGAATGGAGGTGGAGGTGGGAATGGAGGAGGAGGAGGAGGTGGGGGGGGAATGGAGGAGGAGGAGGAGGTGGGGGGGGAATGGAGGAGGAGGAGTAGGTGGGGGGGGGGAATGGAGGAGGAGGAGTAGGTGGGGGGGGGAATGGAGGAGGAGGAGTAGGTGGGGGGGGAATGGAGGAGGAGGAGGAGGAGGTGGGGGGATGGAGGAGGAGGAGGTGGGGCGGGGAATGGTGGAGGAGGAGGGGGGATGGAGGAGTAGGTGGGGGGGGGGAATGGAGGAGGAGGAGTAGGTGGGGGGGGGAATGGAGGAGGAGGAGGAGGAGGTGGGGGGATGGAGGAGGAGGAGGTGGGGCGGGAAATGGTGGAGGAGGAGGGGGGATGGAGGAGGAGGAGGGGGGATGGAGGAGGAGGAGGGGGGATGGAGGAGGAGGAGGAGGAGGAGGGGGGATGGAGGAGGAGGAGGAGGAGGAGGGGGGGGAATGGTGGAGGAGGAGGTGTGGGGGGGAATGGTGGAGGAGGAGGTGGGGGGGGGGGAATGGTGGAGGAGGAGGTGGGGGGGGGGAATGGTGGAGGAGGAGGTGGTGGGGGGGGGGAATGGCGGAGGAGGAGGAGGTGGGGGGGGGAATGGAGGAGGAGGAGGAGGTGGGGGGGGAATGGAGGAGGAGGAGGAGGTGGGGGGGGAATGGAGGAGGAGGAGGAGGTGGGGGGGGGGAATGGAGGAGGAGGAGGAGGTGGGGGGGGGAATGGAGGAGGAGGAGGAGGTGGGGGGGGGAATGGAGGAGGAGGAGGAGGAGGTGGGGGGGGGAATGGAGGAGGAGGAGGAGGTGGGGGGGGAATGGAGGAGGAGGAGGAGGTGGGGGGGGAATGGAGGAGGAGGAGGAGGTGGGGGGGGGAATGGAGGAGGAGGAGGAGGTGGGGGGGGAATGGAGGAGGAGGAGGAGGTGGGGGGGGAATGGAGGAGGAGGAGGAGGAGGTGGTGGGGGGGAATGGAGGAGGAGGAGGAGGAGGTGGTGGGGGGGGAATGGAGGAGGAGGAGGAGGTGGTGGGGGGGAATGGAGGAGGAGGAGGAGGTGGTGGGGGGGAATGGAGGAGGAGGAGGTGGTGGGTGGGGAATGGAGGAGGAGGAGGAGGTGGGGGGGGGAATGGAGGAGGAGGAGGAGGTGGGGGGGAATGGAGGAGGAGGAGGAGGTGGGGGGGGGAATGGAGGAGGAGGAGGAGGAGGTGGGGGGAATGGAGGAGGAGGAGGAGGAGGTGGGGGGGAATGGAGGAGGAGGAGGAGGAGGTGGGGGGGGAATGGAGGAGGAGGAGGTGGGGGGGAATGGAGGAGGAGGAGGAGGAGGTGGGGGGGGAATGGAGGAGGAGGAGGTGAGGAGGAGGATGAGAGGAGGTGGTGGGGGGGGAATGGAGGAGGAGGAGGAGGTGGTGGGGGGGAATGGAGGAGGAGGGGAGGTGGTGGGGGGGGAATGGAGGAGGAGGAGGAGGTGGGGGGGGAATGGAGGAGGAGGAGGTGGTGGGGGGAATGGAGGAGGTGAGGAGGAGGTGGGGGGGAATGGAGGAGGAGGAGGAGGAGGTGGGGGGAATGGAGGAGGAGGAGGAGGAGGTGGGGGGGGAATGGAGGAGGAGGAGGAGTGAAGGTGTGGGGGGAATGGAGGAGGAGGAGGAGGAGGTGGGGGGGGAATGGAGAGAGGAGGAGGAGGAGGTGGTGGGGGAATGGAGGAGGAGGAGGAGGTGGGGGGGGAATGGAGGAGGAGGAGGTGGGGGGGGAATGGAGGAGGAGGAGGAGGAGGTGGGGGGGGAATGGAGGAGGAGGAGGAGGTGGGGGGGAATGGAGGAGGAGGAGGAGGTGGGGGGGGAATGGAGGAGGAGGAGGAGGTGGGGGGAATGGAGGAGGAGGAGGAGGTGGGGGGGGGAATGGAGGAGGAGGAGGAGGTGGGGGGGGAATGGAGGAGGAGGAGGAGGAGGTGGTGGGGGGGGGAATGGAGGAGGAGGAGGAGGAGGTGGAGGGGATGGAGGAGGAGGAGGTGGGGGGATGGAGGAGGAGGAGGAGGAGGTGGGGGGATGGAGGAGGAGGAGGTGGAGGTGGGGGGATGGAGGAGGAGGAGGTGGGGCGGGGAATGGAGGAGGAGGAGGAGGTGGGGATGGAGGAGGTGGGGGATGGAGGGGGATGGAGGTGGAGGAGGGGGGGATGGAGGTGGAGGAGGGGGGATGGAGGTGGAGGAGGGGGGATGGAGGTGGAGGAGGGGGGATGGAGGTGGAGGAGGGGGGATGGAGGTGGAGGTGGAGGAGGGGGGATGGAGGAGGGGGGATGGAGGAGGGGGGATGGAGGAGGGGGGATGGAGGAGGGGGGATGGAGGAGGAGGTGGAGGAGGGGGGATGGAGGAGGAGGTGGAGGAGGGGGGATGAGGAGGAGGTGGAGGAGGGGGGATGGAGGAGGAGGTGGAGGAGGGGGGATGGTGGAGGAGGGGGGATGGAGGAGGAGGGGGGATGGAGGAGGAGGGGGGATGGAGGAGGAGGAGGAGGAGGGGGGATGGAGGAGGAGGAGGTGGAGGGGGGTTGGAGGAGGAGGAGGAGGAGGGGGGATGGAGGAGGAGGAGGAGGGGGGATGGAGGGGAGGAGGAGGAGGGGGGATGGAGGAAGAGGAGGAGGAGGGGGGATGAGGAAGAGGAGGAGGAGGGGGGATGGAGGAAGAGGAGGAGGAGGGGGGATGGAGGAAGAGGAGGAGGAGGGGGGATGGAGGAGGAGGGGGATGGAGGAGGAGGAGGAGGAGGGGGGATGGAGGAGGAGGAGGTGGGGGGGGGAATGGAGGAGGAGGAGGAGGTGGGGGGGGAATGGAGGAGGAGGAGGAGGTGGGGGGGGGAATGGAGGAGGAGGAGGAGGTGGGGGGGGGGAATGGAGGAGGAGGAGGAGGTGGGGGGGGGGAATGGAGGAGGAGGAGGAGGTGGGGGGGGGAATGGAGGAGGAGGAGGAGGTGGGGGGGGGAATGGAGGAGGAGGAGGAGGTGGGGGGGGGAATGGAGGAGGAGGAGGAGGTGGGGGGGGGAATGGAGGAGGAGGAGGAGGTGGGGGGGGGAATGGAGGAGGAGGAGGAGGTGAGGGGGGGGGAATGGAGGAGGAGGAGGAGGTGGGGGGGGGAATGGAGGAGGAGGAGGAGGTGGGGGGGGGAATGGAGGAGGAGGAGGAGGTGGGGGGGGAATGGAGGAGGAGGAGGAGGTGGGGGTGGGGAATGGGAGGAGGAGGAGGAGGTGGTGGGGGGGGGAATGGAGGAGGAGGAGGAGGTGGTGGGGGGGGGAATGGAGGAGGAGGAGGAGGTGGGGGGGGAATGGAGGAGGAGGAGGAGGAGGTGGGGGGGGAATGGAGGAGGAGGAGGAGGAGGTGGGGGGGGGGAATGAGGAGGAGGAGGAGGAGGTGGGGGGGGGAATGGAGGAGGAGGAGGAGGTGGGGGGGGGAATGGAGGAGGAGGAGGTGGGGGGGGGAATGGAGGAGGAGGTGGGGGGGGGAATGGAGGAGGAGGAGGAGGTGGGGGGGAATGGAGGAGGAGGTGGGGGGGGGGAATGGAGGAGGAGGAGGAGGAGGAGGTGGGGGGGGGAATGGAGGAGGAGGAGGAGGCGGAGGTGGGGGGGGGAATGGAGGAGGAGGAGGAGGCGGAGGTGGGGGGGGGGAATGGAGGAGGAGGAGGAGGAAGGTGGGGGGAATGGAGGAGGAGGAGGAGGAGGAGGTGGGGGGGGGAATGGAGGAGGAGGAGGAGGAGGTGGGGGGGGAATGGAGGAGGAGGAGGAGGAGGTGGGGGGGGGGAATGGAGGAGGAGGAGGAGGAGGTGGGGGGGGGGAATGGAGGAGGAGGAGGTGGGGGGGGAATGGAGGAGGAGGAGGAGGTGGGGGGGGAATGGAGGAGGAGGAGGAGGAGGAGGTGGGGGGGGAATGGAGGAGGAGGAGGAGGTGGGGGGGAATGGAGGAGGAGGAGGAGGTGGGGGGTTAATGGAGGAGGAGGAGGAGGAGGTGGGGGGGAATGGAGGAGGAGGAGGAGGTGGGGGGGAATGGAGGAGGAGGAGGAGGTGGTGGGGGGGGAATGGAGGAGGAGGAGGAGGAGGTGGGGGGGGAATGGAGGAGGAGGAGGAGGTGGGGGGGGAATGGAGGAGGAGGAGGAGGAGGTGGGGGGGAATGGAGGAGGAGGAGGAGGAGGTGGGGGGGAATGGAGGAGGAGGAGGAGGAGGTGGGGGGGGAATGGAGGAGGAGGAGGAGGAGGTGGGGGGGAATGGAGGAGGAGGAGGAGGAGGTGGGGGGGGAATGGAGGAGGAGGAGGAGGAGGTGGGGGGGGGAATGGAGGAGGAGGAGGAGGAGGTGGTGGGGGGAATGGAGGAGGAGGAGGAGGAGGTGGGGGGGGGAATGGAGGAGGAGGAGGAGGAGGTGGGGGGGGAATGGAGGAGGAGGAGGAGGAGGTGGGGGGGGGAATGGAGGAGGAGGAGGAGGTGGGGGGGAATGGAGGAGGAGGAGGAGGTGGGGGGGAATGGAGGAGGAGGAGGAGGAGGTGGGGGGGGAATGGAGGAGGAGGAGGAGGTGGGGGGGGAATGGAGGAGGAGGAGGAGGTGGGGGGGGGAATGGAAGGAGGAGGAGGAGGAGGTGGGGGGGGAATGGAGGAGGAGGGAGGAGGAGGTGGGGGGTGGAATGGAGGAGGAGGAGGACGTGGGGGCGGAATGGAGGAGGAGGAGGACGTGGGGGGGGGAATGGAGGAGGAGGAGGATGAGGTGGGGGGGGAATGGAGGAGGAGGAGGAGGAGGAGGAGGTGGGGGGGGAATGGAGGAGGAGGAGGAGGAGGAGGTGGGGGGGAATGGAGGAGGAGGAGGAGGTGGGGGGCGAATGGAGGAGGAGGAGGAGGAGGAGGTGGGGGGGGAATGGAGGAGGAGGAGGAGGAGGTGGGGGGGGAATGGAGGAGGTGGGGGGGGGAATGGAGGAGGAGGAGGTGGGGGGAGGAATGGAGGAGGTGGGGGGGGAATGGAGGAGGAGGAGGAGGAGGAGGTGGGGGGAATGGAGGAGGAGGAGGAGGAGGAGGGAGGTGGGGGGGGAATGGAGGAGGAGGAGGAGGAGGAGGTGGGGGGGGAATGGAGGAGGAGGAGGAGGAGGAGGTGGGGGGGAATGGAGGAGGAGGAGGAGGAGGAGGAGGGGGGGGAATGGAGAGGAGGAGGAGGAGGAGGTGGGGGGGAATGGAGGAGGAGGAGGAGGAGGTGGGGGGGGAATGGAGGAGGAGGAGGAGGAGGTGGGGGGGAATGGAGGAGGAGGAGGAGGAGGTGGTGGGGGGAATGGAGGAGGAGGAGGAGGAGGAGGAGGTGGGGGGGAATGGAGGAGGAGGAGGAGGAGGAGGAGGTGGGAGGGGGAATGGAGGAGGAGGAGGAGGAGGAGGAGGTGGGGGGGGAATGGAGGAGGAGGAGGAGGAGGGGGGGGGGAATGGAGGAGGAGGAGGAGGAGGAGGTGGGGGGGAATGGAGGAGGAGGAGGAGGAGGAGGTGGGGGGGGGAATGGAGGAGGAGGAGGAGGAGGGGAGGGGAATGGAGGAGGAGGAGGAGGAGGTGGGGCGGGGAATGGAGGAGGAGGAGGAGGAGGTGGGGAGGGGAATGGAGGAGGAGGAGGAGGAGGTGGGGGGGGAATGGAGGAGGAGGAGGAGGAGGAGGAGGTGGGGCGGGGAATGGAGGAGGAGGAGGAGGAGGAGGAGGTGGGGCGGGGGAATGGAGGAGGAGGAGGAGGAGGAGGAGGTGGGGCGGGGAATGGAGGAGGAGGAGGAGGAGGAGGTGGGGCGGGAATGGAGGAGGAGGAGGAGGAGGAGGTGGGGCGGGGGAATGGAGGAGGAGGAGGAGGAGGAGGTGGGGCGGGGAATGGAGGAGGAGGAGGAGGAGGAGGAGGAGGAGGTGGGGCGGGGAATGGAGGAGGAGGAGGAGGAGGAGGTGGGGCGGGGAATGGAGGAGGAGGAGGAGGAGGTGGGGCGGGGAATGGAGGAGGAGGAGGAGGTGGGGAGGGGAATGGAGGAGGAGGAGGAGGAGGTGGGGCGGGGAATGGAGGAGGAGGCGTGAGGGGGAGGGAATGGAGGAGGAGGCGTGAGGGGGAGGGAATGGATGAGGAGGCGTGAGGGGGAGGGAATGGAGGAGGAGGCGTGAGGGGGAGGGAATGGAGGAGGAGGCGTGAGGGGGAGGGAATGGAGGAGGAGGCGTGAGGGGGAGGGAATGGAGGAGGAGGCTGTGAGGGGGAGGGAATGGAGGAGGAGGCGTGAGGGGGAGGGAATGGAGGAGGAGGCGTGAGGGGGAGGGAATGGAGGAGGAGGCGTGAGGGGGAGGGAATGGAGGAGGAGGCGTGAGGGGGAGGGAATGGAGGAGGAGGCGTGAGGGGGAGGGGGAATGGAGGAGGAGGCGTGAGGGGAGGGGGAATGGAGGAGGAGGCGTGAGGGGGAGGGGGAATGGAGGAGGAGGCGTGAGGGGGAGGGGGAATGGAGGAGGAGGCGTGAGGGGGAGGGGGAATGGAGGAGGGGGAGTGGAGGGGGAGGGGGAGGGGAGGGGAGGGGGAATGGAGGAGGGGGAGTGGAGGGGGAGGGGGAGGGGAGGGGAGGGGGAGGGGAGGGGAGGGGGAGTGGAGGGGGGGAATGGAGGGGGAGGGGGAATGGAGGGGAGATGGAGGGGGAGGGGGAATGGAGGGGGAGGGGGAATGGAGGGGGAATGGAGGGGGAATGGAGGGGGAATGGAGGGGGAATGGAGGGGGAATGGAGGGGGAGGGGGAGGAATGGAGGAGGAGGAGGCGTGAGGAGGAGGGGGAATGGAGGAGGAGGAGGGGGAATGGAGGAGGAGGAGGGGGAATGGAGGAGGAGGAGGAGGGGAATGGAGGAATGGAGGAGGAGGAGGCGTGAGGGAGGAATGGAGGAGGAGGAGGCGTGAGGGGGAGGGGGAATGGAGGAGGAGGGGGAATGGAGGAGGAGGGGGAATGGAGGGGGAGTAGGAGGGGGGGGAATAGAGGAGGGGGGAATGGAGGTGGTGGGGGGGAATGGCGGAGGAGGTGGTGGGGGGGAATGGCGGAGGAGGTGGTGGGGGGGAATGGCGGAGGAGGTGGTGGGGGGGAATGGCGGAGGAGGTGGTGGGGGGGAATGGCGGAGGAGGTGGTGGGGGGGAATGGCGGAGGAGGTGGTGGGGGGGAATGGCGGAGGAGGTGGTGGGGGGGAATGGAGGAGGAGGAGGTGGGGGGGAATGGAGGAGGAGGAGGAGGAGGTGGTGGGGGGGAATGGCAGTGGGGGGAGAGGGAATGGAGGAGGAGGCGTGAGGGGGGGGAATGGCAGTGGGGGGAGAGGGAATGGAGGAGGAGGCGTGAGGGGGGGGAATGGAGGAGGAGGCGTGAGGGGGGGGAATGGAGGAGGAGGCGTGAGGGGGGGGAATGGAGGAGGAGGCGTGAGGGGGGGAATGGAGGAGGAGGCGTGAGGGGGGGAATGGAGGAGGAGGCGTGAGGGGGAGGGAATGGTGGAGGAGGCGTGAGGGGGGGGAATGGAGGAGGAGGCGTGAGGGGGGGAATGGAGGAGGAGGCGTGAGGGGGGGAATGGAGGAGGAGGCGTGAGGGGGGGAATGGAGGAGGAGGCGTGAGGGGGAGGGAATGGAGGAGGAGGCGTGAGGGGGAGGGAATGGAGGAGGAGGCGTGAGGGGGAGGGAATGGAGGAGGAGGCGTGAGGGGGAGGGAATGGAGGAGGAGGCGTGAGGGGGAGGGAATGGAGGAGGAGGCGTGAGGGGGAGGGAATGGAGGAGGAGGCGTGAGGGGGAGGGAATGGAGGAGGAGGCGTGAGGGGGAGGGAATGGAGGAGGAGGCGTGAGGGGGAGGGAATGGAGGAGGAGGCGTGAGGGGGAGGGAATGGAGGAGGAGGCGTGAGGGGGAGGGAATGGAGGAGGAGGCGTGAGGGGGAGGGAATGGAGGAGGAGGCGTGAGGGGGAGGGAATGGAGGAGGAGGCGTGAGGGGGAGGGAATGGAGGAGGAGGCGTGAGGGGGGGGAATGGAGGAGGAGGCGTGAGGGGGGGGAATGGAGGAGGAGGCGTGAGGGGGGGGAATGGAGGAGGAGGCGTGGGGGGGGAATGGAGGAGGAGGCGTGGGGGGGGGAATGGAGGAGGAGGCGTGGGGGGGGAATGGAGGAGGAGGCGTGAGGTGGGGGGGAATGGAGGAGGAGGCGTGGGGGGGGAATGGAGGAGGAGGCGTGAGGTGGGGGGGAATGGAGGAGGAGGCGTGAGGTGGGGGGGAATGGAGGAGGAGGCGTGAGGTGGGGGGGAATGGAGGAGGAGGCCTGAGGTGGGGGGGAATGGAGGAGGAGGCCTGAGGTGGGGGGGAATGGGGGGGAATGGAGGAGGAGGCGTGAGGTGGGGGGGAATGGAGGAGGAGGCGGAGGTGGGGGGGAATGGAGGAGGAGGCGGAGGTGGGGGGGAATGGAGGAGGAGGCGGAGGTGGGGGGGAATGGAGGAGGAGGCGGAGGTGGGGGGGAATGGAGGAGGAGGAGGAGGAGGTGGGGCGTGGGTGAAACCGGAGGGGGAGTGTGTGGGGAAACCTGGAGGTGTAGGAGGGTGGGTGGGTGGTGGGGGTTAGCTGTTGGTGGTGTAGGCGTTCTTGGGGGGACACCACTGGGGGTGGGGGTACCTGAGGAGGAGTGGATTCTGGGGTGTGGGAATCTGGAGGACGATTGGTGGGGGGGTGTGGTAATCCGGAGTTGGAGGGGGTGACGGCATGGAGGGGGTGCCGAAGGAGATGGAGAAGCAGGTGACGGAACTGGTTTGGCAACTGAGTGGTGAGTTGTGGGGGTGGGGAAGAGGGTGATGGAGAGGTGGAAGGGGGTTAAGAGGGTGACGGAGGGTGGGTAGATGAAGAGGGTGACGGAGGGTTGGGGGTGATGGGGAGGGTGACTGAACGGTTGGGGGCAGGAGAGGGAGACGGTGAGGTGGAGAGGGAGTTGGAGAGGCGAGAGCGAGGGAGATGGCGACGGATTGGGGAGAGGGAGGAGGAGACTGTCGGGTGGGGTGGGAAAAATAGTCAAAGAGCCATTTACTTTTACCCATGCTGGTTCTCCACGGAGCTATGCAGTCAGTCCCGGCCCTGCAAGTCTATTTCTCTCAGGTGACCATCCAACTTCCTCTTGAAGTCTCCATTCCACTGCCCTTGTGGGCAGCGAGTTCCCAATCATTACCATTTGTTGTGTAAAAAACGTTCTTCCTCATATTCCCCAAGCATCTTTTGCACAAAACTTTCAATCTGTGTTCCCTAGTCCTAGAAGGGGGTGGGGTGAAAGAGAGAACAAGCCACGCACAAGCGCACACAGAGCGGTGAGAGGACAGGGGCCAGAGACAAAATGCTTGACACCATCCAGGACAAAGCATCCTGCGGATCAGTGCTTCTACCACTTAACTTAATATTCACCTCCCTTATCTCATGCACTCTAGCACTCTACTATCTGAAGGATGCATTATAATAACTCACTAAGCTTACTTTGACAACCCCTCTCTGCTTTGTGACTTCTTTCACTAGTCAACAGTAGCAATATCATGGATACACCATCTCCTCTAGGTTCCCCAATTAAAATCACACACCTTACTAGGAAACGTTGGAACAGGAGTAGAGCATTCAGCCCTTCAAATCTTTTCTGCCATTGAGTTAGATCATGACTGATCTGTACCTTAACTCAATTTACTTTTCATTGTTCTTAATTTCTCTATCATTACGCTGAAAAAATTCTTTGATCTCTGTGATGAAAAGTTCACTTGACCCAGGCAGGATATTGGACTTGGATGTATATCACCATTCCTTCATTGCTACTAGGTCAATCCTGGAATTCCCTGCCTGACTTCTTATTGACACCATTAGTTCTGGAATAACAGTGGTTCAGGAAGGTCGCCCACTATCACCTCAAGGCAATTGGAAATGAACAATAAATTTCATAGTGCTATAACCTGAGTTCAAACCACGAAATTAGAAATTTATGAAACCCTGCAAAAATTTATACAAATCTGAAGGTGTATGAGCATGCAACCAATCTACCATTCTCCTAAACTTTTTAAAAAGAAAGACTTACATTACACTTTTCATGACTACTGGCATTATCAAGCTCGACGAGGCAGTGAAGTACTTTTTGAAGTAGTCGCTCTTGTAATGTAGGAAATGTGACAGTCCAACTTGTGCAAGACAGGCTCCCACAAACAGCAATGTGATGATGACCAGATAATCTATCTTTGTGGTGTTGAGGGATAAATATTGGCCAGGACACCAGGGATAACTGCCCTGCTCTTCAAAATAGTGCCATGGGGCCTTTTACTTCCACTTGAACAGGCAGATGGAGCATCAGTTTAATGTCTCAAGTGAAAGACGGCATCTCTGCCAGAGCAGCACTCCCTCAGTACTGCACTGGGATGTGAGGTGAGATTTGTGTGTTCAAGCCCTGGAGTGGAATTTGAACCCAGAATCTGTGACTTAGTGGCAAGAGTGCTACCAACTGAGCCACGGCTGACATTAAGTAATTAATTAATCGCATCTAGGAGGATAAAATATAACATTGGCTAGAGGATACTGATATTAAAGGGTTCCGAATTTCATTAACATAAAATCTGTTCGATAATAAATAGGAGCTAAGGAAATAAAATAAAACTAAGAAAAAAAACAAGACTAATTAGCAACAGATTAATCTGAAATCAAACTATATTTAAATATACAATTACTTGGAATCTAGATTATATCTCAAATTAAATGAAAACTAATGAATAAAAATCAGAAATGCAGTTTAGTTCGTGTGCCAGGACTGTAATATGTAGGAGTTTGTGTACAGCAAGACAGTCTGGAGTGAACACGTCTGCAGTAAATGTCTGACTTGAGATTGAGTTTGAGTTAGACACTTGGACACAAGGGAGACGAAGGAATTTTTGGATAGTTTTCTGCAGAGTGGAGTCACCTCTCGGAGGAAAGCACAAGTGAAGGAAGGGGAATAATGGTTAGTCAGCAGGGTAAGGGAAACCGAGGTGTTACAGCCGCGTGATGTGACGTGGGTGGTTCCCACTGTTGAACTCCTCACCCGACCGCAGCAAGTGTATTCATATTAAGAGTTTTACCCTTTGGTGTTTTATTTTTTAAATAAACTGTGAAGGTCAGGTGAGGAGGGGTCGAAGGGTTTCCCTCTTGTCCCCTTCCTTGTTTAACCGCAACAGATTTAATTTTTTAAAGTCGATGTACTGGCCAATTCAGTAGGTGTTTGATTAGCTTTTATGATCATAGCATTAAGTAATCAGACAGTTTTCTTGGGTTTAACAAAGAGTTTAACTTTATTGTACTTAAACCGAAATAAGTAAAATAATAAACTAGGTGCCAACTTTCTCTCTTTTTCTTTCTCTCTTTTATATATATACACACACACACACAGATTCTCGTGCGCAAATAGGTGAGAGTGGAGAAGGATAGATTTAAAGATAGAATCCACAGAAAAAGACAAGTACACTGTCTGTGGAGTTTGGTGATTTGGCTGACTTCTAGCTGAATTCGGTGGTCCTGAGATGTTTAGTTTGAAGCGATAGATGACTGATTCACTGGTTCTCTTGGAGCCAGCGTTGCGGATGATTTCCTCCAACTGAGTTTCTGATTGTAGTTGGAGTATACAGAAGTGGTCAGTCAGCAGGTAGAGTTTGAGGCTTGCAAGCTGGAATGGAGCGAGAGAGGGAGAGGGACCCCCACTTGGGTCTGCACCTGTCAGAGTCCAGATGCTTCACCTTGCTGCTGCAGATAAGCACCAGCTTAAAACCGCAGATTGTGGGGGCGGCTTGTCACATGACAGTCTCCCAGTGATTCAAGCATGGTAGCAGTGCATTTCTTCTTGCTAAAAAGAGCAGGCATTCCCTTAAATTTCTTAGGTCTTGGTTCCTGCTGGGGTGAGCAGTCATTTCGTCTCCAACTCGCGCCTCACAATGTAGGATAGCGTTGCAAATTAGGTGGCCATCTTAAGCTGATCGCAAAGTCATCTTTTATTTGTTCCTTTTAAAATTTCTTTAAAAAAAAATATAAATTCAGATCTTCGGTCAGTGGATTAAAAAAAATTATCATTCAATAAAGCACATTGGCGTGACAAAACAGACAGTGACAGGTTTTCTTATAGGTTTTAAAAACAAAATCAATTGTTTATTGATCAATATGCCTTATTCTGAACTTTTCTCAACCTCATTCTCATGCATTCATGTGCACGCATACACCCACACACACAAGAAGAAACAGATAGAGAAGGGCAAGAGGTAGGTGGGTTTTAGTGGGGGAGAAGGGTTACGATAAACCTGTTGAATTCTCTTGAGACTTGAGTTCTAGATATTTGCAGGCCTGAGATGATTGTAGTTTTCTCTCCTGATTAAAGGTTCTGTTGAAGATAGTGGGTTACTTCCAGCTCTCTCTGCTGTATAATGTAGATGTCAGATTTTTTTCAGCAGGGCATGTGCTCTCTGACTTGCTGGAAAGTCAACTGTTATAAGTAGCATCACCACCTGGGTCAGAGTCTCCCCTTGCTGTCCACCCACCCCCCCCGGCCTTTTCATAACTCTTCAGAGTTTGTCCGCGACTGTTGTATCATTGCACCCCCGATGTGCGTGACAAAGTGGAGATAAGAGAAGAATGTTCTGCAGACACTAATCCTGTTCAACAGGTACAGTATATTTGCTGCCTGTGAGGATAAGGATGCAGGCTGTGAGGTGAAAAGCCAGAATGCTAATCATGGCACCATGGAGTAGGAGGCAGTCTGGGGAGTTGGTTGGGTGGGGGTGGCAGTGGTTAGGAGGAGCAGAATAGAAAAGCTGTAGTCATAATGGATTTAATGATCAGGGGGTAGATAGTGTCCTCAGCATTCATGACAGAGAATCCCAAAATATGTCTCGCATACCTGGTGCAAAGGGAAAGGATACTGCTGAGCAACTGGACAGGAACCTGGAAAGGGAGGGGGACGATCCAGTTGTCATGGTCCATGTTGGGACCGATGATATAGGGAAGAAAAGAGAGGAGATCCTGCCAGCCAAAATCAGAAGTTGGGAACCAAATTTTAATAAACAAGTCGTCATGGGTAGTAACCTCAGGATTTCAACTCGAGCTACATGCTAATTGGCATTGGGATGGGCAGATCAGGAAGGGTAATGTGTGGCTGAATGATTGATGTGGCAAGGAGGCATTCTGTTTCATGGGACACTGGCTCCAGTACAGTGATAGGAAGTAGTTGAACTGCTGGGATGGGCTCCATCTGATTTGGAGTGAGACCAGTGTTTGACTGGAGAAGATAAATAGAGCTGTGAATAGGACTTCAAACTAGTAAGAAGGAGGGGTAGGGGATGGTATGCGGGAAGAGATCTGGTGAGAATAACATAAGTCTAAAGGTAAAAGAAATAGGAGATGAGTGTAAAGGTCAGGCCAAAGTAAGGAACAAGAGTAACAAATGGTCAGGGAACAAATGCATTTATAAGACAGCAGTTTAAAAAACCATAGAACCATAGAAAAATTATTGCACAGAAGGAGGCCATTCAGCCCATCGTGTCTGTGCTGGCCATCATAAAAATAAAAAGAGCTATTAAAGTTGAATTGAACTACCTGAATTGCAATGTGCACAGCATTCAAAATGAAATGGGGGAATTGAAGGGAATCATAGCAAGGAACCAGATGCAGTAGGATTAACCATGGCTAGGTGTTGCAGGTTATAACAGAATAGGATAGGGACAAAGCCTTATGGGTCGCTGTACTAATCAGAGATGATAATGACAGAAGCGAAAGGAACAAAATAGAATCCATATGGATTGAAATAAATAAGTAAATTCTCACTAATAGGGGTATACTACAGACCATCTAATAGTGAAAAGGAGATGGAGGAAGAAATATGAAAGTAAATATGTGAAATGGTTTTAAAAAATGGAATAATCATGGGAGATTTTGACTATCCCAAATAAACTGGCACGAGGTAGTGAAAAGGCTACAGGGGTATTGGAGTTTTTAAACAGGACTTCTTTCTTGCTCAGTATGTAAAACAAGAGAGAGCACTGCTGGATCTAGTGATGGGAAATAAACTAGAAACGGATAAGAGAAATGAGCGTAGGGGAAATGTAGGCAATAACTTTGCACAATAATAATCAAGATTGAGAAGGACATGAAGCAAAGACCAAAGTAATAAATTGGACTAAAGCTTAATTTAAAGGGATGGGAAAGTAAACTAGAAAAAAATTACTGACCATAAAAAAGCAGCAGTAGGGAACATTTAGAATGGTGATTCATAGAATGTAAGATAAATCTATCCCACTAGAAAGTAAAAGCAAATTAGCCAGTAATGAATAAAGAATGAAGGGCAAAATTGAAAGAAAAGAAAAAGGCATGCACCAAGTACTTTGGCAAAGGCAAGGATGATAACGGAATATTATGAAATTAGAAAAGAAGTAAAAAAAAAAAAAAAAAATCCATTAGGAAGGCAAAGAGAAACAGAAGTTTAATTATCAAGAAATATAAAAAGATATAGTATTTGACAGACACATAAATAAAGTCAGGATAGGGCTACTCAGAGATACATGAGACATGAACAGGTAATGACAGCTAAATGGCAGAAATATTAAATAATTTCTTAGTCTCCCTGATCAATACCAAGGCCAACATTTTGGACATTGCATTAGAAAAGATTAAAAATGATAAGACATTTAAGATGGAAAGAAGGGAGACTTTGTACATGCATGAAATGTGGGCATCGCTGGAAAGGCCAGCATTTATTGTACATCCCCAGTTGTCTTGAAGGTGGTGATGAGTTGCCTTCTTGAATACAACTGAGTGGTTTGCTGGGCTATTTGAGGGCATTTAAGTCTGTAGAGTCACACTCATAACTGCACAGAAGGAGGTTATTTGTTCCATCGAGTCCATGCTGGCTCTTTGCCGAGAAATCCGGTCAGTCCCATTTCTCCGCTCTATCCCCATAGCCCTGAAAGTTTATTTCCCTGAAGTGCCCATCCAATTTTCCAATTTCCTTTTGAAATTATCGATTGCCTCTGCTTCCACCACCCTCATAGGCAGTGACTACCAGGTTATTACCACTTGCTGCATCAAAATGTTCCTCCCCACACCAACCCTGTATCTCTTGCCTAAAACCTTAAGTCTGTGTCCGCTAGTCCTTGTACCATGAGCTAATGGGAACAGCTTAGTCTACCTTGTCTAAACCTGTCAATTTTGTACACCTCTATCACATCATGGAATCACAGCACAGAAGGCTGCCATTCGGATGTTATGTCTGTGTCTGCTGGAGCAGCTCACTTAGCCCCACTCCCCTGCCTTTTCCCTGTGGCCTTGCAAATTTTTTTTCTCTTAGAATTGCCCAGTTCTCTTTTGTAAGTCACGACTGAATCTGCCTCCACCATATTCTCAGGCAGTGCATTCCAGATCCTAACCACTTACTACATAAAAGTTTTTCCTTATGTCGCTGTTGTTCCTTTTGCCAAATGACCTTTAAATCGGTGCCGTCTGGTACTTGATCCCTTCAATCTCCTTTGCTGCAAAGAGAACACCACCGGTTCCTCCAACCTAACCTTGTAGCTAAAATCTCTTATCCATGGAGAAAAAGTCTGGGACACAATTAGATAAAGAGACCACAATGAGAAAAGTGCATGGAGAAAGACAAAAAGACTGGAAAACAAATACCAAGGTAGTGAGTGTGGCACAAAGAATTCAAGAGTGGGAAAACAGAGACATAGTTACAGGAAGAGATTACAATTATGTCTACAATTGTCCAAAACTGCCATTTTTTAAGATCTCGCTAAGAGTTCTGTAATTTTATTGTCGGGTACGATAGCTTCGTGGTTGTTACTGGATTAGTAATCCAGAGGCTTCAGTTAATGATCTGGAGTCTTGATTCAAATCCAACCACAGGAGCTGGGGAATTTAAATTCAGTTAACGAAATAAAATCTGCCATAAAAAGTTTCGTAGTTACCATTACTGATACTAGCTATCAGATTGTTGTAAAAACCCATTGCGTTCACTAATGTCTTTAGGAAAGGAAATCTGCTGGCCTTACCTGGTCTGGCCTAATTTAATTTCAGACCTATAGCAGTGAGGTTGACACGTAACTGCATGCTGAAATGGCCTAGCAAGCCACCCAGGCACCAAGTATGAAAAAGACGCACCAAGCCCAATTGACCCTGTTAAGTCCTCCTCAGTATCTGCTGGGGATTTGTGCCAAAATTGGAAGAACTGTCCCACAGACTAGTAGGCAACCCAATGGCAACTTAAGCATTCACTCCATCAACCATCGACACACCATGGCAGCATTTGTACCAGAGACAAGATGCACTGCAGCAACTTGTCAAGGCTGATTCAACAGCACCTTCCAATCTTGTGACCTCTACCACCTAAAAGTACAGGGTAGCAGGCACATGGAACACCACCACTTGCAACTACCCCTCCAAGTCAGACATCATTCTGGCTTAGAACAAACGCCATTCCTTCACTGTTCCTGGGCCAAAATCCTGGAACTCCCTCCGTAACGGCACCTACACCAATTGGACTGCAGAGGTTTTATAAGGCAGCTCACCACCACCACCTCTAGGGCAATTAGGCATGGGCAATAAATGCTGCCGTTGCCAGCGATGCTCACATCCCAAGAATGAATTAAAAAAAACAAAGACCTGACATAGTCATACTTACAGAATCATACCTTTCATCTGTCATTCCAGGCTCCTCCTCCACCATCCCTGGGTATGTCCTGATCCACTGGCAGCACAGTCCCACCAGAGGTGGCAGCTTAGTGGTCTACAGTCGGGAGGGTGTGGCCCTGCACGTCAACGTTGACTGCTGACCCCATGAAGTCTCATGGCATCAGGTCAAACATAGGCAAGGAAATCTCCTGATGATTACCACCTACTGCACCCACCCCACCCCAGCTGATGAATCAGTACTCCTCCATGTTGAACATCATTTGGAAGAAGTACTGATATTAGCAAGGCACAGAATGTACTCTGGGTAGGGGACTTCCATGTCCATCACCAAGAGCGGCTCAGTAGCTGACCA
Source organism: Heterodontus francisci (assembly GCF_036365525.1). Classification (NCBI taxonomy): domain Eukaryota; kingdom Metazoa; phylum Chordata; class Chondrichthyes; order Heterodontiformes; family Heterodontidae; genus Heterodontus; species Heterodontus francisci. The sequence continues at coordinate 219,048,897 of NC_090371.1, forward strand.
AGCTGGTGGAGTCCTGAAGGACATAGCTGCTGGACTGGGCTTGCGGCAAGTGGTGCGAGGGAAAAACCTACTTAACCTCGTCTTCACCAATCCGACTGTTGCAGATAGTATTGGTAGGAGTGACCACCGCACAGTGCTTGTAGAGACAAAGTCCCACCTTCACACTGAGGACACCCTCCATCGTGTTGTGTGGCACTACCACTCTGCTAAAGGGGATAGATTCAGAACAGCTCAAAACTGGGCATCCATGAGGTACTGTAGACCATCAGCAGCAGAATTGCATTCAACCCCAATCTGCAATTTCATGGCCCGGCACATCCCTCACTCTACTATTATTATCAAGTCAGGGCACCAACCCTGGTTCAATGAAGAGTGTAGGATAACAGGCCAGGAGCAACACCAGGCGTACCTGAAAATGAGGTGCCAACTTGGTGAAGCTACAACACAGGACTATGTGCATGCTAAACAGCGGAAGTGGTATGCTACAGACAACTAGGTGATCCCACAACCAATGGATCAGTTCAAGCCTGCAGTCCTGCCACATTCAATTATGAATGGTAGTGGACAATTAAACAACTAACAAAAACAAGAAATGCTGGAATCACTCAGCAGGTCTGGCAGCATCTGTGGAAAGAGAAGCAGAGTTAACGTTTCGGGTCAGTGACCCTTCTTCGGGGTTCCGAAGCTGTTCTAGTACAGATACTGCACTGGCATCTACCGGATGATGTGGAAAACTGTCCAGCTATCTCCTGTCCATAAAAAAGCAGGACATATCCAATCTGGCCAATTACTGTCCCATCAGTCTACTCTTAATCATCAGCAGGGTGATGAGGTGTCATCGACAGTGCTATCGCCAATAACTTTCTCACTGATGCTTACTTTAGATTCTGCCAGGACCACTCAGCACCTGATCCGATTACACCCTTCGTCCAAATATTAACAAAAGAACTGAATTCCAGAGATGAAGTGAGAGTGACTGCCCTTGACATAAAGGCAGCATTTGGCCAAATGTGGCGTCAAGGTGCCTTAGTAAAACTCAAGTTGATGAGAATCGGGGAAATCTCTTCGCCATCTTTGGTCCTACCTAGCACAAAGGAAGATGTTGTGGTTGTTGGAGGCCAGTCATCTCGGCTCCAGGATATCGCCGCAGGAGTTCCTCAGGGTAGTATCCTAGGCTCAACCATCTTTAGTTGCTTCACCAATGACCTTCCCTCCATTGTAAGATTAGAAGGATGCTCGCTGATTGCACAATGTTTAATATCATTTGCAACTTCTCAGATAATGAAGTGACCCTTGCCTGCTTGAAGGAAGACCTGGACAATATTCAGGCTTGGGCTGATAAGCGGCAACTAAATTTCATGCTACACAAGTGCGAGGCACTGTTGATCAACAAGAGAGAATCTAACCACTTCCCCTTGACATTCGATGGGATGACCATTGCTCAATCCTCCACCATTGACTAGAAATTTGACCAGCCACAGAGGCTTGGGTATTTTGTGGCAAGTGACTCAAAACCTGACTCCCCAAAGCCTGTCCGCTATTTATAAGCCACAAATCAGGAGTGTGATGGAATATTCCCCACTTGCCTGGATGTGTGCAGCTCCAAAAACATTCAGGAAGCTTGACACCATCCAGGACAAAGCAGCCCACTTGATTGGTACTCCATCTATCATCTTAAACATTCACTTCCTCCCCCACTGGTGCACAGTGACAGCAGTGTCTACCATCTGCAAAATTCACTGCAGCAACTCATCAAGGCTCCTTTGACAGCACCTTCCAAACCCACACACAACCTCTACCACCTGGAAGGACAAGGGCAGCAGATGCACGAGAACAGCACCACCTGCAAGTTCCCCTCCAAGCCACACATCTTCCTGACTTTGAACGATATTGCCATTCCTTCACTGTTGCTAGGTCAAAAACTTGGAACTCCCTTCCGAACAACACTGTTGGTGTACCTACACCACATGCACTGCAGCGGCTCAAGAAGGCAACTCACCACTACCTTCTCGTAGGCAATTAGGGATGGACAATAAATGCTGGTTTTGAGAGTGACGCCCACATCCCATGAACAAATAAAAAAAAAAGAAGATACCTTCTGAGTACGGAAACTGTTTACAGTATGCCAGTTGTGCACTGCAGGTACTTTTATCAGTTGTTTGTCAGATGCAATAATTAAATATTGATTTTTGACTATAGCCTTAGGGCCTTGTACAATCAATCAGTAGCAGTAATTGATTTTGGTGCAGACTTAATTTATAGTTCAGTTTTAGTGGATAAATTCTAAAGAGGCACAATGCCTCTCAAACACTGTCAGTCATATAAAATAAGAATCATCTTGATGGTTTGAGTCAGAAATTGGGTAAAACAACCAAAGATTGTGATGACTTTATTCAAAAAGGGAGGGAGACAGAAAGCAGGAGACTACAGGCCAGTTAGCTTAACAAATGTCTTGGAGTTCTTTGAAGAAGTAACATATACTGTGGATAAAGGGGAACCGGTGGATGCATTGCACTTAGATTTCCAGAAGGCATTTGATAAGGTGCCACATGGAAGGTTATTGTTTTATTAGTTTATTTTATTAGAGATACAGCACTGAAACAGACTCTTCGGCCCACCGAGTCTGTGCCGACCATCAACCACCCATTTATACCAACCCTACACTAATTCCATATTCCTACCACATCCCCACCTGTCCCTATATTTCCCTACCACCTACCTATACTAGGGGCAATTTATAATGGCCAATTTACCTATCAACCTGCAAGTCTTTGGCATGTGGGAAGAAACCGGAGCACCCGGAGGAAACCCACGCAGACACAGGGAGAACTTGCAAACTCCACACAGGCAGGACCCAGAATTGAACCCGGGTCGCTGGAGCTGTGAGGCTGCGGTGCTAACCACTGCGCCACTAAAGCTCATGGTGTAGGGGGTAACATATTGGCATGGATAGAAGATTGGCTAGGTAACAGGAAACAGTAGGCATCAATGGGTCATTTTCTGGTTGGCAGGATGTAACAAGTGGTGTGCTGTAGGGATCAGTCCTAGGGCCTCAACTTTTTACAATTTATATAAATGACTTGGGTGAAGGGACTGAAGGTATAGTTGCTAAATTTGCTGATAAAACAAAGCTAAGAAGGTAAGTTGTGAAGAGGACATGAGGCTACAAAGGGATATCGATAGGTTAAGTGAGCAAAGATCGGGCGAATGGAGTATAAAGAGTGAAATGTGAAATTGTCCATTTTGGCAGGAAGAATTAAAAAAAAGTATATTATCTAAATGGTGAGAGATTGCAGAGCTCTGAGATGCAGAAGGATTTGGGTTTCCTAGTGCATGAATCACAAAAGGTTAGTATGTAGGTTCAGCAAGTAATTAGAAAAGCTAATAGAATGTTATAATTTATTGCGAGGGGAATTGAATGCAAAAGTAGGGAGGTTATGCTTCGCTATACAGGGCATTGGTGAGATCACTTCTATAGTACTGTGTACAGTATTAGTCTCCTTATTTAAGGATGGATGTAAATGCTTTGGAAGCAGTTCAGAGAAGGTTTACTAGACTAATGCCTGGAATGGGCAGGTTGTCTTGAGTTAAGGTTGGACAGGCTAGGCTTGTATCTGCTGGAGTTTAGAAGAGTAAGAGGCAACTTGCTTGAAACATATAAGATCCTGGGGGGTTTTGACAGTGTGAATGTGGAAAGGATGTTTCCTTTGTGGGAGAATCTAGAGCTAGGGACCACTTTTTAAAAACAAAGGGTCACCCATTTAAGACAGATGAGGAGAATGTTTTTTTTCTCAGGGTTGTGAGTCTTTGGAACTCTCTTCCTCAAAAGCTGTTAGAAGCAGAGCCTTTAAATATTTTTAAGGCAGAGGTAGTTAGATTTTTGATAAGCAAGGGGGTGGAAGGTTATCGGGGGTAGACGGGAATGCAGAGTTGGGGTTACAATTAGATCAGCCATGATTGTATTGAAAGGCCGAGCAGGCTCGAGGGGCCAAGTGGCCTACTCCTCCTAATTTGTATGTTCGTATGACTATAGTTATAAGGTATTTATACAGTTTTATTGCAATATATTACTGTGCATTGTAATGGCTCTGGAGTCACCAAAACGCTTTTACAGAACTGTGCAGAACATGAATACATAGAATTGTTCAACAGAAAATGTAGGTGGTGGTAATCGAGGCAGATGATGAATTTTCCCTGCTCCATCACAGCCATTAGTTTGAAAAAAAACACGTTTTCGGGAATGCATTTTTATTTGCTTCATCTGGCAATTCATGTAAAATTGGCCTATCGTGTTGAAGTTCAAATTTTTAAACTAAATTGTTGAAATCCATACATCTGATTCTTTAACTTGGGGAAATTCTGTTGTACTTGCTTAAACTGAGTAATATCTAATTACACACAATTTTTAATGTTTCTGATCCCTCCGTTGTGCAACGCACAGTAGTTGCTCTTGTTTGACTGAGAGAAGTATTCAGGTCTCCAGAAAGACTGTGGAGCTGAATTAGCCAGGAAAATGTGTGTACTGGAAGCAAGTATATAGCTTAACAGTTGATGCTAGGTTCTCTGGTGGGCTTTGCGTTTCTGTAAGGAGAAGAAAAAAAGATGATGTGACTATTGATAATTCAGTTTCTTGCAAGGAAATGAAAGTGATATTTTCAGTTTGTTTGATGCAAAGGAAAGCCATGTTCTTTCTGCTCAAAAGTTTTACCTGCCAAGTATGGAATTGAATCTATTAGAGGGTGGGGAGTAACAAGTCTTGCTCATTCTTGGTGCACTGAGCAGATGGAAAAACACTCTATGTTTACGATTCATTTTAGGATGCTAAGAACAGCTGAAATATTGTAGAAGCAGTATACAGATACTTAAGCATTTAATGTGGCAATGTTTCTTCATTCACCGAGCTTCACTCTGTGATTATGGTTATCACTAATGACACTGAACACTTTGAGATAATAGCAGTGGGAAGCTATCGGAATTTTCCATTTATCAAGTTCACAAAGTAAGTCACCTTGTGTCCACAGACATTTTCTCACCTCGTATTTGGCTCTGTTGTACAGCAAATGATAGAGATTGATGGTCATGAATTGTAAATAACTGCATTATTGTATTATATAACTACCAGGATGGTAGAAGGCGAATTAGGTTTATTTCTGTCTTGCAAGTCTGATGTTCCTATGTAAGGTAACTTAGCAAAAATGCAGTTTAAAAAAAAATGTTCACTGATGTGGACTATGATGGCAAGGCCACATTTATTGCCCATCTCCTGGTTGCTCTGAAAAGTTGCTAGTGTGCGTTATTTAAAAAAAATACTTTAAAGCTTTCCATATTTGAGATGAAATTGCATTGTGGCATCTGAATGCTTGATCCATTTTTATGAAATTCATTTGTTTTAATGGCAGTATATGCTGATATTACCATTGACATATAGAGTCATAGAATCTGAGAGCACAGAGGAGGACATTTGAAAGAAAAAAAATTCTTCATTCTGGGGATGTTTGCATCATGAGCAATACCAGATTTTACTACCTACCCATAGTAACCCTTGAGAAAGTGGTGGTGAGCTGTGCTCTTGAACCTCTGTAATCCGTGTGGTGAAGCTATGCCCAACGTGCCTTAGGAAGGTCCAGTATTTTGACTCAGTGATGATGAAGAAACAGCGCTCGATGTGGAAATCAGGATACTGTGATTTGGAGGGGAATTTGGAAGTCATGGTGTTCTTGTGTGCCTGTTGCCTATCTCCTGGGTGGCAAAGGACATGGGTTTGGGAGGTGCTGTTGAAGAAACTTTAGTGAGTTTGAACAATGCATCCTGTATGTAATATACACTGCAGCCGCAGTGGTGAGCGAGTGGATGTTTAAGGTATTGGATGTGGTGCCAATCAAGTGGACTGCTTTTGTTCTGGCTGGTAAGCTTCTTGAGTGTTGTACCAATCTAGGCAAGTGGAGGCTGTTCCATCATGTGGTGACTATGCTTTGGGTTTCAGGAGCAGAAGACCCAGCTGGTCCAGTTAAGCTTCTGATCAATGGTGACCCCCAAGATGTTGATCGCAGTGGATTCATTGCTGGTAATGCTATTGAATGTCAAAAGAAGGTGGTTAGACTCTTTTTGCTGGAGATGGTTATTGCCCGTCACTTGTGTGGTGTGAATGATACTTGAAAGTTATCAGCCTTAGCCTGGATGTTGTCCAGGTCTTGGTTCATGTGGGCTCAGACATGCTTCAGTGTCTGAGGGGTTTCATTCCCACTTCTGACCATATGATGGAGGGAAGGTCATTGATGTAGCATCTGAAGATGGTCGAACCTAGAATGCTGCCCTGAAATAATGGGGCTAAGTTGATTGGCCTTCCAACGGCCATAATCATCCCTCTTTGTGCAAGGTATGACTTCAGCCAGTGGAAAGTTTTCCCTCTGATCCCATTGACTTCAGTTTACAAAGGCTTGTTGGTGCCATGCTCAATTGAAGGCTGCATTGATGTTCAGGGCAGTCGCGCTCTCCTCCCCTGTGGATTTCAGCTTTGTTCTATATTTGTACCAAGACTGAACTGAGTTCTGAAGTCAAGTAGCCCTGAAGGAACCACTCTGAGCATCATCTCGTGAGTATGTGCCAGTTGATAGCACTGTTACATACAATCGTACGAATATACGAATTAGGAGCAGGAGGAGTAGGCCTTTCGGCCCCTCAAGTCTGCTCCACCATTTGATAGAATCACAGAATTGTTATAGCACTGCAAGTATATCTGCACCACATGGACTGCAGTGGTTCTAGAACGTGGCTCACCACCACCTTCTCGAGCTATTAGAGCCAGACAATAAATTTTTGCCATTTAGTCTGTTGAGTCTGCATTGGTTCTCCAAAGGAGCAAATTACCTTGTGCCCACACCAGCCTTCTCCCCGTAGCCCTGCACATTCCTCCTTTTCAGATAACAATCCAATTCCCTCTTGAATGCCTTGATTGAACCTGCCTCCTCCACACTCCCAGGCAGTGAATTCTAGATCCTAACCACTCGCTGCATGAAAACGTTTTTCCTCATGTCACCATTACTTCTTTTGCCAATTACCTCAAATCTTTGAGAAACTAGCTTTTCACTGGAGGAGAAGAAAGTGACGTTGCCCAAGTGAGTGTGTTTCAAAGAAAAATTCCTGGCTGTTCTGAATGTGACCTCAACTCCACTTTCCTGTCTGCCCTTCATAGCAATTGACTCCCTTGTCTGTCAAGAATCTATTTAACTCAGCCTTGAATATTTTCAATGACCCAACCTCTACTGCTTTCTGAGGAAGCGAATTCTACAGACTAACAACCCTCAGAGAAAAGATTTCTCCTCATCTGCCTTAAACATGAGACCCCATATTTTTAATCTGTGTCCCCTAGTTTAGTCTTGCCCATAAGTGGAAACATCCTTCCAGCTTCCACCCTGTCGAGTCCTCTCAGGATCTTTTATGTTTCAGTAACATCACCTCTCATTCTTCTAAACTTCAATGGGTGTAGGCCCAACCTGTTAACCCTCTCCTCATAAGATAACCCCTTCATCCTGACTTGGAGCTATATTGCCATTGCTTCACTGTGGCTAGGTCAAAATCCTGGAACTCCCTAGCAGCACTGCAGGTAAACTTGCACCATGTGGACTGCAGTGGTTCTAGAAGGCAGTTCACCACCACCTTCTCAAGGGCCATTAGAGCCAAGCAACAAATTTTGGCCTTGCCAGTGATGCTCCCATCTCATGAATGAAGATACGGGGAAAATATGATCTGCTTCCTTTCAGTCTGTTGAACAACTTGTTGCCACTATCTGTTTTCTGTTTCTTAGCTAATTTTGTGCCGGATCTGCCATTGTCCCTTTAATGACATGACATCAGTTTTACAAAAAGTCTATGATGTAGCAGTTCATCAAACACCTTTTAAAAGTCCATATGCGCAACATTAACTGCGCTACCATTATCAACCTTCTCTGTTATTTCATCATAGAACTCAATCTAGTTGTGGTTTATTAATCCATGGTCTTCCAAGTGATAATTTTGCCCTAGATTATGGTCTTTCGAAGTTTCCCCACCAGTGACTTTGTTTAGCTGCCTATTATTTACCCTTTTCCTTTTTTGAACTGGACTGTAACATTTACATTCCTCCAGTTCTCTTGTACCACTCCCATACCCAAGCAAGATTGGAAGATTGTGTCCAGAGCTTCCGCTACATGTATAAATTTAGCTTATGAACATTTATATAAATAGCCTCTTTCTCGCTCTTTCGCACACACGCACGCACGCCTTGACAAAGAGTTATATAAGAAGGTTTAATGTGGGCTAAATTGTTCAATATGTTCCATCCTGCTGAATATTATTGCTATGTGTTTGATCTTTGACTTTTAATAGTTCAGGGTTCTGCTCAAGTGTTGAATTTTAAAATGAAGTGAATTTGCACAGGTTTAAAAATAACGGTGCAGGCATTAAAATTATAATTTTGTCAAACGGGCCTGTTTGTGGAATATCCCAATCAATGCAATGAGAATTAATTGTCTTATCCTCGGCCTATTAACAAGGATGACCACTGTTTATCAGAACAGGTTTGTTTAAAAACCCACACCCCAAGGAGTGAGATGTTGCTGTTTTATCTTGAAAGGACTGATGACAAAGTGATCAGCATTCTGTACCTGGGAGAGTAAAATTAACCTTTAAGATGTCATGCTGAGTCTTTTGCTCAAGTAGACACTACAAATGTACATTCTGGTCTTTTCAACTGTACAGTCTCCAGGTCTTTTAGACAGAGGCGACATGAAGATAGATTGCTTATATAGTATTGAAACTCTTTTATAGCAGTAGGAAATCCAACTTCATATTTAAAAGCTTGATTTTTATTTATTCTGCAAATGAAATTCTTTACAGTGCTAAACTGGAGCTGAATTATCTGATTTTTTTTTAAATTATTGGTTTGCATTATATTTGCTACTAAAAAGGGAATAATTTACTACTTCAAAGTGAGTACTGTATTGATTATGCCTGTTCAGTTTACGTTGTATTTTATCACAAAGCCAAATAGTACAGAAAAGTCCAGATTTTGCTGTGATGTGTATGCTTGTGTTTGTTTTAGTTTGATTAATTTACATTTTGTTTCACACAGTGATTCAGATTCTACATCATCATCATCTTCTGCACTATCAGTGATTGTAATGTCAGAGGGTGAAGATGATGACCAGGAGCCCGGAGAAAAGAGAAAACCCCAACCAACAAAAACAAAAGATGAACTGTTGTTGGAGGTCAGTATAAATTTCATGTTTCATTGAGCTTTCCCAATCAGTGGTGATTTCACATTGCTCCCTAATATTTTGTTGGTTTAGATTTGAAAGGATTTGTGACAGTGGGAATTGAGTGTGTTGAAATAGTTGATTGCTTTGAGCATTTACCTTGTGTATGGTGAGCTATCTTTGGCCTGTGTTCTTGGGCAGCATTCTATATATCTTTTGTCAAACTTATACATGTCTTACTGCTGTTATGAGTATCATGTTAATCCAGTACTAAAGGTATAAAATGTTCGTCATCAATATTCTCACTGTTTAGGAAGACAGGCCATAACAAATGTCACTGTACAATGTAACCTTGTGTTGACAGCTGCCTTAATATTTCCTCTGTGGAAGAATCTTTCTTCCTATGACCATTCCACCAGAGATTACACTTTACTTGCACAATCCCCATCCTTCTACCCAACAGTCAAGTAAATTAGGCATTAAATTAATACACCAGTGCTTTACATGCTTTAGTTAACTTGCATTATTTGTAATGACCGCTGCCGGATCTGAGATTCTGAATCAAGTGATCCTTTTAGGTTCCCATGCAGTAATTTGCCAGGGTCCAAAATATGATTGAAGGGAGTTTGGGTGGGGAGGGTTACTTGGTATTTGGGGTTGGTGTCGAAGTGGGAAAACAATGAGTGACAATTGTACTTTGATTTTCGTTTGAAAAGCCTCATAAACATGATTTAGAGATGTTCTCGTAACAATAAATGATGCAACATCAATGGTGTGTCTGACAGTTGTTGTTCTATTGCAAAACTGTCGTCTTTGAATACACATCATTGTTCGTTGGTCTGATTAGAATGTTAACCATTCATTGAAAATTTTAACTTGTGGCATGATGAACTCTCATCTGTGGTATGTGATTAATACATTTATTGATGTTGATGTTTCCATTTATATCATTCTTATGACCTGCTTAATTGTGTGTCTTCAGCCTCAACATTCTATAAATAAAGGAGGTACTGTACTTTGAGTTCTTAATTCTGCTGATAGTACATTCATAATGGGTGCAAAGTTTTCAAATGCTTTCTACAAACAGCTTAAAAGAGAGGTCTGGACGGAAGTATCTTCAACATAGTGTTATCCTCCCACACGGATGGCTTTCATGGGAAAAAGTTAAGAACAAAAGTCTGTGTTGTAGGAGATATTTAAAATGTTCATATATTTTCCCTGTTTCAGAGGGATTTTTAAGAAGCTTTAATACCTGCTGGTTAAACCACAATACCTGGTCTCTGCTGAACCAGAAACATGCTGATGTCAGGCTGAGTAGCCCACAAATGATTCTGAGTCTGTGGAATGATGAAACTTTGAGGTAGAAGTATAGCAATATGATAGACTGCTGGGGTGGTTGCATTCAAATGACTCTCTGGATTCATCTATTTTTTAAGGCATTTAGTCCATGCGCTGTAACACTTAAATCCTTAAATATTGAAGTAAAGTTTCTAAAATGCAAGGAGTAGCTTTGTTACTGCAGTATTAAACCTAAACTAGAAAACTAAAATGACTGATGACAATTCTTTACAAATAAGCTTAATTTCACTCCAGTTTTGCATGTACTAAGATCCCTTTTCACCACCTATTCAGAGATAGTTATCAACAGATATTTTTTGGTTTATTAGAATGAGAACCAGCCGTTGTTTCGAAGCATTGTTGCGTAAGTGTCTTATAGACTGGAAGTGTGCATATACAAGAGATTTTTTGAAAATATTCCAAATTAAAGTTTTTAACCATTTTTTTAAGAAAATACCTTAAGTGCAGAAGTGGGGCATTTGGACCCTTGAGCCGTTGTTGGATCATGGCTGGTCTTTACTGCAGCTTCATTTATCTGACTTTGTTCTGTGTGCCTTTATACCCTTACCAAGCAAAAATGTTACCAATATCAGCTCGCAACTTTTCAATTGACCAAGTATCAACAGCCTTTTGGGGGTGAGTGTTCCAAATTTCCACTACTTTGTGGGGGAACAATGCTTCCTGATTTCGCTCCTAATTGTCATAATTCTAATTTTAAAATCATGTCTTGTTGATCTGGATTCCCCTCCAAAGGAAATAATTTCCCTGTATCTACTGTATTGAATCAAATTATCATTTCAAACACCTTGATTAGATCACAGTCAACCTTCTAAACTCAAGGGAATATAAACCAAGTTTATGCAACTTATCCTCACGAGTGAGCTCTTTTATGGTCTGGTATATTTCTGGTGAATCTGTGCTGCAGGCTCTTCAAGGTCGATATACTTTTCCTGAGATGCAGTATCCAGAGCAGAAGCAGAACCCCAGACGGAATCTGACCAATTCTAGCCTCCTTGAAAAATCAGCTTAAAGTAAAATGTCTTGGCTTAAATAAATAATGGTTGACAATAGCAGGGGGCTGGTGATAGTGGTTGGACTTTGTTTGATGGGCGCAAAATGGGCAAAAAGATAAAGTTTTGTAGGATATGTTCTGCGTATTGAGGTCGCCTGTAATTAGTGTGATGCCATATTGGTTCCAACAATATTTCTGTCCCTATTGGCCACCTTAAACAGGCTTTTGGCCTTTCCTATGCTAATATTGGTTAATTCATGCTTATCAACTCTTTTCAAATTTGGTCAGAAACTGATCAGGGTGTTTGCGGTTTTTTCAGCTCATTCTATGGCGTGGTTAATTGTCCTTAGAGACTGCTGGAGGCCAACAATGTATTTTCTTCTTAACTTACCTTAACATGGAACCAGGAGGAGCAGGAGTGCTTCTTCTGGCTGCATAGCACGACCCCAGACTCCTCTGCTGGTTGGGCTTGCTGCCCTACCATTAATTTCAACCCATTGTTGGACCTACTTGAGTGCCACTACCAGTGCCTTAGCTGGTCCAAATTAATCCAGAGGAAAGGGGTGAGCTGTTTCAAGAGACCCGACAGGTGCCTGAAGCTAGTCATAATTCTGACACCCAAAGCCCAATTTTAATTGAGCTTCAGGCCTTCAGCTTCTGATGCATGTTGCAAGTGTGCCAGCCATATGCTATCTGAAAACTGACTTGAGTAAATTTCTCACCCACTCTGTTTCATCAATGGCAGGTCCTTCACTGTTCCACACTTTGCACACAATATGTACTAAATTTAAAGTACAGTGATGAATTATGGGTTTTATAGAGAGTCATACAGCACTGAAACAGGCCCTTCAGCCCACCGAGTATGTGCCAACCATCAACCACCTATTTATACTTTTTTTTTTCTTTCTTTTGGGCCTCCTTATCTCGAGAGACAATGGATACGCGCCTGGAGGTGGTCAGTGGTTTGTGAAGCAGCGCCTGGAGTGGCTATAAAGGCCAATTCTGGAGTGACAGGCTCTTCCACAGGTGCTGCAGAGAAATTTGTTTGTCGGGGCTGTTGCACAGTTGGCTCTCCCCTTGCGCCTCTGTCTTTTTTCCTGCCAACTACTAAGTCTCTTCGACTCGCCACAATTTAGCCCTGTCTTTATGGCTGCCCGCCAGCTCTGGCGAATGCTGGCAACTGACTCCCACGACTTGTGATCAATGTCACACGATTTCATGTCGCGTTTGCAGACGTCTTTATAGCGGAGACATGGACGGCCGGTGGGTCTGATACCAGTGGCGAGCTCGCTGGACAATGTGTCTTTGGGGATCCTGCCATCTTCCATGCGGCTCACATGGCCAAGCCATCTCAAGCGCCGCTGACTCAGTAGTGTGTATAAGCTGGGGGTGTTGGCCGCTTCAAGGACTTCTGTGTTGGAGATATAGTCCTGCCACCTGATGCCAAGTATTCTCCGAAGGCAGCGAAGATGGAATGAATTGAGACGTCGCTCTTGGCTGGCATACGTTGTCCAGGCCTCGCTGCCATAGAGCAAGGTACTGAGGACACAGGCCTGATACACTCGGACTTTTGTGTTCCGTGTCAGTGCGCCATTTTCCCACACAGATGGCAAAATCCTAGAAATTTGCAGCCTTAACTAGGGGCGACTGTTGTGATCAATTGTGCACAGTTTCAGTGAGGGTATTGGCAGAATGGCACAGAAGGCTCAAAATATGGTGCGGCATAAATAGTGACGTATCTGACACCATTTATACTAATCCTACATTAATCCCATATTCCCTATTACATCCCCACCGTCCCTCAATTCTCCTACCACCTACCTACACGAGAGGCAATTTACAATGGCCAATTTACCTATCGACCTGCAAGTCTTTGGCTGTGGGAGGAAACCGGAGCACCTGGCGGAAGCCCACACAGTCACAGGGAGAACTTGCAAACTCGGCACAGGCAGTACCCAGAACAGAACCTGGGTCACTGGAGCTGTGAGGCTGCGGTGCTAACCACTGCTGCCCTATCTGGGAATTAGAAATCGAGAGCAATGGTTTTATTTTGCTTTTATCAATTATTTTGGGAATTTAAATATATTCACCTGTGCCATTTTCAATCTATGTGGTTACAATGAAAAAGATGGCAAAATCCTAGAAATTTGCAGCCTTAACTAGGGGCGACTGTTGTGATCAATTGTGCACAGTTTCAGTGAGGGTTTTGGCAGAATGGCACAGAAGGCTCAAAATATGGTGCGGCATAAATAGTGATGTATCTGACACCATGCAATGTATTTGTATATTATGCAAATGATGTAGTCATGTAAATTAACACTTCCTTGAACTTGTCCATTTTCTCGGCTAGTGCCACCTGAATATATGACAGAAAATGGCAACGAGAATAATATAATTGTCCGTAAGCTACAACACTGGCATCTACCCTGCAATGTGGAAAATTGCCCAGGTATGTCCTGTACACAAAAAGCAGGACAAGTCCATCCCGGCCAACTACTGCACCATCAGCCTACTCTCAATCATCAGTAAAGTGATGGAAGGTGTCATCAACAGTGCCATCAAGCGGCACTTGGTTAGCAATAACCTGCTCAATGACGCTCAGTTTGGGTTCCTCCAGGGCCACTCAGCTTCTGACCACATTACAGCCTTAGTTCAAACATGGACAAAAGAGCTGAACTCACGAGGTGAGGTGAGAGTGACTGCCCTTGACATCAAGGCAGCATTTGACTGAGTATGGCATCAAGGAGCCCTAGCAAAACTGAGGTCAATGGGAATCAGGGGGAAAACCCTCCGCTGGCTGGAGTCATACCTAGCGCAACGGAAGATGGTTGTGGTTGTTGGAAGTCAATCATCTGAGCTCCGGGACATCACTGCAGGAGTTCCTCAGGGTAGTGTCCTAGGCCCAACCATCTTCAGCTGCTTCATCAATGACCTTCCTTCAATCATAAGGTCAGAAGTGGTGATGTTCGCTGACGATTGCACAATGTTCAGCACCATTTGTGACTCCTCAGATACTGAAGCAGTCCGTGCAGCAATGCAGCAAGACCTGGACAATATCCAGGCTTGGGCTGATAAGTGGCAAGTAACATTCGTGCCACACAAGTGCCAGGCAATGACCATCTCCAACAAGAGAGAATCTAACCATCTTCCCATGGCATTCAACGGCATTACCATCACTGAATCCCCCACTATCAACATCCTAGGGGCTACCATTCACCAGAAACTGAACCGGAGTAGCCATATAAATACCGTGGCTACAAGAGTAGGTCAGAGGCTAGGAATCCTGAGGCGAGTAACTCCTCTCCTGACTCCCCAAAGCTTGTCCACCATCTACAAGGCACAAGTCAGGAGTGTGATGGAATACTCTCCACTTGCCTGGATGGGTGCAGCTCCAACAACACTCAAGAAGCTCGACACCATCCAGGACAAAGCAGCCCGCTTGATTGGCACCCCATCTACAAACATTCACTCCCTCCACCACCGATGCACAGTGGCAGCAGTGTGTACCATCTACAAGATGTACTGCAGCAATGCACCAAGGCTCATTAGACAGCACCTTCCTAACCCGTGACCTCTACCAACTAGAAGGACAAGGGCAGCACATACATGGGAACATCACCACCTGCAAGTTCCCCTCCAAGTCACACACCATCCTGACTTGGAACTATATCGCCGTTCCTTCACTGTTGCTGGGTCAAAATCCTGGAACTCCCTTCCTAACAGCACTGTGGGTGTACCTACCCCAAATGGACTGCAGTGGTTCAAGAAGGCATCTCACCACCACCTTCTCAAGGGCAATTAGGGATGGGAAATAAATGCTGGCCTGCCAGCAACGCCAACATTCCATGAATGAATTAAAAAAAAATAGTATGTAGAACATTTTAGTCTACTTATTCTGGTTCAGACACGAGAATTACAGGAATAATGAAATACACTCAACACAGAGTCAGATATCAAACTTTATTGAGTTGCTCCAGATATCCAGAAATCATGCAATACAATGCTCTCCCCGACTATTGTTATGGCAGTGCTTCTATGTTTTTAAAGTCTTTTTTTGAGGTTTCATGTATTTTAGAATTATGGACATTGTTTTATTTGGGAAAAATGAAAAAGAGTCCATGGATGCTTTTCTTCACTAGGGTAATTGAAAGGACACTGAGAGGTCTTATTTGAAAACATTTGCTGGAAGTCACCTGTCTTCAGATAAATACCCAACAGGGTTTTTTTGACCTGGGGAAGATGTTTACAGAGAAGTGACAGGTCAAGATTTATCGGGGTCAGGAGGCTTGACTCTTGATAAATTGTTTCTGGTTTTGTTTCGGACAGTATGTTGGGGTGTGAATGTTTTGAAGGCAGTTGGAGAAAACCAGCCAAGTGAGCAGTCACCATCAGCACCCTCTTCCGTCTCTTTGAGAAGCATTTAGAAGCGAGTATGAGAAATAGAGAAATTGATGCTACATTCCTCCTGGAAGGCCGGCCAGAAAACCTTGTTGCCACATTTCTCCTGGAAAGCCTGCCAAACTGATCTTCAATGTCACCTGAAAAGAACTGTTCCAGGAAGATCCCAGCGACAACTGTCTACGCATATTTGGGATGGCAGAATAAAAGGACGACTGACATCTTTCCACATCTTCACTTTTTTCTTCTTCAAGAATTAGCAAGTATTTGGCCAAAGTATTTTTTTGTCTTTTTTTTTTGTAACCGAACTCTATAGAAAAATTCTCTATTTTTCGGTTAACCGGTGTGTGTGTGTGTGTCTGAGGGGCTAAGGAAAAAAGGGAATGTTCAGGTACCAATCTGTGTGTTTATGCTTTTATGTTTATTACTGGTTAAGTCTTGTTTTATAATAAGCTGATAATTTTGTTGTTTATTATAGAAACCAGGTTGCTGTAATTTATTCTGGCATAAAGAGTAGAGTCTATGATTGACTGTATCGGTAACTGGGTAGACCTTTAAATATATGTTGTGACCTGTGGAGAAGTGAAACTAGAAAAACAGTGCACTCCTCCTGCCTCGGTGGTAACACCATGGACTACTTAACGCGTAAAACTATTTATTCCTGAAATATGAAGCAAGTGAAATACGTAATATGTCCAATCACGCGTGAGCGGCCCCTTCATGTTGATTGTGGCTTCCTAGTGACTGTCCAAGCCACCACTTACCCTTCGGTTGCAACACCAAAGTTTGTCCAAGCAGTTTTGTTTATCCTTTAATTTTAGGGAGGGACAAGACATCATACTGCCAGTGGCTATTTGTCTTTGGCCAAAATGTCCAACCAGGTGCTGACCCCTTTGCAAAAGTCCAGCCTGGTGCCATCCATCTAATTTGGGCCGCCTTCAGTAATTTTCCAACATGTCCAGAACAGTTGCAACAGTTGGGGGTCGTGGATTGGTTGCAAGACTCATCTGTCAAGTTGGCCAACTTCCAGATAAAGGTGTTGTACAGCATAAGTCAACAGATTATTAAGTCCTATGTTATCTCACTCTTGTAGGACTTCTCAAGGTCTTGTTTATTAGTTTGATCGGATATCTCCTTAAATCAGAGCGTCTTTGTTCCTTTCTGATAACATTATCCAGTTCCTTGCCATTCCTGCCACAGATCAGCCAGTTTAATTTAAAAACAAGAAATTATTTTCTCAGATTAGTTCACTGGTTCTTGGCAGGGCATGATGGTGAATATGGTCAGGCTTCAACATGGAGTTAAATTTTAGTAAAAGCCATTGCTGTCTTACAATATTGTCAGCAAACAGCAACAGGGATTGCAGAGAACAAGATCAGCCAGCTCCTGGTTATCTACCTATTTGGATGGTGGAGATTTTGGCTCAATTGTGCAACGACTGAGCCTCGAACTGTCATCTTAGTTGAATGGGATGCCGCAGGGTCCTACTGTGCATCAGATTCGCTGTGCTCATTTGACTAAAAATATTTTCGACTGCTCGTAACAATGATCTTGGGTCTCACTGTTCAGACATCTGCAGTAAAGTGTTTACTGGGTTACTGTGTATTTGAAAACAGGAGAACGTGGTTGCACCCAAGGGATACATCAGAAGGCTAGGAACATATGAGGGGGCTCGAGAACCATTCCATTCGTACAATGAAGGAATGGACATTTTTTTCAGAGCTAACAACATTTTGGAACTTGAAGATGAAAGTAAAGAGGTCAAGACTCCGAACAAGGCAATTTGTGAGTGCAAGAAAGCATTTTTTCCAATGAAGGGCCTGTACTGCGCTGTAATGTTCTATGTTCTATGTTCTATGTTCTAATTGGCCTGGAAGTGTATGGCGCACTAGCAAATCTTCTTGCTCCCAACAAGGCAAAAAATGTGCCATTGAAAACAATCATCACTAAGTTGGTGGAACATTTCAGCACTAAGCCACAAGAGATAGCAGACAGCTATAATTTGGAACCAGAAATCAGAAAAGTAGTGAAACAGTTGGTGAGTACATTGTGGTGTTGAAGAATTTATCACTACGGTGCAACTTTGGCACATTCATAGACCATTAGACAGATTTGTGTGTGAGTTGGTAGATGAAAGAAACAAATTGAAATGACTGAACATTCAATCTTACATTTGAGTTTGCGTGTAAGATTGCTCTTTCTCTGGAGGTGGCATTAAAAAATGTTCTGGAATTTCAACCTATGCCAGTGAATAGTACAGCTTCTGTCTACTGTCAGACTTCTGCCAACCCTAAAGTGGAGAGACCTAGTCAGAAGAGTGCTGGTGATAGCAGTTTAGTGTCTTGTTATCTCTAAGGGCAACCACATGGTACAAGCATGCTAAAAGCAAGGCCATATCGCAACTGCCAAAGCAGGAAAGAGAACTCATCGCAGTGGTAATGGAAAACTGTGACATTACAAGGGTGGAGTTCACAATCTTGAAGCGAATCCAGAGTCCCTTAGTGGAGAGGCGCTAGGGCTGTACAGCATTTATGCCACTAGCAATGGCGGGCTATGGCGGGCAGCCATAAAGACAGGGCTAAATTGTGGCGAGTCGAAGAGACTTAGTAGTTGGCAGGAAAAAAGACAGAGGCGCAAGGGGAGAGCCAACTGTGCAACAGCCCCAACAAACAAATTTCTCTGCAGCACCTGTGGAAGAGCCTGTCACTCCAGAATTGTCCTTTATAGCCAGTCCAGGCGCTGCTTCACAAACCACTGACCACCTCCAGGCGCGTATCCATTGTCTCTCGAGATAAGGAGGCCCAAAAGAATCACTCGAATGACAGACGTTCGTACAAAGGTTTTGGTAGATCAACTGTACATCAACATGTGCATTGATGCCGCTGCAGATTGCTCCATTAGGAGTAGAGATGTATACGAGAGCAAATTCAGTGAGCTATCTCTAATTGAGAGCACTGTTCATTTCAAAACCATCTCTGGTGAGGTGTTAGAAACATGAGGACTATTGGAGTGCAGGTCCAAAATAAGGACAAGCCCCTCAAGTTGCCCATTGTAGCAAAAAATGTCAAAAAAACAATGTTCATGGGCAAAGATTGGCTTTGCAAGCTGTAGTTAGGTTGGAGGCATGTTTTCTGAGTTGAAACAACCAAGAAGCTTCTTCAGCTTTTGAATAGTTACAGTAACATTTTCAAGGACAGTATGAAGACATGCGAATCAGCCCTGATGTAAAATCAGTATGTTGCAAGACTAGGCCGGTTTCTTATGCTCTCAAAACCCAGATTGAAGAGGCGCTACAGAAGCTAGAGAGAAAACCTGTGCTCATGAAAACTGATCAGTGGTTGGGCAACCCCAATTGTAGTTGTGCCCAAGTTGGACAAAAACCATAAGACTATGCCAGGAATGACAAAGTCACAATCAACCAGGCAGTGGAATTTGAGCAGTATCCAGTACTGATCTCTCAAGATTTGTATGTGGAGTTGGTGGAATCCAAACTATTCACGGAGTCGGATTTGTCCCATGCTTATGCACAACTCAATGTGGGTCAAGAGAGTGAGCTGTATCTCACGATAAACACCCATATGGGGTTGTACTCCTACACAAAGTTGTCCTATGACGTGAAGTCTTCAAAAATCTTCTAAGCTACAATAGATTAGATTTTGCCAAGAGTGCTGCATTGCTTGTGCAGTCAGTATGATGTGTTGTTTGCAACTGCAACAGAGGAAGAGAATCTTCAAGTATTGAATGACATGCTAAAGACTCAGCAATCACAATATGAAGTTGAGAAGTGTACTTTTGTGCAATCTGAGATTGGCTTGAAAATCAATGAAAAAGGACTATAGCTAGTGAAAGAGAAGATGGAGGCTGTAGTCAGTGCCCCAAAGCCAAAAGATGTGATGAGCTTTGATCTTTTCAAGGACTGGTTTAATACTACGTGCGATTTCTGCTTGAGCATACGATGGTGCTAGCTCCGTTACAAGTTGAAAAAAGATGTGAAATGGGAATGGTCTAAAGCATACGAAGATGCTTATGATGCCCTTAGGAGAAACTTGACCAGTGATGCATTACTTGTTCATTACAACACAAGTCGTTACCTGAAGTTAGCATGTGATGCTTCAAACTACAGAGTTGGAGCAGTGATCAATCATGTCATGGTTGCTGGTCAAGAGAAGCCCATAGCTTTTGCATTATGTGCCCTGACCAAGAAAAGGAAGCTCTTGGAATCATCTTCGGAATCAAAAGGTTTCACCGGTTTTTGTTGCGTAGAAACTTTATGCTGGTTACAGATCATAATAGCTATTCTGGGACCAAAGTCTGCAGTGCCGACTATGGCAATTCCAAGGATGCAGACGTGGGCTGTACTTTGCTCAGTACGACTACAACATCGAATATCATAGTTCGGAAGAGAATGTCATCGCTGACACATTCACATTTGCTGCATGAGGACTCGGGTAAGCTGTGAAGGTGCAATCTTCCAATCACTGCAATTGAAATAGCAGCTGAAATGCAGAAAGACTTAGTTTTGAAAAGAGTCACCAAGCAGACATTGACTGGATGGACAGTATTTGATCAGTGTATAGACAAACTGAAAATGTTGCACAGTTGTCACAATGAGTTGTCATGTAACTGGGATGCATTTAACTAGGGTCATATAGAGTGGTGGTACTTAGTTCTAGAGAGATAGGAGTCTGGCTGAAATCCATACTGAACACAAAGGATTAATCAGTATGCTTTGTTTATTTGCCTGGTCTACCTCGACTCATTAGTTAACAAATGGACAATCTGCCAAAACTGTAGAAATTAACTGACAAAACTCCTTTGCAATCATGGCCGTGGCTGCCTCGATCATTTCAAAGATTTCATGTAGACGTCTGTGATGTAAAATGGCAATTTCTTTGTACTCATCGATAGCCGCTCAAAGCGCATTGAAGTAAAGCACATGGGTCAAAACACCAATAGTGAACGAACAATTAATGAGTTACAGTCTATTTTTCCTTGTCAGGGATCTTATCTCATAATGGTCCTCAATTTCATTCTGCTCTGTTGCAAAATTTATTGAAGCAAAACACTATCAAACATACCCTCACTCTTCTTTATCATCTGGCATCAAATGGAGCAGCTGAAAGATCAGTTAAGATTGTTAAAGAAGCATTCCAGAAAAAAGTGCTGCGTGGGTGTTCAAATTTCAGTATGAAACACCGGTAGATTATTTTCTGCTGAAGTATAGAATAACTGCATACTTCATTGCAGGGTATACACCTGCCAAGCTTTGGATGAAGAGAAGGTTAAGAACACATTTGAGTCTGGTCCTGCAAACTTGACTGCTAAAGTTGAGTATAGACAATTCACTCAAAAACGTCAGTATGGCAAAGGAGAGAGCACAGTTTCAGGCAAAATGAGCATGTTTGCATTGAGTCCCAAGTCTCTCATTTGGGATGTAGGTACTGTAGTTGATGTGTGTGGAACCATAAGATACTTGGTTGAAACTGATGGAAAGTGAGATGTGTCCATGTAGATCACATGATCCCAGCAAAGGACGAAGCAAAATATGAGCATAATCCGCTTGATCACGAGCTGATGCCAGAGTTTGAACCAGTTTAAACTACAGTGCCCTGAAGTACCAATTTCTGACAGAAACACAATCTTTAAGTACTGAACTAAAACCTGCCTATAGCAAACCCTATAAGGAGATAAGTGAGACGTCATAAACTGGTTGTCAAATTTGATTTGTAAATGCAGTTCATTGTAGGGAAACAAAAAGAAAAATACTTTTCTTCTGAAAGGGGAAGCAGTGTAATGTATGTGCATTATGCTAATTACGATGACAGATAAATACTTCCTTGAACTGGCTATGCTTGGTGTCTATTTTCTCTGCTAGTGCCACTTGAATATATTTCACCATAATATCCTGAGAATTTTTGATGTAAAACAAATCTAATGCCATAAATGGACTATTCCAATTGTGAAAGTCTACAGAAAAATCTAGGCTAGCGTTTAAGTTCATTTGTGCAATTGTGAAGAATCGGTGCCTTTGGATCTGTAGTTTCCAAAGCTCTTAACTGGGGTTTTCTGCATGTCATTGTCAGGGTCTGTTGCAGTCTAATTGCTAGAGGTTGATCTGATTAGTCAATAACGCCAATAACAGAATATGGTATCATACAAGTACCAGGATAGTGGTGGTTGAACTCGGTAGACCTTAGTTTTTTATCGTGCCGCAATTCCTGTTTTCCTATGCAAGTAATGGCACTGGCGACCTGGCAGCAGCAGCTTGATTGACAAGGGAAACAGTGAGCTTAACTTCGAGGTTTTCACACTTAAATGAAATGTGTGTATTGTGTGTAGCATTTTCTCATATTACAGTTCCATTGATTTCATGAGTGTTTATTGTACTTGAAAACCCTTGAAGTTTGCCTAACGTGCAATCACACAATGAATTAGAACTCTGAAATCTTGACAAATTTGTAAGATGTAGTCAGAATTCAGTTCATTAGACACTAGCCTGCACCATGCACCCATAAGGAAAGCATGCCAGCAAAAGCAACATTATAACATATGCTCAATATTTTATTTGAGGTGTCATGCCCAGTACAGGCATGTCCTATTCCTAACTTTAAACATGGACTATCTTCAGCATAGCATCTTCTGGAACTGAATTTTCCTTGTGTTTTCAATGAACCACAGTGGACATGGGCTGCAAAAGATGGCCGCCGAAGGACAGCTATCCTTGACTTGTGTGTTCAAGAATTGACTCACTGTCTGAGAGGACAGAAGAATATCTTCCAGACTAAGAGGTGTCATCAACGCCTATCCTGAAACCATAGGGAGACATTTCTAAATTGAATGGTTTTCTCCTGAAACAAAGAACCCTCTTCAGGATGAATGACTTTAAACAATAAACAGGATGAGGCTAATCAACCTAGACCCTTCCCCCACTCCCCCCCCCCCCCCCCCCCCACCACCCAACCATATTTGGAAAAGGAACGGAGAGAAGTTACATGGTGGGACAGCCATGTTGACTCCTTTTAATAAGCTTTAAAATACAGATTGCAGAGAAAAGCAGCAGGCAGACAAGGCCGTACCATCATGCCTTAAAAGAACTGGAGACTAAAACATCTTAGAGTCTCCAAACCTGTTCCTTTTCAAATATGAATTAAAAAAAATGCTGGAAATACTCGGGTCTGGCAGCATCTGTGGAGAGAGAAGCAGAGTTAACGTTTCAGGTCAGTGTCCCTTCTTCAGAACTCAGCCTTTTCCCCAAGGTGAGTCAAATCACATGACTTATGAACTATTCCTTTGCTTTTTATTTGTTAAAGTGCACTATCCTCTTCAACGGCTTTCTTTCTCAAGTGTGTGTATATGAGTGGTCAATGGCGTCACGTTAGATTCTTGGTGAATGTGTGAATAAAGATAATCCTCTTTATTTAAACCCATGAAAAACGTGCTGCTGAATATTAAATTGACCGTACATTTGGGTTAAGAAGCACACACATCTTCCTTTTCAAAATACACTAATTAATTATGGACAGAAAAGGGAAAAAGAATTGGGGTTTCAGTTCTCTCTCAATTTTCCCTGTAACAGAGGAAACGAACAAAGCAATAGTGATTTGGAGCAAATAAACTGCAGAGACCTGTCATGTTAACTGAATAAATAGCTGCAATCATATCCTGTCTAGTTAATGGTCATTGAGTACTTTGAGATTGCAAGGTAGACATCTCCAAGCTGAAATTTATCAGCATAAGCTTGCAGTATAATTCAACTGACTGACAGGAACTGTTGCAGCTTTCATCACCTTGTTTAAATGGTATTTTCCAGTTTATTGCTACATCACATTCACAGAGGGTGATTGAAAGTTGTTTAATTAACTTCTTCAATTTGGTCAATTTTATATTAAAACTAGAATTTTCTTCCAATTAAAAAAGAAAGTTGCTATTTTGTCCCAATTCGAAACTCAGTCCATGTAAGCATAGTGTGTGTAGTGTACATGCTCAGAGCTATAAAGTTATTGTGTGCGCCTCTCTTTTCAAAATTTCCATTGGAGGGTCTGGCTCTCAATATGAAAAAGGATAGGGTGGTCAATCTTGCAGCAAGGTAGTGTGTAGAATTGCCCAGGGCTGCAGTTAGAGAAGCATATTCAAGAAGGATGTCAATGTGCTCTGTGCAAACATTTGAGACAAGTATGAAAAGTGTATAGAAAATGATAATGGAGGAAAGCTTGCATGTATTGGTTGTAGTAGGCTCCATGAGCCTGTTTGCCATCCATTGACAAGTTATCTTCTCACTATGTACCCATGTAAATGGCATAAATTTTGCTGGGAGTGGAAACATGAGAAAAATCCAGTCCTCAAAATTGCCTCACATTTGCTGCTTTCTGACCCACTCCAATTTCCAACATGAAACAGCTTTTTGTGAGAAGCACAGAGTGAGTGTTAGAACCAGAGCTGTGTATATACATTCCTCATTCTGCCTTTGTGTAGGTTTCACTTTGTCCATGTGTTTACATCTATCCCGCTCTGCCACATTCACCACCTCTGTCTTTCTATGAATGTTTCATTGTATAATATGCTCACTGTATATTTGGCAGTACAAAACACTGTTAATTCCATCACACTCTATTGTCACACTCTAAAGACATGACATAGTCCTACATTTAAGATACAACATTTATTTCAGGTGAACTCTTTAAAATTGACATTGTCCACTTTTTTTTTAAAAAAAGGTAATGCTGCAAAAAATGGCTGCCGAAGGCTTGTGCATTGGAACATTGCCTCACTGTCTGTTAAGAACAAATGGATACATTCCAAGCTAAGAGGCATCAATTACACCCATCCTGAAACCATCAAGAGACATGCCTGAATTGAATGGGTTCTTCTGAAACAAAGGTGTGAAGTAGCCACATCATAACAGGATTGTATTCACCCAGACATTAATGGATGGCCATAGATTTCCATATCCTGGTCCATTGTGTGGTTACAACAGGGGAGAGGGCCATGCATATCTCAATAGAAGCTAGTGAGAGATTTTTTTTACCTTAAAAGGTAGCTCTCTGGAGAGAGAGGAGGGCGAGCACAGTGATATCACAGAAGGCAGTCAAGCCAGGGAATGTGGAAAGATCCAGCCAAAACAAGCAAGGAGCCCTGTTATAAATTCTGCGCTCAACTTGGTGCAGCAGGGAAGTGACTCACTACCTCCAATCTGAAATCTTCACCACCAGAAACCTACAACACCTCAACAAGTCAAGACTACAAACAATCTGAGCCTGTATCTTTAAAAAAGACTGTCCTACTTAGAAGATTCAACAGGTTTACTGTAAACCACAAACACCTACCACACCTTGAGCACTTAGTCTTTACCTTCTATCAATCTTCTCTTGAGAGTGCTTGTGAGAATGAGTGTGAGTGGTGTTTTGAACATTTCGGAGAATGAATATTCATTCATTATAGTTAATCTTCTGTTTTAAACCCACAAGAAAACCTGTCACTGTCTGTTTATTTGGTAATTAAAACACTCAGGCTAACTCATCATTTTAAAACAGAACTCAATTGCAGTCAGTTGGGAGGTGAACTGTGGGAACTGCCCACACCCCTTACCAGCTGGCCATAACACTATATTATTTGTGTCTCCAGGTCTTATTCTGCCTTTATCTAAATGCATCTGACCATGTCATTGTATGTATTTCACTGTATGTAAGTATCTCAGTATTTTTGACTCCATTCTGTATAAGTTGTCTATTACTTTTCTTATGCCTTTGTGTTCTGCCAACATTTCTTGTCTAATTTCTTGTCTGATTACTACAATAGAAATTGTATTCCTTTCTATCTACTTGTCTTTATTTAAAGGCTTACTTTTCGTCTTTTTAGAAAGCATTTTTGAAGACATGTATGACTTTATTGTATGTTAGTATGTTGAGATGCTCAGTCATATTGCTGTATATTTCTGCATAGGCGCATAAATAGTTGCATCTAGTTTCCATGCAGTAGGAAAACACGAAATGAGGGAAAATATCGACTAGATTTTCATGAAAGCAGATGAAGGTTTTATACCAGAAATTGTGCAATTTTAGAAACCAAGTACAGCAATCGCAATTATTTACAACATAATTTCATGAAAGTTATTCTCTTTTGCTGCACTTGTTTGTTTTTGTACCCGCAGCTTGCTGTATGGCTGTAAAACATGGATGACTTACAGCTACTAGGAAAAGAAGCTCAATAATTTCTATCTTCTCTGTTTGTGGCACATTATTTGTGGGCGGCACAGTGGCGCAGTGGTTAGCACCGCAGCTTCACAGCTCCAGTGACCTGGGTCAATTCTGGGTGCTGCCTGTGTGGAGTTTGCAAGTTCTCCCTGTGACAGCGTGGGTTTCTGCCGGCTGCTCCGGTTTCTTCCCGCAGCCAAAGACTTGCAGGTTGATAGGTAAATTGACCGTTGTAAATTGCCCCTAGTGTAGGTAGGTGGTAGGGGAATTGAGGGGATGTGGTAGGAATATGGGATTAATGTAGGATTAGTATAAATGGATGGTTGATGGTCAGCACAGACTCGGTGGGCCGAAGGGCCTGTTTCAGTGCTGTATCTCTAAAATAAATAAATTATGGGTATATCCTGGCAGGACAAAACCACAAATTTGGTAGTGCTCCCTAGTGTGTTGGCACTAATCAAACAGAGGCTGCTTCAGTGGATTGGGCACGATAGACCGTCAAGGACCTTCTGTATGGTGAGGTAGCTGGAGCCAGATGACCAGTGGGGCATCCAAAGCTCTGCTTCAAGGATGCTTACAAGCGTGACATGAAGGTCCTAAATGTTGACTATCACACCTGGAAGTCACTAGTGAGGGAAATGGTGATGCATCCTGTGTACTGGCATACATTACCACGATGACCAGCTACTACAGCAGTTTGGCAACAGGCGCCAACATCATAAACAACAACTCAGTGTCACTCGGCAGTTTCATGTGCAGCACTTGTGGCAGACCCTGCCTCTGAAGGATTAGCCTTTACAGCCATCAGTAAAGGTGCACCAAGAGGAGACACCACCTAAATGGCTTGTTCATCTTCTGTGGATGGAAGGATGCTCGTTAGGAGGGAAGATGTGTTGGGGTTTTTGAATAACTTGAAGATAGACAAGTCTCCCGGGCCTGACGGGGTATATCCAAGGATGTTATGGGAAGCAAGGGATGAAATTGCAGAGCCGCTGGCAATGATCTTTTCATCTTCTCTGCTGACGGGGGTGGTACCAGGTGATTGGAGGGTGGCAAATGTTGTGCCCCTGTTCAAGAAAGGGAATAGGAACAACCCTGGGAATTACAGGCCAGTTAGTCTTACTTCGGTGGTAGGCAAGTTGATGGAAAAGGTGCTGAGGGATAGGATTTATGAGCATCTGGAAAGACACTGCTTGATTCGGGACAGTCAGCACGGTTTTGTGAGGGGTAGGTCTTGCCTCACAAGCCTGATTGAATTCTTTGAGCAGGTGACCAAGCAAGTGGATGAGGGTAAACCAGTGGATGTGGTGTACATGGATTTTAGTAAGGCATTTGATAAGGTCCCCCATGGTAGACTTATGGAGAAAGTCAGGAGGCATGGGATAGTGGGGAATGTGGCCAGTTGGATTAAGAATTGGCTAACTGATAGAAGGCAGAGAGTGGTCTTAGATGGTAAATACTCAGCCTGGAGCCCAGTTACCAGTGGCGTGCCACAGGGATCAGTTCTGGGTCCTCTCCTGTTTGTGATTTTTGTTAACGACTTGGATGAGGAAGTCGAAGGGTGGGTCAGTAAATTTGCAGATGATACAAAGGTTGGTGGAGTTGTGGATACCGAGGAGGGCTATTGTCGTCTGCAAAGGGACTTGGATAGGTTGCAGTGCTGGGCTGAAAAGTGGCAGATGGAGTTTAACCCTGAAAAGTGTGAGGTCGTCCATTTTGGAAGGACAAACATGAATGCAAAATACTGGGTTAACGGTAGGGTTCTTGGGCATGTGGAGGAGCAGAGAGACCTTGGGGTCTATGTGCATAGATCATTGAAAGTTGCAACTCAAGTGGATAGGGCTGTGAAGAAGGCATATGGGGTGTTAGCGTTCATTAGCAGAGGGATTGAATTTAAGAGCCGTGAGGTGATGATGCAGCTGTACAGGACCTTGGTAAGGCCTCATTTGGAGTACTGTGTGCAGTTCTGGTCGCCTCATTTTAGGAAGGATGTGGAAGCCTTGGAGAGGGTGCAGAGGAGATTTACCAGGATGTTGCCTGGAATGGAGAATAAGTCTTACGAGGAAAGGCTGAACATTCTAGGCCTCTTCTCATTAGAAAGGAGAAGGATGAGGGGCGACATGATAGAGGTTTATAAGATGATCAGGGGAATAGATAGGGTAGACAGTCAGAAACTTTTTCCCCGGGTGGAGCAAAGCGTTACAAGGGGTCATAAATTTAAGGTGAAGGGTGGGAGATATAAGGGGGATGTCAGGGGAAGGTTCTTTACCCAGAGAGTGGTCGAGGCATGGAATGCCTTGCCCGGGGAAGTTGTTGAGTCAGAAACTTTAGGGACTTTCAAAAGGCTTTTGGATAGGTATATGGATAAAGGAGAATGATGGGGTATAGATTAAATTGTCCTTGACAGAGGACAAAGGATCGGCACAACATTGTGGGCCGAAGGGCCTGTTCTGTGCTGTATGTTCTATGTTCTATGTTCTATGTTCTATGAGGCACAGTATGTGATTGCTCCTGTGAATTGTAGTCTGGTTGGTCACAGTTCCAGAACTCTCTGACTTTATAAAAGCTATTTTGATGCACCCAGTGGTGGATGTAACCAGCATTTAAGGTTTGATAACGCGCCTTGACAAGTATGTACAATTGAATTGTTGCAACCAATGGAAGACAAAATAGTTGAGTTAATGGCAGGCTTTGTGCTTTATTATTTATGTCACTTAATTTTTAAAATATCTTTTGTGAGAAGTTTCACTTTACATATAATGAATGAAGAAGAAAGATGTGGGAGGAATTTCAGAAAAAAAATCAAATTGGGTCTAAGATCTAGACTGTGGAGAAAAAGTGCCTTGAGTCAGTGTGTCAGAGCAGAAGGTGAACAAAGAACAGTACAGCACAGGAACAGGCCATTCGGCCCTCCAAGCCTGCGCCGATCTTGATGCCTGCCGAAACTAACACCTTCTGCACTTCCGGGGCCCATATCCCTCTATTCCCTTCCTATTCATATATTTGTCAAGATGTCTCTTAAACGTCGCTATCGTATCTGCTTCCACCACCTCCCCTGGCAGCAAGTTCCAGGCACTCACTACCCTCTGTGTAAAAAAAAAAAAAAACTTGCCTCGCACATCCCCTCTAAACTTTGCCCCTCGCACCTTAAACCTATGTCCCCTAGTAACTGACTCTTCCACCCTGGGAAAAAGCTTCTGACTATCCACTCTGTCCATGCCGCTCATAACTTTGTAAACCTCTATCATGTCGCCCCTCCACCTCCATCGTTTCAGTGAAAACAATCCGAGTTTTTCCAACCTCTCCTCATAGCTAATGCCCTCCAGACCAGGCAACATCCTGGTAAACCTCCTCTGTACCCTCTCCAAAGCCTCCATGTCCTTCTGGTAGTGTGGCGACCAGAATTGCACGCAATATTCTAAGTGTGACCTAACTAAGGTTCTGTACAGCTGCAACATGACTTGCCAATTTTTATACTCTATGCCCCGACCGATGCAGGCAAGCATGCCGTATGCCTTCTTGACTACCTTATCCACCTGCGTTGCCACTTTCAGTGACCTGTGGACCTGTACGCCCAGATCTCTCTGCCTGTCAATACTCCTAAGGGTTCTGTCATTTACTGTATACCTCCCACCTGCATTAGACCTTCCAAAATGCAAAGTGAAAGTGGAGACTGAACCTGGGTTTCGTTGAGGTCTGATGTAGCTTAGCATGGCAGCGTGAAGGCTGCTTCTGACTGCAATTGTAGCTTAAACTGAGTGGGCTGTGGGAGAAATGCCATTGACTAGCACAGCCATTTTGGTTTAGAAAGGAGAGTACAGACTAATGTTTCTTTTCCTTCACAGTGCCATTTTCTCCCTGTTTGTTTCCATGAAAAGCTAGAAATATTATATATTGTGTGAGATATGAGCATTATGCAAGTAATACTGTGTCTAAAATTTTCTAAATGTGTAATAAAAATTGAGGTTACTCCACCGCTTAACCTCCTTGGCAATTTTTAAAAGCCTGTGTTTGTTCTTGACACAAAGGGAGGAAGAATTTGATATTCGGTTGTCAATACATCTGTTCAGCTACAAGAGAAGTGTAAACATTTAAGTAGCTTGACATATTTATTGATATTTACTCTTAAATCAAACATTTTATTTTAATCATTTATTATATGATCATTCTAAGATGTTTGCTGTATGACTTCACATGTAGACCAATTATTCTTAGTTTCCTTTTTTAATTTGTGGACCTAATTTTTTCAGTATCCTTCATCACTCCTCACCTCTGCAGCCTTGCCATTCTACACCAAAGCCTCTACTCTGTTGAGTGGGATTGTTCTTGCTTAGATTCACTCTTACCAGATGTTTAGATCGTGACCAGAGCGTTTTCAGCAATGGCTTCTCTTCCTTCCCAACCTTGTTGACTTGGTTTTCTTGGCCTCCCTGTTCCTCAGCTGCATGTTGCCTGGTGCCAAAATCATGGGCAGAATTGTGGTCAATTTCTATAGCTAGTATATATTCATGACACCTACTTCACTTCTCCACCATCTAGAATCATAGAATGATATGGCACAGAACGAGGCCATTCAACCCATCACGGCAGAATTTTGAAAGAGCTATCCAATCAGTCCCACACCCCTGCTCTTTGCCCCATAGCCCTGTTGTATTTCCTCCTTCATGTATTTAATTAACCTTATGAAAGTTATTAGCGTATCCGTTTCCACCATCCTTTCAGGCAGTGCATTCTAGATAACTCAGTGTAAACTTTTTTTTTCTCCTGTCACCTTTGGTTCTTATGCAAATTACATTAAAAAATCACTATTCTTTGGTTACTGACCCTTCTGCCACAGAAAATAGTTTCTCATTTACTGTATCAAAACACTTTGATTTTGAACACTATCAAATCTCATCTCAAGCTTCTCTCCTGTAAGAATAATCCCAGTTTCTGTAGTCTCTACTTTTAATTGAAGTCTTTCATCCCTGATAGCTCTCCGATAAATATCCACTGCACCCTGTCAAAGGCCTTGACATCCTTTCTGAAGTGTGGTGCTCAGAGTTGGCCACAATAGTCCAACTGGGACTTAACGATTTGGATTGTAAAGATTTAGCATACTTTTCTTGCTTTTGTACTCTATGCCTTTATAAAGGCAAGGACCCCATATGCTTTTTCTGAACTACCTTCTTAACTTGAGCTACTGCATTCAAAGACCTGGGCAGCACAGTGGTGAGCACTGCAGCCTCACAGCGCCAGTGACACGGTTCGGTTCTGGGTACTGAAGTTTCTGGGTTTGCAAGTTCTCCCTGTGACCGCGTGGGTTTCCGCCGGGTGCTCCGGTTTCCTCCCACAGCCAAAGACTTGCAGGTTGATGGATAAATTGGCCATTGTTAATTGCCCCTAGTGTGGGGATGTGGTAGGGAATATGGGATTAATGTAGGATAGGTATAAATGGGTGGTTGTTGGTCAGCACAGACTCGGTGGGCCGAAGGGCCTGTTTCAGTGCTGTATTTCTCTCTGACCTGTGTATGTATGCCCTCAGGTCTCTATTGTTCCTGCACCTATTATAAAGTTGTACCATTTAGTTCATTGTGCCTCTTCTCAATCTTCCTACCAAAATGAATCACTTAAAACTTTGTGCTAAATTTCATCTGCCATGTGTCTGCCCATTTCACCAGTCTATGTCCTCCTGGAATCTACTATTCTCTTCACTCTTCACTGCATTTAGGAATTTTCTGTCGTCTGCAAGCTTTGATGTGCCAATGTCCAAGTCATTAATATTTATCAAAAAGAGCAGTGGTCCTAACACTATATCCCTGGGGGACACCACTGTTCATTTCATTCTTGTCTGAAAAATCACCACTCAGCACTACTCTCTATCTGTTCCTTAGCCACACAGCCATTACCCTTTTAATCCCACCAGCTTCAGTCTTGTTAACTTGTCTGTTAACTTGTCTATTTAGTACTTTATCAGGTACCTTTTGAAAGTCCATATACACAACATCAGCTGTTCTACTCTCATCAACCCTCTCCATTACTTCATAGAAATGCTCAATCAAGTTAGTCAAACACTACTTACCTTTAACAAATTCATGTCTAATCTTCATAGTGCCAATTAATTTCGTATTGGATTATTATTCCTAAAATTTTCACCGTCACCGATGTTTCCTTCAGTTCTCTGGTACCACTCCACCATCCGAAAAGGATTGATAGATTGTGGGCCAGAGCCACCACAATTTCTACCCCTTTCTCGGCAACCTAGAATCTACCCATCTGGACAAGGTATTTTTTTTTCTACATTTGAGGACTGCCAACTTTTTAATAGCTTTATTTTTATTCCATCCAGTTTCTCTATTACCTTCTCCTTTGTTGTGACATTGGTAGCATCCTTTTGTTTGATGAAGGTAGCTGCAAAGTACTCATTTAGTCCCTCAGTCACGCCTTCTGCTTCCACAAGATCATCTCCTTTTTGCTTCTTAATGGGCCCCATCCTCCCTTTAAACTATCATTTTACTATTTATATGTTTATAAAAAATATAATTTTGGCTTTCCTTTTACATTGCCCATTAATCTGTTCTTATACACTGTCCCTCTCATTTCCTTTTTCAATTCT
Organism: Heterodontus francisci; assembly: GCF_036365525.1. NCBI lineage: Eukaryota > Metazoa > Chordata > Chondrichthyes > Heterodontiformes > Heterodontidae > Heterodontus > Heterodontus francisci. The sequence goes on from NC_090371.1 coordinate 219,081,662, forward strand.
CTGTACTTTTTTGTATTCAGCTTGGGTTACGAACCTGACATTTATGATTAGCCTAATTTTTCTGTCCCATTTTAATCTCTGGGGGGAATTTTCCTGGAGAGCCAGAGGTGGCTTTGGAGGCAGACCTGCTGGTTGCTCATCGTATTGCAGTCACCTAGCAATTTTTCCGGAGGCAGCTTCACTGAGATGATGGCTACCTGCCTGGAAATGGCAAGAAGCCAATTGAACCCATTAATCATACAATTGACAGCAACTTGCTAGAGAAATGCAATTTTGTCAGTGTCGCGTGGGTCCTCCGCCCTATTTGCGTCCCAGAAAGTAAGAGGAGGTGGCTGCATAGTGGGAGGTTGAGGCTGCGTTACAGTTGAAGGAGATCTGCATGTTCCAGCAGAAAATGGCAAAGCAAGGCTGTCTTCCCATGTCACAGCCTTAGCATTGAGTGTGGAATTCCTGGAGACAGTTATCACTGATTTGTCATGGGCTTAATGAGGTCTCAGCTGCTCCCCTAATACAGTGCTTCCCTGCTGCTTGGGCCTCAGCAGTGCTCCGATTGGTCACACAGAGGGCTGCTGCCTCACTTTCAGTGGGCTATGCTGTCTGCAGCTCCCGCCTCCAGAATGTGCCCGCTATCCCTATCTGGATGGCGGAGGCGCCCGACTAATTGGCTGCCCCCTGTGAAATTTGGCCAGAAGTCGCACTGCCACCTTGAGTGGGTTCATGACCTGGAAATGACTCCAATATCGGGTTCCCGACCCTTGTGGCAAAATTCAGCCCTACGTGTTTAGAATTAGAATTAGAACATTACAGTGCAGTACAGGCCCTTCGGCCCTCGATGTTGCGCCGACCATCTGACCTACACTATTCCATTTTCATCCATATGTCTATCCAATGACCACTTAAATGCCCTTAAAGTTGGCGAGTCTACTACTGTTGCAGGCAGGGCGTTCCACGCCCCTACTACTCTCTGCGTAAAGAAACTACCTCTGACATCTGTCCTATATCTTTCACCCCTCAACTTAAAGCTATGTCCCCTCGTGTTTGCCATCATCATCCGAGGAAAAAGACTCTCACTATCCACCCTATCTAACCCTCTGATTATCTTGTATGTCTCTATTAAGTCACCTCTCCTCCTCCTTCTCTCTAACGAGAACAACCCCAAGTCCCTCAGCCTTTCCTCGTAAGACCTTCCCTCCATACCAGGCAACATCCTAGTAAATCTCCTCTGCACCCTTTCCAAAGCTTCCACATCCTTCCTATAATGCGGTGACCAGAACTGCACGCAATACTCAAGGTGCGGCCTCACCAGAGTTTTGTACAGCTGCATCATGACCTCGTGGCTCCGAAACTCGACCCCCCTACTAATAATAGCTAACACACCATATGCCTTCTTAACAGCCCTATTAACCTGGGTAGCAACTTTCAGGGATTTATGTACCTGGACACCAAGATCTCTCTGCTCATCTACACTACCAAGAATCTTCCCATTAGCCCAGTACTCTGCATTGCTGTTACTCCTTCCAAAGTGAATCACCTCACACTTCTCCGCATTAAACTCCATTTGCCATCTCTCAGCCCAGCTCTGCAGCCTATCTATGTCCCTCTGTACCCTACAACACCCTTCGACACTATCCACAACTCCACCGACCTTCGTGTCATCCGCAAATTTACTAACCCACCCTTCTACACCCTCATCCAGGTCATTTATGAAAATGACAAACAGCAGTGGCCCCAAAACAGAACCTTGCGGTACACCACTAGTAACTAAACTCCAGGATGAACATTTGCCATCAACCACCACCCTCTGTCTTCTTTCAGCGAGCCAATTTCTGATCCAAAGCTCTAAATCACCTTCAACCCCATACTTCCGTATTTTCTGCAATAGCCTACCGTGGGGAACCTTATCAAACGCCTTAGTGAAATCCATATACACCACATCCACGGCTTTACCCTCATCCACCTGTTTGGTCACCTTCTCGAAAAACTCCATAAGGTTTGTGAGGCACGACCTACCTTTCACAAAACCGTGCTGACTATCGCAAATGAACTTATTCTTTTCAAGATGATTATAAATCCTATCTCTTACAACCTTTTCCAACATTTTACCCACAACCGAAGTAAGGCTCACAGGTCTATAATTACCAGGGCTGTCTCTACTCCCCTTCTTGAACAAGGGGACAACATTTGCTATCCTCCAGACTTCCGGCACTACTCCTGTCGACAATGACGACATAAAGATCAACAACAACGGCTCTGCAATCTCCTCCCTGGCTTCCCAGAGAATCCTAGGATAAATCCCATCTGGCCCAGGGGACTTATCTATTTTCACTCTTTCCAAAATTGCTAACACCTCCTCCTTGTGAATCTCAATCCCATCTAGCCTAGTAGGCTGTATCTCAGTAATCTCCTCGACAACATTTTCTTTCTCTACTGTAAATACTGACGAAAAATATTCATTTAACGCTTCCCCTATCTCCTCTGATTCCGCACACAACTTCCCACTACTATCCTTGATTGGCCCTGTTCTAACTCTTATCATTCTTTTATTCCTGATATACCTATAGAAAGCCTTAGGGTTTTCTTTGATCCTATCCGCCAATGACTTCTCGTGTCCTCTCCTTGTTCTTCTTAGCCTTCCCTTTAGATGCTTCCTGGCTAGCTTGTAACTCTCAAGCGCCCTAACTGAGCCTTCACGTCTCATCCTAACATAAGCCGCCCTCTTCCTCTTGACAAGCGCTTCAACTTCTTGAGTAAACCACGGCTCCCTCGCTCGACAACTTCCTCCCTGCCTGACAGGTACATACTTATCAAGGACACGCATTAGCTGCCCCTTGAATAAGCTCCACATTTCGTTTGTGCCCATCCCCTGCAGTTTCCTTCCCCATCCTACACATCCTAAATCTTGCCTAATCGCGTCATAATTTCCTTTCCCCCAGCTATAATTCTTGCCCTGCGGTATATACCTGTCCCTGCCCATCGCTAAGGTAAACCTAACCGAATTGTGATCACTATCGCCAAAGTGCTCACCTACATCTAAATCGAACACCTGGCCGGGTTCATTACCCAGTACCAAATCCAATGTGGCATCGCCCCTGGTTGGCCTGTCCACATACTGTGTCAGAAAACCCTCCTGCACACACTGGACAAAAACAGACCCATCTAAAGTACTCGAACTATAGTATTTCCAGTCAATATTTGGAAAGTTAAAGTCCCCCATAACCACTACCCTGTTACTCTCGCTCCTGTCGAGAATCATCTTCGCTATCCTTTCCTCTACATCTCTGGAACTATTCGGAGGTCTATAGAAAACTCCCAACAGGGTGACCTCTCCTCTCCTGTTTCTAACCTCGGCCCATACTACCTCAGTAGACGAGTCCTCAAACGTCCTTTCTGCCGCTGTAATACTTTCCTTGATTAACAATGCCACACCCCCCCCCCTCTTTTACCCTCTTCTCTGTTCTTACTGAAACATCTAAATCCCGGAACCTGCAACATCCATTCCTGCCCCTGCTCTACCCATGTCTCTGAAATGGCCACAACATCAGGATCCCAGGTACCAACCCATGCTGCAAGCTCACCCACCTTATTCCGGATGCTCCTGGCGTTGAAGTAGACACACTTTAAACCAAGTTCTTGCTTGCCAGTGCCCTCTTGCGTCCCTGTAACCTTATCCCCTACCTCACTACTCTCAACATCCTGTACACTGGAACTACAATTTAGGTTCCCATTCCCCTGCTGATTTGGTTTAAACCCCCCTGAAGAGCACTAACAAATCTCCCCCCCAGGATATTGGTACCCCTCTGGTTCAGGTGAAGACCATCCTGTTTGTAGAGGTCCCACCTACCCCAGAAAGAGCCCCAATTATCCAGGAAACCAAAACCCTCCCTCCTGCACCATCCCTGCAGCCACGTGTTCAACTCCTCTCTCTCCCTATTCCTCTCTTCGCTAGCACGTGGCACGGGCAACAACCCAGAGATAACAACTCTGGTTGTTCTCGCTCTTAGCTTCCACCCTAGCTCCCTGAATTTCTGTCTTAAATCCCCATCTCTCTTCCTACCTATGTCGTTGGTGCCTATGTGGACCACGACTTGGGGGTGCTCCCCCTCCCCCTTAAGGATCCCAAAAACACGATCAGAGACATCACGTACCCTGGCACCTGGGAGGCAACACACCAACCGTGAGTCTCTCTCGTTCCCACAGAACCTCCTATCTGTTCCCCTAACTATGGAGTCCCCAATGACTAATGCTCTGCTCCTCTTCCCCTTTCCCTTCTGAGCAACAGGGACAGACTCTGTGCCAGAGACCTGCACCCCATTGCTTACCCCTGGTAAGTCGTCCCCCTCAACAGTATCCAAAACGGTATACCTGTTGTTGAGGGAAACGGCCACAGGGGATCCCTGCACTGTCTGCTGGTTCCCTTTCCTTCCCCTGACGGTAACCCATCTACCTACTTCTTTTACCTGAGGTGTGACTGCCTCCCTATAACTCCTGTGAATAATCCCCTCCGCCTCCCGAATGATCCGAAGTTCATCCAGCTCCAGTTCCCTAACGCGGTCTGCGAGGAGCTGGAGTTGGATGCACTTCCCGCAGATGCAGTCAGCAGGGACACTCTTGGTGACCCCTACCTCCCACATTCTGCAGGAGGAACATACAACTGCCTTTACCTCCATTCCCACTATTCTAGATTCCCAACAAATCTACTGAAAAACCAAACGAAAAAAAAAAGTCAAAACTTGTTCGCTTAGCAATCCGACGGACTGAACTTTTTGAATAAAAAGCTTACCTTATCAACACACCAGAGTCCTTTTTTTTTTGTTAGAGGAGGAGGGTGGGTGGGAGACACTACACGTGTAGTGTCTCGGGTACTGCCACTGCCCAAATAAATAGTTTTCCCTTACCCAGCAGTCCCCTGGTCCTCCGAAACAAAAGGGGATTATCTTGTAACTTATACTGAAATTGACCGCTCAGCTGTAAGTTCGCTCCGCACCTCGTTCTGTCAAAGCTGCTCCTCGCAAAAAGAAAATGATTTTAAAACTGCCCAAATAAATAGTTTTCCCTTACCCAGCAGTCCCCTGGTCCTCCGAAACAAAACGGGATTAACTTGTAACTTACACTGAAATTGACCGCTCAGCTGTAAGTTTGCTCCGCACCTCGTTCTGTCAAAGCTGCTCCTCGCAAAAAGAAAATGATTTTAAAACTGCCCAAATAAATAGTTTTCCCTTACCCAGCAGTCCCCTGGTCCTCCAAAACAAAGTTATCTAAGTAGCTCTAGCTTTTTGGATGCCCTTTTCTTCACATGGGAATGTATTGAATCTGTACCCAAACTGTCTCCTTTTTGAAGGGTTCATATTGCTCATTTACTGTTTTACCTGCCAATCTTTGATTCTAATACACCAGGTCCAGATTTCTTTTTAATTCATTAACATTAGCTCTCCAAGTTGACACATTTGATTGTCCTTGTCCATAACTACTCTAAACCTAATAATAGTGTGATCATTGTTTGACAAATGCATCCTATTGAATCATGCTTCACTTGCCCCACTTCAATCCTCAGAACCAGCTTCAGCACTTCTTTCCTCATTGGGCTGGATTCAAACTGAAAAGAAAGTTCTCTTGTACACATTTCAGGAATTCCTCTCCCCCTTTGCTCTTTACACTGTTAATATCCAAGTCTATAGCCTTGTGTGCAGCAAGGTTAGACTCAAACCAATTTCTCATCCACAACTGTTACATAAGTTTCCAAATTCACTTGAAAAAGCCCTTCAAAATACTCCTACAGGGGATGCAGAGACCAAGTGGGCCCACATCAGAGATGCCATCTATGATTCAGCAATGACCGCCTATGGTAAACGTGTGAAGCGGAATGCAGACTGATTTCAATCTCATTTTGAAGAGCTGAAACCTGTCATAGCTGCTAAGCGCATTGCACTGCTGAACTGCAAGAAAGCCCCCAGCGAGTTAACATCCGTAGCAATTAAAGCAACCAGAAGCGCTGCACAGAGAACAGCCAGGCGCTGCGCAAATGACTGCTGGCAACACCTATGCAGTCATATTCAGCTGGCCTCAGACACCGGAAACATCAGAAGAATGTATGATCGCATTAAGAGAGCTTTTGGGCCAACCATCAAGAAGATCGCCGCCCTCAAATCTAAATCAGGGGACACAATCACTGACCAATGCAAGCAAATGGACCGCTGGGTGGAGCACTACCTAGAACTGTACTCCAGGGAAAATATTGTCACTGAGACCGCCCTCAATGCAGCCCAGCATCAGCCAGTCATGGATGGGCTGGACGTACAGCCAACAAAATCGGAACTCAGTGATGCCATTGATTCTCTAGCCAGTGGAAAAGCCCCTGGGAAGGATGGCATTACCTCTGAAATAATCAAGAGTGCTAAGCCTGCTATACTTTCAGCACTGTACGAACTGCTTTGCCTGTGCTGGGATGAGGGAGCAGTACCACAGGACATGCGCGATGCCAATATCATCACCCTCCATAAGAACAAGGGTGACCGCGGTGACTGCAACAACTACCGTGGAATCTCCCTGCTCAGCATAGTGGGGAAAGTCTTCGTTCGAGTCGCTTTAAACAGGCTCCAGAAGCTGGCTGAGCGTGTCTACCCTGAGGCACAGTGTGGCTTTCGAGCAGAGAGATCCACCATTGACATGCTGTTCTCCCTTCACCAGCTACAGGAAAAATGTTGTGAACAACAGATGCCCCTCTACATTGCTTTCATCGATCTCACCAAAGCCTTTGACCTCGTCAGCTGACGTCTCTTCAGACTACTAGAAAAGATTAGATGTCCACCAAAGCTACTAAGTATCATCACCTCATTCCATGACAATATGAAAGGCACAATTCAGACTCCTTTCCTATCCTGAGTGGCGTGAAACTGGGCTACACTGTTTGGTATCTTCTCCCTGCTGCTTTCACATGCGTTCAAGTCTTCAGAAGAAGGAATTTTCCTCCACACAAGATCAGGTGGCAGGTTGTTCAACCTTGCCCGTCTAAGAGCGAAGACCAAAGTATGGAAAGTCATCATCAGGGAACTCCTCTTTGCTGACGATGCTGCTTTAACATCACACGCTGAAGAGTGTCTGTAGAGACTCATCGACAGGATTGCGGCTGCCTGCAACGAATCTGGCCTAACCATCAGCCTCAAGAAAACGAACATCATGGGACAGAACGTCAGAAATGCTCCTTCCATCAATATTGGCGACCACGCTCTGGAAGTGGTTCAAGAGTTCACCTACCTAGGCTCAACTATCACCAGTAACCTGTCTCTCGATGCAGAAATCAACAAACGCATGGGAAAGGCTTCCACTGCTATGTCCAGACTGGCCAAGAGAGTGAGGGAAAATGGCGCACTGACACGGAACACAAAAGTCCGAGTGTATCAAGCCTGTGTCCTCAGTACCATGCTGTACGGCAGCGAGGCCTGGACAACGAATGTCAGCCAAGAGTGACGTCTCAATTCATTCCATCTTCGCTGCCTCCGGAGAATCCTTGGCATCAGGTGACAGGACCGTATCTCCAACACACAGATCCTCAAGGTGGCCAACATCCCCAGCATATACACCCTACTGAGCCAGCGGCGCTTGAGATGGCTTGGCCATGTGAGCCACATGGAAGATAGCAGGATCCCCAAAGACACATTGTACAGCGAGCTCGTCACTGGTATCAGACCCACTGCCGTCCGTGTCTCCACTTTAAGGACGTCTGCAAACGCGACACGAAGTCCTGTGACATTGATCACAAGTTGTGGGAGTCAGTTGTCAGCGATCGCCAGAGCTGGCTGGCAGCCATAAAGGCGGGGCTAAAGTGTGGCGAGTCGAAGAGACTTCACAGGCAGGAAAAAAGACAGAAGCGCAAGGGGAGAGCCAACTGTGTAACAGCCCCGACGACCAATTTTATCTGCAGCACCTGTGGAAGAGTCTCCCGAGACAAGGAGGCCAAAGAAGAAGAATCCTGGTCTATAGCCTTACTCTAAAGTTCTTGCTTCTGCCTCAAATTGCCTGCAAGTTTGCTTTTCCATTGTTACAGTCCCATTAGGGATGTAGACGTTTAAGAAGAGAGTCCAATTCCCAGTTGTTACTGAAAGAATTAGGCCACAAGATTTCACGTTTTAAGCAAAAACTTTACAGTACAAGAGTTAAAGCAAATCTCTACTAACTTAACACTGCAACTTGAGACATTTACATTTTCAACTCAAAATCCTACAGAACACTCCTGTCTGACTTTTACTTCCACCCCCAAGAATTTGTCTATATGTTACAGGATCTTGGTGGTTTCTTCACTTCTCCTGGGACCAATGCAAAGTGTACCACAGTTCTTAGGAATTCACTTCATTTCTCAGCTGTCTTCTGAGGCTTGCAATTTCCTGAGAATTCTCCCTCAGGCTTCAGCTGGGCAAATCCTCTAGTTTGCCTTCAACACCTCACAAATCTGGATTTCTCAGCCTGGGCATTGGCCTTTCCAAAAGCCAACTGACTGCCTATTTAAAAGCCAACAGCTTTGCAAAACCCAACGGCTTGTCCCACAGCCAGCTGACTGACTATCAGCAAACACACGGATCATAAAGCACCTGTGACCCATCTCCCTAGCAACATCTATCTCCATAAGAATGTGGTATCGATAGGATGTCCCAAATAGCAATATAAGCTAATTGCTTCCAACTTTAAATCTCCTCTTTGTTCTGGGAAATTATATGAATAATTTAAACCCTTGATGATGGCAGCTGCAGACACACGGTCTCCACAGTTCCCATTATGCCCTTACTAAACAAACATGAGCCACCCTCTGATTTGTAACCACCCCAGGTTTTTTTCAGTTTCTCAAATCAAGTGTTTTCATTTGTCTTGCAAGTGTGGAGTCTCAGTCCTTCAGATTCTAATTATTGGAGATTTTTAATTTTAATTTTTTTTAACCCTTTCTCATCTCTCCATCTCATTTCTTTCCCCTTTATTTCACTTTCTGTGCCTGTTACATTGAATTAAATTTCCAAACTTAACAGTTCCTGGTTTAGACTCAGCAGGTCTCAGCAAGTATTCATTAATCTGAGTGCTTGAAGATACAAGCTGTTGCTTGGCCTGTTCACTCAGGTCTGAGATCTCCTGTAGGGGCACTGCACTGAGATGGCTCCCGTTAATGTATGTTGAGGGCAAAAGTCTGCTGAAAATCTCTGGACATCTGTAAACGGAATGAATAGCGAGCACTGAGTGTTCGCTGCTGACTGCAAAATTTGGGCAAGTGTCTTTGATCAATACTCCCACTTCCCCTTTTTTACCTCTGCCTTAACTTTCCTGAGTATGTTGTGGCCAGGAATATTAAGTGCCCATTCCTCCCCTTGTTTGTGCCAGTTCTCTGTTAGTTCCATTTATTTATTTGTGACCTTTTGTGCATCCTTCCTCCATTTACCCAAGCCTTGGCAGTCTTGCCTATGCTCTGGAACTCCCTCCCTCAGCCTCTCTAGCACCTTCTCGTCTTTTTAGGTTTCTCCTTAAAACCCAGCTGTAGGCAGGCTTTTAGCACACCATCTAATGTATCCTACCTTGACTTGGTATTCATTTTCATCAGAGTATACTTCCACAAAGGACCATGAGTAATTTTTCTATGCTTGAGGTGCTATATAAATGTTCTTGTATATAAATGACCATTGTTCCTTGTTTTCTCATACAAAACTTGTTGAGGGATGATGCTGGTGCCAATCTTTACTCAGTCTTATACAGAGTAAAAGGGTTACAAACATGTCGCTCCTTACTCAAACCTCTGCCAGTTCCAGTGAGATGTGTTCAAGAAAGACCCCAATTAACTCCCTCCACTTGCATATAATTAAACAATTGATATACAATTACCATTCCCAAATCCATTTTAGAACCATCACTCAGTTATGTGTGCACGGCGTAGGTTACTGGCGCAATAAGTTTCCTTCTGTGACGAATTGGCTGTTTGCCATTCAGTCAATTCCCGGAGGTGAGGCAATATGTTTATAGATTCAGTACTTTATAGTACAGTGTATAGAAACATTTGTGAAAATGACCCTTGAGCAGGTGCTTGGGATTATAACCTAAAGCAAAGATTTACTAACACTGGCTTGGATCCATATGTGTAACATTAATATAAAGTTCTGCGCCATTTACCAATAACTTTAACTTCATGACATGCACAGGAAATGAATTGTTCTTTTTTCTCTTTACCCCTCTCTATTGTCTTGCCTGAGCCAATCACTACCTGATCGGATTTAGTACATTTTAGGTTGGGTATAATTAAGTGTCAGTTTTCAGATTCTTACAGATCAATGTTGATCTTGTAACAGCAGTTCATTCTATCTCTAAGCCTAGAATGATTTTGAAGCTATCAGGACACGGCCAAAACAATTTAGACATGATCTAAAATGTATATGACACCGAGAGAGAGACCTCGTAATATTCGAAGCAAAGAAGTTGGGATAAAATCAGCTTCAGAGTAAACTATCCACAGTTGAATACATGACTGAGGGAACTTACTGGATGCCAAATCAAGGTATTTGCTTACCTTGTCTTTCCTATTGGAACACAAAAAAAAAGTCATTATTTCCTGTCTTAAAGCAAGACAGCAGACTAAGCCTATTCAAAATGATGACCATTATTAACTAACTGACTTCTCTGAGTTATGTCAGCAGCTAGTGTATCTAAAAACTACTTCATATGCTCTGTGAACACTAAGCTCCACCTTGGTATTTTAGAATTTCTGAAAGACCAGTGCAAGAGAACCTGATGAATGAAGATATTTGTATTCCATTCTTGGACCTTTATGCAGGCTAAAATAGCCATAGCATTGTTCTTTTTTCAGTTTAGTGTTTTCTTGGAGCATTCTAGAAGAATTCCTTTGAAGAGAAGACCCTTCGTTTGAAACCTATTTCCAGGGTGCATAATTCCATTTATATTACAGAACATGGTTCTTATACCAGAAATGATCAACAAGTTGAGTGCTGTAAATCTATGCAGCATTGAAAGAAAAAAATGTATAAGGAGCCAGATTTTGTGATAAGAATAACAGTGAGGCTAATGGATCTCCCTGTTAGAATGGGGTAAATGGGACAGCAACTTCAGGCGCCACGTTTGCGCAGTTAAATGCGGAAATTCGGAAGTTAGTACCAAATGCTCGGCTCTTCCACAGGGTGGGCTGTTGCACTCCTTGCTGATTGATTTGAGTGCCGAGTTTATGTAACAGCATGTACTTGAGGTACTTGCACGAAAGACGGCAGGAAAAGTTAGGGATTGTGTATTCAGGAGTAAGTGAGTTTTTAATGGCATGATAATTCCTATCAAAAAACCTGCCTGGGCGTGAAAATTAATTTTGCAAGTGTTGGGTCTTTCGATAATTCATGCTGACGATTTAAAAAAGTAATTAATTTTTTTCTACTTCATCTTTTTTCTCAATTCCAATCTTTATTTCACTTTCTGTGCATGATTTAAATCTACTATTTCCTGCTTTATATTTCCTTGTTTAGACTTTGCATGTCTCTTCGAACTGTTTGGACAGCTTCATTGTTTCTTGCCCTGCTCATAGATGCCACAGATTCTCTGTAGAGGACGCTGCGCTAGATTAGACTCTGGATTACAGCAACATGACACTCAGCCTGCAAAAAAAATTTTTGTGGGCAGCTAACAATGAGGTGAATGGCAAGCGGCATTCCTTCCTGCTGACTGCAGAATCTGGGCCAAGATCATTTTTTGGCAGTAGAACCTTGTTTTTTATACGTGCATTGGACAGATAGAAAAACTCCATTAAAGGACTGACTCGTTTACTCTTTACTAGTCATTGCAGTGGACTCATTTCGAATAACAAATTCATAAGTTTATTTTAAATTTAGATGAATGCCTAAGGTGTACTCCAAGTTAACTTACTGAAGTAAATGTGCTCTGCAGGGATCTTCTATTTCTTTTTGACATTTAAATAGAAGTGAAGTCATGTGAAGAATGCTGTCTGCAGTCTTAAAGATATCTGGTTCTTTTTGGTTAAGCCTGTGTGAAGCACTGCAGGGTGTTTTTCCATGTTAAAGGTGCTATGTAAATACAAATTTTTGTTGCTGCTTCGGAAAGACCAAGTCAATTAAATTGCACTATAGCAGTTCAGTGACAGTATACCTGCAATGTTATTTGCAGTGAGAATCATCAAGCCAGGGAATCAACCCTGGCTTAGTGGAAGAGTAGGAGAGCATGCCAGGAGCAGCACCAGGCACACCTAAGAAATAAGGTGCTAACCTGGTGATTCTACAACACAGGACTACATGCATGTTATAGAGAGCGCAAAGCGGTCCCACGACCAATGGATCAGATCAAAGCTCTGCTCTCCTGCCACACCCACGTGTGAATGGTGGTGCACAATTAAACAACTAATCAGAAGAGGAGGCTCCACAAACAGGGGATGGGGAGCCCATCACTACAAAAGGCAAGGCTTTTGTTTTATTCATTCATGGGATGTGGGCATCGCTGGCCAGGCCAGCATTTATTGCCCATCCCTAATTGCCCTTGAGAAGGTGGTGGTGAGCTGCCTTCTTGAACCGCTGCAGTCCATGTGGGGTAGGTACACCCACAGTGCTGTTAGGAAGGGAGTTCCAGGATTTTGACCCAGCAACAGTGAAGGAAAGGTGATATCGTTCCAAGTCAGGATGGTGTGTGACTTGGAGGGGAACTTGCAGTTGGTGGTGTTCCCATGCATTTGCTGCCCTTGTCCTTCTAGTTGGTAGAGGTCGCAGATTTGGAAGGTGCTGTCTAAGGAGCCTTGATGTGTTGCTGCAGTGCATCTTGTAGATGGTACACACTGCTGCCACTATGCCGCGGTGGTGGAGGGAGTGAATGTTTGTGGATGGGGTGCCAATCAAGCGGGCTGCTTTATCCTGGATGGTGTCGAGCTTCTTGAGTGTTGGAGCCGCACCCATCCAAGCAAGTGGAGAGTATTCCATCACACTCCTGACTAGTGCCTTGTAGATAGTGGACAGGGTTTGGGGAGTCAGGAGGTGAGTTACTCGCCGCAGGATTCCTAGCTTCTGTCCTGCTCTTGTAGCCATGGTATTTAAATGGTTACAGCAGTTCAGTTTCTGGTCAATGGTAGCCCCTAGGATGTTGATAGTGGGGGATTCAGCGATGGTAATGTCATTGAATGTCAAGGGGAGATGGTTAGAGTCTCACTTGTTGGAGATGGTGATTGCCTGGCACTTGTGTGGCGCAAATGTTACTTGCCACTTATCAGCCCAAGCCTGGATATTGTCCAAGTCTTGCTGCATTTCTACATGGACTGGTTCAGTATCTGAGGAGTCACGAATGGTGCTGAACATTGTGCAATCATCAGCGAACATCCCCAATTGTGACCTTATGATTGAAGGAAGGTCATTGATGAAGCAGCTGAAGATGGTTGGGCCCAGGACACTACCCTGAGGAACTCCTGCAGTGATGTCCTGGAGCTCCAGGATGATTGACCTCCAACAACCACAACCATCTTCCTTTGCGCGAGGTATGACTCCAGCCAGTGGAGGGTTTTCCCTCTGATTCCCATTGACCTCAGTTTTGCTAGGGCTCCTTGATGCCATCCTCGGTCAAATGCTGTCTTGATGTCAAGGGCAGTCACTCTCACCTCACCTCGTGAGTTCAGCTCTTTTGTCCATGTTTGAACCAAGGCTGTAATGAGGTCAGGAGTTGAGTGGTCCTGGTGGAACCCAAACTGAACGTCACTGAACAGGTTATTGCTGAGCAAGTGCCGCTTGATAGCACTGTTGATGACACCTTCCATCACTTTACTGATGATTGAGAGTAGGCTGATGGGGCAGTAATTGGCCAGGTTGGACTTGTCCTGCTTTTTGTGTACAGGACATACCAGTGTTGTAGCTGTACTGGAACAGCTTTGCTAGGGACGCGGCAAGTTCTGGAGCACAGGTCTTCAGTACTGTTGCCGGAATATTGTCAGGGCCTATAGACTTTGCAGTATCCAGTGCCTTCAGTCGTTTCTTGATATCCTGTGGAGTGAATCGAATTGTCTGAAGTCTGGCATCTGTGAAGCTGGGGATTTCAGGAGGAGGCAGAGATGGATCATCAACTTGGCACTTCTGGCTGAAGATTGTTGCAAATGTTTCAGCCTTATGTTTTGGCACTGATGTGCTGGGCTCCCCCATCATTGAGGATGGAGATATTTGTGGAGCCGCCACCTCCAGTTCGTTGTTTAATTGTCCACCACCATTCACGGCTGGATGTGGCAGGACTGCAGAGCTTAGATCTGATCCGTTGGTTATGGGATCACTTAGCTCGGTCTATCCCATGCTGCTTCGCAGTTTTGCACACAGATAGTCCTGTGTTGTAGCTTCACCAGGTTGACACCTCATTTTGATGTATGCCTAGTGCTGCTCCTGGCATGCCCTCCTGCACTCTTCGTTGAACCAGGGTTGGTCTCCTGAAGGAGAATGGTAATGGTAGAGTGGGGGATATGATGGGCCATGAGGTTACAGATTGTGGTTAAGTACAATTCTGCTGCTGCCGATGGCCCACAGCGCCTCATGGATGCCCGGTTTTGCATTGCTTGATCTGTTAGAAATCTATCCCATTTAGCACGGTGATAGTGCCACACAACACGAAGGAGGGTATCCTCAATGTGAAGGCGGGACTTAGTCTCCGCAACGACTGTGCAGTGGTCACTCCTACCAATACTGTCATGTTCAGATGCATCTGCGGCAGGCAGATTGGTGAGGACGAGGTCAAGTATGTTTTCCTGTCTTGGTTCCCTCACCACCTGCCGCATACCCAGTCTAGCAGCTATGTCCTTTAGGACTCGACCAGCTCGGTCAGTAGTGGTGCTACCTAATCACTCTTGGTGATGGTCATTGAAGTTCCCCACCCAGAGTACATTCTGTGCCCTCGCCACCTTCAATGCTTCCTCCAAGTGCTGTTCAACATGGAGGAGTACTGACTCAGCAGCTGAGGGAGGGTGGTCGGTGGTAATCAGCAGGAGGTTTCCTTGCCCATGTTTGACCTGATGCCATGAGACTTCATTGGGGGTCCAGAGTCGATGTTGAGGACTCCCAGGGCAACTCCCTTCCTACTGTATACCACTGTGCTGCCACCTCTTCTGTGTCTGTCCTGCCGGTGGGACAGGACATTGCAGGGTAGATGCCAGTGTTGTAGCTGTACTGGAACAGCTTTGCTAGGGACGTGGCAAGTTCTGGAGCACAGGTCTTCAGTACTGTTGCTGGAATATTGTCAGGGCCCATAGACTTTGCCGAATCCAGTGCCTTCAGTCATTTCTTGATATCCCGTGGAGTGAATCGAATTGGCTGAAGTCTAGCGTCTGTGATGCTGGGGACTTCAGGAGGAGGCAGAGATGACACAGAATGTACTCTGGGTGGGGGACTTCAATGTCCATCACCAAGAGTGGCTCCGTAGCACCACTACTGACCGAGCTGGTCGAGTCCTAAAGGATATGGCTACTAGACTGGGTATGCGGCAGGTGGTGAGGGAACCAACAAGAGGGGAAAACATACTTGACCTCGTCCTCACCAATCTGCCTGCCGCAGATGCATTTGAGCATGACATCATTGCCGGTGGGACAGGACATACCCAGGGATGGTGATTGCAGTGGCTGGGACATTGTCTGTCAGGTATCATTCCGTCAGTATGATTATGTCAGGCTGTTGCTTGACTAGTCTGTGGGACAGCTCTCCCAACTTTGGCACAAGCCCCCAGATATTAATAAGGAGGACTTTGCAGGGTTGACAGGGCTGGGTTTCCCATTGTCGTTTCCGGTGCCTCGGTCGATGCCGAGTGTTCCGTCCAGTTTCATTCCTTTTTATTGACTTTGTAGTGGTTAGATACAACTGAGTGGCTTGCTAGGCCATTTCAGAGGGCATGTGAGAGTCAACCACATTGCTAAAGCATTTGCAACCATCTTCAGCTAGAAGTGCCAAGTGGATTCTCCAGCTTTGCCTCCTCCTCAGGTTCCCAGCATCACATGCTGGTCTTCAGCCAATTTGTTTCACTCCACATGATATGACGACTGCAGCGGGAGCAACACAGTCAATTCAGTCCCGTCACTCCACAAGTCGCAACATATTAAAGTTTTCCCACCCAACCGGGAAACACTCGAGTAACCCCTGGAGTAAATCCGACCAAACCTTTAGACAACAAATTAACTATTTATTCAAACTAAATCTTAAACACTATTAAGATATGTCTAAAGACCTTATAATTTATTTTAATTTAACTTCCCCTTACACTCTCGCACTCAAAAATAATGTGGAAGTAATCAAATGCTACTCGAAGTCTTCACTTGGATTTGATGATGCAGTCTGTGTTTTATAGGCATTCAAACTCTCTGGCTACAGCAGGCATCAACAGTTCCTTCAGCAATACCAAATGGTCTCTTAAAAGGATTATTTCTTCAGTTAATTGGGCCTGTAGCTCCTTGTAGAATTTCTGCTGAGAGAATGGACAGCTCTTTTCACTACACTTTGCTGAGTCTGGTTTAGACTGGTTTTTGCCAGCTTTACGCAGTCAGATTGCAACATTATGCCAAGTGACCTCTCTCCTGCTATTGCTTCGGTTACAAGTTGCAGCTGCGGGACACTGTGCCCTCAGAAATCCAAGATGTGTCTCCCTGTCTTAAAGGTGCACTATTTTAATCCGAGGAGAAAAATAATACAAGTCTGTGACACCTCTGCCCTGTGCGAAATGAAATGCCATTCTAAAAAAATGCATTTCGTTACAAAACAAAAAGAAACTGGAAAAAACACTAACATTTCTCTCATTCACACCATTCACTCTACTGATAATTTACAGCATTTTCTTTGTACCGTTGCTGTCTATATAACTGAACATGGTTAAATTTGTGACAAACCATGGGCGATAACTATAGTTTTCCCAGAAATATGTACAGTTTTCAAATGATAAGGTCGTAACAACAAACTCCATCTAAATATTCTAGCATTTTGGTTATTAAATTTTTCCACAAACATTAATGGGTTATGGTCAGTGTATATACGTGTTTCTTTGTAGCCTTGGTGGACGTGTATGTCAAAATGTTTGACAACCAGCGAAAGTCCTAATGTTTCTTTTTCCACCGTGGAATACTTTTTTTGATAGCAATTTATTTTTCTTTAAAAGTACCCTACTAGCTTCTCTATGCCTGATTCGTCATCCTGCAATAGGACTGCACCAACCCCAGGTCGTGAGCATTGATCGCTATTTTAAACGGTTTAGCAAAATTTGGAGCAGCCAACACTGGTTCATTAGTTAAGACTGCCTTCAGCTTTTCAAAAGCTGCCTTGGCTGCTGTCGTAACACAAGAAATGGAGTAAGGTATTGGATAAAGCAAAGGCTTTGGGCCCGACAATATCCCGACTGTAGTACTGAAGATTTGTGCTTCAGAACTAGCTGTGCCCCTAGCCAAGCTATTCCAGTACAGCTGCAACATTTGCATCTACCTGGCAATGTGGAAAATTACCCAGGCATATCCTGTCCACAAAAAACAGGACAAATCTAATCCAGCCAATTACCGCTCCCTGAGTCTACTCTTAATCATCAGCAAAGTGATGATTGCACTGTCGCGACACCTTCCAAGTGGCACTTAAAGACCAATCACCTGCTCACCAGTGCTCAGTTTGGATTCCCCCAGAAGCATTCAGCTCCAGACCTCATTACAAAACGTGGACAAAAGAGCTGATGAGAGTAGCTGCCTTTGACGTCAAGGCCGCAACACACCAAGGCTCCTTAGACAGCACCTTCCAAACCTGCGACCTCTACCAACTCGAAGGACAAGGGCAGCAAATGTATGGGAACACCGCCACCTGCAAGTTACCCTCCAAGTCACACACCATCCTGACTTGGAACGATATCGCCATTCCTTCACTGTCACTGGGTCAAAATTCTGGAACTCCCTTCCTAACAGCACTGTTACCTACCCCACATGCACTGCACATGTACCTACCCCACATGCATTGCAGCGGTTCAAGAAGGCAGCTCGCCACCACCTTTTCGAGGGCAATTAGGGATGGGCAATAAATGCTGGCCTGGCCAGCGACGCCCACATCCCATGAATGAATAATAAAAAAAAAAAAAATTGACTGACTGTGGCATCATGGAGCCCTGATAACTTTGAAATCAATGGGAAATGGGAAAAACTCGACACAGGCTAGAGTCATACCTAGCACAAAGGAAGCTGGCTATGGTTGTTGAAGGCCAGTCCTCTGAGCCCCAGGATATAGCTGCAGGAGTTCCTCAGGGTAGTGTCCTCGGCCCAACTGTCTTCAGCTGTTTCATTGACCTTCCCCGCCATCATAAGGTCAGAGTGTGGATGTTAAGTTCCATTTGTGATTCCTCAGCTGCTGAAGCAGTCCATGCCTGCATGCAGCATGACCTGGACAGCATTCCGGCTTGGATTGATAAGTGGCAAGTAACATTCGTGGCACACAAGTGCCAGGCAATGACCATCAATGAGAGAATCTGACCATCTCCCCTTGGCATTCAACGTCATTACCATCACTAAATTCCCCACCATCAACATTTTGGGGGTCACCATTGACCAGAAACTTAACTGGACCAGCCATGTAAATACTATGGCTACAAGAGCAGGTCAGAGGCTGGTAATTCTGTAGTGAGCAACTCTCCTCTTGACCCCCAAAGCCTGTCCACCATCTGCAAGGTACAAGGCAGTAGTGTGATGGAATGCTTTCCACTAGTCTGAATGTGTGCAGCTCCAAAGACACTCGAGCGGTTAAATCTTCTATTGGAAGGAGAAGGCTGACAGTGACCCTCGTGTCCACAGAGTTGGCTTTGCTATCCAAAATAGGATCTTGGATGCGCTGCCATGCCAAAAGAAGAAATTATCCTTATGGTGAGCTTTAATGCCAAGGTTGGCTGTGCCTCTGAAGTCTGGAACGGAACCATTGGAAACAGTGGGGTGGGAAAACCCAATGCAAATAACGTCGTCCTGCTGACAAAGTGTGCTCAGCATGGCCTCAGTATAACAAACACCTTTTTCCGCCAGAAGGACAAAATTACATGGAGGCATCCTTGATCAAAACATTGGCACCTCCTGGATTATGCCTTTGTTCAGATCAAAGATCTGTGTGATGTCTGTATCACTCGATCCATGGGGGTGGGGGGGAGGGCGGTGAACTGAAGCCTGTTTGATAGATCATCCACTTGTTTGATTGGTGATAAACATCCACCTAGCACCAAGACTAGGCAAGACCCAAACGTCCAAGAGGAAGATGATGATCAATGTCTCAGCCCTAAAGCAGCCCGACCGAAGAGAAGAATTCTAAATGCAGCTTATGACCAATCTAGAAAATCATTACACATCCAACTTTATTTCAGAGCAATTGAATCAAATAAAGAGAGTTATACTGGATGCTTGTGCCCAGACCATTGGGTTTACACATTGCCATCACCTAGATTGGCTCGATGAAAATGATACCCAAATATGCGACCACCTGGAACAAAAATGAGCAGCCTTCATTGCCTGACAGAACAACCCAAGGTTGCAAATCAGGAAGGCAGCATACCACCAGCTCAAGGCTGACACCCAAAGATAAAGGACATGTGGGAAGAGAAAGCCTGAGAGATCCAACAATATGCCAATCATCATGACATACAAAGCTTTTCTGAAGCCACTCAGGCCTTCTATACACTGAGGTCAAGTGGACAAAATCCCCTTTGTTTACAGGATACTGATTCTCCTCTTAAAGAAGACAATGCCACCCGTAAATGCTGGAGAGAAAGCTTTGATCAGGTCATCAAGCATGAATCTACAGTGGCAGCTGATATCCTCTAGGCTATCCCCCAGTGCCCTGTGGTAGAATTTATGGGTGAACCACCATATATGGGAGAGTTGCAACAAGCAATCAGATGAAAAGCAACCAAGCCTGTGGCCCTGATGGTATTCCAGCTGAGGTTTTCAAAACCAGCAAAGTTTACTTACATCATGCACTCATCCTGCAGATGTGGGAGGAAAAAGAACTCTTCTCCTCGACTCCCCATCCAAACTTCAGGAATGTGACAATTGTACCTATCTTCAAAAAGGGAGCTGTCATGCTGTGGAAACTATTGAGGTATTCCCTCTTGTCCATAGCAGGGTCCTGACGCATTCTCCTGAATTGCTTACTTCCTGTGGCTGAGGTAATCCTCCCAGAGACATGATGCAGCTTTAGGCTTTCAAGAGGAACCTCCAACATGATCTTTGTTGCCAGAGAAATTCAAGAAAAATGTCAAGAACAACATCAGGAGCTCTTCATCGCATTCATCGACCTGACTACACTATGTGCCGCAGTAAATCACGAGGCTGTGTGGATTGTGCTCAAGCGATTTGGATGTCCGAGAAACTTCTTCATAATCTTGAAATTACTTTATGATTGCATGACTACAACCATCTTGAGTGGAAGATCTGAAACAGATGCCTTCAAAATCCGCACTGGGGTAAGCAAGGCTGTGTGATAGCCCCCATGTTATTCACAGTCTGCCTGACTGTGGCTGTTCACCTCATCAAAGATCAACTGCCCTCTCAGTATTAAATATTGTCACGATGGAAAGTTCTTTAACCATGGTGGCCTCCTTGCCAAAACTAAACTGACCACCATAGGTATACATGAGCTGCAGTTTGTGGATGACTGCAGTGTTATTGCCCACTCTGCACCAGGTTTGTAAGCCACTCTTGATCTCTCCAATTTTACGTACAAGAAACTTAGCCTGTCCTCGAATGTTGCCAAAACAGTACTTTGATCAACCCGCACCCGGTCAGCCAAATATTCCACCTCCCATATATGTTGAAGGGAAAGACTCTCGAATATGTTGAGCACTTCCCATACCTTGTCAGTTATCTCTCTCAAAAGGCCACCATTGACGAGGGCCAATACTGGATCAGCTGTGCCAGTTTAGCTTTCTACAAATTATTGCAGCGAGTGTTTTACAATAAAGACCTCCACAAGTCAACAGAAGTCCTAGTGTACAGAGCTGTCGTCACCACACTCCTGTACTGTAGTGAGATATGGACTATATCAGTGACACGTAAGAGCGCTAGCGAAATTCCATCAGCAATGCTTCCGCTGCATCCTCCAGGTTCAAACTCTGGTTCGGTTCTGGGTACTGCCTGTGCCGAGTTTGCAAGTTCTCCCTGTGACCGCGTGGGTTTCCGCTGGGTGCTCCGGTTTCCTCCCACAGCCAAAGACTTGCAGGTTGATAGGTAAATTGGCCATTGTAAATTGCCCCTAATGTAGGTAGGTGGTAGGAGAGTGGTGGGGATGTGGCAGGGAATATGGAATTAATGTAGGATTAGTATAAATGGGTGGTTGTTGGTTAGCACAGACGCGGTGGGCCGAAGGGCCTGTTTCAGTGCTAATTCTCTCTATGACTCTAATGGGAGGGCTGTCAATCAAACGTTAGTGTCCTTAAAACCAGATCCACAAGCGTTCAGGCAAAACTCCAGAAAAATCAACTGTGTTCACGTGGCTGGAAATTGGCTCCCCTGCCAGGTCCTGTTCTCTCTACTCTCAAATAGCCTACGCTCTAGGGGAGAACAAAAAATGCTTCAAAGACACCTTAAAGCTCTCTTTGGTGGCTGCATTGACCTTATCAACTGGGAGGAGCTTGCTACCAACCACTCAATGGTGATGACCTGTCCACCAAGGTGCATCATGCTTCGAGTCCCAACTTCTTAATAATGAGGCAGAGCGATGGCTGAGAAGGAAAGATAAGGAGGCAAATCCTGCAGTCCGATCCCACTATCTCATGGGATGTCCTGCCCCATAGATCTGAGAGACTAAAATTGGCCTACTCGGTCACATGAACGCCCATAACTAAAACTCACGACCCTGAGTAGACTCCCTCAAATCGAGGGACAGCTGTTGACTCGAGAATCATGACACCATCTAGGACAAAGCCCGCTTGATTGCCACTGAGACACAGTGGCAGCAGTGTGTACCATCTACAAGATGCACTGCAGCAAATCGCTAAGCCTCCTTCGACTGCACCTTCCAGACCTGCGACCTCCGCCACCTAGAAGGACGAGGGCAACAGATGCACGGGAACACCACCACCTGCAAATTTCCCTCCAAGCCACACACCATCTTGACTCGGAAATATATCGCAACTCCTTCACTGTTGCTGGGTCAAAGACCTGGAACTCCCTAACAGCACGTGGACTGCAGAGTTCAAGAAGGTGGCCCACCACCAGCACCTTGAGGGCAATTATTTATTTAAAGATACAGCACTGAAACACACACTTGGCCCACCGAGTCTGTGCTGACCATCAACCACCCATTTATACTAATCCTACACTAATCCCATATTCCTACCACATCCCCATCTTCCTTATATTTCCCTACCACCTACCTATACTAGGGGCAATTTTATAATGGCCAATTTGCAAGTCTTTGGCTGTGGGAGGAAACCGGAGCACCCGGCGAAAACCCACAGGGTCACAGGGAGAACTTGCAAACTCCACACAGGCAGTACCCAGAATTGAACCCGGGTGGCTAGAGCTGCGGTGCTAGCCACTGTGCCGCCCAACAAGAAGGATGGGCAATAAATGCTGGCCTTGCCAGCGATGCTCTTATCCCATGAGAGAATTTTAAAAAATTATTGGCGACACGAAAGAACTTAAAATTTATGCAACGTTCCAGTTCCTTTTTTTCATACGAACTTTGAACAAAAGGCACTTGCAAAACTGAAGCAGCAGTTTTCCATGTTGGTTTATGTTAAACACACAAACTATGCAACAGCAATGTAGATTCTGAGGCCAGTTCACTACATACTGACCAATATCTCCTTCGGCCATTTGAGATTTCTATGATCTATTGCCATGCTGAGAGTAGCCTTTACCGTAAAAATGTTGCTTGGAATAGTGGCAGGCAGTTGCAAATAAAAATCTCATGTTTTGAGCCTGCTATTTTGTGTAATTTTGTGGCAGAAGGTAGTATGTTAAAAGCTATTCACAAAATTGGTTTTCTAGATTTGTTGTAAAGTGCAGTGAACTGTCATTGTTTTAGGATGGTTGAGAGAAAAAATAAATTACTCGGCAGCGGAACTCCTTTTGAACTTAAGTAGAATTTGATCAGCGTTTCTGCCTGATTTTCTTGGAATAGATTTCTGACACTAGGTATTTCGAGCTGATCTTAGAAATAAAGTTCTGAGAATTAGCCTTTGTGGTTTGTCTGGTGGACCAATGAACACAATGTGTATGTAATGTTTTATCCTTTGTGGACATCAGACAAGACAAATGACATTCATGTTGCAACAACTACACAGGAAAGCATGTTTGCCACAGTCTGTTCCTCACTGTCATTAGTGATGCTGAAGTTGCAAACGTATAGTATCTTTTTGCTGATGCCATTTTTCTTTACAGATTAATTCCCGATTGGGCACCAGTGGCATTTAACACTCACCCTTCTTCTGTAAACGTCAGTGCAACATCCTGCAACCTGGGAAACTGAAAATTAAGGGAACGGATCAATGTTTTCACGTTTATCAAAGATTTTGAGAGAGTGAATTGAGTGTTTCCATTGGTTATGAAATTGGTAACTAGGGCATAAATTCACGGTTATCATATGAAGGATGAAGTCCAGAGAGCTTTTCACGCACTATATAACCAGAACATGGCGTGCTTTACCCAGAGTATCTGAGGTAGAGACACCAATGTGATTTAAAAGAGAATCGGACAAGAACTTGAAATGTAGAATGTAAAAGGATGAGGAGAAAGGTCAGGGACTAGATAGCTCTAGGTGAACACTGCCACAGGTGTGATAGGCTGAATGACCTCCCCTTGTGCTGCAATTTCTCATTTTAAACTGTGTAAATCTCTACATTTGTAACTGTGTAGCTTAATCTGTTGTCTGAGTTCCTTAATTTTGCAAGTCCCAGATGGAGTGAAAATGATTTTCTGCAATTACAAATCACTTGCCCTCCCAAATCACTTGCTGTAGCTCTGACTATAGCAGTTCCAGAATAGTTGTAGGTGCTAAAGCCATCTGTCCATTTAAAAAAAAATCCAGAATAAATGCGCTGTTGCAATTGTTTGGCATTCTGTATCAGTGCAAAATATAATTAAATAGTCCATATAGCTCTTGCAGTTTATATTTTATTTTTTCTGTTTCCAAACTGGTCACTTGATTTGTTCTTCTATTTAAGTTTCATCTTGGGAAACGTTCAGAACAAATATTAATATAACAATGCTGTTCTTATTAGGATATATATATGAGTACAACAAAGCATAAATTCAAATAAAAATAGAAAAAGTTGGAAACACTCAGCAGGTCAGGCAGCATCTGTGGAGAGAGGGACAGAGTTAATGTTTCAAGTTGCTGAACTTTTCAGTACAACTGGAATCAGTTGAAAATAGGTTGGAATAAGAGATATAGCAGTTTAAGTAAGTACCAAGACAGGGAAAGGGGGAGGAGTGGAAAGAACAAAAAGGAAGGTCGATGATAGCATAGAAGGCAGGGGAGATAATGGTTCAAGGCAATGAAAATGGGACAAGTAAAGAACCAAAAGAGATGGTCCGAGAGGAGCAAAAGCTAATAGCACCATGACCAGTGTCCACTGTCTGATAAATTGGGAGCAGTGGTTATAATCTGAAGTTGTTGAACTCAGTATTGAATCCAGAAAGCTGTAAATTGTCTGATTGCAAGATGAGGTGCTGTTCCTTGAGCTTGCTTTGAGCTTCATTTGAACAGTGTAGGAGACCGAGGACAGAGATTAGAGTGCGATGGAGAATCAAAATGGCAAGTGAACGGAAGCTAAGCGTCACATTTGCGAATTGAATGGGATTGTTCAGCAAAGCAGTCACACAATTTGCATTTGGACACCCAATGAGGATACAGTTAAAGATAGCATCAAACTTAAAGAAAAAGCCTATAATTGTGTTAAGATGGGAGGCAGGTCAGAAGATTGGTCAGAATATAAAAAACAGCAAAGGATGACTAAAAGATTGATAAGGAAGGTAAAATTGGTGTACAAGAGAAAGCTAGCTAGAAATATAAAGACAGATAGTGAGAGTTTCTGTAGATATTTTAAAAAGTTAACAAAGTGAGCGTTGGTCCTATAGGAAATGAGTCTGGGGAATTAACAATGGACAATAAGGAGATGGCAGATGAAGTGAACAGTTATTTGGATCGGTCTTCACGATTGAAGATACAAGTAACATCCCAGTATCAGCTGTAAGTCAGGAAATGAAAGGGAGGGAGGAACTTAAGAAAATTACAATCACCAGGCAAGTGGTACTGAACAAATTGTTGGAGCTGCGGGCTGACATGTCCCCAGTCCTGATGGACTTCATCCGAGGTTGTTAAAAGAAGTGGCTAGTGAAATAGTTGATGCGTTAGTTTTAATTTTCCAAATTTCCCTAGATTCGGGGAAGGTTCGGTTAGATTTGAAAATAGTGAATGTAACTCATTTATTCAAAAAGGGAGGGAGACATAAAGCAGGAAACTACAGGCCAGTTAGCTTAACATCTACCTTGGGGAAAATGTTCGAAGCTATTATTAAAGATGTTACAGCAGGGCATTTAGAAAAATTCAAGGTAATCAGGATGAATCAACATGGTTTTGTGAAAGAGAAATCATGTTTAACCAATTTATTGGAGTTCTTTGAGGGAGTTACATGTGCTGTGGATAAAGGGGTGGATATATTGTACTTAGATTTCCAGAAGGCATTTGATAAGGTGTCACATTAAAGGTTATTGCAGAAAATAAAAGCTCATGGTGTAGGGGTTAACATATTGGCATAAACAGAAGGTTGGCTAGCTAACAGGAAACATAGAGTAGGCATAAATGGATCATTTTCTGGTTGACAAGATGTAACGAGTGGTGTGCAACAGAGATCTGTGCTGGGGCCTCATATATATAATGACTTAGATGAAGGAGCAGAAGGTATAGTTGCTAAATTTGCTGATGACACAAAAGTAGAAAAGTAACTTGTGAAGAGGACATAAAGGGGCTACAAAGGGATATAGACAGGTTAAGTGAGTGGGCAAAGACCTGGCAAATGGAGTATAATGTGGGAAAGTGGGAAACTTCCACTTTGGCAGGAAGAATACAAAAGAAGCATATTATCTAAATGGTGAGAGATTGCAGAGCTCTGAGATGCAGAGGGATCTGGGTGTCCTAGTGCATGAATCACAAAAGGTTAGTATGCAGGTACAGCACGTAATTAGGAAAGCTAATAGAATGTTATCGTTTATCGTGAGGGAAATTGAATATAAAAGTAGGGAGGTTATGCTTCAGCTATACAGGGCATTGATGAGACCACATCTGGAGTACTGTGTACAGTACTGGTCTCATTTAAGGAAGGATATAAATGCATTGGAGGCAGTACAGAGAATGTTTACTAGACTAATACCTGGAATGGGTGGGCTGTCTTACGAGGAAAGATTGGACATGCTAGGCTTTTATCTGCTTGAATTTAGAAGAGTAAGAGGCGACTTGATTAAAACATATAAGATCCTGAGGGGTCTTGACAGGGTGGATGTGGAAAAATGTTTCTGCTTGTGGGAGAATCTAGAGCTAAGGGTCACTGTTTAGAAATAAGGGGTTGCCCATTTAAGACAGAGATGAGGAGAATTGTTTTCTCAGAGGGTTGTGAGTCTTTGGAATTCCCTTCCTCGAAAGGCAGTGGAAGCAGAGTCTTTGAATATTTTTAAGGCAGAGGTAGATAGATTCTTGATAAGCAAGGGGGTAGAAGGTTATCAGGGGTAGGTGGAAATGTGGAGCAATCAGTTCAACCATGAACTTAATGGCGGAGCAGACTCAAAGGGCCGAGTGGCCTACTCCTCCTAGTTCGTATGTATGTTTGTGTGTAGCTTAGAGGAGGTTGCGTTGTGAGCAAGAAATACGGGATACTGCATTGAAAGAAGTGCAAGTAAATTGCTGTTTCACCTGGAAAGGAGTGTTTGGGGCCCTGGATGTTGGGAAGGGAGGTGGTGAAAGGGCAGATGTGACATTTTTTGCACTTAAATAGGCAGGTGTGTGGTCAGGGTGTGGATGTTGGGGATGATGGAAGAGTGGACCAGGATGTCACAGAGAATGGTCCCTTTTGGAATGCTGAAAGTGCAGGGAAGATGTGTTTGGTGGTGACATCACGTTTGAGGTGGTGGAAATGATGGAAGACAATCTGTTGAATGTGGAGTCTGGTTGCGTGGAAGGTGAGGACCAGGGGAGCCCTAACTTGGTTCTGGGAGTGGGGGAAAGGGCCAGGGCAGAATTCTGGGAAAAGAGGAACACATTTGAGGGGCCTATCAACCATGCTGAAGGGAAATCCTTGGTTAAAGAAAAAGGCAGACACATCAGATGTGCTGGTATGTAAGATGACATCATCAGAGCAGGTGTGACTGAGACAGAGAATGGAATAGAGTCCTTAGTAGAGGTGACGTAAAAGGAAGTGTAAACAAGGTAGCTGTGGGACTCGGGGCTTATAGTAAATGTTGGTTGGCAGTCTATCCCCAGAAATGAAGATCGAGGAGCCAAAAAAATGGAAGAGGGAATGATGTGAAGGTGGCGGAGGAGTAGAGATTGAAGCAAAGTTGATGTCATTTTCCAAGTCTCGGCAACAGCAGAAAAGTGCACCGATGCAGAAAAAGAGATGAGGGAGAGGACTTGGGTAGGATTGAAACAAGGTTCCACGTATCCAACAAAAAGGCAGGCTTGGCTCGGGCCCATGTGGGTTGCCAAAGTGACAACTATTTGGAGTAAGTGAGTGGAGTTGAAGAGAAGTTGTTCAGCCAGTTGGAGGGGTGTGGTGGATGGTGGGTGAGACAGGACCAGGAGAGAGAAAAGTGGAGTTGCGATAGGAAGCGATAAGTTTTTGTGGGGTAGGAATGGGCTGAACCAGTGGATCTGCCAGAGCAGTCCTGTTTGTGTATCTTGGGAAGGGAGTTGAAGTGGGTTGTGTCCAGTTGGGGACTGAGGTTGGAAGCCATAGTTTTTTAAAATTCATTTATGGGATGTGGGCGACGCTGGCCAGGCCAGCATTTATTGCCCATCCCTAATTGCTCTTGAGAAGGTGGTGGTGAGCTGCCCTCTTGAACCGCTGCAGTCCATTTGGGGTAGGTATACCCACAGTGCTGTTAGGAAGGGAGTTCTAGGATTTTGACCCAGCGACAGTGAAGGAACGGTGATATAGTTCCAAGTCAGGATGGTGTGTGACTTGGAGGGGAACTTGCAGGTGGTGGTGTTCCCATGTATTTGCTGTCCTTGTCCTTCTAGTTGGTAGAGGTAGCGGGTTTAGAAGGTGCTGTCTAAGGAGCCTTGGTGTGTTGCTGCAGTGCATCTTGTAGATGGTACACACTGCTGCCACTGTGTGTCGGTGGTGGAGGGAGTGAATGTTTGTAGATAGGGTGCCAATCAAGCAGGCTGCTTTGCCTTGGATGTTGCCAAGTTCCTTGAGTGTTATTGGAGCTGCACCCATCCAGGCAAGTGGAGAGTATTCCATCACACTCCTGACTTGTGCCTTGTAGATGGTGGACAGGGTTTGGGGAGTCAGGAGGTGACTTACTCGCCTCAGGATTCCTAGCCTCTGACTTGCTCTTGTAGTCACGGTATTTATGTGGCTACTCCAGTTCAGTTTCTGGTCAATGGTAGCCCCAAGGATGTCAGTGGGGGATTCAGTGATGGTAATGCCATTGAATGTCAAGGGGAGATGGTTAGATTCTCTCTTGTTGGAGATGGTCATTGCCTGGCACTTGTGTGGCGCGAATGTTACTTGCCACTTATCAGCCCAAGCCTGGATATTGTCCAGGTCTTGCTGCATTTCTACACGGACTGCTTCAGTATCTGAGGAGTCACGAATGGTGCTGAACATTGTGCAATCATCAGCGAACATCCCCAATTGTGACCTTATGATTGAAGGAAGGTCATTGATGAAGCAGCTGAGGATGGTTGGGCCCAGGACACTACCCTAAGGAACTCCTGCAGTGATGTCCTGGAGCTCAGCTGATTGACCTCCAACAACCACAGCCATCTTCCTTTGCGCTAGGCAGCGGAGGGTTTTCCCCCTGATTCCTACTGACCTCAGTTTTGCTAGGGCTCCTTGATGCCATACTCGGTCAAATGCTGCCTTGATGTCAAGGGCAGTCACTCTCACCTCACCTCGTGAGTTCAGCTCTTTTGTCCATGTTTGAACCAAGGCTGTAATGAGGTCAGGAGCTGAGTGGCCCTGGCGGAACCCAAACTGTGCGTCACTGAGCAGGTTATTGCTAAGCAAGTGTTGCTTGATGGCATTGTTGATGACACCTTCCATCACTTTACTGATGATTGAGAGTGGGCTGATGGGGCGATAGTTGGCTGGGTTGGACCTGTTCTGCTTTTTGTGTACAGGACATACCTGGGCAATTGTCCACATTGCAGGCTAGATGCCAGTGTTGTAGCTGTACTGGAACAGCTTGGCTAGGGGTGCGGCAAGTTCTGGAGCACAGGTCTTTAGTACTATTGCCGGAATATTGTCAGGGCCCATAGCTTTTGCAGTATCCAGTGCCTTCAGTTGTTTCTTATCACGTGGAGTGAATCGAATTGGCTGAAGTCTGGCATCTGTGATGTTGGGGACTTCAGGAAGAGGCAGAGATGGATCATCAACTTGGCACTTCTGGCTGAAGATTGTTGCAAATGCGTCAGCCTTATCTTTCGCACTGATGTGCTGGGCTCCCCCATCATTGAGGATGGGGATAGTTGTGGAGCCACCTCCTCCAGTTCGTTGTTTAATTGTCCACCACCATTCACGGCTGGATGTGGCAGGACTGCAGAGCTTCGATCTGATCCGTTGGTTATGGGATCGCTTAGCTCTGTCTATCGCATGCTGCTTACACAGTTTGGCACGCAGATTGTCCTGTGTTGTAGCTTCACCAGGTTGACACCTCATTTTGAGGTATGCCTGGTGCTGCTCCTGGCATGCCCTCTTGCACTCTTCATTGAACCAGGGTTGGTCTCCTGGTTTGATGGTAATGGTAGAGTGGGGGATATGCCGGGCCATGAGGTTACAGATTGTGGTTGAGTACAATTCTACTGCTGCTGATGGCCCACAGCGCCTCATGGGTGCCCAGTTTTGCATTGCTAGATCTGTTAGAAATCTATCC
The DNA here is from genome assembly GCF_036365525.1 of Heterodontus francisci. NCBI lineage: Eukaryota > Metazoa > Chordata > Chondrichthyes > Heterodontiformes > Heterodontidae > Heterodontus > Heterodontus francisci. The sequence goes on from NC_090371.1 coordinate 219,111,735, forward strand.
CATTTAGCACGGTGATAGTGCCACACAACACGACGGACGGTATCCTCAATGTGAAGGTGGGACTTTGTCTCCACAAGGACTGTGCGGTGGTCACTCCTCCCAATACAGTCATGGACAGAAGCATCTGCAGCAGGCATATTGGTGAGGACGAGGTCAAGTATGTTTTTCCCTCGTGTTGGTTCCTCCACCACCTGCCGCAGACCCAGTCTAGCAGCTATGTCTTTTAGGACTCTGCCAGCTTGGTCAGTAGTGGTGCTATCGAGCCACTCTTGGTGATGGACATTGAAGTCCCCCACCCAGAGTACATTTTGTGCACTTGCCACCCTCAGTGCTTCCTCCAAGTGGTGTTCAACATGGTGGAGTACTGAGACATCAGCTGAGGGAGGGAGGTAGGTGGTAATCAGTAGGCGGTTACCTTGCCCATGTTTGACTTGATGCCATGAGACTTCATGGGGTCCGGAGTCGATGTTGAGGACTCCCAGGGCAACTCCCTCCCTACTGTATACCACTGTCCCGCCACCTCTGGTGGGTCTGTCCTGCCGATGGGACAGGACATACACGGGGGTGGTGATGGCAGTGTCTGGGACATTGTCTGTAAGGTATGATTCCGTGAGTATGACTATGTCAGGCTGTTGCTTGACTAGTCTGTGGGACAGCTCTCCCAACTTTGGAACAAGCCCCCCAGATGTTAGTAAGGAGGAATTTGCAGGGTCGACAGGGCTGGGTTTGCCGTTGTCGTTTCCGGTGCCTAGGTCGATGCCGGGTGGTCCGTCCGGTTTCATTCCTTTTTATTGACTTCGTAGCGGTTTGGTACAACTGAGTGTCTTGCTCGGCCATTTCAGAGGGCATGTAAGAGTTAACCACATTGCTGTGGGTCTGGAGTCACATGTAGGCCAGACCAGGTAAGGACAGCAGATTTCCTTCCCTAAAGGACATTAGTGAACCAGATGGGTTTTTACAACAATCGACAATGGTTTCATGGCCATCATTAGACTAGCTTTTAATTCCAGATTTATTAATTAAAATCAAATTCCACCTTCTGCTGCCTTGGGATTCGAACACATGTCCCCAGAGAAATACCCTGGGTCTCTGGGTTACTAGTCCAGTGATAATACCGCTATGCCTACCACTGGTGGGAATAATTTCCAGAGGAGATGAGGTCAGTGAATGTTTCGGAAGCGATGGCTCAATGTTTGCCAGTGGGGAGTCATGGTTTGGGGTAGGCAGGAGGAGATATCAAAGTTGGTCTTCAACATCTGCAAGGGAGAAATCTGATTGTAAAGCAACACAATGCTGCCTTTGTCTGCAACATAAATCTGTTGCTATTGTCCTGTTTATAAATTAAGCTGCAAGTGGTGCTCATTTTTTTTATTTGTTTTACAGGGAAACTATTTATTTGCACTTCAATGTGGCCCAACAGTCCATATTCTTGAATTAGTGCCATCATTAACTGTTTGAAAACAGTGTGAAATTTTTCATCCTGTCACAGTTAAATTTATGAAGGGAGAATAAGATTGAACCTTCATTCATCCTGGTGTGATGACAGGTTATATCTTAATTTCCAATAGTTGAATTAAAACAGCAGCTCAATTTATATAGCACCTATAAGGAGAGATGGTGGCCTAGTGGTAGTGTCACCTATCTGGTAATTCAGAGGCCCAGGCTAATGCCCTGAGGACACTGGTTCAAATTCCACTGGTGGAATTTAAATTCAATTAATTCATAAAAATCTGGAATTGAAAGCTAGTCTCAGTAATGGTGCTATCATTGATTGTTGTAAAAATCCATCTGGTTCACTAATATCCTTTAGGGAAGGAAATCTGCCTTCCTTACCTGGTCTGGCCAACATGTGACTCCAGAGGGACAGCAAAGTGGTAGAAATCTGAAGCCATTCAGTTGTCAAGGATAATTAAGGATGGAAAGCAAATGCTGGCCTTGCCAGAGATGCCCATATCCCATGAAAGAATTAAAAACAAATCCAAGAGTGGTTCACAGAGTATTGAATAGAAACCGAACTGTGGAGGGAGAGACTGATGGGTAACAGTTTGGAGAGGTGAAGGGAGGTTGAGAGAATAGGGTCATCAATTGTAGAGCAAGGTGGGGTTGTGGAGTGCACAAAAGCCCAGAGTTGGAGGACTGAACGCTGCAAGAGTTTTCAGATAGAGGAAGAGTGAGGCCTTGGAGTGATTTGTAGATGAAGATTTTGAATTTGGTTTGTTGGGATTATGAAACAGCATTGTAGATCAGAGCGAATGGAGTTTACGAAGTGGGGGAGGGCACCAAAGAAGTCATGGATAAATGAAGTCTGGAGTGACAAGCATTGTTATGGGTTTTATGGGTGGAGGGACTGAGCTTTGGAAGAGTTGGGCACTGTTGATGAGGGGAAAATAAGCAGTCTTCGTGCCAGTTTGAATGTTGGGCTTGAAGCTCAGCTTTGTGTTTAATAGAATGCCACAGTTTCTCTAGGTTTAGCATCAATGGAGTCAGTGGAAATGCAGCAGAATTTGGCAGGTGCCGAAAACAATTGCCTCAACCTTCTTGATCACTTTGAGAAAGTTTTAACTTGTTTAGTTTAGTTTAGAGATACAGCACTGAAACAGGCCCTTCGGCCCACCGAGTCTGTGCCGACCATCAACCACCCATTTATACTAATCCTACACTAATCCCAGATTCCTACTACATCCCCACCTGTCCCTCTATTTCCCTACCACCTACCTATACTAGGGACAATTTTATAATGGCCAATTAACCTATCAACCTGCAAGTCTTTGGCATGTGGGAGGAAACCGGAGCACCCGGAGGAAACCCACGCAAAGACAGGAAGAACTTGCAAACTCCACACAGGCAAGACTTGATGTCAACCAGGCCGGATGAAGCATGGAGATGGTAAATCTAGTTGAGATGCGTGAAAGCTGTTGATGGAGAGTTTGAAGGTTTCAAGGAATTATCGTTGTTTACTGGGATAAATTAAAACTTGGTTGCTGTACAGTCTTCAAAGAAAGTAATCATTGCACAAAAACTTTTAGTATTCAGCAGGCATGTTTTATTTGCATGTTTGAGGGCACACCCTTAATAAGGTAGGACATTTGGCTCATTTAGCTCATGCTTACATTTAAATCTACAATGCTTTCATCATCATTGCCTCTGCATGATTTCAGCTTTTGCCTATGTAGAAGCCCTTCGGCCCATCGTGTTCATGCTGGCCATCAAACACCTAACAATTCTAATCCCAATTTCCTGGACTTGGCCCGTAGCCTTGTATGCTATGGCTTTTCAAGTGCTCATCTAAATACTTCTTAAATGCTGTGAGGGTTCCTGCCTCTACCATCTCTTCAGGCAGTGTGTTCCAGATTCCAAACCCCCTCTGGGTGAAAAGATTTTTCCTCACTTCCCCTCTAAATCTCCTGCCCCCTTACCTTAAATCTCTGCCCCCTGGTTATTGACACCTCCACTAAGGGGGAAATGTTTCTTCTTATCTACCCCAGCAATTCCCCTCATAATTTTGTATACTTTAGTCATATCTCCCCTCAGCCTTCTCCACTCTAAGGAAAACAACCCTAGCCTTTTCAGTCTCTCTTCATAGCTGAAATGCTCCAGTCCAGGCAACATCCTGGTGAATCTCCTCTGCACCCTCTCCAGTGCAGTCACATCCTTCCTATAGTGTGGTGCCCAGAACTGCACACACTACTCCAGCTGTGGCCTAACTAGCGTTTATACAGCTCCATCATAACCTCCCTGCTCTTATATTCTGTGCCTCGGCTAATAAAGGCAAGTATCCCATATGCCTTCCTAACCACCTTATCTACCTGTGTTGCTGCCTTCAATGATCTATGGACAAGCACACCAAGATCCCTCTGACCCTCTGTACTTCCTAGGGTCCTATCATCCATTCCCATGCCTTGCTAGTCCTCCCGAAATGCATCACCTCACACTTCTCAGGATTAAATTCCATTTGCCACTGCTCCGCCCATCTATATTGTCCTGTAACCTAAGGCTTTCCTCTTCACTACTACACCACCAATTTTTGTGTCATCTGCGAACTTACTGATCATACCTCCTGTATTCACGTCTAAATCATTAATGTACACTACAAACAGCAAAGGTCCCAGCGCCGATCCCTGCGGTACACCACTGGTCACCGGCTTCCACTCGCAAAAACAACCCTCGACCATCACCTTCTGCCTCCTGCCGTTAAGCCAGTTTTGTCCTGCATTTCCAGTTTGATTTAGAATGGTGTTCAGAATCAATCTTTTCTGTTACATTTAGCATCATGCATGCCTTTTTAATGAATTGAAAGGGTGAAAAAAACAATCTCTTCCTCTATTCAGTTGTCTGGTATCAGGGATCTTGTGACCATTCTCTCCACTGCATCAAGGATTTGTTTTCCTTGAACGTCAGTAACCAGCACTGAATGCAGTATTCAAAGTTTGGTCAGATTTGAGCAATATATAGCTTCTGCATAACAACCTCTGACTTTTATTAGACTGATTACATTTGGGTTTTTTTGCTGGTCTTCCATGTCTTTGCGTCTCTTCCCCATTAGTTTGACTCCACTGCCTCTGTTGCCAGTTCAATATCCAGTTCTGCATGAGCTATAAATTCAACAGTTAAATGATGGGAGGTCTTCAGCTCTCCCAGAAACTCTGTTCTTTCACTTATTTCATTTCCACTTGGCCACTGTTTTTGGCTGAACCCAGTCTGTTCATAACCCCGGCATCCTATTTGATCCTGAGCTGAGCTTCTGATCTCATCTTCTCCATTGTAAAGACTGGCTACTTTCACTTCTGTAACATTGACCATCTCTTCCTGTGCCTCATCCAATCTGCTGCTAAAACCCTCATGTATGTTTTTGCCATTTCCACACTCAAATATTCCAGTACTTTCCCGGCCTGCCTCCCATCTTCCACCCTCTATAAACTTCAGCTCATCTAAAGCTGTGCTCACTGTATCCTAACCTGTATCAAGTCCTGCTCATTGATTTTGGCTCCTGGTTCCTGAACATCTCCAACTTAAAATTCCCATTGCCGTGCTCAAATACCTTCATGGACTTGCTCGTCTTATCTCTAACTTCCTCCAGCCCTGTAACCACCTGAGAGCTCTGTTTCTCCAACTTGCTTGTCTATCATTCCCTTACCCCACCCATTCACTGCTGTTTCTTCAACCGTCCAGTACCTAAGCTCTGGAATTCCCCCAAACCACTCCCTGCCTCTTCTCCTTTAAGGCTCATCTCAAGTCCTACCTCTTGGAAGCTTTTAGCCATCCCTCCTAATTTCTCTGCCTCAATATCAATTCTTTTAAATCTCATTTTGCTTCTGTGGCACTAGATAAATGCAAGTTGATATTTAGTAACTTCAATCAACATTTGCTTTCAGTCCTTCAATACCTCAAATTTATAATTTTCATTTTTATGTTTAGATCCCTTCCAGACCTCAATTCTCCTTACCTCTGTAACCTCCTCAGTCTACCAACTGCCTCTCCATCTGCCCCCAAACCCTGAATTCTTTAATCCTTTGATTTCAGCCTGTTGTGAATCTCCCTCTCCCTTTGAACCACAGTTGGTAGCTGTGCTTTCAGACATATAGGCCCCACGATCTGGAAGTCTCTCCCTAACCATTTCTACCTCTCAACTTCTGTCTCCTACTTTAAGACTATTCTTTAAACCCACCTTTTTGATGAAACTTTTTGTCACCCCTAATATTTCCCTTTAATGTGGTTGAGAGTTCATTTTCCCTTGCACCTCTGTGAACTGCCTTGGTACGGTTTTCTACATTGAAGGTGCTATGTTGAGGGCAATTAACTGAAATGAATCATCAGAGTTGCAACACACCCTGTCTGGAGGCCGTTACTCAGCTAAGTCCTCTATGCCATCTTACTTTGTCCCCATCTCAAGGAATTTCGAACTCGCCATGACACTCTGCACTTCTTCCGTCACACTTTCCTCCATGTCCACTTCTTTGGACAGGAGCCTTCCCACTCCCTGTCCATCCACACACACAGCGGACCCTCTTTCCCGACTTCAGAATTCTCATTCCGCCTGGACCCCTCCCTCTGGCCCCTTAATCTCTCCAGATCCTTTCGTTAAGAATTGTCGCTGTGACATCGACTGTCTCAATTTCTTCCTCTGAATTTGCACCACTCTGTTCTCTCATTCTAACCCTGTAATTGTCAACAGCAGCTGAAATGGGTGGTGCTGTCATTTGGCAAACTGATCTCTACCTAGCAAAGGCTGAATGCCAACTTTTGGCACCCCCTCCTACCTTCTGCTGGACCATGACCCCCCAATCACTTAAACATCAAGCTATCGTTTCCAGGACTCTCACTGACCTCATCTCTGGAGATCATCTTCCCTCTCACAGCCAAATGGACCCCCAATCCTGAACATGGACTGCCCTGGTAAACCCATCGTTTCAGCCTGTTCACGCTCCATGGAACTGATTTCTTTCCAACTCAGTCCTATTGTTCTCCCATTGTCCAGTCTCTTCCCACGTACATCCATGACTGTTCTGACACCATCCCTCGCTTCAACAGTTTCAAGTTTGTTATCCCTAACCACCTCCTTTTCACCATGAATGTCCAATCTCTTCAAACCTTCCAGCCTCATCAGAATAGCCTGAAGGCTCTCTGCTTCTTCCTTGAATGGAGGCCCAACCAGTCTGAATCTGACATCACCCTTTTCTGCCTGGCTGAATTTGTTCTTGCATTGAACAACTTATCCTTTGACTTCACTCAATGACTCCACTGAATTCCTCCAAATAAAGGTGTCACTATGGAAGCATGTAGTGATCCTAACTATGCTGCCATTTTGTGGAATATATGGAACAGTCTTTGTTCCACTGCTACTCAGGTCCCCTCCCTCACCCCTTTCCTTTTGTTCCAGTACCATGATTGTATCGGTGCCATGCCCTGACTTGGAAGATTTCATTAGCTTTCCTTCCAATTTCTAACCTTCCCTCGACTTCATTGTCCATCTCGACTCTTACCTCCACTTTTCCCTCTTAGCCTATTCCCAGACAATCAACCAATATCTATTATAAGCCCACTGACTTCCACAGCTACCTTGACTACACTTCCTCCCACCCTGCTTCCTGTAAGGACTCAACTCCATTCCCCCAGCTTCTTTGTCTCCGTTGAATCTAATGATGTCACCTTCCATATCAGTGTTTCTGATGTCTTTTTCTTCAACTGAAGATTCCGTCTCCATCATGCCCATTCCATTTCCCGTACTTCTCCCACCCCTTCCCCTCCATCCCAGAACCACGATAGGTTCCCCTTGACCTGACCTTCCATCGCAGCAGCCTCCCGATTCAACGGATCATCCTTCTGCCACCTCCAGTATGAAGTCATCACCGAACACAGCTTCATCTCTCCTCCCCTTTCAGTATTCTGAATGGACTGGTGCCTTCACGGCACCCTGGTCCACTGAATCAGCCCCAACAACCACTCCCATTCCCCGTACCTTCCCATGCGAGCGCAGGAGATGCAACACCTGCCTTCTACCTCCTTTTCCAACATCCATGGCTTCAAACACTCCTTTCAGGTGAAATAGCAATTTACGTGTACTTCTTTCTACTTAACATATACTGTATGCACTACTCATGATGCGGTCTTCTCTACATTGGGAAGACTGCTTGACAGAACACTTTCTTTCATTCTGCAACCATGACCCTGAGCTTTCTGTTGCCGTTGTCTTGTTGTCTTCTAATCCCTACTCAGCCTCTGACTTTTCTATCCTCAGCTTCCTATACTGTTCCAATGAAGCTGATTTTTTTTGACAGCTGTTGGTAATGATTCTGCTATTTCATTTGCACCTCTTCTAGACCTATCTTTAGCTTCTTTACTGGTCTCATGACCATCCTGTTTTGCCATGCCCCAACATCCTTTTTATCTTTTAGCCTCTTCTGTCTGCCACCCTATCACAGATGATCCTTTTTGTTCTTTTCATTCTCCCACCTTTTTTTACCTCTGCTCATGACCTGTTGCATCTCTAATTTCCAGTTCTGATGAACTGTCATCAATTTGAAACGTTAGCTGTTTCTCACTGTGCCTGACCTGCTGAGCATTTATAACACATTCTGGTTTTTGCACCCTCCCATTTTTAAAATGTTAAACTGGAGTTTTTCAGCACATCAAATGTTTGAGTCCCACTGCTCCTTCTTAGTTTTCTAATTTTTCTCTCCTGTTTTCAAGAAAGCAGGGAATTGTGCTTGTTTGTGGTTCCAAATGTGCCAGTTCACATTTGAGGTTTTGACTGAAAAGGTTCTCTGGCTGCTTCACCATGAGAGGCATCACAGCTGAGTCTGATCTCCAAATATTGCTTGTATGGATGCCTATAGAATATTCCCATTAGCGTAATGATACCCCTTTTGCTTCTCAACTCTAACCAAATGGATTCTGGTCTTGCCTCGAGAACATCCTTTTTTTTCCAACACTGCAATGTCTTCCCTAATCAAGACTGCCACCCCACCTCCCTTTTTTTTTTTTTCCTTTCCCTATCTTTCCTGAGTACTTTGTGGAGGTGGCGGCGCAGTGGTAATGTCACTGAACTAGTGATGGAGAAGCCCAGCCTAATGCTCGGGACGTGAGACCACGGTAGATGGTGAAATTTGAATTCAATTAATAAATCTAGAGTTAACAGCTAGTCTGATGGTGACCATGAAACCATTGTCGATTGTTGTAATAACCCATCTGAATCTCCACTGTCCTTTAGGAAACAAAATCTGCTGCCCTTACCTGATCTGGCATACATGTGACTCCAGACCCACAGCAATGTGGCTGACTCTGAAATGTCCTTTGACATGGCCTAGTAAGTCACACAGTTATATCAAACTGCTATGAAGTCTAAGAAAAGGAATGAAACCGGGCGGACCGCCCGGCATTGACCTAGGCACTGGAACCGACGATGGCAAACCTAGCCCTGTCGTCCTTACTAACATCTGGAGCATGTGCCAAAATTGGGAGAGTTGTCCCTCAGACTAGTCAAGCAACAGCCTGACATAGTCACATGGAATCATACCTTACAGACAATGTCCCAGACACCACCGCCACGATCCCTGGGTATGTCCCGTCCCACCAGCAGGTCAGACCCAACAGAGGTGGCGCCACAGTGGTCGGAACAGAGTTGCCCTGGGAGTCCTCAACATTTACTCCGGACCCCATGAAGTCTCATGGCATCAAGTCAACCATGGACAAGGAAACGTCCTGCTGATTACAACCTACCGCCCACCCTCAGCTGATGAATCAGTGCTTCTTCATGTTGAACACCAGTTGGAAGAAGCACTGAGGGTAGCAAGGGCACAGAATGTACTCTGGGTGGGGACTTCAATGTCCATCACCAAGAGTGGCTTGTTAGCACCACTGCTGACGGGGCTGGCCAAGTCCTAAAGGCCCTAGCTGGTAGACTGGATCTGCGGCAGGTGGTGAGGGAACCAACAAGAGGGAAAAACCTCCTCGACCTCATCCTCACCAATCTATCTGTCGCCGAAGAATCTGTCCATGAGAGTATTGGTCGGAGTGACCATCGCACAATCCGTGTGGAGATGTCCCATTGACGAGACCCATCGTCGTGTTGTGTGGCACTACCATCGTGCTAAATGGGATAGATTTCAAACAGATCAAACAACTTAAAACTGGGCATCCATGAGGCGCTGTGGGTCATCAGAATTGTGTTCAGCCACAATCTGTAACCTCATGGCCCAGCATGGGGGACCAGCTCTGGTTCAATGAAGAGTGCAGGAGGGCATGCCAGGAGCAGCACTAGGCATACTACAATGAGGTGCCAGCCTGGTGAAGCTGCAACACACGACTACCTGCATGCCAAACAGCAGAATCAGCGTGCGATAGACAGGGCTAAGTCATCCCACAACCACTGGATCAATCTATGCTCTGCAGTCCTGCTACATCCAGTTGTGAATGGTGGTGTACAATTAAACAGCTAACAGGAGGTGGAGGCTCCACAAGTATCCTCCTCCTCAACCTTGACGGAGCCCAGGACATCAATGCAAAACAGAAGGCTGAAGCATTTGCATCCATCTTCAGCCAGAAGTGCCGAGTGGATGATCCATCTCTGCCTCTTCCGGAGTTCCCCAGCATCACAGATGCCAGTCTTCATCCCATCCAATTCAGTCCATGTGATATCAAGAAATGGCTGAAGGCACTGGATACTGCAAAGGCTATGAGCCCTGACAACGTTCCGGAACTAGTACTGAAGACTTGTGCTCCAGAACTAGCTGCGCCCCTAGCTAAGCATTTCCTGTACAGCTACAACACTGGCACCTATCTGGCAATGTGGAAAATTTCCCAGGTATGTCCTGTACACAAAAAGCAGGACAAATCGAGCCTGGCCAATTACCACCCTATCAGTTTACTCTCGATCATCAAAGTGATGGAAGGTGTCGTCGACAGTGCTATCAAGCACCACTTAAACAGCAGTAGCCTGCTCACTGTGCTCAGTTTGGGTTCTGCCAGAGCCACTCAGCTTCTGACCTCATTACAGCCTTGGTTCAAACATGGACAAAAGAGTTAACTCCAGAGGTGAGGTGAGAGTGACTGCCCTTAACACCAAGGCAGCATTTTACCAAGTATGGCAGCAAAGAGCCGTAGCAAAACTGGAGTCAGTGGGAATCGGGGAGAAAACTTTTCGCTGGTTGGAGTCATACTTAGCACAAAGTAAGATGGTTGTGGTTATTGGAGGTCAATCATCTCAGTCCCAAGACATTACTACAAGAGTTCCTCAGGGTAGTGTCCTAGGCCCAAATATCTTCCCCACCCCATTGTAAGGTGGGGTTGTTTGCTGATTTTATAATGTTCACCATTCGCGACGACTCATTCTGAAGCAGTCCATGTCCCGATGCAATATTCTGGACAATATTCAGGCTTGGGCTGATGAGTGGTAAGTAGCATTCGCACCACGCAAGTGCCAGGCAATGACCATCGCAAACAAAAGAGAATCTAACCATCTCCCCTTGATGTTCAATGGCATTACCATCACTGAATCTCCATTATCAACATCCTGGAGATTACCATTGACTAGAAACTGAACTGGATCAGCCACATAAATGCTGTGGCTACAAGAGCAGGTTAGAGGTTAGGAACTCTGCAGCGAGTAACTCACCTCCTCTCTCCCCAGTGCCTGCACCATCGACAAGGCACTGCGCACTTGATTGTCACCCCATCCACCACCTTCAACATTCATTTCCTTCACCTTCGATGCACAGTGGCAGCAGTGTGTACCATTTTACATGATGCACTGCAGCAACTTACTCCTTCGACAGCACCTTCCAAGCGTGCGTCCTCTCCCACCTAGATAGACAAGGGCACCAGATGCATGGGAACACCACCCACCACCACCTGCACGTTCCCCCTCCAAGCCACGCACTATCCTAACTTGGAACTATGTTGTTGTTGCTGGTTTAAAATCCTGGAACTCCATTCCTGTCAGCACTGTGGGTGTACCTACTCCACATGGACTGCAGCAGTTCAAGAAGGCAGTTCACCACCACCTTCTCGAGGGCAATTAGGGATGGACAATAAATGCTGGCCTCAGCCAGCGACGCCCACATCCCATGAACGAATAAAAACAAGCCCTTTAATATTAAGCGCCCAGTCCTCACCATTTTTAAACCAAATGTCCATTATTGCCACTACGTCATATTCCCACTATCCTTGTAGCTTACTGACCTTATTCACCACACTTTGTGGTTGCATACGCACATTGTAAATCTGTCTTTGTGCTCCTCATAGTCCTTCTTGGTCTGCTCCTATCTAATATGGAACTTCCTTCTCTAGTGGTATCCAGTGCTCACTCTTTTATGCAGTTTATTTCTCTTTTCTACTTCTATATGCTGGTGCACATACCCCTGCAAATTTAAGTTTAAGCCCTCCCATACCACACTAGTGAACCTCCCCGTGAGGGTATTGGTCTCAGTCCTGTTGAGGTGCAACCTGTCCCCTTTGAATCATTGCCTCCTGCCTCAGAACTGGTCCCAATGTCCCAAGAATCTGAAGCCCTCCCTCCTATGTCATGCCTTAAGCCACACATTGATGCTCCCTATCTTCCTATTTCTATTACTGCTGGTGCGTGGCACTGGGAATAATCCAAAGATTGCCGCCCTTGGTCCTGCTTTTTAACTTCCTTCCTGTCTCCTGAAAGTCTGATCATATGAACTCAATGACTGCCCTCCCTGTCGTTGGTACTGAAGTGTACCACAACTTCTGGCTCACTCCTCTCCCCCTGCAGAATATTCTGAACCCTCTCCATGATATCCTTTACCCTGGCACCAGGGAGGTGGGAATCACAATGGCAGTTACAAAACTGCCTGCCTGTCCCCCTACCTATGGAATCTCCCTGAACAACTGCATTTCTATGCTTTTCTGTTTTCCCCCCCACCCCACCTGCACAGTCCCTCGTCCATTTGTGCCATGGGCTGGTCTACTACTGCTTCAAGGTGTCTTCACTCCCAGTAGTCTCCAGTACTGTGTACTGGTTTGAGAGTGGCACACATTGAAGACTCCTGCTCTCCTACTCTTCCACTTACTATCCTGAACTCTTACTGATTGTGGGGTGGCCATGTTCCGAAACATGCACGATCCGGGAAACTTCCTGTCTCCCTGATGCTCCTCAGAGACTCCTGCTGCCCCTCAAGCTTGGAAACCCCGAGCTCGAGCATTTGGAAACGCTTCCTCTACATGTGGCCTGCCAAGAGACGTGAAGTGTCCTGAAGTTTGCATATGACGTCGGAATTGCAACCAGCAGGCCTCCGCTACTTATGCAGGATCTAAAGTTTAAATCGGTGCCCAAGAGAGAAAAAGAAATACTCACCGACCAATCACTTAACTGCTTTCCTGTGAATTCAGTTTGATTTCTTTTTCTGAACTGTTGATTCCAACATGCTCAGTCCACTCCCAATAGAGCCCTTTATGTCCCTGCCTCTGCTCCTGCTCCTGCTCTTGCTGCTGCTGCTGCTCCCCCCCCCCCCCAAATAATTGGTGTAATTATTTTGTCCAATATGAATCAATATGAATTTTTCTTGAAATTAAAGAATAACTTGCTGCACCTGAAGTGAGAGAGAATAAAATGAATCTCTTTTTTCCCGCCCTCCCACTGTGGTGGCTTAATGTTGCATGCCAGGGATTTGCTAGCAATACTGACTCCGAACAAACCTACTTTCTGCTTCAGTGAATGTGACTCATGGCATCAGTGTGCCAGCTGTTGCATTTAATGAATAAGCTTTAAACATTAAGTCGTCTTCTGTCTGCTGCTCACTACCCTGTTGGAGCCGCCCTAAACATTTGATAGCTTAATATGGTTTACTGTTTGATCTGATCTGTGTACTGAAGCTAGTTCATAGATTTTGGAAGTTTTATCGGTTTATCATAAAGGGACTGCAAGAAGAAGCTGCTTAAGAAATATTAATCTAAAATTTAATTCAGTCCAATTTGTGACACTATCTGAAAATTTAGTTGCTTTCATAAATTACTGAATTAGTATCAATCGGCATTGATTTGGTTCAGTAACTCAAATAATTCTAATTTTATCATTTTTATTCAGTCATGGAATGTGAGCATCATTGGCAAGGCAGCATTTGTTGTTCATCCCTAATTGCCCTTGAGAAGGTGGTGGTGAGTCACCTTCTTGAACCGCTGCAGTCCATCTGGTGTAGGTGCACCCACAGTGCTGTTAGGAAGGGAGTCACAAAGGGACTGACCAAATTAGAGCTATTAAATGAAATGATTTTCAATGGCCACAGCTTTATTCCCAGAAGTTGCTGGTCCAGTGTATAGAGAATGTGCAAATCAGCACAAATTGGATAATCTCAGGCAAATTGCGTCATGCGTGAAATGAAAATATCATCATACCATAAATAGAGGAAGGACTATCTGCCAGATTGAGATTTATTTGCCTTGATGTGGCAGCTTAGAGGAAACTCCATGTAACTCCATGGCGGCGCAGTGGTTAGCACTGCAGCCTCACAGTTCCAGGGACCTGGGTTCGATTCTGGGTACTGCCTGTGTGGAGTTTGCAAGTTCTCCCTGTGACCGTGTGGGTTTTCGCCGGGTGCTCCGGTTTCCTCCCACAGCCAAAGACTTGCAGGTGATAGGTAAATTGGCCATTGTAAATTGCCCCTAGTGTAGGTGGGTGGTAGGGAATATGGGATTACTGTAGGGTTAGTACAAATGGGTGGTTGTTGGTCGGCACAGACTCGGTGGGCTGAAGGGCCTGTTTCAGTGCTGTATCTCTAAATAAATAAAAATAAATAAACTCATGCAGTGCAAGACTTTGATGTAGGGACCATACTGCATGGAAGTAAAAGGTCTCCCTTTTTATAGCATGGTTATTTTTCCATTTAAAAAAAGTTAGAGATGAAAAGAAAATGCACTATTAACAGTGGCTGATCTAGCTAACATGACTCGAAAATTAATTCAGGCTAACTACCCATTTGAAAAATGCATAGTGACTTCATCAGTGTATCCAGGTATAGACAGAATTGTGAAGTGAATTAAGAAATTATATGTTTGGTGCTAAGAAAGCCAGATGAATAACAATGAGAAAAACTGACTGTGAGATTTTGCATACATTTGCCTGTTAGAACCAATTGCAAACCTTTGGCCCCCTGGCTCAATGGTGAAACATGACTTCTGCTGACAAAATAAGTGGCGAAGACAGCTGGAGAAGTTTGGGTAAGAATGGGAATCTTTGAGAGCTTAGTCTTCCTTGTCACCAACTGCAACCTAAGTGTTCTATCTTGACGTACATTGTGGTGGAACATTGCATTGTTGGCAGGTTGTAGAGAATGTCCAATTCTTCATGCTGAACTCTGTGCATTTAAAATAGGCTGCGTTTGCTGACAATGCAACCACTAGGTGGTGCAGTACATGCACATGCACAAATACAGGCTCTTCAACTGGAACGTCAGTGTCTGCGCTGTTCAGGCAGCTGCCAGGATTAAAGATGGTGCTGCTCAATTTATCACAGGAAATGCTTATGGTTAGATTGTTCTAGCAACCTAACCTTACATGAAGTTGGCTGGAAGCCCAGCAATATGCTGTGTAGTTATAGGATACAAACTGTAATCCTCAGATCCATTTAATATTCCAGTAATCCCATTAAATACAAAAGGAATTTAATGATTGCATTTTCATTGGATGACAGTGAATTGGCATCTGATGGATGGAAAGGAAAATTGGGCAGAGTATAAAATGTGCTGCCAATTCGTTATTGTGATTCATTAATATGACTGACCAGGACTGATTTCACCTGAATGCAGCTACTAGCTCCCGCCCCAACGGCCGCTCTCCCCCCTCAGCAACTCACTTTCTTCCCCTCCTCCCCACCGACTGCTTCCTTTCCCTCTCCTTGGCACCACGCTGTCTGGTCACACTCCCCCCACCCCCCCCCCCCCCCCGTCAGTCGCTAGCTTCACGCTGCGCCGCTTCCCTCCTCTCGGCCATTCTCTCCCACGTTTGATCAGTCTCAATGCGCCGCCTGAAGAAGCAAGAGGTGACAGGGCGATGTAGGAGGGAGGGCGGGAAAGCGGAGCAAGCGGCCGGAGAGCGGGGTGGCGCGAAGCGGGGAGCAATCGGCCAGGGGAGCGAGGGGCGGGGGTGAACAGCGAGGTCTGGAGTGAGCGGCTGAGGGGAGGAAGCATCGAGGCCTGGAGCGAGGAGGGAGAGCTCCAGCCTCAAAGTCTCCCATTCAGTTGCTCGCTCCAGCCAAGTGGGGGGCTGGATACCCGATGACGCTGTATCACACATGCGCGAAGGTGGACCAGGCGTGGATGCGCGATGACGTCGGCGCTGCGTGGTGACGTTATTCCCCGCATGCGCCACTTAGTCCTAGCAGGATGTAGCTGCGCATGTACACAACATGGTGCACTCTGACGTCAGCGGGCCGCAGTGTTATCAGGAATCACTTTGTTTAAAATAGGCAGATCAGTGGTCTTTATGAAAGTGGATTCATCCAAACTGGAATCTCGGGAGGTCCTTGGAAGAAGTAACACAGAGAGTAATACTAGAGCTTAAATGGTTAAGTTATGGAGGCAGGTTGTGTAAACTTGGCTTGCATTTCCTTGAGGTTAGCAAGTGAGGGGCAATCGAATCGACGGAGTTGATTGAAGAAAAACAAAAGGTGCTGGAAATACTCAGGTCTGGCAGCATTTGTGGAGAGAGAAACGGTGATTGTTTCAGGTTGATGACCTTTCATCAGATTTAGGAAAAGTTAGAAACCTGATTTTTCCAGTCTTACTCAGGCCCCCTCCCTCACCTCTCTGGTACATTGATGACTGTATCAGTGCCGTTCCCTGCTCTCTCTCAGCTGGAAACTTTCATGAAATTTGCTTCCAATTTCCACCCTTCCCTCACCTTCCATTGGTCCATTTCTGACTCTTCTGTTCCCTTTCTTGATTTCTCTGTCTCCATTTCTGTGGATTGGCTAACGAATGTTCAAAATAAGCCCACTGATTACCAGAACTACAAAAGTAAAATGCTGCAGATGCTGGAAATCTGAAATAAAAGAAAATGCTAGAATCACTCATCAGATCTGGCAGCATTTGTGGAGATAGAATAAGTTAACCTTTCAGGTTGCTGACCCTGATGATGGGTAATCGACCTGAAATGTTAACTCTTGATTTTGACCTAAAGCGTTGACTCTGCTTCTCTCTCCATAGATGCTGCCAGACCTGCTGAGGATTTCCAGAACTTTGTTATTATTTAGTTTCCAGCATCTGCAGTATTTTGCTTTTATTTACACTTCCTCACAGCCGGCTTCCTGTAAGGACACCATTCCATCCTCCCAGTTTCTCTGTCTCTCATACTGGCATTTCTGATCTGTCTTCCCTTTTCCTCAACCTGTTGTCTCTGCAGCATCCTGGTTCATTCCTCAAACACTCCCTTCCCTTCCCATGGCACCTTCCTATGCAAATGCAGGAGGTGCAACACCACCTCTTTCCTGACTGTCCGAGGCCATAAGCACTCTATCCAGGTGAAACTGATCTATATGGACTTTCAATTTAGTATATTGTATTCACTGCACACTATGTGGCTTGCTCTACATTGGGGAGACCAAACATGGATTGGGTGACCACTTTGCAGAACAGTTTCATTCAGTCTGCAATCATGACCCTGAGCTTCTGGTTGCCTGTCATTTTAATTCTTCACCTTGCTCTCATGCTGACCTCTCTGTCCTTGGCCTCGTGGAGTGTTCCATTGAGGCCTTAATGTAAACTCGAGGAACATCTTTTGACTAGGCCTACTTTTACAGCCTAGTTAAACAATTTCAGACTGTAATGTCTGCCTCCATTTTATTTCCTTATTCTTTGCAGATTTCGGTTTTCGTCTTGTTTTTCCCTTGTTTTTGCTTTTGATTGATAGCTGTTCATCGTTCTGCCATTCACACCTCCTCTAGAAACATGTTTTGTTTCTTGTCCCGTTACCACTTCCTTTGGCCTTGCACTACCAATTCTGTTGTTGTTTAATCTCTCGTCTCTCCCATCCTTTTGCTGACCTTCCCTTTTGTTCTTTTTCCGCCCTCCTCCTTTCACTTGCTTAAAACTTTCTATTGCTAACCTTAAACCATTGCTAACTTTCTCAGTTCTGATGAAAGGTCATCGACCTGAGATTTTAACTCTTTGTCTCTCCACTGATACTGTTTGATCTGCTGAGTATTTCCTGAATTTTCTGTTTTAATTTCAATTTTCCAACATCTGCAGTCTTTTGCTTTTGTATGAGGGATTTAATAATTTAGATACAGGGAAACTTCTTCGGTGGGGAAATCCAGAACAAGAGTAGTCAGAAACAGATATCAAAATTTCCATCAGTGAGGAAAAGGGGAGCCTAAGAAGTTATGTGAAGTATGATTTGAAATTCCTCCTGGCAGTATGTGATTTTTAAATAACTAGAGGATATAGTGCGTAAAAGTAAAAAGTAAATAAATCAGTAACTTAAAAAGCTAACTTAACCAATAATTTTAATTAAGTGATGTAAATAGTACACCAAAGTGGGAATTTATAGTGTTAACTTTGAATTTTTATGACCAAGGCGGGAGGAGTGCATTGTTGTTTCAGTCCCACTTCTCCACAAGTCGCATATCAATACATTTTCCCACTTACTGAAACAACCAATTAGATACTCTATTTGTCCGCAGGATAAAGCACACCAACCAGGTTTCTTTAATCTTCAACAAAATTGACCGTTTATTATAAAATCAAGTCTTAGCCAATAAAGATGTAAATCTAAATATGAACTGAGATATTAAAGCTCCTTCTTTTCCGTAGCCCTCAGGCTCACACACACACACATCCAAAAACTGGTTAACCGGGGAATAAAAAAGGATTTTGGTTCGCAGTTGTTTCAAAGGGAATGAAAGGAATAATTTTTAAAAATCTTCGACGATGATCTGGAAGGAAGTTCTTCAGTTTAGCGAGGTGTCCCAAAGTTGAATAGTTGGATGCCACTCGAAGTCTTTCCAAGCGAGTTTGCTGATCAGTCGGTGATGGGTAGGCATTCAAAGAACTTCAACAGTAGAAGGCTTCACGTAGGTCTTTCGTCAGGGCTGTAGCAACAGGTTTCAGTTCACGCATTCAATGCAAAAGTTCTTGTTTAAAGATGCAAGATTTTTGCAAATTCAAGGTTTCTTTGAAAATGCAGGATGCAATAGCACCACTTAACACAAGCTTTGCTTTTCAAGAACAAGGATTCTTTACACAGAGGGAATACATTTCTGGGTGTTCTTCTGATCTCAAGGCAGGTAAAAATCGAATTCCAAAAGCCTGTTTTTGTTCAAATCCACTGGCTTTTAAAGTTCAAAAATGAAAGCAAAGCCTTCCAGAAGCAAGTCACATGCCCAATCATAAATTCTCTCGAGGTCAAACCCCTGCTGCTTTCTTTGAAATTACCTGCTTTGCAGTCCTTTTTTACAAGTTCAGCTTTTATTGAACTTCCTTTCAAAGCATCCATAAAGTTCAGCTATTCCCAGATGTCTCAATGTCCACTGAAATCCTTTTCAGTTTTTAAAAACATAGAATCCTAAGTTTTAATACAAAAAAAAATCCTTGTAACAGAATAGTCAGTTAATTTGAGTTAAACAGCTTTGAATTAAGACAAATAGACTGTGTGGACACGAAACTAATGGGACATGTTTGACATAGCTCCATATAATCATACATTTCGAAGTTGGTCCAAATCTCTCAAGTTTTGTGTTTTGTTGCTTTGCCCGGGTCCCTGGCCATTGATGCTCAAAGTAGCAAGCTCAAGTAATGTGACAGGATTAATTAATGACCTCGGCGTAAAGGCACCTCTAGGTAGCAGCGACCACAATATGATCGAATTTTGCATCCAGTTTGAAAGAGAGAAGAGTGAGTCTAAGGCTAGTATTTCAAACTTAAATAGGGATAACTATGTGGGCAAGAAAGCTGAGCTAGCTGAAGTGACCTGGGTTACTAGGCTAGAAAATAGATCAATAGAGAAGCAGTGGCAGACATTCAGGGGGATATTTCAGAATACTCAGTATAAGTATATTCCAACTGTAAAGAAAAATTCTAAGGGGAGGACCCACCATCTGTGGATAAGTTAAGAAGTTAAAGAAAGCATCAAACTGAAGGAAAAGGCTTATAATTGTGCAAAGGTGAGTGACAAGTTAGATGATTAGTCAGAATATAAAGAATGGCAGAGAATGACTAAAAGATTAATCAGGAGAAAGAAATTAGAGTATGACAGGAAGCTGGCTAGAAATGTAAAAATGGATAGCAAGAGTTTCTACAGGTATTTTAAAAGAAAAGAGTACATGAAGTGAGTTTTGGTCTTCTAGAGAGTGAGAATAGGGAGTTAATAGTAGATAAGGAAATGGCGGATGAAATGAACAAATATTTTGCTTCTGTCTTCGCTATAGAGGATACAACAAACATTCCAGTAAAGCTGCAAATCAGGAGGTGGAAGGAAGAGAGGAACTTGGTGAAATTATAATCACCAGGGAAGCGATACTGAGCAAACTGATGGAGCTGCGGGCTGACAAGTCCCCGGGTCCTGATGGGCTTCATCTTAGGGTCTTAAAAGAGGTGGCTAATGAGGTAGTAGATGTGTTGGTTTTAATTTTTCAAAATTTGCTAGATTCTGGAAAGGTTTCATCAGACTGGAAAATAGCAATTATAACCCTTCTCCAAGAAGTGTGGGTGGCAGAAAACAGGTAACGATAGGCCAGTTAGCTTGACGTCTATCGTGGGGAAAGTGTTCTAATCGATCATTAAGGAGGCTATAGCTGGACACTTAGAAAAACTAAAGGTAATCGGGAATAGTCAACATGCCTTTGTGAAAGGGAGATCATGTTTAACCATTTTATTGGAGTTCTTTGAAGGAGTGACATGTGCTGTGGATAAAGGGGAGCCCTTTGACATACTGTACTTGGATTTCCAGAAGACATTTGACGAAGTGCCACATAAAAGGTTATTGTGCAAAGTAGGAGCTCATGGTGTAGTGGGTAACATATTAGCATGGATGGAAGATTGGCTGGCTGGCAGAAAACCGAACATGCATAAATGGGTCCTTTGCTGATTGACAGGATGTGACGAGTGGAGTCCCGCAGGGGTCTGTGCTGGGGCCTTTTTACAATTTATATCAATGACTTAGATGAGGGGAGCAGTGGCATGGCAGCTAAGTTTGCTGATGACACAAAGATAGGTCGGAAAGTATGTTATGAGGAGGACATAAGGAGGTTGCAGACCGATATGGATAGGTTGAGTGAGTGGGCAAAAATCTGGCAGATGGAGTATAATGTGGGAAAATGTAAAGTTGTTCACTTTGGCAGGAAGAATAAAAAAACAGTGTTACTGAAATGGGGAACGACTGCAGAACTTAGAGGTGCAGAGGGATCTATGTGTTCCAGGAACATAGGAGCAGGAGTAGGCCATTCAGCCCATTGAGACTGCCCCGCCATTCAATACGATCATGGCTGATCAACCACTTCAACGCCTTTTTCCCGCACTAACCTAATATCATGGTATTTAGAAATCTGTCAATCTCTGCTTTAAACATACTCAATGACCGAACTTCCACAGCCCTCTGGGGCAGAGAATTCCGAAGATTCCCAACCCTCTGAGTAAAGTAATTTTTCCTCATCTCTTTCCTAAGTGGCTTCCCCCTTATTTTGAAATTGTGTCCCCTGGTTTTAGACTGGCCAACCAGGGGAAACATCTTCGCTTCATCAACCCTGTCTATCCCTTTAAGTTTAGTTTAGTTTAGAGATACAGCACTGATTCAGGCCCTTCGGCCCACCAAGTCTGTGCCGACCATCAACCACCCATTTATACTAATCCTACACTAATCCCATATTCCTACCACATCCCCACCTGTCCCTATATTTCCCTACCACCTACCTATACTAGGGGCAATTTATAATGGCCAATTTACCGGAGCACCCGGAGGAAACCCACGCAGACACAGGGAGAACTTGCAAACTCCACACAGGCAGTACCCAGAATTGAACCTGGGTTGCTGGAGCTGTGAGGCTGCGGTGCTAACCACTGCGCCACTGTGCCGCCCCGTTTCAAGAGACCACTTCTCATTCTTCGAAACTCCAGAGAATACAGGCCCAGTTTCTCCAATCTATCTTCATAGGACAGTCCCGCCATCCCAGGAACAAGTCTGGTGAACCTTCGTTGCACTCCCTCTATGGCAATAATATCCTTCCGAAGGTAAGGGGACCAAAACTGCCACAGTACTCCAGGTGCAGTCTAACTAAGGTTCTCTACGATTGAAGGAAGACTTCACTACTCCTGTACTCAAATCCTCTTGCGATAAAGGCTAACATACTATTAGCCTTCTTAATTGCTTACTGCACCTGCATGTTAGCTTTCATTGACTTATTGACAAGGACACCCAGGTCCCTTTGTACATCTACACTTTCTAATCTCTTACCATTTAAGAAGTAGTCTGCACATCTATTCCACCTACCAATATGGATAACCTCATTTTTTCCACATTATATTCCATCTGCCACGTTCTTGCCCACTCACTAGGTCTGTCCAAAACCCCTTGAAGCCGCTTTGCATCTTACTCACAACACACATTCCCACCTAGTTTTGTGTTATCCGTGAACTTGGAAATACTACATTTGGTCCCCACATCCAAATCATATATATATATATATATATATATATATATATATATTGTGAACAGCTGAAGCCCAAGCACTGATCCCTGCGGTACACCACTAGTTGCAGCCTGCCAATGCGAGAATGACCCATTTATTCCTAATCTCTGCTTTCTACCTGTTAACCAATCTTTAATCCGTGCCAGTATATTACCTCCTATCCCATGTGCTTTAATTTTGAGAACCAACCTCTTGTGGGGGACTTTATCAAAAGTCTTCTGAAAAGCCAAGTATACCACGTCCACCGACTCCCCTTTATCAATTCTGTTAGTAACATCCTCAAAAAACTCCAAACAGGTTCGTCAAACATGATTTCCCATTCATAAATCCATGTTGACTCTGCCCAATCAGATCATTATTATCCAAGTGTCCATTTATCACATCCTTTAGAATAGATTCTAACATTTTCCCTACTACTGATGTAAGGCTAACAGGTCTGTAATTCCCTGTTTTCTGTCTCCCTTCTGAAATAATGGGGTGACGTTTGCGACCTTCCAATCTGCAGGAACCGCTCCAGAATCTATACAATTTTGGAAGATGATCACCAATGCATCCACTTTCTCCATAGCTACCTCTTTCAACTCTCTGATGTAGAATATCAGGTCTTGGGGACTTATCAACTTTCAGCCCCATTAATTTCTCCAATACAAACTTCTTACTAATACTATTTACTTCAATTCCTCATTTTCCCTAATCCTGTGGATCTCTAATTCTGGGAGATTTCTTGTATCTTCAGTGAGACAGACACAAAGAAATCATTTAGCTGCCCTGCCATTTCTCTAATCCCCACTATAAATTCTCCTGACTGCTTGTAATGGACCCACAACGGTCTTAGCCAAACATTTCCTTTTTATGTACCTGTAGAAGCTTTTACATTCCATTTTTATATTTTTTGCTTACTTACGTTCATATTCTATTCTTCCTTTCTTGATCAGTTTCTTCGTCCTCTTTTGCTGTATTCTAAAATCCTCCCAGTCCTTAGGTTTACTACTATTTTTGGCTACATTATAGGCCATTTCTTTTAATCTTATACAATCCTTAACTTCCTTTTTTTTCCATGGTTGACTGCGTTTACTTTTGGGGTTTTTATGCCTTGAAGGAATGTATAGTTGCTGTAAACTATGTAATAATTATTCAAAGACTATCCATTGCCTATGCACTGTCATACCTTTTTAATGTATTTTCCCAATCCACTCAGTCAATTTGCTCCTCATGCCTTCATAATTTCCTTAGTTCTAATTTAACACTTTGGCTTCAGATTGAACTACCTCACTTTCAAACATCATGTAAAATTCTATCATATTATGCTCACTCATCCCTAAAGGTTCGTTTACAACAAAATTATTAATTAGCCCTTTCTCATTACATAATACTGGATCTAAAATAGCCTGTTTTCTAGTCGGTTTCTCAACTTACTGCTCTTGAAAACCATCCCTGACACACTCCACTCCAGAAACTCATCCTCCACAGCATTAGTGCTCATTAGGTTTACCCAGTCTATATGCAGATTGAAGTCACACATGATTACTGTATTACCTATGCTACACGCTTCTCTAATCTCCTGATTAATACCATGCCTCACACTACCACTACTGTTTGGCCTATAAACAACTCCTGTCAATGTTTGCTGCCCCTTGCTGTTTCTTAGCTCTGCCCAAACAGATTCCACTTTTTGTTCTTCCGATCTGAGATCCTCCCTTACTAATGTATTGATCCCATCCCTTATTATCAGTGCAACAGCACCTCCTTTTTCCTTTTTGCCTGCCCTTCCTAAATGCCGAATATCCAGTTACCAGTCTTGGTCACCCTGTAGCCACGTTTCCGTAATGGCAATTAGATCATACCCATTTACCTCTATTTGGGCCTTTCAGTCATGTGCCTTGTTGCGAATGCTGCATGCATTCAGGTAGAGTGCCCTTAACCTTGTTGTCTTTACATTCTGCATTCTAAGCCTAGTTGATACTCGCCTGCTTTCTAATGTCACTTGCTACTTTTCTACCTCCTGTTACCAGCTTTACTTCCTTCCAATTTGAGCTATCCCTCAGGTTCCCATCCCCCTGACAAGCTAGTTTAAAACCGCCCCCCCCCCCAACAGCACTAGCAAATCTCCCTGCGACATGTTGGTTCCGGTCCTGTTAAGGTATAGCTCGTCCATCTTGTACAGGTCCCGCCTGCCCCAGAACCGGTCCCAATGCCTCAGAAATCTGGCACCCTCCCTCCTACACCAATTCTCCAGCCACGTGTTCAATCGATCAATCCTCTTAAACCCAAGCTCACTAGCACATGTCACTGGGAGTAATCCTGAGATTACTGCTTGGAGGTCCTGCTTTTCAATTTCCTTCATAATCCCTAAAATTTGCTTTCACAACCTCATCCCTCTTCCTACCTTTGTCATTGGTACCAATGTGGACTACGACTTCTGGCTGTACACCCTCCCCCAGAAGGATGTCCTGCAGCTGCTCCGTGACATACTTGACCCTGGCACCAGGGAGTCAACACACCATCCAGGAGTCGTGTACTGATGCAGAAACGCCTGTCTGTTCCCCTGACTATCGAATCCCCTATCACTATTGCTCTTCCACTCTTCTTCCTGCCCTCCTGTGTAGCTGAGCCACCCATGGTGCCACGGACTTTCTCTGGCTGTACTTCCCTGAGGAACCATCGCTCTCGCCAGTATCCAAAATGGAAAACCAATTAGCAAGCAAGATAGACTCGGGACTCCTGCACTGCCTACCTGGTTCTCTTAGACTGCCTGGTGGTCACCCATTCCCTCTCTGCCTGCATGCTCCTAACCTGCGGTGTGACAACCTCCCTAAACATGCTATCCATGTAGTCCTCTACCTCATCCTCTACCTGGAGCTCAAATTTCTGCATCTGGTGACACTTCCTGCAAATGTGTTCATCTCACACACATGGTGCGTGCATGACTTCCCACATTCCGCAGGATGTACATTCCTCTTGGCCGCGCTGACCTGCCATAACGTAAGTTTAAAAACGTTATTATAATAGTAGTGCATGAATTACAGCAAGAAGTTAGTATGCAGGTACAACAAGTAATAAAGAAGGCTCATGGAATGCTATCCTTTATTATGAGAGGAATTGAAAATAAAAGTAAGGATGTTCTGCTTCAGTTATACAGGGCATTGGTGAGACCCCATCTGGAATACTGCGTGCAGTTTTGGTTTCCTTGTTTAAGGAAGGATGTGAATGTGTTGGAGGTGATTCAGAGGAGGTTTACTCGATTGTTACTTGAAATGAGCAGGTTGTCTTTTGAGGGAAAGGTGTGACAGACTGGGCTTGTTTTCTTTGGAGTTTAGAAAAGTGAGGGGAGACTTGATTGAAGTAGATATGAATCCTGAACAGTCTTGATAAGGCGGATGTGGAGAAGATGTTTCCTCTTGTGGGGGAGTCTAGAACTCGGGGGGCACTGTTTTAAAATTAGGGGTCGCCCTTTTAGGACAGAGATGAGATAATATTTGAGGGTTGTGCGATTTTGCCTCTTGGAGGCAGGGTCATTGAATAATTTTAAGGCGGGGGTAGATAGATTCTTGTTAGGCAAGGGAATCAAAGGTTATCGGGGGTAGATGAGAGTGTGGAATTCGAGACACAAATAGATCAGCCATGATGTTATTGAATGGTGGAGCAGGCTCGAGGGACCGAATGGCCTACTTCTCCTAACTCATGTTCGTATGTACGTCTGCTGATTGGTTGAGATTCCACATCCAAACCATGCCACAATGATAGACTATGACTCTTTGGATAAGTCATAAAAAACATCATCTGGTGCTTTAAATACCGGTTTCAATATTTGCGATTGGACAAATGGCTTTTCCTACATGCTCTTCTTGGAAAACCAGACCCAAAAGGAAAACAATTCTTGTGTGGGCTAACACCATTCGTTAGATTCTGACACTGACACAAACAGGCCCCTAATTCTCAAGATGCAGTGATTTTCATTCTAAAATTCTATCCCCGCTGCCCTCCCTGCCACTAATATGTCTCACTCCCCAGCAATTCCTCTTTTGCACTCTACTCCTTTTGCCCTCTCCCCACTGTGCTCTTAGCACCCATCCCCAGTACCCTGATGGGAAGTTTCCCCATCTCACTGCTGTATTCACTGCTCTCCACCTTTTTGCCTTTCAATGTCTTTCATTCTCGAGCTCATCTGCTGTGCTGTACTCCTCCTCCCACTTGTACTACTTTCCTGCTGTTACCACTGAGCTGCAGTCCTTGGCACAGAATGATGCCGTGCTAAACATCGCTACTGTATCCCAGAACCCCAACTGTCAATGAACAACATTATAGGAGATTAGCATTTTAAAAGGCCATTTTCAACAGTGTTTTATTTCTCCAAAGCTGAAGCTTCCTCAAAAATGCGTGGTCCTGTATGCTGTGATCATTGAAGAAATCTGGAGTCTATGACCTCTGCATTGTTTTGCAGGCAGGTGTCTGTTGGTCTTCATTGTCTTGTATATTCTGTAATGACTTTGAAGTTGAGAGACTGGAGTTTTAGTGGCAATTTAATAAGGAAATCTTTGCAACTTCAATTTGCCAACCCTTAAATTTTACTGTAATCAAAAGAGCAATGGATTTATTTTTTCCCTAAAGCTACTTTTTTTGGTTATTACGGATGTCAACAAAATACACTGGGTGGTTGTGCATTGTTCACTGTATAGTTTTGCTGTGTTTACCAGTTTTGTTCTTTTGATAAAATAATCCAGACACTTTCTTGCTATTTTAATTCAGGTAGCAGCCTCCTTGTGTGTTCTTGCAATCTTTTCCGCATTAATTGTAACACTATACTACCTAATGAGTACTGCAGATATTATTGCCAGCTACTTTTTGTTATTAACAGTCCAGACATAATTTGAAATTGCTAATTCAAAGTAGCTGTTAATTCAAATTGATTTTGAGCAGCAGAAGTCTCCTTTGCTGTTTATTAGGATTATTTTGTTCTGGATAATTTGAATTTTGTTTGAGCAAAAGGTAACTGTGTCACCATCCCCTGGGTAGTCCTAACCCACAGACAGGACAGACCCACAAGAGATGGCAGCACAGTGGCATACAGTTGGGAGGGACTTGCCCTGAGAGTCCTCAACATTGACTCCTGACCCCATGAAGTCACATGTCATCAAGTCAAACATGAACACTGAAACCACCTGCTGGTTACCACCTGCTACCACCCCCTCCCCCCCCTCCCCCCCCCCCCCCCCCCCCCCCGCTAAAAGCCTCAGCTGATGAATCAGTACTCCTCCATGTTGAACAGCACTTGGAAGAAGGTCTGAGGGTGGCAAGGGCACAGAATGTACTCTGGGTGGGGGACTTCAATGTCCATCACCAGGAGTGGTTCGGTAGCACCACTACTGACTGAGCTTGCCAAGTCCTAAAGGACATAGCTACCGGACTAGGTCTGCGGCAGGTGGTGAGGGAGCCAATAAGTGGGAAAAACCTACTTGACCTCGTCCTCACCAGTCTACCTGTCGCAGATGCATCAGTCCATGACAGGATAGGTAGGAATGACCGCCGCGCAGTCCTTGTGGAGACAAAGTCCCAGCTTCATATTGAGGTACCCTCAATGGCACTACCATCGTGCTGAATGGCATAGATTTTGAACAGAACTAGCTACTCAAAACTGGGCATCCATGAAGCACTGTGGGCCATCAGCAGCAGAATTGTAATCGACCACAATCTGTAACCTCATGGCCCAGCATACCCCCACACTACCATTACCATCCAGCTGGGGATCAACTCTGGTTCAATGAAGAGTGCAGGAGGACATGCAGCACCAGGTATACCTAAAAATGAGCTGTCAACCTGATGAAGCTACAACACAGATTACATGCGTGCCAAACAGCATAAGCACATGTGATAGGCAGAGCTAAGTGATCCTACAACCAACGGATCAGATCTAAGCTCTGCAGTCCTGTCACAGCTCAGTCATCAATGGTGGTGGACAGTTAAACATCTAACCAGTGGAGGAGGATCCAAAAATATTCCCATCCTCAATGATGGAAGAGCCGAGGACATCAGTGCAGAAGACTAGGCTGAAATATTTGCATCCATCTTCAGCCAGAAGTGCTGAGTGGATGACCCATCTCTGCCTCTTCCTGAGGTCCCCAGCATCACAGGTGCCAGTCTTCAACCAATTTGATTCAGTCCATGTGATATCACGAAATGGCTAAAGGCACTGGATTTTGCAAAGGCTGTGAGCCCTGACAACATTCTGGCAATAGTACTGTGCCCCAGAACTAGCCACGCCCCTAGTCAAGCTGTTCAGTACAGCTACAGCACTGGCATCTACCGAACAATATGGACATTTGCTCAAGTATATCTATTACACAAAAAGCAGGACAAATTCAACCCGGCCAATTACAGCCCCATTAGTTTACTCTCGATCATCAGCAAAGTGATGGAAGGTGTCGTTGACAGTGCTATCAAGCACCACTTAAACAGCAATGACCAGTTCACTGATTATCAGTTTGGGTTCTGCCAGGACCACTCAGCTTCTGACTTCACTACAGCCTTGGTCCAAACATGGACAAGAGAGCTGAACTGCAGAGGTGAGGTGAAAGTGATTGTCCTTGATATCAAGGTAGCATTTGACCGAGTGTGGTATCAAGGAGACCTAGTCAAATTCAAGTCAGTGGGAATTGGTGAAATTCTCCACTGTTTGGAGTCATCCCTAGCACAAAGGAAGATGGTTGTGGTTGTTGAAGTTAAATCATCTCAGTCCCAGGACATCACTGCAGGAGTTGCTCAGGGTAGTGTCCTAGGTCCAACCATCTTCAGCTGCTTCATCAATGACCTTCTCTCCATCATAAGGTCGGAAGTGGAGACGTTCATCGATTGCACAATGTGCACCATTTGCAACGACTCAGATACAGAAGCAGTCAGTGTCCAGATGCAGCAAGACCTGGATAACATTCAGGCTTGGGCTGTTAAGTGGCAAGTTACATTTGCATCACACAATGCCAGGCAATGACCATCTCCAAGAGAGAATCCAACCATCTCCTCTCGACATTCATTGGCATTACCATTGCTGAATCCCCCACTATCAATATCCTGGGGGTCACCATTCTCACCAGAAACTGAACTGGACCAGCCATATAAATACTATGCCTACAAGAGCAGGTCAGAGGCTAGGAATTCTGTGGCGAGTAACTCACCTCCTGTCTCCCCAAAGCCTGTCCACCATCTACAAGGCACAGAAGTCAGGAACGTGATGGAATACTCTCCACTTGCCTGGATGGGTGCAGCTCCAACAACACTCGAGAAGCTCGACACCATCCAGGACAAAGTAGCCCACTTGATTGGCAACCCATCCACCACCTTCAACATTCATTCCCTCCACCACAAATGCACAGTTGCTGCAGTGTGTACCATCTGGCCTAGCCAGCGATGCCCACATCCCATGAAAGAGTAAAAAAAAAGTTATCTTGGATAGTCTGTCACCTAATAATATTTTGGTGTCTGGCTGTTGCTGATTAAATTTACTCTTTATAAAACCACATCAGTAACACAATTTATTTTCAATGTAGATAAAAAGACTAACCATTCAAATAAGCATTCAAATGTCTACGCTTTATCTCATTTTGTTTTCTAGTATTAAAAATCCATTATAACAACAATAAAGTGTCCTGGTTTGCAGAAACTCAGTTGTCTTGAGTTAAGTACACTCATCTACAGTGCCGAGCGTGGGACAGAATTCTAAAGGATACTTGAAACATTTACAGAACAGTCAGCGTGTCCCAGTTGACTCAGTAATTTGTGATTCAAGCCCCCACTAGAATTTCAATGCTTTAATGCAGGCTGACATTCCATTGACATTGGTGAAAGTGCCTGTAACAATTTGGGCTACGTCTCCATGTTCCTTACTCAAGCTCAATGCATAAGGTAGTCCACTCCTATGAACTGAAACTCAATCTTTTGCACCAAATATAGCATATATAATTGGGATATTTACTAGGAATTACATAGATTACTCCAGATCTTTCAACGCCATATTGCAGAATGTGTCATTCAGGCTGAAAATCAATAATTTGTGTTATTTAACAAGAATAATTACATGAGCAAGAATCACTTGTCGAATAAAAATTAATAAAACACTCTACTTAATTTTGCATGGTCTGTTCCAAAACAATAATTAAGTCTAACAATCTCTTTAATAACCTTTAACTATCCTTCTGTGATAGAAGGCTTTATCTGAGAAATAAATTTCATGTAGTCCCTTTTTACATCCCTACTATCTGGCAGTACACTGAAATAGGAAACTGCAGTACGTGGGCCACCACCAACATCCAGGTTTGTTCAAGGGAACATAAAAATGCATAATTCACAATCATAAGTTTTTAAGAAATATCTGGATACCAATCAAAACAATGATTATGGATGTGTACAATAAAGAAGCCTTATGCCATGCATTCAGTTGAGTTGGATACCAATATCACAAGAACATGAGAAATAGGAGCATAAGTAGACCATATGGCCCATCGAGCCTGCTCCGCCATTTATTATCATGGCTGATCTTAGGCTTCAATTCCACTTTCCTGCCCGCTCCCCATATCCCTTGATTCCCTGCAAGACAAAAAATCTATCTATCCCAGCCTTAAATGTATTCAATGATGGAGCATCCACGACTCTCTGGGGTAGAGAATTTCCAAGATTCACAACCCTTTGAGTGTAGTAATTTCTCCTCATCTCAGTCTTGAATGATTGACCCCTTATCCTGAGACTGTGTCCCTGTGTTCTAGATTCCCTGACCAGTGGGAACATTCTTCTAAACTCCAGAGAATATAGGCCCAATGTACTCAGCCTCTACTCATAGGACAACCCCCTCATCCCAGGGACCAACTTAGTAATTCTTCGCTGCGCTGCCTCCAGTGCGAGTATATCCTTTTTTAAATGTGGAGACCAAAATTGCACACCGTATTCCAGGTGCGCTGTCAAAGCCCTGTATAATTTTAGTAAGACTTCTTTATTCCTGTACTCCAATCCCCTTGCAATGAAGGCCAATATGCCATTTGTCTTCCTAATAGCCTGCTGCACCTGCATGTTAACTTTGTGCGTTCCTTGATTGAGAAAACCCAAGTCTCTCTGAACATCAACACTTACCAGTTTCACACCTTTAAAAAAAAAAATTCTGCTTTTCTATTTTTACGACCAAAGTGAACAACTTCACACTTCCCTACGTTATACTCCATTTGCCATCTTGTTGCCCACTCGCTTAACCTGTCTATATCTCTTTGCAGCCACTCACCATCCTCCCTGCAGCTTATCTTTCCACCGAGCTTTGTATCATCAGCAAGCATAGATACATTATTCTCTTTCTCTTCATCCAAGTCATTGATATAGAGTGTAAATAGCTGAGGCCCCAGCACTGATTCTTGTGGCACTCCACTATTCACTGCCTGCCAACTTGAAAATGCCTCATTTATGCTCAGTCTGCTTCCTGTCTGCTAACCAATCCTCTATCCATACTAATATGTTACCCCCAACACCATGAGCTCTTATCTTGCCTATTAATCTTTTATGTGGCACCTTATCGAATGCCTTTTGAAGATCCAGGTGTACTACATCTACTGGTTCCCCTTTATCTACCCTACTGGTTACATCCTCTAAAAACTCTAATAAGCTTGTCAAACAGGATCTCCCTTTAGTAAAACCATGCTGACTTGTTCTAATCATGCTATGCTTTTCCAAGTGCAATGTTAAAACTTCTTTAATAATAGTTTCCAGCATCTCTACTTTGTTCAGGTGTTATGATCCATTTAATGCCTCAGTGAGACATAATAAGGTTCTCCCAGGAGTTAGTAGGCTAAGCAAAGTGCCTGGCACGCACCAAGTGGACAACGTGGCTCTGGGATCATCTTGCAGACAGCAGGACAAAAAAAGTTTCCCATCTATCTAACAGTTCAAGGTGCTGTATTTCCATAATACAGTTAGATTCTGGAGAAAACAAATAGGTTGCCCTTTTAAAAGGTACTCTCCTTGCGCAGCTATATGGCAAAGGTTACTGAGTCCCAAAGACAACTTTTCAGCAAGCAGTAATGAAAACCATTTTCAATCTGTTGCAGTCAGTACTGAGCTTATATTAAATTGATGTAAAAAGATACAATCTTGATTTTATTTTATAGTTTGTTCTAGGATGGATCTTCATTTCTTTCATGGTGCTATTGTACGGATGAGAAATCAATCCAAGTGTCTGCCGCTCCAGTGATTCAGTGGAAGCTAAATATGTCATGGCACTATTCAGTGAGGAGCAGGAATCTCTTCCTTCTCCTGTCAAACATTTCTACCTCAAACAGCACTAGAAAACAGCAAAGCTGATCATTGATCTCTGCTGTTTGTATGCAAAGTGCCTACTGCTTTTGCCTGCTCAGTAGTCACTTTATTTTATAATTCATTACACATGAAGTATTCTTGTGATATTTGAGTTGTCACATGACTACAAAACTTTTTTGAAGTGCCAGCACTGACTTTCATGGTAAATAATTGAAGAGGTACCATTCATTCTCCCCCTGGCTTTGAGCTACAAACTAAAACCACCTTGTGTTCCATGGGTATGTTTCAATAAACAGAGTCTCAGCTAGTTGAAAAAAAAATGATTTTCTAAAAACTGGTTATTGTCATTCCATTATTGTGTAGTGCTTTCAAACTAGGTGAGTTGGAAATTACTAGAGTATTCAGTCATGCATTTGCACAATACTTTATGCTTGAACACTTTAAATTATGACAAATTAATTTCTTAAGCAGCATTGAAGTTTAAAAAGGTGAATATTTCTATCATTCTGACTGCATGAATGCAATCTTTATTTACGTATCAAATAACTAAGTTTTAATGTCTTCACATTGGCAGCACTACATACAGGTGCAGCATCTTGGAATCCTGAAACCACACACCATCTTTAATATACAAGAAACACATAATTACTTACATATTTTGTATTCAAAAGAGTACAGAGTAAACCTGGCCTTTATTCAGAAGGAAGAAAGTGAGCTGCTGATATAATAGGCTAGTATTCTGTGACTTATGCTTTCTTTTTTAAAGAAAAGATTGGAAGGAATGGATAATCCGCAAGCTCCATAATTTTTTTGGTGCATCTGTGTGAATGGCATATTGGAGAATGGTTATTTACACACAGTGCAGACTTGAATATATTCCAAACTGGAGTGTGTCAAATCAAATTGCATTATTTTCATGAATGGTTTTCTATGTGAAATGTTTTTCATTTCAAATGTGATAAAGGCCAGGCTTGCTTTGTACTCTTTTGAATACAAAATATGTAAGTAATGATGTGTTTCTTATATATTAAAGATGGTGTGTGGTTTCAAGACTCCACGGTGCTGCACCTGCATGCAATGCTGTCATCATAGCGTGACCTGACTAATTGATTACAATAGACCAGCTAATGTTAAATGATTGCCATAAAAAGCAACCTCAGAAATCACCAGTTAGTAATTTAGCAACAAATCTTGTTTCCAGTCTCCCAGGAACTGGCAGGCGGATATACCAAAGCGCAGAACAATCTGAATGATCAGAAAAGCTTAAGATTTTGCCCACTCTCTAACCCTGTTTCACATGAATTCTGTTCTTGGTCTTGACTTCCTGTGGGCAGCATCATAAGAGACCATATTTACTATTTTCTCTAATATTTGTTTTACACTCATTTCCTTTCAGCTTGCTTTTGGTTGGGCAAGTGAATTAAGCATCAGTAGGGTAACCTGTAGGGGACAGTGATCATAGTATCAGAAGGTTTATATTAGCTATGGAAAAGGACAAGGAGCCATCTAGAGTAAAAATACTATTGAAAGAGGATCAATTTCAGTGGATTGAGAATGGATCTAACCTGGGTAAATGTGGATCAAAGATTGGCAGGCAAAACTGTAATTGAACAATGGGATGCCTCTAAAGAGGAGATCGTTGGGTACAGTAGCTGCACATTCCCACAAGAGGAATTGGGGAGGCGGTGGCATAGCGGTAATATCACTGGACTCTTAACCTAGAGACCCAGGCTGCTGCTCTGGGGAAATGAGTTTGAATCTCACCATGACAGATGGTGAAATTTGAATTCAGTTAATCTGGGAATTAAAAAGCTAGTCTTTGGTGACCATGAAAACATTGTCGATTGTTGTAAAACCTATCTGGTTCACGAATGTCCTTTAGGGAAGGAAATCTGCCATCCCTATCTGGTCTGGTCTACATATGACTCCATACCCACATCAATGTGGTTGATTCTTAAATGCCGTCTGAAATGGCCTAGCCAGTTCAAGGGCAATTAGGGATGGGCAATAAATACTGGCCTAGTCAGCGATGCTCTCATCCCACAAACAAAAGAACGGGGAAGTTAGGGTAACCAAAAACAGAGCTCCTTGAATGACGGAAGAGAAGAGTGTAAGATGAAGCTGACAAAGCGTGCGTATGACGGAAGGGTTGAGAACCAGAGGACACCGCTTTAAGGTGTTTGGCAAAAGAATCAAAGGCAACATGAGAAAAATCCCTTATGCAGCAAGTGGTTATGATCTGGAATGCACTGCCCGAAAGGGTGATAGCCGCAAATATAATGGTGGTTTTCGAAAGGGAATTGGATAAGCACCTGAAGAGGAAAGAAAAT
The DNA here is from genome assembly GCF_036365525.1 of Heterodontus francisci. Taxonomy (NCBI): domain Eukaryota; kingdom Metazoa; phylum Chordata; class Chondrichthyes; order Heterodontiformes; family Heterodontidae; genus Heterodontus; species Heterodontus francisci. The sequence goes on from NC_090371.1 coordinate 219,146,481, forward strand.
TACAAGACTGCAGGGAGAGGGCATGGGAGTGGGAACTAACTGAATTGTTCTTGCAGAGAAGCAGTACAGACTCGACAGGTCAAATGGCCACCTCCTGTGCTATAACCATTCTGTAAGTTTATATTTAGTCTATGCAAGTGTAGAGCGGAAAGTCAACCGGAAGTAACAATCAATAAATTTAGCTCACTTTGGCCAACAGCAAACCAGCTCCAATTTCTTTTTAACAAGTCTCCCAGGTTTCCCCTGTTAGACGTAGAAACATAGAAAATAGGAGCAGGAGTAGGCCAATTGGCCCTTTGAGCCTGCTCTGCCATTCATTGTGATCATGGCTGATCATCCAACTCAGTAACCTGTTCCTGCTTTTCCCCCATATCCTTTGATCCCTTTCACCCCAAGAGCTATATCTAACTCCTTCTTGAAAACATACAATGTTTTGGCCTCGACTGCTTTCTGTGGTAGCGAATTCCACAGACTCACCACTCTCTGGATGAAGTAATTTCTCCTCATCTCAGTCCTGAAAGGTTTACCCTGTATCCTTAGACTGTGACCCCTGGTTCTGGACTCCCCCACCATCGGGAACATCCTTCCTGCATCTACCCTGTCAAGTCCTGTTAGAATTTTATAGGTTTCTATGAGATCGCGCTCACTCTTCTGGACTCCAGCGAATATAATCCTAACGGACGCAATCTCTCCTCATACGTCAGTCCCGCCGTCCCAGGAATCAGTCTGGTAAACCTTCGCTGCACTCCCTCTATAGCAAGAACATCCTTCCTCAGATAAGGAGACCAAAACTGCACACAATATTCCAGGTGTGGCCTCACCAAGGCCCTGTATAATTGCAGCAAAACATCCCTGCTCCTATACTCGAATCCTCTCACTATGAAGGCCAACATACCATTTGCCTTTTTTAACCACCTGTTGCACCTGCATGCTTGCCTATGAGAACACCCAGGTCTCGTTGCATATTCCCCTCCCTGTTTATAGCCTTTCAGGTAATCTGCCTTCCTGTTTTTGCTACCAAAGTGGATAACCTCACATTTATCCACATTATACTGCATCTGCCATGCATTTGCCCACCCACTCAACTTGTCCAAATCACCCTGAAGCCTCTTTGCATCCTCCTCACATCTCACCCTCCCACCCAGTTTTGTGTCATCTGCAAATTTGGAGATGTTACATTTAGTTCTCTCATCTAAATCATTATTATATGTTGTGAATAGCTGGGGTCCTAGCACCGATCCCTGCGGTACCCCACTAGTCACTGCCTGCCATTTGGAAAAAGACCCGTTTATTCCTACTCTTTGTTTCCTGTCTGCCAACCAATTTTCTATCCATCACAAGACACTACCCCCAATCCCATGCGCTTTAATTTTACACGCTAATCTCTTATGTGGGACTATGTCGAAAGCCCTCTGAAAGTCCAAGTAAACCACATCCACTGGCTCCCCTTCATCAACTCTACTAGTTACATCCTCAAAGAATTCTAGTAGATTTGTCAAGCATAATTTCCCTTTCGTAAATCCATGCTGACTCTGTCCGATTCTACCACTGTTCTCTAAGTGCTCTGCTATAATATCTTTGATAATGGACTCTAGAATTTTCCCTACCACCGAAGTCCGGTTGACTGGTCTATAATTCCCTGCTTTCTTTCCACCTCCCTTTTTAAATAGTGGGGTTACATTAGCTACCATCCAATCTGTAGAAACTGTTCCAGAATCTATAGAATCTTGGAAGATGACCATCAATGCATCCACTATTTCTAGGGTCACTTCCTTAAATACTCTGGGATGTAGATTTTCAGGCCCTGGGGATTTATTGGCCTTCAATCCCATCAATTTCCCCAACACCATTTCTCTATTAATACTGATTTCCTTCAGTTCCTCCCTCTCACTAAACCCTGTGTTCCCCAACATTTCTGGTATGATATTTGTGTCCTCCTTTGTGAAGACAGAACCAAAGTATACATTTAGCTGGTCAGCCATTTCTTTGTTCACCATAATAAATTCCCCTGTTTCTGACTGTAAGGGACCTACATTTGTCTTCACCAATCTTTTTCTCTTCACATACCTATAGAAACTTTTAAAGTCAGTTTTTATGTTCCCTGCAAGCTTACTTGCGTACTCTATTTTCACCTTCTTAATCAATCCCTTGGTCCTCCTTTGCTGAATTCTAAACTGCTCCCAATCCTCAGGTCTGTTGTTTTTACTGACAAATTTATATGCCTCTTCCTTGGATCTAATGCTATCTCTAATTTCCCTTGTAAGCTATGGTTTGGCCACCCTTTCTGTTTTAATTTTGTGCCAAACAGGAATAAACAATTGTTGCAGTTCATCCATGCGCTCTTTGAATGCTTGCCGTTGCCTATCCACTGTCATCCCTTTAATACTTAAACGGAGAACGACTGCAGAATTCCGAGGTGCAGAGGGTTCTAGTGCACGAGGCACAAGAATTTAGTATGCAGGTACAGCAAGTAATAAAGAAGGCTAATGGAATGTTATCCTTCATTGCGAGAGGAATTGAAAATAAAAGTAAGGATGCTATGCTTCAGTTATACAGGACATTGGTAAGACCACATCTCGAATACTGTGTGTAGTTTTGGTCTCATTATTTAAGGAAGGATGTAAATGTGTTGGAGGTGGTTCAGAGGAGGTTTACTAGATTGATACTTGGAATGAGCAGGTTGTCTTATGAGGAAAGGTGTGACAGACTGGGCTTGTTCGGAGTTTAGAAGAGTGAGGGGAGACTTGATTGAAGTATATCAGATCCTGAATGGTCTTGACAAGGTGGATGTGGCGAGTCACAGAGCTAGGGGCCACTTTTTTAAAACGAGGGGTCACCCTTTTAAGACAGATGAGGAGAGATTTTGTCTCAGAGTTGTGCGACTTTGGAATTCTCTACCTCGGAAGGTGCAGAGGTGGAGTCATTGAATATTTTTAAGGCTAGCTGGATAGATTTTTGTTAGGCAAGGGAATCAAAGGTTATCGGGGGTAGATGGGAGTGTGGAATTTGAGACACAAACAGATCAGCCATGATCTTATTGAATGGTGGAGTAGGCTCAAGGGGCCAAATGGCCTACTTCTACTCCTAATTTGTATGTTGGTATGTTTGTTTCCCTTGGAATGGAGGAGACTGAGGGGAGACCTAATTGAAGTGTGTAGAATTGTGAGGGGTCTAGATAGAGTGGACAGAACGGCCTCCATAACCGGGGGGCATAGATTTTGGGTAAGAGATAGGAGGTTTAGAGGCGATGAAGGTTTTCTTTTTCCACCTAGAAGGTGGTGGGTATCTGGAACTCTGCTTGAAAGGATGGTAGAGGCAGAAACCCTCAAAACATTAAAAAAGTACTACAGGGAAGAAAATACCTGTCTCCCAGCAGAGGCGAGATTACCACCTGTAAAAGGTGAGGCGAGAGAGAGACACCCAGAAAGAAGCATCCAAGAAGCTTTTTCCACCAAAGAGGCTGGGGGAATTCCAGCTAACCAAAAGGGACGCACACTGCTATAGAATTCTACATCTACACTTATATAGCAGTGAATTAGAAGTGATCCACTGTCTTCAACTGAACTTTCAACCAAGAGAGAAACCTACAAACCCCTCAGGCTTGCAACCAAGAAGAAGTTGACTTGAGAGAGAATTTATCACGTTTGCTATGACCCTCATTTGCTATTACTTACCCCTTTTTGCTTTTTTTGTGTGTGTCTCCATGTGTACGTGAGTGGGTGCAGTTACGACAATTGTGGGTTAAGGCATATTGATCAATAAATAATTGATTTTCTGTTTTAAATTTACAGGAAAACTTGTCGCTGTCTGTTTGACAAATAAAACACAAAGGGGTTAAACCCTAATAACAAAATACACTTGCAGTGGTCAGGTGGAAGTTGAAAAGTGGGAACTACTCAAACCGCTCACCATGTGGTTGTAACATATGCCTGCAATGTTAATAGTTTTGCAGTTATTCACAATAATATGGTCAAACCTATCTTTAGGAAGTCAATAAGAGCTACCACATGCATAATGCCACGCTTGAGACTTAATGAAGAACTTTATAAAAATTGTATTCTAATTTCTTTCTTAAACAAGAACAAATTGGAGAACTTAAATTTGTAGAGCACCTTTCATGTTCTCAATGTCCCAAGTTCCAAAGTGCCTATAGCTAATGAGTGTTGAAGTGTTTTTCGGCCAAATTAACAAGGTCTTACAAGTTGAATAAATTACCTGTTACTTGGCTTTGGCAGTGGTTGAGATAAATGTTGCCAGCACACCTGGAGAACTCCCCAGCTCTTCGAATAGTGACCTGGTAAAGCGGATATCTGCAAAAGTTCACGTGCCGAGGACCAAAATATGTCCCATTTATATGTTTTGATAGAGAAAGGAAAAAAATAAAAAAAAGTCCAGAAATGCTTTAGAACCAATTAAGTAATCTTTTGAAATGTAGTCACTGTTGTAATATAGGAAACACAGCAACCAATTTGTACACAATAAAGTCTCACAAGCAGCAGTGAAATAAATGACGATGTCATCTGTTTTAGCTGTTATCTGAGGGATGAAAGTTGGCCGGAGAAGAACTCCCCTGCTGCTCTATGAATGGTACTGGGGTATCTTGTATGTTTGCCTGAGAGAGCAGATGTGGTCTCATTTAATGTCTCTTTCAAAAGATGGCACCTCACACAGTGAAGCACTTCCTCAGTACTTCACTGAAGAGTTTGCAATTAAGTTGTACCTCTCGCATCTTCAGGAGATTCCAAAGTGCTTCACGGTAGAATGAGTTAGTCTTGAAAATGTAGTCAATGTTGTTGCGTAGGCAAATATTTGCACAGAGTATGATTCCACAGACAGCAATGAGAGAAATGACTAGTAAATCAGTCTTTGATGCTTGTTTCGGCAAGTAAAAGGATAGAGATTTTGTGAATGGACTGTTTTCCTAACTTATTTAGGAAGGTCAAAATGATTGTAATATGAACAGGCCATTAAATAAAATTAGTTGAGCTGTAGTCACTTGCCTGCTGGCCAGAAACTAAGAACCAATTATGTTTCCTTTTTATAAATATGACCCTCCTCATCTGTCAGGAAAATATAATTTGAAGATATAGATGTCGACTGGTGACAGTTTCACTCGAGTACAGAGTACGACAAAGAGTTCATCCATCGCCTAGTAGTAAATGGAGCAAATTGTTGTGTCCGAGCACTTTGCTGGTGAGGTCTCTGCTTAATCTCGAGCCTTGCTAATGTGCTGTCCATCTGTTCAACTGTGCACATCTCAAATAGCAGGCAACTGTGCCAAAGGCATATATGAGGGCACGTAGCTTATCTTACTGATGAGAGCTAGAAGTAATGATATGAGGGGGTGGGTATGAACTAATCACATAAATCTATTTATTTTCATGAACCATTGCTCATGCTTCATTAATGTTGCTTAATTAGTTACCGAATACAAACCAAACAGTAGTTGGCAGAGTTACATCTTTTACAAGGAACAAACTGCTGTTGAAGTACTGAATACACACAAAAAAAACTCTCGGCTGTGCCAGTTGTGAATGCATGAGCGCAGTCTTTGCCAAACTATAGTGTTATTTTTTGCTTATGTTTGAATACATTCAGCATTAACTTTGAGACTGTTTAGTGGTAATCAGTTGTATTTTTTAATGTAAGAAAGTTCAAACTTGGTGCATGTGGCTTTTCATTCCCAGAGGTGAAACCTTTAAAAATACTGAGCTTGATAATTTTGAGATAATTATTATCTTAATTCATATGCAAACATATAGAACAGACCAGCTGGATCATCAAACTTGTCCTATCCTGCCAAAGTGCAACTTGTACACATCATTCACGTACCCACCCCTGCACAGTCAAGAAATCTCCTGGGAAAGAGGAAGAGAAGTGAAAACCTGAGGGCGGTTTAGGAGAAGACTCGGGAAAGTCTTCCAACCCCAGAAGGTGACTCAGCAAACTCCAGGAGATGATGGGCACTGGTGACAATAACTTCCAATGACACAGGAATCGGCCATTCAGCCTTTTGAGCCTGTTCCATCATTCAGTTAGATCATGGCTGAGCTGTGTCTTAATTCTATCTGCCCTTCTTGGTTCTGTAACCCTTGATAGCATTACATAACAAATATTAATCAATCTGAGTTTTGAAATTTTCAATTGACCTATCATCAACAAGATTTCTGTGAGAGAGACAGAGAGAGATCCAGATTTCCAATACCCTTTGTGTGAAGGATTGCTTCCTTGCACCACCCCTCAACAACCTAGCTATAATTTTAAGGTTTATGACCCCTTGTTCTAAACTCCCCACCAGAGGAAATAATTGCTCACTACCCTATCAAATCCTTTAATCGTCTTAAACACTGGAATTAGATCACTTCTGAATCTTCCACAATTAAGGTAATACAAGCCTGGAAGCCTCATCTTTGTAACTGATCTTAATTTAACTCTTTTATCACTTGTATTATTTTGGTGAATCTGTGCTACAACACCCAACCCCCAAAAGGCCAATACATCCTTCCTGAGGTGCAGTGCCTTGAACTGAATGCAATACTCCACATCATAAAATCAAAGAAATTTACAACACTGACCGGGGCTATTTGGCCCATCATGTCTGTGCCGGCTGAAAAAGAGCTACCCAGCTTAATCCCACCTTCCAGCTCTTAGTCTGTAGTCTTGTAGTTTACGGCACTTCAAGTGTGTGCGCAAATACTTTTTAAATGCACTGATGGTTTCTGCCTCTACCACCCTTTCAGATAGTGACTTCCCAGACTCCCCACTATTGTCGAGGTGAAAAAAAATTCTCAACTCCCCTCTAATCCTTTTATCAATTACAATAAATACGATGCCTCAGTTATTGGCCTTTCAGGGATATAGGTCCTTCCTATCCACTGTAGTCCCCTGATAATTTTTAGACACCTCAGTTAAATCTCCCTTCAGCTTCCTGTGTTCCAAAGAAAACAACCTGGCCTATTCAATCTTTGCTCATAGCTAAAATTCTCCAGTCTTGGTAACATCCTTGTAAATCTCCTCTATCTTCTCTAGTGCGATCACATCCTTCCTGTAATGAGGTGACCAGATGGGGTCTAATTAGAGCTTAATGACCCACCTACTATTGGTAGGTATAGGTGTTTGTTATTTTCAGCAATTTGTCCAGCTCCATTTTGAATGTTTGCAACGAATCTGCATTCATACAAACATACGAATTAGGAGCAGACGGAGGCCACTCGGCCCCTTGAGCCTACCCTGCCATTCAACAAGATCATGGCTGGCCTGATCGTAACTTCAATTCCACATTCCCCTTACCCCCGATAACCTTTCACCCCCTTGCTTATCAAGAATCTATCTACCTCTGCTGTAAAAATATTCAAAGACTCAGGACCCTCAGAGAAAAAAATTCTCCTCATCTGTTGTAAATGGGCAACCCCTTATTTTTAAACAGTGACCCCGAGTTCTAGATACTCCCACAAGACAGAACATCCTTTCCATATCCACCCTGTCAAGACCGCTCAGGATCTTAAATGTTTCAATCAAGTCGCCTCTTACTGTATCCTCTATAGTGAAGACTGATGCAAAATACCTGTTCAGTTAATCTGCTATCTCCTTATTTTCCATTATTATTTTCCCAGATTCACTTTCTATGGGACCACCCCTCACTTTGTTAACTTTTTAAAACATCTATTGAAACTCTTACTATTTGTTTTTATATTTCTAGCTAGCTTTCGTAATCTAATTTTTCCCTCCATATTAATCTTTTAGTCATTCATTGCTTTTTTTAATATTCTGTACAATCTTCTGACTTGCCACCCGTTTTTGAGCAATTATATGCTTTTTCTTTAAGTTTGCTAGTATTTTTAACTTTTTTAGTTAACCATGGACGGTGGATCCTCCCCTCGGAATTTTTTTTTCTTGTTGGAATGTATCTATTCTGTGTATTCTAAAATATCTCCTTAAATGTCTGCCACTGCATTTTTATTGACCTATCCCTTAACCTACTTTGCCAGTTTACTTTAGCTAGCTCTGCTTTCATACCCTCATAATTGCACTTGTTTAAGTTTAAAATACCAGTCTTAGACCTACTCTTCTCTCCCTCAGACTGAATGTAAATCATATGATCTTTGCTGCTTCGGGGCGCCTTCACTGAGGTCAGTAATTAATCCTATCTCATTGCACCATACCAGGTCTAGTATAACCTGCTCTCTGGTTGGCTCCAGGATGTGCTCTTCAAAGAAACTATCCCAAAAAGGTTCTATGAGCTCCTCATCTAGGCTACCTTTGCCCATCTGATGTTTCCAGTCTACGTGATTATCGCTGTGCCTTTCTGACAAGTTCGCATTATTTCTTCCTTTTATACCCCATCCTACCATGTGGTTACTGTTAGGGGGCCTGTACACCACTCCCAAAAGTGACTTCTTGCCTTTATCATTTCTCATCTGTACCCAAACTACTTCTACATCTTGCTTTCCTGAACTTAGGTTATCCCTCTCTAATGTGCTAATACCATCATTAATTAACAGAGCCACCCCTCCACATTTTCCTAGCTTCCTGTCCTTTGTAAATGTCATTTACCCTTCAATATTCAGGTCCCAATCTGTCATCCTGCAGCCATGTCTCTGCAATGGCTATCAGATGTACTTATTTATTTCTATTTGCGCTATCAGTTCATCTGTTTTGTTTTGAATGCTACCTGTATTCAGATACAGTGCCTTTAGATTTGTCCTTTCATTATTTTTGTAACCTCTAGCCTTATCTGCCGATTTACTCTTAGATTTGTACTCTGTCCATTTCTATCAAGGCCTGTTTATCTTTTCCCATATTAATACCTTTCTCTCTTGCCTTGTCTCTCCCCTTTGATCCTTTGCCCCTACTATTCAGTTTAGAACCCTCTCTATTTCCCTAGTTATGTGGCTCACTAGAACACTGTTCCCAGCACGGTTCATGTGTAGACTCTCAACGGTACAGCCCCTACTTTCCTCTGCACTGGTGCAAGTGTCCCATGAACCAGAACCCAGTTCTACCACGCCAGTCTTGGAGCCATGTATTAATTTCTCTAATCTTATTTGCCCTATGCCAGTTTACACATGGCTCAAGTAATAATCCAGAGATTATTACCTTTGAGGTTATGCTTAATTTGGTGCCTAGCTCCTCATACTGACTATGCAGAACCTCTTTCCTTGTCCTGCCTATGTCATTGGTACCTACGTGGACCAGGACGATTGGGTCCTCCCCCTCCCACTGTAAGATCCTCTCCAGCCCTGAGCTGATGTCCTGAACCCTAGCACTGGTCAGGCAACACAGCCTTCTGGACTGTTGCTCTTTTGCTGCAGACAACAGTGTCAATCCCCCTCACTATACTGTCCCCAACTACCACTACTTTCATTTTTGCTCCCCCTGCTTGAACAGCTTCCTGGGCATGGCTAGTCTGCTCATCCACCCTGCAGACCTTGCTTTTGTCCACACAGGTGGCAAGCACCTCAAACTTGTTTGAATATTGCAAAGGCTGAGGCTGCTCTACTACTGTCTCCTTGGTCCCTTTACCTGCCTCACTGAAGGTCACACCCTCCTGTCCGTCACCACTGGACAAAAGCGATGACCCTATTCTAAGGCGTGTGACCATCTTCTGGTACAAAGTGCCCAGGTATATCTCTCCCTCCCTGATGCATTGCAGTGTCTGCAGTTCGGCTTTCAGATCATTTGTCTTGATCTGGAATTCCTCTAGCTACTTACACTTGCTACAGACGTGTTTGTCCTGGATGGCGTTGGCATTCAGGAGATCCCATATTCCACAGCTGCAACACAATACCTGTCTTGCTGTTTTTACTTATGTTATTTAGTTAATTTACTTTAATTACTTTCTTAGTTAACTTAGAATAATTCCTATGTATACTATTTACTATGCATACTAAATGCTAGTACCACCTACAACTCAGAGAAGTTTCTTAATTACACAGGTATATGTTTTAGGTATTTATTTTAAAGTTTTAGATCTTTTTATTTATAGATCTTCCCTAACTCCAGTGTCTTGAGCTGGCTTTAACTCACTGTCCCTTGCACTAACCACTAACCAGCCCATCAACTTACTAATTACTGAACTACTCATACACATAAAGAACAAAGAACAGTACAGCACAGGAACAGGCCATTCGGCCCTCCAAGCCTGCGCCGATCTTGATGCCTGCCTAAACTAAAACCTTCTGGACTTCTGGGGACCGTATCCCTCTATTCCCATCCTATTCATGTATTTGTCAAGATGCCTCTTAAACGTCGCTATCGTACCTGCTTCCACCACCTCCACCGGCAGCAAGTTCCAGGCACTCACCACCCTCTGTGTAAAGAACTTGCCTCGCACATCCCTTCTAAACTTTGTCCCTCGCACCTTAAACCTATGTCCCCTAGTAACTGACTCTTCCACCCTGGGAAAAAGCTTCTGACTATCCACTCTGTCCATGCCACTCATAACTTTGTAAACCTCTATCATGTCGCCCCTCCACCTCCATCGTTCCAGTGCAAACAATCTGAGTTTACCCAACCTCTCCTCATAGCTAATGCCCTCCATACCAGACAACATCCTGGTAAACCTCTTCTGTACCCTCTCCAAAGCCTCCACATCCTTCTGGGAGTGTGGCGACCAGAATTACATGCAATATTCTAAGTGTGGCCTAACTAAAGTTCTGTACAGCTGCAGCATGCCTTGCCAATTTTTATACTCTGTGCCCTGACCGATGAAGGCAAGCATGCCTCCTTATATAAAAGCAAAATACTGCGGATACTGGAAGTCTGAAATAAAAACAAGAAATGCTGGAACCACTCAGCAGGTCTGGCAGCATCTGTGAAAAAAGAAGCAGAGTTAACGTTTCTGGTCAGTGACCCTCTGCCTCGCCCCAAGCATGCCTTCTTGACTACCTTATCCACCTGCGTTGCCACTTTCAGTGACCTGTGGACCTGTACGCCCAGATCTCTCTGCCTGTTAATACTCCTAAGGGTTCTGCCATTTACTGTATACTTCCCACCTGCATTAGATCTTCCAAAATGCATTACCTCACATTTGTCCGGATTAAACTCTATCTGCCAATTCTCCGTCCAAGTCTCCAACCGATCTATATCCTGCTGTATCCTCCGAAAATCCTCATCACTGTCCGCAACTCCACCAACCTTTGTCGTCCACAAACTTACTAATCAGACCAGCTACATTTTCCTCCAAATCATTTATATATACTACAAACAGCAAAGGTCCCAGCACTGATCCCTGCGGAACACCACTAGTCACATCCCTCCATTCAGAAAAGCACCCTTCCACTGCTACCCTCTGTGTTCTATGACAGAGCCAGTTCTGTATCCATCTTGCCAGCTCCCCTCTGATCCCATGTGACTTCACCTTTTGTATCAGTCTGCCATGAGGGACCTTGTCAAAGGCTTTACTGAAGTCCATATAGACAGCATCCACTGCGCTTCCTTCATCAATCATCTTCGCTACTTCCTCAAAAAACTCAAATCGAGTTAGTGAGACACGACCTCCCGTTCACAAAACCATGCTGCCTCTCGCTAATAAGTTCATTTGTTTCCAAATGGGAGTAAATCCTGTCCTGAATAATCTTCTGTAATAATTTCCCTAAAACTGACGTAAGGCTCACTGACCTATAATTTCCTGGATTATCCTTGCTACCCTTCTTAAACAAAGGAACTACATTGACTATTCTCCAGTCCTCTGGGACCTCACCTGTAGCCAATGAGGATGCAAAGATTTCTGTCAAGGCCCCAGCAATTTCTTTCCTTGCCTCCCTCGGTATTCTGGGGTAGATCCCATCAGGCCCTGGGGACTTAACTACCTTAATGCTTTGCAAGACGCCCAACACGACCACCTTTTTGATAACAACATGACCGAGACTATCTACACTCCCTTCCCTCGGCTCATCATCCACCAAGTCCTTCTCTTTGGTGAATACTGATGCAAAGTACTCATTTAGTACCTCGCTCATTTCCTCTGGCTCCACACATAGATTCCCTCCTCTGTCCTTGAGTGGGCCAACCCTTTCCCTGGTTACCCTCTTGCTCTTTCTATACAGATAAAAGCTTTGGGATTCTCCTTAATCCTGCTTGCCAATGACTTTTCATGACCCCTTTTAGCCCTCCTGACTCCTTGCTTAAGTTCCTTCCTACTGTCTTTATATTCCTCAAGGGCTTCGTCTGTTCCCAGCCTTCCAGCCCTTACGAATGCTTTTTTCTTTTTGACCAGGCTCACAATATCCCGCATTATCCAAGATTCCCGAAACTTCTTACTCACAGGAATATGCTGGTCCTGGATTCTAATAAAGCTTACAATTACTGATAAATTACCTGAATTTTGAAAGATAAATGAGCAAAATATTCACCAGCCAATCAACTTAAGACTTTCCTGTGATGTCACACCTCGAGTTCCCACACACTTTTGAATCTGTCTGTCTCTCTCTCCGCCTCGCCCCTCTCTCTCCGCCTCGCCCCGCCTCGCCCCTCTCTCTATTATATCCAGCTCAAATATTCTACCCACTTGGGTTGAGTCTCATCCGTACAGATCTGAAACTTGTCTCCTCAAGGTTCATGCTTTTCCAAAACAAAAAGGCTCAGATCTCCAAGCCCGTATCAAAACCAGTAGGCCAAAAGTAAGTATTGTCCCTTCTCAGAACCTCTTATGACTTTGATCTTCTCAAGCATGTGAATGGGCCAAAACTGGATACAGTATTCTGGATGTGGCCTGATCATGGGTTTGTATGAAGAAAAGATGGTCCTACTTGTTTTATATTTAATTGTCTTAGTAATAGGTCATGACACCTTATTTGCTTTCATCACCTATGGCACTAGTCATGGACCTTCCCTATCTCAAACAGAGTAACCCTCAGGACCTTAACCTGCTCAGCAACCTCCACACAACCCTTTTTGATGTGTAGCTCAGTGAATTGTATTGTAGTGCTTTGAGACCTCCTTACTGCGCTCAGTCTTTCCTGTTGCAAACTACAGGTTTTTTAAAATTCAAAATTTGGCTTCTCTACTTAATAATACTAGTTTGGCCTTGGCTTTCTCTCTCATTCTAAACTTTGGCAATGTCCTGAAGTGAGAATTTTATGGCTTTTAAGTTTCTTCACAATAAAAGAAGTTTAAGTCAGGCTCTCTTACTGATAAGTTACTTGGTTTGTAAGTGAGTTAATGGGAAGATAGGTGGCAGAGCAGTGTCGAGCACAGTCCAAATTGTCTTGGTAATTATTTGAAGGGTCTGGGAGTGATACACATCAGGCGTGCTTAAATCTTTTCATCAACAGCTTAGCAGAGAAAGATTCCTAGATATAGTTGCATGGGTGCGTGTATGTGAACGTGTATTGCAGTGTTTATAAAATGTAATATTGAATCGTGCATATTCTGGGTTTCAGTATTTTCGATATTATCCAGCTATTGTTAATTGCTGTTATCTGTTACATGTGTCTCATCATGTAGAAAAGTCTAGGCAGATGAAATGTTGAAAACAATCAGACTTGTACAAATCTGTGTCAATTCTGCCAAGAGCAGCAACAACTTGTATTATATAGAACCTTGTTTGGAGAAGAACACCCCAGGGTACTTAATAAAAGTGTAACTGCATTCAGTTTTGAGCATTGCACCTCAGGAAAGAGATATTTGCCATGAAATCATAGAGTTACACAGCACAGAAACAGGCCTTCGGCCCATCGTGTCTGTGCTGGCCATCAAGCACCTTTTTTATAATTTATTCATGGGATGTGGGCGCCGCAGGCCAGGCCAGCATTTATTGCCCATCCCTAATTGCCCTTGAACTGAGTGGCTTGCTAGGCCATTTCGAGGGCATGTAAGAGTCAACCACATTGCTGTGGATCTGGAGTCACATGTAGGCCAGACCAGGTAAGGACAGCAGATTTCCTTCCCTAAAGGACATTAGTGAACCAGATGGGTTTTTACAACAATCGACAATGGTTTCATGGCCATCATTAGACCAGCTTTAAATTCCAGATTTATTAATTGACTTCAAATTCCACCTTCTTCTGTGGTGGGATTCGAACCCATATTCCCAGAGCAATACCTGGGTTTCTGGTCTAGTGACAATACCAGTACACTACTGCCTCCTAACTATTCTAATCCCATTTTCCAGCACTTGGCCTGTAGCCTTGTATGCTATCGTGTTTCAAGTGCTCATCTAAATACTTCTTAAATGTTGTGAGGGTACCTGCCTCTACCACCTCTTCAGGTAGTGTGTTCCAGATTCCAACCACCCTCTGAGTGAAATTTTTTTTCTCTCAAATCCCCTCTAGACCTCCTGCCCCTTACAATAAATCTGTGCTCCCTGGTTATTGAACCCTCCGCTAAGCTCATTCAAGACTGGATGTTGGAGGAGGAATATGACAACATGGGAATGTGGGGGGTTCGGATAAGTGGTCGGGTGGTACTGCTGGGTGTTACATCTTTGTGGAAATGCTGCAGTTTCAGTTTCTTGCCTCAGAGGGAGCCCTTCTGTTTCTGTGGCTCATCGGGGGCCTCTAGTGGTAGAAGTTCAGTATTTGCCTGTCATAGTCCCAGCCGATCCTTGGTTTATATGCAGGGCCCTAACAAATTAATGGAGACAATTGCTGAGGAAGGAGATGTGACTGTGAAAACGAGTTTTGGTAAACACTTTTTCAAACACCTGGAGGGAAATGGAAAGCACTGAAGGTGAACAAGGTAAAAGAGACAAACTGAAATCCTGTCAGAGAGAAGAGCAGAACTTCTTCAAAGTAGATATCCCTGGAAGTGAAGTAGCAGTGAATTAAACACTTAAATGAAAGAAAAATACTGCAGATGCTGGAAATACTCAAGTCTGGCAGCATCAGTGGAGAGAGAATCTCATTAAGCTGAGCATCATTTAGAAGGGTTACAATGTCTGTTAAAACCTGTGTTTTCAGTGTCAGTGAGAGCACTTCTGAGACTAAGTCTGAGTAGTATTTCAGGTGAACTGCATGACACTGTACTGCCCGAAACCAAGAATTCCAATGTGTAATTACCGGCTCTGGAGGGAGGGTGATATCTTGTTCCCCAATTTCAGCCAAATTTTCAGTGTCTTGCCTGTATTGAAGCTTGCAGCTAAGGCAGTGTTTGAAGATCTTTTTAATGTTGCTGACCAGTTTGTCGACTTTACCAAACTCGCTTTTCCACAGCTCACTGACAAGAAAAATTATATGTACATTACATTTGATATGGACAGCATTAGGCATTACACCTTGGAGCACAGATTTGAAAGATTTTGTCATGCAAGTTGCATTGTCACTAATGAAAGCAGACACTTTGTTGAAATTGGCACTGTATTTTGAAATGGTTTTGATTATCTCTTGGGAAACTGTGCTGCAATTAATATCTTCTAAGTGGACGCAGTCTGCCAGCACTACTGTTAGCTTTCTTGACTGTACATCTTCAGCCTTACCAGACATAAAACAAACAAAACATGCAGCACATAGTTGTCTTTGCTCATCACAAATAATTGCAAAGACTTGCATGCGGGTAATCTGAGATTTAATCTCACAATGTGTAGCAAAAACCTTTGGTAAATATTCCCGTCATAATTTATTTGCACTTGGCAAGCAACCACCATTTTGCACATATGTTGAATGAATACCTGCACCTTTGGGTGATCAAGTTTTTCCAGTGGTATGTTGGCACATGTAAAAGTTCTGTTGTAACCAACTGACGATTTTCTGAGCTCTCTGTCAATTTCTGAAAAAGAGATGAAATCATTGCTTTTTTTTGCATGTCGGTTTTCTAGCAGTGCAGTGTCGGATGCTCTCTTTCTGCTGCAATGACTTTCGGATTCTAAGTGGCACTGAACCGTTGGCTGCCACGTGTGATCCAACATAACAGTGCAGCTTGTACAAAACAGTATTCCAGCATCGGCATGTAGAATTTAACTTCCAAATTCTTTCACACGATGTGCTGCAGTAATGGTTGTGGCCGTTTTTGATTTGCTCATTCTGACATTCTCACTTGTCTGCTAATACTTGAGACTGTTTCTCTCAAAACTGCGCCAGAAGCCCTCCCTCAACTACCAATCGGAGAGCTGAGCCTTATGCCAATCACTAAAACGTACACTATTCACAACATGCCCAGCAGTCAGTGAGGTGAGCCTTGTGTCAACGAATAAAACTTGCAATGTTCGCAAAATAGCCAATTTCACGGAACACCCAAGATTTCACCGTCTGTGACGCATTTTCACAACTGTGAATTTGGTAGGGCCCTATTTTTATCACTTTAAGGATAATTTTTTAAGTTGTCTAATGCTCATCACCCCAATTTCCACCCACTGTTGCCACCAACCAACCAGTGACTGACTCATTAATACTTTAACTGATATTATATAACTCACTGGCACAATTCACATTTGAAAACTACTTCTTAAAATTGCATTGCTGAATGTTTTTCCACAGTTCAAGTTGATGCAGTGTGAAATTTTCACTCACCCACTATTGTGCTTTACTGAAATATTAGTGAGAACACTGGAGCAGCTGCAACTAATCACAAAGACTTTAATCATCGAGCTTTGGGTTCACTCAGACCAGTGAATTACTCTTAGGAAATTACAGTTTATAATTGCTGATTGTATAGAGTGACAGTATTTCATCAGAGGTCATCATATGAAAGTCAGACCATCAATGTTAATCACACTTATTCTCTGCCTTGATTGATAGCACTTTTGCCTCTATGTCAGGTAGTTGTGGGTTTAAACCCACCGTAGAATTTGGGCATTTAATCTAGAATGCCGCGTTAGTCTTATACTGAAGGAGGTATTGCAGTGACGAAGGTGCCATGCTTTGGCCGAACCATTAAGCTGAAGCACTGTCGGTCTGTTCCTGTGGTTTGGATGGATGTTAAAAATCCCAAGACGTTAAGTGAAGAAGCAGAATAATTCTCCCATGTTTAAAGTGGCTGCTATTCGTGGCCTACATAATGGGCACAGCACTTCAAAGTAATTAATTTTATGTGAAGCATAGGATGAAAGATGTGCTAGATTGCAATATAAATATTCTTTCTTTCTTGGGAATTAGTTCTATCTTGTAGATGCTGCTTTTGGGCTTTCACATCTAAGAACATAAATAGGAGCAAGAGCAAGGCCATATGGCCCCTTGAGCCTGCTCTGCCATTCATTAGGATCATGGCTGATCTCCAACCTTAACTTTGCTTTCCCACTTGATCCCCATATCCCTTGATTCCTTTAGAGTCCAAAAATCTCTTAATCTCAGCCAGAGCATCCACATCCCTCTGGGGTAGAGAATTCCAAAGATTCCCAATTCGCCTAACTGAAGAAATTTTCTCCTCATCTCAGTCCTAAATCGTTGACTAGGTCCTAAATCATTCTGAGACTGTCCCCTAGTTCTCAACCACCCCCGCTCCCCCTCCACCCTGGAGAAAAGGCCTTTCAGCCTCTGTTTTATAATGCCCCTGTGAAGCACTTTATTACATTGTAGGCACTATATAAATACAAATTGTTGTTCCCTGACAAGCCCTTAAGAATCTTATGTATTTCAATGGGATCACCTCACATTCTTCTAAATTCTGGAGAGTATAGGCCCATTCCACTTAGTCTGTCCTCATAGGACAACGGTCATCCCCGGAACCAATCGGGCCTATTAACTTGTTCACTCTACTTTTAATGTAATAAGAGTCCTCTGATGTTTTAATTTAAAGAGAAAATAGTGAAAGCTGCTAAAATACGACAGTGTGACTGATGCAATGCTGCAACATTTTACCAATCGACAATTGTGGCAGTCTTTGCACAGGGTCATCTCTCATAAACTGAATTTGACATTAATTCCTGAGAATTGCTAGTAGTTTTGCTGATCCCAATTAAAGTGATGTGTTTTATTATTGCTCCTTAAAGTAGTGGAGAACCATGTTAGATATGATACTGCAAAACCACACAGATTTATAGCAGTTATGGTTTGAGAAGTCACTTTTCTATTGCCGTGTAAGGATTCCAAATCTTTGTGGGAGGTATTTTTGGGTTTTGGTAATGTAAATTTTTGCTCCATGTAAGCATTTCACTTAGGGCGGCACAGTGGCGCAGTGGTTAGCACTGCAGCCTCACAGCTCCAGGGACCCGGGTTCGATTCTGGGTACTGCCTGTGTGGAGTTTGCAA
The DNA here is from genome assembly GCF_036365525.1 of Heterodontus francisci. Taxonomy (NCBI): domain Eukaryota; kingdom Metazoa; phylum Chordata; class Chondrichthyes; order Heterodontiformes; family Heterodontidae; genus Heterodontus; species Heterodontus francisci. Next base: position 219,164,603 of record NC_090371.1, read on the forward strand.
GTTCTCCCTGTGTCTGCGTGGGTTTTCTCCGGGTGCTCCGGTTTCCTCCCACAAGCCAAAAGACTTGCAGGTTGATAGGTAAATTGGCCATTATAAATTGTCACTAGTATAGGTAGGTGGTAGGGAAATATAGGAACAGGTGGGGATGTTTGGTAGGAATATGGGATTAGTGTAGGATTAGTATAAATGGGTGGTTGATGGTCGGCACAGACTCGGTGGGCCGAAGGGCCTGTTTCAGTGCTGTATCTCTAATCTAATCTAATCTAATCTAACAACATTTATATAAATTGCATGTATAATGTTGATCAGAGTGCTTAACTTGTAAATGAATTTGGGACATTAAATTTAGCCTCAGTTCTGAAGCATTTGAGCATTCAGATCCTTCTGGCAATGGTGTTTACAGCAACCCTCATACCAACTTATTTAAAACTAGTTGGTTTTTTTTGGTATTTAACCCTTGACTTTAATCAAATTTAAAACTTAAGTAAAAATGTTATATAATACATTGGTTAGTTCTTCCTCTTCCCATCCAGAATCGGATATTGTGATTTAATAGGGGAATTACCTTCCCTTTCACTCTATTCTAAGTATAAGGGTTTCCAATAGATTTCTCTGTTACCTCCCACACTAGGCTAAGTTTGTAATCAGTATGTGTTGGCTCTTTGTTCTGTGAACAGTTCAGAGTTTCTCTCCTCCTGCTCTGACCATGTAGAGAGCAGTTTTCCAAATTTAGCAGATGCTGTTTGCTTTCAACTTAAAGTTCCCTTTACCAGTTTACTGACACTATTTGATTGTGGCCCACTTCAGCCTGATTGATATGACTCTGGTTGATTTTTCTTCAGTCATGCCGATATCAAGTGATTAGGTTTAAAACTTTGATCCTTTCCAGTGGCTAATTCATGCCATGCTCCTTATCTTTTGCTGGCAATTTTCAAATTGTGAAGCCACTCTTCGCTCAATATAGAGGCTTGTTGTAACTGCTTTGGAGGCCATTTTTGCTATATTGATAAAACTCGATTCGCACACATACAGAGACCAAATAGATGATACTGAAGCCCCCCTGCGTTCCTTAGCCAGTAAGGGAATTAAGGTTCTGCAGAAAACATTCTTACAAGCGCTTCCTAAACATGAATATGCTTGTACGATAAGGGAGCAGATTGTGTGGCCTCGTGTATCTCAACATTGTCAGGAAAACTACACCTGCCAAAATGAGACACATTCATTTTGTCATTAATTTTAAACTGTTGCTAGACTGAAAGTGGGCTGGTTTAAAAGACCACTGGAGGCATGGCTGCACACATTTGCATTCTAAAAGACAATTGCCTGGAGAAGACCATGGAATTGCTCCCTGATTCAATTAACCAGGTGGATTTTGATCAAAAAGCCATTGAAGGTGTGAAAAACCAGCATTCCATCCCCCCCCCCCCACCCCAACCACTGGGGTGCCTGCTAATATGGACAATCCACAAACCTCGCCAGGCAGGTTGTTCCAAATAAGAGGTTAGTCACATGACTAGTTTGGCCAACTTGGAGTTTTGAACTGTGCTCACAGAACAGTTGGAAAACAGACTGCAATTTGAAGACAACAGAGAAGGAAGATCTCTCCCTCTCTTTCTCACGAAGTTCCAGGGGAGTTAACTGAAGCTGCTCAAAGCTCTAGAGAAGACTCCTGCAACTAAACAAGTGAAATTGTGCACTGGGCCCCAACGAGAATTGCAAGATTTAACTGCAGTCAAAAACTGTACATCTAATCCACAAAGAGTAACTGAGCTCCAGCTATTACTTTAAACATTTCTCCTTCTTTCTTCTCCCCTGTCTATTTGCGTGTGTGTTTATCGCGTATGCATGCTAGCGTGGTTGCATCGTGTATTTCTAGTAGTTTTAACCGAATTAGAGTTTTAAGGTTAATAAACTTGCACCTTGTTTAAATCGAAGAAAACCTGTCTGGTTGATTTATTTGACGTTACAATTAGAGAACAGTGAGCAAGGATTCACTGAAGGGAAGCTTAAAACACGGTGTTTTAAAAGTTAAACCCTGTTACAGCCAAACCAGGCAAAGGCTGAGAGGGAACTCCGAGACCCCTTTCTTCCCGGTCGAAATAATTGACATCAAATCAACTGAACCCCACAATCTAGCTCCTAGTTTATTGCTGTCCAAGACCAACCCAGCCAAGTGGCAGGAATGTCCAGCCCATAAATGCCAGATGGGTGATTTTATTGCATTCAACAACAACTTAGTGCCTTTAATATAATAAAATGTCCCAAGGCACTTCACAGGGGCATTATAAAACAAAATACAACACTGAGCCACATGAGATATTACGGCAGATGACCAAAAGACAGGTAAGTTTTAAGGAGTGTCTTAAAGGAGGAGTGAAGTAGAGAGGAGGAGAGGTTTAGGGAGGGAATTCCAGAGCTGAGGGCCTAGGCAGCTGAAGGCACGGCCACCAGTGGTGAGTGATTAAATTCGGGGATGTTCAAGAGGCAGGAATTGGATGAGTGTAGGTATCTCGGAGGGTTGTGGGGCTGGAGGAAATTAGAGATAAGTAGGGATGAGGCCATGGAGGGATTTCAAAACAAGAATGAGAGTTTTAAAACTGAGGCATTGCTTGACAGGAGCCAAGGTAGGTGATGGGTGAAGGGAAGTTGGTGCGAGTTAAGACATGGGCAGCAGAGATTTGGATAACGTCATGTTTCGGGAGGGTAAAATGTGGGAGACCAGCCAGGACTGTGTTGGAATAGTCAAATCCAGAGGTAACGAAGATGTGGATGACTATTTCAGCAGTAGAGGAGCTGGGGCAGAGGTGGAAATAGGTGGTCTTAGTGATGGAGTAGCTATGTGGTTGAGGTCAATTATGACACCGAGGAGTCTGTCAGTTGCCAGGGAGGGGGATGGACTCGGTGGCTAGGGAGCGGAGTTTGTAGACAATGACTTTGGTCTGCACAGTATTTAATTAGAAGAAATTTCTGCTCATCCAATGCTGTGCGACAACTTGAAGATAGTGCAGGGGAACAGCAAGGTGATGGTGAGAGCTGGGTGTTGTCAGTGTACATGCAGAAACTGATTTTTTTCAGATTCTGTCGCTGAGGGGCAGCATGTCGATGAGAGTGGAGGGGGCCAAGGATAGATCCTTGGGGAAACAGCAGAGATAATAGTGTGGTAGTGGGTAGAGCAGCATTGCAAGTGATTCTTTGGCTACAACCATTCACCACTACTCTCTGGAGGTGGCTCCACAAACATCCCCATCCTCTATGATGGGGAAGGCAGCACATCAGTGCAAAAGACAAGGCTGAAGCATTTGCATCCATCTTCAGCCAGAAATGCCAAGTGGATGATCCATCTCAGTCTCCTCCTGAGGTCCCCAGCATCACAGATGCCAGTCTTCAGCCAATCTGATTCACTCCAAGTGATATCAAGAAACAGCTGAAGGCACTGGATACTGCAAAGTCAATGGGCCCTAACAACATTCCAGCAATAATACTGAAGACTTGTGCTCCAGAACTAGTTGCACCCCTAGCAAAGCTGTTCCAGTCAAGCTACAACGCTGGCATCTACCTGGCAATGTGTAAAATTGCCCAGGTATGTCCTATGCACAAAAAGCAGGACAAATCCAATCCAGCCAATTACCGCCCCATCAGTCTACTCTCAATCATCAGTAAAGTGATGGAATGCGTTGTCAACAGTGCTATCAAGTGGCACTTGCTCAGCAATAACCTGCTCACTGATGCTCAGTTTGGGTTCTGCCAGGGCCCCTCAGCTCCTGACCTCCCTTGGTCCAAATATGGAAAAAAGAGCTGAATTCAAGAGGTGAGGTGAGAGTGACTGCCCTTGACATCGAGGCAGTATTTGACTGAGTGTGGCATCAAGGAGCCCTAGCAAAACTTGAGAAAATGAGAATCCAATGGGAAAACTCTCGGCTGGTCGGAGTCAAACCTAGTGCAAAGGAAGGTGATTGTGGTTGTTGGAGGTCAATCATCTCAGTCCCAGGACATCACTGCAGGAGTTCCTTAGGGTAGTGTCCTAGGCCCAACCATCTTCTGCTGTTTCATCGATGACTATCAGTCCATCATAATGTCAGAAGTGGGGATGTTTTCTGATTGCACAATGTTCAGTACCATTCATGACGACTCCGATACTGAAGCAGCCCATGTCCCTATGCAGCAAGACCTGGACAACATCTAGGTTTGGGCTGATGTGTGGCATGAATGTTACTTGTCGCTTAAGTGCCAGGCAATGACCATCTCGAACAAGAGAGAATTTAACCATCTCCCCTTGATGTTCAGTGGCATTACCATTGCTGAATCCCCTACTATCAACATCCTTGGGGTCACCATAAATGCTATGGCTACAAGAGCAGGTCAGAGGCTAGCAATTCTGCAGCAAGTAACTCACCTCTCGCCAAAGCCTGTCCACCAAGGCACAAATCAGGAGTGTGATAGAATACTCCCCACTTGCCTGGATGGTTGCAGCTCAACAACACTCAAGCTCGTCAACATCCAGGACAAAGCAGCTTGCTTGATTGACACCCCATCTGCCACCTTAAACATTCACTCCCTCCACCACCGACACACAGTTGCAGCAGTGTATGCTATCTACATGATGCACTGCAGCAACTCACCAAGGCTACTTCGGCAGCACCTGCGACCTCTACCACCTAGAAGGACAAGGGCAGCAGATGCATGGGAACACCACCTGCACGTTTACCTCCAAGTCATACACCATCCTGACATGTAACTATATTTCCATTCCTTCATTGTCGCTGGGTCAAGATCCTGGAACTCCCTTCCTATCAGCATTGTTTGTGTATCTGCACCCCAAGGACTTCAGCGGTTCAAGGCAGCTCGCCACCACCTTCTCGAGGGTAATTAGGGATGGGCAAAGAATGCTGGACGAGCCAGCGATACCCACAACCCCAGAATGAATAGTGAATGCAGTCCCTAGTTGGTAGTCGGTGGAGACACGTTAGAGGAGATGGTGTAATCGACCATGTCAAAGGCTGCAGACTGGTCAAAAAGGACAAGGAGCAATAGTTGACCTTTGTTACAGTCACATTGGATGTCATTTGTGACTTTGATAGTTGTTTCAGTACTGTGGCGGAGCAGAAACCTGATTGGAGGGATTCAAACATGGAATTCCAAGCAAGCTGACTATGAATTTGGGTGATGGCAATTGTTACAACTGACCGCTCCTGTCAAATCCCCCAATCAAAATATACAATTCTGATTGTGGTGGGACCAATGCACTGTTAATTCAATAATAATAATAAAAGCAAAATACTGCGGATGCTGGAAATCTGAAATAAAAACAAGAAATGCTGGAACCACTCAGCAGGTCTGGCAGCATCTGTGGAAAGAGAAGCAGAGTTAACGTTTCGGGTCAGTGACCCTTCATCGGAACTGACAAATATTAGAAAAGTCACAGGTTATAAGCAAGTGAGGTGGGGGTGGGGCAAGAGGTAACAAAGGAAGTCTAGACTGGACCAGGCCGCATAGCTGACCAAAAGGTCACGGAGCAAAGGCAAACAATATGTTAATGGTGTGTTGTAAGACAAAGCATTAGTACAAATTAGGTGTTAATACACTGAATATTGAACAGCAGCAAGTGCAAACCTGAAAAAAACAGTGAGTAAGCAAACTGAACAAACAAAGATGAAATGAAATAAATGCAAAAAAAAGATTGTAAAAAAGAATGTAAAATGAAAGAAGAAAAAATAACTAAAAATGAAAGTAAAATGGGGGGCTGTCATGCTCTGAAATTATTGAACTCAATGTTCAGTCCGGCAGGCTGTAGTGTGCCTAATCGGTAAATGAGATGCTGTTCCTCGAGCTTGCGTTGATGTTCACTGGAACACTGCAGCAATCCCAGGACAGAGATGTGAGCATGAGAGCAGGGGGGAGTGTTGAAATGGCAAGCAACTGAAAGCTCAGGGTCCTGCTTGCGAACTGAGCGGAGATGTTCCGCAAAGCGGTCACCCAGTCTGTTAATTCAATCCCGTTACTCCACAGATCGGCTAACATATCACTTAAAACTTTCCAAATTCAAGAAAGACCCAGCCAAATTGTACCATCTATTAACCCCCGAATGAGGCTAACCAAACCAGGTGTCTTTAAATCAACAAATTAACTCTTTAATTAGAAGAACTAAATTCTTAAACACTACGAAGATATAAACAACATTTAGAATAGAAAAAAATAGAGTCCTTGCAAATTTACAGTCCAATGTTGCGCGAAGTCCTCACGGGATGTTGCTTTCTTTCTCCAGCAAATTTCAATAATTTACGACTTGCAAACACTTTCAACAGAATCAATCTGACTTTTGAGTTTTTGAGGGATATAAGATTGTCACAGTCTAACTTCCCTTTCTTCAATTTAAATTACCAGTGATCTCTGTTTCGGCTTGACTTCTTTTAGGATTTTGACAGATAATTAAACAGACTAAAATCCCCTTCCTTCAGTTTAAATGGTTGAGAGCTCTTTTTCAGGTGTGCTAAATACCACAGCTGTCTGTGTTGGTCTGTCTGTTAGAACAAACTGTCATCAACGAAAAGCCAGTTCAAAACTGAATTCTAACAAATGCATCACATGAGACTCACTCCCAGTGGCTGTTTCTATGGTAACGAGAATGCACCCTTTGAATTGCAGTCTCCAAATGGCTGTTTCTAACAGCAACCAAAAATGCACCTTTGTATAGCTCCTGAGGCTTGCCGGTTCTTAAAGTAATACTGATCCCTTGCAAGCCTTAAAGGCAAACTGCATATTCCTGGAAGAAAACTACAGGACTATGACACAATGTACTCAAGGACTTTGGAAAAGAAAGGGAGTTTTCTTTTATTATCTTGGGATGTGGGCGTCGCTGGCAAGGCTAGCATTTATTGCCCAACCCTATTTTCCCTTGACAATTGAGTGGCTTGCTCTAGGTCATTTCAGAGGACAGTTAAAAGTCAACCACATTGTTGTGGGTCTGGAGTCACATGTAGGCCCGGTAAGGACAGCAGATTTCTTTCCTAAAGGACATTATGGAACCAGATGGATTTTTACATCAATCAATGATAGTTTTTTGGCACCAATACAGAGACTAGCTTTCAATTCTAGACTTTTATTAATTGAATTTTAATTCCACCAGCTCCCTTGGTGGGATTTGAATCCATTTCCCCCAGGACTTTAGCCTGGGCTTGTGGATTACTAGTCCAGTGACATTACCACTATGCCACCATCTCCGCTTGAAGATAGAACAGTAGTTGTAAGGTCAATGGGGTCAAGGATCTTTTTTTAAGGAAATGGGGCAGTACCTGAGCAGAGAGAACCATTAACAATATCAGCTAACAAGGAGGTCAGGAAAGGAAGTTAGGTGGTCAGTATTTTAGTGGGAATAGGATGGAGAGAACAAGAGGTGGGTCTCTAGCAAGATGAGCTCAGAGTTAGGTGAGAAACTAGAGAAAGAGATAAGTTCATGAGTAGGCCAGAGGACCTTGGAGGATGTTTGGCCTAGTGGAAGGGAGGGAACTGGCAGAAGCAGCTGAATTTTAGTGACAAAGAAGTTCATGAGCTCCTTTATATTTGTTGGAGGCGAGGGTGGAGAGAAGGGTTTAAGACTGTTGCAGGGGAAAAGATGTCGGGGGTTATCCTTGCATTCCAGGCTGATCCTGGAATAATGAGCAACCTTGGTAGATAAGCGCACGATCGATAATGCTTTGTAATCTAGCCAGATCTAGCAGTGAGTGGCTAAACCCTTTGTCAGCCATATCTGTTCAAGTCTGTGTTCACTGGACATAAGGGAGTGGAGATGAGGGTCGTACCAGGGAAAATGGACAGGATGCGAAAGAGTAATGGTTTTAATGGCAACTGGGGCATTGAAAGTTAGGTGAGGGTGTGGTCGAGGCTAGACAGTTAGCATTTTGAAAGTGCATTTGTAAGTGAATTGGGAGGCTTTTTTCCAGGGGTGGGCACAGGAAAAAGCAGGCTTGGGAGGGGTAAAGGAGATGTGGGTGGAGAGCATTCACTGATGCAACCTTTTATGCTGCCTCGGCTGTGGCTTCAGCTCTGACTGATAGTGAAGCCCAACAAGAAGCATTTCCAACTAGGCACAAACCAACTAAAAATAGTATACTGAAGCAAAGTACTGCAGATGGTGGAATGCTGGAATTACTCAGATCTGGCAGCATCTGTGGAGGGAAGAACTGAGTTAACAACTTAAGTATGTGAACTGTCATCAGAACTCTGACCCGAGTGACCAGTGGGAGGTGCGAGGCTGCCCGGACAGTGACTGGAGTTTGTGTAGAAGGAAGTTGGACAGTGTTTAATGCTTATGTTGGTTTCCTTGGGTCAGTTACTGCAAATAGAATTATATACGCGAGGAGCCTGGTTCTAGAGGTTTGGGTGACTACAATTGAGTCTTCCTAACACTGTAAGCCAATGGAAAACGTGCAGAGAAACTTGCGAAGGAAAGTCTGAAGTGTTCGACACAACCATTGGAAACGACTTGGATATTGAGTTTGTTTAGCAGATGTTATGGCAAAATGTGTTACTGGTGTGATTAGACATAAGGAAGCTGTTTGAGGAAAGTGCAAAATTAATTATTGTGTGTTTACCTATTTTCAATCAACAGTGGCTGCAGGCGACTTAATAGATTAAGGACTTACATTGTATTGCATTTGTTTTTTTAAAATCAGGATCTGCCAAAAGTCAAAGAAGTAAATATTATTCTTCCTGAAGAGGTCCAAAAGGAGCGCATTGGGATTGTCTCCAGTATTATTGATCAACTGGGTACGTAAAGCATATATCACTGAATTAAAACACCACTCTTATCCATGAGTTCAGGTAATGTGACACAGAGAAGCAATATTATTTATGTCCATGGATCTAATAAGTAAGTAATTCTTGACAGTGATGCATGATATGCCATTTCATCTTCTTTAGAGCACTCCTCCATTTCCATGTCAACAGAGCAGGCAACTCTGGGGTGACATTCCATAGGCAGATTGCATTTTACCATGTCCAGTGTACAACAAGGATTCAAGCTCTTTCAGAGACCATACAAAACTGTATTGAGTCAATATATGCTCTTTAGGGACTTTTTAAAATGGGAAAACCTAAACTAGGAAAAAAAATTGCCAACACCCCTGTATTTCATTTCGTTGTTTGCACTGCAGCCTCTTGTAAGGTGCCACTCAAACACACCAGAGCTGTGCTCTGTAAATGCTAATTGGGGGAAATAAACCTCCCAAAGAGTGTTTAATGACCAGGGGAATTTTATGATTAAATTCCTGACTTTGATGTACTTACCTGTGGCGGTGCATTCTGTTTTAATACCTGTTGCAAAAAGACACCAGCATCATAACACTGCTGCGAATGCAGGAATGATTGTGCACCACTTGTCATGAAATTGAAAGGGAAACTGTTTTGTTTAGATATTGGTGACAGGCAGCACAAAACATGCAAAGTTAATCTGCTTTAAATTTTTTTCAATACAATGTGTGTGCCCAGAGTACGTATGAATGAACTTTTGTAACCTGGGACAAAATAAACAGTCACATGGGCCAATTTGCTTTAATTAAAGAAAGCCAGCATGGACTTATTAAGGACACTTAGTGTTTAGTTTAGTTGAGCTTTTTGAGGTAACAGAGCGAAGGTTGATGAGGGGAATGCAATTGATGTGGTGTACATGGACTTCCAAAAGGCATTTGATAAAGTGCCACATTAACAGGCTTGTCAGCAAAGTTGAAGCCCGTGGAATTAAAGGGACAGTGGCAGCGTGGCTGCGAATTTGGCTGAGTGATGGGAAACAGAGAATAGATGTAAATGGTTGTTTTTCAGACTGGAGGAAGGTGTATAGTGGGGTTCCCCAAAGGTCGGTATTCATAGAATCATTACAGCACATAAGAAGGCTATTTGACCCACTGTGTCTGTGCTGGCACTCCTAATGAGCAATTAGAAACATAGAAAAATAGGAGCAGGAGTAGGCCATTCGGCCCCTCGAGCCTGCTCCGCCATTCAATACGATCATGGCTGATCATCCAAACTCAGTAACCTGTTCCCACTTTCTCCCCGTATCCCTTGATCCCATTAGCCCTATGAACTATTATCTAACTCTTGAATATGTTTAATGATTTGGCCTCAACTGCTTTCCATGGTAGAGAATTCCATAGTTTCACCACTCTCTGGGTGAAGAAATCTCTCCTCATCTCCGTCCTAAATGGCTTACCCCTTATCCTTAGACTGTGACCCCTGGTCCTGAACTCCCCCGCCATCGGGTACATCCTTCCTGCATCTAGTCTGTCCAGTTCTGTTAGAATTTTGTAGGTTTCTATGAGATCCCCTCTCATTCTTCTAAACTCTAGCGAATACAAGCCTAATCGACTCAATCTCTCTTCATACGTCAGTCCTGCCATCCCAGCAATCAGTCTGGTGAACCTTCGCTGCACTCTCTCCATAGCAAGAACATCCTTCCTCAGATAAGGAGACCAAAACTGCACACAATACTCCAGATGTGGTCTCACCAAGGCCTTGTATAATTGCAGCAAGACATCCTTGCTTCTATACTCGAATCCTCTCACTATGAAGGCCAACATACCATTTGCCTTCTTAACTGCCTGCTGCACCTGCATGCTTACTTTCAGTAACTGGTGCACAAGGACACCCAGGTCACACTGCACCGCCCCCTTTTCCAATCTATTGCCGTTCAGATAATCTGCCTTTCTGTTGCCACCAAAGTTATCCACCCAATTTATCCACATTATACTGCATCTGCCATGTATTTGCCCACTCACTCAACCTGTCCAAATCTCACTGGAGCTTCTCTGCATCCTCCTCACAGCTCACACTCCCACCCAGCTTTGTGTCGTCTGCAAATTTGGAGATATTACATTTTAATTCCCTCGTCAATGTCTTTAATATATGCTGTGAATAGCTGGGGTCCTAGCAGTGATCCCTGCGGTACCCCACCAGTCACTGACTGCCACTCGGAAAAAGACCCGTTTGTTCCTACTCTTTGTTTCCTGTCTGCCAACCAATTCACTATCCATGTCAGTACCTTAACCCCAATCCCATGTGCTTTAATTTTACACGCTGGTCTCTTATATGGGACCTTGTCGAAAGCCCTCTAAAAGTCCAAATACACCACATCCACTGGTTCTCCCTTATCCTACTAGTTACATCCCCAAAAAATTTCAGTAGATTTGTCAAGCATGATTTCCCTTTCGTAAATCCATGTTGACTTTGTCCGATCCTGTCTAATGGACTCTAGCATTTTCCCCACTGCTGATGTCAGGCGAACCGGTCTATAATTCCCTGTTTTCTCTCAACCTCCTTTTTTAAATAGTGGGGTTACATTAGCTACCCTCCAATCCATTGGAACTGTTCCAGAGTCTATAGAATTTTGAAAAATGACCAATAATACATCTACTATTTCTGGGGCCACTTCCTTAAGTACTCTGGGATGTAGATTATCAGGCCTTGGGGATTTATCGTCCTTCAATCCCATCAATTTCCCTAACATCATTTCCCTACTGATACTGATTTCGTACAGTTCCTCCTTCTCACTAGACCCTATGTTCCCCAATATTCATGGGAGGTAATTTGTGTCCTCCTTTGTGAAGACGGAACCAAAGTATGTATTTAATTGGTCTGCCATTTCTTTCTTCCCTATTATAAATTCCCCCAATTGTAACTGTAAGGGACCCACATTTATCTTCACTAATCTTTTTCTCTTCACGTATCTATAGAAGCTTTTACAGTCAGTTTTTATGTTCTCTGCAAGCTTATTCTCAAACTCTATTTTCCCCGTCTTAATCAATCCTTTTGTCCTCCTTTGTTGAATTCTAAACTTTTCCCAATCCTCAGGTTTGCTGATTGTACTGGTCATTTTATATTTCTCCTCCTTAGATCTAATACTATCCCTAATTTCTTTTGTAAGCCACGGTTGAGCCACCCTTCCTGTTTTATTTTTGTGCCAGACAGGAATGAACAATTGTTGTAATTCATCCATGCGCTCTTTAAATGCTAGCCATTGCCTATCCACTGTCAACCCTTTAAGTAACATTCCTCAATCTATCATAGCCAACTCGCGCCTCATACCTTCATAGTTTCCATTATTTAGATTCAGGACCCTAGTCTCAGAATCAACACTCTCCCTTTCCATCTTAATGAAGAATTCTATCATGTTATGGTCGCTCTTCCCCAAGAGACCCGGCACAACAAGATTGTTAACCAATCCTTTCTCATTACACAATACCCAGTCTAGGATGGCCTGTTCTCTCGTTGGCTCTTCAACGTATTGGTCCAAAAAACCATCACATACACACTCCAGGAATTCCTCCTCTACAGTGTTATTACTAATTTGGTTTGCCCAATCTATATGTAGATTAAAGGCACCCATAATTACAGTTGCACCCTTATTGCATGTGTCTCTAATTTCCTGTTTAATGCCATCCTCTACATCACCACTGCTGTTTGGGGGTCCATATACAACCCCCACCGACGTTTTCTGCCCCATGGTGTTTTCCATACAGATTCCACATCAGGATTCTCTGAGCTAATATCCTTCCTCACTATTGTATTGATTTCCTCTTTTACTAACAATGCTACTCCACCTCCTTTCCCTTTTTGCCTGTCTTTCCTAAATATTGAATACCCTTGGATGTTCAGTTCCCATCCTTGGTCACCCTGCAAACATTTGCATCTATTTGCGCGGTTAATTCATCTACCTTATTGCGGATACGCCCGCGCATTGAGACACCATGCCTTTAGACTTGTCTTTTTAACATTCTTAGTCATCTTAGCATTTTTCGCACTATAGCCCTATTTGTTACTTGCCCTTGATATCTATGCCTTCCACTTTTGTCTTTTTGTTTCCTGTCTTTCATTACTATCCTTGTTTCCTCCTCCTCAGTCTCCCCGCTCAGGTTCCCATCCCCCTGCCATTCTAGTTTAAATCCTCCCCAACCACACTAGCAAACGCCCCTGCGAGGACATTGGTTCTGGTCCTGCCTGGTTGTAACCAGTCCCGCTTGTACAGGTCCCACCTTCCCCAGAACCGGTCCCGATGTCCCAGGAATCTAAATCCCTCCTTCCTGCACCATTTCTCCAGCCGCGTTTACATCTGGTCTATTCTCCTGTTCCGACACTCACTAACACGTGGCTCAGGAAGTAATCCTGACCCAACGTGTACCCTTTAAGGTGGAGGGAGGGCCAACAAGTCCTGGATGTCAAGGGATTTAGAGGATCGGATCAGTGAAAAAAAGGAGGCCTATGGCAGATTCAGAGCACTGAAAACAGCGGAGGAACTAGAGGAGTATAGAAAGTGTACGAAGGTACTTAAAAAAAAAAGTAATTAGGAGAGCGAAGAGGGGACATGAAAAACCTCTGGCGGGCAAGATAAAGGAAAATTCTAAGGCGTTTTATAAGTATATTAAAAGCAAGAGGATAACCAGCAAAAGAGTAGGGCATATTAGAGACCAAAGTGGCAAACTGTGTGTGGAGCCGGAGGATACAGGTGAGATTTTAAATGATTACTTTTCATCTGTGTTCACTATGGAGAAGGATGATGTAGGTGTAGAGATCAGGGAGGGGGATTGTGATATACTTGAACATATTAGCATTGAAAGGGAGGAAGTATTAGCTGTTTTAGTGGACTTAGAATTGGATGAATCCCCAGGCCCAGATGAGATTTTTCCCAGGCTGTTATGTGAGGCAAGGGAGGAGATAGCAGGGGCACTGACACAAATTTTCAAATCCTCTCCGGCCACAGGAGAGGTACCAGAGGATTGGAGGACAGCGAATCTGGTACCATTATTCAAAGAAGGGTAGCAGTGATAAACCAGGTAATTACAGGCCAGTGAGTCTGACATCAGTGGTTGGGAAACTATTGGAAAAAATTCTGAAAGGTAGTATTAATCTTCACTTGGAGAGGCAGGGATTAATCAGGGATAGTCATCATGGCTTTGTCGGGGGGAGATCGTGTCTAACTAACTTTATTGAATTTTTCGAGGAGGTGACCAGATGTGTAGATGAGGGTAAAGCAGTTGATGTAGTCTACATGGACTTCAGTAAGGCGTTTGATAAGGTCCCACATGGGAGATTGGTTAAGAAGGTAAGAGCCCATGGGATAAAAACAAAAAATGCTGGAAATACTCAGCAGGTCTGGCAGCATCTGTGGAGAGAGTAGCAGAGTTAACGTTTCAGGTCAGTGACCCTTCATCAGAACAGTTCTGAAGAAGGGTCACTGACCTGAAACCCCAACTGTGCTTCTCTCTCCACAGATGCTGCCAGACCTGCTGAGTATTTCCATAATTGCTTGTTTTTATTTCAGATTTCCAGCATCCGCAGTATTTTGCTTTTATAAGAGCCCATGGGATCCAGGGCAGTTTGGCAAATTAGATTCAAAAGTGGCTTAGTGGCAGGAGTTAGAGGGTGATGGTCGAGGGTTGTTTTAGTGAGTGGAAGTCTGTGACCAGTGGTGTACCACAAGGATCGGTGCTGGGACCCTTGCTGTTTGTAGTGTACATTAATGATTTAGACGTGAATATAGGAGGTATGATCAGTAAGTTCGCAAATGACATGAAAATTAGTGGTGTCGTAAAAGTGAGGAAGAAAGCCTTAGATTACAGGGTGATATAGATGGGCTGGTAAGACGGGCAGAGCAGTGACAAATGGAATTTAATCCTGAGAATTATGTGGTGATGCATTTTGGGAGGAGTAACAAGGCAAGGGAATATACAATGGATGGTAGGACCCTAGGAAGTACAGAAGGTCAGAGAGATCTTGGTGTACTTGTCCATAGATCACTGAAGGCAGCAGCACAGGTAGATAAGGTGGTTAGGAAGGCATATGGGATACTTGCCTTTATTAGCCGAGGCATAGAATATAAGAGCAGGGAGGTTTTGATGGAGCTGTATAAAATGCTGATTAGGCCACAGCTGGAGTGCAGTGTACAGTTCCGGGCACCACACTATAGGAAGGATATGATTGCACTGAAGAGGGTGCAGAGGAAATTCACCAAGATGTTGCCTGGGCTGGAGCATTTCAGCTATGAAGAGAGACTGAAAAGGCTAGGGTTGTTTTCCTTCGAGCAGAGTAGGCTGAGGGGGGACATAATTGAGGTATACAAAATTATGAGGGACTTTGATAGGTTAGATAGGAAGAAGCTTTTTTCTCTTAGTGGACGGGTCAATGACCAGGGGGCAGAGATTTAAGGTAAGGGGCAGGAGGTTTAGAGGGGATTTGAGGAATTTTTTTTCACTCAGAGGGTGCTTGGGATCTGGAACGCACTGCCTGCAGTGGTGGTAGAGGCAGGGACCCTCACAACATTTAAGTAGTATTTAGATGAGCACTTGAAATGCCATAGCATACAAGGCTATGGGCCAAGTGCTGGAAAATGGGATTAGAATAGTTAAAAGTGCTTGATGGCTGGCACAGACATGATAGGCTGAAGGGCCTGTTTCTGTGCTGTATAACTCTATAACTCTTTGACTCTGCTGCCTTTGAGGTCCTGCTTTTTAATTTAGCTCCTAACTCATTAAATTCATCTTGCAGGACCTCATCCGTTTTTCTACCTCTGTCGTTGGTACCGACATGTACCATGACCGCTGGCTGTTCACCCTCCCCCTTTTGAATGTCCTGCAGCTGCTCCAAGGCATCCTTTACCCTAGCACCAGGGAGGTAACATACGATCCTGGAGTCTCGTTTGCGGCCACAGAAATGCCTGTCTGTTCCGCTTACAATTCCTATCACTATGGTGCTCTCAATCCCCCCCCCCCCCCCCCCCTGCTGTGCAGCAGAGCCATCCATGGTGCCACGAACTTGGGAGTCCACCCCCCCCCCCCACCCAACAGTATCCAAAGCGGTATATCTGTTTGAGAGGGGGATGGCCAAAAGAGACTCCTACACCACCTGTCTGCACCTACTACTCCGCCTGGCGCTCACTCATCCCTTTTATGCCTGTGTAGCCATTACTTGTGGTGTGACCACCTCGCTAAACATGCTATCCACGACATCCTCAGCATTGCGGATGCTCCACAGTGAATCCACCCGCAGCTCCAGCTCAGTAATGCAGGTGGCCAGCATCTGCAGATGGGTACACTTCCTGCACACATGGTCGTCAGCGACACTAGAAGTGTCTCTGATTTCCCACATAGCGCAGGGGGAGCACATCACGGATGCGAGCTGTCCTGCCGTGACTTACCTTTAGATTAATTAGTTATTCCCTTTAAAAAAAAAATAGTATTTACACTAGGGGCCTTGTTCTACTCCAAACACTACCCACTACAATCTGAAGTCCTTCATAAATGACACTAATTTAAAAAAAAAACACTCTTTAGTAGTACTCGCCTTATCACTTATAAGGTAGGTTTTAAAAAAAAGAATTTTCCCCTAATTTTTTTAAGCTATTTCCAGTCACTAACAGCTGTTACTCACCAACCAATCACCTTGCAGCTTTCCTGTGATGTCACTAACTTTTTTTCAAACTCTGGCGCGCCTGGACTCCTCTCTGCTCCACTTCTGGAAGGTAATTGACATACTCCCACCCCCACCGTCATCCCCCCGACCCCTGCCAACCCTGCAAAATTCCTCCTTTTCAGATATTTAGAATATTTAGAAAATGTAGAAACATTTACGTCACTCTGCCCCTCTTGTCTGCGCCTACTGAAAAACAAACCATCCAGCCTAATCCCATTTTCCAGCACTTGGTCTGTATCCCCTGGAGGTTACAAGATTTCAGCTGTAAATCCAGACGTCTCTTAAATGAGATGAGGGTTTCTGCCTCTACTGCCCTTTCAGGCATTGAGTTCCAGACCCTGACCACCCTCTGGGTGAAAATTTGTTTCCTGATCTCCCCTCTAATCCTTCCACCAATCACTTTAAATCTATGCCTCCTAGTTACTGACCCCTCTGCTAACGGAAATAGGTTTTTCCCATCCACTTGATCCAGGCCCCTCACAACCTTGCACACCTCAATCAAATCTCCCCTCAGCCTTCTCTGTTCCAAGGAAAACAACTCCAACCTATCCAATCTCTCCTCATAGCTGCAATTTTCCAGTCCTGGCAACATCTTCGTAAATCTCCTTTCTACCCTCTTTAGTGCAATTACATCCCTTCTATAATGAGGTGAGCAGAACTGCACGCAGTACTCCAGTTGTGGCCTAACTGGTGTTTTATACAGCTGTAGCATAACCTCCCTGCTCTTGTATTCTATGCCACAGCTAATAAAGCAAAGTATTCCATATTCATTCTTAACCACCCTATCAACTTGTCCTATTACCTTCAGGGATTTGTGGATGTGCACTCCAAAGTCCCTCACATCCTCTACACCTCTCAGTATCCTCCCACTTACTGTGTATTCCTTTTCCTTGTTTGACCTCCCCAACTGCATCACCTCACACTTCTCTGGGTTGACTTTAATTTGCCACTTTTCTGCCCACCTGACTAGTCTATTGATATTTTCCTGCAGGCTACAGCTATCCTCACTGTTAACCACATGGCCAATTTTGGTGTTGATCGTTCCTCCTATGTTTAAGTCCAAATCATTAATATATATCACAAAAAGCAGGGGACCTATTACTGAGCCCTGCGGAACCCCCACTGGAAACAGCCTTCCAGTTGCAAAAACACCCGTCGACCATTACCCTTTGTTTCCTGTCACTGAACCAATTTTGTATCTAGCTTGCTACATTCCCCTAGATCCCAAGGGCTTTTATTTTTTTAATCAGTCTGCCATGTGGGACCTTGTTGAAAGCCTTGCTAAAATCCATGTAGACAACATCAACTGCACTACCCTCATCAATCCTCGTTAACTTCTCACAAATTTCAATCAAGTTAGTCAGATCTTCCCTTAACAATCCTTAATGTATTGATAAAACATCTCTGGGTTCTCCTTGATTTTACTTGCCAATATTCTTTCATGCCTTCTCTTTGCTTTCCTAATTTCCTTTTTGATTACAGCCTGCACTTTCTATACTCCTCTCAGCTGTCTGCAGTATTGAGTTCTTGTGTCTGACATAAGCTTTCCTTTTCTGTCTCTGCCTTTATTATGACTACTACTTTTCTTGATCTATATTAATGATCCAGACTTAGATGGCCAGGGCACAATTTCAACATTTGTGGATGACACAAAACTTAGAAGTATTGTGAACTGAGAGGAGCATAGTGATTGTCTTCAAGAGGACTTAGGCTGGTGGAATGGGTGGTTATATGGCTGTGAAGTGATAAATTTTGGAAGGAAAAACAAGGCGAGGCAACATAAACTGAAGAGTACAATTCTAAAAGGGATGCAGGAGCAGAGAGACCCTTGTATATACGTGCACGAATCATTGAAGTTGGCCGGGCAGGTTGAGAAAGTGGTTAATAAGGCATATGGGACCTTGGGCTTTACAAATGGAAGCATAGAATACAAAAGCAAGGAGGTTATGGGGATTCATCTTGAAACACTGGTTTGACCTCAATTGGAGAATTGTGTGCAATTCTAGGCACCACACTTTAGGAAGACTGTGAAGATATTGGAGAGAGCGCAGAAAAGATTTACTCAAATGGTTCTGGGGATGAGACTTCAATTACGGGGATAGATTGGAGAAGCTGGAACTGTTGTCTTTAGAGAAGACAAGGTTAAAAGGAGATTTGTTTGAAGTGCAAGAGGTTAGGATCTGGAATGCACTGTCTGAGAGTGTGATGGAGGCTGTTCATTCACGGCTTTTGAAAGGGAGCTGGATAATTATCTGAAGAGAAAACATTTGCAGGGCTATGAGAAAAAGACGGGGGAGTGGGACTAGTTGCTGTTGCAGAGAGCCAGCACGGACACAACAGGCCGAATGGCTGCCTCCTGTGCTGTAACCATTTCATAATTCTACGTTCAGCACCAATAATACTGGTGCTAAGGAGCAGTAGTCAGCCTTATTAAACCCTTTGGCTTTGGCCATTCAGTGGTGCATTTATCAAGTACTGAATCACTTTGATCTTAGCTGTGTGCTATTTTCTCAATCGCTGTTTGATGGCACTTGAGATTAACTTGTGTTAATAATATGCAACCTGGCAACAGTTTCTGTTGAGAGGGACCTGTATGCATCTCCAAGGAAGTGGTATTGGAAATTATGTATTTAGAACATATGTGGTCCACTTTGTCAGGAGAATATTCCAGTAATCTTGTTTGTTAAAGTGAGAAATATTAACTTAATTACAATAAGCCATTTTCATGTTTTTTTCATACACCGGTTGGTCTGAATAAGCTGTAAACCTTAATTAGATAAAACGTTGTTTGAATTTTTAATTGTTACAAAACAATTTTGAATAGTAACATGCACACAATTTGCTCTAGCTTACTTAGTAGATTCTTTGTGTTTCATATTTGTATTGTATGACGCAGAATGTTTGCACCCTTTATTTTTGTACTGTTCATGTTTCTATGAAATTGTGATCATTAATCACTCCTCGATGGTGCCTGTCTGTTCAGAGAGCAGTTTGAGAATAGAACATAACACAGCAATCCTTTTACCAAACCCCCATTAGAGTTTGCCTTGTCCTAAATGATTACTAAATAGCAATAAAAATATTGAGTGCATGGTGTTGATCCCATGTTTAAGTTCACTTATAGAAACCAGTGCATAACCAAGATGGACCTGTACTTTTTTAAAAAATCAATCATTTAAATGTTTCTTTAATGCAGTAAAAACGAATGTAAAAAAATGATTTGCTTTCCTGACAAACACTACATTTGTTACCTATCCCTAATTGAGGAGATGGTGATGGAACTTGAGATCTTCTGTAAAATTGAATGGCTTGTTTGGCCAATTCAGAGGGCACCAAGGATCAACTGTGCCATTGTGAACTAGAGTTGCATGGAGGCCAGAAACGGTAGGGGTGGCAAGTTCCCTTCCATGAAGACGTTTGTGAACCAATTGGATTTTTATGATAATCTGGCTTCTTCCCAGTAATTTTTCAGCTGCTAGCCTGTAGATTACCAGACTGGTTGATTGCATTCATTTCCATGTCTTGCCATAGTAGAATTTGGCCTGTTTTGCTAGTCCAGTACTATAACCACTACACTACCATGTTCCATGTTTACATGTTTACCTTGCTTTACTTCTCTCAAATTCATTTTAAAGGTTCCAGTCTTTTTCAGATTAAGCTAATTTTGGACCAGGCAACACGATGGGGGTGGGTGGTGATAGAACTATAATTGATCTTGGCGCAAATACCTAGAAAGTTTCTTTAACTACAGTTCCTTCTCTTGTTCGCTGTCCAGCAATCACCGCTGGAAAGTGTGCAAGTATAATGCTGGGTGAGGACAAATTTGGGCTGAACAGATGGCCTTGCAGTTGAATAGCCTGCCAGCACTCCATGTTTATACATAAAACATGGAGAATGACTATTTTGGTGAGGTACAAGATAAGAGGGACTTGGTCATAACATGATTCAGTACCTTCAGCACAAATATAAGATTGGGGACGGTGGCCTGCCATTTTAATTCTCCTCCTTGCTTTCACTCTGATATCTCTGTCTTAGGCCTACTGCAGAGTTCCAATGAAGTTGAACGCAAGCTCGAGGAATAGTGTTTCATCTTTCACTTCGGTACTTTACATCCATCTGGATTCAACATTGTGTTCAACAATTTCAGACCGCAATCTCTGCCCCCCCCATCTTATTTCCTTTTCTTGGCATGTTTCGGTCTTAATCCTGCTTTCTCTTGTTTTGCTTTTGGACAGCAGCTGTTCATTATTCTGCCATTCACACCACCTCCGGACACATCATTTGTCTCTTTCCTTGTCCCTTTATTACTTCCTTTGGCTCTCTTCCACCAACTCTTTTGTCATTTAATGCCTTCCCTTGTGTTTTATTTTCCACCCACTCCCGATTGACCTATTACTTTTCCCAGTTCTGATGTATTTCCAGCATTTTCTGGATCAGATTCTGGAGGAAGCACTGAGGGTGGCAAGGGTGTAGAATGTACCCTGGGTGGGAGACTTCAATGTCCATCAGCGAGAGTGGCTCAGTAGCACCACCACTGACCGAGCTGGCAGAGTCCTAAAGGACATAGATGCTAGACTGGGTCTATGGCAACAAGAGGGACAAATATACTTGACCTCGTCCTCACCAATCTGCCTGTCGCAGATGCATCTCTCCATGATAGTATTGGTAGTGATCACCGCACAGTCCTTGTGGAGATAAAATCCCATCTTCACCTTGAGGATATCCTCCATTGTGTTGTGTGGCACTGCCACCGAGCTAAATTTGGGATAGATTTCGAACAGATCTAGCAATGCAGAACTGGGCATCCATGAGGCGCTGTGGGCCATCAGCAACAGCAGAATTGTACTCAACCACAGTCTATAACCTCATGGCCTGGCATATCCCCACCTACCATTACCATCAAGCTGGGGGATCAACCGTGGTTCAATGAACAGTGCAGAAGGGCATGCCAGGAGCAGCACCAGGCATACCTCAAAATGAGGTGTCAACCTGGTGAAGCTACAACACAGGACTACTTGCATGCCAAACAGCATAAGCAGCATGCGATAGACAGCTAAGCGAACCCACAACCAACAGATCACATCTAAGCTCTGCAGTCTTGCCACATCCAGTCATGAATGATGGTGGAAAATTAAAGAACCAACTGGAGGAGGTGGCTCCACAAATATCATCATCCTCAATGATTGGGGAGCCCAGCACACGATTGCAAAAGATATGGCTGAAGTATTCGCAACAATCTTCAGCCAGAAGTGTCGAGTGGATGATCCATCTCTGTCTCCTCCTGAAGTCCCCAGCATCATAGATGCAGTCTTCAGTCAATCTGATTTACTCCTCGTGATATCAAGAAATGACTGAAGGCACTGGATACTTCAAAGACTATGGACCCTGACAATATTCCGGTAATAGTACTGAAGACCTGTGCTCCAGAACTTGCCGCACCCCGAACCAAGCAGTTCCAGTACGGTTAGAATACTGGCATCGACCTGGCAATGTGGAAAATTGCTCTAATATGTCCTGTACACAAAAAGCAGGACAAATCCAACCCAGTCAATTACCACCACATCAGTCTACTCTCGATCATCAATAAAGTGATGGAAGGTGTCATCAACAATGCTATCAAGCAGCACTTGCTTAGCAATAACCTGCTCAGTGACGCTCAGTTTGGGTTCCGCCAGGGCCATTCAGCTCCTGACCTCATTACGGCTTTGGTTCAAACATGGACAAAAGAGCTGAACTCGAGGTGAGAGTGACTGCCCTTGACATCAAGACAGCATTTGACAGAGTATGGCATCAAGGAGCCCTAGCAAAACTGGAGTCAATGGGAATCGTGGGGAAAACTCTCTGCTGGTTGGAGTCGTACCTAGCGCAAAGGAGGATGGTTGTGGTTGTTGGAGGTCAATCATCTGAGCTCCAAGACATCACTGCAGGAGTTCCTCAGGGTTGTGTCCCGGGCCCAACTATCTTCAGCTGCTTCATCAATGACCTTCCTTCAATCATGAGGCCAGAAGTGGGGATGTTCGCTGATTGCACAATGTTCAGTACCATTCGCGACAATTTAGATACTGAAGCAGTCCGTGTACAAATGCAGCAAGACCTGGACAATATCCAGGCTTGGGCTGATAAGTGGCAAGTAATATTCGCACCACACAAGTGCCAGGCAATGACCATCTCCAACAAGAGAGAATACAACGATCTCCCCTTGACATTCAATGGCATTACCATCGCTGAATCCCCCACTATCAACATCCTAGGGGCTACCATTGACCAGAAACAGAACTGGAGTAGCCATATAAATACTGTGGCTACAAGAGCAGGTCAGAGCCTAGGAATCCTGAGGGGCGTAACTCACCACCTGACTCCCCAAAGCATGTCCACCATCTATAAGGCACAAGTCAGGAATGTGATGGAATACTGTCCACTTGCCTGGATGGTTGCAGCACCAACAAGTCTCAAGAAGCTTGACACCATCCAGGACAAAGCAGCCCGCTTGATTGGCACCCCATCCACAAACATTCACTCCCTCTACCACCGATGCACAGTGGCAGCAGTGTGTACCATCTGTAAGATGCACTGCAGCAATGCACCAAATCTCATTAGACAGCACCTTCCAAACACACAACCTCTACCACCTAGAAGGACAAGGACAGTCAATGCATGGGAATACTATCACCTGCAATTTCCCCTCCAAGCCACGCACCATCCTGACGTGGAACTATATCACCGTTCCTTCACTATAGCTGGGTCAAAATCCTGGAACTCACTTCCTAACAGCACTGTGGTTATACCTACCCCACATGGACGGCAGCGGTTCAAGAAGGCAGCTCACGATCACCTTCTCAAGGGCAATTAGGGATGGGCAATAAATGCTGGCCTAGCCAGCAATGCCCACATCCCATGATAGAATAAAAATAATTATACATTGCTGGTCAAGTGCTGGATGTTGGCTTCTCTCTTCCTGGTAGTGCGAGTGCAAGTCTTGCTAATTAACTGAATGCCGACCAATTTTTAATGCAGCGCTGCCCATGATTGAACTCGACACTCTTGTAATTTACTCACTGCAAGTGACAAAGCTCCTGTCGTATCCTCCTGATCTTTGGATGACAGAAAAATGTTAGGTAATCGGTTAAAATTTGCAAGATTTAGAGGAGTAGATACACATATATATGGCTGGAATAGTTTGGATTAATCCAGAGAATGTGAATTCAAATCCTGCCATGGCAGTTTGAGAATTCAGAAGCACTTTTTTATAATCCTGAAATTAAAAGCTGGTGTCGGTAAAACTGTAAGCGAATCTGTTAAATTTTACTAAAAACCCAACTGGTGCGCTCATGTGCTTTAAGAAAGGAAGCCTGCCACCCTTTCAGTCTGGTCTATATGTGTCTCCAGTCCCACACCAATGTGGTCGACTGTTAACTGCTTTCTGAAGTGGCCTAAGCAAGCCATTCAGTTGTTCAGGGCAACTGGAAATGGGCAATAAATACTAGCCTTTCTTGAGAATGGATAT
Source organism: Heterodontus francisci (assembly GCF_036365525.1). NCBI lineage: Eukaryota > Metazoa > Chordata > Chondrichthyes > Heterodontiformes > Heterodontidae > Heterodontus > Heterodontus francisci. The sequence goes on from NC_090371.1 coordinate 219,188,559, forward strand.
GGTCATGTAAAAACAGCTGATCGCACTGGGTACAGAAAAGGCTGTGGGCCCTGACAACTTTCAGGCTTTAGTGCTGAAGATTTGTGTTCCAGAACTAGACCCGCCCCTAGTCCAGCTGTTCCAGTACAGCTACAACACTGGCATCTCCCCAACAATGTGGAAGATTACCCAGGTATGACCTGTCCACAAAAAGCAGGACAAATCCAGCCCGGCCAATTACCGTCCCATTAGTCTACACACTATATCAGCAAAGTGATGGAAGATGATGTCGGCACTGTTACCAAACGTCACCTGCTCACTGATGCTCAGTTTTGATTTCTGATGTTAACCAAGTGTGGCATCCAAGGACACCCAGTAAAGTTGAAGCCAATGGGATTTGAGGAAAACTTTCTTGGTTGGAGTCATACTTAAGACGAAGGAAGCTGATTGCGGTTGTTGCTGGCTGATCAGTTCAGCCCCAGGATATTGCTGCAGGAGTTCCTCAGTGTAGTGTCCTAGGCCCAACCAATCTTCATCTGCTTCAACAATGACCTTCCCTCCATCATAGGGCCGGAAGTGGAGATGTTCGCTGATGACTGCACAGCATTCAGTGCCATTTGTAACTCCCCAGAAACTGAAGCTGCCCATGTCCATATGCAGTAAGACCTGGACAAGATTCAGGCTTGGGCTGATAAGTGGCAAGTAGCATTTGCGGAACACAAGTGCCAAGCAGTGACTATCTCAAACAAGAGTGATCTAACCATCCCTCTTTGACACTCAATGATATTACCATTGCTGAAACCCCCACCATCAACATCCTGGGGGTTACCATTGATCGGAAACTGAAGTGGACCAGCCATATAAATACTGTGGCTACAAGAGCAGGTTAGAAGCTGGGAATTCTGCGGCGAGAAACTCACTTCTTGACTCCCTAAAGCCTGTCCACGATTTACAAGGCACAAGTCAGGACTGTGATGGAATACTTCCCACTTGTCTGGCTGAGTGCAGCTTCAACAACACTCGAGCTCGACGCCATCCAAGACAAAGCAGGCTGCTTGATCGGCACTCCAGCCAGCACCTTCAACATTCATTCCCTCCACCACCAGCGTACCGTGGCAACAGTGTGTGCCATCTGCAAGTTCAACTTGCCAATTCTCCTTTGACAGCACTTTCCAAACCTACAACCTATATTACCTAGAAGAACACGGCCGCAGGCTCATGGGAACACCACCACCTGCAAGATACCCTCTAAGTCACACACCATCCTGACTTCGCAAATATACTGTTGTTGCTTCACTGTTGCTGGGTCAAAATCCTGGAACTCCCTCCGTAACAGGATTGTGCTTGTACCCATACCTCGTGGGCTGCAGCAGTTTAAGGAGGCGGGTCACCAGCATCTTCCCCAGGACGATTAGGGATGGGCAGTAAATGCTGGCCTTTCCAGCGACACTCATCTCATGAATCAATAAAAAGAAATGCTATCATTAAAAAAGTAAAAAACAATTGGTTTACACGTAACAGATCAAATGACAGTATAATATTATGTCTCCTTTGGAACCCAAGATTCCTTGAAATAAAAGTCTAATCACAGATTTAACTCTTGCTCTGACACATTTTTGCATTGCACTGCATTCCTACTGAGCCTCTGCATTCTCTTAGCACACCCTATGGCCAGACACAGATTACGCTAGGAAAAATTGACTGAGAAAAAGCTCCCTCTTTTTTGCTTCGGAATTTCAATCAACATCTTCCCTGAAAGGCACTTTGTGGACCTTCCTTTATCAGAACACGCTTAGTTAAATTTAGGTTTCCCAACTATTCAGGAATGCCAATCAACAAAAAGATTCAGTGGCATCTGGTTAGCTGAAATACTGAATAGCATACTCGCCTCCCCTAGTGGGTCTGCAATTAAAAACAGAAAATACTGGAAATACTCTGATCTAGAAGCATTTGTGAAATTGTTGAATTCGATATTGTGTCTGGAAGGCTGTAGAGTGCCTAATTGAAAGATGAGGCACTGTTCCTCAAGATTGTGTCGAACTTTACTAGAACACTTTAGGAGGCTGAGGACTGAGTCCAGAATTGGAGAATTAAAATGACAGGTAACCGGAAGGTTGGGGTCATGCATGAGGACTGAACGGAGGTGTTCCACAAAGTGGTTCTCCAATCTGCATTTGGTATGCAAAATGTAGAGGAGAGACCACATCCTGAGCAGCAAATGCAGTATACTAAACTAAAAGCAATACAAGTAACTGGCTTAAATAAAAGCAAAATACTGCGGATGCTGGAAATCTGAAACAAAAACAAGAAATGCTGGAGTCACTCAGCAGGTCTGGCAGTATCTGTGGAAAGAGAAGCAGAGTTAACGTTTCGGGTCAGTGACCCTTCTTCGGAACTGACAAATATTAGAAAAGTCACAGATTATAAACAAGTGAGGTGGGGGTGGGGCAAGAGATAACAAAGGAGAAGGTGCAGATTGGACCAGGCCACATAGCTGACCAAAAGGTCACGGAGCAAAGGCAAACAATATGTTAATGGTGTGTTGAAAGACAAAGCATTAGTACAGATTAGGTGTGAATACACTGAATATTGAACATCAGCAAGTGCAAACCTGAAGAAAAACAACCTGAAAAAAACAAGTAACTGGCTGTTTGACCTGGAAGGAATGTTTGGGGCCTTGGACACTGAGAAGGGAGGAGGTAGGAGGGCAGGTATTGCACCTCTTGTGCTTGCATACGAAGGTGCCATGGGAAGCGGAGGGGGATATTGGGAATGATTGAGGAGTGGACCAGGGTATCTTGGAGGGAACGGTCCCTTCGAAATACTGAAAGGGGAGGATATGTTTGGTGCCAGCATCCAATTGTAGGTAGTGGAGTTTGATCCATTGAATGCAGAGGCTGGTGGGGTGTAAGGGGAACCCTATTGTAACTCTGTGAGGGAGGGAAGGGGTGAGAGCTGAAGTGCGGAAATGGAACAGGCACAGTTGAGGGCCCTGTGAACCAGGGTGGAGGGGATTCCTCGATTGAAGAGAAAAGACGACATGTCGGAAGCGTTTGTATGGAAGGTTGCAACCTCAGAACAGATGTGACCGAGACGGAGAAGCTGGGAGAATGGAATGGAATCCTTACAGGAAGTGTAGTTGAGGTAGCTATGGGAGTCAGTGGGCTTATGGTGGATATTGGTCAATAGCCTATTCCCAGAAATTGAGACAAAGAAGTCAAGGAAGGGAAGGGAAGAGTCAGAGATGAACCATATGAAGGTGAGGAAAGGATGGAAATTGGAAGAAAAGTTGATGGCATTTTCCAATTCAGAGCGACAGCAGGAAACAGCACTGAAAGTCATTAACTGTACCAGAAAAAGACTTGAGGGGATGTGAGTAGGACTGGAACAAAGTTGTTCCATATATTCCACAAAAAGGCAGCATATCTAGGACCGATATTATTTGGAGGAAGTGAGAGAAGTTAAAGGAGAAATTGTTCAATGCGAGAACAAGTTAGTTTGATGGAGGAGGGTGATGGTGGATGAGGGATGGTTGGACTATTCAAGGAAGAAATAAAAGCCCTCAGACAGTCCTGATGGGGGTTGGAGATGTAGAGATTGAAAGTCCCTGATGAAAATGAGACAGTTCGGGCCAGGAAAATGAAAACATCTATACCTGTGACTCTTCTGACACCCTTCACCATTCAACATTGAGTTCAGCAATTTCAGAGCATAACCTCTTCTCCCATTCACTCTTTTCTTTGTTCTTGGAAGCAGCTTGTTGATTCTGATTTTCTCATTTATACCTCCTCTGGACCCATCTTTTGTCTCAGTACTCATCCCATTATATTCTACTTTTTCCTTGGACTATCATCCCTTTTGTCATCTAATCTTTTCTACTTTCTACCCTATCTCAGACCTTCCCTTTTGTTGTTCTTCCCCGCTTTCCTGGTCTCTGTACATGCTTCAAACCTGCTCCATCGCTAACTTTTATCCCATTCTGACAAAAGGTTGTCAATGTGAAATGCTGTTTCTCTCTCCACAAATGCTTCCATCCTGCTGAGTATTTCCAGCATTTGTTTTAGTTTTTATTTCAGATTTCTAGCATCTGCAGTATTTTGCTTTTGGGTCAGCAATTAGATGCTTATTGTAAACAATGTTAACTAGTTGGCCTGAGTGAGCACCAAATGCCACTGATGTTGTCTGATATTTTAATGCCTTACCTTTCAGTGCCATTTTTCGTTGTATATTTGAAATCAGCCAGCTTTCCCATTTGTTGATTGGGCCACTTAAGGTTGGATTCTTCAAAACAGAGAAACTAAGCCAGCAGTAATCAATTTACTGTGGTACTCAAGACTTAGTGAAAAATAAGATATTATGATACTAAATGGGGCAGATTTCTGATTTGTCACATGAAGAATGGGTTCAACTTTAGCATGCACTGCAAATGTCCTTTTTAAAGTGGAGAAAGTCTCGAGTATTGGCAAATCACTTAAATCTGGTGCTTATCAGTTTTCAGCAGACAATTACTAGATCTTTGAAAGAGCAGTGCTTATACAAATCTTCCAATTGGATCCTTAAAAGCAGACAACACTGAAGGGAGACCATTCGACCCATTGTGTCTGCCAGCCCTTTGAAAACTATCCAATTAGTCCCATTCCCTTGCTCTTTCCCATAGCCCTGCAGATTTCTCCTTTTCATGTATATATTAATCTCCCTTTTGAAAGTTACTATTGAACCTGCTTCCACCACCTTTACAGGCAGCGCATTCTAGATCATGACTCACTGCATAAAAATAACATCATCTTATTTCCCTTCTCCCGCCCCCCCCCCCCCCCCCCACCGTTTCCTGGAATTTTATGCCAATTATTTTAACTCTGTGTCCTCTGGTTATTGGCTCTCCTGCTGCTGGGAACAGTTTCTCTCAATCTCATATCAAAACCCTTTACAATTTCGAACATCTCTATCAAATCTCCCCTTAACCATCTCTGCTTTAAGGCAAACAATCACACCTTCTCTAGTCTCCAAATAATTGAAGTCCCTCATTCCTGGTACCATTGCAGCAAATCTCCTTTGTGCCCTCTCCAAGGCCTTTGCATCCTTTCTAAAGTCTGGTGCTGAGAATTGACCACGATATTCCAGCTGAGACCTAACCAGTGATTTATAGATGTTCAACATAACTTCCTTGCTTTTATACTCTGCCTCTATTGATAAAGCCCAGGATTCCTTATGCTTCTTTAACAGCCTTCTCGACTTATCCTGCTACCTTCAACAATTTATGTATGTGAGCTCCCAGGTCTCTGCTCCTGTAGCCCCATTAAAATTGTACCTTTTAATTTATATTGGAAAAGATTAAAAATGGTAGTTTTGCTCACGTAATTTTGGCTCATGGCTATGGTTTAGGAGCATCGGTATAAATTTTGAAGCCTGTGGTAGCTAAATTAGGCAATATGGCACCTAAGTTTTAGGCGCAATATGACCACAAAAGGCTCGAGAATGGGGTCCAAGATTCCAAGATGCACATGCACATTTCCAACAGTATGCAAGAGGCCACCTTGGTAAAGGGGTTTGTGCACGTGCCTAGCAACCACCAGCAGTATGCAGAACAGGCAGGTCATGACACTCATCAGTGTGCAAGGCTGATTTGACACCAGTGCTGCCAGTTTTCAACTGCACAATCCAACCAATGCCCTGTCCTATCCTCACACTGCTGAACAGAATATTAAACAGAATGAAGGACCTCCCACCAGTACTACTTAAAGGCATCATTAACTACTTGCAGGTTAATTAATAGATTACTTATTCTGGATGCTGGTGCAATTGGACGTGTTTTTAGAGATTTCCTATACTTGGCTAAAGTTTTAGTGCTCTACAGGGTGATCTGGCTGGTGCTGAAGTTTTTTTTGTTTGTTTAAAAGCTTGTCAGGAAGCGACTTGTTTCAACACATGGATGGCTTCATCAGGCTTCCTCTAGAAATTGAATGTGCCCAGGAGATTGAAGAAAGTCCACGTAGAGTAGGATGAGCTGCTAGAAGAGAGAAGGAGGAGAAGGGCTCTCAGTCGGAGGCCATATTCGCCAAGGGTCTTTCAGGAGCAATTCTCCTGCATTAAGCCAGGACCAATGCTTGAGATGTCTTTCCTTCACAAAAGAGGCCATGACTGAAATCTGCCAACTGCTGCAGCCAGAACAACTACCTCAAAGCAGAGCAAGGACAGCATAGCCTGTGACTGTCAAGGTGCTGTAGCTTTTGTGCATTTGGCTGTTCCCCAGGCTGCTATCGGATATACAAACAAACATTTTGCAGTTTGTAGTGCACTGCTGCATGGGGGACATTTCTGAGGCTGTATACAAACAGAGTAAATTTGCGAAACTTGTAGTTTGTACTTGTAGTTTGAGATAAAATATATTCATCTTTGGAGTAGGGGATCTTAAGCGGTGGGGGTGAAGGGTAAAGGATCTGGATAGAGTTGCAAAGGAAACCAGCTCTTAAGGCGCTGTCAGCCCAGGAACCAACCTGAGTCAAGATTATTGGTTCAGATTTTGCTGTCAAATGACAGAGTATAATAGCACTTTCCATTATTTATGCACAAATGGTACAGCAACTTCAGGTGTGGGCAGCGGCACTGTTGAATTCAAAAATTTCGAAGTTACTGTCTGGGTTGCAGCGATCCTCCATTGCTTTGTGAAAAATGGCATCACACTGTTTGTTTTACATTGACAGGCATTGAATTACATAAAATTGCTGTGTATGCACAGTAAACGTGATTAAAATTAGCCTGTTACTGTCAAGTGAGAAGGGGTCAAAGGGTTTTCCTCTTTCCCCTCCTTGTTTGACCACAACAAGTTTTTTTTAAAGTGGATTGTCCTGGCTAATTCAGTAGGTGTTTGATTACGTACTTGCTTTAATCATAACAAGAACCAATCGGATAGGTTTTCTTGAAATTAACGAAGAAAGAGGTTAACTTTATTGTACTTCAACCAAATCCGATAAAATAATAAACTATGCTTCAACTTTCACCCACGCACACTCTAGAGGTTCACACACGCAAATAGTTAGAGCAGGGAAGGGTGAATTGATCGAGTTAAAGTCCAAAGATAAAAAAGGGTATATAGTCTGTGGAGCTTGGTGATTTGGCTGGCTTCTAGCTGAATTCGGTGGTCCTGAGGCTTTTAGTTTGAAGAGAGAGATGACTGATTCAGTGGATCTCTTGGAGAAAGCGATGTGGATGATTTCCTCCAAGGGGGTTTCTAATTGTAGCCGGAGTATGCAAAGGTGATCAGTCAACAGGTAAAGTTCAAGGCTTGCAAGCTGGAGAGAGAAAGGAGGGATCCCCACTTGGGTCTGCACATGTCTAACTGTAGATGCTTCTCCTTGCTGCTGCAGAGAAGCACCAGCTTAAAACCACGGGGTGGGGGTTGGTGGAGGGGGGTGCTTATCACATGACAGTTACCCTGTGATTCAAGCCTGGCAGTTAGCAGTGTATTTCTTGCTAAAAGGAACAGGCAGTTCCCTTAAACTTCCTGGGACTTGGTTCTTGCTGAGATGAGCAGTCAATTTTCTCCATCGCATAGACCTTGCAATTTAGGATAGTGATGCAAATTAGGTGGCCATCTTAAGCTGTTAACAAAGTCATCTTTTATCTGTTTCTTTTTAAATTTCTTTAAAAAAAAATATATAAATTCAGATCTCCAGTTAGTGGATTAAAGAAAATTATTATTCAACAAAGCACGTTGGCGTGACATGCCACAGAAAGTTAAATCTTGTCCTTTTGAGTCCAAGTACCCTTTTAATGATGTGTTGTGTCAATTGCTGCCAGTCAACCTCTGGTGTTGAAAATTAACCATTATAAGTAGGATGTCTCAATCCGTCAGGTTTTAATTGTTCAAAATTTTAAAAACAAAGCTTTTTAATTTTGAATTTTTTTTTACATATCTTTCTGTCCCTTTGCGCTCTCACCTTCCCTCCCTTTCTTTATTTTTTTCTATAGCGGATATGTTCCTTCTCAGTCCTTGTCCTGTTAATTTCACAATCCTTCAGTCGCATTCATTGAGGAGTTGGGTAGTTGCTTGCCCTGTTCCTGTGCTGCAGTGTTATCAGCTTGCACTTTCACCAACTTGCCACACAAAAATTTGAAGACCTAAACTGAAGAAAAATCACAGCACTCCAGAAATCTTTTGTACCAGAGGTGTGAAACCTTTTGGAGTCGAGTCGCATCTATATGTGCAGCTAGTGAGTACACTGTAAATGATTAAATGGATTGAGTGTGGCAGAATCATGATTAAACATGGTTCCAATCTAGTTTGTGCCTTTTGTTGTCGTGTCAAGTGATTTTAATAATTAATTGCAATTAATTTTGCTATTAATTTTAATCTTAGTTTTACTTGGATGGAGTAATTATCAATTAAATATACATCACATTCCATTTTATTTCATTCCAGTTTATTTCATTGCAGGTGCCCAGTTTAATTCTTCAGGATACATCAGTATTCATGTCCTAGATTCAGTCAGTTTTTTGGGTGATGGGGACCTAACTTTACCTGAATGCTCAGTAGGACGATAAGACTCCCATGTATACTAAGTTTATCTTAATAGTCCAGAGAATCCTGGATCAGTTACTTTGTCATCAAGCCACCAAATCTCATAGGTATTACAATCTCTGATGAAGTCCCCCACTCACTACTTGAAACCTTACTCAGAACAGATAAAGTTTGAGCAACTGTGCTGTGTGCGTCATACACAGTATGTCATTGCACAGCTTTGCCTTGCGTCTTCTCTGCTGTTGATCCATGTGCCAATCACAGGCTAAATTACGAGATTAAAGAAGGAAGAAAAAGAAAGGTATGTACTTTTCATGTCCTCAGGATCTCCTGAAGTACTCTAAAGTCAATTAATTACTTTTGAAGTGCAGTCACTGTTGTAATATCGGAATGTCTAGTCAATTGTGCACAGCAAGCTTTCGCAAACACCAGTGAATTAAGTAACCAAATCATCTATTTCTTTAGGTATTGGCCAGGGCATTGGGAGAAGTCCCCTGCTGCTCTTCAAATAGTGCCATGGGTTATTTTACGTCCACCTGAGAGGGCAGATGGGGCCTTGGTTTAATGCCTTATCGAATGACCACATCCCTGTCAATACAGCACTCCCTTGGCAGTGAAGTGTCAGCCTGGATTATGTGTTCAAGTCTCAGGTGGTGTGGAATCAAAGCTCACTCCAAACTCAAACGAGTGCTATCAGTTAATGCATTCAAAAATTAATCACCAAAAAAAAATCATAATTACAGGGATGCTGAAGGGCAAAAATGCAATTGGACCAGCAACATCACGTCCTTCACCCTACCCAGGCTGCACAAACAGATGTTTGCCTTTTCTTTATACAGTCTTTGAACCCTCTATCACCCCTCTACAGAACTGTAACGTTATCCTTGATCAATATTGCCAGTACGCTCTCCCACAACCCACACCCCACTACACTTTTTCTCTTCCCTATCCCTCCTCAATAGATGGTAACCAGGAATATTTAGTTCCCATTCCTTCTCATGTTGGTCAGGTCTCCGTTATAGTCACTATATCATAACCTATTGTAGCGGCTTGTTCTTGCTGTTCATCAACCTTATTTGTAACACTCCTCGCATGAACGCATATGCATTCCAATACTATGCTAGTTAGCTTTGTTTTTCCCTCCTGTTCTTTCAACACTATTTTTGTTCTTTTGCTGTTTATCTCTTGCAGTTTTCAGTGCAACTTGTCTCTTCTCTCTGCTGCTACATTCTAGTTTCTCTCTGCCAAATTACTTTAAACCCTTCCCCATATCTAGTTAAACTCCCTGTAAGGACATTGGTCCCAGCACTGTAAAGGTGCAGCCTATCTGGCTTGTATAGCTCCCTCCTGCCCAGAACTGGTCCCAATGCACAAGGAATCCGCACCATTTCTCCAGCCACGCATTCACAGACACCATCTTCCCACTTCTGTACTCATTAACACAGAATAATAAAACAATCGGACAAGGCCGCTTACTCTCAGTGGAAGTAGAGTTGGCTGACATCCATTTTCTGCTACCAGCAACTCTGCTTTCCATCTGGAAGCAGGTGTCAACTCCTGCTGAGGGAGTCAGCACCACTATATTGTTTTATTTCCATGACTCCACATGAATAAAAGCTGTTTGTTAGGTTTTTCAGCAGTGAGCACTTTTCATTACCTTACTTATTTGTGGCTATATGCTCAATGGGAGGGAACATTTAAGTGCAGGGACAGTTTTTTTCAGTGAGGAGCTGCTGCGCGCTTGAATGAAATTGGTAAGTGCGAGAAAGGTTGGACAGTTGAGCTCACAACTAATCACTTGCACAAGAAGATCCTGGCTCCAAACCTTTCTTGGAATGCCTAATTTTTTTTAAGTGATTTGAATTTTAGATTTATGATCAGATTAGAACTGTTAATTAGAATTTCAGACTAACTTCTGCACAGGCCTATAAAATGTACAGCAAAATGTTCAGTATTTTATCAGCACACAAGTTGAGCACGGATTAACATTTTCCTGTAGTCTGATGAAATATTAACTTTGTGATCTGTTCAAGTGATCTCTGTTGTAGTTCAGCAGAGCATAAAGGATAAGTGGAAGAATGTAGTTTATACCCGATGGCTGGTGGTGCTTGGGCTGAGCATGCTGGGCGAGTTGAATAAAATGCCGGGGGAGTCTTTGGATATGACAAACTGATTGTGGCGTGAATTTTAATTTTTAATTAATTATGAAATGTTGATTTTTGCTTTCTAATTCAGATCAATTTATAATTTAAAAAAATTCTGTCTGTTAGCTTGTATAATGTCTCCAGTGAGATGCATGTACAACTTAGTCTGAAAGATAGTGTTTTCTGTCAGGAACTATTTAGTAAGAGTTGATGTACAGTTGCTATTGTGGTCAAAAAGACGTGCTTGCTCATTTATATTTTGTATAGAATACCTACCACCACTATGATTTCATTAGATTTTATGAGTTTTGTTGGGAAAACAATGATCTTGTTGAAATAAATTTTGGGCTGACACAGTGCTTTAATGTTCATAACTGGTCAAAATCATAAGGTAACTTGATCTGCTTTTGATAAATTAATATGAGGCAGGATGGAGGAATGAAGTCAGGCTAGTCACTCAGATGAGTACTTTGTCGCACATTTAAAGTTATAGCTGTGAACATGCGATTGCTTTCTTGGTCATCTCTTTTTCCACTTGCTCGTTATTATTTTCTATTAATGTTAATGGCCTATTGTGGGTGATTTACGTTTTGACAAGGCTGTCATAAAAGTATATAATAATATGTAGTTAAGCAACTGTTTGTGAGTGATGGCTGATGTTTTGCTGTATATGTTGTTAGAGGATAGTCTTCACTTATGATTAGGAGCAGAGTTTCCGCTTTGGACACAGTCAGCAATCCATGCGTAAGTTACGCTAGTTTCCAGAATTGAATTTTTTGCTCAAGTTTCTGCTCAACCTCATTTGCAAACAGCTAAAAGTAAAATCTTCATTGAACCAGCGCAATCTGACAGATTTTTAACATAATTGTTTTTTTCTCTTGTATTAAATATTCACTGATGCATTTAAGCGTGGTAATCTGGTACAGTTTTATTAACAATTAAAAATGGGGTTTTCACAGAAAATAGTCCACCACTTGTGAGTAACCTGATTTTGAATAACTGAAAATGACTTAAAAAATACAGAACATTTACTAGTTTTATTGGTGTACAGTAGTCAGTTACTTAATAACTTAAATAATTTTCAATATTTAAAAGCTTTTTAAAAAGTGCCTTTGTGCCAAAAAAAATTAAACTTCAAGAGCCTCCTTAAAGGCCCACAAATGGGAGCAATTAACGGAAACTGACTCTGATCTTGGAACGTGCTCAGTTTTGTGGACTGGGCTGACTTCTGCAGTGATTTAAAAAAAAACACATTGGAAGGTCATGGAAACTTGATTTGTGCTGGACATAACTTGTACTTGTAATTCCTCTTTTTTGTGCTGGTTTGGTTGATTTTGGGTAAATTTGGGAAAAAAAGTGCAATTTAGGGGGATCTCTACCCCTCCCTGTCCTGTCTTTCAAAAATCAATTGTCAATTAGGTCCCCACCTGCCAAGAATGAGGAATATTAATTTTGTCATATGAACATTGATTTTAAACTTGCTGGGAAGAGAAGGCCTGTTACAGGGCTGCCAGACACTTAGCTGAAAAAACATTTGCATACTAACAGACAGTGCTTGTGGAGCCAAAAGGACCATTCCCTGACACATTCAACCCACAATGGATTTTGATCACCAGACATTGAAGGTGTAACGAAGAGCATTCCAGAGACTGCTAAGGTGATGCAATCAACAAAAACCAGGACTGGTTAAACCAGCTGGTCACATGACTAACTGATCCAGGTTTATTTGAACTAGCCACAGAGTTTTTGAACTCAAAGATCTCTGCTGTCTGCTCCCATCTCTTTCTCACAAGCCTGTGGACCCACTGAGGACAGATGAACTTCAAGTGAAAAAGTCTCCTACATTGAACAAGGTTTAAGAATAATACAGGGCCCCAACAAAAAGCAAGACCTACCTTCAATCAAGGACTTTACAGCAAGCTCAAAGAACAGTAACCAAAACCATCTTCAGATATTGCCTCAAACTTTTCCACTTTATTCTCTTCTCTGTCTCTATCTGCATGTGTGTATCGCGTATGCATGTTAGCGTGGGCGCATTGCGTATCCGTAGGCGTTAAATGAATTCGAGTTTAAGTTTAATAAAGTTCAACCTTTTTTCTTTAAATCTATTAAAACCTGTTTGGCTAGTTTCTTTGCCTTATAATTGGAAGTTAGTGAACAAGGATTCACTAAGGGGGAACTAAAAAACGGTGTGTTTAAAATTAACCCCTGTTACGTTAAGACCAGGTGAAGGCTGAGAGGGAACCCCAGACCCTTTCTCACCTGGTCGTAGCACATTTATGTTGTTGAAACATTGATAAGTGTTCATAGATTGATTAAAATTGTTGTACATGCAACAGTATGTAAATATGCCACCATAAGTATAGTACTTACAATTGTACCTGAGATTGGGGTCTTAAGCATGTTAGAGTTTTGAGTTCAGTACTGAGTTGGATCAGAATCTTTGAATCTCAATTCTCATTACAGTTTACCATTTTCATGTAATTTTGTCCTACCCCTACATGACACAGTTGGTAAGAACAGCTCCATATAGAGAACCAATTAAACCCATATATTATCAAAAAACTTCAGTTACTAAGCTGATTTCCTTACAACCAAGCTATTTTTCGGCTTGGATATTGAGATTAGTATAACTCCCCACTTTATTGTTTTATCAAAAATTTCTTGTCACACATGGAATTTTTTGATTGAGTCTATCTTTGATTCTGTACTATTCAGCACCAGCTCATTTACCCCATTTTACAGAAACCTTAATTAAAAAGATAATATTTTACCCAGAGTTTTCCTTTGGCAGACTAATGTTGCATCTATATCAGCAATCACAATCTCCCTGAAACTTGAGAGCCTGGATTCAATGGCTCATCTCCAATTAACTTCTCTTAAGAAGGTAGTTACTTCATACTATTAAAAATCTACCCCTGCTCTAAAAGTCACTTTTAGTTCAAAAGTTCAGTGGCCACCTTTTTAAAATTGGATTGTAGCTGCCCTCTTGTAACAATTTTAAGATATTATAATTTACGAATCTTTCTTCTGTATTTAATAAAGTTGAAAAGGTAATGTCACAATAGAAAAACAAATCAATAGGGACATTCTATTCTCATTCTGCATGTAAGTCTAATTAAATATTTCAATACAATATGAAAATGATAGTTTGTTACTGTACTGCTTTATATAGTTTAGGACAACTTTAAAATACATTTAACATATTATACAGCATTTGGCATTGGATTTATGACCACAATGGAGTTTTCACCCTGTCCTTGGCCTTGTTATGGTTAAAGAAATTCATGCTACTTTCAACATGCAGTGTTTGGATGCAATCATCTAATATCCCACTGGCACAGAGTTTCCCTTGGAGCTCTATTAAACAGTGTATTGTACTCAAATGTGCATAATCGATAAACCATTCTAATCATTAAATAAAATGATTGTAATATTTTATCTCATCTTTTGAATGTACCTAACATGAGCAGGCCATTTGGCCCTTTCGAGTCTACTCCACTATTCAGCAGGATCATCGCTGATTTCAGTTTCACCTTCCCACATTGGCCCCATAGCCTTCATTCCTTTAATACCCAAAAATCTCTAACTTGATCTCTATCTTGAATATATTCAGTGACTGAGCATCCACAGTTCTCTGGGGTAGAGAATTCCAAAGATTCACAACCCTCTGAGTGAAGAAATTTCTCCTCATCTCAGTCCTAAATGGCTGACTGCTTATTTTGACACTGTGACTCCGTATTCTAGATTCCCCAACTAGGTCACAGACTGAGAGTAACCCATTTTCTTCACATCTGCCCTGTCAAGCCCCTTAATTTTATATATTTCAATCTGGAATCACCTCTCATTCTTATAAACTTCAAGGAATTATAGGCCTAGTCTACTGAATCTCTGCTCGTAGGACAGCCCCCTCATTCCAAGAAGTAGTCTAATGAACCTTTGTCGCACTCCCTCTAGGGCAGGTATGTCCTTCCTTAGGTGAGAAGACCAAAAATGCATACAGTACTCCAGGTGTGGCCTCACCAATGCCCTGTATAATTGTAATAAGACTCTTTTACTCTTAGCTTTTGTTAAAAATTGTTTGGCATACACCTTAGCGTTTACCTTCCTAATAGCTTGCTGTACCTGCATGTTTGCATTCAGAGGGACCAGTTGCCTCTGAATGCAAACATTTCCTGGTGTCCCACCATTCAAAAAATATTCTACTTTTTTAGTTTTATTACCAAAGTGAATAACCTCAGACTTGCCCACATTGTATTCTATCTGCTATGTTTTTGCCCACTCACCTAACCTTGTGTATCTCCCTCTGTGGCCTCTTGACATCCTCCTCACCGCTTACCTTCCCACCTAACTTTCTATCATCAGCAAACTTGAATACGTTATCCTCAGTCCCCTCATTTAAGTCATTGCTATAGATTGTAACTAGCCTAGGCCCAAGGTACCCCGCCAGTTACACTACATCCACTGATTCCCCTGCCAACCCGAAAATGTCCAGTTTATTCCTACTGTGTTCTGTCCATTAACCAATCTTCAAGCCACACTAAAATATTACTCCAATCCTATAAGTCCTAATTTTGTGTAATAACTGCTTGTGTGGCACCTTATTGCATCCTTTTTGAAAATCCAAACACATGAAATCCACTGGTTTTCCCCTTATCCATCTGACTGGTTACATCCTCAAAAAAACTCTTAACAGATTTGTCAAACACTTTCCCTTTCATAAATCCGTCTTGACTCTGCTTAGCTATATGATGATTTTCTAACTGCCCTGTTACCATGTACCTAATAACAGATTCTAGCATTTTGCCTGCTACTGATAGGCTAACTGGCCTATAGTTCCCCATTTCTATCGTCCTCCTTTCTTAAATAGCGGTGTTATATTTGCTATCTTCTAATTCTTGGGAATTGTTCTAAATCCAAGAAATTCTGGAAGATCAAAACCTTAGCATCCATTGTCTATGCAGCGCTTTTAAAACCCTAGGACAAAGGTCATCAGGAGACTTGTCCCCACTTAGACCTGTTAATATGTCCAGTACTATTTCTTTAAGCTGATTTCTTCATGTTCCTCATTCTCACTAGATCCTTGGTTCCCCATTATTTCCAGAGCGTTTTTTGTGTCTTCAACTATAAAGACAGATTCAAAGTATTTGTTTAATGTCTCCTCCATTTTTTTATTCCCCATTATAATTTCACCTCTTTCTGCCTCTAATGGGCCTACGTTTACTTTCGCTAATTTCTTCCTATTTACATACCTACAGAAAAATTTAGAGTCTTTTTTATGTTGCTTGCTAGTCTACTCTCATTCTGTTTTCTCTTTCCTTTTCAACTTCTTGGTCCTCCTTTGTTGAATTCTAAAATCCTCATGCTTACTACTCTTTTTGGCAAGATTATAAGCCTCCTCTTATCTAATGCTATCTTTAACTCTTGTCAGCTATGTTTGGACCACTTTTTCTGTGGGATTTTTGTGCCTTAAAGGAATGTGTATTTGTTGCAAACTATTTATGAATTCTTTAAATGCTAGCAATTGCTAGTCTACCGTTATACCTTCTAATGCAGTTTCCCAAACTACTTTAGCCAACTTGCCTGTCGTACCTACGTCGTTAGCTTTGTTTAGATTTAAGACCCTAATTTCAGGCTTCACTAAATCACTTTCAGACTGATTATAAAATTCTCATATCTGGTCACTCTTCCCTAGAAACTCCTTTACTATAAGGTTATTAACCCTTTTTCATTGCACAATACTAGGTCCAAAATTAGTTCTCTAATATAGCTAGTTCTCTAGTTGTTTCCTTCACATACTGATCAAGAATATTACCTTGTATATTCTGTGAGCTCATCCTGCACATTACTGCAAATTTGGTTTGCCCAGCTGTTATGATGATCACTGTATTATCCTTGTTACATATGCCCTATTTCCCTGATTTATACTCTGTGCCTTTACTGTTAGGAGGACTCTCACCTACTCCCACAGATGTTTTCTGTCCTTTGCTGTTGCTTCCACCCAAACTGATTGTACTACTTGATTTTCTGAACTAAGATCCTATCTCTCGACTGTCTTTATCCCATCCTTTATTATGAGTCCAATAAAGGTTTTCAGTGGGCAGAGCAGGGCATTGGCCAGCGAACTGTCCTGGGGTCTTCCCCCTCAGTGGCAACTGACGCACAGGGAGAGAGCGTGATTGAGCAGAAGGAGCTTAGGGTCTGAACTGCAGGAAAACAGGCAGTTACATCAGATTTTACCTCTCCCAGAGAAAAATTTAATCAAATGTAAAGCACAATCTTCATATCGCAGTGTTCCCATTGGATGATTTGTTTTTGTTTTATAGTTTCCTTTTAAAGTTTGTTTTAATTTAAACAAAAGTAAAATTTGTTTAAAAAAGTAATATTTTCTTGGAGAGTAAAATTCTTCTAAAAGTGTTAACATAAATATTTAGACATTTCTCATTCCGCATGTCTTATTGTCTGTATATTTTAATAAATAATGTTTGTAGCTTTATTTTTGCTCTAGTAATGTTTATTCTTTCTGACGTACCTGAGAGGAGACAAATGCTCCAAAGCGCGTCAATGCTGTCTCCCTATTCAGCTGGAAGGGCCCACCAAGCCAAATCTCATCACTCAGGATATTAGCTTCCTGACAGCTCAGTGTGTGCTGTCTCGATTGGTGTAGTACTGAGTCATACAAACCAGCAAGGACCCAGATCTGATCCCTGCTCTGTGCTGAGCTCAACTGGGGCAATGGTAAGCGTGCATCAGTTGGTCCCAGCTAGGGTAGGGGAAGAAATCAGCCAATCTATCTTTATCGCGATTGACATCCAGCAACCCCTGCTGGAAAGAACTAGCAGAAGCACAGAAAGCTGCAGTGCAGAAATAGGCTATTTAGTCCATCAAATATCTGCTGGTAATTTTCTCCATGTGAATCCCCCCGCCCCCAGGTTTAATCTCCACCATTTGCTCACTCTTTTCCAAGCAGTGACCTACAACAACTTATCTGTATATCGTGCCTTTAAATGGAGTAAAATCTGCACAGGAGTGATTATCAAACAAAATTTGACAGAGCCACAAAAGGAGATAACAGGACTGGTGATCAAAAGCTTAGTCGAAAAGCTATGTTTTAAGGAGCATCTGAAAGGAAAAGGGAGATGTGGAGAGGGTGGTAATTCCCTATTCAAAGAGGTTTTGACTCTGCTTCAACTGCATGTATGTGTAGAGAATTCCACTTTCTACCCATCTTGTGTGCAAGGATATTTTATCTAACCACCTGTTAAAACTGTACTTGTGGTTATCTGAAACATGTGCTCTCTTGTTACCAATGGAAAGAGTCTATCATTGAATCTGCTGTAACCCTTTGTAATCATAAAGCCCTCTACCAGGTCGCCTCTTAATCTCCCATCTTTTCCGAAAAAATTTTAATGTATATTCCTCATATCTGACCCCTTATCCCGAGGAACGTCCCAGTGAATTGATACTAAACCTTTTTCCATTGCTTTTATATCCTTTCTGTAATGGATACCCAAAACAGTACAAAAAGATCCAACTGCTGGGTCCAATTTAACTTTGTGTAAATGCAACCTTGCCTCTTTGCTTTACATTCTATGCCTCTAGATACTAAATCAAGCATTCTGTTTGCTGTTTATGGTAGCATTTGCGTTTACATAGAATTGCATAGAACATAGAGCTTAGAAAAAGATCATTTGGCTCAACAAGTCCAAGCTGGCGTTTAGGTTCCACTCGAATCTTCTCCCATCCTTTGTCATCAAACTCTATAAGCATAGTTCCTCTAATGCTTTTTCCTCATGTACTTATCTAGTCTCCCCTTAAATGCATCTTTACTATTCGCCTCAACCACTCCCGTGAGAGCATGTTCTACATTCTCACCACTCGCTGGATAAAGAAGTTTATTCTGAATTCTCTACTTCATTTCTTGGTGGCGATCTAATATTGATGGCCTCCAGTTTTGTTCCTCCTCACAAGTGGAAACACCATCTGTGTTTGTTATATCATTACCTTTCATAATTTTAAAGACCTACATTAGCTTGCCCCTCAGCCTTCTCTTTTCAAGAGAAAAGAGACCTAACCTCTTCATCCTTTCCTGATAGGTGTAAACTCTAATTTCTGGCATTATCCTTGTAAAGCATTTTATTTGCTCTCTGGTGCCTTTCTGTCCTGTTGCTTACAATTGCTGTGTCATGTGGGAAGTTCAGGACACTTCATGAGTCTTGGGGGACCACATGTGTAAGAAGTGTCTCACTGCAGGGCATCAGGAAGCTGAGTGTTTCCTGGATCATATGTTCCAGGAGGTGGCCACCCCACAGGCAGGGAGAGTTTAGGATAGTACATGGGTAGCCTTCTGGAAGAGGCAGAAAGTGCAGGAGCCACTCAAACTGGTATTCCGCATTGGAGACTGCTGAGAGTGACAACGCCTTGAAGGAGTGCAATTCAGACCATGACACCAATGGGCAAGGGACTACACAGGAAAGAACAGCAGAGCATAGAATTGCAGTCGTTATAGGAGATTCCATTGTTAGGGGGACAGGCGGGCATTTCTGCAACCGTCATCATGAGTCCCGCATGCTGTGTTGCCTTCCTGGTGCCAGGATAAAGGACATCACAGAGAGGGTGTAGAATATTTTGCAGGAGGCAGGGAGTAATTCAGAATCAACGACACAGAGAGGGAAGATACTGAGGTCCTACAGTCAGACTTTCAGGAGCTAGAGAGGAAGTTTAAAAAGTAGGACCTCGAAGGTAGTAATCTCTGGGTTACTCCCAGTGCCATGCACCAGTGAGAGTAGAGAAAGGAAGATAGGGAGGATCAGTGCATGGCTTAAGGCATGGTGCAAGAAGGAGGGCTCCAGATCTTTGGGTCATTGGGACCAGTTCTGGGGCAGGAGGCACCTAGTCAAAAGTGACGGGTGGCACCTCAACAGGACTGGGACCAATGTCCTCACAGGGAGATTCATTACTGTGGTTGGGGAGGGTTTTAACTAAATTGGCAGGGGGATGGGCACCAGCATATAGAAGCAAAAAAGAGAAGTAAGGTGCATAAAAGAGTGAGTGTTGGATAGCATTAAAGAAGAAAGTAGTACCATATTAGATAGGAGCAGACTGAGAAGGACTGCGAGGAATACAAAGACAGGTTTAGAATGTATTTATGTAAATGCACGAAGTGTGATGAATGAAATTGGTGAACTACAAGCACAAATAGCTGTGTGGGAATATGATGTGGCAATACTGGAAACGTAGCTTAAAAATGGTGAGGGCACTTAATATTCAAGGATACTAAGTGTTCAGAAAAGGTGGGGAGGCAGTACTGATCAGGGAGGGCATTGTACTGTTGGAAAGAGATGATATTGAGGGGGAGAAGACAGAATCCATTTGGTTAGAGTTGAGAAGCAAAATGTGTCCGCTTACGCAACTGGGAATCTTCTGTAGGCCTCCAAATAGTGAGAGAGATAGAGGAGTGAATCTACAGAGCAGTCCCAGAGGTGTGCAAAAACTATAGAGTGGTGATATTGACGGACTTTAACATCATCCCAATTGATACTTGGATAATTAGAGTGAAGGGAAAGGAGCTGGAGGAATTTCTGAAATGTGTTCAGGAGAACTTCCTTGACCAGCATGTTCAGTCCAACTTGGAAGGGGGCATTGATAGCTCTGATGTTGGGGAATGAGGTGAGCCATGCAGGATAAAGTATCTGTGGGAGGACACTTGGATAAAAGTGATCATATCATGGGGTTAGACTAATAATGGAGAAGAGCAAGGAATAATCTAAAGTAGAACTTCTAAGTTGGAAGAGGGCTAACTTCAATGGGATAAGAAAGGATCTATCCAGGGTAAAATGGAAGCAAAGTTTGACAGGAAAAACTGTAAAGGAACAATGGGTGATCTTTAAGGAGGAGATGTTTCAGGTAGAGGCAATGTCCATTCCAACAAGAGGGAAAGGCAGGGGAACCAAAGCCAGGACTCCTTGAGGGGGTTTAGAGAATATGATGAAACAAAAAAAAGAGCATATGATGCCTGACAGGTGAATTCTTCAAGCAAGAACCAGCCCAAATATAATACCTTGAGAGGGGAAGTGAAGAGGAACGTAAGATTGGCAAAGAGACAATATACGAATAGAATGGCAATTAACATAAAAGGTAACCCAAAAATCATCTACCACATTTAAATAGTAAGTGGATAGTAAGAGGCTGGGTGAGTCCTATTTGGGACAAAGAGGGTGACATATGCTTAGAGGCGCAGGGAAAAGCTAGAATACTTAATGAGTACTGTGTGTTGGTGTTTACTAAGGGGAAGGATACTGACAAAACATTGTTCGAAGTGGAGATGGTAGAGGTAATGGATGAGGTGAAAATTAATGGCCAGCCTTTCCAGTACATCCTGTCTGCTTAAGAGTGGATAAGTATACTGATCCAGATGGCTTGCATCCCAGGTTGCTAAGGGAAGTGGGGGTGGAGATAGCAGAAGGGCTTGCCATAATCTTTCAATCTTCCATAGATATGGACGGGGGATCGGGGGGGGGGAGGCAATGCCAGATGATTGGAAAGTGGCAAATGTGGCACACTTGTTCAATAAATGGTGTAAGGACATTGCTTGTAACTACCGGCCGATCAGATTTTAGAAAGAATAATCGGGGAAAAATTAACAAGTGCTCGGAGAAGTTTGAGTTAATTAAGGAGAACCAGCACGGATTTGTAAAAGGCAGATTGTATTTACAAATCTAAATGAATTTTTTGATGAAGTAGCAGAGAAGGTTGATGAAGGGAATGTAATGGATATTGTCTATATGGATTTTAAGAAAGCGTTTTGCAAAGTACACACAAAAGGCTGGTTACCAAATTTGAGACATCATAGAATAGGATGGCCAGTGTCATCTTGGATAAAAAAAAATTGGCTTAAGGACAGAAAACAGTGAGTTGTGGCAATTGGTTGTTTTTCAGACTGGAGTATGATGGACATTGGTGTTCCTCAAGGGTCATTGCTAGAACAACTGTTTTTTTGATATATGCAGAAAATGACTTGAACATAGAATAAAATTTCAAAATTTGCCGATGATACCAAACTTGGAGGTATGGCATACAATGAGTATGATACCAATTGACTGCAACAGGCATCGATAGGCTGGGAGAATGGGCAGACAAGCAGCAGGTGGAATTTAAGGGAAAAGTGTGAGGTATTGCAATTTAGCGGAAGGAATAGGGAGAGGCAATATAGATGAAATGACACAGTTCGAAAGACTAAGGAGCCAAGGGACTTGGGAGTTTATGTGCATAGATTTTTGAAGGTGGCAGGGGATAGTGAGAGAGTAGTTAGCAAAGCATATAGGATCTTGGGATTCATAAATGGAGATATTGAGTACAAAAGCAGGGATGTTATGCTGAACCCTTTATAAAGCTCTGGTTAGGCCACAACTGGTGACCAGTTCTGGTCGTCACACTTTAGGAAGGATGTGAGGGTCCTTAAATGGGTGCGGAGGAGATGTTCCAAGGTTGAGGGGTTTTAGCTACAAG
Organism: Heterodontus francisci; assembly: GCF_036365525.1. Taxonomy (NCBI): domain Eukaryota; kingdom Metazoa; phylum Chordata; class Chondrichthyes; order Heterodontiformes; family Heterodontidae; genus Heterodontus; species Heterodontus francisci. The sequence continues at coordinate 219,210,708 of NC_090371.1, forward strand.
GTTAGGTTGGAGAAACTGGAGTGGTTGCTCTTGAAATAAAGGAGGTTGAGGGGAGATGTGTTAGAGGTGCACAAGATTATGCCAAGTTTAGTTAAGGCATACAAAGAAAAGCTCTTCCCATTAGCTGATGGTACAATGACTAGGGGAATGTTTAAGGTTTAAGCTTTGCGATTTAAGGTTTTGGGCAGGATATACAGGAGGGATGTGAGGAAGAACATTTTTTTATGCAGCATTTAGTGATGACCTGAAACTCGCTGCCTTTGAGGGTGGTAGAAAGAGAAGATTGATTTCAAAAGGAAATTGGATAAGCACTTGAGGGAAATAAACTTGCAGGGCTACGAGGATAGAGCATGGGAATTGGACTGATTGGATTGCTCTACAGCGAGCTGGCATGGACTTGATGGGCTGAATGGCCTTCAGTTACATTATGACTATCTGTTTTGCCTATCACTTCTAAAAGTTAAGTATCGTGGAATATTAGTTACCAACCTTGGTCCCTTTGCAGCAATGTCTCTGTAATTGCTATTAGATCAAACCTATTAATTTCTATCTGTGCTAGTTATTCTTTTAATTTGTTGTCAATGCTTCGTGCATTTAGATATAGTGCCTTTAGCTTTGACTTATTTTCTAATTTTCCCTTGCATCAGCTTGTTGGTAATACCATATTATCTTTGTTACTCTGTGTCTTCCTGGCCCGCTCCACTTGTCTTTACCCAAAATGCTGCTCTGCTCTGGAGCCTTGACATTTCTCTAGCTGTTTTTGAATTTTCTCTTTCCTGGATCAATGGGACAGCTCCCTCTTTCTCCACTCTGGTGTCAGTGTCCCACAAAGTGAAACCCCTGCCTCTCAAACCAACCTTTAGGCTACATATTTAACCTTCGAATGTATTTATCCCTATGCCGATTGAGACGTGGCTCTGGTAACAATCCAAAGATTATCATCATTGAAGTTCTGCATTTTAATTTGTACCCTAACTCCTCAACCTCCCTTAGAAGAACATCATTCCTAGTTCTACCTTTTGTCGTTGACTCCTATGTGGACCGTGACATATAGATCCTCCACCTGCCTGCCCCACTGCAAGTTCATCTCCAGTCGGGAGGAGATGTCATTAACCCTGTAACCCTGGCACTGGTTAGGCAACGCAACCTTCGGAACTCTCAGTTACAACTGCAGAGAACGGTATCTATTCCCTTGACTATACTGTCTCCTATTACTGCATTCCTTTTCACTCCAGTGGCTTCCTGCACCATGGGGACATAGTCAGTTTGCTCATCACTCCACCCCCACCCCGCAATCCTTGTTTGCATCCACACAGGTAGCAAGTACCTTGTACTAGTTGGTCCAAGTTGAGGGCTGAGGCTCTTCTATCACATCCTGAACCCTCATATCTGTCTAACTTGCAGTCACACCCTCCGTTTCCTGACACTGAGCAACTCAGGTTCTACTTAACCTGAGGGGTGTGACTGCATCCTGGTACAGAGTCCAGGGAACTTACCCCTTCCACCAAGGATGGAGGGACTTCAGGAGGATGGAGGATATAGTGACTGAAGGAGTGGCTATTGGTGGAATGGAAGAAGCAGGGAAAGTGTTTAAGAACAAAATAAATAAAAAATGTGGAAGATGATAATATGGGTATAGTGGTAATAAATGATTACTTTGCATCAGTCTTCATTCTTTAAGATTATGCATGACTGTCAAAAATTTATGTTACTAGTAATAACAATGTTAATATTACCATAGATGACATTGTTTTGGATGGAGTTAGGAACCCTAAAATAGCTAAAGCTGTGGTCCAGAAGATATTCACTCTAAGGACCTCAGTGGGGATGGAACAGGTGCCATGTGAGCCCATATCTTTAATGCTGTCTGCACTCTGGGATGGTTCCTGCAGACTGGAATGAGGCTAATGCCCCCATCTTTAAAAACAAAAGAGGTAAGACAGACCTGGTTAACTATAGGCCCATTAGTTTGACGTGAGTAGTAGGGAAAATGTTTGAGGGAATCATTAGAGTTGCAAAATTACCACTTAGATAGCGATGGACATATTAAAGGCACCCAACATGATTTCAAAAATAAATGATCATGTCTTAAAATTTGGTTGTATTTTCTGAAGAAGTTACTAAAATGGCGTGAGGGAAGCCCAGAAGACATTGTCTACTTCCAAAAGTCTTTTGGTGGTAAGGTACTGTGTGTGAGGCTTCTCTACAACATTGAACTCTCTGGTATTAGAGATAAAGCTTTGTAATACACTGGTTCACCCTAGCTGAAGTATTGTGTCCAGTTGTGGGCACCACACTTTAGGAAGGTTGTGAAAGCCTTAGAGATGATGCAGAAGAAATTTGTCAGAACTTTATTAGGCATGAGGGTCTTCAGCTATGTGGAGAAGCTGAAGTTATTGTTCTTTGAGTATACAGGGAAGATTTAATGGAGGTACTCAAAACTGAGGGGTTTTGATAGAGTGGACATGGAGAAACTGTTTCCATTGGCAGGAGGGTCAATAACCAGAGGACACAGACTGCAGATATTTCGCTAAAGATCCAAGGAAAGAAATAAGAAATTGTTTTACACAGCGAGTTATGATGATTTGGAATGCACTACCTAAAGGGGTTGTAAAAGTAGATTGAATAGTAACTTTCAAAGGGAATTAGGTGTATACTTGAAAAGGAGAGATCTGCTGGGTTATGGGGTAAAGAGCAGTAGAGTGGGACTATTTGCATAACTCTTCTGGCACAGACGTGATGGGCCAAATGGCCTCCTTCTGTGCTGTATGATTCTATATATTGAACTGGATTGAGAACCAGCTGGTGGACAGAAAGTAATTGTAGACGAATTTGAAACTGTTTGTAGACCAGTCAATAGTGGTGTCCCACGGGGATCAGTGTTAGGACTATTGCTCTATTATTATGATGCTGCAGGTGTTGGGGACATGATCTACAAGTTTGTAGATAGAATTTGTATGATTGTCAGGACTGTGGACGGTGCTTGTCTGCTTAAAGTGAATCTAAATGTGTGCTTGTGACTGGCAAATTATATAACACTACCGGGACCACAGTGATCTTCTGGACCAGTTTTGATTGCCTAAGAGAATCAGAGAGAAATTTACAAATTGCCAGATTTTCTGCACCTCCCCCCCCACCCCGACTTGCTTCAGTTTTTATTTGTGTTTTTGCTTCTCCCAGAATGTCTCCGTTTCAGGTGGGGTACAGGGTCTATATATATTGTGGTAATATTCCTTGAAGCGGCCAACATCCCCAGCTTATACACACTACTGAGTCAGCGGCGCTTGAGATGGCTTGGCCATGTGAGCCGCATGGAAGATGGCAGGATCCCCAAAGACACATTGTACAGCGAGCTCGCCACTGGTATCAGACCCACCGGCCGTCCATGTCTCCGTTATAAAGACGTCTGCAAACGCGACATGAAATCGTGTGACATTGATCACAAGTCGTGGGAGTCAGTTGCCAGCATTTGCCAGAGCTGGCGGGCAGCCATAAAGACAGGGCTAAATTGTGGCGAGTCGAAGAGACTTAGTAGTTGGCAGGAAAAAAGACAGAGGCGCAAGGGGAGAGCCAACTGTGCAACAGCCCCAACAAACAAATTTCTCTGCAGCACCTGTGGAAGAGCCTGTCACTCCAGAATTGGCCTTTATAGCCACTCCAGGCGCTGCTTCACAAACCACTGACCACCTCCAGGCGCGTATCCATTGTCTCTCGAGATAAGGAGGCCCAAAAGAATAGAACGCAAGAAATCAGAGCAGGTGTTCTCCATTGTGCCCTTCGAGCCTGCTCCGCCATTCAGTAAGATCATGGCTGATCAGCTCCACCTTCCCACACTATCCCCCATCCCTTAATTCCCTTATAATAAGAACATAAAATGCAAGGCATTGCAATTGTGTGGGATAAGCTGGATGGCCCAGAGTGTCTTTTCCTCTTTGTCATTGTTCATATGCATTGTTGGAATAAGCCTACCAAGTAATAATTAAAGACAGTTAAAAAGATACTTGAAATTTGAAAATTCTAATGCATCTCTAGGCTAGTGTATGAGGACAGTATTAAAGTCACCCCTTAGGCGAAGGTTATCACTTTCCTTATTTCAACTAAAAAACAAGTAACAAAGGCATAAGATCTCTTAAAGAGCAGTTACACTACATATTCTGAAGCTACAAATGGCAAAAAGGTCACATTTTACAGAGTTGAACAAATACTGTTATATTAACCTAAGTTAAGCAGCCTGTTGAGTTAATCTGGTTTGTTTTCTGTGATCTTTCTAGACCACTGTATGCATCCTAGCTGTCTTCAATAAGTATTTTATTAATCATTCTCACAACTTTACCATTGTTGTTTTACATGTCTGAGCTTTTGATAATGTGAAATTAAGCATTTCCTCCAGGAACAATAGATTGCCTTTTTTGTTGCCAGTATCTACAGCCTGTGGAAGTAAGGTAGCTTTATCTGTTGCACCTTTTTGCGAAAATGACTAACTATTCTAAATTAGCCTGAATGTTTGTCTCTGTTAACATCTTTGATTTGCCACACAATTTTAAATTATATGCAGTTCAGCTGTCCTGGGTATCATCGGTATGATTCAGCAATGAAGATAAGTAAGCGCTATGGGCTCACTGCTAACTCTCCCTGCAAATCATCAGTTCCATACACTCGAGGAATGTGCAATAGCATTTTATGCTTTTGCTTTCTTATAATTTATTTGTCATTGCTTCAGCTTCCACATTATTCCTACCTTCTTGATGTGTCACTCATGGAGCTCCTGTTATGGTAGCATTTAAAGTTAAGGCAGTGAATCTCTGGTTTCCAGGATTGTTCTGTGCTTGTTTTGAAAAAGTGTTAAGTGCCATTAAGTCGGAAGGTATTTCCATTGCACTGGAATTCTTAACCATGCTTCTTGGGTAACGTGCTTTATTGCATGTTTCCATTTTTTAAATTTTATATGAAAATTATTTGTGCTTAGTATTATCAAATCTAAATATTCCCCTGTTAACAGACTATTTTGCTGTATATTCATGTTAATTTATGCATTTGAGACTTCAGTTTTTTGCCTGAAATTTGAGGTAAAAGAGTAAAGTTTTTTCATTTTCTCTGAAGTCCTGTATGTATAGTGAAAGGGTGAAAGTGAAAGGGGAAAAGTTTAGGGGGGATATGCGTGGAAAGTTCTTTACGCAGAGGGTGGTGGGTGCCTGGAACGCGTTGCCAGCGGAGGTGGTAGACGCGGGCACGATAGCGTCTTTTAAGATGTATCTAGACAGATACATGAATGGGCAGGAAGTAAAGAGATACAGACCCTTAGAAAATAGGCGTCATGTTTAGATAGAGGATCTGGATCGGCGCAGGCTTGGAGGGCCGACGGGCCTGTTCCTGTGCTGTAATTTTTCTTTGTTCTTTGTTCTTTGTTTTATACTTGCCATTTGTCATGGTGTGCAACTGATGGTCAGTAGATAACAATACAGCAAAAAAATAGTCGAGGAAGTAATGTAGGTGTAGTTCAGATAAATAAGGCCCATAGTCCTCAATCCTTGGTCGTTGAAGATATCTCTGCTACTTAATGTCAGTCACCTAATTATTTTGTTGAATCGGTGTGAATGTTTACAATGACATTGTAATTCTTAATTTAGATATAAACTAAATATGTGTATGTATACATATATATAGTTATGATCCTGTGGTTTTTTTTCCGGGAAGAATGCGGTGTGCCTTTAAGGCTGGAGAAAGAGCCATACTGCTTTAAGGCAGCAAGCTCTAAAGACTGAGTCAAAGAATGCATTCTCGTTGCCTTGGATACAGCCATTCAGAGACTGCGATTCAAAGGGTGCATTCTCATTACCTTGGATACAGCCACTCGGACTGAGCATCGAGAGATACATTTGTTAGAATTTAATTTTGAACTGGCTTATAATGCAAACAGTCTGTTCTAACAGGAGACTCAGACAGCTGTGTGTTAGCACCTGAAAGAAGAGCACTCTTCCCATTCAAACTGAAGGAAGAGAATTTAATCTGTTTATTTATGATCTCACAAAATTCTAAAAAAGTCAAGCCAAAACACAGATCTCTGATAATTTAAACTGAAGGAATGGAAGTTAGACTGTGACAATCTTTTAGAAAAGTTCTAAAGCCAAATTGATTCTATTAAAAGTGTTTGCAAGTCATTAATTGTTGAAATTCATCGCTGGAGAAGGAAAGCATCACTTACTGCTGGAATTAGACTACGGACTGTTCGGCTGTTGAAGAACCTTTTTCTTCGCATCAGACAGCTGTGAGGACTTCAACCTTGGACTTTTTCACCTCCGGCAGGAGTGTAAATTTGCAAGGACTCTAATTTTTTTCAATTTTAAATGTTGTTTATATCTTGGTAGTGTTTAAGCATTTAGTTTTTCTAATTAAACAGTTAATTTGCTGATTTAAAGACACCTGGTTTGGTTAGCCTCATTCGGGGGTTAATAGATGATGCAATTTGGCTGGGTCTTTCTTTAATTTGGTAAGTTTAAAATTATATGTTGGGTGATCTGTGGAGGGACGGGATTGAATTAACAGTGCATTTCTCCCACCACAATTAGAATCGTATATTTTGAGTGGGAGCTTTGACTGGAGCAGTTGGTCGTAATAATATACATACATATATTAGTTTATATCTAAATTAAGAATTACAATGTAACTGTAAACATTTGCACCTTTTCAACAATATAATTAGCTGATTACCATTAGCTGATGACCAGCACTTTCTCAAGGGCAATTAGGGATGGGCAATAAATGCTGGCCTAGCCAGTGATGCCCACATCCCATGAATGAATAAAAAAAAGTATACTATTGAGATATTATTGAAAAAATACGCTCCTTTTTATTTCCTTACAAGAAGAGAATAGAAACCTTTCGGGGATCTGCCATTATTATGTTTAATTCTTAAGGGATTTAAAGCGATTCATGTTGTGAAAGCTATTTCTGACAAAAAGGTCAGCATCTTATGTGATAGCTTGTTCCTTCATGCATCCCTTTGTTTAATTCCATGCTTACTGCAGTCTTAGAGTTTACTCTTGCTGTGGGTCAGATGCATTTATAGAATTGAGCTTTTACCTATTGCACAAATTAGTACCAAGAGTAACATCTCTGAATATCAGCAGCTCCCAAAAATCTAGCCTTATGTCAGTACAGCCAAACAGAATAGCCATCAGGAGCATGTGCATTTCCGATGACCACTAATGTTGCTGTCACTAGGTGTTAGAGGTGATGTGTGGTTTCTTTTCCCCCAAACAAAATAATTTATTTTGCTCTGGACCTTTAAAGTGATATTTTTTTAGCTACAATATTGATGCACAGGATTAACCCTTTACATCCCAGTGAGAATGAATTAACAGCCGGAAGAGATTTGAATAGCAGACAGTGTTTTGTGTTAAAGTTCAGAAAGTGTGGAGTCTTCAATTGTATTCCAAAAGCAAAAATTCAAGGTGAATACTGTGGTACAGCAGTGCAGGAGCAGTTTATTTGTTTTTGTTAACTGGTGCAAATTCAGCAAAATAATTAACTGTATTTTCAGATTAATAATTGCAGAATAATGTCAAGATGACAAGGTTAAGGGCTCTGTACCTGAATGCACACAGCATTCCCAACAAAGTAGATGATTAAAAGGCACAAATAGAGGTAAATGGGTGTGATCTAATTGCCATTACAGAAGTGTTTCTCCAGGGGGACCAAGACTGGGAATTGAATATTCAAGGATATTCAACACTTACGAAGGACAGGACAAAAGGAAAAGGAAGTGGTGTTGCACTGATAAGGGATGGGATCAGTACATTAGTAAGGAAGGATCTCCGATCGGAAAAATAAAATGTGAAATCTGTTTGGGTAGAGCTAAGAAACAGCAAGGGGCAGCAAACATTGGTCGGAGTTGTTTATAGGCCACCACACAGCAGTGGTAGTATGGGGCATGGTATTAATCAGGAGATAAGAGAAGCATGGGTAATGCAGTAATTATGGATGACTTCAATCTGCACATTGACTGGACAAACCTAATGAGCACTTCTGCTGTGGAGGATGAGTTTCTAGAGTGTGTTAGGGATGGTTTTGTAGAGCAGTATGTTGAGGAACTGACTAGAGAACAGGCTACTTTTAGATCTAGTATTATGTAATAAGAAAGGGCTAATTAATGTTGTAAAAGAACCTTTTGGGATGAGTGACCATAATATGATAGAATTTTACATTATGTTTGAAAGTGAGATAGTTCAATCTGAAGCCAGGGTATTAAATTAGAACAAAGGAAATTATGAAGGTATGAGGGACAAATTGGCTGAGGTGGATTGGGAAAATACATTAAAGGGTATGACAGTACATAGACAATGGATAGTCTTCAAAGAATTATTACATAGTTTACAACAACTATACATTCCTTCAAGGCACAAAAACCCGAAAAGGAAAGGCAGTCAAACGTGGATAACAAAGGAGGTTAAGGATTGTGTAAGTTTAAAAGAAAATGCCTATAAAGTACTTTCTATATCTTTGCTGTATAAATTTAAAAAAAATAAGTAGTAGTAAACCTGAGAATTGGAGGATTTTAGAATACAACAAAGGAGGACCAAGAAACTGATAAAGGGAGAATAGAATATGAATGTAAACTAGCAAGAAACAAAAAAAGGACTGTAAAAGCTTCTATAGGTACATAAAAAGCAAATGTTTGGCTAAGACAAATGTGGGTCCATTTTAGGCAGAGTTTGGAGAATTAATAATATGAAAGTACGAATTAGGAGCAGGAGTAGGCCACTCGGCCCCTCGAGCCTGCTCCGCCATTCAATAAGTTCATGGCTGAACTGATTACTCGACATTTCCACCTACCCCCGATGGCCTTCCACCCCTTTGCTTATCAAGAATCTGTCTACCTCGGCTTTAAAATATTCAAAGACTCTGCTTCCACTGCCTTTTGAGAAAAAGAATTTCAAAGACTCACGACCCTCTGAGAAAAAATTTCTCCTCATCTCTGTCTTAAATGGGCGACCTCTTATTTTTAAACAGTGACCCCCAGTGAATCATCCTTTCCACATCCACCCTGTCGAGACCCCTCAGGATCTTATATGTTTCAATCAAGTCGCCTCTTACTAGAGAGAGAGATTGATACAGCACTGAAGCAGGCCCTTCGGCCCACCGAGTCTGTGCCGACCAACAACCACCCACTTACACTAATCCTACATTAATCCCATATTCCCCATCACATCACAATTCTGCTACCACCTACCTACACTAGGGGCAATTTACAATGGCCAATTTACCTATCAACCTGCAAGTCTTTGGCTGTGGGAGGAAACCGGAGCACCCAGCGGAAACTCACGCAGTCACAGAGAGAACTTGCTAACTCCACACAGGCAGTGCCCAGAACTGAACCCGGGTCACTGGAGCTGTGAGGCTGCGGCGCTAACCACTGCACCACTGTGCCGCCCTACTCTTCGAAATTGTAGCGGATACAAGCCTAGCCTGTCCAATCTTTCCTCATAAGACAGCCTGCCCATTCCAGGTATCAGTCTAGTAAACCTTCTCTGTACTGCCTCCAACACATTTACATCCTTCCTTAAATAAGGAGACCCGTACTGTACACTGTACTCCAGATGTGGTCTCACCAGTGCATTATATAGCTGAAGCATAACCTCCCTACTTTTCTACTCAATACCCCTCACTATAAACGATAACATTCTATTAGCTTTCCTAATTTCATGCTGTACCTGCATACTAACCTTTTGTGATTCATGCACTAGGACACCCAGATTCTGCATCTCAGAGCTCTGCAATCTCTCACCATTTAGCTAATATGCTTTTTTATTCTTTCTGCCAAAGTGGACAATTTCCTACTTTCCCACATTATACTCCATTTGCCAAGTCTTTGCCCACTCACTTAATCTATCTATATCCCTTTGTAGCCTCCTTATGTCCTCTTCACAAGTTACTTTCCTACCTATCTTTGTGTCATCAGCAAATCTAGCAACCATACGTTCGGTCCCTTCATCTAAGTCATTTATATAAATTGTAAAAAGTTGAGGCCCCAGCACAGATCCCTCTGGCACACTACTCGTTCTTGCCAACCAGAAAATGTCCCATTTATGCCTACTCTCTATTTCCTGTTAGCTAACCAATCTTCTATCCATGCCAATATGTTACCCCCCCCCACACCATGAGCTTTTATTTTCTGCAATAGCCTTTGATATACCTTATCAAATGCCTTCTGGAAATCTAAGTACAATACATCCACTGGTTCCCCTTTATCCATAGCACATGTAACTCCCACAAAGAACTAATGGGGAATAGAGAAATGGCAGAGACGTGAACTGATCACTTTATCTGTTTTCACTGAGGATGATACAAGAAATTTCCCAGAATGAGACACCCACGAGATTAGGGAGAATGAGAAACTGAAGGAAATTGGTATTAGTGAAAAGGTTGTATTGGAGAAATTAATTGGGCTGAAGGTTAAGTCCCCAGGACCTGATATTCTACATCCCAGTGTGTTGAAAGAGGTAGCTATAGAGATAGTGGATGCATTGGTGATCATCGTCCAAAATTCTATAGATTCTGGAATGGTTCCTGTGGATTGGAAGGTAGCAAATGTCACCCCACTATTTAAGAAGGGAGGGAGAGAGAAAACAGGGAACTACAGATCTGTTAGCCTTACAACAGTAGTAGGGAAAATGTTAAAACCTATTCTAAAGGATGTTATAAATGGACACTTGGATAATAATCTGATTGGGCATAGTCAACATGGGTTTCTGAATAGGAAGTCATGCTGGACGAACCTGTTGGAGTTTTTTTGAGGATGTTACTGACAGAATTGATAAAAGGGAGTCAGTGGTAGTATACTAGGATTTTCAGAAGGCTTTTGATAAAGTCCCCCATTGGAGGTTGGTTAGCAAAATTAAAGCACATGGGGTCAGAGCTAATATACTGGTATGGATTAAGGATTGATTAACAGGCAGAAAATAGAGAGGAGGAATAAATGGGTCATTCTTGTGTTGGCAGGCTGTGACTAGTGGTGTACCGCAAGGATCAGTACTTGGGTCACAGCTGTTCATAATATATATCAATGATTTGGATGTGGGACCAAATGTAATATTTCCAAGTTGGCGGATGACAGAAAACTAGGTGGGAATGTGTGTTGTGAGGAAGATGCAAAGTGGCTTCAAGGGGATTTGGACAGAATTAGTAGGCAAGAATGTGGCAGATGGAATATAATGTGGAAAAATGTGAGGTTATCCATTTCGGTAGGAGGAATAGATGTGCAAGAGTATTTTTTAAATGGGTTAGAGATTAGGAAGTGTAGATGTACAAAGGGACCTGGGTGTCCTCTTCAATAAGTCACTGAACGTTAACATGCAGGTTCAGTAAGCAATTAGGAAGGCTAATGGTATATTAGCCTTTATTGCAAGAGGGTTTGAATACAGGTGTCATGAAGTCTTGCTTCAATTGTATAGAACCTTGGTTAGAACACATCTGGAATACTGTGTGCAGTTTTGGTCCCCGTACCTTAGGAAGGATATTATTGCCATAGAGGGAGTGCAACGAAGGTTCAGCAGACTTGTTCCTGGAATGGTAGGACTGTCCTATGAAGAGAGATTGGGGAAACTGGGCCTGTATTCTCTGGAGTCTCGAAGAATGAGAAATGATCTCATTGAAACCTACAAAATACTTAAGTGATAGACAGGGTAGATGCAGGTAAGATGTTTCCCCTGGTTGGGGAGTCTAGAACCAGGGCACACAATTTCAAAATAAGGGGGAAGCCACTTAGGACAGAGATGAGGAGAAATTTCTTTACTCAGAGGGTTGTGAATCTTTGGAATTCTCTACCCCAGAGGGCTGTGGAGGCTCAGTCATTGAGTATGTTTGAAGTAGAGATTGACAGATTTCTAAATAACAATGATAAGAAGGGATATGGGGATAGTGCGGGTAAATAGTATTGAAGTGGATGATCAGCCATGATCATATTGAATGGCAGAGCAGGCTCGATGGGCTGAATGGCCTAGTTCTGATCCTATGTTCCGAATAAAACCTGAATGTATCTTAGATGATAGACTCTACTAGCACCTTTGTGATAATTTTCATAGCAGATTTCAACAGATAGAGGTTTTTACTGTTGATTTGTGTGCGTTAATTTTAGCAAGTCCCCAACCCTGAATCAATATTTGATTGCTTGGGAAGTCCTGCAGGCTATCCTTTTCCCCTACTGTAAGAAATTAGCTGTCTTTCTGACATGAGCTTGTCTGCTTATCCAATCTATTTTAGAAGTTTAAAAAAAAAACATTAAAACCACTTTGCCTATGCTACGTGCTTGCCCAATCGCTGCATTAATATATTCTGTCACTTAACAGCTGCTACTGGGCCCTATACACAACTTCCCCGACAAATCCTCTCTTGAAAATCCTCTTGAGTTTCTTAATTCTACCTATAAATTCTCCACTACCTGCTTATCTCTCGTTATATCATCTGTCATAGAAGTAATTTCATCCTTAATCATTAGCAATTAGTATTAATCAATTAGTAGGCCAGCCCCCTGAGCCTGCTCCGCCATTCAATAATCTCATGGCTGATCTCATCTCGGCCTCAACTCCCCTTTCCTGCCTGTTCTCCATAACCCTTCAACCCGTTAATAATTAAAAATCTGTCTATCTCCTCCTTAAATTTACTCAAATGTCCCGGCATCCACCGCACTCTGGGGTAGTGAATTCCACAGACTCACGACCCTTTGAGAAGTAATTTCTCCTGATCTCTGTTTTAAATCTGCTACCCCTTATGCTAAAACTATGAGCTCTTGTTCTAGATTGCCCCACAAGAGGAAACATCCTCTGTATGTCTACTATGTCAAATCCCCTTAATCATCTTATATACCTCAATTAGATCTCTCATTCTTTTGAACTCTGCAGAGTAAAGGCCTAAACTGCTCAATCTCTCTTCATAAGAGAAGCTCCTCATCTCTGGAATCAATCGAGTGAACCTCCTTTGAACTGCCTCCAATGCAACTACATCCCTCCACAAGTAAGGGGACCAAAATTGTACACAATACTCCAGGTGTGGTCTCACTAATGCCTTGTACAGTTGCAGCAGCACTCCCCTACTTTTATACTCTATTCCTTTAGCAATAAATGCCAAAATTCCATTTGCCTTCCTTATTACCTGCTGCACCTTCATACTAGTTTTCTGCGATTCATGCACGAGGACACCCAGATCCCTCTGCACCGAAGCACTCTGAAGTTTCTCTCCATTTAGATAATTTGCCTTTCTATTCTTCTGACCAAAATGGATAACCTCACACTTATCCACGTTAAACTCCATCTGCCAGATTCTGTCCCATTCACCTAACCTATCCATATCCATTTGTAAATTTCTTATTTCTTTATTGCAACTTACTATGCCACCTATTTTAGTGTCCTCTGCAAATTTGGCTATAGTATCTTCTATCCCTGCATCCAAGTCATTAATATAGATTGTAAATAGTTGGGGCCCGAGGACCGAACCCTGTGGTTCTAGTTACATCTTGCCAACCAGAAAAAGACCCATTTATCCTGACTCTCTGTTTTCTGTTGTTAGCCAATTCTCTATCCAAGATAATAAATTGCCCCTAACCCCATGTGATCTTACCTTGTGTATTAACCTTTTGTGCGGCACCTTATCAAATGCCTTCTGGAAGTCCAGATATACTACATCTACAGGATCCCCATTATCCACTTTGCTTGTTACATCTTCGAAGAGTTCTAGCAAATTAGTCAAACACGATTTACCCTTCATAAAACTATGCTGACTCTGATGGATTGCATTTTGACTTTCTGAATGTCCTGTTATTACTTTCTTAATAATGGATTCTAACAATTTCCCAACGACAAATGTTAAACTATAGTTTCCTACTTTCTGCCTCCCTCCCTTTTTGAATAAGGGCGTTATGTTAGCATTTTTCCAATCCACTGGAACCTTTCCCGCATCCAGGGAATTTTGGAATATTATAACCAATGGATCCACTATCTCCGCTGCCACTTCCTTTAAGACCCTAAGATGTAGGCCATCAGGCCCTGGGGACTTGTCTGCCTTCAATCCCAATAGTTTGCTCAGTACTTTTTCCCTCGTGATGATTGTTCTAAGTTCCTCCCTTTCTATAACCTCTGCATTACCTGTTACTATTGGGATGGTACTAGTGTCCTCCACCGTGAAAACAATGGCAAAATATTTATATAGTGTCTCTGCCATTTCTGTGTTCCCCTCTATTAACTCGCCAGTCTCAATTTCTAAGGGACCAACATTCACTTTAGCTATTCTGTTCCCTTTTATATACTTATAGAAGCTTTTTCTATCAGTTTTTATATTTTGCACTAGTTTTCTTTCATAATTTACCTTTTGCTCTTTTTTTTAACTTTTTTAGTAACCCTTTGTTGATCTTTAAAAGTTTCCCAATCTTCCAGCCTGCCTCTGGCCTTTGCGATATGGTATGCCTTAGTTTTTCTCTTTGTTACCCTTGACTTCCTTGCTTGGCCATGGATGTTTTCCCTCCCTGGAATGTAGTTTAGTTGGGAGGATTTGAATGTCTCCTTAAACATATGCCACTGCTCATCAACTGTCCTACCTTTTAGTCTTCCTGCCCAGTCCACTAGGGCTAAATCTGTCCTCATGCCTACATAATTACCTTTGTTTAACTCCAGAACCCTAGTGTGGGACTCCAGTTTCTCACCCTCAAACTGAATTTGAAATTCTAGCATGCTATGATCACTCTTCCTTAGAGGATCTTTAACTATGAGATCATTAATTAATCCCACCTCATTACACAATACCAAATCTAGAAGAGCCTGCTCCCGGTTGGTTCCACAGCATATTGCTCCAAACAACAATCTCTAATACATTCAATGAACTCTCCCTCGAGGCTACCCTTGCCAATTTGACTCATCCAATCTATATGAATATTAAAATCACCCATGATTATTACCGTACCTTTCTTGCAAGCCCCCAGTATTTCCTGGTTTATACTATGCCCCACTATGGAACTACTGTATGGGGACCTATAGATTACTCCCACCAGGGACTTCTTTCTGTTGCTATTTCTTATTTCTACCCAGACTGATTTTACGTCCTGATCTCCGGTGCCTATATCATTTTTTTTTCTTACTACAGCACTGATCTCTTTCTTTACTAGCAAAGCTACACCACCTCCTTTTCCTTCCTGCCTATCCTTCCGAAATACTGAGTACCCTTGGATATTCAATTCCCAAACCTGGTTTCCCTGCAACCATGTCTCAGTAATCGCCACGAAGTCATACCCATTCGTTCTATTTGCGCTGTTAACTCATTAATTTTATTCCGAATGCTTCATGCATTCAGATACAAAGCCTTTACGTTTGTTCTATTATCAAATTTCCCTACTTTTGTACGATTCCTTGGTGTAATACGACGTTCACACGTTCTGTCTCTTCCTTTTATTTTCATGTAACAATCAGCCTCATCACGAACCTGCACTCCTACCTTCTCCTTTAACTTTGACTCCCTAATTTTCCAGGCAACTAACCCCAATCCCCTACTATTTAGTTTAAAGCCCTATCTGCAGCCTAGTTATGCGATTTGCCAGGACCCTGCAGCCAGCATGATTCAGGTGGAGCCCATCGCACTGGAAGAGCTCCCTCCTTACACAATACTGGTGCTAATGTCCCATGAATTCGAACCCATTTCTCCCACACCAATCTTTGAGCCATGCATTTACCTCTTTAATCGTATTGACCCTGTGGCAATTAGCTCGTGGCTCTGGTAGTAGTCCGGAGAATATTACCTTTTTGGTTCTACTTTTTAATTTAGCCCCTTGCTGCTCATATTCCTTCAGCAGGACCTCTATCCCCATTCTACCTATATCATTGGTAACCTACGTGGACCACGACAACTGGATCTTTCCCCTCCCACTCCAAGTTCCTCTGCAGCCCAGATGAGATTAAATTTCAATTAAAAGCTTACCTGAATAATGACCCCAGTTGCTTTCTGTTTCCCTGCTCTCTCAGTTGAATGTGACATCACTCTGATGTCACTTTTCAATTTTTTTTCCCCTGGCTCTGCTCCCGCTGTGTTTTCTGTCTCTCTTTCCGATCTCCGAGTTCTTGACGTTCTATTTAAAGCTCTGCTCCCACTGTTTTTTTCTCTCTCTTTCCAATCTCGGTGTTCTTGGCGTGCTTTTTAAAGCTCTGCTCCCACAGTTTTTTTTTTTTCTCTCTCTCTTTCCCCCTCTCTCTCTTTCCTCTACTCTCTTTACTTTAGTTTTAGAATTAATTTTATATTACCTTTTCACAAGAGTGATTAACTTCAAAAGTACTTCATTGGCTGTAAAGTGCTTTCAGATATCCGATGGTTAGGAAAAGCGCTAAATAAATGCAAGTCTGTCATTTTTAATCACCTGAGCTCCCTCTCCCCTATTTACTGGTTTAATATCCTTGTTACCACCCTATTTATCCTTTCCACCTGGTTCAGGTCGAGCCCCCGTTCTATTTGCATAGTTCCTTCCTGTTCCAATATAATGCCAGTGTCCATGAACTGGAATCCCTCTTTCCCATATCACTCCTTCAGCTCAACTCCAAAATCATCTTATTCCTTTGCCAATTTATATGTGACTTGGGTAATAATCCAGAGATTATAGTCTTTGAGGTCCTTTTTAAAAAAAAAAAATGGAAATGTGGCTCTTGGCTCCCTGTATGTACTCTCTGCTCAGGCCCTCTTGCTTACCCTTTCCTGTGTTGTTGGTCTCAACATGGATCACAATGACTATAACCTCCCCTTCCCTCTCCACTGCATTTTCAGATTGGTTTGAGATGTCCGTCAACAAGTAGGCAACATAACATGCTGGATTTTACCAGCCTCCAGATATCGGGGAGCGTGGCGGGGGGCTGGTAAAAATCTTCGGGAGAAGCCCACCACAGGCCTCAATGCCGGAAAGGCCCTTCCCCATTATTACCGGCAGGTGGTGAGGCCTCTTGGCAACCCCACTGTTGCTCGGTGACAGAAACTTCATTTAAATAAATGGTAATGAACGAATAAATACTTACCTCATCGCAATGGCCATCACACTCTGATATTCCAGCTGGTTGCCAAAACTCCCGCGCCTTCGGATCTCTCTTCAGAGATCTGAGGCAGAACACTGGTGGTGGGGGGGCTGGGGAGGAGTTAAGTTTTCAGGGTGGGGGTTGGGGTAGCGCCGCACGCCGTTGCCGGGGACAGAGCACACGCCCCGTCTACGTCATCAGGGGCGGGCATTCAGCCCCCTCCATGTAAATGAGCCGCTGCGCTAAATATTGCAGTGGCTACGCGGGGCAAATCCTGCATGTGTGCCCTGCTGCTTTTGAAGCTTCGGCGGCGAACTTTAAAAATTCTGGCCACCGTGTGGGACTCTTGATATTGCTTGCAAAGAATGCTATCCATTTCCATTAATAAATTCCCGGACAGCTTCCTGTTCCAAGGTGCCATGGTCAGCATTCTGACTGTCCTTCTGACAGTCTTTCTCTCTATGCTCACAGATAGCAAATACGTTACACCTGTTGGATAGGATCAGTTTCTGTGAATCCTTGTTCTCTATTTCACCTGGGTTTCAACTACTCTGCCCACCATCAGTCACACCAACCTAGTTCTGATTCTGCACTGCTCTACAAGGTGTGACCGAAGTCTGACCCTCAGATAATCCTCTCCTCCCTTGTGTCAAAGTGTCTCCAACTTGCACACAAGTTCATTAACTCTGAGCCGGAGAGATTGGAGATGGAGATATCTACTAAAAACATTTGTTTGGAACAGTTTCACTGTCCACGAGCTCCCACATACTGAAATCGAGACACACAACCTGTTCTGCCATATTTTAGTCTCCATTTGTTTATAGATAATTTTAGTTTCTGATTTTTTATGTTCTAGCTTGCTAAAACAGAATTTTAAAAACTTTACTGCATGAAGCTTACACAAACCATTACAAGTATTAAAGACAAAAAAGAACACCTCCTTCCCCCTCTGCACTAAATTCCCACTCTTGCCAAATTCTCAAGTTCCCACTCTGTTTACGATGCACTCCATTCCATTCACATTCTGCTTTGTGCTTCAGCGCACTGCCAGAATCTTGAGCCCTCATCCTTGTGTATTGGGGCTCTGTTTTGCCTTGATTTGTGAAGTGCAGTGTGAACTCTCATCACACAGCATGCAATCAACATCTGTAGAAAAGATGAATCAATTCAGGTCACGGTAACATTGTGATTTCATTTGCTGAAGTCCATAGCCACTCTTCACAGTTACAGTGACATTCAACAACCTTCTAGGATGAAGAACTATGATGCAAGGGATGCTAAATAACAGTGAATGCTTCCATACATCTTACAGAAATGATTAAGAGAATGGTTTCTTAATGATCCAGAATTTGATGCTACATGCCTTTGAATGCTGGGAACCACTGCCACACAATACACACAGTTGAATATTTTTCTTATTCGTACACACACATTAATCAACATAATGATCCAGGACACACAAACTAATGTGGACTTCTGCTGAGATTTTTTTTTTATGCATCCTTTGTGATTAGTAGTGATTCTTCATTCTGTTGCTATTTTAACAAGTGACAGGCTAGTCCCAGATCTGTCATTGGTGCTTACTTATTTAATCATGCACTAAGTTTTCTTTGCATAGCTTTCAAAATATATATTATTCGCAAAAGATCTAGCATGCGTTTGTTTTTCTGGTAAATTACCATGCTTAGCAATATTACAACAGTATTAGATAGGGTAATTAAAAATGAAGAGTAAATTACACAGCAATTTAAAAAAAAAACTAAAATGTGCAGCCAAAACATTGCATAAAATGCATTCAGTAGTGTTAGATGAGTAAAAATAGAGATCAAAATTAAAGCAGTCATTCTTGACTTAAGTTGCAAAGAGACCAGGCTTTGTGGTGTTCTTGGAAAATACGTAAATGAGGATGGTGAAGAGCTGAGTACTAAATTGTTCCACATTGTTATCAAATTAAGTCAAGAGCAGCTGAGTTAACTTAAATGTGTACCGAGGTTGTCACAGATTGCTATTTGGATGACTGCATACGATTGAGGGGGGCTGAATATGTTTTTTTTTATTCTCGGGATGTAGACGGATGTCATTTACAAGACAGACATTTATTGCCATCCCCAGTTATCCAAAGGTGGTAATGAACTGCTGCAGTCCATTTGATGATCCTTTATAGTGGTTTGATGCAACTGAGTGGCTTGCTAGGCCACTTAAGAGGATATTTAAGAGTCAATGACTTTGGTGTGGAACTACAGTCACATATAGGCCAGACACCGCAAAGACAGCAGGTTTCCTTCTCTGAAGGACATTAGTGAACTTTATAGTTGCTTTTTTTTTCCCACTGAAACAAGCTTTTTATTTCCAGATTTTTTGTTAGCTGAATTCAAATTCTCAATCTCAATGGGTTTTGAACTCACGCTGTAGATTACTAGTTCAGTCACTTAACCAGTACCCTATTGATCAAGGAAGATGCAGTGAAATCTGTATGCTTGAGAGAAATTTACCACACGATATTTCTGCAAAGTGATTATACCTGCTGTTTGAATCTCTTAAATAGCCTTTGGTATCAATCTGGAACTCTCTTCTCCCAAAAAGCTGTTGAAAATTGAAAATTTTAAAACTTAAAGAGTAATACATTTTTCTTAGGCAAGGATATTAACAGTTACCGAGCCAAGGCAGGAGAATGAGGTTAAGGTACAGATCTGCCATGATCTAATTGAATGGTGCAACAGGCTTAAGCGGCTGACAGTCTATTCTTGTTGATGTTTTTAGTAGCGTGCAAAGCTTTTTCAAATATCCGTTCTCCATATGTGAACCTAAACTATTTGTGTCAGCAAACTATTCATCTGCAGAGGAAGGTAACCATGCCTGATCCTGATTCATGTACTTTCCAGCACAGGTCATTGGTTACTGCTGAGCAGCTAGCTTGGTTAATTCTACCCCACCCCCCAGCGCTTATCCAGGGGCGTTGAGGATAATTGTAGTGCCCCAGTTAGTTCAGCACTAAGGGTGAAGCTTGGGCAATTGTTAAAAATGTGCTGAGACTTCTAGCTTACAGTTCTTGGCATCACGCCATTTACTCAAAAAGACACTGGAACAGCTCTCAGTTTTTAATGGTGAGGGTCTTGCATTGTGATCTAACTATAACAACTGTTTTTCCTTTGAAAATTTTACTCCAAGCATATTAAAACCCACACCAAACATCAGTCGACTAATTAATATTTACGGTTGCTCTTAACTGCACCAAAACGAAACAACTATTAATGCTATCTTACCCATTTATGTTTGCTAGGTTTACTTTTTTTTGTATGATATGAACAATGAAGTCCCTTGGGGTGCAATTTATATCCCACGGATGGCACTTCTCAAAAACTTGCAACATTTAACGCTCGTGAATTATCGAGTAAACATTATCAGTACTGGACTGACCATGCATCTTGTTCAAAGTGCACAATCAAGGATTGGTTCAGATGCCAATTTACCAAAGATTCCAGGCAGAGCCATTTACTGAGTTATCAGTGCAGTGGCTTCCAAAGCAATAACATTTTCATGTTATGACCAAGGCGGGAGGAGTGAGCTGTTTATTCTAATCCTACTTCTCCACAGGTCACAACGTATATTTAAATTTTCCCATTTGCCGATACAATCATAGACTCTCTTTTTCCTCAGAATAAAATACACCAACCAGGTTTCTTTAATAAACAAAATTAACAGTTTATTATAAACCAAGACCTAACCAATAATGAAGTAAAACATACACACACATTGAAATATTAAAGCCCTTATTTATCCTCACCCCTCACTCACACACACACAGCTAACCAGGAAAAAAGTAAAAGTATTTTTGTTTACAGCTGTTACAAAGAAATAGAAGGAATAAAAAAAAAACACTTGGGTTGAAAAGAATGTATGGAAAGATGCCCTTTGTTTTGTTTGGCGTCCCAGATGCGTGTCGACAGCTGTCAATGGGATCGTTCTAGAACAGTTTTTTCCAGGCGATGTTGATCAGTTTAGATAGGAGTTGCAGCTACTGAAGCCAAATAGGTCTTACAGCAGGAATGCAGTAACAAGGTTTCAGTTTCCACACTATCGACGTACAAGATTTATTTAAACATGCTGGGTTGCTTCAAATACAGGAGGAAATAGGAAACTGCCACATTGGAAATACAGGGTTTCTTTCAAAAGAGAGAGAACAGCTGCGCTTTCTTCTGGCAGACAAAAAACACCAACTGTCCTTTTTAACAGTTCAAATTGAAACTAAAACTTTCCTGAAAGCAAGCCTCCTGACAACCATAAATCTTGCTTGTCACTTCTTTGTAAACATCTCTCCCCCCCCCCCCCCCCCCCCCCCCCCCCAAGTCAAAAACAAGCCTTGCTGGGTTATTTGAAAAGAAGTGCGTTCCAATAACTGTTTATAGTTCAAACTCCAATCCAACCTTCTGGTGACTTTTAAAAACAAAAAATTGCAGCATCTATGGAATCCTTTTCAGTTTTAAAACAAATTCTCAAAATTATAACAAAAAAAAGAAATGTTCATAACAATTTCTTTAAAAATGAAGGCAATTTACATTTGCGGTAAAATTGCCAAGTATTTTTGGTTTGACAGTACAATGAGGGACTGATTTTTGTCTTTATTTGAATATTTTAGTGCCATTTCTGACTTGTTTACTTCTTTGTTTCCAGTAATTGTCGAATCATTGAAGGATCTGCCACCACTGAATGAGGAAACTATCCTATTCAGAAAGGACAACACCTCATTTGGAAAGGTAATTATATAAGAACAATTCTTAACAATTGATGAGACTTAAATTGTGAGAAACTCTTCTTGGTTTATCTAAATTTGTGAATACTGTAATAAATCACAAATTTCTATTTTATTTATGTTCAGTTGGGGGAATGGTTCTCGAACACTGAAATTGCTGTTTGTCAAACAAGGAGGTGGTTTATCCTCAGAATTAGACGTTTTTGGTCGCATGTGGCTAAATTGAAATTTGGAATTGGTGTTGATCACCAAATCAACTTGATTTTACTTTGAGTAGGTTTCCTACTGTAGACAAGATTCAAATAACTTCTCAGTTTTGCTGGACAGGAATTTTAAAAAAGGATTGGTCCCAGGTTGGCATTATTCCTTGCTGAATCCAATGTGGTGGGTGAAGATTAGATTGCATACTGCTTAAGCACTGTATGGTTGTAAGCACTCCCTGCTCAGCATAGTGGGGAAAGTCTTTGCTCGAGTCGCTGTAAACAGGCTCCAGAAGCTGGCCGAGCGTATCTACCCTGAGGCACAGTGTGGCTTTCGTGCAGAGAGATCGACCGTTGACATGCTGTTCTCCCTTCGTCAGATACAGGAGAAATGCCACGAACAACAGATGCCCCTCTACATTGCTTTCATTGATCTCACCAAAGCCTTTGACCTCGTCAGCAGACGTGGTCTCTTCAGACTACTAGAAAAGTTTGGATGTCCACCAAAGCTACTAAGTATCATCACCTCATTCCATGACAATATGAAACGCACAATTCAACATGGTGGCTCCTCATCAGACCCCTTTCCTATCCTGAGTGGCGTGAAACAGGGCTGTGTTCTCCCACCCACACTTTTTGGGATTTTCTTCTCCCTGCTGCTTTCACATGCGTTCAAGTCCTCTGAAGAAGGAATTTTCCTCCACACGAGCAGGGGGCAGGTTGTTCAACCTTGCCCGTCTAAGAGCGAAGTCAAAAGTACGGAAAGTCCTCATCAGGGAAATCCTCTTTGCTGACGATGCTGCTTTAACATCTCACACTGAAGAGTGCCTGCAGAGTCTCATCAATAGGTTTGCGGCTGCCTGCAATGAATTTGGCCTAACCATCAGCCTCAAGAAAACGAACATCATGGGGCAGGACGTCAGAAATGCTCCATCCATCAATATTGGCGACCACGCTCTGGAAGTGGTTCAAGAGTTCACTTACCTAGGCTCAACTATCACCAGTAACCTGTCTCTAGATGCAGAAATCAACAAGCGCATGGGAAAGGCTTCCACTGCTATGTCCAGACTGGCCAAGAGAGTGTGGGAAAATGGCGCCCTGACACGGAACACAAAAGTCCGAGTGTCCTCAGTACCTTGCTCTATGGCAGCAAGGCCTGGACAACGTATGTCAGCCAAGAGTGACGTCTCAATCCATTCCATCTTCGCTGCCTCCGGAGAATACTTGGCATCAGGTGGCAGGACCGTATCTCCAACACAGAACACAGCAGTCCTCGAGGCGGCCAACATCCCCAGCATATACACACTACTGAGTCAGCGGCGCTTGAGATGGCTTGGCCATGTGAACCACATGGAAGATGGCAGGATCCCCAAAGATTGTACAGCGAGCTCGCCACTGGTATCAGACCCACCGGCCGTCCATGTCTCCGCTTTAAAGACGTCTGCAAACGCGACATGAAGTCCTGTGACATTGATCGCAAGTTGTGGGAGTCAGTTGTCAGCGTTTGCCAGAGCTGGCGGGCAGCCATAAAGGCGGGGCTAGAGTGTGGCGAGTCGAAGAGACTTAGCAGTTTAGTTTAGGTTAGTGATACAGCACTGAAACAGGCCCTTCGGCCCACCGAGTCTGCCGTCCATCAACCACCCATTTATACTAATCCTAAACTAATCCCATATTCTTACCACGTCCCCACCTGTCCCTATATTTCCCTACCACCTACCTATACTAGGAACAATTTATAATGGCCAATTTACCTACCAACCTGCAAGTCTTTTGGCTTGTGGGAGGAAATCGGAGCACCCGGAGAAAACCCACGCGACACAGGGAGAACTTGCAAATTCCACACAGGCAGTACCCAGAATTGAACCCGGGTCGCTGGAGCTGTGAGGCTGCGGTGCTAACCACTGCGCCACTGTGCCACCCTAGTTGGCAGGACAAAAGACAGAGGCGCAAGGGGAGAGCCAACTGTGTAACAGCCCCGACAAACACATTTTTCTGCAGCACCTGTGGAAGAGCCTATCATTCTAGAATTGGCCTTTATAGCCACTCCAGACGCTGCTCCACACACCACTGACCACCTCCAGGCGCTTACCCATTGTCTCTCGAGATAAGGAGGCCAAAGATTGCCATGAGCTGAGTGTAGTGGAATGGATGAAGATATAATTCAATGTTCAGTACATTGAACAAAGAGTTGGGCATCATTTAGCACTGAATACAGTGGTTGTATGAAGGGAAGACATAAGCCAGTGCTGAATAAATATGCAATGGATGAAAGTCAGGCCTTGTACAGTACTGAATATAGCAGGACAAGTCAGAGGATGGCATTATTGCATTTTTAATATAGTGGGTGGGTGACACATTGTTCAGTGCTGAATATATCATAGTGCATTCAGATCATTATTCAACGCAGAGTACAGTGGCTGCCTGAAAGACTGTCAAAATAAAGAACTGGTTGCAGTGGGTGAATGAAATGGATAATTTGTTGCCAAATACAGTGGGTGGTTGAGAGGCATTGTTCAGTGCTGAACATAAATAGGTAGGTGAGAAGCATCATTAAGTATTAATACGGTGGGTATATGAGAAGCATTATTCCAAGCTGAGTGCAGAGAGTGGGAGAGAAGTATTCAGTCAAGAATGCAATAGATGAGAATCACATTACAAGTTGTGGCCTATAGAGGGATGAATGAGAAACCTGCATTAAAGGATGCTGAATACAGTGGGGGGGTGCGATCCACATTTCATTCCATACAATCGATGGAATACTAGCGTGTATGGTGAAGATAATCCTGAATAAAACGAAAAGATTCAGTATTATGCCTCTAAGAAATGCCGTATTGTTCAGTCTTGGTCCCCTCACGTTGGCAATAGAGAGGCCCTGGAAACATTCAAAGGAGAGCCACAAGAATGATCCATAGTTAAAAGTATCTTATTACCATGATAGGTGTAGAAAACTGGGTCCTTTTATCTCTGGAGAAAAAACATACATTGAATGAGATTTTAAATACTTGAATTAAATGATGAAGGGACGAGATGTGTCTGTGGACAGACTATTTGAAGTAGACAGGATAGGCCAATGAAAAGTCATGTGTTACAGCTATGCAAGATTTAGATCATCAACCTTTGGAACAATTTGCGGTCTCATAGAATCACAGTCATTTATGGCACAGAAGGAGGCCATTTGACCCATCGAGTCCATGCCAGCTCACCACGGAGCAATCCAGTCAATCCCATTCCCCTGCTCAATCCCCATGGCCCTGCAAGTTTATTTCCTTCAAGTGGCCATCCAATTTCCTTTTGAAATCAATGATTATCACCGCTTCCACCGCCCTTGTGGCCGGCGAGTTCCAGATTATTAACATCCGCTGCATAAAAAAAGTTCTTTCTCGTATTCCCCCTGCATCTCTTGCCCAAAACCTTCAATCTGTGTCCCCTAGTCCTTAGACCATCAATTAATGGGAAAGGTCTAACTTATCAAAGCCTGTCATAATCTTGTACACTTCTATTAAATCTCCCCTCAATCTCCTTAGTTTTAAGGAGAACGACTGCAGCTTTACCAACCTAACCTTGGCACTAAAATCCCCCATCTATGGAATCATTCTGATAAATCTTCTCTGCACCTTCTCAAGGACCCTCACATCCTTTCTGAGTGTGGTGACCAGAAATGGACACAGTACTCCAGTTGGGGCCTAACCAGAGCTTTATAAAGGTTCAGCATAACTTCCCTGCTTTTGTACTCATACCTCTATTTATGAAGCCGAAGATCCCATATGCTTTACTAACCACACTCTCAATATGTCCTGCCACCTTCAAAGATTGATGCACATGCACCCCCAGGTCCCTCTGTTCCTGCACACTCTTTAGATCTATGCCATTAGGTATATATTGCCTCTCCCTATTCCTTCTGCCAAAATGCGTCACCTCATACTTGTCAGTATTAAATTCCATCTGCCACCTGTCTGCCCATTCTCCTAGCCTATCTATGTCCTGCTACAGGCACTTCATATCATCCTCACTGTTTGCCACTTCATGTTTATGGTGAAAAGTTCAGAAAGGAGCTGAGTCCCTTGCTGAGGTTGATATTGCTGCGTACAAAAGGTAGATGGGATGTTGAGTATGCATCTCTCAGTCACTGATCTCCAGAACTCGTTCTGATTGCCTCAGTTGTAGAGAGGAATTTTCCAGAGTTATCTGCTCTTCCTCAACTGGCCGAGATTTTTTTTGTTTTGTGTTTTGTCTCTCCCAGAAGATTACGTGACGGCTGGAGGCAGGGGGCACCGGGGGCTGTGACGGCTGGAGGCAGGGGGCACCGGGAGCCGTGACGGCTGGTGGGAGGAGGCACCGGGGGCCATGACGGCTGGTGGGAGGAGGCACCGGGGGCCGTGACGGCAGGGGGCACCGGGGGCCGTGACGGCTGGAGGCAGGGGGCACCGGAGGCCGTGACGGCTGGAGGCAGGGTCACCGGGGGCCGTGACGGCTGGTGGCCTTGGGGCACCGGGGGCCGTGACGGCTGGTGGCCTTGGGGCATCGGGGGCCCTGACGGCTGGTGGCCTTGGGGCATTGGGGGGCCATGGCGTTCAGTTGCGACATGACTGTTTTGGCCAGGCTCTATGGCTCAGTTGATCTTTTCCTATCCGTTTCTTTGTATGTTCATATAAAAGCCATGCATTATACATGATGGAGTATAGCAAATGACATTATTCTTGAATGAATATTCTGATTTGGATAAACAACATTATTTTTTGTTGACTGCTGTGAAATCATTTAGCATTTTATATGGCAGTTTGAGGCTGCAAGGTATGACATTTTTTAAAAATTTTTTTGTT
This sequence comes from Heterodontus francisci, assembly GCF_036365525.1. Lineage (NCBI taxonomy): Eukaryota > Metazoa > Chordata > Chondrichthyes > Heterodontiformes > Heterodontidae > Heterodontus > Heterodontus francisci. Next base: position 219,237,508 of record NC_090371.1, read on the forward strand.
TAGAGATACAGCACTGAAACAGGCCCTTCGACCCACCGAGTCTGTGTCAACCATCAACCACCCATTTATACTAATCCTACATTTATCCCATATTCCTACCACATCCCCTCAATTTCCCTACCACCTACCTATACTAGGGGCAATTTATAATGGCCAATTTACCTATCAACCTGCAAGTCTTTGGCTGTGGGAGGAAACCGGAGCACCCGGCGAAAACCCACGCGGTCACAGGGAGAACGTGCAAACTGTACACATGCAGTACCCAGAATCGAACCCCGGTCGCTGGAGCTGTGAGGCTGCGGTGCTAACCACTGCGCCACTGTGCCACCCTAATGTACATTAAACTATTGCAAAAATATTGTGAATCTCTTGATGCTTTCAGTTGAAATGAAAAGTGTAACTGTCAGGTGTGTTATTCAATATGTCTGTGCTTGAATTATTTCAGTATTGTTCTGTGCTAGGCCCAGGGTTGTTTTCCAGCTCAAATCAACCTGGCATCTCCACCCAAAGAGGGGTGCATACTTGTTACGGACATCAGTCTAGAGACTCGCACAACCCAAAAGTAATACAGGCATTTTAGATTGGGGTACCCTTTTCTAATCAATGAAATACCTATCACTATCGCTTATCATTCCATGCAACGTATACAATCTTTTGATCGAATCCCAAAAAGATGGGAGAGAGAATATGGACAAGGAAGTATTCAAAATAAATGCAGCAATCAGGAAAAATATTAATTATGATCAAGTACATTGGAACAAGTGGAGGCCTTTCAGCCGCCCAAGCCTATTCCATGAGATCCAGAAAATAAATTGTATCTCACGGAGGTTGTGAATGTTTTAATTAATTGACATGATGCAGTGTGTTTCTCTTGGTGAAAATATTTAGATTTGAAAACATTTTCACCAAATATTTCTACGTTTCATCAAAAAATCACTATCAAAAATCTTTGTTGATATGTTAACAAAAAAGTCTCCGTATAATTCGGTTACATTCATTTTGTACTTGGTATTCTCTTATGATTATATTTGTAAAAGTTATATAAAACTTGTTTTAATTGCCTCCTTCAATTTACAGGTGTTTGAAGTTTTTGGTCCAGTTTCTCATCCATTCTACGTTCTACGTTTCAATTCTGTTGAAGACGTTGCTGCAAAGGAAATCAATCTGCAGGAACAGTTATACTTTGCCCCTGCGGTAAAGGATTTCACTCAGTACATCTTCACAGAGCAACTGAAGAAGTAAGTTAATTTTCATACATTTTACATTTCCACCTTACATTTTAATAATTCTTCAGTAAAGAAAAGAATTGTCATTAATACAGTAGTGAATTTATGGTGTAGCATAGCCAAACAGTTTTTTTTCCAATTCATTTTTTATTAATGAATGCTTGGTGACTATGTGCAGCAGTAATGATGCAAGACTGAGGAAGAATGTTCAATGTCTTTAGTTTACTTGTTTGTCTCTATAATACTTGGTATATTTTGGGGGAAAAAAATGAAAATTTGCTTTAGATTTTGGAATAAAAGTTCTGTTACTTTGTAGTGGCAGTTTTTTTCAATCCAAAGTCAGTATTGTACATTTTTCTTTGTAACTCTTGAATAAAAGTTTATGATGGTGTTATGTACGGATTGTATAGGCCGAGTAGAAAACCTGCAGATTTTCCCTGTCTGATGTTAACAGTTTCCATTGATTTGAAAGTTGTCTTCTGCAAAATTTTGAACATCTTTGACCCTTGATTCAGCATTATTTGGCGCAAGGAAGATTATATTTTTGATGATGAAATCTGCTCAGAATGATAGAATCCATGATTGTACATAGCATGGGTGAATTTCAGGTAAATGCAAAGTTTGTTGTTGAATTTTGAGATTCAAGGCATCAATAGGGACTCGAGAAATAGGAGCCCATCTAGCCTGCTCCGCCATTCAATCCGATAGTGGCTGAGCTTAGGCTTCACCTCCACTTTCCCACCCACTCGCCATATCCCTTGATTCCCTGTGACACCAAAAATCTGAACTTGATGGGCCAAATGGCCTCCTTATGTGTCGTTATGACTCTGATTTGTAGGCCTGCATAAGCCACATGTAAACAAGGATGGATTGAACAAAGATTCCTAACATTCTTGCGCCAAAGGCTTTCCATTAAATTATTAATAAAGGTGAATATAGATAGATAAGTCAGGGGAATAAAGTATGAGATCAGACATGATCTAATAGTTACTAGAGACATGGAGCAATGTACTGTAGTTTGACTTATCTGGGATTTGTTGTTTTCTAGTTTTGAATAACTCACTGGAGTCTTTAAGCAACTAATTTTGAGATGATGAAAACTGTGCCTGTTAAAAAGATGGCTTAGCCCATGAGCCTTTCTTGAATTATAAGCAAATGTCTTCCATTGTCATTGCTATTAAAAATGGATTCCATGGGAAAACTGACTGGCACTATAAATTGGAGCATTGTCCTTTCATTTTTATTTAAATTTAATGCAGGGTTATGTGAGGTGATCTATTTTGGGAGGAAGATACCCTTAAGTGATAAAGCTTTAAAAGGGATAAAGTAAGAGGATTAAATATTCCAATACATAAATCTTTAAAAGTTGGAGGATAAGGATCTTTTCAGCTTCTAAATGGTTTTCTGTAACATCTTTGAGTAAGGATTCCATTTTCTTTCTTCCCACCAACAATGAACTAATCGCTCTATAATTCCTTGGACTTGCTCTATTTCCCTCTGTCATTATTCCTTTTCTGATGAATTTTTATATATATGCAGTAGTCATAGAGAGGTACAGCACCGAAACAGGCCCTTCAGCCCACTGAGTCTGCGCTGACCATCAACCACCCATTTATACTAATCCTACATTAATCCCATTTTTCCCTCTCACATTCCCACCTTCCCTCAATTCTCCTACCTACACTAGGGGCAATTTTTACAATGGCCAATTTACCTATCCACCCGCAAGTCTTTGGCATGTGGGAGGAAATCGGAGCACCTGGAGAAAACCCACGGAGTCACAGGGAGAGCTTGCAAACTCTGCACAGGCAGTACCCAGAACCGAACCCGGATTGCTGGAGCTGTGAGGCTGCTAGCCACTGTGCATACTGTGCGGCCCTAAGTAGTGTCTCTGCAATCTCTTCCCTCACTTCTTTTAGTATGCACAGATGCAATCCACCCAGGCCGCAGGTTTTATCCTCTCTAAATTTGATTAGTTTGTGAATTATATCCCCTCTTTCTATCTGAAATGTCTTTACATCTTTTTTGTACTCTTGTAATAATGTCATGCCCACCATATTAGTCTCCCGTGTATATATCAAGCCAAAGTAATTATTTAATATTTCTGCCATTTCGCTGTCATTGCCTGACAGTTTATTGGCTCTTAATGGCTACTGATTTTTCTTTTATTATTTATCTTTCTGTAGGCTATTTCTTTTCACATTCCTCAATGATTTAATTTTATATTCCCTCAGCCTTCATAATTCCGTTTTTGGCTTTTTTCATAACCTTTTTGTATTCCCTTTTATCACTGTCTCCTTTGATGTGTTATATACTTTGTGTATGCCTTTTGCTTTTGTTTCAATTTTGCCTTTACTTTTTTTCATCCATATTGTTTCATTACTGAAACAAAAACAAGAAATGCTGGATTCACTCAGCAGGTCTGGCAGCATCTGTGGAAAGAGAAGCAGAGTTAACGTTTCGGGTCAGTGACCCTTCTTCGGAACTGACAAATATTAGAAAAGTCACAGATTATAAACAAGTGAGGTGGGGGTTGGGCAAGAGATAACAAAGGAGAAGGTGCAGATTGGACCAGGCCACATAGCTGACCAAAAGGTCACGGAGCAAAGGCAAACAATATGTTAATGGTGTGTTGAAAGACAAAGCATTAGTACAGATTAGGTGTGAATATACTGAATATTGAACATCAGCAAGTGCAAACCTGAAGAAAAACAACCTGAAAAAAACAGTGGGTAAGCAAACTGAACAAACTAAGATGAAATGAAATAAATGCAAAAAAAGATTGTAAAAAATGTAAAAAGGAATGCAAAAAAAAAAAATCGCTCTACACCTCCATCCCCCACCAGGATGGTTTGAGGGCTCTCCGCTTCTTCCTGGAACAGAGGCCCAACCAGTCCCCATCCACCAACACCCTCCTCCGCCTGGCTGAACTTGTTCTCACATTGAACAACTTCTCCTTCAACTCCATGCATTTCCTTCAAGTAAAAGGTGTCGCTATGGGTACCCGCATGGGTCCTAGTTATGCCTGTCTTTTTGTGGGATATGTCGAGCATTCTTTGTTCCAGTCCTACTCAGACCCCCTCCCCCAACTCTTTTTCCGGTACATTGATGACTGTATTGGTGCCGTTTCCTGCTCCCGCCCCGAACTAGAAAACTTTATCAACTTTGCTTCCAATTTCCACCCTTCTCTCACCTTCACATGGTCCATCTCTGACACTTCCCTTCCCTTCCTCGACTTCTCTGTCTCCATCTCTGGGGATAGGTTGTCTACCAATATCCATTATAAGCCCACTGACTCCCACAGCTACCTCGACTACACTTCTTCACACCCTACCTCCTGTAAGGACTCCATTCCATTCTCCCAGTTTCTCCGTCTCCGACGCATCTGCTCTGATGATGCTACCTTCCATGACACAGCTTCTGATATGACCTCCTTTTTCCTCAACCGAGGATTTCCCCCCACTGTGGTTGACAGGGCCCTCAACCGTGTCCGACCCATTCCCCGCACCTCTACCCTCACCCCTTCCCCTCCCTCCCAGAACCGTGACAGGGTTCCCCTTGTCCTCACTTTTCATCCCACCAGCCTCCATATCCAAAGGATCATCCTCCGCCATTTTCGCCACCTCCAGCGTGATGCCACTACCAGTCGCATCTTCCCCTCCCTTCCCCTGTCAGCATTCCGAAGGGATCGTTCCCTCCGCGACACCCTGGTCCACTCCTCCATTACCCCCACCACCTCGTCCCCGTCCCAGGGCACCTTCCCTTGCAATCGCAGGAGGTGTAATACCTGCCCATTTACCTCCTCTCTCCTCACTATCCCAGGCCCCAAACACTCCTTTCAGGTGAAGCAGCGATTTACTTGTACTTCTTTCAATGTAGTATACTGTATTCGCTGCTCACAGTGTGGTCTCCTCTACATTGGGGAGACCAAGCGCAGACTGGGTGACCGCTTTGCGGAACATCTCCGCTCAGTCCGCAAGCAGGACCCTGAGCTTCCGGTTGCTTGCCATTTCAACACTCCCCCCTGCTCTCATGCTTACATCTCTGTCCTGGGATTGCTGCAGTGTTCCAGTGAACATCAACGCAAGCTCGAGGAACAGCATCTCATCGACCGATTAGGCACACTACAGCCTGCCGGACTGAACATGGAGTTCAATAATTTCAGAGCATGACAGCCCCCCACTTTACTTTCATTTTTAGTTATTTTTTCTTCCTTTTTTTTTGGATTCCTTTTTACATTTTTTACAATCTTTTTTTGCATTTATTTCATTTCATCTTAGTTTGTTCAGTTTGCTTACCCACTGTTTTTTTCAGGTTGTTTTTCTTCAGGTTTACACTTGCTGATGTTCAATATTCAGTATATTCACACCTAATCTGTACTAATGCTTTGTCTTTCAACACACCATTAACATATTGTTTGCCTTTGCTCCGTGACCTTTTGGTCAGCTATGTGGCCTGGTCCAATCTGCACCTTCTCCTTTGTTATCTCTTGCCCAACCCCCACCTCACTTGTTTATAATCTGTGACTTTTCTAATATTTGTCAGTTCCGAAGAAGGGTCACTGACCCGAAACGTTAACTCTGCTTCTCTTTCCACAGATGCTGCCAGACCTGCTGAGTGAATCCAGCATTTCTTGTTTTTGTTTCAGATTTCCAGCATCCGCAGTATTTTGCTTTTATTGTTTCATTACTGGCTAGTTTGTTCTTACCTTTTCGTGGGATATATTTATCTTGGACTCTGTTGATTACAGTTTTAAATGTTTCCCACTGCTGTTCTATTTCGATGTTTCAGTAACTTTTTCCAGTTTACTTTCCCTAGGTCCATTATCATCCTGTTAAATCAGCTTTTTTTCCAATTTGTTGTTTTGGTCTCTATCTTAATTATGTTCTTAACCTTTGTGATCGCTATTGCCTAGATGTTTCTGCACCTCCTTTTCTTATCTGCTCTGGTTCATTTCCTATTACTAGATCCATCAGTGCTCCCTCTCTAGTTGGATTTTGTGCATACTGGGTAAGAAAGTAGTCCTGCACACATTGTTTACAAACTCCATTCCCTGTACGCCTTCCGCTGCCTCTTAGCAGTTTATTTGGAGGTAATTAGAATCTCCCATGGTTATTATTTTGCATCTTTAACTCATTTATTTACTTATGCATTTCTTCCTCCATATCTCTTCCACTATTGGGTCTATTTTAACGTGACCGATCCCTTGTTAACTTTTATTTCAATCCATATGGTTTCTATTTCTAACCTTCTGTTAGTTATGTCCCTTTTTTCCTGCTGCTAATGTTATCTCAAATTAGTACAAGCTACCCAACCACCCTTCTTCCTTCCCTATCCTTTCTTATTATGTTGTAATCTGCAATATTTAGTTGCCAATCCTGTTCCGTATTTCAGTTATTCCTACTGCACCTGGTTCCTTACTTGGATTATTGCTTCCAGTTCCCCTGTTTTATTTTGGATGCAGTGTGTACATTGCTGTATAGGCTGTTTAATTTGTCTTGAATAGTTGTTCCTTTTACTATATTTTTAATGAACAATCTTTTCAAACGTCTGTATAATTGTATTTGTTCCCTGACCATTTGTTACCCTTGTTCCTTACCTTGGCCTGGTGTGTACTTTCATCTCCTCTTTCTTTTATCGTCAGACGTTTTATTTTCGATGGATCCTCCCAGCCACCTCGTCTTACTAATTTCACGTCCTATTGACAGCCCTATTTATCCTATCCACTAGGAAATCTGTCCCACTCTGGTTCGGGTGGAGCCCATCCAAGTGTACAGGTCCTCCCTGTCCCAGTCCAATGCCTCGCCTCCATCATCCAGCTGGGTTGAATTGCTCTCACCTGGTTCCATTCTTAGCTATCTAATCATAGCCAGAGAATCACCTACAATTGCTTCTCTTCCTGCTCCCGCATCATTACCGTTGATCTCCCCCGATCTATGCTCGGGATCCTCCTATTTCTCACTTCATACTGCCCCTTGGTGACATTATCTAAAAACAGTGTCAGTTTCCATCTGTATACTGACGACACCCAATTCCCCCTCACCACCAACTAAGATGACCCCTCCACTGTCCTTAAGTTGTCCGATTGCTTGTACTGGGTGAGCACAAATTTTCTCCAACTAAATATTGACAAGACCAAAGCCACTGTCTTTGGTCCCTGCCGCATACTCTGCTCCCTAGCCGCTGATTCTATCCCCTTCCTTGTAGCTGTCTGTGGCTGAACCGTACTGTTCGTGACCTTGGTGTCGTACTTAATCCCAAGACGTTGAAGGTGGAATATAAATGCAAATTGTTATTGTCGTTAAGCTAAAGGATGTCCATTTAAGTTAGTGAAAAATTTGTTTGAAAGAGATATATTCGAAATAACTTCTTTATATGAGAGGTGATAAGTGTTTGATTATAATCTGTCAAGCAAGCTAATAGCTTCAAGGATATTTGGAATTGAACATGTCAGTGGAACTGTCAAATTTGTATTGAATGGAGCTGTCAGTCATGTTCCAACCTTTTGATTTGCTTCTTACTCCAGTAAAATACTCCATGTAGATTAAAAAGTAATTTTCTTTTGCAAGTTCTCCCTGTGTCTGCGTGGGTTTCCTCCGGGTGCTCCGGTTTCCTCCCACATGCCAAAGACTTGCAGGTTGATAGGTAAATTGGCCATTAGCAATTGCCCCTAGTATAGGTAGGTGGTAGGGAAAAATATAGGGACAGGTGGGGATGTGGTAGGAATATGAAATTAGTGTAGGATTAGTGTAAATGGGTGGTTGATGGTCGGCACAGACTCGGTGGGCCGAAGGGCCTGTTTCAGTGCTGTATCTCTAACCTAAACTTAAAAACTAATGTAGTAGAATTTTATGCTTTTGACTTCAATCTTTTAATCAGCAATTGAATGATTGAGAGATTGAAAAAATTAAGCACTATTTATTTGTTGCAAATTTTTAAAGAGTTTGTAAAATCCTCAAAGATGGGTCTCAGTTGAATAAATACATTGTTATCCATTATCAAATTTCCATCAGTGGAGGAAAATTAGAATCATGGGCTTAACGAGAGCTACGAAAAGAGTCTACTGCTGTTGAGTCTTATCCTTTACCAGATTACACAAGGCATCCTTAAAGTAGATTTTAGTTTGATGTCCTTAACTTTCCTAAAAGCAATTTCCCTTCACAATAGTAATGCCTATCTTATGATAGAAATAAATGAAATCTTTGGGGAGAATGTGGTCATTTATTGCTTTTCCTTTGATAGAAAGCAAGATGATCACTCATTCATTTGGGAATCTAGCTTGCTGTCTGAAATATCAATTTTATTACAAAGTTAACCCCAGTGATACTTTCCTGTTCCATGGATCCTTTCTTTGCATTGTAGTAGTTTCTTAGAATTCAAGCACATTTCTCAGGATTCAGTTCAAAGGTTTCTATTGGTGTTGTTGATGGTTTGTCCAGATTTTCTCAATCAACTCAGAATTCCCCAGGGTTTTGCTTGCTGTCACCCATCTTGTTCTTGCGATCAATAACTTCCAATCCTTTTCTTCCTTTTGCTAATTTATCTATTCTACAGTTATCAACTTCCTTCACTTTGCAGATCCCTTTACAGTATTTCTCAGTGCATTGATTGATTACCCCAAATCTCCTCTTCATTGAATTATTATGGGGCAGTGGGGTGCGTCAATTTTAAAGTTCTCATCCTTGTTTTCAAATCCCTCTATGGCCTCGCCCTCCCTGTAATCTCCTTCAGCCTTAGAGTCCCCCGAGATCTCTGCGCTCCTCTAATTCGGGCTTCTTTAGCATCCTGGTTTTAATTGTTTTACCTTTGGTGGCTGTACCTCAGCTGCCAAGGCCTTAAGCTCTGGAATTCCCTCCCTACACCTCTCTACCTCTCTTTCCTTCATTAAGACTTTCCTTCAACCGTACCTCTTTGATCGAGCTTTTTAGCATCTGTCCTAATATCTGCTTATGTGGCTCGTCACCAAATTTTGCTTTATAGCACTCCTGTAAAGCACCTTGGGGACGCTCCACTATGTTAAAGGTGCGATATAAATACAAGGTTTTGTTCCTGGTGCCTTAGTTCTTGAAATTTCATCTCTTACATAAGTCCAAAGAAGACATACTGTCTTTGATAGATTTATCTTCAGTCCTTCCTCAGCTATGAGCATTCTTGGCCTCACTGTCTCAAATGAAACTCCCATATCTTCTCTATTGCTAAAGCTGAAATTTCCTTTTGTGTCAAACACTTCCTCCACCCACCACCCCTCTCAGTAGCAAATCTACCTAAGATTGAATTATACTGCTTCCATTCCTGGGTATGCTCTTCTGTCACGTCTCTTGAATGCAAACAAAGCTTATCACGCAGTGGATAATCGTTCTATCAGCTCTAGCCTCCAGCATTTCCCCTGTCTATCTTTCTTTCCCCCCGCCTATCACATTTTTTCATTTTTTTTGCTATTTCAATCATACTGTTCAGGTCTTTACGTTCTCACTTTTCCTCTCCTGTTCCTTCTAAGATTCAATTATTTTTGCTACAAATTCATTATGTTGAAATCATGATGCATGTCCTGCTGTAAACTGTGCATTCCAAGGACATCAGAACTGTGCGGCGCCTTGCCTGCTTTCATCTTCCTTTTCCTCTAACTATATGCTTAAGTAGCTTAACCTCTATTTCTTGAGAAGACTGACTAAATCTCACGTGCTTTTCAACTTGGTGCTATCGTCCACTATGGGCTTGGACCCCAAACTGTTTGTAATAGTACAGATAATGGGTTATCAAACTGAAATTTAACCTAGTTTTTACTGTCGAGCTTCACTTTAAAACTGCTAGTTAACAGTCCATCACCTGCAAGTGGGCGCCTGACTAGGTGTTAATTATTGTGGCTGGCAGTGGGCTGACCGGTTGTAATTAGTGTATTTCTGAAGATATGCATTAGGGGATATGTCTCTGTGTCAAAATCCTGGAACTCCCTTCCTAACGGCACTGTGGGTGTACCTGCACCCCAAGGACTGCAGCCGCTCAATAAGGCAGCTCATCACCACCTTCTCGAGGGTAATTAGGGATGGGCAATAAATGCTGACCTAGCCTGTGATGCCCACATCCCACGAACGAATAATAAAAAAAAAATCTGTTAACATACAGAGTTGGGAGAATCTGATAAACGGAGTGACTTGCTAAACCAGGGTTGTCCAACATACAGCCCGCAGGCCAGAATCTGGCCAGCCAAAGGTTTCAATCCGGCCCGCCAATCCTGTTAGCGGGCTGCCCGTGACTTGACTTTGACAGCAGGATCTCTGGGACTGGCCAGTAGCAATTGGAGGAGGGGCGTAGATTGGCTTTGATTGACGGCTTTCTTATTAAAGTGTACATCTGGCAGAGGGGGTAGGTGGGACCTGCATCTGACAGACTATGGATGCCTGTCTGTGATTGGTCACTGTCTTTGGCAGTGGGCTGCCCGAGTGGGGTGAGTGCAGATTGGCGGTTTGCGGCGCAGGTGCATTGGGATCAGCTGCCCCTGCTGTTGTTGGGAATTCAGGGAATGAGCAAATGAATGGGAATGGCTGCTGCGGTGGGTGGGGGGCGGGGGGGGGGGGGTAGCGAGAGAGAGGCCGAGGAGCGAGCAGGAAGCAGGCCAGCGCACAACCAGAAGCCTGAAGTGGAGCAGCGCTGAGGGAGCACAGAGAGAGAGAGAGTCCTTTAAAACTGCACTGGCTTGGCGAGCAGAGGGGGTGGTGGGGGGGGTACGAGTGCGGAAAGAGAGGGTGGAGAGAAGGGGGGGCACGAGAGAGGGGGGGAGAGAGAGGGACACGAGGGTGGGGAAGAGAGAGAGAAGGAACACAAGAAGATGGACACGGGCACAGAAGAGCAGGGGGATGCAGGGGAGAGAAAGAGATCAAGATCACTCCTGAAAGATGGACATCTATCTGGAATACTCCACGTTGCTGCATCAACTGCTGTACGGTCAGACATTGACTACATATACAAGCAAAAGCAATGCCAGGTATCTCACTTACTTTCTCATCACTATGTTGAACACTAATTTAATAAATTAGTCTTCTCATTTAAAACTTGTTCACAAAAGATGCACTTTTTTTGTTGTTTTGATTAATAGTAAGAACATTTTACAAAGCCTTTATCTTTCCTAAATTTGTTCACCGGCCCCATGTAGGACAAAAATTGTGATGTGACCCCTCACACGAAAATGTTGGACACCCTGTGCTCTCAAATGTTTATGTATAGTAGTCATAGGAGATTCAATTGTCAGGTGGCTAGATGGGCGTTGCTGCAATCGCTGACATAAGTCAAAAGACATTTGACAAAGTACCACATTATAGACTTATCAAAATTAAAACCAGTTGAATTAAAGGGACATTGATAGTGGCAGGATACAAAATTGGCTAAGGGAGGTGTAGTGAGTGGTTATTTTTCAGACAGGAGGAAAATGTGCATTGTCATCCCCCACAGGTCAGTTTTTGATCAATATTAATGATCTGAACCTGGCTACAGTAGACATAAGTTCAAAGTTTGCAGATGACAAATTCGAAAATGTAGTAAACAATGGAAAGGCTAGTAGCAGACTTCAGGAGGACATGGTCAGACACATGGCAGATAAAATTAATCGCAGAGTAGTAGTAAGGAGAATGAAGAGAGGCAATATAATGGTAAAATTTAAGGAGGTGCAGAAACAGTGGCACCTGGCAGTGAATGTACACAAGTCTTTGTGGTAGGACAAATTGAAAGGGCTGTTGGAAAGACATATGCAATCCTTGACTTTATTAATAGAGGAATAGAGTACAGGAGCATGGAATTTATTCTAAACACTGAGTTGGCCTCAGCTGGAGTGCCGTGTTCAATTCTGGGCACCACACTTTAGGAATGATGCCACGGTCTTAAAGAGGGTGTGTTAGAGATTTACTGGAATAATAGGGATGAAGGACTTCAGTTATGTGGATGGACAGGAGATGCTGGAGTTGTTCTCCTTAGAGCGGAGAAGGTTCAGAAGAGACTTGATAGAGGTGATCAAAATTATGAGCAGTTTTGATAGAGTAAATAAGGAGAACCAGTGGCATAAGGGTCAATGACCAGAGGAAACAGATTTAAGATAATTGGCAGAAATTTCCCCTTTAGAGGCACTGTCTCTTCTGGATTTTTAACTTGCAACATTCCAGTGCAAAGATCATGGACTTGGCTGTACCCATTCAATTTCTAATATATGGTTCCAGTAAATTCTGGACCATTGTTAATATTTTTATGCTACTGGGAGCAGAAGCCCATAGTAAAAAAAAAAAGTACCATTTCCCTGAAAGGGTAACTAAATTTTCTATTTAAACTGTAGATTTTTGTTAATCTTCGCAAAGATTTTTTTGTATTCATTGGCTTTAGCCAAGTAAAAAAAATACATGCACAGGAGGGCAGTAAAGATGGTGACCCAGAATAGAAATATCCAAAATTATGTGGAGTTTTGATGGAACGAGTATGGAGGAACAATTTCCTTTGGCAAGTGGGTCAGTTACTAGAGGTCAAGGTGTAAAATAATTGGCAAACAAAACTAGTGGGGAAATGAGAAATTACTTCACACAGAGGTTGTTGAGATCTGGAATGCACTACATGAAAGTGTGATGGAAGCATAGGAACTTTCAAAAGACAGTTAGTCATGTACTTGAAGAGGGTGCATTTTCAGGGGAAAAAGCTATGGTGTGGGACTAAATTGAACAGCTTTTTCAAAGAGCTGGTGCAGGCGAACTGAATGACCGCCTTCTGTGCTGGAATATTCCTTAAGAAGTAAAACCAATTATAAGCTACACAATTTCAGTTTTTAAAAAATGGGTGTAGATGAATAATTACTAAGTTTGAACCAGCCAATCTAGCATGATTCACCGTGGCATTTGTATTGTCATGCCCAGAAAAGGCTTGTCCTATTCATAACTTTAAACATGGACTATTTTCAGCATAGCATCTTCTGGAACTGAATTTCCTTTTATTTTAATGTCCATTGTCACTGCTCTGGGGACATGGGTTCAAATCCCATCATGGCAAATGGTGAAATTTGAAGTCAATTAATAAATCTGGAATTAGAAGCTACTCTATTTGTGACCATGAAACCATTGTCGATTGTTGTAAAGACCCGTCTGGTTCACTAATGTCCTTTTGGGGACTCCAGACCCACAGTAATGCAGTTGACTCTTAAATGCCCTCTGAAGTGGCCTATCAAGCCACTCCGTTCAAGGATAATTAGGGATGGGCAACAAATGCTGGCCTAGTCAGTGACGCCCACATCCCACAAATGAATAAAACTAATTGTGGTTAATTTAAAAGTAGACATGGGCTGCAAAGATGGCCACTGAAGGTCAGCAGACCTTCGGCCTGTGTATTCAAAAACTGACTCACTGGCTTGAAAGGACAAAAGGATACCTTCCAGACTAAGAGGTGTCATCAATGCCCATCCTGGAGATGTTCCTGAATTGAACGGGTTTCTCCTGAAACAAAGAAGGTGATTGTCTTTACCCCCTCTCAGAATGCATATTTTACAATAAACCAGGATGGGACTAATCAACCTGGACCCGACCATATTTGGAAAAGAAACTGAGAAGTCACCTAGCGGGGCAGCCATGTTGGTCTCCTTTTAAAAACCTTTAAAATACAGACTTCAGAAAAAGCAGCAAGCAAACAAGGCAGTACCATCATGCCTTAAAAGAACTGGAGGCTGTAATATCTTAAGATCTCCAAGCCTGTTCCTTTTCAAGTCCACCAGTACAGAAAACCAACCTCCGAGTAATAAGTCTACAAGCAACTAACTTCGTGACCAGCTGAAAATCTTCATCTTCGACAGAATCTTGCAATGAATGTGATATCCAACTCTGGCTATTGAGCCCACCTAACTGCACGTTAGGAGTGAAAACGCCGCCTTCGCCGGGCCTGCAACGCATGCCTTTTCCCTAAGATGAGCCAAGTCACGTGACTTGCAAACTATTCCTTTGCTTGTAATTTGTGAAAGTGTACTACCCTTTTTAGCGGCTTTCTTTCTTAAGTGTGGTTTTTGTGTGAGTGGTAGCATTAGACTTTCGGGTTGAACATGTGAATAAAAATAATCCTTTCTATTTAAACCCACGAAAAGCGTGCTGCTGGCTATTCACATTGGCCATACACTCACGGGGTTAAGAAACACACGCATCTTCCTGGTCAAAAACACACTCATTAGGGACAGTAAAGGGAAAAGAACTGGGGTTTCAGTTGTGTCTCAATTCTGTCCTTAATAGTACATTTATGAGGTATGACTAACTGAAGAAAGAAACTGTAGCTGTTGAATTTAATTATTCAGTCTCAATTCATTTTTACTTTAAATGAGGCATCTTTTATCAGCTGTTGCTATTTGAAAGGCACCATCAAGTCTCTCCTCAATAAGTTTTGTTATTGTTCACATTTACATTCTCAATACGTGTAAACAATTGATCAGAAATGGTAGGGCAGGAAATGTTAATATTTTAAATATTGTTGGTACACGAATGCATTATATTAGTCCCAGAGAGATTTAATGAAATTGTGTTGAGACTTAATGTTACATGGTATATTGGAATTGCAATGATTGGAAGAAAACACAAATTTCTGAAAGGTTATGATGAGAGCTCTGTAGCTCATAATAACCAAAATAGAAATAGGCTGTGAACAAGATGAATTGGGAGCATCAGCAGATGTGCTCATATGGAGAACTGTCAGGCTTTCTGATATAAACTGATTTTTGAGATGTATTTTGCAGTACCAAATAAAATCGCAGGAGAACATTTTATCAGCTATAGCTGTGGTTGTGGGTGCATTTAAACACGTGCTTCACACATATTGGCAGATGAAGGGAAGATGGGATACAGTTCCACTTCTTTGTGTTCTTGGGTTTGTTAACCTGGAAAAAAGCATAACTGCCAAGGAAGAGCAGAACAGGAAAATATTCTTTCAGCATTTCAGTTAGACAGTGGTCAGTGCAGCGGTGAAAACTGCAAAAGATGCAAAATGGTTTAATGAAATGCATGAGATAGTAAATGTTTTGCATGATTACTTTCTCCAACTATTTGCAAACGGGGATTTGAACGATATGCCTCCAGGGACAGATATGGACAAAATTAATGTTTTTGAATAAATGAGATGGCAGGCTAGACAGACTAAAAGGGATTAAAATTTATAAATCTCCAGGGATAGGTGGCACTTATACAAAGGGCTAAAAGAAATTATGAAGGAGATTGGTGAAGCATTGGCTATGATTGAGGGATACGCTGGACACTCTGGTGGTACCAGTAAATTGGAAACAAACTACCATGTTGCCCATATTCAAAAAGAATGAGCAAAATAGATACTGACGACTTTAGATTCTAAACTCGCCAGTCCCTGCTCTTTGGTGTGCAGCCTGCACCATTTCCTACTTTGATTGTCTATTGATGTTGATTGCTGTTGAACAGAATTGGGTGAAGGGTTTACTGCACTTTAGAAATCTTGTGTTTTATGCAGTTTCTCTGCAGTGAGCTAACCCATTTATAATGAGCATAAATGGTCTGTCAAGATGTGGCCTTTCCAGAAGTATTTCTTTAAAGCAAGACTCTTCCATTAATACTTTCGATCACTACATTAAAGTTATGCGTATTTAATTCAGAGCTACACTTTCCCTGAATTTGTTGGAAGAGGAGGAAGACTGAAGAAGGCATCCCATGGAGATCTGATTGTGCTGGAGGTGAACCTCTTGAAACTGACATTACCTAAGCAGCATATCTACAGGCTCCATTACAGCTACCTGGCAGTGTTGGAAGAAAACTGCCTTTGCCGGCTCGGATTGATCAGAGAGGTTGTTAGGTTTGTGTCATCTGCGGAAAACAGATTTGCAGCTTACCTCTATCTTATGACTGACTTTACCAGTAACACTAAAGGTCATTATGGTCCTCAAACTGTATAATTCTCGTTCCTTCCAGACTCCCATGGGAGACATCTATAAAATATTCCAATTTATATTACTAATGTGTCACACGGGTGACTAATGCATTGTTCAGCAGAATGAACTCATACATCACCTTTCCCATTGACCAACATTTAAGGGATCTGCCCAATTTCGTTATATTGCAGAATTCCCCAAAGTTGAGGGGCCTGCGATGGCATGTCACCATCCAGACCCTTGGATAAAATCTCATGACTTATATGAACAGAGAGAGTTTCTACTGGTCAGTAACACAAAACTGTATAAATTGAAGTTTGCTTTCCAATGAGGTCATGATTCATTCTTTCATGACCATTTCTGCTCTGCCTTTATTTGAAACAAAGGAAGATGGCAATGAATGCTCCTGGGAGACTAAAGTCACCCTCTTCAGCCATGGTGAATTAATCCTTACACTACTTCCATCAGTGCCGACTCCAGGCATGTCTCTGCTTCTGGGTAATCCCTCTGCAGATTGAATAATTTTCAAGTGAGTAAACTCTGGCCAGCATGGAGCTCAGCGAAGCCCTGCCTCAAGACTCTTTCAGTCAATCCCTCAGCATGTTGAAGCTGAACAGTGGAGCCTGTTGTAGTTCAGAGCCTGAAGCCATACAACAGTATGGATTAAGACCTCTGTAAAGATTTATATTGCCCTAAAATTAACTATCTTCTGAGTCTGCTGCATACCCTGATATTCTTTGGGGGTGGGGGAGCGTTGAGGATTTTTCTTTGCTCATAGTTTGCTATTTTTGTAATTGTGTCCTTTCGCCTAACGGTCCCTTGTGATTTATAAGCTGCATGCCTCTTGAGCAGTTCATCCTGCCTGCAGTTCAGCAAAGGAACAAGCAAGAAGCACACCGCAATTACTCCAATAAGCAACTTTCAAACTGTTAGTTGACCGCAGCAAAAAACAACTCCGATGGAGTAGTGGTGCCAGTGTTTCTTTACTGAGATAATTTGTAAAGTTGTTTTTCAACAAAATGGTGGAGCGACACAGCAGATCTGAGGACCTTGTTTCTCTCACCATCCACCTCTCTCTGACCGTTTCAACTCTGCTCACTGTCTGCCCCGGAAAAAAGACTTCTCCCAAGCCTCCTCACCAGTTGACTTCTAACTCCCAACTCCCCTTTCTGTGGCCCTTTACCTACCGTGACTCCACTGTCCAGCTATTTTTTTTTAAATCTCGTGGTTCTGCTTGGATTCCATCCCCTCAGATGCTTGTGGCCTCTCACCCCCACCATTCTCTCTGGTACGGTCCTCACTTCCATAACTTCAAATCTAAAGATAGCAAGCCTGACATTTGACTGGCCTGGTAATTTTGCCTCTTACCAAACTGGTTTGGCTATGTCAAGGAATACCATGTCTCCCTCTCATGGCAAAATCCTCCTATTGCAGGAACATCCGGGACTTTTAGGACAATCCTAGTATCATTTCTCAAACATACGAACGGACCAATTAGGAGCAGGAGTAGGCCATTCAGCCCCTCGAGCCTGCTCCACCATTTCATTAGATTATGGCTGATCTGATTGTGGCCTCAACTCTACTTTCCTGTCTACTTAATATAACTTTCGACTCCCTTGTCAATCAAGAATCTATCTAACTTAGCCTTAAAAATACTCAATGACCCCCAGCCTCCACTGCTCTCTGGGGAAGAGAATTCCACAGACCTCAGAACCCTCGGAGAAAAAGTTTCTCCTCATCTCCATCATAAATGGGAGACGCCTAATTTTTAAACTGTGTCCCCTAGTTCTAGTGTCTGTCATAAGGGGAAGTGTTGGATCTCATCAGTTACAAAGAGAGACGAAGTCCAACAGTAACTTTTAGAAACTTTATTGCAGTATATGGTTGTTAAATTGCAAGGATACAAAAGGAACAAAAAGCAAAACAAAAGAACATGCAAAAGAACAAAACAAAAGAACATGTGCTCACTACAGCAAGCCTTTCTTATAGTTATTCAAACAAAACGAGTAACGCCCCCCCCCCCCCCCCGCCCCCCCTTGTTTCTGAGTGGTTTGCAGACTTCTATTATCAGTGCATGATTGGTTCATTCGTCCCAGCATTTTATTTTTGCATTTTATTTCAGTAGTTTCACATCCCCCCCCCTTCTTGAACTGTTAGTCTGATTATTAAACAATAGGCTACTATTAAGCTATCTGCAGCTGTCCTGTTAGCTTCTGCTTGTTATTTTTTATAAATTGGCTTCACAGTTAGTTTGTTAGCCGATAAGCTTACTTTTGATCTGTCCCCACAGTCCCCCCTTTGATTCTTCAAACTTCTTTAAGAATCATTCCATCAATCCCACCTAGGTGCCTTTAATGGTCTCTACTTGTCTAAAAACAGCCTTCAACACCCAGAGGGCTGCGCTTAATACGCTGCTCACTTGTGCCACGAGGGGACGGTGGGAGCTCTGTAAGGGCATAAGCCTGGCAGGGGCTTCAGTTACTTGTTTACAACAGCACTTAATGTAAAGGAAAGTGTTAACGTGCAATTCCCTGGGCACTCGATTAGTTTCCCAAGGTGGAAAGGTTTGGTTAGCCAAAAGTAAGCAGATACTTAAAATGCATGCAAAGAGGATAATAAAAATTCTGAACATATTGGCAAATGGTAATTGTCCTGAGAGCAGGTCGGTGTTTAGTCACGAGTCGCTCATTTGACGTGAGAGGCGTGCATCCAGGCTGTCTTCCCTTCCACCATAACTGCTGCCTGGGTGGTCAATAGCACCTGGAAAGGTCCCTCCCACTTGGCGCCCAATGGTTCTTTATGTATTTTCTTCACGTAGACCCAGACTCCCGGGACGATGTCGTGCCCTCCTTCTGGTGGGTCACCTCAAGCTGCCGATACCTGCGAAGAAGCAGAACTGATAGCATTTGTTAGGTTCTGACAATATTCTAGTAGAGTGTCACTCATCGGGTGACAATCCGCTTTTCGCAAATCAATTGTTCCCAGCAGAGACATGGGTCTGCCTGTTATTATTTCAAATGGACTCAGGCCTGTAGTTCTGTTCGGAGTTGCCCTAATACTGCACAAAACTATCGGCAGTGCCTGGGGCCATGGTATTCCTTCCTGGTGATACTTGGATAGTCGTTGTTTTAGGGTCTGGTTCATTCGCTCTGCTTGGCTTGAGGACTCTGGGTGGTGAGGACAGTGTAAATCCCACTTAATGTTCAGTAGCCGACAGACTTCCTGACAGACGGAGCCTGTAAAATGAGTCCCTTGGTCAGAATCAATGCTGACCGGTACTCTCCATCTGGGGATGTAGTCTTTACACAAGACCTTAGCGGTGTGATTGGCCATGGCTCTTCTGACTGGGACTGCCTCTACCCATCTGGAAAATCTGTCGACAATGACGAGAATGCCGGTGTATCACTGGCAAGGTGGGAGGGTGATATAGTCAACTTGTAAGCACTGGAATGGGCCGGCTGGAGCAGGAGCTCTTAGTTGAGGCATTATCGTGGTGGGTCCTGGATTGTTTTTCTGACAGACCACACAGCGGTCAGCCACCAGCTGGGCATGTTTTATGAACCCCCGACCCCACCAGCTTTTCTGAAACCGAGCCGTCATCTGTTATGGGGCCAGGTGCCCCCAGGAGTGAATCTGTTGGGCTAAAAAGGGCATCAGCGCCTGTGGTGCGACTGGTCTCTCGGTGTCCCTTTGCCTCCAGATGCCGTCTTCACATAGCTTGATCCCTGTTTCTATCCAGGTCCATTTTTCGTCTTTGGGGCACTCGCTCTACATCATTTGTAGGTCTTGTGCCTAACTGGGTACATTCAGTTTACATATTTGCATCCGTGTGTCCGGGGAGTCACCCTGCCAGGTGGCTCCATTGGCTGCCTGGTAGGCTAGGGCATTCCCCTGCGCCTCTATGGTATTATCCTTCATATGGGCTTTACATTTCAGAATGGACACCTCTTGTGGTAATTGCATGGCCTCTAGCAAGTCTCGGACCTCTTTCCTGTTTCAGATAGGTGTACCAGCGGTGGTGAGAAATCCTCTTTTGCGCCACAGCTGACCAAAATCGTGAGCAACTCCAAAGGCGTATCGTGAGTCCGTATAAATATTAGCCATCTCCCCCTCTGCTATCCGACATGCCTCCGACAGGGCCTGTAATTCGGCCTGTTGGGCTGACGTCCCTGAGGACAGACATCCCGTCGCCACAACTTTGTGCAGGGTTGTCACCGCCCATCCTGCTTTCCGGGTACCGTTGTCAACAAAGGAGGAGCTGTCTGTAAAAAGGATTAAATCCGGATTGTTCAATGCCTCCTGCGCCGCTAAGGTTACTTCCTCTGTCTCTCTCATAGCCTCCACGCAATCATGCTCTTCCCCCTCTTGCTCCCCAGACAACAGGAGCATAGTTGCTGGGTTTACCGGGCTGGCTTGGACTATATGGAGGTTGGGGGCCTCTAGGACCGTTGTCCATCGGGTCCTTCTGGCTGCTGTCACTTGGGATACTCTATTCATGGATAGCAATGTGAGGACAGTGTGGGGACACTTGACTGTTAGCTTTTGATCCAATACCAGACCCGCAGTAGCCATCACAGCTTGGCATGTAGCTTCCATGGCCCTTAGGCAACTGCCCCATCCTAGGGCTACGGTGTCCAGTTTTCTCGAATAGTATCCAATAGGTCTCTGTTGGTCCCCATTCTCCTGTGTCAATATGGTAGTCATGTATCCCTCTTTTTCATGTACAAACAGGGTAAACGGTTTCCCATTGTCGGGGATTCCCAGGGCCGGCGCTGAGCACAAGGCCCTCTTTAAATTCTCGAAGGCCTCTTGTTGGTCTCTCATAAGGGTGACCGCTTCCTTCGAGGCCCGCTTCCCTTTCAAGAGATCATTTAACGGTTGAGCCAGTTGTGTGTAGGAGTCGATCCAATTTCTGTTGAAGTTACACAAACCCAAAAAGGACCTAATCTCCTGGATCGTGGTGGGCTGTTTGGCAGCCCAGATGGCTGTGGTCCTGTCCTGAGTAGGTTCCCTCTTTTGGAATCTTCTGTCCCAGGTACACGACCTCTTCTTGGACTATTTGCGCTTTGCCGATACTGGCCTTGTGTCCTCTCCGAGGAAGGTGGTCCAGCAGGGTACGCAGATCTTGTTCGTGTTGTTCATCCGTTTCAGAGGCTAACAGGATGCCGTCCACGTACTGGATGACCATGGAGTGCATGGGAGGTAACTCCCTCAAATGGTTTTGTAGGGCCATATGAAATACAGTAGGGCTGTTGTGGAAACCCTGTGGCAGCCGGGTCCAGGTGTACTGTTGTTGAATGGTAAAGGCGAACCACGGTTGGACCTCGGGTGCCAGTGGCACCGACCAAAATCCATTGGCCACGTCGACAACAGAGAACCATTCATGTTCCGGCCTCAGGGCATTGAATATCGTGGAGGGGTCAGCTACCAGAGGAGCCTTTTCGGTGCAGGCTTGGAGGGCCGAATGGCCTGTTCCTGTGCTGTACTGTTCTTTGTTTTGTTAATACACTGGTTAGCCCTTCTATAGTCAACAGTAAACCGCCAGGTCCCGTTTGGTTTCCGTACTGGCCACACAGGGCTGTTGGAGGTACTGTGTGTTTTAACCAGCACGCCTCGCTCCTCTAATTGTTTAATCACGGGTAAGATTCCTGCAATAGATGTTGGACTAATGGGGTATTGCTTAGTACAGGGCGGAGCAGATCCTGTAAACGTTGCCGGTTCCATTTGAAGTAGCCCACAATCGTTCTTATCCTGAGCCCATATTGGGTGCTCCCTCAGCTCCTCCTCCTTGAGACATCTGATAGACCATATTACCTGGCTGCTTTCAAAATGCAACGAGGAGTTCAGCTGGGTAAGAACGTCCATACCCAGAAGGGCCTGGTCCACTGGACCTATCCAGACTGGTGTTATCAATTCGTATGGACCAAGACCAATGTGTATGGGCTGAGTTTTCCTGATCACCACCTCATGGCCACCATCCCCGTGGGCGGTCTTAACTTTACCGTCCATCGGTTATAGAGTTCCCGTATCGTTGAGGTAGACATGTTAATTCGGCCCCAGTATCCAATCGGCAGTCTATATCTTGATCGCCCACCCTCGCGGTTATATACAATCCATCTCTTCGTTGTTCTATTAGTGCCAGGAGGGGCACCGAAAGGGCGAGGGAGGGCTGCGCTAGTTTTTTGCCGCACCAAGTAACGCCAATATCTCCTTCCGTTGCTGGGGTGACAACTGTTTGAATTTTTCTAGGTCATCGTCCTCAGGGGAGGGACCTGGTCTTGGTGCCGGATTGTATCCTTGCCGACCTCTTCCCCGTCCCTTCGCTCTACACATCCCAGCCCAATGGCCTTCCTTCCCGCAGTAGTGGCATGCCCTGGGTTGCCTATCTTGCGCCCTATCAGGGCCTTTGGGCGTCCAACCTGCCTGCAGAGCTCGGAGCTTTGCTCCCATGTCCCTGTCCAGCTGACTGCATCGATCAGTCAACTGTGCGTAGGTTACTCCTGTGCCTTCCCACTCTGGTAAGGTTACCTTCAGCAGCTTGGATAATTCTGGTTTTAGCCCTGCAATAAAGGCAGACTTCAAGGGCACAAAACGGGTATTGTCCAGATCCTCTGGAGCAATGTCCGTTATCCCCGAGTGTTCCAGCCAAGCAGATCTAAACCTCTCTTCATACTCCTGCACCTCTTCGGTACCTTTTTGCTGACGGGCTGTAATTTTATTCCAATCCGTCTTTGCGGGACAGAACGCTCGCAGCCACCGACTACTCGCAGCCCATCCGGCATGTAGTTGTTGCTCGTCCTCTCCCAAAGCAGTTTGGACCTCTCTGTTCAGTCTTCGCCCCGCTCGCCCGGGCACCATCACAGTCAAAATCGGTACCCCGTCCCATGGGTGGAGGTGGTAAATTCCCTTCAGACGTTCCAACTGTTCTCACATCTTCTGACCCCACTTTTTCGGGTCAGGCAATTCTTTAGACCATTTATCAATTTTCTCAGGATCCGCCGGGACATGCATCCAATAAGTGTTGTGCTCAGACGTGATCACCTCGTCTGTAATCCTCTTTTCCTGCTTGACCTTAATGTGTTTCTGTTTAAGGGGGGCGAGCTGCGCAAAAGGAAACTCATCATCAGTATCACTTTCTTCGCTGGAGGACTCAGCTTCCTCTATACCAGCTTCACGCTGTTGCGTTTTCCGTAGTTCTTTTAGTAACGACTCCAGATTCGGGTACAGGCGAGACGGTTGTGGTCGGTGGGGTCCGTCTTTTAATTTTTTTTTAAGTTCTTTATTTTCGGTTTCCAACCTTGCTTTTTCAGTTTCTAGTTTTTCTAATTTAAGCTTTTCCTTTCTCAGTTGTTCGCAGACCGCCTTCAGTTGGTCCTTCGTATTAGTCAGGTCGCGGTCGCGTTGAGACAGTTGAGCTTGTTGGATATATTCATTACGCTGTCGGATCTGGCCCATTACGACTAAGGACTATTGGGTCCATTCTTTATCCTTTAAACGGGTCGTTTTTCCCCAAACACTCTTTATATCTTCTAGGGACCACTCTCCCTTGGAGGCACTGTATTTCTGTTCAATTTCAGTACAGGTTTTAGCCAAATTAAATTGTTGCTCTATATATCCTTTTAACTGCTGAAGAATTTCATCTTCGGAAAAGTCTGGCAGGGTCTGCCTGCCTTTTACAGTGGTTGGCAACTGTCGGTTTCCTTCGTCAGTCATTGTACCAATTTTGTGTGGGGGAGGGGGTCTCGAGCCGTGGGGCTTCTTATACAGATGCTGTGGAGCTCTTCAGCCGGGCTTGTGTATTACCATCGAACACCGCCGATTTAGACGTCTATAAAGGGGGTCTCGAGCCTCGGAAGAGTTCGGGATCGCGTCGTGGAGTACCGAAACTAGACAACGGCCGAGGACTTTTTAAAGTAAAGAGGAGTCCTTACCTCCGGGGGCCGATATAGGTCCGATGTCCAGGGCTTCGGTCTTTAATCCTCCAGCGATCCTGCCGACTACGTCAAGTTGTTGGATCCCATCAGTTACAAAGAGAGACGAAGTCCGACAGTAACTTTTAGAAACTTTATTGCAGTATATGGTTGTTACATTACAAGGATACAAAAGGAACAAAAAGCAAAACAAAAGAACATGCAAAAGAACAAAACAAAAGAACATGTGCTCACTACAGCAAGCCTTTCTTATAGTTATTCAAACAAAACGAGTAACGCCCCCCCCCCCACCTTGTTTCTGAGTGGTTTGCAGACTTCTATTATCAGTGCATGATTGGTTCATTCGTCCCAGCATTTTATTTTTGCATTTTATTTCAGTAGTTTCACATCCCCCCCCTCCTTCTTGAACTGTTAGGCTGATTATCAAACAATAGGCTACTATTCAGCTATCTGCAGCTGTCCTGTTAACTTCTGCTTGTTATTTTTTTATAAATTGGCTCCACAGCTTCACAGTTAGTTTGTTAGCTGATTAGCTTACTTTTGATCTGTCCCCACAGGAAGCATCCTCTCAGTGTCCACTCTTAGATCCCTTCAGGATCTTGTACGTTCTCAATAATTAGCCATCCTTGTTTCCAACATCAAGTGAGCAAATCTTACAGAATTCTTCATCACAAGATTGAAATTATGTGCCGCTATCACAGACATCACTTCCTTCGCGGGATCAGCCTTGGCTCAGTTAGCAGTATTCTTGCCCGAGTCGGAAGGTCATGAATTCAACCCTCATTGCAGAGGCTTCAGCATGTATTCTCAGCTGACACTTCTGAGCAGTGCTGCGGGAGTCCTGCCCTTTCGGAGGTGCTGTCTTTCAGGTGAAATGATAAGCTTCCCCTCAGGTGGACTCGAGATTCCATGGCACTGTTAAAATAGCAGTGGGATTCTTCCGATGTCCTGACCAGCGCTTATCCCTCAACCAACACCTAAAACAGATAATATGGCATTTTTTCATTGTGCACAGCAAGCTCCAACAGACAACAAATTGACTACTGCATTTCCTACATTACAACTATGACTACAGCACTTTTTTTTTAAGTACTTCATTGGTTGGAAAACGCCTAGGGATGTTCTGAGGTGGTGAACTGTTTGATTTAAATAGATTTTCTGACAACATCATGTTAAGTGGCACAATACTGTTGCAAAGAAACATTGAGTGGACAGAACGGTGGCAGCTGGAGTTCAATGTTCAGAGATGTAAGATCATCCACTCAGACCTAGGAAAGATAGATCAAAGTATTTTCTAAAGGGTGAGTAGCTAGAAACTGTGAAGGAGCAGAGAGATTTGGGGGTTCAAATACAGAAATCACTAAAAGCCACTGGACAAAAGATAATTATAAAGGTTAATGCAATGTTCGTTTCATGTCAAGGGGACTAGAATATAAAGGAGTTGAATGTTAGTTACATAAAACTCTAGTTAGACCTCATCTGGAGTACTGTGTTCAGTTCTGGGCACTGCAGCTTTGGGAAGAGGTGCAGTGCAGATTCGCCAGAATTATACCGGAACTAAAAGGGTTAAAATATGAGGAAAATTTCATACAGTAATCTGAGTTTGGGTGGGCAAAAAGGAGCCTACAAGAAGAGTCAGTGTCCTGAGGTTAGGGAAAGGTTAAATTAGCGCAGTTCCTCCTCATTTCCTACCTGTGACACCTCCCCCTGTTGGGAGACTACTTGTGTGAGAGCACGATGTGTGATGACCTTCATTGTAAAATAGGGGCGCTATAGTGTTTTCAGGCCACTCCGTGGCCTCGCCCCTCCCTATTTCTGGAACCACCTCCAGCCCGACAACCCACTGAGATCTCTGCACTCCTCCAATTCTGGCCTCTTGCTCAGAGATCATCAGTTTCCTTCACCCCAGCATTGCCATATGTGCCTTCAATTGCCTAGGCCATAAGCTCTGGTATTCCCTTCCTATACTGCTCCACCTCTGTCTCCTCCTTTAAGACAGTCCTTAAAATCTACTTCTTGACCAGGCTTTTCGTCAGGTGTCAAATTTTGTTTGGTAATCGCTTCTGGAAAAGCAGCTTGAGATATTTAAAATGTTCAAGGTGCTAAATAAATGCAAGTTGTAGAAACTCTTTCCTCTGGTGGGGGTGTCTGCAACAAGGGGGCATAACTTAAAATGCGGTGATAGGAAGCATCTTTTCACACAAAGCAAATTGCAAATCTGGAAACCTCTCCCGTAAAAAGCTGCTGATGCTAGATCCATTGAAAATTTCACGACTGAAATTGATAGATTTTTGTTAGACAAGGGTATTAACAGTTATGGAACCAAGGCAGGTAAATAGAGTTAAAGTACAGGTCAGTCATGATCTAACCAAATGGTGGAACAGGCTCGAAGGGCTGAATGGCCTACTCCTGTTCCTGAGTCTTTCCTTGTTTCTTTCCCTGTCTGTACCTGTTTTCTTCCCACTACTGCATTTTCCCTGCCAGCCCAATCATTTTGCAACCTCTCCCTCCCTCCCAGACCTCACCTTATCTCCCCTATAACCCTGCCTGTCACGAAAAGCTCCTCCCCACCCAATTCCTGACCACTTAACTATCTCTTTTTGCTCAGTGTTGACTTTTTATTTATTCTTGGGATGCTGGTGTCACTGGCAAGGCTGGCATTTATTGTCCGTCTGTTCTGTTGTCCATCTTGAACTACTGCAGTCCACGTGATATTCTTTATTGCAGTTTGCTACAACTGAGTGGCTTGCTAGTCCATTTCAGAGGGCTATTAAGTGTCAGCAATGTTCATGTGGTACTGGCGTACACAAATGACAGGCCAGCTAAGGATGACAGGTGTCCTTCTCTAAAAGATATTAGTGAACCAATTAAAAGCATAGACTCAGAGTATGGTTACAGCACGCATGACAGCTATTCAGCCTGTCAAGTCTGTGCTGGCTCTCTAAGAGTAATTTAGTTAGTCCCACTCCCCCGCAGCCCAGCATCTCTGCTGGTAAGCCTATAATATGGCACTTTATCAAACACCTTTTAGAAGTCCATTTACATTCCATCAACCGTATTACTCTCATCAAGCCCCTCTATTACCTCAGCAAAAGATTCATTCAAGTTAAACACTATTTGCCTTGAACAAATCCATGCTGGCTTTCCTTAATTAATCCACACTTGTCCCAGTGACTGTTAACTTTTTCCCATTCTAAAAGCTTTCCTACCACCAAGGTTAAACTGACTGACCTGTAGTTGCTGGGTTTATCCTTGCACCCTTTTTTGAACAAGGGTTTAACATTTGCAATTCTCCAGTCCTCTGGCACCACTCCCGCATCTAAGGAGAATTGGAAGATTATGACCAGTACTTCTGCAATTTCCATCCTTACTTCCCTCAGTACCCTTGGATGCATCCCATCCAGTCCTGGTGACTTACCAGCACTGAGTATAGTACCTTTATAGTACCTCTCTTTATCCATTTTTAGCTCATCCAGTATCTCAACTACCTCCTCATTCACTATGATTTTGGCAGTAGCATCTTTCTTGGGTAAAGATGAATGCAAAGTACTCATTTAGTACCTCAGCCATGCCTTCTGCCTCCAGGCATAGCGCTCCTTTTTGTTCCCTAATCAGCCCCACCCCCCCTCTTATTAGCCTTTTACTATTTATATGCCTATTGAAAACGTTTTGATTCCTTTTTATGTTAGCTGCCAGTTTCTTTTCATGCTCTTTCTTTGTCCTCATTTCCTTTTTTTACTTCCGCTCTGAAATTTCTATAGTCAGCCTGGTTCTCACTTCTTATCAACCTGATATCTGTCATAAACTCCCTTTTTCTGCTTCATCTTATCCTCTATCTCTTTCGGCAGTCTGGGAGTTCTGGCTTTGGTTGCTGTACCTAGACAGTATCTGAATCATCTCTTTAAAGGCAGCCCATTGCTTGATTGCAATTTTGCCTGACAATCTTTGATCCCAGTTTACCAGAGGCAGATCTAATATGGGCGGCACAGTGGCGCAGTGGTTAGCACTGCAGCCTGTTAGCTCCTGAGACCCAGGTTCGATTCTGGGTACTGCCTGTGCGGAGTTTGCAAGTTCTCCCTGTGTCTGCGTGGGTTTTCGCCGGGTGCTCCGGTTTCCTCCCACAGCCAAAGACTTGCAGGTGATAGGTAAATTGGCCATTGTAAATTGCCCCTAGTGTAGGTAGGTGATAGGGAATATGGGATTACTGTAGGGTTAGTATAAATGGGTGGTTGTTGGTCGGCACAGACTCGGTGGGCCGAAGGGCCTGTTTCAGTGCTGTATCTCTAAATAAAATAAAATCAATAAATAAAAATAAATAAAAATATTGAAATTGGCCATCCTCCAGTTGTGTTTTTATTCTAGATTGCTCCTTGTCTGGGTTAGTATGACAATCCAACATGGACACGTTTACTGATAACAGCCTTTTAAGTTCCTGATTTTTAAAACTGAATTCAAATTATTAAACTGGCATGGTGGGATTTGAACTCATATTCTTTGGATAATTAGTCCAGTCCACTGGATGACTAGTTCAGGAACAACTATTCTAGTGAATGGTGTTCTTATCACACGCACCGTTCTACTCCCCTTGAACTTCCATCATCAAATAACCTACCCTTGAACTTTTCAATCCTTTCCAGCTATTACCTCATATCTCATGTCCCTTTCCTTTCAAATTCTTGCTCACCTCTCCCAAAAATCTTTTACCAAATTCCTTCAGTGTGGCTTTCTCTCTTCCCACAACACTTGGATCATCTAACCAAGTTGTCATGCCATCCTCTAACTGTAACAATGATGCTTTTCATTTTAATATGGCTATAGGAATTGATATTGGAAAATTTGCTGCGTGAAGTGTGACAAAAATGTGACAACAGTAAGTTAGTTTCCATAGATATAAAATTTCCAATATATCATAGATATGATAACTTTAATAATTTAACAAACATCTGTTCCATATCATTTGCAAGTATTGTGAGCAGTACATGTCCCAGGATGGGTTTTTTTGCAGAAAGTCCATGATAAATTATTTTTTAACTCCGCAAATTTTCCATTTATCATCAGTCTTTGTCTTTTGGTGCAAAACCAATTTTCAGATAATCAAGGCACGTTACCGTTTCTTCCTAATCTTAACCTTGGTTACTAGTTTCACAGTAACTTCATTGGACACCTTTTGAAAACCCAACGACATCTGCTGGATTAGCCTTGTACAGCATCTTGGTTACTCCCTCAAAGAATTCCAGTAACACACAATAATTTGAAGAAAGCAAAAGTGTCACAAGTAGAATCATAAGTAGTTGGTTGAATTTTTGATCAGCACCAACTATTTAAAAGCGTTGCATAGGCAGTAATAAATCGAATTCATACCAGTGTTGCTTAGCTGATAACCTCTTTCACATAAGGAAGTTTACATTGGCTATTGTACATTTACTTCTATATTATCTTTTACATGAGTTTGTCTAGGGTCAGAGCTATGGAAACGAAAATACAGTATTCCAGTTACGACTCCTACACTGTAATGACTTGGCTGTTTCCCAACTGCACAGAAGTATTATTAGTTTGCCTGAATATTATTCAACATACCACTTTTTACATTTGCTTGTGGTACCAATGTCGTTTGTTTTTAACATGCTTATCTTCTGTTTCTTTCTAAAATAAAAGGGTTTCTCTGTGTGAACAGTACAAAACCCAGTCAATGTACACAGTGACACAAAAATGGCATCATTTTTTTTAAAATTCATTCAGAGATGTGGGCGTCGCTGGCTAGGCCAGCATTTATTGCCCATCCCTAATTGCCCTTGAGAAGGTGGTGGTGAACTGCCTTCCTGAACTGCTGCAATCCATTTGGGGTAGGTATACCCACAGTGCTGTTCGGAAGGGAGTTCCAGGATTTTGACCCAGCGACGTGACAGAACAGCGATATAGTTCCAAGTCAGGATGGTGTGTGACTTGGAGGGGAACTTGCAGGTGGTGGTGTTCCCATGCATTTGCTGCCCTTGTCCTTCTAGTTGGTAGAGGTCGCGGGTTTGGAAGGTGCTGTCTAAGGAGCCTTGGTGCATTGCTGCAGTGCATCTTGTAGATGGTACACAGTGCTGCCACTGTGCGTCGGTGGTGGAGGGAGTGAATGTTTGTAGATGGGGTGCCAATCAAGCGGGCTGCTTTGTCCTGGATGGTGTCGAGCCTCTTGAGTGGTGTTGGAGCTGCACCCATCCAGGCAAGTGGAGAGTATTCCATCACACTCCTGACTTGTGCCTTGTAGATGGTGGACTGGCTTTGGGGAGTCAGGAGGTGAGTTACTCGCCTCAGGATTCCTAGCCTCTGACCTGCTCTTGTAGCTACGGTATTTATATGGCTACTCCAGTTCAGTTTCTGGTCAATGGTAGCCCCTAGGATGTTGATAGTGGGGGATTCAGCGATGGTAATGCCGTTGAATGTCAAGGGGAGATGGTTAGATTCTCTCTTGTTGGAGATGGTCATTGCCTGGCACTTGTGTGGCGCGGATGTTACTTGCCACTTATCAGCCCAAGCCTGGATATTATCCAGGTCTTGCTGCATTTCTGCACTGCTTCAGTATCTGAGGAGTCACGAATGGTGCTGAACATTGTGCAATCATCAGCGAACATCACCACTTCTGACCTTATGATTGAAGATAGGTCATTGATGAAGCAGCTGAAGATGGTTGGGCCTAGGACACTACCCTGAGGAACTTCTGCAGTGATGTCCTGGAGCTCAGATGATTGACCTGCAACAACCACAACCATCTTCCTTTGCGCTATGACTCCAGCCAGCGGAGGGTTTTCCCCCTGATTCCCATTGACCTCAGTTTTGTTAGGGCTCATTGATGCCATACTTGTCAAATGCTGCCTTGATGTCAAGGGCAGTCACTCTCACCTCACCTCTTGAGTTCATACTGTATATAAACCAGTACTTTAATAAAAGCAAAATACTGCGGATGCTGGAAATCTGAAATAAAAACAAGAAGTGCTGGAAATACTCAGCAGGTCTGGCAACATCTGTGGAGAGAGAAGCAGAGTTAACGTTTCAGGTCAGTGACCCTTCTTCAGAGCTGGCAAATATTAGAAATGTAAAAGGTTATAAGCAAATAAAGTGGGGGTGGGGCAAGAGATAACAAAGGAGAAGGTGTAAATAGGACGAGGTCTCAGAATAGCTGACTAGAAGGTCGTGGAGCAAAGGCAAACAATATGTTAATTGTGTGTTGAAAGACAAAGCATTAGTACAGATAGGGTGTTAACAGACTGAAAATTGAACAGCCGCAAGTACAAACATGAAAGAAAAAGTGGGTAAGCAAACTGAACAAACTAAGATGAAATGAAATAAAATAAACACAAAAAATATTTAAAAAAGGAAAAAAAAATAATAACTGAAAATAAAAGTAAAATGGAGCCCGTCATGCTCTGAAATTATTGGACTCAATGTTCAGTCCGGCAGGCTGTAGTGTGCCAAATCGGTGAATGAGATGCTGTTCCTCGAGCTTGCGTTGATGTTCACTGGAACACTGCAGCAATCCCAGGACAGAGATGTGAGCTTGAGAGCAGGGGGGAGTGTTGAAATGGCAAGCAACCAGAAGCTCGGGGTCCTGCTTGCGGACTGAGCGGTGTTCCGCAGTGCAGTCACCCAGTCTGCGGTTGGTCTCCCCAATGTAGAGGAGACCACATTGTGAGCAGCGAATACAGGATACTACATTGAAAGAAGTACAAGTAAATCGCTGCTTCACCTGAAAGGAGTGTTTGGGGCCTGGGATAGTGAGGAGAGAGGAAGTAAATGGGCAGGTATTACACCTCCTGCGATTGCAGGGGAAGGTGCCATGGGTGCCCTGTCTTCCCTTGTCAGCATTCCGAAGCAATCATTCCTTCCGTGACACCCTTGTCCACTCCTCCATTACCCCCACCACCTCGTCCTCTTAGCATGGCACCTGAAAGGAGTGTTTGGTGCCTTGGATAGTGAGGAGAGAGGAGGTAAATGGGCAGGTATTACACCTCCTGCGATTGCAGGGGAAGGTGCCGTGGGAAGGGGTCGACGTGGTGGGGGGTAATGGAAGAGTGGACCACCGGGTGTCGCGGAGGGAACGATCCCTTCGGAGTGCTGACAGGGAAGGGAGGGGAAGATGCGTTGGGTAGTGGCATCACGCTGAAGGTGGCTGAAATGGCCCAGGATGATCCTTTGGATATGGAGGCTGATGGGGTGGAAAGTGAGGACAAGGGAAACCCTGTCGCGGTTCTGGGAGGGAGGGGAAGGGGTGAGGGTAGAGGTGCGGGGAATGGGCCGGACACGGTTGTGGGCCCTGTCAACCACAGTGGGGGGGAATCCTCGGTTGAGGAAAAAGGAAGACATATCAGAAGCGCTGTCATGGAAGGTAGCATCATCGGAGCAGATGCGTCAGAGACAGAGAAATGGGAGAATGGAGTGGACTCCTTACAGGAGGCAGGGTGAAGAAGTCGAGGTAGCTGTGGGAGTCGGTGGGCTTATAATGAATATTAGTGGACAGCTTATCCCCTGAGATGGAGACAGAAGTCGAGGAAATGAAGTGTCGGAGATGGACATGTAAAGGTGAGAAGGGTGGAAATTAGAAGCAAAGTTGATAAAGTTCTCCAGTTCCAGGCGGGAGCAGGAAACGGCACTGATACAGTCATCAATGTACTGGAAAAAAAGTTGGGGAATGGGGCCTGAGTAGGACTGGAACAAGGAATGTTCGACATATTCCACAAAAAGACAGGCATAACTAGGACCCATGCGGGTACTCATAGCAACACCTTTTACTTGAAGGAAGTGAGTGGAGTTGAAGGAGAAATTGTAGCAGCTGCTCAGATGATACTACCTTCCATGACACAGCTTCTGGTATGTTTTCCTTTTTCCTCAACCGACGATTGCCCCACTGTGGTTGACAGGGCCCTCAACCATTGCTGGCCCATTCCCGCACCTCTACCCTCACCCCTTTCCCCTCCCTCCCAGAACCGCGACAGGGTTCCCCTTGTCCTCACTTTCCACCCCATCAGGCTCCACATCCAGAGGATCATCCTCTGCCATTTCCGCCACCTCCAGCGTGATGCCACTACCTAACACATCTTCCCCTCCCTTTCCCTGTCAGCATTCCGAAGGGATCGTTCCCTCCGCGACATCCTGGTCCACTCCTCCATTACCCCCACCACCTCGACCCTTTCCCATGGCACCTTCCCCTGCAATCGCAAGGCAGTTTAATACCTGCCTATTTACCTCTTCTCTCCTCACTATCCAAGGCACCAAACACTCCTTTCAGGTGAAGCAGAGATTTACTTGTACTTTCAATGTAGTATACTATATTCGCTGCTCACAATGTGGTCTCCTCTACATTGGGGAGATCAAACACAGACTGGGTGACCGCTTTGTGGAACACCTCCACTCAGTCTAAAAGCATGACCCGGAGCTTCTGGTTGTTGGCCATTTCAACACTCCCCCCTGCTCTCAAGCTCACATTTCTGTCCTGGGATTGCTGCAGTGTTCCAGTGAACATCAACGCAAGCTCGAGGAACAGCATCTCATTTACCGATTGGGCACGCTATAGCCGGCTGGACTGAACATTGAGTTCAATAATTTCAGAGCATGCCCCCACCCCCACCCCACCTTTTTTTATTTTGAGTTATTTTTTTTTTGTTTGTTTTTTTATTTTAGTTTGTTTCTACTGTGCCTACCCACTTTTTTTTTCATGTTTGTGCTTGGGGCCAGGCTGCTCAGTTTTTTGTCCATTAACACCCACTCTTTGTCTTTCAACACACCATTAACATACCATTTGCCTGTGCTCCATGACCTGCTGGTCAGTTATTCTCTGTGACCTTGTCCTATCAACATCTCTTTTGTTATCTCTTACCTCACCCCGCTTTACTTGCTCAAAACCTTTTACATTTCAATATCTGCCAGTTCTGATGAAGGGTCACTGACCTGAAAAGTTAACTCTGCTTCTCTCTCCACAGATGCTGCCAGACTTGCTGAGTATTTCCAGCATTTCTTGTTTGTGTTTCAGATTTCCAGCATCCGCAGTATTTTACTTTTATATTGATGTGGCTAGTGATCCTGCCCAATTCTTGGCAAAATGCACTATTTATATACCACTATTGTGGCTGTACCTCAGTTACTTCCATTTATTTTAAATGGGAATCTTAATAGTGAAGACCCTTAGCAAGTCCATTTAATTTTAATAGTTATGGCACTTCTGTGAATTTTAGTCATGTGTTGAAGAGAATCTGCCTGAAGTTCCAGTCAAAACAGACAGAAACAACTTGTACCACAAATAAAAGAATGTGTAATGGCTAGTCAGTGTCACTGCACTTTTCCAAAGTACTGCACCTGACCTCATGAGTCTTTGTTCCGGAGCTGCTGCTTCCATCTTACCATCTGAGCAAATTTGCTTGCAAACCTTAATGAATGGGACAAAAAGTGCTCTGAGATCTTGTCTTCTCATGACTTACCGGCAGACAGAAGTTTCCAGTCTCGATTACAATGGCTCACAAAATTGACTAATGTTACCATGCTGCCTCCAAGAAACACCTTCCAGCATATATCTTGTTGCAAGATATGAACTGTTGTAGGGTTGAATGTATGCAAGGGTGGGAGTAATATAAAAAACGAATCATATGAGCAGGAGTCCTGTAGCTTGGCTTCTCTTATCTCTGTTATGTCTTGGTACCTAGTCAGCTAACTCAAGATCTTCTTTCCATATCAGTTCGCAGATCTTGCAGGAATGTGTACAGTGTTAAGCTGGCTGCTGCTACTCATGCTGCTCAGTTGTCCTCTGGAGAAGGTGCCCAGGAGTGGTAAATGGGGCAACCATCTGCGACCATCTCATGCAGCAATACCTCCATCAGCCATCAAATGGAGGTTGACTGCTGCACTTCTCTAACGTTAGCCCACAGACTCTGGGGGTGGAATTGTCCTTCACCTGCAGTACGGAACGGGATCATAGCAAACCAGCAAGCCATTTTACAGTGCCCCCGGTTTTCTTTTCCAGTGGAATCTCATTCACTCTCAGCCATTTTGTGTTACTAGTGAAGATCAATTTCACCCTCTCTTTGTCTTGCCTCCACATTTATAATGCCAGGTCTGTTCATTGTCTTAAATAGCCTAAAGGCTTACACAATTTTGGTCTACAACTCTTCCCATCCACCTTCTTCAGCAACCCCCTTTAGTCAGCTCCCTGCATCAGGCCCAATATGGGCTGGGTGCTCACTTAAATTGGTACAATTAGCCTAATCATGAAAGATCTCAAGGGGTCAGCTAGATGGTTGTAAATACCACTGCAGCAGGATCAGCATATGAACCAAAAATCACCACTGGTGTATCCATCAAGTACATTAACTCTTTTGTGATTGCATCTGATTTTTTTTTGACTGACTGCATTTATTTTTTAATTTATTCTCAACAACACCACCAGCAGCTTGTATTTATATAGCGCCATTAACATCATAAAAAGTCCCAAGGTACTTCACAGGAGTATTATCAAACAAAATTTGACAACAAGCCTTGCACGGGATTAGGGCAGATGATCACAAGTTTGATCAAAGAGGTAGGTTTGAGGAACCTTTAAGAAGGATAGAGGCATGGAGAGGTCTACAGAAGGAATTCCAGATTTTATGCCTCGGCAGCTGATGGCACTGCTGCCAATGGTGTAGCAATTAAAATTGGGGATATGCAAGAGGCCAGAATTGGAGGAGTGCAGGGGTCTCAGGGGCCTGTTAAGGCTACAGGAGGTTACAGAGATGGGGAGAGGGCGAGGCCATGGAGGGATTTGAAAGCAGAGATGAGAATTTTAATATTAAGATGGTGTTTAACCAAGAATCACTGTAGGTCAGCACGCACAGGGGTGATAGGTGAATGGGATTTGGTGTGTGTTAGGGCATGGGCATCAGAACTTTGGATGACCTCATATTTAGGGTTGGTGGCAGATCGGAGGCTGGCCAGGAATTTTTTGGGATAGTCAAGTCTAGAGGTAACAAAGGCATGAATGAGGGTTTCATCAGCAGATGAGCTCAGGCAGGGATGGAATCAAGCGATATTGCAGAGGTGAAAATAGGCCGTCTTAGTGATGGCGCAGATACGTGGTCGGAAACTCACTCCGGGGTCAAGTATGGTACCAAGTGTGTGAATAATTTGGTCCAGCCTCAGACATTTGCCGGGGGAGGGATTGATTCAGTGGTTGAGAATTGAGGTGGGGACTGAAGACGTTGACTTCGTCCTTCCCAGTACTTAATTGGAGGAGATTTCTGCTTATCCAGTACAGCATGTTGGATAAGCAGTCTGATAATTGAGAGACAGTGGAGGGATTGAGAGGTTGAATTTAAACCAATATTTTGCATCAGTCTTCACGGCGGAGGACACTATAAACATCCCAACAATAATAGATGAACCAGGTGTAAATGGGAGTGAGGAGCTCGTAACAATCTCTATCACGAGGGAAAAGGTGCTGGACAAACTGATGGGACTAAAGACAGACAAGTCACCAGGACCTGATGGCCTGCACCCAAGGGTTTTAAAAGAAGGGGCTGCAGAGATAGTGGAGGCATTGGTCATAATATACCAAAACTCACTGGATTCCGGTAGGGTACCAGCAGATTGGAAAACTACAAATGTGACACCCCTATTCAAGAAAGGAGGGAGGCAGAAAGCAGGAAGCTATAGACCAATTAGCTTAGCATCAGTCATTGGGAAAATGCTAGAGTCTATTATTAAGGAAGAAATAGCAGGACAGTTCGAAAAACGTAATGCAATCAAACAGAGTCAACATGGTTTTATGAAAGGGAAATCATGTTTGACAAATTTGTTAGAGTTCTTTGAGGATATAACAAGCAGAGTGGATAAAGGTGAACCAGTAGATGTTATGTATTTGGATTTTCAGAAGGCATTTGATAAGGTGCCACATAAAAGGTTATTGCGCAAAATAGGAGCTCGGTATTGGGGGTAATATGCTGGCATGGATTGAGGACTGGCTAACACACAGAAGGCAGGGAGTCGGAATCAATGGGTCTTTTTCAGGTTGAAAAGCCGTAACTAGTGGGGTGCCACAAGGATCGGTCCTAGGGCCTCAGCTATTTACTATCTGCATTAATGACTTAGAGGAAGGGACAGAGTGTAGTGTATCCAAATTTGCTTAAGATACAAAAATAGGTGGGAAGGCATGCTGTGATGAGGCCACAAAGAATCTGCAAAGGGATATAGGTAGGTTAAGTGAGTGGGCAAAAATTTGACCGATGATCTTCAATGTGGGAAAGTGTGATGTAATTCACTTTGGTAGGCAGAATAAAAAGGCAGATTATTATTTAAGTGGAGAAAGACTACAAAATACTCCAGTACAGAGGGATCTGGGTGTTCTTGTGCATGAAACACAAAATGTTAGCATGCAGGTGCAGCAAGAAATTAGGAAGGCAAATGGAATTTTGGCCTTTATTGCTAGGGGGTTAGAGTTTAAACATAGGGAAGTCCTGTTACAACTGTACAGGGTGGTGTTGAGGCCACACCTGGGGTACTGTGTACAGTTTTGGTCCCAGTATTTAAAGAAGGATATACTAGCATTGGAGGCAGTTCAGAAAAGGTTCACTAGGCTGATTCCTGGGATGAAGGGGTTGTCTTATCAAGAAAGGCTAAACAGGTTCGGCCTTTATTCATTGGAGTTTAGAAGAATGAGAGGTGATCTTATAGAAACATATAAGATTTTAAGAGGGCTCGACAGGGTAGATGTTGAGAAGATGTTTCCGCTAGTGGGGGAATCTCGAACTAGGGGACATAATTACAGAATAAGGGGGCACACATTTAAAACTGAGATGACAAGAATGTCTGGAATTCTCTACCCCAGAGAGTTGTGGAGGCTAGATCACTGAAAGTATTTAAAGAGGAGGTAGGTAGAGTTTTGAAATATTGGGGAGTTGAGGGTTATGAGGAGCTGGCACAGAAGAGAAGTTGAGGTCTGGGGCAGATCAGCCATGATCTTATTGAATGGCGGGGCAGCCTTGAGGGGCTGAATAGCCTACTCCTGCTCCTATTTCTTATGTTCTTATCTTGTGGAGAGATAGAGCTGCGTGTCATCAGCGCACGTGGAAACTGATGCTGTTTTCTCGGATGGTGAGGGATGTACGCAACACTGCCAGTGCTGTTTATTGCCCATCTCAAATTGCATTGAGTATATGGTGATCAGTCTTCTCCTTGAGCTGCCATCTGGTGAGGGTACTCCCACGATAGTGCTAAACAGGGATTTTACAGGATATTTCACTAGTGCCGATAAACAATTATGTATGTCTGAATTTTTACCTATGTTACCTTATTTGGTTTATTTCAAAGATCCATTCCTGAGTAAAGCAATTTTTGTATAGTTGAAACCTATCTAGTTTATATTGACTTCAGAACAATATAAATTCCTGCCAAACCTGTTATGTCTGTAGGGTGACGTTTTGATAGTTCTTTTCAATATTAAAGGTGTCGCAGCTGCTTGCCATATAGCTAATATTTTATAGTGAGAATATAATAACATGGCATTGGATTCCCATAAATTACTCCAAGTGCTTTCTATGTAAAGGTTTAAACAATATGAAAAAAATCATACCCTATCCTTTGATTTTGCTCTCTTTTTGCCTTTTAATGTCTTTTGTCAAGGTTTTTAATTCAGGGCTTCAACCTCTCCCAAAAACCTGGGCATCACAGTTCAGATTCGGTGCCTATTTTTGCCACAAATAGATCCCAGAAATGAACTGCCTTGAAATGTGTTTTCGACAAAAGCTTGTCTGAAAGTGGTTAGCTGCTTGAGAAAGTCCCATGCTGAGTTGGCAGTCAATATGGAATTATCTCAAATACTGGCTCATTGGTTCGCAATGTCTGGTCATTTTGCACTTTGGTTTCAATTAAATTTCTTTGACCTTTGCTAGTCTTTGAAGAGAGGCTTTTTAAAATTCAACACAGGTACTTGAAGTCAACAAGACAGCAGAAATATTGAAGGGTGAAGCAGTTTTTGCACTAGTCATTAGAGGCTGTCCTTTTTACTTTAAAGATAAAATTCTCCAAAGTGTGCTAGTATATGTGTGTTTACTTTTTTGTAATGGTGCCTGAACAGAAATTTTACTAAGGTATAAAGTGAACTTCATCGTGCTCAATGTTCATCTACCATGGATTAAAAAGGTTTGCAAATTGAGCCTTATGGTGTTAACTCGGTCCTCTTTCAGGGAAATTGAGTACACGTTTCTGACACAGACCTGATCCATATCACAGAGGAATTTTATTGCCTTCCTGGGTTCTGCTAACATACAGGGCAGTGGGAGTTCCATTCTGCAAAGAAGCTGGCAGCCAGACTACTTCAGGGAGCACATGTTACTGCTGAACCTGAGCAGGTGCCTGCGACAGACACAAATTCATTAACACTGGACTTGTCATTTTTGCCAAGAGCAATGATTCTGGATAGTGTACCTAATTCCCTAAGTTGTTTCAGTATCACTCAGTCAGCAAAGGATGTTCTAACAATTTCTGAGCAAACATTTTTTCAGAAATATTTGAAGAAAAGCTAGAGCACAAATTTCAAAATCTTTATTGAGGTAAAATTTATTTAAGCTTCTTTCACTCATGTTTTTAAGCAGAAAGGCTGTGTATGTGAAGAAGACAGCAGACGACCTCATTTCCACCCATTGTAGCTATTATTTTGTATTTTATAAGCTTTGGACACAAGCTCAGGATTAAAGAATATTTTTCCTCAGTATAATAGAACTAATTTATCTAAAAGACATTTGAATTTTGAAGTAGCTAACCTATAGCTTTACCTATAAAATTCTAACAGGACTTGACAGGGTAGATACAGGAAGGATGTTCCCGATGGTGGGGGGAGTCCAGAACCAGGGGTCATAGTTTAAGGATACAGGGTAAACCATTCAGGACTGAGATGAGGAGAAATTTCTTCACCCAGAGAGTGGTGAACCTGTGGAATTCACTACCACAGAAAGCAGTTGAGGCCAAAACATTGTGTGTTTTCAAGAAGGAGTTAGATATAGCTGCTGGGTTTAAAGGAATCAAAGGATATGGGGCGAAAGCGGGAACAGGCTACTGAGTTGGATGATCAGCCATGATCATAATGAATGGCAGAGCAGGCTCGAAGGGCTGAATGGCCTATTCCTGCTCCTATTTTCTATGTTTCTATGTAACCTCTAATTATTTCACATTATCACATTTTGGCTCAAATGTTCAATGTTGGCAGGGGAGTAAAACATTGTTTAAAGGATTATTCAATGCTTATGTAACCCAGCCTGATTTATCCCTCTGTTGGCTTCATGCATCTGCTGCTTTTATTTAAAGGCATTGTTGATGTGCTATTTGACAATGCCAGGTAGATCTGAGTGAGATATTTTTGTCCATTAACTTTATATTCTATTCATTTGTGTTTCCTTCAGTATGCAGGGAAATACATTGGGCCATAAATTGCTGTAGGAGACCATTAGTTATACTTGTCTTTGCACATTTGGGTTTTTCCATTTTTTTGTGTAGCTAGTTGTTGAAAATGCGAGTTGATAATGTCACAGTGAAGGAAATGGAATCTGGAACCTGAGTAAACAGGACACGCAACAGGGTATCTCCTTAACCAATCAAATTGAAGATTATGAAATTCAGCTCAAGGAATGAGAAAAATGTTAAGTTACAGTGGGTGAATTCAGTGTCAAATTAGGGACAGAAAGAGAAATAAAGGGGAAAAGAAAGATTGGCTTGAAAGAAAAAAGAAACTTTTTTTTTAATTTTATGTTTATAAAATCTTCCAACAATTAAAACCTGAAGGAATGAGACTCCACGCTTGTGTTAATTTTCAGTTTTAGTGAGGTTGATTAGCAGTAATTAACACTTAGCACATTGTTAAATGGATACTTAGACTAAAATGGGAAAGACAACTTTCTGCGGAAAGGTTAGTTCCTATCTACTGTGCAAATACAGCAACTTCAAGCCGTTCAATGCATTTTAATATTTAGTGCAGACTGTAAGATGTTGTTTTCACAAAGCTAGCAGCAGAGCAGTAGAACACAGACAATAACTTTTGGATATTTAAATTTAACCATGCATTTGTCCCACAACTGAAGTTGCTGTACTTGCAGAGAGATCTGGGCGTACAGGTCCACAGGTCACTGACAGTGGCAATGCAGGTGGATAAGGTAGTGAAGAAGGCATACGGCATGCTTGCCTTCATCGGTTGGGGCACAGAGTATAAAAATTGGCAAGTCATGCTGCAGCTGTACAGAACTTTAGTTAGGCCACACTTAGAATATTGTGTGCAATTCTGGTCACCACACTACCAGAAGGACGTGGAGGCTTTGGAGAGGGTACAGAAGAGGTTTACCAGGATGTTGCCTGGTCTGGGGGGCATTAGCTATGAGGAGAGGTTGGATAAACTCGGATTGTTTTCACTGGAACGACGGAGGGGGAGGGGCGACATGATAGAGGTTTATAAAGTTATGAGTGGCATGGACAGAGTGGATAGTCAGAAGCTTTTTCCCAGGGTGGAAGAGTCAGTTACTAGGGGGCATAGGTTTAAGGTGCGAGGGGCAAAGTTTAGAGGGATGTACGAGGCAAGTTCTTTACACAGAGGGTGGTGAGTGCCTGGAACTTGTTGCCGGGGGAGGTGGTGGAAGCAGGTACGATAGCGACGTTTAAGATGCATCTTGACAAATACATGAATAGAATGGGAATAGAGGGATACGGTCCCCGGAAGTGCAGAAGGTTTTAGTTTAGACAGCAATCGAGATTGGCGCAGGCTTGGAGGGCCGAATGGCCTGTTCCTGTGCTGGACTGTTCTTTGAGTGAAATTTGCGCCTGAGTTTGCGCCTAATTATTACCTATTTTAAATAACATTGAAGTTCAGCACAAATAATGCTGTCATAAGTTAAAGCATTAACATTACATTCAATGTTAAACCTGCAGCAGCATTTAGGTTAGACATTTATCAGCCTTCGGTAAAGGTTATTAACCTTTACAGCACTTCACAGATGCAATTGTAATTCAAGTATATTGCTATATCTCAGCTGTTGCTGGATATCTGGTTTTGAATTGCCATTTGTCTTTAATGAACTAGATGTCCATTTAATGCATGATTCTTCGATAGATTTACATAGTGGTCCTCTCAGTTAGCTCCTTCTGTGACTATTTTCTTCATTTGTTGGCTTCTCAGCTATTCAGCAAGTATGTGTTTCTCAATTTTGCTAGAATGCATGCAAGTCTCACATGAGATTAAATACTCTGGATCTGCATTACAGACACTCACTTTGTCAGTTAAATACTGTACTTAACTTTATACTTTGTGTAAATTATTCATGCGCAATTCTTTATGCTTAAGGTTTTTGGTCTAATTTGACTGCCCAACGATGCTGCAGTTTCACGGACAGTGACTATTTGATTGTCTGTTTGATTTGACTGCATGACTCCTCTTTCTGCCACCTACTGCCATCAATTGCTTTATGTCTGACTTTATTCCATTTGCCGAGGATCAAGACACAACTTGTTATCTATCAATCTCAGAGTACATGCCTCCCATCTGTATTTAAGGCTGAATATCACGTGAGTTCTTTTCAACATGTCAATACAATAGGCATATGCCGGAAATATTGGATGGTTGATTTTTGCATGTTGTCATGAGGCCAAACCATCTGCTCATTGTTTATAAGCTCCTGCAACTTGGACCACAATCCCACTTTGATGTTTTCTTCAGATCTATTTCTGCTGATCCCTTGACCAACTTCCAAGCACAATTTTTCTAATCTATCAGCTTCTCAGGCTTGTGGATAGCTTTTTGATGCTTGATGGTACCAGTGTTTTTACATGTGTACTGACCTCAGTGCACGCAACACAATTATGCCCATGAATGTAAATTGGCCATATCCATATTTCCCCATGTACGTTTACAATGCAATGTTTGATTCGCTGAACACGTATATAGTGATGCAGGGAGGCTGTAAGCTCATAGTTGAAGAACTCCATCATTTAACACTTCGTTGTAATGTTATTAAGACCTGCAATCTGACTACTGTTTTTCAATTGGTTAACTGAATTTTGTACTTTACAGCTAATGATTTTTTTCCTCTTGCTTGCTGTTCTCAAAATTCAACACTCCTGTGGTGTGCCCCTCCCACATCAGCATTCCTGATGCTGCCAATTCATTCTGCAGATGAACTAGTATTGCAATAAGATCAACTCAGATAGATGGAAAAACAATTCTAAGCCAGTAGCTTGAAAACTCTAAATATCCTTTTAATTTGAAAATCTGAAGGGATTGTATGGTATATGGAGGACTGAATTGCACTCAGTTGATGAAAACCACTCAGTTCATAATGTGGAATTAATTAGGGGCATTAGACTCCAAAACCAGAACACATGCACATGGTCTTGATGGACAGCATTGATGTTGAGGCTCTAATAATTGTAAAGCGAACTTTGCAAGTAGTTAATATCCTTTCTCCAAATCTTTGCACTAATGGGATGTTCATTTCTTTTAACATTTAGAAAGGCCTTCTTGGAAAAGTGAATAATTCATTAGTCTTTCTGTAGAAGTAGTGAATTTCATGAATGTTAATA
Source organism: Heterodontus francisci (assembly GCF_036365525.1). Taxonomy (NCBI): domain Eukaryota; kingdom Metazoa; phylum Chordata; class Chondrichthyes; order Heterodontiformes; family Heterodontidae; genus Heterodontus; species Heterodontus francisci. The sequence goes on from NC_090371.1 coordinate 219,281,115, forward strand.
CAAACGTCACTTCTTCACACTATCTCAAGGTTGTCTGATCCATTTCATTACAAAACTGTGACTGCCCGAACATTCAAATAACACTCAAAATGAATTAATTCTCTGTGACTGGGATATTGCCACATTATTAATCAGGGTGAAATCAGCAGCAAAAGACAATTATAATATTCAATCAGTCATGCTGTAAAAGGCTTCAGATCACCTAGCATTTGAAGTCTGATATCGTGAACTATTCTTCCATATTCCCCACTCTACAACATTATTGGGTGATGGTGTTCCCTTGATAAATGGATGCCAGTCTATGACTTTAATTTGACTCAGGCATTCAAATTTCCTTGTTTCCCTAATTTTTTCCTGATTATAATAATTTGATATAAATCAGTATTTTATGTATCATTAGTTTCCTTAATTATTTCCAATTTATTTCTGGCTTTTTATTATTCCTCCTTTAATTTCATATACACTGCATAGAATCTTGAATTGCATGCTCAAAACTCTAAATAGAGGGGAATCTGGTTGAATTTGGTGGGAAGTAGCCAAATATATGGATAAGGCTGTTGGTTCCTAATACTGGAAGTGTTGGAGGAAGGGCTAGTATATGAGTGAACATTGTGAATAAAATGTTTGGATTTTTAAGAATTTAATTGGGGACTTTAGGTTTTGTAAATTGTACTTGGAAAAACCAAGATATTATGAAACCTTCTTCATCTTGTTACATCATGAAAAAGGTGGATCAAAAAGGAAATGGGTCAGTCAGTCTTTTGTTTGAACCTTTTAATGTTTATATCGGTGAAGATAGAAGGATGTTGTTGTAACTTGAATTCCTGGCTGGGTATAAGGTGGCAGTTTTCAAACGTAAAGCTAACCATCCGGGCAATGAAAAATACTGGTATTTGTAGACTTGTCATATAATGAGCAGCAGATGATAAATAACAAAATAGACAAAGATTGTGTGACTACAAGGGGACACAGATTGATGGTATATGATGCTGCTCTATGTCTGGATAAGCCAGATCCGGTTTTGTCGATATTTGTACGAGTCCACAAGTATTGTGTGTGGTGGTGGATGGCATTTTGAAGCTGGGATCGTGCAGTTCTGCTCTGGCAGATCCCTGACATTGTACACTAACAAAACCTGACATGAAAGTCAATTTTTGTTTTTACATCGTTTGATGGAATTTGAATATATAAAGTGTTATAAAATTTAATGTGAGTATTAATTTAACAGTCTTCAAATTAAACAGCTGGTAAAACCCTTCCAGCCTCAGGTCACCTGATAATAAAGGAAAAGTGCTTAATAAAAGAGACCTGAGGAAGGAGAGGAACATATACCACTTTTATACTGGCATTTGTTTAAGTTTGCTTCCGGTTTAGTGGCACCTGTGAGCAAACTCCTAGCATTACAGTAGTAGGTCCAGCTCTTTTGTTCTGTCGACCCACAAAACATGGCCTGTAATTCTGCCATTGAGGTTAGGAAGGAAGACTGAGTCATCTAAATGCTGGAGGCAGGTTCATGAACGTCAGCCTCCTGGCATCCAATCTAAATGACTGTTAGTTTTGAAATAGCAAAATTATACTCACTGTAATGTTTTTTTGTAAACTACTTACGATAGTGTGATTGGATGAGAAGTCATCCAGAAAACTACTCCTCAGTTTGTTTGCAAGTCTTGCAATACTTGAGGGGATAGTAATAACAGACTGGATGATTTAGAAAAGTTAAAGCAATTTAATCTTTTATGTAACAAACTTCAGATTTTTATGCAAGACCTTTAAAACGGCACATGGGTACGTTGGATTTAACCTATGTGTTGATTGTCTTTGGGGATAGGCATACATAACCTAATAAACTAGCACAGTAGACCGTACTTCAACTCTCTTTTTCACTCGGGTAGTTACAAAACTGTTAACTGACAGCAATGGCTTTGTGCTAGCCACCCTAGGGAAAAAGGCTAGGCTGATTCTACTTTTCTATTATGTATAAAGTAGTCCTGGGCAAGTGGAACTTGGAAAACCATATCTCCCCATTCACCAAAAGATACTGTTGCCCTTGAGAGTGGGCAAGCTCCTGCAAATAGCAGTTTGATCTTAGCAATTAATCTGTTTTTGAGTTATTGATTAAGAAATAAATATTGGCCAGAACACCTGGGATAACTCCCCTGCTCCTCTTGAAATATTGCCATGGGGTTTTTTTTTCATCCACCTGCGAGGACAGACAAGGCCTTGGCTTGGCATCTCATCAGAAAGATGGCAGCTCAAAGAGTGGAGCACATCTTCAGTACTTAACTGGAGTGTCAGCCTTGATTTTTGTGCTCAAGTCCTGGAGTGAGTCTTGAACACGACCTTCAACTCTGAGGCTGATGTGCTACTGACAGAGGCATGGCTGACACTCAGTGTAACATAGGAGAGGTCTTGACAATATAAAGCTGCTTTTATACTTGTGCTCATTTGGTTCAAGGCTGGCAAAAGCATGCTAGCTCCCTGTGTTTACACTGCAAAATCTAACTCCCCTATTCCAGCAGCAGAATTATTGACCCAGTTTTTTTGTTGGCTTCTGCAATTCTGCCACAAGAATGCTGGTCTCTCACATTCCAAACTACAGAAGCACCTTTGTTACTGGAAAGGTTAGCAAAATTTGGGAATGACCACTTTGGAAAGCAGAGTTTGAAGTGGCTTGGAAACTGTTAGTTTCTGCATGCCCGACACAGCTGATCAAAAAAAGAGAGAATAACTTCATGTAAAAGGTAATAGACATGGAATAAATTTGATGGGGATAAAGGGATCCAGAGATATGTTTCTGGAGAAAGAATAGATTGAAAGCTATGGTGTGAAGGTGAGATTGTAATCAACCAAAAAGTCCTTTGCTGCTCCTAAACATTTCCATGTTCTATAAATTAAAATTTAAATTAAACTGGACAGGGTTCAAAGTGCAGGCTTTCATGTTAAATTTTTAATAGGAAAGACTGAACGGAGAAAAAGGTCTTCAATTATGAAGCGATTTGGTAGGATAGACATAGCGAACATGTTTCCACTTGTGGATGAGTCTGGAACTTACTACCGCATGCATAATTGAGGCAATTAGTATTGATGCATTTAAGGGGAAGCTGTATAAGTACATGAGGGAGAAGGAAAAATACAAGGATATGCTGATAGGCTTTAATGAAGTAGGGTGGAGGAAGCTTGTATGGCGCATAGACCAGTTAAGATGAATAGTCTGTTTCTGTATGCAAAATGTATAGTATAAAAAAAATGGTGCACATATAGCGCTGGGACACTATCAAGTTTTTGGAATTTAATTTAACATTTAATTTGACATGGAAAGGAACAGAGGCTAATTTCTGGTAAAACTGCAGTGATGGAGTATTGGAAAGTAGTCAGTTTGATTGCCACTTTTATGACATGTAATAGCTGTTTTTCTCTTCAGCTTTGTGAAGCAACACCATAGTGAGTTTCATAAGCCAGTTTATGGTGCAGTGGAATACTGGATGCCAGATTCTGTGAATGGTATAATATTTGCTAGGAAAAATGTGCCTGTGCAAATCTTGGTTTTATTTGTAACTTTTCTATCTCTTGTGTTCCACGGCGCAGATTTAGACTAGAAGTTCACTTAATAATGCAGAGATGACTGGGAATTTTTTGGAACCCTGTTAGACTGTCCCAATGCACATCATCACACCAGTTAATATTAGTTACAAGCAAGTATTTTTTTCAAAGCAGTGTAGCAGTTGAATGTGTTACATAATTTATTGTATATCTAATTGGGAATTAATGTGCTTAAAAATTCTGCCTCTGAAGTGGTTTAATCATGACAGTCCTGACATAGAAGCAGGCCTTTTGGCCCATTAAGACTGCACCTGTGTTTGTTGCCACATGAACCACCTAGTCTAATCCCATTTCCTTTTTTCAAGCAATTGTCTAATTCCTCTTGAAAATAATTTGTGGGCTCTTATTTCAACAATCTTTTAAGGCAGATAATTCCACATTGTAATCACCCTCTGTAAAGTTTTCTCCCCCCAATCTCACCTTTAGTTCTAGGCCACATGATGGGTATTTGGTCAAGGGTCATTTTAGATTCTCTCAACATTTTTAATGGTGGTGTTCAATTTGTTTTAATTGAGAATTTTTTTTTTAAAACAGAGAGAAAGGTTCAGATGCGTCATGGAGAAATGACCAGGAGCCACCAACTGAGGTGAGTTGATTCCTGTTTGTTTTCCTCCCTGGTTGCAGTGTGATGTTTTTCCAGCTCGGTGAATAAATTGCATGACTCAAAATAAAGGCATAAAAATACCACTGATAAACCTTCATGTACTATTTGTCCTGATCCCATCCTTTGTGAGCTTTGACGATCTATTAACAGCTCAACTCAGAGTAAGAGATCAGCATCGAGAATAGATTAGGCAGTTTTATCTGATATTTATAGTTTTCTAAAAATATGTGTTTTAAAACAATGAATAAGACAACAGCATGAAGCATCAGTGTATTTTGTTCTCCTTTTTAAAGTTTTGATGACCACACATCCAATTGAGGTTTTAATTATTTTGCTTAAATTTATGACTGTCTAATAGTAAAAATCTATGAACTTGTTATGAATTCATGTCGTATTGCTGCATTCCCAGCTTTTCTCCACTGCAGATGGTTTTCTTGAACCCCTTCTTCCTGCCCGGAACTCACATTTTTAGTTTCTCTGTCTCGCCTAATGCCCTCTCCAAGGTCATCTTGTCCAAGAGACCCACCTCCTGCTCTCTTGATATATTTCCACCCAAACTACTGACCACCCAACTTCCCTCCTTGGTTCCCATGTTCGTTGATATTGTTAACAGTTCTCTCTGCACAGGTACTATCTCTCTCCTTCAAATTTGTCGTCATCCCTCTTTCCTCAAAAAAAAAACCCCTTGCCCCTTCCGTCCTTGCACACTGCCTCCCCGTCTCCAATCTCCCTTTCCCCTCAAGCCCTTGAACGTGTTGTCATCACCCAAATTGGTGCCCATCTTTCCCTACCTCCATGTTTGAATCCCTCCAATCAGGTACCGAAATGGCTCTTGTCAAAATCACAAATGCCATCCTATGTGACTGTGACAAAGGTAAACTATCCCTCCTTGTCCTTCTTGACCTGTCTGCAGCCTTTGACATGATTGATTTCAACATCCTCCTCCAATGTTTTTCCACCAACTGGGTGGGACTGTACTCACCTGGCTTCATGCTTATCTTTCTAATGGTAGCAAAAGAATCCCCTCCATTGGCTTCTCTTCCCACTCCTACGCAGCTACTTCTGGTGTCACCAAGGGTCTATCCATGGCCCACTCCTGTTTCTCATCTATGTGCTGCTGCTCAGTGACATCATCTGAAAACAAGTCAGTTTCCTCATGAATGCTGACAACACCCAGCTGTACCTCACCACTACCTCTCTTGACCAATGTTCCCTCCAAGCTGCGCGATTGCGCAGAAACCCAGAATTTCCCGCGCAGGCCAAGCACAAGTCGGCCCCTTTAAGTTACCGCACGTGCATGGCTGTGGCGGAAAAGTTAAAAGGACCATGCACTTAAATGAATAGGCTGCGCGCAACAAAAAAATTTAGAGGGAACGTTGCTCTTGATCCTGCCACCAACTCTAAATTGTCAGACTGCTAGTCCTAGATGTGATCCAGTCCTAGATGAGCAGAAACTTCCTCCAACTTAATATTGGTAAGATTGAAGTCTTGGATCCCTGCCACAAACTCCATTCCCTAACCATCAACACGATCCCTGTCCTGAGCAAATATCTGAGGTTGAAGTAGACTGATTGCACCCTTGGTGTCATATTTGATCCTGAGTTGAGCTTTCAAACACATATCTATGCCATCAAAAAGACTGCCTATTTCCACCAATAACATTGCCCGACTCTCTCCCTGCCTCAGCTCATCTGCTTTTTAAACCCTCATTCATACCTTTGTTACCTCTAGGCTTGACTATTCCAACTGGCTCCTAGCCAGCCTCCCACATTCTATCCTCCATAAACCTGAGGTCATCCAAAATGCTGCCCATGTCCTAACTCATACCCGGTCCTGCTCACCCTGTGCTTGCTGACCTACATTGGCTCCTGGTTAAGCAACACCTTGATTTTAAAATTCTCGTCCTTAGTTTCAAATCCCTCCATAACCTTACCCTACCCTATCTCTGTAATCTTCTCCAACCCACAGCCTTTGAGATGGCAATGTTCCTTTTAGCCTCTTTTTTAATTGTTTTTAATTGCTACTCCATTGTTGGCCGTACCATCAGCTGCCAAGACACTGAACTCTGGATTTTCCTCCTCAACCCTCTTTGCCTCTCTATCTCACTTTCTTCCTTTAAGACTCTTCTTGAAACCTACCTCTTTGGCCAAGCTTTTGACCATTGGCACTCGAATAACTCCTTATGTAGTTTGGTGTCATGTTTTGTTTTGGGTGTTTTTATTACATTAAAGGCACTATATAAATACAAGCTGCTGTTGTTAAAGTATAAGCATTGTTACCCGAAAGATAACATTTGCATGCAGTTATTTAGTAGAACTATCGAACAAGAGCCCAATCTACATGATTGTGCTACTTTTGGTGTTGCAAGCTATGGTTCGCAGCAATCACTAAATTAGTTGTCGTCAATTCAAAGTGGCTCTGATTTTCTTCACAAAATTACACCTGGAGCTGTAACTCAATTTGATAGAATACTATTATTTTCCTGCAGAGGTTTGTATATTAATTATTTGATTTCAATATACCTTTTAACTTTACATTATTTTGGCAGAATGGCTTAGTTCACTTGTTTCCTTTTTCTGTAACTCCTTTTTAAAGCAGAGGTATACCATATATAACTCAAAGAACAAAGAACAGTACAGCACAGGAACAGGCCATTTGGCCCTCCAAGCCTGCGCCGATCTTGATGCCTGCCTAAACTAAAACCTTCTGCACTTCCGGGGTCCGTATCCCTCTATTCCCTTCCTATTCATGTATTTGTCAAGATGCCTCTTAAACGTTGCTATCGTATCTGCTTCCACCACCTCCCCCGGCAACAAGTCCAGGCACTCACCACCCTCTGTGTAAAGAACTTGCCTCGTACATCCCCTTTAAACTTTGCCCCTCTCACCTTAAACCTATGTCCCCTAGTAACTGACTCTTCCACCCTGGGAAAAAGCTTCTGACTATCCACTCTGTCCATGCTGCCTATAACTTTGTAAGCCGCTATCATGTCGCCCCTCCACCTCCGTCATTCCAGTGAAAACAATCCGAATTTATCCAACCTCTCCTCATAGCTAATGCCCTCCAGACCAGGCAACATCCTGGTAAACCTCTTCTGTACCCTCTCCAAAGCCTCCACGTCCTTCTGGTAGTGTGGTGACCAGAATTGCACGCAATATTCTAGGTGTGGCCTAACTAAGACCGATGAAGGCAAGCATGCCGTATGCCTTCTTGACCACCTTATCCACCTGCGTTGCCACTTTCAGTGACCTGTGGACCTGTATGCCCAGATCTCTCTGCCTGTCAATACTCCTAAGGGTTCTGCCATTTACTGTAAACTTCCCACCTGCATTAGACCGTCCAAAATGCATTACCTCACATTTGTCCAGATTAAACTTCATCTGCCATTTCTCCGCCCAAGTCTCCAACCGATCTATATCCTGCTGCATGCTCTGACAATCCTCATCACTGTCCGCAACTCCACCAACCTTTGTGTCGTCTGCAGATTTACTAATCAGACCAGCTACATTTTCCTCCAAATCATTTATATATACTACAAACAGCAAAGGTCCCAGCACTGATCCCTGCGGAACACCACTAGTCACATCCCTCCATTCAGAAAAGCACCCTTCCACTGCTACCCTCTGTCTTCTATGACCGAGCCAGTTCTGTATCCATCTTGCCAGCTCCCCTCTGATCCCATGTGACTTCACCTTTTGTATCAGCCTGCCATGAGGGACCTTGTCAAAGGCTTTACTGAAGTCCATATAGATAACATCCACTGCCATTTCTTCATCAATCATCTTCGTCACTTCCTCAAAAAACTCAATCAAATTAGTGAGACACGACCTCCCCTTCACAAAACCATGCTGCGTCTCGCTAATAAGTCCATTTGTTTCCAAATGGGAGTAAATCCTGTCCCGAAGAATCCTCTCTAATAATTTCCCTACCACTGACGTAAGGCTCACCGGCCTATAATTTCCTGGATTATCCTTGCTACCCTTCTTAAACAAAGGAACAACATTGGCTATTCTCCAGTCCTTTGGGACCTCACCTATAGCCAATGATGCCAAGATTTCTGTCAAGGTCCCAGCAATTTCTTTCCTTGCCTCCCTCAGTATTCTGGGGTAGATCCCATCAGGCCCTGGGGATTTATCTACCGTAATGCTTTGCAAGACACCCAGCACCACCTCCTTTTTGATAATGAGATGACTGAGACTATCTACACTCCCTTCCCTTGGCTCATCATCCACCAAGTCCTTCTCCTTGGTGAATACTGATGCAAAGTACTCATTTAGTACCTCACCCATTTCCTCTGGCTCCACACATAGATTCCCTTCTCTGTCCTTGAGTGGGCCAACCCTTTCCCTGGTTATCCTCTTGCTCTTTATATATGTATAAAAAGCCTTGGGATTTTCCTTAATCCTGTTTGCCAATGACTTCTCATAACCCCTTTTAGCCTTCCTGACTCCTTGCTTAAGTTCCTTCCTACTGTCTTTATATTCCTCAAGAGATTCGTCTGTTCCTAGCCTTCCAGTACTTAGGAATGCTTCCTTTTTCTTTTTGACGAGGCTCACAATATCCCGCGTTATCCAAGGTTCCCGAAACTTGCCAAACTCATCCTTCTTCCTCTCAGGAACATGCTGGTCCTGGATTCTAATCAACTGATGTTTGAAAGACTCCCACATGTCAGATGTTGATTTACCCTCAAACAGCCTCCCCCACTCTAAATTCTTCAGTTCCTGCCTAATATTGTTATAATATGCCTTCCCCCAATTTAGCACCTTCACCCGAGGACTATTCTTATCCTTATCCACAAGTACCTTAAAACTTATGGAATTATGGTCACTGTTCCCGAAATGCTCCCCGACTGAAACTTCGACCACCTGGCCAGGCTCATTCCCCAATACCAGGTCCAGTACAGCCCCATCCCTAGTTGGACTATCTACGTATTGTTTCAAGAAGCCCTCCTGGATGCTCCTTACAAATTCTTCCCCATCCAAGCTCCTAGCACTAAGTGAGTCCCAGTCAATATAGGGGAAGTTAAAATCACCCACCACTCCAACCCTGTTACCTTTACATCTTTCCAAAATCTGTCTGCATATCTGCTCCTCTACCTCCCGCTGGCTGTTGGGAGGCCTGTAGTAAACCCCCAACATTGTGACTGCACCCTTCCTATTCCTGAGCTCCAGCCATATTGCCTCGCTGCATGACCCCTCCGAGGTGTCCTCCCGCAGTACAGCTGTGATATTCTCCTTAACCAGTAATGCAACTCCCCCACCTCTTTTCCATCCCCCTCTATCCCGCCTGAAGCTTCTAAATCCTGGAACATTTAGCTGCCAATCCTGTCCTTCCCTCAACCAAGTTTCTGTAATAGTAACAACATCATATTTCCAAGTACTAATCCAAGCTCTAAGTTCATCTGCCTTACCTGTTATACTTCTCGCATTGAAACAAATGCACTTCAGACCACCAGTCCCGCTGTGCTCCGCAATATCTCCCTGCCTGCTCTTCCTCTTCGTCTCACTGGCCTTATTTACTAGTTCCCCCTCATTTATTTCACTTGCTGTCCTACTGCTCTGGTTCCCACCCCCCTGCCACACTAGTTTACACCCTCCCGAGTGACACTAGCAAACTTCGCAGCCAGGATATTTGTGCCCCTCCAGTTTAGATGCAACCCGTCCTTCTTGTACAGGTCCCATCTGTCCCTGAAGAGATCCCAATGGTCCAGATATCTGAAACCCTCCCTTCTACACCAGCTGTTCAGCCACGTGGTTAGCTGCACTATCTTCCTATTTCTAGCCTCACTGGCACGTGGCACAGGGAGTAATCCAGAGATTACAACTCTAGAGGTCCTGTTTTTTAACTTACTACCTAACTCCCCCTGCAGGACCTCATCACTCTTCCTGCCTATGTCGTTGGTACCGATGTGTACCACAACCTCTGGCTGTTCACCCTCCCCCTTCAGAATGCCCCCTGTCCGTTCAGAGACATCCTTGACCCTGGCACCAGGGAGGCAACATACCATCCTGGAGTCTCTTTCACGTCCACAGAAGCGCCTATCTGTGCCCCTGACAATAGAGTCCCCTATAACTATTGCTCTTCTGCGCTTTGTCCCTCCCTGCTGAACAACAGTGCCAGCCGTGGTGCCACTGCTCTGGCTGCTGCTGTTTTCCCCTGATAGGCCATCCCCCCCCAACAGTATCCAAAACGGTATACTTGTTGGAGAGGGGGATAGCCACAGGGGATTCCTGCACTGACTGCCTGCCCCTTCTAGCGGTCACCTATCTATCTGCCTGCACCTTGGGTGTAACCACTTCTCTAAAACTCCTGTCTGTGACGCTTTCTGCCACCTGCATGCTCCTAAGTGCATGCAGTTGCTGCTCCAACCGATTCATGCGGTCTGTGGGGAGCTGCAACTGGGTACACTTCCTGCAGACGGAGTCGTCCGGAACGCTGGAAGCGTCACAGACCTCCCACATCTCACACGTTTCAACTTTTTTTTTTCTCCCAGTGTGCACACTGTTTAGCAATCTTTGAAGGAAATAAAGCTATATCCCTGAATTATATCTCTCATTTCATACGTAAAGTACCAGTACCATCTCAGTTTGAAATAGTCATGGGTTCACCAAGGGCAATGTTATTTGTGCAGTTTGCTTGAGAGGCTGGACTCAGTAGTTTTACAATGACATGGCAACCAGAAAACCTAATCATCAAACAGCTGTTATTGCCCTGAGAGGTGAGCAGTAAGGGGGAATCCAATTTAAGTATTTCTTTAGCTGCTTTGTTTTGGGGAAAAAAAGATTTATATGATCACTTTTGAAGTTTTCAGGATTATAAAGGAATTGAAGATGTTGTTCAAGGCAAACTGCTGGGATATCAGGGATAATAATGACTGTCGTTGTAGGCTTCATTTATATATAGAAAAACAATTATTTTTCAATAGAGATAAAATACGGGGGGTGGTTGGGGGGGTGTCAGAACGTGAGCATGTTTACTTACAGGCGAAAGAAAACCAGAAATGCTGCAAATCTGGAACACAAACCAGATATGTGCCACAGGTTAATTGTTATCTGAAAGAATGAAGAACAGTTCATATTTCAGGTATAATTTTTGACCACAAGATCACTGAAGATGAAGCCCATTCAGCCATTTTGATTCATTCAGCCAGAGTGACTTTGATTGTCGCATCCAATTCTTCCCTAAATTATTCCAGCGTTTTTGCCTCCAGTACTCAATCTGGAAGGTTTATTTCATGCATTGATTAGTCTGTGAATAAGAATTTCCTACTATCGGTCCTAAAATTACCTTGTACTAGTTTGAGCCTGTGTCCCCTCGTTCTACTCCCACAACTGAATTTAAGTAATAGTCTGAGTTAGCTTTTTCTCTATGCTTAATAATCTTACATACATCTAAGATTTACTCTCTGCCTCTTTTAGGCTGTTGAACCCAGGTTTCTCCAGTCTTTCCACATAACTCCAACCCATATCTCATCTGATGCCTCCACTGCTTGAAGGAGTCTTTGTTTTTTGTTTGAACTGGATGCAGTAGTCAAGATTTAGTCTGACCAGACCAATGTAAAGTTTGATTACTCTGATTTATGGTCTATTGTTTGGCTGTGTAGTTCAACATCCAATTGATTTTTACTAATTGCTGCTCTGTAGTGGTTGGACATGTTTAGTATTGGAGTTTCCTCTGACTCCTAGGTTTCTCTCAGCTCTATCCATCCATAACCATTTCAACCCTGTACATAGAGTCGACAGCCAAATCTCGCTTTCTTTTCCATTACTTCAGACATTTTTTATTCATGCGATGTGGGCATGGCTGGCTAGGCTATTGTCAATCCCTAATTGCCCTTGAAAAGGTGGTGGTGAGCTACCTTCTTGACCCACTGCAGTTCTTGGGGATGTAGGTGCATCAACCGTGCTGTTAGGAAGGAAGTTCCAGGATTTTGACCCAGCGACAGTGAAGGAACGGCGATATAGTTCCAAGTCAGGATAGTATGTGGTTTGGAGGGGAACTTACAGGTGCTGGTGTTCCCATGCATTTGCTGCCCTTGTCCTTCTAGGTGGTAGAGGTCATAGGTTTGGAAGGTGCTTTCGAAGGAGCCTTGGTGAGTTTCAGCAGCGAATCTTGTAGATGGTACACACTGCTGCCACTGTGTCTCGGTGGTAAAGGGAGTGAATGTTGAAGGTTGTGGATGAGGTGCCAATCAAGTGGGCTGCTTTGTCCTGGATGGTGTCGAGCTTCTTGAGTGTTGTTGGAGCTGCACCCATCCAGACAAGTGGAGAGTATTCCATCACACTCCTGACTTGTGCCTTGTAGATAGTGGATAGACACTGGGGAGAAAGGAGATAAGTTACTCACTGCAGAATTCCTAGCCTCTGACCTGCTCTTGTAGCCACAGTATTTATGTGGCTGGTCCAGTTCGGTTTCTTGTTAATGGTAACCCCCAGGATGTTAATAGTGGTGGATTCAGTGATGGTTTTGCCATTGAATATTAAGGGGAGATGGTTAGAATCTCTCTTGTTTGAGATGGTCATTGCCTGGCACTGGTGTGGCACGAATGTTACAACCCAAGCCTGGATGTTGTCCAGGTCTTACTGCAACTGGACACAGGGTGCTTCAGTACCTGACAAGTCATGAATGATGCTGAACATTGTGCAATCATCAGCGAACGTCCCCACTTCTGACCTTAAGACAGAGGGAAGGTCATTGATGAAGCAGCTGAAGATAGTTGGGCCTAGGACACTACCCCGAGGAACTTTTGCAGTGATGTCGTGAGACTGAAATAATTGACCTCCAACAACCACAACCATCTTCCTTTGTGCTAGGTATGACTCCAACCAGTGGAGAGTTTTCCCCCTGATTCCCATTGACTCCAGTTTTGCTAGGGCTCCTTGATGCCATACTTGGTCAAATGCTGCCTTGATGTTAAGGGCAGTCACTCTCACCTTTCCTCTGGAGTTCAGCTGTTTTATCCATATTTGAACAAAGGCTGTAATGAGGTTAGGGGAGTGGCCCTGATAAGCCAAACTGAACATCAGTGAGCAGGTTATTGCTGAGCAAGTGCCGCTTGATAGAACTGTCGATGACCCCTTCCATCGCTTTGCTGCTGATTGAGAGTAGACTGAGGGCAGTAATTGGCTTGGTTGGATTTGTCCTGCTTTTTGCGGACAGGACATAGCTGGGCAAATTTCCAGATTGCCGGGTAGATGCCAGTGTTTTAGCTGACTGTACTGGAACAGCTTGACTAGGGGCACTGCTAGTTCTGGAGCACAAGTCTTTAGTTCTGCTGCTGGAATCTTGTCAGGGCCTGTGCCTTTGCAGTATCCAGTGCCTTCAGTCGATTCTTGATATCACATGGAGTGAATAGGATTGGTTGAAGGCTGGCATCTGTGATGCTGGGGACCTCGGGAGGAAGCCGAGATGGATCATCAACTGGGCACTTCTGGCTGAAGATGGATGCAAATGTTTCAGCCTTGTCTTTCGCACTGAGGATGGGGAATATTTGTGGAGCCTCCTGTTAGTTGTTTAATTGTCCAACGCCATGCACAACTGGATGTGGCAGGACTGCAGAGCTTGGACCTGATCCATTGGTTGTGGGATCACTTAGCCTTGTCTATTGCATGCAGCTTCAGCTGTTTGACATGCAAGTCGTCCAGTATTGTAGCTTCGCCAGGTCGACACCTCATTTTTAGGTATGCCTGATGCTGCTCCTGGCATGCCCTCTTGCGCTCTTCATTGACGTGTCTGCATTAAATTTAATTTCCTACTACTCTGTCAAATTAATTATTTTGCCCAACTTATTCGGTGAGTTTTTATTTATTTTTATTTTTATTTAGAGATACAGCACTGAAACAGGCCCTTCGGCCCACCGAGTCTGTGCCGACCAACAACCACCCATTTATACTAACCTTGCAGTAATCCCATATTCCCTACCACCTACCTACACTAGGGGCAATTTACAATGGCCAATTTACCTATCAACCTGCAAGTCTTTGGCTGTGGGAGGAAACCGGAGCATCCGGCGAAAACTCACGCGGTCACAGGGAGAATTTGCAAACTCCGCACAGGCAGTACCCAGAATCGAACCCGGGTCCCTGGAGCTGTGAGGCTGCAGTGCTAACCACTGCACCACTGGTCCTCCTTATTCCACTGTCACTCCTAAACTTCTCATGCATATTGATTATTTTGGGGCTGTAATGTAATTAATTAATTTCCACATATGAAACCTGGAAAACTTATTGTGATGAATTAATTAATGAAGTACTGTCTGTAAACAACACTAAAGTTTTTACTAGAACAAGATGACCTTGAAATGGTGGTACTTGTCTATCAGCTGTTAATTTTCATTGTAACTACCCTTTCCAATATATTTATGCTTCACCTTTCAGTCTGTCTTTCAGTTCCAAATAAGACCTTTTTTCACTCATGATAAACCTCTATGTATATCCGTGTCAACTAACCACCACCATTCTTCAACATCCATGCCTATTGACTTCGCAAAATTTAAGTATATTGTTCAAAATCTAAGTGAGTCAATGAAAAGCTTCTACAAGCCGTTCCTGAACAATCAAGAATACAAGTTCAAAATTAAAAGGATTTTCATCCATAAATATAGTCTAATGTTTGGATAAAGTAAGTCCAGTTTTGATTATTGTACGTGCAAAATTGATTCTCCAGAGAGATTATAACTAACCAAAAGCAAAGAAGTGTAAGTACTGCGCACTCAGTACCATAAACATTAAGCAGCAGTCATCGCTACTTTTCAAACACTTAAACGAAAGAATATATTTTGAGATCACCTCGTGATTTCTAGTTGCATGGGACAGGTGTGGAAAATCTGTTGTCTCATTAATCTCCCTTTCTCTCATAACTTGGTCTCTACAAATTCAGGCATCTTGCATGAAATAAGACTTGCATTAACCACTATAGCATTAGCTACATGTCCAAGTGTCAAACATACTTTATCTAAAAACAATGGAATGCTTTTAAAGCCGTCTTTTCAAAAGGAAGCTATTTTTTTCCCTCGAGTTCAAAGAAGAATGCATGGTAAAACATCAAATTAGGCAACAGCTTATGTCCAAAGACAAGTTGGACTTGAAACAGAATTATTTTTACAACCTAATGGAAAATAACTCTCAGGGGAACAAGTTGCAGCTATCATACTCAGTTGAAGGTAACTAAAGCTGCTATCAGCAGCTAAAAGGGCACTGGAGAGAAGAATGTAGATGAGTGTGATAATAGCAAGTTTTTTTTGAGCTATTACTGATCAGAGGGCTATTAGCGACTATTTAGGGCTACTGAATGAGTCCTTAGGACAGATTCAGGTGTTTTCCTGGGACATGGTCGATGTTTTAAATGGCTACTTTGTATCAGTGTTCACTACATATGAGGGTGCTGGGTTACCAGTAGAGCATCATGGGATTAATGATATAATTAAAAGTGTCAGAACGGATGCAGCTATACCACTGGCTAGAATAAATGATCTCTGAACAGATTAGGCTGCTGGCCCTGACTGCATTCATCCAAGGGTGATCAATAAAATGGTGGTTGCTCCCTGCAGGTCTCTGTTTTAACAGGACTGTAGGATCTATGATTTTCCCCATGGACTGGAGGCCTATGCGCTGCCTATATCGAAAAACAAAAGCAATATTTTTGAACTGGAAAATGACCTCATTAGGTTGACTACAGTTATAGAACAGTTGCTGGAAGAGATCAGCGATGTAGTATATTAACAGGGGAAAAAAAGTTATTAGGAAATATCAACATCTTTTCTGGAAAAGAACATCCTGTCTCACCAAGATGGTGGTTTTTGTTTTTTGAGGGAATTTCTAAATGGGATGTCAAAGTTCAGTCAGAATAGTGTATCTTGATATTTACAATAAATCTTAAACAAGCTACCACACAACAGGTTGAGTCTGTGGGATTGGCAGACGGATTTTGGGTAGCATAAGGAACTGGTTGCATTCTGTTTGACAGAAGGTAGTTAGCAATAGTAGTTGTTTTGTTTGGGGACCAGTTACCAGTGGAGACCTGCAGGGATTGATGTTAAGACTATATAGCTTAATCACCTTTATGAATGTTCTCGATGAAGGCTTCGGGGGATTATCTGTAAGTTCCTGGATGATAGAAAGATATGTGTGAGTGTAAAGATGCAAGTTGAGAAAAATAGATTGCAGGAAGATCTAGGTATGATTGGCAAATGGGTCTGAATTTGACAGATATCTTTTAATATAGATAATTATAGTGAAATGTGCTTGGGTAGGGAGCAACTGCAAGCATATATACACCAAGGCTGCTGAGTGGAAGAAAGACCTGGGTGGTGGTGTACACAAGTCATTAAAAGTCCATGGCCGGTGCCATGAGACTGTTGCAAAAGCAAATAGAATGATAGGTTGTATTGTCTGGGGCTTTTGTTCCAGACAAATGTAGATTTTAACAGGATTTTCTTTGAGAACTTTAAAATAATGGAACAATTAGACATGATCTAAGTGGAGAGGGTATTCAAGTTGGATAGATTAGTGAGGACCAGGGGGCATAAATATAATTTACAGAAGCATAAAATCAGCTTCTAGGTCAGGAGGTACTTTTTGCAGAGTTGTCAACCTCAAACAAGTTGCCAGCGTGTGTGAATGTGTGGATGCTTACAAGCGTTCAAAAGGAACTTGGACAAGTCGCTGAAAGTGGCTAACAGAATTGCATATCGAAGGTGGAGGATGTCTGTTGGAATCCTGGGTCGTGCTTCCTCCCCTTTTGGACTCATAGAGCAATTTTCCAAAGTTTTCTTTTCATAAATTGGTCTTTTTTTCTCTCTTTTTGGCATTTCCAGGGAATGGCACAATTAGTGGGTGGGTGGAGCAGAGCAGATGGGGGTGATACTTGTCCAGAAATTCTACCATATCATTATGGGACAGGCTTGATGACGAGCAATTCTTCTTACCTGTCCTTTTTTGTATATTCTGATGATTCGAATATAATTTTCACAACGAGATTTATTTTCTGATCACTTCTCATGCTATCAAAATAACAAAATATGCAACTTTGGCCTTCGATATGGAATTACTCACTTTTACAGGTTAGCAGTCCCTGAACTGGTTTAGAAAGTCAAACCCTTATTTATCACTTTCTGATCATGCCAAACTTGAATTACCCCTGACTGACCTAGCCAGATAACGATGACTTTTGATTGGTTAACAGGAAACAAAGAGTAGGCAGAAATGGGTCATTTTCAGGTTGGCAAGCTGTAATGAGTGGAGTGCCACAGGGATCAGTGCTGGGGCTTCAATGATTTACAATCTATATCAATGACTTGGATGAAGGGACAGAAAGCATGGTTGCTAACTTGACTGATGACAAAGATAGGTGGGAGAGCAAGTTGTGAAGAGGATATAAATGATCTGCAAAGGTTAAGTGAGTGGGCAAAGATTTGACAGAGGGACTATAATGTGGAACAGCGTGAACTTGTCCACTTTGGCCAGAAAAATAGAAAAACAACATATTATTTAGATGGAGAGATATTGAAGAACTCTGAGATGTGCGAAACACAAAACGTTGGAATGTATGTACAGCAAGTGATTAAGAAGGCAAATGTAATGTTGTAGTTTATTGCAAGGGGAGTGGAATATAAAAGTTTTGCTACAGTTGTACAGGACATTACTGAGACCACATCTAGAGTACTGTGTACAGTTTTGGTCTCCTTACTTAAGAAAGGATAGAACTGCATTGGAAGCATTTCAGAGAAGGTGCAGTCGACTGATTCCGAGACGAGAAGGTTATCTTAGGAAAGGTTTGACAGGTTGGGTCTGTATTCATTGGGGTTTAAAAAGATGAGAGGTGACCTTATTGAAACATATAAGATCCTGAGGGGACTTGATAGGGTGGATGTTAAAAGGATGTTTCCCCTTGTGGGAGAGACTAAAATTAGGGGGCACAGTTTAAAATTAAGGGGTCTCCCATTTCAGACAGATGAGAAATATTTTCTCAGGGTTGTGAGTCTGTGGGAATCTCTTCCCAGAAAGCGGTGGAGGCAGGGTCATTGAATATTTTTAAGGCAGTGATAGACAGAGTCTTGATAAACAAGGGAGTCAAAGGGTATCGAGGGTAGGCAGGAAAGTGGAGTTGAGTTTACAAACAGATCAATCATGATCTTCTAGAATGGTGGAGCAGGCTCAATGGGCCAAATGGCCAACTCTTGTTCCTAGATCATATGATTCTTCCTCAGCTCTGACTTGCTGAGATGCTAATCGAAGCTACTGCTTAGAAGGAGAAACCTACCTCCTTGGTGTGGGAACTATGTCAACTACCTTGTATAGGTAAGCTTTCCACTGCTCATATACTAAATAAAGACCATTCAAATGTAAACGGTGCAAGCAGCTGTAGGGTCTGTTCAGTGACTCTTCATTGTTCAAAACTAATAGGGCATTTGAGTAGACACATCTGTGATATTGACTTGTTCATCTGTTGTCACAGCTAATTTGTCCTAAGTGACATCTCTGACTATAACCTGTTCTGATGAAAGGTCATGAACCTGAAACATTGGGCTGAATTTTACCAACCCTTTGGTGACAGGCTGGAAGGCAGGAAGGCTGGCAATATTGTGTGGGAAGGCATCGAGTGGTGTGCCTGTCATCTTCCGATGCCATGCCATTTTGCTAGTGGAGAGAAAGTTGGCAGACGGCCCTCCCACCTGCAGCCCAATTGAGCCAATTAAGGGCCTCTTCCTGCCTGCGCTGGCATTTTACCAGTGGCTTAGGGGTCCTGCCGCCACGTGGGGAGACTGCCAGGTAAACTCTAATGGTCTCCCAATGGGCTTCGGTTGTGGGGTGTGGCCTCCTTTTTGGACACACTTTGGCCTGTGGAGGGGCCCCCGGCAGCAGTGTCTGTCCTCATGGCAATGGCCCCGTCTCCCCTAAGTGCCACCTTCCCCACCTCGCTGGGGCCTGCCTGACAGGTCCTGTGTCCCCAGGCCCCACATACCCTACTTGGAGTGTACCAGCCATCAATTGCCCTAATCCTCCAGGTGCAGCACCTGCAATGGCCACTGCTAGCGGTGAGGCTGCTGAGCTACTAGCCCTCTGATTGGGGCGGCAGCCACTTAATTGGCTGCCGCCAGCAAAATGCAGCCATGGGGTCCCACTGCCCACTGAAGCACGGTCACCCCCTGCTTGCAACCCTGGCTATGGGACCGCTGCCACTTATGTAACATCCAACCAGTTAACTGTTAATCCATTGTAATTTCATAGCTACATCATAAAATAAATTAAACCAAAAATTCCTTCTCGGCCAAATAGGTAAAAATCTCAAAATGTTACAATTAATTAAGTAACATTTCTGAGCTGTGCCAAAAACTACCATGCAGATTCATTGATCCTAAGTCAGAGGCTCCCCAGTTGAAGTGTGGGAAGAGGTTATCGTAGGAGTGCGAAGTGGATGAGCTGAAATAAAAACGAAGGGCCAAAGTCCACGTGTTCTGCATACTCTAGCAATCCCCAGTCCAGTTTAATGCCCACAGCCTTCCTCCAACAATCCTTGGTCCAGGTTGATCCCCACAGCTATGCTTCCTTTCGTACCTTTATCTTTAGGTATGGCCAAATGTCTTGCTGTAATTTTCTGCTCTGATTTGTCAGGGATTCCGGTACCATTTCCTTGCTGAAGGAAACTTTTGGATTCAAATGTTAATGTATGGTTCAAGATGGGTCCATGTGCATAGAGCATATGCAGTGCATTTCACTGCAAGGGCGCATGGCTGTTGCATTGTTCCCATGTTATTCGATCTAGATAAGTGGCTCTTTACTGAATGATTTCATCGAATATTACAATGACAAACTGGAGTTTTATTTTTAAAAGAAACCAATAGTTAACAAGTATGTATTGAGAGCACTCATCAGCATAAAACAGGCATAACTAGAGTCCCACAGTCATATGTGTCTTTGCCATAGCTCCATATTCTTAATATACAATGGAAATATAAAGTAATAGATTTTTCTAGTGCTTTTGAATCTTTTTTGCACAGTGGCGCAGTGGTTAGCACCGCAGCCTCACAGCTCCAGCGACCCGGGTTTGGTTCTGGGTACTGCCTGTGCGGAGTTTGCAAGTTCTCCCTGTGACCGTGTGGGTTTCCGCCGGGTACTCTGGTTTCCTCCCACAGCCAAAGACTTGCATGTTGATAGGTAAATTGACCATTGTAAATTGCCCCTAGTGTAGGTAGGTGGTAGGAGAATGGTGGGGATGTGGTAGGGAATATGGGATTCATGTAGGATTAAGTATAAGTGGGTGGTTGTTGGTCGGCACAGACTCGGTGGGCCGAAGGGCCTGTTTCAGTGCTGTATCTCTCTCTGACTCTAATCATTGAGAGCCCTGCAAATGTAAGATAGGTTATTTGATTGAATAGGCGAGCAAAGGTTATAGTAGCTGTTGTCCGTTCATTAAAGAAAACAATTAAATGGACCTACCAATTAATTTGATGATGTAATAGTGTAAAATCTTTACATACTGTTCATGTGATTAGACCATCCCTTGTACAGCTACCATCTTAAATGAAGATTTTGAGCATTATCAATATCATACTACACTTGTGCTGTATCAGCACCAGCTCACTCTCATCTGGATTTCTTTTTGACCAATACAACGGCCAATTGCCAAGAAAATGAACTAAAGATCAAAACTGGCTTCATTGTTTTATTATAACTCTTAACATATTCCCTTAGAATAGTATCTGACTAGATTTAATGAGTTGTATGTTGTGCATGCAAGGAATATGTGGCAAAGTAACAGATTCATTGATCAGGGAGGGTGGAAGTGGGAGGAGTGGATGTTGCAGTGGGTTACCCACTGGTGTCTCACTTCAGCTGCCTGGGTGTGAGGCGGTAAATGAATTTGGAAAGACTCCGTTCACTTCTGTTACGACCGAGGCGGGAGGAATGCACTGTCTTTCTCTAGTTCCACTTATCCACAGGTCACAGCATATATTTAAATGTTTACCCATTTACCGATACGGCCAATCATATACTCTTTTTTTTAAATTTCAGAACAAAATGCACCAATCAGGTTTCTTTCATAAACAAAATTATTAATTATAAAACAAGACTTATCCGGTAAAGATGCAAAACATTAACACATGGTTTTAAATATGAATGTAAACATATATATATTCCCTTCTAAACCCAACACACACACACACGTTAAAGAAAAAATAAATACGTTTTTTCTGCAGAGATTCACTTTACAAAAAGACAAATGAAAAAACTTTGGCCAAATATTAATTCTTGAAGGAAAAAGAGAAGCTTGGAAGGATATCAGTTGTCACTTTGGTCTGGCGTCCAGTACACACAGACGGGTCACTGGGATCTTTTCAGAAGCAGTTCATTCTGGAGATGTCGAGAATTAATCTGGTAGGCTTTCCAGGAGAAATGCGACATTAGGGGTTTCAGTTATCACACTGGATATGCAGGATTTCTCAGACAGAAGGAAAGAGGTGAGCTGGGTGCATTTCTTTTGGCAGGCTGACCTCCAACTGCTGTCAAAACAGGCCGCACCCCAACTGAACCAAAACAATATCCCAAAAGCGAAATCAACTCTTGACCATCATAAATCTTGACATGTCACTTCTCTGTAAACAGCTCTCCCAAGTCACCAAGGCTTCTCTTGTTTATTTAGCTTAAGGCGTGTGACATCCAGTAAAGGTTTGTTTTCAAATAAAACCTCAAGCGTATTCCCAGTGAGCCTTGAAAAAAAAATACATCCATGGAATCTTTTCAGTTTTCCAAATGAACCAATGTCCATAATCTTTAACATAAGTCCTCAACACATTTTAAGAATGGAGCACCTTCATAACACTGCTAAGCCCAACATAAAACAATTGGCAATTTCCTTTAGAGAGGCTACAGGACATTTAGAGTACTAAATGTCATATTGGTGCAGTGGTGGTTACTGTTCTGCCGTTGAAATGAATGCAGATCGGCTTTGCTATATTTAAATCTGGGAGTGCTTCAGCCTGACACTCTGTGTCTGAAATAGAAAGTATTACCCACTGTTGCAATCAAATCTCTTTTTTAAGTTGAGTTCATTGTTAAATCATTTTAAAGTCCATTTAAAATCTTTTATTAATTATAGCCTAGAATTACAGTTGATATAAAACTGCAAAGGTGCTTATTCTTCGCAAGAATCAGACACGCATGTGACATGAAACTCTGGCTCAACAAAAAATGTTTGGGAACCTTTGTCCTAAGTGAGTCAATACTTACAGCAGAAAGACACGAACTAGAACTGCTTTTGCTAAGAAATCAAATTGTTACACAAGCCTGTTATCATGAATCTTTTCTCCATGAATGCTGCTATTTAAGTTCGGTATAATGTACCTGTTGTAAAGGAATCTTGTGTGATTTATGGCAACCATTGCTTTTTGGAAGGAAGGGTTGTGTAGCACTCTTATCAAGTTCTGACATTTCCCATCACATTTGAGATTCAAAGATAAGACTGACTGACCAACTTACTTATGATCTTTTCCATGATGAATAGTTTCATAACATCTTGGTGTTTCCAAGTGCAATTTGCAAAACCTGATTTGCCAATTTACAAACCCAAGCACATTTTTAACATTTTCAAAAATGAGTAAATATTTTTGTAAAACATTTGAATATACTGTAAATTTAGACTCTTGGCATTATGTTCCTCACAATGTTTAGCAATTAACGCTGCTGCTAGCACTGAAAATTTAGTGCTTTGACCTTCATGGAGTCCTTTCTTTTTGCTTGGCTTGGGCATTTTTGACTGATACCTTGAATGAATCAGATCAGTTCTGTTAAATAACTTCAGTGTACCTTGTGTGAAAGGTATTTCTGTCTTTGTCCTGAGTTTATTTACAAGTCCAGTGCATTTATTCCTCAATGACTTATGCACATAGCCTTTCATTTCAGTAACAGAATCATTCTGATAAAATGCTCAAAAGAAATTCACTACTGAAAATTGACATTTACATATAGATTGGAAAGATAAATATATTCGTAAACCATTTCTGTTCTTAATAGAGGTAAATTTCACAAACACCATTACGTTTACATAGGGTTACACAGGATATACAGCATAGAAATAGGCCATTTGGCTCAACCAATCCATGCCAGCATTTATGCTCCATCGAGCCTCCTCCCATTTTTCCTCATCTAAATCTGTCATTGTCACCCTCTATTCTCCCTCATATGCTTGTCTAGCTTCCCCTTAAATGCATCTATGCTACTACGTATGGTATTCCACATTCTCACCACTCTGGGTAAAGATGTTTCTCCTGAATTCCCTTTTGGATTTCTTAGTGACTATCCTGTATTGATGACCTCCAGTTGTACTCTTCTCCACAAGAAGAAACATTCTCTCTGTATCCACAGTCAAAACTTTTCATAATTTTAAAGACCTCTCTTAGGTCACCCCTCAGCCATTTTTCAAGAGAACAGAGACAGAGCCTGTCAATCCTTTTCCTGATATGTATGCCCACGCATTTCTGGTAAAATCCTTGTAAATCTTCTCTGCACCATCTCTAGTGCCTCTATATCTTTTTGATAATATGGCGACCAGAACTGCACGCAGTACTCAGTCTAGCCAAGGTTTGATATAGATTTAGCATAACCTCCCTCCTTTTCAATTCTATCCCTCTAGAAATAAACCCTAGTGCTTGGTGTGCTTTTTCTCTGGCCTTGTTAACATGTGGCGCAACTTTTCATGATTGGTGTGTTTGTACTCCGAGATCCCTTTGTTCCTCTGCCACCTCGACTTGCAGCTTCCAAGTAATAAGTAACCTCCCTATTCTTCGTACCAAAATGTGCTATCTCATATTTATCTGTGTTGAACTTTATTTGCTAATTATTTGCCCATTTTTCAAATTTATTAATGGCCACCTGTAATTTGATGCAGTCCTCCTCAGTATTGACTATTCCCCCACCACAATTTACTGTCATCTGCATATTTAGAAATTGGTGATGTTTTTGATTCCAAAGCCCAAATCGTTGATGTAAATTGTGAACAGCAGTGATCCTAGCACTGATCGTTGTGGAATACCACTTCCCACATTCTGCTATTCTGAATAACTACCCTTTACTTTATTCTCTGCCGTCTTTCTTGAAGCCAGCTAGCAATCCATTCTGCAAGTTGGCCCCTGACTTTGGCCTTTGGCACCACTAGCATTCCCTTCAGCTAGTCACGTAGACAGAATTGCTGCTACAGTTACCAAAGAAAACAATTGACTGATAAACTGCACGCAACATTTGGCACAAGAAGTGTTCTTTCAAATTAAGCAAGCAGTTACTCATTTGTCCTCGTCTTTCTTTAACTCCTGTTTTGATGAGACATGAGCACTAATCTAGTCAGTGCTAAGGTGAAAGATCTAAATGAACTAGGAAGTTTTTTTTAAACTTTGTTTTTTAGTCGATCTCTGAGCTATTACACACAGTAAGTGGGAGAATGTGGTCTCTCTCTTACCCGTCTGTTGGCATTCTCTGTTTCTTGCCTAGTCTCTTTCTTCCCCTTTCTCCCTACTTCTATTTTACTTCTCTGCCTGGTTTTGGTTTTTGCCATTTTATGCTTTGCTTTTGGATAGGTGATGGTGAGTGGTGCCTTGGGGAAAGGTACCACCAAGGACCGTGGACTGCATTTTCTGATGGGACTCTACAGAAAAGCACGAACTCTGCATTATCAGTTCAATTTCCATCCTGATAGCTACATGCGTGTTCCCTTTCCCACACATTCCTCGTATTATATCTGCTAAAACGTAACCTTCCATTTCCCCTCCTATCACTCTCTCTCTATGCACATTGCTACCCTGACTCTTCCTATATAAGTGCTGATAACCTCCCTTCTCTCTCATTCCCCCTCCCTTGCTATCTGCTATCAGCTTTTCGCAGAAGCTTTTTCAGTTTCAAAATTCAACTTTTTTTCGAGTAAGTCAAATGGGATGAGGAGAGACAAGCTATTGACTTCTTTCTATCTGTGCCTTTATATCTGAGTGTCGTCAGCAGTTGGAATCTTTACTTTTTTTAATTATCAACAACACAAATGTAATAAATAAGGCCTTGGGACAAAGGGCCTTTAAGACTTAATGTTTTTTTACTTTCTGCATGGACAGATTCTGGCCTGCGTGTTTCCAGTACTTGCTGCTTTTATTTCCTATTTGCAGCATTTGTAGTACCTTTTTTATTTGATCATGGGATGTGGGCATCGCTGGCTAGGACAGCATTTATTGCTCATCCCTAATTGCCCTTGAGGAGGTGATGGTGAGTTACCTTCTTGAACCGCGGGTGTAGGTACACAAGTGGTGCTGTTAGGAAGGAAGTTCCAGGATTTTGGCCCAGCGACAGTGAAGGGACAGCAATATACTTGCAAGCCAGGATGGTGTGTGGCTTGGAGGGGAATTTGCAGGTGGTGGTGTTCCCGTGCATCTGCTGCCCTTGTCCTTCTAGGTGAAAGATGTTGTGGGTTTGGAATGTGCTGTCGAAGGAGCTTTGGTGAATTGCTGGAGTACATCTTGTAGATAGTGTACACTGCTATTCTGTGTCGGCAGTGAAGGGAGTGAATGCTGAAGGTGGTGGATGGGGTGCCAATCAAGTGAGCTGCTTTGTCCTGGATGGTGTCGAGCTTCTTGATTTTTGTTGGAGCTGCTCTCATCCAGGCAAGTGGAGAGTATTCCATCACACTCACTACTTGTGCCTTTTGTAGACGGTGGACAGGCATTGGGAAGACAGGTGAGTTACTCACTGCAGAATTCCCAGCCTCTGACCTGCTCTTGCAGCCACAGTATTTATGTGGCTGGTCCAGTTCAGTTTCTGGTAATAGTAACCCCCAGGTTGTTGTTGGTAAGGGATTCAGTGATGGTAATGCTATTGAACATCAAGGGGAGATGGTTAGAATCTCTCTTGTTTTAGATGGTCATTGCCTGACACTTGTGATGCGCGAATGTTACGTGCCAATTATCAGCCCAAACCTAGATGTTGTCCAGGTCTTGCTGCATCTGAACATGGGCTGCTTCATTGTCTGTAGAGTTGCGAATGGTGCTGAACATTGTGCAAACATCAGCGGACATTCCCACTTCTGACCTTATGATGGAGGGAAGGTCATTTCTGAAGCAGTTGAAGGTGGTTAGGCCTAGGACACTACCCTGAGGAATTCCTACAGTGATGTCCTGGGTTTGAGATGATTGACCTGCAACAATCGCAACCATCTTCCTTTGTGCTAGGTATGACTCCAACCAGCAGAGACTTTTCCCCCTGATTCCCATTGACTCCAGTTTTGCTAGGGCTCCTTGATGCCATACTCGGTCAAATGCTGCCTTGATGTCAAGGGTAGTCCCTCTCACCTCACCTCCGGAGTTCCACTCTTTTGCCCATGTTTGGACGAAGGCTGTAATGAGGTCAGTAGCTTAGTGGCCCTGGCGGAACCCTAACTGAGCATCAGTGATCAGGTTTATTGCTAAGAAAGTGCCACTTGATAGCACTGTCGATGACCCCTTCCATCACTTTGCTGATGATCGAGAGTAGACTGATAGGGCGGTAATTGGCCAGGGTGGATTTGTGCTGCTTTTAGTGTACAGGACATAACTTGGCAATTTTCCACATTGCCGGTAGATGCCAGTGTTGTAGCTGTACTGGAACAGCTTGCTAAGGCGCGGCTAGTTCTGGAGCCCATGTCTTCAATTCTATTGCCGGAATGTTGTCAGGGCCCGTAACCTTTTGCTTTTTTATATTATTGGTCCCTTTCTGTTTCCTTCAATATTCAGCTGTTTTTTTTTTCTTGAAGATAGCAAATTAGGATGAGAAATGCCATTGGCAGCCAATGCATGCCATTATTAACATGCAAATTGGTTAGCAGCTTGTAGCGAGGAAGAGCTATCCAGTGAATTATGAATTGCCAGAAGTTACTGACCAATTTGCAATGCTCTGCCATTAGCTTCACAAAGGTGACATCTTTCTTTAACCTTCCTGTGAGTTTCATGAATATGCTTCCTTGGGTCTTTTTGCTCCATTAGAGGTTCTATACAAATGTGAATTATTTTTGTAACAGCATATATATCCTTTTAAGAACATAGTTATTAAGACTGCTATTCAATGTCTGTGGCCCAGAAAGTAATTACAAGTACGAAATCTCAATCCTTTGGATAGTGAATCAATGGAAATGTAAAAAATATCAAATTTTAAATATTTATATTTTTTCTGCCTTTTTTGTTGGCATCCAATTGTTCTTTCACTTCTGTTTCTGTGCCTGATTTGACATTGAATTCGTCCACTCTAATTCACTATCCTTCTCAGTCATTAATCTTTCTTTCTCAATCCTTAAATCTCAGTGACTAAGGAAATAAACTATTCACATCATTCACCAAGGTCTCAGATGCCCTGTGCCCTCACCCACTGATATCAGCTCTCACTTCCAGCAACTTAGAGGCAAAAAGACTTTGAGCTGAATGGTGCAGAAAAAGTCTAACTCGGCACACAACGAGCTGCCCTGCTCCTGCAAAATCTGGGATAATGTCTGTATCTCAGCTTAATGTGCTTTATGAAGTTGTAGAATACAAAACAAACTTGAAACAGGCGTAAGACCAGTGCACTATTTTTTCATTCTGCCTTGATGTCTCGCATGGGTTTAATTTTGACTTCAGATGATAGCATAAAATGAGCATTACCAAATCAATTGTTTGCTGTGCAGCTTTCCTGATTTTCATTTCCAGACTTCAGTGGATAACAGGCAGCTGATCCAATATCGCCAGTTTTACATTATCAAAAATACCCTTTTTAAAAAAAAAATCATATAAACATTACCTGAATAAAGCCTATGAAATTGTCCTCAAATAATTTTGGAAAAGTAAATCGGTCAAAACCGCTGGAAGCTAAAGAATAATTTTCCAGACATTCAGCTGAACGTACAAGGCTGGTGCATTCTTCAATATTGATGACTGCGCAGTCATCAAACGATTAACAGAATCAACATTTCTGTTCAAAAAATATTGTGTGCATGTTTGGGTTTTTGGGAGATGTTGAGGCCTTCAGGTAAAAAGTTTAATGAAAGGATTTAAAAGATAATTCAGTGAATGAATTTATTTGAAATCTTGTGAAATACATGATCTGATTTATTTTTACAGACTTAGAGTGTAGGGTTGAGGGCATGTGCTATCATAGCCAGCTCAAACCTATTCTCACCCATTGGAACCTGATGTAAAATAAAGTGCAGGACATAGACAGGCTGGTAGAATGGGTGGATACATGACAGATAAAATTCAAAGCAGAAAAATGTGAGGAGATAAGTTTTGGTAGGAAGAATGAAGAGAAAAATAGATGGTACAACTTCAAAGGGAATGCAAGAAGAGAGAGACCTGGGTGTGTGTGCACACAAATCTTCGAAGGCATCAGGATAAGTTGTTAAAGCATATGGAATCCTGGCCTTTATAAATGGAGGCATAGAGTACAAAAGCCAAGAGGTTTTGCTAAACCTATAGAAAACACTAGCTTGGCCCCAGCTGGAGTAGAGTCATAACGGCACAGAAGGAGGCCATTTGGCCGGTCGAGTCCATGCCTGCTCTCTGGGGAGTAATCCAGTCAGTCTCATTTCCCTGTTCTATCCCCTTCGCCTTGCAAATTTATTTCCCTCAAGTGCCCAACCAATCTCCTTCTGACATGATTCATCTCTCCTTCTACCACCTTCATAGGCAGCCAGTTCTAGGCCATTACCATTCGCTGCAAAAAGAGTTCTTCCTCACATTCCCTGCATCACTTGCTCAAAACCTTAAATCTGTGTCGCCTAGTCCTTGCACCATCAGCTAATGGGCACAGCCTTTCTTTGTCTACCTTATCTAAATCTGTCATATTCTTGTACACTCTCCTCTTGTTGCATCTCCCCTCAATCTCCTTTGCTCCAAGGAGAACAACCCCAGCTTCTTCAACCTAACCTTGTAGCTAAAATCCCTCATTCCTGGAACCATTCAGGTAAATCTCAGCACTGCTCGAGGACTCTCATCGTTCCTAAAGTGTGGTGATCAGAACTGCACACAGTACTCTAGTTGTGGCCCAACCAGAGCTTTATATAGGTTCAGCATAACTTCTCTGCTTTTGCACTCAATGCCTCTATTTATGAAGCCCAAGATCCCACGTGCTTTGCGAACTACTCTCTCAATATGTCCTGCCACCTTCAAAGATCTATGCACATGAACCCCCAGGTTCCTGTGTCCCTGCACACACATTAGAAATGTGCCATTAAGTATTTATTGCCTCTCTCTGTCTCTTCTGCCAAATTGCATCATCTCACACTTCTCCGTATTATGTCCATTTCTGGGCACCGCACTTTAGAAAGGACATGAAGGCTTTGCAGAGGGTACAGAAGCGGTTTACTTGGATGGTTCCCCAGATGAGGGATTACAGTGAGGTGAATAGACTGGAGTAGCTGTGCTTGTTTTCCTTAGAGCAGACAAAGATTTGATAGAGGTATTCAAGATCATGAGTTTAGAAGGAGTAAATTAGGAGAAACGATTTCCAATCGCAGAAAGGGCGATAACCAGAGAACACAGTTGTAAGGTGATTTATGAACATCTGAACATACAAATTAGGAGCAGTAGTTGGCCATTCGGCCCCTCTAACCTGCTCCACCATTCAATAAGATCATGTCTGATCTGTTTGTGTCTCGAATTCCACACTCGCATCTACCCCTGATAACCTTTGATTCCCTTGCCTAACAAGAATCTATCTACCCCCGCCTTAAAAATATTCAATGACCCTGCCTCCACCACCTTTTGAGGCAGAGAGTTCCAAAGTCGCACAACCCTCAGAGAAAAAAATTCTGCTCATCTCTGTGCTGAAAGGCTGACCCCTCATTTTAAAACAGTGCCCCCTAGTTCTGGAATCCCCCACAAGAGGAAACATCCGTTCCACATCCACCTTGCCAAGACCGTTCTGGATCTTATACACTTCAATCAAGTCTCCCCTCACTCTTCTAAACTCCAGTGAAAACAAGCCCAGTCTGTCTAACCTTTCCTCATAAGACAACCTGCTCATTCCAGGTATCAGTCTAGTAAACCTCCTCTGAACCGCCTCCAATACATTTACATCCTTCCTTAAATAAGGAGACCAAAACTACAAACAGTATTCGAGATGTGGTCTCACCAATGCCCTATTTAACTGAAGCATAACATCCTTACTTTTATTTTCAATTCCTTTCATAATAACGGATAGCATTCCATTAGACTTCATTATGACTTGCTGTACCTGCATACTACCTTCTTGTGACTCGTGCACTAGAAGACCTAGATCCCTCTGCACCTCAGAATTCTGCAGTCGTTCTCCGTTTAAGTACTACTCTGCTTTATTATTATTCTTTCCAAAGTGAACAACTTCACATTTTGCCACATTATACTCCATCTGCCAGATTTTTACCCACTCACTCAACCTATCTTTATAGGTCTGCAAGCTCTTTATGTCCTCTTCACAACATACTTTCCCACCTATCTTTATGTCATCTACAAATTTAGCTACCAAGCCATCACTCCCCTCATCTAAGTAATTGATATAAATTGTAAAATGTTGAGGCCCCGGCACAAACCCCTTTGGAACTCCACTTGTCACATCCTGCCAATCAAAAAAGGACCCATTTATGTATACTTTGTTTTCTGCCAGCCAGCCAGCCAATCTTCTATCCATGCGAATATGTTACTCCCTGCACTATGAGCTCCTACTTTTCGCAATAACCTTTTATGTGGCACCTTGGCAAAGGACGAAGGGCAACACAAGGATAAATCTTTTTACGCAACAAGTGATTAGAATTTGGCCTAATAGGGTGGTGGATGCAATTTCAATAATCGCTTTCAAATCACACTAGATAAATCCTTGAAGGAGAAAAAATGCATTAATATGGGGGGGAAGCGGGGGCATGGGATTAACTAGATTGCTTTTCAAAAGAGTCAGCACAAATTAAATGGATTGAATGGTCACTCTCTGCCAAAAACTCGGTAAGAGAGTGAGAGAAAAAACACAGCGGGAGCAGAGCCAGGAGCATCATCAAGCTTTATATAAATAGTTTATAAAATAAACTGTTTATTCTTTGACAACTAAGAAATGTCATGCAGGCCCCCAGCTGCCAAGAATGAGACATATTAATTTTGTCATATGAACAATGATTTTAAACTTGTTGGGAAAAAGAGAAGGCCTGTTACAAGGGCTGCCAGACACTTAGCTGACAAATATTTGCATACTAACAGACAGTGCTTGTGGAGACAAAAGGACCATTCCCTGACACATTCAACAAACAATGCATTTTGATTACCAGACATTGAAGGTGTAAGGAAGAACATTCCAGAGACTGCTAAGATGATACAATCCACAAAAACCAGGACTGGTTAAACCAACTGGTCACATGACTAACTTGCTGGTCCAGGGTTTTTTGAACTAATCACAGAGCTTTTGAACTCAGAAAGACTGCTTGCTCCTGGAGTGAGAAGACCTCTTCTGTCTGCTCCCATCTCTTCCTCACAAGCCTCTGGACCCACTGAGGACACATGAACCTAGAGAGAAAAATCTCCTACATCGAACAAGGTTTAAGAAGAATACTGGGCCCTAACAAAAAGCAAGGCCTACCTACAATCAAGGACTTTACAGCAAGCTCAAAGAACAATAGCCAAAACCATCTTCAGATATTGCCTCAAACTTATCCACTTTATTTCTTCTCTTTTCTGTCTCTATCGGCGTGTGTGTATCACGTATGCATGCTAGCATGGGCACATTGCGTATTCATAGGCGTTAACCGAATTCGAGTTTAATAAAGTTCGACCCTTTTCTTTAAACCTAAGCAAACCTGTTTGGCTAGTTTCTTTGCCTTATAATTGGAAGTTAGCTAACGAGGGTTCACCAAGGAGGAGCTAAAACAATAGTGTGTTTAAAATTGAACCTTGTTACAGTAAGACTAGGTGAAGGCTGAGAGGGAACCCTAGCCCCTTCCTCACCTGGTTGTAACAGAAAACTAAAATATATATATTTAAAAATTCTGATTTATGTTCAGAAGGAAGAGGTTGCTCTTCTATTTAGTGTCTTATCGCTCCTCAAACATCTCCGGGTGCTTCACAAAACCAGATTTGATTTGAAATGCATTAACAGATGTTTTGTAATCAAACATGGCAGCCTTTTCGTGCACTAGCGCACTCCAAGTTATCTCTTTATGGTGTTGACTGAGGGAGGAATGTTGTTCAGGACAGCAGAAGAACTTTAACCAATGCTATGGAATCTTTAACAGCCATCTAATCGTTGGCAGCAGAGTCCTCAGTTTATTGTCTTATCTGACGGATGACAATACAGCAATGAATGACTTGGGGAAAGTTCATTAGTTGCAGATTGCCAATAGCCTAATACATACTCCAGCAATTCTGGTATGATAACTCTGTTTTAAATTTGTGCATGCAAGGGATACTAATTAGTGGTGCTGTCGGGCAGAAACACTGTGTGAATCATCGCTGCTGATAACTAAAGTGAACATTCCAGATTGATAGAGATTGGAGAACTGCAACAGCTATTTGAGTTCCTGACTTAGATTGTAAAAGTCTTTGAAAGGAATGTGGAATATCTCTGTCCAAAGTACTCTTTTATATTCGTGTAATTAAGAAAAAGCTCTGCCAAAAATCTGATTTAATATACTATATAAAAAAAAATCATCTGTGCCATTGAGATACTTGCCAAGTTAGATTTTGTTTCCTACTGAGCCACTTTGTGACAGCACTGACAGGGAGTTGCACCATGCATCACTTACACAGTTCCACTCGTACTATTTGACAAAACAACTGTAATAGTTTGCCTTGGTAACAAACTATCTGCTTTATATGGGATGCTGGTCAACACAGGAAGAGTTCCCTGGTCCTGGAGGAAGAAAAGTGCCATTTGACTATGTTTCATTCAGTATGCAAAATCAGACAAAACTTTCAATAAAAAGTATTTGACCTGCACTTCTGTTTCTCTTTAAGCACCAGTAACTCCATACACTCACCATCCAGTAAGAGACTGAGAGTTAGTCACATCTCTCCAGTATGAGAGAAGGTGGTCTTTTGCCTCCGTGACTTTGAACTGCACGGAATCTATTACTGAAGAGGGAAACCATGTTATACCAATGGACAGAAAATTGGGTTTTTAGAATGCAGAAGTTGCTGATGACTAGTAGAGACCAGCTTTTTTGAGGATTCCTACCCTTCTATCAGCTTTATTTGAATTTGCTTTAGGCACAATCAGATGCTGGCAAAGTATTTGAAAATAAATTGAACACTCAATGAAAGCTCCTGCTTATTAGCTGATTTTTTTTTTTATTCATTCATGGAATGAGCGTATCACTGACAAGGCCAGCATTTGTTGCCCATCCCTACTTGCCCTTGAGAAGGTGATGGCGAACTGCTGTGGTCCATGTGGTGTAGGCACAGTGCTGTTAGGAAGGGGGTTCCAGCTTTTGAACCAGCAACAGTGAAGGAATGGTGATATAGTGATGCAGGCCCCCACCTGCCAAGAATGAGGCACATTAATTTTGTTACATGGACATTAATTTTCAAATTGTTGCTTCGAAGAAGAGAAGGCCAGTAGCAAGGGGTTGACAGGCCCCTGGCTGGAAAAACAGTTTTGCATATTAATAGTGTTTGAAAGGACAAGACAATCCACAAATCCAGAAGTGGTTATACCAATCGGTCACTTGACTGCCCCGCTGGCCAACTTGGGGAATTTTAAATTGTAGAGACAGTGTTTGAACTGGCAGAAAGCAGAATGATCCTGGACTGAAGAAGACCTTCTGTCTGTCTGCCTGCTCCCATCTCTTTCTCACCAGCTTCTGAATCCATTGAAGATACATGAACCCCAAGAGAGAAAAGTCTCCTACAGTGAACAAGATTTAAGAAGAATACTGGGCCCCAACAAAAAGCAAGATCCACCTACAAGCAAGGACTCTACAGTGAGCTTGAAGACCCGGAACAAAAACTCTTCAGATATTGCCCTAAACTTTTCCACTTTATTTATTCTCTTTTCTATGCCTGTCTGCATGTGTGTATTGCATATGCATGCTAGCGTGGGTACGTCATGTATCCGTAGGCGTCAACCAAATTAGAGTTTAAGTTTAATAAAATTTCACTTTTCTTCTTTATACCTAAGAAAGCCTGTTTGTGCTGGTTTCTTTGCCTTATAATTGGAAAGCGGTGAACAAAGATTCACCAAGGGGGAGCAAAAAACATGGTGTGTTTAAAATTAAACCCTGTTACAGTAAGAACAGGTGAAGGCTGAAATGGACCCCTCAACCTCTTTCTCACCTGGCCATAACAGTTCCAAGTCAGAATGGTGTGTGGCTTGCAACGAAACTTGCAGGTGGTGGTGGTCCCATATGTCTGTTGTCCTTGTCCTTCTAAGTAGTGGAAATCGCAGGTTTGGAAGGTGCTACTGAAGGATGCTTGGTGAGTTGCTGCAATACATCTTGTTGATACACACTGCTGCAACTGTGCACTGGTGGTGGATGGGGTGCCGATCAAGCAAGCTACTTTGCCCTAGATGGTGTCGAGCTTCTTGAGTGTTATTGGCGCTGAACCCATCCAGTCAAGTGGAGAGTACTCCTCCACTGTCCTGACTTGTGCCTTGTAGATGTTGGGCAGGCTTTGAGGGGTCATGAGATGAGTTTCTCACTGCAAAATTCCCAGCTTCTGACCGGCTCTTGTAGGCACAGTATTTATATGGCTAGTGCAGTTACGTTTCTGGTCAGTGGTAAGTCCCAGGATCTTGTTGATGGGGGATTCAGCGTTGGTAATGCTGTTGAACATCAAAGGTAGATGATTAGATTCTTTCTTGTTGGAGATGGTCATTGCCTGGCAGTTGTGTGGCACAAATGTTACTTATCAGTCCAAGCCTGAACCCAAATTGAGCCTCAGTGCGCAGGTTATTGCTGTTTAAGTGCCATTTGATAGCACTGTAGATGACGCCTTCCATCACTTTGCTGATGATTTATTCTTCCTTGAACTCGGGGTTGATGCCAGAGGAGTGGAGAATTGCAAACGTTACACCCTTGTTCAAAAAAGGATGTAAAGATAAGCCCAGCAACTACAAGCCAGTCAGTTTAACTTTGGT
This sequence comes from Heterodontus francisci, assembly GCF_036365525.1. NCBI lineage: Eukaryota > Metazoa > Chordata > Chondrichthyes > Heterodontiformes > Heterodontidae > Heterodontus > Heterodontus francisci. Next base: position 219,316,386 of record NC_090371.1, read on the forward strand.
GGAAAAACTTCTAGAAAAATAATTAGGGACAAAATCAATAGTCACATGGACAAATGTGAGTTAGTTAAGGAAAGCCAGCATGGATTTCTTTGGGAAAATCATGTTTAACTAACTTGCTGGAGTTTTTTGAGGAGGTAACAGTGAGGGTTGATGAGGGCAATGCTGTTGATGTGGTGTACATGGACTTTCAAAAGGCGTTTGATGCAGTGCCACACAACAGACTTGTGAGCAAACTTGTAGCTCATGGAATAAAAAGGACGGTAGCAACATGGATATGAAAATTGACTGAATAACAGGAAACAAGGATTAGTGGTTAATGGATGTGTTTTGGGCTGGAAGAAGGTTTGTAGTGGAGTTCCCTAGGGATCAGTGTTGGGATCCTTGCTTTTCCTGACATAAATTAATGACCTAGACCTTGGTGTTTAGGGCACAATTTCAAAGTTTGCAGATAATATGAAACTTGGAAGCATTGTGAACTGTGAAGAGGATAGTGTAGAACTTCAAAAGGACATAGATAAGTTGGTGGAATGGGCAGACAGGTGGCAGATGAAGTTCAATGCAGAAAAATGTGAAGTGATTCATTTTGGTAGAAAGAGCCTGAAGAGACAATATGGAATAAAGGGCACAATTCTATAGGGGGTGCAAGATCAGGGGGACCTAGGTGTATATATGCATAAGTAATTGAAGGTGGTAGGACAGGTTGAGAGAATGGTTCATAAAGCATACAGTATCCTGGGCTTTGTTAATAAGGGCATAGAGTGCAATAGCAATGGAGGACAGAAATATACCAGAAATGTTGGGGAACACAGGGTTCAGTGAGAGGGAGGAACTGAAGGAAATCAGTATTAGTAGAGAAATGGTGTTGGGGAAATTGATGGGATTGAAGGCCAATAAATCCCCAGGGCTTGATAATCTACATCCCAGAGTACTTAAGGAAGTGGCCCTAGAAATAATGGATGCATTGGTGGTCATCTTCCAAGATTCGAGAGACTCTGGAACAGTTCCTACAGATTGGAGGGTAGCAAATGTAACCCCACTATTTAAAAAGGAAGGTAGAGAGAAAACAGGGAATTATAGACCAGTCAGCCTGATGTCGCTAGTGGGGAAAATTCTAGAGTCCATTATCAAAGATTTTATAGCAGAGCACTTGGAGAACAGTGGTAGAATCGGACAGAGTCAGCATGGATTTACGAAAGGGAAATCATGCTTGACAAATCTACTTGAATTCTTCGAGGCTGTAACTAGTAGAGTTGATGAGGGACAGCCAGTGGATGTGGTTTATTTGGACTTTCAGAAGGCTTTCGACAAAGTCCCACATAAGACGTTAGCGTGTAAAATAAAAGCACATAGGATTGGGGGTAGTGTATTGCGATGGATGGAAAATTAATGGCAGACAGGAAACACAGAGTAGGAATAAATGGGTCTTTTTCCGAATGGCAGGCAGTGACTAGTGGGGTACAGCAGGGATCGGTGCTAGGACCCCAGCTATTCACAATACACATTAATGATTTAGATGAGAGAACTAGATATAATCTCTCCAAATTTGCAGATGACACAAAGCTGGGTGGGAGGGTGAGTTGTGAGGAGGATGCAGAGAGGCTTCAGGGTGATTTGGACAAGTTGAGTGAGTGGGCTAATGCATGGCAGTTGCAGTATAATGTGGATAAATGTGAGGTTATCCACTTTGATAGCAAAAACAGGGGAAGGCAGATTATTATCTGAACCGCTATAAACTGAGAGAGGGGAATATGCAATGAGACCTGGGTGGTGGTGTACGCAAGTTGCTGAAGATAAGCATGCAGGTGCAACAGGCGGTAAAAAAAGGCAAATGGTATGTTGGCCTTCATAGCGAGAGGATTCGAGTACAGGAGCAGGGATGTCTTGCTGCAATTATACAGGGCCTTGGTGAGGCCACACCTGGAATATTGTGGTGCAGTTTTATTCTCCTTATCTGAGGAAGGATGTTCTTGCTATAGAGGGACTGCAGCGAAGGTTTACCAGACTGATTCCTGGGATGGTGGGACTGACGTATAAGGAGAGATTGAGTCGGTTAGGATTATATTCGCTGGAGTTCAGAAGAGTGAGGCGCGATCTCACAGAAACCTATAAAATTCTAACAGACTTGACAGGGTAGATGAAGGAAGGATGTTCCCGATGGTGGGGGAGTCCAGAACCAGGGGTCATTGTCTGAGGATACGGGGTAAACCTTTCTGGACTGATATGAGGAGAAATTACTTCACCCAGAGAGTGGTGAGCCTGTGGAATTCGCTACCACTGAAAGCTGTTGAGGCCAAAACATTGTATGTTTTCAAGAAGAGTTAGATATAGCTCTTGGGGTGAAAGGGATCAAAGGATATGGAGGGAAAACGGGAACAGGTTACTGAGTTGTATGATCAGCCATGATCACAATGAATGGCAGAGCAGGCTCAGAGGGCCGAATGGCCTACTCCTCTTATTTTCTATGTTTCTACGTAAGTTATGTTGAATTGTATAAGACACTAGTTCGGCCTCAGCTGCAGTATTGCTTCCAATTCTGGGCGCCAAACTTGGGGAAAGACATGAGGGCATTGGAGAGAGTACAGAATAGATTCACAAGAATGTTTCCAGGGATGAGGAGCTTCAGTTATGAAGATTGATTGGAGAAGTTAGGACTGTTTTCCTTGGAGAAGAGAAAGCTGAGAGGTGATTTGATAGAGGTATTCAAAATCATGAGGGGTCTGCACAGAGTAGATAGAGAGAAACTGTTCCCACTCATGAAAGGATCAAGAACAAGAGGGCACAGATTTAAAGTATTTGGTCAGAGAAGCAAAAGTGACACGAGGAAAAGCTTTTTCACACAGCGAGTGGTTAAGGTCTGGAATACATTGCCTGAGAACGTGGTGGAAGCAGGTTCAATTGAAGCAACAAAAGACAGTTATATGAAAAGGATGAATGCGCAGGGGTTTGAGGAGAGGACAGGGGAATGGAAAAGAGGGAGTTGCTCTTTCAGAGAGCCAGCGCGGACATGATGGGCCGAATGGCGCTGTAACGCTTCTGTTATGATGGAGAGTAGACTGTGTGGTAATTGGCTAGATTGGATTTGTCCTGCTTTTTGCAGACAGGACATATCTTGGCAATTTTCCACATTGTCGGAAAGATGCCAGTGTTGTAGTTACTGGAACAGCTTGGATAGGAGTGTGGCTAATTCTGGAGCACAAGTCTTCACTGCAGCCAGGATGTTGTCAGGGCCTATAGCTGTTGCTTTATTCAGTGCCTTCAGCTGTTTCTTAATTAACTTGTGTGAATCGGATTGGTCGAAGCCTGGCATCTGTGATGCAGGGGACCTCGAGAGGAGGCTGTGATACTTTAGAACTCTGTGCTTGGAATACAGTAGATGTTTATTAGGAAATGATGATTGACCTTTCTTCAGTTCCATCTTTGCTGATTAATGAGTGCTGGCAATCTTTTCGGGTACACCAAAGTGGCCTTTACTTGCTTGAAGCTTGACAGTGACTCTTTACAGGTTATTCAGTCACAGGGACATCAGAGCCTTCGCCAATCTCTGTTTTCACCATAAATCCACACTTCCACCAGCTGTCACTTTATAGATATCAGGGATGGGATCTTTGGTTGATTTTCGTTCTATAATTCGGGGCATCGAGGTCAATTATAATATCCTTACTGCTGTTCTAGCTGAGAACTGCTGACTTACCACAGACCAGAGGTCAAACCTGAGACCTCCCTGCTCTGCGCAGCTTAGTGGGTAAATTCAGTGCATCAGCAGGGAACTAATGGTTCTCGTCATACTGCTTGCACAATGTGCAGGTAGTCCTCTATGAACTTGTAATTAGTTTGATATGATAATGGTATTTGAGTTGGAATCAAATGTGACTAATTTTGTATTTTATATGCAAGGCAAATTGGGGGCTGGTTATCCAACTACTTGAAAATATTGTAAAATAAATTGCCCTGATGTGTTACACTGTGAAGTTTAATTTCTAGCTGGACTTGTGTTCATCCACATCTCAACTCTTTTAATACTGTTGCTGCTGAGGCCAGTGCAGTTTTCTAGCTGCATGTGTTAATAGGGATCAGATTAACTTCTGGTTGTGATAGTACAGTAATAGGTTTAAACTTCAAATATGGAACATCATACAGTTCACATATTTTGAGGTATTTTGTCTATGTAACTGATGCTCCATATGCCTAATGTTCTTATGCTCGGTGTTCAAGTGCAGTAATAATGTCATTAAAATGAGATTAAGGGGTTTTTAGATAACACAGATGTCTCATTTAAAAGCCATGTGTGGTTGATTACTGCGTTTCTAAGTGTGACAGGAAGCCATGAAATGCAAGAATTAGTCATAAACCAAATGATTATGGTCTTTAATAGGCTCTGGATTTCAGTGATGATGAAAAAGAGAAAGAAGCGAAGCAAAAGAAGAAAAGGAAGCAACAAAATCATGGAGATAAAAGCACTCGAGCTGGTGAGTCATTGTATGTAGTTTTAACCAGTGTCTTTGTTTACACCAAAAAACCTAACTTTGATCCCATGCAGTTCAGTGGTCAAGGTAAAAGTATCACCTATCAAGCAAACTCCCCTTGTCAATAGATATGTTGTTTACAGTTATTTAAATGATGGTGTGCGGAAACCGAATGTTGGACCACTATAGCATAATCAGTTATTTTGTCGCTGTAATAAAATCATTATGTCTTGCAGCTAAGCAATTTCCAAAAGCATTTTGTAGTCCATTGAAAATACCAGTCATCTGCACTTTCGTCCTTCCCCAGCTGAGGGCTTGAAAATGTGCCCTCAATTGGAAGCCCTGCAAAGCGCATAAGAAAATAATTTGAAAATAAGTATTCCTCCAGAAATGTCAGCTTAATTTCAGCATTGCATCTGCAGAGGAAAAAAAATGTTTTAAAGTGTATGGTTTCCAATTATGTGTTAGCATTTTGGAGAGGTCGTTAACAGTGTAATCTCATGAGATTATTAGGGAGTATCTATGGATGTTATTTATATGGACTTCTCAAAGGCATTCAATAAGGTTCCATGTAAGATGCTTCTAACGAAGCTGAGAGCACATGGAGGTGCCATCAGCCTATTGACATGGGTAGGGAGTTGGATAGCAGGTCGGAGAGAGAATAGTACTCCAATTGCAGGATATGACTAGTGGTGTCTTCCAGGGTCCAGGGCCTCAGCTTTTCACTAGATTTATAAATGGCTTAGATGAAGGAATAGGGAGACATATATCCAAGTTTGCTGACAACATCAAGTTAGGTGGCACAGTTAATAATGTAGATGGGAGCAGAAAGTTGCAAAAGAACATTGATAAATGTGATTGGGCAAAACTGTGGCAGATGGAGTTCAGTGTGGGGAAATGAGAGGTCATCCCTTTAGACCAAAGAAAGATAGATCCGAGTATTTTCTAAATGGCGCGATGTTAGGAACTGTGGGACAGCAGAGAGACTTAGGGTTCCAAGTGTAGGAATTAGGAAAAGCTAGTGGACAGGTACAAAAAAAATTAAAAAGGCTAATGGAGTGTTGGTCTTTATCTCAAGGCAGCTGGAATACAAACAGATGGAAGTTATGTTAGTTAAATAAAACTCTGCTTAGACTCCATCTGGAATACTGCATTCCATTCTGAGCACTGTACCTCAGAACCGATGTATTGGTTGTAATGTATATTCACCTGAATAATACTGGGGCTAAAAGGGTTAAATTCAGAGGACAGGTTGCATAGACCAGGGTTGTATTTCCTTGAGATGATGAATGGGTGATCTAATTAAGGTGTTTAGGATGGTTAAAAAAGTTGACAGTTTCTCTCTATCACCCTATTACCTCTAGTGGGGGAGTCCTGAACAACATAACCATAAAATTAGAGTTGGCCATTCAGGGGTGATGTCAGGAAACACTTCACTCAAATGGTGGTAAAAGTCTGGAACTCTATCCCCAAAAAGCTTGTTGAGGCTAGGTCAGTCGAAAATTTCAAAACTGATAGATTTTTATTAGGCAAGGGTATTAAGGGTTATGGAACCAAGGTGGGATAATGGAGTTAAAATACAGATCAGCCATAATCTTATTGAAAGTTGGAACAGACTCAAAGGGCTGAATGGCCTACTCCTGTTTCTATGTTCTTATGACAAGTTACTAGACACTTCTGACTGGATATATTCAATTACAGTTGTCAATACAACAGGACTTATAAAACTGGAAATAATATGACTACGATTGTGTGAAACGAAATATAAAACTATGTTCCTCTGTATCAATGGGCCATCTTCTATTCACCTAAACCTACTCTTTTAATGCCACATAGGTTAAAACACAATGCCAGCATTTTAATCTGTGACAAGTCCTGTGACAAATCATCCACATCCTGAGAACTTCTGTTTTTAAAGAAGTGAGATTGTTTTGTTTCACAGGGATTGGAGGGTATTAATGCCAGCCATTCAGATTGCTTTTAATCCCATCAGCCAACCAAGCAGTCAGTCAGACATCTTCCATGGTAGTTTTGCATGGACCTCGGGGAGAAAAGTTTTGTGATGAGGTGGTTTCTGAGAGTTGCCGCTGTCTTGCTGTCTATTTAGTGTCTCCACCTCCCCCCCCCACCACCACCCCAGACCAAAGAAGTTATATACAGCTGTTGGGTTTACCTGCAATGTAATTTATGACAATAAAGCAGGAATTTTTGTCGAACTCCTCATTTGTGCCCTAAGGCCTGTATTTACAGCTCCTTTTGACCTGTCAACCTTTTGAAGGCTGTGTCAATGTTTTTGAAACTGTCAGCAGGCTTTTCCAATTTTCTAGGTTGGTATGTATGCTATTTACTACATTGACTTGAGGTCATGCTAAAGGAAATAGAATGGGGAAACATATCTTTTGTGAGTTTCCTTTTAGCTATAACTTTAGATTGCTGAATTCTTAGCTAAGAAGATTGAACTTGAATACTGATCAGAAATGATATTCACAGTGACCCTTACAGAAAATTTGCCCTCCATGAAAAAAGACCAATCCCACATTGTCCAAGCATATCTCTTGATAAATTGACCATAACAGGACTGACGGTGTCTACGTGCTTGGCAGTCGTCTTTATTCATTAGTTTGGATATGTGAGGAAAAAAGTAAAGAAAATTGAAGGGTCTTTGTCCTTGTTTTTTTTCTTAAGTTTTTTTTTCAACTCGAACAAGCTTCAAACTTTAAAGTCGTACAAGGATGGAATACTTTTTGTAATGAGAGATGTTTACCTTTCAGGCTCACTTTCTGGAAGGTTTCAACAGAACAACTGCAAGTTGGTCAACGTTCTCAAAACTGAAGTAGTCAGCCTTAGTGAACTGCAGGCCATGCATTAAAGTGTTAGGGAGGGAGTAGTTTTTATAGATGATTTAAGGAAGCTCAGGGTTGAAGTAGGAAAGGGAGAGTATATAGATAAGGAGGATAGGTCACTAAGGAGGCATTGGGAGCAGTTCTGGGGCAGGCAGTACCTGTATAAGATTGATTGGTTGCACCTCAACCGGGCCTGGACTAATAGCCTCACTGGGAAATTAACCAGTGCTGTGGGGAAGGGTTTAAACTGATTTGGCAGGGAAACAGGCAGCAGGATGAAGCATTAGAGAGGAAGATAGGAACAGGAGTATGCCATTCAGCCCTCAAGCCTATCCCGCCACTCAATGAGATCGTGGCTGACCTGTGCCCTAACTCCATATACCTGCCGTTGGCCCATATCCCTTAATATGTTTGCTTAACTAAAATCTATCTAGCTCAGATTTTAAATCTAACAACTGTTTTAGCTTCAACTGCTGTTTGTGGGAGAGTTCCAAACCTCTACCACCCTTTGCGTGAAGAAGTGCTTCCTAACATCTCTCCTGAACGGTCTGGTCCTAATTTTTAGACTATTCCCCCTAGCTTTAAAATCTCCAAACATTGAAAATAGTTTATCTTTATCTAGCCTGTCTGTTCCTGTTAATATTTTGAAGATTTCGATCAGATCACCCCTTAACCTTCTAAATTCTAGCGAAAACAGGCCAATTTGTGTAATCTCTCCTCATAACTTAACCCCAGAAGTCCAGGTATCATTCTTGTAAACCTACGTTGCACTCCTTCTAAGGCCAATATATCCTTCCTAAGGTGTGGTGCCCAGAACTGCTCACAATACTCCAAGTGAGGTCTAACCAGGGTTTTGTACAGCTGTAGCGATAGCCTCTGTGTCTTTATACTCCAATCCTCTAAATATAAAGGCTAGCATTCCATTAGTCTTTTTGATTATTTTATGCACTTGCTCATGGCATTTTAAAGATATTTGCACCTGAACCTCCAAGTCTCTTTGGACATCCACTGTACTTAACCTACTCCCATTTAGAAAGTACCCTGCTCTATCCTTTTTTGGTCCAAAATGGATAATCTCTCACTTGCCCGCATTGAAATCCATCTGCCACAGTTTTGCCCACTCACCTAGTCTGGCAATATCGCTTTGCAATTTCATCTAGACTGTCTACAATGCCGCCTAACCTTGTATCATCAGCAAATTTGGAAATGTGACTTACTATGCAATCATCCAAGTCGTTAATGAATAATGTGAATAATTGAAGCCCCAACACAGATCCCTGCGGGACACCACTAGTCACATCCTGCCAATCGGAGTACTTACCCATTATCCCCACTCTGTCGCCTACCACTCAACCAACTTTCTAACCATGTCAATAATTTGCCCTCAGCTCCACGGGTTTCTACCTTAGTTAACAGTCCACTTAAGCAAGAAATATTGATGACTGAGAAAGGCGACAACAGTAAAATAAAGAACAGTTCAAAAATAGGGATCGGATGGGGAGAAATGCGAGGCAGTCTAAGACGGGTTTGAAGTACATGCACGTAAATTCATAATGCATGTTAAATAAGGTTGGTGAGCTGCAGGCACAAATCGCTGCATGGGATGATGATATAATGGCAATAATAAAGACCTTGTTTAAAGAATGGGAGAATTGGGAGCTTATATTCCTGGCAACAAGATATTCAGGCAAGATAGAGAAGGAAAAGAAGGTGGTGTGGTGGAAGGTGGGGGGAGGGGAAGTGGTGGCAGTATTTATCAAAAACTATTATAGCACTTGAGAGGGGTCATATACTTAAGGATTCGATGGTAGAATCTATTTAGTTAGAATTAAGATATAATAGAGAAAATGCTGTGCTACCAGGCATATATTGTAGGCCACCAAGTAATGAGAAGGAGATAGAGGAACAAATTTGCAGGCAAACTGCAGAAAGATGCAAGAACTACATGGTAGTGATAATGGGGGACTTTAATTATCCTAAGATAGACTGGGAAAATAACAGAGCAAGGAGGGGGAGGAATTCCTGAAATGTGTACAAGAGAATGTTTTCTTTTATGTTTCCAGCCCAACGAGGAAGGAAGCAGTGATTGATCTGGTTCATGGGTAGCATGTGGCATGTACCCAAAAAAAAGGGGAGAGAGATGAACTCAGAAACTACAAGCCAGTCAGCCCTAATAGGGGTGAGGAAAATTATACAGATAATCTGGGACAAAATTAATTGGTACTTAAAATGTTATAGGCTAATAGATGACAGGCAGCATGGATTTGAAGGAACATAAGAACAGGAGTAGGCCATTTAGTCCTTTGAGCCTGTTCCACCAGGCAGTGAATGGGGAGACGGTGGTGCAGTGGTAATGTCACTGGGCTAGTAATTGAGTCCCAGGCTAATGTCCTGGGAATATGGGTTCAAATCCCACCATGGCAGCTGGTGGAATTTAAATCCAATTCATTCATTTTTTAAAAATCTGCAATTGAAAGCTACTCTCAGTAATAGTGCCATGAAACTATCATCGATTGTCATAAAAACACATCTGATTCACTAATGTCCTTTAGGGACAGAAATCTGCTGTCTTTATCTGGTCTAGCCTACATGTGACTCCAGACGCACAGCAATGTGGTTGACTCTTAACTGCCCTCTGAAATGGCCTAGCAAGCCTCTCAGTTGTCAAATGCTGGCCTTGCCAGTGATGCCCACATCCAATGAAAGAATTTTTAAAATCTTGGACTTCTTAAAATTGAAGTCTGTGTGATTTAAAGGGGCTTTATCTGTGTGGATTGGCTAAGAGACAAACAGCAGCAGGTAGTGGTAGTCAAAATTTGCAGACAACAACAAATTTGCAGATATAGTAAATACAAAGGCAGAATGCAACAAATATATTAATAAACTTGCAGAATGACCACATGATTATCAAATTAATTTTAATATAGACAAGTCAGAAGTGGTGCATTTTGGTAAGAGGAATAAGGAGGCCACATACTGTTTGGATAATCGGAATGGGGTGGAGGAGTAAAGGGATCTCGGGATACAGATACTCAATAAAAATAGTGACACACAGGTTATTAAGACCATTAGAAAAAAAAGCAAACCAACCACTGGAATTCATTTCTACAGGTATAGAATTGAAAAGCGGAGAAGTTATGTTAAACTTGTATGATCCTTGGTTATGCCACACTTGGAGTACTGTGCCCAGTTCTGGCCTCTATATTGTAAGTGATATAGAGGCATTGAAGAAGGTGAAAAAAGATTCACAAAGATAACACCAGAACTGAGAAGTATACTTTATCGAGAAAGGCTGAACAGGCTTGGGCTGTTTAATCCAGAAAAGAGAAAGTTGAGGGGTGATCTGATAAAGGTCTTTAAGACAATGAAAGGGTTTGATAGGTCGACATAGACAAAATGTTTCCACTCATGCTTGCACTTGAAGGTAAATCAGTATCAGAACAGTGAGAGGCATTCAAGGAGTAGATCGAGAATGTTCAGAAAAATAGGTTCCCACAAAGAAAAATGGTGGGGCTCCCAAATCTACACCAACACACACACACCCTCCTTCCACCACCCCCAGGTGTCAAAGAGCGTACAGAGTAGGATAAGGCAAAAGAGAAGCTTATGTCCGACACCAAAAGCTGAATACTGCAGAAAGCCTAGAGGAGTGTAGAAAGTGCAGAAATTAAAAATATATTGGAAAGCAAAGAGACGGCATGAAAAAATATTGGCAAATAAATTAAAGAAAGTCCAAGATGTTTTATAAGTACATAAGGAACAAGAGGACAACCAAGGAAAGAGTAGGGCCAATTAGAGACCAAAAAGGTAACCTGTTTGTGGAGGTTAAAGATGTGGACATGGTTCTTTTTGAATACTTCGCATCTGTCTTCGCAAAAGGGAGGGGGGAGTTCAGACACTGTAGTTAAGGAGGTTGAGTGCGATATATTGGCTGGGGAAAACATAATGAGAGAGGAAATATTAAGAGGTTTAGCAAATTTGAAAGTGGATAAATTGGCAGGCCCAGATGAACTGTATCCCAGGCTGCTAAGAAAATCAAGGGATAAAATAGTGGTGAAGCTCGCCATCATTTTCCAATGCTCTCTGACTACAGGCATGGTGCTGGAGGACTGCTAACGTTGTATTGTTTAAAAGGGGAGGAAGGGATAGACTAAGTAATTACAAGCCAGTCAGCCTAACCTTGGTGGGAAAATTATTGGAAAAAATCCTGAGAAACAGTATAAATCATCATTTAGAAAGTCATGGAATAATCGGACAGTCAGCACGGATTTGTTAAGGGACAGTTGTGTCTGACTAACTTGATTGAATTTTTTAGGAAGGCAACAAGGTCAGTCGCTGAGTGTAGCAGGTTTGTAGACAAAATGAACTTTAGCAAGGCTTTTGATAAGGTCCCACATAGCAAATTGGTCAGTAAAATAAAAGTCCTTAGGATCCAAGGGCAAGTCGAATCCAAAATTGGCTCAGTGGCAAGAGGCAAAGGGTAATGATCAACAGGTGTTTTTGCAACTGGAAGGCTGTTTCCAGTGGGGTTCCACAGGGCTCAGTATTAGGTCACTAAAATAAAAGCAAAATACTGCGGATGCTGGAAATCTGAAATAAAAACAAGAAATGCTGGAACCACTCAGCAGGTCTGGCAGCATCTGTGGAAAGAGAAGCAGAGTTAACGTTTCGGGTCAGTGACCCTTCTTCGGAACTAGCGAATGTTAGAAATGTCAAAGGTTATAAGCAAGTGAGGCGGGGGTGGGGCAAGAGATAACAAAAGGGAAGGTGTTGATAGGACAGGGTCACAGGGAATAACTGACCAGAAGGTCATGGAGCAAAGGCAAGTGGTATGTAAATGGTGTGCTGAAAGACAAAGTGTTAGTGCAGAGAGGGTGTTAATTGACAGAAAAATGAATGGCCTTGGCCCCAAGCACGTGCATGAAAAAAGCAGTGGGCAGGTGCATGGTATTTTCCTAGCCCCGCTTTATTTACTTAAAACCTATTACATTTCGAACCTTTGCCAGTTCTGATGAAAGGTCACTGATCTGAAATGTTAACTCTGCTTCTCTTTCCATAGATGCTGCCAGATCTGCTGAGTATTTCCAGCATTTCTTGTTTTTATTTCAGATTTCCAGCATCTGCAGTAGTTTGCTTTTATTTTAGTGCATAAAACGCTAGTTAGGCCACAGCTGGAGTACTGCGCATAGTTCTGGTCACCGCATTGCAGGATGAATATGATCACTCTCGAAAGAGAGCATAGAGGAGATTTATGAGGATGTTGCCAGGAATGGGGAACATTTAGCTACGTGGTGCGGTGGGGAGGGGGGGGGGGGGGCGGATGCTGTGGGAAGTGCGAGGGTTCCTGAAACCTAAAACTGCCTTAAAGGATGGTAAAGGCAGAAACCCTCACTGCATTTAAAAATACTTGGAAATGCACTTAGTGTCATAACCTACAGGGCTACAGACCAAGAGCTGGAAAGTGGGATTAGGCTGGATAACTTTTTCAGCTGTTACAAACACAATGGGCCTACTGGCAGCTTCCTGCACTTGTAATAACAGCAAAATTTGCAGTGTTGGATATCATTGCAAATGTGAAACTGACAGTAACTTCTCGCATCTGCACATGCACAATTAAATGCAAAAATCCAGAAGTCACTACCAGTGAATCCCTGCTCCTCCACATGGTGCGTGTACTGTTGAAGTCCCCACAGATGGCAATCTTTAGAAATCACTTGAACTAATGTGAACTTCGCCTTATAAGCTGTAATATCGTAGTTTTAAAAAAAACCCACAGAAGTATGCCTTGTTGAATAAGATTTAACTGAGGCTTTAAAGGCATGCTAAGTCAGAACTGCTGCTGAACAACCTCTCTGGCCCTGAAAAACTAATCTTATGTTTGTGGAATGTCAAATTTCTAAATTGATAAAAATTCCATACATTTATAATTTTTTCATAAATTTGTTTGATATTTTTGCCTCTACCTTATTTTTATGTATATAGAACATAGAACAGTACAGCACAGAAAAGGCCCTTCGGCCCACGATGTTGTGCAGAACCTTTAACCTACTGTAAGATCAAACTAACTACCTACCCTTCATTCTACTGTCATCCATGTACCTATCCAAGAGTCGTTTAAATGCTCCTAATGTATCTGCTTCTACTACCACCGCTGGCAGCGCATTCCACGCACCTACCACTCTCTGTGTAAAGAACCTACCTCTGACATATGTTTCAATCTTTATTTCACTCTCTGTATAATGTATAAAAAGTGAATGATAATTACTGTATTTTACTTCCTGAAGCAAAAACAGAAAATGCCGGAAATTCTGAACAAGTCTGGCAGCATCTGTGGAGCGAGAAACAGTGTTAACTGTTTCAGGTTGATGACCTTTCATCAGAACTCGGAACAGTTAGAAATCTAATAGGTTTTAAGCAAGTGAAAGAGATGAGGGTGTGGAAAAAGAACAAAAGGCAAGGTCTGTGATGGGGAGAAATTGTTGGTCAGTGTCAGCTAGAGTTTCAGCTGGTCTTTGAAGCATTTGCAAGGTACACCTCGATCTCGCTTACCGGAGCATAGTTTGCCATAAAGCATTGCTTTGTGGCGAACTATGCTTTGGTAAGTGAGATCAAGATGTGGGAGCAGAAGGCTGCCGACAGAGACAGCTGGCACGCAACAACCAGGAGAGCAACCTACAAGTTTGAAAACAACAGATGCGAGACTGCTGAAGAAAGGCGGAGACAATGGAAGAAGTCGGTTTTTACCAGAGCCCCTCCAAATAGAAGTTCTTGTACCCAACTGCTCAACAGCCTACGGATCAAGAACTGGTCTCTTCAGTCACCGATTATGCCAACTACCACAGAGGCAAGCCTTCCCATGATTTTCGCCTGCGAAGAATTTGCCATCATCAACTTTGTGTGCTTCAGTTGGTGTTGGCCCAATGTTTTTACAGCAACGCAAGCACTATATATATATATATATATATATATATATGTTATAGTCACCAGATTTACATCTGAGATCAGCGTGAGAATGAAACATAGGATGTTGAGAATGTTCAAGGAGAGGTCAGTGATGGGTAGGTAATTAGCATTAGTTAGCAGAGCAATATGAACTAGTTCGGGTGTAAGCGTTTATGTTAATTAGAACCAGTATTCTCAGAAATGGACATGCTATACTTATATGGCCCAGGAAAAGTGGTGCTCCAAGGTTAATAGGCACTGCAGTGCAGTGTGTGTGTGCGCGTGTGTGATCATTTTCCATCTGGTTGAAAAAATCAGCTTGTTATATGAAATTACTTTGTTCTCCCATTCGTCTGTTTTTGTGTCGCATTTGTAAGTCAAAAACAGGGCGAAATAATTGGGATCTCGCGCCTTGCCACTCCATTTTTTAGAAACAGCCAAGCACAGAACAAAACACATTGGCTGGATTATGCAGCTGTAATGGCAAATGAAACTATTAATATTCATCGCACATGCGCAGTTAAACACGGAAATTGAGATGTTTTGTCTGTGATTTCCTGTGGCTCCACAGGGTGCACTGTTGAAGTGGCTGCAGATGGAAATCTTCTGAAATCACTTGAATTGCCATGAACTTCCCCTTTACCATATTAGTCTCACTGCAGAAGTCGTTGAAAAAGTTAAGCCTTGATGAATGAGGTGTCATTGGGTTATTAACCACATTCTAAATTCATAATTACTGTTAAACAACCTGTCTGGCCCTGAAAAACTAATTTTATATTTGTGGGATGTCAAATTTATCCATCATGATAATTCCATAAGTTTTTACTTTTTTTAAAGTTTGATATTTCAGTTTCTACCTCAATACCATGTGTATGCCCCATCTTAATTTTTCTAACTGCAAAATGATTAAAAAGTGAAGGATAATTATTGCATTTTACTTCCTGGCTTGAGTCTGTGAGATGGCTGATCTGATTATGGCCTTAACTCCACTTTCCAAAGATTAATGACCCTCCGAGAGAAGAAATTCCTCCTCATCTCCATATTAAATGGGAGACCCCCTTATTTTTAAACTGTGCCCCCTAGTTCTAGATTCCCCCACGAGGGAAAACATCCTCTCAGCATCTACCCTGTAAAGCCCCCTCAGAATCTTACATGTTTCCATAAGATCACCTCTCATTCTTCTAAACTCCAATGAGCCCAGCCTGTTCAACCATTCCTCATAAGCCAACCCCTTCATTCCAGGAATCAGCCTAGTGAACCTTCTTTGAACTGCTTCCAATGCAAGTATATCCCTCCTTAAGTAAGGAGACCAAAAATCTACACAGTACTTTAGGTGAGGTCTCACCAATGCCCTGTAAAATTGTAGCAAAACTTCCCTACTTTTATACTCCATCCCCGTTGCAATAAAGGCCAACATTCCATTTGTCTTCCTAATTATTTGCTGTCCCTCCATGAGAAACTCATCTAAGCTGTTATCACTTCCACAGTTAATACTTTAATGCTGTCCTGGTCAGCCTCCTATCCTCTACCTTCTATAAACTTTAGATCATCCTGAACTCCACTTCCTGTATCTTAGCCTGCACTCACCCATTATCCATTTGCTGTCTGACCTACATTGGCTCTCCAGGCCCCCAGTGTCTGAAATTTAAAATTCGGATCCTTATGTTTAAATCCCTCCATGGCCTTGCACTTCCTTACCTCTGTACACCTACCGCCACCACTCCCCCCCGACCCCACCTCATCGCCACTCCCTTCAAGAATACTTTGATTCTAGCCTCTTGTGCATTCACCCTTCCTTGCCATTTTTTGCCCTATCTTGGTTGGCTGGGCTTTCAGGTATCTAGGCCCAATGCTCTGGAATTCCCTCCCTAAGCCCCTCTACCTCTCCACCCCTCTATCTCCTCCTTTAGAATCCTTGTTAAAAACCACCTCTTTGATCAAGCTCTTAATAACCTCAATAATTCCTCCTTTGGCCCAGCATCCATTGTTTTCCTTTCACCTCTGTGAAGTACCTTGTGCTGTTTTACTAGCTTAATCGCACTATATAAATGCAAGTTGTTGTTTAGCGCAGTGCATTCTTGGAAGATGTGTTTGGTTCCTCTTACCTGTCCTGCTAAGGTCAGTAAACTGTTTGCAGCACTGAATTGCTGTATATGGTGTCAAGAAGTTGCTAATCATTGCCCTAACCACTTCTTTCCAATGACTCTAATCTCTTTGGGGGTCTTCACCATTCTTTTACAGGTCTTTGCCTCCTCTGCATCACTTGGTTCAACAACACATTTAATACTGCCTTGGCAAACCTGAACGACCAGACATTTTAATCAATACATCTGCAGCATCTGCTCCCAAGCTAGTTTTCTACCTATTTAAGCTGCTAAAGGCATTTATATCCTGCAGTAGTGTCACACAGCCCCCAAATGGGGAGCTTCCAGCAAGAGCTGTTTACAGTGCCTGGAGCTAACCTGCAATATTATATGTAAGCTGACCTCGTAAATTTCAGCAGTTGGGCAGGCAGAATCCCACCCTGCTTCACTTTTGTGCTGGGGATTGAGACCTGTCAGAAAATCTGGGCTTTAATGTATATTTTGTTCTTAACTTTGTGTTACTCTATTCATTAGCACAATAGTATTAGCTAATGGCTGATCTTGGAATTGATAGAACAAACTACATCCTTTAGTTAGGTTTCCATGGCTCATTAGGATGTAAATCAGAGTGTAATACGTGTACAAAAAGATAGAATGGGATCATAAAATATATAGAAAAGAAAGTTTTTGGTCTGCTACACAATAGTACTCTTTGTAATGACTTAATATGGAGTTGATAATTCTGAGATAGTTTAAAGGTGTTGTTATGGCCAGGTGAGGAGGGAGTCTCAGGCTCCCCTTTTGCCCCTTCCTCTCATTTGACCACAACAGGGTTTATTCCTTTTTAAACTGTGGTTGTGTTTACCATTTCAGTGAGTGTTTTACCTTTTTCCTTTAATGTAATCATGAAAGAACTAAAAAAAAAATGGGACATATTTTCTTGAGTTTAAACAAGAGGTAAGTTTATTATATATAGGTCGGCGCAACATCGAGGGCTGAAGGGCCTGTACTGTGCTGTAATGTTCTATACTTAATAATCTAACACGGTTTAAGCGTATTAAAATTACGCTACACATTCACACGAGAATCACACATACAAATAGATTGCAGGAGGGAAAATAGATTTGGTGGTTGGATTAAAGTCCAGAATAAATGGAACTTAATTACAGTCTGTAAATCTAGCAGTCCTCAGCTAAAGCTATATTCTTGAAGTCCTCGCTGGTCAAAGTCACTTTGGCTGCTGGCTTGCTTTGCTCAGGATTTTCTTGGTGGCAGAATTTGTAACTGGCTCTCGTCCCCTGGTTGCTGGCTGTAGCGGTCTGTAGGCTTGGAGGGTCCCCCAGTTGCAGATGGGTTTTTTGCTTGATGTTTTCTGGGTAGAGAGAGCGAAACAGACAGGGGAGTAGCAGCCTTCTGTGCTGCTGTACACTCAATTACTGCCTGTCTGCTTGTCTGTGTGACAAAACTTTCAATTTCTTCAGAGATGAACAGATGGTCACATGGTTCTTTCACTCTCCTTTGTTTTTAATTAGGTTCAAAGGCTAAGACCCAACACTTCTCTTAGGTGGGGTTGGCAGTGTTTACCCCCCAGAGGGACGTCTCCATTTATGAATGCCTCGAGATGGTCTGGAATGTCCTGCTAACTAGGGTGATCTGGCTAATCTCAGTTAGCCAAAGCATTGTTCTAGCTGGGCTTCTTAGACTTTTTGTCCCCAGTTCAATCTCCTGGCGTTTCAGATGTCCATGGCAGTGGCCATCTTGGCTACTAGTTTTTTTTTAAGTTGCTGTAGGGTTTGTTTTCCATTAACAGTCTAATGTAAGTTTCCAACTGGTGAAATTAATATTTCCCATTTTCCTGACAGTGTTGGGAGATATTTTATTTAAAACTATTTAAAATTGTTGATTCCTAAACTAGATTTGCATATTGTCACGTCACTATTCACAGTAGATTAATGTTTATAATATGTTTTGATTCTGATTCAACAAAATCATGATGCACTAATTGATTTATGTATAAAATAATGTTGGTTGACAGGTGGAAAAGAAGATGGACAAAAACAAGTTCATTCAATGTATGGAAGAGGATTTCAACAGAATCCTGGTCGAGAATTTGGTCATTATTCTTCAGCCAGGTTTGAAAACCCAACCGGTTGTCGCTTTGCTCAGCCAAGGGGAAGTTTAGGTCCACCATTTAACCAGAGGCCACCATTTACACCTCCAGGATTTCATCCACCTGACAGCATGATGCATTCACAACAAGTTATGTCCAATCCAATGATGTCTTGTTCTTTTTCTCCTCCATTTTGGCCTCCAATGTCAAATGATGTGCATCGTTTCTTACCCCCTCCTCCCCCTCCCCCTCCTTTTCCCCCTCCGCCACCTCTCCCCCCAATGAGCACAGGCTGGTCCGAATCTAACATGAGGCCTCCTACTTGCTTTCCAAATTCCCCTTTCTCTTGTTTTCCCAATGCTCCTCCCCCTCACATGCCAAATTCTCAGCTCCCACCACAGTCACCTTCACAAGGCTCTCAAGATTTTGCTTACAGACCCCGCTATTAGGAACACTCGTATGTTGCAAACTTCCTGAACTACATCAATTTCATGACAAAACAATCATTAAGTAGTGATCTCATTGAGGTCGCAAATAGAAAAGGGTGCGAAATCTTCCAAACATTGAACTGCATTTGAGGGGATAATGCAGCTCATGGTATTCGGATTTAATCAGTAAAAGCAGAGTTGTGCTAATATAGGAATAGCATCAGTTAGTGGTCATTATGACCATAATCAGCCATGACCCATTCAGCACTGTGATGCCAATGGCCATTCTAACCAAACAAAATCTTAATATCTGAACATTTAAAATTAAGTTTAAAATAGCTGCTTCTTGTATTTTGTTAAGATTATAGAAGAAACTCTTCATGCTTGCTAATTATGAATACACTTTACTGATGTCTACAATTTTTAAAACTTCAGAGATGCACTGATTTTGGTCATGTTATAGACTGCATTTGCCTTTTCTTAACTCTTGGATTAAATAAATGTAATCATGTGCAACAGGTTTGTGTGCACTCTTCTACTTGTTCAGAAATGGCACTTTGTGGATGAAATAATTTTTATTGGCAGGGCAAGATGGACACTAGTAAATCCGCAGTCCAGTTTGCTTTCCAGCCGATTTTCTTTTCCACTGAAGTCAAATGAGAAAGGAATTTGAACAGGATGCAAAATGATCTCCTGATTCGCTATTGCGCATTTTGTGCTGCTGCCAAATGCCAATTCCATTCCCTCCTTTCCTGGACATAATTGTAATGCTGTATTTTGTAAATTCAGAAAGTTTGATACACAGTTGTTAGATTTGTCATCTGTTCTTTATACTTAGACTTTTCATCTGTAATAACAAACTTTAAATGTCTCAAATTTTGATGTCAGTACTTTGGGTGACAGTGAAGTAGGACAAACCAAAATCCTTATTTTTTATGAAACCGTATGATTCATCCTTGTTCATTGTTTGTGTTTGTCTTTTGGCATGTAATATAAGTTGAGAGAATTGAATTAAACATTAAAGTTAGCTTACAACTTTCAGTAAACTGTCTTTTTTCACATGTTTGGTTTTATTTTGTGCTGTAACAACATCTCACTCCTGTGTGTACTTTTGTTTTTTCAAGACTGGCAGTGATTTCAATGCCTCACTTCAGCCATAGGTCTTAGTCAATGAATAGAATAATAATGAAAAATTCGTTCAGAATAAAATTTGTTAATTTGCATTAGTATGCTGTCAATTTAGTGCAACTGTCACATTCAAAGATGGAACTTTTTAACGTCATAAGCTTTTAACCTCAATGTTAAGCTAATTGCAAACTCCATATGATCCAAATTATTAGTATGTGCACAAGAGCTTGACTGTGTGCACATAAGTGTGATATCATATGTGTGATACTTTATCTTCATATGTCTGTTGTGATACTCACTGCCGACGAAAGAATGTAAAAAGTGCCCTAATGGTTCAGTGGGTATGTGCAGCATATAGTCATGCAAACCTGAAGGATCTCTGGGCTGTGCTGCCACTACAATTCATTTTGGAGCTGTTGCTTTACAACCTAACCGCCAATTCTGCAAGTCCTAAATGCTTCCTACAGCTCAAAATTGATAAAACTGAAACTATCCTTGCCAGTGCCCATCTTCAACTCTCACCAATTCTGCCTTTGTAAGGTCCAGCAAATCAACTTCACGATCCTTGATCTGCTTTGAAAATGTTATTGCTTTATTGCCGTTATCGACCCCTTCCCCTTCCCTCCATTTGCACAAGCTACAGTCGTATTTATTGGCCGGCGATCTTCCATTCCTCTGATGTCGTGTCCTAGGCCCAACCATCTTCAGCTGCCTCATCAATGACTTTCCCTCCATCTTAAGGTCTGAAGTGATGATGTTCACTGATGATTGTACAATGTTCAGTACCATTCGCAAGTCCGTGTTCATATGCAGCGAGACCTGGACAAGATTCAGGCTTGAGCTGATAAGTGATGAGTAACATTCATGCCACACAAGTGCCAGGCAATGACTATCTCTAAGAAGAGAGAATCTAGCCATCTCCCCTTGACATTCAGTGACATTACCATTGCTGAATCCCCCACTATCAACATCCTTGGGGTTACTATTGACTCGAAACTGAACTGGAGCAGCCACATAAATTCTTTTTTTTTTTCTTTCTTTCTTTTGGGGCTCCTTATCTCGAGAGACAATGGATACGCGCCTGGAGGTGGTCAGTGGTTTGTGTGAGCCACATAAATACTGTGGCGACAAGGGCAGGTCAGAGGCTGGGAATTCTGTGGTGTATAACTCACCTCCTGACTCCCCAAAGCCAGTCCACCATCTACAAGACACAAGTCAGGAGTGTGATGGATTACTCTCCACTTGCCTGGATGGGGGCAGCTCCAACACCACTCGGGAATCTCGACACCATCCAGGGCAAAGCAGCCCGCTTGATCAGTACCTAATCCACCACCTTCAACATTCACTCCCTCCCCCATCACTGACGCAGAGTGTTAATGTGTACCATCTACAAGATGGACTGCAGCAACTCACCACCTTCGATAGCACCTTCCAAACCCGTGACTTCTTCCTCTCCAAGCCACACACCATCCTGACTTGGAAATATCACGTCATTCCTTCACATCATTGGATCAAAATTCTGGAACTCCCTCCCTAACAGCACTGTGTGTGCCCACACCAGATGGACAGCAGTGGTTCAAGAAGGTGGCTCACCACCACCTTCTCGAGCAATTAGGGATGGGCAACAAATGCTGACCTTGCCAGCGACGCTCGCATCTCATGACCAAATAAAGAAAGTCACATTGCTGCATGTTCCCCATAGCTCCCTGAAACGCATCCAGCTATTTTAACGTACTACTGCACTATTCTCCCACGTGCCCCCCACCAACCCCCACACTCTCCTGCAATTTAAAAGGGTGGAAAATCAGCTGGGTTGCCATTGCTGACTACCAACCAGTGACTACTGATGAAAGGTTTTTTTATTCGTGGAAGTGATCACAGGTTTAGAAGGTACTATCAAAAGAGGTGTGGTGAGTTGCTGCTGTGCATCTTGTATATGTACACACTGCTGCCACTGTCAATGGTGGAATGAGTGAATGTTTAAGGTGGTGAATGGGATGCCAGTCAAGTGGGCTGCTTTGTCCTGGATCGTGTCTCGCTTCCCAAGTGGTGTTGGATCCGTACTCATCCAGGCAGATGGAGAGTATTCCATTACTACTGACTTGTGCCTTATAGATGGTGGACAGCTTTAGGGAGTCAGGAGGTTAGTTACTCGCCGCAGAATTCACAGCCTCTGACCTCCTCTTGCAGCCACAGTATTTGTGACTGGTCCAGTTCAGTTTCTGGTCGATGGTAACCCCCAGGCTGTTCAAAATGCCATTCAGATTGCAAACTGAGTGTGGAGATATGAGTTTGGTGAGTGGCGACTTCATTGAAGGGGGGAGGAGGTGCTCCTTTTTTCTATTTTTATGCCCTCCAGTAATTGATTCTGGCTTTGGTGCAATGGAAGGAGCTGGTTGGTGAGTAACTGGTAAGCTATTCTTATAATAAATAGTCTGGAAAGCTAAGGTATGGCAGGGCAACTTGGCCGAGTGGAATGTACAGCTTGTGGCCTGTAGGAAGGCATGGATGCACTATGTATTCTAGACAAACACATCTGCAGGAAGTGTCCCCAGCTCCGGGTTTTGGAACTCGAGTGACGTCTGGAGTCACTGTGGTGCATCCGCAAGGCAGAGAACTACATGGATAGCACATTTAGGGTGGTGGTCACACCACAGGTTCGGAGCGTGCAGGCAGATAGGGAATGAATGACCGCCAGGCAGTCTAAGAGAACCAAGAAGGCAATGCAGGAGTCCCCTGAGACAATCACGTTTGCTGATCGGTTTTCCCTTTTGGATACTGGTAAGGGTGATGGTTCCTTAGAAGAGGGCAGTCAGAGTCAAGGTTGTGGCACCACAGGAGGGGAGGAAGAGGAGTGGAAGAGCAGCAGTGATAGATTCATTAGTTAGGGGAACAGACAGGTGTTTCTGCGGCCATAGTCGTGACTCCAGGATGGCATGTTGCCTCCCTGGTGCCAGGGTCAAGGATGTCACGGTGCGGATACAGGATATTCTGAAGGGGGGAGGGTGAACAGCCAGAGGTTGTGGTCCACGTTGGCACTAATGACATAGGTAGGAAGGGGGTGAGGTCCTGAAAGCAAATTTTAGGGAGCCAAGAAGATAAAAAAAAGCAGGACCTCAAAAGCAGTAATCTCAGGATTAGTCTCCATCCCATATGCATAGAAATAGGAGAATTGAACAATTGAACACATGGCTGGAGAACTGGTGTAGGAGGAAGGGCATCCAATTTCTGGGGTAGGTAGGACCGGTACAGGATGGACAGGTTGCATCTTAGCAGGACTGGGACTAATATCCTTGCAGGTAGATTTGCCAGTGCTTTTGAGGAGGGTTTAAACAAGATTGGCAGAGGAATGGGAACCTGAGCGGGAGCTCAGATCGGAAGGAAGCAAAACTGGTAACTTGTCAGGGGTGTGGGAACCAGGAGCAAATATCAGACAGGAATACTAAGGTGCACAGAATACTGGGGGAGATAGATAGCACCGGAGTAGAGAATAGGTTATTAGGTGGGGTCAGAGTAAGGGAGAAAGTCTAGATCGGGGTTAATGTGCGTGTATGTGAATGCATGGAGTTTGGTTAATAAGATCAGAGAGGTACAGGTGCAGATTGCCTTGTGGAAATATGGCTATAACAGAGACCTGGCTCAATGAAGGGCAGGACTGGGTGTTAAATATCTGGATACAAGGTGTTGAGGAAAGATAGGAAAGGGAAAAAAGGGGGAGGGGTGGCAGTATTGATTAAGGAGAGCATTGCAGTGCTGGAGAAAAAGAAGTCTCAGAGGGGTTGAGGACAGGATGCATTTGGTTAGAGCTAAGGAACAAAAAGGTGTGGTTACATTGCTCGGTGTTGTCTATAGGCCACCAGCTAGTGGGAATGATGTGGAAGAATAAAGTTGCAAGGAAATTACAGAGGGGTGCAAAAATTATAGGGTAGTTATAATGGAGTTTGCTTATCCACACATAGACTGGGACATTAGTAGTGTAAAGGGCAGTGAGGTGCAAGAGTTCCGAGAGTGTTCAGGAAATTTTTCTACAGCAGTATGTTGCTAGTCCAATGAGAAAGGAGGCACTGCTAGACTTGGTTCTTGGTAATGAGGTTGGCCAGTGGATCAAGTATCAGTCGAAGACCATTTAGGGGACAGTGATCATTGTATCAATGCTTAGGCTGTCGAAAGAAAAGGACAAAGAACAATGCAGGGTACGAATAATTAACTGGGGGAAAGCCAACTTAAATGGGGTAAGAATGGAATTGGGGTGAATAAATTGGAGTCAAAGGTTGACAGGAAAACCGGTAGCTGAACAATAGGCTACCTTCAAAGAAGAGATAGCTCGGGCACAGTCAAGGTATGTTCCCTTGAAGGGGAAGCTAGTCTAAAGGTCACTATGAAACCATTGTCATCGGACTGGAGAATTACAGATGTTACACCCTTGTTCAAAAAAGCAACTTAAGGCCAATCAGTTTAACTTCCGTGGTGGGGAAGCTTCTAGAAAAAGTAATTTGGGACAAAATGAATAGTCACATGGACAAATGTGGGTTAATTAAGGAAAGCCAGCATGGAATTCTAAGGGAATATCATGTTTAACTAACTTGCTGGAGTTTTTGAGGAGGTAACAGAGGGTTGATGAGGTCAATGGTGTTGATGTGGTGTAGATGGACTTTCAAAAGGGAGTGGCGCAGTGGTTAGCACTGCAGCCTCACAGCTCCAGCGACCCGGGTTCAATACTGGGTACTGCCTGTGTGGAGTTTGCAAGTTCTCCCTGTGTCTGCGTGGGTTTCCTCCGGGTGCTCCAGTTTCCTCCCACATGCCAAAGACTTGCAGGTTGATAGGTAAATTGGCCATTATAAATTGCCCCTAGTATAGGTAGGTGGTAGGGAAATATAGGGACAGGTGGGGATGTGGTAGGAATATGGGATTAGTATAAATGGGTGGTTGATGGTCGGCACAGACTCGGTGGGCCGAAGGGCCTGTTTCAGTGCTGTATCTCTAAACTAAAAGCCGTTTGATACAGTGCCACACAACAGTCTTGTGAGCAAAGTTATAGTTCATGGAATAAAAGGGGACAGTAGCAACATGGATATTGTCATGATCCTGTTTTTTTCTCTCTGGGAAATATGTGATGTGTCTTTAAGACAGCAAAGGAGCCGTACTGCTTTAAGAACCAGCAAAACTCAGGAGTTAGAGAAACTGCATTTTGGTTGCCATTAGATATAAGCATACGGAGAGGGAACCAACCAACTTCAAAGAATACATCCTGGTTACCCGGCAACAGCCATTCAGGGACTGGATATACAATGTTGCAATTATCTTTTGAACTGGCTTTTCAGTTGAAAACAGACTATTCTGGATGGAAAAACAGTGAGACTGAAGGAAGAGAATTTAGTATGTTTATTTATTATTCTCTCAAAATTCTAAAAAAAAAAGTCAAGCCAAAACACAGAACTCTGATAATTTTAACTGAAGGAAGGGAAGTTACACTGTGACAATCTTTTATCCATCAAAAATTCAAAAGCCAAATTCATTCATTTAAAAAGTGTTTGCAAGTTGTTAATTGTTGAAATTCATCACTGGAGAAGGAAAGCAGCACTTACTGTTAAAATTAGAGTACGGACTGTTCTTATAGAGTCATACAGCACAGGAACAGGCCCTTCGGACCATTGTGTTCGTGCCAGCCATCAAGCATCTATCCTCATCCCATTTTCTAGCACTTGGCCCGTAGCTTTGTATGCTGTGGCATTTCAAGTGCTCATCGAAATACTTCTTAAATGTTGTGAGGGTACCTGCCTCTACCACCCCTTCAGGCAGTGTGTTCTAGATTCCAACCACCCTCTGGGTGAACACGTTTTTCCTCAAATCCCCTCTAAACCTCCTGCCCCTTATCTTAAATCTATGCCCCCTGGTTAGTGACACCTCCGCTAAAGGAAAACCTTTCTTCCTATCTACCCTATCTATGCCCCTTTATTTTGTATACCTCAATCAGGTCCATCCTCAGCCTCCTCTGTTCTAAGGAAAACAACCCTAGCCTATCCAGTCTCTCTTCATAGCTGAAATGCTCCAGCCCAGGCAACATCCTGGTGAATCTCCTCTGCACCCTCTCCAGTGCAATCACATCCTTCCTATAGTGTGGCGACCAGAACTGTACGCAGTACTCCAGCTGTGACCTAACTAGTATTTTATACTGCCCCATCATAACCTCCCTGCTCTTATATTCTATGCCTCGGCTAATAAAGGCAAGTATCCCATATGCCTTCCTAACCACTTCAGTGATCTATGGACAAGTACACCAAGATCCCTCTGTACTTCCTAGGGTCCTACCATCCATTGTATATGCCCTTGCCTTGTTAGTCCTCCCAAAATGCATCACCTCACACTTCTCAGAGTTAAATTCCATTTGCCACGGCTCTGCCCATCTATATCGTCCTGGAATCTAAGGCTTTCCTCCTCACTAGTTACGACACCACCAATTTTCGTGTCATCTGCGAACTTACTGATCATCCCTCCTATATTCACATCTAAATTATTAATGTACACTACAAACAGCAAGGGTCCCAGCACCGATCCCTGCAGTGCACCACTGGTCACAGACTTCCAGTTGCACAAACAACCCTAGACGATCATCCTCTGCCTCCTGCCAGTAAGCCAATTTTGGATCCCATTTGCCAAATTGCCCTGGATCCCATGGGCTCTTACCACCTTGACTAATCTTCTATGTGGGATTTTATCAAAAGCCTTACTGAAATCCATGTAGACTACATCAACTGCTTTACCCTCATCTACACATTTAGTCACCTTGAAAAATTCAATCAAATTTGTTAGACACGATCTCCCCCTGACAAAGCCTTGCTGACTATCCCTGATTAATCCCTGCCTCTCCAAGTGGAGATTAATCCTGTCCCTCAGAATTTTTTCCAACAGTTTCCCTACCACTGATGTTAGACTCACTGGCCTGTAATTACCTGGTTTATCCCTACTACCCTTCTTGAATAATGGTACCACATTTGCTATCCTCCAGTCCTCTGGTACCTCTCCTGTGGCCAGAAAGGATTTGAAAATTTGTGTCAGAGACCCTGCTTTCACCTTCCTTGCCTCACATAACAGTCTGGGATATATCTCATCTGGGCCTGGGGATTTATTCACTTTTAAGACCTCTAGAAAATCTAATACTACCTCCCTTTCTAATGCTAATTTGTTCAAGTATATCACAATCCCCCTCCTTGATCTCTCCATCTACATCATCCTTCTCCATAGTGAACACAGATGAAAAGTAATCATTCAAAACCTCACCTACATCCTCCGGCTCCACACACACTTTGCCTCTTTGGTTCCTAATGGGCCCTACTCTTTCCCTGGTTATCCTCTTGCCCTTAATATACCTATAAAATGCCTTGGGATTTTCCTTTATCTCATCCGCCAGTGTTTTTTCATGCCCCCTCTTCACTCTCCTAATTACTTTTTTAAGTCCCCCCCCCCCCCAATACTTTCTATACTCCTCTAGGGACTGCGCTGTTTTCAGCCCTCTGAATCTGCCATAAGCCTCCTTTTTATTCTTGATCCAATCCTCTATATCCCTTGACATTCAGGGTTCTTTGGACTTGTTGGTCCTACCCTTCACCTTTCCGGGAACATATTGGCCCTGAACTCTCTCTTTCTGATAATAAAAACAAGAAATGCTGGAAATACTCAGCAGGTCTGGCAGCATCTGTGGCGAAAGAAGCAGAGTTAACGTTTCAGGTCAGTGACCCTTCTTCAGAACGGGAGGGAAATAGAAAGCAATGAAGGTGAACAAGGTAAATTAGACAAACGAAAATCCTGTCGGAGAGAAGAGCAGAACTTCTTCAAGGTGGGCATTCCTGGAAGAGAAGTGGCAGTGAATTAAACACTAAAATAAAAGCAAAATACTGCAGATGCTGGAAATCTGAAATAAAAACAAGAAATGCTGGAAATACTCAGCAGGTCCGGCAGCATCTGTGGAGAGAGAAGCAGAGTTAACGTTTCAGGTCAGTGACCCTTTTGAATGACTCCCACTGGTCTGATGTAGACTTTCCTACAAGTAATTAAAAGCAAAATACTTCGGATGCTGGAAATCTGTAATAAAAACAAGAAATGCTGGAAATGCTCAGCAGGCCTGGCAGCATCTGTGGAGTGAGAAGCAGAGTTAACGTTTCAGGTCAGTGACCCTTCTTCAGAACTGGCAAATATTAGAAATGTAAAAGGTTATAACCAAGTAAAGTGGGGGTGGGGCAAGAGATAACAAAGGAGAAGGTATAGATAGGAAAAGGTCACAGAATAGCTGACCAGAAGGTCATGGAGCAAAGATATGTTAATAGTGTGTTGAAAGACAAAGCATTAGTACAGAAAGGGTGTTAACGGACTGAAAATTGAACAGCCGCAAGTACAAACATGAAAAAAAGTGAGTAAGCAAACTGAACAAACTAAGATGAAATAAAATAAACACAAAAGAATATATATTTTTTTAAAAAACTAAAAATGAAAGTAAAATGGGGGGAGCCCGTCATGCTCTGAAATTATTGAACTCAATGTTCAGTCCAGCAGGCTGTAGTGTGCCTAATCGGTAAATGAGATGCTGTTCCTCGAGCTTGCGTTGATGTTCGCTGGAATACTGCAGCAATCCCAGGACAGAGATGTGAGCATGAGAGCAGGGGGGAGTGTTGAAATGGCAAGCAACCAGAAGCTCAGGGTCCTGCTTGCGGACTGAGCGGAGGTGTTACGCAAATCGGTCACCCAGTCTGCGTTTGGTCTCCCCAGTGTAGAGGAGACCACATTGTGAGCAGCGAATACAGTATACTACATTGAAAGAAGTACAAGTAAATCACTGCTTCACCTGAAAGGAGTGTTTGGGGCCTGGGATAGTGATGAGAGAGGAGGTAAATGGACAGGTATTACACCTCCTGCGATTGCAGGGGAAGGTGCCGTGGAAAGGGGACGAGGTGGTGGGGGTAATGGAGGAGTGGACCAGGGTGTCACGGAGGGAACGATTCCTTCGGAATGCTGACGGGAAGGGAGGGGATGATGCGTTTGGTAGTGGCATCACGCTGGAGGTGGCGGAAATGACGGAGGATGATCCTTTGGATATGGAGGCTGATGGGGTGGAAAGTGAGGACAAGGGGAACCCTGTCACGGTTCTGGGAGGGAGGGAAAGGGGTGAGGTGCGGGAAATGGACCGGACACAGTTGAGGGCCCTGTCAACCACAGTGGGGGGGAATCCTCGGTTGAGGAAAAAGGAAGACATATCAGAAGCGCTGTCATGGAAGGTAGCTTCATCAGAGCAGATACGTCGGAGACGGATAAACTGGGAGAATGGAATGGAGTCCTTACAGGAGGCAGGGTGTGAAGAAGTGTAGTCGAGGTAGCTGTGGGAGTCGGTGGGTTTATAATGGATATTAGTAGCCTATTCCTATATTATCTTGTCCTATCTACACCTCCTTTGTTACCTCTTGCCCCACCCCCACTTTACTTGCTTATAACCTTTTACTTTTCTAATATTTGCCAGTTCTGAAGAAGGGTCACTGACCTGAAACGTTAACTCTGCTTCTCTTTCCTACAAGTAGTTGCTCCCAGTTCACTTTGGCCAGATCCTGCTTTATCATGTTGAAATCGGCCTTCCCCTAATTCAGTACCTTTATTTCCGGTCCATCTTTGTCCTTTTCTATAACTACCTTCAATCTTACGGGGTTATGATTACTATCCCTGAAATGCTACCCCCCTGACACTTCTACCACTTGTCTGGCTTAATTTCCTAACATTAGGTCCAGTACCTCCCCTTCTCTTGTAGGACTTTCTACGTGCTGGCTCAAAATGCTCTCCTGGATGCACTTTAAGAATTTCCCCCCTCCTTTAGGCCTTTTGCACTAAGAATATCCCAGTTAATATTGGGGAAGTTGAGCTCCCCGACTATTATTACCTTATTATTTTTACACCTCTCTGAGATTTGCCCACATATCTGTTCCTCTATCTCTCCCTGACTATTTGGAGGCCTGTAGTACACTCCCAGCAAAGTGATTGCCATCTTTTTGTTTTTAAGTTCTACCCATATGGCCTCATTTGAGGAACCTTCTAAGATATCATCCCTCCTTACTGCAGTAATTGACTCCTTGATCAAAAGTGCACTGCCACCTCCTCTTTTGCACTGCAACCCCCGCCCCGTCATGCCTGAAGATTCTATACCCTGGAATATTGAGCTGCCAGTCCTGCCCTTCCCTCAACCATGTCTCTGTGATAGCAATAATATCATATTCCCATGTGTTAATCAATGCCCTCAATTCATCTGCCTTACTTGTTAGACTCCTTGCGTTAAAATAGATGCAATCCAGCCTTGCATTATTCGCTTGTGCCTTAACAGGTCTAGATTTGCTCTGCCTTCCAGACTGACTTAGCTTCTCTTCTATATTTGGCTGTGCATCACCCCCTACTGTACGTCCATCCTACATCCCATCCCCCTGCTAAATTAGTTTAACCCCCCCCACAACAGCATTAGCAAACCTCCCTGCAAGGATGTTGGTCCCATTCCAGTTCAGGTGCAACCTGTCCGACTTGAACAGGCCCCACCTTCACCAGAAACAGACCCAGTGATCCAGGAAACTAAAGCCCTCCCTCCTGCACCATCTCTTCAGCCATTCATCTGCCCTATCCTCCAATTCCTATACTCACTAGCACGTGGCACCAGGAGTAATCCAGAAATTACAACCTTTGTTGTCCTGCTTTTTAATCTGCTACCAAGCTCCCTAAATTCTTGTTGCAGGACCTCATCCCTCTTTCTACCTATGTTGTTGGTACTACTGTTGAAGAACCTTTTTTCACCCCATCAGATGGCTGTGAGGACTTCAAGCAACCTTGGACTTTTTCACCTCTGGCAGGAGGGTATAAGGACTCTAATTTTTTTCTATTTTTAATGTTGTTTATATCTTAGTAGTGTTTAAGAATTTAGTTTTTCTAATTAAACAGTTAATTTGTTGATTTAAAGACACCTGGTTTAGCCTCATTCGCGGGTTAATAGATGGTACAATTTGGCTGGGTCTTTCTTTAATTTGGAACGTTTAAAATGATATGTTAGGTGATCTGTGGAGGGACAGGATTGAATTAACAGTGCATTTCTCCCACCACAATCAGAATTGTATATTTTGATTGGGGGCTTTGACGGTCGTAACAATATGGAATTGGCTGAGTGGCAGGAAACAAAGACTAGTGGTTAATAGATAGTTGTCAGGCTGGAGGAAGGTTAATTGTGGAGTTCCCCAGGGATCAGTGTTAGGACCCTTGCTTTTCCTGATAGATATTAATGACCTAGACCTCGGAGTACAGGGCACAGTTTCAAAGTTTGTAGATGATATGAAACTTGGAAACATTGTGAACCATTAGGAGGATAGTGTAGAACTCCAAAAGGAATGGGCAGACAGGTGACAGATGAAGTTCATTGCAGAGAAATATGAAGTGATTAATTTTGGTAGGAAGAACATGAAAAGACAATATAAAATAAAGGGTACCATTCTAAAGGGTGTGCAGGAGCAGAGGTACCTAGGTGTATATGTGCATAAGTTATTGAAGGGGCAGGACAGGTTGAGAGAGTGGTTAATAAAGCATACAGTATCCTGGGCTTTATTAATAGAGGCACAGAATACAAGAGCAAGAAAGTTAGAGTATTGTGTCCAGTTCTGGGCACCGCACTTTAGGAAAGAAGTGAAGGCATTGGAGAGAGTACAGAAAAGATTCACGAGAATGGTTCCAGGGATGAGGAACTTCAGTTATGAAGATAGATTGGAGAAGTTAGGACTGTTTTCCTTGGAGAAGAGAAGGCTGAGAGGTGATTTGATAGAGGTATTCAAAATAATAAGGGTTCTAGACAGAGTAGATAGAGAGAAACTGTTCCCACTTGTGAAAGGATCGAGAATGAGAGGGCACAGATTTAAAGTATTTAGTAAGAGAAGCAAAAGTGACATGAGGAAAAAAATTTTCACGCGGAGTGATTAAGATCTGGAATGCGCTGCCTGAGAGTGTGGTGGAGGCATGTTCAATTGAAGCAGTCAGTAGGGAAGTAGACTGTTTTATGAAAAGGAAGAATGTGCAGGGTTATGGAGAGAAAGCAGGGGAATGGAACTGAGTAAATTACTCTTTCGGAGAGCAGGTTCGTAAATGATGGGCTGAATGGCCTCCTTCTGCACTTAAACAATTCTGCGATTCTATGTTGCGGGGTTTCAGCGATGGTACTGCTGTTGAATGTCAAGAGGAGATAGTTAAATTCTCTCTTGTTGGAGATGGTCTTGCCTGGCGCTTGTGTGGCATGAATGTTTCTTGCCTCTTATCAGACCAAGCCTGGATCTTGTCCAAGTCTCGCTGCATATGGACACGAACCCCTTCAGTAGCTGAGGAGTTGTGAATGGAGGGACATTTAGGTGAGGCTAGGGTGTAATGCTCCATTTAGTCAAATAGCCTTCCAAAGCCACTCTTGCACATGAAGAATGGTGGCTTAGTTGTAGCATAATGTTACTGGACTAGTGATCTAGAGGCCTGGACTAATGCTCAGAGACATGAGATCAAATCCTACCAGCTGAGGGCATTTAAATTCAATTATTAAATCTGGAAGAAAAAGCTAGTCTCAGAAATTATGATCGTGAAGCTACCGGATTGTCATTAAAAACCCAACTGGTTCACTAATGTAGTTCAGAGAAAGAAATCTGACGTCCATTCTTGGTCTGGTCTAAATGTGACTACAGACCCACAGCAATGTTGTTGACTCTTAACTGCCCTCTGAAATGGCCTAGCAAGTAACCAGGTTGTATCAAACCACTACAGAAAAGTCTAATAAGAATAAAACAGGATGGACCAACTGGCATTGACTAAAGCAACGGAAAGGACAAAGGCACACCCTGCCCTCGCAACCCTCACTAACATCTGGAACTTGTGCCCAATTGGGAGAGCTGCCCCACAGACCAGACAAGCAATAGCCTGAGATAGTCATACTCACCGAATCATACCTTACAGCCATGACCCAGACATCTCCATCACCATCCCTGGGTATGTGGGATGACAGAGGTGGTGGTCCAATGGTACAGGCAGGAAGAAATACCCCTGGGAGTCCTCAACATTGACTTCAGACCCAATGAAATCTCATGGTACCAGGGAAAACTTGGGCAAGGAAACTTCCTGCTGATTTCCACTTACCGCCAGCTCTCAGCTGATGAATCAGTGCTCCTCCATGCTGGCGACCACTTGGAAGAAGTACTGAAGGTAGCAAGGGCACAGAATGTACTCTGGGTGGAGGACTTCAATGTCCATCACCACTATGACTTGGTAGCATCACTACTGACCAAGCTGGCTGAGTCCAGCTAGACTGGGCCTGCGGCAGGTGGTGAGGGAGAAACCTACTTGACCTCATCCTCACCAATCTACCTGTCGCAGATGCATCTGTCCATGACAGTATTGTTAGAAGTGACCACCACACAATCCTTGTTGAGATGAAGTTCCATTTTCACACTGAGGACATCCTTCATCATGTAGTGTGGCACTACCATCGTGCTAAATGAGATAGATTCAGAACAAATCTTAGCAGCTGAAAACTGGGCAACCATGAGGCGCTGTGTGCCATTAACAGCAGCAAAATTGTATTCAGCCACAATCAGTAACCTCAAGGCCTGACATATCCCTCAACTCCCAATACTGCCAAGCGAGGGGACCTGTCCTGGTTCAATGAGGAGTGCAGGAGAGCATCCCAGGAGCGGCATCAGGCATACCTAAAATGAGGTGCCAAGCTGGTGAAGCTACAACACAGGACTATGTGCATGCTAAACAGCAGAAGCAGCATGCGATAGACAGAGGTAAGTGATCCCACAATCAATGGATCAGATCAAAGCTCTGCAACCCTGCCACATCGAATGATGGTGGACAACTGAATAACTAACTGGGGAAGGAGGAGGCTCCACAAATATCCCCATCCTCAATGATGGGGAAGCCCAGCACGTCAGTGCAAAGGACAAGCCTGAAGCACTTAACAACCATCTACAGCCAGAAATGCCAACTGGATGATCCTTCTCAGCCTCCTTCAGAGGACCCCAGCATCACAGATGCCAGTGTCGTGCTGGGCCCCCAAACTGCCAAGAATGAGGCATATAAATTTTGCCATCTGACCGTTAAATTTCAAATTGTTGCTGGGAAGAAGAGAAGGCCTGTTACAAAGGCTGGCAGATGCTTAGATGGAGGACATTTGCATACCAATAGGGACAAAAGGGGTTACTTCCCTTATCCACTTATCCTAAAATGGACTTTGATCACCAGGTATTGTGTGTAAGAAGAGACATTCCAGGATCTGCGAGGACAAGAGAATCCACAAACATAGCAATGGTTACACCAGTTGGTCATGTGACTAACCTGCTGGCCAACTTGGGGAGTTTTGAACTGTACAAACAATTTTTGAACTGAGAAACTGTTTGCTCCTGGACTGAGAACACCTCTCCTGTCTGCTCCCATCTTTTTCTCACAGGCCTCTGGACCCTCTGAAGACACGTGAGCCTCAAGAGAGAAAAAGTATCCTACATCGAACAATACTGGGCCCCAGTGAAAAGCAAGACCTCCCTACAATCAAGGACTCTAGCGAGCTCAAAGAACAGTAACCAAAACCATCTTCAGATATTGTCTCAAACTTTTCCACTTTATTTCTTCTGCTCTTTTCTGTCTCTATCTGCATGTGTGTATCACATATGCATGGTAGCATGGGCTCGTTGTGTATCCGTAGGCGTTAACTGAATTAGAGTTTAAGTTTAATAAAGTTCAACCTTTCTTCTTGAAACCTAAGAAAACCTGTTGGGTTGGTTTCTTTGCCTTACAATTGGAAAGCAGTGAACAAGGATTCCCAAGGGGGAACTAAAAACACTGTGTTTAAAATTAAACTTTGTATGGTAAGACCAGGTGAAGGCTGAGAGGGAACCCCGAGACCCCTTTCTCACCTGGTTGTAACACCAGTCTTCAGCCAATCTGATTCACTCCACATGACATCAAGAAACAGCTGAACAACAAAGGCTAAGGGCCATGACAACATTCAGCTGTAGTGCTAAAGATTTGTGCCCCAGAACTAGCTGCGCCCTTAGCCAAGCTGTTCCAGTACAGCTACAATGCTGGCATCTAACCAACAATATGGAAAATTGCCCAGCTATGTTCTGACCACAAAAAGCAGGACAAATCCCATCCAGCAATTACCTCCCCATCAGCCTACTCCCAATCATTAACAAAGTGATGCAAGGTGTAGTCGATTGTGCTATCAAGCAACACTCATTCAGCCATACCATGCTCACTATTGCTCAGTTTGGGTTCCACCCGGACCACTCAACACCAGACGTCAGTACAATCTTAGTCCAAACATGGACAAAAGACCTGAATTCCAACGCTGAGGGGAGTGACTGGCCTTGACATCAAGGCAGCATTTTACCGAGTGTGACACTAAGGAGCCCTAGGAAAATTGAAGTCAATGGCAATCAAAGGGAAACCTCTGTACTGGTTGGAGTTGTACCTTGTACAAAGGAAGATGGTTGCAATTGTTGGAAGCCAATCTTATCAGACCCAGGATGTCACTGCAGGAGTTCCTCAGGGTAGTGTCCTAGGCCCAACCATCTTCAGCTGCTTCATCAATGACCTTCCGTCCATCACAAGGCCAGAACTGGGGATGTTCGCTGATGCTTGTATGATGCCCAGTACCATTCACAACTCCTCAGATATTGAAACAGTTCATGTTGTCATGAAGACCCCCACCTGCCAAGAATGAGGCATATTAATTTCGTCACATGAACATTAATTTTAAATTGTTGCTGGAGTGAAGAAATGACTTGTTTAAAGAGATCACCAGACATTTGGCTGGAGGACATTTGCATACTAAAAGATGGTGCATGTGGAGACAAAGCAACTACTCCCCGGTCCAATTAAGCCAAATGGATTTTCATCACCAGACATTGAAGGTGCAAGGACGCTCGCATTCCAGAGTCTGCTAAGATGATAGAATCCACAACGCAAGAGTGGTTAAACCAACTGGTCACATGACTAACCTGCCGGTCCAGGCTTTTTTGAACTAGACACAGGACAATTTGAAGAGAGCCTGCAGATTGCAACTGAACCTGGAACAAGAGAGCCTCTCTCCTAGCTGGTGCTCTCTCACTTTCTTACAAACCTCCGGACCCACTGAAGTCGCTTAAACCTCAAGAGAGAAAAGACTCCTACATCGAAACAAGTTCAAGCATGCACTGGGCCCCAACGAACAGCAAGATTTACCGGCAACCAAAGAGTCCACATCGAACTAAAAGGACTGTAAATAACTACCGGATATTGCTTCAAACTTTTCCCCTTTATTCTTTCTACTTTTTCTGTCTCTATCTGCATGTGTGTATATCGCGTATGCATGCTAGCGTGGTCGCGTAATCATAGTCATTAACAGAATTACAGTTTAAGATGAATAAACTTCCACCTTTCTTGTTTAAATCTAAGAAAACCTGTCTGATTTGATTTCTTTGCCTTGCAATTGGAAATCAGTGAACAAGGATTCACTGAGGGGGAGGAAAAAATATGGTGTTTTTAAAAATTAAACCCTGTTAGGGTTAAACCAGGCAAAGGCTGAAAGGGAACCCCTTGACCCCTGTCTCCTCTGGTCGTAACAGTGTCCATATGCAGCAAGACATGGATAACATTCAGGTTTGAGCTTGAGCTTATAAGTGGCAAGTAACATTCGCATCATACAAGAGCCAGGCAATGACCATCTCCCCTTGACATTCAACGGCATTACCATAACTGAATCCTGCACCATAAACACCCTGAGGGTCATCATTGACCAAAATCAGGACCAGCAATATAAATATACTACAATAGCTGGTCAGAGGCTGGGAATTCTGCAGCGAGTAACTTACCTCCTGACTCCCCAAAGCCTCTCCACCATCTGCAAGGAACAAGTTAGGAATGTGAGGGAATAATCTGCAATTGCCCAGATGAGTGCAGCTCCAATATCAATCAAGAAGCTTGACACTATCCAGAACAAAGCAGTCCACTTGAGCGGCACCTCCATCCACCATCTTAAACATCTACTATCTTCACCACTGGTGTACAGTGGCAACAGTGTGTACCATCTGCAAGATACACTGCAGCAACTCACCAAGGCTCCATTGACATCACTTTCCAATTCCACGACCTCTACCACCTAGACGAACAAGGGCAGCAGAGGCGTGGAAATATCACCACATGCAAGTTCCCCTTTAAGTCACACACCATCCTGACTTGGAACTATATTGCAATTCCTTCACTGTCGCTGGGTCAAAATCATGGAACTTCCAACCCATCAGCGCTGTGTGTGTGCCTACACCACATGGACTGCAATGGTTCAAAAAGGCAGCTCACCACCACATTCTCAAGGGCTTGCCAGCAATGCGCATATCCCATGAACAAATAATAATGATAAAAAAGGATGGATATTGTGAAGCATTTCTGGAGGCCTGTATTGTAATCAAACCCCAGCATGAGCTCTTATCCTCAGAAGAGGAGTGGGATTGGTAGGCAAGGAATATCCTTTCAATTCTACCTCATAAGAAATAATGGACCTATGGCAATAAGTTCAAAGCAGTGCTCGTTGTATAAATTCCCAGTCATTGCCAGATTTGCTTTGAAAATTCTGCCTCTGACTTGTTTCTCCCTACTTCCTCCCCACACCTCCTCCCCACCCCATTCCATTCACTCTGTGCCTGCCGGATGCCTACTTTTTCACATATAGATTCCTGCCACTTGTTCTTGATCTTATAACAAAAATCAATGAAACACTAGTGAAGACTGCAAGGATGTTTATATACATAGTAACACCATTTCAGTCAATAGAAGAACAATTTAAAAGCCCCTGCCTTAGTAAAGTACTTGCTTCAGTACACTCTTCACCTTCTTAATGGAACACTTAGACAACTAGCTCCGCATGATGCACTCTGGTTAAGAGTGGCTCTACCTTAGAATCTTGCACTATGGTCACCCAGATCACTTATCAGCAATACACACAACTCTAAAGCCTCTCACTCTCCTTTCACAGGATCATGCCCACACATGCCTTACTTCAGCTCTTTCATGTCACTTGGCACACACTCAAACACTAGCCTTTTTACTCATTTGCTCAATCTTCCTGCGTGAGACTATGGTGCAGAAATTTAACCAATCTTCCTTCCCTCCCCCAAACTGAGGACAAACTTGACTTTGCCTACTCTTACAGAGGATAAAGAGGATCTGCCATACCTTACCCCAGTGAGGATAAATGTAACCTTTCACCCCTTCCTCACTGCCATACCTTTATCTCCTGAAAACTGAGTGTTCCTTGCCCTTAACTGAGCACAAACTCTGCTTTCACAATTGGAATAAATTTCCATCCCCCATTGTTCTGAAATTCTCCCCGATCCCAGACTTTCATCAGATTTGGGCTTATTTCTGTCCACCCCACCATCTACTGAGAGATAACTTGTGCATCTGCTAGCCTCTCAACAAGAAACTCAGCAGCACTCATCACCCTGAGCTGTTAAAGGCAAATTGTGTTTAACTAACTTGATTGATTTTTTTCCTGAGGAAACAGAGAGGGTTGATGAGGTTAATGCTGTTGATGTGGTGTACTTGAACTTCCAAAAGGCATTTGATAAAGTGACACATAATAGGTTTGCAGTAAAGTTGAAGTCCATAGAATAAAAGGGACAGTGGCAGCACGGATATGAAATTGGCTGAGTGACAGGAAACAGAGAGTAGTGGTGAACGGTTGTTTTTCGCAGTGCAGGAAGGTATACAGTGGTGTTCCACGGGAGTCAGTATGAGGACCACTACTTTTCTTGATCTATATTAATGACCTAGACTTGGGTGTACAGAGCACAATTTCAAAATTTGCAAATGGCACAAAACTTGGAAGTATTGCGAACCGTGAAGAGGATAGTGATAGATTTTAACAGGACATAGACAGATTGGTGGAATGGTTAGACTCATGACATATGAAATTTAATGCAGAGAACTGTGAATTGATACATTTTGGTAGGAAGAATAAGGAGAGGCAATATAAAACAAAGGGTACTGTTTTAAAGGGGGTGCAGGAGCAGAGAGACATGGAGTATATGTGCACAAATAACGAAGGTCATAGTGCAGGCTGAGCAAGTGATTAAAAGGCATATGGGCTTTATAAATAGATACATAGAATACAAAAACAAGGAAGTTATGATGAACCTTCATAAAACGCTGGTTCAGCATTAATTATTTTTTATTTGTTTATGGGGATATGGGCATTGCTGGCCAGGCCAGCATTTATTGCCCATCCCTAATTGCCTTTAAGAAGGTGGTGGTGAGATGCCTTCTTGAACCACTGCAGTCCATATGGGGTAGGTGCACCTGCAGTGCTGTTAGGAAGGAAGTTCCAGGAATTTGACCCAGTGACAGTGAAGGAACAGTGATATAGTTCCAAGTCAGGATGGTGTGTGGCTTGGAGAGGAACTTGCAGGTGGTGCTTTTCCCATGCATCTGCTGCCCTTGTCCTTCTAGGTGGTAGCGGTCACAGGTTTGGAAGGTGCTGTCTAAGGAACCTT
Organism: Heterodontus francisci; assembly: GCF_036365525.1. Taxonomy (NCBI): domain Eukaryota; kingdom Metazoa; phylum Chordata; class Chondrichthyes; order Heterodontiformes; family Heterodontidae; genus Heterodontus; species Heterodontus francisci. Next base: position 219,355,949 of record NC_090371.1, read on the forward strand.
GGTGCATTGTTGCAGTGCATCTTGTAGATGGTACACACTGCTGCCACTGTGCGTCGGTGGTGGAGGGAGTGAATGTTTGTGAATGGGATGCCAATCAAGTGGGCTGCTTTGTCCTGGATGGTGTCGAGCTTCTTGAGTGTTGTTGGAGCTACACCCATCCAGGCAAGTGGAGAGTATTCCATCCCACTCTTGACTTGTGGCTTGTAGATAGTGGACAGGCTTTGGGGAGTCAGGAGGTGAGTTACTCATCGCAGGATTCCTAGCTTTTGACCTGTTCTTGTAGCCACAGTATTTATGTGGCTACTCCAGTTCAGTTTCTGGTCAATGGTAACCCCCAGGATGTTGATAGTGGGGGATTCAGTGATCAGAATGCCATTGAATGTCAAGGGGAGATGGTTAGATTTTCTCTTGTTGGAGATTATCATTGTCTGGCACTTGTGTGGCGCAAATGTTACTTGCTGCTTATCAGCTTAAGCCTGGATATTGTCCAGGTCTTGCTGCATTTCTACACGGATTGCTTCGGTGTCTGAGGAGTCGCAAATGGTGCTGAACATTGTGCAATCATCAGCAAACATCCCACTTCTGACCTTATGATGGAGGGAAGGTCATTGATGAAGCAGCTTAATTGGCGTATTGTCCAGTTCTGGGCACCACACTTTAGGAAGGGTGTGAAGTCTTTAGAGAGGGTGCAGAAAAGATTTATGAGAATGGTTTCGGGATGAGGACTATAGTTACAAGGATAGATTGGAGAAGCTGAGGTGGTTCTCCTTAGAGAAGAGAAGGTTGAGAGGAGATTTGATAGAGGTGTTCAAAATCATGCGGAGTCTGAACAGAGCGAATAGAGAGAAACTGTTCCCATTGGTTGACGAGTTGAGAACCAGAGGACACCGATTTAAGGTGATTGGCAAAAGGAGCATAATTTACCATAATATAGTGAATAGTTGAATAAATTTTATTACGTCTCAGAGGGATAATTTCAGAAAAGTAAGATTTTAACTGATTGTAGATTCTTTTTCACAGAAATAAAACTGCTGGGATTACGGTTTGAGTTGGTATAATGAGTATGACAATGAAGTTATTTATCGAATCTGTTTACTTTCTTTGGTGATAAGGTGAAGGATATTAGTGAAATCTGTGATCTTGAATATAATTCCATGTGTTCTGTATTAATCGAACCTGTTCCCATTGCTCATTGATGCATTTAGTAGGAAAAATGAAAAGGGAAAAATATCATTTTCATGTTAATATTTTAGAAAAATGTGTAGTCGAATGATCCAACACATTAAGTTTGCAGTTAATGGATGGGTTGCAAAATACAGAATTGTGTGAAAACTCATGATATAGTTTGAATTTAATGCCAGTTTTCCCTGCAGAAGTAGATCACTTGTTTCTGGTCAATATCAATTTTATAGATATTTGTAGTGGGAAATCAACAATATACTACATAAAGCTGGCTCATTGAATATGGTGCAATACCTTCAAATTTTATTTTGGTTAAATTTGGGTGGTTAAATTGCCACTATATAAAGTTAGTAATGACAATACTGATGAATGGAATATTTTTCTATTGCCAACTTCAGAGGGGTAATTTTTCTGTTGGTGCTGGGGGGTGGTGTGTGGGGCAGTGTATATCTGAAAGATAAACGTGTGCAAATTTAAATGATTGGAAAATTATGCTCAGCATGTGCCCAAATCCCCAATATTCAGTCCCAGCAAGAGAAGCTTCCAACTCACAAAAGTTGGAAAATTATCGCCTTACGTGTTACTACAAGCAGCGTAGGTTGGATGCAGGTGGAAATTCTTGCTGCACCGACCTAACTATCAATTACCAGTCAGTCCTATCACAAACTGCACCAGCACAAAAGTTCCCTTTCTTCCACCATTTGCTTTTGCAATCTCTCAACAAGACGGTCAATTTACTAATAAATTATGCAGTATTGTGGCATGGCCTTGAGTCTACTAGGACCTAATAACGACTTATAATGAGAGCTAAATGTTGTGAATATTAAATTACTCACCTTTCCTAACAATCTTGTTCAAACCTCTTTAGTCTGGTTTGCAAGCTTCCCAGAGCACTAAGATCGTTCTGGTCAAATTCACCATCACCCATTATGACTATGACCATAATGCGCTACAGCATTTTGTCCTCCTAAATCTCTCGACAGCCTTCGATCGGGTTAGTCAATCTATCCTTCACTGCTTTTTTTTTTGGTACATCTCTGGTACCTCCCTCTTGTTGATGATCTATCTGTCCAAATGCAGCCAGCACATCTTCACACCCCAACAAGGTTCCATTCTAGGCCCCGTGCTATTCCTCATCTACATGCCCTGTATTAACATTATCAGTAAGTATAGGGCTAGCTTCCCTAGGTATATTGACAAGTAGTAACTTTGTTTCTCTCCCACCACCCTTGACTCCATAACTGTAACTGTGCTGCCTGTTGATATCAAGTTGTGGATGACCAAGAAGTTTCTCTTAGTTAACATTGGCTAAACCAAATCTATACAGTTAAGCTTTCACCAGAAACTCTGCATCTTAGTCCTTTTACATCTCACTCCCCAGTTGCTTGCTCAGGTCAAATCTGATGGTACACATTCTCAATACTGTCTCTGATCCTGAGGTGTGTTTCAAACTCAATATCCTAACCATCAACAAGTTTTTCAAAAGTTCTTTCAAATTCAATAGCATCACATTCCCCAACCACCAACATATTTTATTGCCACCCCATACCCAGTGAAGTGATTTCAAAAACCTCACCTTTTGTTAATTCCCTCTTGGACTTCACCCCAAACTATTTTTGCGATCTCATATACCCTCACATTCCAACTTAAGCCCTCACCTCTTTTAATTCTGGTCTTCCGCTCTCCTGTTTCATGGGCAGAGACTTCAACTCTCATGTCCCAGTATTTTGAAATCGTCTTTGTAAGCCGCCTTGCAATAGCTCTGCACAAAAGCTAACTCTTTGATTACTATTTCAGTCACCTCCCCTAATCTTTCTCCCAACTTCTGCTTGATATTTGTTTTCCCTTCCTTTTGTGATGAGCCTTGGGATATTTCACTTGGTTAAAGGGGTTGGATAAATGAAAGATGTTGTTTCCTCCCTAAAACTCACTACTTTTATTGGCTTTCCGAAAGAACCTGTGCAAGGAGCACAGTGGCGCAGTGGTTAGCACTGCAGCCTCACAGCTCCAGCGACCTGGGTTGAGTTCTGGGTACTGCCTGTGTGGAGTTTGCAAGTTCTCCCTGTGAATGCGTGGGTTTCCGCTGGGTGCTCTGGTTTCCTCCCACAGCCAAAGACTTGCAGGTTGATAGGTAAATTGGCCATTGTAAATTGCCCCTAGTGTAGGTAGGTGGTAGGAGAATGGTGGGGATGTGGTAGGGAATATGGGATTAATGGAGGATTAGTATAATATGGGTCGTTGATGGTCAGTACAGACTCAGTGGCCGAAGGGCCTGTTTCAGTGCTGTATCTCTCTATGACTCTGTGATTCTAAAAACAGTGACAGCTGAAAATTATAGCTTTGGATAGCATGGGTATCACTTTCCTCTTCTGCATGTCTCCGTTGCCCTTGGCACTTCACCTGAAACGGACTTGCGTCCCATGACTGCCATAATGGATGGAATCTTATGGGTGATGCGATGTGCCTGAAGGCGGGACCAGAAGTTGTCGTAGCTTCTGCTTCTGCTGCAAAACCTGCTTCCCATGCGATTTTGTATTTAAATTAGCTATGCGGCAAGGGCATGGGGGACACGTGGGATCATGCGGCGGGGGCAGCCTTGCATTGGTGGAACCTGCCGTCACTGCCCCAAGCACCATGATCACCACAGAGATAAAACATTCTGTGCTTGCAGCCTCAAGGAGCAGCAGCCTTCCTTTCATGTATGTATTTTCAGATTAACTTAAATTGAAGCTTTTATTAAAATCAAAACCTTTTTACCTCCCTTATTTTGGAAAACTCACCACCAACTTCACGTCATTAATTTTCCCTGCAGCAAAAGTGAATCACATGACAGCCAGCAGGCAACGTCCCACCCCCATGGTTCAGTGATGCCTCCCTGCAGGTTCTTCTCCAGACCGTCAGGGAAAGGCGGGAGGTTCTCTTCCTTGCAATGGAGTGCGAAGACCCTCCCACCTCACCAAGGAGGCCTCGAACTGTGGGGTCACTCGTAGAACATGGGTGCAGTGTCGCAAGCGCATCAATAACTTGCTCAGATCGGCGAGCGTAAGTGGTTCTGGCGAAGCAGCTCCATTGTTTTCTCCCATGGCTCCATGTCTTTAAGGCAGAGGGTAAACAAGGATTGCAGTGGAATGTGTGAGCAGCCTTGCTGCCATTCAGTAAATGATGTTGAATAAAGATGAAGATTGGAATTGCTAATGTGATTGGATGTGTCATGAGAAAGCCACTGCAGAATGAGTGATCTTGATGCATGTATGCAATGAATGTGATGCATCATTTGCCATGTCATTAAATCTACACTGTCTGCTGCAGGACAAATGAAGCCACAACCAGCGTGAGCGTGCGAGGACAGGAGGAGGGGTCCCTGACATCAAGCTGCTGACCACGGCTGAGGAGGTGGTGTCGGAGATTGTGAGTGAGGAGGGAGGCAGGATGAGCTGAGATGGAGAAGCAGGAGCCACAAGGCAGAAGGATGAAATGTCATCTCTACTCCTGCAGCCATATGTGGAAACTGAAGGAAATTGTGTGAACTCATGTGAAACACATGCTTAAAGTGCCTCTGTTTGTGTCTCCACTGCAGGTGTCTGCACTCGAGTCACAGAACGGCACATGGCCCAAGAATCCTCCTCTGGGTAGGAAGAAGAAGCCAATGCCCCAGAGGGTGCATCGTCACCTGCCTCTTGCTCCACCTCCGCCAGCACAGATACATCCACACGGTCCTTGGGGGATTTAAGATTAGAATCTGGGTCACAATCTGGTGTGCACAGCACAGACACATCCAGCAGCTGAGGGAGTATGTGCCAGCCGGGTCCCTGACAATCGGAGAACTGCTGGGGACCAGGGCCCTGCTCAGCCTCGTGCTTATGATGATCCACTGGTTGTTGTTATGAGAAGTCTGCTGAATGTGCAGCAAAGCCATGTGGAAAATAAGTTGGAGATGCCTGAGGTCATGCTTGGCTTTACATGTGCCATGGAGGAGTCCATGCAAGCCGTGACGTCTTCCGTGTCTCAGGCATTTGAGCATATGGCTTCTACAGTAGAGAGTCTGGTGAGCTCCATGACAAGTCTAGTTGACCACTTGAGCCATTGCACAGTGGTGCAGTGGTTAGTACCGCAGCCTCACAGCTCCAGCGACCCGGGTTCAATTCTGGGTACTGCCTGTGTGGAATTTGCAAGTTCTCCCTGTGACCGTGTGGGTTTTCGTTGGGTGCTCCGGTTTCCTCCCACAGCCAAAGACCTGCAGGTTGATAGGTAAATTGGCCATTATAAATTGCCCCTAGTGTAGGTAGGAGAATTGAGTAACGGTGGGGATGTGGTAGGAATATGGGATTAATGTAGGATTAGTATAAATGGGTGTTTGATGGTCGGCACAGACTTGGTGGGCTGAAGGGCCTGTTTCAGTGCTGTATCTCTAAATAAATAAAAAAATATATATAGAAACATCGAAAATAGGAGTAGGCCATTTGGCCCTTTAAGCCTGCTCTGCCATTCATTATGATCATGGCTGATCATCCAACTCAGTAGCCTGTTCCAGCTTGTGCCCCATATCCTTTGATCCCTTTAGATCCAAGAGCTATATCTAACTCCTTTTTGAAAATATACAATGTTTTGGCCTCAACTGCTTTCTGTGGTAGCGAATTCCATAGTTTCACCACTCTCTGGGTGAAGAATTTTCTCCTCATCTCAGCCCTGAAAGGTTTACCCCGTATCCTTAGACTATGACCCCTGGTTCTGGACTCCCCCATCATCGGGAACATCCTTCCTGCATCTACCCTGTCAAGTCCTGTTAGAATTTTATAGGTTTCTATGAGATCCCCCCTCACTCTTCTGAACTCCAGTGAATATAATCCTAACCGACTCAATCTCTCCTCATACGTCAGTCCCACCATCCCAGGAATCAGTCTGGTAAACCTTCGCTGCACTCCCTCTATAGCAAGAACATCCTTCCTCAGATAAGGAGGCCAAAACTGCACACAATATTCCAGGTGTGCCCTTATCAAGACATTCCTGCTCCTGTACTCGAATCCTCTCGCTATGAAGGCCAACATACCATTTGCCTTTTTTACCGCCTGTTGCACCTGCATGCTTACCTTCAGCAACTGGTGTACGAGAACACCAGGTCTCGCTGCATATTCCCCTCTCTCAGTTTATAGCCATTCAGATAATCTGCCTTCCTGTTTTTGCTACCAAAGTGGATAACCTCACATTTATCCACATTATACTGCATCTGCCATGCATTAGCCCACTCACTCAACTTGTCCAAATCACCCTGAAGCCTCTTTGCATCCTCCTCACAACTCACCCTCCCACCCAGTTTTGTGTCATCTGCAAATTTGGAGATATTACATTTAGTTCACTCATCTAAATCATTAATGTATATTGTGAATAGCTGGGGTCCGAGCACCGATCCCTGCGGTACCCCACTAGTCACTGCCTGCCATTCGGAAAAAGACACATTTATCCCTCCTCTTTGTTTCCTGTCTGCCAACCAATTTTTCTATCCATCGCAATACACTATCCCCAATCCCATGCGCTTTAATTTTACATGCCAATTTCTTATGTGGGATTTCATCAAAAGCCTTCTGAAAATCCAAATAAACCACAAGCACTGGACCCCCCTCATCAACTCTACTGGTTACATCCTCAAAGAATTCTAGTAGATTTGTCAAGCATGATTTCCCTTTTGTAAATCCATGCTGATTTTGTCCGATTCTACCACTGTTCTCCAAGTGCTCTGCTATAAAATCTTTGATAATGGACTCTAGAATTTTCCCCACTAGCGATGTCAGGCTGACTGGTCTATAATTCCCTGCTTTCTCTCTACCTCCCTTTTTAAATAGTGGGGTTACATTAGCTACCCTCCAAACTGTAGGAACTGTTCCAGAGTCCATAAAATTTTGGAAGATGACCACCAATACAGCCACTATTTCTAGGGCCACTTCCTTAAGTACTCTGGGATGTAGATTATCAGGCCCTGGGGATTTATCGGCCTTCAATCCCATCAATTTCCCCAACACCATTTCTCTACTAATACTGATCTCTTTCAGTTCCTCTCTGTCACTAAGTCCTTTGTTCGCCAACATTTCTGGTATGATATTTGTGTCCTCCTTTGTGAAGACAGAACCAAAGTATGCATTTAGTTGGTCAGCCATTTCTTTATTCCCCATAATAAATTCCCCTGTTTCTGACTGTAAGGGACCTACATTTGTCTTCACCAATCTTTTTCTCTTCACAGACCTGTAGAAACTTTTACAGTCAGCTTTAATGTTCCCTGCAAGCTTGCTCTCGTGCTCTATTTTCCCCTTCTTAATCAATTCCTTGGTCCTCCTCTGCTGAACTCTAAACTGCTCCCAATCCTCAGGTCTGTTGTTTTTCCTGGCAAATTTATATGCCTCTTCCTTGGATCTAATGCTATCTCTAATTTCCCTTGTAAGCCATGGTTTGGCTAACTTTCCTGTTTTACTTTTGCGCCAGACAGGGATAAACAATTGTTGCAGTTCATCCATGCGCTCTTTAAATGTTTACCATTGCCTATCCACCGTCATCCCTTTAAGTAACGTTTCCCAACCCGTCATGGCCAACTCGCGCTTCATAGTTTCCTTTACTAAGATTCAGGACCCTTGTCTCTGAATCAACTACATCACTCTCCATCTTGATGAAGAATTCTGTCATATTATGGTCGCTCATCCCCAAGGGGTCTCGCACCACTAGATTGTCAATTATTCCTCTCTCATTACACAATACCCAGTCTAGGATAGTCTGTTCTCTAGTTGGTTTCTCAACGTATTGGTCCAGAAAACCATCCCGTATACATTCCAAGAATTCCTCCACTGCAGTATTGTGACTAATTTGATTTGCCCAATCTATATGCAGACTAAAGTCACCCATAATTACAAATGTTCCTTTATCGCATGCATCTCTAATTTCCTGTTTAATGCCATTCCCAACATCACCACTACATTTTGGGGGTCTATATACAACCCCCATTTTTGTCCTTTAGTGTTTCTCAGCTCTACCCATACAGATTCTACATCGTCAGAGCTAATATCTTTCCTCACTATTGTGTTAATTTCCTCTTTAACCAGCAATACAACTCCACTGCCTTTTGCTTTTTGTCTGTCCTTTCTAAATACTGAATATCCCTGGAAGTCCATTTCCCATCCCTGGTCACCTTGCAGCCATGTATCCGTAATCCCGACTATTTCATACCCGTTTACATCTATTTGCGCAATTAATTCATCCACTTTATTGCGAATGCTCCCTGCATTAAGGCACAAAGCCTTAAGGTTTGTCTTTTTAACATTACTCATCCTCTTCCAAATATTTTTCATTGTGTCCCTGTTTGATTCTGGCCCTTGATTTCTCTGCATATATCACTTTTCTTATTCCCCTTACTGTCTTTTGAACTTTTCTTTGATCCCTCCCTCCTCTGATTCCTTGCAAAGGTTCCCAACCCCCTGCCATTTTAGTTTAAACCCTCCCCAACCACTCTAGCAAATCCTCCCCCTAGGACATCAGTCCCGGTCCTGCCCAGGTGTAACCTGTCCAGTTTGTACTGGTCCCACCTCCCCCAGAACTGGTCCCAATGCCCCAGGAATCTAAGACCCTCCCCCTCACACTATCTCTCCAGCCATGTATTCATCCGATATATCCTGCTATTTCTACTCTGACTAGAAGGTCCTACTTTTCAACTTATTTCCTAGCTCCCTATTTTCTGATTTTAGGACCTCATCCTTTTTTTTTTTTACCTATGTCGTTTGTACCAATGTGTACCACGACCACTGGCTGTTCACCCTGACCCTTCAGAATGTCCTGTAACCACTCTGAGACAACCCTGACCCTACCACCAGGGAGGCAACATACCATCCTGGAGTCTCTTTTGTGGTCACAGAAACGCCTATCTATTCCCCTTACAATTGAATCCCCTATAACTATTGCATTCCCACACTACTCCCCTGCACAGTCCAAGCAAGACGGGGACGAGGAACCTGAACCTCCTTTCAGGTGCTCCTTCCGCTCAAGGAGACAGCCAGGTGCCATCACACACACAGATGGAGGAGGAGTGCGTGCCAGCTGCCCTGGGGCCTTCCTCTCAGGACACCCCCAGGGCAAGCGGCGTCTCACCCTCCCCCTCGACATTGACCCCCTTACCTCCAGCAGACGAGCACACGGGGGATACTTGAGCACCATTTCTGCAGACCACCAGTAGGACCGAGCCATCAAGGCCCTGTTCCTCCAGAGGAAGCCCGCCATGGTCATCCACAGCAACAGGGCAGTGCACTGAGCAGACTGCCTCCACCTCAGCCGCTAATGTCGGGGTAGCACCCAGACGTAGTGGTAGAAAAAGGAAATTGAAAGAGTTTTGAGCATGAAGGTGGCATGGATGATGTACATTTTTTGACAATTGAAAAGATTTATTCATACATTTTTATTTCATGCAAAATTTGATCCACTCTTGGTCATGTTTTGCTCGGTTACAGATGGATGCAAAGCTTTTTTTGAGGCCTCTGGCAGGAACGCAAAAATGTTTGCAAAGCATCTCAGGAAATGTCCAATGTCCATATCTCATCGGAATTTATGGCTGTTTTCCTATTGATGATGATGAATTTTTTCCAATATTGTCATGCCTGACTTTTGTTTTCTACCGTCATAACTTTAGCTCTGCTGGCAGTGCTCTGTACTCGCATTCATTGTAGCCCATAGATGATTTCAAATGCTCATCACATGAAAGTGCAGCAACGCTTTGTTAAGATTGCAGTGATGAATAAGACCTCATGCAATAGGGAATTTCTGTGGGGAATTGTTTTGTTTCTCCTCCCAATGTTCCTTGATGATGTGGCTTATTGTTGGTTGAAATGTGCATAAATGAGGTTCTCCCTGATGTCCTCATATTGTCAACGGCATAGTTGTCATTGTTGTCCTACTCCTCACCCTCTTCATAGTCATCCTCATCTGAGGAGGACTGGTGTTCCTATTGTTCTTCCGCCTGCAGAGTGTTGTTGCATCTAATTGCAAGGTTGTACAAGGCACAGCAGACAACAATTGTTTGTGACACCCTCCAGACCGGTCAAGGCAATGGAATTGTATTTTCAGCATGCCGATGGTGTGTTCAGTGACGGCTCTAGTGGATGCGTGTGCAGCATTGTACCTCTCTTCAGCAGCACTTTGGGGATGACATACTGGTGTCATCAACCATGTACAAAGTGGGTAACCTTGTCACCCAGGATCCAGCCGTCCACTTTGGTTGGTTCCTTGAAAACTGCTTACAGTTGTGAGTTCCTCAATGTGTAGGAGTCATGACAGCTCCCTGGGAAATGTGTGCAAACATGCATGATTCTTCTCCTGTGGTTACAAACCAGTTGCACATTTACAGAGTAGAAGCCTTTGCGATTGATAAAGACAACAGGCTGGTCACAGGGAACTCTCATGTCACATGAGTACAGTCGATCACTCCTTGCAGTCTAGGGAACTCAGCGATGGTGCCGAAGGCCGCAGACCTTGCTGCCCGGCTTCCCTCATCTACAGGTAAGTAGATGAAATCATTGGCATGTCAAAAAAGAGCATTAGTCACCTCTTTGATGCCACATATGTCGCCTGTGGATCCCTGGAAGGAGCTGCTGGAAAGAAAATGGAGTGCAGCAGTCACCTTGAGGGTAACTGGCATGGGATTCCCAACGAAGCCGAGTGGCTGCAGGAGCCTAGAAATTTTTGTGAACATTTCATGTGACATCCTTAGGTATCTCTGGCATTGCCTCTCTGACATTTGAAGGTAATTTGTCCTTGTCCTGAGGATGCGATAATGTGCCAGTGCCCGTCTTCGACAAGGCCATTCCTCGATGTTATCATTCAGAGCATCCTCACCTTCCTGCTCTGCCTATTGCTGGTGCTCAGGCATCATGAGTTAGGGGAAAAGAGCCCTCATTAGTCTCTCTCTTTTCTCTTCTTCCCATGGTACTAGACAAATTGGGTGTATGAGACCCATATCGCTGTGGCTTTTCTGAACACTAAATAAGCAGAGCGTGGTGATTCAGCCCTTTGTTGACACTGAGCTGAAACATTGAGACAATGAATCCATTTGCCCCCATTGACTGTGACTGTTTCCTCTGCTAGCCAGTACCCTCAATTTGCCCCATAGCTCCCTGACATTGACAGTACTCATCCCTCCCTTTAGGCCCTTACCAAATATCTTCACATTGTACTGATCTAATCCACCCACCACCCCTGCAGCCGGCAACATGCATCTTCAGTATCCACAGCAACCATTAAACAACCTGAACGCTCCACTCCACCCGCCCTGCTCCTCGATGCACCCGAGCAACCCCACCCTTCCCTCCCCAACTACACTGCCCTGCTCCTCCATGTTCTCCCTACCATGCCTTCGCCACCATTCCGTGAGATGATTCACCCTTGCTGGTGCCGAGCCTGCAGTCAAACATCCATTCCAATGCTGGTGTGGAGGTAAACATCCATTGCACTGCTGGCGTTAATTTAGCAGATGGGTTAAAGAGAGAAGAGCACAGATGGAAGACTCAACTGCACAAATCCGACTGTTGCACGCCACGTTGAAACACTTGTGAACTGGTTGGCACGGGAATATCGCTTGCTGTTTACTTAATCTGCCAGGTAGGATTAAATTGTAACTATGTGTATGGTAATGAGTATTCATGTTATTTAAATAAATGCAAAGCTGTAATTCGCCACCGCACTGCAGGAACTCCGGAATGCCGCAAACCCGCCACCATTAATTCCTGTAAAATATCCCACCATCGGAAATCTGAAAAGACATCCCTCACTTAATTATATCACCCCGTACGCCACCAAATCCACTGAGGCCGGCAGCATAAAATTCCCCCCAATGACCCCCAATAAATCAGTGTGAATAAAAATGTTTTGGCTTCAAAACACTCAAAACACTGTGATAACTTGGCATGTGTGGTAGATTTAAACAGGAGCCACATCACTTATATACAATTGTAAGAAGAGGCCCATCATAAATGAAATAAATGAAAGCAGTTTCATCACCAAGATAGTGAAACAACAAATAGACAGGAATCCTCACTACTGAATTGAGACTATTCAAATGCTTTTCACACACAATCCTTCCAGCCATTAGAGGAAACTATTAGCTCATTGGTATGGGTTGGGTTCAAATGTTGGTCAAAGAACTGAAGGTTTTGTGAAACACACTGTGCCACACAGTTGCCTCCATTTTAAAATGCAAATATAGCTTGCTGTGCACAATATGTCTTTGCTCTAATTGCTTTTAAATGCTGGTGGCCCTTGCTGCTTCTGCATAACTAATTTCAAACTGAAAGTACATCCATCCTGAAGCCTGGCATAACCAGCTTCCAATTAAAGGGCACAAACAATTTGTTTTACCAGGAGACTGGTGCAAGTGCATCACCCATACCAGAAGAGTTATTATACTTCTAAACATTGGCAACCTAGTTTCCTCCAAAAGTGAGGCTTTATGTTAATTGGCTAACATATGTTAAAATAGCAGACAAGGGAATTTCAGGCAAGCTTGTTAACTCTGCTAATTAAAGTGTAACTTCGAGACATTAAACTCCTACTTTATCGGCTCAAGCATCATGGGAGTTCATAGGCTGCAAACTTCCAGTTCTCAGAAGAGACTGGAGCACCCATTGTACGTACCCCTGACTGCACAATCTAATTATTGCTGCCAGGTTGAAGTAGTGTTTCACTAAAGATGCATGATACTTTGTTTAATGCTGTATAACATGATATGGTGACTGATTTACTGTGGCTGAATAAGGCACTATTTTTATTATAGTGTACTGTAGGAATATTAATGATATGTTGGAGTTTGAATTCTAGGATTATTTGCAGGAAAACTAAATTGATGGCTCTGATTACCATAAAAATCAATGAACTTAGATTTGAAATCAAGGCTGTCAATTTATAATGTTTAATTTTCTTTTCTTTTAGAGCCCAGGATACAGTGGAAAATGGCATTATAGATATTCCAGTTTAAAGGTACATTAGAATGGGGTGTAGTAGTTGAGGGGTCTCTGTGGGTTTGTAAGCAATAAAAATTGGTCTTTGGGTTTGGGAGAGGAATCATGAAGCTTAATGTTAACCAACTCCCCTCCAGTCTGGGCAGGAGAGGGTCAGCGAAGTGCTTAAACTGTCAAATACTCAAAATGCCACACTATCTCGATGCACCCACACCTACCGCCTTTTTATGGCAATGAGTGTCGGGATGTCTGCATATCCTGCCATGGAGAGGTGGGTCAGACATCAACATATTTAAAACACACTCAGATAATGTGATTGGGGGCCGGATTTAAAATGACTGGCTGCTGCACGTGTTTTCCGAGGTCATAAAGCTGGGCCCTGAAAGCACAATGAGATTTCTCAGCAACCAGGGCGGTAAAAGGTCAGAAGGTCCGATGTCAATAAAGGCTCAGCGCTCACAGCTGCTTTCTCAGTTCCCTCTGGGAATGATTTGGTGAGATTGCTTGGTATGAGAGACTTACTGGTAGAGTTTTAAGGTGTTCAGACAGAATCACAAAGGGTGGCTCTACGGCCGCTTTTGTTTCGGCTTTGGACAAGGAAGAGAATGAGCATCAATAGCAGTAAGGACATGTTGTGGAAGGAGCTGCAGGTGGCCAGAAGGGGATGAGCTTGCAGATTGCCATACCCCACTTTCCAGAGTCTACAGACAGGTTCAGCTTCCTTGAGCGCTCAGAGGAGCAGTATTTCTGGAGACTCAGATTGTCATATCAGGAGGTTGCAAACATCTGCAGCCTTCTAGAACAAGACCTGCTGGTTGTGCATTACCATTGGCTATGAAAGTCACATCTCCCTCAATTTCTTTGCCTCCAGTGCTTTCCAGAGTGCCACTGGGGACTTAGCGAAGATCTCATAGTCAGCTATTCATAAATGCATAAGGCAGGCAATGGATAGATTATTTGCCAGGGCTGGGAGTTATGTAATCTTCCCCTGTGAGGATAATAGCCAGAATGAGCATGCATTGGGAATCGCAACTCTGGCTGGAGTCCTACAGGTGCAGCGTGCCAACAACTGCACTCACCTGGCAATCCAAGTACTCTACAGATCAACCACGAGTATTTGTCAACGACAAGGGATTTTATTCCATCAATGTACAGCTGGTGTGCAACCACAAAAAAAAAAGGTTCATGCAGGTCTGCCCCAGAGTTCCTGAGAGCCATAATGATATCCTGACATGTTCTGACCGAGAACTGTCCCTAAAGGGTGGTTACAAAGCAACAAAAGATACTCTCTTCAAACCTGGCTGATGACACCTTTGAGGAACTCCATGAGAATCAGGAGAGCTATAATGTGAGCCATGTGACAACCAGATATGTCTTCAAGCAAGTTGTGCTTCAGGTGTCTGGGCAGGCCTGGGGGTATCCTTCAGTACTCAGTAGTCACCAGCAAGGGTTTCTAGGACAATCGTGGGTGCTGCATTCTGCACAACATTGTGCAGAAGCAAGGACTAGAGGTGCAGGAGGAACAAGCTGCTCTACATTCCAATGATGAGGAGTAAGAGGACATGGGAAAGGATGATGGGATGCCTAATGCCAAACCAGCAATCACATTGCCGCTTGAGATGCCAGGGGTGCCCTGACAGTTCGAGGGTTTAATTAGTCACTCACACTGGACCAATGTTAATATCACAACCCCCAGCCCTCCCCTTCCCACCCCTACGTACACAATCAGTCCTGTGACCATCCAGGCATTCATTGCACATCCACTAATTGATAACAGTCCAATCTATGTCTTCACATTCAGCACAAAATGAAAAGCAGAATTAGCACTGCCGTTCCAGAACAGGAGCATGGGAAGTAATACATTTAATGTGACTTAATAAATTAAACATATTAACACATTTTCACAGACAACCATGTGCGTACCTTTAGCAAACTACAAAGCTTTTCTCTTTCTCTCTCTGATACTTCAACATGCTGAAATCGCTGTGGCTTCAGCAGAGGTAGTGGCTGTTCTGATCCCAGCTCTGACTTTTGAGCTGTTTGTGGCCAATGACTGCTGGGTTTTGAAGTCCATGAGGGCCATGACACTGACTGCTGCACCTACACTAGTACAACGGTAGACTGGGACCATTGGGAGGTAACATGTTGGATGGGGGTGGGGTGCAATGGGTGAAGCATGCAAATACTTTGACAGGAGTTTGCACTTTTATCTCTCCATTACCATCATCCCTCTCCTGCAGCAGCGGCACATCACTCTTGCCTATTTGCAGGAAAGCAGTTTGAAGACGCAGTGATGACTTGGAGGACCAGGTCTAATCTATCTGTCAGCCTGTATAAGGCAGTAAATATGTTAAGATTCAGAATTTGCAAGGCAGCCATCTGGGCCTGCAGGAACTCATTTATGAGCCCTGTGACAATTTTCACAGGGGAGGTTACTCTCAATGGAACGCATCTTCACAGTGGCCATGACATTATACTACAAATGTCAAGATGGACTCCTCTGTCCTCTGAGCTATTGTAGAATGTGTGCCTGGTAGGACTGCCAGCACCTCAGACAGTTATTGCTGAGTCTCCAACATTCTCTTTTTCATTAATACCACCCCCCCACCCCCGACCTGTAGTGTTGTGCTGTGTTCTTAAATCTTCATTAAATGACAACCGGAGGCTTTAAATTCAGATTCAAAACAAACACTATTTTTGCCTTACTTATCTACATTGCATGATCTCAGGTCCAGGTCTTTTCTTCATTGGTGTGTGTGTGTGTGTGCTCTTTGCAAGCCATGTGTTGAGTGTGTCTCCTTATGTATGTATGATGATGTCATAAGTTACATCAGTGGCCTGGTCTTCTAAAAGTACTGTTTGTTAAAGGTGAATTCACCACTACGCTGCATTACAATACCCCCTTCTTTTAAATTTAAAGTTTCCTGCTTTTCTTTAAAAATTAACAATGGCTGTCTAGATGCTTAATCATGTAAAATTATATTTAACAAAACTTGGTTGGACTGAAGTTTGAAAACTTGGAGGAGAGAGGTTTCAGGCACATCACCCTCAAAACCAGACTTTCTTCTCACCTGACTTCCTTCATCATCAATGATTGACGTAGTCTTCAAATCAAACAGGTAATCGATGAGGTCTCAATGATCTTCCTTGTGGATCCTGCAGTATTGATCTCAGCTGTGCTTGATTTGGCTGAGCTGCTTCTTGAGTTGTCGCAGACGTGAAGTCATCGAAGTCACCTTTGTCCCTTTCATCTGGAATTGTTTTAGCATTGACTCTTTTGAAGAAGGTTACATTTTTCTTTACAATGTAGTTTCCTCTCCGCTATGATCATGTACATTGCGAATGGCATCGGCATCCATTTGAGGAATGAGATGGCAGTGCCATGCTAGGACATGTGCGAACAATCGGGGAGCTGACTGAGCTGGTATCAATTACATGTGGATTGGGCTGAGTGACGGTTATGGATGGAGGAAGGTGGCAGGTGAGAATGTGCATTGAAATGAAATGATGGGTTCTGCTGAAACTTAAGTGGTATGAGGAGTGATTTGAATGAAAATTGCTTGGTAAAACAGAGACAGCCTGTCAACAATAGGATGTAGGTGATTACAACTATGCTCACCTTTCCCCATGTGGTTGGCCATTAAAACGTTTCCTGCAAAGTCTTCAATATGATGCTTCTGCTGTTAACCTCTTCAGCCACCTCCAGCCATGCCTTCTTTATAATAGCTGCAAGTTTCTTTTTCCCATTGTTGGGAATTAGGATCTCCTTTCTTGTCCTTATCACACCCAGTAGTACCTCCAGGGACGACTCCATGAATCTGGATGTAGCCTTTGCCCTCCTTTCTTCCTTAACTCTGCTTCTACTTATTTGAACACAATGTGTAAAACTCCAAACCACCTCCTTTATTACATCTGTGAACTGGGCCTTTAAATAGTTGAGGTGAAATCATGCCATGCAGATTCACATCACGTCCACTCAGGCGGATTGCAGACATGAAACCTGGAAGCATATGGAAGCAGGAGAGGGGCATTCATAGTATTTGAAAGGTAGTACCAGGGTGTGGTGGGAGTCGGAGAGGTGTGTCAGGTTATGGCAGCATTGAGAGATGGGTTCTGGATGTAACAGCCCTGGGAGAGTGGATGTGGTGTGTGGCAATACTGGGTTGCCTGTTGTGGGGAGTGGGAAGATTGGTAACATGGCTGTTGGAAATGTGAGTTCTATGAGGGGGGTTATGGGGTGCCACTTGCAAAAGTGCAGCAAAATGGGTTGGCATTCGTCCCCCAGTGCCTCAGATTCAATCATCTTATTCTTGTGTTTGAATCCCTTTATGGCCTCACTTCTCTCTATTTCTGTTAACTTCTTTCAGCCCACAAACCTCCAGGAACTCTTCCATTCTTCTGATCTGGACGCTTGTGCATCCCCCCACTCCCTTTCCCCCACCATTAGCAGCCATGTCTTCAGCTATTTAGGCCAACGCTCCCTCCCTAAACCCCTCTGCCTCTTCACCTCCTTATCCTCCCTGTCTTCCTTTAAGACTCTCCTTAAAAGCCATCTTTTTGACCCAGCTTTTAGTCACTCCTCGTTTATTGGCTCCAACATACATTTTTGTCTGATTGTGTTTCTGTAAAGTACTTTGGGAGATATTTCTATATTAAAGGCACTGTATAAATGCAAGTTGTTTTTGAAGCAAGAAGAATGCCCAGAAATGGGAGGCCAGAGTGAAGTGGGCCTTGGGTTAGGCTATAAATGGTGGGGCAAAGAAGAGTAGGATAGGGATTGAGGATGAGTGGTAAGGCTGCCAAGAAAGCTGTAAGTCAATGCTCAGCTAACTGGCAGACGGAAACCACAGCATCTACTGTTGGGAGGCTGCACTGAAGGTAAGTAATAATTTTAAAGAAGGTTGCAGGCATCACCTGAAGCATTACACCCAAAACATTATCTCAGGCATTACCAACTGTGATACAGGTGTGCCAGTATTCCTACAGGAAGGAATTGTGACAACAGGAAATGTGTGAAGTTGCATAATTCTTTTATTTATAGTAGATATGTGGAAACTGCAAAGAAGATGATTATAATGAATAAGGTAAATTGCTTGAATTTGTACCTATTTTGGTCACAGTTTGAACAGAAGGCACAACCTTTATGGTTGACAGTTTCTGGGAATATAAGAAATTAGTCAAGATTATTTTCCCTTTATTCCCATTTACCAACTGTTTTCTTTGTAATGCATTATTCAATGATCTGGTAAAAGGTTTTAACCATTAAACAAAGTTATGATAAATATTACCAACAATTTGAACAAACGCTGGCATACAAATTAAATAGTAATTATTTCTTCTGGCTGTTATTACATCCTTCGGTACTTTTTGATATGGCAAAATAATCCTGTCACCGACGATCTTTCATTGATATTCCAGGGAATGAAAGTGAGATTGACACCTTTTCTCAGATTGATCATTTAATTTGAGCACAATCTAGTTAAATTACATCCCAAACTAAGCAGCAGACCAACAGCATTTACCACAGGCTTTCCTATTCTGCATTTCAACATCAGGTATAAGATCCCAAATCTATTGTCCCGGATGAAATGTATCTGAGGCTGTTAAGAGAAGCAAGAGAAGAGCTCTGACCATCATTTTCCAACCTCTCCAGCTTTGATGTCAGAGGACTGCAGGATGTCATTGATAATGCATTTGGGGAATACACAATGATGGTAAGATACTGAGAAGTGTAGAGGAACAGAGGGACCTTGGAGTACATGACCACAGATCTCTGAAGGTAGCAGGATAGGTAGATAGGGTGGTCAAGAAAACATAAGGGATACTTGCCTTTATTAGCCAAGGCATAGAATATAAGAGCTGGGAGGTTATGCTGGAACTGTATAAAGCACTAGTTAGGCCACAGCTGGAGTATTGCATGCAGTTCTGGTCACCGCACTATAGGAAAGAGAAGGAATAGAGGAGATTTACATGGATGTTGCCTGGACTGGAGAATTTTAGTCATGAAGAAAGATTGGATAGGCTAGGGTTATTTTCTTTGAAACAGAGGAGGCTGAAGGGAAATCTAATTGAACTTTATAAAATTATGAGGGGCCTAGATAGAGTGGATAGGAAGGCCATATTTCCCTTGGTTGAGGGGTCAAAACCAGGTGGCATAGATTTAAGGTAAGTGGTAGGAGGTTTAGAAGAGATTCAGGGGAAATTTTTTCACCCAGAGGTTGGTGGGAATCTGCAGCCCGCTGCCTGAAAAGGTGGTAAAGGCAGAAACTCTCGTAACATTTAAAAAGTACTTAGATATGCACATGAAGTGCCATAACCTGCAAGGCTACAGACCAAGAATTTAAAAGTGGGATTAGGTTGGGTGGCTACTTGACTGCCAGTGGAGACACGATGGGCTGAATGATCTCTTTCCATGTTGTAAATTTCTCTGATTCTATTCTCAGCATTCAGCCCTCTTGAAAAACTAAGCATTGTCACATTGGATTTCTTGTTGCAATTACCTTCCCCCCACCCCCAACCTTGTCTGCACATTTTTCCACTGAGTGGAAAATCTGAAGACCTGTTCCCAGGCCCACTGAATAGCTGAATATCAATCATTACAGAAAAGCATCCTGTGGTAACTACATTTCATGTCATGCTGTTTTTCCATGTAGAAAACATTTGTTTCCCATTCAGTGGCAATCTACAACTCAGGAGGATTATAGTTAGGAACCTGGGTTATATGGACACAAGAAAGCAATAAACAAAAGAAAGGTGCTCTGCCCCATAAAACCCAGGCCACGTACAGTTTGTCTACCATGGACTCAACCCAACCTTCTGAGGTAATAGTTCTCAATTTCTTTTCCCTGTTGCTGTCTCCTACCTTCTGCCCCTAATAGATGGATTAAGCACACTTCCAGAATATCTACCTCATCTTGCAAGCTACATTATGCACCTTTGCCTGTCATAGCATGACATGCAATATCGTGTTCTGTAATAAAATGTCAATCAGAATTTAAATTTACAATCCTTGGTCCCATTCCTAGCCAAGTGCTTATCGAGATCTCAAAAGTGCCTTAGTCGGGATGCTATTCCAAATATCCACTACTCCAGGGGAAAAATTCTTCTAATTTTCTCTAGCTTAAGGCTTAAACGTATTTAATATCTATTCTTGTTCTCTGCTTAGTCAAATTAAATAACTTGCTTTTTCATTTACTGCATTGAAGGAAAATCTTTCATCATATCTTCCCTCAACCTTAATTCTTTTTTGAAAAGAAATGTAGTTTCGTGAGTTTCTTCACAATTTAGAGACCTAAATCCTGTCACTTTTCTTTGAATTGTCTCCAGTGCATCAATATTTTTTGAAGGTAGGGTGCCCAAAACTCCACAGATGTGGCCTCATCAAAGATTGATACATGGTTAGAAGCATCCCTACAGCCTAATCTCATTTCTATAACAGTACTTGCCATACAAACAGACTGAATGCAGTAAATCATTTCGAACAAGTAAGTGATCACATGCTACTTTCTAGTTCTAACATTTCCTGATGTATGGACTGAGAAATTTAGCTCCATAGTACTGCTGGTGCCAGTGCTGCCGAAGCCCGGAGTTCATAGAATGGCGGTTGAACAGCTTTCGGCCACTTCTGGTGAAGGCTGCGTGGTACGCTGTGATTGCTAGCATGGTGCTCCATGCATGTGCCGGAATCATGCAGACTGGTCAGATTGTGATGTCAAACAGTGTCTAATGGTGATTTGGTGCACAAGCTGCCATTTTAGTCATTGCTGGTCTTCTCTTAAACACCCTCATGTTCAGTTGCATGAGGGATGACCCCATCACCCCGCAACTCCACCAGCAGTATTTAGAGGAATCACCATGGGATTTCCAGTTAAGATGCTTTTGACTTTCTTTTGATGTTGCAGAGTAAGTATAAGTACTGTGTTCAATGTTGGTGAAGGATCTTAGAAAAGCTGTTGGATTCAGAAATAAGTGGTGCTTGACTTTAGCAAGGAGTTCAGAGAAGTTTGAAGGCCTGTCAGCGGAAAGCCTGCTTTCACTGATGGGGGCTATAGTTGCAGTCCCTTTTGGGTGCAAAATGAGCACAGGCAGCAGAGACATTAAGCAGTGTGCAGAGGGAGGAGGAGAACTCTCAATAGAAGGCTAGGGTTTTCATTCAGCACTTCCCCTACATCCAGCTCAGCCAGGAGCAGTGTCTGAGGTGGTTAAATTTCACAAAGGAGTTGGTCACTAAACTGTATCACCTCCAGCTAACAGACCTACAGCCACACGGCAGGGTGAGGATGATTGTGACCTTCAATTCCTATGCCAGTGGATCCTTCCAGGTGGAGGCAGGCGACATTGCAAACATATCACAGCTCTCCATGCATTGTTGTATTAGGGAGGTGATAGAGGCCCTGTATGCCAGGAGAGGGGACTTCATCTTCTTCTCTCTTGCCAGAGAGGTAGCTTGCCAGGTTAGTAGGATTCCCAATGGTGCAGGGAGCAATCAACTACACACATGGCTTTGACGGTTCCTAATTTTAATGGGGAAGTGTACCGCAACCACAAGGCATCGCATTCCCTGAATATGTAATCAGTGTGTGACCATGCGCAGAGCTTCATGTCAGTGAATGCCTTCTATCTTGGATGCTTTCATCCTGCACCAGTCAGCTGTACCCACCATGTTTGAGCCACCACAATGAACCAGTGACAAGGAATATTCACTGTACACCTGGCTCATGTCTCCTCTCCACCATCCAACCGCGCGTCAACAATGTGCCTCCAATGAGAGCCATGCTGCCAACAGGAAGATTGTGGAGCAAAATCATCAGCGTCCTGAAACAATGGTTCTGATGCCTGAACTGCTGGGGGCAACCTTCCAAAAATTGACAGAGAGTTTCCAAATTTATAATGTTCGACTGCAACCCCACTGCCTTGTGGGTGTCTCAGGTGAGACCAAGGCTAAGGGAGTAAACCCTAACAGAAAATCCGGAGCGGAACCCCGAAGACGGTCATGTGTCACCTTTGGCAGTTCCTGCAGCCATACCGGTACCAAACGTCGTGCTCTGCACTCCTTTGGACCTCACCAGGAAGGCCGAGAGGGGGGTTTTGACGTTTGGGCAACTCACAACCTCCATACATCTGCCCAGGCATGCGCCATGGAGAGGTCACTCCATGGTCGCCTCACAGCGACCAAATCACCACGGAAGGCAGCAGTTACGGGATTGCGGCTGTATGCACCAAATTTGGCCTAACCATCAGCCTCAAGAAAACAAACGTCAGGACAGGACGTCAGAAATGCCCCATCCATAAATATCGGCG
This sequence comes from Heterodontus francisci, assembly GCF_036365525.1. NCBI lineage: Eukaryota > Metazoa > Chordata > Chondrichthyes > Heterodontiformes > Heterodontidae > Heterodontus > Heterodontus francisci. The sequence goes on from NC_090371.1 coordinate 219,378,406, forward strand.
ACCACACTCTGGAAGTGGTTCAAGAGTTCACCTACCTAGGCTCAACTATCACCAGTAACCTGTCTCTCGATGCAGAAATCAACAAGCGCATGGGAAAGGCTTCCTCTGCTATGTCCAGACTGGCCAAGAGAGTGTGGGAAAATGGCGCACTGACACAGAACACAAAAGTCCAAGTGTATCAAGCCTGTGTCCTCAGTACTTTGCTCTACGGCAGCGAGGCCTGGACAACGTACGTCAGCCAAGAGCGACGTCTCAATTCATTCCATCTTCGCTGCCTCTGGAGAATCTTTGGCATCAGGTGGCAGGACCGTATCTCCAACACAGAAGTCCTCAAGGTGGCCAACATCCCCAACATATAAACCCTACAAGGCAGCGGCGCCTGAGATGGCTTGGCCATTTGAGCCGCAGGGAAGATGGCAGGATCCCCAAGGACATATTGTACAGCGAGCTCGTCACTGGTATCAGACCCAACAGCCGTCCATGTCTCCGCTTTAAAGACATCTGCAAATGCGACATTAAATCTTGTGACATTGATCACAAGTTGTGGGAGTCAGTTGCCAGCGATCGCCAGAGCTAGCGGGCAGCCATAAAGTCAGGGCTCAAGCGTGGCGAGTCGAAGAGACTTAGCAGTTGGCAGGAAAAAAGACAGAAGCGCAAGGAGAGAGCCAACTGTGTAACAGCCCCGACAACCAATTTTATCTGCAGCGCCTGTGGAAGAGTCTGTCACTCTAGAATTGGCCTTTATAGCCACTCCAGACGCTGCTTCACAAACCACTGACCACCTCCAGGCACTTACTCATTGTCTCTCAAGATAAGGAGCCCAAAGAAGAAGAAGACTGCATCGAAGGAGGAAAGGGAGGAGACATCTGGGACCCCTTCAGTCCGGTCGGGCTGTCACTGACCGACTACTCAGACCCTGTTTGCCCTAAAATATCATCACTACATCACAACTGCTCCACAATTACCCACCTTACCATTTCTCTGTTATGGACTGTCACAGTGTCCACTAGGCTTAAATCCTGAAATATAAGACACCACCAAAAAACCCTTCGTAACAACTTTGTCCAACAACAATTCCAATAACGCATGTTATACTGAACTCTTCACCTTTGTGCACTCCCTTAGTGCCTGACTTGCATATGCCTTTGCCTGTCCTAACACTCCTGCACAGTGCTACCCCAGTGGCTGCTGCATGGGTTATATTTAGAATTGCAGTGGGGTGGCACAGAATGATCAGGGAATAGAGTGTTTCCTAAACTGAGTGTTAAAGTCTTCTTGGAGTTTAGAAGAATGAGAGATGATCTTATTGAAACATAAAAGATCTTGAGGGGACTTGACAGGGTGGATGCTGAAAGGATGTTTCCCCTTGTGGGAGAGACTAGAACTAGGGGACACAGTTTAAAAATAAGCCATTCCCATTTAAGACGGAGATGAGGAGAAATTTTTTCTCTCAGAGGGTTGTGAGTCTTTGGAACTCTGTTCACCAGAGAGCAGAGAAGGCAGGGTCATTGAATATTTTTAAGGCAGAGGTAGATAACTTCTCAACTAACAAGGGAGTCAAAGGGTGTCAGGTGTAGGTGGGAAAGTGGAGTTGAGGCCACAATCAGATCAGCCATGATCTTATTAAATGGCGGAGCAGGCATGAAGGGGCCAAATGGCCTACTCCTCCTAATTTATATTTTCGTATGTTGGCATGTCCGGAATTTGCTGCAAGTGCGAATTTGGTGACGTTAGGGAAGGAGGTGCTGCTTTTTATTCTTTTGATTCAAATCCTGTAATAAGTATTTTACTTTTGTCTGTAAGCTAGAAGACTGTAACTTGCTATTACTTACTTGAAGACTGGAACGGAGGCAGTTGGACCTGGGAGGCGGCGGATCCGGAGAGGCAGCTATAAATAAAGAGCGGGGCTCGAGGCCCTTATGTACCTGAAGTGGTGGCAGATTTTCTCTCTCTCTCTCTGTGCTGGCGCGCACTGAAGTTCAAAAGAAGAAAAAAAGACTTACAGTGACATCACGAGAAATCTCTAAGCTGATTGGGTAAGTAACAGCTGTTAGTGACTGTAAATAGCTTAAAAAATAAGGGGAAAGTTCTTTTTTTTGGAAAAAAAACTGTAAATCTACCTAATAAGTGATAAGGTTAGTACTACTAAAGTGTGTTTTTTTTAATTAATGTAATTTATTAAGGACTGTAGATTGTAGCGGGTACTGTTTGGAGTAGAACAAGGCCCCTAGCATAATTAGTATTTTTTAATTAAAGGGAGTTACTAAGTAATCTAAAGGTAAGTCGTGGCAGGAGAGCTCGCACCTGTGATATGCTCCTCCTGCGCTATGTGGAAAATCACGGACACTTCCAGTGTCCCTCACGACCATGTGTGCAGGAAGTGTATCAATCTGCAGCTACTGGCTACCTCATTATTGAGCTGGATTAGATTAGATTAGATTAGATTAGATTAGAGATACAGCACTGAAACAGGCCCTTCGGCCCACCGAGTCTGTGCCGACCATCAACCACCCATTTTATACTAATCCTACACTAATCCCATATTCCTACCAAACATCCCCACCTGTCCCTATATTTCCCTACCACCTACCTATACTAGTGACAATTTATAATGGCCAATTTACCTATCAACCTGCAAGTCTTTTGGCTTGTGGGAGGAAACCAGAGCACCCGGAGAAAACCCACGCAGACACAGGGAGAACTTGCAAACTCCACACAGGCAGTACCCAGAATCGAACCCGGGTCCCTGGAGCTGTGAGGCTGCAGTGCTAACCACTGCGCCACTGTGCCGCCCTGGAGTTGCGGGTGGATTCACTGTGGAGCATCCGCGATGCAAAGATAGTCATGGACAGTATGTTTAGCGAGTGATCACACCGCAGGAAAATGCTGCAAAGGCAGAATGGAAATGGGTGACCACCAGGCGGAGTAGAGTAAGGCAGGTAGTGCAGGAGTCCCCTGTGGCCATCCCCCTCTCTAACAGATATACCGCTTTGTATATTGTTGGGGAGATGGCTCAGAGGAAAGCAGCAAGAGCCAAGTTCATGGCACCATGGGTGACTCTGCTGCACAGGATGGGAGGAAGAAGAGTGGCAGGGCTTTAGTGATAGTGGATTCAATCATAAGGGGAACAGAGAGGCGTTTCTGCGGCCGCAAACAAGACTCCAGAATGGTATGTTGCCTCCCTGGTGCTAGGGTCAAGGATGTCTCTGAGCGGCTGCAGGGCATTCTGAGGGGGGAGGGCGAGCAGCCAGTTGTTGTGGTACATATCGGTACCAATGACATAGGTAAAAAAAGGGATGAGGTCCTACAAGCTGAATATAGGGAGTTAGGACATAAATTTAAAAAGTAGGACCTCAAAGGTAGTAATCTCAGGATTACTACTAGTGCCACGTGCTAGTGAGAGCAGAAATAGCAGGATATATCAGATGAATACGTGGCTAGAGAAATGGTGTAGGGCAGAATGATTCAGATTCCTGGAACATTTGGACCGGTTCTGGGGTAGGTGGAACCATAACAAGTGGGACGAGTTGCATCTGGGCAGGACCGGGACCAATTTCCTTGGGGTGGGGGGCTGAGTTTGTTAGTGCTATCGGGGAGGGTTTAAACTAGAATGGCAGGGGGATGGGAACCTGAGCAATGAGACAGAAGAGAGGGAAACAAGGATAGAAAGGTAAGAAGCAAAAGTGGAAGGCAGAGAAAACAAGGGCGAGAAACAAATGGGGCCATGCAAAATAAAGCCAAGATGACTAACAATGTTAAAAAGACAAGTCTAAAGGCATTGTGTCTTAATGTGCAGAGCATTTGTAATAAGGTAGATAAATTAACAACGCAAATGGATATAAATGATTGTGATATAGTAGCGATTACGGAGACATGGCTGCAAGGTGACCAAGGAAGGGAACTGAACATCCAAGGGTATTCAATATTTAGGAAGGACAGGCAAAAAGGGAAAGGAGGAGGGGGAGCATTGTTAGTAAAGGAGGAAATCAATGCAATATTGAGGAAGGATATTGGCTCGGAAAATCATGATGTAGAATTTGTATGGGTGGAGTAAGAAAAACCAAGGGGCAGAAAACATTGGTGGGGGTTGTCTATAGGCCCCCAAACAGTAGTGGAAATGTAAGGGATGGCATTAAACAGGAAATTAGAAATGCATGCAATAAGGATGCAACTGTAATCATGGGTGACTTTACTCTACATATAGATTGTTCAAACCAAATTAGCAATAATACTGTGGAGCAGGATTTCCTGGAGTGTGTACGTGACGGTTTTTTAGACCAATACGTTGAGGAACCAACTAGAGAACAGGCTCTCCTAGACTGAGTATTGTGCAATGAGAAAGGATTAATTAACAATCTTGTTGTGTGGGGTCCCTTGGGGAGGAGTGACCATAACATGATTGAATTCTTCATTAAGATGGAGAGTGAAGTAGTTGAATCCGAAACTAGGGTCCTGAATCTAAATAAAGGAAACTACTAAGGTATGAGGCGCGAGTTGGCTATGGTCGATTGGGGAACTTTACTAAAAGAGTTGACGGTGGATAGGCAATGGATAATATTTAATGGATGTGTGCATGAATTACAACAATTAATCATTCCTGTCTGGCGCAAAAATAAAACTGGAAAGGTGGCTCAACCGTGGTTTACAAAAGAAATTAGGGATAGTATTAGATCCAAAGAGGAGGCATATAAAATTGCCAGAAAAAGTAGCACATCTGAGGATTGGGAGCAGTTTAGAATTCAGCAAAGGAAGACAAACAGGTTGATTAAGTGGGGAAAAATAGAGTATGAGAGTAAACTTGCGGGGAACATAAAAACTGACTGTAAAAGCTTCTAGAAATATGTGAAGAGAAAAAGATTAGTGAAGACAAATATAGGTCCCTTCCAGTCAGAAATGGGGGAAGTTATAATTGGGAACAAAGAAATGGCAAAACAATTAAACACATACTTTGGTTCTATCTTCACAAAGGAGGACACAAATAACCTCCAGAAATGTTAGGGAACCAAAGGTCTAATGAGAGGGAGGAACTGAAGGAAATCAGTATTGGTAAAAAAAATAGTGCTAGGGAAATTAATGGGGTTAAAGGCTGACAGATCCCCAAGGCCTGATAATCTACATCCCAGAGTACTAAAGGAAGTGGCCCTGGAAATAGTGGAATGCATTGGTGGTCATCTTCCGAAATTCTATAGACTCTGGAGCAGTTCCTACAGATTTGAGAGTGGCAAATGTAACCCCACTATTTAAAAAAGAAGGGAGAGAAAAAACAGGGAACTACAGACCGGTTAGCCTTACATCAGTAGTGGGGAAAATGCTAGAGTCTATTATAAAGGATGTGATAGCAGAAAATCTGGAAATCATTAACAGGATTGGGCAAAGTCAGCATGGGTTTACGAAAGGGAAATCATGCTTAACAAATCTACTGGAGTTTTTTGAGGATGTAGCTAGTAGAATAGATAAGGTAGAACCAGTGGATGTGGTGTATTTGGATTTTCAGAAGGTGTTTGATAAGGTCCTACATAAGAGGTTAGTGTGCAAAATTAAAGCACATGGGATTGGGGGTAATATACTGGCATGGATTGAGAATTGGTTGACAGACAGGAAACAGAGAGTAGGAATAAATGGGTCTTTTTCCAGTGGCAGGCAGTGACTAGTGGAGTACCATAAGGATCAGTGCTTGGGCCCCAGCTATTCACAATATATATTAATGACTTGGGTGAGGCAACTAAATGTAACATTTTCAAATTTGCAGACGACACAAAGCTGGGGCGAGGGGGGAGGGAATGTGAGCTCTGAGGAGGATGCAAAGAGGCTCCAATGCGATTTGGACAAGTTGGGTGAGCGGGCAAATGCATGGCAAATGCAGTATAGCATGGATAAATGTGAGGTTATCCACTTTGATTGTATAAACAGAAATGCAGATTATTATCTGAATGGTGACAGATTGGGAAAGGGGGAGGTGCAACGAGACCTGGGTGTCCTTGTACACCAGTCATTGAAAGCAAGCATTCAGGTGCAGCAAGCAGTTAGGAAGGCGAATGGAATGTTGGCCTTCATTGCAAGAGGATTTGAGTACAGAGGCAAGGATGTCTTACTGCAGTTATACAGGGCCTTGGTGAGACCACATGTGGAGTATTGTGTGCAGCTGTGGTCTCCTTATCTGAGGAAGGATGTTCTTGCCATGGAGGGAGTGCAAAGAAGATTTACGAGGCTGATTCCTGGGATGGCAGGATTGACGTACGAGGAGAGATTGGGTCCACTAGGCCTATATTCACTAGAGTTTAGAAGAATGAGAGGGGATCTCATAGAAACCTATAAATTCTAACAGGACTAGACAGGCTAGATGCAGGGAGGATGTTCCCAATGTTTGAGGAGTCCCGAACCAGGGGTCACAGTCTCAGGATACAGGATATGCTATTTAGAACCGAGATGAGGAGAAATTTCTTCAGTCAGAGGGTGGTGAACCTGTGGAATTCTCTACCACAGATGGCAGTGGAGGCCAAGTCATTAAATATATTCAAGAAGGAAATAGATATATTTCTTAATGCCAAAGGGATCAAGGGATATAGGGAGAAAGCGAGAACAGGGTACTGAATTAGATGATCGGCCATTGTCTTTTTTGAATGGTGGAGGAGGCCCGAAGGGCCTACTCCTGCTCCTATTTTCTATGTTTCTATGTTTACCAAATTAGTTACCAGTTAACTAATCAAATTAATAAATCAAGATGGATACACATGGTAGGGCAGTTGGTGTGCCGTAACTGCAACATGTGGAAGTTTGTGAGAGCATTGTGACCCCGAGAAACCATATCTGCAGTAAATGTCTGCAGCTCAAGCAACTTCAGCTCAGAGCTGTTGAGCTGGAGTCTGAGCTGAAGACATTGCAGGACATCAGGGAACTGGAGAGTTACCTGGACACATTGTTCCAGGAGGCAGTCGCTTAGGTTAAATAGAACTTTAGAGTTAGTCAATGGTCAGGGACAGGAGGGTGTGACTGTGAGTCAGGCAGGTATGGGGATCCAGGATGTAGTGATGGAGGAACCTTAGCCATTGGCTTTGATCAACAGGTACGAGGTACTTGCTGCAGGGTGGATAGCCAAACTGAGCATAATTCCATGGTGCAGGAGGCCATTTAATTGCGGAGGGGAGTGAAAGGAATATGTTACTGATAGAGGGCAGTATACTCAAGGGGTCAGATACTGTTCCGAAGGTTGTGCTGTCTGCCCGGTGCCAGGGTTAACGACATCTCTTTGCGGTTAAAGACAAACTTGGAGTGGGAGGGGGAGGATCCAGTTGTCGTGGTCTACATAGCAGCTAACGAAATAGGTTCCTCGTTCTACCTAGTTTTACCTGGAGTATGTTGCTTTCAAACTTAATATGGGATTCAATTGTATTATGATCTCTTTTTCCCCAAAAGATCTTTTACTATGAGATTACTAATTAAACCTGTCTCACTGCACAATACTGGATCTAAAATAGCTTTACCCTAGTTGGTTCCACACATATTGTTCCAGGAAACTGTAGTGAAAGCATTCTACAAACTCTATCCACAGCCCTAGTTATGCAATTCACTAGGACACTGATCCCAGCCCAGTTTAAATTAGGCCCATTCCAACAGAACAGCTCCCTCTTTCCCCAGTACTGGTGCCAATGCCCCATGAATCAAAACCCTTTCCTCCCACACCACTCTTTGAACCATGCGTTTAATTCTCTGATCTGCTTGCCCCTATACTAATTGGCACGTGGCTCAGATAACAATCCAGAGATTATTACCTTTGAGGTTTGCCTTTTTATTTGGACCCTAACTCCTCAAACTCTCGCAGCAGGACATCATTTCTAGGCCTACCAATATAGGTGGAGATCAGGAGTAACAAGAGTCAGAAAATGCTGGTGGGAGTAATTTATAGGCTCGCTAACAGTAGTTATACCATTGAACAGAGCATTAAGCAAGAAATAATTGGAGCTTGTAACCAATGCAATGTAATAATCGTGAGGGATTTTAATCTTCATACAGGACAAATCAAATTGGCAAAGGCAGTCTGGAAGATGAGTTTGTAGAATGCTTTCACTCCAGTTTCCTGGAACAATATGTTGGAACCAACTAGGATAAAGCTATTTTAGATCCAGTTTTGTGCAATGAGGCAGATTTAATTAGTAATCTCATAGTAAAAGATCCTTTGAGGGAAAAAGAGATCAAAATACAATTGAATTCCGTATTAATGTGAAAGCAGCATATTCCTGTCTCAAACAAGAATCTTAAACTTAAACAAAGATTATTACATAGGCATGAGGGGAGAGCTGACTAAGGCTGGTTGGATAAAACGACTAAAAGGTATGGCAGTAAATAAAAAGTGGGAAACATTTAACAAAATAATTCAAAATGTTTAACAAAAATGCATTGTACTAAAAAAACAAAAATTCAGTGAGAAAGATTCATCTGTGGCTTACTAGGGAAATTAAGGATAGTGTTAGATTAAAAGAAGAGACTTATAATGTTGCACTAAATAGTAAAACGTCTGAGGACTGGAGTGTTTTAGAAACCAGCAAAGGGTGAACCAAATGTTGATATAAAGGGAGAAAATAAAATATGAGAGTAAACTAGCTTGGAATATAATAACAGATTGCAAGAGCTTTTACAAATATATAAAAAGAAGTCGCAAAAGTAAACATTGATCCCTTAGAGGCAGAGACAGGAAGAATTATCATGGGGAATGAGGCAATGGCAGAGACATTGAACATGTATTTTATGTCTGTCTTCACAGTAGAAAATACAAATTACATACCAGAAATAGAGGGCAAGCAAGGGGCAAAAAGAGTGAGGAACTTACAGTAATTAATATCAGCAGAGAAAAAGTATTGGAGAAACTTAAAAGCCAACAAGTCCCCAGGACCTGATGGTCTACATCCTAGGGTTCTAAAACAGGCAGCTGCAGAGATAGTGGATGAACTGGTTATGATTTTCCAAAATTTCCTAGATTCCAGAATGGACCCAGTGGATTGGAAGTTTGCAAATATAACACCATTTTTCAAAAAAGGAGGGAGAGAAAACAGGGAACTCTAAACCAGTTAGCCTGATATCAGCCGTTGGGGAAATGCCATTATTAACAGTGCACTTAGAAAATCATATTATGTTCAGACAAAGTCAACATGGTTTTATGAAAGGGAAATTGAGTTTTTTGGGATATAACTAGGAAGGTAGATAAAGGGGAAACCAGTAGATGTAGATAGATTTCCAAAAGGCATTCGATCAGGTGCCACACAAAAGATAAAAGGCTCATTGATTTGGGGGTAATGCATTAGCATGGATGATGGATTGGTTAATGGTCAGGAAGTAGAGAATAGGACTAGATGGGCATTTTCAAGTTGGCAGGCTAAAGCTAGCAGAGTGCTGCAAGGATCAGTGATGGGGCCTCAGCTATTTACAATCTATATTAACTTAGATGAAGAGACTGAGAGTAATGTATCCAAGTTTGCTGACAACACAAAGCTAGTTGGGAATATAAGCAGTGATGATGACACCAAGAGACTACAAAGAGATAGAGTCAGGTTAAGTGAGTGGGCAATAAGGTGGGAGATGGGATATAATGTGGGGAAGTGTGAAGTTATTCACTTTGGTAGTAAGGATAGAAAAGCAGAATATTTTTAAAAGGCATGAAACTTCTAAATATTGATGTTCAGAGAGACTTGGGCGTACTCATACAAGGAACACAGAAAGTTAGCATGCAAGTGCAGCAAGCAATTAGGAAGGAAAATGGCTTGTTGGTCTTTATTACAAGGGATTGGAGTACAAGAAGTCTTGCTACAGTTTTATAGGGCTTTGGTGAGACCACACCTGGAGCATGGTAAGCAGTTTTGGTCTCCATATTTAAGGAAGGTTATACATGCACTGGAGGCAATATAGTTCACTGGGGATGAGACATTGAATAAGTTGGGGCTATACTGTCTGGAGTTTAGAAGAATGAAAGGTGATCTCATTGAAGCATACAAAATTCTGAAGGGGCTTTACAAGGTAGACAGAGAGGTTGTTTCCCCTGGCTGGGAAATCTAGAACATGGGGACACAGTTTCAGGATAAGGGATCAATCATTTAGGACTGAGTTGAGGAGAAATTTCTTCACTCAGAGGGTTGTGAATCTTTGGAATTGTTTACCCCAGAGGGTTGTGGATGCTTCATCGTTGAGTATATTTAAGGCTGAGATTGATAGATTGTTGATTTCTCATTGAATTATGGGATATGGGGAGCAGGCAAGAAAGTGGAGTTGAGACAGAAAATCAGCCATGATTGAATTGAATGGCAGAGCAGGCTCAAGACACCGGATGGTCTACTCCTGCTACTATTTCTTTTGTTCCTATGTCCTTATGACTGGTGGAAGGCTGCTGACATTCACTGGGGAGACTGCAGATGGCCTTGCAGTATGACCTCAAGCAGCTCTGGACATTGAGTGCCTGGCTTCGGACTGCACAATTTCAGCATAGTTGTCAGCAGTCTGGGCTGGCTCACTGAAAGGCAACAGCAAAGGCACTGGCAGAGTGACAATGGTGAGAGCCCAAATGTTGTCCTGAGAGAGAACAGCAGGTCAATGTACCACTGAGCTACTTCCACTCCTCCAGGACTGCACCTCAGTGCCTCAGCAATCCTGGTAATTTTCTGGACCATATATTACTATGAGTCCCTGCATGCCCTTTAGAGCATTGGTATCTGTAGCAATGATGACAGCAGTCTGAGCCTGCATGGCAACAAACATGGATCTCATGACCTCTGTCTGAGCCTCCACTGCAGCACTCAGGCTTTCAATTACTTCTATTTGTGCTGCAATGGAGGATGAGACATCAGCCCCAGATGCTGCATCAAGTCTGGGTCAGCAAGTGCAGTCATGGAGTTAGTCATAGAGTCATACAGCACAGAAACAGGCCCTTCGGCCCATTGTGTCTGTGCAACCCATCAAGCACTTATCTATTCTCATCCATTTTCCAGCCCTTGGCCCATAGCCTTGTATGCTATGGCATTTCAAATGCTCATTTAATTATTTCTTAAATGTTGTGTGGGTTCCTATACCACCTCTTCAGGCATTGTGTTCCAGATTCCAACCATTCTCTGGGTAAAAATGTTTTTCCCCAAATCCCCTGTCAACCTCCTGCCCCTTACCTTAAATCTATGCCCCCTGGTTATTGACCCCTCCGCTAAGGGAAAATGTTTCTTCCTATCTATCCTATCAATGCCCCTCATAATTTTGTTGACCACCACTTCCGTGCTGGAACAGATGGGCACAAAGCTCTGTGTGACGTTCTGAGCCAAGTGGGAGCCAGACTCCTCCGTGCTGCTTGACAATGCCAACAGGTTCTCTGGCAGGCCTGTCAATGCTCCAAGCACCTCAGTGTGCATGCTCATCAGTGTTCTCCTGTACCTCAGCCCAAAAAGATCCTTATCTGAGTCCCCGATGGCAGAACTTGTCCGTGACCTTGCCCACTGGGGAGCTGCCACATGCACTATCCTTTCCCCCGCCAGACCACAGCCCACTCGTGCCTGCTGACTCATCACATGCAAATCCTGACTCGATATTGCCCTCTAAAGTATGTGCAGCACCAATATTTGAGCTGGTACTGTGCGTGTCAGATCAAACGACGGTACCTCATCATCAAACGTTTGCTGATGCTCAAGCCCTTCAAGGTGAGGCTGCAATGGCTGAGCAGGTCTTGGGTATCTGAAAACAAAAGTGCAGAAGGGGAATGTTGGGGTGAGTGAATTGGGGGGTGGGATGAAAAGCAACAGATCCATGGTCATACCACCTGCAGTTTTCACCTCATGCCCAATAGCAGGATAAGGGTGAATTGGGATTTGAAAATTGGCATAAAACAGGAACATACCATCATCCTGTATGTTCTTGGCAATACTGAATGCAAGAGCCCCAGTCAGTACCAGCCCAATAATACGGAGAAGCATATCCTCCAAAGGAGTCAGGCAATGGAGGCATATCTGTCCGCTGCTAGTTCTCTGCTGCTCCCTGTTATAATATGCAACCTTTTCATCTGTTTTCACTGTGGAGAATGACGATGTAGGTGTAGAGATCAGAGAGGGGGATTGCGATATACATGAACATATTAACATTGAAAGGAAGTATTAGATGCTTTAGCGTGCTAAAAAGTGGATAAATCCCCAGGCCCAGATGAGATGTATCCCAGGCTGTTATGTGAGGCAAGGGAGGTGATAGCAGGGGCACTGACACAAATTTTCAGATCCTCTCTGGCCACGGGAGAGGTGCCAGAGGACTGGAGGACAGCGAATGTGGTACCATTATTCAAGAAGGGTAGTTGGGATAGACCAGGTAATTACAGGCCGGTGCGTCTAACATCAGTGGTTGGGAAACTATTGGAAAAAATTCTGAGGGACAGGATTAATCTGCACTTGGAGAGGCAGAGAATAACCAGGGATAGTCAGCATGGCTTTGTCGGGGGGAGATCGTGTCTAACTAACTTGATTGAATTTTTCGAGGAGGTGACTCGATGTATAGATGAGGGTAAAGCAGTTGATGTAGTCAACATAGACTTCAGTAAGGCTTTTGATAAGGTCCCGCATGGGAGATTGGTTAAGAAGGTAAGAGCCCATGGGATCCAGGGCAATTTGGCAAATTGGATCCAAAATTGTCTTAGTGGCAGGAGGCAGAGGGTAATGGTCGAGGGTTGTTTTTGTGAGTGGAACCCTGTGACCAGTGGTGCACCATAGGGATCGGTGCAGGGATCCTTGCTGTTTGTAGTGTACATTAATGATTTAGACGTGAATATAGGAGGTTCTCAGATGACACGAAAATTGGTGGTGTCGTAAATAGTGAGGAAAGCCTTAGATTACAGGATGACATAGTAAGATGGCCGGAGCAGTGGCAAATGGAATTTAATCCTGAGAAGTGTGAGGTGATGCATTTTTGGAGGACTAACAAGGCAAGGGAATATACAATGGATGGTAGGACCCTAGGAAGTACAGAGGGTCAGATGGATCTTGGTGTACTTGTCCATAGATCACTGAAGGCAGCAGCACAGGTAGATAAGGTGGTCAGGAAGGCATATGGGACACTTGCCTTTATTAGCCGAGGCATAGAATATTAGAGCAGGGAGGTTATGATGGAGCTATATAAAACGCTAGTTAGGCCACAGCTGGAATTCTGTGTACAGTTCTGGGCACCACACTATAGGAAGGATGTGATTGTACTGGAGAGGGTGCAGAGGAGGTTCACCAGGATGTTGCCTGGACTGGAGCATTTCAGCTATGAAGCAAGACTAAAAAGGCTGGGGTTGCTTTCCTTAGAACAGAGAAGGATGAGGGGGGACGTGATTGAGGTACACAAAATTATGAGGGGCATTGATAGGTTAGATAGGAAGAAACCTTTTCCCTCAGCAGAGGGGTCAATAACCAGGGGGCATAGATTTAAGGTAAGGGGCAGGAGGTTTAGAGGGGATTTGAGGAAAAAGATTTTCACCCGAGGGTCGTTGGAATCTGGAATACACTGTCTGAAAAGGTGGTAGAGGCAGGAACCCTCACAACATTTAAGAATTATTTAGCTGAGTACTTGAAACACCATAGCATACAAGGCTACGGGCCAAGTGCTGGAAAATGGGACTAGAATGGTTAGGTACTTGATGGCTGGCACAGACATGATGGGCCGAAGAGCCTGTTTCTGTGCTGTATGACTCTATGACTCTATGACCTATCCTATGAGAGAGGGAAGAATGTCAGTGATTGTATTGCAATGTGTTTGGGTGATATGCCTGCCATGGCTGAATGGCTGGGAGTGTATGGAAGCTGCAAGAGGTGGGTGTGAAACTGGCAGCAGTGGTAAGTGTGTGAGGGTGAGGTGGAGCATCTGAATGTTAGGCATGAGTCCTGACTGCTGATGGGTGAGTGATGGGGCTGTGGTGCATCGGGCAGCATGTGAGTCTAGTGGTGTGATATATAGGAAATGTCATGTGAAGATGTTTTCATTGACCGTGACCACTTGTGTAAGGTCATTAGACTTCTTGTGGCACTGCTGCCAGGTCCTCGAGGCTAGACTCCGGGAACTCCAGGGGCTAGTTGCTCCCATTCTTTTTGCAGTGTATGCCTAGAGGGCTTCCTCGCCCCATGTGGAAACATGGGGCTGGATTTACAAAACGGTGGCCAGCCCGCACGTGTTACATGTCATACAGCCGCCGCAATCTTCTGTGTGACAGCACATTTGCATCCCTGGGGCAGGCTGGCCCCCCTGATCACATGGAGAGGGCAAACTATCTGTCACTGGCAATAGCATCAGCTGCCTGTGTGCAGACACTGACGCCATTTTTAAGGGGCTGTCAGCCCTACCGGCTAATTTAAATATTTAAAGGTAAATTGAATTAAAATCAGTACATCTCTTTTGCCCTCTCCCACCCTCCCCCATAACAATGAAATTAATTATTTGCCTTTCCCCCCAAAACACTTACCTTTACCATCTGACCTTCCCCCCCAAACTGCACAAACTTTCAACTGCAACCCTTCCCACCATCGCCTACACCCATGACATTAATTTTACCCCGTCCCTCCATCCCTGCACTGATAAACTTACCTCCCCCCACCCCACCCAACCACCAGCATTGTTATGCCTCATATCCCCGGACGGGGATCTGAAGGCTCGGGAGATCCAACTTCCAGGCCGAAGATCGCAGTGAGACATCAGGCAGCGACATGAGCTTAATTACATCAATCATTTTCATTTATTTAATATTCAAATTGGGTTCCTGTCGCCAAGCGGCGGGGGTGGGGGGCTGCCGTCACGAGGCCTCACCGCCTTCGGTGATATCGGGCCGGGCCCTACCAGTGTCAGAGTGCATGGCGGCCCTCTCCTGGAGGCATTTTCTGACCCCCCCCCACCATGAACCCTGACATCGGGGGTCGGTAAAATCCAGCCTGTGATCTCAATGTCCTGGATTAGGGCCTCAAGCACCCCATCATAGAATCTGGGAGCCCGCTCTCTGGCCTTGTTGCTACATTGGTAGTCTTCTTCCTTTCCCCAGAGACTTTCTGACACAATTTCAGCAGCTGCTGAAGCCTAAATGCCCTCAAGAGGGTCAAGCTTCTTTTAAGAAGGGCAGGCTAGCTGTGCATTGTGCTAGCCACACATGCTCGAGACCTCTGCTGAGCATGCAGCCAGTCAGGAACGCATTTTGTATTGTGCTGCATTCCACAATTATGTTAATCAGCAGGCAACACGAGGTTTGCATGTTGTCTGCCTCAACTCGACCAGCATGGGGTAATCATGCATTGCGATCCCCATGCACACTAACAGGCCTAATTGAATTTTTAGCCCATGTTCTGTGGAGATGAAGTGAAGGTGCCATTTGTGTGTGTACACTGCTAAGCCTACCCCTCCATCACCTTTTACTGTCAAGGAAATGGCAGCTATAGCTTAGATCTGATATGAGGGAGTGGGGCAGATGGTGTCTGGGGGGAGAGGAGGCAGGTTGACTTTCTAGGTGTAGACCCTTTGACAGGAGGTGATTCAGGTGGATGGAACCTCTGCTTCTGGTGTTCTCTTCTCCATTCTGGACAGAAATACCCATTATATGTTCCAAAATTTTGGAGCATAGCAGCATAGGAAATTGGAATAGGAGTCGGCAATTCAGCCCCTCGAGCCTTCTCCACCATTCAATTAGATCATGGCTGATGTTCTGCCTCAGTGCCATTTTCCCATACTATCCCCAGATCCCTTGATATCTTTAATACCTATAAATCTATTGATCTCTGTCTTGAATATACTCAATGTCTGAGCCGCCACAGCCCTCTGGGGTAGAGAATTCCAAAGATTCACCACCCTCTGAGTGAAGAAATTGCTGCTCATCTCAGTCCTAAATGGCCTGGCCCTTATTCTGAGACTCTCTTCCTTGGTTTTGGACTCCCCAGCCAGGGGAAACATCCTTCTTGCATCAACCCTGTTGAGCCCTGTAAGAATTTTGTTTGCCTCAATGTGGTCACCTAAACTCTATAGGCCAGGCTTCTCAATCTCTCCTCATAAGACAATCCCACTATCCCAGGGATCATCTGGTGAACCGTCATTGCACTCCCTCTATGGCAAGTATATCCTTCCTTTGGTAAGGCACACAGTACTCCAGGAATAAAAACAGAAAGTGCTGGAAATATTCAGCAGGTCTTGCTGTATCTGTGGAGAGAGGAACAGAGTTGCTGTCTCATCAAGGCTCTATACAATTGCAGCAAGACTTCTTTACTTCTGTACTCAGATCCTCTTGCAATAAAGGCCAACATACCATTTGCCTTCCTAATTGCTTGCTGCACCTGTATGTTAGCTTTCTGTGACTTTTGAACAAGGACATCCACATCCCTTTGGCCATCCACACTTCCCAATCTCTCACCATTGAAGAAATACTCTCCATTTTTGTTTTACTTACCGAAGTGGAAAACTTCACATTTTTCCACATTATATTTCATCTGCCATGTTCTTGCCCACTCACTTAGCCTGTCTAAATCCCCTTGGAGCCACTTTGCATCCTCCTCACAACTCATATTCCCACCTAGTTTTGATCTTATTGAAACATATAAAATCTTGAGGGGGCTTGACAGGGTGGATGTTGAAAGGATGTTTCCCCTTGTGTGAGAGACTAAAACTAGGGGGCACACTTTAAAAATAAGTGGTCTCCCATTTAAGACAGAGATGAGGAAAAAATCTTTCTCTCAGAGTGTCGTGAACCTGTGGAACACTTTTCTCCGGAGACCAGTGGAGGCAGGGTCATTGACTGTTTTTAAGGCAGATTCTTGACAAACAAGGGAGTCAAAGGGTATCGGGGGTAGGCAGGAAAGTGGAGCTGTGTCCACAAACAGATCATCCGTGATCTTATAGAATGGCAGAGCAGGCTCGAGGGGCCGAATAGCCAACTCTTACTCCTAATTCGTATGTTCCTATCAGCAAACTTGGAAGTATAATTTTTGGTCCCCACATCCAAATCATTGATAAAGATTTTGAATAGCTGGGGCCCAAGGACTGATCCTTGGCAGTACCCCACTAGTCACAGCCTACCAAGCTGAGAATGAGCCGTTTATTCCTACTTTCTGTTTTCTGCCCATTAATTAATACTCAATCCATGCCAATATATTACCCCCAATCCCATGTGCTCTAATTTTGCTTATTAACCTCCTGTGTGGGACCTTATCGAAAGCCTTCTGAAAATCCAAATACACCACTTCCACTGATTCCCCCTTATCCTTTCTGCCAGTTACATTCTCAAAAAAATCTTAAAAATCTTAACAGGTTTGTCAAACATGATTTCCCTTTCATAAATCCATTTTCCAATAAACTTTCATTATCATCTTTCATCTGCATCTGCAGTCTATTTTCTCTCCTAATTTCTCCTTGTTTGGTTGCCTCTTTCCTTGGCTGGGCCTCTTATGTTATTATTTGTTTGTTAAATGACTTGCCAGTGACTTATTGTGATGATCTTTTATATCTGCTAACCTTCTAAGATGGATCCAGATAATCAAATCCATTAACTACCTCCCTGTGATCACACAATCTTTTTTTTTTGCTTTCTCCCTGCTTTCCCAAATATACCTATAAGCTGTTGAGCTTTCAGCTTTCATCTCTGAAGAAGGGTTGTGTCCAAAGTATTTTCTCTCTCAATAGATGCTGTGTATATTTCCAGCAGGTTCTGGTTTTGTATCAGATTTCCAGCAATTGCCAGGGCTTTTTGTCATTTAATTTCTTTCAGTTTACAGAGTCATTAGCCAAAGATTTTTGTTCCTGCGCTTGCCAGCCTGTGATTTTCCGCCTACTAAAGTGAACAATCAGCAAGTTCAAGCTAAGAAGCGCAGAAGCGAAAATACTCAGTCATTTTCCGAAGATGGTGAGGGAGTATAAATTGCATGGTATGTAATAATTCTGTTTTGGGACAAGATTCCTTGTGGGAGATACAGTGGTGACATTCTAAATGAGAGTAGGATGATTCTTTTTCAGAGGTGCATTACAGTGATAGCAGTCTTACCAAAGCAATCGGCAGATTTCTCTCAAGCAAGCCTGGTTTTATGCATCCCGCTTACCTGCAGACATCAAAGAAGTCCTTCTGGATATCTGTGTGCAGTCAGAAATATAACAGGATAACATTTTTGGTTGTTTTGCCAACAGGGAACATTGCTACAGCATTCAGTCAAAGCAGAAGCACATTTTCATTTAGAAAATAAAAACAAAAAGTGCTGGAAATGCCTAGTAGGTCTGGCAGCATCTCTGGGGAGCGAAGCAGAGTTAACATTTCAGGTCTGTGACCAGTTCTGATGAAGGGTCACTGACCTGAAACGTTAACTTTGCTTGTCTCTCCACAGATGCTGCCAGACTTGCTGAGTATTTCCAGCACTTTTTGTTTTTATTTCAGATTTCCAGCATCTGCAGTATTTTGCTTTTATTCATTTAAAAAAAAAACGCTTCCATAATTTTTTAAAATATAAAACTGAGTACACATGATTTATTGAGTTCTTAGAAGTGATATCAAATTCTGAAATGCTTCATAATAACCATTTGAGGCCAAAGGAACTTAGGTTTTACATTGTCTTTGTAAAGATCAGACCCATAATATTAAAAGGGAACTGTCTTCACCAAAAAATGTTTGTAACCAAGATGAAAGATGTCTTATCAAATAAATGCTGCTGACTTAAATCACTGCATCATCTGCACCTTTCACTATCCTGATGAAAATAGTACCCCGTTTTTCTAGTACTTTCCTATCCTCCAAGTTGCATGCAGCATATAACCTGTCAGGCTAATGGAGAAGAAATACTTCAAGATGTCAGCTGCTGCAAACATACATGTATTGCAAAGCAAATCCATGTAGGGTTAGCATGAATTGTAATATCAGATCCTCAAAGGACTGCATCTTTGCTACATTCAACTGTCTTCCATTATTCACTGGATGAGATATGTCAACTGTTGCTCTCATTTTGATAATACTCTATGTACATGGAACATTATAGATTTTATCAACAGCCAGTGCAATTAATATGAATAAAAGTTGAATATTACTACAAATAACAGCAGCATAAAATAAAGCGACGAAAACATGAATTAATTCAATTTGATATATGTTTGATTTACTTTCTCTCCTGGATACTATTGACCCTGTTATGTACTCCTAGATAAGGCTCCGCATAAACAAGATTTATAGCTCATCTATGATATAATTTATGAAAGTGCAGAGAAGCCCCAGGGCTTTGATGCCATTTCTTTGGGAGGTCTGTGGATTTTCTGCTGCAGAAATTCAACTGCTCTGTTTCAAAGTAGGCCTTTGCCATTTATACATAAGAAAATATTTTTGCAACTGCTACACGTTAGAAAGCCTGTGAGATAGAATGCTACAAAACTCCTTTAGGGCACCATTGCTTAAGATTTAAGCTTCAAGTATTTGGTTAGACGGTAATTATAAAAAAGGGTCTGCATATCATCTAACCCTGTGTGCTGTTTATTAAAGGCTTAACTGTTTGGATTTCACTTGCTCTTTTAAAGGCAAATTTTTGTAGAACTGGTTCCATTCCTGAATTATTTAAGTAGGAAAGTTTCACCTGAGAAAAGTCTAAAGGCATTGCTAAATTCCAAGGATGATGAATTATTTAGCCAATTCTCTTATTAATCCCATAGTTACAGTTATATTTAGTATTCTCCATTCTCCAGCAATTTTTTTGTTTACGTCAGTAGACTACTGAAAGCATAAGACATTGCAACATGTAAGATGTGTCAATAACTGTGATCTGTAAGGTACAAAAAATTTTAATCATAAAAATGTTTTCATTCAAAGTTTCTTACAATACACTGCACACAATATTAATTCTTAAACAGATGCAGTGGTTAACTGGAAATGCATGGATTTATTGATCCAGAATTTGCTGGAGTGAAGTATATGTCATGAGTTGAATCTCACCATTCAATTACGTATTTTTGCTCCATAAATTGCTGGATGTGTGAGCTGCTAATGGCATGATGAGGGCAATAGGGCATCTGGGACCATTGTGAATGATGGGACTAACAGTCTATCTCCTTCACCAATGAGATTTAAGGATAAAGAAAAAAACAGAAGAAACAACAAAGAAGGAAAAAGGATGAATTAGAGTCAAATTAGACACATTAGACAGAAAGAGAAGAGAGGGAAAGAAAGACTGGATTAAGAGAGAGACAAAAAGAGACAGAAAGGAAAAGTATGAAACAGATTTTAAAATTTTAACTTAAAAAGTGCTGGGAATGGTTTACATGATTTACTACCTGCAGGATTAAGACTCCACAATTTTAATTGTTCCCTTTTTGGGCCTCCAAGGTTGAATTGCATGTCAACGCCATATGGGGCTGAATGTTATTTGCACGCCGTGCTCTGCAGCAGCACGCTTTGAACTTGGAAGTGCCATTGAAGAGCCCCTGCGATATTGTGCGCAGGGGCTCTTTAAAGAGAGGGGGCAGAGCGACCGCCCCCGATCATGTAGAGGGGGTGGCTGCCGTGTCCCCGGCAACGGCGTCGAGAGCCACCGCGCAGGCACCGGCGCCATCTTAAAGGGCTTCAAGCCCCTCACTTACATTTCAATATTTAAAGTGGCAGGTTTTTAAATAGATTGCAATAAAACGTTATGCGCTCTTCAAATCCCCTCTCCCACCCCCTCAATGATTAATCAGTATTATTTGTCCTACCCACTCCCCCACACAAACATTAGTTTCCATCACAACCTTCCCCCCTGAACTTTCTTCCCATTAAACTTCAACCTCTTCCCACCATCCCCTCACCCAACTGTGTTTGTTTTGCCGCTCCACCCCCCCCCCCCCCCACCAACCACCCTGAAAATTTTATTCATCCCCCCACCCAGGTTCTCGCCTCAGAACTCTGTATGGAGTTCTGAAGGTGCACGAGCTGCGTTCGGTGGCCGTAAAATCGGTGTGGGACAGCCGCTGCCTGCAGGTAAGTTAATTTAAATCTCATTACTGTTCATTTGAATATTTAGATGAAGGCCCCACCGCCAGGCAGCGGGGGCCACACCAAGGTCCCCCTGCTGCCAGTAGTATGTGACGGGCCCGTCTCGACGTCGGGGGTCAAGTCGGGCCTCTCTCCGCTGAATTTTACAAGCCTCCCCACCGCGACCCACACGTCGAGGGGCTGGTAAAATTCAGCCCATAACTCACTTCATTATTAGGTTCTTATGCTGTGAAATTGCAGCCCTAACTTTCTGTGGTGAGTTTAAGTCGTATTATGGTGCAAATCCAGTAATTTCTTGAAACTCATGGGGAGATTGACAGTGAACTCTCATTTTTTCTAAACTAATGGTAGAGCAGTGCAAATTGTCCAGCAATTTGTGATGATTCGAAAGTCCTGGCGTATCTATCCACAAGTTGCTTTTTTTTTTAACACATTAATAATGACATGAACTCGCCCTTTTCTTCCAGTAGATTTTGGGTCACTCTTAATCTTTAGTGTGTAGGATCACATGCACTGTATTTTACTGCTGAAATATAAGGAAATTAAAAATTTCCCTTGAACATAGAAAGACATAAAATAATCTATTCTGTATTGGGCCCGATCTTCCGGTCAAAATAGCCATGAGGCTAATGATGCTCACTGTTATTTATGCACAATTGAAGACAAAGAGCAGATGTGCAGTTAAATGTCAATATCCAAATGTGGCTGGCTGAGATTCGCCGCTCTGCCGTTAGCTTTGCAGAAATGGCATCTCGCTGTCTGCCTCAGCATTGAAATGCATTGAATGCCCGTGAAGTTGCTGTATTTGCACGTTGATCGAAACTAACTTTGCTGTAAAAAGTTAAGTCTTATCATTACAAATGTCAGTATTCTTTTAACAATGTGATAATTGTTAATTACTGCCAGTCAACCTCTCTGGTGCTGAAAGTTAATGATTGCAAGTATGGAGTTTCATTCCTTCAAGTTTTAATTACTAAGTTACACTTCCTTCCCGGCCATTGCACTGTTAATTTCCCAATCCTTCAATCTGGTTGGTTAAGAAGATACACAGTTGCTTGCCCTGTTCACACAGGCCCCAGATGTCCAGTATCCCTCACTGTTATGTTGTCAGCTTGCATTTTCAGCAACATGTGATGCAAGCATTTTTAAAAGCTAAATGTGCACAAACAAATGTAACTAATTGCAGACATTGTTAGATGCCTTGCTGCAGCAGTGGGCTACAATCGTCCATTATGAGATGCATTGAAAATCTTTCTATCAACTTACCTTTATGACATTTTCCCTTTACATTTACCTGCAATACCTGTTAGGTGGTCATGTTATGGGGGTTTTCAATGATGCAAGTGTTAACTAATGTCAGTAATGCATCCTAATGTTAGTAATATCCTAACACAATACCCCCTGTGTTATTACTGAGAATTGATGGGGGTAAATTTCCACTCTTCAGTAATTTATCTGCAGAAACCCAAGCAAAACTATGCTTACATTGTTTTTTCCAGGGTTTCCATTGCTTTTCCATCAAAGTTAAGGCAGAAAAGTGGGCACACCCTATGCATGCACTTGCTCCAATGGTGTTAGCCATCTTAATGATAAGTAAATAAAAATAAAAGGGTAAGGAGGAATTTTAAATGTAAATACAAATCAGCTAAATGAAACATTTAATCCAACTTACCTGGTGCCTTCCTTTTGGAGCATTTTCCATCTGATCTCCTTGTAGCTCCTTTGACATGGTTTTTGTCGTCCTGTGGTAATCCAGCCACCCCTGAATCTGCCTTATCTCCTCAGCTTACTTCCCACTGCAGACCATTTCTGTATCATGCAGCAATTCACCTTGCCATGAAACCTACACAACGTAAGCCATAGTTTTGATCTGCTTTAACTAAAATGACATGTTCACAAGTACCCAGCTGGACGGCATGGAATTAGAATTTACCTTTTTTAAAAAATTCATCCTTGGGATGTGAGCATGGTGTCAAGGCCAGCACTTATTGCCCATTCCTAATTGCTGTTGAGCAGGTGATGGTGAGCCAACTTCTCGAACTGCTCGAGTTCATGTGGTGTAGGTACTCCCACAGTGCTGTTAGGGAAGGAGTTCCAGGTTTTTGACCCAGTGACAGTGAAAGAATGGCGATATAATTCCAAGTCAGGATGGTGTGTGACTTGGAGGGGAACTTGCAAGAAGTGGTGTTCCCATGCACCTGCTGCTCTTTCCCTTCCAGGTGATAGAGTTTGTGGGTTTGGAAGGTGCTGTCGAAGGAGGCTTGGTGAGTTGCTGCAGTGCATCTCGTGGATGGGAGGCTGTAGATGTGCACCATTGGTGGAAGAAATGAATGTTTAAAGTTGTGATTGGGATGCCGATCACGCAGGCTGCTTTGTCCTGGATGATGTCAAGCTTTATCAGTTTTGTTGGAGCTGCACCTATTCAGGCAAATGGAGAGTATTCCATCACACTCCTGACTCGTACCTTGTAGACGGTTGACAGGATCTGGGGAGTCAGGAGGTGAGTTACTTGCCGCAGGATTGACAGCCTCTGATCTGCTCTTGTAGCCACAGTGTTTATATGGCTGGTCCAGTTAAGTCTCTGGGGGTCAGTGGTAACCCCCCAAGATGTTGATAGTGGGAGATTCAGCGATGGTAATGCCATTGTTTGTCAAGGGAGATGGTTAGGTTCTCCCTTGTTGGAGATGGTCATTGCCTAGCATTTGTGTGATGCGAATGTTACTTGCCATTTATCAGTCTAAGCCTGAATATTGTCCCGGTCTTGCTGTTTGTGGGCACGGACTGCTTCAGTACCTGACCCCATCCTGATTATTTGACTGTGACCATGGTGCACTAACTCTCTTCATCCTTCTTGACCTGTATGCAACCTTTGATGTGGTTGCCCATACCATCCTCCTCCAATGTCCCTCCTCTGTTGTCCAGATAAGTGGAACTGCCCTTGCCTGATTCCACTCTTACCTATCCAGTAGGACCTAGAGAATCATGTACAATGGCTTCTCTTCCAACTCCTGCACCATTACCTCTTATGTCCCCCAAGATCTGTCCTTGGTCCTTTCCTATATCTCATCTACATGCTTCATCGTGGCGGCATCAGGTTCCACATGTAGGGTGATGCTACCCAGATCTACCTCACCATCACCGCTCTCACCTCCTCTACTGCTTCTGATTTGTCATGGTACTTATCCAACATCCAGTCCTAGATGAGCAGATATTTGCTCCAATTAAACATTGAGAAGACCAAAGCCATTGTCATCAGCCCCCACCACAAACTCTGTTCCTTATCCATTGTCCCAGACTGAACCAGACTCTTCCCAACCTCGACATAAAGGCCTGCTACTTGACCTGAACCTGAAGGGACCCAATGACATTTGTCTGGTTTGGGTCGCTCTTCTAGGTCTGGCTTTTAGGCTCAGGTCGGATCGGGCAGGGTCCAGGTCAGACACACACAGTAAATATAGCATTTAGCTCTGCTGGTATGTGTCAAAAGCTGAAAAGCCTACCTGAGCTGGGAGTCAAGGAGGGAAACTCTGAGTCTGCACAGTGAGCGAGTGAGCATCTCTATGACGTCATCGCGCTCATGCTGCAGCTACTTGTAGAATCGGAATGGGAAGGTAGGTAAAGTGAACATTCCAGTGGTCGGGTAGGGCTTGGGTTGGGCTTGAGTTGGGTCGGGCGTGGGAAAAAATAGAGGGACTCGGGCCGGGTCGGGCTCGGGTCCGATGTGGTTCTGTTGGATTTGGGTTGGGTTTTTTTTTTCCTGACCTGAGCAGGCCTTTACCTCGACATCCTATTTGACCCTGAGCTGAGCTTCTGACCCCATATCCTGTCCATCACAGAGACCACAAATTTCGATGTCAATAATATCGCCCGTTCCCCCACAATGCCTCAGGTTGCCTGCTGCTGAAACTTTTTTTTTCATGCTTTTGTTACCTACAAACTCAACTATTCCAATATAAAAGCAAAATACTGCGGATGCTGGAAATCTGAAACAAAAACAAGAAATGCTGGAATCACTCAGCAGGTCTGGCAGCATCTGTGGAAAGAGAAGCAGAGTTAACGTTTCGGGTCAGTGACCCTTCTTCGGAACTCTTGTTTTTGTTTCAACTATTCCAATGCTCTCCTGCCTGGCCTCCCATCTACCACCATCCATAAAGTTGAGCTCATCCAACATTCTATTGCCTGTACCAAGTTCCATTCACTCATCAGCCACGTGCTCGGTGAACTATGTTGGCTCCTGATCTGGTAATGCCTTGATTTTAAAATTCTCATCCTTGTTTTCAAATCCTTCCATGACTTATCTCTGTAATCTCCTCTATCCTTAAAACCTTATGAGAACTCTGTTCCATGGACTCTGACCTCTTGTTCATTTCCCACTTCCTTTCCTCTGCCATTTGTGGTCGTGCCTACCGTCATCTAGGCTCTAAGCTCTGGAATTCCTTCTCCAAATTTCTTCGCCTCTCCATCTCTCTCTCTTCCTTTTAGTCTCTGCTTAAAACCTACCTCTTTGATTGAGCAGTTGGTCACCTATCCTAATGTCACCTTCTTTGGCTCTGTGTCAACTTTTGTCTGCCTATGATCTTCAGATCTTACAAAGCATCTTCAGATGTTTTACTATGTTAAAGGTGCCACATAAATTTGAGTTGTTGTGGTTTAGGAACTATGTTGGTTATGCACTACCTCCCTCTTTACTGAAGAATATTGTAGATGCCACCAACCCCTTCCCCAAATAGACCTTCCAGCACCTGCTGTCCCCAGATAAGGAACCTTGCACCCCCTCAATAGAGACTTCCCTCACATTTGCTTTCTCTCCCCATCCTTTTGCTGTCACCTTGATCCAATTATTCCTTTACACTCAAACCCTGCTTGACTTGAATACAGCGTTTGATCTTGACCCCCTTGTGTAATTCCATGGGAGGTGGACTGGTATCATAAAATGTAAGCACCTTCTTCAAAATTCATTGTTAATATATACAGCTGTTGTACTGATTCATATTCCGAATCTTATCTTTTTTGCCTTGCGAGTTGATTAGAATTTGAATTAATTATTAAACGCTGAAATGCTGAATTTGCATTCATGTAATTTTAGTTTAATATTTGTAAACATGATTGAACTTGCAGATATTGTTTTTGATCTGATTTCCAGAGCTTGGCTTGCTACTCTACTAGGTGTCTGATTATTCATTGTTAATGAGCTGAATATGTACAGAATATGCTTCTCATCTGAAACTGTTCCAGGGATAGGCATACAAGGTAAAGAGCAATATTATAAAGAACCATGCATACGTGTGTGGTACATACATAGATAGTGAAGTTGAAATACAATGGAGTATCAATCTATGACAACTTCCTTCCAATAACAGTCATTCGATGAAGCTCTTATTATTGCTTTTGAACTTTAGTATTTGTTAAGGGAAGGTCATGTCTTACTATCTTAATTGAATTTTTTGAGGAGGTAACAAGGAGGATTGATAAGGGTAGTGCAGTGGATGTGGTCTACATGGATTTTAGTAAGGTGTTTGACAACGTCCCACATGGCAGACTGGTCAGAAAAATAAAAGCCCATGGGATACAGGGGAATGTGGCAAGTTGGATCCAAAATTGGTTCAGTGACAGGAAACAAAGGGTAATGGTCGACGGATGTTTATGTGAATGGAAGGCGGTTTCCAGTGGCATTCTACAGGGCTCAGTGTTGGGTCCCTTGCTGTTTGTGATATATATTAATGATTTGGACTTAAATGTGGGAGGCATGATTCGGAAATTTGCTGATGACACAAAAATTGGCCATATAGTTGATAGTGAAGAGGATAGCTGTAGAATCCAAAATGATATCAATGCTTTGGTTGAGTGGGCAGAAAAGTGGCAAATGGATTTCAATCCGGAGAAGTGTGAGGTAATGCATTTGGGGAACACAAACAAAGTGAGGGAATACACAATAAATGGGAGGATATTGAGAGGGGTAGAAGAAGTGAGAGACCTTTGAATGCATGTCCACAGGTCCCTGAAGGTGGCAGGAAAGGTAGATAGAGTGGTAAAGAAGGCATATGGAATGCTTTCCTTTATTGGCCGAGGTATAGAATACAAAAGCAGGGATGTAACACTGGAACTATATAAAACACTGGTTAGGCCACAGCTGGAGTATTGTGTCCCATTCTGGTCACCACATTACAGGAAGGACATAATTGCTCTGGACAGAGTACAGAGGAGATTTACAAGAATGTTGCTAGGGCTTGAAAATTGCAGCTATGAGGAAAGATTGGATAGGCTAGGGTTGTTTTCCTTAGAACAGAGGAGGCTGAGAGGTGACTTAATTGAGGTGTACAAAATTATGAGTGGCCTAGATAGAGTAGACAGGAAGGACCTGGAGGTGTCAATTACCAGGGGGCACAGATTTAATGTGATTGGTAGAAGAACTAGAGGGGATGTGAGGAAAAACTCCTTCACCCAGAGGGTGGTGGGTGTCTGGAATTCACTGCCTGGATTGGTGGTGGAGGCAGAAACCATCAACTCATTTAAAAGGTACTTGGACATGCACCTGAAGTGCTGTAACCTGTAAGGCTACAGACCAGGTGCTGGAAGGTGGGATTAGATTGGGCAGCTAGTTTTTTCAGCCGGCACAGACACGATGGGTGAATGGCCTGTTTCTGTGCGGTAACTTTTCTATGGTTTTATGGTTCTACAGACAACAAAGCAAATACAATATCTGAAATTTGATTAATAAAACAATCAAATGTTATGCTTGTCAATACCTCGCAGTGATTGCAGTATGAAAGTGTATTGACCAACATATAAATTAAAGTCTGTTTCTTTACACTGTCACAAATGGCTGTAATGAGAAGTTCACTGATGTTGCCACAGAACCAGTATGTCTAGGTCCTTTGATGCATTTCTTTCATCTCTACATCTGTTCATCCCTCTAGACCTCATGATTACAAGACCATTGATGTCTTAAGGCTGTTATAAATAATGCATGACTCACAGATGGGTTTGTTGGAAATCCCACATGACAGAAAGAGACCACTTCATCAATATTTCTGCTTTTGATTTTTATATCTTCAGGAGTACATATTTCAGTTTCTTCATGCAAGGGGTCAGTGAGGCTTTTTCTTCTAATTGAATGCTGCAAGACAGTTTTCTTCCAAGCCTATTGTACTGTTGCTCTAAACACAGTTTCAAAGGTACAGACCATTCCAGTATTCTGAAAAAGTCTATGTTAAAATTAAAATCTGTTCTTACACTTATCCACCAAATGATGTAAATATTATTTATTATTATTATACAAAAGATCAGTAAATAAGAGCCTGAAAATTCTCTGGGGGTTCTCTTGGACTCCTGTTGTAACTTACATGGACTTTGCAGTTCAAAATGTTTTAAGATCACTCATGGCAGGATATAAAAGCTGCTGTCCAACATCTGGTACCGGATGTGCAGAAATTTCCTCGAACTAAATATGGGGAAGACTGAAACCATTGTCTTTGGTCCAAGCCACAAATTCTATGCCCTAGATGCAGATTGCATTCCTCTCCCTGGCAACTGTCTGAGGCAGAACCAGACTGTTCGTAACCTTGGTGTTGTACTTAAACCTGAGATGAACTCCCAACCACATATTTGTGCCATCACTAAGACTGCCTATTTCCACTTCCATAACATTGCCGCACTCCGCCCCTGCCTCAGCTCATCTGCTGTGGAAACCCTTCTCCATCCTTTTGTTAACCTCTAGCCTTGACTTTTCGAATTCACTCCTTACCACTTTCCATAAACTTAAGGTTATCCAAAACTCTGCTGCCTGTATCTTCACAGCAAATCCTGTTCACCCATCAGCCCTACATTGACTCCAGGTTAAGCAATGCCTCAATTCTAAAACTCTCATCATGTTTTCAGATCCCTCCATGGCCTCACCCTCCCATATTATTGTAAATTCCTCCAGACCTACAACCCTCCAAAACTTCAGCACTCCTCCAATTCCGGGCTCTTTGCATCACCAATTTCAATCACTCCACCGTTTGTGGCCATACCTTCAGCTGCCTAGGACCTAAGCTCTGAAATTCCCTGCCTAAGGCCTGTAGTTTAGCTGGGAAGTAGCTTCCATGTGGCTGAGGGGGAGTTGGGGGGGGCGGTGGGGGGGTGCGTGCTGTTTTGGGGTCGGACAACCCAGACGAATCTTTTTCTGAACGTCCTGCAGTTTTTGACTGCAGGACTCCTTTAATTTTTTTCTGTCAGTTTCCTGCTCACAGGCAGCCTGAATGACAGGCTGGGCGCCTTTCAGGCAAGAAAGCCTGCAGCACTGGGCTGCAGCTGAGGAGATCAGGTAAGTCTATTGGGGGTGGGCATGGGTGTTAGAGATTGTGATGGGGCCCCGATTGTGGGGTGTGGGTCCTGATGTTTGAGGGGGTGGGGGAGGAGGCAGGGGCAGGCAGTCTGATGCTGGTCGTGGGGGACCAATGTTTGTAGGAGGGGAGTAAATGGTGATCGGGGCAGCAGATTGTGGCCGGGTGGAACAGATGGTGGTTGGGCAGCAGATGGTGGTTGGGGGAGTCCAAAGTCAGTTGGTGGTAGCAGATCTTGGTCCAGGTGATTCAATATGGTCAGGGGGTGACAATGGTGGGGGAACAGCAGACAGCAGATGGACGGCACAGTGGCGCAGTGGTTAGCACCGCAGCCTCATAGCTCCAGTGACCTGGGTTCAGTTCTGCGTACTGCCTGTGCGGAGTTTGCAAGTTCTCCCTGTGACTGTGTGGGTTTCCTCCGGGTGCTCTGGTTTCCTCCCACAGCCAAAGACTTGCAGGTTGATAGGTAATTGGCCATTGTAAATTGCCCCTAGTGTAGGTAGGTGGTAGGGGAATATAGGGAAGCTGGGGATGTGGTAGAGAATATGGGATTAATGTAGGATTAGTATAAATGGGTGGTTGATGGTCGGCATGGACTCGGTGGGCTGAAGGGCCTGTTTCAGTGCTGTATCTCTCTGTGACTCTAGGTCACGGGGGTTTGATTTACTGGGTAGCTTGTTGGGTCTGTAAGAAGCACTCCTGCTCTTCCTGGCCCACAAGCAGGGCTCTAAAGAACATACCTGATGTATTCAGCCCTTCTTACCTCCTTGCGCCTGCATTCTGATGGTGGGCATCTGCACTCCTCTAATTCTGGTCTCTTGAGCAAATCTGATTTTAATCACTCCACCATTGGTGACCTTGCCTTCAGCGGTCAAGGCCCTAAGCTCTGGAATTCCTTCTCTAAGCGTTTCTACCTCTCTATCTCCTCTTCTCCTTTAGAACACTTCTTAAAACCTACCTGTTTGTGATCTGCCCTAATGCCTCCTTCTGTGGATTGGTGTCAAATTGTGCTTTATAACACTGCTGTGAAGTGCCTTCGGACATTTTATTATGTTAAAGACACTATATAAATACTAGTTGTTGTTGCTGTTGTTGCTTGATAGCTTAAGGGATGATTCTACAATCTGGTACTCCTTGTGAGGAGGATGCTCAAGGATAACACATGTCAGGAATTCCTGGTGTGTACTGATATTTTGTCTATTAATTTTAATGAAAGGAACATCATGGGTGGCATACCCATATGTGCAAATTGTGGAATCATCTATCCAGTTAATTCTACATTTTCCTTTGTGCATTATTTCCTGTTGCTGTAAGTAGGTAGTGCACCTGTTACACACCCTGACAGCTGGGTTGTGCATTGGGCACATTACCCAATATGACCAGTATTTGTGAAATGTGGAATCAAAGTACAATATTCTACAGTGGAAGCAAAAATGTAAGTTCTGATAATTGGAATTCCTTTTTTGTGCCTATTTTCCTGCATGTTTTGAATGAGATTATGATGGAACAGAAAATGCATGTGTGATTACACCTAAAGGATATGCATGCCATCACCTTCACTCCAGAATTCATTTAAAAATACTTAAGATTTACTTGAACACGTCAGAGAAAGCCTGTTGTCAGTGCCTCTGCTTTACAGGTCACAGAAATTATCAAAAATAACTCGTTTGAGTCTAATGTTTTCTTCTATAAGAATGGGGTATAGTCTAAACAAAAGGTTTCCTCTTAGAATTCTTTTCCTTTTAGTTTTATCAACTGAGAAGACCTTTAATATCTAGACAGAATCAGAATGCAAAACTAAGACCATTTCTTAATGCCTGCATGACAATGTCAATCGTTCTTTGACATTATCTCTAATACTTTTTCAGCTGTGCCCTGACTCAAGGTTAAATACTTTTCGATTTGCCTTCCTACATTTATATATTTGCAGATTTCAAGGATTAAGCTAAACTTCAGTCTGCTAGGATTGTGCTTCATTATCCCAGAATAACATCTGATTAAAGAGAATAAATCTTTTCAGCCACGCCCAAGACTTGTTAGTGTGTCTATTGTTATCTGTGCACTGAGTAGAACAATGCCCTTCCAGATCTCAACTTTAATTCTTTTTAAAAGAAAGACTTGATGATTTTCAGGCAATGAAGTACTTTTGAAGTGTAGTCACTAATGTAATCGTAGTCCAGAAGAAAACATAAGAACATAAGCAACAAGAGCATGAGTAGGTCATTTGGCCCCTCGAGCCTGCTCCGTCATTCAATAAGATCATGGCTGATCTGATTGTGGCTTTAACTCCACTTTTCTGCCTGCCTCCCATAACCCTTGATTCCCTTGGAAATCAAAAATCAAAAAAACTCAGCCTTGAATACATTTAATGACTGAGCCTCCACTGTTTTCTGGGGTAAAGAATTCCAAAGATTAACAACCCACTGAGAGAAGAAATTCCTCCTCATCACCGTCTTAACTCTGAAATTGTGCCCCCTAGTTCTTGATTCCCCCATGAGGAGAAATATCTCTCAGCATCCACCCTGGCAAGCCCCCTCAGAATCTTATATGTTTCAATAAGATCTCCTCTCATTCTTCTAAACTCCAATGAGTATCGGTCCAACCTGCTCAACCTTTTTTCATAAAACAACCCCATCATCCCAGGAATCAACCTAGTGCACCTTCTCTGAACTGCCTCCAATGCAAGTATATCCTTCTTTAAATAAGGAGACCAAAAATCTACACAGTACTTTAGGTGAGGTCTCACCAATGCCCTGTAAAATTGTAGCAAAACTTCCCTACTTTTATACTCCATTCCCCTTGCAATAAAGGCCAACGTTCCATTTGCCTTCCTAATTACTTGCTGTATCTGCATGCTAACTTTTTGTGATTCATGTACAAGGACGCCCAGATTCATCTGTACCACAGCATCCTGCAGTCTCTCTCCATTTAAAAAATATTCATCCTTTCTATTCTTTCCACCAAACTGGACAACCTCACATTTTCCCACATTATACTCCATCTGCCAAATTTTTGCCCACTCACTTAACCAATCTTAACCCTTTGCAGACTCTTTGTGTCCTCTTCACAACTTACTTTCCTGCCTATCTTCATATCATCAGCAAATTTAACTACAATACACTCAGTCCCTTCATCCAAGTCATTATTATAGATTGTAAATAGTTGAGGCCCAGTACTGATCCGCTAGTTACAGTTTGCCAGACTGAAAATGCCCCATTTATCCCAACTCTCTTAGTTTAGTTTTAGAGATACAGCACTGAAACAGGCCCTTCAGCCCACTGAGTCTGTGCCGCCCATCAACCACCCATTTATACTAATCCTACACTAATTCCATATTCCTATCACATCCCCACCTGTCCCTATATTTCCCTACCACCTACCTATACTAGGGGCAATTTATAATGGCCAATTAACCTATCAACCTGCAAGTCTTTGGCATGTGGGAGGAAACCGGAGCACCCGGAGGAAACCCACGCAGACACAGGGAGAACTTGCAAACTCCACACAGGCAGTTCCCAGAATTGAACCCGTGAGGCTGCGGTGCTAACCACTGCGCCACTGTGCTGCCCGGCTCTGTTTTCTGTTAGTTAGCCAATCCTCTATCCATGCTAATATATTACCTCCAACACCATGAGCTCTTATCTTGTATCTTTATGTAGCACCTTATTGAATGCCTTTTGAAAATCCAAATACACTACATCTACTGGTTCCCCTTTTTCTGCTCTGCTTGTTACATCCTCAAAGAACTCTAATAAGTTTGTCAAACACATGATTTCTCTTTCATAAAGTGGTCTTGACTGCCTGATTTTATGTGCTGCTACTACTTACCTTCCGGGAACGGAGTGGACCTGTGGGGAGAACACCGAGCAAGAGAAGAGGATAAATTGAGTCCGAGGATCGAGGCCCAGCCACTTACCTTCCGGGAGCGGAGAGGAGCGAACTTGTGGGGAGAACGTCGAGTGAAAGAAGAGGATAAATTGAGCCTGAGGATCGAGGCCCAGTCACTTGCAGTCCAGGCGCGCCAGAGTTTGAAAATAACGTCAACAGTGACATCAGAGGAAAGCTGCAAGGTGATTGGCTGGTGAGTAACAGCTGTTGGTGCCTGAAAATAGCTTAAAAAGATCAGGGGAAAGTTCTTTCTTTAAACCTACCCTGTAAGTGATAAGGTTAGTATTACTAAAGTGTGTTTTTTTAAATTAGTGTAATTTATTAAGGACTTTAGATTGTAGTGGATAGTGTTTGGAGTAGAACAAGGCCCCTAGTGTAATTAGTATTTTTTAATTAAAGGGAGTAACTGAGTAATCTGAAAGTAAGTCATGGCAGGACAGTTCGCAGCCGTGATATGCTCCTCCTGCGCTATGTGGGAAATCAGGGATACTTCCAGTGTCCCTGACAACCATGTGTGCAGGAAGTGTATCCATCTGCAGCAACTGGCTACCCGCATTACAGTGCTGGAGTTGCGGGTGGTTTCACTGTGGAGCATCCGTGATGCTGAGGACATCATGGATAGCACATTTAGCGAGATGGTCACACCGCAGGTAATGGCTGCACAGGCAGAAAAGAGATGGGTGACCGCCAGGCAGAGTAGTAGGTGCAGGCAGGTAGTGCAGGAGTCCCCTGTGGCCATTCCCCTCTCAAACAGATATACTGTTTTGGATAGTCTTGGTGGGGATGGCTTCCCAGGAAAAAGCAGCAACAGCCAAGTTCGTGGCACCATGGATGGCTCTGCTACACAGCAGGGGTGGAAAAAGCCTGGGAGAGCCATAGTGAGAGGAGATTCAATTGTAATGGGAACAGACAGGTGTTTCTGTGGCCACAAACGAGACTCCAGGATGGTAATTTGCCTCCCTGGTGCTAGGGTCAAGCATGTCTCGGAGCGGCTGCAGGACATTCTGAAAGGGAAGGATGAACAGCCAGTGGTCATGATGCATGTCGGTACCAAGGACATAGGTAGAAAAAGGGATGAGGTCCTCCAAGATGAATTTAAGGAGTTCGGAGCTAAATTAAAAAGCAGGACCTCAAAGATAGTAATCTCAGGATTACTTCCTGTGCCACGTCTTAGTGAGTATAGGAACAGGAGAATAGAGCAGATGAATGCGTGGCTGGAGAAATGGTGCAGGAGGGAGGGATTTCGATTCCTGGGACATTGGGACCGGTTCTGGGGAAGGTGGGACCTGTACAAGCGGGACTGGTTACTCCCAGGCAGGACCAGAACCAATGTCCTCACGGGGGCGTTTGCTAGTGCTGTTGGGGAGGATTTAAACTAGAATGGCAGGGGGATGGGAACCTGAGCGGGGAGACTGAGGAGGAGGAAACAAGGATAGAAATGAAAGACAGGAAACAAAAAGGCAAAAGTGGAAGGCATAGAAATCAAGGGCAAGAAACAAATAGGGCCACAGTGCGAAATAATGCTAAGATGACGAAGAATATTAAAAAGACAAGCCTAAAGACATTGTGTCTCAATGCGCAGGGTATTCACAATAAAGTAGGCAGATTAACCGCACAAATAGATGTATATGGATACGACATGGTTGCGATTATGGATACATGGCCGCAGGGTGACCAAGGATGGGAACTGAGCATCCAAGGGTATTTAATATTTAGGAAGGACAGGCAAAAAGGGAAAGGAGGTTGAATAGCATTGTTAGTAAAAGAAGAAATCAATACAATAGTGAGGAAGGATATTAGCTCAGAGAATCCTGATGTGGAATCTGTATGGGTGGAGCTAAGAAACACCAAGGGGCAGAAAATGTTGGTGGGGGTTGCATATAGACCCCCAAACAGCAGTGGTGATGTAGAGGATGGCATTAAACAGGAAATTAGAGACGCATGCAATAAGGGTGCAACTGTAATTATGGGTAACATTAATCTATATATAGATTGGGCAAACCAAATTAGCAATAATACTGTAGAGGAGGAATTCCTGGAGTGTGTACGTGATGGTTTTTTGGACCAATACATTGAGGAACCAACTGGAGAACAAGCCATCCTAGACTGGGTATTGTGTAATGAGAAAGAATTGAATTAGTTAACAATCTTGTTGTGCCGGGTCCCTTGGGGAAGAGCGACCATAACATGATAGAATTCTTCATTAAGATGGAGAGTGAGAGAGTTGATTCCGAGACTGGGGTCCTGAATCTAAATAAAGGAAACTATGAAGGTATGAGGCGTGAGTTGGCTATGATAGATTGGGGAACGTTACTTAAAGGGTTGACAGTGGATAGGCAATGGCTTGCATTTAAAGAGGGCATGGATGAATTACAACAATTGTTCATTCCTGTCTGGCACAAAAATAAAACAAGAAGGGTGGCTCAACCGTGGCTTATAAAAGAAACTAGGGATAGTATTAGATCCAAGGAGGAGAAATATAAAATGGCCAGAACAAGCAGCAAACCTGAGGATTGGGAGCAGTTTAGAATTCAGCAAAGGAGGACAAAGGGATTGATCAAGAAGGGGAAAATAGAGTTTGAGAATAAACTTGCAGAGAACATAAAAACTGACTGTAAACGCTTCTATAGACATGTGAAGAGAAAAAGATTAGTGAAGACGAATGTGGGCCCCTTACAGTCAGAAACGGGGGAATTTATAATGAGGAACAAAGAAATGGCAGTCCAATTAAATGCATACTTTCATTCCGTCTTCACAAAGGAGGACACAAATTACCTCCCAGAAATGTTGGGGAATATAGGGTCCAGTGAGAAGGAGGAACTGTATGAAATCAGTATCAGTCGGGAAATGATGTTAGGGAAATTGATGGGATTAAAGGCCAATAAATCCCCAGGGCCTGATAATCTACATCCCAGAGTACTTAAGGAAGTGGCTTTAGAAATAGTAGATGCATTGCTGGTCATTTTTCAAAATTCTATAGCCTCATGGAACAGTTCCAACGGATTGGAGGGTAGCTAATGTAACCCAACCAATTAAAAAAAGGAGGTAGAGAGAAAACAAGGAATTATAGACCGGTTAGCCTGACATCAGTAGTGGGGAAAATGCTAGAGTCCATTAGAAAAGATGTAATAGCAGAGCACTTGGAAAACAATGACAGGATTGGACAAAGTCCACATGGATTTACAAAAGGGAAATCATGCTTGACAAATCTACTGGAATTTTTTGAGGATGTAACTCGTAGATAAGGGACAACCAGTGGATGTGGTGTATTTGGACTTTCAGAAGGCTTTCGAAAAGGTCCCACATAAGAGATTAGCGTGCAAAATTAAAGTACATGGGATTGGGGGTAAGGTACTGACATGGATAGAGAACTGGTTGGCAGACAGGAAACAAAGAGTAGGAATAAACAGGCCTTTTTCCGAGTGGCAGTCAGTGACTAGTGGGGTACCGCAGGGATCAGTGCTGGGATCCCAGCTATTCCCATTGTATATTAATGACATAGATAAGGGAATTAAATGTAATATATCCAAGTTTGCAGATGGCACAAAGCTGGGCAGGAGCGTGAGCTGTGAGGAGGATGCAGAGAAGCTCCAGTGTGATTTGGACAGGTTGAGTGAGTGGGCAAATACATGGCAGATGCAGTATAAATGTAGATAATTGTGAGGTTATCCACTTTGGTGGCAAAAGCAGAAAGGCTGATTATTATCTGAACAGTGATAGATTGGGAAAGGGGGAGGTGCAGCGAGACCTGGGTGTTCTTGTGCACCAGTCGCTGAAAGTAAGCATGCAGATGCAACAGGCAGTTAAGAAGGCAAATGGTATGTTGGCCTTCATAGCGAGAGGATTCAAGTACAGGAACAAGGATGTTTTGCTGCAATTATGCAAGGCCTTGGTGAGACCACATCTGGAGTATTGTGTGCAGTTTTGTTCTACTTATCTGAGGAAGGATGTTCTTGCTATGGAGTGAGTGCAGTGAAGGTTAACCAGACTGATTCCTGGGATGGCAGGACTGACATATGAAGAGAGTTTGGGTTGATTAGGCTTGTATTCGCTAGAGTTTAGAAGAATGCGAGGGGATCTCATAGAAACCTACAAAATTCTAACAGGACTGGACAGACTAGATGCAGGAAGGATGTTCCCAATGGCGGGGGAGTCCAGGACCAGGGGTCACAGTCTAAGGATAAGGGGTAAGCCATTTAGGACTGAGATGAGGAGAGATTTCTTCACCCAGAGAGTGGTGAATCTGTGGAATTCTCTACCACGGAAAGCAGTTGAGGCCAAATCATTAAATATATTCAAGAAAGAGTTAGATATAGTTCTTAGGGCTAATGGGATCAAGGGATATTGGGAGAAAGCGGGAACAGGTTACTGAGTTTGGATGATCAGCCACGATCGTATTGCATGGTGGAGCAGGCTCGAAGGGCCGAATGGCCTACTCCTGCTCCTATTTTTCCATGTTTCTACTTCCTTAATAATGGATTCTGCATTTTCTTAATGACAGATGTTAGGTTAACATGGCCTGTAGTTTGCTGAAATAAAAAAAAATGCTGGAAATACTCAGCAGGTCTGGCACTATCTGTGGAGAGAGAAGCAGAGTTAATGTTTCAGGAAAGTGACCTGCTTTGTGTCTCCCTGCTTTCGTGAATAGAGGTGTTTGCAGTTTTCCAATCTACTGGGACCTTTCTAGAATCTAGGGAATTTTGGAAGATCACAACCAATGCATCCAGTATCTTTGCATCCACTTCTTTTAAGACAGTAGGATGCAGGCCGACAGGCCCAGGGGACTTGTCAAACTAGTCCCATTAGTTTTCCTGGTACTTTTTCTTTTATGTTTATAAGCTCTGTCCTTTCCTGGCACACTCTGATTATCATTACTCATATCATTACCCTGAACTATAGCCTTGTCCTTCTCTTTAACGTTCCATATCCCCCCTCACATGAACCCTCCCCCAAGCTATTTAATTTAAAGCCCTGTCTTACAGCCTTAGTTATATGATTCAGCAGACACTAGTCCCAGTGTGGTTCACATGAAGTCTGTCCCAATGGTACAGCTCCCTCTTTCCCCAATACTGGTGCTAGTGCCCCATGAATTGAAACCCATTTCTCCCACACCAATCTTTGAGCCTCACAGTCAACTGTCTAATCTTATTTATTATGCCAATTTGCTCGTGGCTCAGGTAATAATCCAGAGATTATTATCTTTGTGGTTCTGCTTTTTAATTTGTTCTAGGTGCTGATGCTCCCGCAGCAGAACCTCTTTTTTAATCCTACATAATAGGTACATGTTGTGCACGGAATGAGCCGTGATGAAATAAAAGGGTTGAGTGTATTCATGAAAGTGGAAGAATTATGAATTTAAAAAGCCAATGCTAAACAAAGCCACAAGAACATAGACACTCATACAGCCAAAATGGAGTAGTGTTCATGTGATCCCTCCTGTACTGGAAATAAACAAACTTGTCTGCCATGATGGAACTCATTCACCTTGTTTGAAATAGCTCTGAGAAAGCCCCATTGAAACTGAAAGGAGGAGAATCACATATTAATGACTCTTACTGACATGAATGGATTAACAAAGGATGCTGGAGACAGTTTAAATCACAACCGAAACCAGAATGAATAGGTGTGAAGTAACCATATCATATCAGAAAGGTGCCCATCCAGACATAGGAACATAGGAACAGGAGTAGGTTGTTCAGCCCATCGAGCCTGTCCTGCTGTTCAATACGATCATAGCTGATCATCCACGTCAATGCCTTTTTCCCACACTATCCTCATATCCCCTTAGGTCATTGGTATTTATAAATCTGTCAATCTCTGCTTTAAACATACTCAATGACTGAGCTTCCACAATCCCCTGGGGTACAGAATTCCAAAGATTCACAGTCCTCTGAGTAAAGAAATTTCTCCACATCTCTGTCCTAAGTGGCTTCCCCCTTATGTTGAAATTGTGTCCCTTGGTTCTAGACTCCCCAACCAGGGAAAACATCTTACCTGAATCTACCCTGTCTATCCCTTTAAGTATTTTGTAGGTTTCAATGAGATCACCTCTCATTCTTCAAAACTCTAGAGAATACAGGCCCAGTTTCACCAATCTCTCTTCATAGGACAGTCCTGCCATCTGAGGAACAAGACTGGTTAACCTTTGTTGCACTCCCTCTATGGCAATAATATCCTTCCTAAGGTAAGGGGATAAAAACTGCATACAGTACTCCAGGTACAATCAATAGATAGCCATGGATTCCATGTCCTGGTCCATTGTGTGGCCACACCAGTAGAGAAGACCATGTGCCTCCTAACTCTAATTAGAAACTCTAATGTGATGGATTTTTACCTTAAAAGGTAGGCCCCTGGAGAGAGAGGGGAGATCAGGCCAAAACCTTCAGAAAGCAGTTCATCTGGAGGCTGTGGAAAGAGATCCAACCAAGCAAGAAAGAAGCCCTGCTGCTAATTCTACACTTTAACTTGCTGCAGCAGAGAACTTAAAATGATCACTACCTCCAGTCTGAAATTTAACCGCCAGAAAATCTATAACATCTCAACAAGTTCAAGACTACAAATACCCAGGTCTGCACCTTTAAAAGGGACTGTCCTCCTGAGAAAATTCACCAGGTTTACTGTAAACCACCAACATCTACCTCACTTTGAACTTTAAACCACTCACCCTTTTTCCTCTCTATCTATCTATTCTTGTGAATGTCTGTGCAAGTGAATGTGTATGTGGGTGAGGTTGTGACAATTTTGGGAATTGTGTAAAAATAAATTTAATAAAGTTATTTTTTTAACCTGCAAAAAAAGCTGTCATTTTTCCGTTTATTTAACCCTAAAAACACTCAGGGACTAACTCATCATTTTAAACGAAACACATTGCAGTTAGTTGGGAGAAGAACAGTTGGAATCTCCCATATCCCTTTCCACCTACCCATAACAAATATAATAAGGTGTTTTTCACAAAATTATAAATCCATTATTTTTAAATGGTATACAATTTTGTTGTCTTTGGTGTGCAGAGTAAATCTTCCCTAAGAGCAGACTTACCCCAAAATAAGATTCATGCTTTCCTTTCACAGAATCTTTGTGTTTTGTTTTAACATTATTGGTCTAGTTATCTCTAAATGTTACTACACAAAGCTTAGATTTTCACATAATTACATCCATAGGGCAGAAACAAGAATCAAAATATCTTTTTGAAATGAATGCTTTCACACAGCTGATTCACTTTAGTGCAGCTCTAAGGAAATAGAGCCAGATTTTGCAGAGCATGTAATGGCAGCTGCTGATAGTTAGACTGACCCTTCCATCCTCCAGCTCAAAAAAAATTTGCTAACAAAGTTGCTGAAGGTGTGAGCTGATAATGTAGTAGTGTGAAAAACACAGCAGCTATGACCTGAGTGAACAGGGCAGCCAACTTGGTATCTCTCGAAGAGATATAAGGATTGGGAAATAACAAAGAAAGAATTGTGAAAGGAGGTGAATTTGAGTGGGTGAATTCAATGTCAAATCATGCACAGAAAGTGAAATAAAATGAGGGAAAGAAAGATTGGATTGAAAGAGAGAAGATAGAGACAGAAAGGTAAAGAAAGAAAATAATGGGCTGACATTTATACTCTCACCACTGAAATCAGCGGCAGGTGAAAACAATGGCTGCCCACACGTCATGAAACTGCCACGATCCTCAGCGCAGCAGCTCACAATAACCATGAAATTAATTACTTGCCCTCTCCCCTGACAAAATACTTACCTTGTCCACCTGATCTTCCCCTCCCAAAGTGCATGAACCTTAACCTAAAACCCTTCCCACCATCCCATGCACCAATGAGTCACCTTGACCCCGTTTCCCCCGCACCCCCCCACCCCCCACCTGCACTGGGAAACTTATCACCTCCCCCCTCCCCACCAGTATTCTGCTTCGTTTCCCTGAATGGGGATCCAAAGGTGAGGCAGGCAGTGAATGCCATTTTTGGGAAGCTAATGGCAAAGCGGCACAAATTGGACATCTATTGTACTGACAGAATGAGGGGAGTGGAGGAGTAGTACACACAGAGGGCTGAATTTTACCAGCCCCTCAATGTTGTGGGTTGTGGTGCGGAGGCCGATAAAATTCTGAGGGGTGGGGCCCGCCTCGACCCGTGACATAGAGAAGGGCCCGCCGCATATTACCGGTGTGGCCCCCCATGCCTGGCGCTGGGCCCATTTGTTTCCATATTTAAATTAATCTAAATTATATGTAAATGTACTTACATGCAGGTGCCACACGGACTTCCAAGGTGAGAACCTGGCGGGGAGGGGGAGGAATAAAATTTTCAGGATGGGAGGGGTGAAGGAGCGGGGGAAACAATTTTGCTTGGATGTGGGGATGGTGGGAAGGGGTTGAAGGGCAAAAGATTGAAGGTTGGGGGAAAAAGTTTGGGTATTTGAAAAAGCCAATTGTTGGTCATTCGGGCAATGAAATAATCATTGGGGGTGTTGGGGATGGGCCTCCATATCGTCATTACTTCTTCATAATAAATTGCACTTAGGTACCTTTAAATAAGGGAATTAATTGTAAGGGCTTAAAGCCCTTTAAAAATGTCGCTGGTACCTGTGCGGTGGTGCCGGACAGCGTTGCTGGGAATGCAGCGACGCCCCCTCTATTTAAATGAGCCCATATGCGTAATATCACAGGGGCTCAGGGACGGTATATCCACGCGGGATGCACGCGGCCATCAGAGTAGCTGCGGTGCACTCGTAAAATTTAGTCCAGAACAATGAGGTGCTTGAGCTGTAGAAATGTCAGAATGCTGAGGGGGTTGAGCTGTGTAGTGTCAGAATGATGGAGGGGGTTGAGGTGGATTAATGATAGAATGGTGAGGGGATGGACCTTTAGTAATGACAGAATGATGAAAGGGATGAGCTGTAGTAATGCAAGAAAGATGATGGGGTTGATATTAATGAAGGAATGCTAAGGGGCTTGAGCTGTTGTAATGTCAGAATGATTATGGAGTTGAGATGTAGTAATGACAGAATGTTGGGACGTTTGAGCTGTAGAAATGATAGAATGATGAAAGGGATGAGATTTAGTAATGATATAATGATGAGGGGTGTGAGCTGTTGTAATGTGAGAAATTTGACGCAGGTGAGATGTAGCAATGTCAGAATGGTGATGGGGGTTAAGATTTGGCCATGACAGAATGATGAGTAGATTGACCTTAAGTAGTGTTGGAATGATGAGGGGATTGAGCTATAGCAATGTCAGAATGATGAGAGGATTGATCTATCGTAATGTTAGAATAAAGAGGGGGTTGAGCTGTAGTAATGGCAGAATAATGAGGGGGTTTGAGCTGTTGTGATTTCAGAATGATAAAAGGGTTGAGTGTATTCATGACAGAATGATGAGGGGATTGAGCCTAGTAATGTCAGAATGATGAGTGGATTGACCTGTGGTAAGGACAGAATGATGAGTGGGTTGACCTGTAGTAATGTAAGCATGATGAGGGGTTTGAGCTGTAGTAATGTCTGAATGGTGAGAGGGTTGATCTGCAGCTGTTATGAAGGTGCTATTGTTTTTTTTTGTTAAAATATTTTTGAGGAATTCAAGAGGGCACTGAAAGAACTAGTTTGGCAACAATGTTTACTTGTTGTCACATGACTCAAGTTAAAAATTGAACAGAAACCCTGGTAACAGGGGAAGATGTGGACAGAGAAGTCATTTGCGGCCCTTGATTGGCCAAGCCCAGGAAGCAGCAGCGTGCACCTGAGAGAGCAGAAAAACTCACAAGCTCTTGGTTGTAGTGTCAGTGTGTTTTACCTTCTGGAGTGAGCGCCTGATAAAGTTAGCCTGCTGATGAAGAAGTAAAGGAAGGAGAGAAGACCACAACCCAGCTCGCTTTCCAGCATCTCTAAAAGACCCTGAGAAGTCCACTGTGTCAATTAATCTCATCTCCTGTCTTTGAGGAAAAACCTGCTGGACTGGTTCTCAACGCCGCCTGAAAAGAACTGTTCTAAAAAATCTCAGTGATCCATCTACGTGTACTCAGAGGCTAGACTATATGCCAATTTTGGAACAACATTCCTCATCTGCTGTTTTCTTCAAAAATGAGCAGGTAATCAGGCCAAGTGTTTTTTTTTTGTCTGCAACAGAGCTCTGCATTTAAAAAATCCCTTTTATTTTTCTGGTTATCCAGTGAGCGTGTGTGGGTGTTTGTGTGTATGTGCACATGCGTGCAAGTGTGAGGATTTAAAAGGGATTTAAAAATTTTAAATGTTCTCATGAAGGGTCACTGACCTGAAACGTTAACTCTGCTTCTCTCTCCACAGATGCTGCCAGACCTGCTGAGTATTTCCAGCATTTCTTGTTTTTACTTTAAAATTTAAATCTGTGCGCTTATGCTTTACTTCATTATTGGTTAAGACTTGTTTTAAAATAAACTGATGATTTTGTTGTTTGTTAAGAATCCTGGTTAGTGTGTTTTATTCTAGGAA
The DNA here is from genome assembly GCF_036365525.1 of Heterodontus francisci. Classification (NCBI taxonomy): domain Eukaryota; kingdom Metazoa; phylum Chordata; class Chondrichthyes; order Heterodontiformes; family Heterodontidae; genus Heterodontus; species Heterodontus francisci. Next base: position 219,422,023 of record NC_090371.1, read on the forward strand.
AAATAGAATATACAATTGACCGTATGGGTAAGTGGGAAAATTTAAAAATATATGTTGTGATGCTTGAGAAGTGGGACTAGAATAAAGAGTGCACTCCTCCCGCCTCGGTCGTAACATATTAATTAGGGGCTCTCTTTCCAGGATAAACGTAATGCCAATGACGTACAATCGTAAGTGGGGTAATGATAATTGGAGAAGGAAAAATAAAAAGAACCAGGTTTCTTGCATAATAGAGTAAAGTCCACACCACTGGAATGTCTTTAACAGTTGCTGCGACCTTTCTAGGGAAGGAGGATGTATCCCTGAGTGATTTGAGGAACTTAACCAAGGTTAAACTAAAGGATTTGGCAGGACTGTTGGTGTTAGAGTTAAAACCAGGAGCTAAGAGAGCAGATGTAATTGAAGTAATAGCCCAGTATTTACAATTGGAAGAAGAAGAAAGTAAACCAGAGGGTAGTGCAGTTGAATTAGCTAAAATTCAGTTACAGATGAGGCAGCTTGAACTTGACAAAGAAAAAAAAAAGCAATTGAAATAAAAAAAACTTGAGGTTGAGCTTGAAAGAGAATTGACAATTAAAAAAAACTTGACTTGATAGAGAGGAAAAGAAGAGAAAGGGAATACCAGATTAGAAAAATAGAACTAAGACAAAGGAGTGGTCTTGACTCCAGTGAAAGTTCTGGTCAGGAAAGATCTGACTCCAGCTGAGGACCGAGTGGAAAGCTATTTAAATTTGTGCACGCTGTCCCTAATTTTGAGGAAAGACACAGAGAGGCATTTTCATTTCATTTGAAAAGATAGCCAAACAGATTAAGTGGTGAAAGGAAAGCTGGACACTGCTTATGCAAAGAAGGTTGATGGGCAGAGTTTATGCCATGCTTTCTGAGGAGGTTTCTGTAGATTATGAGATGACAAAAAAGGCTATTCTTGCTGTATATGTGTTAGTCCCTGAAGCGTACAGACAGAAATTTTGGAACCTCCGGAGATTGTCTGGGCAGACTTATATAGAATTTGAGGGGGTAAAGCAAATTAATTTTGATTATTGGATGCTGGCACTAAAGATGGAAGCCATGTATGAGAACCTTAGGGAACTAATTCTTCTGGAAGAATTTAAAAATTCACTCCCTCCGTTAGTAAGAATCCATGTAGAGAACCAGAAGGTTTCAACGGCCAGAAAGGCAGTGCAAATTGCTGATGATTATGAGCTTGTGTATAAGCTCAAACCCTTTGTCTGTCACCACCACAAAGCCGAGAAGGATAGAAGGTCTTAGAGGGGGAAGGCAAGTAGCTGGGGTAAAGAAGGGAGAGCTGGGAATGCCCGGGATCTCCTCCTCAGGCCAGAAAGGAAGGTGCTGAGGTTGGAAGTGAGGTCTGCAAGCCTAAATGTTACCATTGTCACAAGGTGGGACATCTTTGTGCAGAATGCAGGAAGTTGCGAGGTAAAGCCGTGTTGCACAAGACCAATGCAGTGAAATGGGCCCTGAATTGGAGAACAATAGATCAGGCTGTAGCTCTGACTGTAGCTATAAAGCTAAATACAAAAACCACTGTGAGTACAGTTATAGTGAATAAGATACCCGAGAGTTGTAGGGAATTCTTGTCAAAAGGAAAATTAACTCCTTATCACTCAAGTGAGGCAGGCAAACTTGTAGTTATACTTAAGGATACAGGAGCTACTCATACTCTTTTGCTGGGGCAAGGCATAACATTTCCACCAGAGGGTGCACTGAATGCTAAGCGTTTAGTGACTGGTATCAGCGGGGTGTATATACCCGTACGTTTGTATCGGCTGCACCTAGAGTGTGACCTAACGTCTGGAACAGTAACTGTAGGAATTCTCCATAGTTTGCCAGTAGATGGAGTTGACCTACTCCTGGGGAATGATATGGCCGGAGTGAAAGTAATAGCTTCTCCTGTAGTCAAGGAAAAACCAAGTGAGGTTAAAGAGGCAGAACAGTTACAGGAGAAAGTTCCAGGAATTTTTCCTTCTTGTATTGTAACCCGAGCATGGCTAAACAAGTTCCATTGTTGGAGGTAAAATTGGCACCACTGTCACATAGCTGAATATCTGAAACTTTTTTTTGGAGAATTGGATAATCCAAAGGAAATGTATAACATGTCTTCTCTGATCACTGATCAGCAAGCTGATCCAGAGTTAAATAAAGTGACACAATCAACTCTAACAGAAGCTGAGAAAAAAGGAGTTCCAGAAGGCTATTATATTAAAGATGGGGTTCTGATGAGGAATCGAAGACCTCCTCACAGACCTGCGGCTGAAGAATGGATGGTAGTTCATCTGATAGTGGTACCACCGAAGTATCGCCAGGAACTATTCAGGATGGCACATGGAATTCCTATAGTGGGACATGTGGGGATCTGGAAGACCCAATCACGTATAGGTCAACACTATTACTGGCCAGGCCTTTCCAAGGACGTGGTGCAGTTTTTGTAAAATATGCCATACGTGCCAGATTGTGGGAAAACCGCAACCTGCCATAAAACCAGCACCTCTAATTCCCATACCAGTTTTTGGGGAACCATTTAGTCGGGGGTCAGTAGACTGTGTAGGACTCATATCGAAAACAAAAGTGGGACTGAGTGAGACCAGCGGTGTTTAAAAAGAGCAGCGATAGCGGGAAAGAAGGAGACTGAGTGAGAACGGCGGTGTTTAAAAAGAGCAGTGACAGCGGGAAAGAAGGAGACTGAGTGAGACCTGCGGTGTTTAAATAGAGCAGCGACAGTGGGAAAGAAGGAGACTGAGTGAGACTGGCGGTGTTTAAATAGAGCAGCGACAGCTGGAAAGAAGGAGACTGAGTAAGACCGACGGTGTTTAAAAAGTGCAGAGACAGCGGGAAAGAAGGAGACTGAGTGAGACCGGCGGTGTTTAAAAAGTGCAGCGACAGCGCGCCTGAGTTTTGAAAAAAAAACAACAGTGACATCACAGGAGAGCTGCGAGGATGTTGAAAATAAAACCTCTGGTGATAAGGTGAGTACAACTAAAGTGTTTTTTTTTAAGGACTTTAGATTGGAGTGGGTAGAACAAGGCCCCTAGTATAATTAGTATTTTTTAATTAAGGGAGTAACTAATTAACCTAAGGGTAGGTCATGGCAGGAGAACTCAGCACCGTGATCTGCTCCTCCTGCGCTATGTGGGAAATCAGGGATTCTTCCAGTGTCCCTGGTGACTATGTGCGCAGGAAGTGTATCCAGCTGCAGCTACTGGCTACCCGCATTACGGAGCTGGAGCTGCGGGTGGATTCACTGTGGAGCATTCGCGATGCTGAGGAAGTCGTGGATGTGAGGTGGTCACACCGCAAGTAATGGCTGCACAGGCAGAAAAGAGATGGGTGACCATCAGATGGAGTAGTAGGCGCAGGCAGGTAGTGCAGGAGTCCCCTGTGGCCATCCCCCTGTCAAACAGATATACCGCTTTGGATACTGTTGAGGGGGATGACCTCCCAGGGGAAAGCAGCAAAAGCCAAGTTCGTGGCAACACGGAGGGCTCTGCTGCGCAGCAGGGGAGGAAAAGGGTTGGAAGAGCTATAGTAATAGGGGATTCTATCGTAAGGGGTGCAGATAGGTGTTTCTGTGGCCACAAATGAGACTCCAGGATGGTATGTTGCCTCCCTGGTGCTAGGGTCAAGGATGTCTCGGAGCGGCTGCAGGACATTCTGAAAGAGGAGGCTCAGCAGCCAGAGGTCGTGGTCCAAATTGGTACTAACGACATAAGCAGGAAAAGGGATGAGTTCCTGCAAAGTGAATATAGGGAGTTAGGCAGAGGGTTAAAAAGCAGGGCCTCTAGGGTTGTAATCTCAGGATTACTCCCTGGGCCATGTGCTAGTGAGGGTAGGAATAGGAGGATTAGGCAAATGAATGCATGACTGTAGAGCTGGTGTAGGCGGGAGGGCTTCAGCTACTTGGATCATTGGGATCTCTTCTGGTGCAGAGGTGACCTGTACAAGAAGAACGGGTTGCATCTAAACTGGAAGGGGACCAATATCCTTGCGGGGAGGTTTGCTAGCACTACTTGGGAGGGTTTAAACTAGTCTTGCAGGGGGGTGGGACCCAAAGTAGTAGTCTCTCAGATGAGATAGTTTAGACAAATGTAGTGGTTAAAGCAAGCAAGTCCAGTAGGCAGGCCGGGCAGGGGCAGGACAGGGAGTGTGGAAGGTCTGATAGGCGAAACTGCATTTACTTTAATGCAAGAAGCCTTACAGGTAAGGCAGATGAACTCAGAGCATGGATCATTACATGGGATTGTGATATTATAGCTATTACGGAAACGTGGTTGAGGGATGGGCAGGGCTGGCAGCTCAATGTTCCGGGGTACCAATCTTTCTGGCGTGACAGAGGTGGAGGTAAGAGAGGAGGGGGAGTTGCACTATTGATTAGGGAGGACATCACGGCAGTACTTAGAGAGGATATCCTGGGGGAATGTCCAGCGAGGCCATATGGGTAGAACTGAGAAATAAGAAAGAGGTGATCATTTTGATGGGATTATACTATGGGCCCCCCAATAGTCAGAGGGAAGTGGAGGAGCATGTATGTAGGGAAATCACAGATAGGTGTAGGAATTACAGGGTTGAAATTGTAGGTGATTTTAACTTCCCTAACATTGACTGGGACTGCCTTAGTGCTAAGGGACCATTTGGGGAAGAATTTAAGTGTGTCCAGGATACTTTTCTGAAGCAGTATGTGGATGGCCCTACTAGAGAAGGGGCTACACTCGACTTCTTCTTCGGAAATGAGGATGGGCAGGTGGTTGATGTGTCAGTGGGGGAGCACTTTGGGACCAGTGACCATAACTCTATTAGCTTCAAGATAGTTATGGAAAAGGATAGGACTGGTCCTCAGGTTGAAGACCTAAATTGGGGGAAGGCCAATTTCGATGGTATCAGACAGGAACTCTCAAAAGTTGAATGCGAGAGACTGTTTACAGGGAAAGGGACGTCTGGCAAGTGGGAGGCTTTTGAAAGTGAAATAGGAAGAGTTCGGGGCTGGCATGTTCCTGTTAGATGGAAAAGCAAGGCTGGCAAGTTTAGGGAACCTTGGTTGATGAAGGACATTGACGGTCTGGTCAGGACAAAGAAGGAGGCATATGTCAGGTATAGGCAGGTGGGATTGAGCGAGTGCCTCGAGGAGTATAGGGGATGTAGGAGTACACTTAAGAAGGAAATTGGGAGGGCAAAAAGGGGCCATGAAATTTCCCTGGCAGATAAGATAAAGGAGAATCCTAAAAGATTCTATAAGTATATTAAGAGTAAAAGGGTAGCTAGGGAGAGAGTAGGTCCCCTTAAGGATCAGTGTGGCAATCTATGTGTGGAGCCACGGGAAATGGGCGAGGTCTTAAATGAATATTTCTCGTCCGTATTTACCGTGGAGAAGGTCATGGAAGCAAGTGGGAGGGAACACCGAAATCCTGGAGCATATCAACATTACAAAGGAGGAGGTGTTGGAGGTTTTGAAGTGCATTAAGGTGGATAAATCCCCAGGGCCTGACTAGGTGTATCCTAGGATGCTATGGGAAGCAAGGGAGGAGATTTCTGGGGCCCTGGCAGAGACTTTTGTATCATCGTTAGCCACGGGTGAGGTACCGGAAGACTGGAGGATAGCTAACGTGCCTTTATTTAAGAAGGGCAGCAGGGATAAGCCAGGGAACTACAGGCCGGTGAGCCTTACATCAGTGGTGAGAAAGGTATTGGAAGGGATTCTGAGAGACAGGATTTATATGCATCTGGAAAGGTATGGTCTGATTAGGGATAGTCTGCAGGGCTTTGTGCATGGGAAATCATGTCTCATGAATTTGATTGAGTTTTTTGAGGAGGTGACCAAGAGGATTGATGAGGGCAGGGCGATGGACGTTGTCTACATGGACTTTAGCAAGGCCTTTGACAAGGTCCTGCATGGTAGGCGGGTCCAGAAGGTTCGAACACATGGGTACTTGAATGAGCAAGGCATAGAGGGATATGGAATTAATGCAGGCAGGTGGGATTAGTACAGATAGGCATTATGGTCGGCATGGACATGGTGGGCCGAAGGGCCTGTTTCTATACTGAACGACTCTATGACTCTATATACTCACTTATGGATATGGCTACTTGATTCCCAATGGCCATTCCCTTGAGGACAATTTCTGCTATGTTGTGGTAGAGAAGTCAACCCAGTTCTTCACTAGATTGAGGTTCAGTCGGATCAAGGTTCCAATTTTATGTTTAAAATTTTTCAGGAAGTTATGGGTAACTTAGATATAACACAGTTAAAGTCTTCAGCATATCACCCACAGACACAGGGAGCTTTAGGAATGTACCATCAGACCCTCAAAACAATGATCAGGACATATTGTCATGAATATCCCCATGATTGGGATCAAGAGCCAGACTTTCTTTTGCTCACCACTCGGGATTCATCTAATGAGTCTACAGGTTTTAGTCCTTTTGGATTAGTTTATGGACATGAAATAAGAGGTCTTCTAAAACTAATTGAAGAAAGGTTTTTGGAACAAAAGGAATGAATCTTCTGTTCTATATTATGTACCCATGTTCCGGGAACGGCTCACAAGAGCCTGCAAAGTGGCTCAGGAACACCTTATAGTTTACCAAACAACTATGAAGAAATGGGCAGACAAGCACGCTAAGAGCCAAACATTTCAACCAGGGCATGAAGTGTTAGTATTACTGTCTTTACAGGGTGAGCCATTGAAAGCATGGTTCAGTGGTCCATATAAAGTGTTCAAGAGAATTCATGAAGTAAATTATTTGATTGACACCTCAGATTGCCGGAAAAATAATCGGCTGTGGCATATCAATATGTGAAAACAATATTGTCGCCTGGAGGAGGATAAGCAAGCACAGGTATGTCAGGTAGTAGGGACAGTGAAGGATGAAAGAGATAGTGAGGATGAAGCAGAAGGAGGCCTAACAATTCTCAAATTGAACCTCCTACTATCCGGTTAGCTAATACTGAATTGCTGGGGAGATTGGACACTATGCTTTCATATTTAGTTGCAGACCAACGAGAAGACCAAAAAAGGCTACTTACAGCATTTAAAAGAGTCTGGAGGGATAAGCCAGGATGTACAACCTTAGCCACACAGGATGTGGATGCAGGGGAATCCGTTCCTATAAAACAGCATCCTTACCGCTTAAGTCCAGCGAAACAGTCCCAGGTAAAACCAGAAATCCAATACATGTTGGAGAACCACCTAATAGAATCCAATCAAAGCAGCTGGCATTCACGTATATTATTAGTGCTGATGGTTCAACTAGACTCGGTATAAACAACAGAAGAGTTAATGCAGTAACAAAGACAGACTTCTATCCAATTCCTCGGTTGGAACAACTGGTGGGGGGGTGGGGGGGGGGGGGGGGGTGGGGGGGCTCTGTTTGGAAGGTTACACTTGGTTGATCTGGTGATAAACTTTGTGGAAAAATTTAAAAACCAGAATGCCAGACTATTCCGATGGAGTTTACTATTACAACATTATCATTTAAAGATTATCCACATTGCGGGCAAAAATAATGTTATTATAGATGCTTTATTGAGAATCTAACTTTGTTTGAGTTATCTGAATGAAAAGAGGGTACAAGAGTGAATGAGTATGAGTGTGAAAATGTGTTTTAAAATTTTTTATCTTCTATTTTTCCCAGATTTTGTAATGAAATGCATTTAAAAATGGCATTTCATTCCTCTGAGGGTGAAGGTGTTGTGAAGGTGCATCTGTTTTTTTGGTTAAAATATTTTTGAGGAATTCATAGGTCAAACTGAATAAATGTGGGACTAATTTTTTTTCAAGACCGCACTGAAAGAACTATTTTGGGAACAATGTTTACTGGTTGTCACATGACTCAAGTTAAAAATAGAAAAGAAACCCTGGTAACAGGGGAAGATGTGGGCAGAGAAGTCATTTGCGGCCCTTGATTAGACAAGCCCAGGAAGCAGCAGCATGCACCTGAGAGAGCAGAAAAGCTGACAAACTTTTGGTTGTAGTGTCAGTGTGTTTTACCTTCTGGAGCGAGCGCCTGATAAAGTTAGCCTGCTGATGAAGAAGTAAAGGAAGGAGAGAAGACCACAATCTAGCTCACTTTCCAGCATTTCTAAAGACCCTGAGAAGTCCACTGTGTCAATTAATCTAATCTCCTGTCCTTGAGAAAAAACCTGCTAGACTGGTTCTCAACGCCACCTGAAAAGAATTTTTCTAAAAAATGTCAGTGATCCGTCTACATGTACTCGGAGGCTAGACTTTATACCAGTTTTGGAGCAACATATCTCATTTGCAGTTTTCTTCAAAAATGAGCAAGTAATCAGCCCCAGTGTTTTTTTTGGTCTGTAACAGAGCTCTGAATGCATGTGCATGTATATATGTGTGTGAGTGTGAGGGGCTAAGGTAAAAGGGACTTTAAAATTTAAATCAGTGTGATTATGCTTTGGTTAAGACTTGTGTAATAATAAACTAATAATTTTGTTGCTTGTTAAGAATCCTGGTTAGTGTGTTTTATTCTGGGAAAAATAGACTATATGATTGATCATATTAGTAAGTGGGAAAATTAAAAAAAATATATGTTGTGACCTGTGGAGAAATGGGACTAGAATAAACAATGCACTCCTCCCGCCTCGGTTGTAACACAGTAATGACAATGATATGGTTGTTCAGCTGCAGTATTGACAGAATGATGAGGGGATTGAATGTACTAATGGCAGAATGATGAGATGATTGAATTGCTGTAATGTCAAAATGATGAGGGGCTTGAGCTGTAGTAGTATCAGAATGATGAAAGGGTTGAGCTGTAGTAATGACAATGATGTGTTTGTTTAGCTGTAGTATTGACAGAATGATGAGGTGGTTGAGCTGTAATAATGTCAGAATGATGAGATGGTTGAGAGTATTAATGTCAGAATGATGAGCAGGTTCAGCTGTAGTAATGTCAGAATGACAAGGATGTTGAGCTGTATTATTCTCAGAATTATGAGAGGGTTGGGCTGTAGTAATGACAGAATGTTGAGCTGTAGTACTGTCAGGATGATGAGGTGGTTTGAGCATTTGTAATGACAGAATATATGTTTTTATTCTTTCACAGGTTGTGGGCATCACTGGCAAGGCCAGCATTTGTTTTCCATCCCTAATGGCCCTTGACAACTGAATGGCTTACTGGCCATTTCAAAGGGCAGTTAAGAGTCAAGCACATTGCTGTGGGTCTGGAGTCATATGCAGGCCAGACCAGGAAAGAATGGTAGATTTCCTTCCCTAAAGAATATTATTGTTTTTTTTACAATTGATGTTAGTTTCATAGCACCATTTCAATTCTAGATTCTTAGAATTGAATTGAAATTAAATTAATTAATATCAGCTGCCATGCTGGGATTTGAACTCGTGTCTCCAGGGCATTAGCCTAGGCCTCTGACTACAAGTCTAGGGACATTGCCACGACACCACCATCTCCCCCCTGTCAGAGTGATGAAAGGGTTGAGCTGTAGTCATGTCAGAATGATGATTGTTTTGAGCTGGAGCATTGTCAGAATGATGAGAGATTTGAGCTGTAGTAATGTCAGAATGATGAGAGATTTGAGCTGTAGTCATGTCAGAATGATGGGGTTGAGCTATGTTAATGTCAGATTGATGAGAGTCTTGAGCTGTAGTAAGTTCAGAATAATGAGATGGATAATCTGTAGCAATGTCAGAATGATGAGAGATTTGAGCTGTAGTGATGACAGAATAAAGAGAGGGTTGAGCTGTGTTAATGTAGGAATGCTGAGGAGGGTAGAACTGCTGTAATATCAGAATGATGGACGGGTTGATCTGTGGTAATGACAGAATGAGAAGTTTGAGCTGCAGTAATGACAGAACGTTGAGTGGGTTGAGTTGTCGCAATGTCAGAATGATGCGGGCCTTGAGCTGTGGTAATGTCAATGATGAGAGGGTTGATCTGTAGTAATGTCAGAATGATGAGGGTGTTGATCGGCATTAATGGAGAATATGAGTTGGTTGTGCTGCGGTAATGACAGAAGGAGGTAGTTGACCTGTACGACTAACAGTAGAACGATGGAAAAAGGCAAAATACTGTCAATGCTGGAAATCTAAAATGTAAATAGAAAATGCTAAAAAAATAGCAGATCAGACAGTGCCTGTGGATAGAGAAACAGAGTTAATGTAACAGGTGTATGACCTTTCATCAGAAGTGAAAACTGTTCGAGATGTAACAGGTTTGAAAGAAGTGCAGAGGCAGGGTTGGGACAGAGAGGAAGAACAAAAGGGAAGGTATGTGATGGGGTAGAAGGCAGGGAGATTAAATGACAAAAGGGATGATGGTGCAAGGCAAAAGGAGGATAGTGATAGGACAAGTAAAGAAACAAAGATCGCACTAGAGTAGCTGTAAATGGCAACAGCAGAATCGTTACCAGCACCTGGTGTCCAGAAAAACAGAAGCAGTAGTTATGATCTGAAATTGTTGAACTCAATGCTGAGTCTGCAAGACAGTGAAGTGCCTGATTGAAAGATGAGGTGCTCTGCTCTTCCAGCCTCTTTTTCGTTTCATTGGAAGAGTGTAGGAAGCTGATGATAGAGAGGTCAGAGTGAGACTGGGCGGTGAATTAAAATGACAGGCGGCTGGAAGCTCAGGGTCACACTTGCTGATTGAAAGGAGGAGTTCCAGAAACCAATCACTCAATCTATGTTTGGTCTCCTCAATGTAGAATCATGACCTGCAAATGAAGTATAGATGAATATAAGAACATAAGAAATTGGAGCAGGAGTAGACCATTCAATCCCTCGAGCCAGCTGCACTACTCAATGCGATCATGATTGATCTTCTACTTCAATTTCACTTTCTTGCTTGCTCCCTTGATGCCTTGAGAGATCAAAATCTATCAATCTCAGCCTTAAATATACTCGATAATGGAACATCCACAGCCCTCTGAGGTAGACAATTCCAATGATTCACAACCCTCTGAGTGAAGAAATTTCTCCTCATCCTAGTCCTAAATGATTGGCCCCTTATCCTGAGACTGTGTCCCTGTGTTCTAGCTTCCTCAGCCAGGGGAAACAACCTCTCAGTGTCTACCCTGTCAAGCCCTTCCAGAGCCTTGTATGTTTCAATGAGATCACCTTTCACTCTTCTAAACTCCAGGGAGTATAGGCCTAGTTTACTCAGCCTCTCATCGTAGGACAACCCTCTCATCCCAGTGATGAAAATAGAGAAGCTTTGCTGTATCGCCTCCAAAGCAAATATATCCTTCCTTAGATATGGAGACCAAAACTGCACACAGTACTCCTGGTGTGGTCTCACCAAAGCCCTGTACAATTGGAGCAAGACTTTCTTATTCTTGTACTCCAATCCACTTGCAGTAAAGGCCAATATGCTACTTGCCTTCTGTTACGGCCATGTGGTGAGGGGTGTGAGTGGCCTCTACTGTTCAATTCCCAACTGACCGCAGCAAATGTTTTTATTACTAGGGTTATAACCCCTTTGTGTTTTATTTGTTAAATAAACAGATAACAACAGGTTTTCTTGTAGGTTTGAAACAGAAGATTAACTATTTATTGAGCAAATATTCACTCCCGAAATGGTTGCAACCGCACACACACACACATTCACTCGCACGCGTACATACACACACACACCCACACAAACATAAGAGGCAAATAAAGACGGAAAGGGTTAAGTGGGTTGAAGTGAGGTAGGGTTTCTGGATTCATGGTAAGCCCGTTGAATCTTCTTGGAGGTCAATTTCTCTTTAAAGTTGCAGGCCTGGTTATTTGTAGATTTCTGTGTTGTTTGAAATTTCAGTCTGAAGACAGGGGATCACTTCCAGTTCTGTGTTGCACAAGTTGAAGTGTAGAATTCACAGCAGGACACCCTCTTGCTGGATTTTCTCCCAGCTCCCAACTGGACAGGCTTTGGTGATGTTTTGTCCTGATTCTCGTTTGTTTCTCTCCAGTCAGCTACTTTTTAAGCTAAAAGTCTCTCACATCTTGCCTCTGTTGGGTGACATAGATCTTCTTCCCCGTGGTAACTGTCAATGGCCTAGGATGTGGCTACTTCACACCTTCTTTGTTTTCGAAGAGCCCAGTCAATTCAAAAATGTCTCTTGATGGTTTAAGGATTGGTGTAATCGATATCTCTTAGCTTTGGAATATATCCTTCTGTCCTTGCCAGGGAGTAAGACAGTTTGAATATATAAGGTCAGGTCACAATTCGGGAGTGTGCTGGAATACTCTCCACTTGTCTGGATTGTTGCAGCTGCAGCACCACTCAATAAGCTCAACACCATTCAGGATAAAGCAGTCCTACACCATGCGCTTCAACGTTCATGCCACTGGCACACCCTGGTTGTAGTAAATGGCATTTATACGATGCACTACAGCAACTCACTAAAGTTCTTTGGCAATAACTCGGAAACTGGCAAGCTCCACCAAAATAGCCAGTCGGCGCATGGGAACACCAGCAACTCTAAGCTCCCCTCTAAGTCACACACCATCCCAACTTGGAAATTTATCACCTTTCCTTCATCATCTCTCAGCGAAAATCCTGGTATTGTCTAATGAACAGAGTTGTGGACTTCACCACACATAGTGCAGCGATTCAAGAAGGTGCTCACCACCAGCTTCTCAAGGGGAATTAAGAATGGCAATAAATGTCAGCCTTGCCATCAATGCCTATTTTGTGATAATGAATAATAAAAACAATAAGCACCTGATGAGATGGCTGCTTGGCAATATCCACTGACTGGCGATAGCTGCAGATTTCTAGGCCATCAGCAAAATATGTAAAAGTGTCACCTTTTGCCCCTCCTTATTCAAAAAAACACTCAACAGCATTGCTAAGTGGAAATTGTTATTTAATGGTTTAAACTGAAAACATAGATTTTATTTTTGCTACACAGGCTTCACTTTTCTTTAGAAACCACATTCCTATACTGTTGGATTGTCGCAGTACACCATGGCTATTGTATTTCTACAAAAGCAAGGTTGCAAACTCCACCTTCCTTAGAGCGATTCCCTCTGGCTGACTAATTGAACTTGTTCACGGCAGCTGAAAATTCTGACATCCTGCCCCACTCTGACCGATGGGCAGTTTAACCCATGTGAAACTTTTAGCCAGCATGAAGTAACCAGTTTGATGAGTAAATTCCGTGGTTTTTTTCAGAATGGTGTAACGTTTGTTTCTTAAGTTAGAAATATTAGCTTCATATTTCCTTTATTGTCAGACCAGGAAACCAGTATAGCCTGGGTGAGTGGCAGAGCAGTTCCTCTAGTTCCCTGTCATCCAAGGCCATTTCTGAGATCTTCACTGGCATATTTTGCAGTCCCCTAAATTTGGATGGTCATAACGTAATAAGATCCAAATAATGGGATAACATCAAATGATATTTCTTGTTGTCTCATATACCAAATATAAATAAATATATCTCAGGATGTAAGAGGGGTATGGATTTTTATAATGAAAGAATTCTTAAACTTAAGAAAAGAAAATTCCATGTTTCCTAGTTTATCAAATGGTCTTGCAATAGGACTTAATGAGAACCTGTTTCAACTTCTGGGTGAGACAGGTGCAAAGTCAGTGGAGTGGCTGCGATGTTCGTCCAAAACTGGCATTGTGATGCTTGAGCTATTTTCAGTTCATTCTTGCTGACGAGCTGCAGATGCCAAATGAGGCATCTTCCTTTAGTTTGCTGAGCCAGCTAACAGCTCGGGCCTGGGGACACGAAGTGGCGGTGAGGGGGTGGATGGGCCTTGCACATGCAGGTATGAGGCTGCTGTTTTGCCATTCGCCCAGGAGAAGCAATCCTACATATTGTGCATGGACAGACTGTGTCATTTGGGGATTTCAGGCATCAATGTTCTCTTCAGCTAACTGATTTCTGGAAAAAAAAATGAAGTCTTTTCAGAGACTAAGACCTCCAAATAAAAATACAAATCCTACAAAAGCCAAGTTTACAGATGGATTTAACCATGCTATTGTGAAATATGCAATATTTAATGTTTTATGTCTGTTATATTACAGAAATTTGATTCAGCTGTTTTTACATGTGCCTAATAGGCTGGCTGAAGGATGGGAAGTGGCAGCTGATGGACTTTGAAATATTTTTAGTCACTTGATTGATTCAAGTCCCGCTTTTATTTCTTTTATTTGGTATATTTGCATCATTACACAATTACAAAGTGATTGGTCACTGTTTTATGAATATGAAATTTGAATGAATCTTACGATCCTCGCAGGAAATTGGCATGTAACGGACAAAACATAAACATGCCACTTTTGTTATTTTGTGGATAGATATGTTTTGTAGCAGCAGAAATGTAAGCTCAAACTAAACAAGACCAGCATTTCCTCCACTTTCTGAACTCCCTCACATCTTTTACCTATGTAAATAAGGCACTGCTGTGAATGTTGTTACGACCGAGGTTGGAGGAGTGCACTGTCTCCCTCTAGACCCACTATTCCACTGGTCACACTATATATATATTTGAAAATATTTCAACCAGATTTGGATATGGACAATTATATTCTTTTATCTATCTGTTTTAGAATACAAATCCACCAACCAGGTTTCTTTAATAAACAACAAAATTATTAGTTTATTATAAAACAAGACTTATTCAATAATGATGCAAAGCTTATTAACACACAGGTTGAAATATGGAAGTATAAATATGTTCCTTTCTAAATAACCTAACACACACGTACACACACACACTGGTTAAAGAAAAAATAAAGAAGCTTTCTCTCAACTTTACAAAAACAAAAATACTTTGGCCAAATACTTGTTAATTCTTGAAGAAAAAAAGGATAAGATATGAAATGTTCCAGATGACATTCGTTCTGGCATCTGGGTACACATAGCCGGGTGTCACTGGGATCTCCCGAGTATCCTTTTTCTTCAAGAATTAACAAATACTTTGGCCATAGCATCTTTATTGTTCCTTTAACCGGTGTGTGTGTTGGGTATTTGGAAGGGAATATATATATTTAGCGTCATATTCCAAACTGTGTGTTAAAGCTTTGCAGCTTTATTGACCAAATCTTGTTTTATAATAAATTAATACCTTTGTTGTTTATTAAATAAACCTGGTTGGTGGATTTTATTCTGAAACTAAAATAGATAGAATATATAATTGGCCACATTGGTAACTGGGTACATGTTTAATTATATGTTGTGACCTGTGGAGAAGTGAAACTAGAGAAAGACAGTGCACTCCTCCTGTCTTCGTTATAACAAATCTAACATGGAAGATTCATCCCTCTGTTCTAAAAGCCTTTCTTTGATAGTTTCAGAGGACCTCTTACCTTCTGTCCATAAATTAAATCAAAAGGGCTAAAACCGGTAGATTCACTCAGTAAATCCCGGTGGCAAACAAAAGAAATTCCAGCCCTTTGTTCCAATCATGGGGATATTTATGACAGTGTTCCCTGATCATTGTTTTGATGGTCTGATGGTACCGTTCTAAAGCCCCTTGGATTTGTGAGTGGTATGCTGAGGAGTGTAACTGTGTTATACCCAAGCTACTCATAACTTCCTGAAAAATTTTAGACATAAAATTGGAACCTTGATCCGACTGAATCTCAATTGGTAATCCATATCGAGTGAAGAACTGGATTAACTTCTCTACCACTACCTTGGCAGAAATTCTTCTCAAGGGAATGGCCTCTGGGAACCGAGTAACCACACCCATAATAGTTAATATATATTAATGACCGGCTTTAGTTTTTGGTAAAGTTCCCACACAGTCCACCAACACCTTACTAAATGTTTCCCCAAAAACTGGATTGGGAATTAGAGGTGCCGGTTTTATTGCAGGTCGCGGCTTTCCCACAATCTGGCACATATTACACATTTTACAAAACTGCACCATGTCCTTGTGAAGACCTGGCCAGTAAAAATATCGACTGACATGTGCTTGGGTCTTCCGGACCGCTGCATGTCCCGCCATAGAAGTTTCATGGGCTATCCTTAATATTGCCTGGCGATACATGGGTGGTACCACTGTCTGGTGAACCACTGTCCATTCTTCATCTGCAGGTCATAGAGTCATAAAGTTATACAGCACTGAAACAGGCCCTTTGGCCCATCGTGTCTGTGCCAGCCATCAAGCACCTAACTATTCTAATCCCATTTTCCAGCACTTGGCCCATAGCCTGTATGCTATGGCATTTCAAGTGTTCATCTAAATATGTCTTAAATGTTGTGAGGGTTCCTGCCTCTACCACTTTTCAAGCACTGCGTTCCAGATTCCAACCACCCTCTGGATGAAAGTTTTTTTCCTTAAATCCCCTCTAAACCTCCTGCCCCTTACCTTAAACCTATGCCCCCTGGTTATTGATCCCTCTGCTAAGGGAAAAAGTTTCTTCCTATCTAACCTATCAATGCCCCTCATAATTTTGTGTACTTCAATCACATCTCCCCTCAGCCTTCTCAGCTCTAAGGAAAACAACCCTAGCCGTTTTAGTCTCTCTTCATAGTTGAAATGCTCCAGCCCAGGCAACATCCTGGTGAATCTCCTCTGCACCCTCTCCAGTGCAATCACATCCTTCCTATAGTGTGGTGCCCAGAACTGTACACAGAATTCCAGCTGTGGCCTAACTAGCGTTTTATATAGCTCCATCATAACCTCCCTGCTCTTATATTCTATGCCTCGGCTAATAAAGGCAAGTGTCCCATATGCCTTCCTAACCACCTTATCTACCTGTGCTGCTGCCTTCAGTGATCTATGGACAAGTACACCAAGGTCCCTCTGACCTCCTATACTTCCTCGGGTCCTACCGTCCAGTGTATATTCCCTTGCCTTGTTAGTCCTCCCAAAATGCATCACCTCACACATCAGGATTAAATTCCATTTTCCACTGCTCCACCCATCTTACCAGCCCATCTATATTGTCCAGTAGTCTAAGGCTTTCCTCCTCACTATTTACGACACCACCAATTTTCGTGTCATCTGCGAATTTACTGATCATACCTCCTGTATTCACATCTAAATCATTAATGTACACTACAAACAGCAAGGGTCCCAGCACCGATCCCTGTGGTACACCACTGGCCACCGGCTTCCACTCGCAAAAACAACCCTTGACCATTACCCTCTGTTTCCTGCCACTGAGCCAATTTTGGATCCAATTTGCCAAATTGCCCTGGATCCCATGGGTTCTTACCTTCTTAACTAATCTCCCATGCGGGACCTTATCAAAAGCCTTATTGAAGTCCATGTAGACTACATCAATTGCTTTACCCTTATCTACACATCTAGTCACTGTGTCGAAAAATTCAATCAAGTTAGTTAGACACGATCTCCCCCTAACAAAGTCATGCTGACTATCCCTGATTAATCCCTGCCTCTCCAAATGGAGATTAATCCTGTCCCTCAGAACTTTTTCCAATAGTTTCCCAATCACAGATGTTAGACTCACTGGCCTGTAATTACCTGGTTTATCCCTGCTATCTTTCTTTGAATAATGGTACCACATTTGCTGTCCTCCAGTCCTCTGGTACCTCTCCTGTGGCCAGAGAGGATTTGAAAATTTGTGCCAGAGCCCTTGCTATCTCCTCCCTTGCCTCGCATAACAGCCTGGGATACATCTCATCTGGGCCTGGGGATTTATCCACTTTTAAGCCTGCTAAAACAGCTAATACTTCCTCCCTTTCAATGCTGATATGTTCAAGTATATCACAATCCCCCTCCCCGATCTCTACACCACATCGTCCTTCTCCATAGTGAACACAGATGAAAAGTAATCATTTAAAGCCTCACCTATGTCCTCTGGCTCCACACACAGATTGACCCATTGGTTCCTAATGGGCCCTACTCTTTCCCTGGTTATCCTCTTGCCCTTAATATACTTAAAAAGTATCTGTGAGGAGGCTCCACTTCCTCATCAGAATCCCATGTATAATATAGTGGCATTCCGGAACTCCTTTTGCCTCAGCTTCGGTTTGAGCTGATTGTGCCACTTTACTTAACTCTGAATCGGTTTGCTGAGCCTTGATCAGAGAAGACTTACTGAACATTTCCTTCGGATTATCCAATCCGCCAGTAAAGTTTCAGATATTCGGCAGTGGTGACAATTTGACCTCTGACAATGGAACTTGTTTAGCCATTGCTCGAGTCACTACACATGAAGGAAAATTTCCTGGAACCTTTTCCTGCAACTATTCTGTCTCCTGGACCTCACTTGGCCTTTCTATGACTACTGCAGAAGCTGCTACCTTCACTCCGGCCAAACCATTCCCCAGAAGTAGGTCAGCTCCATCTACAGGCAAACTATGGACAACTCCTACAGTTACAATTCCAGACATTAGGTCACACTCCAGGTCCACCCGACACAAAGGTACAGGTATATTAACCCTGCCTATACCGTTTACTAAAAACTTGGCATTCAGTGTCCTCTCTGGTGGAAAGGTTATGCCTTTCACCAGCAAAAGAGTTTTGGTTGCTCCTGTATCCCTAAGTGTAACTATCGGTTTACCTGCCTCAATTGAGGGATAGGGAGTTACTTTTCCTTTTGACAAGAATTCTGTCTAACGTTCAGGTATTTTATTCACGTTCTCCGCACTCACAGCGGTTTTTGTACTTGGCCTTACAGCTGCAGTCAGAGCTACAGCCTGATCTGTCGTACTCGTGGTTATGGCCCATTTCTCCACATTGGCTTTGTGTATCCCAATAAGTCCCATGGGTTTACCCTGCAACTTCCAGCATTCTGCACAAAGGTGTCCCATCTTGTGACAATGGTAACACTTAGGCTTGTAGACCTCACTTCCACCCTCAGCATGTTCCTTTCTGACCTGACGAGGAGATCCCAGGGCTTTCCCAGTTGTCCTTTCTTGTCCCCAGCTACTTGCCTTCCTTTCACCCTCTATCCTTCTCAGGTTTTTGGGGGTGACCAACAAAGGGCTTGGGCTTATAAACAAGTTCATAATCATCAGCAATTTCCGCTGTCTGACTATTGAAACTTTCTGGTTCTCTACATGGGTTCTTTCTAACGGAGGGAGTGAATTTTTTAATTCTTCCAGGAGAATCAGTTCCCTGAAGTTCTTATACATGGTGCCTACCCTTCGTGCCCACATCCAATGATCAAAATTAATTTGCTTTACCCTCTGAAATTCTGTATAAGTCTGCCCAGGCTGTCTCTGGAGGTTCTGAATTTTCTGCCTGTATGAATCAGGGACCAACTCATAAGCAGCAAGAATAATCTTTTTTGCCATCACATGATCTGCAGCAGCCTCCTCAGAAAGCATGGCATAAACTTCATGAGCTCTACCCATCAATCAGCTTTGCATAAGCAGTGTCCAGCTTTCCTTCGACCACTTCATCTGCTATTACTGCAATTATGTCTGCTTTTTTAGCCCCTTATTTTCACTCTAATACCAACAATTCTGCCAAATCTTTTAACCTAGCCTTGGTTAAGTTTCTCAAATCACTCAGGGATACATCCTCCTTCCCCAGAAAGGTCGTAGTAACTGACAAAGCCATTCCAATAGTGCAAACTTTACTCTGATGCACAAAAACCTGTTTTTAAAAAACTTTTCAATTATTATTACCCCACATACAATTGTATGTCGTTGGCATTTGGTTAGGCTGCACAGAGCCCCCAATTACATGTTACAACTGAGGTGCACTGTCTTTTCTAGTTCCACTTCTTCACAGGTCACAACATATATTAAAATGTTTACCCAGTTAATGATACAGTCAATCATAGACTATACTCTTTATCCCGAATAAAATACACCAACAAGATTTCTTTAATGAACAACAAAATTATCAGTTTATTATAAAACAGGACTCGATCAGTAACAAAGCAAAGTATTAACACACAGATTGAAATATGAAAATTCCCTTTTACCTTAACCAAACGCACACACTCCAGTTAAATGAAAAAATAAAGAGATTTTCTCTTTAGAACTCTGTTACAAAAAAGAATACTTTGGCCAAATACTTAAATACTTGCTCATTTTTGAAGAAAAGAGAGAAGCTATGGAAAGATGTCAGTTGTCCCTTTTTGTTTTGATGTCTGAAATACATATAGACACTGTCATTGGGATCTTTCTAGAACAGTTTTCTTCAGGCGACATTGAAGATCAGTTTGGCAGGCTTTCCAGAAGAAATGCAGCATCAGAGGTTTCTGGCAGGCCTTTCAGAATCAATTTCTCTACTTCCTGCACTCGCTTCAAAAATCTTCTCAAAGAGATGGAAAGGCTGGCAGGCTTTTCAAAAAGATGGAAGAGGTTGCTAATGGTGTGACTTCTCTGTAAACAACTCCAAAAAGTTCCATAGGCTATAACGCTTTGACTGATAACTTTGTTTAAGACATGTAACTTCCAGTAAGTGTTTTTTTTCAAACAAAGCCCCAAGTGTCTTTCCAGTGACCCTTTAAAAAAAAGTTCAGAATCTCCTCAGGTATTTTCCACTGTCTTTTAAACACAAGTCCTCAAAAAATATGAATAATGGAAGCACTTTCATGACACTGTGGTGTTACTAGGGTCTTACTTTTTGTCTTAAGAACTGAGAATTCTGTATGTTTTAAGAAACCGAGAAAGGATTTTCAGTGGACATTGACACCTGCAAATCGCTGAAATTTTTTGAATGTTTTAAAAGGAAGTTCAAAACAAAAGCTGAACTTTATGGCTGGTTTGAAAGGAAGCTGAACTTGTACTAGGGCAAGAAAGCAGGTAATTTCAAGGAAACCAGCAAGGGGTTTGACCTCCTCATAGCTACTCTTTGAAGGACAAGGGAGACATTATGTCTGGATATGTGACCTGTTTAGGAAGGTTTTGTTTTCACTTTGGACCCTTTAAAAAACTAGTGAGTTGGACAAAGAGCAGGCATTTGAAATTTGGCTTTGACCTGTCTGGAGATCAGAGTGGAAGATCCAGAGAAAGTGTTACATCTCTCTGTAAAGGAATCCTGCATCTCTTTAGAAGAAACTCTGTATTTCAAAGGTGGCAGATTCCTATTGTGTCCTGTCTCTGAGGAATCCTTGCATCAAATGTGGTTCCTGTTGCCTCCTGTGTTTTAAGAAATCCTGAAATCTGAAGAAATCTTCTACTGCTATATTGCTGCTGAAAAACTAAGACCTGTTGCTACACCCCTGATGAAAGATGTACATGAAGCCTGCTGCAGTGGAATTGCCTTCAATGCCTACCCATCACAGACTGTTCATCAACCTCACCTGGAGAGACTTTGAGTGGCATCCGACTATTCGACTCTGGGACCAAATGGAAGAACTTCCTACCAGAACGTGACGATCTAAGTTATTTTATTATTCCTTTCATTCCTAAGAATCAGCTGTAAACCAAAGATCCTTTCTCCCTGGTTACCTGTTTTTTTGAATGTACGTGTGTGTGCATGAGGTCTAGGGAAATAAGGAGATTTTTGTATATAGAGTTATCTCATTATTGGTTAAGACTTGTTTTTATAATAAATAGTTAATGTTGTTTTTGATTTAATGTGCTTTTTCTGGGGGACAAATAGAGTATGTAATTGGCTGTCTCTCAGTGGCTAGGAAAATGTATTGATATGCTGTGACCCGTGGAAACGTGGGACTGAATTAACAATGCATTCCTCCCACCATGGTTGTAACAGTGGCAACACTTTATTAGTCCAATAAGCACCATTCCTGATATACCTCTAATGGGACAGATTTATTTGAATATAGAAGGAATATTTTTGCTTTTTATACTGTCTAGACTCAACAATTTGAAATAGGGAGTGCGGTTCCAGATTTTGAACTTCGGGTCTTCAGGAACGGCAAGATATGAAATCCTAATTGTCAATGAAAGTTTTATTCGTGGTTGTTGGGGGTCAATCATCTCAGCACTAGGACATCACTTCAGGAATTCCTCAGGGTAGTGTCCTAGGCCCAACTATCTTCAGCTGCTTCATCAATGACCTTCCTTCAATCATAAGGTCAGAAGTGAGGATGTTCGCTGATGATTGCACAATGTTCACACCATTCGTGACTCCTCAGAGTCCAGGCTTGGGCTGATAAGTGGCAAGTAACATTCACGCCACACAAGTGCCAGGCAATGACCATTTCTAATAAAAGAGAATCTAACCATCTCCCCTTGACATTCAACGATATTACAATCACTGAAACCCCACGATCAACATCCCGGGGATTACTATTGACCAGAAACTGAACTGGAGGAGCCATATAAGTACTGTGGCTGTAAGAGCAGGTCAGAGGCTAGGAATCCTGTGGCAAGTAACTCACCTCCTGACTTCCCAAAGCCTGTCCACCATCTACAAGGCACAAGTCAGGAGTGTGATGGAATACTCTCCACTTGCCTGGACGGGTGCAGCTCCAACAACACTCAAGAAGCTCGACACCATCCAGGACAAAGCAGCCCACTTGATTGGCACCCGATCCACAAACATTCACTCTGTTCACCACATGAACAGTGGCAGCAGTGGATAACATTTACAAGATGCACTGCACCAACGCTCCTTCGACAGCACCTTCCAAACCCGCGACCTCTACCACTGAGAAGCACAAGGTCAGCAGTTGCATGGGAACACCACCACCTGCAAGTTCCCTTCCAAGCCACACACCATCCTGACTTGGAACTATATCACTGTCAATTCACTATCATTGGGACAAAATCCTGAAACTCCCTTCCTAACAGCACTGTGGATGTACCTACCCCACATGGACTGCAGCGGTTGAAGAAGGCAGCTCACCACCACCTTCTCAAGGGCAATTAGGGATGAATGAATAAAAAAAAATTCTTGATGCTCCAATTGGTGGGGAGTGGTACAATGCAGAAATTTTGTTCACAATTCCGCCTGTGTCAGGTTCCTAATTTCAAGTAGCATTCACAGGAACCAAAGAACAGGTGTCATGTCATCCTCACAAATTGTGACTGAATTGCGCCATGGTACTGATACGCTAGAGAAAATAATGCAAAAATAATGGGGTTAAAATAAGAAATTAAAAATGTGTGTTCACAACTACCTATCTTTTAGTCTGAACGTTATATCTGTAACATACTAAAATATAAATAATATTATGAAAAGGGTTACTTGACAAGTTTGTTCATGTCAATTTAAGAAGCTGTGCAATAATATATACTAAATAACAGTAATAATCTGATCATGCTTGTCATGTGCAGCATTATAATATTGCATTATGGTATGCTGTTTGCACCTCACACAATTACCAGAAGCACGATGAATGGTGAAAAATACTTTTGCTTTTTGTGCAATAATTTCAAAAATATTGATTATGTAAAACAACAAATATCTGGATATGAACTTTAGGATGTAGCTCAATCTTGAGATTCTGCTTTCATACAGAAAAAATGTTCAGACTTTGTTGTTACATTTTCCAACTTCCTCAATGCCCAGGTTGTATTACAGCCTTGATATTCCCTCCGTTATCTATAATTCTGTTCATATTATTGACCAGATCCTGTGAGGTTTGATAGATAAATATTTGGTAGTTCAGCCAACTCACATTGTCACTCAAGAGTGGTGCAGTGGTTAGCACCACTGCCTCGCAGCTCGAATGACTTGGGTTTAGATCTGGGTACTGCCTGTGCAGAGTTTGTAAATTCTCTCTGTGACCATGTGGGTTTCTTCTGGGTGCTCCAGTTTCCTCCCACATGCCAAAGACCTGTGGGTTGATAAGTAAATTGGCTGCTGTTAAAAAGTTGCTCCCAGTGTAGGTAGGTGGTAGGAGAATTGAGGGAATGTGAAAGGGGATTAATGTCGGGTTAGTATAAATAGGTGGTTGGTGGGCTGAAGGGCCTGTTTTGGTGCTGTATGACTCTATGACTAAAGCTCGCATGCAGTGCCTCATGAGATTTAGTTAAACTGTTTGCTTCTGTACAGAGAAAGAAAGTATGAAAAACTGAGCATTTTTCCCTTTCACCTTACAGTTTTAGCTCGAAGTGCCTAAAGACCGAGCTACCATAGAGGACACATTTAATACTCTTGTGCAATGCACTTTATAATATCCCCTCAAGTATCAGTGGGATATTTCCTTTTCGCTGATGTGGCTTACTGATCCCGAGTGTAATATTATCAAATCATGCTCAATTGGATTAGTTTATGCAGCAGTACTGAATTTGATAGTGTTGGCAGAAGAATAAATGGAATTTACTTTTAAAACTCAACCTGGGTAAAAGAGACAACGCTCCAATACCATTGTTCATCCAGTCTTCTATACCTTGTACATATAATTGAAAGTGTGATTATGTGGTAGCATCTAATTTCAGTAAAGAATGGCATGCAAGAGTTCCTCGCATTTGTTGTTTTGGGCCGGGCTGCGTTCAGTAGTTTTGAGCCAGTGGAAGAGAAAACACTTTCCATTCCTATTGTGTACCAAGTGCCTAGTCTCTGTTCATCTCTGCACACTAGGTGCCTAGTCACTGTTCATCACTGCACACTAGGTGCCTAGTCTCTGTTCATCTCTGCACACTAGGTGACCAGTCACTGTTCATCACTGCACACCAGGTGCCTAGTCTCTGTTCATCACTGCACACTAGGTGCCTAGTCTCTGTTCATCTCTGCACACTAGGTGCCCAGTCACTGTTCATCACTGCACACCAGGTGCCTAGTCTCTGTTCATCACTGCACACTAGGTGCCTAGTCTCTGTTCATCTCTGCACACTAGGTGCCAAGTCTCTGTTCATCACTGCACACTAGGTGCCTAGTCTCTGTTCATCTCTGCACACTAGGTGCCAAGTCTCAGTTCATCTCTGCACACTAGGTGCCTAGTCTCTGTTCATCTCTGCACACTAGGTGCCAAGTCTCAGTTCATCTCTGCACACTAGGTGCCTATGCTCTGTTCATCTCTGCACACTTGGCGCTTAGTCTCAGTTCATCTCTGCACACTAGGTGCCTATGCTCTGTTCATC
Organism: Heterodontus francisci; assembly: GCF_036365525.1. Classification (NCBI taxonomy): domain Eukaryota; kingdom Metazoa; phylum Chordata; class Chondrichthyes; order Heterodontiformes; family Heterodontidae; genus Heterodontus; species Heterodontus francisci. The sequence goes on from NC_090371.1 coordinate 219,446,864, forward strand.
TCTGCACACTAGGTGCCTATGCTCTGTTCATCTCTGCACACTAGGTGCCTAGTCTCTGTTCATCTCTGCACACTAGGTGCCCAGTCTCTGTTCATCACTGCACACTCGGTGCCCAGTCACTGTTCATCACTGCACACGAGGTGCCTAGTCTCAGTTCATCACTGCACACTAGGTGCCCAGTCTCTGTTCATCACTGCACACTAGGTGCCCAGTCACTGTTCATCACTGCACACTAGGTGCCTAGTCTCAGTTCATCTCTGCACACTAGGTGCCTATGCTCTGTTCATCTCTGCACACTAGTTGCCTAGTCTCTGTTCATCTCTGCACACTAGGTGCCCAGTCTCTGTTCATCACTGCACACTAGGTGCCCAGTCACTGTTCATCACTGCACACTAGGTGCCTAGTCTCAGTTCATCTCTGCACACTAGGTGCCTATGCTCTGTTCATCTCTGCACACTAGTTGCCTAGTCTCTGTTCATCTCTGCACACTAGGTGCCCAGTCTCTGTTCATCACTGCACACTAGGTGCCTAGTCTCTGTTCATCACTGCACACTAGGTGCCCAGTCTCTGTTCATCACTGCACACTTGGTGCCTAGTCACTGTTCATCACTGCACACTAGGTGCCTATGCTCTGTTCATCTCTGCACACTAGGTGCCCAGTCTCTGTTCATCACTGCACACTAGGTGCCCAGTCACTGTTCATTACTGCACACTAGGTGCCCAGTCTCTGTTCATCACTGCACACTTGGTGCCTAGTCACTGTTCATCACTGCGCACTAGGTGCCTATGCTCTGTTCATCTCTGCACACTAGGTGCCTAGACTCTGTTCATCTCTGCACACTAGGTGCCCAGTCTCTGTTCATCACTGCACACTCGGTGCCTAGTCTCTGTTCATCACTGCACTCTAGGTGCCGATGCTCTGTTCATTTATTAGTAGGGGGATCGAGTTTAGGAGCCACGAGGTCATGCTGCAGCTGTACAGAACTCTGGTGCGGCCGCACCTGGAGTATTGCGTGCAGTTCTGGTCACCGCATTATAGGAAGGATGTGGAAGCTTTGGAAAAGGTGCAGAGGAGATTTACTAGGATGTTGCCTGGTATGGAGGGAAGGTCTTACGAGGAAAGGCTGAGGGACTTGAGGTTGTTTTCGTTAGAGAGAAGGAGGAGAAGAGGTGACTTAATAGAGACATATAAGATAATCAGAGGGTTGGACAGGGTGGATAGTGAGAGCCTTTTTCCTCGGATGGTGATGGCAAACACGAGGGGACATAGCTTTAATTTGAGGGGTGATAGATATAGGACAGATGTCAGAGGTAGTTTCTTTACACAGAGAGTAGTAGGGGCGTGGAACGCCCTGCCTGCAACAGTAGTAGACTCGCCAACTTTAAGGGCATTTAAGTGGTCATTGGATAGACATATGGATGAAAATGGAATAGTGTAGGTCAGATGGTTTCACAGGTCGGCGCAACATCGAGGGCTGAAGGACCTGTACTGCGCTGTAATGTTCTATGTTCTATGAATGCCTGCTATCCTTGCAAAGCCTTCATCCTAAGGCAGTCTCATCTTCCAGTCACCATGAAGAACCAAAGGCTGCTGCTCAGTGACAAGGGATACTGTCTGTACACATAGCTCATGACTCCCCTCCACCACCCAACTATGCAAGGTATATGGGCGTATGAGAGCCATGTTACCGCCAGAAAGGAGGGAAGGCAGCACGTCCTAGAGATAATGGCTGGAGGAGGGGAGGAAGTGGGGAGCTAGCGGCTGGAGGCGGGGGGGGGGTGGGGAGCGGGGAGCGAGCAGCCAGAGAGCGGGGTGGGAAGGGGGGGGGAAGGAGGAGCAGGGCACGAGTGGTTGGAGAGCGGGGTTGTGGGGGGAGTGAGGAGCAGGGAGCGAGTGGCCGGAGAGCAGGGTGGGGGGTGAAGGGAGAGAAAGTGTGAGGCCTGGAGCGAGTGGCCAAGGGGGGAGAGTGGCCAGTGGGGCGGGAGAGAGTAGCTGAGTGGGGGGAGCGAGTACCTGATGATGTCTTCCCGCACATGTACCAATTAGTCCTGATAGACATAGGTTGTGCATGCACAACATCTCAGTGAGCGCAGGAGAGCGTTTGTGCATGTGCGCAGCTTGGAACATTCTGATGACGTCAGCGTGCCGCTGTGTTGTCAGGAGTCACTTTGATTATATAAACACAAATGAACTATTCACCCTTAATACCTAACTTGCTGGTGCCTTTGCCTGTATTAGTGCTTCTATGCAGTGCTACTCCAGTGGCTATAAAATGGCTGGTGGAAGGCTGCTGACTTTCACTGGAGGAGACTGAAGATGGCCTTGCAGGATGCCTTTGAGCAGCTTTAGACTCTGAGCGACAGGCTTCAGATTGCACCACCTAGGCTTGGGCGACAATACAGAAACAGAAAATTAATGGCATAAAAGGAGGCCATTTGGCCCATTGTGCCTATGCCAATCAAACAAATGCTATCCAGCCTAATCCCAATTTCCAGCTCTTGGTCTGCAGTCCTGTAGGTTATGGCACTTCAAGTTTATATCCAAGTATTTTTAAAAAATACAATGATGGTTTCTTCCTGTACCACTCTTTCAGGCATTGAGTTCCAGAACCCTGCCACCCTCTGAGTGAAAAAAAATTCTCCACAATTTATTGTGGGACCTGTAATTGAAGGTCACTGGAGGAACTGATGTTGTGCTACACATGACCAGGGATTTGTGGGTGTAGCCCGACAGAGTGAGACATGTATTGTCATGGCTCCTACAGTAGCTATATATATATTTTCTAGTTTTAAGTTATAATAAGTCCTGTGAATCTTACAATAGTTTACATACTAAAGGAATAAGTAATATTACATGGTGGCAACATTTGGAATTTTTTTCTTTGGAAGAGCACCAAATATTACATCGTGGCAACCTCTGATTTTTTTTCTGAAGAACACACCAAGAGAGAACAAGAAACAGCTGATTGTTGACCTGGAGTGTATGAAGATTCAGGCAGAGAGCACAGACAGGACCCTGGGAGGTGTTGAATCTCTGTGAGTACAGTAGGCGATTTGCTAGGTGATTGGAACTTTCAGCTAATCTGGCAGTGGGTTAAAAAATTTGAAAAGAAATAGTACAGCCATAACAGCTTAAATTTTTCCTTTTTTTTTGCTTAGTGTATAATCCAAAAAGAGTGGTAAGAACCCAACAGCACCACTGGAAGTCCGGCACAAAGTAAAAGGCTATTTGTGGCAGCTGCCAGTACTGCAAGCTGTATCTCTCAAAAGAAAACTGCTCTCTGTTTTAATAAAAGCTCTCTGAATTTAAAAAAATCAAACCAAGCTGTGTAAACAAAGAACTGTTCTCTCGGTTTAAAAAAATCGAGCCGTGTAAACAAAAGCAGCTGCTGTCCTCTTATTCTTAAAAGGGGTAGGCCTGCAGAAATGAACCTGTCTGAAAAAGAAAACCCGTAAAAAGTCCAATGTCTGTAAAAAAGCAGAATCATCCAGAAAATGGCTTTCAGATGTTCAATCATGAATTGGAATGTGTCATACATAGCGTCTGAATTTAAATTGATTCAACAACAGATGGAACGGTGTTTCCTGGATAAAGAAGTGAGTGAACCAGAGAAACAAGCCATCATCATCAAGTTTGCACTGGATAATGAGGGCCTGCAATGGATCCGCACATTAGGGTTGTCAGCTGAGGATTAGAAGGACCCTAGTTAGCTATGGACAGTCCTGGAGGAGCCACTCAAGGTAATGGTCAATTTCCGAATACATAGGCTTGAACTTATCACCTCCATTCACCAGTTTGTTGCAAGGTGCTGAGACAAAGCTCAAGAATGCAACTTCACAGATATTGAATTGTTGGAACAGGTTATAGAGCTAGTAATCACATCTATCCCACTAGAGATCTTTCAAAAATACCTGCTAGAAAAGAAGAAAGGGTACACCATAGATGCACTACTCAATGATGGAAGGAATTTTGAAACCATCATGGCTGTGTGCCAACAGTTACAAGTATTGGAACGGCTACAGCAATTGGTATAATAAGCAAGGCTGAGAAGGCTGCTAAGGCTTGTGGCAAATGTGGCCTGACTCACACAATTCGCAGTTGTCTGGTGTACCAGGACCAGTGAAAAGCTTGTAGCATGTGAGAACATTGGGCAAGGCTGAGCTTAGATACTGCATACAGGAATAGTGGCAGATCACATGCAGAGAGACCATCTGCAAGACAGGATGGTAAACACAATAAAAGGTATGCCAACACACAACAAAAGCCCGAGAAGGTACATCCGGTCAGCAGAGAGACAGATTGTCAGGATGAAGAATGCACTCGTGTGAATCGCAAGCAAGCATTTCACATGGTTAATCTGGATCAACATGTCAATGCTATCAGGCAGGACTGAGGAAAAACATGCCAACCAGAGTTCTGAGTCACCACAGTCTCAGAGGAGTCATCAAGCTGAGCTCAGCTCTGGGAAGAGGTTTACGATAACAATAAGCAAACCTCCTCTACATTTTAGAGAGTGTTAAACTTGCTTACTTGTAAATAACCATGTTTAGTTTGTCTGAACCGCAACATCATTGTATATGGTACATAGGTGTTTATCTTTGGAAAAAAGGGGGATCTTGTGGCACGACCTTAAGAGGACCACCTTAAGAAACTGTAGTGTAGGAAAGGTGTCGTATCACACAGGACCAGGGAGTTGTGGGTGTAGCCCAACAGAATGAGATGAGTAGTGATGTGGGTTCTGCAATAGCTATATATATGTATTCTAGTTTTAAGTTATAATAAAAACTCACATTTTCTTTGGCTATTGCCTGCGAATCTTACAATAGTTCACATACCAAAGGAACAAGTAATATTACACAATTTCCCCCTAATCCTTCTGCCAATTATTTTAAATCTATGCCCCTTGGTTATTGATCTCTTTGCTAAGGGAACTAGGTCCTTCTTATACACTCCATCTAGGCCTTTCATAATTTTATATACCTCAATTAAATCTACCCCCAGTATCTGCTGTTTCAAAGAAAACAACCCCAGCCTATCCAATCGTTTCTTGTAGCTAAAATTCTCTATTCCTGGCAACATCCTTGTAAATATCCTTTGTACCCTGGACGACAAATTTCTGTACTGCTGTGAAAGCCTGCCAGCCCCTTTGAGCACTGCTATCTGCAGCTATTTTACCAGTGGTCTGAGCCGGCATGGCAGCAAGCATGAATCTCAGGACCTTCCTCTGAGCTTTCACTGCAGTGCTGAGATGTTGGTTGGCTTCAGGCTGTGCTCTAATGGAAGCTGAGACATCATCCACCAAATGCTGCATCGCGGCTGGTTTCACAAGTGCTGTCATGGAGTTGGACAGCACCTCCATGGTGGGAAGGATGGGCTCCAGGCTCTGTGAAATGTTTTGCGCCATGTTGGAGCCCGATTCCACCATGTTTCTTGACCATGATAAATGGCTGTCTGGCAGGCCTGCCAACTCACCAAGCATCTCGGGGTGCATCGTCATCGGCGTCCTCGTGTATGCCAGTCCATCAATGTCCTCATCTAAGCCTCCTTGACCTCAAACTGCAGTGAGCTGGCACACTATCCATCCTTACCCTGGCCTGTCTGCAGTCCATGTGTGGCCGATTAGTGACCATGTACAGATCCGCCCAGAGGCAATATCTGAGCTGGTGGCTGCGATTGTCAGATCAAGTGATGGTGCTTCTTCAACTGTTTTGTGGTGTTGTTCATGTCCTTCCTCTTGAGGCTGTTGTCGTTGGCCAGGTGGAAGTTCTTCGATGTCTGAAAGCAGAAAATTGGAAAGGGAGGGTTTGGGGTGACGGAAGAGGGTGGGATGTAAAGCAAGAAGTCCATGGTCACACCATCTGTAGTTTGCACTTCATGCCAGATAGCAGGATGAGATGGGATTTGAAAAGGGGTATAAGCCAGGAGCATACCATTTTCCTCAATGTTCTTGCCATTCTGGATGCAACAGGCTCTGTTGGAGCTGGCCCGTGATGTAAGAGAGCCATCTCCTCTGTAGGGCTCAGGAGATGCAGGTGTGCCTGGGGCCTGCCAGCTCTACTCTACTGCCTGTGATTGTGTGCCACCTTGTCCTGCAAGAGAGAGGGAAGTGTGCCAGTGATTGTGTTGCACTGTGTTTGGGTGATGTGTCTGTCATAGCTGAATAGATGCAGATATGTGGATGCTGCAGGTTGTTAGTGTGAGGCTTGCATTATTGGAAGGTGTGTGAGCATGTGAATGGTACGTTTGGGTCCTGACTGCTAGAGACTGCTGATGGGTGATTCATGGGGGTGTGGCATTGAGCAGTACAAGAGGTTGTGATGTCATCGAGATGAAATGTCCTTTGAAGATGCGTTCACTAATCTTGACCAACTGTGTGAGGTCATTGAAACTTTTGTGGCATTACTGCCAGGTCGTTGGGCCAGACTCTGGGTGTTAACCTTCTAGGCCACCTGTATCCATTCTTTTTGGAGATGTTCTTTGAGGGCCTCCTGAACCTCGGAAATCTGGACTCTCTCCTGCTGTTGATCTCCATCACTAAGGCCTCCAGCATTGCATCTGTGAAACTGGGAGTCCTCCCTCTTCCCTGGCACTCCACATGTACAGCCTCTACTCTCAGCCAATTGCACAGCAGGCAGTCAGCAGCAGCTTCATTCTAATGAGTGCAGTTCCCATTCAAGAGGGGCAGGTTCCCTTTAGAGCTGCTGGCTAGCTGGAACACATGCTGCAAGACTGCAGTGGAGCATTCAGCTTGCCAGCTGTGCAGCTTGTGCTCAGTTGAATGCTACAATCATTCTAATGAGAGGCAGTACGTAATTTGCATGGATCCTGTCTCAACAGGACTGGACATGGGCAGATCGCAAATCGCAATTCTTGTGCCCAAAAACAGGAGGGAACCAATTTTAGCTCATCAAGAATAATGAAATTGCTTGAAGGGGTTAAACAGAATTAAGCAATGTATTAGAAAGGCAACTCAGCACAATATAATTAAGTCAGGATGAGAAAAGAAACAGGCAAGATGTTAGGGAAAAAGGCAGGATTAGGGAGTGAAGGTTGATAGCTGGGATTGGTGCAGGCTTCACAATCAGCAAACTTATGGAATATTTGACTAATGGGAAACAAAGAGATAATGGACTCAGGCTAGAGACATCTGGAGTGCATCCTGATAAGACTAGAATGGTATATTCATGAGAATGCGTGATCAATCACCCATTGTTTGACCATATTTTGTGAGAAGAACAGTATATAAGTTTGTATCCTTGTGTGTAACGTCAGAGCACTATCTTGGACTGCCCGAGGTAGATTCGCCTTGCATACGCTCGAATAAATGATCAAAACCTGCACCTGAGTCTCCCCGTGTGGTGATTGAGTTGTCCCACAACAGTTTGGCGTAGTCGGCAGGATACTCACACCGGACCATCAGAACGGCACTGCAAGCGGGTGAGTATATTTATTTACCACCTATAGTTAGGGCAGTAAGCCCACCCAAGTGAAGGTCCGATCAAGTACCCAAAGAATCTAAAGGAGGACACAGGATAGGAGGCGCCAGGTAAGGAGGCAGAACTTGCGCTGGTGGGACAGTACGTCCGAAGCCGCGCAGAGATCAGAACCACTTACCTTCAGGTTAACAGGACATAAAGACGTGCTGGTCGGGACAGATGAAGGGGCTAGGAGACCGTCCTGGGCAACATCAGGAAGCTAGCAAAATGTCAGAGAAGAAATTGAGTAACGAAATGCATTTTGACCGGGGGCCGGAGGGTTCCATGACTAAGTTTATCGCAGAGCAACATAAAAGGATTATGTTTTTAGTGAAATTTCAAGTGAGTAAAAACAAGTTACTGTGTCTTTATTCAAGTCTGCATCAATGTGTGCTGTGGAACTGACAGTCGTTAACTCTTTGTTGTCTGGCTTTAATGTTAAAAGCATGTGTCTGTTCTATTTTTACACGTGTATATTTTGTGGGAACCTTGAGTCATGTTTTGTTTGTCTAGTAATTGAACCAGTGTGTGTTCCTTGCGATCGGGACAGGGAATTTAACACAGATTTTTGGTACTGTGAAATCAATTTTTCGGAGTTGTTTGGAATTGAATGAGTGGGAAAGTGATTGTTGAGTGTGTTCATTTCAATTTAAGATTGTGCACCCAGGACTGGGATATAAAATTGAATTATATTTTAAATTAAAGTTTTTATTTTTATTTTAAAAATTGGTTTTGCAACTGTGGAAAGGCAATGAACAATTTTGTAAGAGATAAGCTTCAGCCTTGAATGTCTAAAGATGCCTGGCAGAAATCCATTTGAAGTTTGAAACAGTTTGTTTTAATTGGACCAAAGTTTAAAATCTGCTAATTGCTTTATTTTGCAGATTAAATTGAAGACATGTCTTACTGACTGTTTTTAAGTAACAAATGTCAGAAATTGGATATTGATTTAAGGGAGAGAAGGATAAACAAAGGAGATATGGGAAAGATTAAAGTCTGTTTAAGAAGCTGGTATTAAATCTTTTGTTGTAAGAATGTTCAATAACTTTTTCCTTTAGTTTTTGGTTTTATTGCAGTCATTTGAAAAGGTGCCTGAAGAAAGAACAAGAAAAAATGATGTAATTTACATTTCCTTTAAAAAATAGCACTTGCTATTCTGTTCTGTGTGCAGTTAATAAGTATTATAAGTTAATAAGTCTGAATTAAGTTTATATTATTAAGGTTAACTAACCTGTGAAGTTGAGAAAAGTGTAGATAAGACTGTTAATTTGATCGTTTTCTCTTGGAGATATGAGTTTTTGAGAGAGCTATATTTGAAAGTCTAGCCACTACCCGAGATGTCAGGACCATGCAGGCAGAGGTAAGCAAAGATCTCAGACAGACACCACCAGCCCCATCCCCCCCACCCCCTGACATTTTGATCTTTTGATAAAATCACCTGAGAGTTGAGAATGTGTGGCATGATATTGGGATACTGGTGTGTGTGCAGATGTGATTTGTTCTGCACTGAAGAACGGGCCTCAAACATGATTACTGACTTGACAAACAGCGTGGCATGAAATGGTTAATGTGGCCAGTAGAGTGAGACAACATTTTACATCATCAAGGTATTGGCACACACTCCATAGAGAAAATTACTTAACCATAATCAGGATAAATAAACACATTAGAAATGACAGGAAGGGCGATGAAATTGCCAGGGGATGTTGTAGCAGGTAGTGAGGAAGTAGGTCCCGCAAAAGAAAGGGTTAAACGATTTGTGAGAGAACTATGCAGGCATAAGACAGGAAGTTAGAGACCAGCAGATCAGACACGACAGGGAAACAGACACGAAAGAGAAACAGGCGCAGGTGCCTAGCGTCAGCGATAAGGTAATGGTAAAAGTAATGCCCGAGAAGTCAGGGTTTGCGCCTAAATGAATAGGGCCCTATGAGGTAATAATGATCAACGATACCTGTGCCTGTGTGGACATTAGAGGGAAAGGACTGCAAACACTGGACACAACTGAAACATATAACTGACTAATTTTGTCTTGCAGAATTAATCACAGCTGACCAGTGATGATTGGAAAGGCCCATGATATCTTACAGAATGCTATTCATAATACTGATACTCCTGGGACTGGGAATTGTTGAAGGTTCAAACCGTCAAGTGACGACCGGATTGTATCACGACAGCTCAACCGCAGGATGCAAGGGGAACTCGAATACCCTGGAGCTTAGCGTACGTCAGAAAACATGTTTCTGCTGTAGTGTGGGAGAATTGATTTTTGTCCCCCCCCCCACCAGGACAACAGGCAAGTCATCTTCTCCGAGGGCAACCTTTCCATGAGATATGTCATTTTTCCGCCAGTGGGGCTGCATCACATTTCTAAATTTAACCGCGGCATGTGCACACAAGCCAGAAGAGAACTGTGAGCCACTGCAGTAGGTCTGCCCAAAGGATGGGGTGGGGGGGGCGTGCTATTACTTGTTGGTCTCTACCGCAAGACTATGTAAGGATTGGATGCAGTAAAGGATTAGGCAACCTCACCTTTAAGCCAGAGATTAAGGACAATCGGATCTACCAATGTGGTGGGCATGGACCATGGTGAATTTGCTCGAAGCCCCAGTCCACAACCCCACCTCATACCACCACAGCGGTAACTGACACGACGGAGAAAACCCCAGTACTCAGGACACAATTGACAGATCCCTCTTGCCCAGCATTGAGCCCTGGGCCAGAGAATGCACTTATGCTGACAAAAATGAGTAAAATCTTGTACGATAATGTACACCATGAGCTGGTACCCGTTGTCATAAACATTTCTGATATTAAATTGCTCCAGTGGTGCCAGGTGGAGACCCGAGCACTGTATGAAGCTTTGGTAAGACAAGTAATAACGCAAGCATCTTGTTTTCATGCTGGGGGCAGCCATGGGCTGCACATCCTGCTCAGGGGAAGTATTGGCTAAAACATAGCATGGAGAATGATGCCGCCACGGTATTCAACACGGGAACTTCAGTGGTAAATTCAATTGATCTAGCCGCGGTGGACCAAAAGGTCTGGATATTAAGCGCCCAACTTAAGAAAATCCTAAGACAGGGGCAAAGGATCCAGAGCGGACAGCTCAGTGCGGATCAAACCCTGACACGTACAGTTCAGGATTTGGTTGCGGTATTGCGGGTCTTGCATGGACTATTAATGAACTAATTGGCAAAGGGTGTAACATCTCAGAGGACGGGGCTAGGAATGATGTCGGCAGTAATTGTGGATCTTGGATGCTTGAGCAGACACAGGAAAATCTGAGACAACTCCATGAGGGTGAAGATCCCCTGTGGATTTCAAACGCACACTTTTCTAAATTGTCCCGACATCAGAACCAACACCTGGTTGCCAGCTCAGAGGTTTAACACGTGTGTATAAAACTGATGAAAATTGTATCGACAATAATAACCTATTGATATGTGTGGTCTTGGCAATCCCAGTTATACCAGAATCAATACCAAGAAAGATGTTATTCGAAGTAGAAAATATTGGGGTTATTTGGGGAGATTATTACGTAAGATATCATGATATGCCGCCATATGCTGTAGAGATAGAGGGGGAAATGATAAGTACTACTTTAGATAGATGTAGTGTAGGAGCCTTTGCCGTAGTGTGTCCACATCCAATATATATAACGGAAGAGGCAAAATGTGGATTTAACATAACGGTCAATTGTACAATGGAAGCTATATGGGCAGTAATGGAACCGACCCACATTGCCTATGTGGGAAAAGGGAGATATTGTCTGACCACGACACAAGGGGAGTATCAGTACGGGCACAACCGATCCTGTCCAAGAACTAACCACATGGTGTGTCTACACCCACAGGTGCTGGTGAGTGTGGGAAAGGTAGAGCTGGTGGAGATATATAAAAGGGAAACAGTCAACTTGCAGTTTACCGAGAGTATAAAGGAAACCCTCACACAGTACGTGAGGCAGTTCTCATATTCTATCCCACCGCTGCCCACTCACCTGACAACCATCTGTGAAGGGTTACAGCAGTACATAGGGTGTATTACACATTACAACAACAAACTAAAGCACTGGAAGAGGAGGGCGAACAGATTGATACCACATGGTGGGAGGATCTGTGGAATTGGGGTTCGAACGTACAGATACATCCCTGGTTCAGGATCATCTTTCACATCTTGACCATTGCCCAAGTAGTAATGGTCATATATTTGACGTGCCTAATTTACAGAGTCAGGAGGACACACAAGGAGAGGCCAACAGTATGGAGACATGAGACTTTGGGGGCTAGGCAGGTTGTCTATGAGCCCTTACTGCAGGGCCGACCCATTTAGACAATTGCCTTTGCAACCCTAAACTCGATACATAGCCAGTATCAATGAGTGGCGGAGAGCAATGAGAGTTGAGCACATCAATCTTCAGGTCTGTTGGCCATCTTGGGCGAGGCGAAGGGCCAAAAGGGGGGACTGAAGGGGTTAAGCAGAATTAAGCATTAGAAAAGCAATTCAACAGAATATAATTAAGTCAGGATGAGAAAAGAAACAGGCAAGCTGTTAGGGCAAAAGGCAGCATTAAGGTGTGAAGGTTGATAGCTGGGATCAGTGCAGGCTTCACAATCAGCAAACTCTGGAATGATTGACTAATGGGAAACAAAGAGATAATGGACTCAGGCTAGAGACATCTGGAGTGCACCCTGATAAGACTAGAATGGTATATTCATGAGCGTGCATGATCAATCACCCATTGTTTGACCATATAGTGTGAGAAGAACAGTATATAAGTTTGTATCCTTGTGTGTAAAATTGTTTCTGGCTGGCAGTCTGTTTCTGGTTGTTACTGGCTGGATTCTGTTTCTGGTTGTTTCTGGCTGGCAGTCTGTTTCCAGTTGTTACTGGCTGGAATCTGTTTCTAGTTGTTTCTGGCTGGAATCTGTTTCCAGTTGTTACTGGCTGGAATCTGTTTCTGGTTGTTACAGGCTGACAGTCTGTTTCTGGTTGATACTGGCTGGAATCTGTTTCTGGTTGTTTCTGTCTGACAGTCTGTTTCCTGCTGTTTCTGGCTGGAATCTGTTTCTGGTTCTGACTGGCTGACAGTCTGTTTCTGGTTTTTGCTGGCTGGCAGTCTGTTTCTAGTTTTTGCTGGCTGGCAGTCTGTTTATGGTTGTTACTGGCAGGAAACTGTTTCTGGTTGTTACCGGCTGACAGTCTGTTTCTGGTTGTTACAGGCTGGCAGTCTGTTTCTGGTTATTACTGGCTGGCAGTCTGTTTCTGGTTGTTACAGGCTGGCAGTCTGTTTCTGGTTGTTACTGGCTGGAATCTGTTTCTGTTTGTTACTGGTTGACAGTCTGTTTCTGGTTGTTACTGGCTGACAGTCTGTTTCTGGTTGTTTATTTATTTATTTATTTTAATTTTAATTTTTTATTTTTATTTATTTAGAGATAAAGCACTGAAACAGGCCCTTCGGCCCAGCGAGTCTGTGCCGACCAACAACCACCCATTTATACTAACCCTACAGTAAGCCCATATTCCCTATCACCTCCATACACTCGGGGCAATTTACAACGGCCAATTTTCCTATCACCTGCAAGTCTTTGGATGTGGGAGGAAACCGGAGCACCCGGTGAAAACCCACGCAGACACAGGGAGAACTTGCAAACTCCGCAAGGGCAGTACCCAGAATCGAACCCGGGTCCCTGGAGCTGTGAGGCTGCGGTGCTAACCACTGCGCCACTGTGCCACCCTGTTACTGGCTGGCAGTCTGTTTCTGGTTGTTACTGGCTGGCAGTCTGTTTCTGGATGTTACTGACTGGAATCTGTTTCTGGTTGTTACTGGCTGGAATCTGTTTCTGGTTGTTACTGGCTGGAATCTGTTTCTGGTTGTTACTGGCTGGCAGTCTGTTTCTGGTTGTTACTTACTGGCTGGGAATCAGTTTCTGGTTGTCACTGGCTGGAATCTGTTTCTGGTTGTTTCTGGCTGGCAGTCTGTTTCTGGTTGTTACTGGCTGGTAGTCTGTTTCTGGTTGTTACTGGTTGGAATCTGTTTCTGGTTGTTACTGGCTGGTAGTCTGTTTCTGGTTGTTACTGGTTGGAATCTGTTTCTGGTTGTTACTGGCTGGTAGTCTGTTTCTGGTTGTTACTGGTTGGAATCTGTTTCTGGTTGTTACTGGCTGGTAGTCTGTTTCTAGTTGTTACTGGCTGACAGTCTGTTGCTGTTTTTTTCTGGATGGCAATCTGATTCTGGTTGTTACTGGCTGGTAGTCTGTTTCTGGTTGTTTCTGGCTGGCAGTTTGGTTCTGGTTGTTTTTGGCTGGCATCTTGTGGTTTTTTTTGGCTGGCATCTTGTTTTGGTTGTTTCTGGCTGGCAGTCTGGTTCTGGTTGTTGCTGGCTGGCATCCTGTTTTGGTTGTTTCTGTCTGGCAGTCTGGTTCTGGTTGTAGCTGGCTGTCATCTTGCTCTGGCTGTTACTGGCTGGCATTCTGTTTCCGGTTGTTGCTGGCTGGCGGTCTGTTTCTGGTTGTTACTGGCTGGAATCTGTTTCTGGTTGTTACTGGCTGGCATCTGTTTCTGGTTGTTACTGGCTGGCAGTCTGTTTCTGGTTGTTACTGGCTGGCAGCGTGTTTCTGGTTGTTACTGGTTGGAATCTGTTTCTGGTTGTTACTGGCTGGAATCTGTTTCTGGTTGTTACTGGCTGGCAGTCTGTTTCTGGTTGTTTCTGGCTGGAATCTGTTTCTAGTTGTTACTGGCTGGCAGTCTGTTTCTGGTTGTTTCTGGATGGCCGTATGTTTCAGGTTGTTTCTGGTTGCCTTCTGTTTCTGGTTGTTACTGGCTGGCAGTCTGGTTCTGGTTGTTACTGGCTGGGAGTCTGTTTCTGGTTGTTTCTGGCTGGCAGTCTGGTTCTGGTTGTTACTGGCTGGCAGTCTGGTTCTGGTTGTTACTGGCTGGTAGTCTGTTTCTGGTTGTTTCTGGCTGGCAGTCTGGTTTTGGTTGTTTATGGATGGCCGTATGTTTCTGGTTGTTTCTGGTTGTCTTCTATTCTAGTTGTTACTGGCTGACAGTCTGTTTCTGTTTTTTTCTGGATGGTAGTCTGATTCTGGTTGTTTCTGGCTGGCAGTCTGGTTCTGGTTGTTTTTGGCTGGCATCTTGTTGTGGTTGTTTCTGGCTGGCAGTCTGGTTCTGGTTGTTGCAGGCTGGCATCTTGTTTTGGTTGTTTCTATCTGGCAGTCTGGTTCTGGTTGTAGCTGGCTGTCATCTTGCTCTGGCTGTTACTGTCTGGTGGTCTGTTTCTGGTTGTTGCTGTCTGACAGTCTGTTTCTGCTTGTTTCTGGCTGGAGTCTGTTTTTGGTTTTTGCTGGCTGGCATTCTGTTTCTGGTTGTTGCTGGCTGGCAGTCTGCTTCTGGTTGTTACTGGCTGGCAGTGTGTTTCTGGTTGTTACTGTTTGGAATATGTTTCTGGTTGTTTTTGGCTGGCTGTCTGTTTCTGGTTGTTACTGGCTGGCAGTGTGTTTCTGGTTTTTACTGGTTGGAATCTGTTTCTGGTTGTTACTGGCTGGAATCTCTTTCTGGCTGTTACTGGCTGGCAGTCTGTTTCTGGTTGTTTCTGGCTGGAATCTGCTTCTAGTTGATACTGGCTGGCAGTCTGTTTCTGGTTGTTTCTGGCTGGAATCTGCTTCTAGTTGATACTGGCTGGCAGTCTGTTTCTGGTTGTTACTGGCTGGGAGTCAGTTTCTGGTTGTTTCTGGCTGGAATCTGTTTCTGGTTGTTACTGGCTGGAATCTGTTGCTGCTTGTTACTGGCTGGGAGTCAGTTTCTGGTTGTTTCTGGCTGGAATCTGTTTCTGGTTGTTACTGGCTGGCATCTGTTTCTGGTTATTACTGGCTGGAATCTGTTTCTGGTTGTTACTGGCTCGCAGTCTGTTTCTGGTAGTTACTGGCTGGAATCTGTTTCTGGATGTTACTGTCTCGCAGTCTGGTTCTGGTTGTTCCTGGCTGGCAGTCTGTTTCTGGTTGTTTCTGGCTGGAATCTGTTTCTGGTTGTTACTGGACGGCATTCTGTTTCTGGTTGTTTCTGGCTCGAATCTGTTTCTGGTTGTTACTGGCTGGCAGTCTGTTTCTGTTTGTTTCTTGATGGCCGTATGTTTCTGGTTGTTTCTGATTGTTTTCTGTTTCTGGTTGTTATTGGCTGGCAGTCTGTTTCTGGTTGTTGTTGACTGGAATCTGTTTGTGGTTGTTACTGGCTGACAGTCTGTTTCTGGTTGTTACTGTTTGGAATCTGTTTCTGGTTGTTGCTGGCTGGCAGTCTGTTTCTGGTTGTTTCTGGCTGGAATCTGCTTCTAGTTGATACTGGCTGGCAGTCTGTTTCTGGTTGTTTCTGGCTGGAATCTGCTTCTAGTTGATACTGGCTGGCAGTCTGTTTCTGGTTGTTACTGGCTGGGAGTCAGTTTCTGGTTGTTTCTGGCTGGAATCTGTTTCTGGTTGTTACTGGCTGGAATCTGTTGCTGCTTGTTACTGGCTGGGAGTCAGTTTCTGGTTGTTTCTGGCTGGAATCTGTTTCTGGTTGTTACTGGCTGGCATCTGTTTCTGGTTATTACTGGCTGGAATCTGTTTCTGGTTGTTACTGGCTCGCAGTCTGTTTCTGGTAGTTACTGGCTGGAATCTGTTTCTGGATGTTACTGTCTCGCAGTCTGGTTCTGGTTGTTCCTGGCTGGCAGTCTGTTTCTGGTTGTTTCTGGCTGGAATCTGTTTCTGGTTGTTACTGGACGGCATTCTGTTTCTGGTTGTTTCTGGCTCGAATCTGTTTCTGGTTGTTACTGGCTGGCAGTCTGTTTCTGTTTGTTTCTTGATGGCCGTATGTTTCTGGTTGTTTCTGATTGTTTTCTGTTTCTGGTTGTTATTGGCTGGCAGTCTGTTTCTGGTTGTTGTTGACTGGAATCTGTTTGTGGTTGTTACTGGCTGACAGTCTGTTTCTGGTTGTTACTGTTTGGAATCTGTTTCTGGTTGTTGCTGGCTGTCAGTCTGTTTCTGCTTGATACTGGCCGGCAGTGTGTTTCTGGTTTTTACTGGTTGGAATCTGTTTCTGGTTGTTACTGGCTGGCAGTCTGTTTCTAGTTTTTACTGGTTGGAATCTGTTTCTGCTTGTTACTGGCTGGAATCTGTTTCCGGTAGTTACTGGCTGGCAGTCTGTTTCTGGTTGTTACTGGCTGGAATCTGTTTCTGGTTGTTACTGGCTGGCAGTCTGTTTCTGGTTGTTACTAGCTGGAATCTGTTTCTGGTTGTTACTGGCGACAGTCTGTTTCTGGTTGTTACTGGCTGGAATCTGTTTCTGGTTGTTTCTGGCTGGAATCTGTTTCTGGTTGTTACTGGCTGACAGTCTGTTTCTGGTTGTTACTGGCTGGAATCTGTTTCTGGTTGTTACTGGCTGGGAGTCAGTTTCTGGCTGTAATCTGTTTCTGGTTGTTACTGGCTCGGAATCAGTTTCTGGTTGTTTCTGGCTGGAATCTGTTTCTGGTTGTTACTGGCTGGCAGTCTGTTTCTGGTTGTTACTGTTTGGAATCTTTTTCTGGTTGTTGCTGGCTGGCAGTCTGTTTCTGGTTGTTACTGTTTGGAATCTTTTTCTGGTTGTTGCTGGCTGGCAGTGTGTTTCTGGTTGTTACTGGCCGATAGTCTGTTTCTGGTTGTTACTGGCTGGAATCTGTTTCTGGTTGTTACTGTCTCGCAGTCTGGTTCTGGTTGTTACTGGCTGGCAGTCTGTTTCTGGTTGTTTCTGGCTGGAATCTGTTTCTGGTTGTTACTGGCCGGCATTCTGTTTCTGGTTGTTTCTGGCTCGAATCTGTTTCTGGTTGTTACTGGCTGGCAGTCTGTTTCTGTTTGTTTCTGGATGGCCGTATGATTCTGGTTGTTTCTGATTGTTTTCTGTTTCTGGTTGTCACTGGCTGGCAGTCTGTTTCTGGTTGTTGTTGACTGGCGCCTTGTTATGGTTGTTTCTGCCTGGCAGTCTGTTTCTGGTTGTTACTGGCTGGAATCTGTTTCTGTTTGTTACTGGCTGGAATCTGTTTGTGGTTGTTACTGGCTGGCAGTCTGTTTCTGGTTGTTACTGTTTGGAATCTGTTTCTGGTTGTTGCTGGCTGGCAGTCTGTTTCTGCTTGTTACTGGCTGGCAGTGTGTTTCTAGTTTTTACTGGTTGGAATCTGTCTCTGCTTGTTACTGGCTGGAATCTGTTTCCGGTAGTTACTGGCTGGCAGTCTGTTTCTGGTTGTTACTGGCTGGAATCTGTTTCTGGTTGTTACTGGCTGGCAGTCTGTTTCTGGTTGTTACTGGCTGGAATCTGTTTCTGGTTGTTACTGGCGACAGTCTGTTTCTGGTTGTTTCTGGCTGGAATCTGTTTCTGGTTGTTTCTGGCTGGAATCTGTTTCTGGTTGTTACTGGCTGGCAGTCTGTTTCTGGTTGTTACTGGCTGGAATCTGTTTCTGGTTGTTACTGGCTGGGAGTCAGTTTCTGGCTGTAATCTGTTTCTGGTTGTTACTGGCTCGGAATCAGTTTCTGGTTGTTTCTGGCTGGAATCTGTTTCTGGTTGTTACTGGCTGGCAGTCTGTTTCTGGTTGTTACTGTTTGGAATATTTTTCTGGTTGTTGCTGGCTGGCAGTCTGTTTCTGGTTGTTACTGGCTGGCAGTCTGTTTCTGGTTGTTACTGGTTGGAATCTGTTTCTGGTTGTTACTGGCTGGTAGTCTGTTTCTGGTTGTTACTGGTTGGAATCTGTTTCTGGTTGTTACTGGCTGGTAGTCTGTTTCTGGTTGTTACTGGTTGGAATCTGTTTCTGGTTGTTACTGGCTGGTAGTCTGTTTCTAGTTGTTACTGGCTGACAGTCTGTTGCTGTTTTTTTCTGGATGGCAATCTGATTCTGGTTGTTACTGGCTGGTAGTCTGTTTCTGGTTGTTACTGGCTGGAATCTGTTTCTGGTTGTTACTGGCTGGCATCTGTTTCTGGTTGTTACTGGCTGGAATCTGTTTCTGGTTGTTACTGGCTGGAATCTGTTTCTGGTTGTTACTGGCTGGAATCTGTTTCTGGTTGTTACTGGCTGGCAGTCTGTTTCTGGTTGTTTCTGGCTGTAATCTGTTTCTGGTTGTTACTGGCTGGCAGTCTGTTTCTGGTTGTTTCTGGATGGCCGTATGTTTCAGGTTGTTTCTGGTTGCCTTCTGTTTCTGGTTGTTACTGGCTGGCAGTCTGGTTCTGGTTGTTACTGGCTGGGAGTCTGTTTCTGGTTGTTTCTGGCTGGCAGTCTGGTTCTGGTTGTTACTGGCTGGCAGTCTGGTTCTGGTTGTTACTGGCTGGTAGTCTGTTTCTGGTTGTTTCTGGCTGGCAGTCTGGTTTTGGTTGTTTCTGGATGGCCGTATGTTTCTGGTTGTTTCTGGTTGTCTTCTATTCTAGTTGTTACTGGCTGACAGTCTGTTTCTGTTTTTTTCTGGATGGCAGTCTGATTCTGGTTGTTTCTGGCTGGCAGTCTGGTTCTGGTTGTTTTTGGCTGGCATCTTGTTGTGGTTGTTTCTGGCTGGCAGTCTGGTTCTGGTTGTTGCAGCTGGCATCTTGTTTTGGTTGTTTCTATCTGGCAGTCTGGTTCTGGTTGTAGCTGGCTGTCATCTTGCTCTGGCTGTTACTGTCTGGTGGTCTGTTTCTGGTTGTTGCTGTCTGACAGTCTGTTTCTGCTTGTTTCTGGCTGGAGTCTGTTTTTGGTTTTTACTGGCTGGCATTCTGTTTCTGGTTGTTGCTGGCTGGCAGTCTGTTTCTGGTTGTTACTGGCGACAGTCTGTTTCTGGTTGTTACTGGCTGGAATCTGTTTCTGGTTGTTTCTGGCTGGAATCTGTTTCTGGTTGTTACTGGCTGGCAGTCTGTTTCTGGTTGTTACTGGCTGGAATCTGTTTCTGGTTGTTACTGGCTGGCAGTCAGTTTCTGGCTGTAATCTGTTTCTGGTTGTTACTGGCTCGGAATCAGTTTCTGGTTGTTTCTGGCTGGAATCTGTTTCTGGTTGTTACTGGCTGGCAGTCTGTTTCTGGTTGTTACTGTTTGGAATCTTTTTCTGGTTGTTGCTGGCTGGCAGTCTGTTTCTGGTTGTTACTGGCTGGCAGTCTGTTTCTGGTTGTTACTGGTTGGAATCTGTTTCTGGTTGTTACTGGCTGGTAGTCTGTTTCTGGTTGTTACTGGCTGGAATCTGTTTCTGGTTGTTACTGGCTGGCAGTCTGTTTCTGGTTGTTACTGGCTGGAATCTGTTTCTGGTTGTTACTGGCGACAGTCTGTTTCTGGTTGTTACTGGCTGGAATCTGTTTCTGGTTGTTTCTGGCTGGAATCTGTTTCTGGTTGTTACTGGCTGGCAGTCTGTTTCTGGTTGTTACTGGCTGGAATCTGTTTCTGGTTGTTACTGGCTGGGAGTCAGTTTCTGGCTGTAATCTGTTTCTGGTTGTTACTGGCTCGGAATCAGTTTCTGGTTGTTTCTGGCTGGAATCTGTTTCTGGTTGTTACTGGCTGGCAGTCTGTTTCTGGTTGTTACTGTTTGGAATATTTTTCTGGTTGTTGCTGGCTGGCAGTCTGTTTCTGGTTGTTACTGGCTGGCAGTCTGTTTCTGGTTGTTACTGGTTGGAATCTGTTTCTGGTTGTTACTGGCTGGTAGTCTGTTTCTGGTTGTTACTGGTTGGAATCTGTTTCTGGTTGTTACTGGCTGGTAGTCTGTTTCTGGTTGTTACTGGTTGGAATCTGTTTCTGGTTGTTACTGGCTGGTAGTCTGTTTCTAGTTGTTACTGGCTGACAGTCTGTTGCTGTTTTTTTCTGGATGGCAATCTGATTCTGGTTGTTACTGGCTGGTAGTCTGTTTCTGGTTGTTTCTGGCTGGCAGTTTGGTTCTGGTTGTTTTTGGCTGGCATCTTGTGGTTTTTTTTGGCTGGCATCTTGTTTTGGTTGTTTCTGGCTGGCAGTCTGGTTCTGGTTGTTGCTGGCTGGCATCCTGTTTTGGTTGTTTCTGTCTGGCAGTCTGGTTCTGGTTGTAGCTGGCTGTCATCTTGCTCTGGCTGTTACTGGCAGGCATTCTGTTTCCGGTTGTTGCTGGCTGGCGGTCTGTTTCTGGTTGTTACTGGCTGGAATCTGTTTCTGGTTGTTACTGGCTGGCATCTGTTTCTGGTTGTTACTGGCTGGAATCTGTTTCTGGTTGTTACTGGCTGGCAGTCTGTTTCTGGTTGTTACTGGCTGGCAGCGTGTTTCTGGTTGTTACTGGTTGGAATCTGTTTCTGGTTGTTACTGGCTGGAATCTGTTTCTGGTTGTTACTGGCTGGAATCTGTTTCTGGTTGTTACTGGCTGGCAGTCTGTTTCTGGTTGCTTCTGGCTGGAATCTGTTTCTAGTTGTTACTGGCTGGCAGTCTGTTTCTGGTTGTTACTGGCTGGCATTCTGTTTCTGGTTGTTTCTGATTGTTTTCTGTTTCTGTTTGTTACTGGCTGGCAGTCTGTTTCTGGTTGTTTCTGGATGGCCGTATGTTTCAGGTTGTTTCTGGTTGCCTTCTGTTTCTGGTTGTTACTGGCTGGCAGTCTGGTTCTGGTTGTTACTGGCTGGGAGTCTGTTTCTGGTTGTTTCTGGCTGGCAGTCTGGTTCTGGTTGTTACTGGCTGGCAGTCTGGTTCTGGTTGTTACTGGCTGGTAGTCTGTTTCTGGTTGTTTCTGGCTGGCAGTCTGGTTTTGGTTGTTTCTGGATGGCCGTATGTTTCTGGTTGTTTCTGGTTGTCTTCTATTCTAGTTGTTACTGGCTGACAGTCTGTTTCTGTTTTTTTCTGGATGGCAGTCTGATTCTGGTTGTTTCTGGCTGGCAGTCTGGTTCTGGTTGTTTTTGGCTGGCATCTTGTTGTGGTTGTTTCTGGCTGGCAGTCTGGTTCTGGTTGTTGCAGGCTGGCATCTTGTTTTGGTTGTTTCTATCTGGCAGTCTGGTTCTGGTTGTAGCTGGCTGTCATCTTGCTCTGGCTGTTACTGTCTGGTGGTCTGTTTCTGGTTGTTGCTGTCTGACAGTCTGTTTCTGCTTGTTTCTGGCTGGAGTCTGTTTTTGGTTTTTACTGGCTGGCATTCTGTTTCTGGTTGTTGCTGGCTGGCAGTCTGTTTCTGGTTGTTACTGGCGACAGTCTGTTTCTGGTTGTTACTGGCTGGAATCTGTTTCTGGTTGTTTCTGGCTGGAATCTGTTTCTGGTTGTTACTGGCTGGCAGTCTGTTTCTGGTTGTTACTGGCTGGAATCTGTTTCTGGTTGTTACTGGCTGGGAGTCAGTTTCTGGCTGTAATCTGTTTCTGGTTGTTACTGGCTCGGAATCAGTTTCTGGTTGTTTCTGGCTGGAATCTGTTTCTGGTTGTTACTGGCTGGCAGTCTGTTTCTGGTTGTTACTGTTTGGAATCTTTTTCTGGTTGTTGCTGGCTGGCAGTCTGTTTCTGGTTGTTACTGGCTGGCAGTCTGTTTCTGGTTGTTACTGGTTGGAATCTGTTTCTGGTTGTTACTGGCTGGTAGTCTGTTTCTGGTTGTTACTGGTTGGAATCTGTTTCTGGTTGTTACTGGCTGGTAGTCTGTTTCTGGTTGTTACTGGTTGGAATCTGTTTCTGGTTGTTACTGGCTGGTAGTCTGTTTCTAGTTGTTACTGGCTGACAGTCTGTTGCTGTTTTTTTCTGGATGGCAATCTGATTCTGGTTGTTACTGGCTGGTAGTCTGTTTCTGGTTGTTTCTGGCTGGCAGTTTGGTTCTGGTTGTTTTTGGCTGGCATCTTGTGGTTTTTTTTGGCTGGCATCTTGTTTTGGTTGTTTCTGGCTGGCAGTCTGGTTCTGGTTGTTGCTGGCTGGCATCCTGTTTTGGTTGTTTCTGTCTGGCAGTCTGGTTCTGGTTGTAGCTGGCTGTCATCTTGCTCTGGCTGTTACTGGCTGGCATTCTGTTTCCGGTTGTTGCTGGCTGGCGGTCTGTTTCTGGTTGTTACTGGCTGGCAGTCTGTTTCTGGTTGTTACTGTTTGGAATCTTTTTCTGGTTGTTGCTGGCTGGCAGTCTGTTTCTGGTTGTTACTGGCTGGCAGTCTGTTTCTGGTTGTTACTGGTTGGAATCTGTTTCTGGTTGTTACTGGCTGGTAGTCTGTTTCTGGTTGTTACTGGTTGGAATCTGTTTCTGGTTGTTACTGGCTGGTAGTCTGTTTCTGGTTGTTACTGGTTGGAATCTGTTTCTGGTTGTTACTGGCTGGTAGTCTGTTTCTAGTTGTTACTGGCTGACAGTCTGTTGCTGTTTTTTTCTGGATGGCAATCTGATTCTGGTTGTTACTGGCTGGTAGTCTGTTTCTGGTTGTTTCTGGCTGGCAGTTTGGTTCTGGTTGTTTTTGGCTGGCATCTTGTGGTTTTTTTTGGCTGGCATCTTGTTTTGGTTGTTTCTGGCTGGCAGTCTGGTTCTGGTTGTTGCTGGCTGGCATCCTGTTTTGGTTGTTTCTGTCTGGCAGTCTGGTTCTGGTTGTAGCTGGCTGTCATCTTGCTCTGGCTGTTACTGGCTGGCATTCTGTTTCCGGTTGTTGCTGGCTGGCGGTCTGTTTCTGGTTGTTACTGGCTGGAATCTGTTTCTGGTTGTTACTGGCTGGCATCTGTTTCTGGTTGTTACTGGCTCGGAATCAGTTTCTGGTTGTTTCTGGCTGGAATCTGTTTCTGGTTGTTACTGGCTGGCAGTCTGTTTCTGGTTGTTACTGTTTGGAATCTTTTTCTGGTTGTTGCTGGCTGGCAGTCTGTTTCTGGTTGTTACTGGCTGGCAGTCTGTTTCTGGTTGTTACTGGTTGGAATCTGTTTCTGGTTGTTACTGGCTGGTAGTCTGTTTCTGGTTGTTACTGGTTGGAATCTGTTTCTGGTTGTTACTGGCTGGTAGTCTGTTTCTGGTTGTTACTGGTTGGAATCTGTTTCTGGTTGTTACTGGCTGGTAGTCTGTTTCTAGTTGTTACTGGCTGACAGTCTGTTGCTGTTTTTTTCTGGATGGCAATCTGATTCTGGTTGTTACTGGCTGGTAGTCTGTTTCTGGTTGTTTCTGGCTGGCAGTTTGGTTCTGGTTGTTTTTGGCTGGCATCTTGTGGTTTTTTTTGGCTGGCATCTTGTTTTGGTTGTTTCTGGCTGGCAGTCTGGTTCTGGTTGTTGCTGGCTGGCATCCTGTTTTGGTTGTTTCTGTCTGGCAGTCTGGTTCTGGTTGTAGCTGGCTGTCATCTTGCTCTGGCTGTTACTGGCTGGCATTCTGTTTCCGGTTGTTGCTGGCTGGCGGTCTGTTTCTGGTTGTTACTGGCTGGAATCTGTTTCTGGTTGTTACTGGCTGGCATCTGTTTCTGGTTGTTACTGGCTGGAATCTGTTTCTGGTTGTTACTGGCTGGCAGTCTGTTTCTGGTTGTTACTGGCTGGCAGCGTGTTTCTGGTTGTTACTGGTTGGAATCTGTTTCTGGTTGTTACTGGCTGGGAGTCAGTTTCTGGTTGTTACTGGCTGGAATCTGTTTCTGGTTGTTACTGGCTGGCAGTCTGTTTCTGGTTGTTTCTGGCTGGAATCTGTTTCTAGTTGTTACTGGCTGGCAGTCTGTTTCTGGTTGTTTCTGGCTAGCATTCTGTTTCTGGTTGTTTCTGATTGTTTTCTGTTTCTGTTTGTTACTGGCTGGCAGTCTGTTTCTGGTTGTTTCTGGATGGCCGTATGTTTCAGGTTGTTTCTGGTTGCCTTCTGTTTCTGGTTGTTACTGGCTGGGAGTCTGTTTCTGGTTGTTTCTGGCTGGCAGTCTGGTTCTGGTTGTTACTGGCTGGCAGTCTGGTTCTGGTTGTTACTGGCTGGTAGTCTGTTTCTGGTTGTTTCTGGCTGGCAGTCTGGTTTTGGTTGTTTCTGGATAGCCGTATGTTTCTGGTTGTTTCTGGTTGTCTTCTATTCTAGTTGTTACTGGCTGACAGTCTGTTTCTGTTTTTTTCTGGATGGCAGTCTGATTCTGGTTGTTTCTGGCTGGCAGTCTGGTTCTGGTTGTTTTTGGCTGGCATCTTGTTGTGGTTGTTTCTGGCTGGCAGTCTGGTTCTGGTTGTTGCAGGCTGGCATCTTGTTTTGGTTGTTTCTATCTGGCAGTCTGGTTCTGGTTGTAGCTGGCTGTCATCTTGCTCTGGCTGTTACTGTCTGGTGGTCTGTTTCTGGTTGTTGCTGTCTGACAGTCTGTTTCTGCTTGTTTCTGGCTGGAGTCTGTTTTTGGTTTTTACTGGCTGGCATTCTGTTTCTGGTTGTTGCTGGCTGGCAGTCTGTTTCTGGTTGTTACTGGCTGGCAGTGTGTTTCTGGTTGTTACTGTTTGGAATATGTTTCTGGTTGTTTTTGGCTGGCTGTCTGTTTCTGGTTGTTACTGGCTGGCAGTGTGTTTCTGGTTGTTACTGGTTGGTATCTGTTTCTGGTTGTTACTGGCTGGGAGTCAGTTTCTGGCTGTAATCTGTTTCTGGTTGTTACTGGCTCGGAATCAGTTTCTGGTTGTTTCTGGCTGGAATCTGTTTCTGGTTGTTACTGGCTGGCAGTCTGTTTCTGGTTGTTACTGTTTGGAATCTTTTTCTGGTTGTTGCTGGCTGGCAGTCTGTTTCTGGTTGTTACTGGCTGGCAGTCTGTTTCTGGTTGTTACTGGTTGGAATCTGTTTCTGGTTGTTACTGGCTGGTAGTCTGTTTCTGGTTGTTACTGGTTGGAATCTGTTTCTGGTTGTTACTGGCTGGTAGTCTGTTTCTGGTTGTTACTGGTTGGAATCTGTTTCTGGTTGTTACTGGCTGGTAGTCTGTTTCTAGTTGTTACTGGCTGACAGTCTGTTGCTGTTTTTTTCTGGATGGCAATCTGATTCTGGTTGTTACTGGCTGGTAGTCTGTTTCTGGTTGTTTCTGGCTGGCAGTTTGGTTCTGGTTGTTTTTGGCTGGCATCTTGTGGTTTTTTTTGGCTGGCATCTTGTTTTGGTTGTTTCTGGCTGGCAGTCTGGTTCTGGTTGTTGCTGGCTGGCATCCTGTTTTGGTTGTTTCTGTCTGGCAGTCTGGTTCTGGTTGTAGCTGGCTGTCATCTTGCTCTGGCTGTTACTGGCTGGCATTCTGTTTCCGGTTGTTGCTGGCTGGCGGTCTGTTTCTGGTTGTTACTGGCTGGCAGTCTGTTTCTGGTTGTTACTGTTTGGAATCTTTTTCTGGTTGTTGCTGGCTGGCAGTCTGTTTCTGGTTGTTACTGGCTGGCAGTCTGTTTCTGGTTGTTACTGGTTGGAATCTGTTTCTGGTTGTTACTGGCTGGTAGTCTGTTTCTGGTTGTTACTGGTTGGAATCTGTTTCTGGTTGTTACTGGCTGGTAGTCTGTTTCTGGTTGTTACTGGTTGGAATCTGTTTCTGGTTGTTACTGGCTGGTAGTCTGTTTCTAGTTGTTACTGGCTGACAGTCTGTTGCTGTTTTTTTCTGGATGGCAATCTGATTCTGGTTGTTACTGGCTGGTAGTCTGTTTCTGGTTGTTTCTGGCTGGCAGTTTGGTTCTGGTTGTTTTTGGCTGGCATCTTGTGGTTTTTTTTGGCTGGCATCTTGTTTTGGTTGTTTCTGGCTGGCAGTCTGGTTCTGGTTGTTGCTGGCTGGCATCCTGTTTTGGTTGTTTCTGTCTGGCAGTCTGGTTCTGGTTGTAGCTGGCTGTCATCTTGCTCTGGCTGTTACTGGCTGGCATTCTGTTTCCGGTTGTTGCTGGCTGGCGGTCTGTTTCTGGTTGTTACTGGCTGGAATCTGTTTCTGGTTGTTACTGGCTGGCATCTGTTTCTGGTTGTTACTGGCTCGGAATCAGTTTCTGGTTGTTTCTGGCTGGAATCTGTTTCTGGTTGTTACTGGCTGGCAGTCTGTTTCTGGTTGTTACTGTTTGGAATCTTTTTCTGGTTGTTGCTGGCTGGCAGTCTGTTTCTGGTTGTTACTGGCTGGCAGTCTGTTTCTGGTTGTTACTGGTTGGAATCTGTTTCTGGTTGTTACTGGCTGGTAGTCTGTTTCTGGTTGTTACTGGTTGGAATCTGTTTCTGGTTGTTACTGGCTGGTAGTCTGTTTCTGGTTGTTACTGGTTGGAATCTGTTTCTGGTTGTTACTGGCTGGTAGTCTGTTTCTAGTTGTTACTGGCTGACAGTCTGTTGCTGTTTTTTTCTGGATGGCAATCTGATTCTGGTTGTTACTGGCTGGTAGTCTGTTTCTGGTTGTTTCTGGCTGGCAGTTTGGTTCTGGTTGTTTTTGGCTGGCATCTTGTGGTTTTTTTTGGCTGGCATCTTGTTTTGGTTGTTTCTGGCTGGCAGTCTGGTTGTGGTTGTTGCTGGCTGGCATCCTGTTTTGGTTGTTTCTGTCTGGCAGTCTGGTTCTGGTTGTAGCTGGCTGTCATCTTGCTCTGGCTGTTACTGGCTGGCATTCTGTTTCCGGTTGTTGCTGGCTGGCGGTCTGTTTCTGGTTGTTACTGGCTGGAATCTGTTTCTGGTTGTTACTGGCTGGCATCTGTTTCTGGTTGTTACTGGCTGGAATCTGTTTCTGGTTGTTACTGGCTGGCAGTCTGTTTCTGGTTGTTACTGGCTGGCAGCGTGTTTCTGGTTGTTACTGGTTGGAATCTGTTTCTGGTTGTTACTGGCTGGGAGTCAGTTTCTGGTTGTTACTGGCTGGAATCTGTTTCTGGTTGTTACTGGCTGGCAGTCTGTTTCTGGTTGTTTCTGGCTGGAATCTGTTTCTAGTTGTTACTGGCTGGCAGTCTGTTTCTGGTTGTTTCTGGCTAGCATTCTGTTTCTGGTTGTTTCTGATTGTTTTCTGTTTCTGTTTGTTACTGGCTGGCAGTCTGTTTCTGGTTGTTTCTGGATGGCCGTATGTTTCAGGTTGTTTCTGGTTGCCTTCTGTTTCTGGTTGTTACTGGCTGGGAGTCTGTTTCTGGTTGTTTCTGGCTGGCAGTCTGGTTCTGGTTGTTACTGGCTGGCAGTCTGGTTCTGGTTGTTACTGGCTGGTAGTCTGTTTCTGGTTGTTTCTGGCTGGCAGTCTGGTTTTGGTTGTTTCTGGATAGCCGTATGTTTCTGGTTGTTTCTGGTTGTCTTCTATTCTAGTTGTTACTGGCTGACAGTCTGTTTCTGTTTTTTTCTGGATGGCAGTCTGATTCTGGTTGTTTCTGGCTGGCAGTCTGGTTCTGGTTGTTTTTGGCTGGCATCTTGTTGTGGTTGTTTCTGGCTGGCAGTCTGGTTCTGGTTGTTGCAGGCTGGCATCTTGTTTTGGTTGTTTCTATCTGGCAGTCTGGTTCTGGTTGTAGCTGGCTGTCATCTTGCTCTGGCTGTTACTGTCTGGTGGTCTGTTTCTGGTTGTTGCTGTCTGACAGTCTGTTTCTGCTTGTTTCTGGCTGGAGTCTGTTTTTGGTTTTTACTGGCTGGCATTCTGTTTCTGGTTGTTGCTGGCTGGCAGTCTGTTTCTGGTTGTTACTGGCTGGCAGTGTGTTTCTGGTTGTTACTGTTTGGAATATGTTTCTGGTTGTTTTTGGCTGGCTGTCTGTTTCTGGTTGTTACTGGCTGGCAGTGTGTTTCTGGTTTTTACTGGTTGGTATCTGTTTCTGGTTACTGGCTGGAATCTCTTTCTGGTTGTTACTGGCTGGCAGTCTGTTTCTGGTTGTTTCTGGCTGGAATCTGTTTCTGGTTGTTACTGGCCGGCATTCTGTTTCTGGTTGTTTCTGGGTCGAATCTGTTTCTGGTTGTTACTGGCTGGCAGTCTGTTTCTGTTTGTTTCTGGATGGCCGTATGATTCTGGTTGTTTCTGATTGTTTTCTGTTTCTGGTTGTCACTGGCTGGCAGTCTGTTTCTGGTTGTTGTTGACTGGCGCCTTGTTATGGTTGTTTCTGGCTGGCAGTCTGTTTCTGGTTGTTACTGGCTGGAATCTGTTTCTGTTTGTTACTGGCTGGAATCTGTTTGTGGTTGTTACTGGCTGGCAGTCTGTTTCTGGTTGTTACTGTTTGGAATCTGTTTCTGGTTGTTGCTGGCTGGCAGTCTGTTTCTGCTTGTTACTGGCTGGCAGTGTGTTTCTAGTTTTTACTGGTTGGAATCTGTCTCTGCTTGTTACTGGCTGGAATCTGTTTCCGGTAGTTACTGGCTGGCAGTCTGTTTCTGGTTGTTACTGGCTGGAATCTGTTTCTGGTTGTTACTGGCTGGCAGTCTGTTTCTGGTTGTTACTGGCTGGAATCTGTTTCTAGTTGTTACTGGCGACAGTCTGTTTCTGGTTGTTACTGGCTGGAATCTGTTTCTGGTTGTTTCTGGCTGGAATCTGTTTCTGGTTGTTACTGGCTGGCAGTCTGTTTCTGGTTGTTACTGGCTGGAATCTGTTTCTGGTTGTTACTGGCTGGGAGTCAGTTTCTGGCTGTAATCTGTTTCTGGTTGTTACTGGCTCGGAATCAGTTTCTGGTTGTTTCTGGCTGGAATCTGTTTCTGGTTGTTACTGGCTGGCAGTCTGTTTCTGGTTGTTACTGTTTGGAATCTTTTTCTGGTTGTTGCTGGCTGGCAGTGTGTTTCTGGTTTTTACTGGTTGGAATCTGTTTCTGGTTGTTATTGGCCAACAGCATGTTTCTGGTTGTTACTGGCTGGAATCTGTTTCTGATTGTTACTGGCTGGAATCTGTTTCTGATTGTTGCTGGCTGGCAGTGTGTTTCTGGTTTTTACTGGTTGGAATCTGTTTCTGGTTGTTATTGGCCAACAGCATGTTTCTGGTTGTTACTGGCTGGAATCTGTTTCTGGTTGTTACTGGCTGGAATCTGTTTCTGATTGTTACTGGCTGGCAGTCTGTTTCTGGTTTCTTCTGGCTAGCATTCTGATTCTGGTTGTTATTGGCCAACAGCATGTTTCTGGTTGTTACTGGCTGGAATCTGTTTCTGGTTGTTACTGGCTGGAATCTGTTTCTGATTGTTACTGGCTGGAATCTGTTTCTGGTTGTTACTGGCTGGAATCTGTTTCTGGTTGTTACTGGCTGGAATCTGTTTCTGATTGTTACTGGCTGGAATCTGTTTCTGATTGTTACTGGCTCGCAGTCTGTTTCTGGTTTCTTCTGGCTAGCATTCTGATTCTGGTTGTTATTGGCCAACAGTCTGTTTCTGGTTGTTTCTGGCTGGTATTCTGTTTCTGCTTTTTTCTGGCTGATAGTCTGTTTCTGGTTGTTACTGTCTGCCAGTCTGTTTCTGGTTGTTTCTGGATGGCTGCATGTTTCTGGTTTTTACTGGTCGGAATCTGTTTCTGGTTGTTATTGGCCAACAGCATGTTTCTGGTTGTTACTGGCTGGAATCTGTTTCTGGTTTTTACTGGCTGGAATCTGTTTCTGATTGTTACTGGCTGGAATCTGTTTCTGATTGTTACTGGCTCGCAGTCTGTTTCTGGTTTCTTCTGGCTAGCATTCTGTTTCTGGTTGTTTTTGGCTGGTATTCTGTTTCTGCTTTTTTCTGGCTGATAGTCTGTTTCTGGTTGTTACTGGCTGGCAGTCTGTTTCTGGTTGTTTTTGGTTGTCTTCTGTTTGTAGTTGTTGCTGGCTGACAGTCTGTTTCTGGTTGTTTCTGGATGCCATTCTGTTTCTGTTTGTTACTGGCTGGCAGTCTGTTTCTGGTTGTTACTGGCTGGCAGTGTGTTTCTGGTTTTTACTGGTTGGAATCTGTTTCTGGCTGTTACTGGCTGGTAATCTGTTTCCGGTTGTTTCTGGCTGGAATCATTTTCTGGTTTTTACTGGCTGGCAGTCTGTTTCTGGTTGTTACTGTTTGGAATCTGTTTCTGGTTGTTGCTGGCTGGCAGTCTGTTTCTGCTTGTAACTGGCTGGCAGTGTGTTTCTGGTTTTTACTGGCTGGAGTCTGTTTCCGGTAGTTACTGGCTGGCAGTCTGTTTCTGGTTGTTACTGGCTGGCAGTCTGTTTCTGGTTGTTTCTGTCTGGAATCTGTTTCCGGTAGTTACTGGCTGGCAGTCTGTTTCTGGTTGTTACTGGCTGGCAGTCTGTTTCTGGTTGTTTCTGTCTGGAATCTGTTTCTGGTTGTTACTGGCCGGCATTCTGTTTCTGGTTGTTTCTGGCTCGAATCTGTTTCTGATTGTTACTGGCTGGCAGTCTGTTTCTGTTTGTTTCTGGATGGCCGTATGTTTCAGGTTGTTTCTGATTGTTTTCTGTTTCTGGTTGTCACTGACTGGCAGTCTGTTTCTGGTTGTTGTTGACTGGCACCTTGTTATGGTTGTTTCTGGCTGGCAGTCTGTTTCTGGTTGTTACTGGCTGGAATCTGTTTGTGGTTGTTACTGGCTGGCAGTCTGTTTCTGGTTGTCACTGGCTGGCAGTCTGTTTCTGGTTGTTGTTGACTGGCACCTTGTTATGGTTGTTTCTGGCTGGCAGTCTGTTTCTGGTTGTTACTGGCTGGAATCTGTTTCTGTTTGTTACTGGCTGGAATCTGTTTGTGGTTGTTACTGGCTGGCAGTCTGTTTCTGGTTGTCACTGGCTGGCAGTCTGTTTCTGGTTGTTGTTGACTGGCACCTTGTTATGGTTGTTTCTGGCTGGCAGTCTGTTTCTGGTTGTTACTGGCTGGAATCTGTTTCTGTTTGTTACTGGCTGGAATCTGTTTGTGGTTGTTGCTGGCTGGCAGTCTGTTTCTGCTTGTTCCTGGCGGGCAGTGTGTTTCTGGTTTTTACTGGTTGGAATCTGTTTCTGCTTGTTACTGGCTGGCATCTGTTTCTGGTAGTTGTTGACTGGCACCTTGTTATGGTTGTTTCTGGCTGGCAGTCTGTTTCTGGTTGTTACTGGCTGCAATCTGTTTCTGGTTGTTACTGGCTGGCATCTGTTTCTGGTAGTTACTGGCTGGCAGTCTGTTTCTGGTTGTTACTGGCTGGAATCTGTTTCTGGTTGTTTCTGGCTGGCAGTCTGTTTCTGGTTGTTACTGGCTGGAATCTGTTTCTGGTTGTTCCTGGCTGGAATCTGTTTCTGGTAGTTACTGGCTGGCAGTCTTTTTCTGATTGTTACTGGCTGGAATCTGTTTCTGATTGTTACTGGCTCGCAGTCTGTTTCTGGTTTCTTCTGGCTAGCATTCTGTTTCTGGTTGTTATTGGCCAACAGTCTGTTTCTGGTTGTTCCTGGCTGGTATTCTGTTTCTGCTTTTTTCTGGCTGATCGTCTGTTTCTGGTTGTTACTGGCTGGCAGTCTGTTTCTGGTTGTTTCTGGATGGCTGTATGTTTCTGGTTGTTTTTGGTTGCCTTCTGTTTCTAGTTGTTGCTGGCTGACAGTCTGTTTCTGGTTGTTTCTGGATGCCATTCTGTTTCTGTTTGTTACTGGCTGGCAGTCTGTTTCTGGTTGTTGCTGGCTGGCAGTCTGTTTCCGGTTGTTACTGGCTGGCAGTGTGTTTCTGGTTTTTACTGGTTGGAATCTGTTTCTGGTTGTTACTGGCTGGAATCTGTTTCTGGTTGTTTCTGGCTGGCAGTCTGTTTCTGGTTGTTACTGGCTGGAATCTGTTTCTGGTTGTTACTGGCTGGAATCTGTTTCTGATTGTTACTGGCTGGCAGTCTGTTTCTGGTTGTTACTGGCTGGAATCTGTTTCTGGTAGTTACTGGCTGGCAGTCTGTTTCTGGTTGTTCCTGGCTGGAATCTGTTTCTGGTTGTTACTGGCTGGTAGTCTGTTTCTGTTTGTTTCTGGCTGGCAGTCTGGTTTTGGTTATTTCTGGATGGCTGTATGTTTCTGGTTTTTTCTGGTTGTCTTCTGTTTCTAGTTGTTACTGGCTGACAGTCTGTTTCTGTTTTTTTCTGGCTGGTAGTCTGGTTCTGGTTGTTTTTGGCTGGCATCTTGTTCTGTTTTTTTTTGGCTGGCATCTTGTTTTGGTTGTTTCTGGCTGGCAGTCTGGTTCTGGTTGTTGCTGGTTGTCATCTTGTTCTGGTTGTTGCTGTCTGACAGTCTGTTTCTGGTTGTTTCTGGCTGGAATCTGTTTTTGTTTTTTACTGGCAGGCATTCTGTTTCTGGTTGTTGCTGGCTGGCAGTCTGTTTCTGGTTGTTACTGTTTGGAATCATTTTCTGGTTGTTGCTGGCTGGCAGTCTGTTTCTGGTTGTTACTGTTTGGAATCTTTTTCTGGTTGTTGCTGGCTGGCAGTCTGTTTCTGGTTGTTACTGTTTGGAATCTTTTTCTGGTTGTTGCTGGCTGGCAGTCTGTTTCTGGTTTTTACTGGTTGGAATCTGTTTCTGGTTGTTATTGGCCAACAGCATGTTTCTGGTTGTTACTGGCTGGAATCTGTTTCTGGTTGTTACTGGCTGGAATCTGTTTCTGATTGTTACTGGCTGGAATCTGTTTCTGGTAGTTACTGGCTCGCAGTCTGTTTCTGGTTTCTTCTGGCTAGCATTCTGTTTCTGGTTGTTATTGGTCAACAGTCTGTTTCTGGTTGTTTCTGGCTGGCATTCTGTTTCTGCTTTTTTCTGGCTGATAGTCTGTTTCTGGTTGTTACTGTCTGACAGTCTGTTTCTGGTTGTTTCTGGATGGCTCTATGTTTCTGGTTGTTTTTGGTTGTCTTCTGTTTCTAGTTGTTGCTGGCTGACAGTCTGTTTCTGGTTGTTTCTGGATGCCATTCTGTTTCTGGTTGTTACTGCCTGGTAGTCTGTTTCTGGTTGTTTCTGGCTGGCAGTCTGATTCTGGTTGTTACTGGCTGGTAGTCTGTTTCTGGTTGTTTTTGGCTGGCATCTTGTTCTGTTTTTTTTTGGCTGGCATCTTGTTTTGGTTGTTTCTGGCTGGCAGTCTGGTTCTGGTTGTTGCTGGCTGGCATCTTGTTTTGGTTGTTTCTGTCTGGCAGTCTGGTTCTGGTTGTTGCTGGCTGTCATCTTGTTCTGGTTGTTACTGGCTGGCAATCTGTTTTTGGTTGTAACTGGCTGACAGTCTGTTTCTGGTTGTTTCTGGCTGGCAGTCTGGTTATGGTTGTTGTTGGCTGGCACCTTGTTCTGGTTGTTTCTGGCTGGCAGTCTGTTTCTGATTGTTGCTGGCTGGCATTTCTTTCTTTTTTTTTCTGGCTGACTGTCTGTTTCTGGTTGTTTCTGTCTGACTGTCTGTTTCAGGTTGTTGCTGTCTGGCATCTTGTTCTGGTTGTTCCTGGCTGGCAGTCTGTTTCTGGTTGTATCTGGTTGGCAGTTTGTTTCTGGTTGTTGCTGACTGGTAGGCTGGTTGTTGCTGGCTCGCAAAATTTTTTTTTGTGGTGTGATTTTGTAAAGGTGTCGGGCTTGTTTTGTTCAGGAAAATATAGTTGACAGGTGGCCTAACCAATCGTCTTTATAGGAACCACTGCAGGCCACCACCTAAAATGTAAGTTTGAACTAAACATACCTGTATGTGGAGCCATGTGGTGCAGAAATGATCTCCTGGATCCATATTAAACCATGAGGCACTGCCAAGCATCTGTTTGCCACTTTCCAATTGCTGCCTCCCTCTCCTGATTGCTTCCCCCTTCTTCCCCCTCTCTCACCTCCCTGTTGCAATCATCCTTCCCTCCCCGATTGCCTTTCCTCCCTTTCCAAGACCTACCTGAGGACTGCTGCCCGCAGTAAAGTGGCTTGAAATTCAAATTGCCTTTGTCAGTGCCAACATCTGGTGGGACTCAGGCCTATCTCTTCTGGTGCAGGGATCAATTCTTCAGCCCAGTCAGACTGAGCCAAACCAATATCTAGGCCATAATAAAAACAAGAAATGCTGGAACCACTCAGCAGGTCTGGCAGCATCTGTGAAAGAGAAGCATAGTTAACGTTTCGGGTCACTGACCCGAACGATGAAGGGTCACTGACCCGAAACGTTAACTCTGCTTCTCTTTCACAGATGCTGCCAGACCTGCTGAGTGGTTCCAACATTTCTTGTTTTTATTTCAGATTTCCAGCATCCGCAGTATTTTGCCAATATCTAGGCCATGAGCTCTTCAATCATCGAGGAAATGGAAGAGGCAAGGAAGTGAGCTGAAGGAAGTAGCTTGTGCTGCAGAAAAGGAACTTAGCATGACCCTTGTTTTCCACGATGATTCAAGAGTGATTAGAGGATGTGGCATCTGCGAGGGTGAAGCAAGTCATGAAAGTGGGTGTTATGCTGTGTGAACTGTGTGGGTGGGAGATGAAGGATCTGTATAGTTAAGGATGTCCTAAGTGGAAAAATGGTAATTGTTGAGCAGATGAATGGATGTGGTGGATGTCTAGAGGAGACAGAGCTGGATTTAAAGAGTGTGCTATTGTAAAACTGTGGATTTAAAAAAAAATCAGATAAAGGATAAATTAGAGGGGTTGGGACCAGCAGAGAATGTGGAGGGTGAGAAACATGAGGAACTGATCAATGGCAATCAAGGCCTTGCATGATGGTGAAGTCGAGAGGGTGACTGGATATATATGAGGAATTAAAGTGCAGGGTGAAATTGAGTGAAAGACAGGTCGATGAAAGTGTTGAAAGAAGGCGGCAGGGAGAGCCGTGGTTCTGGATTTTCTTTCACTATCCTAACCTGAATTGCTTAGAATAGCAGTGAAAACAACGTTGAATGATTGACAACAAGGCCTATAGTCTATAGCCTTATTATTAAGGCCTATAGCTGCCTTCCCAAATCGGCAACATTCTCTCCTTTCACCCCTGCTGCTGGAGATCCTTCTCCTCTCTGCCATCTGCAAATGTCAGGAGGGTGGGCCCAGGTTCCCAACTCACTTCAATCCTGTCTTCCTTGCACAGCAGTGTTTTCTGGGAACACTATAAAAGCCTCATGGTAGTCCCTAAAGAAACAAGGGGAAGGCTGAAAATTCCTAGGACAGAGGCAGTGGGCCTAGTAGTGGGCTTCTTTATCTCCAATTAGGTCCCAAACACCTACCTTTGTAGGCATTGGTTTCAGCTGAGGCTTACAAAACTTTAGCTCAATTCTTCTTTGGGGCTCTTCCTACTCCCTTTAAATGGCTCCTCCCCACTCTGTGCCTGCAACAAAACCAGAATTTTTCTGATTTCTTCTTCTGTGTGGTGAGAATTCCACTCTGCATATTAATTGACCCCTAACCAGGAAAATGCATCAGCTTGGAAGCCCTGCCCTGTCCTCTCGGGGTAGATTACAGAAACATTCAGCCCTAGGTGTATGTTAATGTCACCGAGATTGAAGATTTGTTCAGTGGTGAGCCTAAGTGAAGAGAGAGGGAGGAGATATCAGAAAGGAGGTGAACAAGAGGCTTCGCAGACAATGAAGACTTTGCAGGAAAGCTGATGGAAGATGAGGCATTCAAAGCAGGAGAAAGGTGCAGTCAATTTAAAAAAGGATGTTGACTGAAAGGGCAGTAGAAGATTCACAAAAACAATATGACAATAATGCTAAGTTGAAAGCTAAGAAAAAATCCATTTTAATAGATTGTACCTCACTGAAAGTTACAACAGAACATTGGATGGATTGTAATAAAAGCAAAATACTGCGGATGCTGGAAATCTGAAATAAAAACAAAGTACTGGAAATACTCAGCAGGTCTGGTACTATCTGTGGAGAGAGAACGAGAGTTAAGATTTCAGATGCGACCTTTCATTAGAGCTGGCAAAAGTTAGAAATGTAATAGGCTTTGAGCAAATGAAAGGGGGAATGGGGGGAAGATGAACAAAAGGGAAGGTGTGTGATAGGACACAGTAGAGCATGGCTACCCGACCCGAACCCGATGGAACCCGACGATGTGTCGGGTTCGAGTAGGGTCAGGTCGCACTTTCGGGTCCGGCATTCGGGCTCGGGTCGGGTCGGACACTAGAACATTAGAACATTACAGCGCAGTACAGGCCCTTCGGCCCTCGATGTTGCGCCGACCTGTGAAACCATCTGACCTACACTATTCCATTTTCATCCATATGTCTATCCAATGACCACTTAAATGCCCTTAAATTTGGCGAGTCTACTACTGTTGCAGGCAGGGCGTTCCACGCCCCTACTACTCTCTGAGTAAAGAAACTACCTCTGACATCTGTCCTATATCTATCACCCCTCAACTTAAAGCTATGTCCCCTCGTGTTTGCCATCACCATCCGAGGAAAAAGACTCTCACTATCCACCCTATCTAACCCTCTGATTATCTTATATGTCTCTATTAAGTCACCTCTCCTCCTCCTTCTCTCCAACGAAAACAACCTCAAGTCCCTCAGCCTTTCCTTGTAAGACCTTCCCTCCATACCAGGCAACATCGTAGTAAATCTCCTCTGCACCCTTTCCATAGCTTCCACATCCTTCCTATAATGCGGTGACCAGAACTGCACGCAATACTCCAGGTGCGGTCTCACCAGAGTTTTGTACAGCTGCAGCATGACATCGTGGCTCCGAAACTCGATCCCCCTACTAATAAAAGCTAACACACCATATGCCTTCTTAACAGCCCTATTAACCTGGGTAGCAACCTTCAGGGATTTATGCACCTGGACACCAAGATCTCTCTGTTCATCTACACTACCAAGAATCTTCCCATTAGCCCAGTACTCTGCATTCCTGTTACTCCTTCCAAAGTGAATCACCTCGCACTTTTCCGCATTAAACTCCATTTGCCATCTCTCAGCCCAGCTCTGCAGCCTATCTATGTCCCTCTGTACCCTACAACATCCTTCGGCACTATCCACAACTCCACCGACCTTCGTGTCATCCGCAAATTTACTAACCCACCCTTCTACACCCTCTTCCAGGTGATTTATAAAAATGACAAACAGCAGTGGCCCCAAAACAGATCCTTGTGGTACACCACTAGTAACTAAACTCCAGGATGAACATTTGCCATCAACCACCACCCTCTGTCTTCTTTCAGCTAGCCAATTTCTGATCCAAAACTCTAAATCACCTTCAACCCCATACTTACGTATTTTCTGCAATAGCCTACCGTGGGGAACCTTATCAAACGCCTTACTGAAATCCATATACACCACATCCACTGCTTTACCCTCATCCACCTGTTTGGTCACCTTCTCGAAAAACTCAATAAGGTTTGTGAGGCACGACCTACCCGTCACAAAACCGTGCTGACTATCGCTAATGAACTTATTCTTTTCAAGATGATTATAAATCCTGTCTCTTATAGCCTTTACCAACATTTTACCCACAACCGAAGTAAGGCTCACAGGTCTATAATTACCAGGGCTGTCTCTACTCCCCTTCTTGAACAAGGGGACAACATTTGCTATCCTCCAGTCTTCCGGCACTATTCCTGTCGACAATGACGACATAAAGATCAAGGACAAAGGCTCTGCAATCTCCTCCCTAGCTTCCCAGAGAATCCTAGGATAAATCCCATCTGGCCCAGGGGACTTATCTATTTTCACACTTTCCAAAATTGATAACACCTCCTCCTTGTGAACTTCAATTCCATCTAGCCTAGTAGCCTGAATCTCAGTATTCTCCTCGACAACATTTCCTTTCTCTACTGTAAATACTGACGCAAAATATTCATTTAACACTTCCCCTACCTCCTCTGATTCCACACACAACTTCCCACTACTATCCTTGATTGGCCCTAATCTAACTCTAGTCATTCTTTTATTCCTGATATACCTATAGAAAGCCTTAGGGTTTTCCCTGATCCTATCCGCCAATGACTTCTCGTGTCCTCTCCTTGCTCTTCTTAGCTCTCCCTTTAGATCCTTCCTGGCTAGCTTGTAACTCTCAAGCGCCCTAACTGAGCCTTCACGTCTCATCCTAACATAAGCCTTCTTCTTCCTCTTGACAAGCGCTTCAACTTTTTTAGTAAACCACGGCTCCCTCGCTCGACAACTTCATCCCTGCCTCACAGGTACATACTTATCAAGGACACGCAGTAGCTGCTCCTTGAATAAGCTCCACATTTCGATTGTTCCCATCCCCTGCAGTTTCCTTCCCCATCCTACGCATCCTAAATCTTGCCTAATCGCATCATAATTTCCTTTCCCCCAGCTATAATTCTTGCCCTGCGGTATATACCTGTCCGTGCCCATCGCTAAGGTAAACCTAACCGAATTGTGATCACTGTCACCAAAGTGCTCACCTACATCTAAATCTAACACCTGGCCGGGTTCATTATCCAGTACCAAATCCAATGTGGCATCACCCCTGGTTGGCCTGTCTACACACTGTGTCAGAAAACCCTCCTGCACACACTGGACAAAAACTGACCCATCTGAAGTACTCGAACTATAGTATTTCCAGTCGATATTTGGAAAGTTAAAGTCCCCCATAACAACTACCCTGTTACTCTCGCCCCTGTCGAGAATCATCTTCGCTATCCTTTCCTCTACATCTCTGGAACTATTTGGAGGTCTGTAAAAGACTCCCAACAGGGTGACCTCACCTCTCCTGTTTCTAACCTCGGCCCATACTACCTCAGTAGACGAGTCCTCAAACGTCCTTTCTGTCGCTGTAATGCTCTCCTTGATTAACAATGCCACACCCCCCCCTCTTTTACCATCTTCTCTGTTCTTACTGAAACATCTAAATCCCGGAACCTGCAACATCCATTCCTGCCCCTGCTCTACCCATGTCTCCGAAATGGCCACTACATCGAGATCCCAGGTACCAACCCATGCTGCAAGCTCACCCACCTTATTCCGGATGCTCCTGGCGTTGAAGTAGACACACTTTAAACCAAGTTCTTGCTTGCCAGTGCCCTCTTGCGTCCTTGTAACCTTATCCCTGACCTCACTACTCTCAACATCCTGTACACTGGAACTACAATTTAGGTTCCCATCCCCCTGCTGAATTAGTTTAAACCCCCCCGAAGAGCACTAGCAAATCTCCCCCCCAGGATATTGGTACCCCTCTGGTTCAGGTGAAGACCATCCTGTTTGTAGAGGTCCCACCTACCCCAGAAAGAGCCCCAGTTATCCAGGAAACCAAAACCCTCCCTCCTGCACCATCCCTGCAGCCACGTGTTCAACTCCTCTCTCTCCCTATTCCTCGCTTCGCTATCACGTGGCACGGGCAACAACCCAGAGATAACAACTCTGTTTGTTCTCGCTCTAAGCTTCCACCCTAGCTCCCTGAATTTCTGTCTTAAATCCCCATCTCTCTTCCTACCTATGTCGTTGGTGCCTATGTGGACCACGACTTGGGGCTGCTCCCCCTCCCCCTTAAGGATCCCAAAAACACGATCCGAGACATCACGAACCCTGGCACCTGGGAGGCAACATACCAACCGTGAGTCTCTCTCGTTCCCTCCATCGCCTCTCAATCACCGCTCAAGGTCAGTGGCTCCAATGTTAATGTACTTTTTGGACTTGAAATGTGGTTTTGTTACAGCTTTTTAAAGCTTGTGCAGATAAGCAACAAAGTGAAAAACGGAAAGTAGGTTAACTGCTGGTCGGGTCGGGCGCGGGATAAAGTGAAAGGACTCGGGCCGGGTCGGGCTTGGGGTCGGATGTGGTTCTGTCGGCTTGGGTCGGGTTTCATTTGCAGACCTGAGCCGGCCTTTAGGGCAGAGGGCAGGAGAGATTAACAACAGAGATGTTACAGAATAAAGGACAAAGGGAGTGCTAATAGTTGTAAAAAACAAAGCATTAGTCCAGTGAGAGCAAAAACATGAAAAACAGGTTTAAGACAGGCATATCGTTAAAAAATAAATAAGTATGTAATTAAACAAATAAATGAACAAATAAATATAAAAAAATAAACTGGCAGTCATGCTCTGAAATTGTTGAACTCAATGTAGAGTCCAGAAGGCTGTAGAGTGCTTAATCGGAAGAAGAGGTACTGTTCTTCAAGCTCACGTTGAAGTTCATTGGAACATTCCAGCAGGACAAGGACAGAAATGTGGGCATGAGAGCAGGGTGGTGAATTAAAATGACAAGCAACCAGAAGCTCAGGGTCATGCTTATGGACTGAGCGGAGGTGTTCCACAGAGCGGTCACCCTATCAGTGTTTGGTCTCCCCAATGTAGAGGAGATCGAATTGTGAACAGCAAATACAGTATATTAAATTTGAAAAAGTACAAGTAAATCACTGATTCACCTGGAAGGAGTGTTTGGGGCCTTGAATGGTGAGGAGAGAGGAGGTAAAAAGGCAGGTGTTACCCCTCCTGCGAATGCATGGGAAGGTGCAATGGGAAGGGGACGGGGTGTCAGGAGTGATGGAGGAGTGGACCAGGGTGTTGCAGAGGGAATGTTTCTTTCGGAAAGATGACAGGGGAAGGGAGGGGAAAATGTGTTTGGTGGTGGCATCATGCTGAAGGTGGCGGAAATGGTGGAGGATGATCCTTTGGATGTGGAGGCTGGTGGGGTGGAAAGCGAGGACAAGGGGAACCTTGTCATGGTTTCGGGAGGGAGGGGAAGGAGTGAGGGCAGAAGTGTGGGAAATGGGTCGGACATGGTCGAGAGCCCTGTAAACCAGAGTGTGGGGGGGTGGGGGGGTGGGGATTCTTCACTGAGGAGAAAGGAAGCGTTGTTGTACTGGGTGGATTGTGTATGGTTTGTGGACAGGAAGACATTAATGCTAAAATATTCTGTCCTAGCAGAGCAGATGAGGTGTGGTATATATGAAATCAAATCATGGCGCAGAGACTCCTTGTTGGGCTCGGCAGCTTGCTGGGAGCAAATGAGATACTTTAACTAGTGGCATGCTTTGAAGGGACATGTTTAATGAAATTCCATATATTTAGCCCCAGATGTTGTTTAGATTGACAGATTAAATTTGGCTTTATGGATATTTACATTAATGTGATCGATTCTAAAGCCAACATACTAACAAACCTCAATATGAAAACCTCCATCCCATAGAAAGCTGTTAGTTTAAATTCAAACTGGAATGCCCTAATTTATTGAGTTGGGTTAGTGAGGCATTGATCTCATCAGGCTTTGTTAATATGCTTTTAATGTCATGAGATGAAATTCTAACCTTATTTCTTCATAGCAATATCAAGAGTGGACATCTGAAATTTGCTCCAAGGCTGTTGTTGTACATGACTTATTTAATGAATTGAATTAAAATAATGTGAAATTTGAGCTAACTAAACATCTAACCAAGAATATTGACACAGAAATGCTTAGCCCGAAGAACTTATTGCAGTGCATTTTAAAAACTACAGCTACAATGCTATACTTCTTGCTGTTCTTCTGGGAACATTTGTGAACCTGATATTTGAAACACATTTCTGTTTGGTACTGGTGACTGAGGGGAGGTTGATGCATACTTGTAGTAAAAATAATACAAGATCTCAGAGCCAGAATCCCATCACATGGTGTTTCAATGTCAAAAAAACCACCGTATCAGATCTAAGCTCTGCAATCCTGTCACATCCAATCGTGAATGGTGGTGGACAATTAAACAACTAACAGGAGGAGGTGTCTCCACAAATATCCCCATCCTCAATGATGGGGGAGCCCAGCACATCAGTGCAAAAGATATACTTCACATCTGCCAAGAGAATGAGGATGTAGATATGGAACTCAGAGAGAGAGGCTGTGAGGTTCTTGAGCAAATTGTCATAGGGAGTGACAAGGTATTGGAGATATTGGCAGGCTTAAAAGTGGACAAATCTCCAGGTCCGTACGATTTGTGTCCCAGGATGCTGTGGGAGGCAAGGGTGGAGATTGCAGGGGCTCTGACCCAAATTTTTAATTCCTCTCTGACCACGGAGGAGGTGCCAGAGGACTGGAGAATAGCTAATGTAGTCCCACTATTTAAGAAAGGTTGTAGAGATAAGCCAGGGAACTACAGACCAGTGAGTCTCACGTCAGTGGTAGGGAAACTATTGGAGAAAATTTAGTTTAGAGATACAGCACTGAAACAGGCCCTTCGGCCCACCGAGTCTGTGCCGACCATCAACCACCAATTTATACTAATCCTACAGTAATCCCATATTCCTACCAAACATCCCCACCTGTCCCTATATTTCCCTACCACCTACCTATACTAGTGGCAATTTATAATGGCCAATTTACCTACCAACCTGCAAGTCTTTTGGCTTGTGGGAGGAAACCAGAGCACCCGGAGGAAACCCACGCAGACACAGGGAGAACTTGCAAACTCCACACAGGCAGTACCCAGAATTGAACCCGGGTCGCTGGAGCTGTGAGGCTGTGGTGCTAACCACTGCGTCACTGTGCCGCCCTGAAGGAGAGAATCTATCCCCACTTGGAGAGGCAAAATTTGATTAGGAATAGTCAGCATGGCTTTGTCAGAGGGAAGTCATGCCTAACAAATTTGATTGAATTTTTTGAGCATGTGACCAGGTGTGTAGATGAGGGTAGTGCAGTTGATGTAGTTTACATGGACTTCAGCAAAGCCTTTGACAAGGTCCCACATGGGAGACTTATCAAGAAAGCAAATGCACATGGGATACAGGGTAACTTGATAAGGTGGATTCAAAATTGGCTTAGCTGTAGGAGACAGAGAGTGATGACAGACGGCTGTTTTAGTGACTGGGAGCCAGTGTACAGTGCCGTACCACGGAGATCTGTGCTGGGTCCCCTA
Organism: Heterodontus francisci; assembly: GCF_036365525.1. Taxonomy (NCBI): domain Eukaryota; kingdom Metazoa; phylum Chordata; class Chondrichthyes; order Heterodontiformes; family Heterodontidae; genus Heterodontus; species Heterodontus francisci. The sequence continues at coordinate 219,489,720 of NC_090371.1, forward strand.
TTGTTTGTCATTTATATAAACGACATCGATGACTATGTGGGGGGTAGGATCAGTAAGTTCGCGGATGACACAAAGATTGGCCGAGTGGTTAACAGTGAGGTTGAGTGTCTTGGGTTACAGGAAGATGTAGACGGGATGGTCAAATGGGCAGAAAAGTGGCAGATGGAATTTAACCCTGAAAAGTGTGAGGTGATACACTTTGGAAGGAGTAATGTGACACGGAAGTATTCAATGAATGGCCTGACACTGGGAAGTTCCGAGGAACAAAGGGACCTTGGCATGTTTGTCCATAGATCACTGAAGGCAGAAGGGCAGGTTAATAGGGTGGTGAAAAAGGCATATGGGACACTTGCCTTTATCAATCGAGGCATAGATTACAAAAGCAGGGAGGTCATGTTGGAGTTGTATAGAACTTTGGTAAGGCCACAGCTGAAGTACTGTGTGCAATTCTGGTCACCACATTATAGGAAGGATGTGATTGCACTGGAGGGGGTGCAGAGGCAATTCACCAGGATGTTGCCTCGGATGGAACATTTAAGCTATGAAGAGAGGTTGTATAGGCTTGGGTTGTTTTCGCTGGAGCAGAGAAGACTGAGGGGGGACCTGATTGAGGTGTACAAGATTATGAGGGGCATGGACAGTGTGGATAGGGAGCAGCTGTTCTCCTTAGTTGAAGGGTCAGTTACGAGGGGACACAATTTTAAGGTGAGGGGCAGGAGGTTTAAGGGGGATTTGAGGAAGAACTTTTTTACCCAAAGATGGTGACGGTCCGGAATGCACTGCCTGGGAGGGTGGTAGAAGTGGGTTGCCTCACATCCTTTAAAAAGTACCTGGATGAGCACTTGGCACATCATAACATTCAAGGCCAAGTGCTGGCAAATGGGATTAGGTAGACAGGTCTTTAATGCATCGGTGCTGACTCGATGGGCTGAAGGGCCTCTTCTGCACTGTATTATTCTGTGATTCTGTGATGAGGTTGAAGCATTTGCAACAATCTTCAGCCAGAAGTGTCAAGTGGATGATCCATCAGGGACTCCTCCTGAAGTCCCCAGCATCACAGATGCCAGTCTTCAGCCAATTCGATTCACCCCGGCAAGATATCAAGAAATGACTGAAGGCACTGGATACTGCAAAGGCTATGGTCCCTGATAACATTCCAGCAATAGTACTGAAGACCTGTGCTCCAGAACTTGCCGCGCCCCGAGCCAAGATATTTCAGTCCAGCTACAACACTGGTATCTACCTGTCAATGTGGAAAACTGCCCAGTTATGTCCTGTACACAAGAGACAAGAAAAATCCAACCCAGCCAATTACTGTCCCATCAGTCTACTCTCGATCATCAGCAAAGTGATGGAAGGTGTCATCGACAGTGCTATCAAGTAGCACTTGCTCAGCAATAACTTGCTCAGTGATGCTCAGTTTGGGTTCTGCCAGGGCCAATCAGCTCCTGACCTCATTACAGCCTTGATTCAAATATGGGCAAAAGAGCTGATCTCAAGTAGTGAGGTGAGAGTGACTGCCTTTGACATCAAGGCAGCATTTGACTGAGTATAGCAACAAGGAGCCCTAGCAAAATTGGAGTCAGTGGGAATCAGGGGGAAACTCTCCGCTGGTTGGAGCCATACCTAGCGCAAAGCAAGATGGTTGTGGTGTTGGAGGTCAATCATCTCAGCTCCAGGACATTGCTGCTGAAGTTCCTCAGGGTAATGTCCTAGGCCCGACCATTTTCAGCTGCTTCATCAATGACCTTCTTTCAATCATATGGTCAGAAATGTGGATGTTCGCTGATGATTGCATAATGTTCAGCACCATTTGCGACTCGTCAGACACCGAAACAGTCTGTGCAGAAATGCAGCAAGACCCGGACAATATCCAGGCTTGAGCTGATAAGTGGCCAGTAACATTCGTGCCACACAAGTGCCAGGCAATGACTATGTCAAACAAGAGACAATCTAACCATGTCCCCTTGACCTTCAATGGCATTATGATCGCTGAATCCCCCACTATCAACACCCTGCCTCCCCAAAGCCTGTCCACCCTTTACAAGGCACAAGTCAGGAGTTTGTTGGAATACTCTCCACTTGCCTGGATGGGTGCAGCTCCAACAACACTCAAGAAACTCAACACCATCCAGGACAAGAGCCCGCCTGATTGGCACTCGCTCCACCACCTTCAGCATTCATTCCCTCCACCACTGACACACAGTGGCAGCTGTGTGTACCATCTACAAGATGCACTGCAGCAACGCACCAAGGCTCCTTTGACAGCACCTTCCAAACCCACGACCTCGACCACTTAGAAGGACAAGGTAAGCAGTTGCATGGGAACACCACCACCTGCAAATTCCTCTCCAAGCCACACGCCATCCTAACTTGGAACTATATCACCGTTCCTTCACTGTCGCTGGGTCAAAATCTTGGAATACCCCTCCTAATAGCCCTGTGGGTGTAACTACCCCACATGGACTGCAGCAGTTCAAGAAGGCGGCTCGCCATCACCTTCTCACGGGCAATTAGTGATGGGCAATAAATGCTGGTCTAGCCAGCGATGTCCACATCCTGTGAATGAAAAAAAAATCTGGTTCATTTTGGAAGTTTTGACTCCATTCAAATATCACAAGTACCTTAAATTAAAAAAAATCTGTTGCAAATTTGCATGTGGGTTTCGGACTAGGCCAATGAGTATGGCCCTGTTAGATTAGGGCAATTAGGTAAATGGCTGTGGCCCTGTCAGACTAGGTAAATGTGCATGGTCCTGTAAGTCTAGGTAATTAGGTGTGGTCCTGTAAGACTAGATAAATGTGCATAGAACTGTTTGGCTAGGTAAATGGATACGGCCCTGTAAGACTAGGTAAATGTGTAGAGCTCTGCTGTATTTCCTATTAACTCAGAAAGAGCCTGTAGAATTTATTTTAAATATCTATAAGCAACTCAATTGATTTAAATAATCTACCTACAAAATTTTTTATTGTGGTGGAAAATTTGGGACAAATATTTTTAACCATGTTAATTAGCACTGTTAATTCCTGGGATTCCTCATAAATAGTAGCTGTGAATCAAAATACTTTAGATGCAGTTACTAGGCATAATTTGGACTGTGCAATTGTGTAAAATGGGTAGTAGCGAATCAGCAGCGACTTGTACATCAATGGAAATGAAAGTTGGGAAAGATGTAAAATGGGCTGCTGATTTACTGGCACTCATCTTAGTCTTACTCAAAATCAAAATTACCCCCATTTTGGATGCTTAGATCTTTAGCTATCTAATAAAGACAAAACATTTTTTGTCAATTTATATTTGGTTTCTGATGGTTAGTGACAGCTCATATAATGGTGATATTTGGGAAGGTTTCCTGAGTGGCTGAAGGACATCACATGGAGTGTGGCTGATAGGCAAGGACTGAACTGCATGGAGATAAACTATTACTGCTTGACATCATCAGGCAGATGGACTCAAATAAATGGTTGACTGAAAGCTATTTAGAGTGAACAAGCAATTTAAATCTGGCTTGTCACTCTAATGGATATACTTTTTTTTCTGTCTTTGGATCTGATATGTTTTCAAGGTTAAAGTAGTTGTCCTTTCACAGCAATTGCCCTACATAACAGTGTTTTCACCTTTGTTTTAACATAGAAATGCAGTTTTCATCCTATGTGAGGAAATAATAATAAAATGGGAGGGATCTTCCTACAAGAACAGTGAGTGCAAACGCAGATTGCGTGACTGCTTTGCGGAACACCTCAGCTCAGTCCGGAAGCATGACCCCAATCTTCCAGTTGTTTGCTATTTCAACACCCCCCCCTCTGCTCTCATGCCCACATTTCTGTCCTTGGCCTGCTACCATGTCCTAGTGAAAATCAACGCAAGCTCGAGGAGCAGCACCTGATCTTTCGATTAGGCACTCTACAGCCTTGCGGACTCAATCTTGAGTTCAACAATTTCAGAGCATGACTGACCTTTTTTATATTTTTCTATTTTTTTATTGTTTTATTTTATTTTATTTTTAATCATCTGCCTGTTTTTTTCATTTGGACAGAGCTACTCATTATTTTGCCATTAATACTCTCTCTGGACTAATGCTTTGTCTTTCACCACAAGCACTAACACGCTCTTTGTCTTTGTCCCATGACAGCTTTGTTATTTAATCTCTCCTACCCTCTGCCCTATCACACACCTTCCCTTTTGTTCTCATCCCCACCAAACACCACCCCCTCCCCCTTTACCTGCTCAAAACCTAATTCTTTTCTAACCATTGGCAGTTCTGATGAAAGGTCACAGACCTGAAACATTAACTCTGCCTCTCTCGCCACAGATGCTGCCTGACCTGCTGAGTATTTCCAGCACTTACTGTTTTTATTTCAGATTTCCAGCATCTGCAGTATTTCAGTTTTATTCCAATGGAAATAAACATCAGGAGAGATATAAGACAGATTATCAGCCATTTTACACTGTCGCACAAAATAACCCCATTGTATGTTTACATTTCTTAAAGACACAGTAATGTGTTAGACAAATGAAAGTCTTTCTTTCTAAAAGATACCATACTGAAACTTATTCTGCATTCTCAAACATAAAATCGTATTTCAATTTGCAGTGTTAAACTGTTAAGTTAATACCTGATGGCATCCACAAATCCTTCAATGAGTACTATGATCCTTAAAGATCCATTCAGAAATATTATTTTCATTTAAAAAAATATAAGACAATAAGATAATAAAGCATGAAATAGTATTACAGCAGTCACAAGCTAAACATCCGGCCTTTCTTCTTTTAATCTCCGTGTCCTCCATCTATTTATTTTGTGGTGTGGCTTTCTGGTTCACAGACTATACAGCAAGCTCAGTGCAGCTGCCCATCACTGTCAACTAGAAGTGGATAAGTGATTAAATATCTACTTTTGAATATGACAAATTGAGAACTTTGGAGATGATTGCCATGACGAGTTCTGCTTATTATTGGTTGAAGTGAATTTAGGAACAGTTAGGGACTTTGTGGGTAAGAATAGACAAAATCTTATTGCTGTTATTGATCTTAATGTTTTGCCATTATTTTGTCTTTTGTTTTGTTTAATAGAGGTTGGCACTGAGGGAATGTTCCTGGAGCGTTTTGTGGGATGTAATTTAATTAGGTTCCCATTACATCATAAAATGTAGTGCCCAAACAGTGTGTTTTAAATCAAGTGTCATTTTATACAATTCCGGTATCCTCCAACCTTATGACTTGGTACCAGGAGTTGTGGAATCAGTCATTGGTATAAAACCTCACTGTTATAGACCTCAGGTCCTGTAACAAAGATCTCCTAGGAAACCTTCCCTCTCCTTGGAAAACTTGAGACATGCATGACTGCTTAAGTTGTAAGCTTTCCCTGAGGTGAACATTCACTTGCATGATTTTCTCACTTTGAAACATTTGACGTTATGGGATACATCTTATATATGAGTTAGTCCTGTCTGGGGGCAGATAAGAAACTGAGTATGAATGTTAATGCCTCAGTTCATAGCCCTCCTGATTTTACAGTTATTAAAATCAATAACTGGAAAATTGAGAGAGATGTGAATCTGCCTTCCACAGGAGTGCTAGTTCATAAAATGTACAAACATATGAAAGTAAGCCTTGTGGTTGTTCTTTAGCTTTTTTGAGCTCCTCTGACCCCCTTCTCTATTAGAATGCAAGTTTTACCTTGTACAAGATGAGCACATTTCACAGAAAGCAAAAGACTTCTGAATTTGGCATAATGTACTTTCGATTCACTTTTCATGAGCCTCTAGCAATACAATTTATGTTGATGATTTTTGTAATTTGGCACACTAGTGGCTCATATAAGGAAGCAATTTCAGGAGATGACAGATATGGCATGGATAGAAGATTGGCTAACTAACAGGAAACAGAGGGTAGGCACAAATGGGTCATTTTCTGGTTGGCAAGATGTGGTGTGCCACAGGGATCAATGCTGGGGCCTCAACTTTTTACAATTAATACAAATAACTTGGATGAAGGGACTGAAGGTATGGTTGCTAAATTTGCTGATGACACAAAGATAGGTAGGAAAGTAGGTGGTGAAGAGGACATAAGGAGGCAGAAAGAATAAAAAAGAAGCATATTATCTAAATGGTGACAGATTGCAGAGCTCTAAGATGCAGAGGGATCATCGTATCCTAGTTCATGAATTGCATAATGTGAGTCTGCAGGTACAGCAAGTAATTAGGAAAGCTAATGGAATGTTATTGTTTATTGCGAGAGGGATTGAATACAAAAGTAGGGAGGTTATGCTTCAGTTATACAGAGCATTGGTGAGACCGCATCTGGAGTACTGTGTACAATATTGGTCTCCTTATTTGAAGAAGGATGTAAATGCATTGGAAGCAGTTCAGAGAAGGTTTACTAGACTAATACCTGGAATGGGCGGGTTGTCTTATGAGGAAAGGTTGGACAGGCTAGGCTTACATCCACTGGCGTTTAGAAGAGTAAGAGGTGACTTGATTGAAACATATAAGATCCTGAGAGGTCTTGACAGGGTGGATGTGGAAAAGATATTTCCTCTTGTGGGAGAATCTAGAACTAGGAGTCACTATTTAAAAATAAGAGGTCGCCCATTAAGACAGAGATGAGGAGAAATTTTTCTCACAGAGGGTCGTGAGTGTTTCGAACTTACTTCCTCAAAAGGCGGTGGAAGCAGAGTCTTTGAATATTTTTGAGGCAGAGGTAGATATATTCTTGATAAGCAAGGGGGTTAAAGATTATCAGGGGTAGGCGGGAATGTGGAGTAATCAGTTCAGCCATGAACCTATTGAATGGCAGATCAGGCTTGAGGGGCTGAGCGGTCTACTCCTGCTTCTAATTTGTTTGTTCGTATGCATGTTTGTATTCTCGTTAGATTTAATCCATAAAATCTTTCAGCATCAATGTTCATTTTATTTTGATAAGTTCAATGAATCCAAGTATTTCACCTCAGTCACTCACCTTAGTCAGAATTCCAAGTAGATTAAGTGTTGATGAAACTATTGACCAAAGATGAAGGCCAGAAGATCTCATTGTGCACTTCAAGAGCTGTTATAGTTACTCTGAATCTTTGGAAGTTCCAGGGATCACTTATGAATTATATATGTTCTTTTTCACTCATCTTTCACTATTCATGATCGATATTGATCAAACAGCTATAGTATATTCTGAAGTATAAATGCAAATGCAGCCCGAAGTATGCTTTCTCTTTCTCCTCTCCTCACACACACACACCAGAATGCTTGAATTGCAAAGTAATTTTCTCTCTTCTTTAACTCTTTTTCTTCCTTAATGCTGGCTACACAGTTAATATAATGCCATAGAACAGTTAGTAAATATAACTATGTGGTACTGCACCTTAGCAACAGGAGTAGGCTATTCAGCCCCTTTGTCCTATTCTACCATTCAATTAGATTCCAACTGCTTTGTACCTCAACATCATTTACCCGACATCGTTTCATATCCCTTTATACTCTTTCCCAAACAAAAATCTACCAATCTCAGTCTTGAAAATTTCAATTGACTTAACATGCACAACCTTTTAAGAGAGTTGCAGATTTCCACTACCCTTTGTGAAAAAGTGTTTTCTGATTTCACACTTGAATGGTCTAGCTCTGTTTTAATAATATGCTCTTGTTCTGGATTGCCTCACCAGATGAAATAGTTCCTCTTTATCATTTTAAACATCTACATTAGATCACATCTCAATCTTCTAAATTCAAGGAAATGCAAGCTAAGTTTATGCACCAATCCTTATAATTTAACCTTTTAAGCCCTGATACCATTCTGCATGATACCTCCCCCAAGGCTAATGTCATGCATGGAAGGAGCAGTGATGAAATAAACAATGAAATGGAAGAATTAGGAATTTAAAAAGTAAACTTAAACAAAATCACAAGAACTTGGACACTTGTACCACTTGTACTAGTCAAAATGGACTAGCGGTCACGTGATACCTCCTGTACTAGAAATCAACAAACCTCAGCTGAAATAGCCCTGGGGAGAACCCCAATGAAATTGAAAGAAGCACTATTGCATATTAATGACTCTTATTGGCATAAATGAATTATCAAAAGATTTTGGAGACAGACAGACTCACAGCTCAAACCAAAATTGAATAGGTATGCAATAGCACCATATTAACAGAAAGGTCCCCATTCAGACATAGCCTGGTCCATTGTGTGGTTACACCAGGGGAGAGGGCCATTTGTCTCCTAACAGAAACTCTAACGTATTGGATTTTTTAAGTTTTAAAAAGTATCCCTCTGGAATCAGAGGGGAGATCAAGCCAACACCTTCAGAAAGTAGTCCAGTCACAGGCTGTGTAAGAGATCCAGCCAAACAAGGAAGAAGCCATGCTGCTAATTCTACACTTCAATTTGCTGCAGCAGAGAATTTAAAGTGACTATTACCTCCAGTCTGAAGTCCTAACGACCAGAAATCTACAACACCGACAGGTTCAAGACTACAAACACCCAGACTGCACCTTGAAAAGAGACTGTCCCCCTGAGAAGATTCAATAGGTTCACCATCAACCACAGCCAACTACTTCACTTTGAACTACATCCGACTATTTTCTCTCTATCTATTCTTTTGTATGTATATGTAAATGAATGTTTGTGTGGGTGAGGTTGTGACCATTTCGGGAATTGTGTAAAAATAAACATTTTTTTAACCTATGAGAAAACCTGTCATTTGTCAACTTTTTCGACCCAAAGAAACAATCAGCGACTAACTCACCATTTTTAACAAAACACGATTGTGGTCAGGTGGGAGGTGAACAGTGGGAATCACCGACACCCCTTTCTACCTGTTCATAACAAATTGGGGATTCAAAGCTGAGATTTTTGAAAAATCAGATTAAACAAGAGATTTGAAAAGGGAGAAAAATGGCCACAACCTCACCCACCCAAACATTCATTCACATACACATACACAAGAATAGATAGATAGATAGATAGATAGATAAATAGATAGAGAGAAGGAGGGAGGAAAATTGACCTCTAAAACTGTGGAAAATTGAGCAAACAGCTTTTCTCACATCATTCTTCTCTTCTCTGCAGTTCTGGTCTCCACATTTAACAAAGGATATACTTGCATTGGAATCCGTACAGCAAAGGTTCACTAAATTGGTCCCTGGGATAAGGGCTTGTTCTATGATGAGAGGCTAAGTAAGTGGGCCGATATTCTCTGGAGTTTAGAAGAATGAGAGCTGATCTCATTGAAACTGTGTGCAGTATTGGTCTCCTTATTTAAGGAAGGATGTAAATGCTTTGGAAGCAGTTCAAAGAAGTTTTTCTGGACTGATACCTGGAATGGATGGGCTATCTTATGAGGAAAGATTGGACAGGCTAGGCTTGTATCTGCTGGAATTTAGAAGAGTAAGAGGCGACTTGATTGAAACATAAAAGATCCTGAGGGGTCTTGACAGGGTGGATGTGGAAAGGATATTTCCCCTTGTGGGAGAATCTAGAACCAGGGGTTACCCATTTAAGACAGAGATGAGGAAAACATTTTTCTCTCAGGGGATCGTGAGTCTTTGGAACTCTTTCAAAAGGCGGTGGAAGTAGAGTCTTTGAATATGTTTAAGGCAGAGGTAGATAGATTCTTGATAAGCAAGGGTGTAAAAGGTTATAGGGGGTAGGTGGTAATGTGGAGAAATCAGTTCAACCATGAACTTATTGAATGGTGGAGCAGGCTCGATGGGCCGAGTAGCCTACTCCTGCTCCTAATTCGTATGTTCGTATGAAACATACAATATCGTAAAGCAGTTCAAGAAGGCAGCTCACCACCACCTACTCAAGGGCAATTAGGGATGGGCAATAAATGCTGGCCTAGCCAGCGACAACCACATCCCATGAATGAATAAAAAAAACAATAAAAACTTAAAGGGTTGTGAGTCTTTGGAATTCTCTACCCCAGAGGGTTGTGGATGCTCCATCGTTGAATACATTTAAGGCTGGGATAGATATGGGAATCAAAGGATATGGTGAGTGGGTAGGAAAGTGGAGCTGAATCCTAAGATCAGCCAGGATCATTTTGAATGGTGGAGCAGGCTTGATGGCCCATATGGTCTACTCCTGCACCTATTTCTTTTGTTCTTGTTCTTTATGGTGCTAGAAACAATAAGGCCACATTTAATGCTAAAGAGTTTCTAGAGCAGGGAGGCATATGCCATGAGAAGTTAAATCAATGAAGGTTTAAAAGCTGTAGCTGCCCAGGTGGGATTCACTTTCAAACAAAAACAAAGAAAACTGAAATAGTGAAGAATTTAGCTCGTCATTTTAATCTTGCCCCTGAACCAGAGGCAACGGGCATGGAACCTGAAATTGATGAAGATACACTAGCTAAGATTTAAGTTGAAAGGGACCTTGCGAAGCAAAAATTGGAAATGCAGTTTCAAAAGGAAAAAGAGGAAAAAGAGTTTTAGCTTCAAAAGTTAAGAGAGGAAGAGAGTTTCCGTTGAAAAGAAAGGAAATACAATTGCAGAGGAGAAAAGAGGAAAGAGAGGAACAGGAGAAGAAGGTTGAGTTACAAAGGCTGCAAGCATAAGGTGAGAATGCCACTCAAACTTTATCCCCAATTTAGAGCTATACTTACACTCACGGTTAGTGCCAAAATTTAATGAGAAGCAGTCGAGTTCTATTTGATCTCCTGTGAGAAACTAGCTAGCAGGCTAAAGTGGCTGAAAGAATATTGGACCCTCCTCTTACAAAGCGAATTGGTGGTTAGAGCTCGTGAAGCTCTGTCCATGTTATCAGTAGAAAGGTCTCTCGATTATGAACAGACAAAAATTGCAATATTAAATGCATTTGAGCTAGTTCCTGAAGCCTATTGGCAATATTTTCGAAATGCTAGGAAAATACCTGCCCAGACCTTTATCAAATTTGAAAGAATTTAACAATTGGCTTTCGATCGCTGGATCCAATCTCTTAAATTAGATCTCTCATACGAAAATTTGAGATAAGTAATTTTACTAGAAGAATTTAAAAATAGCATCCCCCTTAACATAAAGACTCATATTGAAAACAAAGAATTACAGGGGTAAGAGAAGCAGCTGCGATGACAGATGATTATGAGCTTACTTATCAATCCTTTTCTCAGAGAAAACTCTTCCATAATAATCCCCAGAGGTTCGGGAAGGACAGAAAGTTGGATCATGATAAAAGATGGGGTGCTAGTGAAAAGGGAATCGAAAGTGAGAATGCAAGAAGCCTTCCACCCGTATATAAATACAGAGGGCAGGAATGCTTTCCACAAACCTATGTGTTTCCATTGCAGTAAAACAAGGCATGTAAAAGACAACTGCTGGAAGTTAAAAGGGAAATCCATAAATTTTGTAGTCGTTCACAAGGCTAGCCTAGAAAAGGATACCTAAGCAGGCAAGTCTGTGACCCTAACCACAGCAATGGACTCTGTGGCAGAAATAGAAAAGATCCCTGAAGGTTATCAGTATTTTGTTTCAAAGGGAAAGATGTCCCCATACCCCTCTAATAAGACAGGCAAATCCATTGTCCTGCTCCGAGATACAGGGACCACTCAATCATTAATGCTAGAGTTAAAGGCATGACCTTTCCAACAGAGAGTTCACTCAAGGCAAAGGTTCTGATGACAGGCATTGAAGGAGGATACATATCAATGCCCTTGTATCGGGTCCATGTGCAGTGTGTCCTTGTATCTGGACCAGTTACAGTAGCGATTGCTCATAGTCTGCCTGTGGCGGAAATAGATTTGCTGCTAGGCAATGATTTGGCTGCAGGCAAAGTGGTAGCAGCTCTAGTTGTCTCAGACCAGCCAAATGAGGTCAGAGAGACAGAACAAATACAGGAGGAAGTCCCTGGAATCTTTCCTGCCTGCGTAGTAACCCAGTCCACGGCTAAGCAAACTCCAGCAGAGCAGGCTGAGCCAGTAATTCAGCCAGATGACCCTGAGGTCTGGCTGGCTGAAACTTATTTTGGAAATTTAGGAGATACTGTAGACCCTCCTTAATTGAAGCCTAGCAGACAGACCCTGATTTAAAAAGGATAGTACTGATAGCCTATTATGAGGCAGAGTAACTGCCTGAGTGCTACTGTTTTGAAAATGAAATCTGAATGAGAAAATGGAGACCCCCCACAGCGACCTGCAGAGGAGGAGTGGACATTAGTTCACCAAATTATAGTTCCTGCTAAATATCAGAGGGAAATTTTGAGAATTGTCCATGAAATCCCTATGGCTGGGCACGTATGTATCAGAAAGACCCAGCCCTGGATAAATCAATACTTTTACGTGCTTCAAATCCACAAAGATGTGATTAACTTTTGCAAAACTTGCCATTCCTGCCAGGTTGGGAAACCACAACCGACAATCAAACCAGCTCCACTGATCCCCATTTCTTCTTTCAAGAAAACTTTCAGTAGAGTCCTAATCAACTGCGTGGACCCCCTAGTTATTTGGAAAGATTTCTTGAACTTACTCATGAAATAGGAACATAGTAACAGGAGTAGGCCATTCAGACCATCGAGCTACATTCAATACGATCATAGATGATCATCCATTTCAATGCCTTTTCCCCACACTATCCCCATATCTCTTTATGTCATTGGTATTTAGAAATCTGTCAATCTCTACTCTAAACATACTCAACGACTGAGCTTCCACTGCCCTCTGGGGTAGAGAATTCCAAAGAAGCCGCTTTGCACCTTCCTCATAGCACACATTCCCACCTAGTTTTGTGTCATTCGCAAACTTGGAAATATTATATTTGGTTCCCACATCCAAATCATTGGTATATATTGTGAACATCTGGGGCCCAAGCACTGATCCCTGCGGGACCCCACTAGTCACAGCCTGTCAGCGCGAGAATGACCCTTTTATTCCTACTCTCTGTTTTCTGCCTGTTAACAATCCTTAATCCATGCCATTATATTCCCTACTATCCCATGTGCTTTAATTTAGCTAATCAACCTCCTGTGGGGGATTTTATCAAAAGCCTTCTGAAAATCCAAGTCCACCAACTCCCTTTTATTAATTCTGTTAGTAACATCCTCAAAAACCTCCAACAGGTTCGTCAAACATGATTTCCCATTCATAAATCCATGTTGACCATGCCGAATCAGATCATTATTATCCAAGTGTCCATTTATCACATCCTTTAGAATAGATTCTAGCATTTGCCCTGCTACTGATGTAAAGCTAACGGGGTCAAACAGATTAGAGAACTAAACGCATAGTTTAAAAAGGGGTGTGGGAAGAAGGGGTTTCGATTATTGGGGCACTGGCATTAGCACTTGGGAAAAAGGGAGCTATTCCATTAGGATGGGCTTCACTTGAACGGGGCTGGGACCAATGTCCTGGCCAATCGTATAACTAGGGCTGTGGACAGGGCTTTAAACTAACAGAGATGGAGGGAGGGTTTGCGTAAAGGGAAATTTAGAAATCCAAAGAGAGAGGTCAGGGCATCAGAGCAGGATAGTGATGTGGGTAACTCCTGTCATGAAGACCTCCACCTGCCAAGAATGAGGCATAGTAATTTTGTCATATGAACATTAATTATATACTGTTGCTGGAGTAAAGAAATGACTTGTTTTACAAGAGATCACCACACACTTGGCCGGAGGACATTAACATACTAAGAGACAGTGCTTGGAGAGACAAATGAATTTCTCACTGATTTAATTAACAGAGATTGGGCTGGGCAATGATGATCCACATCTTGTCGGGGTGGGAGACAGCACTACACCGCCCCCACCCCCCACCACTCCACCGAGAGCTTTGGAATCCATAAATGCAGGAATGGTTAAGCTAGTTAGTCACATGACTAACCTGTTGGTTTTGAATTGTGCCCACAGGACAGTTTTGGTCAGATTACAGATTGCAATGAAGCTGGAACAAGAAAGCCTCTCTCCTGGATGGCTCTCTCTCATTTTCTCACAAGCCTCCGGACCCACTGAAGACACGTAAACCTCAAGAGAGAAAAGACTCCTAAATGGAAACAAGTTAAAGCGTGCACTGGGCCCCAACAAACAGCAACTCTTATTGGCAACCAAGAACTCAACATCAAACTCAAAGGACTGTACCTACAATCCATCTATTGCCTCAAACTTTTCTCCTTTATTCTTTTCTACTTTTTCTGTCTCTAGTTGCGTGTGTGTTTATCACGTATGCATGCTAGTGTGGTTGCGTTACATACACGTAGTCGTCAACCGAATTACAGTTTAAGATTAATAAGCTTCCATCTTTCTTGTTTAATTCTAAGAAAACCTGTCTGATTTCTTTGCCTTACAATTGGAAAGCAGTGAACCAGGATTCACTGAGAGGGAGCTAAAAACATGGTGTTTTTAAAATTAAACCCCGTTACAGTTAAACCAGACAAAGGCTGAGAGGGAACCCCGAGACCCCTATCTCACCTGGTCGTAACAGTCCCAACAGAATGGGACAGGAAGGGACAGAGAGTTTAACAAAAATTGCACATTGGCAAATAAGGTCACTGCAGGGAATAGAGGTAAAAAATGAAATTAAAGTTCCTTTATCTGATTGCACAAAGCATCTGTAATAAGATGGATGAACTAATGGCACAAATCGAGGTAAATGATTTACATCCAATTGCCATTATCAAGACATGGTTACAAGGAGATCAAGTTTGGGAAATGAATATTCCAGGGTACACAATATTTCAGAGAGACAGACAGAATGGCAAAGGAGGAGGGATAGACATGATCATAAAGGATGGCATAAGGACATTAATAAGAAGGGATCTGGCCTCAGAAAATCATGAAGTAGAATCAGTTTGGGCGGAAATTAGCAGGTGGGGGTAGTTTACAGACCCCCTAACAGCAGTTATATTATTGGACAGATCATTAAAGAGGAAATTATTGGAGCATGTAAAAAAGGTAATATATTAATTGTGGGGGACTTTAATTTGCATAAAGACTGGGACAATCAAATTGGCAACTGTGGTCTATAAGATGAATTTGTAGAATGCTTTCGTGACAGTTTCTTGGAGCAATACATTGTAGAACTGACTAGGGATAAAGTTATCTTAGATCCCATATTGTGCAACGAAGCAGGGTTAATAAGCAATGTCACAGTAAAAGATCCACTGGGAAATAGTGATCATAATACCACTGAATTTTATGTTAAGCTTGAAAGTGACACATTTCAATCGCAAACAAGAATCTTAAACTTAAAACAAAGCCAATTACGAAGGTATGAGGGGAGAACTGGCTAAGGTTGATTGGGTAAATAGACTGGAAGATATGGCAGTAAATGAACAATGGGAAACATTTAAGGAAACAATTCAAAGGATTCAGCAAAAATACATTCCGTTCAAATAGAAAAACTTGTCAAGAAAGACCCATCTGTGGCTCACTCAGGAAGTTAAGGAGAGTATTAGACTAAAAGAAGAGGCTTACAATGTTGCAAAAAATAATAGCAGATTTGAGGATTGGGAGTGTTTTAGAAACCAGAAAAGGGCCACCAAAAAGTTGGTAAAAAGGGAAAAAATAGAATATGAAAGTAAACTAGCCATCAATATAAAAACAGATTGTAAGAGCTTTTATAAGTACAAAACAAGGAAGAGAGTAGCTAAAGCAGATGTTGGTCCCTTAGAGGCAGAGACAGGAGAAATTATCATGGGGAATGAGGAAATGGCAGAGGCATTGAACAAATATTTTGTGTCTGTCTTCACAGTAGAAGACACAAGTTCCATAACAGAAATAGACAGTAACCTAGGGGCTAAAAAGAGTGAGGACATTAAGGATATTGATATCAGCCGAGAAAAAGTATTGGAGAAACTTGAGGGACAATATGACAAATATGACAAGTCCCTGGGACCAGATGGACTACATCCTAGGGTTCCAGAAGAGATAGCTGAAGAGATAGTGGATGTGCTGGTTATGATTTTCCAGAATTATTTAGATTCAGGAATGGTCCCGTCAGATTGGAAGTTGGCAAATGTTACATCACTTTTCAGGAAAGGAGGTAGAGAGAAAATGGAATTACAGTTAGCCTAACACCAGTTGTTGGGAAGATGCTGGAAGCTATTATTAAATAAGTCTTAACATTGCACTTGGAAAAGCATAGTATGATTCGAACAAATCAGCATGATTTTACTAAAAAGGAGATCCTGTTTGACAAATTTATTAGAGTTTTTTGAGGATATAACTAGTAGGGTAGATAAAGGGGAACCAGTAGATGTAGTACACCTGGATTTTCAAAAGGCATTCGATACGGTGCCACGTAAAAGATTAATAGGCAAGATAAGGACTCATGGCGTTGGGGGTAATATGTTAGTGTGGATAGAGGATTGGTTAACAGACAGGAAGCAGAGATTGGGCATAAATGGGGCATTTTAAAGTTGGCAGGCAGTGAATAGTGGGGTGCCACAAGGATCAGTGCTGGGGCCTCAGCTATTTACAATCTATATTAATGACTTGGATGAAGAGACAGAGAGTAATATATCTAAGTTTGTTGATGATACAAAGCTCGCTGGCAAGGTAAGCTGCAGGGAGGATGCAGAGAGGCTGAAAAGAGATATAGACAGGTTAAGTGAATGGCAACAAGATGGCAAATGGAGTAGAACAGTGTGAAGTTGTTCACTTTGGTCATAAAAATAGAAAAGCAGAATATTTTTAAAAAGGTGTGAAACTGATAAGTGTTGATGTTAAGGGAGACTTGGGAGTACTCATACAAGGAACGCACAAAGTTAACATACAGGTGCAGCAGGTTATTAGGAAGGAAAATGGCATGTTGGCCGTTATTGCAAAGAGATTGGAGTATAGGAATAAAGAAGTTTTACTAAAATTGTAGAGGACTTTGGTGAGACCACATCTGGAATGCTGTGTGCCATTTTGGTCTCCACATTTAAGAAGGTGTCATGCAGACCCCCCACCTGCCAAGAATGAGGCATATTAATTTTGTCATACGAACATTGATTTTAAACTGTTGCTGGAGTGAAGAAAGGACTTGTAAAAAAAATCACCAGGCACCTGACCGGAAAAATATTTGCATACTAACAGACAGTGCTTGGAGAGACAAAGAACTATTCCATGGTCCACTTAACCCAAAATGGGCTGAGATCACCAGACATTGAATGTGAGGATGCTCACATTCCAGGATGACTGCTAAGATGGCAGATGGCAGAATCCATAAACAGAAGTGGTCAAACCAGCTAGTCACATGACTAACCTGCTGGGCAACCTGGGATTTTTTGAATTGCACCATAGAGAAAGACAGAGGCAGTTGAAACTGAAGCTGAAGCAAGGAAGCCTCTCTCTCTCTCTCTCTCCCTTGCTTTCTCCCAAGCCACCGGGCCCACGGAAGACACATAAACCTCAAAAGAGAAAGACTCCTAGTTTGCCTGTGGATGGGGTTGACCTGCTCCTAGGTACTGATCTGGCGGGGATGAATGTGGTAGCTTCCCCAGTAGTGAAAGAAAGACCGCAGGAGGTCAGAGAAACAGGGCAGTGGCAGGAGACAGTCCCCTGCAGTTTCCATGAATGTGTAGTGGATCAGGCCATGATCAAACCAATTCCCCCAGAGGAGACTGCATTGGCACTACAGACAGATGACAAGGAGGTCTGTCTGTCCGAGACTTTCTTTGGAAAGTTAGAAGACCCAGGGAATGAATTAAATGGATCTTCCCATGTTGAGGCTCAGTGAGCTGACCGAGTATTGAGAGAGTTATCACAGGCAGCCCAATCTGAAATTGAAGCAGAGGGAGTCCGTGATTGCTACTACTTAAAGAATGAGGTACTGATGAGGAAATGGAGCTCTCCTCACAGACCTGAGAGCAAGCAGTGGACAGTGGTTCACCAGTTAGTGGTGCCACAGAGGTACTGGAGAGAAATAGTAAGAATGGCCCATGAGATTACAGTGGCTGTACATGCCGGTATACAAAAAACCAAAGCCCGCATAAGACAGCAGTTTGACTGGTCAAAACTCCACAAAAATGTGGTGGAGTACTGTCGGAGTTGCCACATGTGCCAGGTTGAGGGGAAACCCCAACCGACAGTTAAATCTGCACCCCTAAATCCTGTATTGGTGTTTGGAGGACCCTCCAGCAGAGGGCTGGTGAACTGTAAAGGACCCCCACCGAGAATTAAAGGGGACAGGCAGGCACCAGGCTGGCAACAGGTTAGAAAGGAATGGGGTAAAAGGGACCAAAAGGGCAGGTTAAAGGAAGTCTGGGAAGAATCCCAGATGAAAATGAGAGAGATACATGTGTGTTCCTGTCCTTATCTACTCTCTACTCCCTTTTAATGAAATGCTCTTTTTTAAAAATCACATTTCATTCTGGTGGGTGTGGGGGTGTCATGCAGACCTCCACCTGCCAAGAATGAGGTATATTAATTTTGTCATATGAACATTGATTTTAAACTGTTGCTGCAGTGAAGAAAAGATAGTCAAGCAAATGAAATGGCCAAAGGAAAGCTGGACACTGCTTATACAAAGCAGGTTGATGGGCAGAGCTCTTGAAGTTTATAAGCTTTCTGAGGAGGCTTCTGCAGATTATGAGATGGTAAAAAAGGCTATTCTCGCTGCATATGAGTTAGTCCCTGAAGCTTACCGACAGAAGCTTCGGAACCTCCGGAGATTGAATTTGAGAGGGTAAAGCAAATTAATTTTGATCGTTGGATACTGGCACAAAAGATGAAGCCAAGCATGAGAACCTTAGGGAAATAATTCTCCTGGAAGAATTTTAAAATTTATTCCTTCCAGTAGTGAGAACCCATGTAGAGAACCAAAAGGTTTCAAGGGCCAGACAGGCAGTGGAAATTGCTGATGATTTTGAGCTTGTGTATAAGCCCAAACCCTTTGTCCATCACCCCCACAAAACCGAGAAGGATAGAAGGTGGGAGAGTGAAAGGAAGGCAGTAGCCGGGGACAAGAAGGGACAGCTGGGAACGCCCCAGGATCCCCTCCTCAGGCCAGAAAGGAAGGTGCTGAGGGTAGAAGTGAGATCAGCAAGCCTAAGTGTTAACATTGTCACAAGGTGGGACATCTTCATTCAGAATGCTGGAAGTTCCGAGGTAAATCCATGGGACTTATTGGGGTACACAAAGTCAATGCAGAGAAAGGGGCCCTGACTGAGAGTACAGCAGATCAGACTGTAAGGACTGGAAGCCCTTTAGAAATGGCGTTCGCGCTTGCACAGTGGTGCCAAACGCTGTTGCCGGGGACAGAATGCCCACCCCCTCCACGTCATTGGTATGGCAGTCTGCCCTGGCCATGTAAATGAGCCAGCACGTATAATATCGCAGTGGCTCTGCAGTGTAAAGCCCGTGCATGCAGACCGCCATTTTTCATGACCGCAATTGTAAACCTCAGACTAGAACGTTATCCATTATTGCGAGGGGAATTGAATGCAAAAGTAGGGAGGTTATGCTTCAATTATACAGGGCATTGATGAGACCACAGCTGGAGTATTGTGTACAGTATTCGTCTCCTGATTTAAGGAAGGATGGAAATGTGTTGGAAGCAGCTCAGAGAAGGTTTACTAGACCTATACCTGGAATGAGCGGGTTGTCTTATGAGGACAGGTTGGACAGGCTATACTTGAAGCTGCTGGAGGTTAGAAGAGTAAAAGGTGGCTTGATTGAAGCATATAAGATCCTGAGGGGTCTTGATAGGGTGGATGTGCAAAGGATGTTTCCCCTTGTGGGAGAATCTAGAGCTAGAGATCACTATTTAAAAATAAGGGGTCACCCATTTAAGACAGAGATGAGGAGAAATGTTTTCTCTCAGAGGGTGGTAAGTCTTTGGAATTCTCTTCCTCAAAAGGCATTGGAAGCACAGTCTTTAAATATTTTTAAGGCAGAGGTAGATAGATTCTTGATAAGTAAGCAGGTGAATGGTTATTGGGAGTAGGTGAGAATGTGAAGTCGAGGCTACAATCAGATTAGCCATGATCTTATTGAATGGTGGAGCAGGCTTGAGGGGCCGAGTGGCCTACTCCTGCTCCTAACTTGTATGTTCATATGTACATATGTTCCAAATTGATCTTTGTGACCTCAAGAATAGCTTTTCTGAAATTAGATTACCAGGTTTTAATTGCATGCTTATTGCTATTTATGAACTAATGTTTTCTCCTGAGATCTGGTGTATGATATAACGCAGGACTAAAAAAAAACCTATTACTTTTGATCATTTTACATGTCCATCCAACTGAAGCTTCTTTACCATCCTCAATTAGATCTAAGGAGATTCTAGTTTGATCTATGAAATTCTCAAATATAAAACTGTTTGTAGCACTGCTGTCCACCAGTATAAGGATTTTCTGTCCTAAAAGATGCTATGAAATTTCAGTAGCTTATTAGCCATGTCAAAACTGCTTGCATTGTTTCAGTAGTCTGTATCATTTTCTCTGTGGTCTTTCCATAGCTTCTAATGGAAACTGCAGGCAGAGTCAATAGTCAGCAAGTTTTCCCTTACATGCTGAGCATTCCTTTTCATTGGAAACACCTTTGATCAATGCATTAACTCTCCTAATATCCTTTTAATCAGCAAAACTTGGTTTGTAAGTTGCTCTTTCTTTGTAGTCCCTGCCTTTTTAAGTCCAGCTTTGTGTCATTTTCAGCTGACTGTTCTTGTTGTACAGCTTGTGTGCAAGAACCCCTACCTCTTTCAAAACAAGCCAGCTACAGAGATGCTCAAGGACAGGAAGCTTTCAGAAGTATATTCCTGAAAATACTGCAATGATGCGAGTGTATCAACCCTTAAAGTCTTTATCTGAACTTCCTGACTCTGCTATTCAGTAGAGAAATTTGGATGGATGTGAGGATCTGCCTCTTTCATCTGATAAAATCTCTATGTAGTATCTTTCTGTAGCAAGGTTGGTGCACTGGGATTTTTAAAATGAGGGATCGAACTGCTGTTTCTTTAAAGTTTTCATTTCAGCTGGAGAACCTGCAGACTCGAGACATGCTAGCTTCAAAGGAGGATGTTTTACATTATGAAATAAATACAGAGAATGCTGGAAACACTTAGCAGGTCAGGCAGCATCCCTGCATAGGGAAACTCAGTTAACAGGAAGGGTGGGGTTAAAATACAAATATCTGAAAACCATCACCAAACCACTCCCAATGCACTCACTATTAGTTGTAATGGAGGTGGCTTGGAGGGGCCTGCTTTCCAGAGGCAGGTCCATTATGTCCATCCTTGTCCTTTTCCATAACTACCCTAAATCTAACTAATTATGATCACTTCCACCAAAGTGCTCCCCAACTGATACCCTTTCCACCTGCTCAGTTTCATTCCCTAAAACTAAATCCAGCACCACCCACTCTCTTGTCGGGCTTGCTACGTACTGGGTAAAAAAGTTCTCCTGAATGCATTTTAAGAATTCTGCTCCCTCTGTGCCTTTCACACTAATTCTATCCCAGTCAATATTAGAGTAGTTGAAATACCCCACTATTTCTGCCCTATTGTTTTTGCATTTCTCAGAGATTTGCCGACATATTTACTCTTCTATCTCCCTGTGACTGTTTGGGGGCTATATTACACCCAGTCGTGTGATTGCCCCTTTTTTTGTTGTTCAGCTCAACCCATATGACCTTATCTGATGATCCTTCTACCATATCATCCCCCTCACAGCCATAATTGTGTTTAATCAATATTGCAACCCCCCCCCGCTACTTTTTATCCACTTCCCTATCTCATCTGCAACTAGGAATGTGAGATGTCATTTCTGTCCTTCTTTCAGCCATGACTCAGTAAAAACGATAATATCATACTCCCACGTGTTAATCTGTGCTCTAAGCTCATCTGCCTTATTCCCTAGACTCTTGCATTGAAGTATATACCACTTCGCACTGTCAAACTCCCTTGTTGTCTATTTTCTAGCCTATGTTTCCTCTGTCTTCCATTTTCAACTTTTCTTCTCTCCCTTCTGAATCTACTCTCAGGTTCCCACCCCCCTGGCAAACTAGTTTAAACCCTCCCCAACAGCACTAGCAAAACCTATTGTGAGGTTATTGGTCCTGGACCTGTGAGGTGCAACTTGTCTGGCTTGGACAGGTCCCAAATCCCCTAGACGTGGTCCCAATGCCTCAGGAATCTAAAGCCCTCCCTCCTGCATCATCTCTCTAGGCACGTATTCATCAGCTCGATCTTCCTATTTCTGAACTCACTAGCACACGGCACTGAGAGTAAACAGGAGATTACTATCTTTGAGGTTCTGCTTTTCAATCTGTCTTCTAGTTCCCTAAACTCTGCCTTCAGTGTCAAACTCTCTTCCTTCCTATCACATTGGTGCCAATATGGACAATAACCTCTGACTGTTCACCCTTCCCCCTCAGAATGTCCTGCAGCCACTCAATGACATGTTAACCCTGGCACTAGGGAGGCAATATAACATCCTGGAGTCACGTCTGCGGCCGCAGAAGGATAGTCTGTTCCCCTCACTATCAAATCCCCTAACACTATTGCTTTTCCACTCTTCTTCCTTCCCGCCTTGTGCAGCTGAGCTACCCAAGTTGCTGTGTACTTGGCTTTGTCGACACTCCCCAGCGGACCATTACTCTGATATCCTCAACAACAGGTATACCGTTTTGGATACTGTTGAGGGGGATGACTTACCAGGGGTAAGCAATGGGGTGCAGGTCTCTGGCACAGAGTCTGTCCCTGTTGCTCAGAAGGGAAAGGGGAAGAGGAGCAGAGCATTAGTCATTGGGGACTCCATAGTTAGGGGAACAGATAGGAGGTTCTGTGGGAACGAGAGAGACTCACGGTTGGTGTGTTGCCTCCCAGGTGCCAGGGTACGTGATGTCTCTGATCGTGTTTTTGGGATCCTTAAGGGGGAGGGGGAGCACCCCCAAGTTGTGGTCCACATAGGCACCAACGACATAGGTAGGAAGAGAGATGGGGATTTAAGGCAGAAATTCAGGGAGCTAGGGTGGAAGCTTAGAGCGAGAACAACCAGAGTTGTTATCTCTGGGTTGTTACCCGTGCCACGTGCTAGCGAAGAGAGGAATAGGGAGAGAGAGGAGTTGAACACGTGGCTGCAGGGATGGTGTAGGAGGGAGGGTTTTGGTTTCCTGGATAATTGGGGCTCTTTCTGGGGTAGGTGGGACCTCTACAAACAGGATGGTCTTCACCTGAACCAGAGGGGTACCAATATCCTGGGGGGGAGATTTGTTAGTGCTCTTCGGGGGGGTTTAAACTAAATCAGCAGGGGAATGGGAACCTAAATTGTAGTTCCAGTGCACAGGCTGTTGAGAGTAGTGAGGTAGGGGATAAGGTTACAGGGACGCAAGAGGGCACTGGCAAGCAAGAACTTGGTTTAAAGTGTGTCTACTTCAACGCCAGGAGCATCCGGAATAAGGTGGGTGAGCTTGCAGCATGGGTTGGTACCTGGGATCCTGATGTTGTGGCCATTTCAGAGACATGGGTAGAGCAGGGGCAGGAATGGATGTTGCAGGTTCCGGGATTTAGATGTTTCAGTAAGAACACAGAAGAGGGTAAAAGAGGGGGGGGGGGGGGGGGGGGTGTGGCATTGTTAATCAAGGAAAGTATTACAGCGGCAGAAAGGACGTTTGAGGACTCGTCTACTGAGGTAGTATGGGCCGAGGTTAGAAACAGGAGAGGAGAGGTCACCCTGTTGGGAGTTTTCTATAGACCTCCGAATAGTTCCAGAGATGTAGAGGAAAGGATAGCGAAGATGATTCTCGACAGGAGCGAGAGTAACAGGGTAGTGGTTATGGGGGACTTTAACTTTCCAAATATTGACTGGAAATACTATAGTTCGAGTACTTTAGATGGGTCTGTTTTTGTCCAGTGTGTGCAGGAGGGTTTTCTGACACTGTATGTGGACAGACCAACCAGGGGCGATGCCACATTGGATTTGGTACTGGGTAATGAACCCGGCCAGGTGTTCGATTTGGATGTAGGTGAGCACTTTGGCGATAGTGATCACAATTCGGTTAGGTTTACCTTAGCGATGGGCAGGGACAGGTATATACCGCAGGGCAAGAATTATAGCTGGGGGAAAGGAAATTATGACGCGATTAGGCAAGATTTAGGATGTGTAGGATGGGGAAGAAAACTGCAGGGGATGGGCACAAACGAAATGTGGAGCTTATTCAAGGAGCAGCTAATGCGTGTCCTTGATAAGTATGTACCTGTCAGGCAGGGAGGAAGTTGTCGAGCGAGGGAGCCGTGGTTTACTCAAGAAGTTGAAGCGCTTGTCAAGAGGAAGAGGGCGGCTTATGTTAGGATGAGACGTGAAGGCTCAGTTAGGGCGCTTGAGAGTTACAAGCTAGCCAGGAAGGATCTAAAGGGAGGGCTAAGAAGAGCAAGGAGAGGACACGAGAAGTCATTGGCGGATAGGATCAAAGAAAACCCTAAGGCTTTCTATAGGTATATCAGGAATAAAAGAATGATAAGAGTTAGAACAGGGCCAATCAAGGATAGTAGTGGGAAGTTGTGTGCGGAATCAGAGGAGATAGGGGAAGCGTTAAATGAATATTTTTCGTCAGTATTTACAGTAGAGAAAGAAAATGTTGCCGAGGAGATTACTGAGATACAGCCTACTAGGCTAGATGGGATTGAGATTCACAAGGAGGAGGTGTTAGCAATTTTGGAAAGAGTGAAAATAGATAAGTCCCCTGGGCCAGATGGGATTTATCCTAGGATTCTCTGGGAAGCCAGGGAGGAGATTGCAGAGTCGTTGTTGTTGATCTTTATGTCGTCATTGTCGACAGGAGTAGTGCCGGAAGACTGGAGGATAGCAAATGTTGTCCCCTTGTTCAAGAAGGGGAGTAGAGACAGCCCTGGTAATTATAGACCTGTGAGCCTTACTTCGGTTGTGGGTAAAATGTTGGAAAAGGTTATAAGAGACAGGATTTATAATCATCTTGAAAAGAATAAGTTCATTTGCGATAGTCAGCACGGTTTTGTGAAAGGTAGGTCGTGCCTCACAAACCTTATGGAGTTTTTCGAGAAGGTGACCAAACAGGTGGATGAGGGTAAAGCCGTGGATGTGGTGTATATGGATTTCAGTAAGGCGTTTGATAAGGTTCCCCACGGTAGGCTATTGCAGAAAATACGTAAGTATGGGGTTGAAGGTGATTTAGAGCTTTGGATCAGAAATTGGCTAGCTGAAAGAAGACAGAGGGTGGTGGTTGATGGCAAATGTTCATCCTGGAGTTTAGTTACTAGTGGTGTACCGCAAGGTTCTGTTTTGGGGCCACCGCTGTTTGTCATTTTTATAAATGACCTGGATGAGGGTGTAGAAGGGTGGGTTAGTAAATTTGCGGATGACACGAAGGTCGGTGGAGTTGTGGATAGTGTCGAAGGGTGTTGTAGGGTACAGAGGGACATAGATAGGCTGCAGAGCTGGGCTGAGAGATGGCAAATGGAGTTTAATGCGGAGAAGTGTGAGGTGATTCACTTTGGAAGGAGTAACAGCAATGCAGAGTACTGGGCTAATGGGAAGATTCTTGGTAGTGTAGATGAGCAGCGAGATCTTGGTGTCCAGGTACATAAATCCATGAAAGTTGCTACCCAGGTTAATAGGGCTGTTAAGAAGGCATATGGTGTGTTAGCTTTTATTAGTAGGGGGATCGAGTTTCGGAGCCACGAGGTCATGATGCAGCTGTACAAAACTCTGGTGAGGCCGCACCTTGAGTATTGCGTGCAGTTCTGGTCACCGCATTATAGGAAGGATGTGGAAGCTTTGGAAAGGGTGCAGAGGAGATTTACTAGGATGTTGCCTGGTATGGAAGGAAGGTCTTACAAGGAAAGGCTGAGGGACTTGGGGTTGTTTTCGTTAGAGAGAAGGAGGAGGAGAGGTGAGTTAATAGAGACATACAAGATAATCAGAGGGTTAGATAAGGTGGATAGTGAGAGTCTTTTTCCTCGGATGATGATGGCAAACACGAGGGGACATAGCTTTAAGTTGAGAGGTGAAAGATATAGGACAGATGTCAGAGGTAGTTTCTTTACGCAGAGAGTAGTAGGGGCGTGGAACGCCCTGCCTGCAACAGTAGTAGACTCGCCAACTTTAAGGGCATTTTAGTGGTCATTGGATAGACATATGGATGAAAATGGAATAGTGTAGGTCAGATGGTCGGCGCAACATCGAGGGCCGAAAGGCCTGTACTGCGCTGTAATGTTCTAATTCTAATTCTAATCCCTTTCTGGCTACGAATATATATAGATGAAATACAGAAATGGGCAGTCAGTCAGGTGTTTTTAAAATAGAAAGCTGCAAGGCACTCATGCACAAGAAGGGGTTTGAGCAAGTTAGGATGTAAAGGGAGGTACAAAACCTTAGTCAGTTGAGGCAGATATGGAGAAGCATGATGCGTTCCCCATTTCTGCATTATTACAGAAAATGTTGCACTGATCTAATTAAGTGAATTCATTCACAACTGCTATTTTGCGTTTTCCACTACTGTGAAATAATGTAGATTATAGAATTGCATCTCGCCTCATCTTATCCAATGCATGTAGGGGCATACGAAAAGACAAAATATCTGACTCTATAAGCTACATTATTTGACAGTAAGGTGAACATTGTAGATGCCCTAACTATCATATTCCAATGTTCTGATTATTCAGAAACCATTCTTTTAGATTGGAAACTTGTGCATGTCACTCTGCTGTTTCAGAAAATTGTGACAGAGGGAAATCAAGGAATATAGACCAGTTAACATAACATCTGTTGTCAGGAAATTGCTAGACTTTATTGATAAAGATAGGGTGACTGAACAGCTTGAAAATTTTCAGCTGATCAGAGAGGGCAGCATGGATTTGTAAAGGGGAGGTCATGCCTGACAAATCTGATTGAATTTTTTGAAGAGTGATTAAAGTAATGGACAGGGATGTCTATGGATGCTGTTAAATGGATTTAAAGGCACTTGGTAAAGTCCCTCATAAGAGGCTGTTAGCTAAAGATGAAATTCATGGAATTGGGGGTAAATTCTTGACCTGGTTAGGAAATTGGCTGAGTGAAAGGAGATTGAGAATAGGAACAATGGGCAGTTACTTTAATTGGCAGGATATGACTAGTGATGCCCTGCAAGGATTTGTGTTGGGGGCTCAACTATTTGCTATATTTATTAATGGCTTAGAGGATGGGATAGAAAGCCACATATCCAAATTTGCTGATGACACAAAGATAGGTGGCATTGTAAGTAGAGTAGATGGAAGCATAAAATTACAAAGAGATATTGAGAGATTAATTGAATGGGCAAATCTGTGTCAAATGCATTTCAATGTAGGCAAATCTAAGGTCATCCATGTTGTGATATTGCTTTAACTGTTTGAATACTAGTTAATATACTACTGAATATGCAAATAGTTTGGTATACATCATTACAGGCATTGAAGCAAGCTAGCATTTGACACAGCAGTTGGAGTAGTGTTTGTCATCAGGTAGCATGTGTATTGAAGAGCTCTCCTTCTTGTTTTCTTGTGTTCTCCTGTAATGCTGTTATTCTGTAATAAAGAAACCTTTGTTATGCTTGCCAATCAATGTCACACTGTTTGGCACATTTGTGTTAGGAACCAATTATACAATATGGTGGCAGCAGAACGCAATAGGGTAGCAGTGATGCAGAAATGCACAACGTGTTACGGTGGTGTTCGACGCAGTGATGGTGATCACAAGTGCGACATCATGGATGATGGTTTCTTCCCTGTAAAGTCATAAAAGCCTAGGGCAACACTGAATGTAGCTGGAGGAAACATCAGCAGTGCAATATAAGACTGTATACTAAAACCAACATTTGAGAATCGGTACTTGAGAGAGAGTTAGTAATCAAAAGGGAGAATTTTATCGAATGGTAGTCAGCTAGAATGACAGTACTCTTGCAGATTCGGGCTCAAAAGAGGGAAAAAAGAGACAATCCGAATCGGGGCTGCGAGACTCCACCGCCATTAAGCATCTAGTTTTCCTGCTGAAAAGAGTTCCCAGGGTGAAGTCTGCCTGTGCATAGGATGAAAGCCCACGCTGCAGCCACAGAACTCAGGGCATGGTAGAGGTCCAGTGCTGCAGCACAGTAGATCTGCATTGATTTTTTCCTTGAAGGAAAGCTATTAAAAAGAAAATAATTTAAGAGGAAAGAATTGGCAAAAGAATTCCTGTGAGCAAATAGTTTTGACACCATGACAACAAAATACCCGGCTATGAATTGGAAGGTTCTGGATGTCCTTCACAAATTCCAGCTATTTCCACAGCATATGGAGTTATGCTTTTTAGATCTTGCAGTCACAGAGCTCGACAAGCAAGCAATAAAGATAAATTTTGCAATTGACAATGAGGTTCTCCATTACATCAACATTTTTGGACTGTCAGAAGCAGATCAGAAAGACTCATCTAAACTCTGAACAACACTGGAAGACTAACTAAGAGTCAAGGTCAATTTCAGGATCCATTGACTTGAACTGATGGCCTTTAGACAACAGCCCAAAGAAAGTATTGGCCAGTTCATTAGTAGATGTCAAGAAAAGGCAAAGATTGTGATTTTCATACACAGAACTCTCCGAGAGAATAATGAAGCTGGTAATTGCACCAACCCTGCTAG
This sequence comes from Heterodontus francisci, assembly GCF_036365525.1. Classification (NCBI taxonomy): domain Eukaryota; kingdom Metazoa; phylum Chordata; class Chondrichthyes; order Heterodontiformes; family Heterodontidae; genus Heterodontus; species Heterodontus francisci. The sequence goes on from NC_090371.1 coordinate 219,518,228, forward strand.
AGGTAATACTAAAGGATCTGCTTGATAAGAAAAAAGGATACAACATTGACAGTCTCCTCAAGGATGGCAGAAAATAGGAAGTCATAGTTGCAAGCTGGCAATATATACAAGTGCTTGGAGCTCCAACAACTACCGGTGAGGTAGCCAAGACACCTCAATAGGGCAAGGAGTGCGAGAAGTGTGGTCTAGTGCATCAGCCATGTATCTATCTACATTCAGAGATACTTGCAAGGCGTGTGATCTAAAGGGACATTGAGCAAGACTGTGCAGAAAATCTGGCAGCGAAGAAATGGTCAGAAGCCACAGACAAAATAAAAAAAGCAGATGCTGCCTTGTGGCAAGAATAAAAGAGTTCCTCAAGCATCATGTCAAGCACAAGCATGTCCATGAGATAGGCAAAGACTTGAACAGCAAAGAAAGCACAGAAAGTCGACAAGCTTTCCATATGTGACAGTCACACTGCACAAGGATGCAATCAGACACCTGGAAGCCATCAGTTGAAATCATATTTCCTAACAAGAATGGCAAGCACAAGCTACAACTGAAGATGAATACCGGGGCAAGCGTCAACATTAGAAACAAGGGCTAACCTTTAATGATGTGGCTAATGATACCTGTGAGGTGACTAAGGTACAACTGAAGCCATATGAGCACAAGAAGTATAATTGAGCAAGCCATAGGGATGTTGAAGATGTCACTCAAGTGTCCAGACAGATCTGTGGGGGACTTTTCAGTACCAACAAGGTATCCCGAATGGTAGTGGGCTGCTGCATCTTACACAGCATTGTGCAACTGTAAGGATTGGAGATGCAGGAGAAGGAAGGTGATGACTGTTCTGCATTTTCAGAGGAGGAGGAGCAACAGGAGGAGCAGCCAGATGTGGTAATGGTACCTGCAGCTAAACACTTTGCTGCCAGGGATGCCTGGAACAGACTGATTCAGGAATGCTCCAGTTAATCCGTCTGGCACACAAATTCTGAACCCACTATGGCACCCTCCTCTCTTCCCACCGTGCCCCCTCCCTCACCCCAAAGGCCCCTGTAAAAATCAGTCCCACAAGCAATAATTGATCCCTCTAATAGATATCCTTTGTTTGTCATTAATTCAACTAATACCATTCTTCACAAGGCAGGCCACTTGTCAGTCTGCAGGCAACAATGGGAAGGATGAGACCACAGAGATTTGAAATAAATTTCATGACTGATAAACATGAAACAGAAATGTGACCATAAACATGAAAAAGAAATTTGACAATTTAACACAGTGTTAAACATGTAAGTATGTACCCCTTCCAATGTGTGTATACCCTTGTGAAACCAGAAATACTTTCCCTTTCTTTTTCAATGACAGCGGCGTGGTGCAACTCCTGTGGCTTCAGCAGAACTAGAGGCAGGTTGCTTGGATCCTTGTTCGGAATGTTCAGATGCTCTTGGCTGACACCTTCTGAATTTTTAAGGCAATAAGTGTCCCATCTGCACCTGTGCAGGGGCAAATTCTCAGTCCAACTAGGAAGGAGACATTGCTGGATCTGGTGCTGGGGAATGAGTTGGGCCAAGTGGACCAAGTGTCTGTGGGGGAGCACTTAGGTAAGGGTGATCATTGTATCATAAGGTTTAGATTAGTAAAAGAGAAGAGCAAGGAACAATCTAAAGTAGAACATCTAAATTGGAAGAGGACTAATTTCAATGGGGGATGAGAAGGGATCTAGCCAGGGTAAAATGGAACCAAAGACTGTTAGGAAAATCTGTAATGAAAATATGGGTGATCTTTGAGGAGATGCTTCAGGTACAGGCGAGGTGCATTCTAACAGGGGAAAAAAGTAGGGGAACCAAATCCAGGGCTCCTTGGATGACAAGGGAGATAGAGAATATGATGAAATAAAAAAAGAGGGTGCATGATGCATGTCAGGTGAATTCGTTAAGTGAGAAGCACATCAAAAACAATAAGTTGAGAGGGGAGGTGAAGAGGAAAATAAGACTGGCAAAGAGAGAATTTGAGAATAGAATGGCACTCATCATAAAAGGGAACTCAAAAATCTTCTATCGGCATGTAAATAGTAAGCGGGTAGTCAGAGGCGGGGTGGGGACTATTAGGAACAAAGAGGGTGATATATGCTTGGAGGTAAGGCTAGAATACTGAATGAGTACTTTTTATAGTTGTTTATTAAGGAAGAGGATGCTGACAAAATATCAGCAGAAGTGGAGATAGTAGAGGTAATGGATGAAAATTGAGAGGCAGGATATACTGGAAAGGCTGGCTATGCTTAGAGTGGATAAGTCGACTGGTTTGGATGGCTTGCATCCAAGGTTACTAAAGGAAGTTGGGTGGACATAGCGGAAGGGCTTACTAGAATCTTCCAGTCTTCCCTAGAGATGGGGGAGGTGCCAGAGGATTGGAGAGTGGCAAATGTGACACTCTTATTCAGGAAAGGTTGTAAGGATAGTTCTATTAACTACAGGTCAGTCAGTTTAACATCAGTGCTGGATTCACTCAGCAGGTCTGGCAGCATCTGTGGAAAGAGAAGCAGAGTTAACATTTCGGGTCAGTGACCCTTCTTCGGAACTGACAAATATTAGAAAAGTCACAGATTATAAACAAGTGAGGTGGGGGTTGGGCAAGAGATAACAAAGGAGAAGGTGCAGATTGGACCAGGCCACATAGCTGACCAAAAGGTCACGGAGCAAAGGCAAACAATATGTTAATGGTGTTTTGAAAGACAAAGCATTAGTACAGATTAGGTGTGAATATACTGAATATAGAACATCAGCAAGTGCAAACCTGAAGAAAAACAACCTGAAAAAAACAGTGGGTAAGCAAACTGAACAAACTAACATGAAATGAAATAAATGCAAAAAATGTAAAAAGGAATGCAAAAAAAAGGAAGAAAAATTAACTAAAAATGACTAAAAATGAAAGTAAAGTGGGGGGCTGTCATGCTCTGAAATTATTGAACTCAATGTTCAGTCCGGCAGGCTGTAGTGTGCCTAATCGGTAGATGAGATGCTGTTCCTCGAGCTTGCGTTGATGTTCACTGGAACACTGCAGCAATCCCAGGACAGAGATGTGAGCATGAGAGCAGGGGGGAGTGTTGAAATGGCAAGCAACCGGAAGCTCAGGGTCCTGCTTGCGGACTGAGCGGAGATGTTCCGCAAAGCGGTCACCCAGTCTGCGCTTGGTCTCCCCAATGTAGAGGAGACCACACTGTGAGCAGCGAATACAGTATACTACATTGAAAGAAGTACAAGTAAATCGCTGCTTCACCTGAAAGGAGTGTTTGGGGCCTGGGATAGTGAGGAGAGAGGAGGTAAATGGGCAGGTGTTACACCTCCTGCGATTGCAAGGGAAGGTGCCCTGGGACGGGGACGAGGTGGTGGGGGTAATGGAGGAGTGGACCAGGGTGTCGCGGAGGGAACGATCCCTTCGGAATGCTGACAGGGGAAGGGAGGGGAAGATGCCACTACCAGTCGCATCTTCCCCTCCCTTCCCCTGTCAGCATTCCGAAGGGATCGTTCCCTCCGCGACACTCTGGTCCACTCCTCCATTACCCCCACCACCTCGTCCCCGTCCCAGGGCACCTTCCCTTGCAATCGCAGGAGGTGTAACACCTGCCCATTTACCTCCTCTCTCCTCACTATCCCAGGCCCCAAACACTCCTTTCAGGTGAAGCAGCGATTTACTTGTACTTCTTTCAATGTAGTATACTGTATTCGCTGCTCACAGTGTGGTCTCCTCTACATTGGGGAGACCAAGCGCAGACTGGGTGACCGCTTTGCGGAACATCTCCGCTCAGTCCGCAAGCAGGACCCTGAGCTTCCGGTTGCTTGCCATTTCAACACTCCCCCCTGCTCTCATGCTCACATCTCTGTCCTGGGATTGCTGCAGTGTTCCAGTGAACATCAACGCAAGCTCGAGGAACAGCATCTCATCTACCGATTAGGCACACTACAGCCTGCCGGACTGAACATTGAGTTCAATAATTTCAGAGCATGACAGCCCCCCACTTTACTTTCATTTTTAGTCATTTTTAGTTAATTTTTCTTCCTTTTTTTTGCATTCCTTTTTACATTTTTTGCATTTATTTCATTTCATGTTAGTTTGTTCAGTTTGCTTACCCACTGTTTTTTTCAGGTTGTTTTTCTTCAGGTTTGCACTTGCTGATGTTCTATATTCAGTATATTCACACCTAATCTGTACTAATGCTTTGTCTTTCAAAACACCATTAACATATTGTTTGCCTTTGCTCCGTGACCTTTTGGTCAGCTATGTGGCCTGGTCCAATCTGCACCTTCTCCTTTGTTATCTCTTGCCCAACCCCCACCTCACTTGTTTATAATCTGTGACTTTTCTAATATTTGTCAGTTCCGAAGAAGGGTCACTGACCCGAAATGTTAACTCTGCTTCTCTTTCCACAGATGCTGCCAGACCTGCTGAGTGAATCCAGCATTTCTTGTTTTTGTTTCAGATTTCCAGCATCCGCAGTATTTTGCTTTTAGTTTAACATCAGTGGTGGGTAAGGCTTTGGAAACAATAATAAGGAAAAAAAAATCAACAGGCATTTGGAGAGATTTGAGGTAATTAAGGATGACCAGCATGGGTTTGTGGAAGGCAGATCATGCTTGACTAATCTAATTGATTTTTTTTTTTGATGAAGTAACAGAGAAGGTTGATGGAGGGAATGCAATGGAGGTTGTCTAGTTAGATTTTAAGAAAGCATTTGACAAAGTACCACATAAAAGGCTGGTTAACAAAATTGAATATCATGGAATAGGAGGGTCAGCTTGGATAAAAGAAATTGGCTCAAAGATAGAAAACAGTGAGTCATAGTAAATGTTTTTTTTTAGACTGGAGGATGGTAGACAGTGGTGTTCCACAAAGGTAAGTGCTAGGACCATATTTTGCTGATGATACTAAACTTGGAGGAGTGACAAACAGTGAGGATGATACAAATTGACTGCAAAAGAATATAGATAAGCTAGCAGAATGGCAGACAAGTGGCAAATGGAATTTAATACAGAGAAGTGTGTGGTGATGCATTTTAGCAGAAGGGATACAGAGAGGCAATATAGACTTAATGTCACAGTTCTAAAGCATTTGCAGGGACAGAGGGACCTGGGGGTTCATGTGCATAAATCTTTGAAAGTTGCAGGACAAATTGACCGTGTGATCAGCAAAGTATATGGGATCTTGGGCTTAATAAGTAGAAGTATTGAATACAAAAGTAAAGAAGTTATGCAGAACCTTTATAAAGCTCTGTTTAGGCCACAAATAGAGTATTGCACCTAGTTTTGGTCACCAAAGGAAGGATGTGAGGGCCTTTGAGATGGTGCAGAGGAGATTTACCAGAATGGTTATGGGATGAAGGATTTTAGCTACAGGGTTAGGTTGGAGAAGCTAGGATTGTTTTACTTAGAGAAAAGGAGGTTGAGGGAGATTTGATAGAGCTATACAAGATTATGACAGGCTGGGATAAGGTAGACAAGGAAAAGCTGTTCCCATGAGCTGATGGTACAAGGATGAGGGGATGCAAATTGATGGTTTTGGGCAAGAGATGCAGGAAGGAATGTGAGGAAGAACTTTTTTACGCAGCGAGTGATAATGACCTGGAACTTGCTGCCTATGAGGGTGGTGGAAGCAGAGACAATCAATGATTTCAAGAGCAAATCATTTCAAAGAGTAAAAAATTTCAAAGAGTAAAGAGCACTTGAAGGAAATAAATTACAGGGCTATGGGGGACAGAGCGGGAGAATGGGACTGACTGGATTCCTCAACGGATAGCTGGTATAGACTTGATGGGCCTAATGGCCTCCTTCTGTGCCTTAAATGACTCTATGATTCTATGGCTGGATTTTCATTATGGAGGCAGGAAACAGGAAACAGGTCTGATTGCGGGTCAGAAACCCATCTCCTGCGGGATGCTGATTCAGATTGCAATTTTCAAGTGGGAAAGCCTTAATTGGTATGGAGACAGGTTTCCTTTTCACTTAAGAGCCAATGGGATTGAAAATGACAGTGGATCAGATGAAGTGTGGGGCTAATGTAGACTTCCATGGCAGCCATCATTGAGGCTGCTGGTTGTCCTGAGGGAGAGATCTGCCTTCCAGAGGACCAGAGGGAAATGAGATGACACAGGGGAGCTGGAGGCCTGGCACTAGGAGCTTCATCAATGCTGACCTGGATCGAATGCTGGAGGCTGTGAGGGAGAGGAAGGAGGTCGTTTTCTCAGAGGGTGGCAGGAGGAGGCCACCTCATCATGTAACAGGGGCACGCACCTCTTTCAGTGTTATTCCCCCTCCACCTCTTCCTCCTGCTCCTCCCCTGATGCGCTGTCTCCTTCGAGGGCCTCACTGTCCTCAATGTCTACAACTGTCTTGAGGGCCATGTTATGGAGAGCACAGCAGACCACCACAATGATCAAAACCCTTGCAGGAGGGTATTGGAGGTCACCACCGAACTGCACCAAAATCGCATCTTCACAAACCCGATGGCCTGCTCAATGATTGGCCTTCTGAGCATATGGCATTGTTCGTTTTGCCTCTGAGCCTCTGACTGGGGTTCCTGTAAAAGTGTCTGTAGACATCTCTTCAAGGGATTTCCCTTGTCCCCTTGGATCCATCCACACACTTTGGCGGATGGAATGAAAGACTGAGGCATCCTTGACTGGTGGAGGATGAAGGAGTCAAATGAAGGAGTCATGGCAGCTGCCAGGAAAGTGAGCGCACATGTAGAAGAAGCCCTGGTTGTGGTTGCGGACCAGTTGAAAATTGAGGGAGTGGAAGCCGTCCCTGTTGATGGATTTTACTGGCCGGTCGCTGGGTAACTTGATGGGCACATGGGTTCAAGAAATGATGCCCTGCATCTGGGGGAATCCAGTGATGGAGGCTGAACCCAATGCCTTCTGTGCCTGCACAGGCCGATCTGTGTCAAAGTGGGTGTAGTCCTCTGCCCTCCTGAAAAGGGCATCCATGGCCTGCCTGATGGCCAAATGAGATGCCAACTGCGAGATGCCACCCGGGTCCAAAGCTGATCACTGGAATGACCCAGTTGCATAGAAGTTCAGGGCAATGGAGACCTTGATGGCTGCAGGTAGGGGATTGCCTTTTTATTTATTCGCTTCATGGGATGAGGGCATCACTAGCAAGGCCAGAATTTTATTTCCCATCCCAAATTGCCCTTTGTGGTGGTGTGCTGCCTTCTTGAACTGCTGCAGTCCATGTGGTGTCGCTATACCCACAGTGCTGTTAGGGAGGGAATTCCAGGATTTTCACCCAGCGACAATGAAGGAGTGGAAATATATTTCCAAGTCAAGATGGTGTGTGGCTTGGAGGGGAACTTGCAGGTGGTGGTGTTCCCATGTGCCTGCTGCCCTTATTCTTCTGGATGATAGAACTTGCAAGTTTGGAAGGTGCTGTCAAAGGAACCTTGGTGAGTTGCTGCTGTGCTGCAGGAGATGGTACACATTGCAGCCATGGTGTGCCAATGGTGGAGGGAATGAATGTTTAAGGATGTGGATGGGGTGCTGAACAAATTGGCTGCTTTGTCCTGGATGGTGTTGCGTTTCTTGTTGGAGCTGCACTCATTCAGGCAAATGGGATATATTCCATCACACCCCTGAATTGTGCCTTGTAGATGATGGACAGGCTTTGGGGAATCAACAGGTGCCTCCCAGCCTCTGACTGACTATTGCAGTCACAGTATTTATGTGGTTGGTTCATTTAAGTTTCTTTTCAATGGTAACCCCCAGGATGTTGATGGTCAAGATTCAGCGATAGCAATGCTGTTGAACGTCAAGGGGAGATGGTTAGATTCTCTCTTGTTGGAGATGGTCATTGCCTGACACTTGTGTGTGCGAATGTTACTTGCCACTTATCAGTACAAGTCTGAATGTTTTCCAGTCTTGCTGCATATGGTCATGGATTGCTTCATTATCTGAGGAGTCGTGAATGGTGCTGAACATTGTGCAATTATCATCAAACATTCCCACTTCTGATCTTATGATGGAGGGAAGGTCATTGATGAAGCAGCTGAAGATGGTTGGGCCTAGGATACTACCCTGAGTAACTCCTGCAGTGATGTCCTGGGACTGAGATGATTGACCTCCAACAAAACATCTTTTTTTGTGCCAGGTATGATTCCAATCAGTGAAGAGTTTTCTCCCTGATTCCCATTGACTTCAATTTTTCTAGGGCTCCTTGATGCCACACTTGGTCAAATGCTGCCTTGATGTTAAGGCCAGTCACTCTCATCTTACCTTTGGAATTCAGCTCTTTGTCCATGTTTGAACCAAAGCTATAAATGAGGTCTTGAGCTAAGTGGTCCTGGCAGAACCTAAACTGAACATCCGTGAGCAGGTTATTGGGCAGTGTCGCTTGATCGCAGTGTCGATGACACCTTCCATCACTTTGCTGATGATTAAGTAGACTGATAAGGCAGTAATTGGCCAGATCGGAATTTGTCCTGCTTTGCTTTTTGTGGACAGGACATACCTGGGCAATTTTCCACCTTGTTTGGTAGATGCCAACGTTGTGACACAATTTGTGAAGCACAGCACCACAGTGCTGCTGCTGACCTCCTTGGCCACTTCCTGATATGCCTGCTTGTTTTCTCAGACTGCTTTCTTTCTCCTGTCTGCAGGGAATAGAATCTCTCTGCGGGCCCTTACAGCCCAGGGCATCAAATGTTATACAATGCTTTAATTCTGCCCTTCACAGATTCCCTTTAAAGATTGGAACTGGAACAGATTAATTCAGACATCATCATGCCTGCCTGCTCTAATTGGTTGGGAAACCTAGAAGTCAGATGCAAATGTAGTAGCTGAGTTAAAAAAAAAACTGACAAATCTGCAGCGGAAACATCTGGGCTCCCGATATGCTGCCGGCCACCCGGCAAGGGGCAGGTCTGAAAGTTAAAATTCAGCCCGCTGTATCAAAGGTTATTTTGGTGGTTGCAAGGATATCATTAGACAAGCAGAGTAAAGTTTTTGTGAAAGCTGCAGAACAAAAGCAAATTGACAGCAGCGCTGTTTCATAGCAGAAAGGGTATAAAGGAAAATAATTTACATCTAGTCAGTGATCTATGATGACTCCTCCACAATTGCCCTTCTCAGGGCAATTAGAGATGGGCAATAAATGCTGGCCTTGCCAGTGATGCCCACATCCCATGAACAAATCAAAAAAAGGTTGAAAGAAGTTTGGTATCGTTCTCAGAATAGAGATAATCACTGTGTTCCTTTGATCAGGTTGCATCATAGCAGAAAGACAGCAGAGTGTTCTCTTGCTGCTATGTTGCCACTTTGCTGGTATTTGAAATCTGCCATAATTAAAGATTAAATTGATTTAAAATATATATATATGTGTGTAATTTTTGTATGTTTGTTTGGTATGCTGCCACCTTAGTTATTCTAGCTTAGAGAGATTCTTTAGTCTGGAGTAATTAGAATATTAACCTTTATGACATGATAACTATGTACATCTTCACTCTAGTCTGTGTGACTCCTCCAAAGCCATGCTGCATCTATCTTCAAGTCTCTCTCACATGTGATCTCTTACATCATCATGGTCGGAGGTATTCTTTACACACTCTCAAGATTAACCCTTTCAGACCCTTATACTACACTAATCATGCCTCATTTGCCAGCCCTGAACCTAAATTATATTTAAAGGCATGGTAAACATTATTTGACTATCATATAGGTATTCACAAGTGAACAGCTGCTGTACTTGAACGCAACAGCACAAAACTTATTTATGGCTATAAATTTCTTTGGAGCTGCTCCTGCTACACTGCAGTAACTTCAATTAAAGTGCCCCATTTTTGTGTGCGATTCCTGGCCCTTGTATCTAGCTATTGTCACAACTTGCTTTGTTGAAAGATAATTTTCTTTAATCCACTGACAGGATATCTGAATTTATATTTTTTGAAGAAATTCAAAAAAGAGCAGATAAAAAGGGATGACTTTGCTAGTAACTTAGGATGGCCACCTAGTTTGCAATACTGCAACCGACATGGCAAGGCCTGTGAGGTGGACACAAAATGGCTGCTTATCCCAGCAAGAACCAAGACCCAGGAAGTTTAAGGGAACTGCCTGTTCTTTTTAGCAAAAAGAGAAACATTGCTACCATGTTTGAATCACTGGGTGACTGTCATGTGACAAGCCCCTTCCCATCTGTGGTTTTAAGCATGTGCCTTTCTGCAGCAGAAAGGAGAAGCTTCTGGACTCTGACATGTGCAGACCCAAGTGGGATTCCCTCTTTCTCTCCATTTCAGCTTGCAAGCTTTGAACTCTGTCTGTAGACTGACCACCTTTGCATAGATTAGATTAGATTAGAGATACAGCACTGAAACAGGCCCTTCGGCCCACCGAGTCTGTGCCGACCATCAACCACCCATCTTTATACTAATCCTACATTAATCCCATATTCCTACCAAACATCCCCACCTGTCCCTATATTTCCCTACCACCTACCTATACTAGTGACAATTTATAATGGCCAATTTACCTACCAACCTGCAAGTCTTTTGGCTTGTGGGAGGAAACCGGAGCACCCGGAGAAAACCCACGCAGACACAGGGAGAACTTGCAAACTCCACACAGGCAGTACCCAGAATCGAACCTGGGTCCCTGGAGCTGTGAGGCTGCGGTGCTAACCACTGCGCCACTGTGCCGCCCATACTCCAGTTACACTCAGAAACCCTGTTGGAGAAAATCATCCGCATCGCTGTCTCCACAAGATCCACCAAGCCAGTCATTTACCTCTTCAAACTAAAAGCCTCAGGACCACTGAATTCAGCTGGAAGCCAGATCAATCACATCCCCACAGACTGTATACCCCTTTTTTATAGACTCTAACTCAACCACTCTAGCTTTCCCCACTATGTAACCTATTTGTGTGTGTGTGTGTGTGTGTAAACCTCTAGTGTGGGTGTGTGAGTGAAAGTTGGCATATAATTTATAATTTTCATTAGTTTGGTTTAGGTACAATAAAGTTAACCTCTTTCTTTGTTAAACTCAAGAAAACCTGTCCAATTGGTTCTTGTTATGATTATAGCAAGTAAGTAATCAAACACCTATTGAATTAGCCAGTACATCCAGTTTAAGAAAGAATTAAACCTGTTGTGATCAAACAAGGAGAGGGAAAAGAGGGACGCCCTTCGACCCCTCCTCACTTGACAATGAAACTATAACGTTCTATCTCAAAATTGATTGAAAACTCCTATGTCAAGCTTTGTCAATGAGAAAACCCATTTTATATTTACCTGCAGTATCTGTTATGCCCATAGGTAGCACTGTGATTGGCATTTATAAAGCCAAAAGACCTGTCACATAATATCAGATGAAAAACCAGCACTGTATCTATTATTTCTCCATGTTTGTGTTCAGCTCCATTGGGTTGCAATGCAGTTTTATTGACTTCTTCTCCATACTGCTGAATGATTTTATGAACTTTTCCTAGTCTGCAGAATGCCACCCCCAACCCTAGCTGAGGGCTTTTTGGAGCTCTTTTTTATTCATTCATGGGATGTGGGCATCACTGACTAGGACAGCATTTATTACCCATCCCTAATTGCCCATGACAAGGTGGTGGAGAGCTGCCTTCTTGAACTGCTGCAGTCCAAGTGGTGTTGGTACACCCACAGTGCTGTTAGGAAGAGAGTTTCAGGATTTTGACCCAGCGACAGTGAAGGAACAGCGATATACTTCCAAGTCATTGATTGTTGAGGGGAGATGGTTGGTTTCTCTCTTGTTGGAGATGCCGCAAATGTTACTTGCCACTTATCAGTCCAAGCCTGGATATTGTCCAGGCCTTGCTGCATTTCTACACAGACTGCTTCAGTATCTGAGAAGTTGTGAATGGTGTTGAACATTATGCAATCGTCAGCGAACATCCCAACTTCTGACCTTATGATGGAGGGAAAGTCATTGATGAAGCAGTTGAAGATAATTCGGCCTAGGACATTATCCTGAAAAACTCCTGCTGTGATGTCCTGGAGCTGAGATGATTGACCTCCAACAACCACAATCATCTTCCTTTGGGCTAGGTACGACTCGAACCAGTGGAGGGTTTCCCCCTGATTCCCACTGACTCCAGTTTTCCTAGGTCTCCTCAATGCCATACTCGGTCGAATGCTGCCTTGATGTCAAGGACAGTCACTCGCACTTCACCTCTCGAGGTCAGCTCTTTTGCCCATGTTTGAACCACGGCTGTAATGAGGTCAGGAGCTGAATGGCCCTGGCGGAACACAAACTGAGTGTCACTGAGCAGGTTATTGATAAGCAAGTGCTGCTTGACAGCACTGTCAATGACACCTTCCATCCCTTTGCTGATGATCGAGAGTAGACTGATGAGGCGGTAATTGGCCGGGTTGGATTTGTCCTGCTTTTTATGTACAGGACATACCCGGGCAATTTTCCATATTGCTAGATTGATGCCAGTGTTGTAGCTGTCCTGGAACAGCTTGGCTAGGGACACAGCCAGTTCTGGAGCACAAGTCTTCTGTACTATTGCTGGAATGTTGTCAGGGCCCATAGCCTTTGCAATATCCAGTGCCTTCAGTCATTTCTTGATATCACGTGGAGTGAATCAAATTGGCTTAGACTGGCATCTGTGATGCTGGGGACTTCAGGGGGAGGCCAAGATGGATCATCCACTTGGCACTTCTGGCTGAAGATTGCTGCAAATGCTTCAGCCCTCTCTTTTGCTGATGCGCTGGGCTCCCCCATCATTGAGGATGGGGATATTTGTGGAGCCACCTCCTCCAACATTTGGTCCGCTCACAGAAGATTTTCATCTCCCCCATCCCACCCCTAAATATCTTTCTGAAGCTATCTTCATCCTCCACTGGAGGACTTTCTGTTCCCCCACCTCCTGCTGACAGATCTTTCAAATCTGTAACCTTGTGCACCTCTACTGCTTGAATTTTTAAGCTACATGCTGATGTTCATGTCAGAGTCTGCTTCCCACCGCTTGACAGACTTTTTCTTCTTCTCTCCCTCCAACCCACTTCTCCCTATGCACCATCCTTCTATCTCCTTCATTTCTCCATTCCTCTTCCTCTCCATTGTCTCATGTTTCCCCCTCTCTCCATTCTCTCCTCTTCCACCCCTCCTCTCATCCATCCACTCCTTCTTCTCTCTCCACCACTCCATAGTGGGCCTTGAACCTTTGAGTATGTGACTCAGGTTCAAGTGCTACCAACTGAGTCAAGTTTTTTTTTATTTCCAAAATATACTTTATTCATAAAAATCTGTAAAAATTACCAAGTTGACACTGTAAATACGTTAATTGGCACAAACTTACCAGTGGTCATATCATAACATTAGGGTGAAGTTATGTGAAATGCTACATCTTATTGGTAAATCTGTGGAAATAAATTTATCTATCTTTACCATCAGCATATATTGTCATGCAAACCCCTAGCTGCCGAAAATGAGGCATATTTATTTTCTCATATGAACATTGATTTTAAACTGTTTTTGGAGTGAAGAAATGACTTGTTTGAAGATCACCAGCCTCTGGGCTGGAAGGACATTTGCATACTAAGAGCTGCTGCTTGTGGAGACAAAGGACTATTCCCTGCTCCAATTAACCCAAATGGATTTTGATCACCAGACATTGAAGGTGTAAGGCAATACAATGCACAAATCTCGCAGGCGAGACTGTTTCAAATAAGGAGCTAGTCACATGACTAACCTGTTGGGCAACCTGGGTTTTTTTTTAATCGTGCCACACAGAAAGGAACAGAAGGCAGTTTGCAACTGAAGCTGGAACAAGGAAGCTGCTCTCTCTCTCCCTTGCTTTCTCCCAAGCCACCGGACCCATGGAAGACATGTAAACCTCAAAAGAGAAAAGACTCCGACAACGAAACAAGTTGAAACATGCACTGGGCCCAACGACTTGCAAGATTTAACGGCAGCCAAAGACTCCACATTGAACTTAAATGACTGTAACTACCAGATATTGCCTCAAACTTTTCCCCTTGTTTCCTTCTACTTTTTCTGTCTCTATCTGCGTGTGTGTTTATCACGTATGCATGCTAGCGTGGTTGCATCGCATATTTGTAGTCGTTAACTGGATTAGAGTTTAAGATTAATAAACTTACACCTTTCTTGTTTAAATCTAAGGAAAACTGTCTGATTTATTTGCTTTACAATTGGAGCAGTGAACAAGGATTCACTGAGGGGGTGCTAAAAACACAGTGTTTTAAAATTAAACCCTGTTACAGTTAAGCCAGGCAAAGGTTGAGAGGGAACCCCGAGACCCCTTCTCACCTGGTCGTAGCAATATGAATTTCAATGTTGCAGTTTGTACTTCTGTTATGAGCACATGCCTGACAGAAGAAATATGCTCTTCAACTTAATGGCAACAACTAACTGTATGGAACAAGGGAATCAACAGCTTGAATCTTATCACACCAGGAAGCCATATGTGTTGTCAATTACTATTAGTTATATGTGACAAATGACTGGTCAGCTGCTTCTATGAAGGGAATAAGAGTTATTTCTACTTTGTGCACATTGAATACATTAAATAATTGCCAGGAAAGAGGATACAGGAACCATCAGTGAATCCTAGCTGTCACAGACTGTGAACACATAGGCCTGAATTTTGATCGAACAGTGCGGGTCTTGGCAACAGCACTGGATGTAGGCGCCGTTGCCACGTGAGCGAAATGTGGCTGGCTGACATGGATCATGCGGTGGCTGGCCAAATAAGGAAGGGGAGGCATGGGCCCGTGCAATCAAACACCAGAGGTGGGAAATGAGGCGCCGATGCAGTCAGCTGCATCATCTGACTCAGTGCAGCTGCTGGTGCCATATTTAAAGCATTGCCAGTCCTGCATTCACTGCTGCTTAGTTTAAAGGGCTGAATTCCTGAGTGCCCTGAAGAAGCCTTCTGCTGCCTCTGCACCCCCAAGAATCCTTCTGTACCTCCGTTCCTTGTTAGACAAGGAGCTGAACATGAGCCTGCAGTGACCATGGCTGAAAGAAGACAGAGGGTGGCCCCAAAGTTTAGCGATGTCTCTCTGCCGGTTCTCCTCCAGGCTAAAAGGGAAAGGCAGGAGATCTTGTTCCCCAGGGAAGCCCGCCTAACCAAGCAAGCCTGGCTGGAGATAGCGGAGGATGTCAACAGCTGTGGATCACCCCCAGGACATGGATCCAGAGCTGGAAGTGAGTCAATGATCTGATCTGGGCTGCTAAGGTAAGAACTCCAAACACTTTGGACCCTTGGGGCATTGCTTGTGGTAGAGCGAGAGGGACCATTTGGGGGAAAGAGAGTGACTTCCAGTCATGTGCATTGGGGAAGGGAGGCAGGGCATGCTGCCTGAGGCTTTCTTGCATCTTGGTGAGTGGCGCACATCAGTCATTGTTTAACCCCACAAAGTCCCTCGGGAGGGGCTGCACGCAGGAGGCATTAGTGTGCCCCCATCATGAACTGCTGCAGTATCACCATAATAGGTCTTTGGCTTGTCCCCGCTGGGAGACAAAGACCGGATGTGGAGTGCCTCATCTCCATGTCTTAATCCCAATGGAGGATGAGGCCATGGAACTGATATACATAACTGATATACATACATAAATGGAATTTGATATCCATAAATGATCTGGATATTGGAATACAGGATATAATTTCAGAATTTACCATTAATACGAAACTTGGAGATGTGGCAGTGAGGATGATACTAATCATCTGCAATAGGGCATAGAAAGGCGAGCAGAATGGGCAGACAAGTGGCAGATGGAATTTAATACAGCAAAATGTGAGCTGATGCCTTTTGGCAAAAGGGAAGGGAAGAGGCAATATAGAATAAATGGCATAGTTCTAAAGAGTATATAGTAGAGGCCTGCTACCCGACCCGAACCCGACAACATGTTCAAGAGGAAGTTGGATGGCCACCTGAGAAAAATAAACTTGCAGGGCTATGGGGATTGAGGTGGGGAGTGGGAATGACTACATAGTTCCGTGGAGAGCTGGCATGGACTTGATGAGCCTAATGGCCTCCTTCTGTGCTGTAAATGGCTCTAAGACTCTATGACGCTATCTCTCTCTTGGTCTTGGGAATGTGGAAATCTTTCAGGGCTTGTACTTTTCCTGCCCTTGGCAACACCTGACCTTGGCCGACAGCATGTCCTAAGTCGGTCACTTTGGCCTCAGCGAACCGGCTTTTAGCTAAATTTGCCACTAGGTTAGTGTTTTTTAGACCTTTGAATAATGTCCTAAAATGGTTTAGGTGGTCTTTCCAGGTGTCGCTATAGACTATGAGGTCATCAAGGTAGCCAA
This sequence comes from Heterodontus francisci, assembly GCF_036365525.1. Classification (NCBI taxonomy): domain Eukaryota; kingdom Metazoa; phylum Chordata; class Chondrichthyes; order Heterodontiformes; family Heterodontidae; genus Heterodontus; species Heterodontus francisci. The sequence goes on from NC_090371.1 coordinate 219,534,505, forward strand.
CACAGTTAAGCCAGCCACCACTTGTTTCATCAACCTTTGAAAGGTTTTTGGGGCATTTTAAAAATCGAATAGCATAACTTTGCATTGGAATAGACCATCTGGTGTTACAAAAGCTGAGATTTCCTTAGCTTGGGTGGTCATGGGGACGTGCCTTTTAATAAATCAATTTTACTGATGCAAGCAAAGTTGCCTTCTCAGTCAATACAATCTTTAATATGAGGAATCGGCTATGAATCTGTTTGGGTCACTACATTAACTTTTCTATAGTCGATGCAGAGTCTCTTAGATCTGTCTGGCTTAGGAACTAATACAATAGGAGAACTTCAGCTGCTTTGACTAGGTTCAAATCGGTCATTCACTAGCTTGTATTGATTCTCAGACTTGAGCCAATTTATCAGGGCTCAGTCGATATGGGTTTTTTAATAGGTAGGCTCTGTTAATTGTGTGATTATATGCAGGTGAAGGGAGTTAATTGGGGTTTTAGTTGAGCACTTAAAAGCAGACACTCACTGGGACTGGGAAAGGGATTTGTGTGAAGAGCGAAATGTTTGTCATCCTTTTTATTCTGCACAATAAATGTGAAACTGAGTAAATATAGGCTCCAGTCTTATCCTTCTATAACAAACTTTCTGGAGTTTAACAGGCTCTCCCCTAAATCTATATCATGAATGGCCAAAGAGGTGCAACTGGTTTGTCTCTACACACTTCCCCAAGCTCTCTTAGCAGTATTGATAGGCCTTCCTCTGCTCGTCAGTTAGATAATTAAATACTGTGTCCAGCCTCCCTAAGATTTTTGTGTTAGCTAATTTCACAGTAGGGGGTTCAATCTGAGAAATTTCTAGATTCGCTTCTTCCTCTAGTTCCCCTTTACTATTGTTTCCTATTGTCAACTATCCTCACTACCTGGCATACAATCACTGGTTTGTCTTGTTTCTGATTATAATATTTCTTTAACATGTTTATGTGGCACAGCCATTGTTTCTTTCTCTGGTTGGGGGTGTTAGTCTAGTAATTGACCTCACTGATCTTTTTCCCTACGCAGTATAGAGCCACTAAACCTGGCTGTTTGAGATTTGTCCTATAATGGCAATAGCACCAGGATCTGATCACCTGGTTTAAACGTCTGAACCTTAGCATGTCTGTCTGCCTGCCTTTTCATGTTCTGCTAGGAGACTTTAAGGTGTTCCTTAGCCGCTGCATATGCTTTAAAGAGTTGGTTGCAAAAGGCTGATACATAATTTAACAACAAGTTTTCCTCCCTTTGATTGAGAAATTTTTCTTTGATCAGCTTAAGGGGGCCTCTTACCTCATGCCTTTAGACCTGCTCAAACGGACTGAAGCCCATCGATTCATTGGGTGGATTTCTAGTGGCAAACAGCAGAAAGGCTAATCCCTTGTCCCAATTGTGGGGTACTCACAACAGTAGGCTGTGATGCTGGTTTACAAGGTTTGGTGATACTAGTCCAGATCCTTTGTGACTGTGGGTGATGTGCTGAGGATTTTAGTTGTTCAATGCTGAGGCTGCACAACCTCCTGGAATACCCGAGATATAAAATTGGATCTTTGATCTGATTGGATCTCTTTAGGCAGTCCGTAGCACATGAAAAATTCAGTCAGCCCCTCAACCGCGGCTTTTGCTGTGATTTTTCTTAAGGGTATGGCCTCTGGGAATCAAGTGACCATATCCATGATTATTAAGAGATATTGAAAACCTGATTCCCAGGGAGGCTATCACAATATCCCCAGCCAAATCATTTCCCAAAAGCAAATCTATTCCAGCCACAGGCAGACTAGGGCCAATCCCTACCATAACCGGCCCAGAGACTAGGCTGCACTCTAAGTGGTAAAGGTCCCCACACAAGCTATCAGAACTCCACTAAAGGGATCTTCGAAAGCAGGTTATTAGTGGGCGGGCTTGATTGCAGGCTGTGGTTTTCCAACAACCTGGCAGGTATGACAGGTCCTACAAAATTTAATCACATCTTTGTGGAGGTGAGGCCAGTAAAATTGCTGACTGATCCAGGTCTGGGTCTTTCGAATACCCATGTGCCGAGCCATTGGGATTTTGTGGGCAATCCTCAAGATTTCCCTATGATCTTTAGGGAGAACTGAAATTTGTTGACCACTGTCCACTCCTCCTCTGCAGGTCGCCAAGGAGGTCTCCATTTTCTCAGCACTATCCCGTTTTTACAGTAATAGTGTTTGGGAACCTCTTCTGCATCTGCCTCAGAACAGGTGTTCTGTCCTATTCTTTTAAATTTGGAGTCTGCCTGCTGAGTCTCAATCAAGGAGGGTCTGCTGAACACCTCCTACTTCTCTCCTAAATCTCTGAAAAAGGTTTTGGCCAGCCAGACCTCTGAGACATCTGTCCGAATTGTCTTGGCACTCACCAGCAGAGCTCGCTTAGCCATGGACCTGGTCACTGCATAGCCAGGTAATATTTCAGGAACTTCACCATGTAACTGTTCCATCTCCCTGGCCTCATTTGACTTGTCTAAGATTACTGGGGAGGCTATCACTCTACCCCAGCCAAATCATTGCCTAATAGCAAATCTACTCCAGTCACAAGTAGACTAGGGATAATCCCTACTGTAACCAATCCAGAGTCTAGGTCGCACTCTAAGTGGACCCAATATAGGGGGTTGGGCATGTACCCGCCTTCAATGCCGTTTATCAGAACCTTTGCATTCACTGAGCTCTCTGATGGGAAGGTTATGTCTTTACCCAGCTTTAGTGATTGGGTGGTCCCTGTATCCCTGAGCTTGCCTCATTAGAGGGGTATGGGGGCACCTTTCCCTTGGGGATTTTGTCTGTTTCTACTGCTCCCTTGGCGATATTTCTAGAGGAATCATTCACCATGGTAGATCATTGTCTTGTTTGCCATGCCATCTTTTAGGGCACCCTTTCCTGGACTGGCTTTATGAACCCCAACAAAACCCACTGACTTCCCCTTTAATTTTCAGCAGTCGGCTTTCTCATGTCCAGCTTTACTACAGTGGGAACACATGAATCTTTGGGAACTATTCCTACCCTCTGCACCTTCTTTCCTGACTTGTGGAGGGCTCCTTGTGTTCTCACTCCTATTCTCCTTTTCACTACCACCTCATTGCCTGTCACTGTCTGACTTTCTGTCCTTCCTGGATCTCTGGGGATTATTAGGGAAGGGTTTTCCTTGATTTAAGGGTTTTGTGTGTGAGTTCATAATCCTCTGCCATTGTAGCAGTGTCCCTCAACTTTTTGACTCTTTGTTCCTCAATGTGGGTCTTTATATTAATTGGGATACTATTTTTAAATTCTTCTACTGGGATCACTTCTCATAAATTCTCATAAGAGGGTACTAACTTCAGAGATCTTATCCTACGATTGAAATCCATGTATGTAACTCGTTCAAATTCAATGAAGGTTTGAGCAGGCTTTTTTCGAATATTTCTGAATTTTTGTCAGTATTCCTCAGGGACTAATTCATAGGCATTTAAAATAGCAGTTTTGCTTTCCTCATAATCTAAGAGCTTTCCTCTGACATCATGCAGCAAGTGCCTTGGGCTCTTCCCAATAATTCGCTTTGTAAAAGGTAGGTCCAAAACTCTTTTGGCCACTTTAACCTGAGAGCAATTTTCTCAAAAGAGGTAAAGTACGATTCAACTTCATCCTCATTAAATTTTAGCACTAATTGTGGGTGTCTCATAAAAACAAAGCTTTGCTCTGAATTGGGGTCAGTATTTGAATTGTTATGGCATCTGCAATTTTCAGTTTCAGTCCTTACTGCCTTAACTCTCTCTCCCATTGCATCTCTCTTTCCTATTTTTTCCTTTGCATTTCTCTTTGCTCTTTTTCTCTGCATTTGAAACTCTAATTCCCTTTTTCACACGGTAATTTCTCTTTCCATTTGAATTCTAGCTAAGGCTACTTTGTCAGTCTCAGGTTCCATGCCTGTTTCTTCTGGTTCTGAGTCATTACCAAAATGACTAGCTGCAGCTTTTAGTATCTCAACAATGAATGAATTTAAAGCACTCCAAGATAATGCTTCCTCTCCTACAACCACTTTGGTATCGAACAGACCATGTCTTAAGTGTTTTAGCACAGTAAAAATATGAGATGCTGCTGATTTTTCTTTTGCAATTTTTTGATCAATTCACTCGTTTAATGTTTCAGATCCTGGATTTTTTTTTAAATTCATTCATGGGATGTGGGCGTCACTGGCCAGGCCAGCATTTATTGCCCATCCCTAATTGCCCTTGAGAAGGTGGCAGTGAGCTGCCAACTGAGTGGCTTGCTAGACCATTTCAGAGGGCATATAAGAGTCAACCACATTGCTGTGGGTCTGGAGTCACATGTAGGCCAGACCAGGTAAGGACAGCAGATTTCCTTCCCTAAAGGACATTAGTGAACCAGATGGGTTTTTACAACAATTGACAATGGTTTCATGGCCATCATTAGACTAGCTTTTTAATTCCAGATTTTATTAATTGAATCCAAATTCCACCTTCTGCTGTGGTGGGATTTGAACCCATGTCCCCAGAGCAATACCCTGGGTCTCTGGGTTACTAGTCCAGTGACAATACCACTGCGCCACCACCTCCCCGGTGACGAGCCCCTAATCTTAAGTAGGAAATGATAGGAATGGTTTCCCCTTTTCCATTTCTTGATTAACTGAAGACAGCAGCCAGGATTTTGTGAGGCCCCCTGAGGTGAGGTTGGAGACGGTCGGGGGGGGGGGGGGGGGGGGGAGGGTATGGGGTGGGGGGGCTCTGCTGCACAGGGAGGACATCTCATAAAATGAGGCACCCTCCCTGTGGGCTTAGGTGGTGTCCCTCATTCGTGGGCAATTTGTGGCCAACAGTTGACCCCCACCGGCAACAGCATTACCTCCCCGGGATGCTCCTCCCACTGGACTGCGCTACCACCCCCCACCTGCCTCCCCCTCCACCAGGGCCTTCCTGACTGGCCCAGACAACTCCACCTCACCTACCTCTGTTCCAGGATTCCATACCTGGGCCTGGGTCTGAGGCCTCTGCAGTACTAATGGCACTGCCGATACTGCTCAGCTGGCAGCTCTTGGAGGTGAGATGTCCGTCCTTTTAAGGTCATTAAAGGGACGGTCATCCCACTTCCTAAAACATTGATATAAAAAGACTGGAGGATCGCTCCGGGGGTGGGGGGGAGGCCACGAAAAGGCAGAGGTGGGGTGCCGCCTCCAGCACAAAATCCAGGCCAGCATTCTTTTTTTAAAAGGCTTTTTTTTTAGCCCCCTGAGTGGTTTAATTATGAAGAACTGAAAAATGACAGGTTTTCTTGTAAGTTTAAAAAGAAAGATAAATATTTACTATGCAACACCCAAAATATATGCAACAACACCCGCTCTCACACTCATACAGATATACATACACTCATGAAAAGACAGAGATTTATAAAGATAACATGTGTTGGGTCTGATGATTTGCAAAGGTTTCCCTGTTGAACTTATTTTTGTCTGGGGTGAAGACTTGAAATGGTGAAGGTCTGTAATCTTATTCCTTGTTCACTGAAGAAAAACCTGGAAGGTTCAGGAAGATAGATGTGCTGTTGCAGACTGCTATTGTTACATTCCTGCCAAAGGGCAGTGGTGAAGTCCTGGTTCAATTTCTCAGGTAGGGAGTTCAAGGCCAAACATGGGGCTGGATTTGAAGAGGCCGTCGTCACTCCCAGCGGTGAACTCAAAAAATGGTGGCCTAAAGGCACAGGCCACTAGCCAAAGAGCCAGCCGCGATTTCCCGCGCGGTGGCTCATTTGAATAGCTGGGGCAGCCCGCCCCCCCTCCCCCACCAATCATGTGGAGGGGGCAGGCTGTCCGTTGCAGGCAATGGCGTCAGCTGCCTGTGCACAGGCGCTGGCACCCTTTTTAAAGGACGGGCAGCCAGCCCTGCCGGTAAATTTGAATTTTTAAAGTGAACCCCAACAAAATTTATAGAATAAAATTGTAACGCCCCTTTCCAATACCCCAAATAAAAATTACAGTAAGTTTTTTTTTCCTTCCCCCCCCCCACCCCCCTCAAAACACTTACCTTTGAGTTCTGGCCTTTCTCCCCAACACCTCAGACTGCACAAAGTTGAAGTTTCACCCCGTCCCCCCACCCCCTACCCACCAGTGTCACGCCTGCGTTCCCCAAACGGGGAATTGAAGGTGTGGGAGTGCCGACCACTGCGCCGAAGATTGTGGCGGGCCGGGAAGATTCTAGGTAAGTAGATTTAAATTTATTAATCTCATTACCTTAAGTATTTAAATCCAGGTCCCATTGCCCAGCGAGAGGGGTGCCACCATGGAGCCACCATGAATAGGATGAGAATAGAGGGATACGGTCCCCGGAAGTGCAGAAGGTTTTAGTTTAGGCAGGCATCAAGATCGGCGCAGGCTTGGAGGGCCAAATGACCTGTTCCTGTGCTATGCTGTTCTTTGTTCTTTGTTCTTATATTTTCTCGGGTTTAGAAGAATGAGAGGTGGTTTTATTGAGGCATACAAAATTCTTACAGTGCACGACAGGGTGGATGCAGGAAGGATGTTTCTTCTGGCTGTGGGGGTAGTCCCAGAGGACACAGTCTCAGTGGCACAGTGGTTAGCACCGCAGCCTCACAGCTCCAGTGACCCGGGTTCAATTCTGGGTACTGCCTGTGTGGAGTTTGCAAGTTCTCCCTGTGTTTGCGTGGGTTTCCTCCGGGTGCTCCGGTTTCCTCCCACATGCCAAAGACTTGCAGGTTGATAGGTAAATTGGCCATTATAAATTGCCCCTAGTGTAGGTAGGTGGCAGGGAAATATAGGGACAGGTGGGGATGTGGTAGGAATATGGGATTAGTATAGCATTAGTATAAATGGGTGGTTGATGGTCGGCACAGACTCGGTGGGCCGAAGGGCCTGTTTCAGTGCTGTATCTCTAAACTAAACTAAACTAAATAAGAAGGAGGCCAAATAGGACTGAGATGAGAAGGAAATTTTTCACTGAGGGTGGTGAATTTTTGGAATTCTCTACCCCATCGGGCTGTGGAGGCTCAGTCATTGAGTATATTCAAGGCAGAAATTGATACATTTCTATATATTAAAAATATAATGGGATAAGGGGATAGTGCAGGAAAATGGCATTGAGGTAGAAGATCAGCCATGATCTAGTTGAATGGCGGAGCAGGCTCAATGGGCCAAATGGCCTACTCCTGCTCCTATTTCTTTTGTTTCCTGTGTTTCATACAAGTCATTAATATGGATCACAAATAATCGAGGTCTAGCACTGATCCCAGTGCCACTCCACTAATTACAGTTTGCCAACCTGAAAATGCCCCATTTATCCCGATTCTCTGCTTTCTGTTAGTTAGCCAATCCTCTATTCATGTTAATATATTACCCCCAACACCATGAGCTCTTATCTTGCATGATAACCTTTTATGTGGCACCTTATTGAATGCTTTTTGGAAATCCAAATGCAGTACATCTACTGGTTCCTTCTTTATTCACCCTGCTTGTTACATTCTCAAAGAACTCTAATAAATTTGTCAAACGTGATTTCCCTTTCATAAAAGCATGTTGACTCTGCCTGATGGCATTATGATTTTCATAATTTCAAATGTCCTCCTACTACTTCCTTAATAATAGATACTTGCATTTCCCAATGATAGATGTTAGGCTAACTGGCCTGTGATTTTCTGCTTTCTGTCTCCTTCCTTTCTTGAACAGAGGTGTTACATTTGTGGTTTTCCAATCCGCTGGGACCTTTCCAGAATCTAGGGAATTTTGGAAGAGTACGACCTATGCATCCACTATCTCTGCAGCCACCTCTTTTAAGACAATAGGATGCAGGCCATCAGCTCTAGGGGCTTGTCAGCCTTTAGCCCATTAGTTTTCCTAGTACTTTTTCTCTAGTAATAGCGATTGTTTTAACTTTCTCCCTCCCTTTTGCCTCTTGATTTTTTACTATTCTTGAGATGCTTCTACCATGAAGACAGATACAAAATATTTGTTCAATGTCTGCCATTTCCTTGTTTCCCATTATTAATTCCCCAGTCTCATCCTCTAAGGGACCAATGCTTACTTTAGCTACTCTTTTCCTTTTTACATATTTATAGAAGCTTTAACTGTCTGATTTATATTTCTTGCTGGATAACTCTCATTCTCTAACTTCTCCCTCTTTATTTTTTTTTTAGCTGTCCTTTGCCGGTTTCCAAAATGTTCCCAATCTTCTGGTCTACCACTAATCTTTGCTGCGTTGTACACCTTTTCTTTCAATTTGCTACCATCTTTAGCCTCCTTAGTTAGTCGCAGATGGTGAATCTTTCTCATAGTCTTTCTTTCTCAATCGAATATGTTTTTGTTGAGAGTTATGAAATAACTCCTTGAACATCTGCCACTATTTCTCTAACGTCTTACCTTTTAACCTATTATCTCAGTCCACTTTAGCCAACTCTGCCAACGGGATCTTGCATTCAGCCAGTTCAAATGTGAAAGTTGTGGCTTTTGTACCCACGTTTGTATGACCATTGACTTCAAGTTGAAGTTGTGGGCCATTGCCAGTACTGTATGAAAATTGCATGTTGCCTGGAAGTTCTCATGAATAAGATTACACAGCTCTGCCAATGCCTCCCTGCTAAACATCAGCCTCTTTGGGTCATAGAGTCATTACTGTCATTACTATTTACTGTGCCTTGTATGGCAGACCCACTGTGCAGCAGAGTGATGGGACTCGATGATGAGCCACATGTGCCACCTGATATCATGGGCAGCCATTTGCTGCTCTTGCTGCTCCCCCTCTACCAGGATCAGTGCTAGAGGAGCATTGAATGTAGCCCTCAGAGAAATCCAGAAATGGAAAGAAAATTTGCAGCAGTTAATTTTTCAAAAAAGACTCCAGCTTTTTCACTGCAGGGAGATGAATGCTTTGAATGCTATGGTATTGTGGCACCATTAATTGCCCAATTTGCTAGTTTAATTGTCTTTTCTGCATGACCACTCACAGCAATTTTGTTACAGTCAAGAAACAGGCAGTAGATGTGTGCTTTACTGCACTCCTAACTGATACATTTTTGGGTCTTTTCCATCCTTCTGACTCAAAATTTATCAGGTTCTAGTCCTGAACTTAGGTACATAGAAACATAGGAGCAGGAGTAGGCCATTGAGTCTATCGAGCCTGCCGCACCATTCAATATGATCATGGATGATCATCCACTTCAATGCCTTTTCCCCACACTATCCTCATATCCCCTTAAGTCATTTATATTTAGAAATCTGTCAATCTCTGCTTTTAGCACACTCAATGACTGAGCTTCCACAGCCCTCTGGGGTAGCGAATTCTGAAGATTCACAACCCTCTGAGTAAAGAAATTTCTCCTCATCTCTGTCCTAATTGGCTTTCCCCTTATTTTGAAATTGTGTCCCCTGGTTCTAGACTCCCCAATCATCTTAGCTGCATCTACCCTGGTCTATCCCTTTAAGTATTTTGTAGGTTTCAATGAGATCACCTCTCATTCTTTGAAACTCTAGAAAATACAGGCCTAGTTTCCCCAATCTCTCTTCATAGGACTGTCCCGCCATCCTGGGAACAAGCCTGGTGAACCTTCGTTGTACTCCCTCTGTGGCAATAATATCCTTCCAAAACTGCACACAGGGGACCAAAACTGCACACAGTACTCCAGGTACGGTCTAACCAAGGTTCTATACAATTGAAAAAAGACTTCATTACTCCTATACTCAAATCCTCTTGCGCTAAAGACTAACATACCATTATCCTTCTTAATTGCTTGCTGCACCTGCATGTTAGCTTTCAGTGACTTATTGACAAGGACACCCAGGTCCCTTTGTACATCTACACTTTCTAATCTCTTAGCATTTAAGAAATACTCTGCACAGCTGTTCCTCCTACCAAGGTGGATAACCTCCCATTTTTCCACATTATATTCCATCTGCCATGTTCTTGCCCACTCACTAAGTGTGTCCAAATCCCCTTGAAGCTGCTTTGCATCTTCCTCACAACACACATTCCCACCTAGTGTTGTGTCATCCTCAAACTGGGAAATGCTATATTTGGTCCCCACATCCATATCATTGATATATATTGTGAACAACTGGGGCCCAAGTACTGATCCCTGTGGTACCCCACTAGTCACAGCCTGCCGATGCCAGAATGGCCAGTTTATTCCTACTCTCTGCTTTCTGCCTGTTAACCAATTCTTAATCCATGCCAGTATATTATCTCTGATCCCATGTGCTTTAATTTTGCCAACCAACCTCCTGTGGGGGACTTTATCAAAAGCCTTCTGAAAGTTGAAGTATACTACAGCCACCAACTCCTCTTTATCAATTCTGTTAGCAACGTCCTCAAAAAACTCCAGCAGGTTTATCAAACATGATTTCCCATTCATAAATCCATGTTGACTATGCCCAATCAGATCATTATTATCCAAGTGCCCATTTATCGTATTCTTTAGAATAGATTCTAGCATTTTCCCAGAGACTGATGTAAGGCTAACAGGTCTGTAATTCCCTGTTTTCTCTCTCCCTCCCTTCTTAAATAGTGGGGTGACATTTGCTACCTTCCAATCTGCAGGAACCGCTCCAGAATTGATAGAGTTTTGGAAGATGGTCACCAATGCATCCACTGTCTCCATAGCTACCTCTTTCAACACTCTGGGAGTAGAATATCAGGTCTTGGGGACTTATCAACCTTCAGCCCCATTAATTTCTCTAATACAACCTTCTTACTAACATTAATTTCCTTCAATTCCTTATTTCCCCTAATCTCTTAGATCTCTAATTCTGGGAGATTTCTTGTATCTTCCTCAGTGAAGACAGATACAAAGTAATCATTTGGCTTCTCTGCCATTTCTCTATTCCCCACTATAAATTCTGCTGACTCTGCCTGTAACGGACCCACATTTGACTTAGTGAAAAGTTTCCTTTTTACATAAACTGTATTGGGAGTTTTCTATAGACCCCCCAATAGCAACAGAGACACGGAGGAACAGATTGAGAGGCAGATTTTGGAAAGGTGCAGAAGTAACAGGGTTGTTGTCATGGGTGACTTCAACTTCCCTAATATTGATTGGAACCTCCTTAGTGCAAATAGTTTGGATGGAGCAGATTTTGTCAGGTGCGTCCAGGAAGGTTTCCTGACTCAATATGTAGATAGGCCGACTAGAGGGGAGGCTATGTTGGATTTGATGCTTGGCAACGAACCAGACCAGGTGGCAGATCTCTTGGTGGGAGAGCATTTTGGTGATAGTGATCACAACTCCCTGACCTTTACGATAGTCATGGAGAGGGACAGGAGCAGACGGGATGGTAAAATATTTAATTGGGGGAGGGGGAATTACAATGCTATTAGGCAGGAACTGTGGAGCTTAAATTGGGAACAGATATTCTCAGGGAAATGCACAACAGAAATGTGGAGGTTGTTTAGGGAGCACTTGCTGCGACTGCTGGATAGGTTTGTCCCGATGAGGCAAGGAAGGGATGGTAGGGTGAAGGAACCTTGGATGACAAGAGATGTGGAACAGCTAGTCAAGAGGAAGAAGGAAGCTTACTTAAGGTTGAGGAAGCAAGGATCAGACAGGGCTCTAGAGGGTTACAGGGTAGCCAGGAAGGAACTGAAGAATGGACTTAGGAGAGCTGGAAGGGGACATGAAAAAGTCTTGGCGGGTAGGATTAAGGAAAATCCCAAGGCGTTCTACACTTATGTGAGGAACAAGAGGATGGCCAGAGTGAGGGTAGGGCCGATCAGGGATAGTGGAGGGAACTTGTGCCTGGAGTCGGAGGAGGTAGGGGAGGTCCTAAATGAATACTTTGCTTCAGTATTCACTAGTGAGAGGGACCTGGTCGTTTGTGAGGACAGCGTGAAACAGGCTGATATGCTCGAACAGGTTGATGTTAAAAGGGAGGATGTGCTGGAAATTTTGAAAGACATGAGGACAGATAAGTCCCCGGGGCCAGACGGGATATACCCAAAGATATTACGGGAAGCGAGGGAAGAGATTGCCGCGCCTTTGGCAATGATCTTTGCGTCCTCACTGTCCACTGGAGAAGTACCAGATGATTGGAGGGTGGCAAATGTTATTCCCTTGTTCAAGAAAGGGAATAGGGATAACCCTGGGAATTATAGACCAGTCAGTCTTACGTCGGTAGTGGGCAAATTATTGGAGAGGATTCTGAGAGACAAGATTTATGATTATTTGGAAAAGCATAGTTTGATTAGAGACAGTCAGCACGGCTTTGTGAGGGGCAGGTCATGCCTCACAAGCCTTATTGAATTCTTTGAAGATGTGACAAAACACGTTGATGAAGGAAGAGCAGTGGATGTGGTGTATATGGATTTTAGCAAGGCGTTTGATAAGGTTCCCCATGGTAGGCTCATTCAGAAAGTAAGGAGGCATACAGGGAAAGTTGGCTGTCTGGATACAGAATTGGCTGGCCCATAGAAGACAGAGGGTGATAGTAGATGGAAAGTATTCAGCCTGGAGCTCGGTGACCAGTGGTGTTCCGCAGGGATCTGTTCTGGGACCTCTGCTCTTTGTGATTTTTATAAATGACTTGGATGAGGAAGTGGAAGGCTGGGTTAGCAAGTTTGCTGATGACACGAAGGTTGCTGGAGTTGTGGATAGTGTGGAAGGCTGTTGTAGGTTGCAACGGGACATTGACAGGATGCAGAGCTGGGCTGAGAAGTGACAGATGGAGTTCAACCTGGAAAAGTGTGAAATGATTCATTTTGGAAGGTCGAATTTGAATGCAGAATACAGGCTTAAAGACAGGATTCTTGGTAGTGTGGAGGAACAGAGGGATCTTGGGGTCCATGTCCATAGATCGCTCAAAGTTGCCACCCAAGTTGATAGGGTTGTTAAGAAGGCGTATGGTGTGTTGGCTTTCATTAACAGGGGGATTGAGTTTAAGAGCCACGAGGTTATGCTGCAGCTCTATAAAGCCCTGGTTAGACCACATTTGGAATATTGTGTTCAGTTCTGGTCGCCTCATTATCGGAAGAATGTGGAAGCTTTAGAGAGGGTGCAGAGGAGATTTACCAGGATGCTGCCTGGACTGGAGGGCATGTCTTACGAAGAAAGGTTGAGGGAGCTAGGGCTTTTCTCATTGGAGCGAAGAAGGATGAGAGGTGACTTGATAGAGGGGTACAAGATGATGAGAGGCATAGATAGAGTGGATAGCCAGAGACTTTTTCCCAGGGTGGAAAGGGCTATCACCAGGGGGCATGATTTTAAGGTGATTGGAGGAAGGTTTCGGGGAGATGTCAGAGGTAGGTTCTTTACACAGAGAGTGGTGGGTGCGTGGAATGCACTGCCAGCAGTGGTAGTAGAAGCAGATACATTAGGGACATTTAAGCGACTCTTGGATAGGTACATGGATGATAGTAGTATGAAGGGTATGTAGGTAGTTTGATCCTAGAGTAGGTTAAAGGTTCGGCACAACATCGTGGGCCAAAGGGCCTGTACTGTGCTGTACTGTACTGTTCTATGTTCTATCAGCTTTTACAGTCCGTTTTTATATTTTTTGCTAACTTATATTCATATTCTATTCTCCCTTTCTTTATCAGTTTCTTCGTCCTCCTTTGCTGTATTCTAAATCCTCCTAATCCTCAGCTTTACTACTATTTCTAGCAACTTTATAAGCCTTTTCTTTTAATCTTATAAAAATCTTAAACTAACTTACATATATGATTTAATGGGGCCCAATCACCTGTTAAATTGCTGCACCAATCTTCATTCGGGTGGCCATGCCTTCAAATCCCCATTCGGGGAAATGTGGCACAACACATGTGGTGAGGGGGCAGGAGGATTTTTTCTCTGCGCAGGAGAGGGGGAGCGAGGTTAAAATGATGAGGATTGGTCGAGGGTTGATGGGAAGGGGTAAAGGGCAAAGTTGTCGAACTTTGGAGGGGGGGGGAAGGGCAAATTCTGAGTATTCGCAGTCTGAGGGGGAAAAATGGCCAGAAATCCCATGGTGGGAGGCGGGTGGGTTGTGGGAGGTGGTGCCGATCAAGAGGGCCCCCCTCAGCCCACAAGAAGGCCGCCTGGTTTCATCAGGCAGGCTTTTTGAAGCCTCAGCCCCCCGCCAGCTAAGGGTAAAATATCTCTGGAGGCGAGTGGAGGCCCTTAAGTGCCAGTTAATTGGCCACTTAAAGGCCATGATTGGCCTGGGGTGGGCGGGCAATTTCTCATCGCTGCCCCACGTAAATTGGCAGTGGAGGCGGGAGGGGGTCGGGAACTCAATTTTAAGCCGCACCCCCCCCTCCCCCCACCCCTGCCACCAGCCCACTCGTTTGTGGGGCATAACATTCTGGCCAGTTGATGATTTCCAGAGCATGTGTTTCTTGTTGACTCTGTACGAGCATCTTCAATTTCCTTCAAAGGGAGTGCCGCTCTCGACAACAGGTCGGCCATGTACTTCTGCTTTCCTTGCTTGTACTGCACTTCCAAGTGATGGGCTGAATTTAATGGGCCCCCCCGGAGATTGGCTTGGAGGCGGGTGTCCTATACAATTGTGAGGGGACACGGGAGCGTGAGGAGGGCCTGTCGCTTTCCCATCGCACCACAATAAAGTGGGTGTGGGATCAGCCAAAGACAGCCTTCCTTCCTTTCTTTCTCAGAGGCCAATTCAGGCCCTGAAGAGGCTAATTAACAGCCAATTAAGGGCCTCTTTCCACTGTCACTGGAATTAGGCCAGCGTTAGGGAAGCCTCCACCACGCGGGGTGGTTGTCCAGTAATACGAGGTGAGCTCCCTTTGGAGTTGTGGGGTGGTCCCACCTCTGTGGGCAATCTGTGACTCACAGAGGGCCCCCGGTGGAAAGCCACCCATCTCCCTGAATCCCGCCCCACCCTCTGCACTCAATGCCCACCCTCTCTCCCCCCATCACTGGTGTCGGCCGGCCTGACCCCAGTGACCCCGCCTCACTTTCCTGAGGTCTGCGTCTCCAGGACTGGGCCTGAGCCCAAGGCATCTTGTACTACTGGCAGTGGCCACTGTTCCTGGTACTGCATGTTCTTAATTTATTCATTTTCATGGGATGTGGGCATCGCTGGCAAGGCCAGCATTTATTACCCATCCCTAATTGCCCATGAGAAGGTGGTGGTGAGCTGCCTTCTTGAACCGCTGCAATCCATGTGGAGTAGGTATACCCACAGTGCTGTTAGGAAGGGAGTTCCAGGATTTTGACCCAATGACAGTGAAGGAACGGCGATATCGTTCCAAGTCAGGATGGTATGTGACTTGGAGGGGAACTTGCAGGTGGTGGTGTTCCCACGCATCGGCTGCCCTTGTCCTTCTAGGTGGTAGAGGTTGCGGGTTTGGAAGGTGCTGCCTGAGTAACTTCGGTGTGTTGCTGCAGTGCATCTTGTAGATGGTACACACAGCTGCCACTGTGTGTCGGTGGTGGAGGGAGTGAATGTTGAAGATGGTGGATTGGGCGCCAATCAAGCGGGCTACTTTGTCCTGGATGGTGTCAAGCTTCTTGAGTGTTGTTGGAGCTGCACCCATCCGGGCAAGTGGAGAGTATTCCATCACACTCCTGACTTGTGCCTTGTAGATGGTGGACAGGCTTTGGGGAGCCAGGAGATGAGTTACTCGCCTCAGGATTCCTAGCTTCTGACCTGCTCTTGTAGCCATGGTATTTATATGTCTACTTCAGTTCAGTTTCTTGTCAATGGTAACTCCAGGATGTTGATAGTGGGAGATTCAGTGATCATAATGCCATTGAATGTCAAGGGGAGATGGTTAGATTCTCTCTTGTTGTAGATGGTCATTACATGGTATTTGTGTGGCGCGAATGTTACTTGCCACTTATCAGCTCAAACCTGGATATTGTCCAGGTCTTCTTGTATTTCTACACGGCTGCTTCAGTATCTGAGGAGTCACGAATGGTGCTGAACATTGTGCAATCATCAGCGAACATCCCCACTTCTGACCTTACGATTGAAGGAAGGTCATTGATGAAGCAGCTGAAGATGGTTGGACCTAGGACACTACCCTGAGGAACTCCTGCAGTGATGTCCTGGAGCTGAGATGATTGACCTTCAACAACCACAACCATCTCTCTCCACAGATGCTGCCAGACCTGCTGAGTAATTGAAGCATTTCTTGTTTTGTTTCAGATTTCCAGCATCTGCAGTATTTTGCTTTTATGCAACCACAACCATCTTCCTTTGCGCTAGGTATGATTGCAACCAGTGGAGAGATTTCCCCGATTCCCATTGACTCCAGTTTTGCTCGGGCTCATTGATGCCATATTCGGTCAAATGCTGCCTTGTTGTCACGGGCAGTCACTGTCACCTCACCTCCTGAGTTCAGCACTTTTGCCCATGTTTGAACCGAGGCTGTAATGAGGTGAGGAGCTGAATGGCCCTGGCGGAACCCAAACTGAGCATCACTGAGCAGGTTGATGCTAAGCAATTGCCACTTGATGGCACTGTTGTTGACACCTTCCATCCCTTTAGTGATGATTGAGAGTAGGCTGATGGGGCAGTAATTGGCCGGGTTGGATTTGTTCTGCTTTTTGCGTACAGGACATACCTGGGCAATTTTCCACATTGACGGGTAGATGCCAGTGTTGTAGCTGTACTGGAACAGCTTGACTAGGGGTGCGGCAAGTTCTGGAGCACGGGTCTTCAGTACTATTGCCAGAATGTTGTCAGGGCCCATAGCCTTTGCAGTATCCAGTACCTTCAGTCGTTTCTAGATATCAACTGGAGCGAATTGAATTGGCTGAGGACTGTGATGCTGAAACTTCAGGAAAAGGCCCAGATGGATCATCCACTCGGCATTTCTGGCTGAAGATTGTTGCAAATGTTTCAGCCTTATCTTTTGCACTGATGTGCTGGGCTCCCCCATCATTGAGGATGGGGATATTGATGAAGCCACCTCCTCCTATTAGTTGTTTAATTGTCCACCACCATTCATGACTGGATGTGGAAGGACTGCAAAGCTTAGGTCTGATCCGTTGGTTATGGGATCCCCTAGCTCCATCTATCGCATGCTGCTTACGCTGTTTGGCATGCAAGTAGTCCTGGGTTGTAGCTTCACCAGGTTGACACCTCATTTTGAGGTATGCCTGGTGCTGCTCCTGGCATGCCCTCCTGCACTCTTCATTGAACCAGGGTTGGTCTCCTGGCTTGATGGTAATGGTAGAGTGGGGGATATGCCGGGCCATGAGGTTACAGATTGTGGTTGAATACAAGTCTGCTGCTGCTGATGGCCCACAGTGCCTCATGGATGCCAGTTTTGCTTTGCTAGTTCTGTTTGAAATCTATCCCATTTCGCATGATAGTAGTGCCATACAACACGATGGAGGGTATCCACAATGTGAAGACGGGACTTCGTCTCCACAAGGACTGTGCGGTGGTGAATCCTACCAATACTGTCATGGACAGATGCAACTGCAGCAGATAGATTGGTGAGGATGAGATCAAGTATGTTTTTCCCTCTTGATGGTTCACTCACCACCTGCCGCAGACCCAGTCTAGCAGCTATGTCCTTTAGAACTCAGCCAGCTTGGTCAGTAGTGGTGCTACTGAGCCACTCTTGGTGATGGAAATTGACGTCCCCCACCCAGAGTACATTCTGCGCTTTTGTCACCCTCAGTTCTTCCTCCAAGTGGTGTTCAACATTGAGGAGTACTGATTCATCAGCTCTGGGAGGTGGGCGGTAGGTGATAATCAGGAGGTTTCTTGGCCCATGTTTGACCTGGTGCCATGAGATTTCATGGGGTCTGGAGTCGATGTTCAGGACTCCCAGGGCAACTCCCTCCCGACTGTGTACCACTGTGCCACCACCTCTGCTGGGCCTGTCCTGACGGTGGGATAGGACATACCAGGGATGGTGATGGTCATGTCTGGGACATTGTAAGGTATGATTCAGTGAGTATGACTATGTCAGGCTGTTACTTGGCTAGTCTGTGGGACACCTCTCCCAACTTTGGCACAGTCTCCCAGATGTTAGTAAGGAGGGCTTTTCAGGGTCGATAGGGCTGGCTTTGCCATTGTTGTTTCCGGTGCCTGGGTTGATGCCGGGTGGTCCATCTGGTTTCATTCCTTATTGACTTTTTAATGGTTAGGTACAACTGAGTGGATTGCTAGGTCATTTCAGAGGGCAATTTTAAGAGTCAACCACATTGCTCTGGGTCTGGAGTCACAGGTAGGCCAGACCAGATAAGGACAGCAAATTTCCTTCCATGAAGGACATTAGTGAACCAGATGGGTTTTTACCCCAACCGACAATGGTTTCATTGCCATCATTAGACTATCTTTTTAATTCCAGATTTTTTTTTTGCTGCCGATACTACTGAGCTGCCAGCCGTCTGATTTTCTGGCAGCTCTTGGAAGTGGGATCCCTGTCTATAATGGGATGGGGATCCCAGCGCCAGGCTGTTAATTGCCCGAGCGCTGTTAAATAGAGCCGGGGGTTCCCACTGCTTTTTCGGCCCAGTGCCAGGAGAGCCATTGGCCCCACTAAGTCCAGCCTCTGCAAATGAAGTAACATCATTTGCAAACATTTTGGAGCAGATAGAGGTGATTTGAGAAACATGCTTTGAAGTGGCTTGTGGTCAGACTATCTTTCTCTCTCCAAAGCAGGTGCCGGTTGAAATGCTCACAAGCAAAGACAATAACCAGACACTGTTTTTCAATCTGTAAATAGCATCCTTCAGTTTGGGTTAACGCTCTGGATGCAAATGCAACTGGTTGTCCTTGCTACTTAAGAGTTGTTCCAAGTCCTGTTTCACTGGCACCACACTGCATGGTGACTTCCTCATTGACATCATAGCACCTCAGCACTGGCGTTATCATCACTAGTTGTTTGATGCAAGTGAAAACTGCTTCTTGTTCTGTGCCCTAATACCACTAAACATCCTGTGCAGTGAGTTTGCATAGAGGTTCACACTGAAGACAGATTGGGCAAGAACTTGGCTAGGTAGTTGACAAATCCAACAAATCATTGACTGTCTTTACATTAGTTAGTTGCTGCATCTTTGTTACAGTTTCCACCTTATCAGGATCAGGGTGAAGTCCTTTAGTTGTCAGTACATGCCTTATGTACCTGAATTCAGTCATTTTCAGCTGCAACCTTTTTCTTGTTCAGCTGCAGGTTCATCTGACGAGCTCTCTCTAGCATTCTCACTAGATTCCGATCATGGTCTGCGATGGCGCCTTCCATCGTATCTCCACATCCATACACAAGAAGATCATACACGATCGCTTCCACTCCTGGTAGACTATTGACTATCTCATGCTGTCTATGTGGGTACTCTTCCGGAGCAGTAGAAATGCCAAATGGCACGTGCAACCATTTGTAACTCCAAAATGGCATCCAGAAAGTAGTCAGAAAGCTGCTGCTTTCATCCAACTTCATTTGCCAGTATCCATCCTTAGCATCTCGGGTAGTAAAGACCTTTGCCTCGACAAGTTAAAGCAGAATCTCTTCAATGGTTGGTATAGGGTAGTGAGATCTCTTCAAAGCTTTATTGAGGTCCTTTGGATCTAAACAAATACTTAACTTTCCAAATTTTTTCACTGCTGCCATGATGCTAAACCAGTGTGAAGGAGTTGTCACTTTCTTGATTACTCGCATTTTTTAAAAGCTTTCAGATGATATTCCAGGAAGGCATCCAAGACCTGTGAAAACATCTTTGTAATCTATCAGGATTTGTTCAGCAGTCAATGGCTTAGTGTCATGTGAAACACTGCAAATCTCTTCTGGTATGAGGAGTGTTACCAGTCCAAGCTTTTGACTTGTTTCAGCAGAGATGAGGGGAGTTTGCTTAGTGTTCACTATCAGGAACCGCAGTTCTTCTTTCTTCCTGTTGCAATGGACTCTCAGCATGGTTTGTCCTCTTGGGGTGAGCATCGTTCCATCATAGAGCCTCAACTTTACCATTGGCTTCATATTCGGGTCACCATCTTCAGCAATTTCACACAAGTGCATGAAGCTCCTGATGTTGCACGTTGAAGCAATGTCTATCTGACACCTAACAGCAGCTTGACGCTCTCCTTCTACAGTCATCATTCCAACAGTCACAAACCATTTTCTGCCTGGTGATTTTACAGCAGCAACATCTTCTAGGATGTAGAATGATTCATCAGAATCATCATCTGACATCTTTCCAGCAACCATCTTTACAGGCTTGATTTTCTTTCTAGCAAAACATTTGTGTGCAAAGTGGTTCAGGGTCTTGCAGTTAGAACACTGCTTTCCCCACGCTGGACACTTCCTTTTCCTCCTTGTGGTGTCCCCCACAGTTTTTACATCCAGTATTCTGACCTTGTTCTTTCTGCTGGCCCTTCTGAATTTTGTCCTTCCTTTTCATCATTGACTCATGCTTGGAAGACTTGGACTGCCTTTCAGCGTAGTGCACAGTCTCGTTAGTTCTCCCATCAATACTCTTCAGCTGTTCATTAGCCACCTCAGAGCTTCTGCACATGTCTATAGCTTTCTTGAGAGTAAGCGTCTCTTCTTTCAGCGGATGTGCTCTCACAGCAGGATCTCTTGTTCCAAAGACAATCCTATCTCTGATGAAATCATCCTTCAGTTGCCTAAACTCAGCTGGATGTCTCAGTACAGTCACATACTGATCAATATTCTCTCTCTCTTCCTGAGCACGAGTGTTAAATACATAGCATTCATAAATGACATTAGTAGAGGGTTTAGAGTGGGCCATCAAGGCCTCCAGAATCTCAAGTCTTGTTTTCTTTCTCCTCAGTGAGTTTTAGGGCATAATACAGTTTGTAGCACTCCTTCCCACCAATGATAACAGAATTGCTACTTTACCTGTTCTGGTCTTTTGTACAACTCTGTGGCAATTTCATAATTCTGCCACTGAGACTGGAAGAATTGCCAATTTCCTCTCAAATCCGTAGGAGCAGGTACTGGAAAATTCGAAGCCATAATGACTTACCCAGCTGTTGATGCCTTGTGCAAAGTTGGAATGATGACTGCAGAGGAGAGCATCTAGCTGATGTGAGGTGTCAGATAGACACTGGGTCATGAGCTTCGCAGACTTGTGTGAAATTGCTGAAGATGGTGACCCGAATATGAAGCCGGTGAAGGTAAAGTTGAGGTGCTATGTTGGAATGATGCGCGCCCCAAGAGGACAAACCAAGCTGAGAGTCCAAAACAAAAACTTTCCCATCTCTGATGTTTTGCACATCTGTTGTCTGTGTTACAGCTATCAAAATCCTTTCAAATCCTGGCTACTCACTTCTGACACCATGAGCTGAATGTTATGAGTGTGCTGCAGAACGTGGTGGCGCGCTTTGATCTTGGAGGTCTGCCCGCGCGGATTCACCGTCAATAAGTCCCTGTGATATTTTGCGCACGGCTCATTTAAATGGAGGGGACGGAGTGGCCGCCCCCGATGATGTAGATCCCTGGCAATGGAATCTGGCGCCGTTGCGCAGGTGCTGGCACCATTTTTAAAGGGCTGCAAGCCCTTACTGGCAATTTTAATTTTTAAAGTGACCATTACATTTAATTAATATAAAATCATTAAAGTAAATATCAAAGCCCCTCTTCCACCCCCCAATCATAAATGTATTGGTTTATTTCCCTCTCCCCCACTCCCCCCCGAAAAACTATTACTGCCAGTCCCGACCTTTTACCCTCAAACTTTATAATCTTTGCCCTTCAACCCCTTCCCACCATCCCCTCAGCCAATGGGTTAAGTTTCGTCCATTTCCACCCCCCCCTTCCCCACCAGTGTCGTGCCTTGTATCCCCAAACGGGGATCGGAAGGCGTGGGACTTCCGGCCACTGGTCAACATACCGGCGTGGGATGGCCACCCAGTCCAGGTATGTTAATTAAGATGTATTAGCATACATTTTAGTAGACAAATGAAGGCTCCACTGCCAAGTGACGGGGGGGGCGGGGTGGGCCTGCACTGAGGCCTCGCCGTCGCCTGTAAAATACGATGGAGCTTTCTCAGCATTGGGTTTCGTGGCGGCCTCTCCCATATGAATTTTCCGGACCCCCTGCCATGACCCCCGACACCGGAGGGCTCGTAAAATTCAGCCTCATGTTTCATGTGGTGCATAAAATGGGGACTGCCAGAAGCTTTTATTTACATATCATGACATCAGAGGTCACATTTGTACAGCAAACCAAAGTGTACAAAATTATTTAGCCAAACAATAGTAAAATAAATTAAATTGTATATAAAGAATTGTATAATAAAAAATTTGAAATTAACTTACTTGGAAAATTTAATTAAAATGTATCACAATAGGGGGTCAACAAATGCAAATGCATAAGACAGGTTTGTTTGTTTTTTAAAGCCAACAATTATGTGAACTTCGTCTGTGATGATGCCAGTCAGAGTGAGCGTGTTTGTGGATCGGGCTAGCTTCCCACAGATGCAGGGCATCATCGACTGCACGCATGTGGCAATTAAGGCACCCCCAGATCACCCAGGATTGTTTGGCAACCCTGAGTGCTTCCACTCCATCAATTTGCAGCTGGTGCTCAACCTCAGAAAGATCTTTATATAGGTGTCTCCTGGGGAGCTGCCATGAGGCTTTCATCCTGCGACAGTCCACTCGATGCGATCTCTTGGCACCTCAAAGCAATTACTAACTGGCTGTTCAGAGACATTGCAGACCCACTTAAAATGTGGCTGATGGCACATCTCAGAAACCAGAAGAATGAGGCCCAGGAACCATACAATGAATGCCATATCACCACATGTCATCAAACAAGCTGTTGACATGCTGAAGATCGGTTCCAGATGCCTGGGAAGATCTGGAGCACCCTTTGGAATGTACCAGCCAGGGTCTCCAGAATGGTTATAGTGTGCTGTGCCCTGCACAGCAGCGATGTTTGAACCTGCACAGAGCACACAGAGCCTCTTCAGACGATTTCGAGGAGGAGGAGAAGGGTGCGGGGGGGGGGGGGAAGGAGGAGGAGTTGGAGGAGGCAGAAGGTGATGTGAGTAATGCATCACGAGTGGAGTACATTGCTGCCTGGGATACTGCGGATGCCCTCATTATTGCAAGGCACTTAGATTCCACTAGTGCACTCATCTAACAACAACATGGAAATACCAGTTTTGCCCCCCACTGCCCCCCGTGCCACAAAGCAATTCTGCAAGCAACTAAGCCTCCGTTTCACAGCCTCCCATTGCTTGCCGTCAATTCATGTTTTCCCATTTCTCATCAGACAACTGAAAAGGCCACTTTCCAGGCAGCAAGCAAGAACGGCCAGAATTGGAAATTGCTGTAAACTAATAACATTTATGTCTCTCGAATATAAAACAGCAACTTACCATTTTAACAATATGTAACTCAACTATGTGTATACTCTTGTACAACTACAAATCTTTATTACAAGCACAAATATGACAGATGCTGGAAAACTGAAATAAAAATGGAAAATACTGGAAAAACTCAGCAGGTCTGGCAGAATCTGTTGTGACAACCAAGGCAGGAGGAGTGCACTGTTTTTTCTAGTTCTATCTCTCCACAGGTCGTAACATCAATTTAAATGTTTACCCGGTTACCGATATAGCCAATCATATACTCTATTTTTAATCCCAGAATAAAATACACCAATCAGCTTTCTTTAATAAATAACAAAATTATCAGTTTATTATAAAACAAGACTTAACCTGTAATGAAGCAAAACATTAACACACCGATTAAAATATAAAATTCATCTTTTTAAAAATTCCCCAACTGCGCTCACACCGGAAAAAAATAGAAAAATTCACTCTGCAGAGGTTTGTTACAAAAAAAAACTACTTTGGCCAAATACTTGCTAATCCTTGACGAATAAAGAAAGAAGATATGGAAGGAAGTCAGTTGTCCCTTTTTTGGTCTGGCATCCAGACAAGTCACTGGGTTCATTGTAGAAGCAGTCCATTCTGGAGATGTCGAGAATTATTCTAATAGGCTTTCTTGGAGAAATGTGGCATCAAGGTTTTTCCGCCAGCACACACTTGAACCGCAGGTTTTTTTTTTCAGCTCCTCAGGAGCTATACAGCACCAGAAATTTTTTTTTCCACACTTGATCTTGGCAGGATTTCATCAAAAAGGTAGAGAAGGAGGAACGCTGGGTGATTTCTTTTCTCATTGACAGGTAAACACCAACTGTCTTCAAGCAGTTCACACCGCAACTAAAACTGAAAACAATGTTCAAACTCCAAACAGTGAGTCGACCTCCAACCATTTTTTTCCAGGTCACTAAGAGTTCTGCTGTTTTCTGAGCCCAAATCAAAGGTGATCGCCAGCACAGGTGGTTTTCAAACAACATCTTGTCCTGTTGGCGAACTTGCTAAGAAAAAACACATCAATGGAATCTTTTCAGTTTTAACACAAGTCCTCAAAAAAATAAAATATTAAAAACAAGGAAGCACTTTTGTAACTCTGTGGAGAGAGAAGCAGAGTTAATGTTTCATCACCACTGGCACTCTCTCAACCTCTCTCTTTAGCAGCACCGACTCACTTTATCCTCAAAGCTGTACTGGTCCGCAGTTTCATTTCATCCTTCATCTCAGTTCTGATGTTAGGTCATTGACCTTAAATTTTATTTCTGTTTGTCTCTCTAGAGATGCTGCTGAATACTTCCAACATTTTCTGTACAAATCTTTATTCTTCCTTTTCTTAATACTTCTACATGGTGCAACCTGTGAGGCTTCAGCAGAGGTAGAGGCAGGCTGCTCAGATCCCGATCCTTACAGCTGAGATGGTCTGGATTTTAGAGCCTGTGAGGACCCCACCAAAGACTGCATCGAACTGCACCTGTGCAGGGGCAGGCTCAGCCATTAGGACCAGAGAACGGACCTGCAGAGAGGGGAGCAGCTCGCAGGAGACACTACCTGTGGAACAGAGTGTAAAGGCAGAGGCTGAGTTTCCTTGACATATCTGAACAGCAGTGGCTCAGGGGGCTCAGGTTATCTCCTCAGCTGGTAGCAAATATCTGCAGCCTCCTAGGAGAAAACTCGTTCCCTGCTGTCATGCAGTCTTTTCAAGCGTGCATGACCATGATCAAGGTGTGCATGGGCTCATTTGATTGGAGTGTTTGATGTTCCACGGAGTTAGTTACTTTATCCATACAAGAACATGTCGCTGCAGTTCCCTGCGACATCAAATCACTCATGCTTGAGATAGACTTTTCATCCTCTCTGCAAGTGTGGTCAATGTGCTTGAAAGGCCTTTCAGTACACTACACATTCGCTGCTGCTCCTCAATGATTCTCCTTTTCATTGACAGCCCATGGATTACAGCACCTGAGCTGAGCTTGGAGAGGGCTGTGCCCTCTAACGTGCAATCTCTACTACTGTCCCTGTCACTTCCACTTGCTGTTACTCACTTGTGAAGTGAGTCACCAAGTGAAAACATAACTATCTGATAGGTCCCACTGAAGTGTGAGCATCTGAGCTGATGTAGGGTAAGTATGAGTGCTGTGATGGTACACCCCCTGAGGAATTGCCGTTGCTGGTCTCAACAGATTTCTGCTGTACATGTGAAGGTCCTGTCGGAGATAAAAGATATGAATTAGTACTGGCAAGGTAAGAATATGTTACAACTTACCATTATGAAGATGATTATATTTCATTTGTTGTTGAAATCAAGTCATCATGACTGAATGTCCAATGACATCTGGGTTGTTATTATTTAATTGTGTCACCAGGTAATTGGGAGATCCCTGTCTCCCCATCTCCAGCTTACCTGGAGAGAGTCAGGAGCAGTGGCAGCACTGGTGGACCCTGCGAGGAACCTACTGGGGAGAGAATAAATCCGGACCTGGGATCAGGGCCTTCCACTTACCTGAAGAGTGTTGGGAGCAGCGGCGGACCCTGCGAGGAACCCACCTCTACGTGCCATAGAAATAAAAGAAAAATGTCAAACCGTGATATCACAGGAAAGTGGTGAGAGTTGATTGGTTGTTAAGTAGTTGTTGCTTAGGGAATCAGTCTAAATAACTTGGAGTTTAAAAATATGAAAAACATTAGGTATTAATAACAAGTAACAAGTAACAAACTGGTGAGCCTTATCTTTTATTTTTAAATAAGGTTTATTAGTATTGGTGAGGTTATTACGGCTATTGGTATTGTTTTAGTATTGGTAGGGTATATTAATAGTAGTAAGGTAGATTAGTATTGATAAAGTTTAGTATTAGCAGTAGTAAGTTTATTATTACTATTGGTAAGATTATTAGTATTAGCACCAGTAGGGTTTATTAGTACCAGAGTTTAGCTGTAGTACCAAAATTACTATCTAATAGATAGAGGAATATGGCAGGGCTGCTCCAACCTCAGGAGTTCACATCCTGTACTATATGGCAACTCCAGGATACTTCTCATATCCTGGATAACCATATGTGCAGGAAGTGTCGCCAGTTGTAGCAGCTTGAGCTCCGAGTTTCAGAACTTGAGCAGCAGCTGGTGTCACTGCGGTGCATTCATGAGGATGAGAGCTTCATGGATAGCACATTTATAGATGTGGTCAGCTGCAGCTTAAGAGTATGCAGGGAAAGAGGGAATGGGCGACTGCCAGGCAGTCAAGAAAAAACAGGCAGGTAGTGCAGGATACCCCTGAGTTTGTCTCACTCTCCAACAGATATTCAGTTTTGGATACTGAGCAAGGTGATGGTTCATCTGGGGAGTGCAGCCAGAGCCAAGGCCATGGCACTACGGGTGGCTCAGCTGCACAGAGGGGCACAAGGAAGACTAGAAGAGCAATAGCGATAGGGGATTCGATAGTCAGGGGAACAGACAGATATTTCTGTGGCTGCAGACGTGAATCCACGATGGTGTGTTGCCTCCCTGGTGCCAGGTCAAGGATGTCACTGGCTACGGAGCATCCTGAGTGGGAATGGTGAACAGGCAGCTGTTGTGCTCCACATTGGTACCAGCAACATAGGTAGAAAGAGAGGTGTGATCCTGCAGAAAGAGTTTACTGAGCTAAGTAAGAAATTATCAAGGAGGACATCAAAAGTAGTAATCTCTGGATTACTCACAGTACCATGTGCAAGTGAGTACAGGAATAGAAGGATAAGACAGAAGAATGCGTGGCTGGAAAGTTGGTACAGGAGGGAGGGCTTTAGATTCTTGGGACATTGGGACTGGCTCTGGGGGAGTTGGATCCATTACAAGCTGGATGGGGTGCACCTGAACAGAGCCAGGACTCAATTCCTTACAGGGCATTTTTCTAGTGCTATTAGGGAGGGTTTAAACCAGTTTGGCAGGGGCATGGGGATCTGAGGGTAGTCTCAGTTGGGTGAAAATCAGAAATGAAAATGGAAGGCAGAAAATTACTGGATGAGTCTGGAAGGCAGAGGAAACAAGGGTTAGAAAATAAACAAAAGAGTTTGCCAGTGCAGTATAGCAAATAAAGCAGATCAGCTGAGGGCACAGATAGACACATGGCAGTATGATATCATAGCTATTATAGAAACATGGCTTAAGGAGGGACAGGAATGGCAGCTCAACGTTCCTGGTTACAGGGTTTTCAGAAGCAATAGAGAGGGGTAAAAAAGGAGGGTGGCAATTTTGTTCAAAGTAACAATTACAGCTGTGAGGAGGGATGATATGTTAGAAGGTTTATCAAATGAGGCCATATGGATTGAGCTAAGGAACAAAAAAGGGGCAATCACACTGCTGGGAGTGTACTATAGACCCCCAAACAGTCAGAGGGAGATAGTAGAGCAGATATGTAGGCAAATCTCTGAGAAGTGCAAAAACAATAGTGCAGTAATAGTAGGGGATTTTAACTACCCCAATATTAACTGGAATAGGTTTAGTGTGAAAGGAATTGAGGGAGCAGAATTCTTGGTCAGTATGTAGCAAGTCCAACAAAAGAGGGTGCAGTTTTGGACTTAGTTTTAGGAAATGAAGATGAGCAGGTGGAAGGAGTGGCAGTGGAGAGCATTTTGGTGGTAGTGATCATAATTCAGTCATTTTTAATATAATTATGGAAAAAGACAGAGATAGAACAGGAGTTAGAGTTTTCAGTTGTGGCAAGGCCAATTTTACTAAGCTGAGGAGTGATTTAGCGAAAGTGGAGTGGAAAATCAAAGTCAGAGCAGTGAGAGGCATTCAAAGGGGAGATTCAAGGGATTCAGAGTAAACATGTTCTCACAAAGAAGAAGGGTGGGACGGCCAAATCAAGAGCCACATGGATGTTAACGAGCTAACAGGGTAAGATAAGGCAGAAAAGGAAAGCTTATGTCTGGCACCGAGAACTCAATACTACAGAAAGCCTAGAGGAATTTAGAAAGTGGAGGGGTGAAATCAAAAAGGAAATAAGGAAAGCTAAGAGAGGGCATGAATGAATATTGGCAAGCAAAATCAAGATGAACCCAAAGATGTTTTTATCAATACGTTAAGCATAAGAGGATAACTAAGGAAAGAGTAGGGCCCATAAAAGACCAAAAAGGTAACCTATGCGTAGGGGCGGAAGATGTTGGTATGGTTCTTAATGAATACTTTGTATCTGTCTTCACAAAAGGGGGGGACGATGCAGATATTGTAGTTAAGGAAGAGGGGTGTGAAGTATTAGATGTGATAAACATAGGGAGAGAGGAAGTAGCATCCTTTAAAGTGGATAAATCACGAGGGCTGGATGAAATGTATCAGGCTGTTAAAAGAAGCCTGGGAGGAAATAGTGGAGGGTCTGTCCATCATTTTCCAGTCTTCACTGGATACAGGTGTGGTGCCAGAGGATTGGAGGACTGCTAACGTTGTACCCTTGTTTATAAAGGGAGTGAGGAATAGACCAAATAATTATAATCAGTCTAACCTCAGTAATGGGCAAATTATTGGAATCAATTGTGTGGGACAGGATAAACTGTCACTTAGAAGACCTCGGATTCATCAAGGAGAATCATCATGGATTTGTTAAGGGAAGATCGTGTCTGACTAACTTGGTTGAATTTTTTGAAGAAGTAACCAGGAAAATTGATGAGGGTAGTGCAGTTTATGTGGTTTACATGGATTTTAGAAAGGCTTTTGATAAGGTCCCATATGGCAGACTGGTTAAAAAATAATCCCATGGGATCCAGGGAAATGTAGCAAGGTGGATATAAAATTGGTTCAATGGCAGGAAACAAAGGGAAATTGTTGACAGGTGTTTTTGCAACTGGAGGGCTGTTTCCAATGGCGTTCCGCAGAGCTCAGTACTGGGTCCCCTGCTTTTTGTGGTATATATTAACGATTTGCACATATATGTAGGAGCATGATCAAGAAGTTTGCAGATGACACAAAAATTGGCCGTGTGGTTGATAGCAAGGAGGGTATCTGTAGGCTGCAAGAAGATATCGATGGACTGATCAGGTGGGCAGAAAAGTGGCAAATGGAATTCACCCAAGAGAAGTGTGAGGTGAGGGATTTGGGGAGGTCAAACAAGGCAAAGAATATTGAGAGGTGTAGAAGAAATGAGAGACCTTGGATTGAATGTCCACAGATCCCTGAAGGTAGCAGACAGGTCGATAAGGTGGTTAAGAAGGCATATGGAATCCTTTCCTTTATTAGCCGTGGTATAGAATATAAGAACGGGGAGGTTATGCTGGAACTGTATAAATCATTAGTTAAGCCACAACTTGAGTACTGTGTGCAGTTCTGGTCACGTCAATGCAAAAAGGATGTAATTGCACTAGAGAGGGTACAGAGGAGATTTATGAGGATGTTGCCAAGACTGGAAAAATGCAGCAATGAGGAAAGATTGGATAGGCTGAGGTTGTTCTCCTTGGAACAGAGAAGGCTGAGGGGAGATTTGATTAAAATGTACAAAATTGTGAGGGGCCTGAATAGAGTGGATGTGAAGGGCCTATTTACCTTAGCAGAGAGGTCAGTGACCAGGGGGCATAGATTTAAATGATTGGTAGCAAGATTGGAGGGGAGATGAAGAAAAAAAAATTTTCACCCAGAGGATAGTGGGGGTCTGGAACTCACTGCCTGAGAGGGTAGTAGAGGCAGAAAACTTCAACTTATTTAAAAGGTGTCTGGATATGCACCTCAAGTGCTGTAACCTGCAGGGCTACGGACCAAATGCTGAAAGGCGGGAATAGACTGGGTGGCTTGTTTTTTTGGCCGGTGCAGACACTATGGGCCAAGTGTCCTCTTTCTGTGTCATAAAATTGTCCACTTCTGCATTTGGGAGATGGGATATGCGTGAGGGTGCAACTCCAGTTCTCTCATGTAGCAGGTGAAAGAGTAGATCTATGTGTGGCTCTAATGGCATGTGTTCACCCAATGCATGGTGTGCATTTGGTGAGGACGACTGTGAGGGAGAGGCGTGAAAATGCATAAGGATGAGAGTGAGTGGAAGTGATGGTTAGATAGATGGGGGAAGTGAGGAAGTACAGAGAAAGAGAATGACGGGTGGGTGTGAATCATAAGTGAGCATGAAGAGTGATGTGATCAAGTATGCTTGACAAGACAGAGCTATGTTTTTAAAACGCTTCCTGCACTGAAGCCAGGATCCTGTTTCTCACATCTTGGGCCATCTCCAGCCACACCTTCTTATTTTCACCAGCTAATTTCTTTCTCCTATTGCTTTTTTAAACATTTGTTTGTGGGATGTGGGCTTTGTTGGCAAGTCCAGCATTTATTGCCCATTCCTAATTGTTGTGGAGAAGATGGTGGTGAGATTACCTTCGTGAACCGCTGCAGTCCATGTGGTGTAGGTACTCCCCCTGTGCTGTTAGGGATGGAGTTCCAGATTTTGACCCAGTGACGGCGAAGGAATTGCGATATATTTCCAAGTCAGGATGGTGTATTATGTGGAGGAGAACTTGCAGGGATGGTATTCCTATGCACCTACTGCTCTTGTTCTTCTAGGCGGTAGAGGTTGCAGGTTTGGAAGGTGCTGTTGAAGAAGTCTTGGTGAGTTGAATGATGGAATAGAAAGCCACTTATGTAAATTTGCCGATGATGCACAGATAGGTGGTATTGCAAACAGTGTAGATGCAAGTGTAAAATTACAAAGACAGAACGATATCTTAAATGAATGGACAAAACTATGGCAAATGGATTTCAATGTAGGCAAATGTTAGGTCATCCACTTTGAACCTGTAAAGGACAGAACAGATTACTTTCTAATGGTACAAAGGTAGAAACAGTAGAGGTCTAAAGAGACTTGGGGTCCAGGTACACAGATCAGTAAAATGTCACGAACAGATACAGAAAATAATCGAAAAAGGCGAATGGAATGCCTGCCTTTATATCTAGAAGACTAGAATACAGGGGGTGGGGTAGAAGTCATGCTACTGTTATGCAAAGCCCTGGCTAGACCACACCTGGACTACTATGAGCAGTTCAGGGCACCACACCTTTGGAAGAATATACTGGCCTTGGAGGGAGTGCACTTAAATTTACCAGAATGATACTTGGACTCTAAATGTTAAATTATAAGGAACAATTACACAAACGAGGGTCATATTCCTTGAATTTAGAAGTGTAAGGGTGATTTGATTGAAGTTTTCAAGATATTCAGGGGAACAGATAGGATAGGCAGACAAAAAAACTATTGCCCTGGTTGGGGACTTTAGGACTAGGGGCAATAGTCTAAAAATTAGAGCCAGACCATTCAGGAGTGAAATTAGGAAACACGTCTACAAGCAAGGAGTGGTAGAAGTTGGAACTCTCTTCTGCAATTGACATTTGATGCTAGATCATTGTTAATTTTAAAACTGGGATTGATAGATTTTGTGAGCCCTGCTGCAGGATAGCAGAGCTTTGATCTGATCCTTTTCTTGTGGGATCACTTAACTCTGTCTATAGCATGCTGCCTCCCATTGTTTAGCATGCGCGTAGTCCTATGATACAAATAAAAGGTCACATCTCCCTCATCTGGAAGGAGAAGAGCATGCTGGGGAATTTCCGAGGCACTGAAATTGTGACCATCTTCACGTGGTAACGACAGAGGGGTATCTCTGAAAAAATGTGATATCTCCACCAATTCGTGGGAATCTCTTGCGCGAGACCACCCAAAATGGAGAAGAAGCTGGCGCCAGCCAGTTCAAACAACGTCGACATGCACGTGCAAACAGCGGAAGGAGTGTTCGGAATTTCAAGCATCCCATTCACTCACCTCACCAAACACCACCTGCACCACCTGGAGCAAAGTGTACAGATCCAGGATTGGACTATTCAGTCACCTAGGGGTCCACAACCCTGGAGTGGAAGAAAGTCATTCTCGTTCCCGAGGGACTGCCTAAGAAAGAAGAAGGGAGTCCTGTGTTGTAGCTTCACTAGGTTGGCACCTCATTTTTAGGTGTGTCAGTCGCTGCTCCTGGCATGCTTTCCTACATTCTTCATTGAATCAGGGTTGATCCCCTTGCTTGATGATAATGGTAGAGTGAGGGATATTTCAGGCCATGAATTTGCAGGTTGTAGTTGAATACATGTTCATGTGATCGGTAAATACATTGGTATCATCAGCAAGACTCAGTCATTAGACTTTGTTGTTGCATGGTAGGCAATTGGAGATCACCACCCCTGAAAAGGCAATCTTGTTGCCAGTTCATGTCAATTGCCCCTACTCCAATTCCACGACCCCCCTTGTTCAGTCCAAAGAAATACCCGGAGCTATGAATGTGTATATTGATGACTCCTCATATATCAACAGGTTACCTCAAACAAGACTCTCACTGTTTGCCTTCTAAAGAGGGTCCTCGCTTTTAAATTAGTGCCTGAATCAGTTCAGCAAGCAGAAGTGGAAGCACTATACACTGCAATAGTGGAAACAAGTTAATGAGACTTGTGTTATCTGGTTAGATGGTGTGTATATTATCAATACTGCCTTTGGGTGGAATTTTATGAGTGCTGCTGCGTTTTTGACAGCGAGACCGGAAGTTGTTATAACTTCCACATCCTGCGCAAATTCCGTTTCCCACACGATATTGTAATTAAATGAGCCATACGGCAACAGGCATGGGAGACACGTGGGAACATTAGAAAGACGAAGGTTGAGGGGGGACCTGATTGAGGTGTACAAAATCATGAGAGGTATAGACAGGGTGGATAGCAAGAAGCTTTTTCCCAGAGTGGGGGATTCAATTACAAGGGGACACGAGTTCAAAGTGAAAGGGGAAAAGTTTAGGGGGGATATGCGTGGAAAGTTCTTTACGCAGAGGGTGGTGGGTGCATGGAACGCGTTACCAGCGGAGGTGGTAGACGCGGGCACGATAGCGTCTTTTAAGATGTATCTGGACAGATACATGAATGGGCAGGAAGTAAAGAGATACAGACCCTTAGAAAATGGGCGACAGGTTTAGATAGAGGATTTGGATCGGCGTAGGCTTGGAGGGCCGAAGGGCCTGTTCCTGTGCTGTAATTTTCTTTGTTCTTTGTTCTTTATCTTAAGAATAACTTAAATTGAAGCTTTTTACTTAAATCAAAATGTTTTTGTCTCCCTTATTTTGTGAAAGCCACCACCAACTTCACATCATTTATTTTACCTGTAGCCAAAGTGAGTCAGCTGTCAGCTAGTACCTTCAATTTGCCCCACAGCTGTCCGACATTGACAGCACTCATCCCTCCCTTTAGGCCCTTGCCAAATATTTTCACACTGTACTGCTATATTCCAACCACCACCCCCACAGCTGACAACATGCATCTTCATCATCAACATCAACCATTCAACAACCTGGACGCTCCACTCCACCATGACCCTGCTCCTCGATGCACCTGATC
Organism: Heterodontus francisci; assembly: GCF_036365525.1. Taxonomy (NCBI): domain Eukaryota; kingdom Metazoa; phylum Chordata; class Chondrichthyes; order Heterodontiformes; family Heterodontidae; genus Heterodontus; species Heterodontus francisci. The sequence continues at coordinate 219,568,136 of NC_090371.1, forward strand.
GACCCATCCTTCACTCCCTGACTACCCTCCCTGCTCCTCCATGTAGCCCCTACCCATGCCTTTGCCACCATCCTCTGAGATTATTCACCCTTGCTGGTGCTGAGCCTGGTGGCAAACATCCATTCCAATGCTGGAGTTAGTTTAGCAGCTGAATTAAAGAGAGAACAGCACAGACCTGAGACTCAACTGCATAAATCCAACTGTTGCATGCCACGTTGAAACATTCATGAGCTGGGTGGCACGGGAATATCGCTCATCGTTCACTTAATCTGGCAGGTAGGACTAAATTGTAACTTCACATAGGGCCAAGAGTATTAATGTTATTTAAATGAATGCAAAGCTGCAATCCACCACCATGCTGGGGGACCCCTGGAACACCGCAAACCTGCCACCGACTTAATTCCTCTAAAATATCCCGCTGTCGGATATCTGAAAAAGCACTTCCCGCCTAATTATATCACCCTGCGTGGCACCAAATCTGCCGTGGCAGACAGCGTAAAATTCCCCCCTCTACATTCCGGAACATTCAGTTCCTTGAGCCTGTTCTGCCATTCAATGAGATCATGGTTGGTATGCATCTTATCTCCCACTACTTACCATAGTTTGGCAACCCTTAATACCCTTGCTTAACAAAAATCTATTCATCTCAGTTTTGAAATTTTCAATTGTCCTAGCCTCATCAGTTTTTTGGCGGAGAAAGTTCAAGATTTTCACTACCCTTTTTATGAAGAAATGTTTTTTGGGATCACCCCTGAACTTCCAGTTCTAATTTTAAAGTTAAGTTCTGATTAAAGGTCATCGACCTAATACGTTAACTCTGTTTCTCTCTCCACAACAATATTTCTGCCACTTTTTTGTTTTTATTTCTAATTTTAAGATTAAGCCCTCTTGTTCTGGACTCTCCACCAGAGGAAATAGTTTCTCTCTAGCTAGACACGCAACTCTTTTAATCACCTTAAACATCTCAATTAGATCACTCCTTCATCTTTATATAATCAAGAGAATATAAACTTAGACTATGCAACACGTCCTCATAATTTAACCCTTTTAGCCCCGGTATCATTCTGGTAAATCTGCATTTCAGTCTCTCCAAGGCTAGTATGTCCTCCAGGGGTGCACTGCCCAGAACTGAACACAGTACTCTAATTGGATGTAAAGAGAATTTTATATAACTCTGACATACTCCTTTCTATTCCAGATCCCTTGAACTAAAGGCTAAGATTCCTTTAGACATTTTAATTAATTTTGTACCTATCACTAGCTTTAAGTAATTCCGTCTTTGGACCCCTAAATCTCTCTCCTACTCCACAGTTCCTAGCTTCTCGTCATTTAGAAAATACTCTGATCTATCTTTCTTAGGTCCACAATGGATGACCTCACATTTCTCCATGTTGAATTCCATCTGCCATAGTTTTACTCACTCACTTAATCTATCAATGTCCCTTTGCAATATGACATTCCTATCTGCACTACTTACTGTGCCACCTAACTTGATGTTATTTGCAAACTTGGAGATATGTCTCTCTATTTCTTCATCTATGCCATTTATAAATATAGTGAAAAGCTGAGGCCCCAGTACAGATCCCTGGGGGGCCACCACTAGTCACATCCTACCAATTTGAGTACATACCCATTATCCCTGTCCTCTGTCTCCTACCTACCCAAGTCAACAGGTTGCCTCCAATTCTATGTGCTCTTTTTTTTCTAAAAAATATGGAACCTTATTAAATGCCTTCTAGAAGCTCATATAAATTACATCCATAGACATTTGATTATCGACAATGTTATTATCTCCTCAAAAAAATTATTAGATTAGTTAGACATGACTTAACCTTTACAAATCCATGCTGGCTCGCTTTGATCAGTTCATGTCTGTCCAACTATTCAGTCACTCTGTCCCTAATAACAGATTTGAATAACATCCCCATGACAGACATTGGACTAAGAGGCCTATAACTTCCTCGTGTATCTTTCATCTTTCTTAAAGTTGTTTGATATTGGCAATTTTCCAATCCAAATGGACCATTCCTGAGAAAAGAGTGTTTTGGAAGATCATGTTTTGTTCGATAAATGGTACACTGTACATTAGTATATGCCAGCCCAGTACAACCTTTTTGGCTGGCTCTTGGTAGTTGCCTTACCCCTTGCTTTGTGAAAAAGTAAAGGCTCACTCAAAGAGCTCTTTGGACTCCGAGGCAAACTCACGCACTGATAAGCAAGCCAAGATTATGGCACAAAATGGGAATGGCCTGCAAGCACAACTGTGAGTGTTGTGATGACTACTGTTAGCCAAATAATTAAATGACCTACAAAAATGGGAGACCTATAAAATAGTCTTGGCATGGCATGAACAAGGTTGCCCATTTTGTCCTCAACTGCTTGGACAGAAGGGATCATTCAGACACAAACCACAACCACCCACCACCACCATATTGATGTTTAAAGGTAAAAGACAACTCCTGGTGATATCTATTGCACCAGAATGGGCAAGTTAATTTTTCTGCCTTTCACTCGTATCCTGTAGGCAGGAATTACTCTGTCTCTGCTATGATAAATAAGATTGACCTTGTGGTATGGTGACCTTTTTTTTTTATTCGTTCATGGGATGTGGGCTTTGCTGGCTAGGCCAGCATTAATTGCCCATCCCTAATTGTCCTTGAGAAGGTGGTGGTGAGCTGCCTTCTTGAACCGCTGCAGTCCTTGGGGTGTAGGTACACCCAAAGTGCTGTTAGAAAGGGAGTTCCAGGATTTTGACCCAGCGACAGTGAAGGAACGGCAATATAGTTCCAAGTCAGGATGGTGTGTGGCTCGGAGGGGAACTTACAGGTGGTGGTGTTCCCATGCTTCTGCTACCCTTGTCCTTCTAGGTGATAGAGGTCGCGGCTTAGGAAGGTGCTTTCGAAGGAGCCTTGGTGAATTGCTGCAGTGTATATGGTACACACTGCTGCCACTGTGCGTCGGTGGTGATGGGAGTGAATGCTGAAGGTGGTGGATGGGGTGCCAATCGAGCGCGTTGCTTTGTCTTGGATGGTGTCAAGCTTCTTGAGTGTTGTTGGAGCTGCACCCATCCAGGCAAGTGGAGAGTATTCCATCACACTCCTGACTTGTGCCTTGTAGATGGTGGACAGGCATTGGGGAGACAGGAGATGAGTTACTCACTGCAGAATACCCGGCCTCTGACCTGCTCTTGTAGCCACAGCATTTATGCGGCTGATCCAGTTCAGTTTCTGGCCAATGGTGACCCCAAGGAGGTTGATAGTGGAGGATTCTGCAATGGTAATGCCGTTGAATGTCAAAGGGAGATTGTAAGAATCTCTCTTGTTTGAGATGATCATTGCCTGGCACTTGTGTGGTGTGAATTTTACTTGCCACTTATCAGCCCAAACTTGGATGTTGTTCAGGTCTTGCTGCATATGGACGGGGGCTGCTTCAGTATCTGAGAAGTTGTGAAGGTGCTGAACATTGTGCAATCATCAGCGAACATCCCACCTCTGACCTTATGAAAGGAGGGAAGGTCATTGTTGAAGCAGCTCAAGATGGTTAGGCCTAGGACACTAACCTGAGGAACTCCTGCAGTGAAATCCTGGGATTGAGATGATTGACCTCCAACAACCACAACCATCTTCATTTGTGCTAGGTATGACTCCAACCAGCGGAGAGTTTTTCCTCTTATTCCCACTGACTCCAATTTTGCTAGGGCTCCTTGATGCCATGCTCAGTCAAATGCTGCTTTGATGTTGAATGTAGTCACTCTCACCTCACCTCTTGAGTTCAGCTCTTTTGTCCATGTTTGGGCTAAGGCTGTAATGAGGTCAGGAGCTGAGTGGCCCTGGCGGAACCCAAACTGAGCATCAGTGAGCAGGTTATTGCTGAGTAAGTGCCGCTTGATAGTACAGTCAATGACCCCTTCCATCATGGCATGAGATATTACTCAGTTATGTCAAGCATGCTAATCATGCTTGCAAAATAACTCTTTTATGCAATTAACTAGCACAGCTTTACTTAAATCTACATGTTGTCAGATGGACACACATTCAGATTGATGATGAATGGGGAGATATGAATTGACGGGGACTAATGGGAGATGTGCAATGGATGATTGGCCTGTTTTCGAGGACTGCTTTGTGCCAATGGCATTGCTGGGTGGGGAATGGGAATAATGGCCACTGCATGTTGGTTCTGACATCAGTCCACTGGTGCAACCTAAGTGAACCTTGCATTAATAAGGCCATCTCTGGCATCCTGGACAGCAATGTGAACAACATTGCCCTCATTGCCTTTCTCCTCCTCATCTTCCTCACCATCTTCCATCTCCTCCCCCTTGGAATTGTCTGAAGTGGTTCTAAGCTCTTATTCCACCTTCAGGTCAAGATGCAATGGTGTGCAGAGGTCAGCACACCATAAACATTCTGGAGACCCTGGCTGGTGCGCACTGAAGGGCACCTCCAGATCTGTCGAGGTACCTGAAGCACATCTTCAGCATTATGATGGTTTGTTCAATCACACATCTGGTGGTCATGTGGCATTCATTGCAGTGCTGTTGGGCTTCATTGGTTGGGTTTCTGATGGGTGTCATCAGCCTAGTTTGAAGTGCATATCCCTTGTCTCCTATCAGCCACCTGTTAAGTCTGCTTGCAGGTTCAAAGAGTTCAGGGAACTTGGACTGTTGCAGGATAAAGACATGGTGGAAGATCCCTGGACATTTATTCCACATCTGCAGAAATAATGTTTTGTGGTTGCACATTGATGAAGTTGAAACCCTTGTGGTTGATGAATACTCCTAGTTGAGCTGGTGGTTTATTGTTTGCCATATGTGTACAGTCAATGATATAACCAGCCAGATTTACAAATTTACATAAACCTGCACATCCTGACTGGCATCGTCGCAGGTAAAGTTCACATAATTGCTGGCCCTGGCAAACAAGTCACCATTCCTAAGTATTTGTGGGCTGCCGAATGGGAAATCCTGGATATGTCTCCAGCAGAAACCTGGAAAGAGCTGAAGGCTAAAAGGTTGAGGGTGGTGGTGACTTTGACAGCCACTGGTAAAGCATGGACTCTAGGTCCAGCAGTTGGTGCGTCTTTTTTCAAGGAGGCTGCTGATGTCTGCCACGACCTGATGTGACAACCTGAGCATCCTGAAGCACTGCTGTTCAGACATGTCAAGGAAACTCAGCATCTGCCTGCACACCTTGGGTTGTGGGTAGTGCCTCCTGCGAGCTGCACCCCTCTGCTCTCCAGCTACTCATCTCTTAGGAGCAGGTTGCTGCTGCTGATGCTGCTGATGCTGGTGCTGCTGGTGTTGGCATACTGGTCCTTGTCTGAGGTCCAATATAAGGCAGTCAAAGTGTCACTCGTCCTGCTGTGATTCAGAAAACTTTCAATGTGTAGAAAGTATTATTAACAAACCGTCTCCCACTAGCAGGTAACAAAGCAGCTCTGAATACTGAATACTTATGGTAGGAGTTCCACGAGTTTGATTCGGCTCCTTCAATTGCCATTATGTTTTCGCCTTGCCTTCAGTGGCGAGTTTTAGAAAGTCTGGGAAGCCTATATTGCTTCAATTGAGTGATTGCATTTGTTAGTAGGCTGCCTGTCTACTGCACAGGCTGCCTATTGCACTCGAGTTAAATGCAGAAGTCAGCGGGTTGGAACTGGCTTCCTGACACCCTCACAATTATGCCGGTTGTAACCTCCACCCACACCAAAACCCACACGTTCCTCTAGATTAGTCTACAGCACAGAATCAGGCTATTTGGCCCAACAGTTCTATGTCAGTATTTATCCTCCACATGAGCATTCTTCTTCCCTTCTTCATCTAACCCTGCTAACACATCCTTTTATTCCTCTCTTGCTCCTATGCTTATTTATCTTCCCCTTAAATGTATCTATTCTATTCACCTCAACTGTACCTTGTGGTAGCGAATTCCACCTTCTAACCACTCGCTGCATATAGCAGTTTCTCCTGAATATCCTATTTATTTTCTTGGTGACTATCTTATATTTATGCCCCCCAGTTTTGGACTCCTCCACAAGTGAAAACATCTTAAAGACCTCTATTAGGTTATACTCAGCCTTTTCTTTTCTGGATAAAGAGTCCCAGTCTGACTCATTCTTCTAAATCTTTTTTGTATGTTTCCCAGTGCCTCTAAATCCTTTTTATGATATGACAACCGGAAATGTGCATTGAATCGAGTAAAATCCAGGTTTCTTCTTAGAATTGAAATGATCAGTGCAGGTCACACTGAGTTCTCAATTTTCAGTTTGCTTTGCTGAGCATCTCTACTCCTTCACCTTTAATCTTTGCTATTCATGTTGTGCCTTAATTGAGTAGTAATGAAACAACCAACTAAGGGGCAGGAGCTTGCCTGACTAGCGGCTCAGCAGATTTGAGCACAATATAGGAGAACATAAAAAACTGTCATCTTAACTAGCCAAGACTCCCATTGATGCCAACTAAGTATTTCCAGCATTTTCTGTTTTTATTTCAAATTTCCAGCACCCACAGTGTTTTATCTTGCCAATTATGCAACATGTTGGAACGCTATTCTTCCACAATTATGTTACTTCAACAGATATATGTAAATTCATAAACAAAGCACTTGTTAGAAATGCAGTTATTCATCAAAGAAGTTTGAAGATTGAAGATGATGATCTATTTTCCTGTTAAATGTTTACTCATTCTAATCATAGCTTGTTATTACATCGAACTGCCTCGCAATTTCATCATGGCTCACGGAAAGACTGAGTACAATAAAAAAGATCAACTGAGTAATTTTTTGCTGTGGGATACATTTGCTGTAACAAACTCATTATCCATTAAATGAAGAGGAGAAAACTGTTAGCGGATAGAATAGATTGTATTTTCAGATGAGCGACAGTTTAAAATGTGAGTTTTAAATCAATACTCTTTCAAAAGTAAAGGAGGTTATTTTGGTCAAATGGTGAAAATGGGTGCTAAATGGGTCATGTGATAATACGATTAGCCTGTTTGAAAGTCTGTATTTAGCACATAATTTTGGTCCGAATTGCTGACTGCTATAATTTGAACCTGCCTGGAAGTGCTGAAGTACAGACCTGTAGGTTGAGCACTCAAGAGCTGATGAGACACAATTTTTGTGGAGCAGTATATTTGGGCTCCTTGTGCCCACTTCCACTGAGGGCGTGGTGTGCAGTGGCTGGCACACAACAGCACATTGCAGGATGGCTCAGCAGCTGAGGGAGAGGGTGCATTGGTTCTTAGATGTAGCATTGGAAGTCCAGGTGGAAGAGGTCCAGAGGAGGAGGGATGTCCTGTGCACCACTATGCCCTCATCACCCTGTTGTCCCTCTCTCCAGCAGCAGCTGATGCTGCTCTGCTTGGCCTTTTGTCCTCCTCTCATTCTTTGTTCAGACCAATGGGGACTCCGAGCAAGATGCCCATGATTTAGCACTCCCTTTACAAATATACATACGAATTAGGAGCAGGAGTAGGTCACTCGGCCCCTCGAGCCTGTTCCGCTATTCAACAAGATCTTGGTGGATTTGATTGTAACCTTAATTCCACATTCCTGCCTTCCCCTGATAACATTTCAACACCTTGCTTAGCAAGAATTTATCTACCTCTGCCTTAAAATACTCAGACTTTGCTTCCACTGCCTTTTGAGAAAGACAGTGCCAAAGACTCACGACCCTCAGAGAAAAAAACTCTCCTCATTTCTGTCTTAAATGGGTGACCCCTTATTTTTAAACAGTGAACCCTAGTCTCAATTGTCCCACAAGAGGAAACCTCCTTTCCACATCCACCCTGTCAAGATGCCTCAGGATCTTATTTGTTTCAATCAAGTTGTCTCTCACTCTCCTAAACTCCAGCAGATACAAGCCTTGCCTGTCCAACCTTTCCTCATAAGACAACCCACCCATTCTAGGTATTAATCTAGTAAATTATCTCTGAACTGCTTCCAACGCATTTACATCCTTCTTTAATTAAGGCAACCAATACTGTACACAGTACTCCAGAAAGTGGAGTAGCACCACATTCACTCATTTTAGGTGAAGTCCTCAGAGAATTTGCAAAATAAATTTTGCTCGAGTGTTAGTGATTTCTTGAAAAGGTGCCCCAGAAAGTCTCCTGAAGTGTTTCAGAGGGCCTCTTCACAGCTCCAGCAGCAAGTGAAACAGAGAGTATCCCTTTAAGCAGTGCTTGAAATCCACATCAATGCCTTGTTTACTGCCAAGCAGCTAGTCACTGTTAGGAGAGGGCGTTATGACAAGCGCCAGCCACAAAATAATGTGCAGCCTCCTGAATGAATGCTAGCAGGCAATTTAAGTGGCAATCAGCCCTTTAACCAACCTCTGGGTTCCCATTCTGAGAGCAGGCTTAAACACTTTTAACAAAATGATGTCTTGCACTAAACACGGTTAAGGAGGCATTTCAACTCAAGATGCCAGCTTGGCCACCTCGGAGGTTCTTTAGCTCCTGAAAGTGCTGCTGATAATCAACTGCTAAATGTATATATCATTGATTATGTCTCTGGTTTGCAATTTTCACTGAATGTGATTTCCCAACACTGCTAAAAATCTCAGAATACATGTATTAAGAGCAGAACTTGATATATGCAGTCCTGCTGGATTGTAGCACTCAGGTAAAACGTGCCTGGATCAGATGTGCCTTAGCGTTCATGCCATCCTGATGGGTGCTTTGACTCCCGACATGGCCCCACCCCCTTCTCTGCACAGAATGGGCATTGTTCTGCTCTGTATCTTCCTCCTTCTCTTCCTCCTCCTTTTCTGATGAACTGTGTCCATCTAGTCAATGAAGCCAACGAACCATAGAACCATAGAAAAGTTACAGCACAGAAAGAGGCCGTTCAGCCCATCATGTCTGCACTGGCCAAAAGAAAATGCCCCCCAATCTAATCCCACCTTCCAGCACCTGGTCCATAGCCTTGCAGGTTATAGCACTTCAGGTGCAGGTTCAGGTACCTTTTAAATGAGTTGCGGGTTTCTGCCTCCACCACCGATCTGGGCAGCAAATTCCCGACATCCACCACCCTCTGGGTGAAAAAGTGTTTCCTCATGTCCCCTCTAATCCTTCTACCAATGACCTTGAACCTGTGCCCCTTTGTAATTGACCTCTCTGCTGGGGGAAACAGGTCCTTCCTGTCTACTCTATCTAGGCCCCTCATAGTTTTTACACCTCAATTAAGTGACCCCTCAGCCTCCTCTGTTCTAAGAAAACTAACCCTAGCCTATCCAGTTTTTCCTCATAGCTACAACTTTCAAGTCCTGGCAACATTCTTGTAAATCTCCTCTGCACTCTCTCTAGAGCAATTATGCCCTTCCTGTAAGGTGGTGACCAGAACTGTATGCAGTACTCCAGCTGTGACCTAACCAGCATTTTATAAAGTTCCAGCATTACATCCCTGCTTTTGTATTCTATACCTCGGCCAGTAAAGGAAAGCATTCCATATGCCTTCTTCACCACTCTATCTACGTGTCCTGCCATCTTCAGGGACTGTTGGACATGCACTTCAAGGTCTCTTACTTCTTCTACCCCCTCAATATCCTCCTGTTTATTGTGTATTCCTTTGCTTTGTTTGCCCTCCTCAACTGCATTACATCACAGTTCTCTGGATTGAATTCCATTTGCCACTTATCCGCCCACTCAATTAAACCATTGATATCATTCTGCAGTCGACAGCTATCCTCTTTACTATCAGCTATGCAGCCAATTTTTCTGTCATCTGCAAATTTCCCAATCATGCCTCCTACATTTAAGTCCAAATCACTAATATATACCACAAACAGGAAAGGACCCAACACTGAGCCCTGTGGAACATCACTGGAAACCGCCTTCCATTCGCAAAAACATCCGTCGACCATTACCCTTTGTTTCCTGTCACTGAGCCAATTTTGGATCCAACTTACCACATTCCCCTGTATCCCATGGGCTTTTATTTTTCTGACCAGTCGGCCAGATGGGACCTTGTCAAATGCCTTTCTAAAATCCATGTAGACCACATCCACTGCACTATCCTCATCAATCCTCCTTGTTACTTCCTCAAAAAATGCAATTAAGTTAGTAAGACACGACCTTCCCTTAACAAATACATGCTGACTATCCCTGATTAATCTGTGCATGTGGCAGTTTATCTTATCTCTCAGAATTGATTCTAATAATTTTCCCACTACCGAGGTCAGTTTGACTGGCCTATAATTATTTGGCCTATCCCTCGCACCCTTTTTAAACAATGGCACAACGTTCGCAGACCTCCAATCCTCTGTTACCTTGCCTGTATCTAGTGAGGATTTGAAGATGATCATCAGAGCATCTATTATTTCCTCCCTGGCTTCCTTTAACAACCTGGGGTACAATCCATCCGGTCCTGGTGATGTATCCACTTGCAAGGATGTCAGACCCTCTAAGTACTTCCTCTCATTATGCTTATCATATCTAATATTTCACACTCCTTCTCTTCATCAACCCTTTCCTTTGTGAAGACAGAGACAAGAAACTTATTAAGAATCCTGCTCACATCTTCTGCATCCATTCATAAGTTCCCTTGTACATCTCTGATAGGCCCTACTCTTTTCTTAGTTATCCTCTTGCTCTTAATGTACTGATAAAACATCTTTGGATTTTCCTTGATTTTACATGCCAATAATTTTTCATGTCCATGTTTCTCTCAATGGCCTGCTTGATGGTGGTGCTTGTGAGCAGATGGCTTCAGTTGTAGTGCCTCTGTGCCTCCGTCTCGGGGTCATGTAAAGCTTTGAAAAGACAAGGGATGTCCCTTGTCCCCTAGAGGCCATCCACAGAGTCTTGGTGGTGACAGGAAGAGCAGCGGATGCTGAACTGCTGGCAGATGAAAGCGTCATGGCAGTTGCCAGGAAAGTGACACACACATGCATAAAGCACTTGTGTGGTCACAGACCAGCTGAACGTTGCAGTGGATGCCCTTCCAGTTGATGAATCTCACTGGCTGCTCACTGGGCGCATTGATGGTCACATGGGTACAATTAATGATGCCTTGCACCTGCAGGAATCCAGCAATAAAGGAAAATCTCACTGCTCTTTGTGCCTGTGAGGCCACATCTGTTTGATATTGTATACACTGCTCAGCTTTCGCAAATAGGGCATCAGTGACCTGCAAAATGCCAGGAATGAGCCAGAGGTGAAGACGTTCTAGGCTACAGTGACTTTAACGGCTACTGGCAGGGCGCGGTGAGCAGTACTGTGAGGTCTGAGGTCTTCCTTAATGAAGGCACAAATCTCAGATACCATCTGCTTAGATAGGTACAGTCTCCTGCAACACTGATTCTCTGACATGTCCAGGTCGCTTCTACAAAAGCAGTACACCCAATGCTCAGGGTATGGCCTTCATTGCCTTCCTGCCCCTCGTTCCTCTCCTCTGTCCTTCTCATGCCCAGGGCTCTGCATCTGCTCCTGAGGATGTTGATCCTCATTGCTACTCATCCCTATCTCCAAGTACCTTAATCCCAAGTCCAGCTGTTGCCTTGCTTGCAGTCAGCCGCATTCACAATGCTTACTGTACCCTCCTGTTATGGCCCCACGATTCCTGAGGGTCACCACTCCCTCAACTGACCGAGTGAGCACAGACCACTTGTTTCAGTAACTCCGTTCACCCAATGGCAACTGAGTGCCTATGGGTGAGCACCCCTCTCAGACATGTAGCCTTTTATGAGCTCATCTCATTGAATGACGTGGTTATGACTGGCTCTCCTCTGCGTTGGAACCTCTTCCAACCTGACCTGTTCCAGATCCAGCGTGGATCCTGTGCCTTCACACAAAAAAAGCAACATCTCTTTCCCCTCTGAACTGAATTCCCATTTGCACCAAATTCCTGACTTTGCACTCGGTTCATGAAGCACTCTGTTCCCAGATCACTCTATGCTTCCCCATTCCTTTGTTGTAGTCTTATTATGGATATACCACAATTACATGAAATGTTCAACGTACAATAATGTAAATCATCTCACCATAGATAAATCAATCATATCCAATTCTTAAGTCATTGTTTGACAGCATTTTTTTGTTTTATACTCGAAATTTTATTTGGGTTCTGCATTACCAACTGACCCCTGTAAGTGGAGCTTATGTTCACTATAACCTGGAGTATGCCTTAACTGGCGCAACTATCTCAATAAACAATAGGACTTGAATGAAGAACAGTTGCCATTGTACTCTGACTCTCCTTAAATGTGCCAGGTTATTCTTCTTGTCTTTGGTAGCTGGATTGAATGTACACTCTACACTCTATCAGACTGAGATTTAGATTATAAAGTAGCAGGTGATTTATTTAAATAAAGCAGGTTAATGAACAATATTAGGGGTCGAAAGTATAGCTTACAAATTCCAGCCTGAGGTTGTGGGTGGGGGGCAGTGCAGGCTGGGTGGGGGGGAATAGAATTCTGACTGAATTGTGGCAGAGAGGACAGCTGTGAGATTGAACGAGATCTGCTGCATTTTCACCTTTTTTATGACGTTAAAATTCTGACATAGGGAGGGCTCTTGTTCTATCTGCCCATCATGCAATGCAGCAGTGTTTAGGGGCATGTCTGAGGCATTTCCAGGATACCTCAGGAACTTTGCCTATTGCACCCTTTTCATATCCAGCAGTTCCATGTGGACCCTACAAAAGGCCAAAGATAGAAATCCGCAAAAGCCAAAAAATGATTTCCTTACCTTAATCTTTAGCCTGCTAAGGGCCTCTGACTTCCTCCCACCTTGAAGCAACTAAATACAGCTCTGAAATTCTTACACTACGGTGGGATAGATATCTCTGTTGCTCCACAGCTACTGTTCACCTGCTCCGATTATTCTAAAGACCTTCTTGTCATAATTTGAGAGGAGTTGTGGTGACGCCAAGCAGTGAGTGGAAGTCCCATTGTGCCACTCTTCCACCAGTTTGAATGGGCTTGTACAATTTTACAGTACTAACTTAAGTAACTTTACATTTCTCCTTGATTGAGTTATCAAAAATAATACAAACCCTTCTACTTGAGCTAGCTCTGAACAGACATTAAACCTTGAAAAATAGATGTTCACTCCTTATGTGGAAAAACAAAGAGTCATCAAATAATTGCAGTTCCTCTGCTGGATTGAGACTGTTTCGTGACCTGGGTGTCCACAACCCATAGTAAACCCATATTAGAATCTTTCAGTCACATATGCATTCTTTTAAGGACTATAGCCAACTTGTCACAGGCCTCAGACACATCCATCAATCAAACCCATTGCCCTGGCTGCCCTTGTTCTTTGAACATGAACTTTTCACGTTAACTGGTGATTAACACGTCCAGCCAGCTGTCAAAGACTGTATTTGAGAGAATTGCACTCTTCAGCCTGGATTCAGTTGTCATAAGTGCAATAAACCTATGTTTGTTTGATGGAAACCAAAATTCAAATGCATGTTAATTAACTATGGCAAGGCAGATCGAAGTATAAATGATTTTACCTTGGGGAAACATCTAACATAAATTAGTATTCGCCCGATGAATGTTGTAGCCAGCAATAAAGAAATGAATCAGTAGACTAACACATACAAAAATGCTAAATTTTTGTCATGAACATTACCATTACTACAAATGAGGAGGACATAAACTTAGAGACCAATCACAGGACATGTGAAAGTGAGATAGCAGAACACAACAAGAACAAGATTCAAAATCCGCCACAGTAACTGTTGCGACAAGGAAGGCACCAGAGTGTAGATTTTTATTTTATAGTGCTTGGGCTGAAAAGATTATCTGGGGAAAGTACATAGAGGAAAATTGGGTGGTGTAGATTGCAAGGCCCTAATAGAACCTGGTCAATTTTCTTCTCATGAATGAAATGGATGAGGCACAGTGTGGCTTCCGAGTAGAGAGATCCACCATTGACATGCTGTTCTCCCTTCGCCAGCTACAGGAGAAATGCCGTGAACAACAGATGCCCCTCTACGTTGCTTTCATAGATCTCACCAAAGCCTTTGACCTCGTCAGCAGACGTGGTCTCTTCAGGCTACTAGCAAAGATCGGACGTCCACCAAAGCTACTAAGTATCATCACCTCATTCCATGACAATATGAAAGGCACAATTCAGCATAGCGGCACCTCATCAGACCCCTTTCCTATCCTGAGTGGCGTGAAACAGGGCTGTGTTCTCGCACCTACACTGTTTGAGATCTTCTTCTCACTGCTGCTCTCACATGTGTTCAAGTCTTCAGAAGAAGGAATTTTCCTCCACACAAGATCAGATGGCAGGTTGTTCAACCTTGCCCATCTTAGAGCGAAGACCAAAGTACGGAAGGTCCTCATCAGGGAACTACTCTTTGCTGATGATGCTGCATTAACATCCCACACAGAAGAGTGTCTGCAGAGACTCATCGACAGGATTGCTGCTGCCTGCAATGAATTTGGTCTAACCATTAGCCTCAAGAAAATGGACATCATGGGACAGGACGTCAGAAATGCTCCATCCATCAATATCAGCGACCACGCTCTGGAAGTGGTTCAACTATCTAGGCTCAACTATCACCAGTAACCTGTCTCTCGATGCAGAAATCAACAAGCGCATGGGAAAGGCGTCCGCTGCTATGTCCAGACTGGCCAAGAGAATGTGGGAAAATGGTGCACTGACACGGGAGCACAAAAGTCAGAGTGTATCAAGGCTGTGTCCTCAGTACTTTGCTCTATGGCAGCGAGGCCTGGACAACGTATGTCAGCCAAGAGTGACGTCTCAATTCATTCCATCCTCGCTGCCTCCAGAGGATCCTTGGCATCAGGTGGCAGGACTGTACCTCCAATGCAGAACTCCTTGAAGCGGCCAACATCCCCAGCATATACACCCTACTGAGCCAGCGGCGCTTGAGATGGATGGGCCATGTGAGCCGCATGGAAGATGGCAGGATCCCCAAGGACACATTGTACAGTGAGCTCGTCACTGGTATCAGACCCACCGGCCGTCCATGTCTCCACTTTAAAGATGTCTGCAAACGCGACATGAAGTCCTGTGACATTGACCACAAGTCGTGGGAGTCAGTTGCCAGTGATCGCCAGAGCTGGCGGACTGCCATAAAGGTGGGGCTAAAGTGTGGCGAGTCGAAGAGACTTAGCTGTTGGCAGGAAAAAAGATGGAAGCGCAAGGAGAGAGCCAACTGTGTAACAGCCCCGACAACCAATTTTATCTGCAATGCCTTTGGACGAGACTGTCACTCTAGAATTGGCCTTTATAGCTACTCCAGGTGCTGATTCACAAACCACTGACCACCTCCAGGCACTTACCCATTGTCTCTCGAGACAAGGAGGCCAAAGAGAGACAGAGAGAGAAGAGAGAGAATTAAATGGATAGAAAACTTATCAGGCTCTGTTATGGGCATGTCATCTTCCCTGCCTGATTTACCTTTATATGCTCCACACAAATCATCCTTTATACCCAGGTGCTAGAAGAGGAAAATCTATCCTTATATTTCTGACTGGTTGCTCGACTGAGAACCAGCATGAACTTGATGGGCTGAAAGGCTGCCTTCTATGCCGTAATGACTCTATGACTCCTTCACAGGATGCACTGTGTATTGCAACACAAAATCTGGGGGGAATTTTTACTTTTGGTGATAGTGTTAAACAGATGATAGCAGATTGACCAAGTGTTAAGACACCTCTTCAACTTTCCTTTCCATTCAATGGAAAATAGGGAGAGGTGTATGGAAAAGGAAACAAGAAAGGTGGATAACGGCCAGCTGATCTAATAGAGCCTATTAACTCTATTGCAAAAATTAAAATTATCCCCACTGCATGTTCTTCAATGGATGAATATGTGACACAAAAGCTCGAATTGACAGCTTCCTTTATAGATAAAAGAACACAGTCTTGCTTAATTTATTATGCACTGCAATGAAAGTTGAGAATTATTTAATGCAAAGAAGAAAATAAACAATTTTGTTCCATCAAAAATCTTGTGTTGAACTTAAGAACATAGGAAGTACAGGAACAAAAAAAGACTGCAGTTCCAAAAACTAATACATCGCAATCATTCATTCTATGAAATATCTATCTAGTTCTTCCTTAAACTTAAACTTACTAAGAAGCAAAACATCTAGAAACATAAAACATACTAAAGAATAGCGAGCCCTGACTTCAAATCAGAAAGTTATGCTTGTGCAAGCTTCATGAATTCTTTGAAGAAGTAACAGAAAGAGTAGGCAAAGGTAATGCAACGGCTGGATTTGAAAAGCCACATAGTAAATTCATGATTAAGGTCAGAGCATGTGGAGTCAGCAGTCAAGTAGCAAAATGAATAGCAAACTGGCTGCAAAACAGAAACAGGCATTAGAAGTTAAAGGCCTGGCAGAAATCAGACTGGCAGAAAGTGTGAAGTAATGTTTCATAGGGATGTTGATGGGACCACTGTTGTTCACCATTTACATAAATGATTTGGACTCAGGAAGTGGAAGTGTGATGTTACAATTTGTGGATGATACCAAATTGGTGGGGTGGGGAGGTTGCTGGTGGGGATGTGAGGGTCCAGTTAATTCTGAGGAAGAGTCTGACAAAATACAAGAGACATTAACAACCTTGCAGAATGGGTTTGTAAATGTGTAAACAGCAAATTAATTTCAATATACAAAGATGTGAGTGATACATTTTAGTAAGACGAATAAGCAGGCTACACACTCTTTGGAAAATGAGAGTTTAAATGGGGTAGAGGTGCCAAGGGATCTGCAGGTACAGATTCACAAATCATTAAAAGTAGCAACACAGTCTAACAATGCCATAAAAAACCCTTGTAATTTGAACCGAATGTCATGTCTTTCATGTGTGTCCCATGTATACCTCTCTAAACTTTTAGTAAGCAGAGTGAGAAAACACTTGATAAGATGAGACCGGATGCAAACCATTAAGGCTGCTTTATTTCACAGACAGCAAATGAACATATAGGGCTGAATTTTATAAGCCCGCTGCCAACAGTGGCGGCGGGTGAAGAAAACGGTGGCCTGCCCACACTTGCCGTATGTCACGGCGCCGCCGCAATTTTCTGTGTGGTGGCTCATTTAAGTAGCCGGGGCAAGCCGCCTCCCCCCCAACCACATGGAAGGGGCTGGCTGTCTGTCCCCGGCAATGGCGTCTGCTGCTTGTGCGTAGGCGCTGACGTCATTTCTAAAGGGCTTTGAGCCCTACTGTTAAATTTAAATATTTAAAGCGCAAGGAAATAAAAATAAAGACATTTCTTCTGCCCCTCTTCCACCCCCCCAATAACAATTAAATTAATTACTTGCCCTCTACCCCCCCAAAACATTTACCTTGTCCACCTGACCTTCCCCCCTCCAAAATGCATAAACTTTAACCTCAATCTCTTCCTACCATCCCCTAAACCAATGATGTCACTTTGACCTCCACTCCTGCAATGCGAAACTTACCTCTTCCCCCCCCCCCCCGCCTCCCCACAGGTGTTCCTCCTTGTTTCCCTGGATGGGGATCCGAAGGTGCAGGAGTGCCGGCCGCTAGTGGGAACTCAGGAGGGGACGTAAGCAAAATTAATGCATTCATTTTAATTAATTTGAATATGCAAATGGAGGTCCCATTGCCGAACAGCAGGTGGGGGGGGGGGGGGGGGCGTTGCCACAAGGCTTCGCTGCCACCGGCAGTATCGGGCCTGGCCCTCCCGGCATCAGTGTGCATGGCAGCCCTCTCCTGGAGGTATTTTCTGGTCCCCCCCCCGCCACAAAACCCGACGTTGGGGCGTCTGTAAAATCCAGCCCGTCGACTATCGATTATAATCAGTGTCACTTAATTCAATCAGTACAACTTCCCATAGCATGACAATACAAAATAATAAACTACACTCCCCACTTGCCTGACTTAGACAAAATGGTCTAAATTTTGCACAAACAATAACGATGAGGCTAACAATTTTTATCATTATTATCAGGTAAATCGGACAGCAACTTCTGACATCCACACATACATAGGTGAAGGTGAAAATTCAAAAGTTGCTGTCCAGTTTGCCCTGCTGCTTCTCAGGCTTCACTTTGACAGTATCCCATTGATGGACTTGGCATTCAAATCCATGCAAGGACATGAAACTGCAATACTTACCCATTGGTCACCCATTTAAAACACCAGGGGCTGAAATTTACCGGCCCCTCGATGCCTCGGGTCACAGTGTGGGGGTCAGTAAAATGCTGCGGGGAGAGGCCCACGACGACCCACTACATCTAGAAAGACCTGCCGCATAATACCAGCGGCGGCAGGACTTCGGTACAGCCCCCCCCCGCCAAACGGCGGCGGCACAGCAATTAACATATGGTAATGATTACCTATCTTTGCTGATTATGCAGCCCGCCGCCTCTCCACTGACATTTCCAGATTTTTCGCTGAACGGGTGGTCGTCACGTGCCGTCCCGTTCACGATTTGAAAAGCCGGCGGATCCTCAGAGGCAGAAGTTATCTCCAGAGAAGGTAAGTTCTGTTATTCAGGGGTCTCACTCTGCATTACGGAAGGGAGGAGGGAGGGAGGATATTCAGGGGTCTAACTCTGCATTCTGAAAGGGAAGGGGTCTGGGATTACTGGATGGAAAGCTGTGCTGGCATGAAGGGAGGCACCATGTGCCATCCCTCTGTTAACAGTGTACGCTCTGTGTTTGTGAGGGGGCAATGACACACTAGGCACCCTGTGTGTGGGGAGGGTGCCAGAAAGGGCAGGAGCATTAAGGTGGTGGGGGCAATCGATTCAGCTGGTAAGAGCTTGATGTGGTCATGTTGTGTCACTCTGAGTGTTGGCCAAGATGGACAAGGCCATGGCACACCACATAGCTGATCCAGGAAAGCAGCTGATGTACCTGTCAACACCAATCCATGCCCTGTTAGGAACCTTCAAATACATGCAGGCTTCAACTTTATTTATCACATGGAAATTGGTATGGCTCATCCTACAATGTGTGATCCTCTGCACGTGAGGATCCGTATGCGACAGAGGCAATACCAACAGGCAGGTGTGATCCACGCAGAGGCCGCCGGTCGTGAGCAGCAGCCTTCAAGGGGAACTCGCCATTACGTTTGCTGAGCATCTACAGGCCCCACATGACATGTCATTGGATGTCAGAGCACCAGTGTCAGAGGAGATGCGCATATAGAGACAGTGATGACACATTTCTGTGCCCTGCTCAAGGATGACCTGCAGCCCATGGGCTCCATTGGACATCCCATGCCTTTGTTCCTCATTGTGGCAGCGGTTCTCGAGCCTGACGCCTCTTCAGTCTTCTAGGGGCCCACCAGAGACCTTTGTGGGGTCACACAGTCAGCAGTGCACCACTGCATCAGGGAGGTCAGCAATGCCTTGCACTGGAGGGCCAGTGAGGATGTTCACTTCAGGGCGAACTCTCACAGCCAGGCCCAGAGGGCCATTGGTTCGGGCATCATTGCTGGAGAACCATAGGTTGTAATGTTCATAGACTGCACTCGTGACCATCAGGCCTACTGCCAGGCTACCGCCTGCAGATGTCACTTCTCAACCTAGGTGAAGCTGGTATGTGAACACCGCAGATGCTTGCAGCGAATGTGTGGCCGCTTTTCAGGCAGCTGCCATGACACTTGGGTCTTGCGCCAGTCCCGGCTGCCACTGCTGTTCACTGAACTGGCTCAGATGGAGGGGCGGCTTCTTGGAGATAAGGGCTATCCTTTGCAGACACGGCTCCCAACACCAGTGAGAGATTCCACCACTGCTGCAGAGGAGAGATACAATGCCAGCCACTGAGCTATAAGATCTACCATTGAATAGGAGATCATTGAATAGGCTGTAAGAGCACCTCCAATGCCTGGATGGATAGGGTGATGCCTTGTACTACGGGCCGAAAAGGCCAGCTCCTTTCTTTGCTACTTTTCACAACTAGGCACCCAATAGGGGTTAGGCCATGCATGATGAGGAGAGACATCAACGGGATTCATCCTCAGACTATGAGGACGCTGAGGACTTACGACACGAAAGACATATGGGAGGACAGGTGGCACCCAGGCTCTGCACACAGGACTAGCAGTGAGTTTAGTGTCGTACGGAAGTGGCTTATCAGACAAAGGCTCTCTGCACCATAGGAACCGACATGAGCGCTGCAAGCCACACATCACCCTTGCTCACCTGCTGTGCACCAGTCCACATCTGCAGCATCCCGGTATAAACCATTAGAGGCAGCAGCTGACTGAGCCAATGTTCATGTCACTGCATCTGTGGAGATGCTCATGAGTAATCTGGCATAGCAATGATGTTATTGCATACGTTGGCTCTCCTGAAGGGCTAACGGAGCAAAGGGGTGTGACATTGGCGCTACATGCTGGCACACATCATTCGCACAGAGAAAAGGACACACATGTTCCCATGTGCATTCCCATTTGTTTCAGTGTGTTCTCTGTAAACCTCTGTAATACCTTTTATGATCTATTTAAGTCTCACATCCTGGAATGTGCAAATGTATGATTATTCACCCAGGTGCGGCATGCCTACAAGATGGAAAGTTACACTTGAGTGGGAGAAGAGGATCACAACTTCACAGGGCACTGGGACACAATAGGGTAAGAATGTGGCGGCAAAGCGGAAAGTGCTGGGGTCACTCAGCAGGTCAGGCGGCATCTGTGGAAAGTGAAGCAGAATTAACTTTCAGGTCTGTGAACTTGGACAAGTTAACTCTGCTTCTCTCTCCACAGATGCTGCCTGACCTGCTGGATTTCTGCAGCACTTTCTGCTTTGTTGCCAGATTGACAGCAGCCCCACTCTTCCGCAGTCAGGTAAGTATACTTTGACAGCTGTCAGGAAGCAAGTACTGGGGCACTTAAAATAGGGCCCCAGCACATGCTGCACAGCTGTCAACACTCTTGATGCAGCGAATATTCCGCCTCTCCTCACTTAATATGGTGGGGGCAGCACGCGCCCTCTATGGAAATGAGCCCCCGTGATTAATATCGCGGGGGCAGGGTGGCGGTTGGCAAATGCAGGCCTGCTGCCGAGTTCAAAGGGCACCGCCCGGAGCCCCAATAAAATTCAGACCCAGAAAATATTAGGGCTGGTACATTTGAGTGTAAGTGAAAATTTAACACTGTGATAAGTTTTAATTACTTCCAAACAACTTCTTTGGCACTAAAAAATAACTTTTACAAGTGTAGAGACTCATCCTTCAAATTTTAATGATTGTTGGAGAT
Organism: Heterodontus francisci; assembly: GCF_036365525.1. Classification (NCBI taxonomy): domain Eukaryota; kingdom Metazoa; phylum Chordata; class Chondrichthyes; order Heterodontiformes; family Heterodontidae; genus Heterodontus; species Heterodontus francisci. The sequence goes on from NC_090371.1 coordinate 219,589,304, forward strand.
TTAAAACAGGTTAATTTTTTTTTTTACTTTTTCTTTGTCTTTTTATCTTTCTTTCTCTTTCTTAATTCTATCTTTCTTTTCCTCTATTTTACTTTCAGTACATGATTTTACATTGAATTAAATATTCTAATTTATACTTCCTGCTTTAGATTTTGCATGTCTTGATGAAGATTCTTCAATCTGATTTGTTGAAGAGCCATGCTGTTTCTTGCCTTGCTCACACACAACAGAACACCCGTCAAGAGGCATAGAGGCGGGACATTCAAAACGAGGGTCCTTTGAAAAGGCAAATGGCGGCCATGCCTTGGCTTGCCATTCATTCAGTGAAGAGATGGATTTGCAAGGGGTAGATGGTGGCGTAGTGGTAATGTCACTGAACTAGCAATTCAGAGGCCTAGGCTATTTCCCTTGGGACATGGGTTAAAATTCCACCACAGCAGCTTATTAATTAATAAAAATCTGGAATCTCAGTAATGGTGCCATGAACCTAACATCGATTGTTGTAATAACCTAGCTGGTTCACTAATATCCTTTAGGGAAGGAAATCTGCCATACTTACCTGGTCTGGCCTACATGTGACTCCAGACCCACAGCAATGTTATTAACTCTTAACTGTCCCCTGAAGTGGCCTAGCAAGCCACTCATTTGTCAAGGGCAATTAGGGATGGGCAACAAATGCTGGCCTTGCCAACAATGTCCATGTCCCATGGAAGAATACTGAAAAAAATACCTTCTTGTGTCTCCCACAGGGCCAGATGCAGAGTGGGAGGAGAGTGCCCATGCACAATCATCACCACCATCCTTGGCATTAATAATAACTAATGGTAGTTTCAGGGTCACCATTACTAAGATTAGCTTTCAATTCCAGATTTTCATTAACTAATTGAATTTATTAATTAATTGAGTTTAAATTCATAATAAGTGCAGTGTTGAAGATACACACAGAGCTGAACAAAGTTAAACGTAGAGCAGAAAACAAAAGAACAGCAGAAAGATGGATATCAAATTTCCCAGCATGAACTGGAAGGCCATTGATATCCTATCCGAGTTCAAAGGTTTTAAATAAAGAATGCAGTTATCCTTCATAAACCAAGCGGTTACAGAACCAGAGAAGCAAGCTATGAAAATACTGAAAGTAGTTGGAAATGAGGGGTTATACGGAATCACTACCTCTGGCTTATCTGAAGAGGACCAGAAAGGTCCCAGAAGCATATGGAAAGTGCTAGAAGATCAGCTTAGGGTAAGAGTGAATTCTGTAACCAGAATTCTGGAACCTGCAGCACTGTACTTATTATGACTTTTCTATTTGAGGCTTAAAACTTGTTTTAGAATTTTTAGAATTAATCGCCTAGAATTGAAGTCCTACAGGCAACAGCCACAGGAATCAATAGATCAATTTGTCAGTAGATGCCGTAGTAAGGGCAATGAATGCGATTTTTCAGAAACTGAGATGTTGGAGTGAATAATGGTGATTGTCTGAACATCTATTGAAGCATTTCAAAAAGACCTATTTGGGGAAAAAGAAAGGTCACAACATTGATGCGCTGCTATAAGATGCCAGGAAATACGAAGCTATTGTAGCTGGTCGACAGCATCTGCAAGCACTAGGTGCAGCCAACAACATTGGCACAGTAACCAGGTCACAAAAAGCAAGCAAGCTATGTGGTAAGTGTGGTTGTCCCACTCACTGCAAAGTTGTCCTGCATTTCAAGATCTGGGCAAGGCGTGCAGTGTAAATGGACACTGGGCACACCTGTGCAAGAAATCTGGCTCCAAAGACACAGCCAGAAGTCATAATAGGGCACAAACAGAAGACAGGCGCGGCAACGTGGCAACAGCAGCAAGGAGAACAACAGAGACCTTCATAAATGCAAGCCAATACACAAAGTCCACTGTGAAATAGACCCTGAGACAAGACTCAGAGTGGAGCAATGCTTAGCCAGAAGATGAGCAGGCATTTCACATTGTGAACCTGACACATTGTGTTGATGAAGTCAAACAACTGGAAGCTTTTGCTACTATTAATATCATATGCCCAAAGAAAGTTGGCAAACACACACTCAGGACTAAGATTGACACAGGAGCTAGTGCAAATATCCTACCAGTCTGAATCCTAAAGGATATGTATCAGGGTCATTAGAAATTAATGATACAACCAAGAACGGCAAAGTTAACTACATACAGTGGGTCACCCATCCCTGCAGTGGCACACTAACAATGCACTGCAGCTATGGCAAGTCTATGGCATTGAAACCACAAATATTTTACCTGGTAGACATGAGCGGATCAGTAGTGGCAGGACTACCAGTGTGTAAGGACCTCAATATTGTGACTATCCATGAGATCACCAAGGTACCCATTACAGCAGTAAAGACCAAGGGTACCTGCATTGAGTCAGTCCTAGACTTACAACAGGTGTACATCAAGAAATGACTGAAGGCACTGCATACTGCAAAGGCTATGGGCTCTGACAATATTCCACAAATGGTATTCCAGAACTTGCCGTGCCCCTAGCCAAGCTGTTCCAGTACAGCTAAAACACTGGCATCTACCGGCAATGTGGAAAATTGCCCAGGTATGTCCTGTACACAAATAGAAGGACAAGTCCAACCCGGCCAATTACCACCCCATCAGTCTACTCTCAATCATCAGTAAAGTGATGGAAAGTGTCATCAACAGTGCCATCCAACAGCACTTACTTAGCAATAACCTGCCCAGTGACACTCAGTTTGGGTTCTGCCAGGGCCACTCAACTGCTGACCTCATTACAGCCTTGGTTCAAACATGGACAAAAGAGCTGAACTCAAGAGGTGAGGTGAGAGTGACTGCCCTTGACATCAAGGCAGCATTTGACCGAGTATGGCATCAAGGAGCCCTAGCAAAACTGGAGTCAATGGGAATCGAGGGAAAACTCTCCGCTGGTTGGAATCATACTTCGCACAAGGAAGATGGTTGTGATTGTTGAAGGTCAATCATCTCAGCTCCAGGAAATCACTGCAGGAGTTCCTCAGGGTAGTGTCCTAGGTCCAACCATCTTCAGCTGCTTCATCAATGAGCTTCCTTCAATCATAAGGTCAGAAGCGGGGATGTTCGCTGATGATTGCACAATATCCAGGCTTGGGCTGATAAGTGGCAAGTAACATTCGTGCCACACAAGTGCCAGGCAATGACCATCTCCAACAAGAGAGAATCTAACCATCTCCCCTTGACATTCAATGGCATTACCATCACTGAATCCCCCACTATCAACATCCTAGGGGCTACCATTGACCAGAAACTGAACTGGAGTAGCCATATAAATACTGTGGCTACAAGAGCAGGTCACAGGCAAGGAAACCTACAGCATCAACTCACCATGCCTCCTTCGACAGCACCTTGCAAACCTGGGACCTCTTCCACCTAGAAGGACAAGGGCAGTAGATGCATGAGAACACCACCATCTGCAAGTTTACCTCCAAGCCACAGACCATCCTGACATGAAACTATATCACTGCTCCTTCACTGTCGCTGGGTCAAGATCCTGGAACTCCCTTCCTAACAGCACTGTGGGTGTACCTACCCCACATGGATTGGAGCGGTTCAAGAAGACAGCTCACCACCACCTTCTCATGGGCAATTAGGGATGGGCAATAAATGCTGGCCTTGCCAGTGACGCTGACATCCCATGAAATGAATTTAAAAAAAGTCAAACATGATTTCCACTTGTTAAACCATGTTGGCAGTAGAAACTTCATTCTCCATGGCTTTGGTTGCCAATGGGACTCCTCAGATATGGGTAATTTTAGAATGAATGTTCTCTTTGCTGCAAGGTGAATTTTGGGGTCATCTGTCATAAGTGTTCAGAGGTTATTCGTGAAACACTGTTGAATCAGTGTGGACCGTATGGCCATGTCAACCTGCCATTCACCCTGATCTCTGGGACGTCATCCACTGTTGAATTCCAATGCCTGGGTGGTGGCCACCTCTGGTACAATACTTTCCTCCTCCTCTTATTCCTCTTCTTCCTCCTCCCAGTTCTCTTCTGAAGTGGAGTGCCATTCCAGGTCCTCCTCATCCACCTCTAGGCCTCTTTGTTTTGTTATGTTGTGCAGGGCGCAGCAGATGACACCAATATGAGACGCTCTGGCTGGTTCATACTAGAGGGCACCACCCGAGTGGTCAAGGCAATAGCAGAGCATCTTGAAGATGCCAGTAGTCTTTTCAATGCAGGCCCCTGTTAGGAGATGGCTCTGGTTGGTGTGTCTCTCTCCATCGGTTTCTGGGTAGCAGACAGGTGTCAGGAGTCACCTCTTTAGGGGATAACCCTTTTCTCCCTTCAGTCACCTATAGGGTATGGATGTGGGCCTGAAGAGGTGCGGCACCTGGGACTCTCGCACAATAAAGAAGTCATGACAGCTGCCCGGGAACTTGGTGTAGACCTGCAAGATTTGCTTCCTAGTTCACAGACAGCTGGACATTCAATGAGTAGAAGCCCTTTATGGCTTGCTGGCCTGGCGGTGCCTTGATGGGTACGTGGGTACAATCGATGACCACCTGGAACTAAGGGAAACCATTGATGGCGGCAAACCCCAATGCCCTCTGTGCCTGCATAAGCCCAGCTGTGTCAAAGTGGATGTAGTCTCCTGCCTTCCGGAATAGAGCATCTGTGACATGTCTTATGGTGTGATGGGCTGCTGACTGTGAGATGCATAAAAATTCAACACTACGGTGACCTTTATGGCTGCAGGCAAGGGACTGCCATGGAGGTCACGTGGCCTTAGGTCATTGTGGATCAGAGAACAAATATCTGAGACTATCTGCCTAGGTAGATAGGCGTAGCCTCCTACTGTGCTGGTGCTCTGTCATTTGCAGGTAGATGACCCTTGGGTGGTACACCTGATGTCTTGAGTAGCGTCTTCTTCCCCTTGCCACTTCTTTCTGTGCTTCTCTGGCCTCCTCCTGTCCAGGAGATTGCATCTGTTGAAGTTCATCCTGGCTGCTCTGTTCAATGTCAGAACAACCTGTTCCCATCTGAACTCTCTCAGGTGGCGCTCGTTCATTCGTAAGGCCTTCCCCTGCCAACCCCAGCTGCCTAAGTGATGCCAGCAGTCGAACATCCCTCTCCAGATTCCTACCATTCACCACTGACAAATGCAAGTCTTTCAGCTCCTGCGACGGCTACTCTGTGGCTGAGCCGAGCTTTATTCTGGGCTTCTAAAATATGTTAAACAGCCCTTCCAACAGCACTCTTGCCCCCCCGCAGCATTCACATTTCTACACCCGGCCGTGTTCCAGTCATCACGTTTTCCCTGTGCTCTCCTATTGAAAATTACAAACTCCTCCTGACAAGCCTTTCAGTGAGCTCCCCAACGAGCTCAACAACCAATTAATTGGAGGCGTGTGAGTTTCCTCCACCTCCCGGCCATCACTTTATGTTCTGGAGGCAGCGAGATCCAATTCTGCCCTCCGGGAACGTGATTTTTAAATCGTGCATGCACGCACTCCTGCTCCACCAACAATTAAACTTTAGTTTTTTATGTTTCTAAGCTGTATGATTCTGTCTCTTGTCCAACAATCCCTAAACATGACATGATTGCCTGAATTGTCCTCTGCAACGCATTATTTACAGGTTATGCATGCATCACCTATGTTGATACATTCTTTTCGTTAAAGTGTGACGACCAAATCGTCTAACATTGAGAAACATTACTGCACATTTAATATTGATAATGTGGTGCTATTGTGACTAGTTAAGCAATAAAATATTCATTTTCATTACTCTATATTTTGTTGAACGCAGTTTGAATTAGATAGTAAAATAAAGTTAAGACAATTGTTATGTGGTAGATTTTATTCTGAGTGATAAAGTGTGCTCTATTTGTTTCTAATTGGAAATAGGTTTTAATAACGCCTGTAACCTTACAATGATATTCCCTCGTAACTTTTTTTCTTGCACAAATATTAATTTGATCTTAGAAATGCGATTACAGAGCCTCATTATCATTTAGTATTTTGTAATAGCTGATTACTTTTCATTTTATCAAGCAAATTTTAGCTGGAATATATGATTCACTTATTTTAAAGGCCACTAATGATGTCATCATCATTTGTTATTTCTCGCTCTATGTTACAAATTAATGGATATCAGGCTAATCTTCTATATTTATTCAATTAAAAATACAAGATTCAAAGTCTAAAGGAGTGCTACATGTACCCAAAACCAAGCAAAGCAGAGAATTGTCTTACATGGGTTATTAATTATCAAACAATAGCGCGCTCTGTATATGAAGGAAAATAGACTGAAAGAAACTTGATGAACGCCAATAGGTTTTCTTCCATTTTAAGATTTTAAAAATGGAATTGTTTTCACATAATAAAAATTCAAATCTAGGCCGTAACAAAGGTAAATCAGTTTATTATTTTTCATCATCAGAATGCCAGGCATTAGTTACCTGATCTGAGCACATCCAGGGTTCTGGCACCATGGATGAGATGAATCAGGCAGTGTTTGTGTCTCACTCTGAAAATCATGTTAAAAGTTGACAAGTTTATGATGTCAATCTTTCTTGCCCTCAAATGATGGAAGGAAAATGATGTAGAAACCATTTCAATCAGTCAGAGGTGTTTTTCTTTGGTGTGATAGCCCATATTTGAAAGAGAAATTGGAACTTGAGAGGCAGAGTAACAGGATCAGTAACTAAAAATATTTTAAATATAAATAGAAAATGCTGGGAATACTCAGCAGGTCTGGTAGCATCTGTGATGAGAGAAACAGAGTTAAGACATCAGGTCAATGACCTTTCATCAGAGCCGAAAAAAGTTAGAGATGTAACAGGTTTTAAGCAAGGCATACCTTGAAGAAGATCAGTATGGCTTTTGCAGGGGAAGGGGAACAAGGGAAATAATAGCCATGATGAAAGTGATGGGAGAGAGGAATATCGAACATGGATAGTGTTACGGCCAGGTGAGGAGGGGGTTTCAGGCTTCCCTCTTGCCCATCCTCTTGCTTGACTGCAACAGGGTTTATTCCTTTTAACCAGTGATTATGCTTACCACCTCTGTGAGAGTTTTATCTTTTTCCTTTACTGTAATGGTGAAAGAACCAATTGGACAGGTTTTCTTGAGTCTAAACAAGAAAGAGGTAAGTTTATTATACTTAACACACTAACCCCGATTTAAAAATAATTAAAAATATGCTATACATTCACGCACACATTCACACAAGAATCACACACACACAAATAGATTACAAAGTGGAAAGTAGTGTTTTTGGTTGGATTACAGTCCAGAATAAATGGAATTTAAGTACACCATCTGTGAAGTGGGTGATACGGTAATCCTCGAATGAAGCTTTATTCTTGAAGTCCTCTCTGGTCAAAGTGCACTTTGTGGTTGGCCTGCTTTGCTCAGGGTTATCCTGAAGGCAGAATTGTAGTTGGCTTTCTTCCCCTGGTCACTGGCTGCAGCAGTCTGTAGGCTTGGAGGGTCCACAGTTGCAGACAATTTTCAAACTTGATGTTTTCTGGGATGAGAAAGAGAGCAAGAGAAAGGGAAGCGCATAGCCTTTTCTGCTGTTGCATACTCAGTTACTGCTTGTCTATTTGTCCAAAGGAAACAAAACCAATACCCCCCAAGATGGACAGACAGTCACATGGCAGCTTCAGTTTTTCTGGAATCCTCTAATGAAATTCAAGGTTGTCTCCACATTGTCTCCACATGCTCCAGGATGCCAATTTACACTTGGAGGGGGTTTGCCTTTTCAAAGTCAATGGGCTGAATTTTACCAGCCCTCCGACATGGCATGGAGGACCAGAAAATCCTTCTGGGAGAGGCCCATGACAGGCCTGGACCCCGGGAAGTCGCCGCTGCATTTTACCAGCAGCAGTGAGGCCTCAGGGTGCCAGCCCCTCCCCCATCACCCCACCCAGCTCGGCAGTGGAGCCTTAATCTACATATGTTAATGATATTAAAATAAATGAATAAACACTTACCTGGCAGTGACAGCCATCTCACGCCGATATTCCAACTGATTGCCAGAAGTTTCGTGCCTTCGGGCCTCTGTTCAGAGGTTCAAGGCATGACACTGGTAGGGAGGGGGGGGGGGGAGGAGTGAAATTTTCAGGGCAGGGAGGGAGTGCGGGGAAAACTGTTTCCAATGGCTGAGGGGATGGTGGGAAGGCGTTGAAGGGCAAAGGTGACAAAGATCGGGGGGGGGAAATTTTGGGTTGGGGATAACGTGTTTTTTGGTGGGAAAGGCCCAAAAATAAAGCTGTGTTTAATGGTGGGGGGGGGGGGGGGGGGGGGGGGGTAAGGTGGTAGAGGGGCTTCCAGCTTTTATTTAATTTTTTAAACTCAATGTCAAATCAATGTATCTTTAAAAATGTAGATTGAACTGAAGGGCTTGAAGCCCTTTAACAATGGCACCATTGCCTGCACAGTGGCACTGGATGCCATTGCCGGAGATGGAGCGGCCGCCACTTATACGTCATTGGGGGCGGACGTTCTGTTCCCTCCATTTAAATGAGCCACCATGCGAAACATCGCAGTGGCTCAGTGGCACACAAATCGTGCGTGCACCGCGCCTTCTTTCAAGCAGACCACCGAGAATGGCAGCGAGCTGACAAAATTCTGCCCAGTATGTCAGGATTGCTTTGACTGCCATGCTAATGAAGCCATTGTAGGTAATTCAATCACTTAGAGCAAGCCATTGTCCTGGCTGGGTTTCTTGTTAGACTTTTGCCTCCAGTTCAATCCCCTGGTATTTCAGATGCAAATTGCAGTGGCCATCTTGGCTGCAAGTGTTTTTAACAGTTACTGTAGGATTTTTTCCATTAAAAGTCTAACGTAAGTTTCCAACCGATGGAATTCATATTTCTCATTTGGCATATGGGGTTTTCTTAAAAACAGGAAGTCTATGCCTGCTTTGTAGACTATGAAAAAGCGATGGACAAAACTGCTTGAAATATTGAAAAATATAGGGATGGACTGGAAGGATCAGAGAATGATAGCAATATTGTGTATGAACCAAGAGGCCAGTGTGAGGGTAGCAGATGGAGAGTCAGAACCAGGCATTGTTGCAAAAGGCTGCCCATTGTCACCTCTATTATTTAACAACTATGCAGAGGGGATGGTGAAGGAGTCACTCGAAACGGTGGAGGCAGGAGTAAAAGTCGGCAGTCATCTAGAACAGGCAGTTTGATTTGCAGACAACCAGGGAATGACGACTGACACTATGGAAGGCCTTCAACGGATGATGGATTCCTCGAACAGGGTGGTGGAGGAGTATGGGATGAAGATTAAGATGAAAGTGATGAAGGTGGGACAAATATAGCAGAGCTAGGCATTAAAGTAAATGGACAACAACTGGAATAGGTGCCAGAGTTCAAATACCTTGGTACCATACTGATCGAAGGTGGGAGATGCACGAGAGAGATAAGATCCAGAATTGCAAAGAGTGCATTCAACAGACGAAAGTATGAGCATGAACCTGAAAGTGAGACTCATCAAAATATTGGAGTGCGCTCCTATATGGAGCAGGGACATGGACCCTGTGCAAGGCAGACATAAAGAGTTTACAAGTGTGTGAGATGTGGTCCTGGAGACGAATGTTGACGATCAGCTGGTCGGGCAGGATGACAAATGGCATAGTGCTCAGAAGGATCAAGGAGAATTGTTCCATTATCGAAACCATCAGAAGAAGGAAAACGAACTGGATTGGTCACATCAACAGATATGAAGGCATGCTGAAAATGGTGATTGAAGGTAGAATGGAAGGTAAAAGACAATTACAAAGGAAGAGACTATCAATGCTAGATATAAAGAAAACTGCCAGAGACAGGCAGATGTAAGAATGGGGCAAGAGCCTGCCGAAAGGCAGAACACCAAAGAAGAAGTAAGTTCAGAGGCTGGGAAATTGGGGAGGGAAGGCGAAGAAAGAACAAAAGGGAAGGTCTGTGATAGAGGGGTAGGGAGGAGAGATTAAATGACATAAGGGGCAATGGTGTAAGGCAAAAGAGGATGGTAATGGGATGAGTAAAGAAACAAAAGATGGGTCTAGAGGAGGTGTTAATGGCAATAGCAGAATCATTACCCAAGATCAGCAGTCTGGAAAATGGAAGCGATGGTTATGATCTGAAATAATTGGACTCAATGTTGAGTCTGAAATAAAGGCCTGCTTAGGTATAAAATTGAAACCTGACCCGGGCCCGACCCGACCACATCCAACCCGAACCCGTCCCAGTCCTTTAATTTTTTTCACGCCCGACCTGACCTAACCTAACTATCGTAATAAAGTTAATGCTATCAAACAGGTTATTGTGCTCTACCTTGTCCAAATGTTGTGATCCAGTTCATCCGTTCTGGCAGCAGGCTATTCCTGCAGATGGAGCTGTGGGGAATCTGATCCTGATCCCGTCACCAGGAACCGACGCCCCCAGAAGACGTGATTTGAAGTATTAAAATGCAAAACAAATAATCTAACAGCGATCAAATACAGTTATGTATTTATTGAACATCTTTCTTCCAACTCCTTTAGTACATAAAATTAAAGATCCCACCTCGAGGAGCCAAACTAAGTTTTTGTAGATAACTTTCAAATACACATCAGAAATATCAGCCTGTCTCTTCTGAGACTTTCAAACAAGGTCTTGACTCCCTCATGATTTTTAAGCAGTCTTCTCATGAGATTATCCATTTTCTCTCTACAAAGAAAGACTTGCACATCACTAGCACCTTTCACAACCTCAGGATGTTCCAAACCACTTTCCACCCAATGAAGGTCTTTGTGAATTGTAGTCACTGTTGTAAAGACGGAAACGCAGCAGCTAGTGCCCACAGCAAGCTCCCACAAACAGCACTGTGATAATAACCAGATAAAACAGAAACAAATCACGTCAAACCGTAGCTTAAAAAGAAAACAAATAGCCTACTCCAATGAAACACCCAATAGGCAGTTAGGTGAACATTTGATTTAGTAGTCTCACATACAGCAAGTAGTCTCAGTTACGGACATAGCAAGTGAGTAGTCTCAGTTACAGACATAGCAAGTAAGTAGTCTCAGTTACAGACATAGGAAAAAAAAAGAACAAAAGGTTTGATAAATTGTCATGTAAAATTGTCCTTCCAGCTACATTGAAGTTCCTGTCACTGCTGCTACTACTTGCCCAAATGCAAAGTATACTTCTAGCTAGCTTGGTTAATTTAGGGTATGCAACACTGTGTTCCTTCCACCAGCCCAACAGATCATGCTTGTTTGCCATCATCAACACAGCAGGCCTCTGTGCTGTGTTCTGTTGCACTTCATCATTGTGTCCACTTCTTCATGAACATTCTCCCATTCAGTAAATTCAGTCACTGCTCTTTTGGCAGCTGTAGGTTCATCGTCAACCACTTTCGTTTCCTTCACAGGGTCTTCTGTTTTAAAGTTGTTGATAAGTCTGTGCACTTCAGAACAAACTTCTTCTCTATCATGGCTGGACAATATTCACAGCTGATTAAATTTAGGACAGAGAAATGTTGCTATCTTGTGCACATTATTTACTTCAATTTTGTTCAAAAGCCACTGTCTGTGCCGTTGCCTGACAACTGCTTGCATTGGAGTATCTGAAGAAAGTGGCATACTGAGTCGTTTAAGTTTCTCAAACCATGGAATTACCAGGTTCATTGTAGGATACTGGTCTCCCTCGAGTTCCTCTGAGCTTCATAAAATGGTCAGAGGAAATCAACCAAAAACTGCAAGACATCGTGGGCGATGTTTTCCAGCCTTTAGTTTTCCCCAGGCTGTTCCAGTTTCTCGTGCGGCTCATGATAAATATCCTGAATTGAATTCAGTGTCAGATACACAATACTGTACCTTGTTTCTCCCATTGGATTTAAAGTTTTAGACAACTATGCAGCAAGACCAGACTGCTTTACGTGCATCACTAAAGCTTTGGCATGACATATAGTTTCTACAACATCCAGAGATTCGGAACTAATTCCTTTGGATCATGTGAATGTCGAAGGAGCATGTTATATACGTGGTCCTGACAATCCAGATGTCGATATGGTCTCAGAGCAAGCACTATGTTAGCACCTTGATCTGTCACCCACCCAGACTAATTTATTTAAATTTGCTGGGTCGAATCCAAAAGTATTCATTAGCAGCTTTAGAATCTCATGCCTGATGTTTTCACCAGTTTTGGCGTCCTCCAGTGGAAACATTGCTGTTGTTAAACATTGGGATTAAGTTTAATATTTACTGTGATGTAATGACAAGTTATCCACATATAATGGATTTTACCATCGTCGTCCATCCACATGTCGGTTGTCATTCCCACATTCACATCCTTCAGTATGTCAGTAATCTGAGAAATTAGTTGTTTTCTCTTTTCTTCGGCCACATCACAACACCTTCTTGAAACTGTACTAGGATTTGATAACACACTTGATGCTGATACTCAACTGTATCTAGCACCCACATTGATAAGCTCTTGTCATAGAGTCATAGAGTTATACAGCACAGAAACAGGCCCTTCAGCCCATCATGTTCGTGCCGGCCATCAAGCACCTATTCTAATCCCATTTTCCAGCACTTGGTCCGTAGCCTTGTGTGCTTTGGTGTTTCAAGTGCTCATCTAAATACTTTTAAAATGTTTTGAGGGTTCCTGCCTCTATAACCCCTTCAGGCAGGGTATTCCAGATTCCAACCACCCTCTGGGTGAAAACATTTTTCCTCAAATTCCCCCTAAACCTCCTGCCCCTTACCTTAAATCTATGCCCCCTGGTTATTGATCCCTCTGCTAAGGGAAAATGTTTCGTTCCATCTACCTTATCTATGCCCCTCATAATTTTGTGCTAGTTCAACAAACCCTTCACCAGAGACAGTTTGGAAAGGTCGAATATCCTTGCAACAGAGACTCATACATTTGTCTGTAATTTCTGATTTCTTGTGAGTGGGTATGTTTTTTTCGCTCGTCTGCACAGACAAAGTTAGGTCCGACTGACTTGGCCCTGCTGCGGGTCGAGTACAACCTTTCTCAGTGTGCCACTGCAAAGATGAATTTCCTGTCTTTTTGCTCTTATATTTTAGTAGAAGTTTACAAGACTTGCATTAATCAAATCCACTTGAACTTTTACTATTGCGTAAAACAACAGCATTGAAATGTTTCCAAATGGAAGATTTACCTTTGTCCTCACCTTTACAGGACTTTCCACTGCTGAACATTCTCCAGTAGACAGCATTTGTTTTACATCCATAGTGTACTGTAGTGTAGAATCACCTTTGGATGCATAGAAGCGACAGCATGAGTGCGATATCGTCATAGAGACGCTCACTCGCTCACTGCAGAGTGCAGAATCTGGACTGCACATTTCCCACCTTGACCTTAATGTTGAATTGAAGATTACTTCCTAGAGGCAGCACCATCCGGCCCGACCCAACCTGAGTCCGAATGCTGGACTCGGAAGAGAGACCCTATCTGAACCCGCCACATGTTGTCAGGTCTAGTTCCAACCGAAAGCTAGACCCGAAGGTCTAGTTCGGGTTCGGGTTGGGTAGCCAGGCTTTAGTCTGAAAGGCTGTAAAGTGCCTAATCAAAGATGAGGTGCTGTTCTATGAGCTTCCACTGAGCTGCAGCAGGACTGTGTAGGAACCCAATAACAGAAAGGCCAGAGTGAGAGCAAGGTGGAGATTAAAATGACAGGCCACCGGAAGCTTGGGGTCACACTTGCAGACTGAGTGAAGTGTTCTGCAAAACCACACAATCATGCGTTTAGTCTCCCCAATGTAGAGCAGACCACATCATGATCAATGAATACAGTATACTAAATTGAAAAAGTACACGTAAATTGTTGTTTCACCTGGAAGGAGTGTTTGGCACCATGAATGGGGTGCAGAAAGAGGAGATAAAAGGACACGTTTTCATCTCCTGCACTTGCAAGGGAAGGTGCTGTGGAAAGGGAGGGGTATTGAAGCTGACTGTAGAATAAACTAGTGTGTCTCAGAACGAACAGCCTCTTTGGAATGCTGGCAGGGTAGCGGAGGTGGTGGCATCAGCTGGAGGTAGTGGAAATGACAGAGCATGATTCATTGCATGTGGGAGCTAGTGGGTTTGAAGGTGAGGACAAAGGGAACCCTATTGTGGTTGTGGGATGGAAGGAGAGGGGTGAGAGCAGAATTCCAGGAAGTGGGACGGACATGGTTGAAGGCCCTTTCAACCATGGTGGAGGGGTATATGAAGCGATTTTGCAAATACAAAAAAATGTGGCATGTTATATTAATTATAAAATAGTAATATTTAAATTTTAAAAAACTTGCATTTATATAGCACCTTTCATAACCATCGGATGTCTCAAAATGCTTTACAGTCAATGAAATACTTTTTTAATTGTAGTCGCTGTTGTAATGTAGGAAACACAGCTGCCAGTATGTACACAGCAAACTCCCACAAACAGCAATGTGATAATGATCAGATAATCTGTTTTTTTGTGATGTTGATTGAGGGATAAATATTGGCCAGGAAACCAGAGAGAACTCCTCTGCTCTTCTTCAAAACAGTGCAATGGGATCTTTTACATCCACCTGAGTAGGCAGATGGGGCCTCAGTTAAGACTCAACTGAAAGATGGCACCTCCAACAGTACAGCATTTCCTCAGTACTGCACTGGAGTGTAAGCCTTGATTTTTGTGCTTAAGCTCTAGAATAAAAATAAAAGTGAGAAAAGGAAGGATTACAGGGAAGACAGGTCAGGTAAAAAGTAACTCCTCATTTTTAGCTGTTTTTAAGTGTTTATTTTAATGTTTTTTTATTATAATTAGTAATTATATGTGCCATTTTGACTTATTTGATTTTACTCTTGTCTCATGAATCAGAAGGTTATGGGCTCCAACTCTACTATGGATTTGAATATGTAATCTAGGCTGGGACATCAGTGCATTGCTGAAGGAATGCTGCAGCATTAGAGGCACTGATTTTCAGGCAGAGATTGGTCAGAGATTCTGGCTAAGAAATTGGATTTGTGCTGGAAACGAACACAAAATGGGTTTGTAATCTGGTGTCCAGATGCAGATCGCCAGTCGGGGTCTTCACAAAATCAGCTGACTTGGATGCCAAGTTACTGTAATATTGCAACATTGCTGTGAGCCAGAAGAAGTATTCGAGGGTCCTAACACTTCTTTTAGCAGCCATCGCAATTCCAGGATAGATGAGATGGATTAGATAAATTGGTCAGGCCTAGGTAAATTTTACACTCCAAAAGCGGGCACAATGAGGAAAGATTTCTTGCTCCCTGTCTTTTGGATTGAGATGGTGTCTGTCTTCAGGATGAAAAGTTAAACCAAGGTGTTGTCTGCTTGTATCGGTGAAGCAAAAGATTCCACAGTACAAGAAGTTCTTCTGAATTCCTGACCAACATTTTGCCTTCCATTAAACCACTAAAACAGATTATCTAATCATTCAATCACTCTGATGAAAGGTCACAGACCTGAAACGTTAACGCTGTTTCTCTCTCGACAGATGCTGCCAGACCTGCTGAATGTTACCAGCATTTTCTGTTTATATTTCAGATTTACAGCATCTGCAGTATTTTGCTTTTGTTATTTTTAAAAAATGTTTTCATGGAATGTGAGTGTTGCTGCCCTATCCTAATGCCCTTGAGAAGGAGGTGGTGAGCTGCCTTCTTGAACCGCTGCAGTCCATGTGGTGTAAGGTTCACCCACAGTGCTGTCAAGAAGGGAGTTTGAGGATTTTGACCCAGCGACAGTGAAGAAATTATGATATAGTTCCAAGTCAGGAAGGTATGTTGCTTGGAGGGGAACTTGCAGGTGATGATGTTCCCATGTGTTTGATGTCCCTGTCCTTCTAGGTGGTAGAGGTCACGGGTATAGAAGGTGCTGTTGAAGGAGCCTTGGTGAGTTGCTGCAGTGCATCTTGTAGATGGTACACACTGCTGCCACAGTACGCCAGTGGTGGAGGGAGTGAATGTTTAAGGTGGTGGATGAGGTGCGATCAAGTGGGCTACTTTGTCCTAGATGGTGCCAAGCTTCGAGTGTTGTTGGAGCCCGCATTCATCCAGGCAAGTGTTCCATCACAAGTATTCCATCACACTCCTGACTTGTGCCTTGTAGATGGCAGACAGGCTTTGGGGAGACAGGAGGTGAGTTACTCACCACAGAATGCCCAACCTCTGACCTGCTCTTTTAACCATAATATTTATATGGCTGGTCCGGTTAAGTTTCTGGTCAATGATAACACCGTCCCTACCTGCACCACCACCCACCACCCACCCCACCACCCCCCGGATGTTGATAGTGGGGGATTCAGCGAAGGTAATGTCATTGAATGTCAAGGGGAGATGGTTAGATTCTCTCTTGTTGGAGATGGCCATTGCCTGGCACATGTGTGGCATGAATGTATCTTGCTAGTTATCAGTCCAAGCCTGAATGTTGTCCAGGTCTTGCTGCATGTGGACACAGACTGGTTTAGTACCTGAGGAGTCACGAATGGTGCTGAACATTGTGCAATCATCAGCGAACATCTCCACTTCTGACCTTATGATGGAGGGAAGGCCATTAATGAAGCATCTGAAGATGGCTGGGCCTAGAACACTACCCTGAGGAACTTCTGCAGCAACGTCCTGGGGCTGAGCTAATTGGTCTCCAACAACCACAACCATCTTCCTTTGTGCTAGGTATGACTCCAACAAGTGGAGAGTTTTCCTGCTGATTCCCATTGAATTCAATTTTGCTAGGGCTCCTTGATGCCACACCCGCTCAAATGCTGCCTTAATGTCAAGGGCAGCCACTCTCAGCTCCCCTCTTGAATTCAGCTCTTTTGTCCATGTTTGCACCAAGGCTGTAATGAGGTCAGGAGCCGAGTGGCCCTGGCGGAACCCAAACTAAGCATTGGGCAGCAGGTTATTGCTGTGTAAGTGCTGCTTGATAGCACTTTCAATGACACCTTCTATCACTTTGCTGGTGATCGAGAGTAAGCTGATGGGGTGGCAATTGGCCAATTGTTCATTCATTTGCGTTTGTGTGACATTGCTGTGCACAAAGATTCTCAGCACTTGACTGCATAACAATAGTGGCTGTTCTCCAGAATAGTTAGTTGGGTGTAAACTACCTTGAGACATCCTGCGGACTTGATGGCTTGGAGTTTGCGGTCAGTGGTGAAGCATGGGTAATCACCGCAGACCTTGAAGAAAACCTCTTTGAGAGATCTCGTGATCTTTATGGTGAAACTTTACTAACTCTCGCCATGCAGAGGATTGTAATGTTATTTAATGGAGATTCCCAGCATGGTGCTGCACTGATGCTATCAAGCTATCCAAGCAGCCAATCACATTAAAGAATTCTCACATACAGCCAACCAGAAAATGAAAAGCACTAAAATCAAATCACTTTGTAAAAATTTACATAGAGAACAATAAAGATTGGGACATACACATGGGGTGAAGGTAGAAGCTGAAAAATGCTGAAAAACTTTTAAAAATCTTTTAAAAAATCTTTAGTTTGAAACAAATCTAGTAATTAATCACAATGGAGACATTTAGCAACACTCCACAAATATAAAATTATTTTTAGGGCTGGATCAGCAATACTTATTACTCAAATCACCGTTAATCCCCAGTTGTATGTGATTGAACAAGGTGTACCTTTTTGGGGGTTTCAGCAGCGATATGAGAGTGGAAAAGGGGAATTCTCACCGCATCAATAGAATATGCTGATTGCTGCCATTTGGGGTGGGGGGGTGGGGTTGGGGTGCTGCACAGTACAGCCTGTGGTCGAGCAGTAAGTGAGAGCACAACTTCAGGATTTCCGCATTAATCTGCCCATGCACTAAGTCTTGGGGTTGCAATCAGAGGGGTAATGACGGTGAATGCTGACAGTTCATCATCAAAATCCCCTGTAAAATCCGAGCCAATGAAAAACAAATTGTCATTCCTTTCTTTAATGAAGTGCTGCTGGCATACGGATACCATTACTACTCTAATACCAGAACTTATCTCAACCTCTTTTGTAAGCTGAAAGTGAAATGAAAAGGCTAACGCAGAGACAATAGAATCTTTTGGTGCTTCAGGCAGTCCATGGCAGTGAAATAGGTCTGTGTTGATAGCATTAAATGGGTGATGCACATTTGCAGCCCTTTTATTGTTTCTAATTGAAAAGGAACAGATGTATAACAGGCTATTGATTAACTGTTGCCAAAGAACAATTTTACCCCTAATGGGTTCAAATAAAATATAAGACAACTATGGGGTCAATTTTTTTTATAAATGTAAGTTGCACCTTACTCAGTACACCTCTGTAAGGTTACATGCTTTACAATTAATGCAAAATTGAGAAACCAATCAGAATACACTTTTGGTGATACCATTGACTCACTTGTTAGTCATCTTAATAGCACACAACTGGTATAAATAATACACAGTGGATAAATTTCTGCAAATACAGATTCTGAAAGCTTGCTACATTGATGAGGCCTTACAGACTTATAGATGGTGTGAAGGTCTTCATGACAGAAGAACAACCAACAAATGTACATGTGGTTCTGCTACCAAAGAAGGTGATCATTCAGAGGGCGTACATCATATGTCCAACATACCACACAGTGAAAAACAGTGAAAGCAGAGGTTGATTTCAATAAAAGTGCATGGTAAGCATGAAGGATAACTGCTTTGCATTGCTATATTTGGGTGTCCAAAATAATTCCAGATATTGGACATGTTTGCCGAAATGCCTTCACCAAAGAGTATTGATAAACTAAATTTATTTGGTAACTTGGAACAAGTGGCGCACAAAGGAGATGCAAGAATGATAGATCAGATTATTAGAACAGTCCGCACTTGTGGAACCTATGAAGCTGCCAACAAGACAGAGTGATGATTAAATATAGTTAGATAGAATTAATGACATGAAATAGTCACTCTCCACTTCAACTGTCAAGATTCTTGAAATGTGATTTACTGTGGCCAGCAACTAATACACAGTACTGTAGCCTTCCCGTCTTTTTACACAATTCTCTCTTTGCCAATATGTCCTGTTCTTTTCTTTTCAGAAGATGATCTTCATCAGGCAGCACTCCCATGATGAAGCAATCACAGGTGAAATGTTATACAGGGCTGTCCAGATAGTGCTGCTGGGCTGCAAATCTGGCTCCAGGAAATGACATAGTTCACTGAATGCCTTCTTTGGCAAAATGCAGCCTCCTTACCCACTGTTCCATGACAAGGACCTGATATCTGGCATAATGTCAGCTTGGCTCAGTAGTAACACTCACACTTCTGAGTCTGAAAGTTGTGGGTTAAAGCCCTAATCCTAAATTAGAGTCTATCATTTAAGTTGACATTGCAATGTATTAGAGGGAGAGTTGTATTATATATGAGGTACTGTCCTTTAAGTGAGGCATCAGTTTTAATAGTGACTGTTAAAAAATCCATGACACTTTTTGAAGAAAAATATGGACCAACATTCCTTAAGTTAATCAACTCCAGCAAAAAACAAATGAACTGTTCTTTCAAATCATTGCTGATTATGGGATACTGCCAAGGTTAAACTGGTTCTCACATTTTCATATACAATAATTGGAGGACTTAATACTGTACTAACACAGATGTGTGCCAAAAGTCTCACGTTTTCTTAGTTTGGTCAGATATTTCCTGCTATTTTACTCCTGGAAGTCCTTTCTGCCCCTTCTAGTGTTTTACGCCCAAATTTTATGATAATGAAATTTATGAGTGTGTGCATAGCCAAGTCCCAGTACAATAGTCGGGCTGAATTGAATTTTGAATATGTCACAGGCACAGAAATAGCCTGGACTGAGAGCTTGTCGAGTAGCATATTTATCTGGGGATCTAAAATTCTGGAAAAGGAGCAGCACCTAAAGGGCTGAAGCTTGTCAAAAAAGGCAAGTTGTGGCGATGGTGGAACAGATACCATTTTGTCCATAATAGCACAGTAAATGCTGAATAATTGGATGTTGTGCTGTGGAAGATGCCCCAAAGGAATAGGACCTTAATGAGGCAGAATCCCACACTCCAGTGAAAGCACAGTAGACAACTACAGGGAAAATAGTCATCCACCAAATCAGTGTAATCACCCAGTTCCCTTATACCAGCTGGTATCAGGAGCAAAATAATTGTACCCTTCCACTTTGTTCATATTTCTTCTGAGGCCTATCAACCATGGTACAAACGTAAGTTGGGAACTTCCACCCCATCTGGGAAGGACCATTTCAAGCATTGTGCACAATTATTGCACTTCTAAACATATTGGCTGGAATTTTATGCCCCCCAAAGAGCGGGATGGTGTCGGGAGGGAACGTAAAATGGAGTGGGAGGCTCAGGAGGCCCTTCCCGACGCACTCCCGGCTCTGCCGCCACTTTGCGCAGGGCAGTGGCGGTGAATAAATGGCCCGCCCACCCCGGGGCAATCAAGACCCTTAAGTGGCCACTTAACAGCCACTTAAGGGCCTCCGCCCGCCGCCACAGGGATTTTACACGTGCTAAGCAGGCGACCCATGCCCAAGAAAAGTAGCCTGTTAAAAGTAGGTGACTCTATGATGGCCTTGGTGGGGGGGGGGGTGCCCTCATGATCATGCACCCTGTGCCCAACGAAGGGCCACCCCCACTGCCCCAACCACCCCCAACATCCCCCCCCCCCCACCTAATCGACCACCCTTGCCTCGCCGGGGCCTGACCAACATCTCAACATCTTTGTCTTCAAGCTGGGCTATAGTCCCAGCAGTGGCCAGTGCTCCTGGTTGTGCTGCTGGGATTAAGAGCTACTGGCCCGCTGATTGGCCGGCAGCTCTATTAGGCGGGATTTCCTGCCTCAAACGGGTGGAAGTCCTGTCTCAGAACAATTAAAGGTCGAGGACCCGCAAATTACGAGTTGGATCCCCAGGCCAGGCGGAAGCGGGTTCCCCATCAACTTTTCAGTCGGTGGACGGCTCCCAACCGCCAAGGTTAAAATCCGGGCCACTGTTTCATTGTGCCTAAGCTACATACCAACTTTTCTTGAAGGTGTAGATGGCAGCTGAGGATAAGCAAACAGATACCTTGGCATCCACAGTGAGGTGCGATAAGATGCAATTGGCAGAATTCTTAATGCATTCGTACTGCATCATTAGATTTGCTATTTCTAGACAAGGCACTCACCAATACCCATTGGACCTTAGTCTGAAATTAACTTCAATTATTATTTCCCTAAGGAAAATATGTCCATAAAATTGTCAGATCCACAAATCAGAAACAAAACCAATGAAGTAGTTTTCACAGAAAAATGGATGGAGTCCATGATGTGATCTCCAAAACACCAGTAAAGATGCCAGATTCTCGTGTAATAAGATTAGAATTTAACTTATTCAGTCACATTTAGCCAATGGCTCTTCTCATTACGATGATTGTCTCATTACAACTCACAGAATATTTCAGCTGAAAGGCCTGTGCTGAGGACCTAATGTGGTAATATAGCTTTCACAATTGTGAAAGCACAGAACTGAAATTTGAAGTAGTACAATTAGAGCTTTAGAAAGTAATTTGAACAGACTTCATAACACAATTTTCTGGACCAGAATCCTATTGTGTATTATGCCCAAAGTCATAATCGAAACAGTACTTCTGCTTCATTGGTTGATATATCTTAAGCACAGACACTTGGCAGGAAGCTGTACAGCTACTGGGAATACTGCTATGACATTATAATGACAGGTTTTATGTTTTGTTTCTCTGTTTCAAAATTTGGCAACGCCTGGAGAAAATTGACAGTTGCTATGTCAACCATGGATGTAATCTATTTTTAGAATGTTGCATCACAGGGATAAAAAAACGCATGAAGGTGTTATTTAAATAGAATATCTTTGGACAAGAATTTTTAGTGTTCGCACTCAGGCAGCGGCTCTTGTCCAGTGCCCATTGCACCCACCGATAATACACACAGACAACTGGCAAAAACTTTGTGGTTGGCTTAACTTTCTGTTCAGTGTGAGCTCCCATCACTGTCATCTTCCTTCCATAGCCATCAGCATTGTCTATCCAACACCCCCCTCCCCCACCCCAATACAGCTGCCATCTCCCCTTGCTTATGATCCTACTGTTGCTCTCTCCAATTTGGGGCCTTGAGCCTCAAGCCTTGAGTTACCTCCTTACCCTTGTATTGGACCAATACAGCTGCTTTTTGTGCCAGTTTCCACACAAAGACTTGGAAATTACCAGTATTTTTTTGTAAAGTACTTTAACTCTATTTAAAGGTGGGAAGGAATAAAGGGGAGGCATGAAATGAAGTTTCTCTTGCAAGCCCTTTTGCCAGACTCCACTAGTGTCACCACTGTACTTGCCTTAGGTTTCCCCCGACTACCTGAAGAATTGGAGGTCCTGCAAGAAACTGTTTTCTAAAGAAAGGGGCTCAATTGGGACTAAACCTCACTCTCCAGTGAAAGCACAGGTGCTAGCTGCAGGGAAGAAAGTCATTGACCAAGTCAGTGCATCACCCACTTTCTTTGTGGTTGGTTTCAAGCTGGTATCAGGAGCAAGGCAAAGATAGTTATGTTTTCCCATATTTGTCCATTAATCATGACATAAACCTAACTTGGGAACTCCCATCCTCTTGGAAGGACTCATTATTAATCTCACATCCTGCATACAACCCAACCTTTGGGAAGCTGGCATTAGACAGCAGTGTAGGAGAATAATGGCAGATGTGGGAGGTCGCAGGAGAGACCACGGTTGGGTGAAAAGATGAGACTGTACTGATTTCAGGGCTAGCAGTGGTGGGTTGCCGGGGGAGCAGTTGGGTACGTGAGATTAAGTGGAGGCAACACTTACTATTTAGCTGATAAGCTCTCCCTCTGTCCTGTGTTACCAAACCCCAGGCCCCTCTTGCAAGTGCTGCCAGATTCCAGGACTCCATTCTCAGTATTGGCAGAGCCTGGGATCTTCTACACAATTTTCCCAGACCTTAGATCCCCAGTCCTCAATGTTGCCAATCCGATGCCCTCTGGCCATTAATTCCCAAGCCCAGGACACCCTCCTTAGATCTACCAAACTCTAGGACCATTCCCCTGAAACTACCAAAACCTATGACCTTCCTCCCTGCAATAAAGACCAGAATCCTCTACCCAGTGCCTAAAAACCCAGGAATGGCAACAAACCAGTGTCAAAATTCAGGACTAACCACATTCCTCCCCAACCCCACTTTAGGCTGCTCAAGTTCCATAACTGTATTCTAAACTGCAAATCTTTGAAACTCCCCCACAGAACTGCCAAATACCTAACCCAGTTCAACCATCTTCAGGAACATTACCTCACTGGCAGTTATAAGATCTGCTCCCACTCCTCCCTCCATGCTGCCCTACCCAATGAACACACGATGCCCTTTGTTCATAAATCGTATGTACTATTTTCAACTTGTTATGTCCTTGATATATGATATATATATATGATATGGTTTAACTGTGCTTTAAAAATAATCAGATGAAAATGGAACACATACATTAAAAGAATCAATTCCACTGATTAAACTTACATTGAAAAATTGACACTTGCCAACTTAATCCACAAAACAACAATTTGTAGTTTCATAGTGCCTTTAACATAATGAAACATCCCAAGGTGCTTCACTGGAGCATAATAAAGCAACATTTTTCACATTGAGTCACATAAGGTGATATTAAGACAAATGGCCAAAAGCTTGCTCCTAGAGATAGGTATTAAGGAGTGTTTTAAAAGACCCCAAAAGAGAGATAAAGAGGTGGAGAGCTTTATGGAGGAAATTCCAGAGTTTAGGCCCAAGGCAGCTGACGGCACAGCCACCATTGGTGGAGCAACTAAAATTGGGGATGCTCAAGAGACCAGAATTAAATAAGAGCATATAACACAGATGTTTGTGGGGCTGGAGGAGATTACAGAGATAGGGAGGGGTGAAGCCATGGATTGGAGATGAGAATTTTAAAACTGAAGGCTGGAATTTTTCAGTGGAGGCAGTACTCTTGCCACCAGGGCTGAAAGTGGGAGCTGACCCTGATTTGTCTGGCAGTGGGACCCTGGGATGCATATTGCCAGAGCCGACCAATGAAGTGGCCACCATTGGGGCCACCATTCGAGCAAGGACGGTGGCCTGTCCCCAGGAGCTGCTGACCCAATCAGAGATTGCTGATGGCATGCGGCAATGTTCCGTAGGGGCAGTCATTGCTGCTGGGGGGCCCTCCCGGAGCCCGCTGGGAGGCCACCAGGGTTTACCTAGTGGTCTCACCACGTGGCGGTAGGAACTTCTACTGCAGGCAAAATGCCCACGGAGGTGGGAAATGGCCCTTAATTGGTCACTTGTGGCTCAATTGGGCTCCCGGCAGGCAGCTGATCTGCTACATTTCCTAAATTGGCATGGCGGTGGGAAGACGTCAGGCACCTTCCCCAATGCCTCACCGCACCATTTTGCCAGCCTTCCTTCCTCCCAGTCCATTGCCAAAGGGCCCAGAAAATTCTGGCTGAGGTGTTGCTTAGCTGGGAGCCAATGGAGGTCAGTGAGCAGAAGAGTGAAGGGTGAAACGGACTTGGCATGAGTGAACATGTGTGTGAACACAAGGGCAGAAGAAATAGGAGCAGGAGTAGACCATATGGCCCATCGAGCCTGCTCCGCCAATCAAAATGATAATAGCTGATGTTAGGATTCAACTCCACTTTCCTGCCTACTCGCCATACCCCTTGATTCCCTGAGCGACCAAAAATCTGTCTATCCCAACCTTAAATGTATTCAATGATGGAGCATCCACAACCCTCTGGGGTAGCAAATTCCAAAGATTCACAACCCTTTAAGTGAAGTAATTTCTCATCTCAGTCCTGAATAATTGGCCCATTATCCTGAGATTGTGGCCCCATGTTTTAGATTCTCTGACCAGCAAAAATAATCTGTGTCTACCCTATCCAGTCCCTTTAGAATCTTGTATGTTTCAATGAGATCACCTCTCGTTCTTCTAAACTCCAGAGAATACACACCCAATTTACTTAGTCTCTCAGCATGGGACAACCCCCTCATCCTAGGCAGCAATCTAATGAACCTTCACTGCACTGCCTCCAATGCAAGGATGTCCTTTCTTAAATGTGGAGACCAAAACTGTACACAGTATTCCAGATGTGGTCTCACCAAAACCCTGTACAATTGTAGTAATATTTCCTTATTCCTGTACTCCAATCCCCTTGCAATAAAGGCCAACATCGCCTTCTTAATTTCTTGCTGTACCTGCATGTTAACTTTCTGCATTCTGATGGCAGAGTTTTGGATAACTTCAAGTTTATGGAGGGTAGAATGTGGAACACCAGTGCATTAGGATAGTCAAGTCTAGAGGTAATAAAGGCATGGATGAGAGTTTCAGCAGCAGATGAGCAGAGGCAGGGGCGGAGTCAGGCAACGTTATGGAGGCGGAAATAGGCAGTCTTAGGGATGGTGCAGGTCTGTGATTGGAAGCTCATCTCAGGGTCAAATATGACATCAACATTGCGAGCAGTCTGCTTCAGTGTCAGGCAGTTGCCAGGGAGAGGGATGGAATTTGATGCGAGGGAGCAGCGATTGTCGTGGGGATCAAAGCCAATGGCTTCGGTCTTCCCAATATATAACTTGACGAAATTTCTGCTTATCCAGTACTGGATGCCAGATAAGCAGTCTGATAATTTAGCAAAAATGGATGAGTTGACAGAGATGTTGGTGAGGTAGAGCTGGGTGTCGTCAGCGTACATGTGAAAACTAACGTTGTACTTTCAGATGATGTCGCCGAAGGGCAGCATGTAGATGAGAAATAGGAAGGGGCCAAGGCTAGATCCTTGGGGGACACCAGAGGTAATGGTGGGGGAACAGAAAGAGAAGCCATTGCAAGTATTACACTAAATATGATTAGATAGATAAGAATGGAACCTGGCTAGCCTAGTCCCATCCAACTGGACAACAGTGGAGAGGAATTGTAGGAGAATGGCGTGATCAACAATTTCAAAAGCTGCAGTCCGGTCGAGAAGGACAAGGAGGTGTAGGTTATCTTTGTCACAGTCATATAAGATGTCATTTTTGACTTTGATTAGAGCAGTTTCAGTACTGTGGCAGGGGTGGAAACCTGATTGGAGGGATTTAAACATGGGTTTTGGAGGAGACAACACATTCAAGGACTTTGGGAAGGAAAGGCGAGGTTGGAGATGGGGTGCTAGTATGCAAGGATTTTTTTTGAGGAGAGGATGATGGTGGCAGGTTTGAAGAAGAGAGGGACAGTACCTGATGAGAGAGACACATTAATAATGTCAGCTGATATGGGGAATAGGAATGGAAGTCGGTGGTCAGCAGTTTAATGGGAATTGGGTTGAGGGAGCAGGAAGTGGGTCTCATGGGTAAGGCAACCTCAAAGAGGGCCTGAGGGGAATTAGGAGATACAATAGACAAGTAAGTTCAGGGCTAGGGCAAAGGGGCAACTTTAAAGGAGATTTGGCCCAGCAGGCTAGAGGAAGGGCGGGAAGTGACAAAGGCAGCTAATCGGATAGTCTCAATCTTAGTGACAAATTACTATCCAATAAAAATCCCAGAAATCCACCTAGTAAGAACTCAATTTAACTTAGTCAAACACCACAAATGAGTAGGCTGATTTTAATTTGTATCTGACATGTGCTGCACTTGCCCAGGCTGAGGTATGCCCAAATTAGCTAGGCTGGGCCATTAACATAGCCCATTGCAACCCCTGGCAAGTTTGTCTCCGGCAGAGCCTCGTGCCAGGAATTGCGAGCAGAAGCAGGAGCAAAGTTGCTTTGAAATGAGAATAGGTCTGTGTCTATTACAGGGCCAAAGTCTTCTCTGTAGCCTTTGTGAAGGAATAGATATCCAGACATAAGGTGAAACCTGGGGTCACAGGTCTCTGCCCTCCTTTTTCGTGACTCTTGCCGCTGGGAAATTCTGCATGCAGTTTAAAATCGGAGTTAGCCAGATAGAGGTAGGAAAGGAGTGGTAAGTCACCCACTGCATTTTAACTGCTGCCTCACCTGGTTTCTGCCATGTCGGGGGAGTTAAAATCAAGACCATAGTCTCCATGGAACATCTTGTTTGGAGGACAGCATCTCCAAGAGTGCAGCACTCCTAAAATACTGCACTGCAGTGTCAGCCTAGATTATTCTCTCAGATCTTTGGAGTGTAGCTCTTCTGACTCAGAGGCAAGACTGTCAACACAGAACTAGGAGTTTTGTGCCACACCCTATGTAGTACATATATTTTGTAATAGTCAGTGTGTCGCACCCATGATTGCACAATTGGGCACTGGGTTCCCATGAAGCACGCAAAATACTTTCTAAAAATATTTTTATTTTCCATTTTTTTTCTCAGTAACTGAAATTTCTATGTAAAGTATTAGGGTTGGAATAAAATGCAAAAATGTTTTTACAATAACACGATTAACTGTATAAACTGAACAATCTTTTGCATTTTTTAATACCTTAGTAAAAGTTTATACTTGAAGGCTTCAGCCTCTTCCAAAAACTTGGAATTGAATTGATGGCTGGGATTTTACGTGACCTGGCGATGAGGGGAAGGCAGGACCAAAAGCAGGTGGTGCTGCTACTCATGCTTCACTCCCCATTTTCGGAGGAATCATGCACCTGCCGGCCAATTAACATCTGGTAGGAGCGGCCGACCATTCACCAGCTGGCGACAGGGACTGAGGCAGCAGATGTGTCATCAGCTGACATGGTTGGATGCGCTGGCGCCATCTTTAAAGGGCCGCCAGCACCTGAAAGCTGCCTTAGACCTTCCTGCCCAGTAGCTTCAGAAGTCATCAAGACAGCAATACAGACCTACCATTGGGAGAGGGTGAAGAGATCACTGAGGCAGCCTTTTGCCGCTTCCCCATCCCGAGGTTGCCCTGCTGAGGCTCCGACACCCCATGGCCCCCGTGCACGTGTCATAACATTTGAATGGGCATGTAAAATACCGTCTTCAACAATCTTAACAAGCTCGCAATTGCCCATTTTGTAGAAGCGTGAGCTGTTCTCACTCGACTTGCCGTCCACCGCTGGTAAAATGCGGACCCGATGTGATGAAGTTGAGAGGTGCGGCCCAACGCGATGTTACACTCACCCCCACTTCCAATATCATCTGCTTCAGAGCCGGAAAATCCTGGCTGATAGTTTTGCCCAGAAATGTAACTGAATTTGAATTGTGTAGTTTGAACAGGTAGAGTGCCTAAATTTTCAGTGTGTATCGTCATCAGAGAGTCAGCTGCATTGATGGAATATTCTGGTGATTTTTTAAGTAAAACTAGAGGATAAATATTTACATCTTTATACAGGGGTAAAGTTATATGAATTGGTTTTTGAACTGGCTGTGGGACCAGTTTTCATGAAGAGTGCACATCAGGCTGATGACGTGTGGTGCCATCGTAACTCTGCTCGATAGCACTAGCAATAATGGGATTGGTGAGTTGCCACTGCTCAATGTGTGCTGACAGGCAGTTTACCAATCAATCAGAAGGTGGAGGGGTGCAGTGCGGTGGTAAGGGGATGGAAGCAGGAAATCCAGCAGATTGCCGGTGGAGCCAAGTAGGAAATAAGCGTTTTAAGGGAGGGGGTAGGGCAAGGAAGGGATGGTAGGGTGAAGGAACCTTGGATGACAAGAGATGTGGAACAGCTAGTCAAGAGGAAGAAGGAAGCTTACTTAAGGTTGAGGAAGCAAGGATCAGACAGGGCTCGAGAGGGTTACAAGGTAGCCAGGAAGGAACTGAAGAATGGACTTAGGAGAGCTAGAAGGGCACATGAAAAAGTCTTGGCGGGTAGGATTAAGGAAAATCCCAAGGCGTTCTACACATGTGAGGAACAAGAGGATGGCCAGAGTGAGGGTAGGGCCGATCAGGGATAGTGGAGGGAACTTGTGCCTGGAGTCGGAGGAGGTAGGGGAGGTCCTAGATGAATACTTTGCTTCAGTATTCACTAGTGAGAGGGACCTTGTCGTTTGTGAGGGCAGCGTGAAACAGGCTGATATGCTCGAACAGGTTGATGTTAAGAAGGAGGATGTGCTGGAAATTTTGAAAGACATGAGGATAGATAAGTCCCCGGGGCCTGACGGGATATACCCAAGGATATTAAGGGAAGCGAGGGAAGAGATTGCCGCGCCTTTGGCGATGATCTTTGCGTCCTCACTGTCCACTGGAGTAGTACCAGATGATTGGAGGGTGGCAAATGTTATTCCCTTGTTCAAGAAAGGGAATAGGGATAACCCTGGGAATTATAGACCAGTCAGTCTTACGTCGGTGGTGGGCAAATTATTGGAGAGGATTCTGAGAGACAGGATCTATGATTATTTGGAAAAGCATAGTTTGATTAGAGATAGTCAGCATGGCTTTGTGAGGGGCAGGTCATGCCTCACAAGCCTTATTGAATTCTTTGAGGATGTGACAAAACACATTGATGAAGGAAGAGCAGTGGATGTGGTGTATATGGATTTTAGCAAGGTGTTTAATAAAGTTCCCCATGGTAGGCTCATTCAGAAAGTAAGGAGGCGTGGGATACAGGGAAATTTGCCTGTCTGGATACAGAATTGGCTGGCCCATAGAAGACAGAGGGTGGTAGTAGCTGGAAAGTATTCAGCCTGGAGCTCGGTGACCAGTGGTGTTCCGCAAGGATCTGTTCTGGGACCTCTGCTCTTTGTGATTTTTATAAATGACTTGGATGAGGAAGTAGAAGGCTGGGTTAGTAAGTTTGCCGATGACACAAAGGTTGCTGGAGTTGTGGATAGTGTGGAGGGCTGTTGTAGGTTGCAACGGGACATTGACAGGATGCAGAGCTGGGCTGAGAAGTGGCAGATGGAGTTCAACCTGGAAAAGTGTGAAGTGATTCATTTTGGAAGGTCGAATTTGAATGCAGAATACAGGCTTAAAGACAGGATTCTTGGCAGTGTGGAGGAACAGAGGGATCTTGGGGTCCACGTCCATAGATCCCTCAAAGTTGCCACCCAAGTTGATAGGGTTGTTAAGAAGGCGTATGGGGTGTTGGCTTTCATTAACAGGGGGATTGAGTTTAAAAGCAGCGAGGTTATGCTGCAGCTCTATAAAGCCCTGGTTCGACCACACTTGGAATATTGTGTTCAGTTCTGGTCGCCTCATTATAGGAAGGATGTGGAAGCTGTAGAGAGGGTGCAGAGGAGATTTACCAGGATGCTGCCTGGACTGGAGGGCATGTCTTATGAAGAAAGGTTGAGGGAGCTAGGGCTTTTCTCATTGGAGCGTAGAAGGATGAGAGGTGACTTGATAGAGGTGTACAAGATGATGAGAGGCATAGATAGAGTGGATAGCCAGAGACTTTTTCCCAGGGGGGAAAGGGCTATCACCAGGGGGCATAATTTTAAGGTGATTGGAGGAAGGTTTCGGGGAGATGTCAGAGGTAGGTTCTTTACACAGAGAGTGGTGGGTGCGTGGAATGCACTGCCAGCAGTGGTAGTAGAAGCAGATACATTAGGGACATTTAAGCGACTCTTGGATAGGTACATGGATGATGGTAGAATGAAGGGTATGTAGGTAGTTTGATCTTAGAGTAGGTTAAAGGGTCGGCACAACATTGTGGGCCGAAGGGCCTGTACTGTGCTGTACTGTTCTATGTTCTATTCCTTCTTGTCCTTTTTGACCAGTCTGCAGCCTTTGACATGGTTTCCCACACCATCCTCCTCCAATGCCTTGCCAACGCTGTCAGCTGGGTGGGACTGCACTTGCCTCGTTCCATTCTTGTCTGTTCAGTTGTAGCAGTGATTCACCTGCAATGGCTTCTGTTCCTTCTTCCACATCATTACCTCTGCTGCTCCCCATGGATCTATCCTTGACCTCTCCTATTTCTCATCTGCATGCTACCCCTCAGCAACCTCATCCGAAAACACGGGATCAGTTTCCACATGTATGCTGGCAACACCCAGCTCTACCTCACCACTATCGCTCTTGACTTTTCTACTGACTCTAAATGATCAGACTGCTTGTCTGACATCCAGTACTGGATGAGCAGAAATTTCCTCCAACTAAATATTAGGAAGGCTGAAGCAATTACCTTTGTTCACTGCCACAAATACCAGTTCCTAGCCACAGTTAACTCCATTCCTTGCCCTGGCAACTGTCTGAGGCTGAACCAGACTGTTCACAACCTTGGTGTCGTATTGATCTTGAGATGAGCTTCCAACCACATATCCACACTATCACTAAAATTGCCTATTTCCACCTCTGTAAAATTGTTTGACTCTGTCCCTGTCTCAGCTCATCTGCTGCTGAAGCCCTCATCCATACCTTTGTTCCTCTAAACTTGACTATTTTAATGCACCCTTGACTGGTCTCCTACGTTCTACTCTGCATAAACTCAAGATCAGCCAAACCTCTGCTGCCCAAGTCCTAACTTGCACTATGTCTTGTTCACACATCACCAATGTTCCTGTGATGTTGTGCACATGAGCAGCTGTGCAACAGCTTGGGAGGTACCATTCAGACCTTGTTCCGGGTTAAAGACCACGCATGCCTGGCTATGCAAAAATGTTAAAGGTACCAACAGGCCATGCACAACAACAAAATTTTACAGGGAACATTGCCAATCACCCCTTTGCTCGCTGACTTACTTTGACTCATGGTTAAGCAACACCTTGATTTTAAACTTCTCATCCTTGTTTATAAATCCCTCCCTAAGTCTGTAATCTTCTCCAGCCCCACAACTCTCCAAGATATCTGTGCTTCTTTAAGTCTAGCTTCTTGAGCATCCCCAATTTTAATTGCTCCACCATTGGTGGCCACACCTTCAGCTGCCTTGGTCCTAAGCTCTAACTCCCTAAACCTTGCTGCCTCTCTTCCTCTCTTCCCTCCTTTAAGATGCTTCTTAAAGCTTTTGGTCATCTTCCCTAATAATCTCCTTATGGGGCTTGACATCAAATTTTGTTTGATAACTCTCCTGTGAACTGCCTTGGAACTTTTTCCTGCATTATAGATGCAATATAAATACAAGTTGTTGATGTTGATTGCTAGATCATGGGACACCACCTCAGTAGTATTGTCAAACTCCAAGACCCCTAACCCAGTTCTGACTAACCCCAGAGCCATTTTCTGGTGCTACCATAGTCTTGGACCATTCCAATGCATGACCAAGGATGAGGACCATTCCCCATTGCCACCGAACTTCAGACCTGCCCCAATGCATGGCTGAAACCCATTCCCCATCTCCAGTACTGCTAAATACATGAGGTCTGAAAAACTTATATACATATGAACTAGAAACTAGGAGCAGGAGTAGGCTATTCGGCCCCTCGAGCCTGCTCCACCATTCTATAAGATCATGGCTGATCTGTTTGTGGACTCGACTCCGCTTTCCCGCCTACTCTGATACCCTTTGACTCCCTTGTTTGTCAAGAATCTGTCTACCTCTGCCTTAAAAACATTCAATGACCCTGCCTCCACCACTCTCCGCAGAAGAGAGTTCCACAGACTCATGACACTCAGAGAAAACATTTCTCCTCATCTTTGTCTTAAATGGGAGACCCCTTATTTTTAAAGTGTGCCCCCTAGTTTTAGTTTCTCCCACAAGGGAAACATCCTTTCAACATCCACCCTGTCAAGTCCCTTCAGGATATTATATGTTTCAATAAAGTCACCTCTCATCCTTCTAAACTCCAATGAATGCCAGGAATCAGTCAAGTGAACCTTCTCTGAACTGCTTCCAATGCAATTATATCCTTTCTTAAGTAAGGAGACCAAAACTGTACACAATACTCGAGCTGTGGTCTCACCAATGCCCTGTACAACTGTTGCAAAACATCTCTACTTTTATATTCCATTCCCCTTGCAATAAACTACAACATTGCATTTGCTTTCTTAATCACTTGCTGTACCTGCATACGAACTTTTTGTGTTTCGTGTACTAGGACACCCAGATCCCTCTGCATCTCAAAGTTCTACAATCTCTCTGTGTTTAACTAATATATTGATTTTCTATTCTTCTGGCTAAAGTGGACAAGTTCACATTTTCCCACATTAAACGCCATCTGCCAAATCCTTGCCCACTCACTTAACCTATCTATATCCCTTTATAGACTTCTTCACAACTTAGTCTACCTTTCTTTGAGACATTAGCAAATTTAGCAACCATACATTCTGTCCCTTCATCAAAGTCATTGATATAGATAGGAAATAGTTGAGGCCCCAGCACTGATTCCTGTGGCACTCTACTAGTTACAGCTTTCCAACCTGAAAACGACCCATTTTTGCCGACTGTCTATTTCCTGTTAGCTAACCAATCTTCTACCCATGGTAATATGTTACCCCCTGCTTCATGAGCTTTTATTTTGTTCAGGAACCTTTGATGTGGCACCTTACAAAGATACAAAGAATAGTACAGCACAGGAACAGGCCATTCGGCCCTCCAATCCTGCGCCGATCTTGATGCCTGCCTAAAGTAAAACCTTCTGCACTTCCGGGGACCATATCCCTCTATTCCCATCCTATTCATGTATTTGTCAAGATGCCTCTTAAACATCATTATCGTACCTGCTTCCACCATCTCCCACGGCAGCAAGTTCCAGGCACTCACCACCCTCTGTGTAAAGAACTTGCCTCGCACATCTCCTCTAAACTTTGCCCCTCTCACCTTAAACCTATGTCCCCTAGTAACTGACTCTTCCACCCTGGGAAAAAGCTTCTGACTATCCACTCTGTCCATGCCGCTCATAACTTTGTAAACCTCTATCATGTCACCCCTCCACCTCCGTCGTTCCAGTGAAAACAATCCGAGTTTATCCAACCTCTCCTCATAGCCAATGCCCTCCAGACCAGGCAACATCCTGGTAAACCTCTTCTGTACCCTCTCCAAAGCCTCCACGTCCTTCTGGGAGTGTGGTGACCAGAATTGCACGCAATATTCTAAATGTGGCCTAACAAAAGTTCTCTACAGCTGCAGCATGACTTGCCAATTTTTATACTCTATGCCCTGACCGATGAAGGCAAGCATGCCGTATGCCTTCTTGACTGCCTTATCCACCTGCGTTGCCACTTTCAGTGACCTGTGGACCTGTACGCCCAGATCTCTCTGTCTGTCAATACTCCTAAGGGATCTGCCATTTACTGTATACTTCCCACCTGCATTAGATCTTCCAAAATGCATTACCTCACATTTGTCCGGATTAAACTCCATCTGCCATTTCTCTGCCCAAGTCTCCAACCGATCTATATCCTGCTGTATCCTCTGACAATCCTCATCACTATCCGCAACTCCACCAACATTTGTGTCGTCCGCAAACTTACTAATCAGACCAGCTACATTTTCCTCCAAATCATTTATATATACTACAAAGAGCAAAGGTCCCAGCACTGATCCCTGCGGAACACCACTAGTCACATCCCTCCATTTAGAAAAGCACCCTTCCACTGCTACCCTCTGTCTTCGATGACCGAGCCAGTTGTGTATCCATCTTGCCAGCTCACCTCTGATCCCGTGTGACTTCAACTTTTGTACCAGTCTGCCATGAGGGACCTTGTCAAAGGCTTTACTGAAGTCCATATAGACAACATCCACTGCCCTTCCTTCATCAATCATCTTTGTCACTTCCTCAAAAAACTCAATCAAATTAGTGAGACACGACCTCCCCTTCACAAAACCATGCTGCCTCTCGCTAATAAGTCCATTTGTTTCCAAATGGGAGTAAATCCTGTCCCGAAGAATCCTCTCTAATAATTTCCCTAAAACTGACGTAAGGCTCACCGGCCTATAATTTCCTGGATTATCCTTGCTACCCTTCTTAAACAAAGGAACAACATTGGCTATTCTCCAGTCCTCTGGGACCTCACCTGTAGCCAATGAGGATGCAAAGATTTCTGTCAAGACCCCAGCAATTTCTTCCCTTGCCTCCCTCAGTATTCTGGGGTAGATCCCATCAGGCCCTGGGGACTTATCTACCTTAATGCTTTGCAAGACACCCAACACCTCCTCCTTTTTGATAATGAGATGACTGAGACTATCTACACTCCCTTCCCTTGGCTCATCATCCACCAAGTCCTTCTCTTTGGTGAATGCTGATGCAAAGTATTCATTTAGTACCTCGCCCATTTCCTCTGGCTCCACACATAGATTGCCTTCTCTGTCCTTGAGCGGGCCAACCCTTTCCCTAGTTACCCTCTTGCTCTTTATATATGTATAAAAAGCTTTGGGATTATCCTTAATCCTGT
Source organism: Heterodontus francisci (assembly GCF_036365525.1). NCBI lineage: Eukaryota > Metazoa > Chordata > Chondrichthyes > Heterodontiformes > Heterodontidae > Heterodontus > Heterodontus francisci. The sequence continues at coordinate 219,624,447 of NC_090371.1, forward strand.
TAGCCAATGACTTTTCATGACCCCTTTTAGCCCTCCTGACTCCTTGCTCAAGTTCCTTTCTACTGTCTTTATATTCCTCAAGGGATTCATCCGTTCCTAGCCTTCCAGCCCTTACGAATGCTTCCTTTTTCTTTTTGACTAGGCTCACAATAACCAAGGTTATCCAAGGTTCCCGAAACTTGCCAGACTTATCCTTCTTCCTCACAGGAGCATGCAGGTCCTGGATTCTAATCAACTGACATTTGAAAGACTCCCACATGTCAGATGTTAATTTACCCTCAAACAGCCGCCCCCAATCTAAATTCTTCAGTTCCTGCCTAATATTGTGATAATTAGCCTTCCCCCAATTTAGCACCTTCACCCGAGGACTACTCTTATCCTTATCCACAAGTACCTTAAAACTTATGGAATTATGGTCACTGTTTCCGAAATGCTCCCCTACTGAAACTTCGACCACCTGGCCAGGCTCATTCCCCAATACCAGGTCCAGTATGGCCCCATCCCTAGTTGGACTATCTACATATTGTTTCAAGAAGACCTCCTGGATGCTGCTTACAAATCTGCCCCATCTAAGCCCCTCGCACTAAGTGAGTCCCAGTCAATATAGGGGAAGTTAAAATCACCCTCCACTACAACCCTGTTACCTTTACATCTTTCCAAAATCTGTCTACATATCTGCTCCTCTACCTCCCGCTGGCTGTTGGGAGGCCTGTAGTAAACCCCCAACATCGTGACTGCACCCTTCCTATTCCTGAGCTCCACCCATATTGCCTCGCTGCATGACCCCTCCGAGGTATCCTCCCGCAGTACAGCTGTGATATTCTCCTTAACAAGTAATGCAACTCCCCCACCCCTTTTACATCCCCCTCTATCCCGCCTGAAGCTTCTAAATCCTGGAACATTTAGCTGCCAATCCTGTCCTTCCCTCAACCAAGTCTCTGTAATAGCAACAACATCATATTTCCAAGTACTAATCCAAGCTCTAAGTTCATCTGCCTTACCTGTTATACTTCTCACCTTGTAAAAAGCCTTCTGGAAATCCAAGTATACCAGATCCACACGTTCCCCTTTATCCACGTTGCTTGTTACTTCCGCAAAGAACTTTAATTTATTAGTCAAACACGATTTCCCTTTCACAAAACCTGTAGCTGAAATCTCCCAGCTTATATGCTGGGACCATGCTCGATAGTGCTGAAGCGTGGAATCAGGGGGTTGATACCTCATTTACGTCACTCTGGCAGGTGCCTGCCACTACAGGCACATGTCGGGCGCCTGCCAGCCCCATGCTATCAGAAACTCTGCCTTTGGTTGTCACCTGGTGGGAGGGGGAGGAGTGCCTTAGCTCCACCCCACCCCATCCCCCCACAACTGAAGAAACGCTCTCTCCATGCCTTTACTAAGGAGATGCTGCTAATCATTTTTTAAATACCTTTAACTCTGGCGGTCCAGGCAGCTTCCTTGACAGTAGCCCCCCAGTAAGCTTATTTGTGCCATTCTAGAGTTCCGTATGCCTCATTTCACTGGCTTTACTGGCCTCCACCTTCTACTGGATTCCAATAAGGTTGGAGATGTAGAATGAGTCCTCGCCCCTGCATCCATGTCATTTGCACTACTGGCTCTGTTAGGGGCTAATGGAGGCTCCACCCTTCACATGGCCAGCCAGAATAGGCCAGTGCAGCCCATGAACTGGTGTATTCAAGTCCGGCCTAATCCTGAGCCGTTCTGTTGTTTCAATGAGAGTTGATCGGAATGGCATGTATGTCTAGCCCCTAAATATCTGTCATCAATTGTTGCACCCTGCATATCACTTTGCTGTGTATTCTCAGCTTTTAAGTTGGTAAGGGATAAAAATTAAATGCATCGGTAAAGAAATATATGCTTAAATATAAATGCCACATTTAGTTTTGACAGAATAATCGATAGAGTTGTGAAATTCAATCCCCATAGTGCCATTACAAAGCCCAGAATACATATAAAAAACTGAAATTTCTTGTTCACTCACTGTGGCTTTGATAGATCTAACATGGCTTAAATAACCTTATTGTAAAATATCAAATCATCTAACTCACCATGAGCAATGCTGCAGGAGATCTGTTCATCATTTCAGTGGCATCTTCCCATCTGGGCAGGATTAACATTGTTTTTGTTCTAGAAATTATCAAAGAAAAGTAAGTTAAATTCTGGTCACATATTTAAATGTAAACGCAGTTATCCCTATTCAAATTAGCCTGTAGGATAACATAGGCACCACTTTTTATCATTACTATCTTGCCATAAAGCACCGACTGGGTTGTGTGCAGAGAGGAAAATCAAGCAGAGAAGTTAACCACCCATAACAGAGCCCACCTGATTTGCTTCTTCCCAGTTAAATCAATGGAAGGAAAATGCAGCAACTCTGCTCCTTGATTGTAAACTTGCCTGTTCAATTTTCCCCAATCTGCTCTGGTGATAAAGATGAACATTGCCCTCCATTCAGTTTTTCAAGGATTGCAGTATTAGCAATGGAACAATGGTAGTAAACTGAAGAAATCATTTCCATGTGTGCCTAAATGCCACACATTGATATGGCAGTAGACTCTATTGAATTGTTATAATACACCATTAGACCCAGTTATCTGATCACATTGGAACCTACAACAGACCAAGCATCATTAGATTATGCTGTAATAATTGTAAGTATTATATCAGTTTATTAGTTTTCATGTAGACTTTAGTATTTTCCTGTTATCCATCATGAGTCTTGGGGTATTCTGCTAAAATTATGTTGTTTGAAAATGAGATTTTCAAGCTGAGTAGGTTCTCAGATTCAGTTTTTATTAATAGAATTATTTTGCATTTCGAGTTTCTTGCTTTCACTTGTCGTTAGCACTATTCCATTATTGTTCATGTAAAATGCATTCTCTTTCAGATTTTGCTTTCTCTCAAGCACTGTCGTTATTATATTAATCTTGGTGACAAGACGCAAGCATTAAATACTTCATAGTCATTCAGATACAGTTTTCATAAAAACCAATGTTCTTTTTGAAAATGTAATTAATTTATCCAAGATGATGGTGGTTAAAGTTATTCATAATAGTGATAATTTCACTTTAATAGAACATTTAGAAAACAATAATTAACAGAATTGTACATTTAAGTAAGAAATTAGTGAATAACAAGACGATGGTTTTAAAATGTTTTGCCATGATTTCTAATTTCTTTTATCAATCTAAATTTGCAAATCTCTCAGCCTTATCAGTTGACCTTTGCAGAGTCTACTAATTAAGCTGCACAATCAACAGTATTGGTGGCACTGCCGAGACTGCAGAGCTGCCACTGCTCTGATTGGACTGGCAATTCAGAGTGACAGGCCTCATAATTGGCCGCCGCCAGTAAAATTGTCCCCCTGGTCATACCATTCACCTGCGTGAGCTTAGAGCTGCATTTGGTCCCGATGTCGGAACCCATGGTGTGCCGGTAATATTCTAGCCACAGTGTTCAAGGAGGACTTTTGAGACACATCACCATCAGGAGAATTTCTGGCACTCTTTGTCAATACTTCACCAACACTGCATCAACATTTTTCCTGGAAATTCTCTCAGGACCTCACCTAAAAAGCATGAGTGCTGTGCTACTCTACCTATTGAACACTTTATGGGAGTCACCAGGCAAAAGGAAATGCTTGGTCACAGACATCTTGCAAGGGATCCCCCTTGGTCTGTATGGTGAAGGATGTTAGTCCAGGCAGTATTGTGGTGCACATTTAAGAAGGTGAGGTCATGGTTTTGATGTACAACAGTGTAAGCGAAATTATATAACCTACCTTGTGACTTCTGCTCTAAAATTGGGATTTCATCCGGGCGACAGGGGTCTCGACCTCTGGCGAAAGCGTGAGCGAGACCCCTGCTTTGCGCCTTTATTGGGAGGCCCACTGAATCAAGTGCCAATTAGGCACTTAATTGGACAGCGGTGTGCCTTCCACAGGATTAAGGACTCCGGAGATGGAAATCCCGCCTATGAGAGCTGCCACCATCAGAGGCTAGCGGCTCTTTAACCAAGCAGTGTCACTGTAGAGGCGGTGGCTGCTGGTGGTGGCTCTTAGTGGGCCCCTCCTTCCTGAAGTCAAGTAAGTTGTTCAAACACTAAGTACCTTTGAATGAGGGACACCAACCCACCCCCCAGAGCCGGCAAGCATCCTGTACTGCTTTTCTTGCCATGCTCCACGTGTGGTGATAGGACCACCTGCCGCTGGTCTAATTCTGGCGGCGGTGGGATGAGGTCCTTAATTGGGCATTAAATGCCTCAGGTAGTTAAAGGCCTCAGGGGAGGCGGTAGCATAAAGGTATTGACACTGGATTAGTTACCCAGAGACCCAAGATCTCTGGGGACATGGGTTCGAATCCCATCACAGCAGAATGTGGAATTTGAATTCAATTAATAAATCTGGAATTAAAAGCTAATCTAATGATGGCCATGAAACCATTGTTGATTGTTGTAAAAACCCATCTGCTTCACTAATGTCCTTTCGTGAAGGAAATCAGCTGTACTTACCTGGTCTGGCCTACATGTGACTCCAGACCCACAGCAATGTGGTTGACTCTTAAATACCCTCTGAAATGGCCGAGCAAACCACTCAGTTGTATCAAATTGCTACAAAGTCACTAAGGAATGAAACCAGACGGACCACCCGGCATCGACCTGGGTACCGGAAACAACAACGGCAAACCCAGCCCTGTCGACCCTGCAAAATCCTCCTTACTAACATCTGGAGGCTTGTGCCAAAGTTGGGAGAGCTGTCCCACAGACTAGTCAAGAGTGGCCTGACATAGTCATACTCACAGAATCATAACTTACAGACAATGTCCCAGACACTGCCAGCACCATCCTGTCCTGTCCCACCGGCAGGACAGACGCAGCAGAGGTGGCGGCACAGTGGTATACAGTCGGGAGGGAGTTGCCCTGCAAGTCTTCAACATCGACTCTGGACCCTATGAAGTCTCATGGCATCAGGTCAAACATGGGAAAGGAAACCTCCTGCTGCTTACCACCTACCGCCCTCCCTCAGCTGATGAATCAGTACTCCTCCATGTCAAACACCACTTGGAGGAAGCACTAAGGGTGGCAAGGGTTTTATTCATTTATTCATGGGATGTGCGCGTCGCTTGCCAGGCCAGCATTTATTGCCCATCCCTAATTGCCCTTGAGAAGGTGGTGGTGAGCTGCCTTCTTGAACCGCTGCAGTCCATTTGGGGTAGGTATACCCACAGTGCTGTTAGGAAGGGGGTTCCAGGATTTTGACCCAGCGACAGTGAAGGAACGGTGATCTCATTCCATGTCAGGATGGTGTGTGACTTGGAGGGGAACTTGCAGGTGGCGGTGTTCTCTTGCATTTGCTGCCCTTGTCCTTCTAGTTGGTAGAGGTCGCGGGTTTGGAAGGTGCTGTCTAAGGAGCCATGGTGCATTGCTGCAGTGCATCTTGTAGATGGTACACAAGATGCCACTGTATGTCAGTGGTGGAGGGAGTGAATGTTTGTAGCTGGGGTGCCAATCAAACGGGCTGCTTTGTCCTGGATTGTGTCGAGCATCTTGAGTGTTGTTGGAGCTGCACCCATCCAGGCAAGTGGAGAGTATTCCATCACACTCCTGACTTGTGCCTTGTAGATGGTGGACAGGCTTTGGGGAGTCAGGACGTGAGTTACTCACCACAGGATTCCTAGCCTCTGACCTGCTCTTGTAGCCACGGTATTTATATGGCTACTCCAGTTCAGTTTCTGGTCAATGGTAGCCCCTAGGATGTTGATAGTGGGGGATTCAGCGATGATAATGCCATTGAATGTCAAGGGGAGATGGTTAGATTCTCTCTCGTTGGAGATGGTCATTGCCTGGCACTTGTGTGGCGCAAATGTTACTTGCCAGTTATCAGCCTAAGCCTGGATATTGTCCAGTTCTTGCTGCATTTCTACACGGACTGCTTCAGTATCTGAGGAGTCGCGAATGGTGCTGAAAATTGTGCAATCATCAGGGAACATACCCACTTCTGACCTTATGATTGAAGGAAGGTCATTGATGAAGTAGCTGAAGATGGTTGGACCTAGGACACTACCCTGAGGAACTCCTGCAGTGATGTCCTGGAGCTCAGATGATTGACCTCCAACAACCACGACCATCTTCCTTTGTGTTAGGTATGACTCCAGCCAGCGGAGGGTTTTCCCCCTGATTCCCATTGACTTCAGTTTTGCTAGGGCTCCTTGATGCCAGACACGGTCAAATGCTGCCTTGATGTCAAGGTCAGTCACTCTCACCTCACCTCTTGAGTTCAGCACTTTTGTCCATGTTTGAACCAAGGCTGTAATGAGATCAGGAGCTGAGTGGCCCTGGCGGAACCCAAACTGAGCATCACTGAGCAGGTTATTGCTAAGCAAGTGCCACTTGATGGCACTGTTGATGACACCTTCCATCACTTTACTGATGATTGAGAGTAGGCTGATGGGGCGGTAATTGGCCGGGTTGGACTTGTCCTGCTTTTTGTGTACAGGACATACCTGGGCAATTTTCCACATTGCTGGGTAGATGCCAGTGTTGTAGCTGGACTGGAACAGCTTGGCTAGAGGCGCGGCAAGTTCTGGAGCACTCTTCAGTATTATTGCCGGAATATTGTCAGGGCCCATAACTTTTGCAGTATCCAGTGCCTTCAATCGTTTCTTGATATCATGCGGAGTGAATCGAATTGGCTGAAGTCTGGCATCTGTGATGCTGGGGACTTCAGGAAGAGGCCGAGATGGATCATCAACTCGGCACTTCTGACTGAAGATTGTTGCAAATGCTTCAGCCTTATCTTTCGCACTGATGTGCTGGGCTCCCCCATCATTGAGGATGGGGATATTTGTGGTGCCACCTCCTCCAGTTAGTTGTTTAATTGTCCACCACCATTCACGGCTGGATGTGGCAGGACTGCAGAGCTTAGATCTGATCCGTTGGTTATGGGATCGCTTAGCTCTGTCTATCGCATGCTGCTTAAGCAGTTTGGCACGCAGAGAGTCCTGTGTTGTAGCTTCACCAGGTTGACATCTCATTTTGAGGTATGTCTGGTGCTGCTCCTGGCATACCCTCCTGCACTCTTCATTGAACCATGGTTGGTCTCCTGGCTTGATGGTAATGGTAGAGTGGGGGATATGCTGGGCCATGAGGTTACAGATTGTGGTTGAGTACAATTCTGCTGCTGCTGATGGCCCACAGCGCCTCATGAATTCCCAGTTTTGCATTGCTAGATCTGTTCAAAATCTATCCCATTTAGCACAGTGGTAGTGTCACACAACACGATGGAGGGTATCCTCAATGTGAAGGCGGGACTTCGACTCCACAAGAGCTGTGCGGTGGTTACTCCTACCAATGCTATCATGGACAGATGAACGTGCGGCAGGCAGATTGGTGAGGATGAGGTCAAGTATGTTTTCCCCTCTTGTTGGTTCCCTCACCATCTGCCGCAGACCCAGTCTAGCAGCTATGTCCTTTAGGACTCGGCCAGCTAGTTCAGTAGTGGTGCTACCGAGCCACTCTTGGTGATGGACATTGAAGTCCCCCACCCAGAGTACATTTTGTGCCCTTGCTACCCTCAGTGCTTCCTCCAAGTGGTGTTCAACATGGAGGAGTACTGAGTCATCAGCTGAGGGAGGGCGGTAGGTGGTACTCAGCAGGAGGTTTCCTTGCCCATGTTTGATCTGATGCCATGAGACTTCATGGGGTCCAGAGTCGATGTTGAGGACTCCCAGGGCAACTCCCTCCCAACTGTATACCACTGTGCCACCACCTCTTGTGGGTCTGTCCTGCCGGTGGGACAGGACATACCCTGGGATGGTGAAGGCAGTGTCTGGCACATTGTCTGTCAGGTATGATTCCGTGAGTATGACTATGTCAGGCTGTTGCTTGACTAGTCTGTTGGACAGCTCTCCCAACTTTGGCACAGTCTCCCAGACATTAGTAAAGAGGACTTTGCAGGGTCGACAGGACTGAATGTACTCTGGGTGGGGGACCTCAGTGTCCATCACCAAGAGTATCTCGATAGCACCATTACTGACCGAGCTGGCCGAGTCCTAAAGGACATAGTTGCTAGACTGGGTCTGCAGAAGGTAGTGAGGGAACCAACAAGTGGGAAAAACATACTTGACCTTATCCTCACCAATCGGCCTGTCGCAGATGCATATATCCATGATAGTATTGCTAGGAGTCACCACCGCACAGTCCTTGTGGAGACGAAGTCAGGTCTTTACGTTGAGGATACCCTCCATCGTATTGTGTGGCATGACCACCATGCTAAATGGGATAGATTTCGAACAGATCTAGCAACGCAAAGCTGAGCATCCATTAGGCGCTGTGGGCCATCAGCAGCAGCAGCATTTTACTCAACCACAATCTGTAACCTCATGGCCCGGCATTTCCCCCACTCTACCATCAAGCTTGGGGATCAACCCTGGTTCAATGAAGAGTGCAGGAGGGCATGCCAGGAGCAGCACCAGACATACCTCAAAATGAGGGGTCAATCTGATGAAGCTACAATCCAGGACTACTTGCATGCCAAACACCGTAAGTAGCATGCAATAGACAGAGCTAAGCGATCCTTCAACCAACGGACCAGATCTCAGATCTGCAGTCCTGCCACATCCAGTCGTGAATGGTGGTGGACAATTAAACAACTGACTGGAGGAGGTGGCTCCACAAATATCCCTATCCTCAATGATGGGAGAGCCCAGCACATCAGTGCGAAAGAAAGGGCTGAAGTATTTGCAACAATCGTCAGCCAGAAATCCATCTTGGTCTCCTCCTTAAGTCCCCAGCATCACAGATGCCAGTCTTCGGCTAATCTGATTCACTCCACATGATATCAAGGAACGACTGAAGGCACTGGATACTGCAAAGGCCCTAACAACATTCTGGCAATAGTACTGAAGACCTGTGCTCCAGAACTTGCCGCGCCCCTAGCCAAGCTGCTCCACTACAGCTACAACACTGGCATCTACCCAGCAATGTCGAATATTGCCCAAGTATGTCCCGTACACAAAAAGCAGGACAAATCCAACCTGGCCAATTACCCCCCAGCAGTCTACTCTCGATGATCAGTAAAGTGATGGAAGGGGTCATCGACATTGCTATCAAGCAACAATTGCTCGACAATAACCTGCTCAGTGACACTCAGTTTGGATTTCACCAGGGCCCCTCATCTCCTGGCCTCATTACAGCCTTGGTTCAAACGTGGACAAAAGAGCTGAACTCCAAAGGTGGGGTGAGAGTAACTGCCCTTGACATCAAGGCAGCATTTGACCGAGTCTGGCATCAAGGAGCCCTAGCAAAACTGGAGTCAATGGGAATCAGGAGGAAAACTCTCCACTGGTTGGAATCATACTTAGCGCAAAGGAAGATGGTTGTGGTTCTTGGAGGACATCACTGCAAGAGTTCCTCAGGGTATTGTCCTAGGCCCAACCATCTTCAGCTGCTTCATCAATGACCTTCCTTCAATCACAAGGTCAGAAGTGGGGATGTTCCCTGATGATTGCACAATGTTCAGCACTGTTCGTGACTCCTCAGATACTGAAGCAGTCCGTGTAGAAATGCAGCAAGAACTGGACAATATCCAGGCTTGGGCTGATAAGTGGCAAGTAATATATGCGCCACACAAGTGCCAGGCAATGACTATCTGAAACAAGAGAGAATCTAACCATCTCCTCTTGACATTCAATGGCATTACGATCACTGAATCCCCCACTATCAACATCCTGGCTGTTATCATTGTCCATAAACGGAACTGGATTAGCCATATAAACACCATGGCTACAAGAGCAGGTCAGAGGCTGGGAATCATGCGGTGAATAACTCACCTCCTGACTCCCCAAAGCTTGCCCACCATCTACAAGGCACAAGTCAGGAGTGTGATGGAATACTCTCCACTTGCCTGAATGTGTGCAACTCCACAAACACTCAAGATGCTCGACATCTTCCAGGACAAAGTAGCCCGCTTGACTGGCATCCCATCCACCACCTTCATCATTCACTTTCTCCACCAGCAGCTCACAGTGGCAACAGTGTGTATCATCTACAAGATGCACTGCAGCAACTCATCAAGGCTCCTTAGACAGGACCCTCCAAACCTGCAATCTCTACCACTTAGAAGGACAAGGGCAGCAGATGCATGTGAACACCACCACCTGCAATTTCCCCTCCAAGCCTCAGACCATCCTGACTTGGAACTATATCGCTGTTCCTTCACTGTCGCTGGGCCAAAATCCTGGAACTCCCTTCCTAACCGCACTGTGGGTGTACCTACCCCACATGGACTGCAGCAGTTCAAGAAGGTGACTCACCACCACCTTCTCAAGGGAAATTAGGGATGGGCAATTAATGCTGTCCTAGCCAGCAATGCCCACATCCCATGAAAAAATAAAATAATAATTGGCGGCGTTGCAGGAAGTTTGACAGGCCTTGCCACCCCAGACTTATTTTCGGCAGAGGTGGGAAAGTGTTAGGGCCCCCCCACTCGCAACAATCCCACCCGATTACATGCTCTCCCCACCTCCAAACAAGCTGCAGGTAGAACATAAAACTCCCCATTGCATCGCTCCCCCACCCCGCTGCCATGTGAGAGTCTGTAGAGAGTAATCATCTGGACCAGACCTGTGTGAGATGGAAGATTCATCCCTCTCTTCTAAAAAACCTTTCTTTGATTAGTTTCAGAGGGCCTCTTATCTCATGTCCATAAACCAATTCAAAAGGACTAAAACAGGTAGACTCATTTTGTGAATCCCTGGTGGCAAACAAAAGAAATTCCAGCCCTTTGTCCCAATCATGGGGATATTCATGACACTATGCCCTAATCATTGTTTTGAGGGTCTGATGGAACCGTTCTAAAGCACCTTGTGTTTGTGGGTGGTATGCTGAGGACTTTAATTGTGTTTTCCCAGATTACTCATAACTTCTTGAAAAATTTTAGGCAAAAAATTGGAACCTTAATCCGATCGGATCTCAATTGGTAATCTATATCTCGTGAAGAACTAGGTTAACTTCTCTATCACTACCTTAGAATTTGGATGTCTCCTGTGTCCCCAAGTATAACTTTAGGTTTACCTGCCTCACTTGAGAGATAAGGAGTTACTTTTTTTTTTGACAAGAATTTCCTATAACTCTCAGGTATCTTGTTCACGTTCCCCGTACTCACAGCAGTTCTTGTACTTGGCCTTACAGCTGCAGTCAGAGCTATTGCCTGATCTGTCATACTCTCAATCAAGGCCTCTTTCTCTGCATTGACTTTGTGTACCTCACTAAGTCCCATTCTGCAAGAAGTTGTTCCACCATGTGTCAATGGAAACACTTCGGCTTAAAGACCTCACTTCCACCCTCAGCATCTTCCTTTCTGGCCTGAGGAGGAGATCTCGGCATGTGCCTCTTCTTGTCCCCGGCTATGTGCCTTCCTTTCACCTTCCTGCCTTCTACCCTTCTCGGGTTTGTGGGGTTGAGGGAAAAAGTGTTTGGGCTTTTAAACAAGCTCATAATCATCAGCGATTTCCGCTGCCTGCCTGGCTGTTGTAACCTTTTGGTTCTCCACGTGGGTGCTGACTAACAGAGGCAGTGAACTTTTAAATTCTTCCAGGAGAATTATTTCCCTAAAGTTCTCATACTGTCTACCATTAGTGCTCGCATCCAACAATTAAAGATAATTTGCTTTACCCTCTCAAATTCTATATAAGTCTTCCCAGGCTGTTTCCGAAGGTTCCGAAATTTCTGTCTGTATGCTTCAGGAACGAACTCATAAGCAGCGAGAATAGCCTTTTTTGCCATCTCATAATCTGCAGAAGCCTCCTCAGAAAGCATGGCATAAACTTCATGAGCTCTTCCAATCAACCTGCTTTGCATGAGCAGTGTCCAGTTTACTTTCGACCACCTCATCTGTTTGTCTATCTTTTCAAAAGAAATTTAAAATGCCTCTATGTCTCTTTCCTCAAAATTGGGGAGGGGTTGTATAATTTAAACAGCTCTCCACTGGAGAGTCACGTCTTTCCCCACCCAAATTTTTTTTTCCAATTCCAGCCTTCTAATTTGGTGTTCCCCTTCACTCTCCTTTTCCTTTCTTTCTCTTGCCCTTTCTCTCTCCTGCCACTCTGCTTGCTCCCTTTGAAATGCTCTCTAGACCCCATATCTCTCTGCTCTGTCACAGTCCCTGGCTTCTCACCATTTAGAAAGCACTCTGATCTATCTTTCTTAGGTCTAATGTGGATGAACTCCATCTGCCACAGTTTTGCCCACTTAATTAATCTTTGCAACACTATGTTGCCATCTACATTACTTATTGTGCCACCTAACTTGCTGTCATCAGTAAACTTGGACATACTACTCTCATTCCATCATCTAAATCATTGCTAAATATGGTGAAAAGCTGAGATCCCATTACAGATCCCTGTAGGACACCACCAGTCACATCCTGCCAATTTGAGTACACACTCATTGTCCCTGCTCTCTGTCTTCTACCTTTAACCAATTTTCATCCAAGTCAATAGATTACCTCTAATTTCATGTGCTTTCATTTTTGTTAACTGTCTCTTATGTGGAATCTTGTCAATGCCTTTGACATATAAATAACATCCATAGACACTCCATATCCACCACGTTTGTTACCTCCTCAAAAATTGCAACTAAGATCATTAGACATGACTTACTCTTACGAATCCATGCTGGTCCCTCTGGCCAGGTCATACTTGTCTAAATGTTCAGTCACTCTATCCCTGACAATAGATTCTAGTAATTTTCCCACAACTGATGTTAGACTAATAGACCTTTAATTTCCTAGTTTATCTCTCCTACTCTTTTTCACTAAGGAGTTGGTATTGGCAGTTTTTCATTCCAAAGGAACAATTTCTGAATTAAGAGAACATTGGAAAATTATGACTAATACATCTACAATTTCCTAAACTACTTATTTTAATACTCTGGGGTGGAAACCATCAGCTCTTGGAGATTTGTCTATCTTTAATCTCATTAGTTTCGCTATCACCATTTTTAAACTTATATTTAATCTAGTTAGTTATGCCTCTTAATATACTTGTTCTTTATCCTGTTAAGACCAATTCAAAGTAATTATTTAGTAAGTCTGTGATTTCCTGATTTCCAATTACGTTATCATCTGCACCTGTCACTAAAGGACCCACGTCACTCTTAGCCACCCTCTTTCTCTTAATATATTTGTAAAAAATTTTAGGGATCTAATGAATGAGAGTACATGCTGTGAAGTTCCGGCAACAGCAGCTGCTGCAGGCCCTGCTTCTTGGCTTTGCAGCACATCTAGACGATGAGGGAAAGAGAAGTTTGAATGGTTTCCCGATGAGGAGACCTCAAATATCATTTTCAGTAGAAGGAATGATGAGGGTTTCATGATTTGGATCACTGACAATTGATGAAGGGTGCAATAAGAAGAGAAGCAGAATATCACAGTGGAGTACAAAGAAGACAGTAACAGCAATAGTGATAGGAGTTTCGATAGTTAGGGAATAGACAGGCATTTCTGCGGCTGCAGATATGAATCCAGGATGGTATGTTGCCTTCCTGGTGCCAGGCTCAAGGATGTTACTGAACAGCTGCAGAGCACTCTGAGCGGGGAGGGTGAACAGCCAGCGGTCGTGGTCCACATTGGGACCAATGACATAGGCAGAAAGAGGGATATGCAACTGCAGTCAGAATTTAGGGAACTAAGTAGGAAATTAACAAGAAAAACTCAAAAATAATAAACTCCGGATTACTCCCGGTACCACACGCAAGTGAGTATAGAAATAGGAGGATAAAGCAGATGAATGCGTGGCTGGAAACATGGTGCAGGAGGGTGGGCTTTAGATTCCTGGGACATTGTGACCAGCAGTGGGAAGATGGGATCTGTACAGGCTGGAGAAGTCACATCTAAACAGAGCTGGGCGAATTATCTTGCCGGGTGATTTGCGAGTGCGATTGGCAAGGGTTTAAACTAACTTGGCAGGGGTGTGGGAAACAGAAAGTAATATCAGAGAGGAATACCAAGGTGCATAGAATACTGGGAGAGGCAGATAATTCTACAGTCAGAAATAGTAAGTTATTAGGTGGTTTCAGAGTAAGGGAGAAAATAATACATTCTAGATTAGGATTACTGTACATGTGTGTGAATGCGCGAAATGTGGTAAATAAGATTGTTGAGTTACAGGTGCAGATTGCCATGAGAAATAATGGAGACCTGGCTTAAAGAAGGGCAGGATTGGGTATTAAATATTCCTGGATACTAGGTGTTCAGGAAAGACAGGAAAGGCAGGAAAGTGGGTGGGTGGCGGTATAGCTTAAGGAGAACATTGCAGCGCTGGAGAGAGTGGATGTTCCAGAGGAGTCAAGGACAGAATCTATTTGGCTAATGCTAGGGAACAAAAAGAGGTGCAATTACATTGCTCGGTGTAGTCTACAGGCCAACAACTAGTGGGAAAGTTGTCGCAGAACAAAATTTTGCAAAGAAATTACGGAGAGGTGAAAGAATTATATAGTAGTTATAATGGGGGACTTTAATTATCCGAATATAGAGGAGATAGTAGTAGTGTAAAGGACAGAGAGGAGCAAGAGTTCCTACAGTGTGTTCTGGAAAATATTCTACAGCAGTATGTTTCCAGTCCAATGAAAAAGGATGCACTGCTAGACCTGGTTCTTGGGAATGAGGTGGGCCAAGTGGATCAAGTGTCAGTAGGGGAACATTTAGGGGACAGTGATCATTGCATCATAAGGTTTAGGTTGGCCATGGAAAAGGACAAGGAACAACCATAGTAAGAATAATTAACTGGGGGAAAATGAACTTCAATGGGATAAGAATGGATCTGACCCAGATTAATTAGAATCAAAAGTTGGCAGGGAAAACGGTAACTGAAAAATGGGTTGCCTTTAAAGAAGAGATAGTTCAGGCACAGTCGAGGTATATTCCTACAAAGGGCAAAGGTAGAGCAAACAAATCCAGAACTCCCTGGGTACCAAAAGAGATAGAGATTAAGATGAAGAAGAAAAGTGTGTTGATGACAGATGTCAGGTGATAATACAACTGTGAACCATAGAATATAAAAGGTAATATAGAAGGTTCAGAGGGAAGTGAAAATGCAAACAAGAGAAGCAAAGAGAGAGTATAAAAACAGACTGGAGCTAACATAAAAGGGAATCCAAAAGTCTTCTATAGGTATATAAATAGTAAAGGGGTGGTATAAAGAGGAGAAGGGCCAATTAGGGATAAAAAAAGGGGAATTTATGCATGGAGAGGGCATGGCTGAGGTATTAAATGAATACTTTGTATCTGCCTTTACCAAGGCAGAAGATGCTGCACAGGTCATAGTGAAACAGGAGGTAATTCAGACACTTGAAGGGTTTAAAATTGATTAGGAGAGGTATTGGATAGGCTGTCTGTACTTAAAGCTAATAGACACCAAGAACAGATGAGATGTTTTTAGTTTTAGAGATACAGCACTGAAACAGGCCCTTCGGCCCACCGAGTCTGTGCCGACCATCAACCACCCATTTATACTAATCCTGCACTAATCCCATATCCCTACCACATCCCCACCTGTCACTATATTTCCCTACCACCTACCTATACTAGGGGCAATCTATAATGGCCAATTAACCTATCAACCTGCAAGTCTTTGGCATGTGGGAGGAAACCGGAGCACCCGGAGGAAACCCACGCAGACACAGGGAGAACTTGCAAACTCCACACAGGCAGTACCCAGAATTGAACCCGGGTCGCTGGAGCTGTGAGGCTGCGGTGCTAGCCACTGTGCCGCCCTCAGTATTCAAGAATACTGAGGGAAGTGAGAGTGGAAATTGCGGAGGCACTGGCCATAATTTTCCAGTTTTCCTTAGACTCAGGGGTGGTGCCAAAGGACTGGAGAATTGAAAATGTTACACATTAGTTCAAAAACGGATGTAAAGATAAGCCCAGCATCTACAGGCCAGTCAGTTTAATCCCGGTGGTGGGGAAGCTTCTGGAAACGATAATTTGTGACAAAATTAATAGTCACTTGGGTAAATGCCAGTTAATTAGGGAAAGTCAGCACGGATTTGTTAAAGGCCAATCGTGTTTAACTAACTTGATGGAGTTTTTTTGAAGAGGTAACAGAGAGGGTTGCTAAGGGTAATGCTGTTAATATGGTGTACATGGACTTCTAAAAGACATTTGATAAAGTGCCGCACAACAGACTTGTGAGCAAAGTTATAGCTCATGGAATAAAAGGGACAGTAGCAACATTGATATGAAATTGGCTGAGTGACAGGAAACAGAGTAGTGGTTAATGGATATTTTTCAGACTGGAGGAAGGTTTGTGTTGAAGTTCCCCAGAAGTCAGTGTGCGAACTCTTGCTCTTCCTGATATATATTAATGACCTAGACCTTAGAGTACAAGGCACAATTTCAAAACATGAGGATGATACAAAACTTGGAAGCATTGTCAACTGTGAAAAGGGTAGTGTAGAACTTCAAAAGGACAAAGAGAAGTTGGTGGAATGGGTGGACAAATGGCGAATGAAATTTAATGCAGAAAAGTGTGAAGTGATTCATTTTGGTGGGAGGAACGCAGAGAGACAATATAAGATAAAGGGTACAACTCTAAAGTGTTTGCAGGGGCAGAGGGATATATGTACATAAATCATTGAAGGTAGCAGGGCAAGTTGAGAGAGCAGTTAATAAAGCATACAGCATCCTAGGTTTTATCAATAGGGGCATAGAATACAAAAGCGAGGAGGTCATGTTAAACTTGTATAGAACACTGGCTCGGCCTCAACAGGAGTATTGTGTCCACTTCTGGGCACTTTAGGAAAGATGTGAAGGCATTAGAGAAAGTGCAGAAAAATTCATGCAAATGGTTCCAGGAATGAGGAACTTTAGTTACGTAGATAGATTGGAAAAGTTGGGACTGTTTTCCTTGGAGAAGAGAAGGTTGAGAGAAAATTTGATAGAGGTATTCAAAATCAAGAGAGGTCTGAACAGATAGGCAAAACTGTTCTCATTGGTGGCAGGATCGAGAAGTCACAGATTTGAGGTAATTGGCAAATGAAGCAATGGCGACATGAGGAAAGATGTTTTCACACAATGAGTGGTTAGGATGTGGAATGCACTGCCTGAGAATGTGGTGGAGGCAGATTCAATCGAGGCATTCAAGAGGGAATTGGATTGTTTTCTGAAAAGGCCGAATATGCAAGGCTATGGGGAAAATGCGATGGAGTGAGTAGACATGAAGGGCTGAATGGCCTCCATCTGGGCTGTAACAATTCTGTGATCCTGTGATTTTGTGATCATGATGAACTCTGTGCTGAGACAGACCTTCCTAATTCTCCATCTAAACAGTTGATTCTCTCCTCCTCAGGATGTGCTCTTTCTCTTCATAGAAGTCTCAGGTCGTGGGCAGGAAGCTGTGGTTGAGTTCTTCCATCTGTCTTATCCTAGAAAATGAGAGCTAAAAGAGCCAAATAGATTCAGGAATCACGTCATGTAGTAAATCACAAGTGTTAGCATATAATCAACCAATGACATAATAGCAGAGGAAACCAACAAGTAATTATATTCTGTGCTAGGCTTTTGTTGGTTGAAGAAATCTAAGGAAGTCAGTCATCATCATCATATCATATAAAGGGAAAAGCTTATAATAGTTTGGTTAGCCATTCAATGGCATCCTAAGATGCCGAGTGGAGAAATGAGTTGCTCCCACAACAGATCTTAATGGGCAGGTTGATGTGATGTGAAATGTTCCATGGTCTGGAACTCATGGTCACAATTACACTTCAGGACATCCCTTACCTTCCAGCTATGGAGCAGGTGGCCACATTGTCCATGCCCTGTGCAGATTCGGTTGAGCACTGCCCACTGTCTTCGAGCACGGTCGAAGCCAGGGTCCTCTGCTGTTTGATCATTGATGACGTGTTGATTCTTTATGCTGCATGCATCCCATGATTCCATCTTATTGCCCTCTCACACCCATGCATCACAATGACCCTCCACAAATGTCCTTCCCTCCTATCGATACAAGCCATTTTTTTTTTCGTTCTTGGAATGTAATTATCACTGGCAAGGCCAGCATTTATTGCCCATCCCTAATTGCCCTTGAGAAGGTAGTGGTGAGCAGTCTTTTTGAACCACTGCAGTTCATGTGGTGTAGGTACACTCACAATGCTGTTAGGGAGGGAGTTCCCCAGCAACAATGGAGAAACGGTGATATAGTTCCAAGTCAGGTGTGTGACTTAGAGGGAACATGCAGGTAGTGGTGTTTCCATGCATCTGTTGCTCTTCTAGATGGTACAAATCATGGGTCTGGAAGGTGATATCGAAGGAGCCTTGTTAGATTGCTGCAGTATATCTTGTAGAAGATGCAACTGCTGCTACTGTGTGGCAGTGGTAGAGGGAGTGAATGCCTAAGGTGCTGGATGGGGTGCCGATCAAGTGGGCTGCTTTGTCTTGGATGGAGTCGAGCTTCTTGAGTATTGTTGGAACTGCCCTCATCCAAGCAAGTGGAGAGTATTCCAGCACATTCCTGACCTGTGCCTTGTAGATGGCGGACAGGCTTTGAGGAGTCAGGAGGTGAGTTATTCGCCACAGAATTCCCAGCCTCTGACCTGCTCGTCTAGCTACAGTATTTATGTGGCTGATGCAGTTCAGTTTCTAGTCAATGGTAACCCCCAGGATGTTGATAGTGGGGGATTCGGCTATGATAATGCTGTTGAATGTTAAGGGGAGATGGTTAGATTCTCTCTTATTAGAGATGGTTGTTGCCATTTCTAACACACATGACTCTTTGCTCTCTCTCCCTGCAAGAAAAGAGAACACACAACTTCAGGGAGAGGCAGTTCCTCATCGGAGGAGCAAGGTGTTGCTGCATAAGCTGTTCCCATGCTGTGTTTAAGGCTGGCAGCAGGAAAGTGCAGCTGAAAGTGAGTGAAGTACAGACAGGTGAAGTGCCTTCCAAGAAGTTGGTAATCACCTGTCAATCCATGAAAGCACTCGCTGTGAAGGAATACGAGGATCCGTTGCCTCTCACCTGCCCGTGGCTGGAGCTCTTCAGTTTCACTGATCAATGCCTTCCCAGCCTTTAACTTCACTGAAGAAGCTCTCCCGAGCATGCACTCGCCTAGGTGACCCTGGCAAGTTACTGACAGCTCGGGAAAAAGAAGTGCTGGCTATTAAAGTCAGAATCCTTGGTTGAAGCACTACCTATTAGAATGTTTAAATGACTTACCTGACAGCTTCAAGGGCAGGTTCCCCATCAGTGCCTTCAGAGCCGCCCATGTGAAGCTCAGAAGTGGGAGAGATAATGTTGGGATCCTGACCCGACGTCACTTTTAGGGTATTTAATTCCCCGCATGAACCCAACCCACCTCCCCTTGACTGGATAAACTCCCCCCGGATGGGTCAGCATTTGGGACATTGGTGAGTGAAAGATCTACTCCAATCAACATCTTCTGGGATCATGCTATTGTGGAAATTCTGCACTTCTATTTTTGATAAATGGCATGCAAATTGATCGTTCATCTGCTTGTTCCAAACCTTAATCCCAAAGAGTGTCCTCTTTTTAATTCTAGTCCATCTGTAGATATGCTTCAGCTCACTGACGTGAAGCATTGTGGGTGGAATTTTGTCAGTTGTGGAGATGAGCTGGAAGGCGGGAAGCATGAAAAAGTGCTGATGGATGATGTTGGGAGGGAAGCTCATGTGCTTAAGCTGCCAGTGGATATTCCTGGAGGTGGCCGGGCTGGCAGGTGGAGACCAAGCTTGATTGCGGTGGCAAGGTAATTAAGTCTGTTGAATAGGTAATTAACAGTGATTTTTACAAACTATTTACAATTTTGTGAGTGGTGCACAAGAACAACTAAGCTTCAGAGCCTCGCCAGCTATATAAGGAGGCAGAAGCTCAGCAGAAGATCAGTCTTGGCTGCAGTCGGCAGCCATTGTGAGAGGTAGTGTGGCATTGTAGGGAGGGTGATAGTAAGTAGACAGCAGCAGTAGCAATCTGGAGGCAAATCAAACTTGGAAAGCACAGCAGAGGCATTCTGGTTGACTGTTCTCTCTGAGTTGCCACTTATCTGTACGGACTAAGGGGAGTGCAAAGTCTTGAGAAGTGAGTGCATCAATTTGCAATGGGCCTCATTCACTTAGCTTTGAGACCTCCAGTGAGGAGGAGCATCAGAGAGGGTAGAGCAGCAGCCACTGGGAGTAGGGCTGCAGCAACCAGAGGGGGACCAGGAACATGAGATTGGAAGGGTGCATGGACTGAGGAGGGCACAGAGGGGCACGCAACTCACCTCTTGTATGCAGATAACATTACCCACCAGAGATGGTCAATGGTCAGAGGCTCTGCTGCCCAAAAATGTCAGAGCAGCAGTGTTACCAAAGTCTGCGCCTCTCCAGCGAGGCAGTCACCGAGCTGTGAAGTCTGTTGGAGGAAGACCTGAGCCCAATGGGAAATGGTGGGCACCCACTGCCTGCAGTAGTAAAGGTCACCATGGCGCTGAATTTTTACACTTCAGGATCTTTCCAGGGATCTTCTGGAGATATCTGTGGGATTTCCCAGACTCCAACTTATTGCTGCATCAAGATGATCACCAATGCCATGTTCAGGGGAACCGGCCAATACGTGCAGTTTCACACCGATCCGGACCGTCAGGCCGAGAGGGCTGTAGGACTAGAGCCATAGAAACCATAGAAAATTTATGGCACAGAAAGAGGCTAATCAGCCCATCGTGTCTACGCTGGCTGAAAAAACTAGCCGCCCAATCTAATCCCACCTTCTAGCACCTGGTCTGTAGCCTTGCAGGTTACAGCACTTCAGGTGCATGTCCAGGTAGCTTTTAAATGAGTTGTGTGTTTCTGCCTCCACCACTAATCTGGGCAGCAAATCCCAGACACTCACTGCCATCTGGATGAAAAAAATATTTCCTCATGTCCCCTCTAATTCTTCCACCAATCACCTTAAAACTGTGCCCTCTGATAAATAACCTCTCCACTAGGGGAAACAGGTCCTTCCTGTCTACTCTATCTAGCCCCCTCATAATTTTACACCTCTCAATTAAGTCACCCCTCAACCTCCTCTGCTCTAAGGAAAACAACCCTAGCCTATCCAATCTTTCCTCATAGCTGCAACTTTCAAGCCCTGGCAACATTCTTGTAAACCTCCTCTGCACTCTCTCCAGGGCAATTATGTCCTTCCCATAATGTGGTGACCAGAACTGTATACAGTACTCCAGCTTTTTATACAGTTCCAGCACTGCATCCCTGCTTTTGTATTCCATACTTTGGCCAATAAAGGAAAGCATTCCATATGACTTCTTCGCCACTTTATCTGCCTGTCCTGCCACCTTCAGGGTCTCCAAGGTCTCTCACTTCTTCTACACCTCTCAATATCCTCCTGTTTATTGTGTATTCTCTTGCTTTGTTTGCCCTCCCCAAATGCATTACCTCACACTTCTCTGGATTGAATTCCATTTGCCACTTTTCCGCCCACTCAACCAAACCATTGATATCATTCTGGAGTCTACAGCTATCCTCTTCACTATCAACTACACGGCCAATTTTTGTGTCATCTGTAATTTTCCCAATTATGCCTTCCACATTTAAGTCTGAATCATTATTATATACCACACACAGCAAGGGACCCAACACTGAGCCCTTTGGAGTACCACTGGAAACTGCTTTCCATTTGCAAAGACATCCATTGATCATTACTCTTTGGTTTCCTGTCACTGAGCCAATTTTGGGTGCAACTCGCCACATTCCCCTGTATCCCATGGGCTTTTACTTTTCTGACCAGTCTGCCATGTGGGACCTTGTCAAATGCCTTTCTAAAATCCATGTAGACAACATCCACTGCACTGCCCTCATCAATCCTCGTTACTTCCTCAAAAAATTCGATAAAGTTTGTAAGACACGATCTTCCCTTAACAAATCCATGCTGACTATCCCTGATTAATCCATGCCTTTCTAAGTAACAGTTTATCCTGTCTCTCAGAATTGATTTAAATAATTTGCCCATCATGAGGTCAGCCTGACCGACCTATAATTATTTGGCCTATCCCTTGCACCTTTTTAAACAATGGTACAATGCTCGCAGATCTCCAATCATATGGTACCTACCTATAACAAGTGAGGTTTTTAACATGATCCTCAGAGCATCCACTATTTCCTCCCTGGCTTCCTTTAACAGGCTGAGATACAATCCATCCGGTCCTGGTGATATATCCACTTTCAAGGATGTCAGACCCTCTGGTACTTCCTCTCTCATTATGCTTATTGTAGCTAATATTTTACACTCCTCCTCTTTAACTACACTGCCTGCATCCTCTTCTCAGAGGCAAAATACTCATTAATAACCATGCCCACATCTTCTGCACCCACGCATAAGTTCCTTTGTACATCTCTGATAGGCTGTACCCTTTCCTTAGTTATCCTCTTGCTCTTAATGTACTGATGAAACATCTTTGGGTTTTCCTTGATTTTACCTGCCAATGATTTTTCATGTCCTCTCTTCGCTTTTTTAATTTCCTTTTTTACTTCACCCCTGCACTTTCTCTACTCCTCTAGGCTTTCTAAAGTATTAAGTTTTTTGTGACTGTCATAGCTTTCTTTTCCTGCTTTAACTCCCACTGGTTTGCCACTGATTTTCCTTCAAGTAGCTGTATCCAGTCCTCTTTCATCAGATCACCTCTCAGCTTCATAAAATTTGCTTTCCCCCACTTTAGAACTTTTACTCCTGTTCTATGTTTGTCCTTTTCCATAATAATGCTAAATTTAACTGTATTATGATCACTATTTCCAAAATGGTCACCCACTACTACTTCATCCACTTGCCCAGCTTCATTTCCTAAGATTAAATCTAGAATTGCGCCCCCTCCCATTGGACTTGTTTCATTCTCTTGAATGAAGTTCAAGAATTTTGTGTCCTGTGTGCCCTTCACACTGTTTGTATCCCAGTTGCTATTAGGGTAATATAAAACCCAACTCTGACTGCTCTATTGTTTTTGCACTCAGAAATTTGCCTAGATATTTTTTCTTCTATCTCCCTCTCACTATTAGGGGGTTTATAGTACACTCCTAGTAGTGTGGCTACCTCTTTCATATTTCTGAGCTCAACCCATATGGCCTCATTTGATGATTCATTTGGCATAACATCCCTCCTCACAGCTGTAATTGATTCTTTAACCAATTCTACACCCCCTCCTTTTTTATCTCCCTCTCAATCCCACCTGAAAACTCTATATCCAGGGATGTTGAGCTGCCATTCTTGCCCCTCTATAAGCCAGGTTTCCATTATAGCAATGATATCATGCTGCCATGTGTCTATCTGTCCCCTCAGCTCATCAGCTTTATTTGCTATACTCCTTGCATTTCAATAAATACCTTTTAACACTGCCATGTTCCTGTGCGGTGCATTTTTTAACCTTTGCTTCTTCTGTCTTTCAGAGTCACTCACTAATTTTCTGCCTCCTGTTCCCTGCTCCGAATTTGTCCTATCTGAAACTGTCCTCAGGTTCCCATCCCCCTGCCAAATTAGGTTAAACCATTCCCGACAGCACTAGCAAAACAAGGATATTTGTCCCAGTCCTGTACAGGTGTAGACCATCCGGCTTGTACAGGTCCCAGAACCGGTCCCAATGCCGCAGAAATCTGAAGCCCTCCCTCCTGCATCATCTCTCCAGCCACGCATTCATCTGGTGTATTTTCCCATTTCTGTACTCTAGCATGTGGCCTTGGGAGTAATCCAGAGATTACTACCTTTGAAGTCCTTTTTGCTAATCTCTCTCCTAACTCCTGAAACTCAGCCTGCAAGACCTCATCCCTTTTTCTACCTATATCATTGGTATCATTGTGGACCACAACCTCTGGCTGTGCACGCTTGCCCTCCAAAATGCTCTATAGCCACTCGGTGATATCCATGACCCTTGCACCAGGGAAGTAATATACCATCCTGGAATCATGTCTGCAACCACAGAAATGCCTATCTGTTCCCCTAACTATAGAATCCCCCACAACTATTGCTCTCCTGTCTTTTCTCCTCCCTGCACAGCTGAGCCACCCATGGTGCTCTGGCCATGACTCTCACTGCACTCTCCAGAGGAACCCTCTCTCCCATTGGTATTCAGAACTGAATACCAGTTAGAAAGTGGGATGCCCTCAGGGGACTCCTGCACTACCTGCCTTGTCCTTCTTGTCTGTCTGGCAACTACCCAGTCCCTCTCTGCTTGCACTCTCTTAAGCTGTCGGGTGACCACCTCCTGAAGCATGCTATCCCCATATCTTTCATCCTTGCGAATGCACCTTAGTGACTCCAGCTGCTCCTCGAGTTCCAAGATTCGGCGCTTGAGCTTTTGAATTTGGTGGCACTTTCTGCACATGTAGTTGTCCAGGATATGCGAAGGTCATCGGGTTCCCACATGGCACAAGATTTGCATTCAACTGGTGTGAGTAGCTCTGCCATGCCTCAAATTATTTATTTGCTGCACTAAAATTGAAAGTTAAATAAACACAATAAAATAGTTAAAATAGAATGAATAGATGATTAACCACCTGCCGACTACTGGTATTTTAGCTTCTACTTAGTAGTTAGATGTAAATATTGGAGAAAAAATTGAAATCAGCGGAAAAAAGAACATAAGAAAGTAAGAAACTACCCACCAGATACTTAGCAACTAGCTCCCTGTGCCTCGCCACTCTCTCACCCCTCTTACGCTGTTTGTAGCTCCGAAGTCTCACCCAAC
Source organism: Heterodontus francisci (assembly GCF_036365525.1). Classification (NCBI taxonomy): domain Eukaryota; kingdom Metazoa; phylum Chordata; class Chondrichthyes; order Heterodontiformes; family Heterodontidae; genus Heterodontus; species Heterodontus francisci. The sequence continues at coordinate 219,649,188 of NC_090371.1, forward strand.
CAATCACCTATCTGCTTTCCTGTGATGTCACACCTTGATTTTTCTTTCTGAACACTGGCAGACTGGCAGCAGCAGCAACTAGCCCCGCTCTGATCTTGCTGTTTCCCGTTGAACTCTCGCTATCTCTCTGTCTCCTGGGTTCTTTATGCCCCGCTATTACCACCTTAATAACCTTACCATAAGTTCCTGTACTATTTTAAACCTTAGAATTGACCTTAACCACCTTGTTCTAATGAGAGGGAGGAACTGAAGGAAATCAGTATTAGTAAAAAAAGTGCTAGGGAAATTAATGGGTTAAAGGCTGACAAATCCCCAGGGCCTGATAATCTACATCCCAGAGTACTAAAGGAAGTGGCCTTGGAAATAGTGGATGAATTGGTAGTCATCTTCCAAAATTCTATAGACTCTGGAGCAGTTCCTACAGATTGGAGGGTGGCAAATGTAACCCCACTATTTAAAAAAGGAGGGAGAGAAAAAACAGGGAATTACAGACCAGTTAGCCTTACATCAGTAGTGGGGGAAAATGCTAGAGTCTATGATAAAAGATGTGATAGCAGAACACCTAGAAAGCATAAACAGGATTGGGCAAAGCCAGCATGGGTTTACGAAAGGGAAATCATGCTTAAAAAATCTACTGGATTTTTTTGACGATGTAATTAGTAGAATAGATAAGGGAGAACCAGTGGATGTGGTGTATTTGGATTTTCAGAAGGATTTTGATAAGGTCCCACATATGAGGTTAGTGTGCAAAATTAAAGAACATGGGATTGGAGATAATATACAGGCATGGATTGAGAATTGGTTGACAGACAGGAAGCAGAGAGTAGGAATAAATGGGTCTTTTTCCGGGTGGCAGGCAGTGACTAATGGGGTACCTCAGGGATCAGTGCTTGGGCCCCAGCTATTCACAATATATATTAATGACTTGGGTGAGGGAACTAAATGTAACATTTCCAAGTCTGCAGAAGACACAAAGCTGGGGAGGAAAGTGAGCTGTGAGGCTCCAATGAGATTTGGAAAAGTTGGGTGAGTGGGCAAATGCAGATGCAGTATAAAGTGGATAAATGTGGTTGTAAAAACAGAAAGGCAGATTGTTATCTGAATGGTGATAGATTGGGAAAGGGGGAGGTGCAATGAGACCTGGGTGTCCTTGTACACCAGTCGTTGAAAGCAAGCACTCAGGTGCAGCAAGCAGTTAGGAAGGCGAATGATATGCTGGCCTTTATTGCAGGAGGATTTGAGTACAGGAGCAAGGATGTCTTACTGCAGTTATACAGGGCCTTGGTGAGACCACATCTGGAATATTGTGTGCAGTTTTGGTCTGCTTATCTGAGAAAGGATGTTCTTGCCATGGAGGGAGTGCAGTGAAGATTTATTAGGCTGATTCCTGGGATGGCAGGATTGACGTTTGAGGAGAGATTGGGTCGACAAGGCCTATATTCACTAGCGTTTAGAAGAATGAGAGGGGATCTCATAGAAACCTATAAATTCTAACAGGACTAGATAGGCTAGATACAAGGAGGATGTTCCCGATGGCTGGGGAGTCTAGAACCAGGGGTCACAGTCTCAGGATATGCCATTTAGAACCGAGATAAGGAGAAATTTCTTCAGTCAGAGGGTGGTGAACCTGTGGAATTCTCTACTGCAGAAGGCAGTGGAGGTCAAGTCATCAAATATATTCAAGAAGGAGATAGATATATTTCTTAATGCCAAAGGGATCAAGGGATATGGGGAGAAAGCGGGAACAGGGTACTGAATTAGACAATCAGCCATGATCTTTTTTGAATGGCGAAACAAGTCCGAAGTGCCGAATGGCCTACTCCTGCTCCTATTTTTCTATGTTTCTATGATTGTTCAAAGTCTCACTCAGTGACGAGATACTTAAGAGTTGTAAAAATTTTAATTTTTTCTAAATTCTATCACTTTAATACTTAACACATTTTATCAGTAGTAGTAAATCTTAAAAATAAAAAGAAAAGATAGTAACCACAAGCCACTCACTTGTTACTTATTATAACTCCTTAATATTTTAATAATTACCCCGATTGAAATTCCGTCGTTTAGATAACAGTGAAATGGAAAATACCCACCAGTCAATCATTTACCTGCTCTCCTCTGATGTTACACTTTGATTTTTCTTTCTGATTATGTGTTGTACGTTTGGAGATGTGGAGATGTGATCTGCTGCTGTGTCTCTGCCAGTGATTCCCAAACGCTTTTTACGCATCTCTTTCCTGATTCGGGACCATTGTTTGATTCCCCTGGTGCAAGGTGTCATCAACTGCACACATATGGCCATCAAGGTTCCCACAGACCAAGCAGCAACCTTCATCAACAGGAAGGACTGCCACTTGCTTCATGTGTAAATGGTTTGTGACCATCGCAAACTCTTCCTTCAGATCTGTGTAAGGTTCCTGGCAAGCTGTCACGATGCCTAAGTACTAAGGCAGTCCCAGGTGCCCAACCTTATCAGCCCCCCACTGCATGCCTACAAGGATAGATATTGGGTTCAATGAGGAGTGCAGGAGACTATGCCAAGAGCAGCATCAGGCATACCTAAAAATGAGTGGTCAACTTGGTGAAGCTACAACACTGGACTACATGCATGCTAAGCAATGGAAGCAGCATGCTATAGACAGAGCTTAGCAATCCCACAATCAACGGACCAGATCTAACCTCTGCAGTCCTGCCACATCCAGTTGTGAATGGTGATGAACAATTACACTACTAATAGGAGGAGGAGGCTTCACAAATATCCCCATCCTCAATTATGGGGCAGCCGAGCATATCAATGCAAAATATAAGGCTGAAGCATTGGCAATCATCTTCAGCCAGAAGTGCTGAGTGGATGGATGATCCATACCAGCCTTCTTCTGAGGAATCACAGATGTCAGTCTTCAGCCAATTCGATTCACTCCATCTGATATCAAGAAACAGCTGAAGACTCTGGTTACAGCAGTGGCTGACAACATTCCAACAATAGTACTGAAGACTTGCATGCCGCTAACTAAGCTGTTCCAGCACAGCTACAACACTGGCATCTATCCGACAATGTGGAAAATTGTCCAGGTATGCGCTATCCACAAAGAGCAGGACAAATCCAACACAGCCAATTACCATCCCATCAGTTTCATATCGATCATCAGCAAAGTGATGAAAGGTGTCATCAACAGTGTTATCAAGCGGCATTTAAACAGCAATAGCCTTCTCACTGATGCTCAGTTTGGGTTCTGCCAGGGCCACCCAACTCCAGACCTCATTATAGTCTTGGTCCAAACATGGACAAAAAGATGAATTCCAGAGGTGAGGTGAGAGTGACTGCCCTTAGCATCAAAGCAGCATTTGAGCGAGTGTGACATCAAGGAGTCCCAGCAAAATTAAAGTCAATGGGAAACAAGGAAAACTCTCACTGCTTGGAGTAATACCTAGCACAAAGGAAGATGTTTGTGGTTGTTGGAGGCCAATCATCTCAGCCCCAGGATATCGCTGCAGGAGTTGCTTAGGGTAGTGTCCTTGGTCCAACCATCTTCAGCTGCTTCATCAAGGATCTTTCCTCCAACATAAGGTCAGAAGTGGGGATGTTCGCTGATGATTGCACAGTGTTCAGTACCATTTATGACTCCCCAGATACTAAAGCAGTTCATCTCCATATGCAGCAAGGCCTGGACAACATCCAGGCTTGGGTTGATAAGTGGCAAGTAACATTCACGCCATACAAGTGCCAGGCAATGACCATCTCCAACAAGAGAGAATCTAATCATCTCTATGTAATGTCCTTAATGTGACCTTAATGCATTACCATCGCTGAATCCCCCACTATCAACATCCTGGGGGTTACCATTGACCAGAAATTTAACTGGACCAGCCACATAAATACTGTGAATACAAGAGCAGGTCAGAGGCTGGGAATTCTGGGCAAGTAACTCACCTCTTGACTCCCCAAAGCCTGTCAACCATCTACATGGCATAAGTCAGCAGTGTATTGGAATACTCTCCACTTGCCTGGATGAGTGAAGCTCCAATAATGCTCAAGAAGCTTGTGACTGTCCAGGACAAAGCAGCCCACCCTATCAACTCACCTTCAATATTCACTCCCTCCAGCACTGGTGCACAGTGGCAGCAGTGTGTTCCCTATACAAGATGCACTGCAGCAACTCACCAAGCCTTCTTCAACAGCAACTTTCAAACTCAAGACCTCTACCACCTAGGAGGACAAGGACAGCAGACATATGGGAACACTACCACCTGCAATTCCCCTCCTAGTCACACACCATCCTGAATTGAAACTATATCACTGTTCTTCGGTCAAAAACCTGGAACTCCCTTCCTAACAGCACTGTGGGTAGAACCACACCACATGGACTGCAATCGTTCAAGAAGGCAGCTCACCATCTTTTCAATGGAAGTTAGTGATGGCAATAAATGCTGGGCTTGCCAGGGACATTCACATCCTATAATAAAGAACTGAGTGACAAGGGCTACCTACTGAAGACATGACTCCTTACGCCAGTGTGGAATCCCAGCACAGATGCAGAGGAGAACACAACAGCTGCTTCAGGACAACTTGAGCAACCACTGAGCAGACCACAGGGCTTCTGAAAATGCCCTTCAGATGCCTTGATAGATCTGGTGGAGCCCTTCAATATACCACAGTAAGGGTCTCGCATATTGTGGTGGTGTGCTGTGCCCTGCAAACCTGGTGCTACAGAGGGGAGAAGCTTTGAACAATGAAGACATCCTGGAGTACAATGCCTCCTCCGAGGTTGATAATTTGGAGGGAGCTGTTGATCAGGCACAACAGGATGAAGACTCTAAGGGACCACTGGCAGGGCGCAATGAGATATGCACAAGGAAGACTCCCGACTTGTTAATAGACACTTTTCTCATGAGCCTTCCTTACACCCTCATGCAATCAAATAAATCTTCCATCTTTTATAGCCCTGTTGCCCTTTCCTCGAATGTCCTTAACATCTCACTGGACCCATGATCATAGCAGGCCATGGTATGGGAAATGTATTGACCTCTAGCCATAATAAAATGGAACCAAAGACTATCAGGAAATCTGTAACACAACAATGGGTGATCTTTAAGGAGGAGATGCTTCAGGTACGGGCTAGGTGCATTGCAACAGGGGCGAAAGGTTGGTGAACCAAAGCCAGGGCTCCTTGGGTGATGAGGGAGATAGAGAATATGATAAAACAAACTAAGAGGGTATATGATGCATGCGTGCATGAGGGTGTATGAACTACATCAAATACAATAAGTTGAGAGGGGAAGTGAAGAGGAAGGTAAGACTGGCAAAGAGACAATATGAGAAGAGAATGACAGTCAACGTAAAAGGTAATCCAAAAATCTTCTACGGGCATGTAAATAGTAAGCAGGTAGTAAGAGGCAAGGTGTGTCCTATTAGGGACACAGAGGATGATATATGCTTAGCGATGCAAGGGAAGGCCAGAATGCTTAATGATTATGTTGGTGTTTGCCAAGGAAGAGGATGCTGACTAAATATCAATAGAAGCGAAGAGGTAATGAATGGGATGAAAATTGAGAAGCAGAAGGGACTGGAATGGCTGGCTATTCTTAGAGTAGATAGGTCATCTGGTCTGAATGTCTTGCATCCAAGATTGCTGAAGGAAGCTGTCATAAAGATAGCAGAAGGGTTTGTCATAATCTTCCAGTCACCCCTAGTTAACGAGGATGTGCCAGAGAATTGAAGAGTGGCAAATGTGACACCCTTATGCAAGAAAGTGTGCAAGAACTGTGCTAGTAACTACAGGACAGTCAGTTTAACGTTAATGGTGGGTAAGGTTTTAGAAACAATAATCAGGGAAAAAATCAACAGGCACTTGGAGAGGTTTGAGCTAATTAAGGATAGCCAGCACAGATTTGTGAAAGGCAGAATTGAATTTTTTGATGAAGTAACAGAGAAGGTTGATGAAGGGAATGCAATGGATGTTTCCTATTTAGATTTTAAGAAAATGTTTGACAAAGTACCCCATAAAAGTCTGGTTAACATAATTGAAGCTCCGGGAATAGAAGGGTCAGTGTCAGCTTGAATAAAAAAATTGGTTTAAGTGCAGAAAACAGCGAGTTGTGGTAAATGGTTATTTTTCAGACTAGCGGATGGTAAACAGTGGTGTTCCCCAAGGGTCAATGCTAGGACCACTGCTTTTTTTGATATACATAAATGGCTTGGATATTGGAATATTTGCCAATGATACCAAACTCGGAGATATGGCAAACAGTGAGGATGATACAAATTGACTGCAACAGGACATTGATAGGCTAGCAGAATGGGCAGACAAGTAGCAAATGGAATTTAGGACAGAGAATTGTGAGGTGATCTATTTTGGCCGAAGGGTTAGAAAGAGGCCATATAGACTTAATGGCGCAGTTCTGGTTTGTGAAGCAGTGCCTGGAGTGGCTATAAAGGCCAATTCTTGAGTGACAGACTCTTCCACAGGTGCTGTAGATAAAGTTGGTTGCCGGGGCTGTTACACAGTTGGCTCTCCCCTTGCGCTTCTGTCTTTTTTCCTGCCAACTGCTAAGTCTCTTCGACTTGCCACGCTTTAGCTCCGCCTTTATGGTTGCCCGCCAGCTCTGGCGATCGCTGGCAACTGACACCCACGACTTGTGATCAATGTCACAGGACTTCATGTCGTGTTTGCAGACGTCTTTAAAGAGGAGACAAGGACGGCCGGTGGGTCTGATACCAGTAACGAGCTCGCTGTACAATGTGTCCTTGAGGATCCTGCCATCTTCCATGCGGCTCACATGGCCAAGCCATCTCAGGCGCCGCTGGCTTAGTAGGGTGTATATGCTGGGGATGCTTCACAAACCACTGACCACCTCCAGGCACTTACCCATTGTCTCTCGAGACAAGGAGGCCAAAGAAGAAGGTGCAGTTCTAAAGAGCGTGCAGTGACAGAGGGACCAGGGGGTTGCATATGCATAGATCTTTAAAGGTTGCAGGACACACTGAGAGAGTAGTCAGCAAAGCAAATGGGATCTTGGGCTTCATAAATAGAAATATTGAGTAGAAAAGCAGGAAAGGTATGCTGAACCTTTATAAAGCTCTAGTTAGGCCACAACTAGAGTATTGCATCCAGTTTTGGTCACCACACTTTAGGAAGGATGTGAGGGTCCTTGAGAGGATGCAGAGGAGATTTACAAAACTGGTTCCATGGATGAGGCATTTTAGCTACAAGGTTAGATTGGAGATGCTGGGGTTTTTCTCCTTGGAGCAAAGGAGATTGGATTGTGGTGTACAAGATTCTGGCTTAGATAAGTAGACAAGGAAAAACTGTCCCCATCAGCTGATGGTACAAGGACTAGGGGACACAGAGTTATGGTTTTGGGCAATAAATGCAGGGGGAGATGTGAGGAAGAACTTTGTAATACAGCCAGTGGTAATGACCTGGAACTCCCTGACTATAAGGGTGGTGGAAGCAGAGACAATGATTTCAAAAGGAAACTAAATAGGCATTTGAAGGAAATAAACTTGCAGGGTGATGGGGATAGAGAGGTGGAATGGGACTGACTCGATTGCTCCTCGGAGATCCAGTGTAGACTCAATGGGCCTCCTTCTCTGCCGTAAATGGTTCATGTGCTGTGGTCCCTCCCATCACATGCTTTGCAAGAGCCATTGAACTGTTAAAAGCACAGTAATGCAAGAAATGAATCGAGTATTCTTTTTGTGCTGCAGCATTTCAGTCAAATAAACAGTAAGGTGACATTGAACTACATAATATAACCCCATGAAACACAATTGCAGCAGGAGTGGACTTTCTCAAGCAGTTGCAGGTGCTCCTTCGTGGTGCCCTCCCTGCGCTGTCAACTGAGGTTGAGGCAGGCTGCTGACTTTTCTGCTCTGTGCCTTTTGATAGCCGTCGTGGTCATCCTCTGGTTGCCTGAGGCCTTGAGGGTCCCAGCATATTGGAGGTCTCCTGCACAGGTGCAGAGGCCACCTCTATCATTGTGGCTTCCTGAGGCATTGGTGTCCTGAGGAGTTTTAGCACCTGGCGATGACTCCAGGCATCTCGTACCGCTCTCGTCCAGCCATTGTTCCACAGAGCACATGGAGGAGACAATGGTATGCAGGTCTGCACGCATCTCCGGCATCCACGATGTGGATGTGAGTATCTGCAATGCTGGAGGGTGCGGGGTATGGTGTGTTGCTGTAAACTTTGAGGTCTCCTCCTTCTCAGAGGTGGTAGGCTGTCCCACAGGCTCTGCAGCTGGCTGTTTTTGACCACGATCAGAGAGAGAGAGAGAGAGATAGAGAGAGAGAAGACTGATGAGAGAATAATGTGCATTCCAACATGTCCTTCTGACTACTCATCATCTGGAGCTTTATGTGACCTGTGGTGCACACATAAGCACTATGCTTTGTACTCACCAGAGGGTCTCTGGCACCCACCCACTCACTGTCTCGGGGCTCCCTACCCTTCTCACCATCAGTGATAGCCTTCCAGGCTTCCCAGCTCCGATGCCTCTTCCTCCATTGGTGTGCGGATTGCCATGTATGGGATGCTGTCTCCAGTTCTTGTCCTTTCTTGAGCATTGTGAACTCGCTTCTCCCGCACAAATGTAAATGTACATTGTTACTCACTCATTATAGACATGCATCACGCCTATGTTGGCAGTCTAACTGTCCATCAGTGCGCCACAGGGATGCTTCCTGCATGCGGCCATTCAGTACTGGCAGTGCAGTGGTCAAAAACACAGGAGCAGAAGTAGACCATATGGCCCATCGAGCCTGCTCCGCCATTCAATACAGTCATGGCTGATCTTAGGCTTCAATTCCACTTTCCCGCCCACTGCCCACATCCCTTGATTCCCTGCGGAAACAAAAATCTATCTATCCCAGCCTTAAATATATTCAATGATGGAGCATCCACAACCCTCCGGGTTGGAGAATTCCAAAGAGTCACAACTCTTCGAGTGGAGTAATTTCTCCTCATCTCAGTCCTGAATGATTGGCCCTTTATCCTGAGACTGTGCCCCCGCGTTCTAGATTCCCCGACCAGCAGAAACAATTTCTTAGCTTCTACCCTATCAAGCCCTTTCAGGATCTTGTATGTCTCAATTAGATCATCTCTCATTCTTCTAAACTCCATTGTCCTTCACAGAGAGAGGGTCCCATGCATGTGGCAGCTAATGCTGATGGCCGGCATTGCTACGGACTGGGTGGGCACCCCTTTCACCACATTCATATTTATCTTTAGTCACATTTCAGACTGCAAACTTAATATTATGCACTGTACTCACCTTATCAGAATGCACATTGGCGCAGTGGTTAGCACCGCAGCCTCACAGCTCCAGGGACCCGGGTTCGATTCTGGGTACTGCCTGTGCGGAGTTTGCAAGTTCTCCCTGTGTCTGCGTGGGTTTCCTCCGGGTGCTCCGGTTTCCTCCCACATGCCAAAGACTTGCAGGTTGATAGGTTAATTGGCCATTATAAATTGCCCCTAGTATAGGTAGGTGGTAGGGAAATATATAGGGATAGGTGGGGATGTGATAGGAATACGGGATTAGTGTAGGATTAGTATAAATGGGTTGTTGATGGTCGGCACAGACTCGGTGGGCCGAAGGGCCTGTTTAAGTGCTGTATCTCTAAACTAAACTAAACATTAGGTCATTGATCCTCTTTCGACACTGCAGCCGCGCATGTGGGGCATCCCCACTGCTGCTCACGTCCTCCCCCATCTCCATCCATGTCCTTTTTGTCTGGCAAGTTGGTCTCCTCTTCCCATCCGGAGGGAATAGATCTTCCCTCCGAGCCCATGCCGCCTGGAGGAGCACCTCCAAGGAGGAATCAGAAAATCTGGGTGCTACCCTTTCTCTGCCTTCTGCCATACCCCGATGACTGCAGTTCCCCGGGCACCCCCTCCATTTCCTCTGGAGCTGTTGCCTTTTAAAATAGAGCTGGCTGCTTTTTAAAGATGACACCAGCCTTGCCTGAGCTGGTACTCCCTTCTGCCCATGCCTCCTAGTTGGCCGGTTCCCACACCATTAATCGGACAGTCCCAAGAATATCACTCTCTCACTTCCGCCCACCCCCAAACCGCGCGGTCATGCTACCTGCTTTAGGTCCCGACAGCAGGACTGCGTTGCTGCCAGTAAATGTATCCCATTACTTCCATCTTTTCGTTTCAGCTGCCTAACCTCTGCATGACTTCTGCACTTTCAGCAATGACTGTTTAACATCTTCTAGGAGTTTTCATTCGGGAGGATTGCAAAAGAAAACTGTTATGACGTCAGTTGAGACCATTAACTTTAAAACAAGAGATATGAACTCCCCAGACTGATTAAAAAATTACACAAGATTTCACATTTTATAACTTTTACTATAATGACTAAATTAAAAATCAACATTAACTAAACTGTACTTAGTATCAGCTAATGCACTAAATTACAGAGAAAGGTATTTCCCATTAACTTGTTAACACACTGGAAAAGCCCACACCACATTTATACATTACCTAGTGTTCTCAGCCAGAAGGTATCCTTGCAGTTAAAAGTTGCCAACTCCTCCCAGGTGCAACGGGTTGGATCCCCCAGCATATTTAAAAAAACAATGTTCTCTTTGCTCACTTCTTCCGAGCACATTCGACTGGTCCTCCGTTAGTAAGGTAACCTCTAGTGACCCTGTTGGTCTTTTCTCCTCTGCAATCCTCTAACTTTTGAACCAGGTTCAAATCTTAGCAGCGTTTTGCTGTATCAGTGTTCTGAGAGCAGTTGATAAAAGCAAAATACTGCGGATGCTGGAAATCTGAAATAAAAACAAGAAATGCTGGAAATACTCAGCAGGTCTGGCAGCATCTGTGGAGAGAGAAGCAGAGTTAACGTTTCAGGTCAGTGACCCTGAAGGGGACTTGTTTTTATTTCTGAGAGCAGTTGTTTTCTCTGTCTCTCTTCTGAGGTTGCCACTGTTGGTCTTTGTGTCTTCCTTTCTTCCTTAAGCCTGCCAGATATTTGAAAATGTTGAATTTATCGAGAATCAAAAGTCAATAGTCCATTCCTTTTACTATTCTCAGAGTCCATATGTCTGGCCATAGCACAGCTACCTGGGCCTTCCTTTGCTTCCAGGTGTTAGCAATTGCAGCTCAAATTTGCAAATTTAGAGCCACTGTCTCCCTGTTTACGATCTGAGAGTCTGGGAGAGTGAAACCCATTATCCTTACAATCTTGCACTCTGCTTTCAAAAGGGTCTTTGATCTAGGTTTCTTGTTGTCATGTTAACGGAGACCCCTGGCTTGTCTCTAGGCAGAGTTGGTGTGAGGCCACACATTTCCTCCAAATCTTTATTACACTGCATTTAAAGATCGCAGTTTTTTTTTAAAAACACATACGACAAAGTCCAGCTTTCATAATACAGAACAAATGGAATTATCTGGGAAAATACAAGTTTTTCACAAACATTTAGCTATAAAAGTCACCTATTAACCTATTCAGAGATGTTTCAGAGTCTCTTTCATTTCATCAAATGCCAAGACTCATTTTTGGCAATCAACATGATGAGCGCTCCTGGTTAGGTCTGAAGATTGCCCCAACAGGTGCCAATGTTTGTAACATTGGCTGCAAAATTAGGCTCTGTAATGCTGATGGACCGAAGCTATGGGAGCCGGTTGTGTTGAAAAATGGGGAGGGGGGGAGGTGGTGGTGCTGCTTCCGACCACTTCCAGTGTGCCCCAGACCGATTGGCAAGTTTTTGAGGGCAATAGCGTAGGTATTCTATGAGTGTGCCAAAAGTATGCCGTGTAGACACATTGTGCCATTTATGACCTTTCTTCTCTAATTAACACTGCATGAGGGACGCCCCCCCACCCCACCCCCCCCAGCAAAACTATTTAAAGGCATCACCATCCTCCAACTTGCAGGTGAGTTTCTTTTGAATATTTACTTGCTGTTGTTGAGTTAGTGAAAGTATTGAGTTGTTGGAGAAGTTGTGAAAAGTTGGAAAGTTGGTTACGTCAACAGGGACTGGTGCTGGACATTGTGAAGGCATTGTGTGCTTCTGAAAGGCCTCTTGCTCCTGGTCATGGGAACCATAGTTGTATTAGTGCCTTTGCCTGGCCTAGTGTTATCCCAGTGGCTGCAGCATGGCTGGTGGAAGGCTGCTGACTTTCAATGGGAGAAGCTGCAGATGGCCTTCCAGAATGACCTCAAGCAGCTCTGGGCCTTGAAGGCAATGAAGACCCAACCTCAGTCTGCACCACATCAACATGGGCGGCAGCAGTCTGGGCTGACTGGCTGACAGGCATCAGGCAACAGACAGGTGGAGTGGCGATGGTGGGAGCACGAATGCTGTCATCCTGAGAGAGGACAAAGGTTTGTCCCCTGGGTGTCACCTCAGCAACCCTAGTATTCTGTTGAAGGACAGATTGCTGGACTGCCATGAGAGCCTGCAAGACCCTTTGAGCACTGGTATCTCCAGCCATGGTGACAGCAGTCTGAGCCTGCATGGCAACAAGCAGAAATTTCATGACATCAGCGTGAGTTTCCACCACAGCTTCTGCTTGTGCTCCAATGGAAGCTGAGATATTGGCCATCAGATGTTGTATTATGGTTGGGTCCGCAAGCGTTCTCATGGATTTGGCTTCCACTTCCATGCTGAAAAGGATGGTCTCCAAGATCTGTGCAATGCCCTGTGCCAACTTGGATCCAGACCTCTCCATGACAGTGACAGGAGGCTGTCTGGCAGGTCTGCCAATGAACCAGCACATTTGTGCATATGCCTATCAGCCTTTTTCTGTATGCCTCATCATCAAAGCTCTCATCTGAATTCTCTGTTGCAGAACTCATCTGTGACCTCACCCTTTAGTGAGCTGGTACATGCATTATCTTTTCTTCTTGCCCTGGCTGCAGCCCACTGGTAACCCACCCCATGGAGATCCCACTTCTATACTACCCTCTAAAGTATGCGCAGTGCCAAGCCTGAGCTGGTAATGGTGTTTTTCCCTCATAGGCCTGCTCTTCCTTTGGGCTGTTACTCTCAGGTACCACTGGCTTTGGGCATCTGAAAACATCACAATCCCCATGCCCCCTAACAGGCCTTATACAATTTTTAGCCAAAATATTTGTGTGCTGCTAAGTCACAAAGGGAGCTAAATTGGATTTCACTCAAATTCACGCGAGGGGCTTATGATGCATGATAGCGCCCAATTGAAGTGAGGCAGGCAGCATGCAAACTTCATGCTGCCCCCTCACTTCCATGATTGTGGCATGTAGCCCAATGCTGAACATGCTGCTGATTGACTGAACACCTCAGCAGGGCTTAGGTTTCTTTGAGGCTAACGTCAATTAAAGCTAACACGTACTACTTAAAACCAGACTGCACCTCTTAAAGGTGAGGGGCATTCTAGTTGCAGTAGGGGCGGAACCTGATTTGGTGACATTGGAAAACTTGGAAGGACCCAAAATGGTGGAACAGGTAAAAAAGCATGCCCCAGGGTTTTGGATGCCATGTTGGAGTCTCTGGTGCAAGAGGTAGACCGGTGGGAGAGAGATGCGCTTCCTTCAGGGGGCCAGGAGGCTCACCAGACAACTCCTCAGAAGGCAATGGGAGCAGGTGACCCTGTAAAGTTTAGAGCATTTTCATGGTTTACTTTTATGAATAACGTTGTAATAATCTTTATGCAAGAAACTAGTGTCAAGACTTGACTGCACAGCATGATGGACAGGCTTGACTGAAATAGGTCAATGTATAATTGTTTAATGCTGAACTGACATTTGCAGAGTCTGGAAAACATGCTTTTTTTCCCTGCACTTGTGGAAGAAAAAGGATAAAAGAAGTCAAAGAGTCTAGTTGTTAAAACTGCAAATCTGCAGAAACAGAGCCATCTCAGGAAAAATGGAAACTTTAGGTATCTAGCAAGGGCTAAAAATAGGAACCATCTGTGAGGGTCTATGTGCTAAGCCATCATGAGACTGGGAGCAAATAATGTTGCCGCCTTACCCCAATTTTGTTGGCTGAGTTAGCTCGTGGCTGAATAAGACAAGACAGAGACCCCCTAATAGGGATAATAAGAGCAGAGTTTGGGAGTTAAGTGACACACTTAGAGAGGGGTCAACAGAACATCATTGGCACACTTGGAGAGGACTTAACTGAACATCATTGGCACACTTAGAGAGGGGTCAACAGAACATCATTGGCACACTTAGAGAGGACTTAACTGAACATCATTGGCACACTTAGAGAGGAGTTAGCTGAACATCATTGGCACACTTAGAGAGGAGTTAGCTGAACATCATTGGCACACTGAGAGAGGAGTTAACGGAACATCATTGGCACACTTAGAGAGGAGTTAACTGAACATCATTGGCACACTTAGAGAGGACTTAACTGAACATCATTGGCACACTTAGAGAGGACTTAACTGAACATCATTGGCACACTTAGAGAGGACTTAACTGAACATCATTGGCACACTTAGAGAGGACTTAACTGAACATCATTGGCACACTTAGAGAGGACTTAACTGAACATCATTGGCACACTTAGAGAGGACTTAACTGAACATCATTGGCACACTTAGAGAGGACTTAACTGAACATCATTGGCACACTTAGAGAGGAGTTAGCTGAACATCATTGGCACACTTAGAGAGGAGTTAACGGAACATCATTGGCACACTTAGAGAGGAGTTAACTGAACATCATTGGCACACTTAGAGAGGAGTTAACTGAACATCATTGGCACACTTAGAGAGGACTTAACTGAACATCATTGGCACACTTAGAGAGGAGTTAACTGAACATCATTGTAACACTTGGAGAGGAGTTAACGGTACATCGTTGGCACACTTAGAGAGGAGTTAACGGAACATCGTTGGCACACTTAGAGAGGAGATAACTGAACATCATTGGCACACTTAGAGAGGAGTTAACGGAACATCGTTGGCACACTTAGAGAGGAGTTAACTGAACATCTTTGGCACACTTAGAGAGGAGTTAACTGAACATCTTTGGCACACTTAGAGAGGAGTTAACGGAACATCGTTGGCACACTTAGAGAGGAGTTAACTGAACATCGTTGGCACACTTAGAGAGGAGTTAACTGAACATCGTTGGCACACTTAGAGAGGAGTTAACTGAACATCATTGGCACACTTAGAGAGGAGTTAACTGAACATCATTGGCACACTTAGAGAGGAGTTAACTGAACATCATTGGCACACTTAGAGAGGAGTTAACGGAACATCATTGGCACACTTAGAGAGGAGTTAACGGAACATCATTGGCACACTTAGAGAGGAGATAACGGAACATCGTTGGCACACTTAGAGAGGAGTTAACGGAACATCATTGGCACACTTAGAGAGGAGTTAACTGAACATCGTTGGCACACTTAGAGAGGAGTTAACGGAACATCATTGGCACACTTAGAGAGGAGTTAACTGAACATCGTTGGCACACTTAGAGAGGAGTTAACGGAACATCATTGGCACACTTAGAGAGGAGTTAACTGAGCATCGTTGGCACACTTAGAGAGGAGTTAACGGAACATCATTGGCACACTTAGAGAGGAGATAACTGAACATCATTGGCACACTTAGAGAGGAGTTAACGGAACATCGTTGGCACACTTAGAGAGGAGTTAACTGAACATCGTTGGCACTCTTAGAGAGGAGTTAACTGAACATCATTGGCACACTTAGAGCGGAGTTAACTGAACATCATTGGCACACTTAGAGAGGAGTTAACTGAACATCATTGGCACACTTAGAGAGGAGTTAACGGAACATCATTGGCACACTTAGAGAGGAGTTAACTGAACATCATTGGCACACTTAGAGAGGAGTTAACGGAACATCGTTGGCACACTTAGAGAGGAGTTAACGGAACATCATTGGCACACTTAGAGAGGAGTTAACGGAACATCGTTGGCACACTTAGAGAGGAGTTAACTGAACATCGTTGGCACACTTAGAGAGGAGTTAACTGAACATCGTTGGCACACTTAGAGAGGAGTTAACTGAACATCATTGGCACACTTAGAGAGGAGTTAACGGAACATCATTGGCACACTTAGAGAGGAGTTAACTGAACATCATTGGCACACTTAGAGAGGAGTTAACTGAACATCATTGGCACACTTAGAGAGGAGTTAACTGAACATCGTTGGCACACATAGAGAGGAGTTAACTGAACATCATTGGCACACTTAGAGAGGAGTTAACTGAACATCATTGGCACACTTAGAGAGGAGTTAACTGAACATCATTGGCACACTTAGAGAGGAGTTAACTGAACATCGTTGGCACACTTAGAGAGGACTTACCTGAACATCATTGGCACACTTAGAGCAGAGTTAACTGAACATCATTGGCACACTTAGAGAGGAGTTAACTGAACATCATTGGCACACTTAGAGAGGAGTTAGCTGAACATCATTGGCACACTTAGAGAGGAGTTAACGGAACATCATTGGCACACTTAGAGAGGAGTTAACGGAACATCATTGGCACACTTAGAGAGGAGTTAACGGAACATCATTGGCACACTTAGAGAGGAGTTAACGGAACATCATTGGCACACTTAGAGAGGAGTTAACTGAACATCATTGGCACACTTAGAGAGGAGTTAACGGAACATCATTGGCACACTTAGAGAGGAGTTAACGGAACATCATTGGCACACTTAGAGAGGAGTTAACTGAACATCGTTGGCACACTTAGAGAGGAGTTAGCTGAACATCATTGGCACACTTAGAGAGGAGTTAACGGAACATCATTGGCACACTTAGAGAGGAGTTAACTGAACATCGTTGGCACACTTAGAGAGGAGTTAACGGAACATCATTGGCACACTTAGAGAGGAGTTAACTGAACATCATTGGCACACTTAGAGAGGAGTTAACGGAACATCATTGGCACACTTAGAGAGGAGTTAACTGAACATCGTTGGCACACTTAGAGAGGAGTTAACGGAACATCATTGGCACACTTAGAGAGGAGTTAGCTGAACATCATTGGCACACTTAGAGAGGAGTTAACGGAACATCATTGGCACACTTAGAGAGGAGTTAACGGAACATCATTGGCACACTTAGAGAGGAGTTAACTGAACATCGTTGGCACACTTAGAGAGGAGTTAGCTGAACATCATTGGCACACTTAGAGAGGAGTTAACGGAAAATCATTGGCACACTTAGAGAGGAGTTAACTGAACATCGTTGGCACACTTAGAGAGGAGTTAACTGAACATCATTGGCACACTTAGAGAGGAGTTAACTGAACATCATTGGCACACTTAGAGAGGAGTTAACTGAACATCATTGGCACACTTAGAGAGGAGTTAACTGAACATCATTGGCACACTTAGAGAGGAGTTAACTGAACATCATTGGCACACTTAGAGAGGAGTTAACTGAACATCATTGGCACACTTAGAGAGGAGTTAACGGAACATCATTGGCACACTTAGAGAGGAGTTAACGGAACATCATTGGCACACTTAGAGAGGAGTTAACTGAACATCATTGGCACACTTAGAGAGGAGTTAACGGAACATCATTGGCACACTTAGAGAGGAGTTAACTGAACATCGTTGGCACACTTAGAGAGGAGTTAACGGAACATCATTGGCACACTTAGAGAGGAGTTAACGGAACATCATTGGCACACTTAGAGAGGAGTTAACTGAACATCGTTGGCACACTTAGAGAGGAGTTAACGGAACATCATTGGCACACTTAGAGAGGAGATAACTGAACATCATTGGCACACTTAGAGAGGAGTTAACGGAACATCGTTGGCACACTTAGAGAGGAGTTAACTGAACATCGTTGGCACACTTAGAGAGGAGTTAACTGAACATCATTGGCACACTTAGAGCGGAGTTAACTGAACATCATTGGCACACTTAGAGAGGAGTTAACTGAACATCATTGGCACACTTAGAGAGGAGTTAACGGAACATCATTGGCACACTTAGAGAGGAGTTAACTGAAGATCATTGGCACACTTAGAGAGGAGTTAACGGAACATCATTGGCACACTTAGAGAGGAGTTAACGGAACATCATTGGCACACTTAGAGAGGAGTTAACTGAACATCGTTGGCACACTTAGAGAGGAGTTAACGGAACATCATTGGCACACTTAGAGAGGAGATAACTGAACATCATTGGCACACTTAGAGAGGAGTTAACGGAACATCGTTGGCACACTTAGAGAGGAGTTAACTGAACATCGTTGGCACACTTAGAGAGGAGTTAACTGAACATCTTTGGCACACTTAGAGAGGAGTTAACTGAACATCATTGGCACACTTAGAGAGGAGTTAACGGAACATCATTGGCACACTTAGAGAGGAGTTAACTGAACATCATCGGCACACTTAGAGAGGAGTTAACTGAACATCATTGGCACACTTAGAGAGGAGTTAACTGAACATCGTTGGCACACTTAGAGAGGAGTTAACTGAACATCGTTGGCACACTTAGAGAGGAGTTAACTGAACATCATTGGCACACTTAGAGAGGAGTTAACTGAACATCATTGGCACACTTAGAGAGGAGTTAACTGAACATCATTGGCACACTTAGAGAGGAGTTAGCTGAACATCATTGGCACACTTAGAGAGGAGTTAACGGAACATCATTGGCACACTTAGAGAGGAGTTAACGGAACATCATTGGCACACTTAGAGAGGAGTTAACTGAACATCATTGGCACACTTAGAGAGGAGTTAACGGAACATCATTGGCACACTTAGAGAGGAGTTAACTGAACATCATTGGCACACTTAGAGAGGAGTTAGCTGAACATCATTGGCACACTTAGAGAGGAGTTAACGGAACATCATTGGCACACTTAGAGAGGAGTTAACGGAACATCATTGGCACACTTAGAGAGGAGTTAACTGAACATCGTTGGCACACTTAGAGAGGAGTTAGCTGAACATCATTAGCACACTTAGAGAGGAGTTAACGGAACATCATTGGCACACTTAGAGCGGAGTTAACTGAACATCGTTGGCACACTTAGAGAGGAGTTAACTGAACATCATTGGCACACTTAGAGAGGAGTTAACGGAACATCATTGGCACACTTAGAGAGGAGTTAACGGAACATCGTTGGCACACTTAGAGAGGAGTTACCTGAACATCATTGGCACACTTAGAGAGGAGTTAACTGAACATCATTGGCACACTTAGAGCGGAGTTAACTGAACATCATTGGCACACTTAGAGAGGAGTTAACTGAACATCATTGGCACACTTAGAGAGGAGTTAACGGTACATCATTGGCACACTTAGAGAGGATTTAACTGAACATCATTGGCACACTTAGAGAGGAGTTAACGGAACATCATTGGCACACTTAGAGAGGAGTTAACGGAACATCATTGGCACACTTAGAGAGGAGTTAACTGAACATCGTTGGCACACTTAGAGAGGAGTTAACGGAACATCATTGGCACACTTAGAGAGGAGATAACTGAACATCATTGGCACACTTAGAGAGGAGTTAACGGAACATCGTTGGCACACTTAGAGAGGAGTTAACTGAACATCGTTGGCACACTTAGAGAGGAGTTAACTGAACATCTTTGGCACACTTAGAGAGGAGTTATCTGAACATCATTGGCACACTTAGAGAGGAGTTAACGGAACATCATTGGCACACTTAGAGAGGAGTTAACTGAACATCGTTGGCACACTTAGAGAGGAGTTAACTGAACATCATTGGCACACTTAGAGAGGAGTTAACTGAACATCGTTGGCACACTTAGAGAGGAGTTAACTGAACATCATTGGCACACTTAGAGAGGAGTTAACTGAACATCATTGGCACACTTAGAGAGGAGTTAACTGAACATCATTGGCACACTTAGAGAGGAGTTAACTGAACATCGTTGGCACACTTAGAGAGGACTTAACTGAACATCGTTGGCACACTTAGAGCAGAGTTAACTGAACATCATTGGCACACTTAGAGAGGAGTTAACTGAACATCATTGGCACACTTAGAGAGGAGTTAGCTGAACATCATTGGCACACTTAGAGAGGAGTTAACGGAACATCGTTGGCACACTTAGAGAGGAGTTACCTGAACATCATTGGCACACTTAGAGAGGAGTTAGCTGAACATCATTGGCACACTTAGAGAGGAGTTAGCTGAACATCATTGGCACACTTAGAGAGGAGTTAACGGAACATCATTGGCACACTTAGAGAGGAGTTAACGGAACATCATTGGCACACTTAGAGAGGAGTTAACTGAACATCGTTGGCACACTTAGAGAGGAGTTAGCTGAACATCATTAGCACACTTAGAGAGGAGTTAACGGAACATCATTGGCACACTTAGAGCGGAGTTAACTGAACATCGTTGGCACACTTAGAGAGGAGTTAACTGAACATCATTGGCACACTTAGAGAGGAGTTAACGGAACATCATTGGCACACTTAGAGAGGAGTTAACGGAACATCGTTGGCACACTTAGAGAGGAGTTACCTGAACATCATTGGCACACTTAGAGAGGAGTTAACTGAACATCATTGGCACACTTAGAGCGGAGTTAACTGAACATCATTGGCACACTTAGAGAGGAGTTAACTGAACATCATTGGCACACTTAGAGAGGAGTTAACGGTACATCATTGGCACACTTAGAGAGGAGTTAACTGAACATCGTTGGCACACTTAGAGAGGAGTTAACGGAACATCATTGGCACACTTAGAGAGGAGATAACTGAACATCATTGGCACACTTAGAGAGGAGTTAACGGAACATCGTTGGCACACTTAGAGAGGAGTTAACTGAACATCGTTGGCACACTTAGAGAGGAGTTAACTGAACATCTTTGGCACACTTAGAGAGGAGTTAACTGAACATCATTGGCACACTTAGAGAGGAGTTAACGGAACATCATTGGCACACTTAGAGAGGAGTTAACTGAACATCATTGGCACACTTAGAGAGGAGTTAACTGAACATCATTGGCACACTTAGAGAGGAGTTAACTGAACATCGTTGGCACACTTAGAGAGGAGTTAACTGAACATCATTGGCACACTTAGAGAGGAGTTAACTGAACATCATTGGCACACTTAGAGAGGAGTTAACTGAACATCATTGGCACACTTAGAGAGGAGTTAACTGAACATCGTTGGCACACTTAGAGAGGACTTAACTGAACATCGTTGGCACACTTAGAGCAGAGTTAACTGAACATCATTGGCACACTTAGAGAGGAGTTAGCTGAACATCATTGGCACACTTAGAGAGGAGTTAACGGAACATCATTGGCACACTTAGAGAGGAGTTAACGGAACATCATTGGCACACTTAGAGAGGAGTTAACGGAACATCATTGGCACACTTAGAGAGGAGTTAACGGAACATCATTGGCACACTTAGAGAGGAGTTAACTGAACATCATTGGCACACTTAGAGAGGAGTTAACGGAACATCATTGGCACACTTAGAGAGGAGTTAACGGAACATCGTTGGCACACTTAGAGAGGAGTTAACTGAACATCGTTGGCACACTTAGAGAGGAGTTAACTGAACATCTTTGGCACACTTAGAGAGGAGTTATCTGAACATCATTGGCACACTTAGAGAGGAGTTAACGGAACATCATTGGCACACTTAGAGAGGAGTTAACTGAACATCGTTGGCACACTTAGAGAGGAGTTAACTGAACATCATTGGCACACTTAGAGAGGAGTTAACTGAACATCGTTGGCACACTTAGAGAGGAGTTAACTGAACATCATTGGCACACTTAGAGAGGAGTTAACTGAACATCATTGGCACACTTAGAGAGGAGTTAACTGAACATCATTGGCACACTTAGAGAGGAGTTAACTGAACATCGTTGGCACACTTAGAGAGGACTTAACTGAACATCGTTGGCACACTTAGAGCAGAGTTAACTGAACATCATTGGCACACTTAGAGAGGAGTTAACTGAACATCATTGGCACACTTAGAGAGGAGTTAGCTGAACATCATTGGCACACTTAGAGAGGAGTTAACGGAACATCGTTGGCACACTTAGAGAGGAGTTACCTGAACATCATTGGCACACTTAGAGAGGAGTTAGCTGAACATCATTGGCACACTTAGAGAGGAGTTAGCTGAACATCATTGGCACACTTAGAGAGGAGTTAACGGAACATCATTGGCACACTTAGAGAGGAGTTAACGGAACATCATTGGCACACTTAGAGAGGAGTTAACTGAACATCGTTGGCACACTTAGAGAGGAGTTAGCTGAACATCATTAGCACACTTAGAGAGGAGTTAACGGAACATCATTGGCACACTTAGAGCGGAGTTAACTGAACATCGTTGGCACACTTAGAGAGGAGTTAACTGAACATCATTGGCACACTTAGAGAGGAGTTAACGGAACATCATTGGCACACTTAGAGAGGAGTTAACGGAACATCGTTGGCACACTTAGAGAGGAGTTACCTGAACATCATTGGCACACTTAGAGAGGAGTTAACTGAACATCATTGGCACACTTAGAGCGGAGTTAACTGAACATCATTGGCACACTTAGAGAGGAGTTAACTGAACATCATTGGCACACTTAGAGAGGAGTTAACGGTACATCATTGGCACACTTAGAGAGGAGTTAACTGAACATCGTTGGCACACTTAGAGAGGAGTTAACGGAACATCATTGGCACACTTAGAGAGGAGATAACTGAACATCATTGGCACACTTAGAGAGGAGTTAACGGAACATCGTTGGCACACTTAGAGAGGAGTTAACTGAACATCGTTGGCACACTTAGAGAGGAGTTAACTGAACATCTTTGGCACACTTAGAGAGGAGTTAACTGAACATCATTGGCACACTTAGAGAGGAGTTAACGGAACATCATTGGCACACTTAGAGAGGAGTTAACTGAACATCATTGGCACACTTAGAGAGGAGTTAACTGAACATCATTGGCACACTTAGAGAGGAGTTAACTGAACATCGTTGGCACACTTAGAGAGGAGTTAACTGAACATCATTGGCACACTTAGAGAGGAGTTAACTGAACATCATTGGCACACTTAGAGAGGAGTTAACTGAACATCATTGGCACACTTAGAGAGGAGTTAACTGAACATCGTTGGCACACTTAGAGAGGACTTAACTGAACATCGTTGGCACACTTAGAGCAGAGTTAACTGAACATCATTGGCACACTTAGAGAGGAGTTAGCTGAACATCATTGGCACACTTAGAGAGGAGTTAACGGAACATCATTGGCACACTTAGAGAGGAGTTAACGGAACATCATTGGCACACTTAGAGAGGAGTTAACGGAACATCATTGGCACACTTAGAGAGGAGTTAACGGAACATCATTGGCACACTTAGAGAGGAGTTAACTGAACATCATTGGCACACTTAGAGAGGAGTTAACGGAACATCATTGGCACACTTAGAGAGGAGTTAACGGAACATCATTGGCACACTTAGAGAGGAGTTAACTGAACATCGTTGGCACACTTAGAGAGGAGTTCGCTGAACATCATTGGCACACTTAGAGAGGAGTTAACGGAACATCATTGGCACACTTAGAGAGGAGTTAACTGAACATCGTTGGCACACTTAGAGAGGAGTTAACGGAACATCATTGGCACACTTAGAGAGGAGTTAACTGAACATCATTGGCACACTTAGAGAGGAGTTAACGGAACATCATTGGCACACTTAGAGAGGAGTTAACTGAATATCGTTGGCACACTTAGAGAGGAGTTAGCTGAACATCATTGGCACACTTAGAGAGGAGTTAACGGAACATCATTGGCACACTTAGAGAGGAGTTAACGGAACATCATTGGCACACTTAGAGAGGAGTTAACTGAACATCGTTGGCACACTTAGAGAGGAGTTAGCTGAACATCATTGGCACACTTAGAGAGGAGTTAACGGAACATCATTGGCACACTTAGAGAGGAGTTAACTGAACATCGTTGGCACACTTAGAGAGGAGTTAACTGAACATCATTGGCACACTTAGAGAGGAGTTAACTGAACATCATTGGCACACTTAGAGAGGAGTTAACTGAACATCATTGGCACACTTAGAGAGGAGTTAACTGAACATCGTTGGCACACTTAGAGAGGACTTAACTGAACATCGTTGGCACACTTAGAGCAGAGTTAACTGAACATCATTGGCACACTTAGAGGAGTTAACTGAACATCATTGGCACACTTAGAGAGGAGTTAGCTGAACATCATTGGCACACTTAGAGAGGAGTTAACGGAACATCGTTGGCACACTTAGAGAGGAGTTACCTGAACATCATTGGCACACTTAGAGAGGAGTTAGCTGAACATCATTGGCACACTTAGAGAGGAGTTAGCTGAACATCATTGGCACACTTAGAGAGGAGTTAACGGAACATCATTGGCACACTGAGAGAGGAGTTAACGGAACATCATTGGCACACTTAGAGAGGAGTTAACTGAACATCGTTGGCACACTTAGAGAGGAGTTAGCTGAACATCATTAGCACACTTAGAGAGGAGTTAACGGAACATCATTGGCACACTTAGAGCGGAGTTAACTGAACATCGTTGGCACACTTAGAGAGGAGTTAACTGAACATCATTGGCACACTTAGAGAGGAGTTAACGGAACATCATTGGCACACTTAGAGAGGAGTTAACGGAACATCGTTGGCACACTTAGAGAGGAGTTACCTGAACATCATTGGCACACTTAGAGAGGAGTTAACTGAACATCATTGGCACACTTAGAGCGGAGTTAACTGAACATCATTGGCACACTTAGAGAGGAGTTAACTGAACATCATTGGCACACTTAGAGAGGAGTTAACGGTACATCATTGGCACACTTAGAGAGGAGTTAACTGAACATCGTTGGCACACTTAGAGAGGAGTTAACGGAACATCATTGGCACACTTAGAGAGGAGATAACTGAACATCATTGGCACACTTAGAGAGGAGTTAACGGAACATCGTTGGCACACTTAGAGAGGAGTTAACTGAACATCGTTGGCACACTTAGAGAGGAGTTAACTGAACATCTTTGGCACACTTAGAGAGGAGTTAACTGAACATCATTGGCACACTTAGAGAGGAGTTAACGGAACATCATTGGCACACTTAGAGAGGAGTTAACTGAACATCATTGGCACACTTAGAGAGGAGTTAACTGAACATCATTGGCACACTTAGAGAGGAGTTAACTGAACATCGTTGGCACACTTAGAGAGGAGTTAACTGAACATCATTGGCACACTTAGAGAGGAGTTAACTGAACATCATTGGCACACTTAGAGAGGAGTTAACTGAACATCATTGGCACACTTAGAGAGGAGTTAACTGAACATCGTTGGCACACTTAGAGAGGACTTAACTGAACATCGTTGGCACACTTAGAGCAGAGTTAACTGAACATCATTGGCACACTTAGAGAGGAGTTAGCTGAACATCATTGGCACACTTAGAGAGGAGTTAACGGAACATCATTGGCACACTTAGAGAGGAGTTAACGGAACATCATTGGCACACTTAGAGAGGAGTTAACGGAACATCATTGGCACACTTAGAGAGGAGTTAACGGAACATCATTGGCACACTTAGAGAGGAGTTAACTGAACATCATTGGCACACTTAGAGAGGAGTTAACGGAACATCACTGGCACACTTAGAGAGGAGTTAACGGAACATCATTGGCACACTTAGAGAGGAGTTAACTGAACATCGTTGGCACACTTAGAGAGGAGTTCGCTGAACATCATTGGCACACTTAGAGAGGAGTTAACGGAACATCATTGGCACACTTAGAGAGGAGTTAACTGAACATCGTTGGCACACTTAGAGAGGAGTTAACGGAACATCATTGGCACACTTAGAGAGGAGTTAACTGAACATCATTGGCACACTTAGAGAGGAGTTAACGGAACATCATTGGCACACTTAGAGAGGAGTTAACTGAACATCGTTGGCACACTTAGAGAGGAGTTAGCTGAACATCATTGGCACACTTAGAGAGGAGTTAACGGAACATCATTGGCACACTTAGAGAGGAGTTAACGGAACATCATTGGCACACTTAGAGAGGAGTTAACTGAACATCGTTGGCACACTTAGAGAGGAGTTAGCTGAACATCATTGGCACACTTAGAGAGGAGTTAACGGAACATCATTGGCACACTTAGAGAGGAGTTAACTGAACATCGTTGGCACACTTAGAGAGGAGTTAACTGAACATCATTGGCACACTTAGAGAGGAGTTAACTGAACATCATTGGCACACTTAGAGAGGAGTTAACTGAACATCATTGGCACACTTAGAGAGGAGTTAACTGAACATAATTGGCACACTTAGAGAGGAGTTAACTGAACATCATTGGCACACTTAGAGAGGAGGTAACGGAACATCATTGGCACACTTAGAGAGGAGTTAACGGAACATCATTGGCACACTTAGAGAGGAGATAACGGAACATCGTTGGCACACTTAGAGAGGTGTTAACGGAACATCGTTGGCACACTTAGAGAGGAGTTAACTGAACATCGTTGGCACACTTAGAGAGGAGTTAACGGAACATCATTGGCACACTTAGAGAGGAGTTAACTGAACATCGTTGGCACACTTAGAGAGGAGTTAACGGAACATCATTGGCACACTTAGAGAGGAGTTAACGGAACATCATTGGCACACTTAGAGAGGAGTTAACTGAACATCGTTGGCACACTTAGAGAGGAGTTAACGGAACATCATTGGCACACTTAGAGAGGAGATAACTGAACATCATTGGCACACTTAGAGAGGAGTTAACGGAACATCGTTGGCACACTTAGAGAGGAGTTAACTGAACATCGTTGGCACACTTAGAGAGGAGTTAACTGAACATCATTGGCACACTTAGAGCGGAGTTAACTGAACATCATTGGCACACTTAGAGAGGAGTTAACTGAACATCATTGGCACACTTAGAGAGGAGTTAACGGAACATCATTGGCACACTTAGAGAGGAGTTAACGGAACATCATTGGCACACTTAGAGAGGAGTTAACTGAACATCGTTGGCACACTTAGAGAGGAGTTAACGGAACATCATTGGCACACTTAGAGAGGAGATAACTGAACATCATTGGCACACTTAGAGAGGAGTTAACGGAACATCGTTGGCACACTTAGAGAGGAGTTAACTGAACATCGTTGGCACACTTAGAGAGGAGTTAACGGAACATCATTGGCACACTTAGAGAGGAGTTAACTGAACATCATTGGCACACTTAGAGAGGAGTTAACTGAACATCATTGGCACACTTAGAGAGGAGTTAACTGAACATCGTTGGCACACTTAGAGAGGAGTTAACTGAACATCATTGGCACACTTAGAGAGGAGTTAACTGAACATCATTGGCACACTTAGAGAGGAGTTAACTGAACATCGTTGGCACACTTAGAGAGGAGTTAACTGAACATCGTTGGCACACTTAGAGAGGAGTTAACGGAACATCATTGGCACACTTAGAGAGGAGTTAACGGAACATCATTGGCACACTTAGAGAGGAGTTAACGGAACATCATTGGCACACTTAGAGAGGAGTTAACGGAACATCATTGGCACACTTAGAGAGGAGTTAACTGAACATCATTGGCACACTTAGAGAGGAGTTAACTGAACATCATTGGCACACTTAGAGAGGAGTTAACTGAACATCATTGGCACACTTAGAGAGGAGTTAACGGAACATCATTGGCACACTTAGAGAGGAGTTAACGGAACATCATTGGCACACTTAGAGAGGAGTTAACTGAACATCGTTGGCACACTTAGAGAGGAGTTAGCTGAACATCATTGGCACACTTAGAGAGGAGTTAACGGAACATCATTGGCACACTTAGAGCGGAGTTAACTGAACATCGTTGGCACACTTAGAGAGGAGTTAACTGAACATCATTGGCACACTTAGAGAGGAGTTAACGGAACATCATTGGCACACTTAGAGAGGAGTTAACGGAACATCGTTGGCACACTTAGAGAGGAGTTAACGGAACATCATTGGCACACTTAGAGAGGAGTTAACGGAACATCATTGGCACACTTAGAGAGGAGTTAACTGAACAT
Source organism: Heterodontus francisci (assembly GCF_036365525.1). Lineage (NCBI taxonomy): Eukaryota > Metazoa > Chordata > Chondrichthyes > Heterodontiformes > Heterodontidae > Heterodontus > Heterodontus francisci. The sequence continues at coordinate 219,677,277 of NC_090371.1, forward strand.
CATTGGCACACTTAGAGAGGAGTTAACGGAACATCGTTGGCACACTTAGAGAGGAGTTAACGGAACATCATTGGCACACTTAGAGAGGAGTTAACTGAACATCGTTGGCACACTTAGAGAGGAGTTAACTGAACATCATTGGCACACTTAGAGAGGAGTTAACTGAACATCGTTGGCACACTTAGAGAGGAGTTAACTGAACATCGTTGGCACACTTAGAGAGGAGTTAGCTGAACATCATTGGCACACTTAGAGAGGAGTTAACTGAACATCGTTGGCACACTTAGAGAGGAGTTAACTGAACATCGTTGGCACACTTAGAGAGGAGTTAACTGAACATCATTGGCACACTTAGAGAGGAGTTAACGGAACATCATTGGCACACTTAGAGAGGAGTTAGCTGAACATCATTGGCACACTTAGAGAGGAGTTAACGGAACATCATTGGCACACTTAGAGAGGAGTTAACTGAACATCATTGGCACACTTAGAGAGGAGTTAACTGAACATCATTGGCACACTTAGAGAGGAGTTAACGGAACATCATTGGCACACTTAGAGAGGAGTTAACGGAACATCATTGGCACACTTAGAGAGGAGTTAACTGAACATCGTTGGCACACTTAGAGAGGAGTTCGCTGAACATCATTGGCACACTTAGAGAGGAGTTAACGGAACATCATTGGCACACTTAGAGAGGAGTTAACTGAACATCGTTGGCACACTTAGAGAGGAGTTAACGGAACATCATTGGCACACTTAGAGAGGGGTTAACTGAACATCATTGGCACACTTAGAGAGGAGTTAACGGAACATCATTGGCACACTTAGAGAGGAGTTAACTGAACATCGTTGGCACACTTAGAGAGGAGTTAGCTGAACATCATTGGCACACTTAGAGAGGAGTTAACGGAACATCATTGGCACACTTAGAGAGGAGTTAACGGAACATCATTGGCACACTTAGAGAGGAGTTAACTGAACATCGTTGGCACACTTAGAGAGGAGTTAGCTGAACATCATTGGCACACTTAGAGAGGAGTTAACGGAACATCATTGGCACACTTAGAGAGGAGTTAACTGAACATCGTTGGCACACTTAGAGAGGAGTTAACTGAACATCATTGGCACACTTAGAGAGGAGTTAACTGAACATCATTGGCACACTTAGAGAGGAGTTAACTGAACATCATTGGCACACTTAGAGAGGAGTTAACTGAACATCATTGGCACACTTAGAGAGGAGTTAACTGAACATAATTGGCACACTTAGAGAGGAGTTAACTGAACATCATTGGCACACTTAGAGAGGAGGTAACGGAACATCATTGGCACACTTAGAGAGGAGTTAACGGAACATCATTGGCACACTTAGAGAGGAGATAACGGAACATCGTTGGCACACTTAGAGAGGAGTTAACGGAACATCGTTGGCACACTTAGAGAGGAGTTAACTGAACATCGTTGGCACACTTAGAGAGGAGTTAACGGAACATCGTTGGCACACTTAGAGAGGAGTTAACTGAACATCGTTGGCACACTTAGAGAGGAGTTAACGGAACATCATTGGCACACTTAGAGAGGAGTTAACTGAACATCGTTGGCACACTTAGAGAGGAGTTAACGGAACATCATTGGCACACTTAGAGAGGAGATAACTGAACATCATTGGCACACTTAGAGAGGAGTTAACGGAACATCGTTGGCACACTTAGAGAGGAGTTAACTGAACATCGTTGGCATACTTAGAGAGGAGTTAACTGAACATCATTGGCACACTTAGAGCGGAGTTAACTGAACATCATTGGCACACTTAGAGAGGAGTTAACTGAACATCATTGGCACACTTAGAGAGGAGTTAACGGAACATCATTGGCACACTTAGAGAGGAGTTAACGGAACATCATTGGCACACTTAGAGAGGAGTTAACGGAACATCATTGGCACACTTAGAGAGGAGTTAACTGAACATCGTTGGCACACTTAGAGAGGAGTTAACGGAACATCATTGGCACACTTAGAGAGGAGATAACTGAACATCATTGGCACACTTAGAGAGGAGTTAACGGAACATCGTTGGCACACTTAGAGAGGAGTTAACTGAACATCGTTGGCACACTTAGAGAGGAGTTAACGGAACATCATTGGCACACTTAGAGAGGAGTTAACTGAACATCATTGGCACACTTAGAGAGGAGTTAACTGAACATCATTGGCACACTTAGAGAGGAGTTAACTGAACATCGTTGGCACACTTAGAGAGGAGTTAACTGAACATCATTGGCACACTTAGAGAGGAGTTAACTGAACATCATTGGCACACTTAGAGAGGAGTTAACTGAACATCGTTGGCACACTTAGAGAGGAGTTAACTGAACATCGTTGGCACACTTAGAGAGGAGTTAACTGAACATCATTGGCACACTTAGAGAGGAGTTAGCTGAACATCATTGGCACACTTAGAGAGGAGTTAACGGAACATCATTGGCACACTTAGAGAGGAGTTAACGGAACATCATTGGCACACTTAGAGAGGAGTTAACGGAACATCATTGGCACACTTAGAGAGGAGTTAACGGAACATCATTGGCACACTTAGAGAGGAGTTAACTGAACATCATTGGCACACTTAGAGAGGAGTTAACTGAACATCATTGGCACACTTAGAGAGGAGTTAACTGAACATCATTGGCACACTTAGAGAGGAGTTAACGGAACATCATTGGCACACTTAGAGAGGAGTTAACGGAACATCATTGGCACACTTAGAGAGGAGTTAACTGAACATCGTTGGCACACTTAGAGAGGAGTTAGCTGAACATCATTGGCACACTTAGAGAGGAGTTAACGGAACATCATTGGCACACTTAGAGCGGAGTTAACTGAACATCGTTGGCACACTTAGAGAGGAGTTAACTGAACATCATTGGCACACTTAGAGAGGAGTTAACGGAACATCATTGGCACACTTAGAGAGGAGTTAACGGAACATCGTTGGCACACTTAGAGAGGAGTTAACGGAACATCATTGGCACACTTAGAGAGGAGTTAACGGAACATCATTGGCACACTTAGAGAGGAGTTAACTGAACATCATTGGCACACTTAGAGAGGAGTTAACGGAACATCGTTGGCACACTTAGAGAGGAGTTAACGGAACATCATTGGCACACTTAGAGAGGAGTTAACTGAACATCGTTGGCACACTTAGAGAGGAGTTAACTGAACATCATTGGCACACTTAGAGAGGAGTTAACTGAACATCGTTGGCACACTTAGAGAGGAGTTAACTGAACATCGTTGGCACACTTAGAGAGGAGTTAGCTGAACATCATTGGCACACTTAGAGAGGAGTTAACTGAACATCGTTGGCACACTTAGAGAGGAGTTAACTGAACATCGTTGGCACACTTAGAGAGGAGTTAACTGAACATCATTGGCACACTTAGAGAGGAGTTAACGGAACATCATTGGCACACTTAGAGAGGAGTTAGCTGAACATCATTGGCACACTTAGAGAGGAGTTAACGGAACATCATTGGCACACTTAGAGAGGAGTTAACTGAACATCATTGGCACACTTAGAGAGGAGTTAACTGAACATCATTGGCACACTTAGAGAGGAGTTAACGGAACATCATTGGCACACTTAGAGAGGAGTTAACTGAACATCATTGGCACACTTAGAGAGGAGTTAACTGAACATCATTGGCACACTTAGAGAGGAGTTAACTGAACATCATTGGCACACTTAGAGAGGAGTTAACGGAACATCATTGGCACACTTAGAGAGGAGTTAACAGAACATCGTTGACACACTTAGAGAGGAGTTAACTGAACATCGTTGACACACTTAAAAGGAGAAGATAGACTACAATCAACAGAACAGAGCAAGCAAAGAAGGAGGCGACGAGTCCGTGCCCTAGCAAGCTCAGAAACAAGAACCGGTGCTGAGTGTTGCTGTATACCTGTTGTCGTTAAGTATTAACTTTGTATATCTTAGTTAAGCCTAATAAACTCTCTCACCTGATCACAGAACTTGAGTCCATACCTTGTAGGTCTATCTTGGTCAAGAATCCCAAGGTTGAACAACCTGCCACCTGATCTTGTGTGGAGGAAAATTCCTTCTTCTGAAGACTTAGCACTGCTGAAAGTTGCACAATCACATTTCACAGCTTCCACATATGGTCAGCTATTCAACTGTAACATCACCCAAACACATTGCAACACACTCATGGACACATTCTTTTGCAGAATAAGGTGGCACATAATAGACTGCAGTAGCAGCAAGCTGGCAGGGGGCAGTCACGACTGCCTGTGCTCACTTCCATAGAGGAGATGCTGATGGGGTAATTGGAACGGCTGTCACTGAAGCTGTGGCTAGTGGCATCGCTGAAGCCATTGAGGGTGATAGTATTTGCTGCCTTATGTACTTTGTCAAGTCCCACTTCACCCTCATCCCACAAGTTGGTACAAGTTGCATGAAGTACAAGTTGCAGATGGTGTAATCATACACCCTTGCTTTCCACCACTCCCCACTCTCCTCACCTCATCCCTCCAGTTGTGCATTTATGCTTTCAAATACCAATGATCTGCCACTTAGCTAGCCAATGGAGCCTAGGGATGAAGTCCCAGAGGAAGAGAACACCTCTGAGGAAGAAGCACCATCCCTTGATCTGACACTCGCAGCCACCAGCTCAAATACTGGTACTGTGCACACCTTCGAGGGTAGTATAGAGGCAGGAACTACATGTGGTGAGTCACTGGGCATGAGTGGTCTGCAACCATGCCAGGGGGAGAGGAAAGCACATATGCCAACCCTCCAAAGGGCAAGGTTGCTGATGAGTTCTGCTACAGAGAACTCAGAAGAAGACTTTGATGGGGCAGTGTACAGGAAAAGGCTGAAGAGCATTTACACCGAACTGCTTGCTGCATTGGCTGGCCTGTCTGAGCCTGTTGTCACTAACAAGAAGCATTGAGAAGCCTGGCTGCAACATGGCACAGGGCTTGAAACCCATCCTTTCCAGTGTGGAAATGTTGGCCAACTCCAGCCACCGTCTCAACTTCCATTGTCATACAATTAGAAGCCACCCAACATCTGAATGCTGCAGTGGAAGCTCAGAGTTCAGAGGTCTCTGTTGTCGTGCAGGCTTAGACTACTGCCATGATGGCTCAAAGGGACTTTCAGGGTTAGGTAGCAGTCCAGCAATTTGTCATCCAGCAAATTAGTCAGATTGCTGAGGGGCTGTCCTGGGGGAGTGGCAGTGGCTCAGTGGAATGCTGTTCTCTCTCAGGGTGACAACATTTGTGCTCTCACTACTGCAACTCCGCCAGTGCCCCTCCTGTTGCCTGCCAGCCAGCCAGGCCAGACTGCTACAGCTCATGCTGAGATTCTGCAGTCCGAAGCTGGGCCCTCGAGGCCCAGAGCTGCTCAAGGATATCTTGCAAGACCATCTGCAGTCTCTCCCACTGAAAGTCAGCAGCCTTCTACCAGCCATGCTGCAGTAATTGGGATAACAGGAGCACTAGGCAGACAAAGGCACCCACAAGACAGGCACTAAGGGATTGCACGAGGGTGAATAGTTGAAAAATGTACGTATTATTGGAAGTGTTATTGGATAAAGTTGGTACAAAATGATTGGTTCTCAGTATCTTTTATTTCAGCATTATGGCCCAGAGGATGCTGTGATGGTCCATAACAGAGGGATGGAAAGGTGGGGAAGTGTTGAGCAATGGTGATCTGGGTTTTTTTTCAGGGGAATTGGAGTCTGATGAGATGCTCACAGCCAGCATAATATCCTGGATTGTTCCTCCCTTCTTCCTCTTCCTTTTCCTCCTGTTCCTCCTCCTCCTTAGGTTGTTGCCAAAGCCCTGATGGCAAGGGTTGAGCTCTCATGATGCCAGGTAGTGGAGGATGCAGCAGACCACCACAGACTGGGAGATACACTCTGGCCAGTACTGGAAATCTCCCCCAAGTGGTGCAGGCAGCAGAACAATTGTTTGAGGATGCCAATGGTCTGCTCCATGATATTCCTAGTTGCAGCATGGCTCTCGTTGTAGAAACACTGACCATGTGTGCTCGGGTGACCAAGGGGAGTTATTAGCCATGTGCAGATCAGGTAGCTCCTGTTACCAAGCAGCCACTTGTTTCAATGATGGCAGGAACAGCTGACTGGCGCAGGGTGAAAGCATCGTGACTGCTGCCAGGATAGTGGGAATTCACCACAAATGCACATTCAGGGAGTGGAAGCCTTTGTGAGTGAATTTCTACATTTAGGTCCGGCATCCGCAGAGCCACATGCATACAATCAATGGCTGCCTGCACCATTATGAAGCCGCTATCCTGGCAAAGCCACGTGCTCACTCTTCCTGCTTCTCTCTGCTTAGAGGGAAGATAATGAAGTTCCCTCTGCTTGTGTACAGGGCTCCAGTAACCTCCTTAATTCAGCGATGCAGAGGGAACTAAGATATGCTGGTGCTGCCATCGGTTCCAGCCTGGAAGGATTCACTCTGTAGAAATTGAGGGCCACGATTACCTTGATTGCCATTGGTAGCACCGTCCCCACCCTACTCTGTGCAGGGTCCAGGCTGCAGGTCCAGGGGGAGGTGGGACAGTTCAGTAACCACCACTTTGGTGAATCGTAACCACCGTAGGCACTGCTCCTGGCTGAGGTGGATGTAAGTGCTCTCTGAAAATCATAAGTTGGTGTGGCTTTCTGTTGAGATCTCTCCTCTTCCTCCATCTACCAACAGGTTTTCCTCTCTGCTGCCTCTGCTCCATCTCCTTGGCATGCTGCAACCCAAGAGGAACTACAACTATGACTGGGAGCAAGTTTTCTCCTCTGAGGCCTCTCAAATCGTCATCACTCCTTATAAAGCACCACTCTGTTCTGACTGAAAGAACTTCTGTCAACACCTCCAACAACACAGTACACAATATTTCCATTAACTCTGCAGCAGCAAAAGAAAGTCAAAAGCACCTCACCTGAAAGTTGATTGGTGATTCTTTTAAATAGCACTAGTGGGGAGGGTGCCTCATGCAACTGAACGCTGTCTGTGCTAAAAGAGGGTGCTAACAGGACCTGCTAGGTTCAAAATGATAGGTTGGATACTAATTCAGTGTTAAACATTTATTGGACCATGACCTGCCCACTCTGCACACTTCTGATGCACACAAGGGGCACTCGCTTTATTACCCTTCCAAACATGCTTATCAGCATGACCTCCCCGGAGGTAATCAGGAGTGGATCCCCCCCGCCCCCTGATTTTACTCATCTGTTGACTCCTGTAGCACTGAAACCAATGGCACTATGGAGCTGATTTTGGTGGCCAAACTATTTTAAAGGACCTTTTTTCAATAGACGTTAAGCCCTTTTTCAAAGAATTTGTTTTGTGGCATTGTAATGTGCATATAGTAATGAAGCAAATGACATAAATACACTTTCAGTTATCCAAAGAACTGTGGGACTTTTTGTACAGCTCTGGAATTGCAACATAATTTGCATTTTATTGTTAGCTTCTTGTCAAACTTGAGACAACAGGTAAACTAAAATAATAAGCGATTAAAATTACTAGGCGCAATCATTATTAATGTAACCGTTTTGCACTGTATATAAATGATGTTACACTGTTATGTGTTTAAAAATGCTGTAAACCTGAATTACATTCATTATGAAGAAACATATGGTTTGTAAGCATTAATGCAACAAAGATATTATTTTTACAGATTGATCCAACTTCTTACATGCCTCACTAATTGGAGATACCATTTTTCTCAGAAAATAACATGCGTCATCGATAAGAATCAGTAGCAGGTTCTATGTTGAGCAGACTTCACAGAGGTCTAACTTGAATAAACAAGTGGTAATTATGCTGCAATTATTTAGTGCTAATTTGGAATTTAATTTGTGGAAAATATGTATAAAGATAATGAACATAAGCTTGATTGCAGCACAATCTATTTAAATGAGCATTGGGTATTCTTCTTCATAATTTTACAATTATACAATTAGAGTAAATTGCTCTCGAATGGCAATATTCTCCTGTCACTGTCCGAGACTTATCACTAAATGTGCTCTTACTGATTAAAATGCAACAGAAGGGTTTTATTCTCAACCTGAAATGTTGTTATTTAAATTAAGGTTGTCTCCTACAGTACATGTTACCTGCACTAAGTTAGATAATACACTAATTATGTGAGAATAATAAGTTATTCGCAACAAGAAGAACAAAACACTTGAACCTTATGTTTCTTTGATGAACAGACAGATTAAGGTTCATCAATCTTATGACTTTCAAAAATGTTCTTATTGCAAATGGAATCAACATTTAAAAATCCATTGCTCATTGTATTGATTTTAATTCCTGGCCAGTGTCAGCCAGAGCTCAGTTGCTAGTACTCTGAACTCTGAGTTTGGAGGTTGTAGATTCAAGTTCCAGGGACTTGAGCACAATATCTAGGTTGATGCTCCAGTGCAGTACTGAGGGAGTGTTTTACCATCAGAGGTGCTGTCTTTCAGAGCAGACATTAAACTGAGGTCCTCTGCCATTGAAGTAAAAGATCTTTTGTCACTTCTGTTAGGCAAACCCCCCATTTGCCAAGACTGAAGCACACATTATTTCGCCACATGAACAAAAACTTAAAATTGCAAGCCCTGACTGGAAGGACATTTGCATAGTACCAGACAATGTTGAAACAATGGGGATCCAGTAGTTGCTTCCCCAATACACAGAAGTGATCAGACCAGTTTTAGTCACATGACTAACTGGCTGTTGCAGAGTTCTGAACTGAGAGCTTTAAATTGAAGAAAAAGGGTTTTGAAGAGAACGCTGTGTGCTCATGGACTGAGAACATCTCCTCTCCTGTCTGCCTGCCTCTATCTCTTTCCCATGGAACTGAATCTCGTGAAGACATGTAAAGTCAAAGAGAGAACAGTCTCCTATGTGAACAAGGTTTAAGACAAATACTGGGCCGCAATGAAACGCAAGACCATATCTTCAATAAAGGACTACAGTGAGCTCAAAGCACCGTAGCAAGATATTGCCTCAGACTGTTCCACCTTATCTTTTCTTCTCTTTTCTGTCCTTATTTGCATGTGTGTATCGCGTGTGCCTGCTAGCGTGGGCGCGTTGTATATCTGTAGGCGTGAACCGTATTAGAGTTTAAGTTTTAAGGTTTAATAAAATTTCATCTTTCTTCTTTAAACCTGAGAAAGCCTGTGTGAATTAGTTTCTTTGTCTTATAATTGGAAAACTGTGAGCAAGGAATCACAAAGGGGAAGTTCAAAACACAGTGTGTTTAAAATTAAACCCAGTCACAATAAGACAAAGTGACGATAGTAATAGACCCCTAGACATCTTTCACACCTAGTCGTAACACTTCTTTGAGGAAGAACAGGGGAGTTCTTCACGCTGTCCCAGCCAATACTTACCTATCAACCAACATCACAATAAATATTATCTGCACATTATAACTTTGCTGTTTATGGGACCTTACTATGTGCAAGTTGGTTGTCATGCTTCCTATCCTACAACAGTGATAGTAATTCAAAAATAAATCTGTACAGTGTATTAGGAAATCTTGAAAGATACTTGAAAGATCTTGAAAAATCATCTGTGATCCTTGGCTTTATTAATAGAGGCATAGAGTACAAAAGCAAGGAAGTTATGTCAAACATTTATAAAACACTGGTTAGGCCACAGCTGCAGTATTGTGTTTAATTTTGGGCACTACACTTTAGGCAGGATAGCAAGACCTTATACAGCATGCAGAAGAGATTTACTAGAATGGTACTAGGGACGAGGGACTTCAGTTGTGTGGAGAAGCTGGTGTTGTTGTCCTTAGAGCAGAAAATATTAACAGGAGATTCTGATGGAGGTGTTCAAAATCATGAATGGTTTTGATAAGAGTAAGCAGAATGGTTGGTAACTAAAGGACACAAATTTATGATGATTTGCAAAAGAACCAGAGGAGACATGAGGAAAAAGTAATACATGAGTTGTTGTGATCTGGAATGCACTGCCTGAGAGAATGGCGGAAGCAGATTCAATCATAAAATTCAAAAGCGAATTGAATAAATACTTTATAGGAAAGAAAAGCAGGGTTATGTGGAAAGAGTAGAGTATGGGGCTAATTGGATTTATCTTTCAAAAACCCAGCATAGGCACGACAGTCCAAATGGCTGCTTTCTGTGATGTATCATTCTATGATTTTATGACTCTATGATATAAGTGCAAGTCTTTTTACTATTGATGAGTATTTAAAATATTAAAAACACCCTATGGATATCAGGGCTTTGCAGTCCACAATGGGGCACATTTGTTGTCAGTGCCAAGATGTAGCTTTGCTGACCCAAGCAGGCAATCCAGACCACTCCCTCCACTGGCAGCATAACAAGACTGCCAACAGTGCTCTTCGCCCACTCCCACCACCCAAAAGGGGCTAGGCTTAATATAAAAAAAAAATCCACTTTGAAGATTCAGGTAGACCTGAATGACATCTCATGTTGATCCCCACTTCTACTCCTTGTTGACAAGGGATGCCTGAATTTTACCAGCCAATATCATTCATGACTGTTCACCAGCTTTAATCTCTCCTGTTAACTTTTGCCTACAATCCTAAAATTGCTATTGGCAGTAAGCAGGTTTAACACATGCTGAATTCACTAGCTCAACAGTAACATGCTTTTTTTTTGCTAATTATTAATTTGTTAAGCAGTGGTAAATGGAAAATATGCAGATTTACTCAGTCTTTGGATGCCTGCAGCAGATGACCAGGGTGACTCTGGGGCAACTGAACAAAAGCTTTTAAGATGCAGGAAATTTTAAATTTGCTTCACTTTCCAAGTGTAATCGATCGCTGTACAATTGATTGCATTTTGTTTGCAGGCCAACTTGTTAACACTGGAATAATTTATTTCGAATAAATCGCAAAATAGGAGCAAATGTCTGAGTTGTAGTAAAAGCAAGGTAATATCCAATACTACTTTTTAAATCTAGTCAATTTCTCTACTAAACTTAGTCCAGAGAGGAAAGTTTGTCCCATTATATTGATGTGCAGAATGTGAACCATAAAATAGTTCATGATAGTTTGAATTCTTCTGTGTTCATTATCAAGGCATCCATCTTGTTGATGTACTGTTTTAATACATTCTAGGGAAACAGAAATATTTTTCAATTCTGATGATAAATGGAAGACTTGGCTGTGCCATAACATGAATTTTGAAAAGTAAAGCCGTAGTAGCAGACGTTTGATTGATGACAATGAGGATTTTGATCTGATCTGTTGCTAACAGAACCATAACAGCTATGATGGGTGAATCTCCCTCCTACAATGCAATCAGGAGCAAACATTGTGCAGTTCTCCAATCTGGTTCTTGATGGCTTAAACCTATCAACAACATATTTTTCAGATGATTTTTATACCTGCTATTGGCAGAACCCTGACTTTTATAGAATACTGAAATGTATCTGCACACTATTTCAACACACTGGTTAATGCACCTGCATCAAATTCCTGTGTGCCTATTTGAACAAACGTATTTATTTTAAACACTTAGGTCTACAATTTCCATGCCGTTTTCAGCATCATTTTAGTATAATCAGGAGAGATAACATTCTTTGGCAGCAAGATGGGGCACAAGCTGTTTTTTGACCTAGACTCAATCTCCCAGAATTCTCTTGCACTTTTTTGAGATTTTCCTGCCGAGTCCTAAGTCATCTTATTCGATTATTTTATCATGAAGGCCAGTGGCATTGAGCTCCAAGCTCTATTGGAGCAAGTAAGAGTCAGGTTGTATTTAAGGAGGATGCACTACAGCATATATTAACCTCTAACCCCAGTCCATAGAATATACACACAACACTGGCCATAGGAGGACCTTAGTGAGATGTGAACAACAAGGGAGTCGTTTATAAAAGAGCAACAGAGCAGTTTGACCACTGACTGCATGAGGACCTGCAGCCACGGTGATCTGTCTACACTGTACTCTGTGATGTGAAGGTGATGACACGATAGATCTCTGTAATATCAGCAAGGATGCAGCAAAGATTCACCCACTTTACAGGATAACTGGGGATTTCATCATTTTCAGTATCTCAGTGAGATAGGGCCATCCAATTCACAGAACTGTTGGATTTCCAATGTTTCACTGCTTAGACACGGGCTCTGTAGTATATTCTAGATGATGTATCACCATATCAGTAGCATGCTGTGACTTCATGACTTTGCTTTCCCAGACGATCTGGGTAAATACACTGCTGGGGAGGCTGCCTTAGCTGGTTTGGTTGCAGAACTAAAAGGAGGAAAGTATTGCAACAGCCTGACATCAGAGGACTGCCCAGTGACAACTGTAAGGGGCATCAGAGCATGTCTCATCATTGAAGAACATAGAAACATAGAAAATTATTGCACAGAAGGAGGCCATTAAGTCCATCATGTCTGTGGCAGCCAAAAAAGAGCAATCCAGCCTAATCCCACTTTCCAGCTCTCGGTTCATTGCCCTGTATGTTACAGCATTTCAACTGCATATCTGCGCACTTTTTAAATGCAATGAGCACTCCCGCCTCTACCATCATTTCAGGCAATGAATTCCAGACACACACCATCCTCTGGGAGAAAGGTTTCTGCTCAACTTCCCAATAATCCTTCCGCCAATTACTTTAAATCTATGCCAGATGGTTATTGAGCTCTCTGCCAAGGGAAATTGATCCTTCCTATCCACTCTATCTCAGTTCCTCGTAATTTTATACCCCTAAATTAAATCTGCCCTCAGCCTCCCCATTCCAAAAAAACAACCTTAAGCTATCTAATCATTCCTCATAGCTAAAATTCTCCAATCCTGTAACGTCCTCATAAATCTCCTCTGTATCCTCTACTACAATCACATCCTTCCTGTAATGTGGTGAACAGAAATGTACACAGAACTCTAGCTGTGAGTTCTCTTCTGTTTAACACAGTCTATCTTTGACACCGGAGTTTTACCTCCTTCTCCTTTACTTCCAAATAAAGAGATATTCCCTCTAACCGCTACTTATCCTGCAGCATGACAACACATCAGCCCTCTTTGCCCCCACACAACTGTGCCAATAAACATCATCTGAGTGAATAACTCAGCACCCTTTCATAAGGTCATAAGAACTAGGAGCAGGAGTAGGCAATTCAGCCCCTCGAGCCTGCTCCGCCATTCAATACGATCATGGCTGATCTCATCTCAGCCTCAACTCCACTTTCCAGCCCATTCTCCATAACTCTTCAACCCATTTCTAGTTAAAAATCTGTCTATCTCGTCCTTAAATTTACTCAATGTCCCGGCATCCACCGCACTCTGGGGTAGTAAATTCCACAGACACATGACCCTTTGAGAGAAGTAACTTCTCCTCATCTCTGTTTTAAATCTGCTACCCCTTATCCTAAAACTATGACTTCTTGTTCTAGATTTCCCTACAAGAGGAAACATCCTCTCTAAGTCTACTTTGTCATTCCCCTTAATTATCTTATATACCTCAATTAGATCTCCTCTCAATCTTCTAAACTCTAGAGAGTAAAGGCCTAAACTGCTCAAACTCTCTTCATAAGACAAACCCCTCATCTCTGGAATCAATCTAGTGAACCTCCTCTGAACTGCCTCCAATGCAACTACATCCCTCCTCAAGTAAGGGGACCAAAACTGTACGCAATACTCCAGGTGCAGTCTCACTAATGCCTTGTACAGTTGCAGCAACATTTCCCTAATTTTATTTAGCATTATTCCTCTAGCAATAAATGCCTTCCTTATTACCTGCTGCACCTGCATACTAGTTTTCTGCCATTCATGCACGAGGACACCCAGATCTCTCAGCACCGAAGCACTCTGAAGTTTCTCTCCATTTAGATGATAATTTGCCTTTCCATTCGTCCGACCAAAATGGATAACCTCACACTTATCCACATTAAACTCCATCTGCCAAATTTTGGCCCATTCACCGAACCTAACCATATCCATTTGTAAATTTCTTATTTCTTTATTGCAACTTACTATGCCACCTATTTTAGTGTCATCTGCAAATTTGGCTATAGTATCTTCTATCCCTGCATCCAAGTCATTAATATAGATTGTAAATAGTTGGGGCCCGAGGACTGAACCCTGTGGTTCTAGTTACGTCTTGCCAACCAGAAAAAGACCCATTTATCCCGACTCTCTGTTTTCTGTTGTTAGCCAATCCTCTATCCAAGCTAATTAATTTCCCCTAACCCCATATGATCTTACCTTGTGTATTAACCTTTTGTGCGGCACCTTATCAAATGCCTTCTGGAAGTCCAGATATATTACATCCACAGGATCCCTGTTATCCACTTTGCTTGTTACATCTTTGAAGAGCTGTAGTCAATTAGTCAAACACGATTTACCCTTCATAAAACCATGCTGACTCTGATGGATTGCATTTTGACTTTCTAAATGTCCTGTTATTACTTCCTTAATAATAGATTCTAACAATTTCCCAACAACAGATGTTAAACTGACTGGTCTATTGTTTCCTACTTTCTGCCTCCCTTCCTTTTTGAATAAGGGCGTTATGTCAGCTTTTTTCCAATCCACTGGAACCTTTCCCGCATCCAGGGAATTTTGGAATATTATAACCAATGGACCACTATCTCAGCTGCCACTTCCTTTAAGACCCTAGGATGTAGGCCATCAGGCCCTGGGGACTCAGGCCCTGAGGTAAATGAGCCCATTTTATAGCTCTTCTGGCTTGTCTTACTATCGATGTCAATGTAAAATAGACTAGTGATTCTCTATCACCCGTTTTATGCTGTTACACAGAGTCCAAATCTAGTCCTTTGTCACCCAGTCCAGCAAACTGTATTAGTGCCCCAACAGGAAACAGTGAAAATCAGCCCCAATGAACAAGCCCCTATTGTAATCTAAAAAAATACTCCTTCAAATTTTTGGAGGTTCAGACCACAATTTCCCTCAGTTGTTGGGGAGGAGTAAACATTGCATCCGGTATTCTGAGCTTGACAGTGACACTGGGTGACTGAAATGTGAAGAGCTCACTCGGCAGCACTAATATCCTTCAGCTTGACAAGCACAAGGAACTTAAAATTTTCAAAGATTTTATTTATCCAAAAAACACGAATAGATGGAAACTCGTTGACCAGTGTACTAAAAATATTACACAGAGCGATTTCAACACTTGCTCTTGAAATTAGATATTTTGCAAGGTTTTATTTGCTTTTTTTTTGACATGGACAGGTGTATTCTCTAAGCAAGGAAATAGTACTGGAAATCTCTAGGTGGCAGAAAGTTAAAGAGGCTGTACTGCCTTACAGGGTAGAAACAATGCAGTTTTTGAAATTGTTTGAAATGATCATCACAGGGATCTCCATGACCACGTCAGGGTGGATACACCATAACCAGTATGTGTACAAAAAATCTTTGCAAGACAATGAAACCTGAGTAGATAAATCCTCCATGTTTCAGATGACAAATTACGTGGATTGCATGTATACTTCTTACCTGAAATTTAGCAGTTTAACTAAATGTAAACCAAATCGCAGTGTCAGGTGATTGTATCCATGTGGCTGGGAATCAAAAGCAAATTATCTTTTTTTAGTGTTAACTTTACCGAATTGCTATTGAACCAACCAAAGATAACAACATGAAGTGATGTTACAATAAGACTTGCATCACTGATGGATGCACATTCAGCCTGTGTTATTCACTGCTTGTGTGTACCAATGAATGGTCACCAGCTGTGATATTGTGTAATTGATTTATTTTTAAAGGTGCAGGAATTATTCAAACAAAATGCACATGGAATTTCCACGCAACCCACTGCAAATTATTTTCCAATAAATTTACGACAGTGATATTGTAAAGAAGTGTGCAATCTATTTTGTACTTTAATCAGAACCTTAGTGAGCCTCAGCAGCTCCTGGTCCAGCAAACAAAATAATTTTTTTGCAACCTGGTACTTTACAAACACAGTAGGAAAATATAATTTGACATGCTGCACATAATGTGTGCCATGTGAAATAACAGATAGTAGGAAGCAGGTTAAAGCTAAAGACTGAAGCCTAATTTTATTTATATTTCTATTAGCCAGTTGCATGTACAGTAGGCCTGCACAGCATTTCAATTTTGAATGTATGCTGGGAATAGTCATGTGTTAAGACACTTTTCAGCAGGCACTACAGGAGCTGAATATCATTAAGGACTGAATAGATGCATTAGATTTATTGCTTTTTCAATTCAGTTAGTCATTATGAAGTTATTGTTCGTATTTCTCACCAAGCAGAACAAGTAGCAATCCCAAAGCACAGTTCTAGAAAAGGAAAGTGACTTTCAAACAAGCTCAGCCTATCTGGAAATAGAAACTGCAAGGTATTATAAACGGGAGCCTGGCTAGACAGGTATAATTAAGAGATTGTCCAGATAGATATTGTCTCTATGCTTCATAATTATGTGAACACTGGATGGATGAACTAAAACAGACTGGATGGCTTTCCTCATCCATATTTATCTTGTGATATTCTATGCACAGTTCATTCTGTTCCTTTGATAATTGTGGTTATCATTTGAATCAAAAAACACCCAATGTGATTATAGTTTTTCATGTATTTATTTGTTAAATGCTGCATTAAACAAATTTAATATTTCTTAATACACTACAATTCTAATTCATATTATCAAGAATCATTAATGAGTTTATAATATTAGCAAAACTTTGCAGTTTTCCTTAGATTAAAAAGCACTGTTAACGGTTAGTATAAAGGACGCTTGGCCTTCAGTAAGCTGAATAAAAACTATGAATGTAGGCCCACAAGGAGAAGAGTTTCTTTGTGTGGAATATGTAACAAAGGCTTAAACCCTTGTTTACAAACAAATTACTGGAGCATCTTAAGAAGAAGGAAAGAGGAAGTGGCAAAATCAGTTACTTGACTAATATACCTACTTAGATCAAAAGGTAACAATATAAATATGGTTAAGAAAGGCCACTCATTGATATCTTGGTCTCTTAATCCAGAAAAAAAAACTACTGCCCCCCCCCCCCCCCCCCCCACCCACATCCCTTGTCCCAACCAATAGGATCTTGAATGACTATGATTTTAAGATTCATTATCCGACCCAGAAGTTTTAATTATTCTTTGTGTGAAGAAATTCTTCCTGTCATCTCTTAGGAGCTTTAATTACTTACCTCAAGTACTCTGTTTCTAAATCAACGGTTGCTAGTTTAGATTTGAGAGTTAAAGTTGAGAGCCTGTGCATATTATATAACTTTAAAACAATATTCTTGGCGTTTTAGGCATAATGAAAATACCTAAAAATCCAAAGCCCATTCATTAAACCTGTCAATCATCAACTGCTGATGTGTGAAATCTTATATGTGATTATCCAATTGCTGACGCAAAAATGAACAACTTAATGAAGGAGCCATGATGAAATAAACAATGAAATGGAAGAATTATAACTTTGAGTAGTCAATTGTTAAACAAAACCACAAGAACATGGACACTTGAACCACAGTCGAAATGCAGTAGCAGTCATGTGAACCCTCCTGTACTGGAAATCAATAAACCTGTCTGCAAAGATGAAACTCGTTAACCTCGTCTGAAATAGCTCTGGGGAGAACCCCTTTGAAATTGAAAGGAGCACTATTGCATATTGATGGCCCCTATCCACATGGGTTCGAGAGACAGACTGACTCACAGCTCAAACTAAAATGAATAGCTGCAAAGTAACACTGAGTTAGCAGAATGGTCCCAATTCAGACATCAATCGATTGCCATGGTTTCCACATCCTGGTCCATTGTGTGGTTACAGCAGGGAGAGGGCCATATGTCTCCTAACATAAACTCTAATGTGATGGATTTTGACCTTGAAAAGGTACGCCCCTGGCGAGAGAAGAGAGATCAAGCCAAAGGCTTACAAAGCCAGTCCAGCCAGAGGCTGTGCAAGAGATCCAGCCAAGCAAGAAAAACCCTGCTGAACAACAACTGGAACAGCCACTACAGCAGAGACATCAAAAAGTGACTTTGGGACTCTCCACCTGTGAAGGTAACAAAGTCCATGCCACCAGCTTTGTGCTGAGTTGTAACCATTAGAACTCTACAACATCTCAACAAGGTTAAGACTACAAACACCCAGCACTACACCTTTAAACAGACTTTCCTGCTGAGAAGATTCAACAGGTTAACTATAAACCATGAACATTTACCTCACTTTGGACTTTAAACTACATCCTATCCTTTTCTTTCTATCTATCTATTCTTGTGTATGTGTGTGTGGGTGAATGTGTGTGTGGTTGAGGTTGTGACCACTTCAGGAATTGTGTATAAATAAAAACATTTTTTTTAACCTATCAATTGTCTGTTTATTTGACCTGAAAACCATTCAAGGACTAATGCACCATTTTTAATAAAACACAATTGTGGTCAGTTGGGAGGTGAACAGAGGAAGCCACTGACACCCCTTTCCAACCGTCCGAAACAAATGCTCCATTTAAAATAGCAAGCTGATATGTTAATCTTTCGTATGATAATATTTAAATACTCAATTTTAAGGCAGAAGCGTTATTTAGCAGGACTTAAATGTGACCATTGGAGCAGCACATACAGGTTATTGAGGTGCAGATGTCTCACACATTGTTCCTCACTGAGTTTCAGGTAGGAAAATTGCTCCCTTAACCCTCTGAGTGGATATGGCTTCCTGCTGAGGGCCCTTCTACACTTCCTCATCCTTTGTCTTCTAGCAACTTGTCCTTCTTTTGAGGCCTCTGCTCATTCTCCCTGCCATGCTGTATTCGTACTAGTGCCTATCTGGGTGCAACTGGTTAGTGCTGGATTTTCAGTCCAGGGTCAGGAACCCAAGAGCCAGATCATTTCCGGGTCCAGATCCCATGCCTTGTCAGCTTCAGTGATGCAACGTGATTTACAAATGCAAAGTCCCTAATTGGCTCGGAGGTGAGTCAGCATCCAATTAGAGGTGCCAGGAGCAGCCTGGAGGGAGGACCTAGTACTAGAGGGCAATTTAAAAAGGTGAATGGCAGCCATGACTGGGCTTGCAGTTGCCTGGACAAATGGAGCAGCAGGGAGCTCATAGGGCCAGCACTGGCTTGGGCAGACGCCCCCAGGTGGCCCCACACTTTTCAGATGCCGCCCTTGAGGCTTTGATGGACGCAGTCTCCGAAACAAAAGATGTGCTCTCCCCTCAGTCTGGAAGAAGAAATCCTCTAAGAGAGACCAAGAGGGCCTGGATGGAGGTGGCCACATATGGTAGCAGCTGGGGAGTCACAAGGAGAACGTGGATGCAGCACGAAAAGTACTGCAATGATCTAATAAGGTCTGGAAAAGTGAGTGGCAAGTGACACCTGGGTGACAGGCCTCTAACTCTGTATAAGCCTGCATACACATAAGCAGAGCAGACTGAGTGCCCATAGTTCTCCTGTGTATGTCATGTTGCAATGGGTGAAGGAGGGCAGCCTTTTCATAAATCTGGTTCTCTTCATCCAGTTGGAGAAGAGAGCATATAATTCCAGAGAGATGTCTCAGACTGGTGGCAGTATGCTGCAGCTGCACACACTGAACCCCATGGGGGAGGCAGCGCTGGAGATAGCAAGGGTGCCTTGTGTCAAGCTGTGGGTGATGGCGAGACGAGAGGTCATCCAGAGCATGGTCATTTGATAGCTCAATGTACAGGTAAGAGCATGGAGATCACTCCTGTTGGGCGAAACTGTTGGTGGTGTGGAGATCCCAGTTTCAATCAATGTGGGTGGTAAAGATGTGTGTTGGACAATTTCTGTCTCTGATAGAAGGTGAGTGTTAGAGTCACCTTTCATAAGGGCTGGGAGCAGCTCAAGTGAAACGTTGCTGTATTCGTATGGCCCTTGCGACCATGCCAGACTGCTGATCGCCCTGGGACAGCCTCGGTGGACTTCCTCTTATGCCTGGGCACTGGGCTCCTCTGTAACGCCCCCTTCATCCTCCTCTTCCTCCTCCCTGTCCTCCAAGGAACAATGGCATCCAGGTCCTCCACTTCATCTAGCTCCAGACATTTTTGAATTGTCATATTGTGCAGTGTGCAGCAGACGACCACAATATGAGACTTTTTGGTTGGCCTGTACTGGAGAGCACAACCTGACTGGTCAAAGCAACAAAAGTGCATCTTCAAAATGCCAATGGTCTGTTCAATGTAGGTCGGTGTTAGTAGATGGCTTTGGTTGTAGTGTCTCTCAGCTTCTGTTGTTGGGTGCTGGACAGGCATCTGGAGCCACCTCTTCAGGGGTTAAGCCTTATTCCCCAGCAGCCACCTGCAGATTCTGCATGTTGGCCTGAAGAAGTACACCACCTGGGACTATCGCCGGAAGAAGGTATCATGATAGCTGCCTAGGAACCAAGCACATACCTGCAAGATGCGCTTCCTGTGGCCACAGACCAGCTTAAAGGCCTGCTACCCAACCCAAACCCAACGGGACCCGACGACATGTGTAGGGTTCAGGTCGGGTCGCACTTCCGAGTCTGGCATTCGGGCTCTGGTTGGGTCGGGCCGGTTTGGACACGCTCTTTCACCACCTCAGTTAAGTGTATCTAATGTTAATTTACTTTTTGGACTTTAAAGATGGTTTATGACAGTTATTTAAAGCTTGTGCAGGTAAGGAAAAAAGTGAAAGACATAAGGTAGGTTAATTGATGGTCGGGTCGGGCGCGGGGAAAAATGGAAGGACTCGGGCCACGTCGGGCTTTGGGTTGGATGGGGTTCGTTCGGGCTCGGGCCGGGTCTCATTTGAAAACCTGAGCAGGCCTTTAGACCAGCTGGGCATTCAATGAATGGTCACCTTTTCTGTTCATGGATCTGACTGGCTGGTGTGCAGGTGCCTTGATGGCTATGTGGGTGCAATCAGTGACCCCCTCGACCTGAGGGGAACCATTGATGGTAGCAAAGCCCAATGCCCTCTGTGCCTGCTCTGGCCCATCTATCTCAAAATAGATGTAGTCCCTCACCCTCTGGAATAGAGTATCACTGACCTGCCTGATGGCATAATGAGATGCCACCCGGGTCTGTGGCAGATCCCTGGAACAACCTGTATGCATAAAAATTAGGGCAACGGTGACCTTGATGGCTGCAGGTAAGGGACTTCCGTGGGGTCCACAAGGCATCGGTCATTTTGAACCAGAGCACAAATATCCGAGACAGTGACGCCATCCGAGATCACGATCTTTCAAAGCATGCCTGCACCCCAACTTGCCTTCATGTGCTTTTGAAAATCCAGCCCTTGGAGTCAGCAAAAACTCCTTCAGCTCCTGCCTGGATAGACTCAGCTTCCTATGGCATTGATGTTCTGACATTTGCAAGTAGCTAACTAATAGGCAGTACAAACAATGACTTGGCTGGTCCCTTTTTCCCCTTGGAACCTCTCGCTGTGCTTCTTTGGCCTCCTCTTGACCAAGTGGAGCACCTCATGAAACTCTTCCTTACTCCTCTGTCCAATTTCAAAGTAGTCTGCTCCCATCTCAACTCTGTCACCAGGGCTTCCTTTGCCTACCTTTGATGCCCAAGTGATCCCAGCTCTCAAGCGTCCAACCATACAATATTTTCAGTACCAATGATGGCAACTCTGTGCCACTGGTTGAACAAATGAATATATCTCCCATTCCTCACAACAGTTGACCACGAGCACTCATGGCTCCCCTCTGTGTTCATGATAGCTGCCCATAAAATGAGCCAGACCCGCCGTTTTCCCCGTGCCTCCAGATTGAAAATCTAAATCTACTGCTCCAAGGACTGTTAATGAGCCCCACAATGAGCTCAACAAACTGTTAATTGGAGGTGTGTGGATTGCCAGCTCCCCCCACTCTCGCCCTCCCTTTGAAAATTGCATTGCATTCTGGAAGTGTCGGGATCCAGTGCGTGACGCCATCCGAGATCGTGATCTTTCAAAGCAGGCCTGCACCCGACCTTGCCCTCATGGGCTTTTGTTGCTCATCTGCAGCAAAAACATTGGTCTGTCAATGGGAATTTGAAACCTGCTTTCATTTACACAGATGTGCGTGTCTGAGGCAATTTCTGAAAACCCTGCACAAACTGGTTACTGTCTGTGACTATCCTGCAATGAGCAACAGCTGTATAAACTTAATATGTCGTGTTCTTTGCAGCAACTGAAGTGATCTGGAATTTCCACTTGTTGGTTTGCTCAGGTGTGTAGCTGAATTCCATTCATACGAACTTACGAATTAGGAGCAGGAGTAGGCCACTCGGCCCCTCGAGCGTGCTCCGCCATTCAATAAGTTCATGGCTGAACCAATTACTCCACATTTCCACCTACCCCTGATAACCTTCCACCCCCTTGCTTATCAAGAATCTATCTACCTCTGCCTTGAAGTCAGCAAAAGTTCCTTCAGCTCCTGCCAATCATCCCCTGTAGACTTTTGCAACTTGAAAGAACTGTAGAAAGAACTAACCACTTGTACAAACATAGCAACAGCCAGAAGAAATCAATCAGCAACTAACCTATAAGTAGCGAAGATCCCTTTAAATCATGCTGGTGGAGGGTCCTTCCTGCTGTTTAATGCATGTTCAGCTGTGCAAGGTTAAGAGAGGGTGTCAGCTGGAGAACTGAGCTCTGAATTGGCAGATCTGGCATCAAATCAGCATTACATAATGATTGACATCATGACCTGCCTGCTATGTATACTTCCAAGGAATGTTAAACTGCATGTACATTAACAACCTTACCAATATGGTGCCCAGTGCGATATTTGGCAGAAGTGTGCACGTGTGCACTGGATGCCATATTGGTGAGGTCATTAGTGTGCAGCACCTGTAGCCTCCAAACAATAGGTGCTATCAAACCCAATTTTAGGGCCATAGTCTTTTACCGCGGATGGTCTTCCTTTTGATGTGGTGGCAGATATGGAACCATCCTGTGGAATATGAGTGGTTAGAGAGAAATTGCTTGAGCCTGAGTGCTAATGGGCCATGCAGGCTAGATTACAGCACCCACAAAATCCAAGGTTGGAAGGGAAGAGGGCCTGTAGCTGGAGCAGGGAGAAAGAAGAACAGCAAATAAATTCCAATGATGGAGTGATGAAAGTGTAGCGGACCAGACAGCCAAAAACAGAAGGAAGGCGAAGAAAGGGGATGAGGGGAATTTTGCTAGTGTCTTAGTTGGAAATACAGCAGTGTACTGCTGCAACAATATAACGTTCGCAGATTCAGTCAGGTTTGTGACTGACAGCTGATTTCCTGAATGCTGCTCCTGTTGCTTCTGTGCTTCAAATTTTAGAAGCAATTTGAGCAGTGCTGATGAAATCAGCTGATCTCCTGGCCCAATGTTAGCAAAGTCTGTTTAGTTGCTTGAAATGAGTTCTCCTGCTATGCCATTGAATTGGGAATGGACTTGCAGATCGAGAAAGCAGTGGCAGCAAGATCTTGCAAAGTGGGGAGTGCACCATTCCTAAAACTGCTAGGGAAGGACCAGGACCTGAGCTGGACACTGGAGGCAGCCCCTGGAGCACAGTAGAGCCTGCCAATGCGTGTGCCAGGAAGCAGAAGCCAAACAAAGTCAGTAAAATGCCTGGGGTGGAGGGTTAATAAGAAAAAAAACAGGAGCCATATGGCAGCTGATTTTTTTCAACAACTTGTGCTGACGACACGGCTGAAAATGTCACATGATTAGCCTGGACCACTCCAGGCTAGAGACTGGAGACTAGAGACTCACCACAGCAGAACAGATGCGCAGGAACAGTCACTTAATAATATAGATGGATGCTTGTTGGAAGTATTAGTAAGAAAAAGGTACTCTCTTATAAATGTTTTGGGGATGGCAGCGGAATTAAGGGAAGTAGAGGCCAGATTCTAGCATTTATTCTTTTTACAATCCCTCAGAACCCAACAGGCTGCTTCCTCTGAAATTAAGCTGTTTTGCAGTTTTCTCGTGAAGTGGTTAGTTGGATGTTAACAGTCTAAGTAATAGCTCAAAGGCAATTGCCTTGAAATGAAAATTACAGTTGAAACAGCCTCTGAAGGAATGCTGGGATTAATTATTAGAGACAGAAAATCTGTAATGTCTGCCATACACCCAGGAAGGTTACATTCTGGCAGTCAATTTTGGGAAGTTTTCATCCATGTATGAAGAAATATTACAAATGCATACTAATTTAAGTCTGACAGATAACTTGAACTAATTGTAATAATGCAGACTGTATGAGAAGAATAAACGAAGAAAAGGGATTATTTGTCTGCTTATTTTACTAAGATAAAATAATTACAGCTTTAAAGAAACTAGGTCAAGAGACGAATAATGTGGAGATGTGATTAATGGCTAGAAGACTAGGTATTTGGTATGTAAATATTGCAGCTTGAAAAGCATATGGCCAAGAGATTATTATATAATTAAATGAAATCTAATGTTGGGTCCTTGTTGCAATAAACTTCATAATATCTTAATCACAAAACTACCTGTTATGTATTAAATTTGACACGTACTTCTTTCATTTCATTGGAAATTCAGTGGCCTGCAGTTTACGGTGGTAAAGATGGCAAAACTCTCAACTGTCCACTGAGACTGACACTAACTTCTGGAGTCTGCACATGAGCAGAATAATGCAGAAATCCAGAAGTTGCTATCAGTGATTTACGTTTCACCAGAGAGTGCGCTATTGAGGCAATCAATGGAAATCTACTGAATTGTTGAGAACCTCTACCCATATGCTGTTGGTCCCACGATAAAAGCTCTTTTTTTTTATTCGTTCATAGGATGTGGGCGTTGTTGGCTCAGCCAGCATTTGTTGCCCTTAACTGAGTGGCTTGCTAGGCCATTTCAGAGGGCACTTAAGAGTCAACCACATTGCTATGGGTCTGGAGTCACATATAGACCAGACCAGGTAAGGACAGCAAATTTCCTTCCCTAACGGACATTAGTGAACCAGATGGGTTTTTACAACAATCGACAATGGTTTTGTGGTCACCATTATTAATTCCAGATTTATTAATTGAATTCAAATTTCACTATCTGCCGCAGTGGGATTCAAATAGCACTAGCCTGGGCCTCTGGATTACTAGTCCAGTGACATTACCACTATGCCACCACATCTCCATACCTTCACAATTGGGAGACTATGAGGGACCCAGAACTCAGTGTAAAGATGCACTAAAGGTAGAGGGATCATGATATGCAATCAACCCACATCAGTTCATTGCGATACAGGCAGCAAGTAAACTTGGTGCTGCCTACTAATTTAAATGATAATGCCATGCAGCACAGTGCTAAGTGTGCTGCTGACAGAGGGTTCAATTTTGTGTGAGGCTAGCACCAACTAAAGCTAACATGCACTACTTAAAGCCAGCCTGCCCCTCTTAAAGGTGAGGTGCATTTTGGCTGCAGTAGTTGCTGGTGCTGATTATAGAAGAGTGTCTGAGCAGGAAGAAGAGTGGAAATGTCACAACATGGCAGAGAGCATGTTCCATGGTTATCCAATGTAGTACTGGAGCCCTTGGTGCAGGGGGTGGATAGGAGAAGCACGCTGTGACTGTCTTCTGTCATCCGAGGGTGACTGCCCACAAATAACACTGCCTCACGCTCCTCATCCTGCTCACATGTGATGTGACTTTCACCCGGTGCCTCCCTTTCTACGCTTCTCTGTGGCCCAACCAAGGTGAGCGTGTCTGAGCTGGTGGACGGTGCCAAGGTAGGCTGGTTCTGTGGCATCTCCCCTCGCCAAGGATGGTGGCATCGATTGGGCAGGTGCACCTAGCTCCCTCTCTGCAACTGGGAAACACAAAAAAGTGGAAATGAGGACTTGTCTTACTCAACAAGTGCACAACCATCCCCTCAGATGACAGCAGTCAAAGATCCACAGCACACATTGAGCAGGAGTCTCCACCATGTCCTTCCCTCATGATAGAGCTATCCAGTGACCCTGTTGCTCACGGCCTCCCATTTCGTCATCACCCACCGACTACCTCCAGGGCACCCTAGCAATCTCCAGCCACCTTCATCTGGGTCAAAGTGCTGGATTTTATGGGCTGCCTGAGGTGTGGTCAGAGGCAATGGGGCCCATAGAATCAGGATGGGTGGCAGAGGGTGGAGGGCCTGTTGCCAAGTGATTTTTCTGGGGTTGGGATAGGCTGACAAAGACCTTAACACCCAGAGGCCAATTGTGGCTTTCAAAAGTTACATATTGCTGAATGAGGTGTAACTGGCTTTTTAATGGCATATTACTGCTGAACATCCTCACTGGCACTGAAAAGCTAATTTTATATTTGTGAAATATCAAATTTCTCCATAATGATAAAAACATCTACATATTTTTAAAATAATGCATTTTTTCTTTTTTTTTTAAAGGGTTGTTTTAAAGGCCTGCTCGGGTCACAAAAAAAACCCTCGACCCGAACCTGAAAGAACCACATTGGGCCCGAGCCCGACCTGGCCTGAGTCCCTCCATTTTTTCCTGCGCCTGACCTGACCCGAGCCCAAACTGACTTCTGGAATGTTCCCTTTACCTACCTTAAGACTCCGAATCTGCAGGAAGCTGCAGCATGAGCGTGATGACGTCATAGAGATGCTCACTCGCTCACTGCACAGACTCAGAGTTTCCCTCTTTGATGTCCTGGACTCCCAGCTCAGGTAGGTTTTTTACTTCTAACACTTCTTGCTGTGTGTGTCTGACCCGGACCTGGCCCAACCCGACCTGAGCCCGAAAGCCGGACCCAGAAGAACGACCTGACCCGACTTGAACCCAACACATGTCATCGGGTCCCATTGGGTTTGGGTTGGGTAGCAGGCCTTTAGGTTGTTTTTCTTTATTTTAACTTCTATCTTAACCCAATCAGAATCATTTTCTTTGGTATCTGAAAATGTAAACTAAAAATGAAGGATATTAAGCGCTTTAACTTTCTGGTTCCCTGTATGTAGATAGTTCAACGTGATTGGCTGCTTAGATGCTTGCTGATATCATCCTGAGGTTGCTCAGTTTACTGGGTTCTCAGAAATTATTCAACGTGCTTTATAACTTTTGGCTTTCGTTCTTTTCTCAGTCATAGGTCTAAAGAAAACTTTGAAAATCCTATTTAAGAATAACATGATTAAATTTATCAATTTAATTGTTTTTATTTGAAGACCTCAGCATATCCCAAAGCCTTGGGTCATTTTGCCCAGAGCTGTGACTCTTGTGAGCTGAATTTGATAGTGAGGTCCGAGCATATTCAGTGTATTTAATTTTCCAGAATACATCAGTATTCTTCAGTTAGCTGTACTGATCCATCATTTCACAGAGAGAAATATAAGACTTTATTATGAGTACACATCTGTTGTAGCTTCTGTTTTGTGCTGTATTAGCTGAATTTTAGCTCAGTTTTCCAAAGAAGCATCAGTTAAATGCTGAGGCCAAGTAATCATCCAGCTCTATTTTGTTAACATTTAGAAAAGGTAATTGCTAATTCCATGTACCTGAGACTCTAATTGCTAACACATATAAAATATAGTGCAACGGAGAAAAAAAGATAGAGCAAGAGAGTGTTTAGCAGGGACTGTAAATCTGATAGACTACTCTTCATATCTTCTTCTTTCTTCTTCTTTGGCCTCCTTGTCTCGAGAGACAATGGGTAAGCGCCTGGAGGTGGTCAGTGGTTTGTGAAGCAGTGCCTGGAGTGGCTATAGAGGCCAATTCTAGAGTGACAGACTCTTCCACAGGTGCTGCAGATAAAATTGGTTGTCGGGGCTGTTGCGGAATTGGCTCTCCCCTTGCGCTTCTATCATTTTTCCTGCGAACTGCTAAGTCTCTTTGACTCGCCAAACTTTAGCCCCACCTTTATGCCTGCCCGCCAGCTCTGGTGATTGCTGGCAACTGACTCCCACGACTTGTGATCAATGTCACAGGACTTCATGTCGCGTTTGCAGATGTCTTTAAAGTGGAGACATGGACATGGTGGGACTGATACTAGTGACAAGCTCGCTGTACAATGTGTCCTTGGGGATCCTGCCATCTTCCATGCGGCTCACATGGCCAAGCCATCTCAAGCGCTGCTGGCTCAGCAGGGTGTATATGCTGGGGATGTTGGCTGCCTCGAGGACTTCTGTGTTGGAGAGACGGTCCTGCCACCTGATGCCAAGGATTCTCCGGAGGCAGTGAAGATGGAATGAATTGAGACGTCGCTCTTGGCTGACAAACGTTGTCCAGGCCTTGCTGCCGTAGAGCAAGGTACTGAGGAAACAGGCTTGATACACTCGGACTTTTATGTTCCGTGTCAGTGCGCCATTTTCCCACACTCTCTCGGCCAGTCTGGACATAGCAGTGGATGCCTTTCCCATGCGATTGTTGATTTTTGCATCGAGAGACAGGCTACTGGTGATAGTTGGGCCTAGGTAGGTGAACTCTTGAACCACTTCCAGTGTGTGGTCGCCGATATTTATGGATGGGGCATTTCTGACGTCCTGTCCCATGATGTTCGTTTTCTTGAGGCTGATGGTTAGGCCAAATTCATTGCAGGCAGCCGCAATCCTGTCAATTAGTCTCTGCAGACACTCTTCAGTGTGTGATGTCAGCAAAGAGGAGTTCCCTGATGAGGACTTTCCGTACTTTGGTCTTCGCTCGTAGACGGGCAAGGTTGAACAACCTGCCACATGATCTTGTGTGGAGGAAAATGCCTTCTTCTGAAGACTTGAACACATGTGAGAGCAGCAGGGAGAAGAAGATTCCAAATGGTGTAGGTGTGAGAACACAGCCCTGTTTCACACCACTCAGAATAGGAAAGGGGTCTGATGAGGCGCCGCTATGCTGAATTGTGCATTTCATATTGTCATGGAATGAGGTCATGATACTTAGTAGCTTTGGTGGACATCCGATCTTTGCTAGTAGTCTGAAGAGACCACGTGTGCTGACGAGGTCAAAGGCTTTGGTGAGATCAATGAAAGCAACATAGAGGGGCATCTGTTGTTCACAGCATTTCTCCTGTAGCTGGCGAAGGGAGAACAGCATGTCAATGGTGGATCTCTCTGCTCGAAAGCCACACTGTGCCTCAGGGTAGACACACTCAGCCAGCTTCTGGAGTCTGTTTAAAGAGACTCGAGCGAAGACTTTCCCCACTATGCTGAGCAGGGAGATTCCATGGTAGTTGTTGCAGTTACCGCGGTCACCCTTGTTCTTATAAAGGGTGATGATATTGGCATCGCGTATGTCCTGTGGTACTGCTCCCTCGTCCCAGCAGAGGCAAAGCAGTTCGTGCAGTGCTGAAAGTATAGCAGGTTTGGCACTCTTGATTATTTCAGGGATAATGCCATCCTTCCCAGGGGCTTTTCCGCTGGCTAGAGAATCAATGGCATCACTGAGTTCTGATTTTGTTGGCTGTACGTCCAGCTCATCCATGACTGGCAGAGACTGGACTGCATTGGGGGCAGTGTCAATGACAACATTCTCCCTGGAGTACAGTTCTAGGGAGTGCTCCACCCAGCGGTCCATTTGCTTGCGTTGGTCAGTAATTATGTCCCCTGATTTAGATTTGAGGGGGGCAATCTTCTTGATGGTTGGCCCAAAAGCTCTCTTTATGCCATCATACATTCCTCTGATGTTTCCGGTGTCTGAGGCCAGCTGAATATGACTGCATAGGTGTTGCCAGTAGTCATTTGCGCAGCACCTGGCTGTTTTTTGTCCAGCGCTTCTGGCTGCTTTAAGTGCTACGGATGTTAACTCGCTGGGGGCTTTCTTGTAGTTCAGCAGTGCAATGCGCTTAACGGCTATGACAGGTTCCAGCTCTTCAAAGTGAGATTGAAACTAGTCTGCATTCTGCTTCTCACATTATGGCATTGGAAGGATGAATGAGGATGGTCAGAGACTGCTTGAGCTGTGTACCTATCATAACCTCTGCATCACCAACTCGTTCTTTCATACTAAACCCTGTCACCAGGTTTCTTGGAGGCACCCAAGATCACGTCGTTGGCACCAGCTGGACCTCATCGTCACAAGGCGAGCTTCTTTAAACAGCGTTCAAATCACATGCAGCTTCCATAGTGCGAACTGCGACACCGACCACTCCCTGGTGTGCAGCAAGGTTAGACTCAAACCAAAGAAGCTGCATCACTCCGAGCAGAAGGGCCGCCCGCGCATCAACACTAGCAGAATTTTTCATCCAAAGCTGTTACATAAGTTTCTAAATTCACTTGAAAAAGCCCTTTGAAACACTCGTACGGGGGATACAGAGACCAAGTGGGCCCACATCAGAGACGCCATCTATGACTCAGCAATGACCACCTATGACTCTTCATATACCCTACACCATTGAATGAAAAATTGTACAGGGTGTTATGAAAGCAAAGCAAACTTCCTTGAAGGGAACAGGAAGGGAAGGTAGGGAGAAGGTTGCAGGGGATAGGCTGGGGAGAAGCAGGCTGAGGATGAGTAAGCACCAGCCTCTCACCAGCCATCCTTGATGGAGCAAGTGAAGTATGGGAGGAGTGAAGGAGGGTTAAAGCCAAGGTGAGTAATGTCAATCCAAGCAGGAAGGGAAGTTACAGGAGTTGAGCAGGTAGTTCAAAGGGGAAGTAGCAGGGGTAGTGACAAGAATGAAGCGGGAATAGAAATGGGATAGAAGGAAAATGAAGAGGTAGGAAATGCAATGGTAGAGAGTGATGGTGAGAAGCAGGAGGCTTGGTGGAAAAAATAGGATGGGAATTGCTGAGGGCCAAATTTCACCTGTAATCTCACCCCAAATGCCACCTACAGTTGTCATTGTTTTCTTTCAGACTTCCAGCAAATCGTGAGTCATGTCTTAAGTGAATTCATTTAAATAGATTGTTTAAATTTATATATATTTGGAGCAATTGCATTGAAACTGAAGTTTGCTGCTTTGATGTTTGCAACAGGAGGAAAATTCGGTCGTGTGCCCTTCACATATGCCCTCATTTTCTTCTCCATTCTTTTTGAAGGTGGACTCAAATACTTGGGCATGAGGGCAGTTGCTGATTGCTAAGGTGTTTAATTTAAAGAGTTAAAGAGCAGCATCACTTTGTCTACTTCCATTGGGAAGAATATGAATTCCCTGCTGAATAGAGCATTTATGCCATTTCTGATGTTGTGGCGAGCAGCTGGCTGACTAATGTTACAAAGATCACCTGCTGCTCCCTGGAATGATCCAAATGCTGAAGATTCAAGGCAATGCTGACCTTGCCTGGTACTGGCAATGCCATTCTCTAAGTGGAAGTGGATCGCGGGTCATCGGCCAATAATTTCTGGTGGTGAAGGGGTCAGAGGAAGGGTTGAGAGTAGAGCCTATGAGGCACTAACTGTCAGCAAAGTCCAAGTGAAACTTTCTTGACCTGTATGCTCTGGAGACTGGGTATGGACATATAGGAGGAGACACATGGGTTGAATTTCGGCGCAGCACACATGTGAGATGTGCACTGCTGAGCTGCTGCAATATTTAGCACAGTGGTTTATTTACATGGAGGGGGCAGACCACCCACCCCTGATGATGTAGAGGGGGTGGGTGATCAGTTCATGGCAATGGCATCCGGCGCCAGTTCACCGGCACCATTTTTAAAGGACTTCAAGCCCTTCAGTTAGATTTAAATTTTTAAAGGTCCCAGTCTCCGGGAAATAAAAATAAAATTGTAATGCATCTTTGAATCCCCTCACCCACCACCCCCGCCCCCCCCCCCCCTCAATGAGCAATCTCTATATCAATTGCCCTCTCCCTCCAAAAAACTTTTATTCAGATCCCAAACTTTCCCCCCGAACTTTATATCCATTAACCCTGAACCCCTTCCCACCATCCCCACAACCAATAGGAAGAGTTTTCCCCACTCCTCCCCTGCCCTGAAAACTTCACTCATCTCCCCTCCCCAGCAGTGTTTCGCCTCTTATCTCCGAACGGAGATCAGAAGGTACGGAACTTCCAGTAGCCGGCAGAATTTTGGCATGAGGGAGCTGTAGTGAAAAGGTAAGTGTTTATTCATCTAATTTACATTGATTAACATATTTTAATTAGGTCCCCGTCGCCAAGTGGCAGGGGTGCTGCCATGAGGCCTCGCTGCTGCCAGTAATATGGGGTGGACCCTTCCCATCGTCCCATCATCGTGGTGGGCCTGTCCTGGAGGTATTTTCCAGGCCCCCCGCCACAACCCCAGATGTCAGGGGGCTGGTAAAATCCAGCCTGATCTGTGAAGCCAGTCTCTAGGATCGTCAATCTAGCTACTTCCATGTCTTCATTCTCCTCCTCTTCATAACAGAAGAGAAGTAATCACATGGGTGCACAGTATGTAACCTCATGGGTCTAATATGAGGCAGTACTTTGAGCAGAGTTGAGTGAAACTCGCAGCAATAGTCTTGACCAAAATTCCAAAGTACTAAGAAAATTAATTTCAGGGCAAAATAAAACCTCTCAGAAATGGTAAGTTAGTTATTCTTCTCATTGTGTAACTGTAAAAACCTTGTGAAATGATATTACGTCTTGTAACCTAGAGGTACTTTACGATTAAGCTGAGTTTGCTCAGGCTGGAAATTAAACAGGTCACCTTCTTATTGCTAGTTCAGGGTTCCATTTCTAGTCCTAATGAGCCGCTTTATCAGCATTTAGTTTGTTGTTCACCTAAATATTATTGTGAGGCTGTGTTTTGTTATTTAAAGATTTTGTGCTTTCTTGGGAAATTTTAATATAGTTAAAATTAATTTAGTACTAATGCATAAGCAAATATATATTTCAAACTGTGTGCTCTTTATGATGGTCAATATTAATGAATCTGTTATATGAACAATTGCTTCAGATAAATTCATCAATGTCTATGCTCATATTTTAATTATTTCCAGTTACATTGTGGCTGGCAGTAAAGATAAAATGAAAACTCAATTTAAGCTGATTATGAACAAAGGACTGTGAGTTTCAAAATTTAATTTGCTCTATAATACTGTGAATTCCTTTATTAAATTATGTTTTTATTAATCATATATCATCCTTCAGAATATACAGGTGTTTTTATATAATGCTTTCCTTATAATTAAAAAAAGTTCTGCAAATGTTTCTTGTCGAAATTCATGACCTCAAATTCACCTCTACATCATGGGGACATATGACGAATCTTAATTTAATTTGTTTGCAGCGCATTATTTAAGATCTGTCTGCAAAAAAAACATATACTTTGCTAGCATGTTCAGCATTCCATTTTCACACAGCTAAGAGCTATATGCTATGGTAAATGAATTGAGTTGAGTTCTGGAAAGGATGCCAAGCATAGCTTAAAATTCTTGTGTTGGGTATGAAATACGTGAGTGACTGTGTGGTGCATTGTTTGGGAATACGTCTGGGACTAGGCTGTTTTTCAGAAATGGTGGGCTGGATTTTACAGGGCCCCTTGACATTGGGGATCGTGGTGGAGGAGGCCCAGAAAATGTCTCTGGAAGATGCTCATGGGCCTCGATGCCAGGAAGGCCTGGCCCCATATTGCTGGCGGTGGTGAGGTCTCATGGTGGCCTCCACTGCCGCTCCGTTGGGGTGCCATATTGGTGGAGGCATCTGGCATTCACGCGCCTTCGGATCTATGATGCGGGACACTGGTGGGGAGGGGGGAGCAAGTAAATATTTCAGTGTGGGGAGGGTGGGCTCAAACTAATATGATTGGTGGAGGAGATGGTGGGAAGGGTTGAAGATAAAATGTTGTGAACTTTGTGGGGCGGGGGAAGGTCAGGTACACAAGGTAAGTATTTTGGTGGGGGGAGAGGGCAAGGAATGAACAGTCTGGTTATTATGGGGGCAGGAGAGGGGCTGGAAACATTTATTTAATCTTTTAATTAACTGTAAAATGCCTATATCTTTAAATATCTAGACGAAATGGAAGGGCTGGAAGCCGTTTAAAAATGGCGCCAGATGCCGTTGCTGGGGATGGACTGCCCGCCCCCTCCGCGTCATCAGGGAGGGCGGGGGGCCATCCACCTCAGCCATTTAAATGAGTTGCCATGCTGAATAACACAGCGGCTCCGCGACGGGCGGTCCGAGAATTTAAAAAATCCAGCCCGGTAATGGATTTAAATTAACTCAAGGGATTAAAGAATATGACAAAAACAATAAAATGGTAATGAATATTGGAGGAAAAAATGCTGTGTTCACAATGCATTATAAATGTGGTCAGCATTTCTCAAAAAATTACATTTGTATCTAAAAGGAGTGAGTTTCTGATTTTGTGAAAAATATTGTGACTGAATACACAATTTTGCTACACTCGGTGAGCACAGCAATTTCTCTCCCAGCTTTTGAGGTTATTTTTCTGAGGTCAGCATTGACATGCACTCTGGTTACCCACAACTGTAATGGCCTGGAGCATATACATGCATAATAAACTTCCCACACAGCAGCACATTTGAGACTGAAATTCAAATGTGTGGGAATAAAATGCAAATACTTCGGAATAAAATCAGCATCCTACCACTGTGCCATGCCACCCAGTGACACTCCGTTACATTGCACCATCACAACAGTCCCATGGGCTCTACGCAGCTGTGGGAAGGAAATACAATTTAAGAGACATTGAAACTATATGTAAAAATGCAACAGTAAGAAGTCTTCTGGCCCAGCAAGATGACTCCTCAGCTAGAATTACAATTTGTTGTTCTACGCGTTCAGGCACTGCTTATCGGTTTATACTGCAGGATGTCCTTAATCAGGAGGCTCCAGGAAAGCTTATTTTTCAGCAGCAAAACATTTGCACATTCGGAAGTTATTTTCAAATTGAAGGTCATAGGTACAATCAAGCCAGTGTTCTGAAGCTAAGCTTTCTTTCAGTTGAAAAATCTTCATTAAACATTAGAACATAGAAGAGGACACTTAGCCTTTTCAAGTCTGCTACACCATTCTTCTCCCTCAACAACACCTTCCCAAAATATCCTCATATCCATTAATTCCCTTAGTACCCAAAAATCTATTGACCCCCTTCTTAAACATACTTAGCAACTGAGTAGCCACGGTCCTCTGGGGTAGAGAATTTCAAAGATTCACAATCCTTTCTGTGGAGAAACTTCTTCTCATCTCAGTCTAAATGGCCAACCCCTTATTCTGAGACTGTGACCCAATGTTCTAGATTCCCCAGTCTAGGAAAACATTTTCTCAGCCTCTACTCTGTCAAACCCCTGAAGAATTTTATATGTTTCAATTAGATCACCTCTTATTCTTCTAAACTCCAGGGAATATAGGTCTAGTCTACTCCGTCTCTCCTCATAGGACAATCCTGTCATCCCAGGAACTAGTCTAGTGAAACTTTGTTGCACTCCTTCTAGGGAAAGAATGTCCTTCCTTAGGTAAGGAGACAAAAACTGCACACAGCACTCCAGGTGTGGCCTCACCAATGCCTTATATAATTGTAGTAAGACTTCTTTAGTCTTATATTCCAATCTCGTTGTAACAAAAGCTATCAGACCATTTGACTTCCTAACTGTTTGTTGTACCTGCATGTTGAATTTTTGTGATTCAAGTATGGGAATACCCAGGTTCCTCTGAATGCAAACATTTCGCAATCTCTCACCATTCAAAAAATATTCAGATTTTTTTATTTTTCCGACCAAAGTGGATAACTTCACACTTCACCACATTATATTTCATCTGCTGGGCTGGATTTTATAGCCTCTCCGACATCAGGTGTCATGGCGGGACGGGAGGGGATGCAGAGGGGCGACCTGCCAGACTCCCCGACGCCGGGAAGGCTGGCCCCATATTGCCAGTGGTGGCGAGGCCTCGTGGCTGGCCCTCACCTGCCCCCCACCACCACTCCCCACTGCTCGGTGACGGCAGCCAAATTTACATATTGAAAAAAATGCAAATGAAGGGATTATTGACTTACTCGCTCCTGTCACCTGGTCCACTCTGATATTGTTGCCGGTGGCTGGCACTCCCATGCCTTCGGATCTCCGTCCGGAGATCTGACGCATAACACTGGTGGGGAGGGGGGAGCTGGTACATATTTCAGTGCGGGGGGTCGGGGTCAAACTCTTATGATTGGTGTAGGGGATGATGGGAAGGCGGAAAGATTAAAGTTTGTGAACTTTGAGTGGGGGAAGGTCAGGCGCACAAGGTAAGTATCGTGTGGGGGGAGAGGGCAAGGAATCAAATGTATGGTTGTTGGGGGGGGATGTGGGTGGTGAGAGAGGGTCTAGATCAATAAATGTTACGTTTTACAACACATTTCCCTTTAAAAATATAAATTGCAATGTGGGGCTTGAAGCCCTTTAAAAATGGCGTCAGTGCCTGTGCAGTGATGCCTGACTCCATTTCCGGGGACGGACTGCCTGCCCCCTCCACATCATTGGGGGCTGGGTGAGGTGGTGCGGTCTGCCCCAGCCATTTAAATGAGCCGCCAAACTTAATATCCTGGAGGCTCTGCAAATCTCAGCCCAAAGGTGCGGGCCGCCATTGCTTATGGCCGCCGCTGATCACAGCATAAATTTCAGTCCACTGTGTTCTTGCCCACTCACCCAATCTGTCTATATCCCTGCACAGCCTCTTTGCATCCTCCTCAAAGCTTACTTTCCCGCCTAACTTTGTAATGTCAGCAAACTTGAATATGTTACACTCGGTCCCCTCAAATAAGTCATACATATATATTGCAGATAGCTGAGGCCCAAGTACTGATCCTTGCGATATCCTGTTAGTTACATCCTGCCAACCTGAAAATGTCTTGTTTATTTCTACTCTCTTTTCTGACCTTTAACCAATTCTCATTCAATGCTAATATGTAACCCTCAATCTCATGAGTCCTAATTTCATATAATAATCATTTGTGTGGCACCTTATCAAATTCTTTTGGAAAATCCAAATAACTCTATCTACTGATTCCCCTTTATCCATCTGACCAGTTCCATCCTCAAAAAACTCTAACAGCTTTGCCAAACACAATTTTTTCCCCTAAATCTGTGTTCATTCTGCTGAATTATGTTATGTGGCTGGATTTTGTGCTGGAGGTGGGGATCCCGGCGCCGAGCCGAAAAGGCGGGGGAAGCCTGCCTATGCCTTTTATGCCTTAAAAGAATATATATTTGTTAGAAATTATGCATTAATTCTTTAAATGCTCGCCACTGCTTGTCTACCATTATGTCATTTAATGTAGTTTCCCCATCTACCTTAGCCATCCCACCTCCCCCCTCATACTTATGTAGTTTGCTTTTTTGACATTTAAGACCCTAGTTTCAAACTTAACTAAATCACTCTCAAACTCAATACAAAATGTTATGATATTATGATCACTCTTTCCTTTGTCATGTTAAGTTGTTTACACTTTCAAAATGAAGGATAGAAGCTGGGTGCTCGGAAAGAAAGGTAATTTAAGCATTTTTAACAGAAAGGTTAGAAAACAAAATGCTAGAATTCACAGAATAGAAGTAAAGTAACTGCAAAAGAGTAAACTTATAGGCCAAATAAAGACTAGGCTAAGACAGAATTGGAAGTATAGCTAAGTCTATTGTTTGTGTCCTTGACCTTAATACTGAAAGAGATTGGTTTGTTGATTTAATTTGCAGATAGTTACATCAATTTAATTAGCAGCGTTTTCTGTAACAAAGATCTGTAGTCTCCTATTGTGAAGACTTCAATCTAATTAACTATTGGGTGATTTTTGAATTGAAAGAACATCGGCAGCTCATAGGCAGGGTGAGTGCGCCACCTCCTGATGGTGTTGCTGGGAGACCCAGGATATTTTTGTGGTCAAGCCATGTTTATGCACAATCAGCGAGCTGCCAATGCTAATCCCATTCCACATCAGTAGCTGATCAATCTGGAGAGTGGGGAATCTAATGGACTGGCCACTAAATGAAGGTAACCTACAGCCTCTTAAAGTGGAGGTGCACTTTTTAAAGGTGCTCAGTTGAAAGCTAGTTAGTGAAACAGCAGGCAGCAGGGTGTTATTTGGACACTTCCTCAAACTCTGGTGTTGCATTAGACATCCTCATACATCAAATAAGTAACAGGAAGGTGTCCTCTTTCCCTCCAATGACCAATGAGTACTCCATCAAACTGGCAGTAGCAATGGTGAGAGGTTGCTGAGAAGGTCAATGCCAGCATCATATTTCCAAGCAGCGGTGTGTGAAGAAATTTAATGAACTCATCAGAACTGCCAAGGCAAAACTCCCTTCACGTCTCTCTTATACTCTGCACAGCCCTGTACTGCCCAACCTCAGCTGCAGCACAAACATCCTTCCATTCCATACTTCCCATGTCTGTACTTCAATCGTAACGGGAAACTTCACTGCAGTTCCTTCTGTTTGCACTCACACTCTGAATACCAGCTACTGCCCTCACAACCACTTTTCTCCCTTGGCGACACTTGCTGCTTCTTCCCCTCATCATGCACACTATGCAAAACTTCCTCACAGATCTTCAAAACTCTTCAGCAGAGCACATACCAGCCAACTGCCATTCTTTTTGCAGAAGCTGGCACACAAGCGAAGGGAATCTTCAAGAACAGGAGGGGGTCCCAAGCTCTGGTAGAGAAGGCAGCTGTCAATGGCACTGGCAGAGAGAGGAGATACAACATAGGAAATGGCAAGACTAGGAGCTATATGCAACAAGGTGTTTGGGCATCTTACTTTCATTTTCTATTCTGACTTAACTCTCTCACTCACACACACACATTCATCAATCCAATCTGCATTGTGCTGCCACTCATCTACTAATTGTTTTCAGGGACAGGATGAAGCCAAAGCCTTTTATAAGCTTATTGCTGGAAGACTCTTTGCTTCACTTCTTGCCCCTCTAATTACTTATTCATTCTTACAGAAACAGAGGGAGACATTTTAATTTCTCTCTCTGTGTGGTGTAAACTGAGTGAGGCTGCATTTAAATTTGAATGGGGACTTACCCACTTTGGGCATGAAAAGATCAGTCTTGCCGTTGGAGGTGCTGCGACTGATGCCGATCACACTCCTGTAGGTGTGCAATGCACACCACCTGCTTCTGGCAGCAATCCACCTTGAAAAGGGCACTCGTGTGGGCATTCCTGCAAGCACCAGAAGTAACTGAATGCATGCTTCTATATGTCACACATCCCAATCAGCTGATGTGACACCCCATTTACCAAATTTGGACCATGCAGCAACAAATTCACATGTCACTCACAAAACATCAAGCATTCAGCTACAACAGGGGCCCAGCAATAGTATTACTTAAAGCATCATGCATTCAACTTATAGCTAAGGTAATTTTGAAGAACATTTGCTATTGCAACGTGCCTGAAAGTACTCTGGAGTGTGTTTGGAGCTATTGTGAATAGTTCCTGGGTTGGGCAGGGAGTGTTGCTGCATTCTTACAGGGATGGCAGAGGAGTAGATGACCTGTCCACACAAAGGCTGTCACAGGTATGGAGGGTGCAGTTGCAGTGCCTCTGGGTCTACAGTACAACAGGGAGACAGAGCAGAGACTTTGGAGTGGTCAAGCTCTGTGCTCCATGCTCCTTGACAGTAACAGGAAGCTGACTGGCAGGCAAGCCAATGCACCTAGCATCTTGGTGTGCATGTCCATTAGTGTTCTCCTGTTCACCATTCCATTGAGATCCTCAGCAAAATCACCTGTAGCAGAACACTTCTGAGATGCCATCTTTCTCCATACTGGCACACAAACCATCCATTAGCCCTGGTCTGGCTGCTGCCCACTTATGCCTGGTGACACCATATGCAGATTCCTCTATTACTAGCCTTTACAATACTTGCAGTGCCAATAGCTGACCTGGCAGCTGTGAGAGTCAGATCAAGTGATATGGCATTACTCTCTCTCCTCCTCCTGTGGCTGGGCAGGTGGCAGTTCTTGGGTGTCTGAAAGCAGAAACTCAGAAAGGGAAGGTTATTTTGAGGGAAGATGGGTGCTGTGGGAATCAAGCGGTACATGTTCACCATCACCAGCTTGCTCATCATAACAGATAACAGGATGAGCATGTGCTGGGAGTTGAGATGGGGCAGGAACATGCCATCATTATCATTGTTCTCAGTGACAATGGATCCCATGAGCTCTGCGCAGCCAGCCCCATGATGCTAAGAGCCATCTTCTTGGTATGACTCAGGAGATGCATATGTCCTTGTCCTCTGACAGGTCTGCTCTGTCCCCTTCTATTGAGTGCTACCTTGTCTTGTGAGAGAGAGGGAAGGATGTCAATGATTGTGTTTGGGTGACATCCTTGGCATAGCTGAATAGCCGGAGGTATGTGGAGGCAGTCAGAGGAGATTGTGAGGCTGGCAGCATTTGTAGGTGTCTGAGCATAAGATGGAGCTTCTGAATGTTAGGCAATAGTGCCAGGGACTGTTGTTTAGTGAATGGTGGTGGTGTGGTGCATTGAACAGTGTGAGAGCCTGGTGGAGTAGTAGGTAGGAGATGTTATGTTATGATGCATTCACTGACGTTCACCATACACGTGAGGTCATTAGAATTCTTGCGGGGTCTGCTGCCAGTTCTTGGGTCCTGATGCCGGGAATTGACCTCCCTGACCAGCTGCCCCCCATCCCTTTTAATGGGTCTCCTTGAGGCCCCATGGAGGCCCTGAGGAATCAGGCATCTCTCCTCTGGTTCATCCCTAGCACTAAGGCCTCGAGTGCTGCATCCATGACCCTGGAGCCCTCTCTCTGCTTTGGTATGTTGTGAAATCATTTTAACAGTTTGAATACCTCACCCATCATCACAAGAAGTGATGTCATCCAACATGTGGTAGAGCAGTTGGAGATGTATTAGTCACCTAGCCATATGTGTATGATAGAGCTCTCTTGTAAATTTGTAACTTCACAATAAAGAACCCTCAATGGATTAATAAAACCCATAATTAATACAATTACCTTTCAATTTAAGATTATCTGGTACCTTATTGCTGAAAAAAGCAATAACACAATATGGTGATGGTATGTGGTTTCGAAGGCTTTTGAGTTCTGAACACACCATCTATGACATTGTGGCAGCAGTGGCAGTGATGTGCATTTGAAGACCATAGCATGGAGGTAGCAGAATGCATTGAAGTAGTAGCATTGCAGAGAGGCTCAGTAGTGGTGTTCAATGGAAACAGCATCATGAGTGAGACATTGGGAACAGTGATCTTTCCCGTCAAAGTGCATTGAAGACAGGACAATGCGACACATCATTGGAGGAAGTGGGGGCAGCATGACACTGTCAGGTTCGACGACCATCCGCTGAAATAAGTGCTGAGGAAACTGTGAGTACACAAAGGGAGTTGGAAGTTCTGATGAAAAGTCACAGAGCTGAAACGTTAACTCTATTTCTCTTTCCACCAATGTGCCTGCCCTGCTGAGTATTTCCAACACTTTCTATTTTTATTTTAGTAGACAAAGGGGGTTGTGTTTTATTAACAGTGACCAGCAAGAAAAGACAGGAATCTGGCGGAATTGGGCTCAAGAAAAGCAAGCAGAATTGGTTCATGTTGGGGTTGCAGAAGAGCATCGCCATTACACGCCGTTTTACTGGCATAATTGCTTCATGGGCGGAGTCTCCCAATCGCAGGCTGAAAGCCCACACTGCAGGCACTGAGTTCAGGGCATGCCTGAAGTCTGACGCTGTAGACACAGCAGATTTGCATTTTTTTTTCCCTTCAGGGTAACTTCAAAAGAAAATTAGCGAGTCCTTTAAAGGGGAAAGCTCCAGCCAAGAATTCTTGCAAATGAGACATTTGGTACCATGAATACCAAATATCTGTCAATGAGTTGGAAAGCCCCAGATCTCCTCCATGAATTCCAACTCTTCAACTGGCACACAGAGTTTTGCTTTTTGGATCTTATTTGTGATAGTGTGGGTTTTCCCCCAAAGTTTCAAGAACTGTGTTCTAACTGAAGAAATGTAAACACAAAGCATTATCTGAAATTGCTGTCCGACAATAAAATATTTTTTATTCCATGAACAAAATATTCAACAAGCATGTTGAACAGGTTGATTATGTTCCAATTGGTACTCAAGGAAGCAGTGGCTGTGCCGATATTGCAGTTTCTAATTTCTTCCTCCAGCTCTTCCTTTGTGTGCATATGAAATACTTTTGAAGGTTCCATTGTTGCAACCTCAATATAAGAAGCATTCAGTTTTTCTTTCACTATTTGTTTCAGAATGGTGAGTGCTGCATTCTTTGCCTCTTCTAAAGTCATTGACTTATGATAAACCTCCTGTACAGAGCTCTGGGCATCCTTAGTAGCAGAACCAACTGCTCTTGCATCACATTGTACAAAGGTCCCAGATGGATCCATATGATACATCTGTGGACCCTTTTCATCAATCTCTCCAAACAGTAATGCTACACCAAATGGTCAGCTCATTGCACCAGGATCTGCATCTTCTTCACCAAACTGCAAGGCCAGCGTCACACTCTCCACAGTCATATTTTCATTATAGGTAAACCAATAATTTGGTGTTTCAACTCTTGCTTTGTCAATCTAAGTTTTGGCTTCAATGAAGCAAGCGATCAAAACAAAAATCGCAATCTGCAACAAAGGGCTCCACCATATCAACACCTCAGTAGTTTCTGAAGTAGATCAGAGGGAGCCAGTGAGATTCTGGGCTACACCAGAGGGCCAGTTGAAGATGAAGATTAATTTTAGAATCCATAATTTGGAATTAATGGCATACAGACCAATTCGTTAGCAGATGCAGCAATAAAGGAAAAGTCTGCGATTTCTCAGAAGTGGAATCAAACGGATAATGGAATTGGTCTTTGCATCCAACCTTAGAAGCTTTTCAGAAAGAGCTACAAGACAAATAAAAAGGATATGACAATGAAAGTCCCCTGAAAAAAGGCAGGATGTTTTAGGCCATAGCTGCAAGCAGGCAGTGCATACGGCCACTTGGAACAACAACCATAGGCGAGGTAACAAGGTCACCTCAGCAAGGTCAATGCAGTATGATGCACCAACCAAGAAACTGTCCTGCTTATATGGATAACTGAAAGGTATGTGGTAAGAAAGGTCACTGGGTGAATCTGTGCAGGAGGTCTGGTAATGGAAAATTGGCCAGAAGTCACAGCAGGCAGTTAGGCAGTCACAGCTGACAAGAAACAGACACCAGCTTGTGAGGAAAAAAGGGATGCATTCGTAAGAGGCCAATCTAGATGCAGACATGTCAATGAGATAGACAAG
This sequence comes from Heterodontus francisci, assembly GCF_036365525.1. Taxonomy (NCBI): domain Eukaryota; kingdom Metazoa; phylum Chordata; class Chondrichthyes; order Heterodontiformes; family Heterodontidae; genus Heterodontus; species Heterodontus francisci. The sequence continues at coordinate 219,720,328 of NC_090371.1, forward strand.
GATGTGAATAATACAGGGGGCACAGGAGGTGAGCAAGCCTTTCACACAATAACAGTTGCACAACAGATAGGTTGAAGGTCAATACAGGGGATATAATATTTTGCCACTGAGAATAATGAAGAATATGTAGCTGGTGAGATGGGAAGCCATGATATGACATACAAAGGCAAGTCTCACTGTGTACAAATGGGTCGCCAATCAACTGTATGGGAACACTAACATTAGAATGCAGGTATGGAAACTCTAACGGATCGCAACAAATATTCTACATAGTCAATACTAATGGTCCAGCAGCTGCAGGACTATCGGCATATAGTGAGCTTTGAATCGTGACAATCTATGAGATCAGCAGTGTTCCAAGGACACATGGCCAAAATGGATGTGGCCCCATTGAGTCCATCAAGGACTTGCAATGAATGTACCCAGATCGTTTTGATACCACAGGAAGTTTCAAAGGAGATGCATGTGAGAGACAATGCCACTCCTTCTATAGATCCACTAAGGAAATGTAGCATCCACATTAAGGACAAGCTCAAAGCCGAGCTGGATACTATGGAGAGGAAAGGAATTATTTGGCGTGTTCAGCAGCACAAGGATTGGCACAGCTCTATAACAGCTGTGATCAAAAAAGACAGCAACATTAGGGTATGTTTAGATCCTAGAAGGCTGAACCTCATAAAATCCCCACCTTGGAGGAATTAAATCCAAAGTTTGCCAAAGCCAGATTCTTTTCAAAATTCAATGCAAAACGCAGGTACAGGTCAGACCATTTCACAGAAAGTTCACAGGAGCTAACAATGTTCAGGACTCCATTTGGAAGATACTGGTTTTTATGCTTACTGTTCGATTTATCAGTAAACCAAGATTTATTTCAACAACAGATGGATCATATCATGGAAAATGTGCCAGAATGTGTCTGCATTGCAGACAATAGAGCAGTTATGGGCAGCACAAAAGAGGACCGTAACAGGAATCTGCACATCCTAATGCAAGTATCCAAAAAGGAAGGCCTTGTATTCAACAGCAAGAAATGGTTCAAGGCATAAGACCAGATCCCAGCAAGGTAGAGGATATTTAGTCCATGCCTAGTCCACAAGATAAGGAGGACTTGTGGAGATGTCTTGGTCTATGTAATTTCCTAGCTCCCTACATTTCACCTATTAACAGGAAGGTTTTGTCTGTACAGGAACTCCTCAAAAAAGATACGCTGTATCTGTGGCAAGAGGACCACCAGCATGCATTTGACTCACTGAAGCAATCATTGCAGACACAGGCATTTTTGCAGCATTACAACCTGAATAAGGATACCATTATTGCAGCAGATGCTTTGTTAAAAGATCTCAGAACACGCTTATTGCAAGAAGGTCATCCAATCGCTTTTGGTTTGAAAAACGTATTGTTCACACAGGCCAACTGTCCCAACATAGAAATGGAAACATCAGCACCGGTATTTCGGATCATCAGGATTCACACTTATCTTTTTGACAAGCATTTCATCGTCAAGGTGGATCACAAACCATTGGCAATGATGTGGCAGAAACCTCTCACCATCGTGCCACCTTGACCACAATGGCGATTAATCAAGATGTGAGGATATGACTCCAAAGTCAGGTATAAGCCTGGGAATCTTATGGTGACCTCTGACACCCTTAGCAGACAACCCAATCCCAGAAAGTGTGAAGACATTCCAATGGACGTCAAGGTTGACGAAGTCGACATCAAGCTGGAAGATGTATACCAAATAGATTTAATGCGTTTTGGACAAAGGAAGCATGAAGAACTACAGAAAGAAACTTCCAAACACCCAGTTTTGAAAGAGTTATGGCAACTCATTGTCAAAGGATGGCCTGACATGATACAAGATGTTCCTGCAGAACTCAGAATCTTTTGGCCGTACTGTGATGAGTTGGGGGCATCTAGTGGTGTCATCTTCAAAGGAAGGCAGGTGTTAACTCCATAGATGCTTTACCTTGACATTCTTTCACAGTTGTACCAAGTTCATATGGGCGTAGAGAAGTCCAGGAGACTTGCACACGCAACACTCTGCTGGCAGGGAATTAACAGTGATATCAAGTGAGCCAAGAGCATCAACCAAGCCAACATAAAGAGCCGCTCCATCCCCACAAAATCCTGTTACATCCTTGGTTAAGGATAGCTACTGATCTCTTCTCTATAAAAGCAATGATTATCTTTTGCTCATCGATTACTGCTCCAAATTTCCCATAATCCATCAATTGAGGGACACGTCAAGTGCATCAGTTGTGAACACTATCAGCGCAATCTTCAGCTTATTTGATCCCCCAGAGGAGATAGTATCGGAAAATGGATCACAATATACCGCCAAACCATTTGAAGACATGCGTAAGAAATGGAATGTAAACTATGTTACATCATTACCCTTTACCTGAGATTGAATAGTCTAGCAGAAAGAATAGTTTGCACAGTCAAGTCAGATTGTGAAGTGTCGAGAGACCAAACAAGATCTGCATGTGGTCACGTTGCAATTGACGGCAACACCGATCGGCACAGGATCACTATCACCTGCGGAAATTATATTTGGAAGACAAGTCAAAATAAGCCTTCCAAGTCATCATCTCATGAAACCTTTGTCAATACAGGACAAACTGTGGCAAATCAAGAGAAGATGAAAGCTGTGTACAATAGGCATAGAGGCGCGAAACTACCACCGTTACAGATTGGACAGAAGGTCAGAATGATCCATCCGCAAGAAAGGATGTGGTTCCCCTCAGATGTGTCCAAAATCTGCAACGAGCCAAGATCATATGATGTAACCACCCCTAATGGAGCAGTACTAAGATGAAACAGATGTTAGCTGAGGGAACTAGCTAACAACATTGTGCTTTACAAGCCTATTGCTTCAAGAACATGTTCACATTCGAATTCACAAAATGTAGTGTTATGACCAAGGGAGGAAAGGGTTTGGCCATAACAGGGTTTAACTTTTAAACTACAATGTTTTTATCTTCACCTCAGTGAGTCCTTGCTCACTTCTTTCTAATTGTAATTGTAAACAAATCAATCAGACAGGCTTCCTTAGGTTTAAACAAGAAAGGTGTAAGTTTATGAGCCTTAACACACTAACTCAGTTAAAGTTACTACAAATATGCAACACAACCACGCTAGCATGCATATGTGATAAACACACACACAACTAGATACAGAGGAGGAGAACAAATTAAAGGGGGAGGGTTTGGAGTAGTAAATGGAATTCAGTTACTGTCCTTGGTTTGGATGTAAAGACCTTGATTGGAGTTAAGTCTTGCAGTTCTTGTTGGGGCCCAGTGCACACTTTAAAACTTGTTTTACTGGTACCAGAAGGCTGAATAAGTCCTCTTAACCTGCTTCCATTGGTCCCTGGAACTTTGCTGGAGAGAGAGACAGAGAGAGAGGGATGCTTTCTTCTTGAAGCTAAATTGCAGTCTGCCCAAACCCTTTCTGTGAGGCACAATTCAATCAATTCCCAGGTTGGTTAGCAGGTTAGTCATGTGGCCAGCTCATTGTTTGAAACAGCATCGCCTGTGAGGGTTGTTGATTCTTCAAAGCTTAGTAGAAACACTCAGCGAGAGGGTGGAGTGCTGGCTCTTACACAGACAAGATGTGGAGCAGCATTTTTGCCCAGACCAATCTTGCTAATTTAATCAGGCAGCACTTCCGTTCTCTCTCGATTCAACTGTCTCTCAGAATGCAAATGTGCAGCCATTTTTTTCAGCTGTTCAGCTCTGTGGTCCTTTTAAACAAGTTATGTTCAATGTCCAGCAAAAGTTCAAATAGTATTCCATATGGAGAAATTAAATATGATTCTATTTGGCAGGTGTGGTTTCGTCACAGTAGCAACAAAAAATTCCATGTGTAATGGTCAAGCACATGATGATTGTCAGAACACACAAACAGGTGAAGAGAAAAAAGTTGACAAATATAGTTCTCAACCAAGCTACACAGTGACAAGATCAGATCGAGTCAACAGACCAACTGTACATTTCAGAGACACTTGATTAAAGGATATAAAGGTCAATGCATCTGTAAATATTGTTCATAACGGTTCTGTTTCATTATGTATATCGTTTATCTTTTGTGTATTTCCATTTAAAGAAAGGGGGCTGTTGTGAAATGACTTTAACAGTTTGAATACCTCACACATCATCACACAAAGTGATGTCATCCAACATGTGGCAGAGCAGTTGGAGATGTTAGTCGCCTAGTCACACATGTATGTTAGAGCTCTCTTGTAAATTTGTTAATTCACCATAAATAACCCACAATGTAATTTACTTTCAACGCAAGATTGTTTGGTACCTTATTGTTGAAGAAATCAATACAACAACAGGTGTTCCATTTTCCTTGTTTAAAATTGAAGTAATAGTAATTAGCAGAAACCTCCTGTAATTTAGTGCAGCTGCCCTTTATGAGGGAAAGACTGCCTTTAAGAACAGAAGGCTGTCTTCACCATGTGCTCTCAGCACAATGCTACTCAGTTCCCTGCTGAGTACAGAAGTAGCCAGCAGTGTGCAAAGGCAGCCAGCAGGGTGGCAGACACATGACCCAATGCTACCAAATTTACGTGCTGCTTACCTCCACCAGAATCAATGCAGGCAGGGCATGAATCATGACCCTATGCCCAAAAAATGGGGCAAACCAATTTTTAGCCCTTTTTCCCTGCCCCAATATGGGTGATTGCAATTTCAAAATTGCACAAGTTGGTGGTGTCTTCCTTTAAGTATGCAGATCAGATTCCAATGATGTAATTGGGGCTTGACTGCTTTTTTTCGAACAGCAGTAGCTTCCCCACCAGGTCAAAGCTGCCCAGATTTGAATGCAGAACAGGACTAGCACAGATGAGCCTGCTGCGACTCAAGGCAATGGCACATCTGGTCCATACAGTACCTCTTGAAATGATGGAAGATGTGCCACAAAGTGGAGAGGATTAGCCAGACACTGCTGCACTGATTATGGTAGCATCAGTTGCAGGATCATCTTACAAACAATATAAGGAGACTCAACGTATGAGGTTCCCACTCACAACCAGGAGTCAGCTACCACACTTATACCTGACATTGTTGAAGCACATAAGAAGAGTACAGGGGTGGTTTGCAAATATACACATTATCTACTGACATTGATAGGAAGCACTGCAGTGAAACATTCTAGGCAAATAAAAATGTTATTTCTACAGTATTAAATTTGGTTGCACTTTATAAAAATATTGTCCAGCGATTTTTCTTTTGATGGTGTAGAATAATGTAGCAGTAGATGAAAGGCTGGACATCTATGATAGGTGCAGAGGACAGTGAAATGCACTGGGCCACTGCAGAGTTCACATGTGTACATGACTAGTTGAGATCCTGACTTATGACCCTTGCAGCCTACAAACAATTTCAGCAAGAATTCTTTCTGTGAAATTGTCAGCATTCTGAACTGCCTCTGATTGTATATGGATAACCTCCTCAACCTGCTCTATGGTGAGGTTTCTCTGAATGTCAAATTTGTGTATTGTGCCACAGATGATTTTGGAGTCCCTGCTGGAGCTGCATTGAAATATGCTCCCTATTGGCAGCAGAAAATTCTTTAAACAAAGGGATAACAACATATGGAATGGACTTCAGGGTAGGACAGTGCAAGTGGAAATCCTGAAATCATTTTAGAAATGGTTTGATGCTGTGATGAGGGAGTGGGATGGGGGGAGCAAGGCTGTTGGCTTTTTCTGAATGGATGACCTAAGATGGGCTGAATGGCTTTCCTCATCTGTATTTATCTTGTTATTTTGTAAATGATCTGTTTCTGTCTCCAGCACATTATCTGAACGTGCTGAAATAATGGGAGATCTAGACTGCTGTGGTGACATTTGTATATTTGATCTCAGGGGAGTTATGTATGTGTAACAGAGTCTCATGTTCACATGCTGCCATGGATCTGCCATGGACCTGTCTATTTTAGATTTGGTAATGTGTAATGAGACAGGATTAATTAATGACCTCATAGTAAAGGATCCTCCAGGCAAGAGTGACCATAACATGGTAGAATTTAACATTCAGTTTGAGGGTGAGAAATCTGGGTCTTAAACTAGTGTCTTGAACTTAAATAAAGGCAGTTAAAAGGGTATGAAGACAGAGTTAGCTGAAGGGCACTGGGAAAATAGGTTAAAAGGTAAGACAGTAGATAAGCAGTGGCAGACATTTAAGGAGATATTTCAAAACTCTCAACAAAGATATATTCCAGTGAGAAAGAAAGACTATGTGTAGGATGCACCATCTGTGGTTAACTAAGGAAGTTAAGGATGGTATCAAATTGAAAGAACAAGGCGCACAATGCTGTGAAGATTAGTGGTAGGCCAGAAGAATGGGAAAAATTTCGAAAGCAGCAAAGGATGGCTAAGAAATAATATAGGGGGAGAAATTAGACTAAGAGAGTTAGCTAGTAAGAAATATAAAAACAGACAGTAAGAGCTTCTACAAATATATAAAAAGGAAGAGGAGCTAAAGTAAGCATTGGTCCCTTAGAGGATGAGACTGGGGAGTTAATGATGGGAAACAAAGAAATGGCAGAGAATTTAAACAAATATTTTTTATCTGTCTTCACTGCAGAAGACACAAAAAAAATCTCAAGAATAGTAGAAAATCAAGAGGCAAAAGGCAGGGAGGAACTTATAACGATCACTATCACTTGATAAAAAGTACTAGGAAAACTAATGGGACTAAAGGCTGACAAGTTCCCTAGACCTGATGGTCTGCATCTAAGGGTCTTAAAAGAAGTGGCTGCAGAGATAGTGAATGCATTGATTGTAATCTTCCAAAATTCCCAAGATCCTGGAAAGGTCCCAGTGGATTGGAAAACCACAAATGTAACACATCTATTCAAGAAATGTGAATGGCGACAGAAAAAGGGAAACGAGAGGCCAGGTAGCCTAACATCTGTCATCAGGAAAATTCTAGAATCCATTATTAAGGAAGTAGTAGCAGAACATTTAAAAATCATTGTGCAATCAGGCAGAGTCAACATGGTTTTATGAAAAGGAAATCATATTTAACAAATTTATTAGAGTTCATTGAGGATGTAATAAGCAGGTGGATAAAGGGGAATCAGTAGATGTGGTGTATTTGGATTTTATAAAGGCATTTGATAAGGTGTCACAAAAATGGTTATGACACAAGATAAGAGCTCATGGTGTTGGGGGATAGAGGATTGGATAACTAACAGGAAACTGAGAGTCAGGATAAATGGGGCATTTTCAAGTTGGCAAACTGTAACTAGTGGAGTGCCACAGGGATCAGTGCTTGGGCCTCAACTATTTATGATCTATATTCATAACTTGGATAAAGGGGTAGAGTGTATTGTAGCCAAATTTGCTTATGATATAAAGATAGGTAGGACTGCAAGTTGTGAGGAGGACACAAAGTGTCTCCAAGGAGGTATAGATAGGTTAATTGAGTGGGCAAAAATTTGGCACATGGAGTGTAACATAGGAAACTGTTTGGTAGTCCACTTTGGTGGGAAGAATAAAGCAGAATATTATTCAAATGGAGAGAGACTGCAGAATGCTGAGGTACAGAGGGATCTGGATGCATCCACAAAAAGTTAGCATGCAGGTACAACAAGTAATTAGGAAGGCAAATGGAATGTTTGTATTTATTGGAACGGGGTGGAGTATTAAAGTAGGGAAGTCTTGCTGCAGCTGTACAGGGCACTGGTGAGACTGCACCTAGAATTCTGTGTATATGTTGGTCTCCTTACTTAAGGAGGGATATACTTGCATTGGAATGTTCACTAGGTTAATTCCTGGGATGAAGGGGTTGTCTTATGAGGAAAGGTTGAGCAGGTTGGGCCTCTACTCATTGGAGTTCAGAAGAATGAGGTGATCTTGTTGAAACATATAAGATTCTAAGATGGGGTAGATGCTGAGAGGATATTTCCCCTCATGGAGGAATCTAGATCTAGGGGCACAAATTCAAAATAAGGGGTCTCCCATTTAAGACAGAGATGAGGAGGAATTTCTTCTCTCAACAGGTCATTAATCTTTGGAATTCTCTTCCCCAGAGGAGGCTGGGCATTGAATATATTCAAGGCTGAGTTAGACAAATTTTTGATCTAGAAGGGAGTCAAGGGTAATGGGGGCAGGCAGGAAAGTGGAGTTAAGGCCATAATCAGATTCGCCATGATTTTATTGAATGGCAGAGAGGCTGAATGGCATACTCCTGCTCCGATTTCTTATGATATTATGATCTTATAAATTTACTGCAGAATCGAAAACCTGTTTCATTGCATGGTCACAAGTGGACTGTGACATTTTGAAGTATATGTGTTTTATTGAAGCTGTGACCTTCAAAACTTTCGATGGCATGGTGGCCGCCCACAGACGCATTGAATCTGATTTAGTGTGCTGCTTGATCAAGCACACAAGTCCTAAAAGTAGGCATTCTTAAAATCTGGTTGCAGATCGAGGGACAAGCAAAGACTGAGGGCTGGATTTTCAATACAGAGGCAGGAATCAGGAACCGGGTCCAGTTGTGGGTCAGAAATCTGCATCCAGTGGGAAACTGATCTAGATTCAGATTTTCAAATGGGTGAGCCCTTATTTGGTATGGAGATGGGTTTCCTTCCCCCGGAGAACCAGGGATGGAGGTGGGTCAGGTCGTGTGGGATTCATGCTTGATTGGCACCCCATCCACAAACAATCACTCCCTCCACCACCAACATACAGTGGCACCAGTTTGTACTATAGACAAGATGCACTGCAGCAACACACCTTAGACACCTTAGTTCCTTAGACAGCACCTTCCAAAACCATGACCTCTACCACCTAGAAAGACACGGGCAGCGGATGCATGGGAACACCATCACCTGCAAGTTCCCCTCCAAGTCACACACCATCCTGACTTGGAACTATATCATCGTTCCTTCACTGTCGCTGTGTCAAAATCCTAGAACTCCCTTCCTAACAGCACTGTGGGTGTACCTAAGCCACATGGACAGCAGTGGTTCAAGAAGGTGGCTCACCACTACCTTCTCAAGGGCAATTAGGGATGGGCAATAAATGCTGGCCAAGCCAGTGATGCCACATCCCATGAACGAATAAAAAAAATGTAGACACCCCATGGCAGCATTCACTGAGGTTGCTGGTTGTCCTGAGGGAGAGATCCGCCTTCCACAGCACCAGAGGGAAGTGAGATGTCACAGGGGAGCTGCAGGCTTGGCACGAGAGGCAGGGCAATGCTGACCTAGATATAATGCTGGAGGCAGTGAAGGAGAGGAGACAGGTCCTCTTCAGGGGTTGGCAAGATGAAACCACCTTCTCAAGCAGCAGTCAAGCCTCTCTGTTCCGTGTTATCCCCTCTTCCTCCTCCTCTCTTACCTCCTACTCCTCCCTTGATGAGCTGTCTCCTTCCAGGACCTCACTGTCCTCAAGGTCGACACCACTCTAGATGGCTATGTTATGTGGAGTGCATCAGACCATCACAATGACAGAGATCATTGCAGAAGGGTATTGGAGGGAACTACCCAACTGGTCCAGGCACTGGAATTGCATCTTGAGAAGCCCGATGACCCACTCAATGGGTGACCTGCTGAGAGGGTGGCATTGGTTGTTTCGCCTCTGTGCCTCTGTCTGGTGCTCCCATAGAGGGGTCAGTAGCCATCTCTTCAAGGGATTTCCTTTGTCTCCCTGGATCCATCCATGCATTTGGAGGATGGAGTGGAGATCCGAGGCAGCCTGGACTGGCGGCAGATGGAGGAGTCATGGCAGTTGCCAGGAAAGCTAGCGCAGACATGGGGGAAGCTCTTGTTGTGGTCATAGATCTTTTGGATGTTGTGGCAGTGGAAGCCCTTCCTGTTAATGGTCTAACTCTTGATGGCCACATTGTTGTAATCAATGGTGCCCTGCACCTGGGGGAATCCAGTGATGGAGGCGAAACCCAATGCCCTCTGTGCCTGTGCAGGCCATCTGTGTCAAAATGCATGTAGTCCCCTGCCCTCCTGAAGATGGCATCCATGACCTGCCTGATGGTATGATGAGCTCCTAACTGCGAGATGCCACCTAGCTCCGCAGATGATCCCTAGAATGACCCAGTTGCATAGAAATTCATGGCGAGGGTGACCTTGATGCCATTGGGGGTGTGAGGTCTCAGGTCATTATTGATCACACAAAGGTGCAAGACGATCTGTCTGGATAGGCACAGCCTCCTTTGGCACTGGTGCTCCATCATTTGCAGGTGGCTGACTCTTGGGCATTAGACCCAATGTCTTCTTCCCTTTGCAGCCCCCCACTATGCTCTTCTGGCCTCCTGCAGTCCAGAAGGTTGCATCTACAGTCCAATGTCAGAGTAGCCTGTTACCACCTGAATTCCCACAGCTGGGGTTCATTCGTTCATTCACCAACCTCAGCTGCCCCAGTGATGGCAGCAGGCTCACATCCCTATCCAGATTCCTACCACTTACCACTGAGAAAAGCAAGTCTTACAGTTTCAGCAATGGCTACTTTGTGGCACTTTTGAAGCAGCTGAGCTTTATTTGGTGCCTCAGTGTTATTTTAATCAGCCCCTCCCATTGTCCTCATGGCCCCCCTGCAGTGTTCCCATCCTGTGCACCCTGCCTTGTTCAACATCTGGTATTTTCCCTGTTCCTGACCCTGAGAAATCCCAAACTGCTGCTAACAAGCCTGTTAATGAGCTCAACAGGCACTTAATTGAAAGTTTACGTGGCTGCTGTCCCCTCCCTCACAGTGTTCCTTTAAAAATAGCTCCACTTTCTGCAGGTGAGGGGAACCAAATGCCAACCTCTGAGGATGCGATCTTTACATTGCGCTCGCACCCTCCCTGGACCCAACAGCTTTAAAAATCTAACCTGAGACTCGACTACTGCTCTAAATAAGATCAGAGATAACAAAGGACTGTTAAGTTATTTATTGTAAATAATCTTCACTAAATGTATCCTAATTAACTGCAGTTGTCTGTTGAATGTGATGCCCTGGGCATAAGCACATAAGAATGATTGAGGTGGAAATAATGAAGGTTCCTTTACTGTCATATGCTTCCACCTTTCCAGGGTTTAGATACTCACTGTGGTGAGCTGATTTAATGCTGTTGGATGTCGAACCAGGAACATCTCCTCTTATCTGTTCCGTATTAAACAGAAATATGTCATAATAATAAAAGCAAAATACTGCAATAAATGAATGCAATAAAGTCATGTGAATTAAGGGGACAAGGGACCTTTTCTTTTATTCATTCATGGGATGTGGGCGTCACTGGCCAGGCCAGCATTTATTGCCCATCCCTAATTGCCCTTGAGGAGGTGGTGGTGAGCTGCCTTCTTGAACTGCTGCAGTCCATTTGGGGTAGGTATACCCACAGTGCTGTTAGGAAGGGAGTTCCAGGATTTTGACCCAGCGACAGTGAAGGAACGGCGATATAGTTCCAAGTCCGGATGGTGTGTGACTTGGAGGGGAACTTGCAGGTGGTGATGTTCCCATGTATTTGCTGCCCTTGTCCTTCTAGTTGGTAGAGGTTGTGGGTTTGGAAGGTGCTGTCTAAGGAGTCTTGGTGCATTGCTGCAGTGCATCTTGTAGATGGTACACATTGCTGCCACTGTGCGTCAGTGGTGGAGGGAGTGATTGTTTGTAGATGGTGTGCCAATCAAACGGGCTGCTTTGTCCTGGATGGTGTCGAGCTTCTTGAGTGTTGTTGGAGCTGCAGCCATCCAGGCAAGTGGAGAGTATTCCATCACACTCCTGACTTGTGCCTTGTAGATGGTGGACAGGCATTGGGGAGTCAGGAGGTTAGTTACACGCCTCAGGATTCCTAGCCTCTGACCTGCTCTTGTAGCCACTGTATTTATATGGCTACTCCAGTTCAGTTTCTGGTCAATGGTAGCCCCGAGGATGTTGATAGTGGGGGATGCAGCGACGGTAATGCCGTTGAATGTCAAGGCGAGATGGTTAGATTCTCTCTTGTTGGAGATGGTCATTGCCTGGCACTTGTGTGGCGCGAATGTTACTTGCCACTTATCAGCCCAAGCCTGAATATTGTCCAGGTCTTGCTGCATCTCTACACGAACTGCTTCAGTATCTGAGGAGTCATGAATGGTGCTGAACATTGTGCAATCATCAGCGAACATCCCCACTTTTGACCTTATGATTGAAGGAAGGTCATTGATGTAGCAGCTGAAGATGGGTGGGCCTAGGACACTACCCTGAGGAACGCCTGCAGTGATGTCCTGGAGCTCAGATGATTGACCGTCAACAACCACAGCCATCTTCCTTTACGCTAGGTATGACTCCAGCCAGTGGAGGGTTTTCCCCCCGATTCCCATTGACCTCAGTTTTGCTAGGGCTCCTTGATGCCATACTCGGTCAAATGCTGCCTTGATGTCAAGGGCAGTCACTCTCACCTCATCTCTTGAGTTCAGCTCTTTTGTCCATGTTTGAACCAAGACTGTAATGAGGTCAGGTGCTGAGTGGCCCTGACGGAACCCAAACTGAGCGTCAGTGGGCAGGTTATTGCCAAGCAAGTGCCGCTTGATGGCACTGTTGATGACACTTCCATCACTTTACTGATGATGAGAGTAGGCTGATGGGGCAGTAATTGGCTGGGTTGGACTTGTCCTGCTTTTTGTGTACAGGACATACTTGGGCACTTTTCCACATTGCAGGGTAGATGCCAGTGTTGTAGCTATACTGGAACAGCTTGGCTAGGGGCTTTGAGCCTTGTGAAAATAATTGACATCTGCAGAAGCTTGTCTCGGGCTTCACTAATCCAAAATTCCCTCAGCAGGATAAAGGCCATAAATGTAAGCAAATTGTCATGCCCAGTAAAGACATATATTCCCAACTTTTAAGATACAAACTTTATTTAATTTTGAATCCTTGAAATTGACTTTTCCTTTAAAAAAATGTGGACAATGTGTTGCAAAGATGGCTATGAAGGTCAGATGACCTGGCCTGTGTATTCAAAAACTGCCTCAAAAGGCCAAAAGGATACATTCCAGACAAAGAGATATTATCTACACCTATCCTGAAACCATCGAAGGACATTCATGAATTTAATGAGTTCTTCTGAGACAAAGAAGGTGTGAAGTTGCCACATCATAACAGAATGGTATCCATCCATAAATCAATAAATAACCATGGATTCCACATCTTGGTCCATTGTGTAATCACACCAGGGGAGAAGACCATGTGTCAATTAACAGAAATGCTAATGTGATGGATTTTTTTTACCTTAAAAGGTAGTCCTCTGGAGAGACAGAGGAGAGATCAATGCATCATCACAGAAAGCTGTCCAGCCAGGGGCTGTGGAAGGATCCAGCCAGGCAAGAAGAAGGTGCCTGGTTGCTAATTCTACACTTCAACTTGCTGCAGTCTTAATCACCAGAAAATCTACAACACCTCAACAAGTTTAAGACTACAAATGCCCAGGCCTGCACCTTTAAACGAGACTGTCCTCCTGAGAAAATCTGACGGATTTACCGTAAACCACGAACACTTACCTCACTTTGGATTTCCAAATACCACTTACCCTTTTCCTCTCTATTTAGCTATTCTTGGGTGTGTGTGTGTCAGTGAATATATGTGTGGGTGAAGTTGCGACCATTTCGTGAATTGTGTAAAAATAAATAGTTACTTTATTAACCCACGAGAAAACCTGTCATTTGTCTGGTTATTTGACCATAAAAAACACTCAGGGACTAACTCATCATTTTAAACAGAACACGATTATGCTCAGTTGGGCGGTGAACAGTGGGAACCACCCATACCCCTTACCACCTTTTTGTAACAATATTTATTGGTCTGCTTTGAAAGCTAAAGAAAGGAAAGAATGCTCGCACTTTATGGATGTCATAATAGCAGAAATTGATGCTAATTATTTTACTGACGTTAATTCGTTTAACATTGAGTGTTCCTGTTCAGCATCATCCTTAATGTATTGTTACTACTGTGAATTTTCACATTAGAGAAGTCCCTATGTACCAAGTAGTTGCCCTTGGGGCCTTGCCGCACATTTATCCCATAATGTATTGATTGAAGACTACAAAGGAAGTAATGATAATGTGGTAGTGACAGGCAAGTGAGATTTGAAGCGAAGAGATGAGAGTAACAATTAGAATTTGTTGAGTAAAATGCTGAAAATTCAAACGTTAACTGTTTAGTAACATGAGGTAAGCCGTGAGGTAATGAAGATTTTCCTGAAGAATGCGATTGGTGATGTGGTTACTTACATTAATCGTGATGTAAAGTTTGAAATACCAGGACTGTAAACTGGATGGACATATGCCGCATTTGATAGGTGTAGGATTTTAGATTCTGAAGGAAGTCCTCACGTTGAACTCAGTTAGTGCATGATGATGACACTGGCACTGTACTTAGCAAAGGACTCCGTTTTATACCCTTATGCCCCCCACCTCAATGAATTTTGTGCTCAGCATGATGTTGAGTTTTTCTTCCATCTCCTTTGTCTCCGTGCTCACTTCTTTAGCCAGGAGTCCTCCTCCCGACCAGCAGACCCATGCACCCACCTCTCCCTCCTCCTGGACCCCTCCCTCTGACCTCTTATCCGCTCTTGATCTTCCCATTGAAAACTGTTGGCGTGACATCAGCCATCTTAATTTCTCTGCTCTCCTTGCTCACTCTAACTTGTCTCCCTCTGAACTTGCTGCCCTCCGGTCTCTCAGGTTTAACCCAGACATTGTGATCAAACCTGAAGATGAGGGTGGTGCTGTTGTTGTCTGGCGCACCAACCTCTACCTTATAGAGGCTGAACGCCAATTCTCAGACACTTCTTCCTACCTCCCCCTGGAACATGACCTCACCACTGAACATCAAGCCATTGTCACCAGGACTGTCACTGACCTCATCTCCTCTGGAGACCTTCCCTCTACAGCTTCCAACCTCATAGTCCCGCAGCCTGGACAGCCCACTGCTACCTCCTTCCTAAAATCCACAAACAGGACTGTCTCATTGTAGACCCATTGTTTCAGCCTGTTCCTGCCCCACTGAACTTATTTCCTCCTATCTTGATTCCATTTTTGCTCCCCTTGTCTCGTCTATTCCCACCTACATCCTTGACTCTTCTGACACCCTATGTCATTTCAACAGTTTCCAGTTTCCTGGCCCTAACCGGCTCCTCTTTACTATGGATGTCCAATCTCACTACATCTCCATCCTTCACCAGGGTGGTCTGGGGGCTTTCCGCTTCTTCCTTGAACAGAGGCCCAACCAGTCCCCATCCACCACCACCCTCCTCCGCCTGGCTGAACTTGTTGTCACATTGAACAACTTCTCCTTCAACTCCACTCACTTCCTCCAAATAAAAGATGTTGCTGTGAATACCTGCATGGGTCCTAGTTATGCATATCTTTTTTGTCGGATGTGTCGAACATTCCTTGTTCCAGTCCTACTCGGGGCCCCTTCCCCAACTCTTCTTCCAGTACACTGATGAAAGTATTGGTGCTATTTCCTACTCTCGCCCCAAACTGGAAAACCTCATTAGTTTTGCTTCTAATTTCCACACTTCTCTCACCTTCACATGGGCCATCTCTGACACTTCCCTTCACTTCCTCGACTTCTCTGTCTCCATCTCTGTGGATAGGCTGTCCACTAGTATTTATTATAAGCCCATCGACTCCCATAGCTACCTTGACTACACTTCCTCACACCCTGCCTCCCGTTAGGAGTCCATTCCATTCTCCCAGTTTCTCCAACTCCGCCGCATCTGCTTTGATGAGACAACCTTTCACAACAGTGCTTCTGATCTGTCTTCCTTTTTTCCTCAAACAAGGATTCCCTCGCAATTCTATGCCCGCCTCCAATGGCAGAATAAAATTCATCCCTTTGTTCCAGGAAGTAGTCATACACCTTAGGTTAGGTAGAACTTTAGAGTTGGTCAATGGTCAGGGACAGTAGGGTGTGACTGCATGCCAGGCAAGTATGGGGATTCAGCATGTAGTGATGGAGGATCTTCAGCTCTTGATTTTGATCAACAGGCATGACGTCCTTGCTACCTGTATGGATGTGAGCAAGGACTGCAGGGTCGATGGGCAAACTGAATACAGCGCTAAAGTGTAAGAAGTCATTCAAGTTGGGGGAGTGAAAAGGAATATGTAGTGATAGGCGAAAGCATCGTCAAGGGGATAGATACTGTTCTCTGCTGCCAGGAGCTCCATAGGTTGTGTTGCCTGAATGGTGACAGTGTTATAGACATCTCCTTACAGATGGAGATAAACTTGGAGCGGAAGGGGGAGGATCCAGTTGTCACGGTTTACGTAGGAACCAACAAGATAGGTAGAACTAGGAATGATGTTCTGCTGAGAGAGTTTGAAGAGTTAGGCTGAAATTTTACCGTTAAGAATTGGGTCCCGTCGGGGTCATACGCAGGGAAAAATGGCACGCGAAGACGTCGGGCCGGGTCCCTGGCGTCATTACACACTGATGCAATTTAACCAGCGTGGGAAGTCGGGCGCAATCAAGTTTGCTCTCGCCGCCTGACTAACATCAATTGAGAAGTATTTAAGGTAATTCAGAATCCAATTGACAGAGATTTTACGCTACGTATCTGATTTTACGGCCATTAATCGGGTCGTGGGGCGTGTTGGGAACCCAACATGTTCAAAAGGGCGGCAGGCATTCATTCATGAGGGAGTTGGAGGTAAAAATGAATTTATTGAACTTTATTCATGCTGATGTTATTTGTGTGTCCTAACAAGGCTTGTAACTTGCAGGTTGTGCAGAAGGTTTAATCTGAATGTCATGCATTGTTGATAGGACCCATGTAATATTAGTTATTGCCTGAAGAAAGTACCTGAAGTGAGCCAGTCACAAAAGCTGGAAGCTATTACCTGTGGTCAAAGAATTTGTTCTGCTGTTCAACAATGGGAATTGTTCACTCTGGAGGTGGATCATCAGATGAGGAGGACAGTGATTCAATGAGTGACAGAAGTACAAATGGTCAGGGGAATGTACAGCAAGCTGCACCAGTACATCCTCGTGCTGTTGGAGGGAGAGTAGTTCGCAGAGTCGCCCGGGAGCGACCAAATGTCAGGAGACGTACCTACCCCGTGGTAAGGGCATACCGAACGCCTCTGAACTACCTGCAGCTGTCAGATCGCCAGTGTAGAAGAAGACTGCGGCTGTCACGGGAGACTGTCACATCTCTTTGTGAGATGCTGGCAGTGGATGTTGCATCAAACTGTCTCAGTGGCCATCCAATGCCAGTCGCTCTAAAGGTTACAATAGCTCTTAACTTCTATGCGTCTGGCTCCTTCCAAGCCTCAGCTGCAGACTTGTGCAGTGTCTCACAATCAGCAGCGCACCATTGCATAAAGGTTGTGACTGATACATTGTTTCAATGTGCTGACCATTTCATCACGTTCAAGACGGACAACACCAGTCAGGCTGAGAGAGCCAGAAGCTTCAGCATTATATCCGGCTTCCCAATGGTACAGGGCTTGATAGACTGTACTCATGTGGCCCTTAGAGCACCAGCTGGACAGTCGGGGGTATTCATGAGCCGCAAGGGATTCCATTCAATGAACGTTCAGCTGCTCTGTGATCATCGGAAGCGAATCATGCAGGAGTGTGCATGTTACCCTGGTAGTTGTCATGATTCTTTCATTCTCCACAACTCACAGGTGCCTGCAATTTTCAGTCCTCCACAAAAAATGGAGGGATGGATACTGGGCGACAGGGGTTATCCTCTGGAGACATGGCTCATGACACGAGTGAGGAACCCAAGGGGTGAGGCGGAGGAACGATACAACGGGAGGCATGCGGCCACCAGAGTGACAATCGAGCAAACTATAGGCCTCCTAAAGATGAGATTTAGGTGTCTTGACCGCTCCGGTGGATCACTGCAGTACGCACCGTCGAGGGTTTGGAGAATCATTGTCGTCTGCTATGCCTTGCATAACCTGGCGATTGAACATGGAGATGCCCTAGAGGATGATCAATGTCAACGCGATGTGTCATCAGATGGTGACGAGGTATCTGATGAGGAAGATGGGCATCAGTCTAATGATGATTATGGAGAGCAAGCTGAATGTAACTTGGCTCTAACTGCTAGAGAAACAAGGGAATCTCGAATAGGAACGCGTTTCAGTTGAAATGATATAAATCTTCACACATTTCTATCTGCTTTATGACATTAATCATTGTGAGGATCTGACAGTGCAAAATCTCTAAGCTTTAGGGGGGTGAGACAAAGCGAATAACCAATCCATCACATCATGAGGGACGCGACCCAAGTGTGTGGCCTCACATTTGAGACAACTTGAGTTGACTAACTATGTAATATCTGACTTCAGGAATGACATGTCCAATGATAAAATCTCCAATTTAATCAAACACTATTGTTTTACAAATCAAATAAATGTACTTCAAGTCACCCAGTACACCAGTCGTCAAATTAAAGTGTTTTCTTAATCTGTTTACGCGTGCTCATTCGTGTGCATGATCCCTTGTCACCAGACTTATCAGAGGCGGGTGGCTGATCTTGTTGCCGCCCTGCTTTTGATGACTTTGGCGGATGTCCTCTGCATGCTCGCGGCTGTGAGGGCCCTGGCATCTCAGTGTTCTCATGACAAATATCATGAGCATCCTCTATCACCCCGGGATTTAACAGTTCACATGTCCCTGGCGGAGGGAGCAAGGAGCTGCAGGATGCATCAGAAGCGCCATGAGAGGAGCTCCCATATGCGATCTGCTGCCCCTGTGCCCTCGTGAGGCTCTGGTGGTCCTCAATTGTGGGATCAGAGCGCAGAGTGTCCTCAACCTGGCGCAGTCACATCAGATTATGCTCTCTGATCCAGGGAGGACACAGTCGCTCTGAGGTCCTGAATTGCATGAAGGACTGGTCCCTCCACTGCAGCTGCCAATCTATCAATGGAGGAAGCCAGATGTTCAAATGCCTGTGAATTTGCTGAACTCATACCCTGGATGGATGTCTCCAGAGTATGAGTCATAGTGCGCAACGTGTCAGGCGGCTCCTCCAGATTTCCATGGACCGCATTCTGCACCTGCAACATCGTCCGACGAAAGGATGATCTCAGAGGCACGTCATCAGCTTGTGGCTCTGCACTGGCCTGGCATCCCACACTCCTCCGAGTGTGTGAAGCATCGGCCGATTCTGCCTCTGGTGTCTGGCCCGGCAACTGTGCTGTGCTCACACCAGTATGTGACATTGATTCCCCAGACACAGTCATCCCAACCGAAGTGTCAGTATCTGCTGCGGTTCTTGGTGCATCTCGATGATGTGACGGTGCACCCTCTGAGGCGCCCTCCTCCACCTCAGAGGTGGATGGTCAGGCAATGGTAACGCTTCCTGGCACATGCTGGGTTTCACCTGTTGGGAAAAGCATTGTGATCAGTTTCATCACATCAATCCAGACCTAAGCACAAGTTTGTGCCTCCAGCATGGTTACATCTTGGTGATGTTACAATTGAGGGCAACATTCAGTGCATTTGACATTCACCAAATCATTGGCACAGTAGCGCAGCCTCACCACCACCACGCCCCCCCCCAACCCCCATAATGAAGTGTTACACCACATTCTGGAACACTCACTCTCATGGCCAGGTACACCGGCTTCGCCATCTGCCACGGCGCATCGTCCTTCCTCCCCTGCTATAGTTAAGGCATCCTCCTCCATCCTGGTGAGGAATGCCTGGGTGGCTCCACCGCCACCAGTATGTGTCCTCTCCCGGGCATTGTGTGCCCTCTTTTCCTGACTAAACAAAGATACTTATTTTACACATAGTCAATGGCATATGACTCCGTCACCCAAAGGGTTGGTGTTGCATTTCACTGCTGTGACAGTGCTGGGCGCAACTTTAACACCACAGCATCAGCGTTCATCTCAGACTTGCCCATCATGCATCCCATTCAAGGCAGCAGCCAGGCATTGATCATACAGGGCTTCTACATTGCATCATGGGTACACAAAAAACCTCCCTTGGCACATAACCGATTGGATGAATGAGGAATGCCCCTTACTCGGGCAGAGCGAAGCAGGTCATTGAGGCGCTTGCGGCACTGCATCCATGTACGCCTCACAAAGCCTCTGCTGCTGACCTCCTCTGCAACCTCCAGCCAGGCCCTCTTGGTCACTTCGGAGGGTCTCCTTCTTCCACCTGAGCTGAACAGAATGTCTCTCCTCTCCTCAACGGCCTGGAGGAGGACCTGCAGTGAATTGTCAGAAAATCGGGGGGCAACGCAATTGCTTCTGCCCTCCATCACCTCGAACAGCAATATTTTTGTCTCCCAGTCTTTCTTGATTTCAATGAATGGAGCCTTTGAAACCTCCAGACTTTAACACAGTTGTATCTTCCTTTACATCAAATGGGGAACTCAGTGCTCTTTTTCAAACGAGTAATCCTTTATGTAGATCTTACAATCAGCCTTCCGCGCATGTGGCCCCGCCCCCAATGATGCAGAAGTTCCCGCCCGTGAGCGCCATTTCTTTTCAGAGTTACACCGTGGGCCCGCTGATTAGCTGATCAGTGCGTGATGCCGGCGGCCAGGTGATGCGGAGCGGGAACGGGGGCCTGATCCGCTTCGGGCAGATCGGCCCTGGGGCCACCGGTAAGCGGAAAATTCTGGCCTTCGTGCCCAAATTAAAAGACAGAACCTCAAAGGTGTGGGAAAAAGGGATTTTCATCCATGGGCACTGACACTGGTACTAGGGAAAAATGGAGCTGTTATGTTGGGATGGGCTCCACTTAAATTGGGCTGGGATCAGTGTCCTGGTGAATTGTATAATGAGGGCTGTGGATAGAGCTTTAAAGTAAAAGCAGGAGGGCGAGGGGTCAGGTGAAGGGAGATTTAGAAATCTAAAGAGAAAGGTTAACCCAATAGAGCAGTGTAGGCGTTGGCGTAGTTGTATTATCACTGGACTAGTAACACAGGGTATTTCTCTGGGGATATGGGTTCGAATCTAGCCACAGCAGAAGATGGAATTTGAAGTCAATTAATAAATCTGGAATTAAAAGCAAGTCTAATGATGGCCATGAAACCATTGTCGATTGTTGTAAAAACTCATCTGGTTCACTAATGCCCTTTAGGGAAGGAAATCTGCTGTCCTTAACTGGTCTGGACTACATGTCACTCCAGACCCACAGCAATGTGGTTAACTCTTACATGCCCTCTGAAATGACCTAGCAAGCCACTCAGTTGTACCTAACCGCTACAAAGTCAATAAAAAGGAATGAAACCGGACGGACCACCCGGCATCGACCTAGGCAACGGAAATGACAATGGCAAACCCAGCCCTGTCGACCTTACAAAGTACTCCTTCCTAACATCTGGGGTCTTGTGCCAAAGTTGGGAGACCTGTCCCACAGACTAGTCAAGCAACAGCCTGACATAGTCATACTCACGGAATCATACCTTACAGACAATGTCCCAGACGCTGCCATCACCATCCCCGGGTATGTCCTGTCCCACCGGCATGACAGACCCACCAGAAGTGGTGGTACAGTGGTCTACAGTAGGGAGCGAGTTGCCCTGGGAGTCCTTAACATCAACTCCGGACCCCATGAAGTCTCATGGCATCAGGTAAAACATG
The DNA here is from genome assembly GCF_036365525.1 of Heterodontus francisci. Classification (NCBI taxonomy): domain Eukaryota; kingdom Metazoa; phylum Chordata; class Chondrichthyes; order Heterodontiformes; family Heterodontidae; genus Heterodontus; species Heterodontus francisci. The sequence continues at coordinate 219,741,889 of NC_090371.1, forward strand.
TGCAAGGAAACCTCCTACTGATTACCACCTACCGCCCTCCCTCAGCTGATGACTCAGTACTCCACCATGTTGAACACCACTTGGAGGAAGAACTGAGGGTGGCAAGGGCACAAAATGTACTCTGGGTGGGGGACTTCAATGTCCATCACCAAGAGTGGCTCGGTAGCACCACTACTGACCGAGCTGGCTGAGTCCTAAAGGACATAGCTGCTAGACTGGGTCTGCGGCAGGTGGTGGGGGAACCAACACGAGGGAAAAACATACTTGAGCTCGTCCTCACCAATCTGCCTGCCGCAGATGCATCTGTCCATGACAGTACTGGTAGGAGTGACCACCACACAGTCCTTGTGGAGACGTAATCCCGCCTTCACATTGAGGATACCGTCCATCGTGTTGTGTGACACTATCACTGTGCTAAATGGGATAGATTTCGAACAGATCTAGCAATGCAAAACTGGGCATACATGAGGCGCTGTGGGCCATCAGCAGCATCAGAATTGTACTCAACCACAATCTGTAACCTCATGGCCCGGCATATCCCCAACTCTACCATTACCATCAAGCCAGGAGACCAACCCTGGTTCAATGAAGAGCGCAGGAGGGCATGCCAGGAGCAGCAACAGGCATACCTCAAAATGAGGTGTCAACCTGGTGAAGCTCCAACCCAGGACTACTTGCATGCCAAACTGCTTAAGCAGCATGCGATAGTCAGAGTTAAGTGATCCCAAAACCAACGGATCAGATCTAAGCTTTGCAGTCCTGCCACATCCTGGCGTGAATGGTGGTGGACAGTTAAACAACTAACTGGAGGAGGTGGCTGCACAAATATCCCCATCCTCAATGATGGGGCAGCCCAGCACATCAGTGCGAAAGATAAGGCTGAAGCACTTGCAACAATCTTCAGCCAGAAGTGCCGAGTTGATGATCCATCTCTGCCTCATCCTGAAATCCCCAGCATCACAGATGCCAGACTTCAGCAAATTCGATTCACTCCGTGTGATATCAAGAAACGACTGAAGGCACTGGATACTGCAAAAGCTATGGGCCCTGACAATATTCCGGCAATAGTACTGAAGACTTATGCTCTGGAACTTGCCACGCCCCTAGCCAAGCTGTTCCAGTACAGCTACAACACTGGCATCTACCCTGCAATGTGGAAAATTGCCCAGGTATGTCCTGTACACAAAAAGCAGGACAAGTCCAACCCGGCCAATTACCGCCCCATCAGCCTACTCTCAATCATCAGTAAAGTGATGGAAGGTGTCATCAACAGTGCCATCAAGTGGCACTTGCTTAGCGATAACCTGCTCAGTGACGCTCAGTTTGGGTTCCACCAGGGCCACTCAGCTCCTGACCTCATTACAGCCTTGGTTCAAACATGGACAAAAGAGCTGAACTCAAGTGGTGAGGTGAGAGTGACTTCCCTTGACATCAAGGCAGCATTTGACCAAGTATGGCATCAAGGAGCCCTAGCAAAACTGGAGTCAATGGGAATCAGGGGGAAAACGCTCCACTGGCTGGAGTCATACCTAGCGCAAAGAAAGATGGTTGTGGTTGTTGGAGGTCAATCATCTGAGCTCCAGGACATCACTGCAGGAGTTCCTCAGGGTAGTATCCTAGGCCCAACTATCTTCAGCTGCTTCACCAATGATCTTCCTTCAATCATAAGGTCAGAAGTGGGGATGTTCGCTGATGATTGCATAATGTTCAGCACCATTCATGACTCCTCAGATACTGAAGCAGTCCATGTAGAAATGAAGCAAGACCTGGACAATATCCAGGCTTGGGCTGATAAGTGGCAAGTAACATTTGCGCCACACAAGTGCCAGGCAATGACCATCTCCAACAAGAGAGAATCTTACCATCTCCCCTTGACATTCAACAGCATTACCATCGCTGAATCCCCCACTATCAACATCCTAGGGGCTACCATTGACCAGAAACTAACTGAAGTAGCCATATAAATACAGTGGCTACAAGAGCAGGTCAGAGACTAGGAATCCTGAGGCGAGTAACTCACGTCCTGACTCTCCAAAGCCTGTCCACCATCCACAAGGCACAAGTCAGGAGTGTGATGGAATACTCTCCACTTGCCTGGATGGGTGCAGCTCCAACAACACTCAAGATGCTCGACACCATCCAGGACAAAGCAGCCGCTTGATTGGCACCCCATCTCCAAACAATCACTCCCTCCACCTCCGACGCACAGTGGCAGCAGTGTGTACCATCTACAAGATGCATTGCAGCAATGCACCAAGGCTCCTTCGACAGCACCTTCCAAACCCGCGACCTCTACCAACTAGAAGGACAAGGGCAGCAAATACATGGGAACACCCATGTAAGTTCCCCTCCAAGTCACACACCATCCTGACTTGGCACTATATCGCCATTCCTTCACTGTCGCTGGGTCAGAATCCTGGAACTCCCTTCCTAACAGCACTGTGGGTATATCTACCCCAAATGGACTGCAGCGGTTCAAGAAGGCAGCTCACCACCACCTCCTCAAGGGCAATTAGGGATGGGCAATAAATGCTGGCCTGGCCAGTGACACCTACATCCCATGAATGAATAGAAAAAAAAATTTGGGTAAAGCCAAGCAGAGTAGGAATGGAAGGGGAGAGAGTTTAACAGTAACAATGCATCAGTGAATAAGGTCTATGTAACAAACAGTCATAAAAAAAAATAAAATTAAACATTTGTAAAAAGATAGATGAACGATAGAGATAAAAGGTTTAGATCAGTAGCAACCTGCTCACAGACGCGCAGGTTCTGTCAGGGTCACTCAGCTTCAGAGCTCATTACAGCTTTGTGTCTTCAGATGAGGTCAGAGTGACTGCCCTTAACATCAAGGCAGCATTTGATCATCTGTGGCATCAAGGAGCCCTACTGAAATGGAAGTCAACAAGAATCAGGGGGAAACTCTCCACTGTTTGAGTCATACCTAGAAAGATGGCTGTGGTTGTTGGAGGTCAATCATCTCAGCCCCAGGACATCACTACAGGAGTTCCTCAGGGCAGTGTCCTTGGCCCAAACATCTTCAGCTGCTTCATCAATGACTTTCCATTCAACATAAGGTCAGAAGTATGGCTATTCACTGATGTTTGCATAAAGCGCAGTACCATTCACGACTCTTCAGGCACTGAAGCTGTCTGTGCCTGCAGGCAGCAAGATCTGGACAAAGTTCAGGCTTGGGCTGATAAGTAGCAAGTGACATACACGCCACTTAAGTGCCAGGTAATGACCATCTTCATTAAGAGAGAATCTAACCATCTCCCCTTGACATTCTACGGTATTACCATCATTGAATTCACCACTATCAACATCTGGCAGTTACCATCAAGCAGAAACTGAACTAGACCAGCCATCAAAATACTGTGGCTACAAGATCAGGTCAGAGGCTTGGAATTCTGTAGTGAGTAACTCACCTCCTGACTCACAAATATCTGTCCACCACCTACAAGGCACAAATCAGGAGTGTGATGGAATACTCTCCACTTGCCTGGATGAGTCCAGCTCCAACAACATTCAAGAAGCTTAACTCCACCCAAGACAATGTAGCCTGTTTGATCACCATCCCATCCACCACCTTCAGCATTCACTGCTCCTACCACTGGCGCGCAGAGGCAGCAGTATATACCATCTACAAGATGCACTGCAGCAACTTACCAAGGCTTCTTCAACAGTACCTTACAAACTCGCGAGCTGTACCACCTAGTAGGATGAGGGAAGCTGATGCTTTGGAACACCACCACCTGCAAGTTCCCCTCTAAGTCACACACCATCCTGACTTGGAAATGTATCTCTGCTCCTTCACTGTCACTGAACCAAAATCTGGGAACTCCCTCCTTAACAACACTGTGGGTGCACCTGCACCAGATGGACTGCAGCGGTTCAAGAAGGCAGCTCCTGACCACCATCTTAAGGGCAATTAGGGATGGGCAACAAACGCTGGTCTTGCCAGCATTGCCCACATCCTAGGAATGAATAAAAGAAGAGCTAATCACCATCATAGAGACATGGTTACAAGGTGTCCAAGGTTGGGAAATAAATATTCCAGGGTACACAACATTTCAAATACTCAATGGAAAAGGAGGAGGAGTAGCCTTGATAGTAAAAGATGACATAAGGAGAGTAGTGAGAAAGAATCTTGGCTCAGAAGATCAGGAAGTAGAATCAGTATGGGTGAAAATTAGGAATAACAAGGGTCAAAAAATGCTGGTGGGAGTCATTTATAGGCCCCTTAACAGTAGCTATTTCAGTGGACAGAGCATTTGGCAAGAAATAATTGGAGCTTGCAAAAAAGGCAATGTAATAATTGTGGGGAAGTTTAATCTTCATAAAGACTGGACAAAGCAAATTGGCAAAGATTGGAAGATAAATTTGTAGAAAGCTTTCATGACAGTTTCTTGGAAAGCTATATTGTGGAGCCAACTTGAGATAAAGCTATTTTAGATGTCGCATCATACAATGAGACAAGGTTAATTAGTAATTACATAATAAAAGACCCATGGGGAAAAAGTGATCATAATAAAATTGAATTCCATATTTAGTTTGAGAGCGGCATACACCCGTCCCAAACAAGAATCTTCAACTTAAAGTCAAATACATAGGTATGAGGAGAGAACTGGCTAAGTTTGATTGGGTAAATAGATTAAAAGTAATGGTGGTAAGTAAACAGTGGAAAACATATGAAGAAATAATTCAAAATGTTTAACAAAAATGTATTACATTAAAAATCAAAAACTCAACATGAAATATCTATCTGTAGCTTACAAGGTAAGTTCAGGATAGTATTAGATTAAAAGAAGACATTTATAATCTTTCAAAAAATAGTAGTAAGCCTGAGGATTGGGAATGTTTTAGAAACCAGCAAAGGGCGACCAAAAGGTTGATGTATCGGGAAAAAATAGAATGAGAGCAAATTAGCCAGGAATATAGAAACAGATTCGAAGAGCATTTACGAGTATATAAAAAGACTAGCTAAAGTAAACATTGGTTCCTTAACAGCAGAGACAAAAGAAGTTGTTATGGGGAATGAGGAAATGGCAGAGACATTGAACAAATATTTTGTGTCTGTCTTCACAGTCAAAAACACAAATTACATACCAGAAATAGAGGGCAACCAAGGGGCTAATAAGTTTGAGGAACTTAAGGTAATTAATATTACCACAGAAAAATTACTGGAGAATCTTAAGAGACTGAAAGCTAACCCAGGATCTGACAGCCGACAAGCTAGAGTTCTAAAAGAGGTAGCTGCAGAGATAGTGGGTGCACTGAATATGATTTCCAAAATTCCGTAGATTCTAGAATGGTCCCAGTGGATTGGAAGTTATGAAATATAACACTGCTATTCGAGAAAGGAGAGAGAGAAGAGACAAGGAACTACAGACCAGTTAGTATGACATCAGTCAATGCTGGAATCTATTATTAAGGAAATCTTAACAATGCACTTAGAAATACATAGTATGATCAGATGAAGTCAACATTGTTTTTACTCAAGAAAATCATGATAAAGGAGAACCAGCAGACACAGTATTACTTGGATTTCCAAAAGGCATTCAATAAAGTGCTGCAAAAAAAAAGTTCAGGATAGTGTTAGATTAAAAGAAGAAATTTATAATCTTTCAAAGAATAATGGTAGGCCTGAGGATTGGAAATGTTTTAGAAACCAGCAAAGGGCGAACAAAATATTGATGTATAGGGAAAATATAGAATGAGAGTAAATTAGCCAAGAATATAGAAACAGATTCTAAGAGCTTGTGCAAGTATATGAAAAGGAGACTAGCTAAAGTAAACATTGATCCCTTAGAGGCAGAGACAACAGAAGTTGTCATGGGGAATGAGGAAATGATAAAGACATTGAACAAATATTTTGTGTCTTTCTTCGCAGTTGAAGATACAATGGAGTTGAGGGTAATATATTATCATGGATGGGAGGATTGGTTAGCGGACAGGAAGCACAGAGTAGGGATAAAAGGGGTATTTTCAAGTTGACAGGCTGTAACTAGTGGAGTGCCACCAGAACCAGTTCTAGGGCCTCAGCTATTTACAATCCATATTAATTACTTAGATGAAAAGACCCAGAGTAATGTATCTAAGTTTGCTGACGATATAAAGATGGTTGGAATGTAAGCTGTGTGGAGGACTGAAAGAGTCTGCAAACAGATGTCAACAGGTTAAGCGTGTGGGCAACAAGGTGGCAGATGAAGTATAATGTGGAAATGTGTGAGGTTATTCACATTGGTAGTAAGAATAGAAAAACTAGATATTTTTTTAAAGGCATGAAACTTTTAAATGTTGATGCTGAGACACACTTGGGTGTACTCATACAAGGAACACAGAAAGTTAGCATGCAGGTACAGCAAGCAGTTAGAAAGGCAAATGACATGTTCGTCTTTATTACAAGGGGAATGGTGTACAAGAATAAGGAAGTCTTATGACAATTATACAAGGTTTTGGTGATACCACACCTGGAGTACTGTGCACAGTTTTGCTCTCCAGATCTCTGGAAGGATTTTCTTGCCTTGGAGGCAGAATTGCAAATGTTCACTAGATTGGTTCTTGGGGAAGAGAGGGTTGTCCTATGATGAGCGACTGAGTAAATTGGACCTATAGTCTCTGGAGTTTAGAAGAATGAGAGGAGATCTCATTGAAACATAAAAGATTCTGAAGGGGTTTGACATGGTAGACACTCTGGTTTCCCCTGGCTGGGGAATTTAGAACACTGACTCACAGCCTCAGGGTAAGAGGTCATTCATTTGGGACTGAGATGAGGAAAGATTTCTTCACACAGAGGTTTGTGAATCTTTGGAATTGTCTATGTCGATGCTCCATCATTGAGTATATTCAAGACTGAGATGGATTGATTCTTGGTCTCTCAGGAATTCAAGGGATATATGGAGCAGGCAGGAAAGTGGAGTTAAGGTAGAAGATCAACCATGATTGTATTGAATGGTGGAGTAAGCATGAGAGCCGAATGGTCTACTCCTGCTCCAATTTCCTATGTTCTAATGTTCTTATGTTCTCACCACTTGCTACAGGCTCATTCTGGCAGCTATATCCTTCAGGATTTGGCCTGTTCGGCCTGTTGTAGTGTTGAGTGAGATAGGTGGTAATCAGCAGGAGGTTTCTGTGCCCACGTTTGACCTGATGTCATGAGACTTTATGGGGTCTGACATCAATGTTGAGGACTCCCAGGGCAACTTCCTCCTGACTGTATACCACAGTGCTGCCACCTCTGGGATGGTGATGGTGGCGCCTGGGGCATTGTCTGTAAGTTATGATTCCATGAGTATGACTATGTTAGGCTGTTGCTTGACTAGTCTGTGAGACAGCTCTCCCAATTTTGGCACAAGCCCCCAGGAGGAATTTGCAGGATCGACAGGGCTGGGTTTGCTGTTGTTATTTCTGCTGCCTATGTCAATGTCAGGTGGTCCGTCCAGTTTCATTCCTTTTAGACTTTTCTTTAACAGTTTGGTACAACTAAGTGGCCAGCTAGGCCATTTCAGAGGGCATTTAAGAGTCAACCACATTGTTGTGGGTCTGAAGTCACATGTAGGCCAGACCAGGTAGGATGGGAGATTTCCATCCCTAAAGGACATTAGTGAACCCGATGGGTTTTTACGAAAATTGACAATGGTTTCAGGGTCACCATTACTGAGAGAAGCTTTTTTCTAAATTCCTTTTATTTTATTAATTGAATTTAAATTCCACCAGCTGCCATGGTGGGATATGAACCCATGTCCCCAGCGCATTAGCCGGGGCCTCTGGATTGCTAGTCTAGTGAAATTACCACAATGCCACTATTTACTCTTGATGGCGTCCTGGTGCCTTGTGGAAATATGGCCTTTCTCCTCCCGTTGGCCTCCATCACTAAGGCCTCCAGTGTTGCATCCACGAACCTACAAACCTTCTCTTTGACCTGTTGCTCCATTTGTTTTGTTTCTTCTTGCAGCCAATTGCAGTACATGGCAGTCTACAACAGCTTGCTTTCAGTCAGTGCAGAGAGGCAGACTGCCTTTAAGAGCTGGAGGCTAATTGAAGCATGCTGTTAGGCCCCCTGTTGAGTGTGCAGCCAGCCAGTGGGGCATGCTCATCTTCCTGCTACAATCGGACAAATGAGGAGGCTGCACTAAGTTTGTGTGCAGCCTGCCTTAATGGGACCAAGTGAAGGCGGATTGCGAATCACAACCTCCGCTCCCAAAAAAGGGTGCAGACAAATTTTTAGCCCGACTTTTTACCAGCATGAAACAGGCAACCAGGACCTCAGTTTAACATCTAATTCAAATGACAGCACCTCCAACAATTCTATACTTTTTTACTACTGTATTGAAGTGTCAGTCTAGATATTCTGTAAGTATATGAATGTGACTGGAACCCAGAATCCTCTGTGTTATGACCAGGTGAGAAAGAAGTCTAGGGTTCCCTTTCAGCTTCCTTCTGGTCTTACTGTAACAGGGTTTAATATTTAAACACACTGTGTTTATAGCTCCCCCTTGGTGAATCCTTGTTCACTGCTTTCCAATTATAAGACAAAGAAACCAACACAACAGGTTTTCTCGGGTTTAAAAAAGAAAAGTTAAATTTATTAAACTTAAACTCTAATTTGGTTAATGCCTATGGATACACGACACGCCCACGCTAGCATGCATATGTGCTACACATATGCAGAAAGCGACAGAAAGAGCAGAAGAAAAATAAAGTGGAAAAGTTTGAGGCACTCTCTGAAGAGGGTTTCTTTGTTACTGTGCTTCGAGCTCGTTGTAAATTGTAGGTAGATCTTGCTTTTCGTTGGGGCCCATTATTATTCTTAAACCTTGTTCACTGTAGAAGACTCTCTTGGGGTTCATGTGTCTTCACTGGGTTTTGGAGTTCTGTGAGAAAGAGATGGGAGCAGACAGGCAGACGGGAGGTCTTCTTCAGTCCAGGAGCATTCTGCTTTCTGCTGGCTCTCAGTTCAAACTGTACAATTCAGAAAAAAAACCCCAGACTGCCAAGCAGGTTAGTCATGTGACTAACTGGTTTGACCACATCTGTTTGTGGATTGTTTTGGTGCAGGGGATAGCTCCTTTGTTGCAACTACTGACTGTTAATATGTAAAAATGTCTTTCCAGCCAGGGGCCTGGCAACCTCTTGTCACAGGCCTTCGCTTTATCCCAGCAACAATTTGAAATTTAATGCCGCGTGGCAAAATTAATGTGCCTCATTCTTGGCAGGTCGGGGCTTGCAGGACATCTGTCTCAAAGTTGAGAGTGCTGGTAACTGAGCTTAGGTGAGCCCACTCAGTCATACTTCAATTCAGATATCATTTTAATGGTAGAATATTAATTTGATATTTGCTTTTAGAAGGATAGTTCAAATGAAATAACTCATAAAATTAACTTGTGTGCCAAAATTCACAGCTCAATTTCCCATCTTTTTACAATAAAATTTCATGTGATTTTGAGTTTCTTTCCAGCTGTGCATATAACTCATTTATTTCAGGTCCTAAGGCTTGTTTCTTTATTCTATTCACTGGAAAATCAATCGCCCTTCTTTATTATTTGCATCAGGGATTTCTACAATTAGATGTTCTTAAATCTTAAAGGGAGGTGAGTGATTTGCAACAGTTTTATACCAGTTTACTACTAAAATAGGGTTTTAACTATTTCACATGGACAACATACAATTATCAGTCATGTAGCATCTTGAGACAACTGACCTGTTTTATCAATTCAGCCCACAGATCATTAATGTACATAAAGCCAGACTAAAGGGAAAACATATTAGGAAGACCTCTGCAAAGAACATTTCCTTCCAAAATGTTTGGACTTGAATACATTGGAAGGGGAAGAGAAGGAAGTGGAAGAAGGAGGTGGGGGATGAGGGAAGTGCAGGGAAAGTGGGAGAGAACAAGTGGAGAACAGGGTGTCATATTCATGCAAGCAGAAATTATGAACTATAGAACGAACCTATGAAACAAACTCAAAATGGACACTTCTCCTAAAAAGCAAAATGGAGTTGAGAGGTCAGGTAACCTTACCCTGTACTACTAATACACATGGAAACTTTAAGAACTCTGAGACAATCTTCATGTCTGGACAAGCCTTGGAGAAGGCATTAAAATGTAAACAACCCATTCTGTGTCAATGGCTACTTCTCTCCAATGAATTGGGTTAATAATGACATTGCAGACTTGGTGACTCCAAATTCAAACTCAATAGAATGGTTGTGAAAGGCTCCACTTTATCAAGATGGAATGAAGATGAGTGACACCCAGACCTCAGTGTCTAACAATGGCCTCTGCATCAGACACCATTTATAAGAACAATGAGAGAGAAACTTTGGTCACATGACAGAAACCAGGTTTCTGATAAGGAGTTTTAGTAAGAGACATACTGTGCAGAAAAAGCCAGAAGAAGAGACAGAGAGATCCATCTATGCCATCGAAGAGACTGGAACCCGACTAAGATTACCAGCTTTTGAACTACATGTAGGCAGCGACTGGAGTTTGGCCTTGAACTCTCAAGGCTGAGAAATCATACTAGGACTTCATCAATGAACACTGTTTGGAATATAACAAAAGCAGTCTGTAGCAGCGCATCCATCTTCCTAAACCTGCTAAGTATTTCTTCAGTGAACAAGAGAAAACAATACAGGCCTGCACTTTTTCAAGTCTTCACCCGAGAGTACGCAAGTTAAACAAAGAACACCTTTAAACCATTAGACTTAATTGCATGTTATCTTTTAATCTCTACATGTGTATGTATCTGAATGCATGTGAGAGTGGGTGAAGTTGTGTACATTTTTGGGTGTTGTATAAAAAACATTTATCGTTCTTTTAAATTTATGAGAAAACCTGTAATTTGTCTGTTTATTAACCATTAAAAAGCTCAGGGAGTAAGATACAATTTTTTAAATAAAACCTGTATTTGGTCAGTTGAGAGGTAAAAAAGGGGCAACCATCCCTATCATCTCCCACCTGTCCATAACAAAGGGGATAGAGAAGTATGAACAGGGCTGTGGAGATAACGTTTGGAGTGGGGCAGATATGAGGGTGAACAAACTGGACCTGGCATACTATGGCAACTAGGGGGAGGGCTGCCAAAGCCCCTGCTATATGTACTAAGTGGGGTGGGCACCAATGGTCTCAGTGCCGAGGAGGGGATTACCAAAGCCCTCAAATGCTGTCAACTATCAGCCAGGTGGTGGAGATTCGAAGCCAGGAAATGGAAAAGGAAGTTAGAGCTCGCATGTGGGACATCAATACAATGGGACAGAGCACATCAAGAAAATTGTTCCAAACTATTCACTTTTCAAATGTGAATATAAAGGTTGCAAATCTAAAGGTCATCCTTGAACAAATGCCTAGTGCTTGTCTGAAGAGCTCTTTTACCTAAATTGGTGCTCGAGCAAGGAATCAGCCATGGCTCACCTCACAACTCTCACCTCTGAGTCAGAAGGTTGTAGCCTCAAGTCCTACTCCAGGGATTTGAGTACGTAATCCAGGCTGACACTTGTGTAGTATTGAAAACTCATGGAAGTGCCATCTTTTGGATAAGATGTTAAACTGAGACCCTGCCTGCCCACTCAGGAGAAGATAAAAGATCAAATGGCACTATTCAAAGAAGAGCAGGGGAGTTACAATATTTATCCCTCAACCAACATCAATAAAACAAATTATCTGGTCAATATCTCTTTGTTGTTTATGGGGCCTTGCTGTGTGCAAATTTCCTGCCATTTTTCTACATTACAATAGTGCAAAATATTTCATTGGTTGAAACTTGTTTTGGAATATCCTGAAGTCATGAAAGGTGTTATAAAGACAAGTCCCTCTTTTGTTTGCTACTCCAGTGACTTCTTCTTTCATCTTTGGCCTCCTTGTCTCGAGAGACAATGGGTAAGCGCCTGGAGGTGGTCAGTGGTTTGTGAAGCAGCACCTGGAGTGGCTATAAAGGCCAATTCTAGAGTGACAGACTCTTTCACAGGCACTGCAGATAAAATTGGTTGTCAGGGCTGTTACACAGTTGGCTCTCCCCTTGCGTTTCTATTTTTTTTCCTGCCAACTGCTAAGTCTCTTTGACTCACCAGTCTTTAGCCCCGCCTTTATGGCTGCCCACCAGCTCTGGCGATCACTGGCAACTGACACCCACAACTTGTGGTCAATGTCACAGGACTTCATGTCGCGTTTGCAGATGTCTTTAAATCGGAGACATGGACGGCCGGTGGGTCTGATACCAGTGACGAGCTCACTGTACAATGTGTCCTTGGGGATCCTGCTATCTTCCATGCGGCTCACATGGCCAAGCCATCTCAAGCGCCGCTGGGTCAGGAGGGTGTATATGCTGGGGATGTTGGCTGCCTCGAGGACTTCTGCATTGGAGATACGGTCCTGCCAGCTGATGCTCTGGAGGCAGCGAAGATGGAATGAATTGAGACGTCGCTCTTGGCTGACAGACATTGTCCAGGCCTCGCTGCCATAGAGCAAGGTACTGAGGACACAGGCTTGAAACACACAGACTTTTGTGTTCCGTGTCAGGGCGCCATTTTCCCACACTCTCTTGGCCAGTCTGGACATAGCAGTGGAAGCCTTTCCCATCCGCTTGTTGATTTCTGCATCGAGAGACAGGTTACTGGTGATAGTTGAGCCTAGGTAGGTGAACTCTTGAACCACTTCCAGACCATGGTCACCGATATTGATGGATGGAACATTTCTGACGTCCTGTCCCATGATGTTCATTTTTCTTAGGCTGATGGTTAGGCTAAACTCGTTGCAGGCAGCTGCAATCCTGTCAATGAGTCTCTGCAGACACTCTTCTGTGTGCGATGCTAATGCAGCATTGTCAGCAAAGAGGAGTTCCCTGTTGAGGACTTTCCGTACTTTGGTCTTCGCTCTTAGGCAGGCTAGGTTGAACAACCTGCCACCTGATCTTATGTGGAGGAAAGTTCCTTCTTCTGAAAAGTTGAACGCATGTAAAAGCAGCAGTGAGAAGAAGATCCCAAACAGTGTAGGTGCGAGAACACAGCCCTGTTTCACACCACTCAGGATAGGAAAGGGGTCTGATGAGGCACCGCAATGCTGAATTGTGCCTTTCATATTGTCATGGAATGGGGTGATGATACTTTGTAGCTTTGGTGGACATCCGATCTTTGCTAGTAGTCTGAAGAGACCACGTCTGCTGACGAGGTCAAAGGCTTTGGTGAGATCTATGAAAGCAACGTAGAGGGGCATCTGTTGTCCACGGCATTTCTCCTGTAGCTGGCGAAGGGTGGACCACATTTCAATGGTGGATCTCTCTGCTCGAAAGCCACACTGTGCCTCAGGGTAGACACACTCAGCCAGCTTCTGGAGTCTGTTTAAAATAACTCGAGCGAAGACTTTCCCCACTATGCTGAGCAGGGAGATTCCACGGTAGTTGTTTCAAACACCGCGATCACCCTTGTTCTTATAGAGGGTGATGATATTGGCATTGCACATGTCCTGTGTACTGCTTCCTCATCCCAGCACAGGCAAAGTAGTTCATGGAGTGCTGAGAGTATAGCAGCTTGGCACTCTTAATTATTTCAGGGATAATGCCGTCCTTTCCAGGGGCTTTTCCGCTGGCTAGAGAATCAATGGCATCATTGAGTTCCGATTTTGTTGGCTGTTAGTCCAGTTCATCCATGACTGGCAGAGACTGGGCTGCATTGAGGGCGGTATCAGTGACAACATTTTCCCTGGAGTATAGTTCTAGGTAGTGCTCCACCCAGCGGTCCATTTGCTTGTGTTGGTCAGTGATTGTGTCCCCTGATTTAGACTTGAGGGGGGGGGGCAATCTTCTTGATGGTTGATCCAAAAACTCTCATCATGCCATCAGACATTCCTCTGATGTTTCCGGTGTCGGAGGCCAGCTGAATACGACTGCATAGGTGTTGCCAGTAGTCATTTGCACAGCGCCGGGCTGTTCCTTATGCAGCGCTTCTGACTACTTTAAGTGCTACGGATGTTAACTCCAGTGACTACAACATTAAAATGCATGGAAGTTACAACACATAAACAGGCCATTTGGCTAAAACCTCTTGACTTTTATATTCTATACTTTTAAGATAAAATCTCGAATTCTAGTAGTTTTTATTCTTGTCTTATCAGCCTGAGGTGTTGTCAACCTGTATCTCAAAGCTCCTCTGGCCTGTCACAGTAAAGAGTCTACTTCAATTAACAGTATAATTATTTGTGTTATTTTTCTAGTGAAATGCATCTCTTCTCCCTTACTGACATGAATTCCATCTGCTATCTTTTATCACATACCCACCATCTTATTAACATCACTTTGAACTTAACTCTCAGGGCCACCACTACCCATTTCCTACCAGTTTGAAAAACTGCTCTTAACTTCAAAGGAAGGGTTTTACTTTGGGGTGGGGATCAAGAGTGCAGGTCCTGAAGCAGGTGATGAACTGTCCAGCTCCATAGAATGTGAGAATTGGGAAATTTTAAATACTGGGCATCATGCCCTGACACTGACTCCCACCCGAAGCGAGACTGACTTTATCGCTGACGGGTGGGGAGTCAGAACTGGTGGGAATTTAGGCCACTGCTGGAAACCATAGAAATGGCTGATGGCAAGGTAGATAGGGATTGAGCTGAGGATTGAGGGAAGTTCACAATTGGAGTGGGGTGGGAAGAGATTTGGAATAAGGAGCCCAGGGCGAGGCAGGTCCAAGGTATGCTGTGTGGCCAGGAATAGAACTTACCTGAGCCTGGATTCTTGCTGCCAACCTTCTGGTTGGTGCGAGACCATGAAAAATGTAGCCATCCACATGGTAAAAATGGCATGTGTGTCCAAATTACATCATCAATACGTGATGATTGTCATTTAAATTAGGCTCCACTCCTCTGTGGTGGGCAACCTTTAACATGTCTGAAGATGGATAAGTATGAATGGATGAGGGGAGGGGGCTGATGGTGGTCGGTGGGAATGAAAACTTCTTCTGCCATCTTCCCTCCATGTCTGCATCATTGCTGCAAGGTGAATGATGGGTTAAAATTGGCCTTTTAATCTCTCTTTTCTCAATCACTATTTAATCCAATTTGCTATCCTCCCTCAAGCTTCACACCTCTTAATCTTCTCTAGTAATCTCCCATGTGGTACCTTGTCAAAGGTCATCCAGAAAGAGGACATGCACCTCTCCCATGGAGGCACTGCCACTCACATGGGCCTGTACTTTAGCCATATCATGGCTCTGCACAAGAACAGAGCGCAGGAGTGAGGTGTAAGTTTGGAAACCCCTATACATGGTTTCCTACATGCCTGGAAACCTGGTGGAGATGTTGAAACACAGAGCCAAAAAGACACCAGTTTGATCTTCCATTGAAGCTTTCAGAGCTTTGCTGCAGTGCTAATAGTGGTGAACATCTGGTCCATGGTTGACTGCTTGGTTTCCAGTTCATTTGCAATGATCCCACACATGTTGTAGATGGTTTCCTCCATACTGTCTGATGTGTGCAGGCTCATTGCGAAATTGCTAATGTACAGCCATCAGTCTTATTCTATAGGCTGGGACCTTGAAGTCAATGTCTATGCCCTCTGCAGTGTTGCTAGGATGGTACCCTCCAATAAGCTGGTAACCAAGCTATCCTATTCCCCCACCCTAGATGCTGCACATTTGTTCTCAGTGGATCTCTGAGTGCAGGCACCTCTAACCGACCATCTAAACTGCACAGGGTACCAGCTATTGACCTGGTGCTTGCAAATGTAGGGTTGTTATTATTACAAGGGTATCCCTTTTTTGTTAAAATTTGAGAATTTATATTTTAAAACTGAACATGGATTCCATAGATGCTGGAACTGTAAACAGTTACAGGAAAGTTTGGACTGAGAGTGGAACTGTAAACAGTTACTCGAAGGCATCTGTTTTCAAATTAAAACCCAGCAGGGGTTGTTTTGATTTGGAGAGATGTTTGCAGAGAAGTGACAAGACAAGATTTATGGTTGTCATGAGACTGGACTTCTGGAAAAGTTTAAATTTCAATTTGAACTGTTAAAAAAGCCAGTGGATATTTGGCCTGCAACAGTAGAAGACCCTGCTTATCTCTCTTTTGAAAACCAATCCTGTATCTCCAATGTTTTGGATTCTTATTTCCTCCTGTATTTGAAGAAAGCCTGCACAATTAAAGAACTTGCATGTGTGAAACTGAAACCTTTGTTGCTGCATTTCTGCTGTAAGACATGATTGAAACCTTCTAATTTGCATCTTTTTGATAGCCTACCCAAACTGATCATCAACATCACCTGAAAAGAACTGTTCTAGGAAGATGCCATTGACACCTATCGATGCCTTTGGAACACCTCACCAAAACAAAGGACATCCTTCCATACCTTCTTTTCAGCCTAAGTAGTTTTTTAAAATTCCTTCTATTTCTTTGTAACAGCTGTAAACAAAAATCCCTTTTTTTTCCTGGTTAACCGGTTGTGTATGTATGTGTCTGTGTGTGAAGGCTAGGATAAATAAGGGGCTTTAATATTTCAATTTGTGTATATGTTTTACTTCATTATTGGTTAAAACTTGGTTTATAATAAAGTGATAATTTTGTTGTTTATGAAAGAAACCTGGTTGGTGTTCTTTATTCTACGGAATGATGGAGTATAGGTTTGACTGTTTCGGTAAGTGGGAAAATTTAAATATACGTTGTGAACTGTGGAGAAGTGGGACTGAATTAACAGTGCACACCTCCCACCGTGGTTGTTACACTATTCTCTTCCTCTGCGGCAACAGGGTTTGTTATTTATGATAACCAGGGTTAGCAGTTAATGACAAGGATTAGCAGAGACAGATGAATGGGACCTCAAATCAACAGCAGATTGTCATGCCGAGAATGACAAATAAATAGGGCAGTAAGTTGGCCAAGTACCTTTGCAGTATATCTCCTGGCCTCAGTTGTTGCAATGCTCCTTATGTACGTTCTTCTCATTAATTCTGGTACAGCCTCTTCCAATGGGCACAGGCTTTGTAGCACCCTCTTCCCCCGTCACTCCGGTCTTCATCTTCCCCCAGATATTATGTGCCAGTTTATCTTTAAGAAGAAAGGAAGTGTGGTAGTGTGAGGTCTGCTGAAAGGTTGTATGGAAGTGTGTATCAGGATGGAGTAGTGTTGATGGTGTGTGAAAGATGCCGCAGGTGTGGAGAAATGAGGGATGCATTTGTGAGGAAAATAGTGGACTGAAATTAAATGGTGGTTCGCCCGCACGGACCAAATGTTATTCAGCATGGTGGCTCATTTAAATGGCCGGGGCAGACCGCCCCCTCCGTCGCCCACCCCAATGACATGGTATGGGTGGGTGGTCTATCCCCAGCAACGGCGTCAGGCGCCATTGCGCAGGTATCAACACCATTTTTAAAGGGCTTCAAGCCCTATTGGTACATTTAAATCCTTAAATGAAAATGTGTTTTAAAAAGTTCAATTTATTCATCTAGCCCCTCTCCCACCTCCGCCCAAACAACCATACATTTAATTCCTTATCCTCTCCTCCCCAAAATACTTATTCTGTGCACCTGACCCTCCTCCCAGCAACAAACTTTAATCTTTAATCCTTCTCAACATTCCCTATACCAATCAAATCACTCTGACCCCGTTCCCCCCAATCCCGCACTGACACACTTACCTGCTCCTCCCTCCCCACCAGTGGCCTCGGATCCCAGGACAGAGATTGAAGGCTCAGGAGTGCCGGCCACTGGCACCAATATGGCACTGGAATGGACGGCAGGAGCGGGTAATAAAGTAATCCCTTTATTTTAATTAATTACCATATTTAAATTCTGGTCCCATGGCCAAGCGGCAGGGGCGGTGGGGCTGCCACAAGGCCTCCCTGCAGCCGGCAATATTGGGCTGGACCTTCCCGGGGTCGAGGCCCATGGTGGGCTTCTCCCAGAGGCATTTCCAGCCCCCGCACCCCCTGCCACGACCCCTGATGTCAGGGCAGCTGTAAAATCCAGCCCAGTGGGTGCTGAGTCGGCATTTAGTAGCTGAAGAAGGTGGAATGAAATGTGTGGTTCTGATTGGAGAAGAATGATAAGAAGTAGGAAAGGCAAGTCTTGTGAGTACTGGGGCTACAGGTGATGCAGGGCTAGCAGAGAGTGAGAGAAATGTGAGTAGGAGGCTTACCTATAGGAGCTTTGCTCAAATCACTGTATTTCCTGCGACGTTGCAGTGAGGTCTTGCCTGCAATGCTCCTCATATTCATCAGTGCTGCCACCTCTCACCACTGCAGCCAAGCTAGTTGCCTTGCAATTCTTTTCACATCTGCAAAAAAGAAAAGCAGCTCCCTCTTCCTGCTCACTTTCTCCACAAGGACCTACAGACCAGCATCTGAAAAATCTTCGGGTCATTCCAGAACTTCCCCTACCTGCCAACTTCACTTTACAGGGACTGAGATCTATCAGCGAATACAACCAAAGTGCATCTCCCCTTAGGAGGTACAGGCTGCCTTTAAATGATGTCGCTGATGCTCAGTTTCCTGACCCCCCACCCCAAAATTAGCAAGCTGCCAATAAATTCTGTGAGTAGTACAGACACCTTGTCAATCATAATCAAATCAAGCACAAGCACCAATTTGGCTTAAGCCTTTTGCCAACATCATTGGGTATGGACATCACCCCAATGCCCATTTTCCACCCATTCTGATACAAGTCGAATTTCTTTCCGCCTATTCTAAGTCAAGCATTGCACCAAATTGCTTATATTGATGTAGGGTAGACATTCATTCAAGATCTAATGGACTGAATTCCATGCCTGATTTTCCATGCTTCTGCCCAGTGAGACTGTGTTGAGTTTACGTGAATGTTCTGGAAATTATTTGTTGTGCTCTTACCTTCAGCAGTTTCGGTATCATCGGCTGGCCCATTCCCCCATCAAGGTATCCAGAAGCTGGCCAGGAGGCATGGTCTATTTTGAGAAGTGGGTCTCATTTGCAAGGGGCCACTGGGCTGTTATCAGAAACCGAGAGCCTCTTGGCAGATTCATGGTTCCGGCTCTCCACAATATCTGGTCGTGAGGTTAGTTCCTTAGGAGGTGGTGGACCTCAATCAGCAGGGGAATAGGAGCCAGAGCGGCAGCAGCAGCCCAGGTTTGGATTTGGTTGGCCCTCTACTTGACGCTGGTTGAATGTTCACAGCACAAGCTCTGCCCTGCAAAAATGGCAAGCAGCATTCCAATGTTCCATCATAGGAACCCAATCTCCATTTTAGAAGGGTCTACCACCTGACTCTGGCTGTCTCATGGTAGGCCTTGGTGAATATTGCTGCAGCCATAGTGACAGCAGCAATGGGGCAGTAGGTCAATGACCATCATTTATGGTGCATTATCACCTGGTTGCCTCCAGATGGAAGGGCTGAAAATCCGTCCATTGAAAATCAATTTAATTGAATAGCAACATAAGTTGATCTAATGTCACATGGCGATCTCCAACTCTAATTTCAGAAGGCTTCATATTAACAACTTGAATAACATCTTTGCCCAATTCATATGCCATACAGGCCAAAATTGTGCATCTTGTTGTCACTTGATGCCTATTATTAATTACCATCCTATATTCGCTGCCACTTTGACAGCAGAAGATCAGTGGAGTCCAAATCCTTAAAGGACAGCTATATATTTATAAAGGAACACTTTGCAGACCTATGGGAAAAGAGCAGGCGGATGGGCCTAATTAGATAGCTCTGTCAAAGAGCTGGCACAGGCACGATTGGCTGAATGGCTTCTTTCTGTGTTGTTTGATCCTATGGTATAACTTTAAAATAACAGGCTGTGATATTACTCTATAACCACTTAATTTGTATGAGACCCCTCTGCTCATGAGGTCTCAAAACATTAATTTTAAGCCTTTGCATGCTACTATTGCACATAGTAATTTTTAAGTTTGTACCTTTAGTGACTGTTTTTTTTTGTTTTGCTTAAATTGCTAATGAATTATTAACTGGGCTATGACGGACAGGCATTTAGTCCTCAAGTCCCCTCAGTGCCACCAGCTCAATTCTGTGTTGGCAGAGGCAGAGATTGGGGCACTCGATTAAAAGAAGCAGGCTTATCTATGGCAGGGCACCTGGTGGGTTCGGCTCTTGGAATAGCCAGTAACAGTCTGCAAAGAATATTCCTTTTTTTTGCTGGGAGCGTTAATTCTGTGCAAGCAATCGCCGTATGATATTTACACAGACTTTTAAAATTTTTAATAATTGAATATCAGTGATACAATGATGTCACTGACATGTGTCAGTACATGTTTCTGTTTACAAGCTGGCATAGAAATCATTTTTACCAGGATGACATTGCCCAGTTAAGCAATGACCTAAAGCAACCGAATAGTTTTTCACAAAAAACAAAATATACAAGGTAGGGCATTTATCAACTGTAAATATTTGTCAGATAAAAAGCAACTGTTCATTTGTACTGTGACATGAGAAGTATAATGACTGGTAAACTGACAATAATAAATGACATTTCCATTGGAAATATCCAGGCATATCTTTGAAAACAAGTATACTGTAATATCAACATAAAGAGGGCAGCACCTGTGTAAACATAATTGCCACCAACAATTTTGATAGTAACACGCTGAAATCAAAAATGTACGAAAAAGGCACTTGAATTTAAAAAAAAGCCTGGAATGCCAATCTGCTCAGGAAAATAGTATAGAAATAATGCAAATTAAATGATTGGCAGTTCAGATCCTGGCTTCGAGCCCCTAATTTGTTACAATACGTGGTGTGAAGTGGGTGGGTCCCATTGTTCAACTTCCCATCTGACCACAGCAAGTGTCTTTGTATTAGAGTTTAGATCCTTGCTGTTTGATTTTTCAAATAAACAAACAGCGTTTAAAACACGTTTTAAAAAGCATAAAGTCAATTGTTTATTGATCAATACACCTTATCCCCAAATTGTTGCAACTGCATCCACACACACATTCGCTCGCACACACACACACATACACAGAAAGAGACAGAGAAAAGGGAAAAAGGAAGGTGACTTTTAGTGGAGCGGGTTGAGGTTACGATAAACCTATTGAATTCTCTTGGAAATTAAGTTCTTGAAGGATGCAGGCCAGGGATGATTGTAGATTTCTCTCTTGATTGAAGGTTTCATTGAAGAAGTTCCAGCTCTCACTGCTGTATAATGTAGATGTACCATTCTGCAGCAGGACTGGTGTGCTTTCTGGCTTGGCCAGAACACAAACTGTTAGGATTGGACAGAATATAAAAAACAGCAAAGAATGACTAAAAGGTTGATAAGGAGGGAAAAATTAAAGTATGAGAGAAAACTTGCTAGAAATATAAAAACAGATAGTAAGAGTTTCTATAGATATTTTAAAAAGAAAAGTTAACAGAGTGAGCGTTGGTCCTATGGAAAGTGAGTCTAGGGAATTAATAAGGGAAAATAAGGAGATGGTAGATGAATTGAACCAGTATTTTTCATCAGTCTTCACTATAGAGGATACAAGTAACATCCCAGAAATAACTGTAAATCAGAAAATGGAAGGGAGGGAGGAACTCAAGAAAATTGTTGGAGCTGCGGGCTGACAAGTCCCTGGTTCCTGAGGGATGTCATCCTAGGGTCCTAAAAGAAGTGGCGAGTGAGAGGGTTGATTATTTTTAATTTTCCAAAATGTCTATATTTGGGGAAGGTTCCATTAGATTGGAAAATAGCCAATGCAACTCTTTTATTCAAAAAGGGAGGGAGACAGAAAACAGGAAACCACAGGCCAGTTAGCTTAAGATCTGTCTTGGGGAAAATGTTAGAAGCTATTATTAAAGACATTATAGCATGACACCTAGAAAAATTCAAGGTAATCAGGCAGATTCAACATGGTTTTGTGAAAGGGAAATCATGTTTAACAATTTGTTGGAGTTCTTTGAACTCTGCTGTGGATAAAGGGGAACCGGTGGATGTACTGGACTTAGATTTCCAGAAGGCATTTGATAAGGTGCCATATCAAAGGTTATTTCGGAAAATAAAAGCTCATGGTGTAGGGGAGGTAACATTTTGGCATGGATAGAAGATTGGATAGCTAACAGGAAACAGAGAGTAGGCATAAATGGGTCATTTTCTGGTTGGCAAGATGTAGTGAGTGGTATGCCACAAAAATCAGTTTATATAAAACAATTTATATAAGTGACTTGGATGAAGGGACCAAAGGTACAGTTGCTAAATTTGCTGATGACACAAAGATAGATAGGAAATTAAGTTGTGACGAGAACCTAAGGAGGCCACAAAGGGATATAAATAGGTTTAGTGAGTAGGCAAATATCTGACAAATGGAGTATATGTGGGAAAATGTGAAATTGACCATTTTGGCAGGAATAATAGAAAAGCATCTTATCTAAGTGGTGAGAGATTGCAGAGCTCTACGATGCAGAGGGATCTGGGTATCCTAGTGCATGAATCGCATAAGGTTAGTATGCAGGTACAGCAAGTAATTAAGAAAGCTAATAGAATCTTATTGTTTATTGCGAGGGGAATTGAATACAAAGGTAAGGAGGTTATGCTTCAGTTATGCAGGGCATTGGTGAGACTACATCTGGAGTATTGTGGACAGTATTGGTTTCCTTATTTAAGGAAGGATGTAAATGTGTTGGAAACAGTTTAGAGAAGGTTTACTAGACTAATACCTGGAATGGGTGGGGTGTCTTTTGGAAAAGGTTGGACAGGCTAGGCTTGTATCCATTGGAGTTTAGAAGTGTAAGAGGCAACTTGATTGAAACATATATGATCCTGAGGGGTCTTGACAGGGTGGATGTGGAAAGGATGGTTACCCTTGTGGGAGAATCTAGAACTAGGAGTCACTATTTAAAAAGAAGGGGTCGCCCATTTAAGACAGAGATGAGTAGAATTTTTTTCTCTCAGAGGGTCGTGAGTCTTTGGAACTCTCTTCCTCACAAGGCAGTGAAAGCAGAGTCTTTAAATATTTTTAAGGCAGAGGTAGATAGATTCTTGATAGGCAAGGGGGTGAAAGGTTATCGGGGTAGATGGGAATGTGAAGTCAAGGTTACCATCAGATCAGCCATGATCTTATTGAATGGTGGACCAGGATCAAGGGGCTAAGTGGCCTATTCCTGCTCCTAATTCATATGTTCGTATGTTGCTTCTGTTCCCCCTCTCTCGCTCAGGCTGCTTTTTTAAGGTAAAGCTGTTCTCTTTCACCTCCGGTAGGAGACATCCTGGTCTCTATCCCATGGTGATCGCATGATAGCCCAGGACGTGGCAACTTCACACCTTCTTTGTCTCAGAAGAAGACAGTAAATTCTTGACTGTTTTAGGATAGGTGTAGGATGGGTTCAATTGACACCTTTTATCTTTGAATATTTGTCCTTTGTCTTTGTCAGACAGTTTGAATGCACAAAAGGCCAATCCCTTTATCTTCGGTGGCTGTTTTGGACAATTGTTCACTTTATAAAATAAAGGTTCATTTTTTTAAAGGCAATGTCCATTTGACATAACTCTTCAGAGTTAGTCTATTGTTGTTGTAGCATCACACCTCCAGTGTGCGTGACAATGTGCAGTGTCAGTCTCTGAAGTGGTGACTGCAAGACTAAGATCATCGCTGTCTTCTTCTTCCATCACTGGCTGAAAAGCTTGAACTTCATGAGAATTTGAAATGAAAAAGAGACAAGAGTTAGGTTGTCGTGAGGGGAGAGGAGAAAGGAAGAAGTGCATGCTTCCACCAACTGCAGCTTGCAGGCCAGAAGAGATTGTGGTAAGAAGGGGCAAGTGGGATGAGAGAAGATGCATTAGGTACGCAGGTATCAGACCCTGATCATCGATCCCTCCAGCACCATCATTTTATTTATTTATTTAGAGATACAGCACTGAAACAAGCCCTTCGGCCCACCAAGTCTGTGCCAACCATCAACCACCCATTTTTACTAATCTTACACTAATCCCATATTTCTACCATATCCCCATCTGTCCCTATATTTCCCTACCACCTACCTATACTAGGGGCAATTTATAATGGCCAATTTACCTATTAACCTGCAAGCCTTTGGTGGTGGGAGGAAACTGGACCACCCGGCGAAAACCCTCGCAGACACAGGGAGAACTTGCAAACTCCGCACAGGCAGTACCCAGAATTGAACCCGGGTCACTGGAGCTGTGAGGCTGCGGTGCTAACCACTGCACCACTGTGCCACCCATCAGTGGCCATGGACTTCACAATTCCCTTCATATCATGGCTAGCATTGCCTCCTTCATAGGGATTTAAACAAGTAGGTCTGCCTGTTTTCCTCCCGTTTCTTGCTGCCACCATATCCTACAAGAAAGAAGGAAGTATGTTAGTGAAGGGTATGGTAGCATGGTGATTGTGTTACTGGACTAATAATCCTGTGACCCAGACTAATGACTTGGAGAATTGAGTTCAAATCCTACCATGGCAGTTGGGGAATTTATAGAGCCATTACAGCACAGAAGCAGGCCATTTGGCCTATCGAGTCCATGCTGGCTCTCTGTAGACCAATCCAACCAGTCCCATTCCCTCGCTCTACCCCGGTAGCTCTGCAGGTTTGTTTCCCTCAAGTGCCAATCCAATTTCCTTTTGAAATCATTCATCGTCTTCACTTCTACCACACTCATAGGCAGCAAGTTCCAGGTCATTATTACACAGTCACGTCTGCCCTGTTATATATTGGGAGGAACCAGTAAAACAAGATAGGCACCAAGATGGCTAGATCACATGTTTAATAACATCAGCAGGTACTGGGCATGCGCATAACAGAGGAATACATTACACTGCTTCCCTTTTATTTTATTCTAACTATACAACTTCAAAAACAAACACATTTTTTGTGAATATGCACACTTGGCAAAAGAACAATGGACTCTCTTTTAACAATATCTATAAATTAAGTCTAACAACTGGTTTACAAAGTCTTCCTGATCTTCTCACAGGTTTTGGTGTACAGTCAGGTATTGGACTGTCTGGGTTCAGTTCATGGCTTACGGAAGATTTTGTTTCTTTTTCTGAAACTGGTACTTCAGACCCTGAAGTCTGAACTGGTTCACACTCTGGCAAAAGCTCGCTATCAAGTAGGTCATGCTTAGGTTTTGGATTATATGATCGACATGAACACTTCTTTCAACTTCTACAATATCTACTGGGATAGTCTTAGTGCAAAAGACTTTAAGGGGGTGGAATTTTTAAAATGCATACAGGAGAGCTTTTTGAGCTAGTACGTAGAACGTCCTACAAGAGAAGAGGCAGTACTGGACCTAATCCTAGGGAATGAAGCCAGACAATTGAGAGAAGTGTCAGTGGGGGAGCATTTCGGGGATAGTGATCATAACTCTGAAAGATTTAAGGTAGTTATGGAAAAGGACAAAGATGGACCGGAAAGAAAGGTACTGAATTGGGGGAAGGCTGATTTCAATATGATAAAACAGAATCTGGCCAAAGTGGACTGGAGCAGCTACTTGTAGGAAAGTCTACATCAGACCAGTGGGACTCATTCAAAGAGGAAATAGTGAGAGTTCAGAGCCAACATGTAGCTGAAGGGTAGGTCCAACAAGTCCAGGGAACCCTGATGTCAAGGGATATAGAGGATTGGATCAGGAAAACAAGGAGGCTTATGGCAGATTCAGAGCACTGAAAACAGCGGAGGCCCTAGAGGAGTATAGAAAGTGTAGGGGGGTACTTAAAAAAGTAATTAGGAGACGAAAGAGGGGACATGAAAAACACTGGCGGGCAAGATAAAGGAAAATCCCAAGGTGTTTTATAAGTATATTAAGGGCAAGAGGATAACCATGGAAAGGGTAGGGCCTATTAGGGACCAAAGTGGCAATCTGTGTGTGGAGCCAGAGGACATAGGTGAGGTTTTAAGTGATTACTTTTCATTTGTGTTCACTATAGAGAAGGATAATGTAGGTGTAGAGATCAGGGAGGGGGATTGTGATATACTTGAAGATATTAGCATTGAATGGGAGGAAGTATTAGTTGTTTTAGCGGGCTTAAAAATGGATAAACCCCCAGGCCCAAATGAGATGCATCCCAGGCTGTTATGTGAGGCAAGGGAGGAGATAGGGGCTCTGACGCAAATTTTCAAATCCTCTCTGGCCACAGGAGAGGTGCCAGAGGACTGGAGGACAGCGAATGTGGTACAATTATTCAAGAAGGGTAGCAGGGATAAACCAGGTAATTACAGGCCGGTGAGTCTAACATCAGTGGTTGGGAAACTATTGGAAAAAATTCTGAGGGACAGGATTAATCTCCACTTGGAGAGGCAGGGATTAATCAGGGATAGTCAGCATGGCTTTGTCAGGGGAGATCGTGCCTAACTAACTTGATTGAATTTTTCGAGGATGTGACTAGATGTGTAGAGGAGGGTAAGGCAGTTGATGTAGTCCACATGGACTTCAGTACGGCTTTTGATAATGTCCCGCATGGGAAATTGGTTAAGAAGGTAAGAGCCCATGGGATCCAGGGCAATTTGGCAAATTGGATCCAAAATTGGCTTAGTGGCAGGAGGCAGAGGGTGATGGTCAAGTGTTGTTTTTGTGAGTGGAAGCCTGTGACCAGTGGTGTACCACAGGGATCGGTGCTGGGACCCTTGCTGTTTGTAGTGTAGATTAATGATTTAGACATGAATATAGGAAGTATGATCAGTAAGTTTGCAGATGACACAAAAATTGGTAGTGTCGTAAATGGTGAGGAGGAAAGCCTTGGGGATTACAGGATGATATAAATGGGCTGGTAAAATGGGTGGAGCTGTGGCAATTTAATCCTGAGAAGTGTGAGGTGATGGATTTTGGGAGGACTAACAAGGCAAGGGAATATACAATGGATGGTAGGACCCTAGGAAGTACAGCGGGTCAGAGGGATCTTGGTGTACTTGTCCATAGATCACTGAAGGCAGCAGCACAGGTAAATAAGCTGGTTAGGAAGGCATATGGGATACTTGCCTTTATTAGCAGAGGCATAGAATATAACAGCAGGGAGGTTATGACGGAGCAATATAAAATGCTAGTTAGGCCACAGCTGGAGTACTGTGTACAGTTCTGGGCACCACACTATAGGAAGGATGTGATTGCACTGGAGAGGGTGCAGAGGAGATTCACCAGGATGTTGCCTGGGCTGGTGCATTTCAGTTATGAAGAGAGACTGAAAAGGCTAGCGTTGTTTTCTTTCGAGCATAGAAGACTGAGGGGGGACCTGATTGAGGTATACAAAATTATGCGGGGCATTGATAGGTTAGATAGGAAGAAACTTTTTCCCTTAGCGGAGGGGGCAATAACCAGGGGACATAGATTTAAGGTCAGGGGCAGGAGGTTTAGAGGGGATTTGAGGAAATTTTTTTTTCACTCAGAGGATGGTTGGAATCTGGAATACACAGCCTGAAGAGGTGGTAGAGGCAGGAACCCTCATGACATTTGAGAAGCATTTAGATGAGCACTTGAAACACCATAGCATACAAGGCTACGGGCCAAGTGCTGGAAAATGGGATTAGAATAGTTAGGTGTTTGATGACTAGCACATACATGATGGGCCAAAGGGCCTGTTGCTGTGCTGTATAACTCTATGACTCTAATGCTAATATATCCCTTCCTAAATACGAGTACCAAAACTGTACACAGTACTCCAGGTGCGGCCTCACCAACACCCTGTGCAGTTGTAACAAGACTTCCTTATTTTTAAACTCCAACCACCTAGCAATAAAGGCCAAAATTCCATTTGCCTTCTTAATTACTTGCTGCACCTGCATGCTAGCTTTTTGTGTTTCATGCACAAGAACACCCAGATCCCTCTGTACTGCACTTTTTTGGAGTCTCTCTCCATTTAAATAATAGTCTGCCTTTTGATTCTTCCTACCAAAGTGCATGACCTCACTCTTTCCTACATTAAACTCCATCTGCCAAGTTTTTGCCTACTACAATATCATCACCCTTTATAAGAACAAGGGTGACTGCGGTGACTGCAACAACTACCGTGGAATCTCCCTGCTCAGCATAGTGCGGAAAGTCTTCGCTCGAGTCGCTTTAAACAGACTCCAGAAGCTGGTTGAGCGTGTCTACACTGAGGCACAGTGTGGCTTTCGAGCAGAGAGATCCACCATTGAAATGCTGTTCTCCCTTCGCCAGCTACAGGAGAAATGCCGTGAACAACAGATGCCCCTCTACATTGCTTTAATTGATCTCACCAAAGCCTTTGACCTCGTCAGCACACGTGGTCTCTTCAGACTACGAGCAAAGATCGGATGTCCACCAAAGCTATTAAGTATTATCACCTCATTCCATGACAATATGAAAGGCACAATTCAGCATAGCGGCACCTCATCAGACCCCTTTCCTATCCTGAGTGGCGTGAAACAGGGCTGTGTTCTCGCACCCACACTGTTTGGAGTCTTCTTCTCCCTGCTGCTCTCACATGCGTTGCAGTTTTCAGAAGAAGGAGTTTTCCTCCACACAAGATCAGATGGCAGGTTGTTCAAACTTGCCCATCTCAGAGCGAAGACCAAAGTACGGAAAGTCCTCATCAGGGAACTCCTCTTTGCTGATGATGCTGCATTAACATCTCACACAGAAGAGTGTCTGCAGAGACTCATTGACAGGATTGCGGCTGCCTGCAATGAATTTGGCCTAACCATCAGCCTCAAGAAAATGAACATCATGGGACAGAACATCAGAAATGCTCCATCCATCAAGATCGGCGACCACGCTCTGGAAGTGATTCAAGAGTTCACCTACCTAGGCTCAACTATTACCAGTAACCTGTCTCTCGATGCAGAAATCAACAAGCACATGGGAAAGGCATCTGCTGCTATGTCCAGACTGGCCATGAGGGTGTGGGAAAATGGCACACTGACACGGAACACAAAAGTCCAAGTGTATCAAGCCTGTGTCCTCAGTACCTTGCTCTACGGCAGCAAGGCCTGGACAACATGTGTCAGCCAAGAGCGAGGTCTCAATTTATTCCATCTTCGCTGCCTCCAGAGAATCCTTGGCATCAGGTGGCAGGACCGTATCTCCAACACAGAAGTCCTCGAGGTGGCCAACTTCCCCAGCATATACACCCTACTGAGGCAGCGGCGCTCGAGATGGCTTGGCCATATGAGCTGCATGGCAGATGGCAGGATCCCCAAGGACACATTGTACAGCGAGCTCGTCACTGGTATCAGACCCACCATGTCCATGTCTCCGCTTTAAAGACGTCTGCAAACGCGACATGAAGTCCTGTGACATTGATCACAAGTCGTGGGAATCAGTTGCCAGTGATCGCCAGAGCTGGCGGACAGCCATAAAGGCGGGGCTGAAGTGTGGCGAGTCGAAGAGACTTTGCAGTTGGCAGGAAAAAAGACAGTTGTGCAAGGCGAGAGCCAACTGTGTAACAGCCCCGACAACCAATTTTATCTGCAGCACCTGTGGAAGAGTCTGTCACTCTAGAATTGGGCTTTATAGCCACTCCAGGCGCTGCTTCACAAACCACTGACCAGCTCCAGGCTCTTACCCATTGTCCCTCGAGACAAGGAGGCCAAAGAAGAAGACTCAACCTATCTATATCCCCTTGTAGATTCCTTATGTCCTCATCACAACATGCCCTCCCACTTATTTTTGTATCGTCAGCAAATTTGGATATATTACACTCTGCCCCTCCTCCAAGTCATTAATATAGATCGTAAATAATTGAGGCCCTAGGTCTGATCCTTGTGGAACTCCACTAGTTACGTCTTTCCAACCTGAAAAAGACCCATTAATCCCGACTCTCTGTCTTCTGTGAGTTAACCAAGAAGAATGGATTTCCTTCAGGTCCTGTTGAATATAATGGAAAGACCTGATTACCATTTTTGCCTCTGTTTCTCAGCCGCAGCCAGCCAGATTGGTCGGTCAGCAGATAGGTCTTTGGCACCAGGCCATAGTGGGAGCAGAGAGGAAGACAGTAAAGATCACGGGTCGGGCAGTGGGCAACCAACTTTGATCAGGGGCCAGGAAAGATCAAGTGTTGGCTGGCGGGAGTTGGGGGGCATTGATGGGAGAGCCAAAGAGTTTGGAAGTCAGGAGAGTCATCGATGGAGTGAGTGGAGAGGTTGGGAGAGGCAGGGATTAGATTACAGGGGAGGGGGTGGTAAACAGATCAGGGATCGGGGAGGAGGGGAAAGATCGCAGGGACTGGAGAGATTGGGGGAGGATGGGGGAAGTTCGAGGAGGGGAACGGAGTGATTAGGGGAGGAGGGGTGATGATTGCAGGGGGTCCGGAGAGATTGGGGAGCAGGGGTGATGATCCCAGGGGGTGAGGAGAGATTGGGAGAAGTGGGAAGAAGATTGTGGGGGGGGACAGAGAGATCGGGGAATGAGGGTGAAGATGGTGGGCGGGCGGGTGGATGACATTGGGGGGGGGGTTTAGGTTTGCAGGCAGTGGGGATCCTGGCCTGGTGAGGCATCTGATTGCTGGAGGTGTTATGAGAACAGCTTGGATGGCTGGGGAGAATCACTCTTGCTCCTACCCACAATCAGTGCTGGAAATGCACTTGCCTGCTGCATGCTGCAGTCCTCGCTGCCCCTTAGCTACTGGGTTTTCCAAGGCCAGAGAAACCCAGCCAGTCAGTGCTAAAGCTGGAGCAGAGAAAAAAATCTGTGACACACAGTGCTATTAAAATATTTAAATGAGCGGCCTGCCTTCTTGGTGTGGGTTGGACACCCTCCACCCTCCCCATCCAGCTTCTGTTAAAACCAGAAGTGGGTGGGTCGTGGCGAGTTGGGTCAGGGTTTGAGACTTTTTACATGTTTACTTCCTACTCGACCTAAACCCATCCATTTTTTAGGGTTTAAAATTACCCCCGTTTGCTCTGATGTCCTGCAGGAATTTTCCTGCTCAGCAGGAGACCAACGGAGTTCGTAGCAAACACCCAGCACACTCAGGTTACATCTTTGATGTTTCCCAGGAGATTCCACTGGTCGGACACTGGGGGAATCTCCACGGAATTTCAGAGCTCAGTCCTTCAAATTGGATTTTAAAATGAGATACAATCATGACAATATTTGAAGAAGAATAGGACTATAGAAATGTAAGTATTATTCTGATTTACTTTGGAATTCAGCCTACAGAAATGAAAGATCTGTGCTCTTATTGTCTGCACACATACTCACTGCTTTCTGTTCTTTTCCATGATGATATTTTCAGGTTCCATTGCCACCTGCTGTCTGATCAAGAAGTAAGAGTGACAACAGTTGTGGGAACTCTTTGATCCAGTTAAACAAATATAGTCATTTAGAGTTAAACAGGCATTTATTCAAGGATAAATGACTAAAATCACTAAATATAGTTTATAAAACCTTACATTAAAATAGAAGGCTGTAAAAGTGGATTTGCTAATATAATTGTGTACTCAGGAAAGCTGATATTTGACAACATGATTTCCTCAAATACTCAGAGTTATCAAACTATACTCTTAAATGGATAAGAATCCCTGAGGTTGCTATGTGTTGCAACACAGTAAACGTGTTGAGGGGTTTCTGTTCTGTATTTCTAGTAAAATTGTAAACATATTCTTCAGTATCACTAATCCCTACTTTGAACATCCCTATGTCAGCTAATACCTAGCTTACTGAGGTATAAATGTAAGACAAGTGGAGCAGCAGGCTGTCCTATTGATATTTAAAACCTCCTTGTTATAATTGCCATGCTGTTATTTTATGTAACACAGGAGGTTACTTTTTAGGCTTTACAAATTAAATCTGCAGGTGTCAATCCTTTTGAGGTTTATTGTCATTTCATCTTTAGCCTACTGCCTTAGTTGACATGCTGTCTTTTCAAAGGACTGCAAGTACCTGTTAATTAAACGGATTCACTGTAACCTGCATTAGCAATATCTGAAGATGAATAGTGCTTTCATTGTGCTATGCATTTATTGCTTTTTCTTACCTTCCGGCTAATCTTTTTGTTCTACATCAGTTCTGTCTGTACAAAGGTGATGAGTTCATTCCTACATTAAATATAGCTTAATATTTTAAGATCTGAAGGGGTTTGAGGCACTAGATAGTAAGGGTCTCATTGCTGCAATTTGACATGCCAAAAGGATAGAAGTAAGGTGGAATTTTATGGGCCCTGCAAGAGTGGCATATGTTGCAGGTGGGGTGAATTAGTTAGGCGTGAGCTGATATTTACATTTCCCGAGGGCAAGTTTTTTCATGTGATTAAGTCAGCGGCTTGTTTGCGGCAGTTCAGGGTTCACCCTGTACTATGGTGGGTTCCAGCTTTTCACACATTTGCACAGAATGATTACTCATTACCCTAGAGTTATTTCAAATTAAGTCCTGCCTGTCTGACTATGTTAGCGGAGCATGGGAATCTTGTGGCTCCCGGTTCACGTTTGTTGAAAGGTAATGTGCACCAGTCGGTCTTGTGCAGTTGTGTCTGAGTTCAATTGTTTTATTTCTTGAACTTTTCAGCACAAGGAATGCCAACATTGGAATGGATGTATGGCTCCAGGCTTGGCTCCAGCAAGGGCAATTCTTTTGTGGTGGAGGTGGGGAAGGCATGGCGGGGCGAGGACTTAGGGTGGGGTATTGGGTGGGTGGAGGAGCAGGGGAGGGGAGCTGGGGAGGACACAGGGTGGGGTCTTACCTGGATGGAGATGCAGAGGAGGGTAGCCAAGGAGGACACAAGGTGGGGTATCGGGTGGGTGTGCTGCAGGGAGGGTGGGGTGTAGCATCCAGGGTGTGTACTAGTTGTTGTTGATGGCTGGAGATGGTGGTGGGGGGGGGGGCAGGGGGGGATGGTGGTTGTTTTGAGCATGAGGTTAAAGTGGTGGTCATGCGGGGCCTAAAGGGAGGGGTGAGTGCTGCCCACGTCAGGGTCCTAAGGGCAAAATCAGGGTACTGGCTTGCAGAGGGAATGGTCACAGGGGACAGTTGGATTTGGTAGGGGGGTGGTCAAGCCTTAGAGTTGGGTATTCTACGTACAGGGAGGAGAGTGGGACTTGGCAATGATATTGAGGTGGATTTTTAGAGGATCAAGGGTGAGAGCCGGCATTTCGATGGTCACAGGAGTAGGAACAGAGGGAGGGATGGCATGAATAAGTTTACAGTGATCCGGTCCAAGGTAATGGGGGAAGGTTCAATGGTTGCAGAGGGAGGTGTAAGGTAACATTGGGTGGGTCAAGGGTGATGGGTGCAGGCTAGAAGCTGGCAGGAGGAAGTTGGAAAGTGGGGAAACTTACCAGGAATTTCACACGCACTATTTTGACAAATGATACTGTGAATCATATGGCCACTCAAGGATTACAGATCGATTGGGCGGAGACCAATGATGGTGAGTGGGATTTCCTGCTGGGTGCAATATTAGGCGCATAAAACCTATCTGCTCATTACTTCCATGGTGCAGCTGAATGGCAAAACAAGGCTGATTTCTAACGCAAATCTCATTTCAACTGTTGCAAAGCTGCAAAGACATGGGTCTCATACCCCCAATTTTTATCCTCATATGGGAAGAATAGCAGAATTGCAGCTCAGTTGATGAGGCCACAATGGCAGCAGCAGGCAGAACAAGAAGGGGAGGCTGCTCAGAATGATGCTATCCAGGAAAGGCATTATCAAAGAGGGGTACTGGTGTGTCATCGCATCCTCCAGACAAGGACAAACTACCTTCAGCTGTCAGAGAGGCAATGCCAGAGATGTCCAAGGATGTCACATGAGATGGTCACTGAAATTTGTGGGATCATTCAGCAGGACCTGCAACCATGTGGTTTTGGTGGGAATCCCATGCCAGTTGCCCTCAAGGTGACTGTTGCACTCAATTTCTTTGCTAGCAGTGTTTTCCAGAGCTCAACGGGTGACATATCTGGCATCTCACAGGCTGCGACCCACAGGTGCATCAAGGAGGTGACCAATGCCCAATTCCGTCATGCCAATAATTTCATCTATTTTCCAGTAGACAAGGACAGCCAGGCAGCAAGGACAACTGCCTTCGGCTCCATTGCTTGTTTCCCTGGAGTACAAAGGGGTGATCGACTGCACTCATGTGGCCATTAGAGCTCCCTGGGGCCAGTCTGCTGTATTTCTTAATCACAAAGGCTTTCACTCGTTGAACATTCATCTAATCTGCGGCCACAGGTGAAAAATCATGCAGGTCTGTGCTCATTTCCCTGGGAGTTGTAACAACTCATGCATTTTGCGAAACTCACAGCTAACAGGAATTTTTGAAGCTTCAGCCCATGTTGATGGCTGAACTCTGGGTGAGAAGGGTTACCTCCTTTGGACATGGTTAATGACACCAGTGTGGCATCCTCAAAACGCAGCTGAAGAGAGGTAAAATGTTGATCATGCATCCACCAGAGCCATCACTGAACACATCATTGACATGCTGAAAGTGCACTTCTGCTGCCTTAGCTAGAATGGTGGGGATGTGGTAGAG
Organism: Heterodontus francisci; assembly: GCF_036365525.1. Classification (NCBI taxonomy): domain Eukaryota; kingdom Metazoa; phylum Chordata; class Chondrichthyes; order Heterodontiformes; family Heterodontidae; genus Heterodontus; species Heterodontus francisci. The sequence goes on from NC_090371.1 coordinate 219,776,232, forward strand.
AATATGGGATTAATGTAGGATTAGTATAAATGGGTGGTTGTTAGTCGGCACAGACTCGGTGGGCCGAAGGGCCTGTTTCAGTGCTGTATCTCTATTAAAAAAAAATGGGGGAGCTCTTCAGCATGCACCACAGAGGGTTTCAGGAATAATCACTGTCTGCCGTGCACTACACAACCTGGCAATGCAGCATGGCCAAATTTTGAATGTGGAAGAATGGGAGAAGCAGCAGTCTTCCTCAGATGAGGATGGGTATGAAGAGCCTGAGGAGGAGGTCAATAATGTGAATGAGAATTTTATGGATGTTAGGGCCATGGAGAGATATGCAAAGGACATCAGAGAGACCTTACCTTTGCACGTTTCAGCCAAGAGTGAGGCATTTACCAATTTAAAAATCGAAGGAGAAAGAAAATTCAATCTCGAAAAATGTTCACATACCCCTTTCACCTGATTCAATGTTGTAATGTAAAAGCAGGCCTCTTTTACAGCAACAATTGAACCTACAGTGGAGATCTGCTTAACACCCTGTCTCTTATAGGCTTCATAGAAAACTACCATCGTCTCAATGGAAATAGTGTCCTGCATCCAGGTGTTACCCTTCGGACAGAGGATGCTACACCATTACAGCACTTTGATTTGACCGGCATGTCAAAACAGATCCGAGTTAGAATAGAGTCGTAACAGCTCCTACTCATAGCATGGAAGCGAGGGCCTACAGCACTTACATTGGAAGGCATGTTGCAAATGAATAGTACAAAAAATCTTCAAGCGACAGGCAGCCATCATTGAAGACTGAAAGCTCAAACATCAAAGATAACAGCACAAGTCATCTCCAAAAATGCTTTGTAAGCATAAATGTGTGTCAGGCATAAGCCAACAATAATCATTATCCTTTTCAGCTTGACCACTTCAAATGATACATGAGAATGTATCAACAATTAAATCAAATAAATGTATTCAAAAACATTATCATTGTCAGTTACACAATTTTAAACATCCATGTCACTTCAAGCTCATAATTCGTTAATTTTATGTTTCCTACAACTACGTCTCGGTACTACCCCCACATTAGCAGCTGAGATGGGGGCAATCTGCTTAGTGCATTGCCCTGTTGCCCTGGATGACCATGGTGGGCATCCTCTGGGGCCTTGAGGGCTCCATTCTACTGGGGTCTCCAGTACTGGTGCTTGAGCATCCAGTGTGGGCTCGCCTTCTGGAGGTAGGGGAGTCAATGCCGGGGGGGAAGATAAAATGCCACTTACCCTGGGGGTGCCCTGAGGGGAAGGCCCTGGGGCTGCTGGCATGCACTTCACCTCTATCTGGATGCACGATGGCACCTGCCTGTCTCCCTGAGGGGAAGGAGCAGCTGGAGGGAGGTCCAGATTTCTTGTCCCCCTCTCACTTAGACTCTGCTGCATAGATCTCACAGCTGAAGCGATGGAGTGTAGGTCAGATTGCATATGGGTCGAGTGCTCAACCGGACTCACCATGGATTTCACCAAACTCTCGACTGAAGAAACCATACGCTCATATGCCTGGGACGTGGCAGGTGTCATGCCTTGCATGGACTCCTCCTTGACACGTGCAAAGCCACACATGACCTCAGGCATCTCTGACCTAATTTCCCCATGAGTTCACTGCACTTCTAGCAGATTTCTCATAGCAACAAACAAAGAATCATCATGAGCATGAGGTTGAGCAGGGGCCTGGTCCCCAGCAGTCCTCTGATTGTCAGGGGACCCGGCTGTAACATTCTGCCTCAGCTGCTGGGACATGTCTGTGTCATACCCACCAGATTGTGACACTGCTTCTAAAGTCCAACCCACCAACCCCCTCCCCCCCACACCCGTGTGGACTGTGTGGATGTATCTGCGCTGGCGGTGTGGAAGAAGAAGCAAATGATGGTGCACCCACTGGGGCAATGGCTTCTTCTTCCCCAGAAGCAATATCTTGGGCCTCGTGTAGTTCTGTTACTCGAGTGTGAGCACCTGCAGTAAATAAACAAATAGAGACAAATTAAGCATCATCACAGCCTGAGTGGACACTTTTTCACACATTCCTCCCTGTGTTCACATATGGCTGCAACAGTAAAGTTGACATTTCATCCTTACACCTTGACAATCCTGCCTTGCCGTCTGCAATGGCTTGTCCTCCCTCCTCTCCAGCTAACTCGGCTGCCTCCTCCTTTGCTGGGATCAAGATTTGTAAGTCTGGCATTCCTCCACCTGTCTTGGCCTGCTCCTGCTGGTTATTGGTCTGTTTATCCTGCTGATTTAATGACATGTAAAATGATGCCTCACACCCATTGTCTGCATGCATTGACATCAGTCATTCTGGACTGTCATTCGGACGATGCATCCAAGCACATAAAAAAAGCCAGACTTAGACATCCTGCACAATCATTCAGTATATGGCACCAAGGTTCAAATGCATGCCATGACTGCCCACTGAGATAAACACACTCCTTCAGAGCCATGGAGAAAAATATTTGTGCAGCTTCATCAATGTCACTTACCCTCGCCGATCTGAGCAAGTCATTGACCTGTTTCCAATACTGTATCCAGGTCCTCCCCATTACCCATACTGTATCCAGGTCCTCCCCGTTACCCACGGTTCAACACCTCCTCTGACACTTCTATCCAAGCTGTCTTAGACAGACGGGAGGATCTTCGGAGTCCATCCTTTGGGAAAAGAACCTCCTGCCTTCCCCTGACGGCCTGGAGGAGAGTCTGCAGGGAGGCATCACTGAACCATGAGGTGGGCACTGCCTGCTGGCTGATATTGGTGTGGGTGCTGACTGTGACAAAATTGAAATCTAAGGGGGAGTTGGTGCTGGGATGTGAGAGACTGAGGAAGGGCAAAAAAGAACAGCAATTTTAATTACTATTTTCTGCAACTGATCAAAACATGCGCAGGCTGCTGATACTCCAGCCTTGCAATGCAGAATGATTTATAGCTGTGGCGTTAACGATGCTTTGAAGAATGATGGCAGGTTCCACCAGTGAAAATCCATCCCTGCCACATGAAAACACATGTCTCCTGTGCCTGCTGTTGGAACATTAATCTACATTTATAATCGCGTGGGAAATGGCAAAAAGTGTGGAAGCAAAATTGCCGCCAACTTCCAGTTCCACCCCCGGAGATGTCACAGGACTCATAAAATACTGCTCGTTCAATCTCACTTACGCACAAATATATACAGGTTTATAAATAAATTCTAGTATTATAAGATGAACACTTTTATACTGCATGTGTACAACAAATTGTTTTGGGTGGAGGGTGGTGGGGGGCCACTGCTCTTTCAGTCTTGAATGTCCTAGCTCTCCACTGCAAGGTTAGCCTCACTTACCTGAGGTCTGGGTATATCCCGTCTGGCCCCGGGGACTTATCTGTCCCCTACCTCCTCCGACTCCAGGCACAAGTTCCCTCCACTATCCCTGATCGGCCCTACCCTCACTCTGGCCATCCTCTTGTTCCTCACATAAGTGTAGAACGCCTTGGGATTTTCCTTAATACTACCCGCCAAGACATTTTCATATGGAATAGACCCTCCTAATTGCTTGGATGGAGCCTGCTACATAGAAATTTAATGCAGCATTACCAGCACAGTCACTGACCGAACTGTTCCTGTCCTTATAGTTGTTCCAACGTCTGACTGCAGGAGTTTGCACAGTTCTGTATCGGTATCATGGGAACATAGGAACAGGAGTAGGCCATTTAGCCTCTTGAGCATGTTCTGCCATTCAATGAGATTATGGCTGATCTGTGACCTAACTCCATATCCCTTAATACCTTTGGTTAACAAAAATTTACAATTGATCTTACATCAAATACCATTTGTGGAAGAGAATTCCAAATGTTTACCACCCTTTGTGTGTAGTTGTGTTTCCTAATTCCACTCCTGAAAAGTCTAGCTCTAATATTTAGACTATATCCCCTTGTCCTCGACTCCCCAACCAGTGGAAATTGTTTCTCTCTATCCACCCTATCTGTTCCCCTTAATATCTTTAAAACTTTGATTGAATGACCCTTAACCATCTAAATTCCATGGAATATAATCCTAGTTTGTGTAATCCTCATAATTTAACCCTTGGAGTCCAGGTATCATTCTGGTAAATTGTGCTGCACTCCCTCCAAAGCAAATATATCCTTCCTATGGTGTGCTGCCCACAACTGCTCACAGGACTCCAGGTGTGATCTAAGCAGTGGTTTGTATAGCTGAAGCATGACTTCTACCCTCCTGTATTTCCAGTCCTCTAGATATAATGGTCAACTTTTCATTATTTTCTGAACATGTTCATGAGATTTCATGATCTATGTATCTGGACCCCCAAGTCTCTTTAGAGCTCCACTATTTCTCGCTTTTCACCATTTAGAAAGTATCCTGTCCAGTACTTTTTAGGTCCAAAGTAGATGACCTCATATTTGTCTACATCAAAATCCATTTGCCACTGTTTATGCCCATTCACTTTATTGATATCTCTTGGCAATTTTATCCTTCGATCTACACTACTTAGAATCCTACCTATATTTGCGTCATCAGCAAATTTGGTTAGGTGGCTTTCCATCGCATCATCTAAGTGATTAATAAATATGGCAAATAGTTGAGGTCCCAACGCAGATCCTTGTGGGACACCACAAGCCACATCCTGCCAATTAGAGTACCTGCCCATTATCCCTACTCTCTTCTTCTTCCTCTCATCCAATTTCCAAACCAGCTTAATAATTTTCCTTCATTTCCATGGGCTACAACTTTAACTAACAGTCTCTTATGAAAGACTTTGTCAAATTCCTTTTGGAAGTCTATAGAAATAACATCCACAGACATTCTCTTGCCATGACTTTAAACATCTTTTCAAAAAATTCAATTGGTTTTATCAGGCATAACCTACCTTTTACAAATCCATACTGGCTCTTTCTGATAGATGAAAACTTGCAAGGTATTCGGTCACCTCATCCTTAATTATAAACTCTAGTAATTTCCTGACCACAGATGTTAGGCTAACTGGTCTATAGTTCCCTGGTTTCCCTCTGTCAACTTTCTTAAATAGTAGAGTGACATGCACAATTTTCCAATTTAAAAATGTGTTTCCTGAGTCCAGAGAACTTTGGAAGGCTATTGTTAGGGCATCGGTAATGTTCTTACTGACTTCTATAAAATCCTGGGATGGAAACAATCTGGTCCTGGTGATTTGCCACTCTTTAGTGCCATTATTTTTTTCATTTCTGTTACTTTGCTTACATTAATTTTGGTGAATCTAGGTCCCTGGTTAAATATTAGTTTCCTTGGGATTTCCAGCATGCTTATCTGTAAACACTGATGCAAAGTGATTATACACCATGTCCGCCATTTCCTTATTTTCATTGACAATACGACCATTTTCAAGGGGCCCACAATGCCACATTGCTCCTGCCCACCCTCTTTTTCCAAATATAATTGTAAAAATGTTTGTGCTATTTTTGATATACCTTGCAAGCTTCTTTTCATACTCCCTTTTTGTAGCTCTCGCTTGCTATCTGTTTTGTCAATCTTTGCTGTTCTTTGTGTCTTGTCTATTTGCCAGGATCTATGGGGATTTTTTTTGCATTTTTGCATGCTTTTCCTTTTAGCGTTTTTGTTGTCTCCTTCAAGAATTGCAGCTGTCTTTGCACATGTTGTTACTATCAATAACATAGCCATGTTAACACAAGTAACAGTGTCAGGATGAATGCTAAATGAAAATCTGAGTGGTAAACACATCTGTTTGGCATGCCTCCTCTGATCCTCCCCCTGCTAATACAGAGGTGCTAATAAAAATGCCCATAAAAACAGCTTCCAATGACATATCCCAAGGAAACAGGCAGAGCTAGAGTGAGTGCAGTTTTAATAAGATGAAAATAAATCAGTATCATTTGATATAATACCATATAAACAACAAAGTACTTCAGCAGCTAAACAGTAAAAAAAGTACTGAAAGAGTTCAAAAAATGCCCAGCTCCTGTTCACAACCAGTGACTTTAAACACTAAATGCCTGATTTTCATGGATGTGTGCCCCAAAGGAACATCTTACCTGCCAGGAGCATATAGCAGGAAATTATGGGCATGCTTTCGATGATTTTCTATCCATTTGGAAAATTGTCCCTAAAGACTGAACATGAGGTGAGGAGCAGTGTCTTTATATTAAAGTGGTGAGTGTTTGGAGCATAGTTCAGGTGCTCCAATAGTATTATGGGATTTTGTCCAAATTGTCTCCTTCTTTCCCTTGGTGACACTATTGTATATATGTACAAACTTTCAACACAGCCATCTCTCTGGCACACATGACTGGCAGGGCACACTGGGTGCCTTAATGTTGTGTGTCAATGCCTGCTGCACAGCATTGCTATGGGAAACAAGGAGCACTTTATAACCTCCCTTAGGTTTTATGATGCATTTCTATTTGGTGTATACAAGATGGATCTGTAGGTAGCTGAACCCACACCTCCCCTCTTATACTCTTAACTTTAAAGTCTGGCCTGAACCTGTCCGGATGGGGAAAAATGGTCAAGCCTCACGACTCAGTTCACTCGGTATTCTTTTAACAGTTTCTTGTACCATCGATAATTCACAAACATAAGGACCCAGCTCCCTTCAAATTAAATCAATACTCACAAATGATGTCCCTTAATTTCCGAACTACCGTCACCCTGTTGATCACTCAAAGGAGTATGTTCCCATCTGTGTGGATGATCAAGTCTGCCCACAGTTATCCTTGCAAGTCGTTGCTCTTTTCTCTGAACAAATGTTTCTTATAGTACAAAAATCACACGCATAACAGTGATTGTTGCAAATCCCTCCTGCTTTTCATTGTAACTTCTTAAATCTTGCAATAATTCTACATCTTGGGTTTGTGAATAGCCCATTAACACATGAATCTGTTTCAATGGGGAAGATTCTGGTTTATCACCATTATCAGATTGGTGAATGAGTTTCACTGTTTTTGGGGTCAGCATTTCCAAGGGATGTGAGTGTCCACCCAGACATACAGAAACCCATGGCTCATTAGCTTCTAAGTGTTATTTACAGTTAGGTTACATGGGTTCAATGGTTGAGAGAAGTCACTTAAACCTGGATAGACACGCACCATTGTGCTGTCTGATTGCATCAGCTATTTCTTGACTAGTATATTCATGAAGTCACTTGATTGTGTCTGTGTCTGTGTATGAATAATTTCATTTCAGCTCCCAGTTTAAGAGTTCAGTTAAAAGTGCTGTTGTTTCCTGGAATATGAAAATTGGCCCATGTCTGGCGATTGTCAATTTACAAACTGCCGTCGCAGTACAGTCAGTTGATCCTTTAATGTCCATTTACTTTAAGTTAAATGCATTCTTACTGCAGAACTGGCTACAGATCTGTGCCATAACTCTCCTCATCTTGTTATATTGCTACCTCGAAAGTTTGACAAATGGATTATGAAGATCTGTTGAAAAAAGTTGCTTCTCTGCATTGTGCTTACACTCAATTATATTTCAGCTGGTATCTAACCAGAAATATGGTTATGTCAACTGCTGTTATTTAGGAAGCATCCACGGTCATAGAGAGATACAGCACTGAAACAGGCCGTTTGGCCCACTGAGAATGTGCTGACCAACAACCACCCATTTATACTAATCCTACATTAATCCCATAATCTCTACCACCTCCCCACCATTCTCCTACCACCTACCTACATTTGGAGCAATTTACAATGGCCAATTTACCCATCAACCTGCAAGTCTTTGGCTGCGGGAGGAAACTGGAGCACCCGGTGGAAACCCATACAGTCACAGGGAGAACTTGCAAACTCCACACAGGCAGTACCCAGAAGCAAACCTGGGTCGCTGGAGCTGTGAGGCTGCGGTGCTAACCACTGCGCCACTGTGCCGCTGTGTTCGCTATGTGACTACACACAATGCTGGAATTTATGAAGGTGAACAAACACTAAGAGGCAAAAGCTTTTAGGAGACAAGTGTTAACTTCTACATTCACAGCTGCTGACCCTACTGAGAAACCTCTAGTAGCAGAGGTTGTCATGTGTTGGGAAGTGCGCACTTGTTTGCATAGCACCTTCAACTGCAAAAAACCGGTGACCACTGTGAAAATGAGGGGGTGAAAGGCTAATGGTAGTGTCCAATAGCAGGGGGTGTGGGAGTTTCTTTCATATTTGATGGGTCTGCAGTAAATATGTGCAGTGGTGAGGAATGCCATTCTCTTCCTAATACCAGCGATTTTCTTCTTCCTTTCCAGTTATAAGGGATCTAGGTAACTGCAATGATTCAGTAAGAAACTTTTCTTCATGTAGCTTGATCCTGTCCTTTTACTGGAGATTGGTCTTCATTCCAAAATAGTACAGCTTCCCTTGGCACACCTGCAGGAGGCAGCAGGACCTCCAACTCTTCTGCATTAAAACTAGCAGTGTTGCCACATGTCTCAGCTGTGTCATAATAAAAATTAATCTACTTTTCTGCCGCCATCACAAGAGCCCATTTAATGATGCGCTGCAATCCTTAAAGAGCTGCTGTTTTGCTGGATTTTATTGCTCCCCAGCCAAATGTTTACATGCCAAGGTCTCTTGGCAAACATTTTTATGTGTTCATAGCCTTTTCAAATGAGGGGCAGTGAATTATGTCACAAAATCCATCAGAGTCCACCCACCGAGCTCCCGACATAGGTGAGCTCATGTCACGGGCCATCACAAATCCCATTTTTGCCTGACTTGCAAAATCACAATTCGGATGTAAGTGCAAAACCTTGTATGTTATGTTTAACATTTTAGCACAAAATGTGTGAGATATGCTTCCCTATGGCAAGTCATAGTTCCTGTAATGCCTTTGCTAGTGTTATTGCAGAAAATGCGAAAAAAAATTGCTGTTTCTCAGTTCAACACATTTCACAGTTGACTTATTTGTATTGCCTTCTGTCACACAGAGTGGATGGTGTATGTTGTCTTAACTGCCTGGGCAGCAATCTAGAGGAGCTGGCTGCCTGCCTGATACAGAAGATTCCCAACTAATGCATAATAACTATTGTATGGAGAAAATTGCAGCAAATGGTACAAAATGCATAAAAAATGGCAAAACCTTTTCTCCATGATAAATCTACCTTTCCTCATAAAGAAGCCTGCATCAGCAATCCTTTTCTTATGGACGAGGCTTACACTGTGGACATAAAAGTCAATCTGGCAACTTGTCAAAGTAATTTAAAACCTTCCTTGCAAAACCAGCCGTTTGGCTTAAATAGGATAACTTTTATTTTCCTATTGTGGCCAATCTCACAAATGTTGCCTGGTATAGCAGGTGAAATTGGAATTATTGTTCAGACTTTTGTTGTACTATTGATGTAATGTTTTGCAGCCTTGGATATTGCTGGGAATATTTCCTAGTTTTATGTATATTTACATGCTTTGACATTGTTTTTCAAGCAAACAGCTACGTGTTCTAAGGTTATACTGTGATTATTTGGCCTCGCCCCAATCAATCAACAGGATCTGAAGTTATGACAGAATGGATATCTTAACCTTGCACAGGAGAAATAATTCCTGAGAGACCTTGGAGTGCATGTCCACAGGTCCTTGAACGTGGCAGGCCAGGTAGATAGAGTGGTGAAGAAGGCATATGGAATGCTTTCCTTTATTGGCCGAGGTATAGAATATAAAAGCAGGTATGCAATGCTGGAACTGTATAAAACGCTGGTTAGGCCACAGCTGGAGTGTTGGGTGCAGTTCTGGTCACCACATAATTGTTCTGGAGAGAGTGCAGAGGAAATTTACAAGAATGTTGCCTGGGCTTGAAAGTTGCAGCTATGAGAAAAGATTGGATAGGCTAGGGTTGTTTTCCCTAGAACAGAGGAGGCTGAGGGGTGACTTAATTGAGGTGTACAAAATTATGAGGGGCCTAGTAGAGTAGACAGGAAGGACTAGTAGAGTGTTCTGCCTAGTAGAGTAGACAGGAAGGACCTGTTTCCTCTAGCAGAGAGGTAAATTACCTGGGGGCACAGATTTAAGGTGACTGGTAGAAGGATTAGAGGGGACATGAGGAAAAACTTTTTCATCCAGAGGTTAGTGGGTGTCTGGAATTCACTGCCAGGAATGATGGTGGAGGCAGAAACCCTCAATTCATTTAAAACGTACCTGGACATGCACCTCAAGTGCTGTAACCTGCAAGGTTATGGACCAGGTGCAGGAAAGTGGGATTAGATTGGGCGGCTAGTTTTTTAGCCAGCGCAGACACGATGGGCTGAATGGCCTCCTTCTGTGCCATAATTTTTCTATGGTTTTATGGTTGATCCAGGTGATGTCTATATGCTCTATTTGAAAACATGTCCATGTCACATTTCAGGATTTTTTTTTTGTTTATCTGAAGATTTTGCAATGGAGTTACAATCTGTTTTAGAACTAGCCTAGATTAACAAAAAAGGGCTGTGTGCATTAAAACTGTGCAGCATCACTCGAAGGGCCAGTTTGTGGAATTTTGCAGCTCATTTAAAACTTATACAGTGAGATTAAATTGTATCATCCCAGACCCATTAAACAAGAATAACAAACGTTAAAAGAGTTAGCTTGTAATTATCTTTTTCTGTAAGCTTCTTCTGTAAATTTGAGTAGCGCCGTCTTATTTTTTCCATTGTAATGCCTTTTTGCTTTCTCTTTTCCTCCATTTTCAGAACCTCTTAAACCATTGTTATGTCTCCTGCTTCACTATTTCTGCTTTAGTTAATATTGTAGGGAAATCTGTTTTTCCTTCTTGACTGCAGTACATTTTCCACAGTGCTGCATTTCTATAAGATAATTGCATTATCTAGGTATAGAAGCAATTGTCTAGTCTCACACATACTGCTATGGCATTATTAATATCTCCAAAGGATAGCAGAAAACTAAAAACAATCAGGAAAATTTATTACAATGCTTTTATTTATCATGGAATTGCAGATCGTATTTTATAGTGTCGAGTTGATAGCGCTGGCTTATGCTCATTTGTTTGTCTCCAGAAATGCAGTGCCAAAACCATTTTTTTCGCTGGAAAAACTGCCACGATTGCCAATTTTGCCCTCTGCACACAATTTAAGTGGAATATGCTTTAGCATTGCATTTGTGCCCATTTAAAATGAATTACTTTTTGCTCAAAAAAAAGGCTAATATCATTGCTGGCAAAGCTTAATGAAACTTTCTTAAAAAACAGACAATACTGAAACATGCAGTCATGGAGCACATGCCATCGTAATGTGTACCAGTTCTATCTATTCATTGTGTGCAACTTCCTGCCAAAAATGGAGTAAAATGTGAGCTGATAGCATTATATTCATAAAAATAATTGTACTCTGCACATTACATAAACAGAATTCATGTCAGGATGGCTTATGCAAAACAACGCATTAATGTCCTGGTTGCTAGAGTTCTCATGTAATTGCAGTGTCCATTTGGGAGTTACAGAATTGGCACCATTTGGTGATTTATTTAGCATTATCTTGCATCTTGTACATAACTGAGCTAAGCAGGATCTGGCTAACACTTACAGGCAGCATGAAGGAATACGTATTAACTGGAAACTGCGAGATGTGATTCACACCTCCTTCCAGGGGGTAAATAAAAGAAGCTGATAATAATGTATCTCCTTAATATTCCGACATTCTAAATACCTTCTGTTAGTCATGCTACTTTTATACAACACAACTCTCTATAGTTCTCATCACATACAGGAGGACATGCAAAATACTTAAATTGACAAGGAAAAGAAGTAGATATTGAACAAAAGGGGAAAAGGAGGAAAGGCGAGGGGCTTAAAGCATGGTCAAAGGGAAAGGTTTTAAGAAGGTGAAGGGAGCACCATGTTAAAAAGGGCAGATAAAATGGCAGCCAATAGAAGAACCAGAAGAACACTGGGGGGAGTTTTGACTCCCAAAACCTGGTGCAGTGGGGACGGGTGAGTTGTTAAAATAATTGATTTTTGGATCATGACAATAGCATGGCTCCCAACGCAGACACCTCCAGCTTTAACAGGTGCATTTAGATGCTTGCAAGTAAACTACTCACCGCAGTTGGGACTGTAATTAGTGCAGGTGGGCGGGTAGTTATTGCAGCAATTAACAATTAATGAGGTTTTTAAAATGGAATTTCATTGACCTTGAAATTTACCTCCAGCATGAGTATCCTAGGGCTCATGAATATTGCAAGTGAAACAAAGGCAAGATTAAGCCGCAGTTCATATGGGTTTTTAAAGTTATGATTGCCGATCTGAATGAAAGCTCAGTTATTACAGCTGGTGTCTCCGTTCTCTCTAGCAAACATTTGACAGAGAATGCTTATGCAGATACAGCTTTTTCTAAACTTTCAAGCGGACAAGATCGGTACAGGAGACAGGTGTGTATTTGACAGGACCTCAGGAGAGGATAATGTGCTGTGGTGGGATCAGCAAGTACACAGGAGAGAGTCCACAGGAGAGAATACATAGGAGAGAGGTACACAGGAGGGGGGAGCTCATGAGAGAGGTGCACAGGAGGGAAATGCACAGGGAGGAGGTGCACAGGAGGGAGATGAGAAGGAGGGAGGTGTGCAGGAAGGAGGTGCACAGGAGGGAAATGCACAGGGAGGAGGTGAGAAGGAGGGAGGTGAGAAGGAGGGAGGTGTGCAGGAAGGAGGTGCACAGGAGGGAAATGCACAGGGAGGAGGTGCACAGGAGGAAGGTGGGCAGGAGGAAGGTGTGCAGGAAGGAGGTGTGCAGGAAGGAGTTGCACAGGAGGGAGGTGTACAAGAGGGAGGTGCACAGGAGGGATGTGCGCAGGAGGTAGGTGCGCAGGAGGGAGATGTCCAAGAAGGAGGTGTGCAGGAGGGAGGTGCATAGGAGGGAGGTGCAGAAGAGGGGGGTGAACAGGAAGGAGGTGCACAAAATGGAGGTGCACAGGAAGGAGGTGAAGATGAGGGACGTGCACAGGAGGGAGGTGCACAAGATGGAGGCATGCAGGAGGGAGGTGCACAGGAGGGAGGTGCAGATGAGGGCGGTGCACAGGAGGGAGATGCAGATGAGGGCAGTGCGCAGGAGGGAGGTGCGCAGGAGGGAGATACACAGGAGTGAGATGCACAGGAGGGAGGTGCGCAGGAGGGAGGTGGGCAGGAAGGAGGTGCAGAAGATGGAGGTGCACAGGAGGGAAGTGCACAGGAGGGAGGTGCACAGCAGGGAGTTACACAGGGGGGAGGTGAACAAGTCAGAGGTGCACAGGAGGGATATGCACAGGAGTGAGGTACACAGGAGGGAGGTGCACAAGGTGGAGGTGCACGGGAGGTAGGTGCACAAGATGGAGGTGCGCAGGAGGGATTTACACAGGAAGGAGGTGCACAGCAGCGTGGTGCACAGGAGAGATAGAGTCATAGAGTTCTTCAGCACAGGTACAGGCTCTGTGACCCATCGTGTCTGTGTCGGCCATCAAACATCTAACTATTCTAATCCCATTTTCCAGCATTTGGCCCCTAGCCTTGTATGCTATGACCTCTCAAATGCTCATCTGAATACTTCTTAAATGTTGTGAGGGTTCCTGTCTCTATCACCTCTTCAGACAGTGTGTTCCAGATTCCAACCACCCTCTTGTGAAATTTTCTTTCCTCAAATCCCCTCGAAACCTCCTGCCCCTTACCTTAAATCTATACCCCCTGGTTATTGACCCCTCCGCTAAGGGAAATAGTTTCTTCCTATCTAACCTATCAATGCCCCTCATAATTTTGTATACCTCAATCATGTTCCCCCTCAGCCTTCTCTGCTCCAAGGAAAACAACCCTAGCCTTTTCAGTCTCTCTTCATGGTTGAAATGCTCCAGCCCAGGCAACATCCTGGTGAATCTCCTCTGCACCTTCTCCAGTGCAATCACATCCTTCCTATAGTGTGGTGCCCAGAACTGTACACAGTACTCCAGCTGTGGCCTAACTAGCATTTTATACATACGTGCACAGGAGGAAGGTACACAGGAAAGGGGCCCAGGTTTCAGGATTCATTGCCTTTGTAACAGAGCTATAGACAAATGCTGGCCTCCTTGATCTCTCACAAGAGCAGTGCTAGTGCAGGCTGATGTTGTCACATTAGGTGGCTGCAGACATCTACAGCCTCCTATAAGAAGTCCTTCTACCTGCCAGAATTGTTAGCCATGCATTTTTGTCAGGGTTGTGAGTTATGTAAACGTCACCTGTGAAGATAATAACCAGAATGAGCGGGCACATGGATTTGAGCTGGATTCCCACAGGTACAGGGTGACATCAATTGTGCACAGCAGAGCAAACAGGAGGTTTTCTCAAGTGCAAGCAATATTCTTCCATCAATGTGCAGCTGGTGTGCAACCACAAGGAGTTGATGCAGGTCTGTGCCAGATTCCCCAGGAGCTGTCATGATGCATTCATACTGCAGCAGTGCAACATTCCAGGCGTTTCCCTTGCAGGAAATTGAGGGTTGTAAGTGACAAGCACTACCCCCTTCAAACAGGTGCATGACACCTGTAAGGAACCCCACCACTGAAGTGCAGCAGTGATACAATGAGAGCCACGTCATCACCAGGTGTGTCATAAAGCAAGCCATCATAATGCTGAAGATGTGCTTCAGGTGTCTAGATGAGTCTGGAAGCATCCTTCAGTACTCACCAGCGAGGATGCCCAGAATAATGGCGGTGTACTGCATCCTACACAACATTGGGCAGCAGAGAGGATTGCGGATGAAGGGCGATGACGGCACTCATCACTCATCTTTGGATGAGGACAACAGTGAAGAGGAGGAAGAGAAGGAGGAGGAAGAGTAATATGAAGATGGGGCACCCATTGTCAGAGCAGTCACATGCGTTGCTGCTGAGAATTTCAGGGATGCCCTATTAACTCAAAGATTCAGCTAGTGGTGGCTCACACAAGAAAAAAATCACAAATGAAATCCTCTGAACCATTCCCACCACCAGGATAAACCCATACCTTCCCCACCCTGGCACAAACTTTACACTAAACAGCCCTTCAACCACTCATCCACCCATTACACATTCACCCAATAAGTCCTATGATATATTGACATTCATCATGAAAGAAGTGAAAGAGCAAGTTGATATTTGGAAGGCAGTGATGGGCAAGACATGGAAGTGGTGATAATCAATAAGTTATCAATAAATTTTATGTATCGTTATAAGGAAAGGAAACTTAATAACATAACATTTTGTCAAACACCCATGTTCATATTCTTGGTGAATTACAACAGCTTTCTCTTACACTTCCTACTACTTCTACGTGGTACAACCCAGGTGGCTTCAGCAGAGTTAGAGGCAGACAGCTCAAATCCCTGCCTTGACTGCAGAGATGATTTTGGTGGGAAACCTATGAGTTTTGAAGCCCCTGAGGGCCCAATCAAAGGCTGCTCTGCCTGCACCTGTGCAGGGACAGATTTTGCCATTGGGCGAAGAGACAGCATGTTGGTTACTGACTGGGTGGGGGGCCAACAGGCAAAAGGTGGAAGAACGTTGAGTTGACTTGCCACTTCCATGACGCTTTTCACCATCACCCCTCTCTTGGGCCTGTGCCAGTTCACTCCTACCACTCTATTGCAGATCAAATTGGTGAATATCAGTGGCACATTGTAAGGCCATGGATAAGGTATCTGTCATGCTGTTTAAGGCGACATATATTTCCTGCATGACCGTATCCATGGCCTGCATGAACTCATTTGAGAACCTTGCATGAAGCTCCATGGAGGCGGGCTATCTCTCCATGGCAGACATTTTTGCAATTACCTGTGACACCAATCTGCTCACGATCGAGTTGGACTCTGCCTCCTTCCCACTATTGTGGTGAATGTGCGTGGCACATATGCCAGCACCTTGCTAAGTTGCTGATGCACCACGAACATTTTCCTTCTTAACAATATTCCCTGGGGTTAGGGTTAAGGTTAGGGTTAGGGTTAGTAATTCCAGTGTAGCATCATTAAATATAGGTGCTGCTCTTGCTCTCTGTGCATTGTGGTTCCTCCAATTTCGATTCCTACGTTGTCCCTTTACATAGAATTGAGATTATGTCTACTGGAGATGCAAAACTCAGAAGTCAAAGTTTATTGCCTCAATCAAGCTGAAATCGGAGAATTGGTGCACTGACTTGACTTCTGTGCTTCACCTATACAATTCCACACCCCGTCTCCTCCACTTGTAAGAAACTGATAAAGAAAGGGAAAAGAGAATATGAATGCACGCTTGTAAGAAACATAAAGACGGACTGTAAAAACTTCTTTAGGTATGTGAAAAGGAAAAGATTAGCAAGCACAAATGTGGGTCCATTACAGGCGGAGACAGGAAAATTTATAATGGAGAATTTGGAAATGGCGGAGAAACTAAACAATTAATTTGTGTTTATCTTCACAGAGGCAGATACAGAAAATCTCCGAGAAATACTAGGGAGCCAAGGGACTTGCGAAAATGAGGAACTGAAAGAAATTAGTATTAATAACAAGGTAGTACTCAAAACATTAACTGGATTGAAGGTTAATAAATCCCCTGGACCATCCCAGGGTATTGAAGGAGGCGGTTATAGAGATAGTGGATGCATTGGTGGTTAACGTTACAAAATTCTATAGATTCTGGAAGGGTTCCTGCAGACTGGAAAGTAGCAAATGTAGCACCATTATTTAAGTTAAAGGTGCTACATAAATATAAGTTGTTGTTATTATTATTATTAAACAACCCACCATACCCTGCCTTTCTTAAATTCTTGGACAGAAAATTTCAAATCAGTAACCAGCCACAGAACTAAATGTTTTGCTTCTTCTCAATGCTTACAATGACATTATATAATTTTGTTTTTAATATCATTTATGACGGGCAGCCATAAAGGCGGGGCTAAAGTGTGGCGAGTCGAAGAGACTTAGCAGTTGGCAGGAAAAAAGACAGAAGCGCAAGGGGAGAGCCAACTGTGTAACAGTCCCGACAACCAATATTTTCTGCAGCACCTGTGGAAGAGTCTGTCACTCTAGTATTGGCCTTTATAGCCACTCCAGGCGCTGCTCCACAGACCACTGACCACCTCCAGGTGCTTACCAATTGTCTCCCGAGACAAGGAGGCCAAAGAAGAAGAAGATTTAAGAAAGTAGGGAGAGAGAAAACAGGAAAGTACAGACTTGTCAGTTTGGCGTCAGTAGTGGGAAAAATGTTAGAATCTATTATAAAGGATGAGCCAGCTGGACACTTAGAAAATAATGATATGATTGGGCAGAGTCAAAATGGATTTATGAAAGGGAATTCATGTTTGACAAACCTGTTGGAGTTTTTTGAGAATGTTACTTGTAGTATAGGTAAAGGAGAACCAGTGGATATGGTGTATTTGGATTTTCAGAAGGCTTTAGATAAGGTCCTACACAGGGGGCTGAAATTTACCGGCCCCTCGATGCCTTGGGTCGCGGCGCAGGGGCTGGTAAAATGCTGTGGGGAGAGACCCACCTCGACCCGCGACGTTGAGAAGGGCCCGCCGCATATTACCGGCAGCGATGGGACCTTGGTGCGGCCCCCCCACCCCACCACCGCATGGTGGCGACACCACAATCAACATATGGTAATGATTATTTACCTATGCTGGTTATGCAGCCCACCGCCTCTCCACCGACACTGCCGGATTTTTCGTTGAACGGGCAGCCGTCACGTGCCGTCCCATTCACGATCTGAAAATCCGGTGGGTCTTCACTCTGCATTATGGAAGGGGTGGGGGGGATACACAGGGGTCCTACTCTACATTCTGGAAGGGAGGGGGTCTGGGATTATTGGAGGGAAAGCTGTGCTGGCATGAAGGGAGGTAACGTGTACCATCCCTCCGTTAAAAGTGTACACTCTGTTTTTGTGAGGGGGCAATGGCACACTAGACACCCTGTGTGTGGGGAGGGTGCCAGAAAGGGCAGGAGCATTAAGGTTTTATGGATGGTGGGGACAATCGATTCAGCTGGTAGGATCTTGTTGTGGTCATATTGTGCTACTCTGAGTGTTGACCAAGATGGGCAATGCCATGGCACGCCACATAGTTGATCCAGGAAAGCAGCTGATGTAGCTGTCAACACCAATCCATGCTCTGTTAGGAACTGTCGAATACATGCAGGGTTCAACTTTATTTATCACATGGAACTAGGTATGACTCATCCTACATTGTGTAATCCTCTGCATGTGAGGATCCATATGCATCAGAGGAAATATCAACAGGCAGGTGTGATCCACGTAGAGGCCCCGGTTGTGAGCAGCAGCCCCCAAGGAGAGCCCACCATTACGGTTGCCGTGCATCTACAGGCCCCACATGACATCCCATGCCTTTGTTCCTCATAGTGGCAGTGGTTCTCAAGCCTGATGACTCTGCAGCCTTTTCAGGGCCCACCAGAGACCTTAGTGAGGTTACACAGTCAGCAGTGCATTGCTGTATCAGGGAGGTCACCAATGCCCTGCACCAGAGGGCCAGTGAGGATGTCCACTTCAGAACGGATTCTCACAGCCAGGCCCAGAGGGCCATTGGTTCTGGCACCATTTCTGGAGAACCATAGGCTGTAGTGTTCATAGTCAGCACTCATGTGGACATCAGGCCTACTGCCAGGCTACCATCTGCAGACATCATCATTAAAGAAGCCCTCTCAATCTAGGTGAAGCTGGTATGTGAACATCGCAGGTGCTTGCAGCAAATCTGTGACCGCTTCTCAGGCAGCTTCCATGACACCTGGGTCTTGCGCCAGTCCCAGCTGCCACCGCTGTTCACTGAACTGGCTCAGATGGAGGGGTGGCTTCTTGGTGATAAGGGCTATCTTTTGCAGACATGGCTCCCGACACCGGTGAGAGTCTCCACCACTGCTGCAGAGGAGATATACAACACCAACCACTGAGCTACATGAGCCACCATTGAACAGGAGGTTGGCATGCTGAAAGAGCGCCTCCAATGCCTGTATGGATAGGGTGATGCCCTGTACTACGGGCCGAAAAGGCCAGCTCCTTTCTTTGCTGCTCTGCAAAACTACGCACCCAATAGGAGCCAGGCCTGGCATGATGAGGAGAGATGTCAACAGGATTCCTCCTCGGACAATGAGGACGCTGAGGACCTGCAGCATGAAAAATGTATGGGAGGGCAGATGGCACCCAGGCTCTGCACGCAGGGCTAGCAGTGAGCTAGGGATGTATGGAAGTGGCTTATCAGACAAAGGCTGTCTGCACCATAGGAAATGAGCTCTGCAAGCCACACATCACCCTCACTCACCTGCTGTGCACCAGTACACATCTACAGCATTCCTGTGTAAACCATTAGATGCAGCAGCTGACTGAGTCAATGTCCATGCTACTGAGTCCGTGATCTCATTGAAACTTACAAAATTCTTACAGGGCGTGACAAGGTGGATGTAGATAGGATGTTTCCCCTGGCTGGTGAGTCTTGAACCAGGGGACATAGTCGCGGAATAAGGGGTAAACCATTTAGGACTGAGCTGAAAAGGAATTTCTTCACTCAGAGGGTGGTGAATCTTTGGAATTCTGTATCCAGAGAGCTGTGGAAATTCAATCATTGAGCATGTTCAGGACAGAAATCGATAGATATCTGGATACAAATGACATCAAGGGATATGGGGATAGCACGAGAAAGTGACATTGAGGCAGATGATGAGTCATGATCTCATTGAATGGCAGAGCAGACTCAATGGGCTGAATGGCGTACTCCTGCTCCTATGTTCTTATGCAAGCCACCGTCACACCAATAATAGGGCCATTGAAGTGAATAGATAGTGCAACAGGATTTTAATCTATCTGTATAGCTTCAGAAGAATAGTGGCAAATTTTAAAAGTAATTTATGCCTGCCAGATTTCACATTTATTTAATCATTCCATTCTCTATGAATGAGTTGATGTTGCTGTATCATGGCTGCAATGGGAGCAGCAACCAAACCAGGGAACCCCTGCAGACTGTCTTGGAAGGAGCTGGTAGATGTAGAGTAACCATGGTTTAAACAGTAGGTGGGAGAACAGGTAAAATAAGCATTGATCTGAAGTGCAATACTGCAGGTACAGGAGGAGGGTGATTGTTTGACCGTCAGGCTTCTCTTATTGCAGGTGTCATGTTGCTGTAGTGTGTTTGGGGGTTGCGGAGAATTGCAGAGGAGTTGCTCTGCGATAGAAAAACGATTAAAAGTGGCTCGGGTGAATTTCTTCAGCAGCTGTCAAAGTCGGTCAAAGTTGTTTTCTCTCATCTGTCACCATAAATATCATAAAAGGCAGTGGATGGCTCAATTCTGAACAGAGATTCCGCCACTGAGTGTAAAAGACTGACAGCATTCAGCAACTTATTTTGAAGCTGCAACAGCAATTCAAATGGCAAGAGACAAAAATAAAGACTTCTCTTGACAATACTTGTCAGTCCCTTTAAGAAAGATGACACAAAGGAGAGGCTTCAGACTTTTATGAGGGCAATTTGCCCTTGATTGATGCTATTAGTGAGGAAATCTTCATGCAGAGCCATCTGACAGCAATTTGATGTAATTTATATTGCTGTCTCCACTTTAGGACGCAGACACATGTACACAGCAAAAATCACTGTAGATGGCATTTGGGTGCAATGATATACAGGTGCTGAACAGGATAAAAGGATTGGTGATCAGTTTTCCTCTGGATTGCAGCCATTGTTGGGTGTTGTTGAAAGTAGGGCAGAGGAAGTTGCCCCATATGAATGAATATTACTTCTAATGAACAAAAGTGGGCAACTCTTTGATATGCATAGTACTTACGTACTGTCAAAACTCCCCGAAAGGCAATCAGGCACCATACAGTAGAATGACTTAATGAGAAATGTTTTCTGTTGCACCATACGAGAAGGAAGTGGCTCCAGAACATTACTTGATCTGGCAAGAAGTGCAGAGAAAAGTGATTAGCAGGTGACCTTTCATAAGTGGCCCAGGCTATGTTCTGCAAATAGCATAGTAAGTTTAAAGGAATATCTATGTTTAGTGTATTTGTATGAAATTCCTTCATCTGTTTTTTTACTGAAGGCATTAATCCATTCATGATTCAATTAGAAAGTGATCATAACTTAATTAGATTTATCATAGTTATGGAAAAGGACAAAGATAGACCACAACTAAAAATTCTCAATTGGAGAAAGGCCACTATTACTAAGCTGAGAGGTGATTTAGCAAAAGTGGACTTGAAACAGCTACTTGAAGGTAAATCAGTGGCAGAACAGTGGGTGACATTCAAAGAGGAGATAGTGCGTGTTCAGAACAAATATGTTCCCACAAAGAAAAAGAATAGGACTTCCAAGTCTAGAGCCCCTTAGATGTCAAGGAGAATACAGGATAGAATAATGCAAAAAACGGAAGCTTATGTCAGATACCAAGAACTCAATACTGCAGAAAGCCTAGAGGAGTATAAAAAGTGCAGGGTGAAATTAAAGAGGAAATTAGGGAAGCAAAGAGAGGGCATGAAAAAATCTTGGTAAGTGAAATCAAGGAAACCTCAAAGATGTTTTATAAATACATAAAGAGCAAGAGGATAAATAAGGAATGAGTAGGTCCATTACATACCAGAAAGGTAACCTATGTGTGCAGATGAAGGACATGGGCATGGTTCTTAATGAATTCTTTGAGGCTGTCTTCACTAAAGAGGGGAACAACACAGACATTTTAGTTAACGAGGAGGAGTGTGAAATATCGGGTGCGATAAACATAGTTAGAGAGGAAATATTAGGGGGTTAAGCATCTTTGAATGTCGATAAATCACCCAATTCAGATGAAATATATTGCAGGTTGTTACGAGAAGCAAGGAAGGAAATAGCAGAGGCTTTGACCGTCATTTTCCAATCCTCTCTGGCTACAGGTTTGGTGCCAGAGGAATGAAGGAATGCTAATGTTGTGCTCTTATTGAGAAAGGGAGAAAGGCCTAACCTCATGGTGGACAAATTATTGGGAAAAATTCTGAGGAAAAGTATTAATCATCAGTCAGAAAGGCACGGACAAATCAAGGACAGTCAGCATGGTTTTTTTTAAGGGAAGGCCATGTCTGATTAAAAACAAGAAATGCTGGAAATACTCAGCAGGCCTGGCAGCATCTGTGGAAAGAGAAGCAGAGTTAACGTTTCAGGTCTGTGAACTTTCATCAGAACACTGTCTGACTAACTTGACTCAATTTTTTGAGGAGGTGACAAGGAGGGCCAATGAGGGCAGAATATTTGATGTAGTCTACATGGACTTTAGCAAGGCTTTTGACAACATCCCACATGGCAGACTGGTCAGATAAGTAAAAGCCCATGAGATCCAAGGGAAAATGGCAAGTTGGATCCAAAATTGGCTCAGTGGCAGGAACCAAAGCTAATGGTCGATGAGTGTTTTTGTGACTGCAAGGTTGTTTCCAGTGAGGTTCTTCAGGGTTCAGGACTAGGTCCCTTACTTTTCATGACAGCTATCAATGATTTAGACTTAAGTGTAAACGGCATGTTTAAAAAGCTTGCAAATGACACAAAAATAGGTCATGTGCTTGACTGTGAGGAACAAAGCTGTAGACTGCAGCAATAGAATGGTCAGGTGGGAAAAGAAGTGGCAAATGAATTTCAATCCGGAGAAGTGTGAGCGTAACTAGGCAAGGGAATATACAATAAATGGTAGAATACTGAGATATGGAGGAACAGAAGGACCTTGGAGTGCATGTCCACGGATCCCTGAAGGTAAGTGGACAAGTGACTAAGGTGGTGAAGAAGGCATACAGGATACTTTCCTTTATTAGCTGAGATGTAGTATATAAGAGTGGGGAGGTTATGCTAGAACTATATAAAAAAGCAATACTTAGGCTACAGCTAGAGTACTGCATATGGTCCTGGCCATTACATTACAGGAAGGATGTGATTGCACTAGAGAGGGTACGGAGAAGATTTACGAGGATGTTGCCAGGACTGGAGAATGGAAATTTTGGATAAGCTTTTTTTTTTGGAACAGGGGAGGCTGAAGGAGGATTTAATTGAGGTTTATAAAATTTTGAGGGGCCAAGATAGAGTGGTTAGGAAGGACATACTTCCCTCAGCAGAGAGGTCAATAAACAGAGGGTATAGATTTCAAATAATTGACAGAAGGACACCAAGCAGCCACCCTCTGGTTCGTTAGGTGGCTTAAAGACAGCAGGACAGACGACTGGCACACGATTAAAGCATCGTGGCTGCTGCCAGTATAGTGGGCATTCACCAACATGATGCCGTGTGCATGGTCATACACCAGCTGCATGTTCAGGGAGTGAAATCCTTTGCGCTTCTGGTACATCTCCTCGTTGAGATGTGGCGCCTGCAGTGCCACGTTCGTACAGTCGATGGCTTCCTGCACCATTGCCAATGCTGCTGCCCTGACAAAGCCACATGCCTGCTCCTCCTGCTTCTCTCTTCTTAGAGAGAAGACAATAAAGTTTCCTCTCCTCAGTGACCTTCCTGATGCAGCGATGCACGACCAACGGAGATATATTGGCAATGTCTCTGGCTTCAGCCTGGAAGGATGCTGAGGCTTTGGAATTGAGGGCAACAGTGACCTTGATGGCCACGGTCAGTGCCATCCTCACCCTGCTCCGTGGCTGCAGCTCCAAGTTGGAGGAGTAGTACAATTCAATGGTCATCTCCTTAGTGAATCATAGCTACTTCAAACATTACTCTTGGCTGAGGTGCAGGTAGGAGAAGAGTTCTCTGAAGATTGAAAAAAATACTCCTTGATGAAAAATGGTTAATATGCTAATTGGAGCTTGTATCCCTAAACAATAAGCAATGAGTTAGCTCATCTAGTTATTTGGGGAAAACACCTCAAACAAATTATTTTGGAAAATCCTTTGATCTCTGTTTGTTTACTACCAGGATATATGTATCCTAATAGCTGTTACATAACCAAGCCCATGAAACTTGAGTTTTCCCTGCATCCATTCGTGTCTGAGTTTCGGCTGCTGCTCTGCACCTGCCTCATCACTTCTATTTCCACTTTTTTCTACTGTTTTTTAAATTTTTTTTCTCTTTACCTCTCCTGGATCTGTCTCTGCTATTGTCATGCCTCCTTTCATTTCTCCCTCCCTGATACTCTGGCTTCTCAAATCCAGAGGCCAGATTGGTTGATGGATACAGATTTAATAGGACCCTTTTAAAGGAATTGGATAAATAATTGAAGGAGAAAAAAATTGCATGGATATGGGGAAAGAACAGGAAAGTGCGACTAATTGGATTGCTGTTGAAAGACCAGCACAGATTTGATGCACCATGACATTTCTGCATCTACCTATCTATTCAACTGCATCCTCACCTCCATCCTTTGATATCTGGTCCCCATTAAAATCATTACTCCCTCTCTCACCCTGGCTATTCTCCATGGTACAGCCATCATCTCCACTCCCTTAAGTCCGAGAAAGGCAGATTTGGACGGATATGGTGGACAACTGGTTTAATCATTCACCATATCTGGCTGGACTACATAAAACACTATCAGATCCTGCTCTTGTCTGCTG
This sequence comes from Heterodontus francisci, assembly GCF_036365525.1. Classification (NCBI taxonomy): domain Eukaryota; kingdom Metazoa; phylum Chordata; class Chondrichthyes; order Heterodontiformes; family Heterodontidae; genus Heterodontus; species Heterodontus francisci. The sequence continues at coordinate 219,800,681 of NC_090371.1, forward strand.
AAATGGCTCACTGTTCCAGGATCATGCTGGAATGCAAAGATACCCCCAAGCTTCTTTTCTCTACTGCAAACACTCTTCTTGAAGTCCTCTCCCCAGTCTCCTCCACCCTCACACCCATCAGCAAGAGCGAGATGATGCTTGTGCGAAGCAAATGATGGAGTGGCATAAACCGACACGCAAGCTCTGAAGATTCACAACACATGGCGCATCTCTTAATCTCCTGAGCTTGCTGGCAAACCTGCACATTAATAATGGCTTGTTAATGATGCATGCCGTTTCGGCAAGATTTAGCTCTTGAATGACTATTTGCAGGTGCATTTTAATTCAGAAGACACTGTCCAGGAAGTTATGAAATTCGCACTACATGGGAAGAATATGCTTGAATTCCCAATGCTTTCCTGACAGGAAAACTAAATGCCAGGAGCCAATGTTAATAACATTAACTTTGACTAACGTTAACTAAAATGTACGCAATTTCAATGATTTTCTCTGTCTATGTTTGATCGAGGAAGATTAAAGCTCAGTGACATTCAAAACAACTATATCAGGCCTCTCCTGATGGTTCAGTAGTTTTGGCATAGCTCATGATGTGGTACTGAGCCTGAGAAGCCTCAGGCTCAATCTATGCTGTGTTAACATTGTTGTGTTATTGGCTCTTAACACAAACATACCAATCACTATAACAATGATTGGTAAACTAAACGAAGGGTTCTTTATTGAAGAATACAGGATTCGAAGAGAGCTCTTCAATACACGTGCTACCTGCTGACTAAAACTGGTCCAACGACTGTATCACATTTTAACTTGCATCACTTCCTGTGATGATGTATACCAAACTATTTACATTTTCAGTTGTACCTTAATCAGTATTAAAGCAATTAAACCAATATCACAACAAATATCATCTAGGTCAGATGTAAGGAGAGCGAGCAAAGCGACCAATGATAAAACAAGGTCTGAGAGTGAACATGCGGGAGACCAAGAGGAGGAGACCCAGGATAAAACAAGGCCTGAGAGTGGACCTGTGGGAAAGTGAGAGGAGCGACCCAGGATAAAACAAGGCCCGAGAGTGGACCTGTGGGAAAGTGAGAGGAGTGACCCAGGATAAAACAAGGCCCGAGAGTGGAACTGTGGGAAAGTGAGAGGAGCGACCCAGGATAAAACAAGGCCCGAGAGTGGACCTGTGGGACAGTGAGAGGAACGACCCAGGATAAAACAAGGCCTGAGAGTGGACCTGTGGGACAGTGAGAGGAGCGACCCAGGATAAAACAAGGCCAGAGAGTGGACCTGTGGGACAATGAGAGGAACAACCCAGGATAAAACAAGGCCCGAAAGTGGGCCTGTGAGAAAGTGAGACAAACGCAGAGTCAGGAGGAATTTTTAAAGTGTTGCAGGCCTGAATGTTCCTTGTCTTGGAATTGATAATGTGTCATAGACTTCTATGGTTAAAGCTCAGTCCAAAGTTGGTGGTGGAAGTCCTGGTTCAGTTTCTCAGATGGCGAGTTTTCAAGGTCACCTTGCAATCTCTCTGCCTTAGTAGTTTAAAGATGGTGCTGGCAGGGCTGATTAGCTGGATCAATCTCACAGTTTCTCTGGCTGGAATGGCTTCCCCCTTCTCTCTCCCAGAGCAGTTACTTTTTCTATGTAAAAACTTATCAGGTTTTGGTTTTAGGAAGGTGACTGAAGACACTCTCCCTTAGGGTGTTCATACAATGTCCCAGGATGTGAAGACTGTTTTTACATAATGGCGTCTGAATGTGGTCCATTTTGATAAATAGGTGTTATTTCACACCTATTATTTTGGCCTTGGCTTCAGAGTCAGTCTATTTGAAAAAGCTTTTGCTAGTATAATTTTTGATGATCGGAGTTGTTAGTATGGAATGGGCTGTTTTACATATCAGTGTGCCTCCTCAATTCCAGACATTAATAATGGTCCTATCTTCAACAGACAAGCATGTTTTTCGGCAGTGCAGGAGGGAATCACCTGACCTCTCCCTCCATGTTGTCAGGTAGCAAAGTGTCCATTTTCTTGTAGTTTAGTTCAATAGTTTACTTTTATTTCATAATTCCTCCAGTTCATTTGGTATTTCATCACTATTGCCTCCATGAGCGGGACAAACTAAACAGTTTGGATAGACATGGCAGGGCCGTGGTGTGCCATAATTGCAGCATGTGGCAATTTCTGGACAGCATTGCAATCCCAGACAATCACATCTGCAATATGTGTCTGCAGCTCGAAGAACTTCAGTTCAGAGTTGTTGGGCTGGAGTCTGAGCTGCAGACATTGCGGAGCATCAAGGAGGGGGAGAGTTACCTGGATACTTTGTTCAAGGAGGTAGTAACACCCCTTAGGTTAAGTACTACTTTAGAGATTGTCGATGGTCAAGGACAGCAGGGTGTGACTGTGAGCCAGGCAGGTATGGAGAACCAGGATGTAGTGATGGAGGAGCTTCAGATCTTTTCTTTGTCTAGCAGCTGTGAGGTGCTTGCTGCCTGTGTGGATGAGAGCAAGGACTTCAGATCAGATGGGCTAACTGACCATAGCAACATGGTGCAGGAGGCCATTCAAGTGGAGACAGTAAAAAGAAATGTGGTAGTCATAGGAGACAGTATAGTCAAGGAGATAGATACAGTTCGCTTTAGCCGCGACCAGGAGGTCTGAAGGTTGTGTTGCCTGCCCAGTGCCAAGGTTAAAACATTCTCTTGTAGGCAAGAACTTGGAGTAGGAGGGTGGATCCAGTTGTGGTCAGTGAACCAATAACATATGTAGAACTTGGAATGATGATGAACTGGGTTTTAAATTCATAAGCGGAACCTCAAGGGTAATAATCTCCAGATTGTTATCTGAACCACGCAACAATTGGCATAGGGTCATGCAGATTAGAGAATTAAACACATGGCTCAAAGAGTGGTGTGGGAAGAAGGGGTTTGGATTCATGGGGCATTGACACTAGTACTGGGGAACGAGGAAGATGTTCTGTTGGAACCAGCTCCAGCTAAAAGGGGCTAGAGCAGTGCCCTGGTGATTCGTTTAACCAGGGCTGAGGATAAGGATTTCAACTAAAAGAAGTGGGGAGGGCTCTGGTGAAGGGAGATTTAGAAATCTAAAGAGAAAAGTTGAGGCAATAGAGCACCGCAGCGATTCGGGTAAAGACAAGCAAAGTGGGACAGAAAGTGACAAAGAGCTTGATGCTAATAATGCATCTACGAATAAGGTCCATTCAAACAATAATAACAATCAAAAAAATCAAAGTATCTGGCCAGAATTTTACGTTCAGGTAGTGGCCCCGCGCACCGGCTAAAAGGTTTGGTGAGAGCCCGCCTCCACTGGGTCTCAAAGCCACGCAGCAATTATACACGGCCCAGCCCTTAATAGGTCGGGGTTTCCACCCCTCTGAGGCAAGAAGTCCCACCTCTAAGAGATGCCAGCCAATCAGAGGATCTGCATCTCCTCAGTCCCAGCAACGCCACTGGGAGTGGTGGCCACTACTCGGACTACAACCAGCGAGACGAGCCACCATGGATGCCAGCCTGGGAACAGGTAAGTGGGGATCGGGCCTCACCAAGGACAATCGACTGGGCCCCAGTGAGGGGGGTGAGTTTTGGACTGTTGGACAGGTGGGTAATTTTAGCAGAGGTGACCTGTGCTGCTGGGGTTGCCATTCATGGGGCACAGGAGGCCCCAACCCCTACTCCGCAAGGAGGCGGACAGATATTGTTGTGCGACCTCCTCAGGTGCTGAAGTGCCACCTCAGGCCTCAATTGACCAGGGGTAGGTAGGCCATTTGCCACATCCCCCGCTGCTGGTAAAATAGCAGCAGGGGCGGGTAAGTGACAGGAACATTGCCCACAAACCCCACCCCCCCCCCCACTACCTCCCACTTGATTTTATGCCACTCACCCCCGCCTCCCAGACTGCTCCCGTGGGCAGGAGGGGTTGTAAAATTCCAGCATCTTTATCTGATTGGACAAAGCATTTTTAATAAGATAGTTATACTAGCAGCACAAATAGAGATAAATGTGTTTGATCTAATCACCATTACAGGGGCATGGGCTGAATTTTCCCATTTGGGTCGTGATCCTGCTGGCGGGGTCATTCCTGGGTCATGAGCCCCATGCACAGATGGCAGAACTTCTGGAGGTAGCTTGTGGCCAGTTGACGGCAGGCCTGTGGGGGAGCCAAAAAATTCCTTTTGGCTGGAAGGTATTAGTTCTGGCAGCTCAATTGAGGGTGTCATGTTTAAAGGGCCGTCTGCAGCTTTCGTGCTAACTGCACAGACAGACGGCTGAAGAAGGGATGCAGCAGAAGGCAGCGTGTGGAGGAATGGAAGGAAAGTTGGCTCCATGGTTTAGTAACACCTCCCTGCAGGTGCTCCTGCAGGCAGTGAGGGCAAGGAGGCAGGCACTCTTCCTAGAGATAAGAGGAGGATGGCAGCCAGCCTCACGGAGAAGGCCTGACTGGAGGTGGCCGAAGAGGTTATCGGCCATAGGTTCATTACACGAACATGAGTACGCTGCTGGAAGCACCTCAATGACCTCATGAGGGCTGGCAAGGTGTGTGGCATATATGATGGCAAGGTGGCAGTCCTGCATGTATAATATGACAGTCATGACATGTGCTGCACCATGAAAGACCTATGCACAGGGACTCAACAAGGACCATTGTGTGCATGAGGGAACCTTCATACCAGAGCATAATGGTAAACTATTAGTACATGAGCCACTGCCAAGCATGGCTGAACGACAGCACCAGACTTCCCAGTGGCGCAATGATGGCCATTAAAAGTGACACAGCCTTATGAGCATGACAGGTGAAGGTGCGCTGTGTGAGACTCCTTGTGTCTTTGCAGGAGCCGAGAGCTCGCAATGCATGATAACAGAGGCCGATCAGTGGTGGTGTGCCCTTCATTGCACTGCGAACACTGATGGAGGAGAAGTCGCTGGAGATTGGCTGCATGGCAGCAAGCCAGTTGGAGGTGGACCAGTTTGTGCCGGGCCTCTCAAGGGCTTCACACCCAGAGGGCACCTGCCATGGGCATCTAATGCACCAGAGCAGCAATGCCAGAAGCGTGCCCCCACATCAGCTCCAGGTGCAGAGAGAACACAACATAGAGGCACTCGAAAGCAATCACATAAAAGTACCTAGTTGCACTAAGGGTCTAACGGGGTCTAATGGCATGGTATATTTGATTGTTGCTAATGAACACATGTTGTCAAGAAAACCTGCCATGCCAAAGAAGGATTTTTTAATTAATCGATTGGAAACCTACATTAAAATTTTAATGAAACAAAAAGAGCTGGAATCCTACAGCTAACTTAAAAAAAAAGATGGCCACTGCAATTTGCATTTGAACACCTTACACATTCCAAGGCATCAAAGAGGAGACGCATGTCTGATGAGTCTGTTCCCCAAACAATGCTTGCTCCATTGATTGAACTACCTGAGTTTACTTTCATTAGCAAGACATTCAAAACCATCTTGGTCCATTAACATTGAAAGAGCTAACCCTTCCAGGTGTAACCATTAATGTTCTGAGACCCGAGAGACTGAAATTCCTAAACTTGAATTTCATTGGAAGGTTCCAGAGAATACACTGAAGTAGTCATTTGACCATTGTCCACTGCTGTGACAGCTGGGAGTTTCCCTTCGAAAAGGGAGACAAGCCAGTGACTCAAATGGGTAGAAGCCAGAAGGGTTGTCTGTCTCTCTTTTTTCCCTCTCCAGAAGGCCTGGTGAGGCATGCAAAGCCTAGCTGCCAGTTTCTAGATCCAAGACAAAGACACCAGGGGAAGGAAGTCACCGACACTTCTACCTCCAAGAAAACCCTGAACCAGGTGGGTCAGCCACAAAGTGCCCTTCTACCAGCCAAAGACTTCAAGAACACAACTTCATCAGGAAGACAACGGAATCACCCAACTCCACAGACTGTGTATTAATTTCTATTTGTTCTGGACTCTAATCCAACCACAAATCTACTCCTCATCAATCTGTACTCAATTTCTGTGTGTGTGATTCTCGTATGTGTGTGGCGTAATTTTATTATTTTACTTAGATTGGGATTAGATTATTAAGTATAATAAACTCACCTCTTTCTTGGTTAAACTTAAGAAAACCAGTCCAATTGGTTCTTTTATGATCACAACAAAGGTAAAAGTGAAGTGGTAAGCACATCCACTGTTTAAAAAGGAATAAACCCTGTTACAGTCAAATAAGAGGAAGGACAAGAAAGAAGCTTGTGACCCCTCCTCACCTGATCGTAACAATGTGTTATGCCTTACTTCTCCCATGATCCTTATTTCCCCAGAGGGCCATGACCAAATGTTGGGGCACAGAGCTGCAGTACATGAAAGGGGTGTCAGTGACTGTAGGACGAGGATGGATGTTGCACTTGGGATGGGGTCCTCACATGGCCCATGACATTGGCATAGCATGATAGCACCGGCCACAAGGGCATCCACAGGGAGGCAGCTGTCAAGAGTCCAGGGGCGTCATGGGGAGTCTCCGCTGAATGTAGTGTGGATGAGGGAGTTGTAGGTTTCCCCTACACATGTCAATGACCGCAGTCAGCAGTGCCTCTGTGCCTGACCACTAGCCGCTGGTTCTAGCTCCGAGTCCCCCTCTTCCTCTTCATTTGAGGAGGTGGCGTGCTAATAAGAATCATCCAGCGCCCGTTCCGCTCATCTCTGCAGTGCTAGATTGTGCAGAGCGCAGCACACCACCACAATCCAGGAGACCCTTGAAGGGCCGTATTACAGGACTCCCCAGAATGGTCTCAGCATCCGAAACACATATTCAAAATCCCAATGGCCTGTTCAATGGTTGTCCTTGTCGTTAAATGGCTGCAGTTGTATGTCTTGTGCGCCTCGCTGGTGGGGTTCTAGTGTCAGGACTTGTGTTCAGTGGATAATTCTTGTCACCCAGGAGCCATCCACAAAGCCTCTTTGAATGGACAATTGGGGAACCTGGAACTATCTCTGTATGAAAGAGTCATAGCAGCTTCTCAAACAGCTCATGCACACTTGAAGTATCCTTTTGCAGTGGTCACATATAAGCTGCACATTGAAGGAATGGAACCCCTTCCTGTTGACAAAAGCACCTGGCTGCTTTGAGGGAACCTTCATGGCCATATCCGTGCAGTCTATCAACTACCATGGCAGCGAAGCCGATTGCCCTCTTGTTCTGACTGGAACCTTATGTACTCCCCTGCCCTCACAAACAATGCATCCATCAGCTGCTTGATGCAATGATGGGCCACAGATTGTGAGAGCCTGGCTATGTCCTCAGCTGTTCCCTGAAACGATCTTGTAGTGAAAAAGTTCAGCGCCATTTTCACCACCATGGGCAATGGATGACCACCACATCCCAGTGGTCTCAACTCCTCCTCCAGCATCCTACATAGGTCAGCGAGCAACTGTTTTGATAAATGCAGTCTGCGGAGACACTGGTGCTCCAACACGTCCATGAAGCTCGGTCGGTGCCTGTAAACCCTACCCGCTGGGTAGGGCCTTCTTTGAGCCTCCAACTGCCTTCCTGCCTCTCTGTGCCAGCCATGTGCAAGTGGCTGTGCACTGGTGCTCCTCTGCTTGCATTTGCCCCTCCATATGTGGCTGCTGAAGTTCCTCTCTCCCACTGTGCTCCTGACTGGAGGAGGCAACCCCTTAATACAGGACCATTTCCCTTTACAGCCTTTGGCACTCATGGGGTTTCAAAAAACCATCTTGAGTTGCCTTGGTTCAAAGCAGGGCTCCTGTGGAGAAACCTTGCTTCAGCAGCAGGCCTTCCACACAGCAAGCCTTTTAAACTACCCTCCCTTACAATGGAAGTCCTGAGCCATGCTGCTTGGAGACTCTGCACAAATAAATGCCTGTCAGTTTCAGGCAGCAATGACCTCCCACTGTGCTCTTGCCTTCTTTGAGCTGTGGAAAATCACTGTTAATGACCCCCTTAACAACCTAAATTGGATGTCTGCCGCTGGAAAGCGGGCCTCCATCCTCGCACCCAGGCTGCCCCTGGGAAAATCGTCCAGAGGCAGGAAGACATCAGAGAGCTGTCCAGATCTGGTCCCCTGCTTTTTTCCTGGAAACCCCGCCTCCAAACATGTCTCCATTTTGTGGGGAAATTCTTTCATGGTAACAAGATGATAAAAATTGGGAAATAAATATTCCAGGGTGCACAACATTTCAAAAAGACAGGTAGGATGACAAAGGAAGACAGTAAAGGATGACATAAGGTTGATAGTGAGAAAGGATCTTGTTTCAAAGGTCTGGAAGTAGAATCAGTATGGTTGTAGCTTAGGAATAACAAGGGCCAGTAACATGGGTGGGAGTAGTTTATAGGTCTCCTAAAAATAGTTATACCATTGGACAGAGGATTAAGCAAGAAATAATTTAGAGCTTGTAGTAAATGCAATGTAATAATTGTGGGGGCTTTAACCTTCATGTAGACTGGACAAATCAGATTGGTGAAGGTAATCTGGAAGATGAGTTTGTAGAATGCTTTCACAACAGTTTTGTGGAACAATACATTGTGGAACCAACTAGGGATAAAGCTATTTTAGATCTAGTATGTGCAATGAGGCAAATTTAATTAGTAATCTCACAGTATAAGATCCCCTGGGAAAAAGTAATCATAATACAATTGAATTCCATATTAAATTTGAGAGCAACATATTTCAAGTCCAAAACAAGCATCTCAAACTTAAACAAAGCCAATTATATAAGTGTGATGGGAGAGCTGGCTAAGGTTGATTGAACAAATAAACTAAAGCGTATTGTGGTAAATAAATAGTCAGAAACATTTAAAGAAATGATTCAAATGTTCAACAAAAATACATTCCACTGAAAAACTGAGCAAGAAGAATCCATCCATGGAATACTAGGAAGGTAAGGATAGTATTCGATTAAAAGAGCAGGCTTATCATTTTGCAAAGAATAATAACCTGAGGATTAGGGCAGTTTGAGAAACAAGCAAAGGATGATCCAAAAATTGATAAACAGGGAAATAGTGAATATGAGAGTAAACTAGCCAGGAATATAAAAATAGATTGTAAGAGATTTTGCAAGTATATCAAAGACAGGAGAGTATCTAAAGTAAACCTTGGTCCCTGAGAGGCAGAGACAGGAGAAATTATCATGGGGAATGAGGAAATGGCAGAGCCATTGAACCAATATTTTGTGCTGAATTTTACCCCAGGCTTTGGGACCTCAATGCCAGGCTGGAACACAGGTCCCAAGACTACACTTGTCAGCCGTTGGAGCGGCTCAGCGATTTTACCGCAGGTGGCCTCCTAGTTGGCCACAGTTGGGCTCACCATCTAATTAAGGATGGTGGGTGGGCTCCTGATGCAGCCAGCCCAATCAGAAGGATGGCAGCTTGGAAGCCTCAGCAGCACCCACCTCTCCTGGTGGTGCTGCTGAGGCAGGCAGGAGACCTCAGGGCTGTCTCAAGATGGCTAGCCATGTAAATATTAATATTTAGAAGGCTGAGGGTGGAAACCCCCACAGGATGGAGGGAAAACCCACCCAGATGGCCCATTTGGGCCACGAGGCAGCCCTCCCTACGTGCAGCCCGTTTTTTGGGCCATGGAGCCTCGGGCTCCAATAGCCCCTAGGCTACTGCAGGGAGGCCACCTCCATGAAGGTGGCAGCTTCCTCAAGCAGCAGGAAGGAGCACCGCCATTTGCAAAATGCTGGCAGCCACATAAAATTGCCCCATTTGGAACTTAATTATGTAAATTGGCTGCCCATCTTCATGGAGCAGGCAGCCGATCTGTCTCGCAGCCTGCTGCTGGGAATCTTCCCTGGTGGCAGAACAGTGATGGGGAGCCATCTGATGCAGCACCTCGTTATTTTACCTGGCCCGCACCACCCCTCACCCCCCGCAGCCTCCGTACCCACCACCCAGGAACGGGCACTATTCAGCCCTTTGTGTCAGTCTTCAGAGCAGAAGACACAAATTACATATCAGAAATAGAGTGTAACCAACGGACTAATAAGAGTGCGGAACTTAAGATGGCTAATATCTGCAGAGAAAAATTATGAGAGAAACTTAAGGGCTAGAAGCCAACAAACCCCCAGGACCTGATGGCCTACATCCATGGGTTCTAAAAGAGATAGCTGCAGGGATAGTGGATGAACTGGATATAATTTTCTAAAATTCCCTATATTCTAGAATGAGCCCAGTCAATTGAAAGATAGCACATGTAATGCTGCTATTCAAGAAGGAAGCAAGAGAGAAAACAGGGAACTACAGGCCCATTAGCCTGCCATCAGTCATCAGGGAAATGCTGGTAACTATTTTTGAGGAAGTCCTAACTTTGCACTTCATAAAATTATAGTACGTTCAGTCAGAGTCAACATGGTTTTATGAAAAAGAAATCACGTTTGACCAATTTACTCGAATTTTTTTGAGGATTTACTAGAACCATAGAACTATAGACAAATTATGGCACAGAAGGAGGCCATTCAGCCCATCATGTCTGCGCCAGCCAAAAAAACTAGCCACCCAATCTAATCCCACCTTCCAGCACCTGGTCCGCAGCCTTGCAGGTTCTTGCACTTCAGGTGCATGTCTAGGTACCTTTTAAATGAGTTGATGGTTTCTGCCTCACTAGGTCAATAAAGGGGAGCCAGTAGATGTAGTATACTTGGATTTCCCAAAGGCATTCGATAAGGTGCCACACAAAAGGTTGGTGTGCAAGATAAGGGCTCATGGAGTTGCAGGAAATGGATGGAGGATTGGTTAATGGGCAGGAAGCAGAGACTAAGGATAAAGAGGGAATTTTCAAGTTGGCAGGCTGAAACTAGTGGACTGCCGCAAGGATCAGTGCTATTTGCAATCTATATTCAGATATTTGGACAAAGAGACCAAGAGTAATATATTCAAGTTGGCTATGATAATCCATTATGTTAGAGTTGAGAAGAAAAAGGGTATTCTATAGGCCTCCAAATAGTGAGAGAAAGAGATAGAGGGGCAAATCTGCAGAGAGTTCACAGACATGTACAAGAACTACAGAGTTGTTATATTGGGGGACTTTAATTAACCTAATATTGATTGGGATAATGTTAGAGTGAAGGGTAAGTAGGGGGCGAAATTTCTGAAATGTGTTCAGGAGAACTTCCTTCATCAGTATGTTCTCAACTAGAAAGGAGGCATTGCTGGATCTGGTGCTGGGGAATGAGGTGGGCCAAGTGGACCAAGTGTCTGTCAGGGATCACTTGTGTAAGAGTGATCATTATATCTTAAGGTTTAGACTAGTAACGCAAGTAAAGCAAGAACAAAATAAGGTAGAATGTCTAGATTGGAAGAGGGCTAATTTCAACATGATGAGAAGGGATCTAGCCAGGGTAAAATGGAATCAAAGACTGACAGAAAAAAGCTGTATCGGAAGAATGGGTTATCTTTAAGGAAGACATGCTTCAGGTATATGCTAGGTACATTCCAACAAGGGTGAAAGGTAGGGGAAACAAAAACAGGGCTCCTTGGATGATGAGGGAGATAGAGGTTATGATGAAACAAAAAAAAAAGTGTATGATGCATGTCAGGTGAATTCTTCAAGTGAGAACCAGGCCATATGCAATAAATTGAGAGGGAATGTGAAAAGGAAAATAAGACTGGCAAAGAGAGAATATGAGAATAGAATGGAGGTCAACATAAAATGGAACCCAAATTCTTCTACTGGCATGTAAATAGTAAATGGATAGTAAGAACTCAATGGGGCCTATCAGGGACAAAGAGGGTAATATATGCTTTGAGGCACAGGGCAAGGTTAAAATACTTAATGAGTACTTTGTATCACTGTTTACTAAGGATGAGGAATCTGACAAGTATCGATAGAAGTGAATAGAGTGGAGGCAACGGAGAGGGTAAGAATTGAGAGACAAGAGGAACTGGAAAGGCTGGCTATGCTTAGGGTAGATAAGTCACCTGGTCTGGATGGTTTGCATCCCAGGTTGCTAAAGGAAGTGGGTGTGGAGATAGCGGAAGGTCTTGCCATAATCTTCAAATCTTCCCTAGATACAGGGGAGGTGCCAGAGGATTGAAGAGTGGCAAATGTGACACCCTTTTTCAAGAAAGGGTGTAAGGACTGTCCTAGCAACTACAGGCCGATAGGTATAACATCAATGGTGGGTAAGGTTTTATAAACAATAAACAGGGAAAACAATCAACAGACACTTGGAAAGGTTTGAGTTAATTAAGGATAACCAGCATGGATTTGTAAATGCTTAACAAATCTAACTGAATTTTTTGATGAAGTGTTAGAGAAGGTTGATGAAGGGAATGCGGTGGATGTTGTCTATCTGGATTTTAAGAAAGCATTTGATAAAGTACCACATAAAAGGTTGGTTAACAAAATTAAGGGTCATGGAATAAGAAGGTCAGTGTCCAATTGGACAAAAAAAAATTGGCTCAAGGACAGAAAACAGCGAGTTGTGGTAAATGGCTGTTTTTCAGACTGGAGGATGGCAGACAGTGGTGTTCCCCAAGGGTCAGTTCTAGGACCACTGTTTTTTTTAGATATATATAAATGACTTGGATCTCGGAATACAGAGTAGAATTTCAAAATTTGTCGATAACACCAAATTTGAAGGTGGGACAAATAGTGAAGATGATATGAATCACCTGCAACAGGACATAGATAGGCTAGCAGAATGGACAGAGAGATGGCAGATGAAATTTAATACTGACAGGTGTGAGGTGATGCATTTTCTCAGAAGGAATAGGGAGAGGCAATATATACTTCATGCATAGTTCTAAAGAGTGTGTAGGAACCAAGGGACCTGGGGGTACATGTGTATCGATCTATGAAGGTGGCAGGACATATTGAGAGTGGTTAGCAAAGCAGATGGGATCTTGGGCTTCATAAACAAAGATATTGAGTACAAAAGCAGGGAAGTTATGCTGAACCTTCATAAAGCGCTGGTTAGGCCCCAACTAGAGTATTGTGCTCAGTTCTGGTCACCACACTTTAGGAAGGACATGAGGGTCCTTGAGAGGATTCAGAGGAGATTTGCCAGAATGGTTCCAGAGTTGAAGGATTTTAGTTCCAAGCTGGAAATGCTGGGTTTATTCTCCTGAGAGCAAAGGAGATTTGGGAAAATTGAATAGAGGAATACAAGTTTATGACAGTCATAGATAGGTTAGACAAAGAAGAACTGTTCCCATTAACTAATGATACAAGGACTAGGGGATGCAGGTTGAAGGTTTTGGGCAAAAGATGCAGGGGAAATGTGAGGCAGAACATTTTAATGCAGTGAGTAGTAATGATCTAGAACTCGCTTTGGAGACAGTCAATGATTTTAAAAGGAAATTGAATAGCCACTTGAAGGAAATAGACTTACAGGGCCATGGGGATTGAGTGGGGAAATGGGACTGACTGGATTACTCTATGGAGAGCTGGCATTGACTCAATGAGTCGAATGGCCTCCTTCAGTGCCGTAAATGACTCAATGATATAAATTTAGGTGGAAATGTAAGCTGTGAGGAGGACACAAAGGCTGAAAGAGATATAAACAGGTTAAGTGAGTGGGCAACAAAGTGGCAGATAGAATATAATGTGGGAAAGTGAGAGGTTAGTCACTTTGGAAATAAGAATAGAAAAACAGAATATTTTTCAAAAGGCTTTCAAATGTTGATTTCAGGCAGACTTGGCTGTACTCATACAAGGAACACAGAAAGTTAGCAGGCATATACAGCTAGCAATTTGGAAGGAAAATGTTGTGTTGGCCTTTATTGCAAGGGGATTGGAGTACAAGAATAAGGAAGTTTGGCTACAATTTTATAGGGCATTGATGAGACCACAGCTGGAGCATTCTGCACAGTTTTGGTCACCATACTAAGGAAGGATACACTTGCATTGGAAGCAGTACAGTGAAGGTTCACTAGATTAGCTCCTGGAATGAGAGGGTTGTACTATGATAAGAGGCTGAGTAAATTGGGCCAATACTCTCTGGGGTTAAGAAGGTGATCTCATTGAAACATAAAAGATTCTGAATGGGTTTGACAGGGTAGACACTGAGAGGTTTTTGCCCCTGGCTGGGCAATCTAGTGCATGAGGGGTCAATGATTTAGTATTGAGCTGAGGTAAAGCACTTCACTCAAAGGGTTGTGAATCTTTGGAATTCTCCACCTGAGAGGGTTGTAGATGCTCCATCTTATTTGAGGGCGGAAAAGTGGAGTTGAGGCAGAAGATCAGCTATGATCCTACTGAATGGCAGAACAGGTCAAGAGCCATATGGTCTACATCCTGCTCCTATTTCTTATCATCTCACAATCCCCACCTGGAAAACATGTTTGCATGAATATTGGATGAAGACATTATTGCACAGGGGGCGATGCCCTCTACATTTGAATAATCTGTTCATTGTCCCGATTCAAACACAAAAAAAAATCATCACTCGAGTTGCTACAACATGTGATCCATACCACAGCATCACTCATCATCTTCAGGTGAGCTGACAGGAAGGTGGAAAAATCACTCATGGAATGATTATTGTTATGAAATAGTATTCAGCATGAATTAATTTATTTGGTCAGGGTTTTGGATCGTGAGGTCTCTCTTTTCAGCCAATATAAAGAACAAAGAACAGTACAGCACAGGAACAGGCCATTCGGCCCTCCAAGCTTGCGCCGATCTTGATGCCTGCTGAAACTAACACCTTCTGCACTTCCGGGGCCCATATCCCTCTATTCCCTTCCTATTCATGTATTTGTCAAGATGTCTCTTAAACGTCGCTATCGTATCTGCTTCCACCACCTCCCCTGGCAGCAAGTTCCAGGCACTCACCACCCTCTGTGTAAAAAAACTTGCCTCGCACATCCCCTCTAAACTTTGCCCCTCGCACCTTAAACCTATGTCCCCTAGTAACTGACTCTTCCACCCTGGGAAAAAGCTTCTGACTATCCACTCTGTCCATGCCGCTCATAACTTTGTAAACCTCTATCATGTCGCCCCTCCACCTCCGTCGTTCCAGTGAAAACAATCCGAGTTTTTCCAACCTCTCCTCATAGCTAATGCCCTCCAGACCAGGCAACATCCTGGTAAACCTCCTCTGTACCCTCTCCAAAGCCTCCACGTCCTTCTGGTAGTGTGGCGACCAGAATTGCACGCAATATTCTAAGTGTGGCCTAACTAAGGTTCTGTACAGCTGCAACATGACTTGCCAATTTTTATACTCTATGCCCCGACCGATGAAGGCAAGCATGCCGTATGCCTTCTTGACTACCTTATCCACCTGCGTTGCCACTTTCAGTGACCTGTGGACCTGTACGCCCAGATCTCTCTGCCTGTCAATACTCCTAAGGGTTCTGCCATTTACTGTATACCTCCCACCTGCATTAGACCTTCCAAAATGCATTACCTCACATTTGTCCGGATTAAACTCCATCTGCCATTTCTCTGCCCAAGTCTCCAACCGATCTATATCCTGCTGTATCCTCTGACAATACTCATCATTATCCGCAACTCCACCAACCTTTGTGTCGTCTGCAAACTTACTAATCAGACCAGCTACATTTTCCTCCAAATCATTTATATATACTACAAACAGCAAAGGTCCCAGCACTGATCCCTGCGGAACACCACTAGTCACATCCCTCCATTCAGAAAAACACCCATCCACTGTTACCCTCTGTCTTCTGTGACTGAGCCAGTTCTGTATCCATCTTGCCAGCTCACCTCTGATCCCGTGTGACTTCACCTTTTGCACCAGTCTGCCATGCAGGACCTTGTCAAATGCTTTACTAAAGTCCATATAGACAACATCCACTGCCCTTCCCTCATCAAACATCTTCGTCACTTCCTCAAAAAACTCAATCAAATTAGTAAGACATAACCTCCCCTTCACAAAACCATGCTGTCTCTCGCTAATAGGTTTGTTTGTTTCCAAATGAGAGTAAATCCTGTCCCGAAGAATCCTCTCTAATAATTTCCCTACCACTGATGTAAGGCTCACCGGCCTATAATTTCCTGGATTATCCTTACCACCCTTCTTAAACAAAGGAACAACATTGGCTATTCTCCAGTCCTCTGGGACCTCACCTGTAGCCAATGAGGCTGCAAAGATTTCTGTCAAGGCCCCAGCAATTTCTTCCCTTGCCTCCCTCAGTATTCTAGGGTAGATCCCATCAGGCCCTGGGGACTTATCTACCTTAATGCTTTGCAAGACACCCAACACCTCCTCCTTTTTGATAATGAGATGACTGAGACTATCTGCACTCCCTTCCCTAGGCTCATCATCCACCAAGTCCTTCCCTTTGGTGAATACTGATGCAAAGTACTCATTTAGCACCTCACCCATTTCCTCTGGCTCCACGCATAGATTCCCTTCTCTGTCCTTGAGTGGGCCAACCCTTTCCCTAGTTACCCTCTTGCTCTTTATATATGTATAAAAAGCCTTGGGATTTTCCTTAATCCTGTTTGCCAATGACTTTTTATGACCCCTTTTAGCCCTCCTAACTCCTTGCTTAAGTTCCTTCCTCCTGTCTTTATATTCCTCAAGTGCTTCATCTGTTCCTAGCCTTCCAGCCCTTACAAATGCTTCCTTTTTCTTTTTGACTAGGCTCACAATATCCCGTGTTATCCAAGCTTCCCGAAACTTGCCAAACTTGTCTTTCTTCCTCACAGGAACATGCTGGTCCTGGATTCTAATCAGCTGATGTTTGAAAGACTCCCACATGTCAGATGTTGATTTACCCTCAAACAGCCGCCCCCAATCTAAATTCTTCAGTTCCTGCCTAATATTGTCATAATTAGCCTTCCCCCAATTTAGCACCTTCACCCGAGGACTACTCTTATCCTTATCCACAAGTACCTTAAAACTTATGGAATTATGGTCACTGCTCCCGAAATTCTCCCCCACTGAAACTTCAACCAATATGTAATTCCAATGTGTAATTCTTTAATTAGGGACCATGGAACTTCAGATCGGTGGGAAGTTACACCAGCTAAAGAGAACTCAGCCACAGTTTAATAGCTTAAGGAGCAGGAAATTATTCTCTTCACTCGCAGAAAATTGTCAAATGGTAATTTGGATGCGCTGATGGGAAAGTTGTGAAGTAACACATGAAAGCAAACAGGCAGTAGGCCTGAACTGGATACTACACGGTCAGCTAAATGATGCCAAATGAAGGACTTGACTGAATGCTTAAGAAAGGATTAAGGATATAAAGAAGACTAGAAAGGAAGAACTAACTTTCAACCAGATATTGGGGAGGACTACAAAAGTAAAAGTTTTGAGAAAATTGCAAAAATATGCCGTGGTCCAGTATTATTAACCTTGAGAGTCTGGTGTAGATGGTGGAAGCCAATTTGGAGTGAGCTGCCACTGAATCTATTTGTTCTCAGGTCAATCTTTGCAATTAGTGCAGGAATCAAAGGCTGATTAAGATCAGAAATATCAATGTCAGTGAAATTGCTACCACAGATATGAGTGAGAGGACTTCAACTGTTCAGCATTTGTTTTCATTTGTTCATGGGATGTGAGTGTTGCTGGCAAGGCTAGTGTTTCTTGCCCATTCCTAATTGCCCTTGAGAAGGTTATGGTGAGCCACCTTCTTGAACCGCTGCAGTCCATGTGATGTAGTTACATCCAGTGTGCTGTTAGGGAGGGAGTTCCAGGATTTTGACCCAACCACAGTGAAGGAGCAGCGATATAATTCCAAGTCAGGATGGTGTGTGACTTGGAGGAGAACTTGCATGTGGTGGTATTCCCATGTGCCTGCTGCTCTTGTTTTTCTCACTGATAGAGATCATGTATTTGGAAAGTGGTGTTGAAGGAGCCTTGGTGAGTTGCTGCAGTGCATCTTGTAGATGGTACACACTGCTGCCACTGTGCACTAGTGGTGGAGGGAGTGAATGTTGAAGGTGGTCGATGGACTACGGATCCAGCAGGCTGCTTTGTCCTGGATGTTGTCAAACTTCTTGAGTGTTGTTGCAGCTACGTTCATTCAGGCAAGTGGAGAGTATTCCATCACACTCCTAACTAGTATCTGGTAGATGATGAAAAAGAGGTTAGGAGAATCAGGAGGTGAGATACTCACTGAAGAATTCCTAGCCTCTGACCTGCTGTTGTAGCCAGAGTATTTATATAGCTGATCCATTTAAGTTTCTGGTCAATTGTGACCCCCAGGATGTTAAGAACATAAGAGCATAAGAATTAGGAGCAGAACTAGGCCATTTGGCCCCTCAAGCCTACTCTGCCATTCAATAAGATCATGGCTGATCTGATTGTGGCCTCAATTCCACTTTCCTGCCTGCCCCGCACAACCCTTGACTCCCTTGTAGATCACAAATCTGTCTAGCTCAGCCTTGAATATATTTATGTTGATGGTGGGGGATTCAGCAATTCACTTTGCTTTTGTATTTGATTCTCTCTTGTTGGAGATGGTCATTGTCTGGCACTTGTGTGGCATAAATATTACTTGCTGCTTATCAACTCAAGTCTGAATGTTGTGCAGGTGTGGCTGCATGCAGGAACAGACTGCTTCATTATCTAAGGAGTTGTGAATGGAACTGAACACTGCAATCATCAGCAAATATCCCCACTTCTGACTTTATGATTGAAGGAAGATCATTCATGAAGCAGCTGAAGATGGTTGGGCCGAGGAAACTGTTTGGAGGAACTTCTGCAGCGATGTCCTGGAGCTAAGATGATTGGTCTCCAACAACCACAACTATCTTCCTTTGGGCTAGGTATGGCTCCAGCCAGTGGAGTTTTCTCCCGATTCCCATTGGCTTCAATTTTTCTGGGGATCCCAGATGCCAGACTCGATCAAATGCTGCCTTGATGTCAAGGGCAGTCACTCTTACCTCACTTCTGGAATTCAGCTCTTTTGTTCATATTTGGACCAAGGCTGCAATGAGGTCTGGAGCTGAGTGGTCCTGGTGGAACCCAAACTGAGCATTGGTGAGCAAGTTATTGGTGACTAAGTGTTTCTTGACAGCACTGTCAAAAACACCTTCTGGTACTTTGCTGATGATTAAGAGTTGACTGATGGGGTGGTAATTGGCCAGATTGGATTTAGATTAGATTAGATTAGAGATACAGCACTGAAACAGGCCCTTCGGCCTACCGAGTCTGTGCCGAACATCAACCACCCATTTATACTAATCCTACATTCCCAACAAACATCCCCAACTGTCCCTATATTTCCCTACCACCTACCTATACTGGTGACAATTTATAATGGTCAATTTACCTATCAACCTGCAAGTCTTTTGGCTTGTGGGAGGAAACCGGAGCACCCGGAGAAAACCCACGCAGACACAGGGAGAACTTGCAAACTCCACACAGGCAGTACCCGGAATCGAACCCGGGTCCCTGCAGCTGTGAGGCTGCGGTGCTAACCACTGCGCCACTGTGCCACCCCTGCTTTTCGTGGATGGGATATACCTGGGCAATTTTCTACTTTGCCGGGTAGATGCCAGACATGTAGTTGTACTGAAACAGCTTGGCTGGAGGTGCAGATAGGTCTGGAGCACAAGTATTCAGCACAATGGCTGGGATGTTAACAGGGCCCATAACTTTGCTGTATCTAGTGCACTCAGCTGTTTCCTGATATCATGTGGAGTGATTCAAATTAGCTGAAGATTGGCATCTGTGATGGTGATATCAAGAAACGACTGAAGGCACTGGATACTGCAAAGGCTATGGGCCCTGACAATATTCCAGCAATAGTACTGAAGACCTGTGCTCCAGAACTTGCTGTGCCCCTAGCCAAACTGTTCCAGTACAGCTACAACACTGGCAACTACCCTGCAATGTGGAAAATTGCCCAGGTATGTCCCGTACACAAAAAGCAGGACAAGTCCAACCCGACCAATTACTGCCCCATCAGCCAACTCTCAATCATCAGCAAAGTGATGGAAGGTGTCATCAACAGTGCCATCAAGCGGCACTTGCTTAGCAATAACCTGCTCAGTGACGCTCAGTTTGGGTTCCGTCAGGGCCACTCAGCTCCTGACCTCATTACAGTCTTGGTTCAAACATGGACAAAAGAGCTGAACTCAAGAGGTGAGGTGAGAGTGATTGCCCTTGACATCAAGGCAGCATTTGACTGAGTATGACATCAAGGAGCCCTAGCAAAACTGAAGTCAATGGGAATCGGGGGAAAACCCTCCGCTGGCTGGAGTCATACCTAGCGCAAATGAAGATGGTTGTGGTTGTTGGAGGTCAATCATCTGAGCTCCAGGACATCACTGCAGGAGTTCCTCCAAACAGTTTCCTAGGCCCAACCATCTTCAGCTGCTACATCAATGACCTTCCTTCAATCATAAGGTCAGAAGTGGGGATGTTCGCTGATGATTGCACAATGTTCAGCACAATTCGTGACTCCTCAGATACTGAAGCAGTCCATGTAGAAATGCAGCAAGTCCTGGACAATATCCAGGCTTGGGTTGATAAGTGGCAAGTAACATTCGCGCCACACAAGTGCCAGGCAATGACCATCTCCAACAAGAGAGAATCTAACCATCTCCCCTTGACATTCAATGGCATTACCATCGCTGAATCCCCCGCTATCAACATCCTAGGGGCTACCATTGACCAGAAACTGAACTGGAGTAGCCATATAAATACCGTGGCTACAAGAGCAGGTCAGAGGCTAGGAATCCTGAGGCAAGTAACTCACCTCCTGACTCCCCAAAGCCTGTCCACCATCTACAAGGCACAAGTCAGGAGTGTGATGGAATACTCTCAACTTGCCTGGTGGGTGCAGCTCCAACAACACTTAAGAAGCTTGACACCATCCAGGACAAAGCAGCCTGCTTGAAAGGCACCCCATCTACAAACATTCATTCCCTGCATCACCGATGCACAGTGGCAGCAGTGTGTACCATCTACAAGATGCACTGCAGCAATGCACCAAGACTCCTTAGGCAGCACCTTCCAAACCTGCGACCTCTACCACCTAGAAGGACAAGGGCAGCAAATGCATGGGAACACCACCACTTGCTAGTTCTCCTCCAAGTCACACACCATCCTGACTTGGAACTATATCGCCGTTCCTTCACTGTCGCTGGGTCAAAATCCTGGAACTCCCTTCCTAACAGCACTGTGGGTATACCTACCCCAAATGGACTGCAGCGGTTCAAGAAGGCAGCTCACCACCAACTTCTCAAGGGCAATTAGGAATTGGCAATAAATGCTGGCCTGGCCAGCGAAGCCCAAATCCCATGAATGAATAAAAAAAAATGGTGGAGACCTCAGAAGGAGATCAAGATGGATCATCCACTCAATACTTCTGGCTGAAGAAGCAGAAAAAATCTTCATTCAACCTTGTCTTTTGCACTGATGTGCTGGGCTCCACCATCATTGAGGATGGGGATGCTCATGGAGCCTCTTCCTTCCATTAGTTGTTTACTTGTCCACCACCATTCACAACTGGATGTGGCAGGACTGCAGAGATTTGAGCTGATCCATTGTTTGTGGGATCTCTTAGCACTATCACATGCTGCTTCTGCTGTTTAGTCCAGAGTCATAACTTCACCGTGTTGGCACCTCATTTTTTGGGGTATGCCTGGTGTTGCTCCTGGCAAGATGACTACAATAGAATGAGGAATATGCTGGGCCCTGAGGTTACAGACTGTGGTGGAATACAATTCTGACACTGCTCATGGCCCACACCATGCCTTGTTTTGAGCTGCTTGATCTGTTCTGTCACATATAGCAACACAACACGATGGAGGATGTCCTCAGTGTGAAGAGGGGACTACGTCTCCACAGGGACTGTACTGTGGTCATTCCTACCAATACTGTCATGGATAGATGCATCTACAACAAATTGGTGAGGACGAGGTCAAGTAGGCTTTTCTCTCATATTGGCTTTCTCACCACTTGCCATAGGCCCAGTTTGACAGCTATGTCCTTCAGAACCCAACCAGCTCAGTCAGTAATGATGCTACCAAGCCACTCTTGGTGATAGACATTGAAGCCCCCACCCAGAGTACATTCTGTGCCCTTGCTACCATCAATGTTTCTTCCAAGTGGTGTTCAACATAGAGGAGCACTGATTCAACAGTTGAAGGAGGGCAGTAGGTGGTAATCAGGAGGAGGAACCTATCAGCAGCCCAGCTTTATTTTTATGGATGACATGCTTTGGAACCAGAAAATAGCCCTGGTATAACTCTTAAACCCATTCACTATCAAATGGTGGGTTCTAATCCACACATCCCCACAGTCATGGCTGAGATCGGTAACTTATTGAGAGAAACTTCAAAGCATTTACCCTATATTACAGCAGTGACTACACTTCAAAAGTATTTCCTCGGCTGTAATGCTCTTTGGAGCATCCTGAGGTTGTCAAAGGCACTATGAAAATGCAAGTTTTTCTTTCTTTCCATGTCCAATTATTCATTAGTTTCAACTTTTATGCAGAAGGTGCACTCACTTTGCTCCCTTCTTTCCATGTGTGAAGTATGATGCTTGCTTTCTGTTTCATATTTCCAACAATGCACTGGCCAATCAGAACAGTTGTTAAGATGCCAAAACTGTCAAGGTTATTGTCAGGAAACATGGGAAATATTAATTTCATCATCTGGAAACTTACATTAGACTTTTAATGGAAAAGTAACCCTCCAGTAACTTTTTAAAAAGCTAGCAGCCAAGATGGCCACTGCCATTTACATCTAAAATACCAGGAGATTGAACTGGAGCCAAAATGTCTAACAAGAAGTCCAGCCAGAACAATGCTTTGGCTGATTGAGTAGATTAGCCAGATCCCCCTCGTTAGCGGGACATTCCAAACCATCTCGAGGCATTCTTAAGTAGGAACGTCTCTCCAGGGGGTAAACATTGCCACCCTCACCTAAGAGAAGATTTGTTTTTTAGACTTTAGACCTCATTAAAAACAAAGGGGAATGAGGGAACCATGTGATCGTCTGTTTATCTCTGAAGAAACTGGAAGTTTTGTCACGCAGACAAGCAATAACTAGAGTCCATAATCAAAGATTTTCTGGCACAGCACTTAGAGAACAGTGGTAGAATTGGGCAGAGTCAGCATGGATTTACAAAAGGGAAATCATGCTCGACAAATCCACTAGAATTCTTTGAGGATCTAACTAGTAGAGTTGATGAGGGGGAACCAGTGAATGTGGTTTGTTTGGACTTTCAGAAGGCTTTCAACAAAGTCCCACATAAGATATTAGCGTGTAAAATTAAAGCACATGGGATTGGGGGTAGTGTATTGTGATGGATAGAAAATTGGTTGGCAGACAGGAAACAAAGGGTAGGGATAAATTTTCCGAATGGCAGGCAGTGACTAGTGGGGTACCACAGGGATCGGTGCTCGGACCCCAGCTATTCACAATATATATTAATGATTTAGATGAGGGAACCAAATGTAATATTTCCAAATTTGCAAATGACACAAAACTGGGTGGGAGGGTGAGTTATGAGGAGGATGTAGAGAGGCTTCAGGGTGATTTGGACAAGTTGAGTGAGTGGATTAATGCATGGCAGATGCAGTATAATGTGGATCTCATAGAAACCTATAAGATTCGAACAGGACTTGACAGGGTAGATGCAGGAAGGATGTTCCCAATGGTGGGGGAGTCCAGAACCGGGGGTCATAGTCTAAGGATATGGGGTAAACCTTTCAGGACTGAGATGAGGAGAAATTCCTTCATCCAGAGAGTGGTGAGCCTGTGGAATTCGTTACCACAGAAAGCAGTTGAGGCCAAAACATTGTATGTTTTCAAGAAGGATTTAGATACAGCTCTTGGGTCTAAAGGGATCAATGGGTATGGGACGAAAGCGGGTTTGTATTATCTCAGTTGTTATTTATTCTGCTGAGACAAAAACAGCCTTCAAATGAAAACAAGAGTTGGATGATCAGCCATGATCATAATGAATGGCGGAGCAGACTCGAAGGGCTGAATGGCCTACTCCTGCTCCTATTTTCTATGTTTCTCTGTTTCTAATTGAGTGTACAGCAGCAAAGAAGGCTGCTGCTCCCCTGTCTCTATCTCTCTCTCTCTCTCTCTCTCTCTCTCCCCCCAGAAAACATCAAGGAAAAAAACCATCTGCGACTGGGGAACCCTCCCAGTCTACAGACCGCGACAGCCGGCAACTAGAAGAGAATCAACTACCAATTCTACCTTCAGGAAAATTCTGAGCAAAGCAAGCCAGCCGAAGTGCAGTTTGACCAAACAAGAACTTTAAGAACCGAGGACTACGGAATCACCCACTTTACAGACTGTATTTAAGGTTCATTTATTCTGGACTTTAATCCAATCACCAAATCTATTTTCCCTCCTGTAATCTACTTGTGTGTGTGTGATTCTCATGTGAATGTGTGCGTGAATGTGTTAAGTATAATAAACTTACCTCTTTCTTGTTTAAACTCAAGAAAACCTGTGTGATTGGTTCTTTTGCAATCACAGTAAAGGAAAAAGGTAAAACACTCACAGAGGTGGTAAGTACAACCACTGTTTAAAAGGAATAAACCCTGTTTCGGTCAAATAAGAAGAAGGGGCAAGAGGGGAGCCTGAGACCCCATCCTCACCTGGCAGTAACATTATTTATATGGAAAACATAACTGAGAAGGTTTACTGACCAAGCCACATTATCATCGCCAACATGACAGTGAGTCATTCTTCTGTTTGAAAATTGCTTGCGTGACATGCCAATTAGAACATAATTTAGGAAAGCACAAAGCATTATGTATTACTTTTTGGCATTGTGCCCACAAAAATGATCGACTGGTGCATTATGTTTCTGGCTGAAATTATAACAGCATTTAGTTTACAATAAGCTCACTTTGTTAGTCACCCACCCTAACTAGTGGATATTGTGTTTCATTGGCATATGGCCTCCTTCAGTCAATACTCATTGAAAGTTTGTACTCAAGATAGATTTCTTTCCCATATTGAAAGGTTTGTATTATATCAGTTGTTATTTATTCTGCTGAGACAAAAACAGCCTTCAAATGAAAACAAGGGGCTAAGAAGAGGCTATAGAAAATCTCATTAGAGATCAGGAAAATGCTGCTGCTATTAATGCTTTTGGCATCCACCCACTTGTGTGTTTTATGGATTGTGCATCACCTTCAGAATCCTCCATCCTGAAACTATGTTTAGCTACTGTCTAAACACCACTTTAATGTAATTGTACTTTATTTGAGGTCAAGGCAAAATACAGGTCTAGATTTTACTCAGTTGTTAAATTGGTGTTCATCTCTAATGTGGTAGGACATCTACTCACCACAAAGATACATCACTGACCCAGGATGCTGTTCTTTCTGGCCATATTGTAGGCAAGATTACCATCCTTTGCCAGTCTGTCTGTCCTGATTGAGGATGGAGTTTAGTTGCAGCAGGCCTTGGAGGCATAGGAATGCATCAGCATAGGAATGCCAGCAGCCTCTGTCCCATTGGTTAAACATATGATTTAAAAAAAAATGACTACCTCCTCAGACCTCTGCAATTCATTGCTTTGTGGCAGACAGTACAGGCTTTGTGACGAATAAGAATAAGCATCTAGTATTGCAAAGAGATAAATTGCAGGAAATATATTTGAGGCTATATTTTCTTAATTTACATCTTTTTTGCAATATACCTACCCATATGTGGTCACAAATCATTACTCTGTGTTCAAAAAATCTTAGTTCAGTCCATCTGGCCATCTGTAGCCTAAATGGCTGGTAGCACTGTTCTATTCACTAATAGTTTCATAATCACAAACAATAAGGTCCTCCATTGTGCTGAGCTAAACAGCATGGAGACCACCCCTGGAAAAGATGGGCAGGCCAAGTCTCCCACATGGATGATTACAGAATCCCCAAACAAATCTTCTATCGGTAACTGTCTCAGGGCAAACGGCATCAAGGTGGTCAGTACAAATGATATAAGGACACTCTAAAAAGAGCCGTACTAACTTCTGCATTTCAGACCACCTGTCTTGGGAAGACACTGCAGCTGATTGGCCCACGTGGAGGCAAGCACTGAAATTTGGTTCAGCATGTTTCAAGGACCATCTACGCCAAACGTGCAACATCTGACGTATCCAGAGGAAGACCAGAGATGGCACAGCTGCAGAAGTCCCCCCAAGCACTAACAATGACAATAAGAACAACAAAGAGTCTACCACGAGTTTCATAATGACAACTGAATGTCTCTTAGATTCTCTGGTGCCGAATATTTTGAAAGTTATCATGAGATCCAGTTGAACAAGAAGTCCAACTTCCTCAACCACTGTTTGCTGCATCAAGGGAAGGTTGGTCTCCCTGGTTCTGGGTTAACTGCCCCATACTCTGTGAAGATAGTACTGCTGCTCCTGCATACAGATTTGCTTTGCTCTCTATACTTGCTGGTGTGATGAAGAACAGTAACATATTTCTTCTGACATATTGAGTAGAATATTATCCTCGAAACAAATATTTCTGATGCAAACACCTCTTCAGCACCATCCAAAATTGCAGATGTTTCATTACTATTAACCTTGATCAATAGAAATAGACAATCTGTTTATACATGATGGCTGTCTTATAAATTCTTCAAAAGCATCCTTGAGAAAATTCCAGGTGAACTTAAAATGCAGCACTGTGTTGAGTGCCATGCATATTCAGCACGACACAAAGAAGTGCTCACTGGTAGCAGCGGTGGTGGCGGACCCGAGTGGACATTGAGCACAGCAACCGAGGAGTTAAAGCGGGAAGAGAGTGGCAGCTCAGAGACTGACTGGCAGCAGTGACCGCAGTGGATCTGGGTGGAGACTGAGCACAGCGATTAAGAAGTTAAAACAGAGGAGAGAGCCTCCAGCCAAATCACCAACAACAAAAGCAACATCTACAAAACAGCTATAGCGATGTCCTGACCAGGGAAGGAGCCCATTGGTGAGTAGCGGGTAAGTGTTTCCACTGAATAGTCTAGAAAGTAAAGGCATGGTAGGAAACCTCAGCCCTGAGGAATGAGCACCCTGTGCCATGTGAGAAATCTTGGATGTTTCTCGTGGCCTGGATGACCATATGTGCAGAAGTGTCACAAGCCAGAGCAGCTCAAGCTCTGGGTTTCGGAGCTTTAGTGGCAGCTGGAATCACTATCCACAAGGCTGAGAGCTTTGTGGATAGCACATTTCTGGAGGTGGTCGCTCCACAGCTTAAAAATGTGCAGGCAGAGAGGAAATGGGTGACCACCAGAAGGACAAGGCAGACCAGGCAGGCAGAGCAGGGATCCCATGAGTGTATCATCCTCTCCAACTGGTATTCAGCTCTAAATACAGGTGCAAGTGACCGTTCCTCTGTGGAGTGCAGGCAGAGCCAAGTCCATGGAACCTTGGGTGGTTCAGCTGCACAGTGGGGGAAGAAGAGTGTTAGGGGATTTGATAGTAAAGGAAACAGACAGGCGCTTCTGCAGCTGCAGACATGACTCCAGGATGGTGTGTTGCTTCCCTGGTGCCAGGGTCCTGGATGTCACTGAGTGGTTCCAGGACATTCTGACAGGGGAGGGTGAACAGCCAGAGGTCGTGGTACATATCAATACCAAAGACATAGGCAGAATGAGGGATCAGGTCCTGAAGGCAGAGTTTAGGGAGCTGGGAAAGAGGTTTAAAAGCAGGACCTCAAAGGTAGTAATCACTGGATTACTGCCAGTGCCACGTGCTAGTGAATACAGAAATAGGAAGATCGAGCTGATGAATACAAGGCTGGATAGATGGTACAGGAGAGAGGGTTTTAGATTCCTGAGGCATTGGGGCTGCTTTTGGGGGAGGTGGGACCTGTACAAGCAGGACGGATTTCACTCAACAGTCTGGAACCAATATCCTCGCATAGGGTTTTGCTAGTGCTGTTAGGAAGGATTTAAACTAGTTTGACAGGGGGATGGGAACCTGCGAGTAGATTCAGAAGGGAGAGAAGAAAAGTTGGAAATGGAAGGTAGAAAATTAGTGAGCGTGATTGGAAGGCAGAAGAAACAATGGGTAGAAAATAGACAACAAGGGAGTTTGGCACTGCTAAATAGTATATACATCAATGCAAGAAGTCTCGGGAATAAGGCAGATGAGCTGAGAGCACAGATTAACAAGAGGGAGTATGATCTTATAGCTATTACTGAAACATGGCGGAAAGAAGGACGGGAATGGCAGCTCAACTTTCCTGGTTACAGTGTTTTCAGATAAGATAGAGAGGGGAATAAAAAGGGGGGGGGGGGTTACAATATTGATTAAAGAAACAATTATAGCTTTAAGGAGGGATGATATAGTAGAAGGATCATCTGGGTTGAACTGAAGTGCAAAAAAGAGGCAATCACACTACTGGGAGTGTACTATAGACCCCCAGTCAGAGGGAACGAGAAGAGCAAATATGTAGGCAAATCTCTGAGAAGTGCAAAAACAATAGGCAATAATAGTGGAGGATTTCAACTACCCCAATAGTAATTGGGATAAAATTAGCGTGAAAGACACAGACTCCCACCGCTCCCCACCATGGGTAATCTATATATAAATTGTCCTCCCCGCCACCCCCCAGAAAAAACCTTTATTGATATCCCGAACTTTCCCCCTGGAAATTTGTTCCCTTTGACCCTCAACCCTTTCTCACCATCCCTGCAACCAATAATAAGTGTTTTCCCCGCTTCCCCCCACCGCCCTGATAATTTTATTCCTCTCCCCTCCCCACCAGTGTCTTGCCTCAGAACTCCAACGGAGTTCCGAAGGTGTGCGAGTCGCATCCGGTTAGCTGTAAAATGGACGCCGTCGGCAGGTAAGTTCATTTGAATGTTAATTATCCTCATCTTTCTATTGTAATGAAGGCCCAACCGCCAATCGGTAAAGGGGCCACACCAAGGCCTCTCCGCCACCGCTAATATCTGGCGGGGCCTTCTTGGCATTGTGGGTCGAGGCAGGCTGCTCCAGCTCGCATTTTATGGGCCTCCCCACCGCAACGCACGGCCTCGAGGGGCTGATAAAATTCAGCCTTAGGTCTCTTGCTTTTTGTGGTATATATCAGTGATTTAGACTTGAATGTAGGGGATTAAGAATATTGCAGACGAAACAAAAATTGGCCATTTAATTGATAATGAAGAAGAAAGCTGTAGTCAGCAGGAAGATATCAATGGTCAGGTGGGCAGAACAGTGGCAAATGGAGTTCAATCCACAGCATTGTGAGATAATGTATCTGGGGAAGGTTGACAAGGCAAGGAAATACACAATAAATGATAGGATACTGCGAGGTGTAGAGGAACAGAGGGACTTTGGAATGCATGTCCACAGATCCCTGAAGTTGGCTGGACAGGTAGATAAGGTGGTCAAGAAGGCATCAAGGATACTTGCCTTTATTAGTCAAGGCATAGAAGATAAGAGCTGGGAATTTATTCTGCAACTGTATAAAACACTAGTTAGGCCATAGCTGAAGTATTGCGTGTAGTTCTGGTCAATGCACTATAGGAAAAATGTGACTGCACTAGAGAAGGTATACAGGAGATTTACAAGGATGTTTTCTGGACTGGAGAATTTTAGTTATGAGGAAATATTGGATGGGCTAGGGTTATTTTCTTAGAACAGGTGAGGCTGAAGGGAGCAGAATTGAAGTCTAGATTGAGTGGATGGGAAGGCCCAATTCCCTTGATTGAGGGGTCCATAACCTTGGGGCTCAGATTTAGGGTAAGAGGTAGGAGTTTTAGAGAGGATTCAATGGGAAATTGTTCACCCAGTGGGTGGTGGGGATCTGGAACTGCCTGAAAGGGTGGTAGAGGCAGAAATCCTCACAACATTTAAAAAGTACATGGATGTGCACTTGAAATGCCGTAACTTACAAGACCAAGAGCTGGAAAGTGGGATTAGCCTGCATGGCTACTTGTCGGCTGACGGGGACATGATGGGGTGAATGTCCTGCTTCCGTGCTGTAAATTTCTATGATTCTATCATTCTGTGAAGTAATAAATTGCCGGATTAGGTTTCTAGATGGCATGGCACTATGTGACTTGAGCTTAAGTGCACCTCTACCACATGAATTGAACAGGAGTGTGATTGGATTACAATATGAAAGATATGTTATTTCATTTGTAACATGCCACAAATAAAACCCAACCACTGCAGTTCAAATCATATGGGTAGATTTGTTCAAATGACGTAATTCAACCCTCCATCACTGCCATTGATCAATGTCTACCAAAAATGGAAAGACAGATGCTGTAGCCTCTAACTATTTCTATTGTAAAGACTAACACAGGCTGGAATTCTTCAACAACATAGAGCCTTCAGGTATCGATAATGTTAGTAAACTACTGAAGCTTTCATCTTACAGTTTTTTGATAAAATATCTGAAACTATTGATGTGTTACTGCCATCGTTACATATTTATGTGTTATCTGTTATTTCTTTCTACTGCATGTTAATAGAAAACAACAAACTCTGCAAGTTCACTGTTGCTATTGGTAACAGTTCTGGTGCTATTTTTCATTTTAAATATTGTCATCCTGACACTACATCAAGGAGCCAACTACAGCATTTATTTCTCTACCTTCCCCATTACTGCCTTAAATCATTTGGTTTGATTTATATTTATGTTCATCCATTGAGACTGGATGAAGGGTATTGGTATTCCAAAGAGATGAAACCCGTACTACATAATTACAAGTGGTCTTAAGTTAGTTATAGTGTCGTGCTTTTAACACCAACAAACCTAGTTCTTCAAACATGGTGATTATATACATTATGATAATAGATTCAAAAACATGACTTGTAATCAATATTCCCTCTAAGCTGCATGGGTGCGCTGCCACGCAGCAGTCAGGATTGTGCTGCACAAGGAACAAACAGGTTGCGCACAAGGAACATTGCCTTTAAGATGCAAGCATGCACAGTTGCATGGCATGCTTAAAGGGACCACATAGTGCAACAAGTTAGCCGTGCACAGCAAATAAAGGTTAGAGGGAACTTGCTTGTAATACCTGTGAAAAAGTCATTCATTGTGCTGGGTGCAGTGAAATTGCAAATACATTTAATGAGAGCAGGTTTATAATTTTGCCACACCGCAAAGGAAATCTTCCTTTGTTATTGTTTAATTCTTTGGAGCCACTGAGAAAGGCTTCCATATTCCGTCTATAGTAGTTTTGCATCCCATTAACTTGAAATGTAGGTCGACATCTGTGAAAACAATATGTAAAACTGAAGATATTCACATTATAGGTGAGATGACAAAACAGTGGAACCATGCTAACTGAGCATTTTTTAAATTAAAAAGTGCAATGGTATAGATTTTACCTTTCACAAAGATAACAGGGCTAATATTGACAAAGTGAGTGGAATAATTAAATATTTAAAATCCACCCAAGCTATGTTTGCTCTATCACTAATAATATATCCTCCTATTACCTATTGAATACCCTGTTGTAAGTTTTTTTAATTACATACTAACAGATCTCCTGTAGTGTTGTTCAGAGAATATGGCCTTAATATTACTTGTCTCTATTAACCTTTTTGTTGTTTCTTTGTCTTTTTCCTCTTTTGATTCCGCCTTTCTCTTGCTCTTCTGCTCTTCTCTGCATTTCCTCTTTCTCCTTTTTCTTCTATTATTTTGGATGGAAAATGGTGGGGGAGGGGCGAGTTGGAGAGAAGGAGCTCCCAAAAGTACGAATTGCAATTGCTGATGACACTTGTGGAGAAGGAATGCCTTGCAGACCCAGAGGTCTCCCTTCCCAGCCATCCTCCCATCTGTCCATCTTCTTTCCTTCCTACCCTTTCTCATTCCCATTAAACTCTCCTTCTTACCATTCCATGTTTGCACTGTGTCTGAAGCTCATTCACCATTGCACAAAGCTAGGTAGGAAAGTACGTTGTGAAGAGGACATAAGGAATCTGCAAAGGGATATAGATAGGTTAAGTGAGTGGGCAAAAATTTGGCAAATGGAGTATAATGTGAGAAAATGCGAACTTATTCATTTTGGCAGGAAGAATAGTAAAGCAGCATATTATTTCAATGGAGAGAGATTGCAGAACTCTGAGGTACAGAGGGATCTGGGTGTCCTGGTATATGAATCATGAAAAGTTGGTATGCAGATACTGCAAGTGATTAGGAAGACAAATGGAATGTTGTTGTTTATTGCGAGGGGAATAGAATATAAAAGTAGGGATGTTTTGCTACAGTTGTATAAAGTATTGGTGAGACCACATATGGAGTACTGTGTACAGTTTTGGGTCTCCTTATTTAGGAAAGGATATAAATGTGTTAGAGCAGTTCAGAGAAGGTTCACTCAACTGATACCTGGGATGGGGATGTTATGAAGAAAGGTTGGACAGGTTGGCTCTGTATCCATTGGAATTTAGAAGAGTGAGAGGTGATCTTATTGAAACACATAAGATCCTGAGGGGACTTGACAGGGTGCATGCTGATGGTAAGATACTAGAACGTGGGAGATAGTAGAATGAGGTGACACAGTTTAAAAATAGGGGTCACCCATTTAAGACGGAGATGCGGAGAATTTTTTTCTCTCAGAGGTTGTGAATCTTTGGAACTCTCTTCCCCAGAGAGCAGTGGAAGCAGGATCATTGAATATTTTTAAGGCAGAGGTAGATAAATTTTTGACTTAAAGGGAGTCAAAGGGTATCGGGGTAGGTGGGAAAGTGGAGGTGAGGCCACAATCAGATCAGCCATGATCTTATTAAATGGCAGAGCAGGCTCAAAGGGGCTGGATGGCCTACTCCTGCTCCTGATTCGCATGTTCTTATGTTCATGGATCATCTTCTTCTCTTGCCCAGCTGTTGCCTCCACTCCTGGTCACACCTATATTCTCCTACCCCTTTACACACTATTCACTCATCAACCATCAAGCAACCACATCCTCTCTCCAGTGGTCGACACCCACTGCTCTCTCCTCAAGCTGCCACCCACCCCCAATCTCCTCCCTGTCACATCTGCCTATCCCTTACTCTATCCCTATCCCATCCTTATCCCTCACTCCCTCTATCTCCCTCGGTCAACAACTATCCTTCTGAATGTCTTCCCCCAACTTTCTCACCTATTTGTCTCATCACAGCCATTATCCTTTACCCCTATTGTCCCAGCAGCATCCAATCCACCCACCAGCATGACCTTAAACTCTGTTTCCCAGCTGAAAACAGGCAATTTACCTTTCAATGCACATAGATGTATAACCAGTGTACAGATGACAGAGTCATGTGATGGACAGAGAATGGGCTGAAGGTGGGCAGTGGGCAGCTGGAAGTGGAACAGGATGGGAATACCAAATAACATGAGGGTAGGTTGTAGTTTCCTAGCTCTGGTTGAACAAATGTCTGGAAGCTTTATCACATGACTTCCTGCCTCTAACTGCCCCACCCCTATGCTCCCGTCATTGGTAGCTCGTCAAACCCATCCTCGCAGTGCACCATTTACTCATGTCAATTGAAACCAAGCAGGCTCTTAATTACCTGATTGGAAGATGCTTGACTGTCAGTTCAACACCCTTTTTATCCCATTTTCTGTATTTTTATAACTAATAAACAAAAATGTTAGAAGAAAATAAAAAACATGTTGCACAAATCTTTTTAATGCCGCTAAGATTTGTCTCCTGGGTTACTTGTAATAATATCCTGGAGATATATTTTCAATTCCTGGAGACTCCAGGTCAATCTTGGAGGAGTAGAAAATCTCATAGGTGGGCCAGCATGGAAAGTGAGCGGTCCAAGACTCAGATACAGTCACAGGGAAGGTGGGGAGTTGGTCAGATATGGTAGGTGGGAATGTGACCACCTCTTGAGGAGAACTGGGCAGACAGGACAGGAAGCCAGAGACTGATGAAGAATGGAATTGGCAGGGTGGGACATTACAGCACCAAGAAACAGGAAGAATTGGGTGGACTGGTTAGGTTTAAAATTCTTACACACAGTTGCTTAGCCCAGAGAATGCAATTGATTTAGTACTTTAATTAAATTTAGCTGTAGCAATGCCAAGAGGAACAGACCTGGGGAAACGTAATTGTAAGAGGAGCAACACCATCTAGTGTTGGGAGGATTGAAAAATAGGTATATTGGTAAACATGTATTTTGATATCCGAGTGTTATTCCAGACTTGACAGCCATGACAAAATCATGATATCCATTTGTGACAAAATCATGACAGAGGAAGTGTGGCAAACAGTAAGTGTGCTCCAGATGCATATATTATATATTGATGGCTGTATGATTAAAATAGCACTGTCATAATTAGTGGAGACTTTGATGTATGTGTCATGAAAAATAAATTAATGAAGCAAATTATGTTACCCTGCATGATAAAAAAAAATTGGCAATCAGTTTGAACTAATATGTTGCATAACAGCTAGAATTAAAATGCACAATGTGATAGATGTTATCCTTGAGAAATCTGAAGAATAGACAGATTTTCCTCAGGACAGTTGAATAAAAGATCACTAATCACCAAATATACTTAATTGGACTGGAGCGTCCTTATATAATGGAGAGATAGAGAGGATCATGTCTAAATAATAACCTGCATAGAATACATCACATAGAAACTGGCCAGTCCACCCAACCAATCCATGCCAGCATTTATACTCCACTCGAATTTCCTCCCATCCTTCCCATCTAACTCTGTCAGCATAACCCTCCATTCCCTTCTCCCACATGTGGTTGTCTCGCCTCCCCTACTAATCGCCTCATTCACTCCAAGGCTGAACCATTTTCATGGTCAAGCCTGATTAACATATTCTGCCAGATTAATTTGCCCTGCAGAATGGAAAGATTCCTTTGCTTGCTTGAGTCCATTGCATTTTGGTCTTGTTACTGCCCCATTTTCTTACTGCCCCATTCCCACCACAGCTCTCCATTACTTTGGAGTAGTCCAGGAAATAATTGTCCAGCACTCCTGCCCAAAACAGGCAGGATATTCATTAATCTGTGGAAATCAGGATCCTATGATATGCGTGATGTTCCAAAGAGGAGTGTGTATGCTATGCAAACCATACCCAGTGGAACTCAATGTAAAGTGGCCTAACCAGCAATCCATTAGCCAACTGTTGGAAACCCTCCACAAATGCTTCAGATATGTTCCTTAGATGATATTTTTGGGGGGGCCAGAAGCAGAAACCATACTGTCTTCTGCTAGACCCTCTTTGTTTCCTCTCCCACCAGCCTTTAATTAAATATTGCC
Organism: Heterodontus francisci; assembly: GCF_036365525.1. Classification (NCBI taxonomy): domain Eukaryota; kingdom Metazoa; phylum Chordata; class Chondrichthyes; order Heterodontiformes; family Heterodontidae; genus Heterodontus; species Heterodontus francisci. The sequence continues at coordinate 219,835,761 of NC_090371.1, forward strand.
ACCTTGGCTCACCACAGCAACCCACACCACCACCCCTGCCAACCTCAACCCCGCCTAAATTGGTGAGCACTTCAAATGCACAGGCAGCTGGCTGAAAGTACTTTAATTGGGCTCGACCAGTTTTTTTGCTTGGCAGTCCAGGAGGTTTGTTCGGTGGTGGTGTACTCGCACCTGTCACTATCCCTCCAGTCAACATAAAAATCAACCTCATTGTTTTCAAGGTCTGTGGGCACACCAGTACATTGTGAATGAGGATGTGGAAGGACAACTTCATAGTGTCATGTGATTACCATCTCATTTTATAAAAAAATGTGCAAACTACTTTGAAAGCAGAACTAGAATTTATTTCTTCACCCCCAATTTTGTAATTACTTGTAGCTCTGTAAGGCTGATTTCATCTCTGCATATCTTACTGCTCTTTCTACAACCAATGTCCTACAGTAATAAAAATAGAAATGCTGGAAATACTCAGTAGGTCTGGCAGCATATGTGGAGAGAGAAATAAAATGAACATTTCAGGTCGATGACCTTTCATCAGAACCTCAGCAATAAACTGGATGTGTTGTACATAGGTGTCAATGTCCATTTCAAGTCCAGGTATTTAGATATGATTTCACAGCACTTAATGACTTCAATGATTCCTATTACTTCTCACAAAAATACTCATGTCTGAAAAGATGCTTTTAAATATGTCGAGCATATTGACTATTTAACTCAATAAATTCATGACTGACAAACATCCACATAGCTCCTCTTTTAGTAATGTATTTTATTTATTTATTTTAGAGATACAGCACTGAAACAAGCCCTTCGGCCCACCGAGTCTGTGCCGACCAAGAACCACCAATTTATACGAACCCTACCACCTACCTACACTAGGGGCAATTTACAATGGCCAATTTACCTATTACCTGCAAGGCAGTGGGAGGAAACCGGAGCACCCGGCAAAAACCCACACAGTCACAGGGAGAACTTACAAACTCCGCACAGGCAGTACCCAGAATTGAACTCGGGTCCCTAGAGCTGTGAGGCTGCGGTGCTAACCACTGTGTCACTGTGCCATATGTGCAAGATCATTTAATTCTTCAACAATCTCTCGGACATGCAGCAGGTCCGGACACTTATGAGGGTAGATTTTTCTTGGCTTAGTATTTGAGCAGCATATGAAAACAGGTGCAACGCACAGTGAAAATGTTCGATGCAAGCCTTACTCAGGCCATTAAGCACGACTGCAGGGGATAACCCCGATCATCAATCAGGCATCCTGATACATGTCACTGAGTTGTGAAAGCTTGAATGGCAGCCTGTTCAAGTGAGGCCCACCTGGGAGTTAAGGCTTGGATCCTGGCTCAGACCCCTGAATACTTAATCTGTGAGCATTATAAAATTGCTCCCCTTTCTAAAGGGGTTGATAGGCCCCTGAAAAAATGTCTGGGGCTGGAGGCACACTTTCATGAGGTTGATCGTTGCTTTTTTTCTTCCACACTTGCTCTCACAGGCACGTAAGATTCTCCTGTTGCAGACATAAAAACTATGTAGAAGAGATTCACATGGATGATACCTGGGATTAAAAAAACTTTAGTTAAGAGGAAAGATTAGATAAATTGGAACTGTTTTCATTAAAACAGGGAAGAGGTGTTCAAAATATGATAGCTTTAAAAGAGGAACTTGATAAATATTTACAAAAGAACATTTTAAAAGGGTGTTGGGAAATGAAAGGAGGCTGGAATGTGGAACTAACTTAAAACTCTTTTAGAGAGCCACCACATGGATGATGGGCCAAATGGCCTCCTTTTTGCTATAAAATTCTACAACTTTATGATAGTGATAAGTGCCAATCTATAGATAAACTGATGATAGACACTAGTTCAGCTGAACGATGGAGTAATTTGAACTAAAAGGGCACAAGTTGGACACATCACAATTGTCCTTTGGATGTTTTTGCAGGGATGGTAAAGTTTGCAGGCATGGGACCACCACCCAGCAGTTATCCCTTTTTTAGAGCTTTCCCCAAACTCCCTTTCTTCCTCTTCCCTACTTGCTCAGGTAACTGTGTAGTTGATAATGAAGAAGAAAGCTGTAAACTGAAGGAAGATATTAATGGATTAGGGGTGGGTGGAACAGTGGCAAATGGAATTCTACCCAGAGAAATGTGAGGTAATGCATTTGGGGAAGGCTAACAAGGCAACTGAATGTACAATAAATGGTAGGATACTAAGAAGTGTAGAGGAACAGAGGGACCTTAGAATGCATGTCCACAGATCACTGAAGGTTGCTGGACAGGTAGATAAGGTGGTCAAGAAGACATAAAGGAAACTTGCCTTTATTAGCCGAGCATTGCATATAAGAGCTGCGAGGTTTGCTGGAACTGTATAAAACACCAGTTAGGCCACAGCTGGAGTATTGCACGAAGTTCTGGTCACCACAATATAGGAAAGATGTGATTGCACTAGAGAGGTCACAGAGGCGATCTATGAGGATGTTGTCTGGATTGGAGAATTTTAGTTATGAGCAACGGTCGGATAGGCGAGGGTTGTTTTCTTTGGAACAGTGGCATCTAAAGATCTAAAATTCTAAGGGGCCTAGATAGAGTGGATAGGAAGTCCCTATGTTGCTATTCCCCTTGATTGAGGGGTCCATAACCAGGGGTCATAGATTTAAGGTAAGAGATAGAAGGTTTACAGGGGATTCAAGGGGAATTTCTTTTCATCCAGAGGGTAGTGGGGATCTGGAACTCACTGCCTGAAAAAGTGGTAGAGGCAGAAACCCTCATAACATTTAAAAAGCATAAAAATATGCATTGAAGTGCCGTAACTAACAAGGCTATGGACTAAGAGCTGGAAAGTCAGATTAGGCTGGATGGCTCCTTGTCAGCCTGTGCAAACACAATGGGCCGAATAGCCTCCTTCTGTTCTGTAAATTTCTAATTTCTAAGCATATATCACTTTCTTTGTCCCAGTAGGCCCCACCCCATCCCTTAATACCTGTTAACTAGCTACGTGCTGGTAGAAGATATTTGGATACCTCTTAGGTTAACTGCCATTCTATTCTCATATTCCCTCTTTGCGAGTCTTATTTTCCTCTTCACTTCCCCTCTCAACTGATTGTATTTGGCATGGTTCTCGCTTGAAAAATTCACCTGACATGTATCATACAACGTCTTTTTATGTTTCATCATATTCTCTATCTCCATCGTCATCCCAGGGGTCCTGGCTTTGGTTCTCATACCTTTTCTCCTTGTTGGAATGTACCTAGCCTGTACATGAAACATCTCTTCCTTAAAGAACACCCATTGTTCCGTTGTAATTTTTCCTGTCAAACTTTGGCTCCATTTTACCCTGGCTAGATCCCCCTCATCACGTTAAAGTTAGCCCTCTTCCTATTTGAAAGTTCTATTTTAGAATTTTCCTTGCTCTTTTCCATACTAATCTAACCCTTATGACATTGTCATGAAGACCCCACCTGCCAAGAATGAGGCAAATTAATTTTGTCATATGAACATTAATTTTAAACTGTTGCTGGAATGAAGAAATGACTTGTTTAAAAAGATCAGCAGTTGCTGGGAAACACTTGCATACGAAGAAACAGTGCCTGGAGACAATATAACGGTTCCCTGATCCAATTAATCCGAATGGATTTTGATCACCAGACATTGAATGTGTAAGAAAGCCAGCATTCCAGGGTGTCTTCTAAGATGGAGAATCCACAAAGGCAGGAGTTTGTTAAAATAGCTAGTCACTTGACTAACCTGTTGGCCTATGTTTTGTTTGAACTGCTCACAGCACAGTTTGGGTCAGATTGCAACTGAACTTGGAAGAAGAGAGCCATTCTCTTGGCTAGCTCTTTCTGTCTCTCACAAATCTCCGGATCCACAGAAGTCACTTAAACCTCAAGAGAGAAAAGACTCCTACATCGAAACCAGTTTTAAAGCATGCAATGGGCCCCAACAAAACAACAAGACTTACCAACAATCAAAGGCTCTATATCGAACTAAAAGGACCGTAAATAAATCCCAGCTATTGACCCCTTTGTTCTTTCTACTTTTCTGTCTCTATCTGCATGTGTGTTTATCGCGTATGCATGCTAGCGTGGTCGCGTTGCGTATTCGTAGTCATTACCCGAATTAGAGTTTAAGATTAATAAACTTCCACCTTTCTTGTTTAAACCTCAGAAAACCTGTCTGGTTAATTTCTTTGCCTTATAATTGGAGAGCAGTGAACAAGGATTCACAAAAGGGGAGCTAAAAACTTGGTGCTTTTTAAAATTAAACCCTGCTACAGTTAAACCAGGCAAAGGCTGAGAGGGAACCCCTAGACCCCTTTCTCACCTGGTCATAACAATATGATGATTACTCTTGCCCAAATGTTCTCCCACAGTTCTTGGTCCACCTCATTCCCCAGATCCAGCAATGCCTCCTTCCTACCTGGAATGAGAACATACTGGTCCAGGAGGTTCTGCTGAACACATTCCAAAAATTCCTTCCCCTCCTTTCCCTTTACTGTAACATTATCCCAATGGATATTTGGGCAATTAAAGTCCTCCTGTATTACCACTCTATAGTTCTTGCACATCTCTGTGATTTCCCTGCAGATTTGCTCTTCTATCTCTCTCTCACGATTTGGAGCTCTAAAGAATAGTCGTGTGATCATACCCTTTTTGCTTCTTACCTCTAACCAAATGGATTCTGTCCTTGCCCCTTCAAATACATCCTCTCTTTCCAACCTACAATGTCTTCCCTAATTAGTACTGCCACCTCCACCTCCTTTTTGTCCTTCCCTAACTTTTCTGAACACTTGTATCTGTGAATATCAAACATATAGGCTGGAATTTTACACCTTCCAAAAGAGCGGGCTGGTAGCAAGGGGCTGGGGGTGGTGGCGTAAAAGGGAGTGAGAGGATGGGTTGCCCTTCCCAACCTGCTCCCGCCTCCGCTGCCAATTTACGCGGTGCAGCAACAAGAAACAGCCAGCCCGCCTCAGGTCTATTAAGGCCCTTAAGTGGCTAATTGTCCTCCATTGGCATTTTACGTTTGGTTGACAGGTGGCTGAGGCCTCAGAAAACCCACTTGATAAAACTAGGTGGCCTTCTGGTGGGCTGGGGGGGAGGGCCCTCCTGATCAGGCACCCTGTGCCCCATGGAGGGACGCCCCTGAAGCCCAAAACGCACAACACGCCCCCCCGCCCCCCCGTTGCCTCGCTGGGGCCTGACCGATTGTCCCTAGCGAGGCCCCAAAAACTTATCTCTTTTCTGGGGCCAGCCGTCATCTTCCTCCTGCAGCTGGATGTAGTCCCAGCAGTGGCCACCGCTTCCGGTAGCGCTGCTGGGACTAAGAGCTGCTGGCTCGCTGATTGGCCAGCAGCTCCATTAGGTGGGACTTCCTGCCTCAATAAGCTGGAAGTCCCGCCCAAGACCAATTAAGGGCTTGGGGACTGTAAACTTTGGTCTGGATCCCCAGGTCCAGCAGAGGCGGGATTGCCACTGACTTTTCGGCCTTGACGTCAGGATCCATAGGGGAGGAGGCCTGAAGGTGGCCCTGGATGAGGCCCGCCACAGACCTCAATGCTGACATGGTCTGGCCCGATCTTCCAGCCGGCAGCGGGGCACTGCGGTGGCACCACCCCCCCCCCCACCTCCCCTGTCATTCAGTGACAGGAGTACAATCACCATATGCAAATAAAGTAAATTAATAGATTTGCATGCATTTACCACTAATCTTGATGGCCCGTCACGATCTCCAGCCTAGCAGCTGGCACTCCCGCGCCTTTGGATCCCCATCAGGGGAAAGGAGGCGCAACACTGGTCGAGGGGTGGGGTGGGGGGACTAAGTTTATCAGTGCGGGGGTGGGTGGGGAACGGGGTCAAATTATCGTCATGGGTGTAGGGGATGGTGGGAAGGGTTATAGTTTAAGGTTTGTGCAGTTTAGGGGGGACGGTCAGATGGTAAAGGTAAGTATTTGGGGGAGGGGGGGAAGGGCAACTAATTCATTAATTCATTTAATTGTTGTTAGGATGGTGGGAGAGGGGCAAAAGAAATGTATTTATTGAATTTCATTCAATTTCGCTTTAAATATTTAAATTAGTCGGTAGGGCTGACAGCCCTTAAAAATGGCATCAGCGCCTGCGCACAGGCAATTGACGCTATTGCCAGGGACAGACAGCCTGCCCCTTCCAGGTGTTCGGGGTGGGGGGTGGTGGTGGGGATGGGCAGCCCGCCCTGGCTATTTAAATGAGCTGCTGCGCTTGAGAATGCGGCGGCTCTCATTTTTTCCGCCTGCAGGCATATAAAATTCAGCCCATTTTAAAGCCATGTTTACGTTATTGCCACTACGTCATATTCCCACATGACTATTTGTACTTGTAGTTCACCAACCTTATTCACCACATTTTGTGCCTTTATACATATGCATTCTAAATCTGCCTTTATATTCCTTGTAGTCCTTCTTATTGTGCTCCTATCCAATAAGACACAATTTCCTTCTCCAGTACTACCCAATACTCTCATTCCATTATGTGCCTTATTCCTCTTCTCTACTTCTCTATGTTAGTGACCAACCCCCTGCCAATTTAGTGGCGATGTTTACCATTGCATTCCCATACTGCCGTAAGGCCTCCCCCGATCTTAAGCAGGATGAATGGTGGCTGCCCCTTCCACTACTCATACATGTAAATTATGGTGGGGCCCAGTAAACCATTTGATTTTCCTTCTTGCCATTGCTGAAACCACTAACCGCAGAGAGCACAAGGGGAGGGACGACAGATGTCTCTGCAGTGGTGACAACAAGCCCCTTACTGCTTTGGTTTGTGGGGCATGGTCCTAGGTGTGGCCTTCACCCCCTCTGTCATGCCTAGCTGTTGAAGACCTCATACAGTACAAAGTTTCACAATCTTTTGGGATCTCTTCCCTTTTACTTTTGGTTCCCAACTTCTTTGGTGCTGCAACAGGGTCCCAATGCAACATCACTGCATTGCCCTTCTCGGCAGCGGTGTGTTCCTTCTTGATGGTGGAGATTTGAAAGCCTGTCCTGCATAAATAATCAATGCTGTTCTAGGAAAATGGACTGTGATAAAGGTGGGGTTGGAAAGGTAGGATGAATTCCTGCCCAGACCTTACTCCGGTGCGAAGAGGAAAATCCAGGCCTAAAAATCAACTCATTAGTGATAAAGAAAAAGAAAGAAAGAAATACTTTCATATCATGATGCCTTTCATGACTTCAGGACATCCCAAAGTGCTTCAGAGTCAATGAAATACTTTTTGAAGTGTAGTCACTGTTGTAAGGTAGGAAATACACAGTCAATTTGCGCACAGCAACCTCCCACATACAGCAATGTGATAATGACCAGATAAATGATATGTTTTTAGGTGTTGTTGAGGGATAAATATTGTCCACAGAATCATTACAGCACAGAAGGAAACAATTCGGCCCATCATGTCCGCACTGGCTCTCTGAAAGATTAACTCCCTCAGTCCCATTCCCCTGCCTTCTCCCCATAACCCTGCACATTCTTCCTTTTCATATAACGGTCTAATTCCTTTTTGAATGCTTCAATTGAACCTGTCTTCACCATGTTCTCAAGCAGCGCATTCCAGACCTTAACCATTCGCTGCATGAAAATGTTTTTCCTCATGTCACTTTTGCTTCTCTTACCAAATACTTTAAATCTGTGCCCTCTCGTTCTCGATCCTTTCATGAGTGGGAACAGTTTCTCTCTATTTACTTTGTCCAGACCCCTCATGATGTTGAATCCTATCAAATCACCTCTCAGCCTTCTCTTCTCCAAGGAAAACAGTACTAACATCTCCAATCTATCTTCATAACTGAAATTCTTCATCCCTGGAACCATTCTTGTGAATCTCTTCTGTACTCTCTCCAATGGCCTCATGTCTTTCCTCAAGTGTGGCGCCCAGAATTGGACGCAATACGTCAGCTGAGGCCGAACTAGTGTCTTATGCAATTCAACATAACGTGTACTCTATGCCTCTATTAATAAAGCCCAGGATATTGTATGCTTTATTAACTGTTCTCTCAAACTGTCCTGCCACCTTCAATGACTAATACACATATACAGCTAGGTCCCTCTGCTCCTGCACCCCCTTTAGAATTGTGTCCTTTATTCTATATTGTCTCTCCATGTTCTTCCTGCCAAAATTAATCACTTCACGTTTCTCTGCATTGAACTTCATCTACCACCTGTCTGCCCATTCCACCAACTTGTCTATGTCCTTTTGAAGTTCTACACTATCGTCCTCACAGTTCACAATGCTTCCAAGTTTTGTATCATCTGCAAACTTTGAAATTGTGCCCTGTAAACCAAGGTCCAGATCATTAATATATATCAGGAAAAGCAAAGGCCCCAACACTGATCCCTGGGGAACTACACTACAAACCTTTCTCCGGCCCAAAAAACATCTATTAACCACTATTCTTTGTTTCCTGTCACTCAGCCATTTTCGTATCCATGTCGCTACCGTCCCTTTTATTCCATGAGCTACAAGTTTGCTCACAGATCTGTTGTGTGGCACTGTATCAAATGTCTTTTGAAAGTCCATGTACACCACATCAACAGCATTGCCCTCATCAACCCTCACAGTTACCTCCTCAAAAAACTCCAGCCAGTTAGTTAAACATGATTTTCCCTTGAGAAATCCATGCTGGCTTTCCTTCATTAATTCACATTTGTCCATGTGACTATTGATTTTGTGACGAATTATTTTTTCTAGAAGTTTTCCCGCCACTGAAGTTAAACTGACTGGCCTGTAGTTGCTGGGTTTTTCTTTACACCCTTTTTTGAACAAGGGTGTAATGTTTGTAATTCTCCAGTCCTCTGGCGCCACCCCAGAGTCTAAGGGAGACTGAAAAATTATGGCCAGACCTGCACTTCTTCCAAGTGGCACCACGGGATCTTTTATGTTCACCTGAGAGGGCAGAAGGGGCCTTAGTTTAATGTCTCATCAAAAAGATGGTATCCCTGACAGTGTAGCATTCCCTCAGTACTGCACCTGAAGTGTCAGCATAGATTTTGCACTCAAGTCTCTGGAGTGGGGCTTGAGCCCACAATCAATGTTTCCTCTAAGGTACATGCATGTGTGGCCACACAGCAGTCTGGGATGTACCACGCATTGAAATAAACAGACATGCACAAAATGGAGAAGGATGGATGGGAGAAATTTCCAGCATAATGTAAATCATGGTCAATGGTATGAATCTTAATTACTTACACTGTTGTACATATGCTTTAATGGGTTATTGCTGTAATGCAGATGATATGGAACTGATAAGTTAACAGTTCAGTAACTTTTAAAATGTAAACTGTCCATGGACAAAAAAGTAGTGCTCAGTGGAGTTTGTAGCCTTCTCAGTACAAAGAAAGTTTAGAGGGAAAATGTTGTTGGAGCACTTTAAGAGACTGTAAGTGGAGCGTCACTGAAAGAAGTGATGTCGCATCACACATGACCAGAGAGCTCTGGATGTAAACTGATAGAGTAAGGTATGTGTAGGTGTGCTCCTGTATTGGTTGTGTGCATATATGTTCCAGTTTAAGTTACAGTAAATACCCACATATTCTTTTTATATTATTTGTATTCCTGTGAATCTTATAATAGCTCATGCACTAAAGGAATACATCATCTTATAGGGTGGCAGCAGTGTGTGTTTGAAGGCTGGACAATGTTGCAGAATTTTCAAAAATTTGAAATTGAAAAGTGGAATAGAAGTTCAGGATTGTGGTGCTCTACTTCAGCGCAAGGTTGTGGAGAGGAACCAGTCTGAGGTCAGGAGGAGCCACAGAAGAAGTTTGGGACCACACAGGCTGTCTACAGCAAGAGCAGGAGCCACACACAGAAAAGGCAATGTCTCTTGAAATAAGCACAGTAAGTACCTGACTTTAAAATTGCTGAACGTGAAGAGGCAGGTGGGTCCCGGATCACACTGCCAAGTTCACTGCAAGTTGGTCCAGAGTCGCACCATCCAAAGTCCGTTCTGAACCAGCTATAAGTAAAAATAAAAAGCTGTGGCTGCCATTCCAGAGTAGTTTTCTTGGGCTGACTGCTTCATGGGTGGGGCCTAAGCTAAAAGAGCGGGAAGAGCGGAACAGCACCACTGGAGGTCCCCAGCACAGTGTATGAGGCTGGCTGTGGCTGTTGTCGGTACTGCAAGCTGCAGTGCTCTGCACAGTGAAAGAGAGAGATGCTGTTTTTTTAAAAAAAGAGCCTGTCGAACAACACTGAAATAAGAGGGGAAAAAAAGCTGTGCCTGTGAAACAGAAGACCGGTAAAGAAGCAAGTCTGTGAATATACTGGGCCTGGTAAAAAGAAAGCCTGTGAAAAAGCCTATATTTGTAAAGAAGCAAAATCATCAACAAAATGACATTCAAGTATCCAATTATAGATTGGATGGCATCAGACGTTGGACTGGATTTTGTTCTCCCCCAGGTATCGGGTCCTGTGGTGGGAGGGTTGCTGAAGATGGCTCTGGATGAGGCTCGCAATGGACCTCGACACCTAGTGGCGGTGAGGCTTCATAGTAGCCCCCACCGCTGGGTGACAGGACTAAAATTTAAATATTCAAATGAATAAAATTATTAAATTTAAATAGATTTACCTGCGATCTTGAGGGCCAGCTGCAATCTTCAATGCGGTGCCCGGCACTCCCATGCATTCAGATCCCTGTCCAAGGAAATGAGGCACCACACCGGTGGGGAGAGGGGAAGAGGTAAGTTTGTCAGTGTGTGGGTGGTGGTGGGGGGGAAATGGGGTCAAATATGCATAATAGGTGGAGGGGATAGTGGGAAGGGTTGAACCTTAAACTTGGTGCAGCTTGGGGGGGGGGTTGAAGGTCAGATGTAAAGGGTAAGTGTTTTGGGGGGAAGGACAAATAGTTATTGTAATTGTTATGGGGGGGTGGGAAAGGGGCATTAGAAATTTATTGATTTAATTTTGGAGGGTAGTACTTTAAAAATTTAAATTGGGTGGCAAGGCTGGCTGCCCTTTGAAAAAGGCACCAGCGCCTGTGCACAGGCAGCTGATGCCATTGCCGGAGATGGACAGCCCACCCCCTCCACAAGATTGCGGGGGTAGTGGGGGGGGTTGCCCCAGCTATTTATATGAGCCGTCGCCAAGATCAGAGGTGGGCTCTAAAAATCCAGTCCCTAATGTCTGAGTTCAAACTGTTTCGCCAGTGAATGGAACTGTATTTCCTGGATCAAGAAGTGAGTGAAGCAGAGAAACAAACTGGAAAAATTAAGATCACACCGAGCAACGAGGGCCTGAAATAAAGGCCTGCTCGGGTATGAAATTGAAACCCGATCTGGGCCCTACCCGAGCACATCCAACCCGAACCCGACCCGGGCCCGACCCGACCACATCCAACCTGAACCTGACCAGGGCCCGACCTGACCACATCCAACCTGAACCTGACCAGGGCCCGACCCGACCACATCCAACCTGAACCTAACCCGGGCCCGACCCAACCACATCCAACCTGAACCTGACCAGGGCCCGACCCGACCACATCCAACCTGAACCCGACCCGGGCCCGACCCAACCACATCCAATCCGAACCCGACCTAGGCCCGACCCGACCGCATCCAACCTGAACCTGACCCAGGCCCGACCTGACCACATCCAACCTGAACCTGACCCGGGCCAGATCCGAGCACATCCAACCTGAACCTGACCAGCGCCTGACCACATCCAACCTGAACCTGACCAGGGCCCGACCCAACCACATCCAACCTGAACCTGACCCAGGCCCGACCTGACCACATCCAACCTGAACCTGACCCAGGCCCGACCCGACCACATCCAACCCAAACCCGACCCGGGCCCGACCCGACCACATCCAACCCAAACCCGACTCGGGCCCGACCCGACCACATCCAACCTGAACCCGACCCGGGCCCGACCTGACCATATCCAACCCAAACCCGACCCAGGCCCGAGTCCTTTGATTTTTTTTCCTGCGCCCGACCCAACTACCGTAATTAAGTTAATTGTATCAAACAGATTATTGTGCTCTACCTTGTCCAAATGTTGTGATCCTCCGTTCCAGCAGCATGATTCCCGTCATGACGTGCCAGCTGAATGTTCAAATTTTGAAGATTACTTCCCTCCCTAAGCAAGGCAGCACTGTGTCCACTTCCAGCCCAACCCGACCTGAGCCCGAATGCTGGACCCGGCAGAGAGACCCGAACCCGACACATGTCATTGGGTCTGGTCGGGTTTGGGTTGAATAGCCATGCTATAGCCTACAATGGGTCAACTCATCAGGATTGCCGGCTGAGGATCAAACGGACTCTAGCAAGCTATGGACATCCCTGGAAGATCAACTCAAGGTAAAGCTCAATTTCCGAGTGCATAGGCTTGAGCTTATGACCTACTGGCAAAGGCAGGATGGGTCCATTGACTAGTTTGTTGCAAGGTGCAGAGGCAAAGCTCAGGAATGCGACTTCGCAGATATTAAATTGTCGGAACAGGTTATGGAACTAATCATCACATCTACCCAATAGAGGCCTTTCAAAAAGACTTGCTGGAAAAGAGGAAAGGGTAAAACATAGATGCACTACTTAATGATGGAAGGAAATTTGAAGCCATCATGGCTGGGCTCCAAAAGCCACAAGCGTTGGGGGCGGCTATCCCAATTGGTATGGTAACCAAGGCTCAGCAGTCTGCTAAGCCGTGTGGCAAATGTGGCCTGACTCACCCAATTTGCAGTGGTCCAGTGTACCATGACCAGTTGTTACGAAGTGAAATGGATTACTAGGCTACGAGATAGATCAATAGTGAAGCAGCGGCAGACATTCAAGGGGATATTTCAGAATACTCAGGATAAGTATATGCCTACTATAAAGAAAAATTATAAGGGGAGGACCCACCATCTGTGGTTAACAAAAGAAGTTAAAGAAAGCATCAAACTTAAGGAAAAGGCATATAATTGCGCAAAGATGAGTGGCAGGTCAGATGATTTGTCAGAATATAAAGAACAGAGAATGATTAAAAGGTTAATCAGGAGAAAGAAATGAGAGTATGAGAGGAAGCTAGCTAGAAATGTAAAAATGCTTTGCAGGAGTTTCTACAGGTATTTATAAAGGAAAAAAGTAACTCAAGTGCGTGTTGGTCCTCTAGAGAGTGAGACTGGGGAGTTAATAATAGATAATAAGGAAATGGCGGATGAAATGAACAAATATTTTGCTTCTGTCTTCATTATAGAGGATAAAAACAACATTCTAGTAATAGCTGTAAATCAGGAGGTGGAAGGAAGAGAGGAACTTGGTGAAATTAAAATCACCAGGGAAGCGGTACTGAGCAAACTGATGGAGCTGCGGGCTGACAAGTCCCCGGGTCCTGATCGGCTTCATCCTAGGGTACTAATGAGGTAGTAGATGCGTTGGTGGTAATTTTTCAAACTTTGCTAGATTCTGGAAAGGTTCCATCAGACTGGAAAGTAGCAAATATAACCCCTCTATTCAAGAAGGAGGGGAGGCAGAAAACAGGTAACTATAGGCCAGTTAGCTTGACGTCTGTCATGGGGAAGGTGTTAGAATTGATCATTAAGGAGGCTATAGCTGAGCACTTAGAAAAATTCAAAGTAATCGGGAATATTCAGCATGGCTTTGTGAAAGGGAGATCATGTTTAACCAATTTATTGGAGTACTTTGAAGGAGTAACATGTGCCATGGATAAAGGGAAGCCTATTGATGTATTGTACTTGGATTTCCAGAAGGCATTTGACAAGGTGCCACATAAAAGGTTATTCTGCAAAGTTGGAGCTCATGGTGTAGGGGGTAACATATTAACATGGATAGAAGATTGGCTGGCTGGCAGAAAACAAAGAGTATGCATAAATGGGTCCTTTTCTGATTGGCAGGATGTGACGAGTGGACTCCTGCAGGGGTCTGTGCTGGAGCCTCAACTTTTTACAATTTAAATCAATGACTTAGATGAGGGGAGCGATGGCATGGTGGCTAAATTTGCAGATGACATAAAGATAGGTAGAAAAGTATGTTGTGAAGAGGACATAAGGAGCTTTCAGACCAATATAGATAGGTTGAGTGAGTGGTCAAAAATCTGGCAGATGGAGTATAATGTGGGAAAATGAGAAGTTGTTCACTTTGACAGAAAGAATAAAAAAGCAGAGTATTACTTAAACAGACACAACTCTGAAGTGCAGAGGGATCTAGGTGTTCTCGTGCATGAGTCACAAAAAGTTAATATGCAGGTATAGCAAATAATAAAGAAGGCTAATGGAATGCTCTCTTTTATTACGAGAGGAATTGAAAATAAAAGTAAGGATGTATGCTTCAGTTATACAGGGCATTGGTGAGACCACATCTCAAATTCTGTGTGCAGTTTTGGTCTCCTTATTTAAGGAAGGATGTGAATGCGTTGGAGGCGGTTCAGAGGAGGTTTACTAGACTGATACTTGTAATGAGCGGATTGTCTTATGAGGAAAAGTTGGACAGACTGGGCTTATTTTCACTAGAGTTTAGAAGAGTGAGGGGAGCCTTGATTGAAGTATATAAGATCCTGAATGGTCTTGACAAGGTGGATATAAAAAGGATGTTTCCTCTTGTGCGTGAGTCCAGAACTAGGGGGCACTGTTTTAAAATTAGGGGTCGTCCTTTTAGGACAGAGATGAGGAGAATTTTTTTTTCTCAGAGAGTTGTGCGACTTTGGAACTCTCTGCCTCAGAAGGTGGTGGTGTTAGGGTCATTGAATAATTTAAAGGCGGGGATAGATAGATTCTTGTTAGGCAAGGGAATCAAAGGTTATCGGGGTAGATGAGAGTGTGGAATTTGAGATGCAAACAGATCAGTCATAATTTTATTGAATGCAGAGAAGACTAGAGAGGCCGAATGGCCTACTTCTGCTCCTAATTCGTATGTTCGTATGATCCTGTTAGGAACCATCAACTTTTAAAAAGAGAAGCTCGAATTCCCAGTTATTCCTGAAAGAATTATGCCACTAGATTTCATGTTTCAAACAAAAAACTTTACTGTACAAGAGTTAAACAAAGCAGAACACTACTAACTTAACATTACAATTTTGAAATACTTATAGTTTAAATTTAAAATCTTAACAGAACATGAAGATGAACACTTTATACCCTAAATCTCAACAGACTACTCCTGTTTGATTGTCACTTCCCATCCCAAGAGTTCTGCTGCATGTTACAGGTTCTTGGCAATTTGTTCACCTCTCTCGGGATCAATCCAATGTGTACCACAGCTCTTAGGATTTCACTTTGTTTTCCTTAATTTCTCAGCTGTCTTCTGAGATATCAGATCTCCCAAATCTGGACTTCCCAGCTTGAGCATAGGCCAGCCTCAAAACAGAAACACCCCTCGTTCCTGATGGCCTCTTTGCTCCTGAGTTCAGCTGACTTCCAAAAGCCAACTGCTTTCTCTGAAGCCACCTGCTTCCAAAAGCCAACTGTTTGTCTTTCAGCAAGAATACAGATCACAACACCAACAAGCACCCCCTGCATCATCTATCTCCATACCAAGTGGTACATATGGGATGTCCCAGATAGCAATTTAAGCTAATTACTTCCAATTCCCAAAACATCTCTTTGCTCTGGGAAACCATATGAATAATTTAAACCCAATTGTGGCAGCTGCAGATGCATTGGGCTCAATTCTATAGGCCCGCCGCCGAAATTGGCGACGGGTGAGAAAAATGGCGGCCCGCACACGCCAAAGAGCAGCCACAATTCCAAGCGCGGCAGCTCATTTAAATAGCCGGGGCAGGCCACCCCCCACCCCCCCCTAATAAGTTGGAGGGAGCGGGCTGTCCATCCCTGGCAATGGCGTCAGCTGCTTGTGTGCAGGCTCTGACACCGTTTTTAAAGGGCCATCAGCCCTACCACTAAATTTAAATATTTAAAGTGAAATGGCGTTAAAAAAAACCTCTCTTTTGCCCCTCTCCCAACCCCAGTAACAAATAAATGAATTATTTGCCCTTCTCCCCCAAAAACACTTAGCTTTACTATCTGACCTTCTCCCCCATAACTGCACAAACTTTAAACTATAACCCTTCCCACCATCCCCTACACCCAAGATGTTCATTTTACCCCATCACCCCCCCTCCTGCACTGGGAAACTGTCCTCCACCCTCCTCCCTACCAGTGTTGCGCCTTGTTACCCCGGACAGGAATCCGAAGGCGCAGCAGTGCTGGCCCGCTGGGATGAAGGTCGCGGCAGTACTTCAGGAGGTGATGGGAAAGTCATTAATGCAGGTAAGTTAATTTATTAAATATGTAAATTACAGTCTCGTCACTGAGTGGTGGGTGAGCTGTCACGAGGCCTTGCCGCTGTCAGCAATATCAGGATGGGCCCTGCCGGCGTCGAGGTCCGTGGCGGGCCTCATTCAGGGCAATCTTCATGCCCCATCCCACCCCGTCATGGAACCCGATTTTGAGGCCTCAATAAAATCCAGCCCACTGTCTCCATCAAGAAGTTCAGAGAGTTTCCTATTGTTTAGGGTCTTCGCACATCCCATTATGACTTTATTATATAAACATGGGCCACCCTTTGTTTTATAACAACCCTAGGTTTGTTTGCCAGCTTCTCAACTCAGGTGCTTTCATTTGTCTGGCTTTAAAACAAATTCAATTCCCAAATTAAAAATGACCTTTCAAAAATTAATACAAACCATGAACCAGGTGATCGTAATACAGTGCAAAGCTCATAGTATGTGAGGGCATTGGGCAAGGCAATGCAGAAGGCTGAGCTCAGATACTGCATACAGAAATGATGGCAGATCACATGCAGGGAGAACATCTGCCAGACAGGATGGCAAACGCAAAAAGAAGTATGCCAACACACAACAAAAGCCCAAGCAGGGAGACAGATTGCCAGAAGGATATGGATGAAGAGTGCACATTTGCTAACAGCGAGCAAGCATTTCACATAATTTCGATCGACATGTCAATGCTATAATGCAATCTGAGGCATTCGCCATGATCGGGATTACATGTCCACAGAAGAGAGGCAAGCATAAATTCAGAGTGAAAATCGAAACCTCAGCAAGTGCAAATATGCTGCCCCCCTGTATACTGAAGGACATTTATTTAGAAAATAGGAATCTATGGTGCGACCTGCCACGTCTAGGCTGGCTGCCTACAGTGGTTCTCCAATCAAGTGCATTGGAATGATAACCTTGCAGTGTAGCTATGGAAACTTTGAATGTGTACCACAAATGTTTTATAGGCTGTAGGCAAAACTGTGCCAGCTGTCACAGGACTTGTAGTATGCCGAGATTTACGAATTATCACAATACTTGAAGTCAGTAATGCACCACAGATGGTAGAAAATACCCAGGTCGAGTGTATCGGTCAGTCCATGCAAAGGACGACGCAAAGGCTGGGAGTTTTGACACGAGGATGCGATATGACCGGGAGTCTCTCTTCAGGCTTCAGTCCGTGGCAGCAAGTACCCAGAGGCCAGAGGAATTGCCAGTGATTTGTGATGCCTACAGTCATCGTCTTTATAAGTTTTCAACTGTAAGAGATGTGCTACTTTCCAAAGAAGGGAAGATGAAGGGCTGCATTCTATAGGCCCGGCGCCAAAACAGGCAGAAAAAATGGCGGCCCGTACACATGGAGCGCACGTCACGGAGCCGCCATGATTTTAAACGCGGCGACTCATTAGCGTGGCCCGGGCGGCGTCGGCAGACCCCCCCACCCCCGGATGCCGTGGAGGGGGCAAGCAAGTCATCCCTGGCAACAGCTCCGGACGTCAATGCACAGGTGCTGGCAACATTTTTTAATTGTTTAGAGCCCTAAATGACAATTAAAATTTTTAAAGGTAGAGTGCAGTACAAATTATCATAAATAATTTTAAAAATCTTTCCAGCCCCTCTCTCCCGCCCCCCCCCCCCCCACCCCAATAACATTACACATCATTCATGCCTTTTCCCCACACCCCCCTGCTGGAATACCTGCCTTGAATATATGACCTTCACCCCCACCCCACAAGTTCACAACCTTTGTCCTCTACCCCTTCCCATCACCTTCTTGACCAATCCGAAGAGTTTGACACTGCTTCTCCACTCCAGCACTGAGAAACGTACCTCCCTCCCTCTCCCCACAGGTGTCATGCCTCGTTTCCCTGAACGGGGATTCGAAGGTGCGGCAGTGCCGGCTGCCAGGATGAAGATCGGTGCTTTCATTAATTTAGGTAAGGTAGTTTATTTAAATATGTAAATCGTGGTCCCATTGCCACCTCTGTTGAGATCAGGACAGGCCCTCATGACGTCTGAGTTGATGGTGGGTCTCATCCGGAGTGACCTTCATGCTCCCCCGTCACTGTTCCCAACATGAGGGCTCTATAAAATTCAGCCCGAAGACTTAGTATGACAGGCAAGCAGGACCAGAATTAGAGTAGGACCGAAGGTCAGAGTCCTCAATCATGCAGCGGGAACTTGGTATCCTTTAAAGGTTGCTAGGATATGTGACCAGCCCAGATTGTATGAGATCAAGACACCCAATGATGTAATTCTCAGATGGAAAGGAAGTCAGTTCAGAAGTGGACATGTGACAACCTTGTAGTATCGTGGATATGTTCAAAGACAAAGACTGAAGATTAATGTACATAGGCTAGAGCACAGAGGAACAGCATGTTAACCAAAGTTCTAAGTTACCAGAGTCTCAGAGATTAGCACAGCTCTGAGAAGAGGTTTACAATAATAATATCGGGATGAATAAGCAAATCTCTATGTTTTAGAGAGTGTTAAACTTGCTTACTTGTAAATTACGTTTTGTTTTATTCCTGTACATTAGTCTGAACTGCAACATCACTGTATATGTTACATGTGTTTTCTGATGAATGGGATATGTTTTTTTTATCTTTGGAAAGAAGGGGGATGTTGCAGGCTCACTTTAAGAGACTATGGGCTGAATTTTATTCCCGTTGGACAGGAGCCGTCCGCCGACTAAAAAGTCGGTAGCGAACCTGCCACTGCCTGGCCTGGTGATCCGGATGGCATTTCACGGTCCCTAAGCCTTTAATTGGTCTGAGGCGGGACCTCCAACATATTGAGGCAGGAAGTCCCACCTGATGGAGCTGCCAGCCAATCAGTGGGCCAGCAGCTCTTAGTTCCAGCAGGGCCACCGGGAGTGGTGGCCACTGCTGGGACTGCAACCCAGCTTCGAGAAGAGGAAGGACGGCCCCGGGAAAAGGTACATTTTTGGGGCCTCGCCGGGGTGATCAGTCGGGCCCCAGCAAGGCAAGGGTGGTCAATTGGGGGGACGGGGGCCATGTTGGGTGTTGGGGCATTGGGGGCAGTCCTTCATCGGGCACAGGGTGCCTGATCATGAGGAGCCCACCCTGGGCCGTCAGAAAGCCACCTACCTTTGTCAGCCGGCTTTTCTCAGGCCTGGACTGCCCGAGAGACCAAGGGTAAAATCCCCTTGGCGGTGGGTGTAGGCCCTTAAGTGGTTGTTAACTGGTCACTTAAGGGCTTTGATTGGCCTGGGGTGGATGGGCCGGTTTTCACCGCTGCCCCATGTAAAATGGCGGCGGAGGCGGGAGCAGGCCAGGAAAGGCCCCCCCCCAGCCTCCCACTCCATTTTACGCCCCTCCGCCAGCAACCCACTCTTTGGGGTGGGTGTAAAATTCCAGCCTGTAAGTGAAGAGTCACCGAAGAAAGTGATGTCCCTTTACATATGACCAGAGAGCTGTGGGTGCAAACCGATAGAGTAAGGTGTGTGTATATACATTCCAAGACCCATGTTTTCTTTGTATATTATTTGTATTCCTGTGAATCTTATAATACTTCACGCACTAAAGGAACAAATAATATTACAAAACATTGCCCTCAACATTCTGACTTTAAGGTGAAAGTGGTACCACTGAGTCACAGCTGTTTAATCTCAGGATATTCCGACTAACTTCAGAGGGGCCATATAGTAAACACAATGTAATGAATATGTATATTAAAAGTAAAACACTGACATGACGTAATTACAGAAGTACAAGAATAATACAGTTTCAGTTTTCTGCAATACTCAGAAAATTTCCTTACATTTGATAGATTCAGCCCATAAATCAGAATGGTAGAACGAGATGCAGTTAGAAATAGTAATTTCCTTTTTGATCTGATTTTTAACTAATCAATAGATTTGACAGCCAAGACCACAGCAGATCACTGTTTGTTTACTCAAGATAGAGGAAATGATGATTGAAGTAGAATCTACTGAACAATGCTGTTTGGCTGAATGTATCCAATGTGAAAACTTTTAATTAAAATTCAGCTTCATTCTCTGTCATTCAGCTTCAACAGTTCTTCAATTTCCTTTAGCTCCATTGTCATGACCAGCTTTACAGGTGGGAAACAAGTGCTGTGCTCACACAATCATAATGACAAACCCTTCGAATATCGTAGCGGCTGTATGAAACCAGTTTTAAAACTCACCTACTCATCCATGGGTTTGTGCCATTTTTGAATTTACCCTCACCTCTGTGGTGGAAAAAAACTCAAGTGGCATGAAATTGGTATTGGCATTGTTTCATAGAAATGCAAAGAAGGTTCAACATGGAAACAGACCATACAGGCCAATCAGTGTGTGAGCAAACAGTTCTAATCACACTTCACCTGCCCTATTTTCATATCCTTTTATCCCTTTTTCCTTCATCCACCTATCAAATCTAATCTTTAATGTCGACATTATTATGTCTCAAGCACTGACCCTGGATGTGAATGCCACAGCCTAACTACTCTTTTATATTTATATTTAATTGTATATCCATGCCCACTTATTCTGGATCCCTCAATTACTGGAAATACGGGCTGAATTTTATTCTAATGACGGGGATACCAGTGTTGGGCCAGAAGGCAGGGGGAGACCCCACCTCGGCCCTCCCTCAGACTCCAGTTGGAATTCGACAGCTGGCAGGCAATTTAACTGCCCTCCGTCGGGGATGCCGTCCCTTTAAGGGATGAGCTCCCGCCTCCAAGAGCTGTCAGCCAATTTGAAGGCTAGTAGCTCTAGTACTAGCAGCACCACTAGAGGTGGTAGCCATTGCTCGCCTTGTAGTACCAAACAGAGAAGATTGATGAGGACCCCAGGACACAGGTGAGTGGGGTTAGGGTCTCTGGGGCCATTCAGGCACAGAGGGGGAGGGAGTAATGGTGCATTAATGAGGATGGGAGGAAGGTCACCCGGGGTGGGGAGGGGCGTACGGTGGGCATTGCCACCAGGAAGGCCCTCCAAGGCCCTGGAATTCCCCCAAAGGAGGAATACCCCACCCACCCCACTAAGATGCTGCCAGGCCTTAACTGGCGGCATCTCTCCATGGCGGTGGACCCTTTTGCCTTCAATTAAATTGAGGCAAAGGCAGGGAGAGGCCCATAAGTGGCCATTAATTGACCACTTATGGGCCTCGATTGGTCTGGGGTAGGAAGGCCATCCTCAGCCTTCTCCACTCCAGACTAAATTGGAAGATATTGAGAAGATGACAGGCACTCTGCCCCCTGCCTTCCCATGCAATTTTATGGGCTGGCCCTCCCTAGCTCCATTCCTGTCCCTAAGGAGCCCATAAAATTCAGCCCAATGTTTACATTTACTCTGTCCCATCCCTTCATAATTTTAAAAACCTCCATCAAATTATCCCGCCATTCTGTTTTAATGAAAAAGCCTCAATTTTTCAAGTATTTCTTTGCATTTATATTTCTTCATTTCGGGCAGTATCCTAGTGAATCTGTGCTATTCTCTCACTAAAGCCTTAATGTGCTTCTTATAGTGTGAGTCCTATACTGTAACTGAGGTCTTATTACAGTTTTATATAGGCTCATCATTACCCGTTGGTATTTATATTCTATACCTCTTGAGATAAAACGCAGAATTCCATTAGCTTTGTTTTGGTTTTATCAACTGTTGCGCGGCTTTGAGTGTTCTGTGAATCTATACCCCCAAATCCTACTGTTCTTCCACAACATCACGCCTACTTTCATTCAGGGTATGACTAATGCTGTTTTAGTTCAACCAAAATGCATCATCACACACTTACTGACATTAACTTCCATCTGCCACTTTTAGGCCTATTCCCCCTATTTATCCTTTTGCAGCTTCCTTTGGTCTTCTACAGTACCTTCAGTTTTGGTACCATCAACAAATTTTGACACCACTTCCTCTAGGCATATATCTAAATCACTGACAAATTCAGTGAAAAGAAGTGGTCCCAGAACTCAACACAAAGGGATACCACCATCCTGTTCCATAACACTGAAAAGCTGCCCTTAACTCCTACTATCTATTTTGTTCTATCTGATTGTTTTTTGATCCAGTTTGCTATTCTTGCCAATTATATACCCTTTAAACTGCTCTGGTAATCTCCCATGTGATGCCTTGTCTAAAGCTTTCCTAATGTCGATGCACACAATATCCACTGTATTTCCTTATGTGCCATGTTTCTTACCTCCTCAAAGAATTCTATGAAGTTTGTGAAGCAAAACTGTTCCTTTTGAATTCCACGCTGGCTACTTCTAACTATTTTCTCTTTATCTAGATATGTGGTTAGTTCATCCTAAATCAAAGACTCTAAAGTTTCCCCTACCACAGATGTTAAGCTAAGTGGCCTGTAATTACTAGATTAGTTCTGTCTCCCTTGTTAAAAATAGGTATGACATTGGCCACTGTCCAATCCTCTGGCACATATCTACACAGAACAGAATCTGAAATATAATTTCTAGGAACTTGGCAGTTGCCTCTATCATTTCCCTCTGGATCCTAGCATGCATACTGTTGTGTATTTCACTGAGTAAGGCTAACATGTGGACACACATCAAACAGCCATTATTGAACAAACTTTATTTACACCTCCCCAACAGAGAGCGTAGCAGAGAGGACAGAATGACAGAATGCTCAGTTATTGCAATATATTACACTTCCTCCCCACTTAAATAAAAAAAAACTTGTACAGTAAGATGTAAAATGATGCATGTACATAATTTTCCAGAATACAATAACAATACGTGGAATGTAACTGGTTGGGTTCCATACTTGTTACTATAGTCACAACTGAAACATGTATGACCAATATTACCAGAGTAATTTACATGTAAAAAAGATTGTATTTTGTTACACCAGTATGTCTTTAACATAAATATCATCATTTGAGATGAAGTAATGAAAAGAACAACTCATTTCTTCTTCCTTTCTACATACTTCCAATTAACCTATTTGGCTTCTTTCTCTTTCTATCTGGGTATCTTCTTCCATTTCCATTAGCTTGACTCTGCTCTCAACATCTCAGACTGTGTCAATCCTGCACTTGGGCTTTGGCAACCAACTCCATATAATGGTTGGGACTGTGAAATTGATTGATTAGGCTTAATCAAAGAGCCTGACTCACTTTGCTGTACTGGTGGATTCTGTGATACTGGCAAACTTTCAGTTTCATTATGACTTGCACTTTCTTTCTGACTTTCACTTGGGACTGTTGGAATTTGTACAATAGGAGGTTTTTCATGCTCTCCCTTTGTCAGATTTCCTCTTTCAAACAAATGATCTACATGACACTGATGGAGTCGCTCTCCAATCTTCACTAGCTAAGTAAATGCCCTTTGTCTTTTTTACAACTCCAAACACATATTTCTGCTTATCACCTCGGTGTGTTTTCACCATGACGTTCTGACCAGCATTGAACTCTCTAAGTTTCATGCCTTGTGTATCATGACTCATCTTCACTCTGTCTTGTTTCTCTCTTACTTTACTATTGATGTCAGGCTTAAGCAAACTAAACCTTGTCCTAGGAGTGTGTTTAAACACTAAATCGTAAAGTGAGCAACCTGTTGTAGACTAGGGTTACTCTGTAAGGGAACAGAAAATTATCTAGCCTTTGTTGAAAAGAAATATGGAAATTACTGCCTAGCTTGTCACCTAGTGAATACTTTTGCAAAGACCTCTTCACAATTTATACACTTCTTTCTGTAAAACAATTTGATGCTGGGTGTGATATAGTAGTATTAGACTGTGTTTGACTCTATTCTTACTCAGAAATATTTCAAACTCTTCTGATGTAAACTGTGGACCATTATTTGACACCAACACTTCTGGCAACCCATAAATTGTAAACCAACTTCTCAAAACCTCAATAGTTTTGGCATTTGTGGTATTCGGCATAGAATCAACATGTATCCACATGCTATAGCTATTGGCACAGCAGTGGTATGGGAAGGACAGAAAACTGATGAAAATTATTTTAAATATCACAAAAGAACAGCAAATCGCATAGGGGCATCAGTTACCACCTTTGGCTGACTTGAGAAATGCACATGGGATAACACCTAGCTGACTTTTAAGACCAAGCTGATAGTTTATAAGGTCTGTGTTCTCAGCACCTTGCTGTATGGCTGTGAAACATGGGTGGCTTACAGCTACCAGGAAGCAAAGCTCAATTATTTCCATCTTAGTTGTCTGCAGCGCATTATGGGTATATCCTGGCAGAACAAAATCATAAATGTAGCAGTCCTTTCAAAGGCAGAACTCCCAAGTGTGTTGGCACTAGTCAAACGGAGATGGTTTCGGTAGATCAGACATGTCCACAGGATGGAAGATGGCTGCATACCGAAGGACTTTCTGTATGGTAAGGTAGCCCGGACCAGAAGACCAGTGAGGCACCTAAAGTTCCACTTCAAAGATACTAGCAAACGTGACATGAAGGCCTTAAATGGTATTTTTGGAAATTTGTAGCCCCATATATGATAGCTAATGCCTCTTTTTCAACTTGTGAGTAATTTTTCTCTGACATTGTTAATTATGTGCAGCATATGCTACAGGTTTCTCCACACTGTCTTCCATAGAACATAGAACATTACAGCGCAGTACAGGCCCTTCAGCCCTCGATGTTGCACCGACCTGTGAAACCATCTGACCTACACTATTCCATTTTCATCCATATGTCTATCCAATGACCACTTAAATGCCCTTAAAGTTGGCGAGTCTACTACTGTTGCAGGCAGGGCGTTCCACGCCCCTACTACTCTCTGTGTAAAGAAACTACCTCTGACATCTGTCCTATATCTATCACCCCTCAACTTAAAGCTATGTCCCCTCGTGTTTGCCATCACCATCCGAGGAAAAAGGCTCTCACTATCCACCCTGTCCAACCCTCTGATTATCTTATATGTCTCTATTAAGTCACCTCTTCTCCTCCTTCTCTCTAACGAAAACAACCTCAAGTCCCTCAGCCTTTCCTCGTAAGACCTTCCCTCCATACCAGGCAACATCCTAGTAAATCTCCTCTGCACCTTTTCCAAAGCTTCCACATCCTTCCTATAATGCGGTGACCAGAACTGCACGCAATACTCCAGGTGCGGCCGCACCAGAGTTCTGTACAGCTGCAGCATGACCTCGTGGCTCCTAAACTCGATCCCCCTACTAATAAAAGCTAACACACCATATGCCTTCTTAACAGCTCTATTAACCTGGGTGGTAACTTTCAGGGATTTATGTACCTGGACACCAAGATCTCTCTCCTCATCTACACTACCAAGAATCTTCCCATTAGCCCAGTATTCTGCAATCCTGTTACTCCTTCCGAAGTGAATCACCTCACACTTTTCCGCATTAAACTCGATTTGCCATCTCTCAGCCCAGCTCTGCAGCCTATCTATGTCCCTCTGTACCCTACAACATCCTTCGGCACTATCCACAACTCCACCAACCTTAGTGTCATCCGCAAATTTACTAACCCACATGTGAGATTATGTGAGATAACACCACACCTAACCCCTGTGGTGAGGTATCACATGCTAAAACCAATGGGTTCTTGGGATCATAGTGGGTCAAAACAGCATCATTAGTCAGTACGTTCTTTACTTCTTTAAATACTTTCTGACACTTGTCATGCAGGCCCCCACCTGCCAAGAATGAGGCACATATATTTCGTCACATGGACATTTTTAAAAAAAATTGTTGCTGGACAGAAAAGAAGGCCTATTACAAGCGGTTGCTAAGCCCCTGACTGGAAAGACGTTTGCATCGTAACAGACAGTGCTTGGAAAGGACAAAGGGGCCACTCCCTGCTTCAATTTAATCCACAATGGACTTCTGATTACCAGACATTGAAGGTGGAGAGGCTAGCATTCCAGGTTAACCGCTAAGATGGCCGAATACACAACCAGATGTGGTCAGATCAGTTTAGTCACATGAATAACAGGCTGTTGAAGTTTTTTTTTTAATTTGAACTTGCCACAGAGTTTTAACACTGGCAGAAAGCTGTTTGCTCCTGAACTGAAAAGACTTCTCTCCTGTCTGCTCTCATTTCGCTCACACCAGCTTCAGAAACCATTGAAGACATACAAACCCCAAGAGAGAAAAGTCTCCTACAGTGAACAAGGTTTAAGAAGAATACTGGGCCCCAATGAAAAGCAAGATCTACCTACAAGCAAGGACTACAGTGAGCTCAAAGCACAGTAACAAAAACCCCTCTTCAGAGATTGCCTCAAACCACTCTACTTTATTTTTCTTCTGCTCTTTTCTGTCTCTATTTGCATGTGCGTATCACACATGCATGCTAGTGTGGGGTGCGGCATGTATCTGTAGGCGTTAACTGAATTAGAGATTAAGTTTAAGTTTTAATAAATGTCACTTTTCTTCTTTAAACCGAAGAAAGCCTGTTTGTGATCATCTCTTTGCCTTAAAATTGGAAAGTGGTGAAGAAGGATTCACCAAAGGGAAGCTCAAAGCATAGCATGTTTAAAAATTAAACCCTGTTACAATAAGACCAGGTGAAGGCTAAAAGGGACACCTAGACACCTTTCTCACCTGGTTGTAACACACTCCACAGACCACTCCCAATCTCTTCCATCTGTAAGCAGTTAATACAATGGAGCGAATGTATTTGCTAAGTTGGGATGACCTTAGAATAACACATAATACACAACTATTCCTATGAATGCTCTAAATTCTTCTTTGTTCTCTGGTCTCTTCGCTTTCAAAATCCCCTCAACCTTTTCTTGCGTGGGGTTGATACCTTCACCATCTACTTGGTGGCCCAGGTATGTTGCACTTGATACCATGAAGCAACACATGTAGTTTTTAAGTTTGATGCCATACTCTTGAAGTCAATCCAGGACTTTGTTCAATTTTAAAATGTGCTCTTTCTCTGTATTGCTGTGAATTAAAATATCATCCAAGAAGCAGCACACTGCTTTCATCACACTTAGTACCTGATCCATGACACTCTGAAATACTGCAGGAACAATAGGCACCCCAAATGGTAACTTTTCATACTGGTACAACCGTTTGTGTGTATGAATGGTAAGAAATTCCTCACTCTTGTCAGTTAATTCTAATTACAAATATGCATTTGGCAGATATATTTTACTGAACACATTCCCATTTGCTAAATTAGAAAACATATCATCACTAGTAGGAAGTGGGTATGCATCATTTCCAATCACCTTATTTACCGTTTGTTTATAATCTCCACAAATCCAAACGCACCTGTCTGTTTTTTGAACTATCACAATGGGTGCGGCCAATTCATTACTCTTCACCTTCTTAATTGCCCTGTTCTTTCTAATCTATTCAGCTCTTTACTTACTGCTTCTAACTGTGCACAAGGCACTGGCTTACCTTTGCAAAATGTCGGCTGTACATTGTCCTTTATCTTGACTTGGGCTTTGTGATGCCTAATTTTACCATTTGGTCCTCCTTGTTCAAATATTACTTTGTGTTCTCTTAGCACTTCCTCAATGTCAGACATAGGCTTACTGATCCCGACTTTAAATAACTTGGCCCAGTTTATTTTCTTAAGCCAAGTCCTTTCCATTAGGGAGACTTTGTTCCCTCATACTACTACCAATGGCAAGTAATAGGGGAGGGCGAGTACTCTGATGATGCACCATCACATGATTCATGCACACCCTTCACCAGCACAGATTCACACACCTTGGTGGGCACTGGAGTAAAGATAGCTATGTTGTTATATGGTGAGACACAAATCACATGTGAGCAGGATCAGGAGCTGGAGACAGGAACAGTAGTGTAGACTCCCTGTTGGAGAGACAGAAAGAGTTCAGAGGGGTGGCTCCTGGTGGTGTTGTTGGTGTGACTCCTGGTGCTGTTGGTGTGGCTCCTGATGCTGTTGATGTGGCTCCTGGTGTTGCTGTTGGTGTGGCTGCTGGTACTGCTGATGGTGTAGCTCCTGGTGCTGATGTCCGTCCGGCTGTTCTTGTTGCTCCTGACCAGAGGTCGGTGTTACTGCTGTATAAGTTGCTCCCATGCTGCAGTGAAGGCTGACAGCAGAGAAGTTGAGATGAAGGTGAGCAAACTCCAAGGTAGTTGAAAATACTTCCAAAACTTCAGAAATTACCTTCAAAACACTGAAATCAGATGTCAGAACAAGTCCTGTAAGCACAAACCCTTCACTGAGGCTGGCCACAAGTGTTGTGATTTCTTTAAAGGCTTCCCAACATGTCAGTTTCATTGTTGTTATGAGATTTCCATTTTTTTTGTTAAAACGCCAGAATCTATATTTTTTTTAAAAGCTGAAAAGGATTTCAGTGGATATTGAAACATCTGGAAATGGCTGAAGTTTATGGATGCTTTAAAAAAAAGACAGGTCAACAAGAGGTTCCTGGTTTTGACCAGTAAACAAATACTGGAAACCAGGTAATTTCAAGGAAACCAGCAGAAGGTTTGACCCAAGAGCTACTCTTTGTTGCAACAAGGAATGATTTATGGTGGCCATGTGACTTGTTTCTGGAAAAGTTTAGTTTCATTTTGAACTTTAAAAGCCAGTGAGTTTGGAAAAAAGCAGCCAATTGGAATTTGAGATGGACCTGCCAGGAGATCAGAAGAAGAACCAGACAAGTATTACCTCTCTGTAAAGAATCTTTGTTCTTGAAAAGCAAAAACTTGTATGAAGTGGTACTGTTGCCTCCTGCATTTCTGAAGAAACCCTGAATTTGCAGAAACCCTGCATCTTGAAAAAAAGGACTTTTGCATTGAATGTGAGAACTGACACCTGTTGCTACACACCTGATAGAAGACCTATGTGAAGCCTTCTAGAGTTGAATTTATTTGAATGCCTACCCAACACACTGTTCATCAACCTCGACTGGAAAGACTTTGAGTAGCATCCAATTATTCGACTTTGGGAAACCTCACCAAACCAAAGAACCTCCTTCCAGATCATTGCAGTCTAAGTTTTTTTATTTCTTTTAGTCCTTTGAAACAGATGTAAACAAAAATCCCTTTTTTGTCAGTTATCTGGTTTTTGGAGGTATATGCATGTGCATGAGGGCTAGTGAAAAATAGGGCGCTTTAATATCTCAACTCGTATATTATATATTTACTCAATTATTGATTAAGACTTGGTTTTATAATAAATGGATAATTTGGTTGTTTATTAAAGAAGTCTGGTTGGTGTGTTTTATTCTGGGGACAAATAGAGTATCTAATTGGATGTTTCAGTTTCTGGGGAAAATTTATTGATACGCTGTGAGCTGTAGAAAAGTGGGACTGAATTAACAGTGCACTCCTCCCGCCTCAGTTGTAACATTGTTCAATGGCTCCCTGCACTGCTCTCACCTTGTTGACCCTGGTGAGTTCCACATAGCTCGGGAAACCTGTGCACTGGCTGTTGAACCCAGAATTCTGGGTTAAATTCTCAGTTAATAGCCTCTTTAAATATTTTAGTTACTTGCTCGACAGCTCCAGGGGGATCCCTCTCGCCTGCAACCCCGCCTGGGTTAAACCTGGAAGTGGGTAGGAATATCCTGGGTTCCTGACCTGACATCACTTTTAGGGCTTTAACCCTCTGCCCGCACCCGAACCCGCCTTCCATTGGTAGTTAAAATTCTGCCATTGTGTATTATTAACATTGAAAACTGGATCCTAATTTAAAATTTTATACACACTGATTGGGCTGGATTTTGTAGTCTCATCGCTGGGAACAGCAGCAGGCACAAAACATGGTGGCCATCACCCACACGACCCACGCTGCTGCACCACAACAAATAAGTGGCAGATGGCCACTTAACATATTGACGGCAGCCACCCCCCCAATCACGTAGTGGGGGCGGCATTGGCAACACGTTCACAGCGTCACCTGATGCAGGAGCTGATGCTGGCGCCATTTTTAAAAGGCTGCCAGCCCTGCAAACAGTTCAACATCATGCAGAGTTTAGTTATACATTAAATCATGCAGAGTTGCCCCCTTCACCCCATACACTAAATCATGCAAACGTTCCTTCCTTCTCCCCCCATACACTAAATCATGCAGAGTTGACCCCTTTCTCCATACATTAAATCATGCAGAGTTGCCCCCTTCACCCCATACACTAAATCATGCAAACGTTCCTTCCTTCTCCCCCCATACACTAAATCATGCAGAGTTGACGCCTTTCTCCATACATTAAATCATGCAGAGTTGCCCCCTTCACCCCATACACTAAATCATGCAAACGTTCCTTCCTTCTCCCCCCATACACTAAATCATGCAGAGTTGACCCCTTTTTCCATACATTAAATTATGCAGAGTTGACCCCGTCCCCTCATACACTAAATAATGCTGAGTTGGCCCCTTCCTCCATACACTAAATCATGCAGAGTTGACCTCTTCTTCCATACATTAAATCATGCAGAGTTGACCCCTTCCCCCATACACTAAATCATGCAGATAGACCTCTTCCACGCCATACACTAAATCATGCAGAGTTGACCCCTTCCTCCATACAGTAAATCATACAGAGATGACCCTTTCCCCCATACACTAAATCATGCAGGGTTGACCCTTTCCCCCCATACACTAAATCATGCAGAGTTGACCCCTTCCTCCATACATTAAATCATGCAGATTTGACCACTTCCCCACCTCTGTGCTTCCAGCTTCTCCTGGATGGGAAAGTGAAGGCACATGAGTGCCACATGATCTGCTTAAGATTGCGAACTGATGGTAACATCATGGTGAATTTAATTTAAGTTTATGCAGCGAGCTATTTTAAATATTTAAATTAGGATCCCATTGCAGAGCAGCGGGGGTGCCACCACGGAGCCTAGCCACCGCTGTGAAGATTGGGCCTGGCAATCCCAGCCTCGGGATCCATGGCAGCCGCTGCCATCCGTTTCTCTGCCCCGACCCTTCCACCCCCCTCTCCCCCCCCCCAAGTCACGGTGCCCAACGTCGGGCTGGGAACAAAATCCAGCCCATTTAACTTGAACTAGCCATTTGTATTAGTGGTGCCATCCTCTTGATGAGGGTTCCTTTGTTAGTGGTATTGCGTCCTGGTGGCATTGGGCTCAGGCACAGTCCACTTTAGTAGCTCAGACAAAATACTGCCACACCTCATCACCATTGTGTTCACACTCTCACCAAACCTATATTTTAGAAGTCCTTACTCTCCCTCTTTCCCAGCTCAATCTATCAGCACTCTCCATGATGTTGCATTAGGGATGGAAAGCTACATAGGAATTGCATCTATACCTTCATATTTTAAGGCTCTGTAGGGTTTCCACTGCCCCACTGTAGCTACAGTATTAATAATACAAACGGCTTTCTCTTTTCTCATCATCTGAAATCATTAGCTGGGTCATTTTGGGTCAGATAAGTGCTACCAATCAAACCAACAAGGACTTTTGACCAAGTAGCTGACTACATGACTATCTAAGCAACATTTGACAGAATTAGGACAAATATGAGAATAACTAGCCTGTACAATCTCTTAGCCTAGGGAAACATCTTCCACCTAACTAACTTTTCACATTGCATGTACATCCTGCAATTATTTTCAGGTCCAAAGAGACTACTTGTTACACTGGTAATATTAAGAAAAGACTTCTGGAAACTTGGCTGTCATAGAGTCAGTCCTCCATCAATGTTCCACCTGACCCAAGAATCTCAGAGAGGAAGGAAACTTTAATATTTATAAGTAAAACTGCTGTCAGTAATAATGAACTGCAAAAGGCAGGAATGTAATTTTATTGTAATCTTAAAGTAGTCACAGAAAGTAATTTATTGATGTCATGCTGTTAATATTATGAATGCCGCAACATAAATTTCAGAGGGAAAGGTTTTGTTGCAGACTCTGTAATCCTCCTAGATCTCTCTGATTGCAATTCCAGTTGATCCCATGAGTGACAATAGCTGCCTCTATAGAAAAGCTGCAAATTCCACCCATTGAATAAAGAATACACTGTTTGATTAAAAGCCAGTATGACTATGTAAGGTACGACATTCAATCTATAATGGAGAAGTCACATCATTTTAGGATGTTCAACTGCTTTCCTCATTGGTTTCAATACATTTTTTGGGGAGCAAAATTGTGCTATCTGGCTCAGGACAAGTATTGACTAAATGCTACAGGTCTTGGTCAGAAGATACTGGCCTATTTTAGAATCACAGAATCATAGAATGGTCACAGCACAGAAGAAGGCCATTCGGTCAATCAAGCCTATGCTAGCTGTCTCCAAGAGCAATGTAGCTAGTCCCATTCCCCCACCCTTCCTCATAGCCCTGCAATTTTTTTTTTCCCTTCAGGTGCATATCCAATTCTCTTTTGAAAGCCATGATTGATTCTGCATCCACCACCCTTTCATGCAATGCATACCAGATCATAACCACTCGCCGAGTAAAAATATTTTCCTTATGCTGTCTTTGGTTCTTATGTCAATCACTTTAAATTTGTGCCCTCTGGATCTCGACCCTTCCATCAATGGGCACAGTTTCTTTATCTACTCTGTCGAGACCCTTCATGATTTTGAACAACTGCATCAAATCTCCTCTCAACCTTCTCTATGGGAAACAACCCAAGCTTCTCCAATCTATCCTTGTAACTGAAATCCCTCATCCCTGGAACCATTCTCATGAAAGTGCGGTGTCCAGAATTGGACACAAATACTCCAGTTGAGGCCGAACCAATGTTTTGTTAAGGTTCATCATAACTTCCTTGCTTTTGTACTCTATGGCCGGAATTTTACGGCCCCTCAACGAGCGGGTTGGTGGCGGGGAGGGGGTGGGGGGGGAGGCGTAAAATTGAGTGGGAGGTGGGGGGGGGGGTGGGGTGGGGGGTGGTGTTTCTGACCCCCCTCCTGCCCTCGCTGAAATTTTACTTGGGGTGGCGGCGGCAGCAAGAAATGGCCCACCTGCCCCAAGCCAATCAAAGCCCTTAAGTGGCCAATTAACTGACACTTAAGGGCCTCCTCCTGCCGCTGGGAGTATTTTACCCTTGGCGGGCTGACGACAAAGGCCCAAAGAACACCACCAGGTAAAAGCTGGTGGCCTGCTTACCGACTGGGCACAGTTTCTTTATCTACTCTGTCGAGACCCTTCATGATTTTGAATAACTGACTGCAATTCCAGTTGATCCCAACTTGCAATTGCTGGGGGCATGTGTGGGGTGGGGGGGGGGGCTCCTGATCAGGCACCCTGTGCCCCAAGGAGGGCTGCCCCCACCGCACAAGTCCCCACCCCAAACCGATGCTCCATGCCTCCCCGGGGCCCAGTCGATTGTCCTCAGAGAGGTCCCAGAAACTTACCTTGGTTCAGGGGCCTTTGTCCCTCCTGCTTCTGTGAGCTGGGCGCAGTCCCAGCAGTGGCCATCATTCCGGTAGCACTGCTGCGACTAAGAGCTGCTGGCCCACTAATTGGCCGGCAGCTCCATTAGGTGGGACTTCCTGCCTCATGGAGGTGGAAGTCCCACCCAAGGCCAATTAAGGGCCTGGGGAGTGAAAAATCCCAGCATGGCTCCCCAGGCCTGGTGGAGGCAGGCTTGCCCCCGACTTTTCGACTGGTGCGCGAGGCCTCCCGTCCAATGTAAAATTTTGGCCTGTGCCTCTGTTTATAAAGCCTAGGCTCCCTTCTGTCTTTTTATCTGCTTTCTCAACCTACCCTGCCACCTTCATTGATTTGTAAACATCTACTTCCAGGTCTCTCTGTTCCTGTGGCCTGTCTAGAATTGTATCCTTTATTTTATATTGCTTTCCCTCATTCTTCCTACAAAAATGTATCACTTTGCACTTCTCTGCATTAAATTTCATCTGCAATGTGTCCGTCCATTCTACCAGCCTGTCTATGGCCTCTTGAATTCTATCACGATCCTCCTCGCTGTTCACTATAATTCCAAGTTTTGTGTCATCTGCAAATTTTGAAATTTAGCTCAGTAGACCCAAGTCCAAATCATTAATCTATATCAAGTAAAGCAGTGGAACACCTTCCTCCATTCATAGAACAACTGTCCACCACTACTCTCTGTTTCTTATCACTCAGCTAACTTTGCATCAATGCTGCCACTGTCCCTTTTATTGCACGGACTTTAACTTTGCTGACAAGCCTGTTATGTGACATTTTATCAAATGCCTTTTGAAAGTCCATATACACCACCTCAACTGTATTACCATCATTAACTCTCTCTGTTACTTCATCAAAAAGCTCAATCAAGTTAATTAAACATGATTTGCCTTTAACAAATCGTGCTGACTTTCCTTACTTAATCCACACATGTTCAAGTGACTGTTAATTTTGTCTCAGATTATCTTTTCTAAAAGCTTTCCCACCACCGAGGTTAAATTTCCCTTCCTAACAGCACTGTGGGTATACCTACACCCCATGGACTGCAGTGGTTCAAGAAGGATTATAGATGGGCAATAAATGCTGGCCTAGCCAGTGATGCCCACATCCCATGAATGAATAAAAAAATCGTTGATTCCAACCTCTCAGTAGGAACCGTCACTCAATGGAAGCTCAGATCAGTAAATTGATGTACCAGTGTTAAAGCCCTCTCTAAGCCCATGCTTTGTTTGAGGGCAGGTTCTGCTGGGAATGTGGGCATGCTGAATGTATCAATTAATAACAAAATACAGAAGGATGGAATGAGAATAATCTTTCTGCAGTTTGTACAATCTGCTCTCTCATGAACATAGTCATGTTTAGTTAATCTCCCAAGGGAAAGTTTTGCAATGCTTCTCCACCATCCCCAAAGCAATTAAGTAGAATTTCATATTTTCTACCCCTCCCTCTACTCTTCCATTTTTCAAACCAGATCATGCTTATGGTCTCAGCAGTGCATGAGACAATTCAGTTCCATGCAGTATTTGATCATCTCACTCGATATCTATCCTAATAGCTTTCAAATCCATTCCTATGTAATTTTCCCACTCTTATTATTGGAGTTAACTAATATAGCATTAGGCACACTTATTAGGATTCAAATATACAATGCCTGTGCAATAAATAGTCTTCTAATCTTTTGTGACCCTTGATACTTATTAATTTTATACATTCATTATTTCCAGTAAAATAACTTTAATCTTCTGTTTTTAATCTATTCTATAATGTTCTGTCAATAGTGCTGTGTACCATGGAGATCCTGTATTTACTCCTGTGTGAACTTTATAACAGAAAACACTGTAAAATGAAATTGATTATTTTTCAAACAATCAGAAAATTGGGATTGTTACAATGACATTTTATTTTAATCTATTTTTGTTTTCTTCACATAATTTGCACAGTTATCATTAGTAAAATGTGTTGGTGAAAGGTTTAGAACCAGAACATAATATATACTTCCAATCATGCAAGCAGCAAAAGCAATGGCATTAATAAAGCTAGTGAACCGAAAGGAAATGTAAGTGACTGGTAGACCGAAGACTTAGGGGAGCTGGGGAGTACTCAGGAATTAATTTGAAGCTACTTGCGGAGGGGACCAAGCAGTGCACATTATAATCCAGAGCTTGAAAAGGAATCAAAATAGGTTCTGGATGGGTGAAAAGCACCAGTGAGGGCTCTTGTGAAAAAATAAATCTTTGCAGGAGAAACCTTGATACTACAAAGGACATATTACAAATAAGAGAAATGCAATAAATGTCTGAAGTAGTTCAGATTTGAGAGGAACAAAGCAAGAAAGGAAATATTGAGGAGACAAAATCTAGAAACAGTAACTGAGATGGAATCATTGTAACTAACTTAATTAATTAGTCTTCCCCCTTATCATTGAATTATAGAATGGTTACAGCCATTAGGCCCATTGTGTCCGTGCTGGTTCTTTGCAAGAGCAACTCAGCTAGTCCCACACCTCTGCCTTTTTCCTGTAGTCCTGCAATTTCTTTCTATTCAGACAATTACCAATTCATTTTTGAAGGCATCCATTGAATCTACCTCCACCACTTTCTCAGGCAGTGCATTCCAAATCCTAATCACTCCCTGCGCAAAAATGTTTTTCCTCATGTCGCTGTTGCGTCTTTTGCTATTCACCTTAAATTAGTGTTCATTGGTTCTTGACCCTTCCACCAATGGGAACAGTTTCGCCCTATCTACTCTGTCCATAGACCCCACCATTTTGAACACCTCTATTAAATCTCCTCTTAATCTTCTTTCTCCAAGGAGAAAAGACACAGCTTCTCCAACCTATCCACATAACTGAAGTTCCTCATCTCTGGAATCATTCATGTGAATCTTTTCTTCACCCTTTCTAATGCCTCCGCATCCTTCCCAAAGAGTGGTACCCAGAACTGGAAACAATACTCCAGTTGAGGCTGAACCAGCGTTTTCTAAAAGCTCATCATAATTTTCTTGCTTTTGCACTCCATGTTGTTATTGTTAAAGCACAGGATCCCAAATGCTTTATTAACTGCTCTCTCAACTTGCCCTGCCACCTTCAATGATTTGAGCACATATACACCCAGGTCCCTCGGCTTCTGCACACCCTTTTGTATTTTATATTACCTCTCCTTGTTCTTCCTACCAAAATAAATCACTTCACACTTCCTTGCATGAAATTTCATCCACCCGTTCCACCAGCCTATGTCATTTTAAAGTTGTTATCACATTTCTCCTCAGAGCTCACAATACTTCCAAATTTTGTGTCATCCACAAATTTTAAAATTGTGCCCTATACACCCAAGTCTAGATCATTAATGTATATTAAGAGAAGCAGTGGTCCTAAAACTGACTGCTGGGGAGCCCCACTATACGCCTTTCTCCAGCCCAAAAAACAAGTGTTCACCACTACTCTGTTTCCTGTCACTCAGCCAACTTCGTATCCACGCCACTACTGTCCCTTTTATTCCATAGGCTTTAATTTTGCTGACAAGCCTGTTATGTGGCTCTTTATCTAATGCCTTTTGGATGTCCATGTACACCACATCAACTGCATTACCCTCATCAACCCTCTCTGTTACCTCATCAAAAACTCAACCAAGTTAGTTGAACATAATTTGCCTTTAACAAATCCATGCTGCTTATCCTTAATTAATCCACATTTGTCCAAGTGACTCTTACTTTTGCCACAAATTATCATTTCTAAAAGCTTTGCCACCACCAAGGTTAAACTGACGGCCCTGAAGTTGCTGGGCTTATCTTTACACCCTTTTTTGTACAAATGTATAACATTTGCAGGTCCTCTGGCGCCACCCCTGTGTCTAAGGAGGATTTGAAGTTTATGGCCAGTGCTGCTGCAATTTCCACCCTTACTTCCCTCAGTATCCTTGGATGCATCTCATCCAGTCCTGGTGACTTATTAACTTTAAGTACAGTCAGCCCATCTAATACATACTCTATATCAATTTTCAGCCCATCCAGTGTCTCAACTACCTCCTTTTTCACCATTACTTGGGTAGCACCCCCTTCCTTGATAAAGACAGATGCAAAGTATTCATTTAGTAGCTCAGCCATGCTCTCTGACTCCATGCCTAAATCCCTTTTGGTCCCTAATTGGCCTCACTCCTCCTTTTACCACCCTTTTACTATTTATACGCCTCTAGAAGACTTTTGGATTCCCTTTTATGTTCACAGAATCATAGAACTGTTACAGCGCAGAAGGAGGCTATTCGGCACATCATGTCCACACTGACTCTCTGAAAGAGCAATTCCCTTAGTCCCATTCCCCTGCCTTCTCCCCATAACCCTGCATATTCTTCCTTTTTATATAACTGTCTAATTCCCTTTTGAATGCTTCAATTGAACCTGCCTCCACCACTTTCTCAGGCAGTGCATTCCAGATTCTAACCACTCGCTGCGTGAAAAAGTTTTTCCTCATGTCACTCTTGCTTCCTTTACCAAATACTTTAAATCTGTGCCCTCTTGTTCTCGATCCTTTCATGAGTGGGAACAGTTTCTCCCTATCCACTCTGTCCAGACCCCTCATGATTTTGAATACCGCCATCAAATCACTTCTCAGCCTTCTCTTCTCCAAGGAAAACAGTCCTAACTTCTCCAATCTGTCTTCATAACTGAAATTCCTCATCCCTGTAACCATTCTCGTGAATCTCTTCTACACTCTCTCTAATGCCCTCATGTCTTTCCTCAAGTGTAGTGCCCAGAATTGGATGCAATACACCAGCTGAGGCTGAATTAGTACTCAAACTCACTAAATTTCTCACAAAGCGGAAAATATGACCCTAAAGGCATAGTGTTTATTAAAAGAATTCTCTAAAATTACTCACTAACTGGAGTTTATAAAAGGAAATAAACTCCTGATAAAATCCGGGAAAGGGAGGGAACATAAATCAACCATGACCAGAACTGATGAAGACTCTGCTGCAGAGGATCATGCTCAAACAGAACTTCCTTGCTCTTGTACTCTAGGCCTTTATTAATAAAGCCCAGGATACTGTATGCTTTATTAACTGCTCTCTCAACCTGTCCTGCCATTTTTAATGACTTATGCAAATATACACCCAGGTCCCTCTGATCTTGCACCCCCTTTAGAACTGTGCCCTTTGTTCTGTATTGTCTCTCCATGTTCTTCCCACCAAAATCCTACCTCACATTTCTCTGCATTGAACTTCATCTGCCACCTGTCTGCCCATTCCACCAACTTGTCAATGTCCTTTTGAAGTTCTACACTATCCTCCTCACAGTTCACAATGCTTCCAAGTTTTGTATCATCTAGGTCATGAATATATATCAGGAAAAGGAAGGGTCCCAATACTGATCCCTGGGGAAATCCACTGCAAACCTTCCTCCAGCCCAAAAAACATCCATTAACCACTACTCGTTGTTTCCTGTCACTCAGCCATTTTCATATCCATGTTGCTACCATCCCTTTTATTCCATGAGCTACAAGTTTGCTCACAGGTCTGTTGTGTGGCACTGTATCAAATGCCTTTTGAAAGTCCATGTATACCACATCAACAGTATTGCCCTCATCAACCTTTTCTGTTACCTCCTCAAAAAACACCAGCAAGTTAGGTAAACATGATTTTCCCTTGAGAAATCCATGCTGGCTTTCCTTCATTAACTCACATTTGTCCATGTGACTATTGATTTTGTCCCGAATCATTTTTTCTTGAAGTTTTCCCACCATCAAACTTAAACTGACTGGCCTACAATTGCTGGGCTTATCTTTACACCCTTTTTTGAATAAGGGTGTAACGTTTGCAATTCTTCAGTCCTCTGGCACCACCCCTGACTCTAAAGAAGACTGAAAAATTGTGGCCAGTGCCTCTGCGATTTTGACCTTCACTTCCCTCAGTATCCTTGGATGCATCTCATCCGGCCTTGGTGCTTTATCCACTTTAGGTTCAGACAGCCTATCTAATATTACCTCTTGATCAATTTTAAACCCCTCTGGTATCTGTTAGCTGCATATTCTCTCTTTGCTTCGCTTACTTCTTTTTTCACTTCCCCCTGAACTTTCTATATTCAGCCTAGTTCTCAATTGTATCATCAACCTGACAACTGCCATATGCACCGTTTTCCTGCTTCATCTTATTCTCTTCTCTTTCGTCATCCAGGAAGCCCTGGATTTGTTTGTCCTACCCTTCTCCCTTGTGGGAATGTACCTCAACTGAACCCAAACTATCTCCTTTTTAAAGGAAGCCCATTGTTCCGTTATGGTTTTGCCTTTGATTCCAATTTACCTGGCCAGATCTGTTCTCACCCCATTGAAGTTGGCCCTCCCCCAATTAATTGTTTTTACTCTTTACGCTGGATTGCTCATTGTTCTTTTCCATAGCCAACATAAATGGCATGATACTATGATCACTGTCCTCTAAATAGTCCCCTACTGACCCTTGATCAACTGACCCACCTCATTCCCCAGAACCAGATCCAGCAGTGCCTCCTTCCTCAATGGGCCAGAAACATATTAATCAAGAAAATTCTCCTGAACACACTCATAAAGTCTTCCCCCTCTCTGCCCTTTGCATTATTACTATCCCAGTCTATAGTAGGATAATTAAAGTCCGGAGTGGAACCCCGTAGGTGGTCCTGTGTCACTTTTGGCATGTTTCCGGCAGTTCCTACAGCCATACTGGTGCCAAACGTCGTGCTCTGCACTCCTTTGGACCCCACCATAAAGGCCGAGGGGGGTTTTGACGCTTGGGCAACTCACAACCCCCATACATTCGCCCAGGCATGCGCCATGGAGAGGTCACTCCATAGTCACCTCACAGCGACCGAAACAACACGGAAGGCAGCAGTTACGGGTTATAAGTCCAGCTCAATTGGCGTAGATATTGGCCGCCACGGGTTGCCTTTGTCAGTGGGAGAGGTCATCGCACCTCATGGACAGCTACCGCCCGCCTCAAACCGGACAGCCCCCGGTCAATAAGGTCCTGTCCCGCCACAGTCCACCTGCTTCAATGGGTGCTTGG
Source organism: Heterodontus francisci (assembly GCF_036365525.1). Lineage (NCBI taxonomy): Eukaryota > Metazoa > Chordata > Chondrichthyes > Heterodontiformes > Heterodontidae > Heterodontus > Heterodontus francisci. Next base: position 219,876,299 of record NC_090371.1, read on the forward strand.
AGCTCAGGGTCATTGCCCAAAAAGCGGACTGCAACACTGCACCAAACAGCAAGATAAAAAAAGGAAAGAAGGTACCAGCCCTTCATTTTGCAAGCTGGAACATCAGAACTATGTGTCCTGGCCTGTCGGAAGACCTTACACAAATCAACGATTCTCGGAAGACCGCCATCATTAACAACGAGCTCAGTAGATTCAATGTGGACATGGCAGCACTTCAGGAGACACGCGTCCCTGCGAGCGGATCTCTCAGAGAGCAAGACTACACCTTCTACTGACAGGGTAGGGATCCTGAAGAACCAAGACAGCATGGAGTGGGCTTCGCCTTCAGAAACTCTTTGCTCAGCATGATAGAGTCTCCCTCAAATGGCTCAGAACGCATACTGTCCATCCGACTGTTCACCGCATCTGGTCCAGTACACCTACTCAGCATCTATGCTCCAACACTCTGCTCCCCACCTGAAGCTAAAGACCAGTTCTACGAGGAACTCCATAATATCATTAGTAGCATCCCCAATACCGAACATCTGTTCCTGCTGGGGGACTTTAATGCCAGGGTTGGGGCCGACCATGACTCATGGCCCTGCTGCCTTGGGCGCTATGGCATTGGAAGGATGAATGAGAATGGACAGAGACTGCTTGAGTTGTGTACCTATCATAACCTCTGCATCACCAACTCGTTCTTTCACAATAAACCCTGTCACCAGGTTTCTTGGAGGCACCCAAGATCACGTCGTTGGCACCAGCTGAACCTCATCATCACAAGGCAAGCCTCTTTAAACAGCGTTCAAACCACACGCAGCTTCCACAGTGCGGACTGCGACACTGACCACTCCCTGGTGTGCAGCAAGGTTAGACTCAAACCAAAGAAGCTGCATCACTCCAAGCAGAAGGGCCACCCACGCATCAACACGAGCAGAATTTCTTATCCACAACTGTTACAAAAATTTCTAAATTCACTTGAAAAAGCCCTTCAAAACACTCCCACAGGGGACGCAGAGACCAAGTGGGCCCACATCAGAGACGCCATCTATGAGTCAGCTATGATGGTAAACGCATGAAGTGGAATGCAGACTGGTTTCAATCTCACTTTGAAAAGCTGGACCCTGTCATAGCCGCTAAGCGCATTGCACTGCTGAACTACAAGAAAGCCCCCAGCGAGTTAACATCCATAGCACTTAAAGCAGCCAGAAGCGCTGCACAAAGAACAGCCAGGCACTGCGCAAATGACTACTGGCAACACCTATGCAGTCGTATTCAGCTGGCCTCAGACACCGGAAACATCAGAGGAATGTATGATGGCATTAAGAGAGCTTTTGGGCCAACCATCAAGAAGATTGCCCCCCTCAAATCTAAATCGGGGACACAATCACTGACCAACGCAAGCAAATGGACCACTGGGTTGAGCACTACCTAGAACTGTACTCCAGGGAGAATGTTGTCACTGAGACCGCCCTCAATGCAGCCCAGCGTCAGCCAGTCATGGATGAGCTGGACGTACAGTCAACAAAATCGGAACTCAGTAATGCCATTGATTCTCTAGCCAGCGGAAAAGCCCCTCGGAAGGACGGCATTACCCCTGAAATAATTAAGAGTGCTAAGCCTGCTATACTCTCAGCACTCTACGAACTGCTTTGCCTGTGCTGGGATGAGGGAGCAGTACCACAGGACATACACGATGCCAATATCATCACCCTCTATAAAAACAAAGGTGACCGCGGTGACTGCAACAACTACTGTGGAATCTCCCTGCTCAGCATAGTGGGGAAAGTCTTCGCTCAAGTCACTTTAAACAGGCTCCAGAAGCTGGCCGAGTGTGTCTACCTTGAGGCACAGTGTCGCTTTCGAGCAGAGAGATCCACCATTGACATGCTGTTCTCCCTTCGTCAGCTACAGGAGAAATGCCGTGAACAACAGATGCCCCTCTACGTTGCTTTCATTGATCTCACCAAAGCCTTTGACCTCGTCAGCAGACGTGGTCTCTTCAGACTACTAGAAAATATTGGATGTCCACCAAAGCTACTAAGTATCATCACCTCATTCCATGACAATATGAAAGGAACAATTCAGCATAGCGGCACCTCATCAGACCCCTTTCCTATCCTGAGTGGCGTGAAACAGGGCTGTGTTCTCGCACCCACACTGTTTGGGATTTTCTTCTCCCTGCTGCTCTCACATGCGTTCAAGTCTTCAGAAGAAGGAATTTTCCTCCACACAAGATCATGTGGCAGGTTGTTCAACCTTGCCCGTCTAAGAGCGAAGAGCAAAGTGCAGAACGTCCTCATCAGGGAACTTCTCTTTGCTGACGAGGCTCAACTATCACCAGTAACCTGTCTCACGATGCAGAAATCAACAAGCGCATGGGAAAGGCTTCCACTGCTATGTCTAGACTGGCCAAGAGAGTGTGGGAAAATGGCGCACTTACACGGAACACAAAAGTCAGCGTGTATCAAGCCTGTGTCCTCAGTACCTTGCTCTACGGCAGTGAGGCCTGGACAACGTATGTCAGCCAAGAGCGACGTCTCAATTCATTCCATCTTCGCTGCCTCCGGAGAATCCTTGGCATCAGGTGGCAGGACCGTATCTCCAACACAGAAGTCCTCGAGGCGGCCAACATCCCCAGCTTATACACACTATTGAGTCAGCGGCGCTTGAGATGGCTTGGCCATATGAACCGCATGGATGATGGCAGGATCCCCAAGGATGCATTGTACAGCGAGTTCGCCACTGGTATCAGACCCATTGGCCGTCCATGTCTCCACTTTAAAGACGTCTGCAAACGCAACATGAAGTCCTGTGACATTGATCACAAGTCGTGGGAGTCAGTTGCCAGCGATCACCAGAGCTGGTGGGCAGCCATAAAGGCGGGGCTAAAGTATGGCAAGTCGAAGAGACTTAGCAGTTGGCAGGAAAAAAGACAGAAGCGCAAGGAGAGAGCCAACTGCGAAACAGCCCTGACAACCAATTTTATCTGCAGCACCCGTGGAAGAGTCTGTCACTCTACTATTGGCCTTTATAGCCACTCCATGCGCTGCTCCACAAACCACTGACCACCTGCAGGCATTTACCCATTGTCTCCCGAGACAAGGAGGCCAAAGAAGAAGAAGAAAGTGCCTCATTATAACTGCTCTATAATTCTTGCACCTCTCTGAAATTTCCTTGCAAATTTGTTCCTCGATATCTTTCCTACTAGTTGGTGGCCTGTAGAACACAACCAGTAGTGTAATCGTTACTCTATTTTTTTTAGCCCTAACCTCTAGGACAACCTTTCTCTCCAGCACTGTAATATTCTCCTTAATCAATCTTGCAACCCTTCCTTCTTTCCTTCCTTACCTATCTTTCCTGAACTGCTTGTATCCAGGAATATTTAGTGCCCAGTTCTGCCTTTTTTTGAGCCAGGTCTCCATTATTGCCACAACATCATATTCCTAAGTGGCTACCTGCACCTGCAGCTCACCAACCTTATTTACCACACTCCCTCTTACTCTGACTCCACCTAATACCATAATATTTCCTAATCCTGTACTACTTATCTGTCCCAATTCTCTGTGCACTTTGGTTTTCCTTTCTAATATTACCTCCTGATTCCCACAGCCCTACCAACATAGTTTAAACTGTCCCCAAAAGCATTAGCAAATCACCCTGCAAGGACACTTGTTTCTGCTCTGTTCAGATGCCACCTGTCTGGCCTGTACAAGTCCTATTTCTCCAAGAATTGGTTCCAATGTTCCATAAATCTAAAGCCCTTCCTCCTGCACCATCTCTCCAGATACGCATTCTTCTGCTCTATCCTTCTGCTTCTACACTCACTCACAAGTGGTACCAGGAGTAATTCAGAGATTACTACCTTTGATACTATGATCTTGGATGGCAAAATATTATCATTCAGTTATTTCAGGATTTTTGTGAAATAACTTAATGGTGAATTGTATTGGTAATTTTTTCAACATTTAAACTGCTGATGACAATCTACGAGCATTGCACTCAGATTTGCCAATTAAACGGAAATAACTAAAATTAAACTAGCTATATAAAACACTTTTCTGAATATTAATAATTATGGTGGGCAGCTTGGCTTTTACAAGCTATGCTTGAAGGATTTATTGGATTTAAAAAAAACAATGATTTATTATTTTTAATATCTTCATTTATGTCCAAACATTGCATTAATATCTGACATATAGCAGAGATCTTCTGGCTGCATAAAGACAGGGTAAGATTTTGAGTTTATAAAAGAGAGAGGCTAATTTTCTGGAATAAAAACAGAAAATTCTGTCACCATTCAGTAGACCAGGCAGCATCTGTGGAGAGAGGAAGGTAGCATTAATGGGCTGGATCATGTTGGAAAAGCAACAGCATTTTAATGACACATACCATTACTAATGTGCCAACCAGCCAGCAAGCTCAGCGGTATAAGAGATATGGCATGAATTTTGAAGCTCCAGAGTTTGCTGGTCGCATAAATGACATCTTGCCCTTACTCTCCCTGTTAGTTTTAAGAACTTGTTGGATTTGCACTGTAATTGCCCATTAAATGTGCCAAAGAAAGTTAAGTTTAGTAATTAATAGTATAAGTACCTTATTAGCATCATGATAATTGTTAATCCAATACCAATCGACCTCTCTAAAACAGATGAGAACAATTTAAACTTTTTGATCTCATTCCTGAATGTAGCCAATTGCTTTAGAGATTTTAAAAACGTCAAAAATAATATATTTTTATTTTTTTCTTACTTTTCCTTCCTGTCTCTTTTCTCTCTCTCTCATGTTCTAATCTTTCTTTTCTTCCTTTTATTTCTCTTTCTGTGCATAATATGAGTCTGATTCACCTTCCTTCTCCATCCTTCCTCTTGTTTCTTTCTGAATCCTTCAATCCCTTTGGTCAAGGAGATACACTGGGCTGGATTTTATAGGGGCCTCGACGTCAGGATCCGTAGCTGAGGGGGCATGAAGATTGCCCTGGATGAGGCCCGCTACGAACCTCGATGCTGGCAGGGCCCATCCCGATTGCTCAGTAACAGGACCTCAATTTAAGTATGTAAAAGAATTAACTTACCAACATTAATGAACTTCCCGTCGCCTCTTGATGTGTCGCCGCGATCTTCATCCTGGCGGCTGGCACTGATTCACCTTCGGATCCCCATCCGGGGAAACGAGGTGCAACACCTGTGGGGAGGGGGTGGAGGTAACTTTATCGGTGCAGGAGGGGGGCATGGGTCATACTTACTTGATTGGTCTCGGGATGATGGGAAGGGGTAAAAGTAAAAGGTTCTGAACTTTGCATGGGGTGGGGGGAATGTCATATATTCAAGGTAAGTTTTTCAGGGCTGTAGGGTAGGAATGACATGTAATGCTATTGTGAGATGGAACAGGGGCTGGGAATATTTCTGCAAGTATTTTTAATAAGTTCACATGCACTATCCGTTTAATAATTTAAACTGTCAGTAAGGGCTCTAAGCCCTTTAAAAATGGCGGCGGTGCCTGCGCAATGGCGCCGGACGCTGTTGCCAGGGATGGCTCGCCCACCCTCTCCACGTCATCATGGGGGAGCGGTCCGCCTGGCCATGTTAATGAGCTACCATGTATAAGTTCGTGGCAGCTCCGCGGACTAAAACCCGTGCGTACGGGCTGTCATCTTTTACGGTCGCTGCCGTATTCAGCGGCGGCAACCTGGAATCCAGCCTGTTCGCCAGGCACTAATGTCCCATTGCTCTTGCCACACCGATATGAGATCACATTTCCAGAAAGTTACAACGCAAAAATTTTCAAGTATGCGCGTGCATAAAAAAGTGTCATTGATGGGTCACACTGCAAGATGCCTCAATCCAGCAATGTCTGGCTCAATGCTTCAGGTCAATGACCTTTCGTCGGAGTCCCACCTTTTATTCAGAGGAAGTGAATGAAGTTAAAGGAAATGCTGATCAATGTGAGAACAGTTCAGCTTGGTGGAGGATATTGGGGATGGATGGAGATTAGCTGGGTTGTTGCTCAGGGAAGAAACTGGGGCAGGGGGTGGGAGTTGGTGTTGCTGGCCACCCTGGTGGGGTTAGAGGTGTAGAGGGACTGAACACCCATCGTGAAAAGGTATTGGTTAAAGCGGTGGAAGGTGTCAGAAGAGTCACAAATGTAGTTGGGTTGAGACTGGACATGGGTTCTGATGGAAGTCATCGACCTCAGATTTAACCCTATCTTCTTCCCAGCACAGATGTTGCCTGGCCTGCTGAGTGTTTCCAACATTGTTTTTATTTCAGATATTTAGCACCTACAGTATTTTGAGTTTAATTTTCTCTAATGTGTTTATTATTTAGCTGTGAACTGTCAGGTTAACATTTATCTTCTTCGGTTTTCAGATTTCAGGCTTGGTGCATTTGTGTATTTTTTTGAATTGTGGCACTGATATCTGGAAATAGAATGTTCTTGCCCTCTACTGAACAAATTTTAGATCGCACTGCGGGCACCACAAAATGCTATAAGTTGGTGAAACTGGAATCAACTGTTCTATTTTGGTTTAATTGGGGCTATTAGAGATGTCAGAATGTTGGGCAACTCTTAAAAGATGTCATTAAAGTCCATTTTGTGGAAAGTAAGTGTTTGCAAGCAAACTAGTGAAAGAAGGAATGACATATTGTTTAAAAAGGAAAGAAACGTAATAAAAATCTGGAGTGGTTAAAATTTGAAAGAAACAAGTGAAAAAACAAAGAAATATTGAGGAGACAAAGTTTAAATGGAATCATTGAGCTTGTAACTAATATTTTCAGGGCACTATAGGATCAGGCAGAGGTGAAAATGCTTATGGGGCCTCTTTACAGTGAGTTATCACCTGATTATAGCAGCATTAGGTTTCACAGGGTCAGGGTGGTGGTACTGGAGGAAGTTTTCCCTGTGTGTATTCTCTTTGACAAATGTGCCACAAATTGAGGGGGGACTGATTGAACAAAAGTACCTATGGAATGTGTGCCAGTGCCACTTCAGGTGCTCTAAACATCTGCACAAAGCAGGCAGACAGTACTTTATGGAAGAACTGATTCTGGCTTTTTATGCATCCATTCCTTCCTGCACCACACCATTTTTGGCAAAGCCTTTAGCTACTATCCAGAATATCATCCCTAAATCCCTTCCCCTCTCCATCTCTTTACCTTTAAATATCTTCTCAAAACCCAGCACTTCTATCAAGCTTCCAGCCACCCCTCCTTTCCTGATGTCTATTTGAAGAACACTTTGGGATGTTTGTTCATAGTGAGGTGCTATATAAATGCATGGGCTGAGAAATGTGGGTGCTGTTTTGGCACCAAAATGAGTTCCAGGCTATGTGCATGTTAATCTGCTAATTGTGTATTGTTTGATTATATGCAGGTGGAGGGTGTTAATTGGGGACTTACTTGAGCACATATAAGCAGACGCTTACTGAGACTAGTGTTGGATTTGAGTGAGGAACTACATGTTCAGAATCCTTTATTCTGCACAATAAATGTGGAAATGAGTTAAGGTAAGCTCCAGCATTATCCTTCTGTGACAAGCTTTTTGGAGTTTAACATGGTAGTAGAGGACGGCTGCCTAAAGCTGAAGGTTGGAAACTAGGATTTTTTTTTTTTACATAGAAAACTAAAATCTCATGGGCTATTGTGGAAAGTATGGCAGAAAGCAAGTGTAAATTGTCAGGGTATGATTGCCCTCCAATGTTCTGAGTCTGAACCATATGACCAGTGAAAGAATGAAGTGGACATGGGTTATATCTCTACCAAAGATGAAACCAGGTATGGCCTTGGTGTTGTCTCTACCTACCAAAAATAAAATCAGAAGTAGTGTTTTGTAAACTAGATGCTTGTCAATTGGATACTGATGAAGGGTTGGATCTTCTGTTAGAATTCTTGGATGAAATTTACTAGAAAGGTGATCTATTGAATATGTATGAGGCATGGTCAGACTTTGATAGATTTTGGAAAACAGATGGTTATTTAATGGAGGAATATGTCATGGACTTCAACAGACTGTGTATAAAAGATTGAGGAAATTCAATTTGGAAATCCCTGGTTCAGTGCTAGCTTTTAAATTGCTAGGGTGTTGCATATGGACAGGCTCCTGGTTCTAACTGGTGTTTGGTTCTTGGATAAAGACTCCCTGTTAGACCAAATGTCTGTGGCCTAAAAATAATTCCTGGGGAAACAGTAATTTCCTGCAGTTTATTTTATTTAGAGATACAGCACTGAAACAGGCCCTTTGGCCCACAGAGTCTGTGCTGACCATCAACCACCCATTTATACTAATCCTACACTAATCCCATATTCCTACCACATCCCCACCTTCCTTCAATTCCCTGACCACTTACCTATACTAGCGGCAACTTATAATGGCCAATTGACCTATCAACCCACAAGCCTTTGGCTGTGGGAGGAAACCGGAGCATCTGGCGAAACCACGCGGTCACAGGGAGAACTTGCAAACTCAGCACAGGCAGTACCCAGAATCGAACCTGGGTCACTGGAGCTGTGAGGCTGCAGTGCTAACCACTGTGCTGCCTGTGTTCTATTGGAACAAACAGGGCATTCTGCAGTGACAAAGAATGGAGAATTCAATGTTTACTAGATTTTGAAATGGTCCAGATACTAGAAGCAGGCATAAGTACAATGGAAGACTTGGAACTATATCACCACTCGTTCACTTGCTGGGTCAAAATCCTGGAACTCCCTACATAACAGCACTGTAGCTGTACCTACACTACATGAACGGTAGTGGTTCAAGAAGTAGCTCAGCACCACCTTTCAAGGGCAATTATGGGTGGGCAATAAATGCTGGTCTAAATGGTCAAAAATGACTCCGTTCCACATCCCAAAGACACATGGCCAGGATGTGTACAATGCAAACCATGCTGGCATGAGAAACATCAATGAGCAGACCTTTGGGATGATGAATAAATGGGCTGAATCTCAGCAGCACGCTTTGAAGATGGTGGTCCACCTGTGTGGACTGCCTGTCATGGAGCCGCTGTGATACTCAATATGGCAGCTCGTTCGCATTGAAACCAACCCCACCCCCACCCCGCCTCAAATTACTTGGTGGGCAGGATATCCAGCACCATGGTTGGTGTCAGGGCAGCTGAGGAGCAGGTGCTGGGGCCCTATTTAAAGTGGCCCAGCACCTGCTTCCCGACAGCTGCCAAATACTCACCTCAATACAGAAAACTGTGGATGCTGGCAATCTGGCAGAAAGTGCTAGAAATACTCAGCAGGTCAGGCAGCATCTGTGGAGAGAAGCAGAGTTAACTTTCAGGTCTGTGACCTGCTGAGTTTCTCCAGCACTTTCTGCCACATACAAACTCTGCTTTGTCCCAGTGTCCTGTGCAATTGAGATCCTCTTCCATTCAAGTGTAACATTTGTGCTTGTCGGCTTGCTTCACCTGGGTGAATAACCTTAATTTTGCATATTCCAGAAAGTGACACTCAGAAATAAAAGCATCATTTAATAATATCTACCTACTATGGGCTTTCACTTTCTTGAATGTGAGAAGCTGCAGACTAATAAGCATTTGGAATCTGTATTTAAAGAACAAAGAACAGTACAGCACAGGAACAGGCCATTCGGCCCTCCAAGCCTGCGCCGATCTTGATGCCTGCCGGAACTAACACCTTCTGCACTTCCGGGGCCCATATCCCTCTATTCCCTTCCTATTCATATATTTGTCAAGATGTCTCAAACGTCGCTATCGTATCTGCTTCCACCACCTCCCCTGACAGCAAGTTCCAGGCACTCACCACCCTCTGTGTAAAGTACTTGCCTCGCACATCCCCTCTAAACTTTGCCCCTCACTCCTTAAACCTATGTCCCCTAGTAACTGACTCTTCCACCCTGGGAAAAAGCTTCTGACTATCCACTCTGTCCATGCCACTCATAACTTTGTAAACCTCTATCATGTCGCCCCTCCACCTCTGTCATTCCAGTGAAAACAATCCAAGTTTTTGCAGCCTCTCCTCATAGCTAATGCCCTCCAGACCAGGCAACATCCTGGTAAACCTCCTCTGTACCCTCTCCAAAGCCTCCACATCCTTCTGGTAACTCTTATGTGAAAAGACAGGTAACTAGAATTAAAATTATTAAAGAACCAGGAAAATATGTTTCTCTTCCACCTGCATTGCAAACCTGAAATATTACATCAATAATTATGATCAACTGGTGCAGAAGCAAAGTGTACGTGGACATCTATAATCTGTCTTTTGTAGATTAAAAACCAGGACATCAGCACTGATTTCCTCACTAGTCCTGCATTAGTGTTAAAATATGTGGGGGGGGGGGAAAAACCTTGCAGCCAGAAGTTAGAGCAGTTACACTATGAAACAACAAAAGACCAGACTAAAATCCAAAGATGGCAGAGGGCCACTCCAGGGTGGCCCATGGTTCAGCTATACCTCCTGCTCACTCTCGTCTGGCTGTGCAGGCAATGTGGGAGGTCCTTTTTCCCCAGGTAAGAGGCCCTCTCAGAAGAGGCTGACCAAGGCAGCTTGGCTGGAGGTGGCAGAGGAGGTAAGTAGCCGTGGGGCCATCCAGCATGAAAGGGTCCAGTGCTGAAGGAGAATGAATGATCTGCTTTGCACCACAAATAAGTGGCATTTGTATCATGTTTCCACACAGATTGCACATGTGTGCCACTGGCATGCCAAAGACAAGGTGATTGGGCAGGGATGAATAACATGACTTGAGTGGATGAAATTATGAAAAAAAACTTCCCCCCCCCCCCCCCCCACCCCCCCCCTTTGTCTGCAGATCTGAACATGGCACCTTCATGAGTGGCTCACTCAGAGGTGCACACTGAGCCATCCCCACCATTGGGCCCAGCACCCCTCCTGTGAAATGTGTCGTGTTATTGCTTTGCCATCCTTAATCTGTGCCTCCTTGCTCCTCCCGGCAAAGACAGCCCACAATGCTAGTGAGGCGAGTCGGACTGGTGGAAGAGTGGCAGATATGTGGACGCTGACGCAGGCTGAGGAGGATGCCCTCGTACTGGCTCTGACACATGTGGACCATGCATTTGGTGACTTTGAGCTCGGGGGTCCTGGGTGAACATGCATCCATTTGATATACACATTGGTTACTGAAAATTGTACTGATCTGTCACAATCATTACATGCTCACCATAAAGACTGACGGTCTGCTCTTCTCATTGTACCATGCAGGTCAACGCTGTGAGTCGGCAATGGCAGCCCAGGACACCTCCCGCACATCTGAGGAAGAGACATCCTCCGAGGAAGCAGTGTGCCATGATACACTCGCACCTTCCACCTGTGCAGATGCAGTCACCTCAGTGGGAATTTGGTTGGGCTTACAGTCTGGCTCACAAGCTGGTGAGAGCACTGCACACATTCCCGAGCAGCTGACTGAAGCTGAGAAAGCTGACCCCCTGAGTCGGAGGGCTGTGAGCGGCCAGGCCCATCCTGAGCCCCAGGCTGCTAATGACCCTCTGTCAACAGCACAGGGCATGCTGGAGCTGCAGAAGCAGTCGTGGCAACATCTAGTGGAGATTCCACAGGCCATGTGCAGCCTTGAGCAGACGATGGGGGAGCCCATCCAGGCCATGACAGCTGCCGTGTCCCAGGTATTTGAGCATATTGGCATCATGCATGGAGACAGTGGCGGCCCTCCTGGTGAGCTAGATTCCATTAATCCATGCTGACCTGCAATCCCTTGCCAAGGCCATCAGATACACAAATCAATGGCAAGGCAAGAGATGGACCAGTGGCATGGAGACTTGTCCCTGCCCTTGATCCTTCCCAGGAGAGCAGAAATGTTCAAACATGCCTTGAACTGGAGCAGGTGAGCCTGTGCACCATATCTGGGGTTCCCCCCCCCCCCCCCCCCCCCCCCCCCCCAAATCAATGTGCATCCATTGTGGCCACTGGCCCCTCTGCCAGTGAGTCAAACTCCAGCAGCCATGATGTCAGAGGTGAGCAGAGGTAGTCAACATGGTTTTGTGAAAGGGAAATCATGTTTAACCAATTTATTGGAGTTCTTTTGAGGGAGTTACATATGCAGTGGATAAAAGAGAACTGGTGGATGTATTGTGCTTCGATTTCCAGAAGGCATTTGATAAGGTGCCACATCAAATGTTGCAGAAAATAAAAGCTCATGGTATAGGGGGTAACATATTGACATAGGAAAGGGCTCTGTCCTATCCTGAGTGGTGTGAAACAGGGCTGTGTTCTCGCACCCACACTTTTTGGGATTTTCTTCTCCCTGCTGCTTTCACATGCGTTCAAATCCTCTGAAGAAGGAATTTTCCTCCACACAAGATCAGGGGGCAGGTTGTTCAACCTTGCCCGTCTAAGAGCGAATTCCAAAGTACGGAAAGTCCTCATCAGAGAACTCCTCTTTGCTGACGATGCTGCTTTAACATCTCACACTGAAGAATGCCTGCAGAGTCTCATCGACAGGTTTGCGTCTGCCTGCAATGAATTTGGCCTAACCATCAGCCTCAAGAAAACGAACATCATGGGGCAGGATGTCAGAAATGCTCCATCCATCAATATTGGCGACCACGCTCTGGAAGTGGTTCAAGAGTTCACCTACCTAGGCTCAACTATCACCAGTAACCTGTCTCTAGATGCAGAAATCAACAAGCGCATGGGTAAGGCTTCCACTGCTATGTTCAGACTGGCCAAGAGAGTGTGGGAAAATGGCGCACTGACACGGAACACAAAAGTCCGAGTGTATCAGGCCTGTGTCCTCAGTACCTTGCTCTACGGCAGCGAGGCCTGGACAACGTATGCCAGCCAAGAGCGACGTCTCAATTCATTCCATCTTCGCTGCCTTCGGAGAATACTTGGCATCAGGTGGCAGGACTATATCTCCAACACAGAAGTCCTTGAAGCGGCCAACATCCCCAGCTTATACACACTACTGAGTCAGCGGCGCTTGAGATGGCTTGGCCATGTGAGCCGCATGGAAGATGGCAGGATCCCCAAAGACACATTGTACAGCGAGCTCGCCACTGGTATCAGACCCACCGGCCGTCCATGTCTCCGTTATAAAGACGTCTGCAAACGCGACATGAAATCGTGTGACATTGATCACAAGTCGTGGGAGTCAGTTGCCAGCATTCGCCAGAGCTGGCGGGCAGCCATAAAGACAGGGCTAAATTGTGGCGAGTCGAAGAGACTTAGTAGTTGGCAGGAAAAAAGACAGAGGCGCAAGGGGAGAGCCAACTGTGCAACAGCCCCAACAAACAAATTTCTCTGCAGCACCTGTGGAAGAGCCTGTCACTCCAGAATTGGCCTTTATAGCCACTCCAGGCGCTGCTTCACAAACCACTGACCACCTCCAGGCGCGTATCCATTGTCTCTCGAGATAAGGAGGCCCAAAAGAAAGAAGAGAAAAAGAATATTGACATAGATAGAAGATTGGTTAGCTAACAGGAAACAGTAGGCATAAATGGGTCATTTTCTGGTAGGCAAGATGTAACAAGTGGTGTACAGCAGGGATCTGTGCTGGGGCCTCAACTTTTTATAATTTATATAAATGACTTGGATGAAGGGATCAAAAGTATGGTTGCTAAATTTGCTGATGACAGATAGGTAGGAGGATGCAAAGGGATATAGATAGGTTTAGTGAGTGGGCAAAGATCTGGCAAATGGAGTATAATGTAGGAAAGTGAAATTGCCCACTTTTTGGCAGGAAGAATAAAAAAGAAGCATATTATCTAAATGGTGAGAGGATGCAGAGGGATCTGAGTATCCTAATGCATAAATTGCAAAAGGTTAGTATGCAGGTACAGCACGTGATTAGGAAAGCCAATAGAATGTTATCGTTTATTGTGGGGGGGAATTGAATATAAAAGTAGGGAGGTTATGCTTCAGCTATAAGGGCATTGGTGAGACCACATCTGGAGTACTGTGTACAGTACTGGTCTCCATATTTAAGGAAGGATGTAAATGCATTGGAGGTAGTATAGGGAAGGTTTACTAGCCTAATACTTGGAATGGGCAGGCTGTCTTATCAGGAAAGATTGGACAGTTTAGGCTTGTATCCACTGGAATTTAGAGTAAGAGGTGACTTGATTGAAACACAAGATCCTGAGGGGTCTTGACAGGGTGGATGTAGAAAGGATGTTTCCCCTTGTGGGAGAATCTAGAACTAGGGGTCACTGTTTAAAAATAAGAGTTTGCCCATTTAAGACAGATGAGGGAAAACTTTTTCTCAGAGGGTCATGAGTCTTTGTAATTCTCTTCCTCAAAAGGTGGTTGAAGCAAAGTCTTTGAATATTTTTAAGGCAGCGGTAGATTCTTGATCAGCAAGGGGGTGGGAGGTTATTAGGGGTAGGTGGAAATGTGGAGTAATCAATCCAGCCATTAACTTATTGAATGACAGAGCAGGCTCGAAGGGCCAAGTGGCCTACTCTTGCTCCTAATTCGTATGGTTATAGTTGTGCAGTGACGCAGGATTCCCCCAGCCACCCGGGTCCCTCCACACCTCGTACGTACAGAGGTCGACTGCCAAAGTCATCCACAGCCAAAGGACAATCTGATCAGCCTTCCTCCAGTCAGGCTGCTAGTGCAGAGATGGCACTGCGAATGAGCACCTGCAAGCACTTCCAAAAAGCCCCATGACACAAATGGGACTGCACAGGTGACACTACATTGTAAAAGGTTTAAACTCTAACTTTTTAAACCTTCTGTGTTGCTTTTACTGTGTAAATGAAGTGTTCCAGCTTGTACTGTTTGTGTCTCCTCCCATTACATCATTGGCCTTTCAGAACTGCCAATTTATGGAATAACATCATTGCCATGTCAGCATTGCTCATGTGCATCTCCACAGATACAGTAACATGGACAATGGCTCAGTATGCTGATGCCAGTAATAGTGGAGACAAAGATGTTGCCGATGCAGACTGCTGCACAACAGGTGAATGAGGTGCTATGTGGCTTGCAGAGCCCATGGTGGTTCCTATGGCATGGAAAACTTCTGATTAAGGTGTTGCCATGCATCTCTTCGCTGCTCTCCCTGTATGTGGTGCCTGGATGCTCTCTGGCCTGCCATGCGCCTTTCTTGCTTCAAGTCCTCAGCATCCGAGGAAGAGTCCTGCTCACGTCTCTCCTCATCCTGCAAGGCCCCCCTATTGAGTGTGTAGTTGTGCAGAGCAAACAGCAATGATACAAGCTACCCTTTCCAGCTTGTATTGCAGGGCATCACCCGATCTATCCAGGCAGCGGAAGCGCATTTTCAGCATGCCGATCACCTGCTCAATGGTGGCTCTTGTAGTGCCTTGGCTGGCGTTGTGTATCTCCTCTAACAGTGGTGGGGTCTCACTGGTGTTAGGAGCTATGTCTGCAAGGGGTAGCCCTTGTCTCTAAGAAGCCAACCCCCCCACCCCATCTGAACCAGTTCAGTGTATAGCAGCGTCAGCTTGGTCTGGCACATGAAGGCGTCATTGGCAGCTGCCTGGAAAATAGGTACAGATTTGCATAAAGCACTCATGATGATAACATACTAACACTACGTTGAGCGAGTGGAAGCCCTTATGGCTTATGTATGCAGCTGGTTGTCCAGCAGGAGCACTGATCCCATAGGTGCAGTCTATGACCCCTTGCACCTATGGGAATCCCACGATGGCGCTGAAACTGGTGGTCCTCTGCCTGGCTCCCAGGGTCTGTCATGAAGTGGACTTAGTCATCGGTCCTCTGGTACAGGGCATCAGAGACCTCCATGATGCAGTGGTGCACTGCTCACTGATACCACCAAGGTCTCCAGTGGGCCCCTGAAATGATGTAAAAGTTAAGAGCTGCAGTCACTGAGGGCCACAGGCACAGGATGTCCACCGAAGCCCATGGGCTGCAGATCATCATTCAACAGCAGAGATGTCACCGCCTCTCTCTATCCACAGTCGCCTTTGACACTGGCACTCAGACATCTGCAGGTAAGTCCTATCTGTGAACAGGATGGCACGTGAAAGAGGCCCATGCACCGAACAATGCAGGACTGGCAGCGGGATGCATTTTGAGGCAAGGTAAGTAGGGATTTTAATATTTAAATTGGGGTGCTGCTGCCGCCAAGTGGCGCAGGGGCTGCCCTGTGGTCCTGCTGCTGCTAAAATGGGGCGTGGCCTTCCTGGTGTTGGAGCGTAGCAGATCGCTTCTGGAAGTATTTTCCGCGCCGCTCCTCCATGAACCCTGATGTTGGAGGGGCTGGTTAAAAATTCATCCCAATCGTTCTGCCTAGACTGCTCTGGAGGGCCCTTCATACACTCCAGAGCGTGTGTCCTCCACAATCTGGATATCATGAGGACACTGCTCTCTCAACCAGGGATATAGCAAGCAGCTCAGGAGCAGGAGGGAAGGGAGGAGGCAACTGTTATATCTCCTTTCTAACCAGGCTGTCCATGATCACCTGATTTGACAACAGTTCCATTGAACATGACCCCAAATTCCCACTTTACAACAGTCACCCACTTTATCAACCTTCTGTTATGGACCACCACAGACTATCTTGACCACTGTGCTGAAATAAAAGCCACTAGAAAGTAAACATTCCAAATCAACTTTATCCAGCAAACCATCCAATAATCCAAACAAAAGCCAGCTAATCACCCTTGTGAATTCCCTTAATTGCTGTCTTGCAGGTGCCTTTGCCTGGCCTAGTGCTCCTGTGCAGTGTTATCCCAGTGGCTGCAGTATACCTGGTGGAAGGCTGCTGACTTTCAGTAGGGAAGACAGCAGGTGGCTTTGGAGGACACCCTTGAGGATTGAAGAACATTGGGGCATGCTCTGTGGCCTATTGTGCCATTTCTCCTCCTGGTCATAAACAATGACTTCAACCACCGACTACAGCCTCAACTTTGAGATGCAGTCTGGCTTTATGTACTTCAGCCACCTGCAGCACTGGGCTGCACACCACTGATTATAATTAGCAAACAGCACAAAGTTTGCATGTTGCCTGCATTACTTTGAACAGGTGTGGGTTAATCGCACATCACTATGCCTGTGCCTGTTTTTTGGGGGCATTGAATTTTTAACTCTTTATCTTTTAAATTTTGGTTTTTGTGCTTATCAAGATGGTGAGAGCAGGGTAAATGGGACACTTGCTCCCTATACTAGCAAGCATGATAGACTCAACAATGTGATTGAACACCAATTTCCTAATGCCCTAATACTTTAGGATTATCATGTAAGGTAATGTTCCAAACTTCTGAGCTACTCACTCCCATAGTGCTGATGTCTACACTGATTTGTAAGTCAAATGAAACATCATTCTGAATAGGGTGATGCATTGACTCATCAAAAACATCATGGGGGGGATAATTTAGATAAGAAATAGGAGCAGGAGTAGGCCATTCGGCCCCTCGAGCCTGCTCCACCATTCAATAAGATTATGGCTGATATGATTGTGACCTTAACTCCACTTTCCTGCCTGCCTCACATAACTCTTGACTGCCTTGTCAATCAAAAATCTGGCTAACTCTGCCTTGAATATATTCAATGACTCAGTCTCCACTGCTCTCTGTGGAAGTGAATTCCAAACACTAATGACCCTCAGAAGAAATTCTTCATCTCTGTTTTAAATGGGAGACCCCTTAATTTGAAACTGTGCTCCCTAGTTCTAGATTTCCCCCACAAGGAGAAACAGCCTCTCAGCATCTACCCTGTCAAACCCACTCAGAATCTTACACATTTCAATAAGATCACCTCTCAAACTTCTAAACTCCTATGAGGATAGACCCAACCTGCTCACCTTTCCTCATAAGCCAAACCCCTTCATCCCAGGAATCTGTCTAGCGTAAGCTCTCTGAACTGCTTCTAATTTAAGCATGTCCCTCCTTAAATAAGGTGACCAAAACTGTACACAGTACGCTAGGTGCAGTCTCACCAATGCCCTGTACAATTGTACCAAAAATTCCTGACTTTGATGCTCCATTTTCCCCCTTGCAATAAAGGCCAACATTCCATTTGCCTTCCTAATTACCTGCACACTGACTGATTCAAGTACAAGGACACCCAGACCCCTCTGTACCACAGAATTCTGCAGTCTCTCCATTTAAATAATCTGCTTTTCTATTCTTCCTGCCAAAATGGACAACCTCATATTTGCCCACATTGTACTCCATCTGCCAATTTTTTGCCCACTCACTTAACCAATCTATATCCATTTTCAGACTCTTTGTATCCTCCTCACAACTTGCTTTGCTACCTATCTTTGTATTGTCAGCAAATTTGGCTACAATATAGTCAATGCCTTCATCCAAGTCAGGAATATAGATTGTAAATAGTTGAGGCCCCAGCACTGATCCTGATGGCACTCCACTAGTCAGTTTGCCATCCTGAAAATAAGTTATCCCAACTCTGTTTCCTGTTAGTTAGCCAGTCCCCTCTCCATGCCAATATATCGCTCTCAATGCCATGAAATGTTATCTTTTATGTGGCACCTTTTCAAATGCCAAATGTACCACATCTACTGGTTTCCCTTTATCCATCTTATCCATCCTGCTTGTTACATCCTCAAAGAATTCAAATAAATTTGTCAAACACTATTTATTTCCTTTTCACAAAACCATGTTGACTGCCTGATTATATTGTGATTTTCTAGATGTCCTACTATCTCATCAAAAATAGATTCTAGTATTTTCCCAACAGACATGAGGCTAACTGGCCTACAGATTCCTGCTTTCTGTCTCCCTCCTTTCTTGAACAGAGGTGTTACATTTGTAATTTTCAATCCGCTGGGACTTTCCAGAAACCAATGCATCCAATATCTCTGCAGCCACTTCCTTTAAGATGTTCAGATGCAGGCCATCAGGTTCAGGGGACTTGTCAGCCTTTAGTACCATTAGTATTCGTATTACTTTTTATCTAGTGATGGTGATTGTTTTAAGTTCTCTTTTGCCTCCTGACTTCCTACTATTCTTGAGATCCTTTTTGTG
Organism: Heterodontus francisci; assembly: GCF_036365525.1. Lineage (NCBI taxonomy): Eukaryota > Metazoa > Chordata > Chondrichthyes > Heterodontiformes > Heterodontidae > Heterodontus > Heterodontus francisci. The sequence goes on from NC_090371.1 coordinate 219,895,191, forward strand.
TCTTCTACTGTGAAGACTGATTTTAAAAATACTTATTCCAAAGCCACTGCCATTTCCTCATTTCCCATTATTAATTCCTCTAAGGAATGCTAACGTTAGCTACTCTTTTCCTTTTTATATCTTTGTAGGAGCTTTAAATGTCTGTTTTTATGTTTCTTGCTAGTTTCCTCTCATACTCCATTTTCTTACTCTTTATTTTTTTTTTTTAGTCATCCTTTGCTGGCCGACCACCAATCTTTGCAGCATTGTACACCTTTTCTTTCAATTTGATATCATCCTTAGCTTCCTTAATTAGCCACAGATGGTGCATTCTTCTAGTAGAGTCTTTCTTTGTCATCTATCTTTGTTGAGAATTATGAAATATCTCCTTAAATGTCTGCCACTGCTTCTCTACCATCTTCCCTTTTTAACCTATTTTGCCAGTCCACTTTAGTAAACTCTGTCTTCATACCCAAGTAATTGCCTTTATTGAAGTTTCTGACACTAACTATGGAAGCACATTTCTCGCCTTCAAACAATGTAAAATCCTAGCATGTTATGATCAGTCTTGCCGAGAGAATCATTTACTATAATTAATCCTGTCTCATTATACATTAGCAGGTCCAAAATAGCCTGGTCCCTGGTAGGTTCTACAACATATTCTAAGAAACTGTCCTGAATACACTCCAGGCTGCCTTTGCCAATTTGATTTGTTCAACCGATGTGAAGATTAAAATCACCCACGATTATTGATGTACCTTCCTTGCAAGCTCTCATTATTTCTTGATGTATACTCTGTCCTACTTTTGTAGCTACTCCCAACAGTGATTTCTTTCCTTTTGCTCTTTCAAATCTCCACCCAAACTGATTCTACATCTTGATCTTCTGAACCAAAATCATTTCTCTCTTTTGTACTGATCTCATCCTTGATTAACAGGGCTACTTCAACTTCTTTTTCCTTTCCTCCTGTCATTCTGAAATGTCGAATATTCAAGACTCCGCCTTGGTCACCTTGCAACCATGTCTCTAATGGCTTTCATCATATTTATTTCTTTGTGCTATCAATTCATCCATCTTGTTATGAATGCTGCACGCATTCAGATAAAGAGCCTTTAATTTTGTTTTCTTAACATTTTACTCTACTTTTTTTTATTCATTCATGGGATGTGGGTGTCGCTGGCCAGGCCAGCATTTATTGCCTATCCCTAATTGCCCTCAAAGGTGGTGGTGAGCTGCCTCTTTAAACTGCTGCAGTTCATGTGGGGTAGATGCACCCACAGTGCTGTTAGGAAAGCAGTTACAGGATTTTGACCCAGCTACAGGGAAGGAGCAGTGATCTAGTTCCAAGTCAGGATTGCATGTGGCTTGGAGGGGAACTTGCATGTGGTGGTATTGTGCCTATGCATTTGCTGCCCTTGTCCTTCTAGGTGGTAGATGCCACAGGTTTGGAAGGTGCTGTCTAAGGAGCCTTGGTGCATTGCTGCAGTGCATTTTGTAGATGGTATACATGGCTGCCACTGAGTATCGATGGTGGAGGGAGTGAATGTTTGTTTGCAGATGGGGTGCCAATCAAGCGGGCTGCTTTGTCCTGGATGGTGTCGCTCTACTTGTGTGTTGAAGCTACACCCATCCAGACAGGTGGAGAGTATTTCATCACACTCCTGACTTGTGCCTTGTAGATGGTGGACAGGCTTTGGGGAGTCAGGAGGTGAGTTACTCGCCACAGGATTCCTAGCCTCTGACCTGTTCTTGTAGCCGCAGTATTTATATGGCTACTTCAGTTCAGTTTCTGGTCAATGGTAACCCCCCAGGATGTTGATAGTGGGGGATTCAGTGATCGCAATGACATTGAATGTCAAGGAGATGATTAGATTCTCTTTTTGGAGATTGTCATTGCCTAGTACTTGTGTGGCATGCATGTTACTTGCCACTTATCAGCCAAAGCCTGGATATTGTCCAGGTCTTGCTGCATTTCTACACAGACTGCTTCAGTATCTGAGGAGTTGCTAATGGTGCTGAACATTGTGTAATCATCAGCGAACATCCCCACTTCTGACCTTATGATTGAAGGAAGGTCATTGATGAAGCAGCTAAAGATGGTTCAGCCTAGGACACTACCCTGAGGAACTCCTGCAGTGATGTCCTGGGGCTCAGATGATTAACCTCCAACTACCACAACCATCTTCCTTTTGTGCTAGGTATAATTCCAACCAGTGGAGAGTTTCTCTCTTTTTTTTTTTCCCACCCCTGATTTCCATTGACTCCAGTTTTGCTAGGGCTCCATGATGCCATACTCTGTCAAATGCTGCCTTGATGTCAAGGGCAGTCACACTCCTCACCTCTTGAGTTCAGTTCTTTTTGTCCATGTTTGAACCATGGCTGGAATGAGGTCAGGAGCTGAGTGGCCCTGGCAGAACTCAAACTGAGCGTCACTGAGCAGGTTATTGCTAAGCAAGTGCTGCTTGATAGCACTGTTGATGACACCTTCCATCACTTTACTGATTGAAAGTAGACTGATGGGGTGGTAATTGGCTGGGTTGGACTTGTCCTGCTTTTTGTGTACAGGACATACCTGGGCAATTTTCCACATTGCTGGGTAGATGCCAGTGTTGTAGCTGGACTGGAACAGCTTGGCTAGGGGCACAACAAGTTCTGGAGCATAGGTCTTCAGTACTATTGTCAAGGCCTTTGCAGTATCCAGTGCCTTCAGTTGTTTCCTGATATCATGTGGATCGAATTGGCTGAAGACTGGCATCTGTGATGCTGGGGACTTCAGGAGGAGGCCAAGATGGATCATCAACCTGGCACTTCTGGCTAAGGATTGTTGCAAATGCTTCAACTTTGTCTTTCGCACTGATGTGCTGGGCTCTCCCCATCGTTGAGGATGGGGATATTTGTGGAGCTACCTCCTCCAGTCAGTTGTGAAACTGTCCGCCATTCATTACTAAATGTGGCAGGACTGCAGAGCTTATATCTGAACAGTTGGTTATGGGATTGCTTAGCTCTGTCTATCTGCTTAAGCAGTTTTGCATGCAGATAGTCCTGTGTTGTAGCTTCACCAAGTTGACACTTCATTTTGGGGTATGCCGGTACTGTTCATGGCATGCCCTTCTGCACTCTTCATTGAACCAGGGTTGGTCTCCTAGCTTGATAGTAATGGTAGAGTGGGAGATATGCTGGGCCATGAGGTTACAGATTGTGGTTGAATACAGTTCTGCTGATGGCGCACAGCGCCTCATGGATGCCTATTTTTTGCATTGCTAGATTTGTTCAAAATCTATCCCATTTAGCAGGGTGAGTGCCACACCATGATGGAGGGTATCCTCAGCGTGAAGGCGGGACTTCATCTCCACAAGGACTGTGCAGTGGTCACTCCTACCAATACTGTCATAGACAGATGCATCTGTGGCAGGCAGATTGGTGAGGACTAGGTCCAGTATATTTTTCCCTCTTTTTGGTCCCCGCACCACCTGCTGCAGACCCAGTCTAGCAGCTACATGCTTTAGGACTCAGCCAGTAGTGGTGCTACCAAGCCAGTTGGTGATGGACATTGAAGTCCCCCACCCAGAGTACATTTTGTGTCCTTGCCACCCTCAGTGCTTCCAAGTGGTGTTCAACATGGAGTACTGATTCATCAGCTGAGGGAGGTGGTAATCAGCAGGAGGTTTCCTTGCCCATGTTTGAGCTGATGCCATGAGACTTCATGGGGTCTGGAGTCAATGTTGGGGACTCCCAGGGCAACTCCCTCCTGACTGTGTACCACTGCCACCACCTCGGTCCTGCTGGTGGGACAGGACATAACCAGAGATGGTGATAGCGGTGTCTGGGACCTTGTCTGATTTCAGTGAGTATGACTGTCAGGCTGCTACTTGACTAGTCTGTGGAACAGCTCACAGCTTTGGCACAAGCTTCCAGATGTTAAGGAGGACTTTGCAGGGCTGGGTTTGCTATTTCTGGTAGTCAAAGGTAGTGAATGCTTCTACATTTGCCTATCTTACCAACTGCACCACTAACCTCATACTGCTCAGTTCACCACACCCCCTTCACACAGCTACCAACAATCTTGATTAGCCACAATTCATACCCAACATTCATAGCTTCATCTCACCTTCACACTGCTGCAAGCTTTACACTCCCATCTCAGTTGTTCAACTGTGACCGGCACATCACCCAAACACATTGCACCACACTCAGATACACATCCCTATCTCTTGCAGGACAAGGTGGCCCATAACCAGAGACAGGCCCAACTGCATAGACTGTCTCTCCCATGGAGGAACAGTGTTGGAAATCATTGGAGCAATTGTCACTAAGACCATGGGCAGCAGCAGTGCTCATACCTAATCCACCTTCTTGCATCTCACTTCCCCCTCATCCCACAATCTTTGTTACAAGTTGTAGATGGTGTAAGCATGCACCTCTTGTTTCCTGTGCGTGCACCCCCACCCCACAACCACAACCACCACCTTCCCTCACCCCTACCTTACTTTACAATTATGCCTTTCTCCTTTGAAATACCCAAGAACTGCCATTTGCTCCGGACTGGTGCTGGTGCCTGAAGTCCAACAGCAACAAGAGACTGATGAACAGCCACCAGCTCAGATACTGCTACTGCACAAACTTGAGGGAACTGCATGTGGTGAGTCATTAGGCATGAGTGGACTGCAGCTAGGGCAGGAGGAAAGGATAGTGCAGGTGCCATCTTCATGGAGGGCAGAGGGCATACAAGTTCTGCTGCAGAGGACTGAGGACTTTGAGGCAGTATACAGAAAAGGGCTGATTGAAATGCACAAAAAAATGCTTTGTGCATTGGAAGGCCTGCCAGAGCCTGTTGTCATTGTCGAGGAGCATAGAGGAGTTGGGCTGAAACTTGGCACAGGGCTTGGAGCCCATCCTTTTCCAGAATAGAAGTGGTGGCCAATTCCATGAACTATACTGCAATGCCTGATGACCAATATCTCAGATTCCATTGCAGCTAAAGCAAAAGCCACCAGATGTCTCCATGTTGCAGTGGAAACTCACTGAAGTCATGAAATCTCAGCTTGTTGCTGTTACGGTCACATGGTTTGATGTGGGTGGCTCCCACTGTTCAATTCCCCACTTGACCACAAGTTTAACCCCCTTGGTGTTTTTTTTTCAAATAACCAGACAGCGACAGGTTTTCTTGGTTTTAAAACCCAAGTCAATTGTTTATTGATCAATATGCCCTTTCCTGTAATTGCAACCTCAGCCATCCATTCGCTCAAACATCCACACACTCTGAAACAGACAGAAGGGAAAGAGGTTGTTGGATTTGTCAAAGAGAAGGGTTACGATAAACCTATTGAATTCTCTTGAGACTCCAGTTCTCTGTAGTTGCAGGCCTGAGATGGTTGTAGATTTCTCTCTTGATTGAAGGTGCTGTTCAAGATGGTGGGTCACTTCCAGCTCTCTCTGCTGTATAATGTAGGTGTTTGATTTTGTGAGCAGGGCATGTGCTTTCTGGCTTGCTGGAATTCCAGCCGTTACAAGTAGCTTCATCTGGATGAGTCTCTTTCGCTCTTTGGCTGTCTTTGTTCGAAGGTAAAACTGTCATCTCTCTCAACCTGTTGGGAGACACTCTGGTTTCTATCCCATGGTGATCATTCAATGGCCCAGGATGTGGCTACTTCACACCTTCATGCTTTGTTTTAGAAGGTGTAAGATGGGTTTCATTTATGGCTTTTGGCTTTGAAGATTTGTTCTTTGTCTTTGACAGACTGTGTTTGTTTGAATACATAAAAAGCTAATCTGGTTTTCTTCGATGGCCATTTTGGACCATTATTCACTTTTCAAAGTAAAGGTTCATTTTTTTTTTAAAAGACAAAGTCTGTTTTTTCCATAACTCTTCAAAGTTAGTCCATGAATGTTGTATCATCGTACTTCTGATGTGTATGACTGCGTTGTCATGCAAGCTCAGACTGCTGCCATCATGGCTGCAGATCTGTCATCAAAGGGGGCTTGCAGACTGTCACAGTAGTTCAGCAATCTGTGCTCCAGAAAATTACTAGGATTTACTGAGGTGCTGCCCCAGGGAAGTGGCAGTGGCTCTGAGGAGCATGAATTTGTTGCCTTCTCTCAGGATGACCGCATTTGTGCTCCCACTGTTGCCTGTTTGCATGTCAGCCAGCCAGCCCAGACTGCTGCCTCCCTTGCCGAGGTGGAGCAGTCTGAAGTCAGGTCTTGCAGAATGACCGAGCATCTCTGGACCTGAAAGGCCATCTGCAGTCACCCCACCCCCTCCCCCAGTGAAAGTCAGCAGCCTGCCACCAACCATGCTCCAGCCACTGGGGTAGCACTGCTTAGCAGCACTCTGCCAAGCAAAATCACACTAGACAGGCACTAAGGGATTTGGATTGGTTGTTTCATGATGTCATTTTGTTTCAGGAGGTGTGACTGTTGTACAAAGGGGATTTGGGCTTGTGCTCAGTGGAACCATAGTGGACTCTAGCTGTACCAGTTTCTTCGTCTTAATCCCTGGTGGCAAGGGCTGTGCCTCATAATGCCAGGTATTGGAGGATGCAGTAGACTATCACGAATCAGGAAACCCACTCCAAGTATTGGAAGACTCCTCCAGAGCAGACAGGCAGTGGAACTGTTGCTGCAGAACCCTAATCATCTGCTTGATGTTTCATGTGGCAGCAGGGCTGTCACTGTACATATGCTGGCCACATGTGATCGGGTTGTGGAGTGGAGTCATGAGCCAGGTGTAGAGTGGATAACCCTTGTCATCCAGCAGTCACTCTCTGGTTTGATGTGGTGGCCAAAAGATTGCAGGAACAGCAGATTGGCACAGAATAGAAGTATCTTGATAGTGGCTACGAACCAGCATGATTTGCTGACTTTTTGCACACCAACTGCAACCATTCAGTGAGTGGTATCTTTTGCAGTTGTGGCACATCTCAGCATTGAGAAGCTGTGCCTGCAAAGCTGTGTGCAGTTGATGGCACCCTGCACCATGGAAAGCCCGCTACCCCGACAAAGCCACTTGCATTATGTGCCTGCTTCTCTCCGTTTACTGAGAATGCAGTGAACTTCCCTCTGCTACCTCTCTGATTCTGTTGTGGACATCAAACCGAGATGTTAGATATGCCACCTGCTGTGGACTAGAAAGAACCCTACATGAAGAAATTCAGAGCCATGATAACCTTCACAGCCATTGGCAGCACCATCCTTGTCCTGCTGAGGCTGCAGATCTGGTTTCAAAAGATGAGTTCTGTGAGCACCTCTTTCATAAAGTACTGACAATGCACACATTGCTCCTGGCTTAGATGGAGCTGGGAGTAGTGCTCCCAGAAGACTCTGGGTGGATAAGGCCTCCTCTGAAAGCCCTTCTTCCCTTCCTTCCCCCTCTGTGTGCAGCTGTCCCTGACTCTGCTCCATCTTCCCCTCATGCTGCAGCTCAAGAGGAATGCAACTATAACACCCATGACTGAGAGCAAGTGGTGTGCCCAGAACTCCTGCAGTCACAACCAAAGCCTTCTGTACATGCAGCACCACCCCTGCAGACTTCAACTGTAACCAATTCCAATCCCCATCATTTCCACAAATTCAAACAGAGCCACTAGAGATTAATCAGCAACTAACCTGCAAGTTGTTGATCCCTTTAAATGACATTGGTGTTGAACTCCTGTTCAGCTGTGCATGTTTAAGTGAAGACATTAACTAGAGCAGCGAAGTCCTAACTGGCAGTGCTGATGTAATATTAGTGTTACATGCTGACTGATGGAGCAATCTGCTTCCTCTGCATATTTCTGACAGACACTCCTAATGCCTGTGCTTATGCCCTCACCAATCTCAGCAGCAGACAGGAAAGTGGAGTTGAGGTCATATTCTGATCAGTCATAATCTTATCAAATGGCAGAGCAGGCTGCAGGGGCCAAATGGCCTACTTCTGCTCCTAATTTGTATGTTTATATATGCTGGTGTTCAGCATGGGCTGTGTTGGAAGTGAGCCAGCTCAATAGTTAACAATTTATTACAACAGATGTAAGAATAATAACCTTGTTTATTTGAAATAGATAATACATTTTCCTACTGCTATCAGTGTAATTACTTGATCAGGAAGGTGTGAATATATCTAATCTTGATTGTAATATCCTCTGTTCAACATTGATAACAATTCTATGCACTGGTGAATATAAAAATGTACTAGTTAGTTATCAGTGTTCTGAATATTATACAAAGTTATTAATTTTTTTTTTAATTTCAAGTAGTAGGTCAGATTTGTTGCAGCTCTGAGGCTAGACTTTAGCACATTTTCTTCACTTTTCTTTCAGTCAGTGGCAGTAGGCCCAATGATGCCCCTTTTGGAAGGTAAAGGTCCAGGAGTGGATATCTTTTGCTTTGCCACCCCCGCCCCCCAAATCTTATCTTTTGTTCGGCCTGGAACTGAGCTGAGACCCAACATTAAAGTTGCTGACTGGCATATCTTCAGTGCTCCTCTTCCCCTTTTTTACATTTGACCTCCTCTCCTTCTGGTGCTGCAATGGGTATCCTGCTATGTTGCTGCTCCATCTTGGCACCCCAGGAGCTGTAGGCTCCCTAATGGGAGTGAACCTCAGCAGTCTGCCCTGCATAATAAATGATGCCAAGGGAGGAAGCAAAAGGAATTGAGATGGGTTGAAGTCCGACTCCAATTCTCATGTGGTGAATTCAAGAATATCCAGCTCAACATATCTAGCCACTGCAGATCAGCAACCAAAAAAGTGAAAAGAATGCTGAACCATATTACTAAAACAGTAGGATACAAGACAGAGGAAGTTATGGTCACATTATATAATGCTTTGGTCAGTCTGTACTGAGTACTCTGTCCACTACTGGTTACTGAGAAGCAAAGAAGGAATTCAAGCGCTGGAAATAGTGCAACAAGGAACCATGATGCTGATCTCCAGTGTTAGATGTTTGAGTTACAAGAAAAGAATTGAGAACCTTGATCTTCTCCACCTACAAACAGGTGGCAGATACAATTTAGTGTGGAGGTATTTAAAGGAATAACTATTTTGGAGGAAAAGCATGAATGGGAGTATACACTCAATGGCAAGATGCTGAATTACTTAAACAGAGGGCTTCAAATTCATAAACTTAATGAGAACACAAGTAGATTAAAGCTATAAAAATGGTCAATAGCATTTGGGTTTTATAAGTAATGGTAAAGAGACAATGATACATTTGTGCAAGGCAATTTTGTGTTAGACCAGAGAATTGTGTGCAGTTTTGGGTGCTGCACTATAGAAAGGACATTAAAGTAATAGAGACCATGGGGGTTAAATGGATAGGCCCTGAAAATGGGTGCAGGAATCATGATGTGTGATTACCTCACACCTATTCAGTGTAATGCAGGCAGCAACCCAACTTTGTGCTTCTTGCACATTATAATGATTTCTGTGTGCAGCCAGCATTAACTGGGCTATTCATTGGCTGCATGCATCAGCAGGGGCCCAAAATCCTTACTTGCTAGCTTTACATAAAGCTTGCCTGCACTAAAAGCTAGCCTCTATTTATTAAAGGGAAGGTGCATTATGGCTGCTCGAGATGTTAACATCATTTGGAATAGTGCTATACAACAAAGACCAATGGCTGACTGCAGGACAGATCGTGCACCAAGAATTTTGGGTGCTACACTAGAGGTCTTGATGGAGGTGTGGAAAAGAGGAGAGATGTCCTCTACCCACAGTGGGAGCAGGAGGCCCACCAGACACATGATGAGAAGGCAGTGGAAACAGATAGCCACTGAGGCTAATGCCAGGAGTTTAGCCCTGAGAAACTGGATGCAGTGCAACAAGAAGTTTAATGACACAAGTGTCAAGGTCAGTGAGTGCATCTTCAAATACACTATCATAGGAACTGCACTACTAGCCTCGGAAGTTGCTCAATTCATCACTTCCTGCCCCGCCCACCCCCATCATTCACCTACCAACAATCTTTGTCAATCAGGACTCATACCAAACATTCATATGCTTCACTTGACTGTCACATACTTAGTACTACTGCAAGCCTCATACCTGCATCTCTCAGCTTTCATACAGTGCTAACTATTCAACCATGACAACCACTCGCCCAAAAGCATTGCACTACACTCACTGACATGCTTCCATCACTCTTGCTGGAGAAGGTGGCATACAACTGGAGGCAAAAGGAGCTAACCAAAGGTGAAGAGGTGCACCTGCATGTTTTAACCCCCCATGGAGGAGACAGCGCGGCCCATTATAGGAAGGACTATTGCTGAAACCATCAAAGCTGACAATATGCTCATGCCTAAACCTCATTCATAGATTCATATAGTCATCTAAACCTGTACATCTCTATCAAATCTCTGCTCAATCTCCTTTTCTCTAAGGAGAACAACCTCAGCTTCTGCAACCTAACCTTGTAGCTAAAATCTCTTATCCCTGGAACCATTCTGGTAAATCTCCTCTACACCCTCTCAAGCATCCACACATCCTTCCTAAAGAGTGGTGACCAAAACTGAATGCAAGTCTCGATTTGTGGCCGAACCAGAGCTTTATGAAGGTTCAGCATAACTTCCCTGCTTTTGTACTCAATACCACTATTTATTAAGCCCAAGATCCCATTCATCTGAAGAAAAAGTGGTTACTTCCATCCATGCATCACAAAACCAGATGCTGACAAAAAAAATCAATTTCAACTCTTAATTTAAATATAAAGGAGGGAATTTTATGCTCTCCTGCGGTGGGTTTGGAGGCGGGGAGAGCATAAAATCGGGTGGGATGGTGGTGAGGGGGGGTAGAATTCCTGCCACCACCTCACCTCTGCCAAAATATAGTTTGCGGCAGAAAGGCCTGTAAACGGCCTTCCTACCCCGCCACCGGTTGAAGCCTTGAACTAGGCAATTAACCCCAATTGTGGGCCTCCACCTGCCGCAGCTGCAATTAGCGGCCCTGTTGCTGCATAGGAAGCATAGCACGATAAACTGTGCGGGCTGCTTGAGGCAGGGCATCTCCCGTTAAAAGGCACTTAATTCCTGAAGGAGAGGCTGGCATCGGGAATGGGTGGGGCTACTGAGAGCCGCGCCCCTTCCCTTGCTGCCGACTCCCCCGACAGTTCCTTCCCCTGTGACCCCCACCTCGCGAGCCCCCTCCCACCCTGATCTACCTGTGGCCTGGGTCTGTGGCCTGAGGCCCATTCTAGGCCTCCGGTGAATGCTCTATCGGCAGCAGCCACCGCCTCTGGTCGGTAGTTCTCGGGGACGGGGCATCCGTCGCTGGGTTCCTTGATCCTGTGGAAGGCCCACCGCTGTCCACTTAAGTGTCTGTTTGGCAGTAGATTCGGTAGGTCTTCCAGAGAAGAGGTGACGCAGGGATCCCGGCATCACTTTTTCCAGACATCGAGACCCCAACGCCAGAATAAAATCCCAGTCAAAGTGAAAATCTTAGCAACAATTTCAACAAACTCCTGATACAATACAGCTGGTCAAAACTCTTACCTTCCCTGAATCCTACAAGTAACTAGTTTTACTCCAAAAATATAACAAAAAAGGTAGGGAAACTTAATAGCAATAGGTAGATATCAAATATCACAATTGTTGCCTGTAAGTAGTTGAAGACAGACCTACCAAGCATCACTCATTCGGGATGATATTTATTTTGGCTAAAAAAACCTGGCCTATTTTGATGTATGTTCCCAAGTAAAACAGATTTGAACCTATGTTGCTCCCTCTCACTTTGCCCCACCATTGGCAGTTGTGCCATTAGTCATCTAAATCCCATGCTGGAATTCCCTCCCCAAACCCTCCCTCTCTACTAAAGCTCAAGCCTTTGGTAACCCCTTCAAAATCTCTCACTCGGTCAGCATCTGTGTTTTTTTCCAACATCTCTGAAACACCTTGGGATGGTTTCTACATTAAAGGCACTATAGGAAATAAATGTTTCAATTTATTATAGGCCTTATGTTGCCAAACCTTGTCAACCTAATTATTTTGCGGAGTACAGTGAACAATGTACAGGAAAAAAGACCTGCTCCCATTTTTACATCATACCTTTGCATCCTCAGGATGCCCCAAAGCACTTTACACCTTGAAAGTGATTTTCACATAGCTAGATACCTCAAACAAAATTGAGATAAATAACCAGATACTCTGTTTTGGAGATGTTGGTTGAGATAGTCAGCTGGACTTCAGGAAACTTCATGCTGCTGTTCAAAGAGCACAATGGGATCCATTACAACCACCCGAGCAGACAGAAGAATTTAGTTCAATGTCACATCCGAAAGACAACATACTTCCAACAATGCAGTACTCCTTCAGTATTGCGGTATCCTCGTTCTCACATCCCACTTCCCCCACATCTCACATTCTCTTCTGACTTGCAAGCTGCAGATTGTGTGAGCGTGCACTTTTTACTTGCTTCTCCCCTCTTACCACAACCTTATCCTTGTCCCTTTTTCCTTTCAGATAGACAAGAACTGAAAGCTGATTCAGCAGTGGAAGAAGACAGTGATGATGAAGATAAACCATCTCTCAATTTCCCACTTGACGCCGCAGCTCAGATATTGACAGAGCATATATCTTACAGGAAGCATAGAGGCAAGATGTGCATGTGGTGACACACCAGGCACAACTGTGCTGCAGCCAGGGCAGGTGGCAAGGATAGCACAGGTGCCAGCTTGCTGGAGGGTAAGGTCGCACGCAAGTTTTGCTGCAGAGAACTCAGATAAGGATGGGCATAGACACTGAAATACTTGGTACACTGGAAAGCCTGCCAGAAAGCCTGCACTCAATGTGAAATAGCATGGAGGAATCTAGCATCAACTTGGCATAGGGCTTTGTGCAGAGCTTGGAGCCCATCCTTTCCAACATGGAACTGATGATCAACTCCATCAAAACACTAGTGGAACTAACCATAATGCAGCTTCTGATGGCCGATGTTGCAGCTTCCATTGCAGATAATCAGCGGCCACCCACCATCTGAGTGCTGCAGTGGAAGTTCACACTGCTGCCATCATGACTGTGCTCGCCAGCGTTCAAAGGGGTTTCCAGGTTCGCATAGCAGTCTAGCAATCTGTCCTCCAACAAATTACTAGGATTGCTGAGGCGCTGCCCCAGGGGAGTGGCAGTGGCTCCGTGGAGCACAAATCTGCTATCCTCTCTCAGGATGATGGCATTCGTGGTCCCATCACTGCCACTCTCCCAGTTCCCTTGGTGTCAGCCAACCAGCCAGCCTAGACTGTTGCTGTCCATGATGTGATGGTGCAATCTGTAAGAACTGGCTGTCTAATGACCTTATAAACTCTTAAGGAATCAATTGAATATTTAAAAAATAGCTCCCTCTCTCCCTTCCTAAGAAAGATTCTTCAGCAGCTTGCCAGGGTTGACACAGACACAGAATAGCCGTCAGGATAGATCTACATGTTTATCAGGGAGCCTGTTATCAAACCAAGGACATGACATAGAAGCTGGCCTTTGTGTAGACATTGCTAGGAACCTCATGCCTACTTAAGTAAACAACTGTGTGGGTGAAATTAACCAGTTGTCTTTCCAAGACGTATGCAGTGGGGTGACCTCATGGACCGGGGGCTGGAGTGGGAGGGGTATACTTTGGGTACCTGTCCCTTGATAATTGCATAGTTGGATGGGGAAATGTAATTGAATGAGTGTTTGGCATGAGATACCTACCAACCTCCAAAAATAAAGTATGCAAATGGGCAGTCAAGAAGAGAAAAGCACAGATGAAGGAGGAGGCTCTTTAGGGATGCTAGATTCGGCTTAACACACTGATCAGCCTAAAGGCATAGAAGAGATCGTTACGGCAGGCAGCAGAGACGAGGCCTTTCTGTCCGTTTGATCCAGGACCGTTAACTTTCTCACCTGTTACAGGCCGTATGTCTATCGTATCTATTCTGATTATGTGTGGTATTTGAACTGTTGTTTTTCAATAAACCACTTTAAACCTTTAAACTAAACCACTTGTGACTCTTCAATTCTGAGTAATCTGTTCTCTCTGATCAAATCTCACAAATCTGAAGCTGGGCTTTCTAGACCAAGAGCTGCTCAAAGTCATCCTCCAAGACCATCTGCAGTCTCCCCCAAGGAAAGTCAACAGCCTTCTACCAGCCACGTAGCAGTCACTGAGGTAGCACATTGTAGGAGCACTAGGACGGGCAAAGGCATATGGAAGACTGGCACTAAGGGACTGTATAAGAGTGATTAGTTTAATTTTGTATGCAATATCAAATGGTTTAATTTCTAAATTTGGTTTAGAATGCGTATTTTATGTTGGCTTTTATTTTTGCATGTGGCCGATACAATACCATGATGGTCAGTGACAGAGGGAAGATAAGGAGTGTGAAACTGTTGGACAATTGGGAATTGGGGTTGAGATTACTGGTATTGCACTTGAATTATTTCTTAACGTACATCCTGGGCAAAAGGTGGCTCTTTGTGTTGCAACTGGCCTTCCTCTTCATCCTTTTCCACCTCCTCCTCTTCCACATCCTTCTGCTTCTCACCTGATAGGTGGTGGCAAAGACTGTTCCCTCATAATGGCCAGTTTGTGCAGCATGTAGTATACCACCACAAATCTTGAGACCTGCTCAGCTGAGTACTGCAAGAGTTCTTCCAAGTGCAGTCCAGGGAGCAGAATCATTGCTTCTGGGCTTCAGTGGTCTGTTCTATCAGATTTTTTGTGGCAGCAGGGCTCTCATTGTATGCATGCTGCATGGGTTGCAAACGAGTAATGAGCCATGTTGTTAGCGCTAGTCCTTGTCACCCAGTAGCCACCCTTTGACGTTGTGGCTTGAATACAGCTGGCACAGAGCACTGCTGTAGAATGAATGCATCATGAATGCTTCCAGGATACCAGGAATTGATCTGCCTGCTGCATTACCTATCGTCGCAAAGCTGCACGTAGAGGGAGTGGAATCTCTTCCAATACTGGTGCATGGCAAAGTTGACATGAGGTGCATGCAAAGTAATGTGCATGTAGTCAATGGTACCTGGCACCATGGGGAAGCCGGCATTCCTTGCAAACCCTTGTGCTTGCTTCACCTGCTTCCCTCTGGCAAGAGGGAATGAAATGAAGTAATCTTTCTTTGAATAGAGGGGCTCACAGACCTCCCTTATTCAACAATGCACTGCAAACTGCAAAATGTTGCTAATATCTCCACCAGCAGTCTGTAAGGAATCAGACATATAAAGGTTCATTGCCATGGTCACCTTCACAGCCACAGGCAATGCGGCCCTTGCACTGCTCTGAGCCTGGAATTGTGGCTATAGCAAATGTCAGATTTCACTGGCAATCTCCTTAGTGAAGCAAGACAGCTCAAACATTGGTCATCGCTGAGAATCAGGGCGGAGAATCGCCTCCTGAATACCCTGGAGA
This sequence comes from Heterodontus francisci, assembly GCF_036365525.1. NCBI lineage: Eukaryota > Metazoa > Chordata > Chondrichthyes > Heterodontiformes > Heterodontidae > Heterodontus > Heterodontus francisci. The sequence continues at coordinate 219,910,526 of NC_090371.1, forward strand.
TATATGGCCTCTTGCTGAGACATTCTCCCCCTCCCCCTCTTGCCTGTTCTAGCAACTTGTCCTGCTCTGTGTGGTCTCTGCTCATTCTCTACGTCGTGCTCGATTCCAAGAGGAAGGCCGACAAGTTCACCCACATCTGGGGGCAACTGTTTTTCCAGAAGCCTGAAGTCACCAAAAAGTCCTTCAGCACCTGGCACACCACTCCCTGTAGACTTTTGAAACTTGAAACAGCAATGGAAAACACCAAAAATGTGTAGAATTATAGCTACAGTCAGAAGACATAAACTAGCATCTAACCTTTAAGTAGTTGATGTTCCCTTAAAGTAGTGCTGGTGGGGTTCCTTCATGCTGCTTAACATTGTGTTCAACTGTGCAAGGTTAATGGAGTGCATCAGTTCGAGCATGGAGCTTCAAAATGGCAGAGCTGGCATAAAATCTGTTTTAAGTGGGAACGCGCGCTAACCCTTTTACCAATATAGTGTCCAGTGTGCTTCGCATCAGAATTGTGCAAGCATGCTGTAGATAACATCCAGAACCTTAAGGGGCCTTGGAATTCCCAAAAGATGCGTGCTCCTGAGCTCAACTGCACCCCCAAGTGCATCAGGAATGAGGAACGATATTTATGAGGAATGACCATCAAATTCTGGGGCCATTTCCACTGGACTAAAGGAAGCTAACAGAAGATTTAACAGAGCATTTTAAAATCAGTAAGAGCTTTAATAGGATGAACAAAAATAGACTATTTCCTCTCATTAAGAAGTTATTGATAAGGTAGCAATCAGTTGTAAAATATTCAGGATGAAAAGAAGTGTTGTAGCATGGAATGTTTAGCAGCAGAGTGAATACTTACTTAAAGCAAAGGAGGATTCAGGGCAATATGGCGACAACAGGGCAATTAGATTAGTTTTGCAAAGCTCCAGCAAAGAGTTGGCACAGATATGATTGACTGAATGGCCTCGTTCTATGCTGTAAAACTTGATGGTGCGAACAGTACCATTTATCAGTTGAATGCCCGAATATGCATGTCACAAAACCTTGCATATCAGCCTGTTCCACTTTTCTTACTGTGCCATACAAAGCCTCATGCAACTGAAACGTTGCTTATGATGTATAACTCATACTCTAGTGGTCACACTTCAAACTGCAACTATTTTAGTAAATATGGTGAAATTGGCAGCCATGTTATGCTGGTGTTACTGTATAGTGGGAAAGGGAATTAAAATGCTGGCCATACCGACATACGTATCAGTCATCTATTTGATGCAGGTGTGAGTAATACATTGGCATATATTGCTGTCAGCCTGAAAGGAAATGGAGTCAACAAGATTGCCTGTGTGGAGTTTGCAAGTTCTCCCTGTGTCTGCGTGGGTTTTCTCCGGGTGCTCCAGTTTCCTCCCACAAGCCAAAAGACTTGCAGGTTGTTAGGTAAATTGGCCATTATAAATTGTCACTAGTATAGGTAGGTGGTAGGGAAATATAGGGACAGGTGGAGATGTTTGGTAGGAATATGGGATTAATGTAGGATTAGTATAAATGGGTGGCTGATGGTCGGCACTGACTCGGTGGGCCGAAGGGCCTGTTTCAGTGCTGTATCTCTAATCTAATCTAATCTAATCTAAGATTGAAATCTTAACTACGACCAGAAGTGCTGTCTCACAGGTGCAGTTGGGCTGCTCAATTGTATTGTAAGTATGCCACCAGATATATCACTGACTGCACTTGTATTGCAATTACGCATACAGAGCTGTCACCGACCTTATTTGTACTGTAACTATCCATCCTGCAGCTGATGGTACAGAGTTTCAACTGGCTCCATGTGGTTTCAGAGCCAATAGCAGTAATTTGCACGCTTTTCATCAGATGGTTGTGCCAGGGTCTGCAAGTATGGTTGGTGCCATATTGCAGATGTAGGCAGTAGGCTCTGGTGTCTGCTGATCTTTCTGCCATGCCTTTTATTTATGTCAACCATGAGTTCTTGCAACTGGAACCACTCCAATCATGTATCCTGTTGTTTTCAACTCTTTCTGTTCTCCTTCAATTACAGACAACTTTTAAGTGAATAAGCAGACAATTTGGCTATTTAGGTTCCACAAAACCATCATGCAGTTAGGAGAAAAGAAACATTAAAAATATTTTCCTAACAATGCCATCAAAAATAAATCCTGATCTGAAGACCTACAGAAATAGAAAATAGAAAAAGAAATGACATCCTTTGACCTTTTAAGAGCTTCCTTGCCTATACATTTTCCTTAACGCCCACTCCAGATTAGTAAAGGGGTCACCCAGTGTGATTCCATCCTAAATAAACAGATCATCCTCCTTAGCTTAATTTAAATCCATTCTGATATGTCAGTGAATCTGTGACTCATTTCCAGGCCATATTAGGCAGGTGTAAAAGGCCGTTTGAAACATCTCCTTTAACGCTAAAGTAGCACAAAGGCTGCTCTGGTTTTGAGCTAGTAACCCAGGCCCTTCGGGCTGAATTTTGCCACAAGCGTCAGTTACCCAACGTCGGGATCATTTCCGGTTCCGACCTCACTCGACGTCGTAGTGTGCGCGCCTGCTGGTTGAATTTTATGGGAGGCAGCCAATTAGTCAGTGCACTGCACTACTGAAGGCCAAGCAGCAGGAGGAGCTGGGAAGGACTGGAGCTGTCATCAGTATCAAGGGAGCGGCTGAGACCTCATTAAACCGATGGCGATCTGAGACATCCATCTCCAGGAATTCAACAATCAATGGCAAGGTCGTAAAAGAGAAGACAGCAGCTACCTGCTTACACTTGCCAGGTGAAGTGGGGAGCCCGTGTGTACCACTGAAAATCTCCACTCTTTAGGTGCTATAATTAGCTTCCAGCCACTGTTGGGTGGGTTGCTGCCAAACCTGCTAGTCTGCCCATGGCAAAAGCACATGGAGGTGGAAAGATGTCAGGGCGATAGCCTTTTGCATTTTTAAAACATTTTCCAGCCTGCTTCCAAACCCTACTCCAAGGGGCTAAGAAAATTCCAGTATTCAAGTCCAAATCCCACCACAGCAATTTAGGAAAGTGAATTCAAAAAGCTCTGGTAATTTGTTTGCTATTACCAGAGAATGACCATGAAAACTGCTGGATTGTTGTAAAATCTCAACAGATTTCACTAATGTCCCTTTAGGGAAGGGAGTCTGTTACCCCTGACAGGTCGAGCTACTTATGACTTCATTGTGCTCACTGGCATAGGATAGTGGCCATGTATTTTTAGTGACAAGACTTTTTAAATGGTGCTATAAGGGGCAATTTCAACCTTGCCAACCAGATGGAAACTGGGTGAATAGGCAGTAAAAGTGACCTATGTGACTTACCTACATTAATCTTGCTGCCTTTCTGCAGGATGTAATCTTAACCAATTCTTCTGAGGAGATGAGAGGGTCACTGGAAGGCAGCAGGCTACTTCTTTGAATGGGTAGATCAGGATCCAATGACACCACTGGGGCCAAACTGCAATTTTAACCAGAGGCCTGCATAGCGATGCTGTTGTGGTTTCTTTTCCAGGCCAAGCTGATGGCAAGAGGAGCTGGGACCAGAAGAGGTCAAGCAAGGTAATTTGATTATATTTGCAGAAGTACTACTCCAGGCTCCACAACGAAACATAGGCATCTCTTCCCTGACCCCTTCTCATCCGTCCCAGCTACATGCCTGAATGTTGGGGACCATTTTGCCTCAGTTCCAGTTGTAGAACTCACACTCTCAATTAAAATCAGCTCTATACTGGTGGAGTTGTCACCCATTGCCTGGATTTTCCTGAAAACCTGAGCCGTAGTAATGGCACATTTAGGGCATCCACCATTACTATGGCATAAATTTTCTACAGAATTATGGCACGAATGATTTAGCCCTTTTCTTACAGCACTCCAAAATTTCCTGGGTCCCTCTGCACTGCTCCCAGTGAACCTCACTGAGAATCCAATTGTTGTCACCCTGTGCCCCATATAGAATCAATGGCATTTTCCAATTTTTTTGGGGATTAACTTTGATCACCGCTGCCACTGAACCACAACAGCCCTGGTTATCTGACAGTGGAGTGATTCATTGCTCAAGATCACTTTCTCGTAAACATAAATGTCTTTCTACTGAGCTTTACTGATTTATTTATCTCATATGAAAATAATCTGTTTTTTTTTGACATACTAGCTGGCTGGAATGGTTCCTGTTAAGTGGAATTGAATTTTTGAAAGCCATTTAATGTTTGCATCCATTCTCTAACCTCTGGTTCCTTAACAGTGGCAATCATTAATTTAGATTATAGATCTATTTAAAGATTTATGATGACTATTAGAGACCGAGCAGCTGTAGCTGCTCTGAATTTAAAGGCTGTGATATCTGAGAAATTAATTATAAATAATTACTTCATTCAGATCTTTCATTGAGCTTTATTTCCCCAGTAAAACACAGGACCCATGTTTTCAAATGGATTTTCTCACCAATATCTGAAAACGATTTAGTTGCCTTCAATTAGCTCAGATGCCTGCAGCCATGGGTGCTGCTCATGTTACACCCTGGAATTATATTTCCACAAATTTAAACCGTAAAAATAAACAACCTAAGTAACAAATTTGTGGTAACTTCACAAAATGGGACAAGCAGATAAAATTCTCACTTTTATAAACCAGAATTAAAAGTGGATGAATACTACGATACTGTTCATATGATCAAAATCAGAATCGGTCGCACTTTCAAACCACCATGACCGTCACTGTGATTTATTCTAATAAGCTCTCTAGCAGATTTAGATGTAAATTCGTCAATAGAGGATCAGGGCACTCGATAGCCTAACTAACAGTGTTCAGAACTAAATGTACCATTCCAGTAAATTCTGGGCTCATGATGATATGGCAGTTATATTAAATCAATTTGTTTTATTTAATTTTATCTTAACCTACATTTGAGCCGTATATCTATTGTACTCAGTCACTACCCCAGAATGTTCACAAATGGGACCTACTGGCTACTATTTAAATTATGATATTTAAGTCATAGGAGCTTAAATTGCAAAGCAAACATAATTCAATCTGACAATATTATAACTGATAATTGGAAAGTTACCAAGCAACTCAGCCAGTCTCCATAGCAACCTGGTATGTATTGAAGTTCCAAACTGATGTCCTTGCCCTTTCTTAGGTACATGCACCACTTATAAAGTTAAGCATATCTTTTAATTGATTCCTCAGAGACTAGCAGAATGGATTTGTCACTTCAATGACATGTGCTTTAAAAATGTTTGTTTGTAAATGAAGATGGTCACTTCAGTAACTGTTAGCACTTTCAAGGTCAAGGCTGCTGCAATAGCATGTGACCTAAAACTCCTTCAAGGGGAACAGTACTCCCATCTTCTGAACCATCTGTATACCCGATGAGAATGCTGACTAACTGAGCTCAATGCCTTTTCTCATTGCATAGTTATTTAATCGTAATTATAAAGATTGAGTGAGTTTTATTAGGATCATGCTCATGTGGTTGGTGATGGCACAGATTGTTGGTGCTTCAAGATGCAGCTGTAAGATATGGATATGAGCTGGGGCAAAAGCAAATTGGAAAAGGGATCACCTAACATGCTTTCCTGTACTTAATAGCAGGGGGCTCAAGTGCAGCATATGCTGAAGCTTTGGAGTAGCTCGCCATTTCATTTGGTGAATGATACATAGCATGGGAACAAAGAAAACTGAGGGTTTCAACAGAGGTGAGTTTCAGACTTTCATAATCTAGATCATAGCATTATAGAATGTTACAGCACAGAGACAGGCTATTTGGATGATCAAGTCTGCAGCTGTGGTTTTCTTCACATGAGCAACATGAGTAGTCTAATTTTAGTCTTTTCCATAGACTCCGTACCAGAAACGAGAACATGTAATCCAGGCTGATGCTTGAGTGCAATACTGAGGGAGTACTCCACTGTCGAAGGTGTCATCTGTGGATGATTCATAGAGTCATAAAGGTACAGAAGGAGGCCATTCGGCCCATCGAGTCCAGGCTGGCTTTCTGTAGAGCAATCCAGTCAGTCCCATTCCCCCAGCCTATTCCCTGAACACTGTGGGTTTATTTCCCTCAAGCGCCCATACAATTTACTTTTGAAATCATTCATCTCCGCTTCCCCCACCCTCATAGGCAGCGAGTTCTAGGCCATTAACACCTGCTGTATAAAAAAGTTCTTCATCACATCCCTCTCTGTATCTCTTGCCCAGAGCCTTAAATTTGTGTCCCCTCGTCCTTGTACTATCAGCTAATGGGAACAGCTTTTCTTTGTCTACCTTATTGTAAGATTCTTAAAAAAGTGGTCTCACTTCCCTCTAAAATCCTGACCCCATACTGAGTATCAATCGCATGAAACAGACTTTGGATGCAATTTCCACTTTATGTGGAACACCTTTATTAACTCACCAAGCAGCAGTATATACCTGGAACACCAGATACTTAGTCGACCAGCGTACAAGAGATTATTCCCGGGTGGTCAGGTTAAAGGCCTGCTCGGGTCTGCAAATGAAACACGACAACAGCCTGACAGAACCACATCCGACTCAAGCCCGACCTGGCCCGAGTCCTTTCATTCTTTCCCGCGCTCGACCCAACCCGACCACCAGAATATAATCAGCTTTATTGAAGAGGTTGTGCTCTACCTTGGATGGAATCGCTCACTGCAGACTAGTGCGGAGTGTTTCCTGCCTCGACGTCCTGGCAGTTACTGTGTCCAACCCAGTCCGACCCGAGCCGAGCCGAGCCCGAATGCCAGACCCGGAAGAGCGACCCGAACCCGACACGTCGTCGGGTAGCCATGCTCTAGGTCAGGTCCACTGAACGACTTCTCCCACACGACCAGTCACACTTCCTGGCTGCCACAACAAGGTCCTTGTGAGTTGTGGCTTTATACCCTTTTCTGACCCTGGTCCCTTGACATGTAAGGTAATATTTTGAATTGGGTCATCCAATTGGGTTTCAGTGCCTTATCAATCCCACCCTGGCTCTGCAAAACCACCTGCATGTGGTCATATCCTGCTCTCAGCAGGGTGAGTTCTTAGGTGCATACCACCCATGGATGTGATATCTGCATCTTGATAAGGCAAGAAGGAAAACATTCACACATATTTCAAAAGGCCATTGTCCCTGAGTGTGGTTGTAGACAGGCTGTTTGATGTTTTAACAGCCCAGGCTATCACATCAGTGGCATGTCCTGATTCATCTGTCCGTGTGTGTCTATGTGGGGGTCCTAGTTCATTTACGTTGTCTTTTATTTTTAAAAAGTCCAATATGAACCCCGGCGATGATGTCTTCGGTCAGAATTCTTCTCCCTTCGTCCTGATGTCCTTCACCTCCATGTCTTCACCACCAGGTGAGCTCCACAACTGGTTACATTTTACTTATGAACAGAAATACAGGAGATATTAACAAATGCCTCACGGTACAACAAAAAATACGAGAGATTTCCAAATGCCTTACATTATCTAAACCTGTCATAACCTGTCAGGGCGGCGCAGTGGTTAGCACTGCAGCCTCACAGCTCCAGGGACCCGGGTTCGATTCTGGGTACTGTCTGTGTGGAGTTTGCAAGTTCTCCCTGTGTCTGCGTGGGTTTTCTCCGGGTGCTCCGGTTTCCTCCCACATGCCAAAGACTTGCAGGTTGATAGGTAAATTGGCCATTATAAATTGCCCCTACTATAGGTAGGTGGTAGGGAAATATAGGGACAGGTGGGGATGTGGTAAGAATATGGAATTAGTGTAGGATTAGTATCCATGGGTGGTTGATGGTCGGCACAGACTCGGTGGGCCGAAGGGCCTGTTTCAGTGCTGTATCTCTAAATTAAAAAAAAGCTTGTACACCTCTATCAAATTTCCCTTCATTCTCCTTGGCTGCACAGAGAATGACAGCTTCTTCAACCTAACCTTGTAGCTAAAATCCTCATCACTGGAACCATTCTGGCAAATCTCTCATGCACTCTCACAAGGACCCTCAAATCCTGCCTGAAGTGTGGTGACCAGAACTTGGAGTCATACAGCACAGAAATAGGCCCTTCGTCTCACCGTGTCCGCGCCGGCCATCAAGCCTATCTATTCTAATCCCATTTTCCAGCATTTGACCCTTAGCCTTGTATGCTATGGCGTTTCAAGTGCTCATCTAAATACTACTTAAATGTTGTCAGGATTCCTGCCTCTACCACCCCTTCAGGCAGTGTGTTCCAGATTCTAACCACCCTCTGGGTGAAAAATGTTTTCGTCAAATCCCCTCCAAACCTCCTGCCCCTTACCTTAAATCTATGCCCCCTGGTTATTGACACCTCCGCTAAGGGAAAAAGTTTCCTCCTATCTACCCGATCTATGCCCCTCATAATTTTGTATACCTCAGACAGGTCCCCCCTCAGCCTTCTCTGCTCTAAGGTAAACAACCCTAGCCTATCCTGTCTCTCTTCATAGCTGAAATGCTCCAGCTTAGGCAACATCCTGGTGAATCTTCGCTGCACCCTCTCCAGTGCAATCACATTCTTCCTATAGTGTGGTGACCAGAACTGTACACCGTACTCCAGCTGTGGCCTAACTAGTGTTTTATACTGCTCCATCATAACCTCCCTACTCTTCTATTCTATGCCTCTGCTAATAAGAGCAAGTATCCCATATGCCTTCCTAACTACCTTATCTACCTGTGCTGCTGCCTTCAGTGATCTCTGGACAAGTACACCAAGGTCCCTCTGATCCTCTGTACTTTCTAGGGTCCTACCATCCATTGTATATTCTTTTGCCTTGTTAGTCCTCCCAAAATGCATAACCTCATACTTCTGAGGATTAAATTCCATTTGCCACTGCTCTGCCCATCATACCAGCCCATTTATATCGTCCTGTAATCTATGGCTTTCCTCCTCACTACTTACAACACCACCAATTTTCGTGTCATCTGCGAAGTTACTGATTGTACCTCCTTTATTCATGTCTAAATCATTAATGTACACTACAAACAGCAAGGGTCCCAGCACCGATCCCTGCGGTACACCACTGGTCAACGGCTTCCAATCCTCGACCATTCCCCTCTGCCTCCTGCCACTAAGCCAAGTTTGGATCCAATTTGCCAAATTGCCCTGGATCCCATGGGCTCTTACCTTCTTGACCAATCTCCCATGCGGGACCTTATCAAAAGCCTTACTGAAGTCCATGTAGACTTCATCAACTGCTTTACCCTCATCTACACACCTAGTCACCTCTTCGAAAAATTCAATCAAATTTGTTAGACAGGATCTCCCCCTGACAAAGCCATGCTGGCTATCCTTGATTAATCCCTGCCTCTCCAAGTGGAGATTCATCCTGCCCCTCAGAATTTTTTCCAATAGTTTCCCTACCACTGATGTTCGACTCACTGGCCTTAATTAACTGGTTTATCCCTACTACCCTTCTTGAATACTGACACCACATTTGCTGTTCTCCATTCCCTGGTACTTCTGTGGCCAGAGAGGATTTGAAAATTTGTGTCAGAGCTTCTGCAATCTCCTCCCTTGCCTCACATAGCAGTCTGGGATGCATCTCATCTGGGCCTGGGGATTTATCCACTTTTAAGCCCGCTAAAACCACTAACACCTCCTCCCTTTCAATGCTAATTTGTTCAAGTATATCACAATCCCCTTCCCTGATCTCTACACCTACATCGTCCTTCTCCATAGTGAGCACAGATGAAAAGTATTTAAAACCTCACCTACGTCCTCCGGCTCCGCACACAGATTGCCACTTTGGTCCTTAATGGGCCCTACTCTTTTCCTGGTTATCCACTTGCCCTTAATATACTTATAAAATGCCTTGGGATTTTCCTTTATCTTGCCCGCCAGTGCTTATTCATGTCGCTCTCCTAATCACTATTTTAAGTACCCCCTACACTTTCTATACTCCTCTAGGGCCTCTGCTGTTTTCAGCGCTCTAAATCTGCCATAAGACTTTGGCCAGATCCTATTCTATCATATTGAAATCGGCCTTCCCCCAATTCAGTACCTTTATTTCCAGTCCATCATAGTCCTTTTCCATAACTATCTTAAATCTTAGAGTTATGGTCACTATCCCCGAAATGCTTCCCCACTGATACTTCTACCACCTGTCCGGCTTCATTTCCTAAGGTTAGGTTCAGTACCATCCCTTCTCTTGTCGGACTTTCTATGTGCCAGCTCAAAAAGCTCTCCTGGATGCACTTTAAGAATTCCGCCCCCTTTAAGCCTCTTGCACTAAAACTATCCCAGTTAATATTGGGGAAGTTGAAATCCCCTACTATTACCCTATTATTTTTACACCTCTCTGAGATTTGCCTACATATCTGCTCCTCTATCTCTCTCTGACTGTTTGGAGGCCTGCAGTACACTCCCAGCAAAGTGATTGCCCCATTTTTGTTTTTAAGTTCTACCCATATGGCCTAATTTGAGGAACCTTCGAAGATATCATCCCTCCTTACTGCAGTAATTGACTCCTTGATCAATAATGCAATGCCACCTCCTCTTTTACACCACCACCCCCCACCAACCGTCATGCCTGAAGATTCTATACCCTGGAATATTAAGCTGCTAGTCCTGCCCATCCCCCAACCATAGCAATAATATCATATTCCCATGTGTTAATCAACGCCCTCAATTCATCTGCCTTATTTGTAAGACACCTTGCGTTAAAATAGATGCAATCCATCCTTGCATTATTCGCTTATGCCTTAACAGGTCCATATTTGCTCTTCCTTCCAGACTGACTTAGTTTCTCTTCTATATTTGGCTGTGCATCACCCCCTACTGTACCTCCACTCTGTATCCCATCCCCCTGCCAAATTAGTTTAACCCCCCCCGCAACAGTACTCTCAAACCTCCCTGCAAGGATGTTGGTCCCCAGCATCACAGATGCCAGACTTCAGCCAATTCGATTCACTCCACGTGATATCAAGAAACGACTGAAGGCACTGGATATTGCAAAAGCTATGGGCCCTGACAATATTCCGGCAATAGCACTGAAGACCTGTGCTCCAGAACTTGCTGTGCCCCTAGCCAAGCTGTTCCAGTACAGCTACAACACTGGCATCTACCCGGCAATGTGGAAAATTGCCCAGGTATGTCCTGTACACAAAAAGCAGGACAAGTTCAACCCAGCCAATTACCACCCATTCAGTCTACACTCAATCATCAGTAAAGTGATGGAAGGTGTCATCAACAGTGCCATCACGCGGCACTTGCTTGGCAATAACCTGCTTAGTGATGTTCAGTTTGGGTTCCGCCAGGGCCACTCAGCACCTGACCTCATTCCAGCCTTGGTTCAAACATGGACAAAAGAGCTGAACTCAAGAGGTGACGTGACAGTGACTGGTCTTGACATCAAGGCAGCTTTTGACCGAGTATGGCGTCAAGGAGCCCTAGCAAAACTAAGGACAATGGGAATCAGGGGGAAAAACCTCCGCTGGTTGGAGTCATACCTAGCACAAAGGAAGATGGTTGTGGTTGTTGGAGGTCAATCATCTGAGCTCCAGGACATCACTGCAGGAGTTCCTCAGAGTAGTGTCCTAGGTCCAACCATCTTCAGCTGCTTCATCAATGACCTTCCTTCAATCATGAGGTCAGAAGTGGGGATGTTCGCTGATGATCGCACAATGTTCCGCACCATTCGCGACTCCTCAGATACTGAAGCAGTCCGTGTAGAAATGCAGCAAGACTTGGACAATATTCAGGCTTGGGCTGATAAGTGGCAAGTAACATTCGTGCCACACAAGTGCCAGGCAATGACCATCTCCAACAAGAGAGAATCTAACCATCTCCCCTTGACATTCAATGGCATTACCATCACTGAATTCCCCACTATCAACATCCTAGGGGCTACTATTGACCAGAAATTGAACTGGAGTAGCCACCTAAATACCGTGGCTACAAAAGCAGGTCAGAGGCTAGGAATCCTGAGGTGAGTAACTCACATCCTAACTCTCCAAAGCCTGTCCACCATCTACAAGGCACAAGTCAGGAGTGTGATGGAATACTCTCCACTTGCCTGGATGGGTGCAGCTCCAACAACACTCAAGAAGCTCAACACCATCCAGGACAATGCAGCCAGCTTGATTGGCACCCCATCTACAAACATTCACTCACTCCACCACCGCCGCACAGTGACAGCAGTGTGTACCATCTACAAGGTGCACTGCAGCAACGCACCAAGGCTCCTTAGACAGCACTTTCAAAACCTGCGACCTCTACCAATTAGAAGGACAAGGGCAGCAAATGCATGGGAACGCCACCACCTGCAAGTTCCCCTCCAAGTCATACGCCAGCCTGACTTGGAACTATATCGCCATTCCTTCCCTGTCACTGGGTCAAAATCCTGGAACTCCCTTCCTAACAGCACAGTGGGTGTACCTAACCCACATGGACTGCAGCGGTTCAAGAAGGCAGCTCACCATTACCTTCTCAAGGGCTGTTAGGGATGGGCAATAAATGCTGGCCTGGCCAGCGATGCCCACATCCCATGAATGAATAAAAAAAAATATATATTGCCTCTTTCTAGCCCTTCTGCCAAAATGCATCCCCTCACACTTCTCTTTATTAAATTCCATCTGCGACTTATCTGCCCATTCTGCTAGATGTTTAACCGAGGCTCTATCTACCCTCTCAAGTAGATCCCATGGTAATATTCAAAGAAGAGCAGGGAGTTCTCCTGTAGCCGCCAATCGTTATCCCTCAACTGTTACAACTGCGGCGGGACCAACGCACTGTCAATTCAGTCCTGACACTCCACAGGTCGCAGCATATTATATTTGTTTCCCAACCGAAAACAGCCAAATTAAACAGTCTAGTAACTCCCAGAATAAAACAGACCAAACAGGTATCTTTAGACAACAACAGATTAACTATTTATTAAAACTAAATCTTAAACACTATTAAGATAAACCTATGTCTAAAGACCTTGTAACTTCTGATTTTAATCTAACTCCCCCACTCGCGCACATACACTCAAAATAGAAGTAGTTAACAGGTTTTAAAAAGTGGTGAGTTTAAAAATTAGTTGTTTCTTAAGAATGAATCAATAGGAAGTCTTTGTGGGTTACCTTTCTGATGGTTGAGGTATTCTAATGTGGAGATAATTAAATGCTACTCAAAATCTTCACTTGGATTTGATGAAGCAGTCTGATTTTGATAGATTTTGAAGCAGTTAGATTTTGATGTCAATCTGGTCTCTTTTACTAATGGCGGCAAAGAAGGGTGTAGGTGCAAGAAGTGCCCACCTCAAACTCTTCAGCTGCAGCAGGCACCAAATACCGGTGAATTCCAGAAAATACAATCAGTCAAGAGAGATTAAATCTTGAAGCAAGTACTTCCTAGCTTGGAAGTAAAGAAAAGGAGTTCAGCAATACAAACAGTTTCTTAAAAGAAGGCTTTTTTTCTTTTAGCAATTTATTTGGCCTGTAGCTCCTTATAGAATTTCTTTGGAGAGAGAATGGACAGCTCTTTTCTCTTCAGTACGCTTCGCTGAAAGTCTCTCCAAACAAAACTGGTTCAGACTGTTTTTTGCCAGTTTTACACACAATTAAGTGGAAACATTATACCATGTGGCCTCTCTCTCTCCTGCTGTTGCCTCGGTAACAAAATGCAGCTGTGGCACACTATCCCCAGAAATCCAAAACTTCTCTCCCTGTCTTAAAAGCACACTGTTTTAATCCGAGGAGAAAAATAATGCAGTTCATGACACAACCAACATTACTAAAACATGATTAACTGATCATAATCTCTTGCTGTTTGTGAAACATTGCCATGATTCTTACATTCCAACAGTGACTACACTTCAGAAGTAATTCATTGGTCGCAAGGCACTTTGGAAATCCTGAAGATATAAAAGATGCTACACAAGTGCAAGTTCTTCTTTCTTCTTTATACCCTCAAATATGCTTTTTAAGCAACTATCTAATTCCTTTTTATAAGAATATAATGGTTTTCTTCAAAAATGATTTTCATATTCTGACTACCCTCTCTGTAAAGATTTTAGCCCATTTAATCTGGGAGGGCCATTTGGTGGCAAGTTTAGGGTGGCCAGCAATTTGGCACCATTTCATATTGTAGGTCAGGCACATTAATGTACTCCAATGGCTGCCAGTGTCAGTTTTGATGCAACTGAGGTGTCTGCCTCAGCAGGGTGATGGATTTTGGCACCTTGCCAACTGCACCAGCTAATGACTCTAAACCAATTGCCAGTTTTAAACTTACTGCTTTCCCAATGGCAATTCCCCATGGCACTGTGAATTTTGATGGATTATGTCAAGATGTCAATCTGGACTCTTTTACTAATGGTGGCAAAGAAGGGTGTAGGTGCAAGAAATGCCCACATCTAATTCATCAAAAAATAAAAGCATAACTGGGTTCCACCCCAAATTCAGCCTGACTTACACACACTAAAAGGCAGGAATTTTAGGGTTCTTTTTTCTAATGTCCCTTTTCATTCTTTTCACAGTTATCTTTTAATTTGCGCCCTCTCATTGCTACATTTATGCCGAGCAAACATAATCTATCAGTTTACCTTATTATAACCCTTCATAATCTTTGAAGACTTCTGCCAGATGACCTTTTAACCTTTGCAGCTCTCGTGACAAAACCCTAACTTCTCAACTTTCTTTTCATAAATGTAGTCCCTGATCTTTGGTAACACCCTAGTGCATCTTAGTGGCATTTTTTCCATTGTTTTTATATCGTTCCCTTAATAGGGTGCCTAAAATGGCACACGATAGGGCTCAGTCTGTAGTAGAATGCTCTGACAGTACAGAGCAGGACTTGTAGGAAGGGCTGTTTGGGAAAGTGCGGGCAGCAGTGCCTGACTCACCATCTATTTCAATTAATGGACTACTGGCCTATGATTTCACCATCGCTATTTCCCAGGAGTGTCACTCAGCAACAGGGAATGCTTAAGTTCAGAATCAGCCCTACTATTGTGGTTGAACTAAGATCTTGTATATGTTCAGTGTTGCCTCCTTGCTTTTGTCATCTGTGCCTCAAGATACTAAACCAAGGATTCTGTTTGCCTTTTTATGGTTTTATCTGTTTATACTGCCACCTTTAGTAACCGATGCACCCTCACAACAAAGTCCACCTACTCCATTTAAAATCTGATCATATAACGTGTGATTCCTTTTTCCTATTCTCACTTCTAGAATATATTACTTATAACAAAGTCATTACTGACAAAGCAGCTGGCAGCTTACGTCATCCGACTGCGCCAATCTGCACACATGCGCAGATTAGTTCCCACCCTCTGCGCATGCACTGCGTTCCACAGTGCCAGGACCGGTTGGCAGATGCGCAGATGACCTCATCGCGTAATGCGAGCAGATGGTGGGGGGATCCGGGCTGGAGAAGCAGGGGTAGGGGGAGAGGGGGTCTGGGGAGCGAGGAGAGAGCAGGGGTGGGGGAGAGGGGGTATGGGGAGCGAGGAGAGAGCATGGGTGGGGGGAGAGGGGGGTCTGGGGAGCGAGGAGAGAGCATGGGTGGGGGGAGAGGGGGTCTGGGGAGCGAGGAGAGAGCAGGGGTGGGGGGAGAGGGGGTCTGGGGAGCGAGGAGAGAGCATGGGTGGGGGGAGAGGGGGTCTGGGGAGCGAGGAGAGAGCATGGGTGGGGGGAGAGGGGGTCTGGGGAGCGAGGAGAGAGCATGGGTGGGGGGAGAGGGGGTCTGGGGAGCGAGGAGATAGCAGGGGTGGGAAGAGAGGGGGTTTGGGGAGCGAGGAGAGAGCAGGGGTGGGGGGAGAGGGGGTCTGGGGAGCGAGGAGAGTGCAGGGGTGGGGAGAGAGGCTGTCTGGGGAGCGAGGAGAGAGCAGGGGTGGGGGGAGAGGGGGTCTGGGGAGCGAGGAGAGTGCAGGGGTGGGGAGAGAGGCTGTCTGGGGAGCGAGGAGAGAGCAGGGGTGGGGGGAGAGGTGGTCTGGAGAGTGGGTAGAAAACAGGAGCGGGGAGAGCGCAGCCGAAGACCTTGCTGGTGGCAGGTGCGCTCTCCTCCTACCCCCTGCTGCCCGCACCCGACCCCCGCCGCCCTCCTGCTCGCTCATCTCCTGCCCGCTCATTCGCACGCCGCCCACCCCCACCCCCCCCCCCCCCCCCCCCCGACCGTTCGCTCAGCGCCCACTTGCCACACCCCCGCCCGCTCCCTCCCTCATCTCCGTTCCCCTCCCAGGCCCGCTTGCTCGCTGCCAACCACCCCCGACCATTAGCTCAGCGCCCACTTGCCACACCCTCACTCGCTCCCTCCCCTCCCCTCCCCTCCCCCGCCCGCTCGCTCCCTCCCCTCCCCGGCCCGCTCGCTCGCTCCCACCCCTCCACGGCCCGCCCCGCCCGCTCGCTTCGCTCCCTCCCCTCCCCGGCCCGCTCGCTCCCTCCCCTCCCTTCCCCGGCCCGCTCCCTCCCTCCCCTCCCCTGCCTGCTCCCTCCCCTCCCCTCCCCTCCCCTCCCCTCCCCTCCCCGGACCGCTCGCTCCCTCCCCTCCCCGGCCCCGCTCGCGCCCTCCCCGGCCCGCTCGCTCGCTCCCACCCTCCTCCACGGCCCGCCCCGCCCACTCGCTCCCTCCCCTCCCCTCCCCTCCCCTCCCCGGCCCACTCGCTCGCCTCCCACCCCTCCCCTCCCCTCCCCTCCCCGGCTCGCTCCCCTCCCCTCCCGATCCTCCCCTCCTCTCCCCTCCCCGCTCGCTCCCTCCCCTCCTCTCCCCTCCCCGCTCGCTCCTCCCTCCCCTCCCCTCCCCGCTCGCTCCCTCCCCTCCCCTCCCCTCCCCGCTCGCTCCCTCCCCTCCCCTCCCCGCTCGCTCCCTCCCCTCCCCTCCCCTCCCCTCCACGCTCGCTCCCTCCCCTCCCCTCCCCTCCCCGGCTCGCTCCCCTCCCCTCCCGATCCCTCCCCTCCTCTCCCCTCCCCGCTCGCTCCCTCCCCTCCCCTCCCCGCTCGCTCCCTCCCCTCCCCTCCCCGCTCGCTCCCTCCCCTCCCCTCCCCTCCCCTCCACGCTCGCTCCCTCCCCTCCCCTCCCCTCCCCGCTCGCTCCCTCCCCTCCCCTCCACGCTCGCTCCCTCCCCTCCTCTCCCCGCTCGCTCCCTCCCCTCCCCGGCCTGCTCGCTCCCTCCCCTCCCCTCCCAGGCCCGCTCGCTCCCTCCCATTCTCGGCCAGCTCGCTCTCTCCCCGCTCGCTCCCTCCCCGCTCGCTCCCTCCCCTCCCCTCCCCGGCCCACTCGCTCCCTCCCCTCCCCTCCCCTCCCCTCCCCTCCCCGCTCGCTCGCTCCCTCCCCTCCCCAGCCCGCTCGCTCACTCTCTCCCCTCCCCTCCCCTCCCCGCTCACTCCCTCCCCTCCCCTCTCACTCCCTCCCCTCCCCTCCCCGCTCACTCCCTCCCCTCCCCGCTCGCGCCCGCCCGCTCTCACCCCTCCCCTCCCCGGCCCGCTCGCTCCCTCCCCGGCCCGCTCGCTCCCTCCCCTCCCCTCCCCCGCTCGCTCCCTCCCGTCCCCTCCCCGGCCCGCTCTCTCCCTCCCCTCCCCTCTCACTCCCTCCCCTCCCCGGCCCGCTCGTTCCCTCCCCTCCTGTGAGAAACGTAGCCCACTTGATAATTTACACCAAGTCAAACTCTAAAGCAGTAAGTTTATTTAACGTTCTTGCAAGATCGGGTGTCCTACAAGCAGGCACACCGATCAACATATTCAGTTCATGTTTATACAATACAAATCCATTTTTCCACGCCTTTAGTTTACATTATTGGTTATAACATATTATGACACTAACCTATCCTATAGTTGCTACAGTCTCCTCCTCTGTTTACTTCTCCCCCTACTCTAACTTTCTAGTCCCTAACTCTTGTTGTTGTTTTACTTTATTTGGCTCTCCATTGTGTGTTTTAACTTGCAGCTGTCAGCCTTTATCTTAGTGGGGCAGTTTCTTATTCACTACATCCTTTGTTCTAACTCTTGCTGTTTCTCTTTTCTCTGCCTAAGCACAATTTTTAACTGCTGTACTGTCTCAAGGTCTTTACTTTCATACCCTTATCAGTTCTCTTTTTCAGTGATTTCATTATGTTGTGTAAAAATGACTTCTTGGTAATTTTCCACAAGCTGTAGAAACAACATTTCAGTATTTCTTATTCTCACAATTCCCCCTTTTCTTTTACTTAATCCTTGTTGTTTTCTACATACTGCGGAGGGTTCTCATATGTCCTCTCAAATTCTCTGAGCATTATTTCAGCCGCCTTTTCAATGTCTGTATTTCCGTTGATACTATCCACTTTGTCATTACCTAACAGGTACATACTCTCTTCCTGGCCTCTTTGTATTGACATCTGCTTCGTCAAAACTGTCTCAATCAATCACTGTGTTAGCCCTCTTACACAAGGACTAATACAACACCCGATGGCTATTAGTATTCCGACAACCGTGATCAGGGAGGTAAAAACCGAGATTATCATGCCTTTCCATTTTCCAAACCAGGATTCAAGCCACCCCGTCAGGGAAGTGTCTGCTCCTGAATTTTCGGCCATCTCTTCTGCTAAAGTTGTTAACCCTTGCAGTGCTCGGGTGATTGAACCATCGGGTGCTGTGTTATTTGGGATAAATGTGCAACATTTCCCTCCTAACATTATACACACACCTCCTTTTTCTGCTAAGATCATATCTAGAGCCAGTCGATTTTCCCAAGCCATTCTACTAGTGGCATCTAATTGTTCAGCTATACCTTTTACCGCATCTCTAGTATAATTTATAAATCTTTGTTGGTTGTAATAAATATAATTTATCCAATCTACATTTTTGTTAATCGTGACCCACCAAAACAAAGACTCGAAACCGGCGGTTATTTGGTTTTGGGCCTTGAATTCATCAGGTACCCCTCTTGGGACCCCTATGAAATCCATGTATACCTGGTTGTCAAAAGAGTTCGCTATCACTTCCCTTTTACCCCTTTCCCTCGTTATTATCTTTTGTTTCTCAAATGCCAAGGTGAATGGTATTGCCAATTGAACAATTGCGCACGTCCCCTTCCACTGGGAGCGTAGGGTCTGTCTCAGGATTTTTCCTCCGCAATACCACCATAAATCCGCTCTGGGGACATTCAGTGATGAGTAGTTCCCTCCCCTGACTCTTCCAGTTATGCCCTCAGTCTCTATGCATGACTTCAACTCTCCCATATTTCTGGTTAGCTCCGCACCGTGTCCACTTACGCATGATGTGTGATTCACACTGGTGGCTAAAAATGAAGGGGGAGTCCTTGAATCTTTTTTCTCTAGGGGAGGGAACATTAATGACAAGGATATGCAAGTTTGAATACCTCAAGCCGTCTTATCCTGATATAGGGCTAACATGCATTCCATGCCCTTTCGGTCACGCTCCCACCCCAGCGGGAAAGGTACTACTTGAGCTATCGGTCTACCAGATGCACAAGCATAGCAATTGTTTTTGTTCAAACTTTTTACAGTATATTTTATCCATTCTACCCAGGCATTTGTGTCCCCGTAACCGGTTTCTATCTCAATTGTCTTTCTCAGGTCCTTTACCTCTATTATTTTTACTATGTTAGGATCGTTATGAGAAGTCCTTTTTAGCTTGTTAGATGGTTTACCAGTCTTATCTATTGTTACCTGAAAACAACATTTTAATTCACCTTTGTTTTTCCCTTCTCTAACTGTTACTCCAAACACCTTGTTGTCTAATTGGAAGTGGGTATTTTTGATTTGTTGTTCTTCTGTTATTGAGCCATTCCGCTGGCGTTGGATGGATATTCCACCAGGCGTTTCTGTCCACTCGATTCTTTTTATCGTCAAATAGGGTTGCATTCCTTATCTGGACAATCTGGGCCTGGTTTTATGGGGCTCTGGTGAATGGATATAATCGGTGGGAGTGGGTCTCCTGTTAGTAGTCCATCCCCATAATAATGGAGCGACTCCACATAATAATTTCTTTGGTTATGTATGCCCCCACATGGGATTAGGAAACATAAGTCTACTTCTACCACCTGAGGGTCCTGGCTCTTGGGGATTTCAATTTGTGTACCGTTGTCCCCGTCAGTTCCGTCCCACATTGTTATTTTTCCCATTACTGGGATGACTAATACTGCATACAAAAACATCCAACCCATTTTATTTCCTGGCTACTTTTGAAAAGAAAGAGAGAAAGAGAGAAGGCACACAATATTACAGACAGTATTTCCGCGCTCGCGCCGCTATATAAAAAAAAGTTTGTTACTCAAAGTCTTTTTAGCTTTAGTTTCAATGGTTCTTCTGTTAATTCGGTTGTCCAAGTTCCTTCCTCGGCCGGGGGGGTTGTACCGGCCCCTTGATTCTTGTGTAGTGGGTCCAACCTCTTTCTGCCGTTCTTATGGCTGTTTCAGTGGTTAGGAGAGTCTGGTATGGTCCTTCCCAGTTCGGTTGTAGTTTAGTCTCTTTCCACGATTTCACCAGAACCCAATCTCCTGGTTGGATCTTGTGTACTGCAAATTCGAGAGGTGGGGTCTGTGCTAACAGGCCTTGCTTCCTGAGGAATGACAATGAGGAAGACAACGCCAGTATATAGTTCTTGAGAAACGAATCTTTAGTTTCTAAGGTTGGCATCTCGCCCCTGGTTCCCATATAGGGTAATCCGAATAGCATTTCATAGGGGACAGTCCCACATCTTTTCTAGGGGCTGTCCGAATTCTGAGTATCGCTATAGGTAAACATTTGGTCCAGGGTAACCTTGTTTCAAGTAGCAGTGCCATACCTTTCTGCTCACTTCCACATTCCCCCCTTTTATCATTCTATGATAACCTTCTCTCTACTGATCAACTTATATATGATTATATATATTCACTAGGATTATGTGGATCTATTTACTCAAATAACATTTAAACAGTATAATATAAAAGCAAATATAAAAAACTCAGCAACTGTTGAATCAGAAGGGTAGGCTGAGCCACCCTCTAACAAGGGGGCGTGTATTAGCCTGGTCGGTATGTTTTTCATTCTAACTTTCCCCTAGGATTGTCATGTCTGGGTGATAAGAAGAGTGCTGTTGAAGTACAATGTCTCTCTCTCTCTCTCTCTCTCTCTCTCTCGCTGTACCAGCTGCAAGGCCAAGTTGCCTCTGCAGCCCTGAAGTTATGAAGTCAGCTAGCTTGTTAGCAATACATGACTGATTAATTGTTTCATCTTAAATGTTCCCATGTAATTCTGTTCTTAAAAATTCTAAAATCTAAATTCTGTTCTCACAGTCCCCCTTTTGATTCTTCAAAACATTTTTTAAAATCAATCCCTTGATCCCACCTAGGTGCCTTTAATGGTCTCTATTTGTCTAGAAACAGCCTTCAACACCCAGAGGGGTCGCACTCAATACGCCGCCTGCTTGTGCCATAAGAGGGGCCTGCGGTAACTCTGTAAAGGCATAAGTTTTGCAGGGGCTTCAACTACTTGTTTACAACATAAAAGGGTGGAACACTTGTACAATTACCATCTCATTTAAGCTTCACTGTTTTTCTCTGGCTTCATCTCTATTAACGAAAACTTTCTGCGCTTCTCTGAGCAGTTCGTCCAATTGTTTTTCACTCCATCCATCTATCTTTTGAATTTTCTTTTGGATGTCTGGCCATGATTTTGTTACAAAATAGACTCGAAGGAGTCCTTGGGCAACCGGGTCTTCTGGATCTAAACCTGAATATTTCCTCATTGTGTCCCGTAATCTCTGAGAAATTTGAGGGAGTCTCATCCTTTTCCTGTCTTACTTCGAAGGCCTTATTCAAATTTTGTGATTTCGGGACAGATTCCCTAATGCCTTTTACTATCAGATTTCTAAGGTCTTTCATCTGGCCCCTATGGCCGACGTTATTGTTCTGCCACTGCGGGTCTTGATTAGGGTATTTTTGTTCGGCTGGTTCGTTTCCCCCTACCCCGGGAGGGTTTTCTCTTTCCCAAATTTTCAGGGGTCTTCTACGAGGACTTTCATTTCCTTTTTAAACACTCTTACCTCTCCTGACGTTAATGGTGCACTAACAAATCCAATTTCATTATTTCCTATTGGTACCTCTCTCAAGGGCATCATTGTCTTAGGAGACTCTCTGTCTCTATCGTCGTCGTTATCGTCGGGTTTAGGGGTGGTCCTTCTTGCTGTTCTTAGATCATATTTGGGTCTTTTTCTCCTTGGTTTTTGACTCTAAATCCCAATACTCCAACATCCGTCCCAATGGACTTTCTGGAGGGATGTTGCCGGCAGACTTTCCTTGTCTCCCATCGTCTTCCTTTTTAGACGATTTATTTCCCATGGTAAACTGAAGGGTCTTGTACCCTACGGTATTCACCTCCTAGCTGAAGGGTCTTGTACCTTACGGTATTCACCTCCTAGCTGAAGGGTCTTATACCTTACAGTATTCACCTCCTAACTGAAGGGTCTTATACCATACAGTACTCACCTCCTAGCTGAAGGGTCTTATACTGCAGGACTGTAAAATTCACTCCTCAAGGACTTTTAGTACTTAGAAGGTCTTATCCTACAGTCTTTTAGTACTTAGAAGGCCTTATCCTACAGTTAACCAGTATCCACCTCCTAACTGAAGGGTCTTATACCTTACGGTATTCACCTCCTAGCTGAAGGGTCTTATACCCGACAGTATTCACCTCCTAACTGAAGGGTCTTGTACTCTACGGTATTCACCTCCTAGCTGAAGGGTCTTATACCTTACGGTATTCACCTCCTAACTGAAGGGTCTTGTACTCTACGGTATTCACCTCCTAGCTGAAGGGTCTTATACCTTACGGTATTCACCTCCTAGCTGAAGGGTCTTATACTGCCCCACAGTATTCACCTCCTAACTGAAGGGTCTTGTACCCTACGGTATTCACCTCCTAGCTGAAGGGTCTTATACTGCAGGACTGTAAAATTCACTCCTCAAGGACTTTTAGTACTTCGAAGGTCTTATCCTACAGTTAACCATAAGTCACCAAGATAATACTTAAAAGTCGTTTTTCTTACCTTGGTCCGTGCACGGAGTTGCCTGACTTCACGTGTGTACCTGCCGCACTAAATACTCGTTCAGAGTGACTTCCCTAGGATCGTTTTCAGTCGATTACTCGGGTCCGCTACCAACGAGAGAAACGAGACCGTTT
Organism: Heterodontus francisci; assembly: GCF_036365525.1. Taxonomy (NCBI): domain Eukaryota; kingdom Metazoa; phylum Chordata; class Chondrichthyes; order Heterodontiformes; family Heterodontidae; genus Heterodontus; species Heterodontus francisci. The sequence goes on from NC_090371.1 coordinate 219,933,591, forward strand.
TTAAATTAACGGGACGCGTCTTCTTGTCTGTCATCGGCCGCGGTCCCGGCAATGATGAAGAGATCCCGGACGAGCCCCCAGTTGTGAGAAACGTAGCCCACTTGATGATTTACACCAAGTCAAACTCTAAAGCAGTAAGTTTATTTAACGTTCTTGCAAGATCGGGTGTCCTACAAGCAGGCACACCGATCAACATATTCAGTTCATGTTTATACAATACAAATCCATTTTTCCACGCCTTTAGTTTACATTATTGGTTATAACATATTATGACACTAACCTATCCTATAGTTGCTACAGTCTCCTCCTCTGTTTACTTCTCCCCCTACTCTAACTTTCTAGCCCCTAACTCTTGTTGTTGTTTTACCTTATTTGGCTCTCCATTGTGTGTTTTAACTTGCAGCTGTCAGCCTTTATCTTAGTGGGGCATTTTCTTATTCACTACATCCTTTGTTCTAACTCTTGCTGTTTCTCTTTTCTCTGCCTAAGCACAATTTTTAACTGCTGTACTGTCTCAAGGTCTTTGCTTACATACCCTTATCAGTTCTCTTTTTCAGTGATTTCATTATGTTGTGTAAAAATGACTTCTTGTTAATTTTCCACAAGCTGTAGAAACAACATTTCAGTATTTCTTATTCTCACACCTCCCCGGCCCGCCCGCTCCCTCCCCTCCCCTCCCCTCCCCGGCCCGCTCGCTCCCCTCCCCTCCCCTCCCCGGCCCGCTCGCTCCCCTCCCCTCCCCGGCCCGCTCGCTCCCTCCGTTCGCTCCCTCCCCTCCCCTCCCCGGCCCGCTCGCTCCCCTCCCCTCCCCTCCCCTCCCCTCCCCGGCCCGCTCCCCTCCCCTCCCCTCCCCGGCCCGCTCGCTCCCTCCCCTCCCCGGCTCGCTCCCTCCCTCCCCTCCGGGCATTGTGTGCTGCTATGTGTTTCGGTTGCCATTATGTGATTATCTGAGCAGCGCCATCTTTAATCCTGGCAGCTGCCTGTCGTCGCAGGCTGCATTTGTGCATGTGCCATTGCGCCGCCACCTAGTGGTGACATTGTCAGCAAACGCAGCCTACTTTTAATACGTACAACATTCTGAAGGGGCTGACAGGGTGGATATTGAGAGGGTGTTTCCCCTGGCTGGGTATTCTGGAACACAGGGGCACAGTCTCAGGATAAGGGGTCAATCATTTAGAAATGAGCTGAGTAGTTGTGAGGGTTGTGAATCTTTGGAATTGTCTATCCCAGAGGGTGGTGGATGCTTCATCGCTGAGTATATTCAACGCTGAAACAGACTGATTTTTGATCTCTCAGGGAATCAGGCTCGAGGGGCCAAATGGTCCTATTTCGTATGTTGTTAATGTTCTCACTTCACATGTTTCTACACTGAATAATATCTGCCAACTGTCTTCTGATCCTGTCTATAAATATCTCTATTGTAACAATTTACCATACCCCACAATTTGGAGTAATTAACAATTTTTGATATTGTTTCTTTAATTTCTGAGTGCAGGTCATTTACGCTGTAATAATTAAAAGCAACCTAACACAGACCTCTGTGGAACACCACTTACCGCGTTTTCCCAGTCTGAGAAGATCTTTCTTACACCCCCCCCCCCCCCCCTTTACTATCTACACTCTCACCATCTGGCTATTCATGTGGCCATATTTCTACTATTTGCATGTGACAATAACGTGGATGTGCATCTCTTAAGTAGTATCTTATCAAATATCTTTTTGAAATTCTATAAAAGAAGCATCCATTGCATTCTCTTTATCTATCCTGTTTCTTTAAAGAATTCTATAAGCTTGATCAAATGTTGCCTATCTATTGGAAGCCTATGCTGATTGTTTCTGATTAACTCATGTTTCTCTGAGAGCTTTGTGCTTTGATCCTTATCATAGACTCTAGTAGGCTCAATTTAGTATCTATTGTCTTCAGTGAAAAGTAAAATTGGGTGGGTAGAGAATGGTATATAATCTGATAGCATCCATTTTACACCCAAATTGAAATTCAAAAGTTCTGTCATGACCTGTCTCCTTATTGAAGAGGAGAAGCACATTTACCACCCTCCACTCATCTGCCATAACTGTTATCAGAATCTGCATTTTATCTCTCCAGTTCGCCACATTTCCTCAGATATAAAGCAGTGATTTATTTAGCGTAAGTTTGAGTGCCACCAATTGTTTCCATCTGACCAAAACATTGCAATTATACTGAGCGTTGAGCTGATATTTTGGTACCTTATTTCCCTGGATTGAATACAGTGACGAGCAACACTGAGTTAATCTTGGTGAAGAGTACCATCTGCTGGTCAAGAATTGCGCTGTTCAGGTAATTCAACAAATACACAAAAAACAATTTTCCACCGCATTGCACCTTGTGTGCATCTATTTTTGGGCTGCAATGCAGAAATAAGGGGTGGAATTCCTTTCTACCTGGATTTCCGCCTTGTTTGCATTCATGTGCACTTCTGTGGTGGTTCGGGCAATGGCACAGAAATGCATGGACAAGTAAATGGCAATGTAAAGCAGCTGGAAGTGTCATAGGGCTGGATTTTCATTCTGGAGGTAGGAAACTGAAGCCTGGTCTGGTTTTGGGTCACAAGCCCATCTCTGTTGGGAATCTGATTCAGATTCAGATTTCAAACGGGTATGCTTTTAATTGATATAGAGACAGGTTTCCTGTCCACTTAGAGCCAGTGGGGCCGGGAATGGAGGTGGGCCAGATTAAGTGTGGGGGTCATGTAGACACCCCATGTCAGCCTTCACTGAGGATGCTGTTTGTCCTGAGGGAGAGATCTGCAGTTTGCCATAACCTTCTATTGCACCAGAGGGAAGTGAGATGACACAGGGGCCTGGCACTTGGGAAAGAGCAGACCCTTGCTTCATTGATGCTAACCTGGATCTAATGCTGGAGGCTGTGAGGGAGAGGAGGGAGGTCCTCTTCTGGTGGGTGGCAGGAGGAGGTCACCTCATCGTGCAGCAGGGGCACGTCTCTGTTCAGTGTTATCCCCCTCCGCCCTTCTTCATCCTCCTCTTGTCTTCTGCACCTCCTCTGATGAGCTGTCTCTTTCCAGGGCCTCACTGTCCTCAAGGTCAACACCTGTCTGGAGAGCCATGTTATGGATACCGCAGCAGACCACCACAATGACCGAGACCCTTGTTGCAGGGTATTGGAGGGTGCCACTTTACCAATCCAGGCACCAGAATCGCATCTTCACAAACTCGGTGGCATGCTCAATGGTTGGCCTGCTCAGCAGGTGGCATTGGTTGTTTTTCCTCTGTAGAGAAAGTCAGTAGTCATCTCTTCAAGAGATTTCTCTTGTCCCCTTGGATCCATCCACGCACCTTGGGGGATGGAGTGAAGATCTGAGGCAGCCTGGACTGGAGGAGGATGAAGCAGTCATGGCAGCTGCGAGGAAAACGAGCGCCACATGGAGGAAGCTCTTGTGATGGATGTGGGGGTAGTGGCTGCCCTTCCTGTTGATGTATTTCACTGGCTGGTTACTAGGTGCCTTGATGGCAACATGGGCACAACAGATGATGCCCTGCACTTGGGGGAATCCAGCAATGGAGGCGTAACCTAATCCCCCTTGTGTCTATGCAGGCCCATCTGTGTCAAAATGGGTGCAGTCCCCCGCCCTTCCAAATATGACATCAGTGATCTGTCTGATGGCCTGATGAGCTGCTGACTGCGAGATGCAACCTAGATCTGCAGTTGATCCCTGGAATGACCTGGTTGCATAGAAATTCAGGGCGATGGTGACCTTGATGACTGCAGATAAGGGACTACCATGGGGGCCTCGAGGTCTCAGGTCATTGTGGATCAGAGCACACAGGTCCAAGATGATATGCTTGGATAGGCATAGCTTCCTACGGCACTGGAACTCTGTCATTTGCACGTAGCTGACTCTTGGACAGTAGACCCGATGTTTTGGGGAGCACTTTCTTCCCCTTGTAGACTCCGCTGTGCTCCTGTAGCCTCCTGCTGTCCAGGAAGTTGCATTTGCTGCAGTTCATCCAGGCTACTCTGTCCAATACCAGAGTAGCCTGTTAATATCTGACCTCCGTTAGCTGGGGTTTGTGCATTCACCAGGCCTTCCCCTGCCAAGCCCAGGTGCCCAAGTGATGCTTGTGGCCTCACGTCACTCTACTCCTACCACTCACCACTGAGAAAGGCAAGTCTCGCAGATGCAGCAGTGGCTTATCTGTGGCACTTTTGGAGCCACTGAGCTTATTTTGGGCCTCTGCATATTGTAAATTTTCCCTTCCCATATCCCCCTTCCACGGTGTTCATGACTTGTACACCCTGTCGTGTTCCAGACATGGCTTTTTCCCCGTGCTCCTCTGTTGAAAATTGAAAACTATTGCTCAGATGTCTATTAATTAACTTTTCAATGAGCTCAACAGGCATTTACTTGGAGGCATATGGGGTTATCATTCCCTCCCTCCCGGAATCCCTTTAAAAATGATGTTGCCTTCTGAAGGCGGCGAGACCTGCTGTTGAGCTCTGAGAATGCGATCTTTAAATCATGGGCACCAACTCCCACCCACAGCGGGCTTTAAAAATCTAGCCCAAGGTGTCAGTTATTTCCTTATTTAATGCTGATTGCAGATCATCTGCTAATACTGCCTATAGGAATTGGGCATTCTGGTTTGCTATGCTGCAATTAAACCTTTAGTACATTAAAGAGCCAGGTGCCAACTTGGATAACAAGTGACAATCAACTTTTCAGCAAGGTGGTGAGGAAATCTTTTAAGTTTACCACGGGAGTAGCACTTTACTGTAATGGAGCTTCCACAGAGCTGGGGACTTCTGTTTCTCACATCATCCCCCAATGCACAGTGAAGAATTTTTATATATAATTTGAAACACAGCATGTGCTAAATGCTTGGGAGGACCAGGTGACTTTGAGCCTATGGCAGCAAAGTTTTCCACGCCTGGGGTTTTCCTTGTATCATGTCTGTGTCTGTTGTAGACTATTGATTGCCATGAGTCAACAACTATTATCATGACATCATGTATGTTAAAAAGTGAATGGATGGACCTTGTTTTTTTTTCATCCTTTCTGCCTGTTTGAAGACATTGGCAAGAGACAATGATCAATTTTGGTGGAGAGGTCTTATTTGCAGTGAATGGATAAGCTGCCATTGCTAATTGTGCTGCTTTTAGGTAGCTCATCAATTTGAAGTGTGTGAAATCTGATGCGGCAGCACTTTAAAGGGGAGCAAAAGCAAAATACTGCAGATGCTGGAAATCTGAAATAAAAAACAAGGAATGCTGGAAATACCCAGCAGGTCTGGCAGCATCTGTGGAGAGAGAAGCAGAGTTAACGTTTCAGGTCAGTAACACTTCTTCAGAGTTCTGAAGAAGGATCACTGACCTGAAACATTAACTCTGCTTCTTTCTCCACAGATGCTGCCAGACCTGCTGGGTATTTCCAGCATTTCTTGTTTTTATTACTTTAAAGGCAAGGGTTGGAGAAATCACGGATCAGTGGAGTAGCTTATTTCAGTGTCAACAAAATTCAAAGAGCACAGCCAGCAGCAAGTCAAAGTTGAAGCTCAAAACTCCCAAAAAATAAAGGAAAAATGTATGCCTGACCTACTTCCAACTTGCCCTTTCTGCAACTGCTGATCCTATTAAATAACACTGCAAATGGTTGTCTCCTGACCCTTACCATCTACGATTTCTGATCAAGGTGAAGAATTAGTGGTGGTGGCATTGATTGGTCTGAAAACAGCCTTGGGATCCTAACAGCATCTCATCTTTATTTAAATATATTCATTAGACCCCCTGTCTGTATCCAGTGGGAGCTCTAGCTGTCCAAATCAAGGTATTTCTAAAAATTGAAATGGGTGGATCTCCAGCAATAAGTCACCATTTTGTGTTGTAATTTTCATTCCACTACTTCCCCATTTACTGGCATAAACAAGGCAGTAATAAGACAAAAATTCTTTGAAGGCCATGTGCTACGAAGAGGAAGGTTGGAATGCCAGACACGTGAGGCATCACCCCAGAGGGATTATGATAGGCAAATACATTGAAGGACGCCATTATATTGAATGGCTTTGATTTACCAGGGAGGCTATGACAGCTGCATACTGTATTGCAGGAAGATCATCATTTTATATCAATTTAAACACCATCAGTTTACAGCTTGTATGTGACCATCTGCAGGTAAGTGCCAGTTTCACCAGGGACCATTCATTACACAACAATCTATTGTGTCGCTATTATTTGATGAAACCCAGTAAATCAAGGGAGACCAAAGCTATGAACATAAGAATTAGGAGCAGCCAGAGGCCATTCTTTGATTCCCTTGCCTAACAGGAATCTATCTACCTCCGCCTTAAAAATGTTCAATGAGCCCGCCTTCTGAGGCTGAGAGTTCCAAAATTTCTCCTCATCTCTGTCCTAAAACGGCGATCCCTAATTTTAAAACAGTGCCCCCTAGTCCTGGACTCCCCACAAGAGGAAATCTCCTTTCCACATCCACCTTGTCAGGATCTTATATACTTCAATCAAGTCTCCCCCTCACACTTCTAAATTCCAGTGAAAATAAGCCCAGTCTGTCCAACCTTTCCTCATAAGAAAACCCGCTCATTCCAGGTATCAATCTAGTAAACCTCCTCTGAACCACCTCCAACGCATTTCCTTAAATAAGGAGACCAAAACTGCACACAGTATTCGAGATGTGGTCTCACCAATACCCTGCATAACTGAAGCATAACGTCATTACTCTTATTTTCAATTCCTCATGTAATAAAGGATAGTGTTCCATTAGCCTTCTTTATTACTTGCTATACCTGCACACTAACTTTTTGTGACTCATGCACTAGAACACCTAGATCCCTCTGCATCTCGGAATTCTGCAGTTGTTCTCCAGTTAAGTAATACTCTTTTTTATTCTTCCCTACAAAGTGAACAACTTCACATTTTCCCACATTATACTCCATCTGCCAGATTTTTGACCACTCACTCAACCTAAGTGGCGCAGTGGTTAGCACCGCAGCCTCGCAGCTCCAGCGACCCGGGTTCAAGTCTGGGTACTGCTTGTGTGGAGTTTGCAAGTTCTCCCTATGTCTGCATGGGTTTCCTCCGGGTGCTCCGGTTTCCTCCCACATGTCAAAGACTTGCAGGTTGATAGGTAAATTGGCCATTAGCAATTGCCCCTAGTATAGGTAGGTGGTAGGGAAATATAGGGACAGGTGGGGATGTGGTAGGAATATGGAATTAGTGTAGGATTAGTATAAATGGGTGGTTGTTGGTCGGCACAGACTTGGTGGGCCAAAGGGCCTGTTTCAGTGCTGTATTTCTAAACTAAAACTAAACTAAACTATCTATATCAGTCTGCAGCCTCCTTATGTCCTCTTCACAACATAAATTCCTACCTATCTTTGTGTCATCTGCAAATTTAGCTACCATGCCATCGTTCCCCTCATCTAAGTATTGATATAAATTGTAAAATGTTGAGACCCCAGCACAGATCCCTGCAGGACTCCACTGGTCACATCCTGCCAATCAGAAAAGGACACATTTATGCATACTCTCTGTTTTCTGCCAGCCAGCCAATCTTCTATCCATGCTAATATGTTACCCCTGACATCATGAGCTCCTACTTTGTGCAATAACCTTTTATGTAGTACCTTGTCAAATGCCTTCTGGAAATCCAAGTACAGTACGTCAATGGGCTCCCCTTTATCCACAGCGCATGTTACTCCTTCAAAGAACTCCAATAAATTGGTTAAACATGATTTCTCTTTCACAAAACCACGCTGACTATTCCTGATTACCTTGCGTTTTTCTAAGTGCCCAGTTATAGCCTCCTCAATGATCAAATCTAATACCACCCCACGACAGACGTCAAGCTAACTGGCCTATAGTTACCTGTTTTCTGTCTCCCTGCCTTCTTGAATAGAGGGATTATACTTGCTATTTTACAGTGTGATAGAACCTTTCCAGAATCTAGTGAATTTTGAAAAATTAACACCAATGCATCTGCTACCTCATTAGCCACATCTTTTAAGACGCTAGGATAAAGCCCATCAGGACCTGGGGACTTCTCAGTCTGCAGCTCAATTAGTTTGCTCAGTAGCGATACTCACTGCTGTCTTGGCTTATAACTTCATTGAACACTAGCAGAGCCCAGATAAAATGAGATACATGCCTCCACAAGAACCATCATTGAGTACATTATAAACATGCTGAAACAGTGATTGAGGTATCTCTATATCCCCCAGCCAATGTTTTCCATATTACCATAGTCTGCTGCATTCACTATAAAACAGTAATGCAAAGATCCATCCATATGTATCAGCTGGGAGAGTGATCTCCAAAAAGCAAGTGGAGGACATCACTGACAAACCAGAGGAGATAGAGCAGTACCAAACTTTGGCAGTTTAGGGGTCATTTTCCAGACCTTAATACAAGACACTTTCTCTTTAAAAAAATCCAAGAACCCATTACCAATCCTCTTTGCATCTTCCCAGTCCCCTACAGTAAATAAAATTACCCCAACATTTGCATACCTTCTTTACTTATTCATTAGGCAGCCTACAGCCTTTCACTGTGCTCCTGTTTTCCCAGCCTCAAAAATTAAACTGCATTAAATTATGCAAATACTGTACCATCATTACGAATAAGCCAAAGTGTGGAAATGGTCTCAAACAATTGTTGGTTTCTTCCCCTTCCTATCAGTGTGTACATGCTGAGGTTTTGTACATTGTACAATTACACAGGAAGAAATATGTAAGCAAATATGTGAAATAAGTAAAGGACATAAAATAATAATCATAGGAGATTTTGACTACCCCCAAATTAACTGGCAAGAGGTAGTGGAAGGGGTACAGGGAATGGAGCTTTTACAATGTGCAGGGCTCCTTTCTTACACAGTATGTACAAAGCCCAACAACAGAGGGAGCACTGCTGGTTCTTGTGATGGGAAGTGAATCAGAACAGATAAGAGAAGTAAGGGGAGGGGATCATCTTGGTAGCAGCAATCACAACATAATAAGGTTTAAGATAAAGATATAGAAAAAAAGAACATAAATAAGACAAAGACCAAAGTAATAAATTGGGGAAAAAGATGCACTTACGGGGACGAAAATTGGAACTAGGGAAAATAAACTGGGACGATTTACTGACAAACAATGAAAAAGAACAGCAATGGGAAATTGTTAAAATGGTGATCAATAGTGTCCAGAAGATATATATCCTACTAAAAATCAAAAACAAATTAGACAGTAATGATTCACAAGGATGAATGAAGAAATAAGGGCAAAATTGAAATGAAGGAAAAAGACATACTCGTTAAGTACATAGACAACAAAGGAGAGGATATAACATGGATTACAAACAGTTTAGGGAGCAAGGTAAAAAGAAACTAAAATTATCGTCAACATGTGTGAGGTTAAATATAAAAGTCAATAAATGAATTATAAAAGTATTAGCACAGGTGATCTGGCAAAAGTGGACTAGATACACCTACTTGAAGGAAAATCAATGGCGAGATTCTACGGGCTCAGTGTAGCTATGTCCTCAGAAATGAAAAGGGTGGTACTGTGAAATCTCGAGCCCCCTGGTTATCTAAAAGCATACAGGGTAAGATAAAGCAGAAAAGAAATCTTATGGCTGTCACAAAATACTTAATCCTTTAGAAAGCCTTGAGGAGTAGAGAAACTGCAGGGTAAAGTAAGAAAGGACATTAGGAAAGCAAAGAGAGGATATGAAAAAATAGTGGCAGGTAAAATCAAGGAAAATCCCAAGATGTTTTATCAGTACATTAAGAGCAAGAGGATAACGAAGGAAAGAGTAGGGCCTGTCAGACAATAACAACATAAGTCATGCGTGGATGCAGAAGATGTGGGAATGTTTCTTAATGAGTACTTTGCCTCTGTCTTCATAAAGGAGAGGGATGATGCAGCCATTGTAGTTAAAGAGGAGGAGTGTGAAATATTAGATACGATAAGCATAATGAGAGAGGAAGTACTAGAGGGTCTGCAATCCTTGCAAGTAGATAAATCACCAGGCCGGGTGGATTGTATCCCAGGCTGTTAAAGGAAGCTAGGGAGGAAATAATGGGTGCTCTGAGGATCATTTTCAAATCCTCACTAGATACTGGCAAGGTACCAGAGGATTGGAGGTCTGCGAGCGTTGTACCATTGTAAAAAGGGTGTGAGCGATAGGTCAAATAAATATAGGATGGTTAGTCTCACCTCAGTGGTGGGAAAATTATTAGAATTTCGAGAGATATGATAATCTATCACTTAGAAAGGTACGGATTAATCAGGGATAGCATGGATTTGTTAAGGGAAGGTCGTGTCTTAATAACTTAATTGAATCTTTTGAGGAAGTAGCAAGGAGGATTGATGAGGGTAGTGCAATGGATGTTGTCTACATGGGTTTTAGTAAGGCATTTGACAAGGTCCCACATGGCAGACTGGTCAGAAAAGTAAAAGCCCATGGGATACTGGGGAATGTGGTGAGTTGGATCCAAAATTGGCTCAGTGACAGGAAACAAAGGGTAATGGTCGACGGATGTTTTTGCAAATGGAAAACAGTTTCCAGTGACATTCCACAGGGCTCAGTGTTGGGTCCCTTGCTGTTTGGTTTATATATTAACGATTTGGACTTAAATGTGGGAAATATGATTGGAAAATTTGCAGATGACACAAAAATTGGCCGTGTGGTTGATAGTGAAGGGGATAGCTGTAGACTCCAGAATGATTGAGTGGGTGGAAAAGTGGCAAATGGAATTCAATCCAGAGAAATGTGAGGTAATGCATTTGGGGAGGGCAAACAAAGCAAGGGAACACACAATAAACAGGAGGATATTGAGAGAGGTAGAAGAAGTGAGAGACCTTGGAGTGCATGTCCACAGGTCCCTGAAGGTGGCAGGACAGGTAAAGTGGTGACGAAGGCATATGGAATACTCTCCTTTATTGGCCAAAATATATAATACAAAAGCAGGGATGTAATGCTGGAACTGTATAAAACGCTGGTTAGGCCACAGTGGGAGTATAGCGTACAGTTCTGGTTGCCACATTACAGGAAGCACATAGGCTGGAACTTTACACTCCCTCCCCCCCCCGCAAAAGTGTGGGCTGGAGGCGGGGTGGCTGTAAAATGGAGTGGGAGGTTGGGGGGGGGCGCCATTCCCAACCCCCTTCCGCCTCCACTGCCAATTTATGCGGGGCGTCGAGAAACGGCCCACCTGCCCCAGGCCAATCAAGACCCTTAAGTGGCCAATTATCTGCCACCCTAAGGGCATCCACCCGCTGCCATGGGTATTTTACGTTTGGCTGGTGGGTGGCTGAGGCGTCAGAAAACCCACCTGAAAAAACTCTGCGGCCTTCTGGCAGGGCACCCTGTGTCCCATGGATGGCCACTCCCAAAGCCCCAACTGCCCCCAACGCACAACACATCCCCACCCCCTAACCAACCCCCCCTTGTCTCATCGGGGCCCGACCAATTGTTCCCGGCAAGGCCCTAAAGATTTACCTTGATTCGGCAGCCATCCGTCATCTTTCTCCTGCAGCTAGGTGTAGTCCCAGCAGTGGCCACCGCTCCTAGTGGCGCTGCTAGGACTAAGAGCTGCTGATTGGTTGGCAGCTCCATTAGGCAGGACTTCCTGCCTCAATGAGGTGGAAGTCCCGCCCAAGACTAATTAAGGGTTTGGGGAGCATAAAATCCGATCTGGGCTTACCACCGACTTTTCGGCCAGTGGACTGGTTACACCCCCCACACAAACCTCCCCCCCCGCCCCCCTACTCCCCACCGCCCATCGTAAAATTCCAGCCAGAATTGCTCTGGAGACAGTACAGAGGAGATTTACAAGAATGTTGCCGGGGGTTGAAAATTGCAGCTATCAGGAAAGATTGGATAAGCTAGGCTTGTTCTCCTTAGAATAGAAGAGGCTGAAGGGTGACTTACTTGAGGTGTACAAAATTATGAGGGTCCTAGATAGAGTCGACAGGAAGGACCTGTTTCCCCTAGTGGAGAGGTCAATTACCAGGGGGCACACATTTAAGGTGATTGGTAAAAAGATTAGAGGGGGCATGAGGAAAATACTTTGCAGCCAGAGGGTGGTGGGTGTCTGGAATTTGCTGCCCGGGTCAGTGGTGGAGGCAGAAACCCTCTACTCATTTAAATGGTGAATGAGGTTTGTGAGCTACAAGCACAAATAGCCATGTGGGAATATGACATAATGGCAATCGCAGAAATGTGGTTTATGCCCTACTTCTACTATCCTATTCCACAACATAAGCTTTTAGTAGAGTTAAATGTTTTAATAATCTTACAGTACCAAATATTGAGAACTCCATTTCACCAAACATCTTTTGTGCTCTGAAAGTCCAAGGGATCTGGATCCCTGCCCTCTTCACTTGTGAATGGAGATAATCTCACCCTCTGGACCTTCTGATGCCCTCTAGCTATTGTCTCTTCAGCCATTGGAAACAATTTCTCTTTATTTACTCTATCTAAACTCTTCATAATTTTTAACATTTCTATCAAGTGTCCTTTTAGCCTTCTCTGTTCGAAGAAGACGAAATCAGCCTCTCTAATCTATCCACCTAACTGTAATTCCTCATCCGTGGAGCCATTCTGGTAAATCTCTTCCTACCCTCTCCAAACTTCATGGCTTTTGTTAATGTAAGTCGCTGTTTATAAAGGCCAGGATCCCATAGGTTTTATTAACTGCTTTTTGAACCTATCCTGACACCTAAAAGATTTGTTTATAAACACCCCCAGCTTCCCCTCTTCTTGCACGCTTTAAAATTACATCATTTAGCTTGTATGATCTTTCATTCTTCCTAGCAAAATGTATAACCTCACACTTTTCTTTGTTAAATTTCATCTATGTGCCCACCCATTCCACCAACCTGTCTATGTCCTTCTCACAATTACTATGCTTCCAAGTTTCATGTCATCAGCAAATTTCAAAATTGTGCCCTGTACCCCAAGTACAAGTCATTAATGCATCACAAACTGCAGTAGTCCTGGTACTGGACTCTAGGAACTCGACTGGTTCCTCCCTCCATTCACCACAACTCTCTGTTTGCTATCCCTTAGCCCTGGTTTATACCATGAGCTTCAATTTTGTTAACAAGCCTAACATGTGGTACTTTATAAAACGCGTTTTCAAAGTGCATATACACAATATCAACTGTACTGCCATCGTCCACCCTTTCTGTTACCTCATCAAAAAACTCAGTCAAGCTGGTTAATCCTGATTTGTCCTTAACAAATCAATGCCAACCCTCCTTTATTAGTCCATGCTTGTCCAAGTGGCTGTTAATTTTCTCCCAGATTATTATTTCTAAAAGCTTTCCCACCACCGATATTAATCTGACTGGCCTGTAATTGACACGTTTATCCTTCTCCCCTTTTTTGGAACAAGGGTGTAATATTGGCAATCCTCCAGTTCCCTGATACCACCCCTGTATCTAAGAAGGGTTCGGAGATTGTGACCAGTACCTCCACAATTTCTACCGTTAATTCTCTCAGCAGCCTATGATGCATCTAGTCTGGACTGGGTGACTTAACCATTTTAAATACTGACAGGCTTTCCAGTACTTCCTTTTTATTTTTGTCTCATCCAGTATCTTAATAACTTCCTCGTTTACTGTAGCTTTGGCAAATTCCTTTTCATCAGTAAAGCTGACACAAAGTATTAATTTAGTACCTCAGCCATGCCTTCTGCATCCATCAATTGTTCTCCATTTCGATCCTTAACAGGCCCCACCAATTCTCTAACAATCCTTTAACTGTTAATATGGCTTTAGAAGACCTTTGGATTCCCTTTTCTTTTAGCTGCCAATCTATTCTCGCATTGTCTATTTGCCCCTCTTATTTCTTTTTCCACTTCTCCTCTGTACTTTTTATATTCAACCAGATTCTCCCTTATATTATCTAGTTGGCATCTGCTATATGCTCCCTTTTTCTGCTTTATCGTACTCTCTTACTCCTGTATCATCCTGGGAGCTCTAACTTTGGTTGTCCTCCCTTTCCTCCTTGTGGGAAAGAACCTAGACTTTGCCCAAACCATTTCTGCCTGCCAATCTTTGACTCCAAATTAAACAGACCAGATCCCTCAAGTTGCTAAAATTAGCCCTCTTCCAGTTAAGTATTTTTATTCTCAATTGTTCCTCTTCCTTCTCCATAACTAATCAAAACCTTATGATACTATTATTATTATTATTATTATTATTATTATTATTCCCAAAATGCTCCCTGGCTGTGACAATCTCCATTTGACCCAATTCAGGACTAGATCCAGCAATGCCTCCTTCCTCAGTTACACCCATGCACTACAAACCTAACTTAGACCTCTTTGTATTTTGTATGATCCCACCTAATTCTGTCTTTCTTCTAACTTTGTCTCTCCTTGTCCTCTGTGCACTGTGTTTCTACCTTTAATTGCTACATCTTGGTGCCCAAACCCCTACCGAATTAGTTTAAACCCCACCCCACAGCACTGGATAACCTGCCCACAAGGATATTGCTCCTCGCTCTGTTCAGGTGCAACCCGTCCATCTTGAGCAGGTCCCTCCTGTCACATAACTGGTCCCAATATCCCAGGAAACTAAAGTCCTTCCTTCTGCACCATGTCTCTAGCCACCCATTAATCTGCCGAATTGTCCTGCTTTTTAATTTCCCCCCCTAGCTGCTTAAACTCAGACTGCAGAACCTCAACCCTCATCCTCCTCCTGACATGGACCAGAACTTCTGGCTCTTCCTCCCACCCACCTCAGAATGCTCTGCACCTTCTCTGTGATATCCCTTACTCTGGCACAGGGGAGGCAATGTACCATATGCATCTCATGTTGGCAGTAGCAGAACTGGCTACTCCCCTGACTAAGAAATCCCTAATTATTAATGTGCTCCTACATTTCACTATATATACCAGTGCAGTCCTTTACCTCAAGGTGCCTGTCTCATGATTGCACTCCATGGTTTTCACCCTCACTGGTATTTATTGAATATCAGTTTGTGAGTGCCACACTCCCACATAATTCTTGCACTATCTGCCTCTTCCTGCACTGCCAGGTGGCCACCCGTTTGCTATTCTGAACTCTTCATAGCTACGAGGTGACCACCTCCTGGAACCTCCAATCCAAGAAACATTTGGCTACCTATATGCCCTGCAGTAAATCCAGCTGCACCTCATGCTCAGAAATTGTTAGCATGAGTTCAAGCAGTTGGAGGCACTTTCTGCGCACGTGGGCCTCTGGAACACATGAGTTATCCTCAAGTTCCCACATGGCACAGGAATTGCAGGCTATGGGTCACAGATATCCCTCCATTCTAATTAAAAACTTAAAATAACATCTTTGACTATAAAAGTTAATTATTTATATTGTTGTATGGTCACCTTTAAGAACTCAGTATGCTAATGAACTAAGTACCAGGATGTAGTCATGTGACTAGAAGCCATAGCCAATCTGCAACTGTACTACCCCAAAGGTTCTGTATATGGTTTGCTCTGTATTGTGTATACTAGTTTAGCTGTTAATAAACCTGTTAGAGATCTTCACAGAAACTGGACTCCGCATACCACATTGCATTGCTTAAGATAACACAAAGAACACATGACATGGTGGCAGATGTGATGAAAAGACCAGCTATAACCTTTAAGAGCACAGACTAAACAGCAAACAAGTGAAGAAACTTTAAAACAAGTACCTGAAAAGAGTGAAAGAAATACTGGCCAGACAATGGAACAAAGAAAAAACCTACCACCAGCTGTGGGAGACAGAGCACTGAACAAAAGGCTGCAAATAAATTCCTGTGATTGGGTGAGTCATTGTGCCAATGATCGAGGAATCCCAGTTTAAAAATAAGCTTGGAAGTGCTTAAAAAATAGATATTTTTTAAAGGCCCCATAGGAGAGAGCAAAAAATGGGGAAAACCCAATTCCTCTCTCAAGCTGGTCGAGGTTGGCACCATTACAGGAGGCATACAAAAAAAAGCACAGGAAACCCCTGAACACTGCAGAGTCTCCATTCACACAGCCAAAGCTAAAAAGAAATCATTAAACCAGTCAACCATGAAGAACATAAACAAGCTATAGAAAAAAAGCAAAGGGGAAAACCCTTGAACTGCCTATTGAACAGCTGTGTAATTATACAAGCTTAAGTGTTGAAAGCAAAATAAACAGAGAACACTGTTGAGCACATGTTACTCTCCATCAAAGCAGCTAGTCTAAATAAAAGAGAGTTTCCTAATGGGGAAACAGCACAGAGTTAATAGAACTGGTTTAAAACCAGTTACAAACCACAAATAGAAAAGTCATCATAAATACAGTTATGAAGGCACACACAGAACTGAACAAAGTTAAATATAGAGCAGAAAGCAAAAGAACAGCAGAAAGATGGATATCAAATTTCCCAGCATATCCTATCTGCGTTCAAACTTTTTAAACAAAGAATGCAGTTATGCTTCACAGACCAAGCGATTGTAGAACCAGAGAAGCAGGCTGTGAAAATACTGATAGCAGTTGGAAATGAGGGGTTATACAGAATCAATCTTATCTGAGGAGGACCAGAAAGATGCCACAAATATATTGAAAGTGCTAGAAGATCAGCTTCATGTAAGAGTGAATTCATCACCTGGAATTGATGTCCTACAGGCAACAGGCACAGGAATCAATAGATCAATTCATCAGTAGCTGCTGTAGTAAGGGCAACAAATGTGGTTTTTCAGAAAGTGAGCTGTCAGAATGAATAATAATTGTCTCAATGCCTATTGAAGCATTTCAATAAGACCTCTTGGGATAAAAGAAAGGTCACGGCATTGATGCGCTGCTAGAAGATGGCAGGAAATATGAAGTCATTGAAGCTGGACAACTCATCTGCAAGGACTAGATGCAGCCAACAGCACAATAACCAGATCGCAAAAAAACAAGCAAGCTGTGTGGTAAGTGTGGTTTGTCCCACTCACCCCCAAGTTGTCCTACATTTCAAGATCTGTGCAAAGTGTGCGCTGGGCCCACCTATGCAAGAAATCTGGATCCAAAAACACAGCCAGAAATTACAATTGGACACAAACAAACAGAAGACAGGTGCAGCAAAATGGCAACAGCAGCAAGAAGAGTGGTAGAGACCTGCGTAAATGCAAGCGGATACACGAAGTCCACGGTGAAATAAACTCAAGACAAGGCTCAGAGTGGAGTAATTCTCAGCCAGAAGACGAGCAGGTATTGCAGCGTTGTGAAGCTGACACATTGTGCTGATGAAGTCAAACAACTGGAAGCCCAAAGAAAGCTGGCAGACACACACTCAGGATTAAGATTGACAAAGGAGCTAGTCCAGATATTCTACCAGTCCGAATCCTGAAGGATATGTACCGGGGGTCATTGAAAATTAATGATACAACCGATAACTGCAAAGTTAAGTGCGTACAATGGGTCACCCATCCCTTGCAGTGGCACACTAACCAATGCAATGCAGCTATGGCAAGTCATCATGGAAAGTACAAATATTTTACCTGGTAGACACAGGTCCAGCAGTGACCGGAATACCAGTGTGCAAGGACCTCAACATTGTGACTATCCACGAGGTCACCAAGGTACCCATTACAGCAGAAGAGACCAAGAGAACCTGCATTGAGTCAGTTCACGACCTACAACAAATGTACCCGGACAGGTTCGACGCCATAGGAGATTTCAAAGGTGATGCCATACTGCACCTCAGACAGGATGCAATTCCATCAATCAACCCTCCCAGAAAGTGCAGCGTGCACAACCAAGAAAAGCTTAAGCGCAAGTTGGATGATATGGAACGCAATGGCATCATCTGTCGTGTGCATTATCACACAGACTAGTGCAGTTCAATTATGTACGTACTAAAGAAGGATGGAGCGATCAGTGTATGGCTAGATCTGAGGCGTTTAAACCTGTCCCTAAAGAGATGCCCCCACAAGATTCCAATACGAGAGGAAGTGCATCCCAAGTTCACAGGAGCCAAATTCTTCTCCAAGTTGGATGCTAAACATGGATATTGATCCATATATCTAGCTAATGAATCTCAGGAAGTCACCACCTTCAGAAAACCATTTCAAAGATATTACTTCCAGAGACTACTACCCTTCGGCTTATCTGTCAGTCAGGATCTGTTTCAGTAGCATATGAACAGAATTCTAGAAAACGTGCCTGGATTTATATGCATTGCCAATGATATTGTGATAATGGGCAAAACCAAAGCAGAGCATGATCAAAATTTTCATTCACTGATGAAAGTAGCTTGTCGCGAAGGGTTCGTTTTTAACAGCAAGAAGTGCCAGGTAAATGTAAGTCAGATCAATTTCTTTTGCTCCATCTATTCAGGTTGCAGAATCTGTCCTGACACAGGCAAAATCGAAGATGTAAGGCAAAAGCCTACTCCACAAGACACAGATGATCTACAGAGATGTCTTGGATTTTTCAACTTCTTGGCAACATACATTCCAAATTTTTCTGACAAAGCATCATCACTGAGAGAGCTCTTAAAGAAAGACGTACCATTTGTATGACAGAAGGACCATCAGCATATGTTTTGAGTTTTTTAAACAAGTATTGTCAGCAGAAACCTTTACCCTGCAGTACTATGATCCAAGAAAGAAGACAATCCTGGAAGTTGATGCCTCACAAAAAGGGCTAGGAGTGTGCATCCTGCAGGATGGCAAACCAATTGTATTCAGATCCAAACACAATCCAATTACTCAAACATAGAGCGTCAAACACTTGCTCTGGTGTATAGGATCACAAGGTTCCACACCTACCTGTTCAGTAAACCGTTCATTGTGGAAACTGACCGCAAACCACTGGAGATAATCTGGCGCAAACTATTGACAAGCGCACCACCTTGACTATAGTGACTCTTAGTGAAAGTACAAGGGTACGGCTTCAATGCCTGCTGCAAAATGGTCAACTTGGATTGGCTGAGCAGATTGCCAAACCGGAACAAGAATGAAGAAGTTCCACTGGATCTACAAATAGGCAGCATGGACATCGAGGTGGAACATGTATGCAAAATCAATTCGTTGCATTTTGGTCGGCACGAATGTGACCAACTACAATCAAAAACAGCCAATAACCCACTCTGAAGGCATTGTGGAGAGTCATCATAGAAGGCTGGCCTGATACAGTAAAAGGGGTGCCAGAAACCCTCAGATGCTTTTGGCCTTATAGAGGTGAACTCAGTATCACGAGAGGCATCACCTTCAAAGGAAAATGAGTGATTGTGCCCAAAGCTCTCTGACAGGACATCTTGTCACAACTTCACCAAGGCGACATGAGCAGAGAGTGAATGAGACAACTGGCACGAGACACTGTTTATTGGCCAGGGATCAACGGTGAGATCGAAAGGTTATTGAGGATGTGAGAGGCATGCCAGATCCATCAGCCACAACAGCACAAAGAACCTCTATACCCTCACGAGATTCCGTTAGCCCAGGGTCCAAAATCACCACTGATCTATTTTCAGTGAATGGAGACGACTTTATCTTAGTCACCGATTATTTCTGCAAATTTCCAATTGTCAGACAGGTAAAAGACACTTCAAGCTTGGTTGTCGCAGACACATTGAGTGCCATATTCCATCTATTCGGTGCACCTGAAAAAATTATTCCTGACAATGGGCCACAGTACACAGGGATATGTGCGCCAAATGGGGTGTTAACCATATGACGTCCTCACCATATTACCCTAGATCTAATTGTCTTGCAGAGTGAATAGTTTGCACAGTTAAATCTCTTATCCTGAAGTGTAGGACAATGAAACAAGATGCTATGCCTCTGAGCTACACCTATGGATATGGGCTTACTGTCACCAGCAGGGATCATGTTTGGGGGACAAGTGCAAACAATTCTGTCCAAATTCTCCATGATGCAAGAGACACTGCTCGAAAAACAAGGGAGAATGAAGATGGTGCATGACCGACATGCAGGGGCGGAACTACCTCAGCTACACATAGGACAAAACGTCAGGGTC
The DNA here is from genome assembly GCF_036365525.1 of Heterodontus francisci. NCBI lineage: Eukaryota > Metazoa > Chordata > Chondrichthyes > Heterodontiformes > Heterodontidae > Heterodontus > Heterodontus francisci. The sequence goes on from NC_090371.1 coordinate 219,953,549, forward strand.
ATACACTTCACAACGAGAACACAGTTACCCGCAGAGGTATCCAAAGTATGCAGTGACCCTAGGTCCTACGAGGTTACAACATCTAACGGAGCAGTGTTGAGGAGGAACCGATGCCAATTAATACTTTAATAGTGCATAGCGGCATTGAAAGAACATACTCCGACGATGAGGGTGTGATGGAACAACAGGACAGCAACCAACACATTGACAACGTGTCTGCAAACCAAAAACAGACAAGGGTGAAATCCACATCCCCAAAAGGTTATAACATAACAAGATCTGGGAGAGTTGTCAAACCATCGAAATGATATATGGACTCATGATCCATCTCGGCCTCCTCCTGAAGTCCCCAGCATCACAGATACCAGACTTCAGGCAATTCGAATCACTCTGCGTGATATCAAGAAATGACTGAAGGCACTGAATACTGCAAAGGCTATGGGCCCTGACAATATTCCAGCAATAGTACTGAAGACTGCATGGATCGGTTGGAGCGGCAACTGGATGCACTTAGGAGCATGCAAGTGGCAGAAAGTGTCATAGACAGGAGTTTTAGAGAAGTGGTTACACCCAAGGTGCAGGCAGATAGATACGTGACCGCTAGAAGGGGCAGGCAGTCAGTGCAGGAATCCCCTGTGGCTATCCCCCTCTCCAACAAGTATACCGTTTTGGATACTGTTGGGGGGGATGGCCTATCAGGGGAAAACAGCAGCAGCCAGAGCAGTGGCACCATGGCTGGCACTGTTGTTCAGCAGGGAGGGACAAAGTGCAGAAGAGCAATAGTTATCGGGGACTCTATAGTCAGGGGCACAGATCGGTGCTTCTGTGGACGTGAAAGAGACTCCAGGATGGTATGTTGCCTCCCTGGTGCCAGGGTCAAGGATGTCTCTGAACGGACAGGGGGCATTCTGAAGGGGGAGGGTGAACAGCCAGAGGTTGTGGTACACATCGGTACCAACGACATAGGCAGGAAGAGTGATGAGGTCCTGAAGGGGGAGTTAGGTAGTAAGTTAAAAAACAGGACCTCTAGGGTTGTAATCTCTGGATTACTCCCTGTGCCACGTGCCAGTGAGGCTAGAAATAGGAAGATAGTGCAGCTAAACACGTGGCTGAGCAGCTGGTGTAGAAGGGAGGGTTTCAGATATCTGGACCATTGGGCTCTCTTCAGGGACAGATGGGACCTGTACAAGGACGGGTTGCATCTAAACTGGAGGGGCACTAATATCCTGGCTGCAAGATTTGCTAGCGTCACGGGAGGGTTTAAACTAGTGTGGCAGGGGGGTGGGAACCATAGCAGTCGGACTGCTAGTGAAATAAATGAGGAGGACATAGTGAATAAGGCCAGTAGGACTAAGAGGAAGAGCAGGCAGGGAGATGTTGCTGAGCACAGCGGGACTGGTGGTCTGAAGTGCATTTGTTTCAATGCGAGAAGTATAACAGGTAAGGCAGATGAATTTAGAGCTTGGATTAGTACTTGGAAATATGATGCTGTTGCTATTACAGAGACTCGGTTGAGGGAAGGGCAGGATTGGCAGCTAAATGTTCCAGGCTTTAGAAGCTTCAGGCAGGATAGAGGGGGATGTAAAAGGGGTGGGGGAGTTGCATTACTGGTTAAGGAGAATATCACAGCTATACAGCGGGAGGACACCTCAGAGGGGTCATGCAGCGAGGCAATATGGGTGGAGCTCAGGAATAGGAAGGGTGCAGTCACGATGTTGGGGGTTTACTACAGGCCTCCCAACAGCCAGCGGGAGGTAGAGGAGCAGATATGTAGACAGATTTTGGAAAGATGTAAAGGTAACAGGGTTGTGGTGGTGGATGATTTTAACTTCCCCTATATTGACTGGGACTCACAGTACTAGGAGCTTGGATGGGGCAGAATTTGTGAAGAGCATCCAGGAGGGCTTCTTGAAACAGTATGTAGATAGTCCAACTAGGGATGGGGCCATTCTGGACCTGGTATTGGGGAATGAGCCCGGCCAGGTGGTCGAAGTTTCAGTGGGGGTGCATTTCGGGAGCAGTGTCCATAATTCCATAAGTTTTAAGGTACTTGTGGATAAGGATAAGAGTAGTCCTCGGGTGAAGATGCTAAACTGGGTGAAGGCTAATTATAACAATATTAGGCAGGAACTGAAGAATTTAGATTGGGGGCGGCTGTTTGAGGGTAAATCAACATCTGACATATGGGAGTCTTTCAAACGTCAGCTGATTAGAATCCAGGACCAGCATGTTCCTGTGAGAAAGAAAGACAAGTTTGGCAAGTTTCGGGAAGCTTGGATAAGTTTAGTTTAGTGATGCAGCACTGAAACAGGCCCTTCGGCCCACCGTGTCTGTGCCGACCATCAACCACCCATTTATACTAAACCTACACTAATTCCATATTCCTACCACATCCCCACCTGTCCCTATATTTCCCTACCACTTACCTATACTAGGGGCAATTTGTAATGGCCAATTAACCTATCAACCTGCAAGTCTTTGGCATGTGGGAGGAAACCGGAGCACCCGGAGGAAACCCACGCAGACACAGGGAGAACTTGCAAACTCCACACAGGCAGTACCCGGAATTGAACCCGGGTCGCTGGAGCTGTGAGGCTGCAGTGCTAACCACTGCGCCACTGTGCGGGATATTGTGAGCCTAGTCAAAAAGAAAAAGGAAGCATTTGTAAGGGCTGGAAGGCTGGGAACAGCCGAAGCACTTGAGGAATATAAAGACAGTAGGAAGGAACTTAAGCAAGGAGTTAGGAGGGCTAAAAGGGGTCATGAAAAGTCATTGGCAAACAGGATTAAGGAAAATCCCAAGGCTTTTTATACGTATATAAAGAGCAAGAGGGTAACCAGGGAAAGGGTTGGCCCACTCAAGGACAGTGATGGGGAGCCAGAGGAAATGGGCGAGGTACTAAATGAGTACTTTGCATCAGTATTCACCAAAGAGAAGGACTTGGTGGATGATGAGCCTAGGGAAGGGAGTGCAGATAGTCTCAGTCATCTCATTATCAAAAAGGAGGAGGTGTTGGGTGTCTTGCAAAGCATTAAGGTAGATAAGTCCCCAGGGCCTGATGGGATCTACCCTATAATACTGAGGGAGGCAAGGGAAGAAATTGCTGGGGCCTTGACAGAAATCTTTGCATCCTCATTGGCTACAGGTGAGGTCCCAGAGGACTGGAGAATAGCCAATGTTGTTCCTTTGTTTAAGAAGGGTGGCAAGGATAATCCAGGAAATTATAGGCCGGTGAGCCTTACGTCAGTGGTAGGGAAACTATTAGAGAGGATTATTCGGGACAGGATTTACTCCCATTTGGAAACAAACAAACTTATTAGCGAGCGACAGCATGGTTTTGTGAAGGGGAGGTCGTGTCTCAATAATTTGATTGAGTTTTTTGAGGAAGTGACGAAGATGATTGATGAAGGAAGGGCAGTGGATGTTATCTATATGGACTTCAGTAAAGCCTTTGACAAGGTCCCGCATGGCAGACTGGTACAAAAGGTGAAGTCACACGGGATCAGAGGTGAGCTGACAAGATGGATACAGAACTGGTTCGGTCATAGAAGACAGAGGGTATCAGTGGATGGGTGTTTTTCTGAATGGAGGGATGTGACTAGTGGTGTTCCGCAGGGATCAGTGCTGGGACCTTTGCTGTTTGCTGGTCTGATTAGTAAGTTTGCGGGCGACACAATGGTTGGTGCAGTTGCGGATAGTGATGAGGATTGTCAGAGGATACAGCAGGATATAGATCGGTTGGAGACTTGGGCAGAGAAATGGCAGATGGAGTTCAATCCGGACAAATGTGAGGTAATGCATTTTGGAAGGTCTAAGGCAGGTGGGAGCTCTACAGTAAATGGCAGAACCCTTAGGAGTATTGACAGGCAGAGAGATCTGGGCATACAGGTCCACAGGTCACTGAAAGTGGCAACGCAGGTGGATAAGGTAGTCAAGAAGGCATACGGCATGTTTGCCTTCATCGGTCGAGGCATAGAGTATAAAAATTGGCAAGTCATGTTGCAGCTGTACAGAACCTTAGTTAGGCCACATTTAGAATATTATGTGCAATTCTGGTCGCCACACTACCAGAAGGACGTGGAGGCTTTGGAGAGGGTACAGAGGAGGTTTACCAGGATGTTGCCTGGTCTGGAGGGCATTGCTATGAGGAGAGGTTGGAAAAACTCGGATTGTTTTCACTGGAACGACGGAGGTGGAGGGGCGACATGATAGAGGTTTACAAAGTTATAAGCGGCATGGACAGAGTGGATAGTCAGAAGCTTTTTCCCAGGGTGGAAGAGTCAGTTACTAGGGGACATAGGTTTAAGGTGCGAGGGGCAAAGTTTAGAGGGGATGTGCAAGGCAAGTTTTTTACACAGAGGGTGGTGAGTGCCTGGAACTTGCTGCCAGGGGAGGTGGTGGAAGCAGATACGATAGCGACGTTTAAGAGACATCTTGACAAATACATGAATAGGAAGGGAATAGAGGGATATGGGCCCCGGAAGTGCAGAAGGTGTTAGTTTAGGCAGGCATCAAGATCGGCGCAGGCTTGGAGGGCCGAATGGCCTGTTCCTGTGCTGTACTGTTCTTTGTTCTTGGTTAATTGACTTGTGCTCCAGAACTTGCCACGCCCCGAGCCAAGCTGTTCCAGTACAGCTACAACACTGGCATCTACCCGGCAATGTGGAAAATTGCCCAGGTATGTCCTGTACACAAAAAGCAGGACAAGTCCAACCTGGCCAATTACCGTCCCATCAGTCTACTCTCAATCATCAGCAAAGTGATGGAAGGTGTCATTAACAGTGCCATCAAGCGGTACTTGTCTAGCAATAACCTTCTTAGTGACACTCAGTTTGGGTTTCGTCAGGGCCACTAAGCTCCTGACCTCATTACAGCCTTGGTTCAAACATGGGAAAAAGAGCTGAACTCAAGAGGTGAGGTGAGAATGACTGCCCTTGACATCAAGGCAGCATTTGACTGAGTATGGCATCAAGGAACCCCAGCAAAACTGGAGTCAGTGGGATTCAGGGGGAAAACGCTCTGCTGGTTGGAGTCATACCTAGCGCAAAGGAAGATAGTTGTGGTTGTTGGAGGTCAATCATCTGAGCTCCAGGACATCACTGCAGGAGTACCTCAGGGTATTGTCCTAGGCCCAACCATCTTCAGCTGCTTCATCAATGACCTTCCTTCAATCATAAGGTCAGAAGTGGGGATGTTCGCGAATAATTGTGCAATGTTCAGCACCATTCGCGACTCCTCAAATACTGAAGCCGTCCATGTAGAAATGCAGCAAAACCTGGACTACACCCAGGCTTGGGCTGATAAATGGCAAGTAATATTCATGCCACCCAAGTGCCAGGCAATGACCATCTCCAACAAGAGAGAATCTAACCATCTGCCCTTGACATTCAATGGTGACATACCATCGCTGAATCCCCTACTATCAACATTCTAGGGGCTACCATTGACCAGAAACTGAACTGGAGTAGCCATAAAAATAAAGTGGCTACAAGAGCAGGTCAGAGGCTAAGAATCCTGCAGTGAGTAACTCACCTCCTGACTCCCCAAAGCCTGTCCACCATCTACAAGGCACAAGTCAGGAGTGTGATGGAATACACGCCACTTGCCTGGATGGGTGCAGCTCCAACAATACTCAAGGAGCTCGACACTATCCAGGACAAAGCAGCCTGCTTGATTGGCACACCATGCACAAACATTCACTCCCTCCACCATCGACACACCGTGGCAGCAGTGTGTACCATCTACAAGCTGCACTATAGCAATGCACCAAGGGTCCTTAGATGGCATCTTCCAAACCCGCGACTTCTACCAACTAGAAGGACAAGGGCAGCAAATGCATGGGAACACCACCACCTGCAAGATCCTCTCCAAGTCACATATCCTGACTTGGAACTATATCGCAGTTCCTTCACTGTTGTTGGGTCAAAATCCTGGAATTCCCATCCTAACAGCACTGCGGGTGTACCTACCTCGCATGGACTGCAGCGGTTCAAGAAGGCAGCTCGCCATCACCTTCTCAAGGGAAATTAGGGATGGGCAATAAATGCTGGCCTGGCCAGCGATGCCCACATCCCATGAATGAATTAAAAAAATGTCTCTGCTGTAAATGTCATAATCCCTATCCTCATACTTGTAAATTTTATAATCTCTATCCTGTACACTAATTTTGATGTTATCCAATTTTATGTGTTTTATTTATAGCGTACGAGACTTATCTTTGGAAAAAAAGGGATGTTGTATGATCGACTTAAGAGTGATGTTCCTTTAAGAACTCAGTATGCTAATGAGCTAAGTACCAGGATGTAGTCATGTGACTAGAAGCCATAGTCACTTTGCAACTGTAACACCCCAGACAAAGGTTCTGTATATAGTTTGCTCTGTATTGTATATACTGGTTTAGCTGTTAATAAACCTTTTAGAAATCTTCAAAGAAACTAGAATCCATGTACCTCATTGTGTGCTTAAGATAACACAAAGAACACATGACAATATAATTACTGTTAACTAAGTCAAACTATACTGCTATTTTTCTATTCGGTCATCAAAGTAAACTAACTGAAGATTAAGGGCTGTCTTTTCTATCTATGGCACGGGGCACAAAAGCAGGCCTGGAACTGGGTTCCACTGCTGCATGAGCAACATGCAGCCAGCTGAACACTAACATGGTCGTTGGCCAATTAATGGCCAGGAGGCTCAGGGCCCAACCAATTCACAAGCAGGGGCCAGGCAATGAGGCGCCAATGGTGGCATCACCTGACTCTCTGGCAGGTATTGTGCCGTGTTTAAAGGGCTGCCAGCCCTGCATGCAGTTCTGCCTCGTTGCTGAGGAGTGCCTCAACAACAGTGCTGAAAACTCCTGAGCCTGAAGTGAACACCCCTGCAGCCCTGTGCCCAAAGTGAAGACCCCTGCTCCCCTGTGCCTAGTGAAAACCCCTCAGCCCTATGCCTGAAGGCAAGGGGTGTGAAAGCAGCATATCCTTTGAGATGCATGCCGGCATCTCAGCAACAGCCAGCCGTCTGTCTTTGCTCATGCCCACCACATCCCTAGAAATTGGACAAATGGAGGAGGCATTCAGGAGCCCCCATCATGGGTCAAAGGGCTGCCACCTGCATAAATGTTGAACTAGTCTTTGTGGGAAAACTAACAGAGTTCCTCCTTCTGCTTGCAGAAGAAACAGGCCCACAGTACAAAGGAGTGGACCAAGACCGGTGGAGGCAACCCAGGCATCCATGCTCTGAACCTGGCAGGGAAGGAGGCCCTGGAACTGGCTGGGTCACAGGGTGGCCAATCAATTGTTGATGGTGAGACAGGAGTATCAACCCAAGAGAGTGAATGAATGCACAGACACAAGGATACATCTGGGTGACATGTGAGGCACAGTGCTCATGTGTCCACAAATGGACATATGGAGCTTCACATCAGACATGGTTAGAATGAGGAGATGTGAAGCCCTAAACCCCTAAATGTGTATGTTCTCTCTTGCAGGTCTATTTCCAAAGGCAGATCAGCCACAGAGACCGAGGGCCATCAGTCCACCTCTGAGGAGAAGGAGGGATCCTCAGAGGGAGCACACTCCACCAGCACAGATACTTTCACATCACTGGGTACGCGTCACGAGTACATTCAGGGTCTCAATCGAGTGAACACATTCCAGACATGCCAAACAGCTGACCGAGGCTGTGACAGCTGAAGCCACTGACAGTCGGAGGACTGTGGGAGGCCAGGCCCACGATGCGCCCCAGGATGATGACATGCCTTCGGAATTGTTGGCAACACGGCACCTGCTGGAGCTACAGCGTGATGTAAGGAAACATCTGGTGAAGCTGCCAGAGGCTATGTGAACCCATGCGCGGCCAATGGAGGAGTCCATCTAGGCCATGATCCTGCCATGTCTCTGGCATGTGTATGCATGGCTTCCTCCATCAAGAGATTGGCGACCCTCATGGAGAGCGAGATCTAGCAGACTAGACAGTTGATGCTGGAGATGCATGCAGACCTGCATACCATTACCTTGTCCATGAGCAAGGTGAGAGGAGGACTAGGCACCTGGAGTCTCGACCAGGTTAGCAGGGTGTGCCTTGCAAGGAAGGAGGAGCAGCTGCCTTCCGCTTCTTGCGGCTTCTCTCGGCACTCCAAGGGCTGGATTTTGTCGCGCCAGCGAGGCTCCCGACACTAGACCGAAAAGGCGAGGGGAACCCCACCTTGGCTTTTCGGAGCTCCCCACTGGCGCGATTTAACAGAGTTCAGGCACATAAGTGTGCGCCGCCGGGATCCCCAACTTTAGAAGGCTGTCAATTCAGTATTATCGGCAGCACCACTGGGAGCAGTGGCCACTGCCAGTGCTACAACAGGCCTGGGGCCCAAGCTCAACGCTGGAGCCCAGACCCAAGATAAGAGCCGCGGGGCCGCTGGGTCCAGAACAACAGGCCCTGGTGAGGGAGGGACAGGGATTTAGTGCAGGGGGAGGGGGAATTCATGTAGGTGGAGTGTTTCCTGGTGGTGGCCCTCTGCGGGCCACAGATTGCCCACAGAGGAGGGCCCCCATCCCCCACCAAGCCTGCAAGGAGGTTGCCTCGTTTTACAGGTTTAAATCCCAGCAGCGGCAGAAAGTGGCCCTTAAGTAGCTAGTAATAGACCACTTAAAGGCCTCAATTGGCTTCTGGGCGGGAAGGCCGTTGTCGGCCTAACCCGCCCCCAACTAAATTCTGGGGCGACGGGAAGGTGACAGGCTCTCCGCCCCGCTGCCTCTTGCCACAATTCTATGGTCTCCCACCAACCCCCCCATGCCCCCCCAGCCTCCGAATCCATCTCTGGGGTGCCCATTAAATTCAGCTCCAAGTGTGGACAGCAGCTCCTCAGTCCCTCTGCCAGTGACATCAGCTCCAGTAGCCACGACGACAGAGGAGGCTCCTACAACTGTGAAGGAGCCCCTCAGAATATCAGGGCCCTCCAAACCTCAGGCAGCCAGAGGATGCCTGCTAAGATTATCCCAGTCCACAGGAGAGCCCACTCAGCAGCCTACCTCCACATCAGCTGCAAATGCAGGGTACAGGGGTCACACCTCAAAGGAGCACATGTAAGCAGGTTAAAAAGAGCACCTAGATGCACTTGGGGTTCACGGATGTTTAGACTTTCTACATTTTAAGCCTTTATGCAGCAGTGCCAATAAATCAATATCACACTTACTGCTGCTAATCATGCATGCATTTCTTGTGTTTTGTCAGATGTAATCTATACCCTTGCTCCCATTTGTCACGTTTGGGCAGCTCCTCGGCTTTGTCAGTGTGCTCTGTGACCCTGGGCTCTGGACAATGCAGTGCAAGCTGAATGAGGCGACAACAGGTCACATTAAAGTAAGTCTTTATTGCACTGATATTGAAAAGGCATCAGGGTCACCAGAAATGCGTATGTATGAGATTGTCCTGAGCCTCTTTTGTGCATCTCTCAATTCTCTTCATCTCTGCTGTGAGCATTTCCTCATCCTGGGCTGCCTGTTCACCGGCCTCCTCCACATCCTCCTTGTCGGATGTGGAGTGGTGAACAAGGATGACTTTATTATGCAAGTCATCCCTTTCTGCAGTGCTAGCTTGTGTAGAGCAGAGTAGACCACAACAAAATGCGAAACCCTCGCTGGGGCATACTGAAGGGCTCCACCAGATTGGTCGAGACACCTGAATCTCATCTTCAACAGCCTAATGGCCTGCTTGATGGTTGCTCAGGTGGCAGGTATTGTACATCTCCTCTTCTACAGTGCGTGGGTCCCTCACAGACATGAGAAGCCATGATTTCAGTGGGTAGTCCTTGTCCCCGAGATCAATCCCTGAATGTTCCCTTACATGACCCCCCCACCCTCTGTTACCGGCATCCTTACATGAGCCCACCTATTGGTGATGACACCCTTACACGACGGCAACCCGCTGTTACTGGCACCCTTAGAGGCCTTCTGCTGCCGACCAGCAATGGCTTCCCTTCCCCACTCTTCCCCCTCCAATGCACCTTGCCTTTCAGAATGGGAGGTACAAGCAACACTGAAGCCTCTCCTCGTTGCCTTCACCTTTAACCAATCAGCTCTGAAGGCCCTTTAATCCTGTGCGCCGCTCATAAAATACAAACCGCACTGTAAAATTACAGTCAATTGCATTTAATTGATGTTAATTACCTTCTAAACAGGCTCAACTGAAGTCCCGCTGCGTCGTAGCAAGAGATGTCCGCCCTTCATCTTTCCCACCGCTCGTAAAATGCCGAAATGACGTCATGATGTCAAATGTCTGTGCGAGTGCATTCCATCTGCATTTTTCAAGCACTTCCCCACCTCCTACCCTACTCTGACAGGCCTTGTAAATTTTGGCCTCAGTATTTACTCAAGCTTAACAAGAAATACTGAGATGGCTAAACACAAATAACCTAAATATTAGATGTGAAGATATTGATATGTGGGAAGGTGGTGGTGTAGTGCTACTGTCACTGTGCAAGTAGCCAGAGGCCCAAGCTAGTGCTCTGGCGACATGGGTTCAAATCCTACCAGGGCAGAAGGTGAAATTTGAATTCAATTAATAAATCTGGAATTAAACAGCTAGTCTAATGGTGACCATGAACAATTGTCAATTGTTGTAAAAGCCCATCTGGTCCACTAACGTCCTTTAAGGAAGGAAATCTGCCGTCCTTACCTGGTCTAACCTGCATGTGACTCCAGACCCACAGCAATGTGGTTGATTCTTAAATGCCCTCTGAAATGGCCTTGCAAGCCACTCAGTTCAAGGGCAATTAGGTATGGGCAATAAATGCTAGCCTAGCCAGCGATGCCCATATACTACCAAAAAAAAATTTAAAAAAAGAACTGAGATGCTTATCTTAGAATCCTCAAGGTTACTTGGTTCCACTCCTTTTGAGTTGGGCATGAAAAACTACTTTCCTCCTCTCCAGCTAACTCCTACTATCACCAAATTCTGAACTTCTACTTCAATTGCAATTCATCCAGCTCTGTCTCCAAACTCTATGCCAAAACTTATTATGTTGTGAGCACTATTGCTGAAATGCTCCTCCTACCCTTACTTCTCTTATCTGTTCTGGTTCATCTCCCATTACTAGATCCAGTGCTCCCTCTCTTGTTGGGCTTTTTACACAGTGAGCAAGAAAGAAGTCCTGTAAAAAGTCTATTCTCTGTACCTGGTTCAATACCTCTTCTTGTCACTTTATTTAGAGTTAGTCAAAATCTTCCATGATTATTATTCTATATCTTTTACTCATTTCACATATCTGCTTAAATATTTCTTCATCTCCTTTCTATTATTAGGTGGTCTGTAGTATACCCCTATTAAAGTAGCCAATCCTTTCTTAGCTTTTATTTCAATCCATATGGATTATGTTTCTATCCTTCTATCAGTTATGTCCCTCTTTTTCTGCTGCCATTATATTATTTCAAATCAGCACAGCTTCACCACTCCGCTTCTTCCTTCCCTATCCTTTCTTATTATGTTATAACTTGCAATATTTAGTTGCCAGTCCTGTTCTTTATGTAGCCATGTGTCAATAAGTCCTACTGAATCTCAATATGGATTATTGCCTTCACTTTCTCTGTCTTATTTTGGATGCTGTGCACATTGCTGAACAGGCAGTTTGATTCTTCTTTAATCGTTGTTCCTTTTGCATTATTTTAACACTTTTTATAACAATTTTTAACACCTTTTATAACTGTATTTATTCCCAGACTATTTATGTTACCCTTGTTCCTTACCTTGCTCTGACCTTTATTCTCATTTCTTATTTATTTTATCTTCAGATTTACACTATTTTCACCAGGTCCCTCACCTGCCTTACTAGTTTAAAATCCTATCAACAGCCCTATCTATCCTTTCCACTAGGACAATGGTCCCACTCCAGTTCACATGGAACTTGTCCCATCGGTAGATCCTGCTTGTAAGAGTACTGGATCCAGTGTCCATGAAATGAACCCGTCCATCCCACACCAGCCCTTCAGCCACACATTCCTCTTCCTGATCAGCCTATCCCTGTGGCAATTGGCATATGGTTCCATCCTTAATCTTGAAATTACCACTTGTAAGGTCCTATTTTTTAAAAATTTGTTTCCTGACTTCAGGTAATCCTTTAGCAGGCCCTCCTTCCTATTCTTCCCTGTCATTGGCCCAAATATGGACCATGACAACTGGTTCTTCCACCTCCCTTTTCAAGTTCCTCTTCAGTTGCTCAGAGATTTCCTTTCCCTTTGCACCAGGTGGGCAACATACCATTCTGGACTCTCGGTCGTGCTGGCTGGGGATGCTATCTTTCCCTCTAATTATCAAATCCCCAATGACTGCAACTTTCTATTCTGCTCTTCTCCCCACATTGGGCTCCAGTGCCATGCTTAACATTCACAGACAGGAAGTATATTGTAGTTGTTGGACAAGATCAGTGTCTGTTGGGCTTCTTTCTCCATCTCCCCTCGGTTTCCCCTTACCCAGTTGATTAACAGTCACATTTTCCCATTCCTGCACCTGTGCTTTTCTCTGGAGAAAACTGTCCAAAAAATCCTCCCTCACCTTTATCTGTCCAAGTGGCTCTAACTCAGACTCCAGCTCAAAGAATTTTATCATAACAGACCTGCACGCAGCAGGGCGCTTGTTTGTAGATCAGGAACCCATTTGTAATGTCAGAGGGCTTTGCTGTGGCTCTTTAACTCAGCCCCAGCATTAGCATCCCACTTCCAGGTTTCCCGATCAATCACAGAGTGCGGGTGTGCTGATGACCTTCACACTTTGAATGAAGGTTCTTTTTTATTTGTTCATGGGATGTAGGCATTGTTGGCTGGGCTAGCATTTATTGCCCAACCCTACTTGCCCTTGTAAAGGTGGTGGTGAGATGCCTTCTTGAACAGCTGCAGTCCATGTGGTGTTGGTACACCCACAGTGCTGTTAGGAAGGGAGTTCCAGGAGTTTGACTCAGCGACAGTAAAGGAATGGTGATATAGTTTAGTTTAGAGATACAGCACTGAAACAGGCCCTTCGGCCAGCCGAGTCTGTGCCGACCATCAACCACCCATTTATACTAATCCTACACTAACCCCATATTCCTACCACATCCCCACCTGTCCCTATATTTCCCTTCCACCTACCTATACTAGGGGCAATTGCTAATGGCCAATTTACCTATCAACCTGCAAGTCTTTGGCATGTGGGAGGAAACCGGAGTACCCGGAGGAAACCCACGCAGACACAGGGAGAACTTGCAAACTCCACACAGGCAGTACCCTGAATTGAACCCGGGTCGCTGGAGCTGTGAGGCTGCGGTGCTAACCACTGCGCCACTGTGCCAAGTCAGGATGGTGTGTGGCTTGGAGGCAAACTTGCAGGTGGTAATGTTCCCATTCATCTGCTACCCTTGTTCTTCTCAGTGGTAGAGGTCACAGGTTTGGAAGGTGCTGTTGAAGAAGGCTTAGTGAATTGCTGCAGTGCATCTTGTAGATGGTACACACTGCTGCCACTGTGCGTCAATGGTGAAGGGACTGAATGTTGAAGGTGGTGGATGGGGTGCTAATCAAGTGGGCTGCTTTCTCTTTGATGGTATTACGATCAAGTGAGGAGGGATCACCAGGCTCCCCTTTTGTCCTTCCTCTTATTTGACCACAACAGGGCTCATTCCTTTATAAACAGTGGATGTGCTTACCACTTCAGTGAGCGTTTTACCTTTTTCCTATGTTGTGATCGTATCAGAACCAATTGGACAAGTTTTCTTGAGGTTAAACAAGAAGGAGGTGAGTTTATTATACTTAAAAATCTAAACCTGATCTAAATAAAACAATAAAATTATGTTATAAATTCACACACGCACACACACACACACACACACACACACACACACACACACACACACACACACACACACACACACACACACACACACACACACACACACACACACACACACACACACACACACACATTACGGAGTGATGAGGAATAGATTTGTGTTAGATTAGGGTCCAGAACAAATAAAAATAATACACAGTCTGTGGTCTGGTAGCTTTAGTGGTCTTCTGGTTGAATTCGTGGTCCTGACGTTCTGAGTTGATAGTTGTTCTTGGAGACAGTTGAGCAGAGGGTTTCCTTCTCTGTGTCTTTGTCTTGGATCTAGCAGCTGGCAGGAAGAGAACAAAAGGGAAGGTGTGTGATAGGGCAGAGGGCAGGAGAGATTAAATGACAAAGATGTCATGGAACAAAGACAAAGGGAGTGCTAATGGTGTGGTGAGTCGCTGGCTTGCCTGCTGGTCCAGGGAAATTCCCCACTTTCACAGAGATGGTCAGATGACTGTCTCAGTGCATTTTCTGTTACCTTCTAATGAGATTCAGGTTTAGGAATCTCCATATCTCAAGCCTCATGGTGTCAATGTTTTCCCCTTGAGGGCTTCGCCCTTTCAATGTTATTGCCCTAGGATGGCTTTGAATGTCTTGCTAGTGAAAGCAATCTCAGGTATCTCAATCAATAGGACAAGCCATTGTTTTGGGTACAGGCTAATCAGACATGTGTCTCCACTTTTGATGCCTTGCAATGTGCAAGGTTTTCAAATGCAAATGGCAGTGGCCATTTTTAGCTGTGCAAAATCTTTGTAAAAGTTGTCTGTAATATTCCAGCTTTCCTCCTTTTTTAAGTTTAATGTAAGATTCCAACTGATGAATTAAAAATCCTCATTTGCATAGCGTGTTTTCTTGACAATCGTTTTGCGCTTCTTGAGTGTTGTTGGAGCTACACTTATCCAGGCATTAGGGAGACAGGAGATGAGTTACTCGCTGCAGAATTCCTAGCCTCTGACCTGCTCTTGTAGCCACAGTATTTATGTGGCTGGTCAAGTTGAGTTTCTGGTCAATGCTGATGCCATTGAACATCAAGGGGAGATGGTTAGATTCTCTCTTGTTTGAAATCGTCATTGCCTGGCACCTGTGTGGCACAAATGTTACTTGCCACTTATCAGCCCTAGCTTGGATGTTGTCCATGTCTTGCTGCATCTGGACACGGACCTTTTCAATATCTGAGAAGTCGCAAATGGTGCTGAACATTGTGCAATCATCAGCGACCATCCCCACTTCTGACCTTACGATGGATGGAAGGTCATTAATGAAGCAGCTGAAGATGGATGGCCCTAGGACACTACCCTGAGGAACTTGTGCAGTAATGTCCTTGGACTGAGATGATTGACCTCCAACGACCACACCCATCTTCCTTTGTGCTAGGTATGACTCCAACCAGTGAATTGTTTTCCCCCTGATTCCCATTGACTCCAGTTTTGCTAGTGATCTTTGATGCCACACTCGGTCAAATGCTTCCTTGATGTTAAGGGCAGTCACTCTCACCTCACCTCTGGAGTACAGCTCTTTGACCATGTTTGGACCAAGGCTGTAATGAGGTCAGGAGCTGAGTGGCCATCGCAGAACCCAAACTGAGCATCACTTAGCAGGTTATTGCTGAGCACTGAGCATTGCTTGATAGCACTGTCGACGACACCTTCCATCATTTTGCTGATGATTGAATAGCCTGATAGGGCAGTAATTGGCCAGGTTGGATTTGTCCTGCTTTTTGTGAACAGTATATACCTGGGCAATTTTCCACGTTGCCGGGTAGATGCCAGTGTTGTAGCTCTGCTGGAACAGCTTGGCTAGGGGCTAGAGCACAGCTCTTCAGTACTATTGCCGGAATGTTGACAGGTACCATAGCCTTTGCAGTATCCAGTGCCTTCGGCTGTTTCTTGATATCACGTGGAGTGAATTGGATTGGCCGAAGACTGGCATCTGTGATGCTGGGGACCTTAGGAGGAGGCCAAGATAGATCGTCTACTTGGCACTTCTGGCTGAAGATGGATGCAAATGCTTCAGTCTTGTCTTTTGCACTGATGTGCTGGACTCCCCCATCCTTGAGGATGGCAATATTTGTGGACCATCCTCCTGTTCCTTGTTTTATTATCCACCACCATTCATGGCTGGATGTGGCAGAACTGCAGAACTTATATCTGATCCATTGGTTGTGAGATTGCTTAGCCCTGTCTATTGCATGCTGCTTCAGCTGTTTGGCATGCAGGTAGTCCTATGTTGTAGCTTCACCAGGCTGACACCTCATTTTTAGGTATGCCTTATGCTGCTCCTGGCAAGCCCTCCTGCACTCTTCATTGAACCAGGGTTGGTCCCCCGGCTTGATGGTAATGGTAGAGTGGGGGATATGCCGTGCCATGATGTTACTGATTGTGGTTGAATACAATTCTGCTGCTGCTGATGGCCCACAGTGCCTCATAGATGCCCGGTTTTGAATTTCTAGATCTGTTCGAAATCTATCCCATTTAGCACTTAGCATTTAAAGGGATCGCAGCAGGGGTTGGAATGGCTGCCACAAACTTTGCTTATGAAGGCTGCAGGAGGCAAGAACATGGAAGGAAGATGTGGGATGGCTTCCCGGTGCTCTAACTCTTCCTGGAGGACACACTGGAGGTGGTGAGGGCAAGAAGGAATGCGCTCTTTCCTCTGGATGGGAGGAACAGGCCAATCATCCAAACTAAACAGGTGTGGCTGGAAGATGCAGTGGCTGCCAGCAGCAGGAGTGTGGCACCCAGTGTTGTAGGATGACCTTAAGAAGGGACTACCTTAAGACCAGACCACATTAAGGACTACAAGTGCAGATCATCAGAGGAAGTGATGTCAAGTAACACATGACCAGCCTGTTGTAGGTAGAGCCCAAAATAGCAAGACATGTTCAAGACTAGCTCCTGCAGTAACTCGTTGTGTATATATGTTCCAGTTCAGTTATCATAAAACCCAGGTTTATTTTTGATATTGCTTGTAGTCCTGTGACTCTGTCACAGGATCACACACCAAGGGACAAGTAATATTACACCTAGGACCTGGATACGGTGTCAGAAAAGGTTTATTTGCCTCTATTAGGTAAGGAAAAGTGTGTGCCATATCACTTTCAGGTGGCATCCATCAGTTCTGACTTCCCTAGCATCCCCCTGCACAGCACTCCTCTGACCAACACACATTACCTTTTCTCCATCTGAACAGCCAACACTCACTCATCCTCATACTACTGTCCCCTCGCATCCATTCTTCACAGTCACCCTCCACAAATGTTCTCATTCCATCCTCAACATAAATTCCACTTCTCTCTCACATTACTCTCTGCTTTCTCTCATTGTACAAGAGAGTGCACAAATCCAGGGAGAGGCAAAGGACCTGCAACCCTGACCGCATTGGAGAAGGATGCCTTGAAGATTGGCAGGTTGGCACCTACATTACGCATCGGTGACGGAGAGATGGGGGTGGCCAAAAAACTTGGTGACAGCATTAGATATCACACAGCACTATGTTGAATTTGAATCTTTTCCCCATGCAGCACTAACTCATGTCTTTGATCTCCCACATGTCCTTCAAGGGTGACGAAGGAGCTGTGGGAGGAGGCCAAGAAATCCTCAGATGATACATTATCACATGACTCAGGCACACCTATAACCCGCGCAGATACCCCACACCTCGGTAGGGACTGGAGTAGAAATAATTAATCTTTTTTTAAATGCAGAAGAAGGTTTCTGCCTCGAGCACTCTTTCAGGCAGTGAGTTCCTGATCCCGATCACCCTCTGGGTGAAAGAAGTACTCCTCAATCCTCTTCTAATCCTTCTACTTTAAATCTATGCCCCTGGTTACTGATCTCTATGCAAACGGAAATAGATCCTTCCTATCCACTCTATCTCGGCCTCTCATAATTTTATACACCTCAATTAAATCTTCCCTCAGCCTCCACTGTTCCAAAGAAAACAACACCAGCCCATCCAATCGTCCCTCATAGCTAAAATTCTCCATTCCTGGTAATATCCTCGTAAATCTCCTCTGTACCCTTGCTAGTGTGATTACACCCTTCCTGTAATGCAGTGACCAGAACTGTATGTAGCGCTCTAGCTGCAGTCTGACTGGTGTTCTATACATACTGTAAACCGTGGCGCGGAGTCAACTCCCCCTTGGCCCCTTTATTCCCTTCATCCACTTGATCCTGGCCGTCACGTGGGACTAAGTCCTCTTAATTCAGGCTCAGGCTGGATGTTCGGGTTATCGGGATTACAGGAGAGCCACCCTCCACCTAATCCACCGGCTACGGTTAATGGCTTAGTACAAAGAGGAGGAAACTCAGTCCTTTCTTTAACTATCAATTTACTTTATTCACATTGTTGTACAATGTAAGAATAAGGCTTATACACTTGGTTAGACAAAAGCATGCAACTCAAACTGGGTTATACAGTTAATAACAAAGCTATCTAGAATCGATAAGCATACCCACTAGGTTCATCTGACCTTTCCCTGACCTAGTCACAGAAAACAAAGGATAATACCCGAAAAAGGGGAGAGCTAACGCTGGCCAGGCATTCCGTTCTCTCTCTCTTTTACGTCGTCGCCGCATTGCTCACGCAGGGTCTTCCACTTCCGCGATGGTTGGTCTCCAGAGTTTCTCGCTGGCTCTATGCCTGAGATTCTCCATACTTATTCTCTTTCTTATCTCTTCGAGCTGTGCTGTTTCTTTCCAGTTGGTTTAGGCCTGCTCACCTCATTTGTATCTTCCCCTTATTGGTCCAGGCCCAAAGACCCCGGTATAACACCGTGTCCAAATAAGGCTCTATTCCTTTGATCTCTCCCTTGTCTTGTCACATAAATTAATTAGTTCAAATTGGTTTTTACCAGCACAGGCCAGTGTCTGAGCTCAGGTTACTTTAGTTCATGAACTATCCAGCAGTTTGTAACAGATTCTGTATTTCTTGCAGCCCCTAGCCAACAGTACCTTCTCTGTTCTTATGCATCAGCCAATAAAGGAAAGTATGCCTCCTAAACCGCCTTCTCTACCTGTGCTACTATCTTCAGGAATCTGTGAACATGCACATCAAGGTCCCTCTATTCCTCTACATTCCTCTGAATCCTGCCATTTATTGTGTATTCCCTTGCCAGCCTCCCCAAATGCAACACTTCCCTCTTCTCTGGATGGAAATCCATTTGCCACATTTTTGTTCACCTGACCAGTCCATTGATATCTTCCTGCAGTCTACAGCTTTCTACCTCACGATCAACCACACAGTCAATTTTTGTATCATCTGCAAACTTCTTAATCATGGCCCCTACATTAAAGTCAATATCATTGATATATACAATGAACAGCAAGGGACCCAGCACTGAGTCCTGCAGAACCCGACGAGAAACAGCCTTCCAGTCACAAAGACACCGATCAACCATTACCCTTTGCTTCCGGTCACTGAGTCAACTTTGGATTCAACTTGCCACTTGCCCATTGGATACAGTGAGCTTTTAATTTTCTGACCAGTTTGCTATGGGGATCTAGTAAATTGCCTTGCTAAAATCCATGTAGACTACATTAACACCCTATCCTTATTGACCCACCTTGCTTTTTTAATTTTTTCACAGCATGTGGGTGTTGCTGGCAAGGCTGGCATTTGTTGCTCATCCCTAATTGCCCTTGAGAAGGCAGTGGTGAGCTGCCTTCTTGAACTTCTGCAGTCCAACTGGTGTAGGTACACCCACAGTGCTGATAGGAAGAGAGCTAGAGGTTTTTGACCCAGCGACAGTGAAGGAACGGCAATATAGCTCCACGTCAGGGTGGTGTGTGACTTGGAGGGGAAACTTGCAGCTGCTGGTGTTCCCATGCATATGCTGCCCTTGTCCTTCCAGGTGGTAGAGTTCACAGGTTTTGAAGGTGCTATTGAAGGAGTCTTGACAAGTTGCTGCAGTGGATCTTGTAGATGGTACACACTGCAGCCATTGTGTGCTGGTAGTGGAAGGAGTGAATGTTTAAGGTGCTGGGTGGGCTGCTTTGTCCTGGATGGTATCGAGCTTCTTGAGTGTTTTTGGAGCTGCATCCATCCAGGCAAGTGGAGGGTATTCCATCACACTCCTGGCTTGTGCCTTGTAGATGGTGGACAGGCTTTGGGGAGTCAGGAGGTGAGTTACTTGCCTCAGAATTCTCAACCTCTGACCTGCTCTTTTTTTTTCATGAGGCATAGTCATTTGTGGCATAGAGGGAGGTCATTCGGTCCATTGAATCCATGCTGGCTCTCCGCGGAGCAATCCAGTCAGTCCCACTCCCTGGCTCGATCCCCGTAGCCCTGCAAGTTTATTTCCTTCAAGTGCCCATCCAATTTCCTTTTGAAATCATTGATTGTCTCCGCTTCCACCACACTCTTGGGCAGCAAATTTCAGGTCATTACCACCCGTTGCAAAAAAAAATTCTTCCTCACATTCCCCCTGCATCTCTTGCCCAAAACCTTAAATCTGTGTCTCCTAATCCTTGTACCATCAATTAATGGGAACAGTTATTCCTTGTCTAATTTATCAAAGCCTGTGATAATCCTGTAGACCTCTATCAAATCTCCCCTCAATTGCCTTTGCTCCAGGGAGAACAACCCCAGCTTTTCCAAGCTAACCTTGTAACTAAAATCCCCAATCCCTGAAACCATTCTGGTAAATCTCCTCTGCACCCTTTCAAGGATCCTCATATCCTTTGTAAAGCATGGTGACCAGAACTGGATGCAATATTCTAGTTAGGGCCTAAATGGAGCATTATAAAGGTTGAGCATAACTTCCCTGCGTTTGTACTCTATGCCTGTATTTATGAAGCCCAAGATCCCATATGCTTCGCTAATCACTCTCTCAATATGTCCTGCCACCTTCAAAAATCGATGCACATGCACCCCCAGGTCCCTCTGTTCCTGCACACTCATTAGAATTGCGCCATTAAGTTTATATTGCCTCACCCTATCCCTTATGTCAAAATGCATTGCCTCACACTTGTCTGTATTAAATTCCAATGGCCACTTGTCTGCCCATTCTGCTAGCCTATCTATACCCTGTTGCAGGCAGTTCATTATCATCCTCACTGTTTACCACTCCTCCAAGTTAAGTATCATTGGGAAATTTTGACCATCTATTCTGTATTCTAAGATCCAAGTCATTTACATATAGCAAAAAAAGCAGTAGTCGTAGCACTGACCCTTAGGGAACACCACTGTCTATCATCCTCCAGTCTGAAAAACAACCATTTACCATGACTTGCTGTTTTCTGTCCTTGAGCCATTTTTTTTTATCCAGTTGGATACTGACCCTCCTATTCCATGAGCCTCAATTTTGTTAACCAGCCTGTTATGTGGTACTTTATCAAAAGCTTTCTTAAAATCCACATAGACAACATCCACTGCATTCTCTCATCAATCTTCTTTGATACTTCATCAAAAAAAATCAATTAGATTAGTCAGGTATGATCTGCTTTTTACAAATCCATGCTCGCTATTCATAATTAACTCAAAGCTCTCCAAGTGCCTGTTGATATTTTACCTGATTATTGTTTCTAATACTTTACCCATCACTGATATTAAACTAACTGGCCTGTAGTTGCTAGGACTGTCCTTACACCCTTTCTTGAATAAGGGTGTCACATTAGACACTCTCCAATCCTCTTGTACCCACAGTATTTATATGGCTGGCCCAGTTGTTTCTTATCAATAGTAACCCCCCAGGATGTTGATAGTGGGGGAATTCAGTGATGGTAATGCCATTAAATGTCAAGTGGAGATGGTGAGATTCTCTCTTGTTGAAAGCTTGAGCCTAATGGGGCACTGTTGCTCCATCATGTCGAGGAAGTTGATCCTCTGCCTGCATACCCTGTGCTGGGAGTATTGCCTTCTTTGAGCTGGAACTCTGTATGCATCCCCACTGTCCTGTGGAGCAACATGTGTCTGCGGAGAAGGAAGCTGCTATTAGTGTTGTTGCTAATCCAGTTCCTGCTGCTGTTGGTATGACTCCTGGTACTGCAGTTGGTGTTGCTGCTCCTGTTGCTCCTCATTAGAGGTCTGTATTACTACTGTATAAGTTTCTCCCATGCTGCAGTGTTCACCACACTGTAAAATACGCAATAACCGAGTTTGTTGCCTGGTGGGAGCTTTTTGACTTCTTGTTGCAGCTTGGTCTGCCAACATGAGGAAGAGCGAGGCCCTCCAGCAAAGTGCACTTGCGGCGAAGCCACATTCACAGATGGCATCAAGAGTTGAATACCCACCCATTAAGGTTAGTCTTCAACTGAAAGGCAGGAGATGTTTTCTTAAACGATTAAAAACTTTTCAGAACTTTTAAAAAGCAGGTGAAACCTTTAAAAAAATAATAAACCTGTGAAAATTTTTAATAACTTTAAAAAAAACTTAAAATAAATGGGAATGTTCATTGAACAGTCTATAAAAAGATGAGCTCAGTAAAATTAACAATTTTTTAAAAAGCACTTTATTAATTACTACAGAAAAGTAGATGGCAGCACAAAGGGCTGACAGGAGGTAGAGGTGTCATAATTTTCGTGAGCAAGACCTCAACACACTTCTCAATGAGGTGGATGCAAAGCGTCAACGGCTTATCAGTTACAATGGGCTGAATTTTATGGGCCCCTTGCGACAGGTTCAGAGGTGGTGGGGGGCCATAGAGTTGCAACAGGAGGCAGGGAGTGGAGGGCCCGTCACCTCCCCGTTGCAACGCAGTTTTGTCAGGGGCGGGATAGACTGACGACAGCCTTCTTACCCAGAGGTCAATTGAGGCCCTTAAGAGGCCTATTAACAGCCACTTAAGGGCCTAGTTCCCCCCTTCACTGTCATTAAGCCAGCGGCTTGGGGGGCGGGCACCTCCGCCAGATGGGGACGTTGCCTAGTAAAATGAGGCGACCTCGCTGCAGGCTTGGGGGGGGCCCTCCTCCGTGGACCACCTGTAGCCCACGGAGGGCTTGTACTGGCAAACTAAACCCCTGCCTGTGCGCCGTCCCCCTGTACTCAACGCTCACCTTCACCCCCACCATCACTGTGGCCTTCCGGACTGATCGCGGGACCCCGCAACCCTTACCTGAGGTCCAGGTCTCCAGCGCTGGAACTGGGTCCAAGGCCCTGTCATTGGCTGGCAGCTCTTGGTGGTGGGATCCCCATCTTTAAAGGGACAGGGATCTCGGTGCTGGGTTGTTAATTGGCCTGGAGCTGTAGAATCGCTCCAGTGAGGGAAGGGGGGGTGCTCCAATTGGCCGACGCAGAATTCCCCCGCCTTTTTGGCTAGCGCCCCACTGTGGGCAGAAAATTCTGCCCATCAAGTGTAGGGTGCCAAGAAAAGTTAACATCTTAGCATGGAAGGAGGTCACAGATGCTATGACTGCTAACAGCACCGTTCCACGGACTTTTGAGCAATGTCACAATAAATTGAATGATTTAACACAATGTGCCAGCGTTTGTAGAGTTCTCAGAAAATTTTTCATTTAAATTTTGATTTAAGATTTAAAAGATGATGAAGCAAAGATCTTGGGTCAGATTTTGCGGTCTTAATAGTGGTGAATGCGGAGACATTCACCATCAATGAGGGTCGGAATGGCACCGAAACCTCCGGTGTGCATCCATTCGTACACTTATTCTGAAAATTGGAAGCTGCAGTGTGCAACAATGCGCTGCGGAGGAGTCTCGAATGATGTTCCTGCCGAGTTTGTGGCCCACGGAGGACCCCCACCGGGAACCAATTCACCACCCAGGACTCCCCTCCACCTGAACTGGAAGACCACTCCCCCGCCCTCCTTTGCCGGGGCCTTCCAGACTGGCCTCACCTAACTCTTCTCCGGTGTTCCAGCGCTGGACCTGGGTCAAGGCCTCTGCAGTATTGGCAGTGGCCACCGCTCCTGCTGGCGATGCCGATACTGTTGAGCCTTAAAGTCTTTAAAGGGATGGGGATTCCACCTTGTAAAACTTTGACAAAAAAGACCAGAGGATTGCTCTGGGGGGTGGTGAGGAAAGATAGAGGCAGGGCACCACCTGCCATTTTGGCCTGGCGCCGGGAGCCCCTCCTCCTGTTCTGTATCTTATTTTTTAAAATACTGTTTACATGCACTGACATTGTAAGACAACTTCACAATAATTTAGACTATCTTTCTAACAGGTACTGCAACACCTGTGAGGGAGAAACATGTCTTTTCAACTCTATTCTTGATATGGTTTCTGTTATAAGAGGGCCTGATACAGGGAGCAACAAAGAATGTCAGGCACCATTCCCATAGGCTGATCAGGAGTCATTAATACCCACCCCAGAGAGTATATCGGGACAGGATGTCATTTGAGACAATGCCGAAGGAGTTGTGTGTGAGGCGACTAAACATAATAAGGAAGCAATCGGCCATCTCTGTAATGCCTTACAGGAGGACCTAAAATAATGTGCTAGATCCCGTGATGAACCTTTGTGCATGTGGGCCATTTCATTCAGGTGCTGTGACATGTGCAACATCACCCAGAGCACTGCGAGGGCCTACATTCACCAGGTAACTGATGCTATTTTCTGTATGGCTTCTGAATTCATCGCAGATAAAGGAGACGTCTATCACATTTCACAAGATCACTGGCTTCCCCAAAGTCCTTGGAGCTATCACTGGAACACATCTCCCATTAAAGGCACTGAATGATGAGCCTGTTGCATTCATTAACAGGAAGGGGTTTTACTCGTTGAATATACTGATCATTTGCAATGCCTAACTGCAGATGTAAATAACAAAGATTACCCACTAAAAATATGGCTGATGACATCTTACCCGCAGGACAAATAGTGAAGCACAGGATAGATACAACCATGCACATGTCTAATGATGCCAACTGATGGAGAGGACAATCAGGCTGCTGATGTCACGTTTCAGATGCCTGGACAAATCAGGGGCCACTTTACGGTACTCTACTGTTAAAGTGTCAAGGATTGAGGGGTGGTCTGTTGCGTACTGGGGGAGATGGTGGCATAGCGGTAGTGTCATAGAGTTATACAGCACAGAAACAGGCCCTTTGGCCCATCGTGTCTGTGCCAGCCATCAAGCACCTATCTATTCTAATCCTATTTTCCAGCACTTGGCCCATAGCCTTGTATGCTATGGCGTTTCATGTGCTCATCTAAATACTTAAATGTTGAGAGGGTTCCTGCCTCTACCACCCCTTCAGGCAGTGTATTCTAGATGCCAACCACCCTCTGGGTGAAAATTTTTTTCCTCAAATCCCCTCTAAACCTCCTGACCCTCACCTTAAATCCATGCCCCCTGGTTACTGACACATCCGCTAAGGAAAAATTTTCTTCCTATCTACCCTATCTATGCCCCTCATAATTTTGTATACCTCAGTCAGGTCCTCCCTCAGCCTTCTCTGCTCTAAGGAAAACAACTCTAGCCTATCCAGTCTCTCTTCACAGCTGAAATGCTCCAGCCCAGGCAACATCCTGGTGAATCTCCTCTGCACCCTCTCCAGTGCAATCACATCCTTCCTATAGTGTGGTGACCAGAACTGTACACAGTACTAAAGCTGTGGCCGAACTAGTGTTTTGTACAGCTCTATCAAAACCTCCCTGTTCTTATATTCTATGCCTCGGCTAATAAAGGCAGGTATCCCATATGCTTCCTAACCACCTCATCTACCTGTGCTGCTGCCTTCAGTGATCTATGGACAAATATACCAAGGTGGCTTTGACCCTCTGTACTTCCTATGGTCCAATCATCCATGATATAGTCTCTTGCCTTGTTAGTCCTCCAAAAATGCATCACCTCACACTTCTCAGGATTAAATTCTATTTGCCACTGCTCTGTCCATCTTTCCAGCCCATCTATATCGTCCTGTAATCTAAGGCTTTCCTCCTCACTATCTATGACACCACCAATTGTCATGTCATCTGCGACCTTACTGATCATACCTCCTATATTCACATCTAAATCATTAATATACACAACAAACAGCAAGGGTCCCTGCACCGATTTCTGTGGTACACCACTGGTCACAGGCTTGCAATCGTAAAAACAACCCTTAACCATCACCCACTGCCTCCTGCCACCAAGCCAATTTTGGATCCAATTTGCCAAATTGCCCTAAATCCCATGGGCGCTTACCTTCTTAACCAATCTCCCATACGGGACCTTATGAAAAGCCTTACTGAAGTCCATGTCGACTACATCAACTGCTTTACCCTCATCTACACACCTAGTCACCTCCTTGAAAAATTCAATCAAGTTTGTTCAACATGATCTCTCCCTGACAAAGCTATGCTCACTATCCCTGAATTATCCCTGCCTCTCCAAGTGGAGATTAATCCGGTCCCTCAGAATTTTTTCCAATGTTCCCTACCACTGATGTTAGACTCACCAGCCTGTAATTGCTTGGTTTATCCCTGCTACCCTTCTTGAATAATGCTACCACATTCGCTGTCCTCCAGTCCTCTGGCACCTCTCCTGTGGCCAGAGAGGATTTGAAAATATGTGTCAGAGCCCCTGCTATCTCCTCCCTTGCCTCACATAACAGCCTGGGATACATCTCATCTGGGCCTGGGGATCTATCCACTTTTAAGCCTGCTAAAACCACTAATACCTCCTCCCTTTCAATGCTAATTTGTTCGAGTATATTACAATCCCCCTCCCTGATCTCTATACCTACATCATCCTTCTCCACAATGAACACAGATAAAAAGTAAACATTTAAAACCTCAACTACATCCTCCGGCTCCACACACAGATTGGTTCCTAATGGGCCCTACTCTTGCCCTTAATATACTAATAAAATGCCTTGGGATTTTCCTTTACCTTGCCTGCCAGTGTTTTTCAGTGTCACTGAACTAGTAATCCAAAGGTCCAGGCTAATGCCCTGGGGGACACAGGTTCAATCAATTCATTTAAAAACATCTGGTATTGAAAGCTAGTCTCAGTAATGGTCCCATGAAACTGTAATCGATTGTTGTAAAAACACATCTGGTTCACTAATGTCCTTTCGGGAAGGAAATCTGCCATCCTTACCTGGCCTATATGTGACTTCAGACCCACTGGTTGACACTTAACTGCCCGCTGAAATGGCCTAGAAAGCCACTCAGTTGTCAAGGGCAATTTGGGATGGACAACAAATGTTGGCCTTGCCAGTGGCGCCCACATCCCATGAAAGAATAAAACAAAATTGCACAACTTTGTCCTGAAGGAAGGACTGACCCTCCACCCTCAAACAAGACTGTGCCAGAAATCGATGAAATGGAGAATTGCACCATGGATGTGGCTGGAGCCATGCCTCATGGTCCACCTGAGGAAGTGTTGGCTCCAGCCGACAGAGTGGCTAGCAATCAGCTTGTGGCTAATGCATTTGGGCATTGAGAGTTGCAAAATCCCTCTCCCCACCCCAGGAAATCAGACAACAGAATAATGTAGATGAAAGTAAAACAAGTGTCATTTTATTTTAGCAACAAAGATTCATTAGAGGTACAATGTGAGAACAGGAGTAACAGCACCACTTCACCTGCCCTCACTCACGGGGTGTGGACCCTTCTGCTCATCTTGGAAGCCACTTCCCTTCCTCCTCTGACTCAGTTACCATTCGATTTCTCTGCAACTCACAGCACAGTGCCTTCTCTAGGCCCCTTTTCAACACCCTTGGCTGCTGCCACTGACTCACCACCATCACCAGCCTGTCAGAAGAGAACATTTTCAACGATGTTACATGTTCATTTGTCATATTACAGAAGCTCGTATGCTTAAATGTGTTTTAAATATTCAGCTGGTGACACTCACCTTTCCTCGCTCCAATATCTGATTGGCTACCAATCACTGAATTATTGCTAGCCCCCTCTTCATACTTGTTAAGATACTTCAGAAAAGCCACAGTACCTCGAGTTAATGAACACTCTTAGGAATTATGAGCTATCTTTCCCTAAACAGACATGCAAAATAAATATTACTTTGTGCTTCTCCGTTGGCTTGTGTTAGACGTTTTGGGAGGTTTGCAGACAGTTAATTCACTAAAAGCAATTTCACACCTCCACTCTATGAGTTGCAGATCAGAGATCTTTACAAGTACTTAGTCAGTCCTGTCTCCAACAGCAACTGAATTTTATGACTGCTTGGTTTCATATGATTTTGAACAGCCCACTCACAAAGAAGATCTTTGCTTCATAACCTTTTAAATCTTAAATGAAAACAGTTCCAAGAACTCTACATACCTTGGCAGACCATGTCAAATCATTCAATTTCTTTGTGACATTACTCTGTGGTGCTGTTAGCGACCTCCTGCCATGCCACGATGCTGTCTTTTCTCGACACCCTTCCCTTATTGTTACCAATAAGCCTGTGATGCTTCATCGCCACCTTATTGAGAAGTGTGTCAAAGTCTTCCTCATAAAGTTCTGACACCTCTTCCTCTCATCTGCCTTTTGCACTGCCATTTTCCTTTATGTAAGCAGTTAAATAAGTGTTTTTCAAATAATTGAGCTGAGATTGCAGAGGAAAGTGAGATGCTAATTGAGCCAGAGGAGGAGGAGGACAAAGGAGAGTGCCATCCAGACGAGCAAGAGGGTGTGCACCCTGGGTGGCAGGGGAGGTGAAGTGGTGCATTACTCCTGTACCTATGTTGCTCTTTCAGGAGGCTAATGTTGGGGCGGCAGGGAGGGGGGGAGCAGGTGCACAAGCCTGGGACGATACTCAGATTGCCTCCTCTCCATCTCCTGGACCCTCTTGCTCTGAGCGAGACACAGATTGATGTCCTAAGTGCAGCTATGAAGCTGATGCTAAGGGGTTACTGGGAGGAAGTGTGACAGACTAGTCTGAACTGTCAGGAGGTGAGGGACCTCCAATCGTTTAAATACTTGCTTTGTGGTCTTAGAGTCATAATAGCACAGAAGGAGGCCATTTGGTCTATTGAGTCCATGCCAGCTCACTGTAGAGCAATCCAATCAGTTCCATTTCTGTGTTTTATTCCCGGAGCCCTGTAAGTTATTTCCCTCAAGTGCCCATCCAATTTCCTTTTGAAATCATTAATTGTCTCTGCTTCTATCACCCTCATAGGCAGCGCATTCCAGGTAATTAGCACTTGCTGTGTAAAAATGTTCTTCCTCAGACTCCCCTGCATCTGTTGTCCAAAGTCTTAAATCCATATCCACTCGTTCTTGTACCATCAGCTGATGAGAACAGATTTCTTTGTCGACGTTATCTATCCCTGTCATAATCTGATATACCTCCATCAAATCTCGCCTCAATTTCCTTTGCTCCAAGGAAAACAACCCCAACTTCTCCAACCTAACCTTGTAGCTAAAATCCCCCATCCCTGCAATCATTCTGGTAAATCTCCTCTGCACCCTCTCAAGGATCTTCACATCCTTCCTAATGTGTGGTGACCAGAACTGGATGCAATAATCTAGTTGTGGCCTAATGAGAGTTTTATAAAAGTTCAGCTTAACTTCCCTGCATTTGTACTCAATACCTCTATTTATGAAGCTCAAGATCTCAAATGCTTTGCTAACTACTCTCTGAATATGCCCTGCCATCTTTAGAGATCAATGCACATGAACCCCCAAGTCCTTCTGTTCCTGCACACTATTTAGAACGGTGCCATTTAGTTTCTATTGCCTCTTCTGCCAAAATGCATCACCTCACACTTCTCTGTATTAAATTCCATCTGCCACTTATCTGCCCATTCTGCTGGCCTATCTATGTCCTGTTGCTATCGATCGGTATCATTCTCATTGTCTGCCACACCTCCAAGTTTGGTATCATCGGCAAATTTTGTAATTTTACTTTGTAATCCAATATCCAAGCCGTTTATATATGGCAAAAAAAAGCAGTGGTTCTCGCACCATTTATCACAACTCACCAATTGTGTTATCCAAGCTGACATTGACCCTCCTATTCCATGAGCCTTAATTTTGTTAACCAGCCTTTTATGTGGTATTTTGTCAAACACATTCTTAAACTCCATATAGATAACATCCATTGCTTTCTCTTCATCAATCTTCTCTATTACTTCATCAAAAAAATAAATTAGATGAGTCAGGTATGATCTGCCTTTTACAAATCCTTGCTGGCTATCCTTAATTAAATCAAACCTCTCCAAGTGCCTGTTAATTTTTCCCCTGATTATTGAGCTGGATTTTATGCAGGAGATGGGGCTCCCGGTGTGGGCCGAAAAGATGGGGGCATCCCCACCTCTGCATTTTTTCGGACCCATGGAGGTATCCTGCAGTCTTTTAGGGCAAAGTTTAAGGAGGCAGAATCCCCGTCCCTTTAAATACTTAACAGGGATGGGGATTCCATCTCCAAGAGCTGCTGGCCAATCAGAAGGCCGGCAGCTCAACAGTATCGGCAGCGCCACCGGAAGCAGTGGCCACTGCCAGTACTGCAGAGGCCTTGGACCCAGGTCCAGCATTGGAATCCCAGACCCGAGGTAGGTTTGGCGGGGTTGCCAAGGGCAGTCCGGAAGGCCCTGGTTTGGGGGGTAGGTGTTGAGTACAGGAGGAGGGGGGGGTCCTGGGGGTACAGTGGTTCCGGGTGGTGGGGGGTCTTCCATGGGCCATGAATTTCCCATGAAGAAGGCCCCCCTCTACAAGCCCACAGGGAGGGCACCTTGTTTTCCAAGGTGCCCTTCCCGTGTAGCAGAGGCCCCCACAGCACCACCCCCCCCACCCCACCTCCCCCCCCCCCCCCCGCCGTTGGTAAGATCCCAACAACGCCAGGAAGAGGCCCGTAATTGGCCACTGGGAAGATCGAGCCTGGCAATCTTGGCATCGGGTTCCGTGACCACTCCTCCGATTCTCTGTCCCCCGTCAACCGCCACCCCCCCACCCTGTCACAGAACCTGATGTCAGGCTGGGAACATAATCCAGCCCTATTGTTTCTAAAGCCTTACCCACCACTGATGTTAAACTGACCAGCCTTGAGTTATTAGAAATATCCTTACACCCTTTCTTGAATACGGGTGTCACATTTGCTACTCTCCAGTCCTCTGGCACCTCCCCTGTAGTTACTGAAGATTGTAAGATTATAACAAACCCTTCCATTATCTCCACCCCCACTTCCTTTAGTAACCTGGGATACAAGTCATCTGCACCAGGTGACTTATCCACTCTTAAGCATAGCCAGCCTTTCCAGTACCTCCTACCTATCAATTTTCACCCCATCCATTACCTCTACAATCTCTGCATCTACTGATATTTTGTCAGCATCCTCTTCCTTAGTAAACACTTCAGTGACATGTACACCACATCAGCCCCATGTTGAGACTTAGGTGGAAGAAGTGTTCATCGCAGAACTGAGGAATGTACTGGTGATTCAACATGACAAGCATCTTGACTTTCTAGACTTGATCATACAGGAGATGAGGGAGTTTAAGGCAAGTCGTCATCAGCAGTTGGCCCTTCCCATTACAAATCTTACTGATGCATTGATTGTTACAAACCAGACCCATCTTGATCATTATGCCCACATGGAGGATGCTGCAGGTGATCATAACCAGGCACCAATACAAACACATGAGTTGTATGCAGCTGGTAAGGTTATAATTACAAATTACCCCAATAGAACTTCCCTTGATGGCTCCAAGCTCAGAAACCTCTAATGGATGCAGCATTTTGGGCAACAGCACCCCAGTGACAAGTTGTCTGTTGCTGGGCAGATAGCGACCCTCAGGTATGGATAAGAGGGGCATTCTTTGGTATTTTGTTTTGAGGAAATATTTCTGTTTTACTTATTGAGAGTTATGTTTATAAATTATTATTTATGTTCTACTTGATTCTGTTGTATTTATGCAATAGACTGCCATCATTAAAACTTCAAAATAACTTTTTTTAACCATGAACCATTTTATTTACAAAGTAGAAAAATAGCTATTCAAACATGAACTGTAATAAAAGTCTTGCACTAAGCACCTGAAGTTTAAATTTTCAGCAATAAATACCCCAAAAGTCTTGCAATGAATATTTAATAAAATGTTACTTGTATCACTGTGCTTCTTTACTGTTCTTTTGTCTTACACATTAAGAGCTCAGATAAATCTGGATAAAAACATATACATTTAAAATCTTTTAAAAGTAACTTTAATCTTGTCAAAAAAGTCAGTTAAATAAAATCCATTTAAAAAGTCTGATAAGCCACGTGAAAAAAGTTACATTCAAATTTTGAAATAAAATACATTTCAACATTGAAAATGTCTGCACTCACTTCTGAAAGTTCTCCTGTGCCGGTGCCGGTGCCAATACCTTCCTGGAATTTGAGAGCAGGCTGTACGCCTGATAATAGTTACCCTAAAGTTTTCTCGTTCAAAAAAACATTGTTATTTTTGGGCAATTGGCCCAAATTCATGAATTTCAGATCGCAGGCTCCAGAGGAGAGTCATCTGCTCCAGTCCCACAACCCTCCAAGGTATCTGCGCTCATCTAATTCTGGACTCTTGTGCATCCCTGATTTTAATCACGCCACCATTGGTGGCAATTCCTTCAGTTGCCTAGGCTCATACACTCCCTATACCTCTCTGCCTCTCCACCTGGCTTTCTGCTTTTAAGACACTCCTTAAAACCTAACTCTTTGGCCAAGCTTTTGGTCATCTGATCTAATATTGCCGTTTGTGGCTCAGTGTCATACTTTGTTTTATAATGCTCCTGTAAAACATCTTGAAATGTTTTATTACACTGAAGGCTCTATGTAAATATAAATAATTGTTATTGTTGTTGTTATTGAGTGCATTCTCTTCTGCACCAACTTTCAGATTTTAGTGCTAGTGTGCGTATATGCGCACGCCTGAAGTTGCTGTAGCAGTGTCAAACATTTCAAGGTTATTGGAACCGCAGAATCCAGGCCCATGATATAAAGACTCCCCAGCCTGTCAGTTTCATTATGATTTTGCCATCTACTGGATATTTTATACATCAGCTTTATTTTGCAGTACCGTAAAATATCTCAACACTTTTTTCACAAGATTTCAGTACAATGTCTTTCAGAACACTCTTGTGTTTACTGGAACTTTCCTGCCTCTCTTTTAGTTTCAGTTTCAAGCTAGGTTTAAGCAATCAAGCACAGTGAACACTGATCAGTAAACGCAAACTAATGCAATTAAACCTAGATCAATTAACCCTTTGAACACTACATTTCCCCCTTTTGACTAAATATATTATTTTTGAATTAAAGTATTCTAAACATCAAATATATATATATTTACACACACACATCAAGTCATTTGTTTAGTGTTCAACTTGTCTGTTTTCTCTTAGTACAGAAATATTCTTTGAGATAGGAAGGTCTCTTAGGTCTGCAATTAGATTTATGAATTTGAGGTTGTGGATCTGTTTGATCAGCTTGATGAGGCAGATTATTAACATCATTCATAGAAAAAGGAAATGTATCCTCATAACCACTGTCGTTAAAATATCCTGGTCTGCTCCCTATCAAACATTTCGCATTCCACATGCTGTTGTCATCCAAGAGATAAGCATTGGTACCTAGAAAACTTTTATCTGCTTTGGACCTAATACTGATAAAGCAAGTTTGTGGTCATGATTTGACCGTTTGATTCAAACCCAATCTCCAACCTTAAATTATGGTTCCCTTGTGCCTGTACATTTGTCAAAGTATGCTTTTCCATCAATAATGCTGTCTGCAATAGTTTTACAGCTAAGCATATAAGCTACTCGGTTGTGTGAACCTGCAAGATACTCGACCTCAAAGTTATACTGATGTAGACTATCTGGCCATCTGTAAATGGGTAGAGGTCAATGACCTGATCCTGAGGTGGCTAACAGTGTAGTCAGTGCTTGGTGATTGGTGTGGAGAATAAACTTACTACCATGAAGATACGTGTGGCAACGTTTACATGCATAGATGCAGGCAAGTGCTTCCGCTCTCCAGTACGTTCAGTTTCCGACAACGGGAGTGATGCATAAGCTATCGGTCATTCGCTTTCTTCAATGGACTCTGAGAGTAGAGCTCCAGTTGCAGCTTCCAATGCATCTGGTGTGACATACGTTTCCGCATGTGGGCTGAAATGCACGAGGACTGATGAAGATGCTATCTTCACCTTTAATATTTCAAATGCTGTTTGCTGGGAAATTGTCCATTCCCATTGAGCATCTTTGTACAGTAGCTTCCTAAGAGGCTCCGTGATCTTTGCATACTTAGGAACGGATTTATGATAAAAGTTGGTAGTACCAAGGAACGATGCCAACTCTTTCACATTAAACGGTGTTGGAAGCACATGAAGGGCTTTGATGCTGTTGTATGTAGGCATTAGTCCAGCTGCTGTCACTTTGTACCCTAAAAAGTCAATCTCCAATGCTGCAAATGTGCATTTGTCCTTGTTGACCGTCATATTGTGTTTTACAAGTCGAGTTAGCACTGTTGATAATCATTGACCATGTTCAGCTTTGTTCCTTCCGTGGACAATTACGTCATCAAATAGGTTGAGCGCCCCCTCAACATCCTACAAGACTGAAGAAACGATCTTCTGGAATGCGCTAGGTGCTGAACTTAGTCCATAGGACATTCTGCAGTAAACAAACACACCTTCATGAGTAACAAAAGCTGTAATATATCAGCTTTGTTCTTCTAGAGTTATCCGAAAATAGCTCCGTTGCATATTGAGCTTTGTGAAGACTGTGGAGTCATGAAATAATGTTGACAGTTCTTGGATTGTAGGAAGTGGATACTTGTCTGGTATGATAGCTTTGTTGACTGCCTTGCGGTCAATGCATTGGCTATTCTCCATTTTGCCATCATGCAATGACTAGATTTGATATCCATGGTGATGCGTCAATTTGCTCAGTGATACTGTCTGCTTCTAGTTGTTTCAGCCCCTGTGACACTTCAGCACGGATTGCAAATGCCAACTGTCTCAAATTCTGTGAAACTGGTTGAACTGTTGTGTCAATGCCAGGAGCATGACAGTACCCCTTAATCTCCCCAAATCCAGTAAATAAGGAAGGATACTGGCATGTATAATCTGCATCACCAATTGTGTTAATGTGTGCTCTGGTGGGGTCTTCAAGTTTGAATCCAAGCCTATGGAAAAGGTTTACCCCTATAAGGCTTTAGCCTTTGGCTACATAGAAAGTGAACCTGTTTGGGGTGACATTTTTGTTGTGTACTGGAACTGTGATCATCCCCAAAACTGGAATGATAGTGTTGTCATAAGCTTGAAGAGTGTCTGTTGCAGGAGTGGGAGAGAATTGTGAAAAATATCGATGGCAGAGTTTGTCACTCAAAATACTTTCGCACCAACATCAATAAGAAGTGACACTGAGATGTCTGCGACCTTGACTGAGCATTTCTTAAAATGACCTAGTGCTTTCCTTTTTATGATCATAAATACATATTGCACCTCACTCTCAGGAAGAGACCTCCCCACATGTTGAACCGATGAAGTCTTTTTCTCCAACGACCTGCACATCTTTGCAAAATGGTTCCACTTTAAACATGAACTACACGTTTTCTCTCGAGCTGGACATGGTGTTGTGACCTGATGAGCCTTTCCACAATCTGGGCACACTTTCGAAGGAATCTGACTGTGATGGGGCATGTTTTGCTGAGGTTGCTGAGGTTTTCTTTTCCTTAACCCTTGCCCTGGTTGGGCAAGCTGTGTCTGCAACCCTGAGTCTAAGGGCACATGTGTGTGTAACTGCTTTGAATGTAACATGACAGATTCAATTTGGACTGCCAAGGTTTGTGGCTTTTTCCATCATCCTCCATGAGGAGACGTTCCATAATTTATGGATTTGAAGTTTTTTCAATTAATTGCTCACAAATTAATTCATTGGTTAGTGTGCCAAATACACATGTAGATGCCAATTCCTGCAATGCTGTCACGTAGCTTGGATACAAAATTGGCTAAGGTACAGAGAGCAGTGGTGAATGGATGTTTTTCAGCCTGGAGTAAAATATACAGTGGTGTTTTCTATTGGTGAGTATTAGGAACACAGCTCATTTCACATATGTATATATATATATATTCATTCATGGGATGTGGGCATCGCTGGCAAGGCCAGCTTTTATTGCCCATCCCTAATTTCCCTTGAGAAGGTGATGGGGAGCCACCTTCCTGAACTTCTGAAGTCCATATGGTGTAGGTACACCCACAGTGATGTTAGGAAGGGAGTTCCAGGATTTTATCCCAGCGATGATGAAGGAATGGCGATATATTTCCAAGTCAGGATGGTGTGTGACTTGGAGGGGAACTTCCAGGTGGTGGTGTTCCCATCTATCAGCTGTCCTTGTTCTTCGAGGTGGAGATGCCATGGGTTTGGAAGGTATTGCAGAAAGAGCCTCGGAGAGTCGCTGCAATGCATCTTGTAGATGTTGCACACTGCTGCCACTTTGAGGCGGTGGTGGAGGGAGTAGATGGTGGACAGGTTTTGGGGAATAAAGAGGTAAGTTACTCCCCACAGAATTCCTAGCCTCTGACCTGCTCTTTTAGCCATAGTAATAAAGTAGCTGGTCCAGTTATATTTCTGGTCAAAGGTGACCCTCAGAATTTTGATGGTGGGATATTCAATGAAGAAAATGATGTTGAATGTCAAGGGGAGATGGTTCAATTTTCTCTTGTTGGTGATGGCCATTGCCTGGTACTTGTGTGGCACGAATGTTTCTTGCCACTTATCAGCCCAAGCCTGAATGTTATCCAGGTCTTGCTGCATGTGGACACAGACAGCTTCATTATCTGAGGAGATGCAAATGGTGCTGAACACTATGCAATCATCAGTGAAAATCCCACTTCTGACTTTATAATGGAGGGAAGACATTGATGAAGCAACTGAAGATAGTTAGGCCTAGGACACTAGCCTGATGAGCTCCTGCAGAGATGTCCTGGGGCTGAGATAATTGGCCTCCAACAAACACAACCATCTTCTTTTGTATTAGGCATGTCTCCAACCAGTGGAGAGTTTTCCCCTTGGATCAAGGCTGTAATGAGGCCTGGAGTTGATTGGCTCTGACAGAACCAAACTGGGCATTGTTGAGCAAATTATTGGTGAGTGAGTGCTGTTGACGACACCTTCCAAAACTTTGCTGATGATTAAGAGTAGACTGATAGGGCAGAAATTGGCCGAAATGGATTTGTCCTACTTTTTGTGGGCAGGGCATACCTGGGCAATTTTCCACTTTGTTTGGGTAGATGCTAGTGTTGTAACTGTACTTGAACAGCTGGCTAGGGGCACAGTTAGTTCTGGAGCACAAGTCTTCATACTACAGCTAGGATTTTATCATGGCTCATAGCCTTGGCTGTATCCAGTGCGTTCTGTATCGAGTTGTTTTTTGAATTGAAGTGAATGGAATTGGCTGAAGACAGTCATCCCTGATGCTGAGGACCTCAGGAAGAAGCCGAGATGGATCATCTACTCGGTACTTCTGGTTGAAGATAGTTACAAATGCTTCAGCCTTGCCTTTTGCACTGATGTGCTGGGCTCCCCGATCATTGAGGATGGTGATGTTTGTGGAGCCTCCTCTTCTTGTTAATTGTCTACTTGTCCACCATCATTCATGACTGGATGTAGCAGGACTGCAGAGCTTCGATCTGATTCATTGTTTATGTGATTGCTTAGCTCTGTCTATCACATGCTGTTTCCATCGTTTAGCATGCATGTAGTCCTGTGTCGGAGGTTCACCAGGTTGATACCTCATTTTAAGGTATGCCTTGTGCTGCTCCTGCCATGCACTCCTACACTCCTCAATGAACCAGGGTTGATCCCCTGGCTTGATGGTAATGGTAGAGTAATACCAGGCCTTGCGGTTACAGATTGTGTTGGAATTAAATTCTGCTGCTGCTGATGGCCCACAGTACCTCATGGTTGCCCAGTTTTGTGCTTCTAGATTTTTTCTGATATTGTGCCACACAACACAATGGAGAGGACAAGATTTAGTCTCCACAAGGACTGTGCAGTGATCACTCCTACCAATGCTGCCATCAGCAGATGCATATGCAACAGGTGATTGATGAGGGTGAGGTTTTTCCCTAGTGTTGGTTCTGTCACCATCTGCCGCAGGCCCAGTCTGGCAGACAAGTGCTTCAGGACTCAGCCCGCTCAGTCAGTCGTGGTGCTACCCAACCACTCTTGGTGATGGACATTGAAGTCCCCTACCCAGAGTACATTCTGTGCCCTTTCTTCTTCCAAGTGGTGTTCAACATGGAGGATACTGATTGATCAGCTGAGGGAGGGTAGTAGGTGGTAGTCAGCAGGATTTCCTTGCCCATGTTTGACCTGATGCCATGAGACTTCATGGGGTCCGGAATCAATGTTAAGGATTCCCAGGGTAACTTCCTTCCAACTGTATACCACTGTGCCACCACCTCTAGTGGGTCTGTCCTGCTGTTAGGACAGGACATACCTAAGGATAGCGTTGGAGTAGTCTGGGACATTGGCTCTAAGGAATGATTTGGTGAGTGTGACTATGTCAGGTAGTTGCTTTATTAGCCTGTGGAACAGCTCTCCCAATTTCGACACAAATCCCAAGATATTAGTGAGGAGAATTTTGCAGGGTCAGCTGGGCAGGGTTGTGCATATCTGATGCCTCGGTTGATGTTGGGTGATCTGTCTGATTTTATTTTTATTTGACTGTTTTGTCATGATTTGATGCAACTGAATGGCTTGCTAGGCCATTTGAGAGGACAGTTAATAATCAACCGCATTGCTTTGGGCCCAGAATCATCAGGGTTGGCAACCTGTCCGTACAGACACCAGTGTCCTTAGTAAAAAAATTTGAGGTCCATAACTGGCACTTTTAAATGTCTTCCTCCAAGGCTGCACAGTTGTCCAACATATGGCCCACCAAAGCTTTACATCCGGCCCGTGGATGTAAACTGCCAGAATGTCAGGTACCTCGGCAGGCAGCTTCAAATTTGTCGAGACCCCGCTCCCACAAAACATGGCTACGCTCAGTGGAGAGGCAGTGTTTTGCAGCCTGCCTCTGATATCCGCATTAATGGTGAGTTCACTGTTGGGGAGCGGTGAGTGGGGAACAGTGAGCGGGCAGCAGTGAGTGGGGAGTGGCGAAAAAGAAGTGAAAGACACCGAAAGAGAGTGGGAGAGAGAGAGAAACAGAGAGGTAAAGACAGAGAAAGAGAGGGAGACAGAAAAAGATGGAGAGAGAGAGGGGGGAGGGAGAGACAGAGAGAGGGTGAGAGAGAGAGAGCGAGGAGGAGACGGGGGGTGATGGGGGATAGATGGAGAGAGAGACAGAGAATGTGGGGAGAGAGAGAGAGACAGAGATAGGGGAGAGGGAGAGACAGCGAAAGCATGGGGAGAGAGAGAGAAAGAGCACAGAGAGAGAGAGAGACAGAGAGTGCTGGGGGACAAAGGGAGGGGGAAAGAGATATAGACGTAGAGAAGGGAGAGAGAGGGGAGTGAAAGAGATCGCGATCACTCCTGACAGATGGACATCTATCTGAATACTCCACATCGCTACATCCAGAGATTTATTACTTATGCAAGCAAAAACAATACCATGTATGTCACTAAATCTGTGTCCAATATAGTGACAAGAAAGTAAATCAATAAATTAGTCTACTCATTTAAAACTTCTTCACAAAAATGCACATTTGTTGTTTTGATGAATATTAAGAAATATTTTTAATACCTTTATCGTTCCAAAATTTTATCACCCGCCCCCTATGTAAGACAACATTTGTGATGTGCTACTGCAACCACCCCCCCCCACCCCACCCCCACCCCACATGTAAAAGGTTGGACACCCCTGTGGCTGGGTTGCTTTAAAACAAAAGTTTAAAGACTTGTTTTAAGTCGGCTCCAACAACACTCAAGAAGTTCAACAGCATCCGGGACAAAGCAGCCCACTTGATTGTCATCCCATCCACAAACATTCACTCCCTCCACCACCCTCACACAGTGCAGCAGTGTGTACCATCTACAAGAAGCACTGCAGCAATGCACCAAGGCTCCTTAGACAGCACCTTCCAAATCCACTACCTCTATCACCTAGAAGGATAAGGTCAGCAGATGCATGGGAACACCACCAAGTTTCCCTCCAAGCCACACACCAGCCTGACTTGGAACTAGATCACTATTCCTTCACTGTTGCTGGGTCAAAATCCTGGAACTCCCTTCCTAACAGCACTGTGAGTGTACCTACCCCACATGGACTGCAGTCGTTCAAGAAGGCAGATCACCACCACCTTCTCAAGGGCAATTAGGGATGGGCAATAAATGCTGTCCCAGCCAGTGATGCCCACATCCTTTAAATGAATAAAAAAAACTCTTTTTAAAAACTGCAAAAGTCACTTAGGAAATGTCTCTTTCTACACTCTGGCATGCATTACTTTCACTTGGGACACAAGGTCAGTGATATGTTGAAAGTTGCTGGATTTTTACTTCTATATAAATGTTGCAATTCTGCTGATATCCATTTGGAATCAAATTGTTCTAGAATTTGTATTGAGGGGAAAACAAGCAAGAAATTCCAAGGAATCTCAAGAAGTCAGCACTGTAATTTCCTTATGTATGCAAGAGTACAATGTATTGGGACTGAGTGATATTGGCAAAAGCAGGATACTGCTGACCCATATAAAATAGTTAGTAAATACAATGTAACGGATAGCTTTAATAAACCTAAATCTATGATGAACTGTCTACAATTCTGTAACAAAATCAATTCTGCATTGGCAGTTTTAAAAACTGTCAGGGAAGTCATAGTAAAAATTTATTATGTTTCCATGACCCTGTTAGAAACAGTCATTAACTGATTTTTTGCTGTGAATTGGATTAAAGGACAAGTTTTACAAGTATGTCAAAGCAATAACGGTAATGTACATCATTTACTATCCAGTTTGAGTGTGGATAACCTAAGCAGCCAATGTCATTTGAAAGTTGTCTGTATCATTTAAATAATTACATTACTTTAAAAGAGCACCTTTGCTAACAGGTATGAGATTTGGCTTGGACATAAATTGTTTAGTCTGGACTACAATCTTATAGATAATGACTAACATGTTATAACTGAATAATACATGCAGTAACAACCAATGAACTTTTTGCAGAAAAGCTTTTTGTTAATAATTATCTTGTCAGAGCTGAATTAGAATCGACAGTGATAGACTGAAATATAGACATATTGAATTTAAGAGAATCGCTTTATTGGAGGAACTGAAGGGCGCTCTTTCTTTGTAATTGTGTCTACCTAATTTTGTCACTAGCTTTCATGAGTAAATTACATTTTGTCCATGAGAGATTCTGCTATTTCTGATTTTAGAATCCAGGACCTAGTTTAACAACCTGTCAAGATGAATAATGTAATCTTGGCTACCTACCGTTAATCTTTCTGTCCTTTCCTGTCCCACTCTTTTTTTGTTTTTGTTGCATTTCTGTTTTACATGACTCTTCTGAAGTACTATCTGCTCCATCCTATAAAATCCTCCTGATTTGGAGATCACTGTCCTTTTGTTGGTTGCCCTGTCTTCAGACACACATTACAAGCAGCTAGAGAAGTTGTGCAAACTTTGGCCAAGGGTTAAATTATCTTGTGACCACAGCAGTGTGAGAAATAGTCTGTCTTGCTACTGCTGAATTTTCTACTGTCTCACCTCAATAACCACAACAACAATCCTCTCGTTGAGTTTCATGGTTTAATTGGATGAATTATCACTCCTGACACAGTGTGAATCCACAGAGGTCATCCGATAAGGTCAATCTACCACCGATGGCATGTGTAACTAGCTCTGTTCTGTCAATAGAAATAATTTGCATTGCATTGCATACTGTTATGCTTGCTTGCTTGCTTATACAGTTATGCTGCTCCCCACTGATGTTTGTATGCTTAGCTACTCTATTTCTAGGGAGAAATGTGTTTTAAATCAGACTGTGTTTCGATGGCATTAGATTGACTTTATATACAGATTAATTGCCCTCATGTCCATGGCTGAGTCAATAATTTGTCAAATGTCTGTGGTACAACATATCGGTGCCTATCCCTAGGAATCACATGTAGGCCAGACCGGGTATGGAGGGCAGATTTCCTTCCCTAAAGGTCATTAATGAACTAGACGGATTTATATGACAATCCGGAAGTTTTCACGGTTACCATCAATGAAACTATCTTTTTATTCCAGATTTATTTAATAAATTGAATTTAAATTCTCCAGCTGTCATGGCATGATTTGAACTCATACCTCCAGTATAAGATAAGAGGGATCACAGGAAATAGGAGGAGAAGTAGGCCATTCGGCCCATCGAGCCTGCTGTGCCATTCAAACAGATCATGGCTGATCATCTACCTCCACGCCATTTTTCTCCACTATCGCCATATCCCTTTAATGTCATTAGTATCCAGAAATCTATCAATTTCTGTCTTGAACATGTTCAGTGATTGAGCTTCCACAGCCCTCTGGGGTGGAGAATTCCAGATTCACCACACTCTGACTAAAGAAATTCCTCCTCATCTCAGTCTTATTGGCATGTCCCTGATTCTGAGACTGTGTCCCCTGGTGCTAGACTCACCAACTGGAGAAAATATCCTATCCCCATCTACCCTGTCACTCCCTGAAAGAATTTTGTAAGTTTCAATAAGATCACCTCTCATTCTTCAAAACTCTAGAGAATGCAGGCCCAGTTTCTGCAATCTCTCTTCATAAGACAATCCCACCATCCCAAGGATTAGTCTGGTGAACCTCTGTTGCACTCCCTCTATGGCAAGTATATCCTTCCTTAGATAAGGAGATCAAAACTGCACATAATACTCCAGGTGTGGTCTCACCAAGGCTTTATACAATTGCAGCAAGACATCTTTGTTCCTGTACTCAAACCTCCTTGCAATGAAAGCCAACATACCATTTGCCTTCCTAATTGCTTGCTGCATACTAGTTTTTAGTGACTCATGAACAAGGACACCAAATCCCTTTGGACATCAACACTTCCCAATCTCTCACCATTTAAGAAATACTCTGTCTTTCTGCTTTTTCTACCAAAGTGGATCACTTCACATTTATTCACATTATGTTCCATCTGCCATGTTCTTGCCCATTCACCTAGCCTGTCCAAATCCCCTTGAAGCCTCCTTGCATCCTCCTCACAACTTACAACCCCACCTAGTTTTTTGTCATCCGCAAATTTGGAAATATTACAATTGGCCCCACATCCAAATCATTGCTAAAGATTGTGAACAGCTGTGGCCCAAGCACTGATCCTTGCAGTACCCCACATGTAATAGCCTGCCATCCTGAGAATGACCCATTTATTCATACTCTCTTCTTTCTGTCTGTAAACCAATTGTTAATTCATTGCAGTATATTACCCCTAATCCCATGTGCTCTAATTTAGTTTACTAACCTCCTTTGTGGGACCTTATCAAAAGCCTTCTGAAAATCCAAATACACCACATCCGCTGGTTCTTCTTTATCTATGCTACAAGTAAAATCCTTAAAACACTCCAATGGGTTTGCCAAACATAATTTTCCTTTCACAAATCCATGTTGACTCTGCCAAATCATATCATTATTTTTCAAGTGCCCAGTTATCTCATCCTTTATAATAGATTCTAACGAAAGGGTCCATAGTTCTCCGTTTTCTCTCGCTCCCTCCTTAAATAGCGGGGTTACTTTTGCTACTTTCCAGTCTGCAGGAACCCTTCCAGAATCATAGAATTTTGAAAGATAACCACCAACGAATCCACTATCTCTATATTCACCACCTTCAATACTCTGGATGTAGCTCATCTGGTTCAGGGGATTTATCAACTTTCAATCCAATTAATATTTTGAGTACTACCTCTTTATTGATACTAATTTCTTTCAGTTCCTCATTTTTA
The DNA here is from genome assembly GCF_036365525.1 of Heterodontus francisci. Lineage (NCBI taxonomy): Eukaryota > Metazoa > Chordata > Chondrichthyes > Heterodontiformes > Heterodontidae > Heterodontus > Heterodontus francisci. The sequence continues at coordinate 219,997,136 of NC_090371.1, forward strand.
CAAGTCCCTTGGTTCCCTAGTATTTCTGGGAGATTTTCTGTGTCTTCCTCCATGAAGACAGACACAATGTAATTGTTTAGTCTCTCCGCCATTTCCTCATTCTCCACCACAAACTCTCCTGAGTCCACCTTCAATAGACCTATGCTAATCTTTTCCTTTTCACGTACCTAAATAAGCTTTTACAGTCTGCCTTTATGTTTCTACCTAGCTTGCATTCATAATCTCTTTTCCCTTTCTTTATCAGTTTCTTGGCCCTCCTTTGTCGGATTCTAAATTGCTCCCAATCCTCAGGCTTACCATTTTTTCTGGCGACCTTACAAGCTACTTCCTTTGACCTAATGCAATCTTTAACTTCTTTTGTTAGTTATGGTTGATGTATTTCTCCTGTTGGGCTTTTGTGTCTTAAAGGAATCTATATTTGTTGTAAACCTTGTAATACTTTTTTAAATACTAGCCATTGCCTGTCTACCATCAAATCTTTTAATGTATTTTCCAAATCCACCATAGCCAACCTGCACCTCATACCTTCATAGTTTCCTTTGTTCAGATTTAAGACCCTCGTTTCAGTATTAACTATATCTCTTTCAAACTTAATGTAAAATTCCATCATATTGTGGTCATTATTTCTTAATGGCTCCTTTACAGCAAGGTTAGTAATTAGCCCTTTCTCATTACATAATACTAAATCTAAAATAGCTTGATCTGTAGTTGGTTCTTCAACATACTGCTCCAGAAACCCATCTCATGCACACTTCAAGAATTCATCCTCTACAGCATTACTGCTTAATAGATTTACCAAATCTATATGTAAATTGAAATCACCGATTATTACTGTATTGCCCATGCTACATGCAGCTCTAATTTCTGATTTATGCCAACATTATCAATACAGTTTAGTGGCCTATAAATAACTCCCACCAATGTTTGCTGTCCCTTGCTGTTTCTTAGCCCCACCCAAACTGATTCTACATTTTGCTCCTTCGAGCTAAAATCCTCTCTCACTAATATACTGATCTCCTCCCTTATTAACAGCGCTACCCCACCTCCTTTTTCCCTCCGTCTATCCCTCCTAAATGACAAATATTCCTCAATATTCAGTTTCCAGTCCTGGTCACTCTGTAACCACGTCTCCGTAATGGCAATTAAATCATACCTCTATTTGCACCTTCAAATCATCCACTTTGTTGTGAATGCTGCATGCATTCAGATAGAGTGCCCTTAATATTGTCTTAACATTATTCCTCATTCCGATCCTATTAGATGTTTGCCTTTGTCTCATCTACTTTCCAATGTCGCTTACTACTTTTCTACTTCTTGTTATCAGTTTTGCTTCCCTCCAATCTGAGCTCCCACTTAGGTTCCCAACCCCTTGACATTTTAGCTTAAACCCTCCCCAACAGCACTAGCAAATCTCCCTGCGAGGATCTCAGTCCTGGTCCTGCTAAGGTGCAACCCGTCCATCTTGTATAGGTCCCACCTACCCCAGAATAGGTCCCAATGCCTCAGAAATCTGATGCCCTCCCTCCAGCCATGTGCTAAATTACTCAGTCCTCCTATTCCTATGCTCAGTAGCATGTGGCACTGAGAGTAATTCTGAGATTACTGCTTTTGAGGTCCTGCTTTTTAATTTCTTTCCTAAATCCTTAAACTCTGCTTTCAGGACCTCATCCCTCTTCTTACCTATGTCATTGGTACCAATGTGGACCACAAGCTCTGGCTGTTCACCCTCCCCCCACAGAATGTCCTGCAGCCACTCTGTGACATCCTTGACCCTGGCACCGGGGAGGCAACATACCCTCCTGGAGTCACGTCTGCAGTTGCAGAAACACCTGTCTGTTCCTCTAACTAATGAATCCCCTATCACTATTGCCCTTCCACTCATCTTCCTCCCCTCCTGTGCAGCTGAGCCACCCCTGGTGCCACAGAATTGGTTTTTGCTGCACTCCTCTGAGGAACCATCGCCCTCACCAGTCCCCAAAATGGAAAACCGGTTAGCAAGCGAGATTGACTCAGGTGACTCGTGCACTACCTGCCTAGTTCTCTTAGACTGCCTGGCGGTAACCCCTTCCCTCTCTTCCTGCACACTCTTAACCTGCGGACCACCTCCCTAAACGTGCTATCCGCGTAGTTCTCTGTCTTGCAGATGCATCACCATGTGTCCAGCTGTTGCTCGCTTTCCGAAACTTGGAGCTCAAGCTACAGCAGCTGGTGGCACTTCCTGCAGATGTGTTTGTCAAGGGCACATGGTGCGTCCATGACTTTCCACATACCACAGGAGGCACACTTCACTCAGCCGAGCTGCCCTGTCATACCTTATCGTTACAAACTAATTATTATTAGTATAGTAAGTAGAATAACTTACCAGGTACTCACCAATTAGCTTCTTCCCCTGTATCAAATTAAGAACCAAATACTGGAGGCTGAAAAGGCAGAAAAAGAAAAGAAAAAGACAAAGGAGCACGTCCTTCCGCTCTTCACTGAACTCCCTCAGACATGAAACTCACAGCTTCACACTCTGCCCCAGCAGCACTTTCTAATTAGTAATTCGTAAAAAATTACACTAACTGAAACCTTAGTAATACTAACCTCACCAATTATAAGGTAGCTATTTGAGCATTAAAAAAATAACTACTATATTAACCCAGACCTTTAGATTACTAGTCCTGTAACATAACCACTATACCAAGAATTCCAATTTTATTAAGAGGATTCAGGAGAGGCAACAGACGCTATGCGGTACAATTTTAAATGAGATGCAGGAACAGAGAGACCTGGAGGTGTACGCAGACAAATCTTTGAAAGACAAGACAAGGCAAGACAAGTTGAGAAGGCTGTCAGAATTTCAAGGGATTCGAACTTGATACCAATTGGTTACAACAATCTTATTTTGGCACACAGCACATTACAGTGTCTAGGCAGTAACTTACAGTCCCAAACAGGTCATATATCACCTGCTAGGTAACTGGCAGAGTAGCTGTGTTGTTTACTTCTTGTTCAGCTTCCTTAACTAGATGGGTGTAGACTTCCTTCCAGGATTACGCTGACCCATACAGGCCAAGGTGCCCTCTCCTTGCCTGCCACTTCTGTGCTTGACTGTTAAAATCCCTCTTCTTTTATGCCCTGATGTGTTGGTCATCTGACTTAACAAGCCTAATCTTTTTTTTCCATAACAGTTCAAACTCAGGTTTTGCTGCTTACCCAGCAAGTTTAAACATCTTGGACTCAATTGTGCATGGGTATTCCTGCGCTTGTTGGACATTTTGTAAAAGCATCCTTTTGTTTCTGCTTCTTTTTGGATTGGACCAACAACCCGCCATTGTTACATTTATTATTGATCTTTTACAGATAATAGCAATTGGTGATGCGGCCATACCCTTCACTTATTAATCACTAGCATTTCCCTGAGACTGCTTGCTGTATTGACTGGCCATCAGCTGAAACATGCAGCCTCCATTTTAAAACTACTGCTTTTCTAAAACAACTTGAGTTATTGCACCATTAAAATTTACTCAGATTACTGCACTATCAAAGACAGAGTCCTGTCTTTACAACATATCAGCAAATGAATCAGTGAAACAAAATATTAGTAAATTAATCCATGATAATCTTATTCAACATCTTAAGGAAGCAATTATCTTATTACATCACATGACATTCAGTGACATTCATTTTACATTGATTCCTTCATAACAGGAAACATTTGTCCTCAGCTCTGCATTTTGCAGGCATCAACGGTGTAGCTTACACTTGACATATCCTCTCAGTCCCCGTAACAATTCTCAAACTACAATTTATTCTTACACATATTGCTAAAAACTTGTTATTAACACTACAGTAGAGAAAGCTTAAACAAAAACAAGAAATGCTGGATTCACTCAGCAGGTCTGGCAGCATCTGTAGAAAGAGAAGCAGAGTTAACGTTTCGGGTCAGTGACCCTTCTTCGGAACTGACAAATATTAGAAAAGTCACAGATTATAAACAAGTGAGGTGGGGGTTGGGCAAGAGATAACAAAGGAGAAGGTGCAGATTGGACCAGGCCACATAGCTGACCAAAAGGTCACAGAGCAAAGGCAAACAATATGTTAATGGTGTTTTGAAAGACAAAGCATTAGTACAGATTAGGTGTGAATATACTGAATATAGAACATCAGCAAGTGCAAACCTGAAGAAAAACAACCTGAAAAAAACTGAACAAACTAAGATGAAATGAAATAAATGCAAAAAATGTAAAAAGGAATGCAAAAAAAAGGAAGAAAAAATAACTAAAAATGACTAAAAATGAAAGTAAAGTGGGGGGCTGTCATGCTCTGAAATTATTGAACTCAATGTTCAGTCCGGCAGGCTGTAGTGTGCCTAATCGGTAGATGAGATGCTGTTCCTCGAGCTTGCGTTGATGTTCACTGGAACACTGCAGCAATCCCAGGACAGAGATGTGAGCATGAGAGCAGGGGGGAGTGTTGAAATGGCAAGCAACCGGAAGCTCAGGGTCCTGCTTGCGGACTGAGCGGAGATGCAAGCAGGACCCTGAGCTTCCGGTTGCTTGCCATTTCAACACTCCCCCCTGCTCTCATGCTCACATCTCTGTCCTGGGATTGCTGCAGTGTTCCAGTGAACATCAACGCAAGCTCGAGGAACAGCATCTCATCTACCGATTAGGCACACTACAGCCTGCCGGACTGAACATTGAGTTCAATAATTTCAGAGCATGACAGCCCCCCACTTTACTTTCATTTTTAGTCATTTTTAGTTATTTTTTCTTCCTTTTTTTTGCATTCCTTTTTACATTTTTTGCATTTATTTCATTTCATTTTAGTTTGTTCAGTTTTTTTCAGGTTGTTTTTCTTCAGGTTTGCACTTGCTGATGTTCTATATTCAGTATATTCACACCTAATCTGTACTAATGCTTTGTCTTTCAAAACACCATTAACATATTGTTTGCCTTTGCTCTGTGACCTTTTGGTCAGCTATGTGGCCTGGTCCAATCTGCACCTTCTCCTTTGTTATCTCTTGCCCAACCCCCACCTCACTTGTTTATAATCTGTGACTTTTCTAATATTTGTCAGTTCCGAAGAAGGGTCACTGACCCGAAACGTTAACTCTGCTTCTCTTTCTACAGATGCTGCCAGACCTGCTGAGTGAATCCAGCATTTCTTGTTTTTGTTTCAGATTTCCAGCATCCGCAGTATTTTGCTTTTATTATAGTAGAGAAAGCTTACTCCATCCCCATACAGCTGTCAAAAACCATATGCGATCCTTGGCCTGATAAACAGAGGCATAGAGTACAAAGCAAGGAAGTTATGCTTAAACTTCTTTAATACACTGGATAGGCCTCAGCTGGAATCTTGTGTTCCATTCTGGGCACCGCACTTTAGGGATGATGTCAAGACCATGGAAAGGGTGCAGAACAGATTTACTAGAATGGCACCAGGGATGAGGGACTTCAGTTTTGTTGAGAGACTGGAGAAGCTGGGGTTGTTTTCCTTAGATCAGAGAAGGTTATGAGGGAATTTGACAGAGATGTTAAAATCTTGAATGGTTTTGATAGAGTAAATAAGGAGAAACTGTTTCCAGCGGCAGAAGGGGCAGTAAGCAAAGGACACAGATTAATGGTGATTGGAAATGAACCAGAGACAACATGAGGAAATATGAAGCATATTGTTATAGTCTGGAATGCACTGCCTGGAAGGGTGGTGGAAGCACTTTCAGTTATAACCTTCAAAAGGAAATTAGTTAAAAACTTGAAGGGAAAGAATTACAGGGCTATGGGGAAAGAGGAGGGGCGTGCAACTAATTGGATAATTCTACCAAATGCCAGCACAAGCATGATGGACCGAATGACCTCCCTCTGTGCTGTATCATTCTATGATTCTGTGAAATGAGCAAGCTTCATACAAGTGTATTATATCGAGGGGATTCTGTTGCTAATATTACAGTTAGATACCATTGGACTTGGACAATAGTTTCCAGTATATCATCAATTGCGGTAGGTTCATCATAATTTGGGTGTTATGAAAGGGATGCAACACAAATCCACATTATTATACATTTAAAGTGTTATCCAGCAATGAGCAAATAACTTGTATTTTTACATACAAACTATTTTAAAGCTGCTGTAAAACCAACACAAAAATAGAAAAGCCAAGGCTGCATTTATTGCCCATTCCGAGTTGTTCGGAATAGGTAAGGGGTCTTCTCCTTGAATATCTGCAGCCCTGTGTTGTAGTGTTGGTGCTGTCACAATGTTTTAAGGTAGGGAATTGCAGGATATTGGGGTCGGGGGAGGTGACTTTTCTCCTGCTCGTCCCTTGTAACTTCAGTGAAAGAACTGTAGAAGCTCTGGAAACAGACATTCGTAGACGTGATGGTGGCGATCTCAGGAGGAGGCTAAGCGGGATCATCCATTTAGTGCTTTTGGGTGAAGGAAAAACACTGAAAAAGACCTCAGCCTTGTCACGTACTCACATACTTGGGCTGGATTTTATGGGCCCCTGAGGCAGGGTCAGAGGCAGAGGCCTTAGAATCGCGATGGGTGGCAGTGGGGAGGGGGTGTGTGGGGGTGGGGAGGGCCCGTCGATGCCCCATCACCAAATGATTTTGCCGGGGGTAGGATAGGCCAACAATGGCCTTCCCACCCAGAGGCCAATTGAGGCCCTTAGGTGGTCCATTAACAGTCACGTAAGGGCCTTTTTCTGCCACGACTGGGATCTAAGCAGCAGTGGAAGGTGCTTCGACCATGCATTGTAATATGATGTGCCTTCCCTGCGGGCTTGGAGGGGCTCCCTCCTCCATGGGCTATCTATGGCCAATGGAGAAACACCGCCAGAAAAACTTCCACCTCCATGGAACCCACTTGCCCAGACTTCACATCCACCCCCCCACCCCCAAACCCCCAAAGGTTTTTTTTTCAGGTTTGCACTTGCTGCTGTTCAATATTCAGTGTATTCACACCTAATCTGTACTAATGCTTTGTCTTTCAACACACCATTAACATATTGTTTGCCTTTGCTCCGTGACCTTTTGGTCAGCTATGTGGCCAGGTCCAATCTGCACCTTCTCCTTTGTTATCTCTTTCCCCACCCCCACCTCACTTGCTTATAATCTGTGACTTTTCTAATATTTGTCAGTTCCGAAGAAGGGTCACTGACCCGAAACGTTAACTCTGCTTCTCTTTCCACAGATGCTGCCAGACCTGCTGAGTGATTCCAGCATTTCTTGTTTTTGTTTTCGGGAGACCTGCTGCCTCGACAAGATTCTGGCCTTGGCTGCACCGAGGTTTAAGATGGGGATGTTCCTGGAACTTCCTCATCCTTAGTTGCCTGTTTATCCATCACCATACTTGACTATATGATAGAACTTGAGAACTTTGCTCTGATCCATTGGTTGTGGGATAGGTTAGCTCTCTAAAGAGCCTGCTGCTTTCAGCATATAGGAACATAGGAGCAGGAGTAGGCCATTCAGCCCATCGAGCCTGCCCCACCATTCAATATGATCATGGCTGATCATCCACTTCAATGCCTTTTCCCCACACTCTACCCATATCCCCTTGCAGGTAGCATGCAGGTAGCTCTGTATCATAGCTTCACTAGGTTTAGCCATCATTCTAATGTATTCCTAGTGTTGCTCCTGGCATACCCTTTTCCACTCCACAATGAACTGCAGCTAATCTGATGTGATGATGGTTGTAATGAGAAGCTTTTTCTGTTGTCTGATGCAACATAAATGAGATGCGTAGAGTTCAGTTGATTGAAGATTTCAAACAGGTTTATTAACAGCTAACAAGTATATACAGTGCAGAGCTATCTATTTACCGGACTTGCCTCTTGATGTTACAGTAGCAGAGTGAGACTGGCATGTAGTCGCATGACTGCATCCTGGTACTCAGCTCATTAGCATACTAAGATCTTAAAGGGACTTCACTCTTAAAGGCAATCACACAACAATGATTAAAGAGTGAAGGATGTTCTGGGCCTCATGGATACATATTGTGGTGGAATGTAATTGTGCTATTGCTGATGGCCCACGGTGTCTCACAGATGCCCAATTTTTTGGACTTTTAGATCTGTCCTTAGTCTGCCCACTTAGCACAGTAGTAGTGCTACATCACACGATGAAGTATCATCATGTTGGAGACGAGACTTTGCTTTCCCAAGGACTGTGCAATGGTAATTTGCAACAATGCTATCTTGGAAAGCTGTGCATGTGACAGATATGTCAGTGAGGATGACGTTAAGTAGGTTGCTTCCTTGTGCTGGCTCACTCACCACCTGACACATGCCTAGTCTAGCAGCTATATCCTTCAGGACATGACCAGCTCAGTTAGTGGTGGTGCTACCAAGCCAGTCTTGGGGGAGAATATTGAAGTCTCCCATCTGGCGTACATTATGTGCCCTTGTTTCCTTCAGAGCTTCCTCCAAGTTATATTCAACATGAATGAATAATGATTACTCAGCTAGGGGAGGGAGGGAGGGGAGTCATTAGGTGGAAATCAGCAGGAAATTTTCTTGACTTTTTTTTGGTCTGATCCCATGAGACTTCGTGGGGTCCAGAGTCAATGTAGGGGGTACCTCTTGCACCCAGTTGTATATCACCGTACCCCTACTATCAGTTAGATCTGCACAGCTGGTGGGACAGAAAATACCCAGGAATGGTGATGTTGGCTGATAGATATGATTCTGAGAATATAATTATGTCAGGTCTGGCACTCCCACCTGTCTACCTCAGCCTCGACTGCTTCTGATGCAGGGAAACATGTTTGGGGCAGGCAGAAAACTTTGCCTTGCAGGATTATCTTGGTCCAAGTGGGAAGCATTCTAGCCACATGATAGTCGACAGGTTGTTTTAGCTGTTAATGCTGAAATTCCAGGCAGCTTTTTTTTTAACCGGACTCAAAGCTCTGCCGCATACTAGAAGCAGGTAAATGCTGGAGATAGGCTCCTGAGGGGGAAGGGGGGGTGGGGGGCAGGTACATTTTGAGGTCAATTTGATTGAAGATTTTGTAATCAAAACCTGCCTGAGATTGAGTATTGAGGGTGATATCTCAGAATACTAATGAATTTTTACAACTATATTTGTCACCTGATTGCCTGTAGATGGCATACTTCCCTTAAAAATTAATCTGTTTTTTTTAAAAAACAATGAATATCTGGCTCATGTCCAAATCATTCTGTAATAATTGGTCTCTTCCATGAAAATTGCTCAGGGACAATTTTTTCAAATCATGCTTCTTTCTTCCTGGGACTGTTTCTCTGCTTGCCTTGGACTCTAATTCTTTTGCCTTCCTCTCTCAAGGTTATATTTTCCATGTACTCCCCTACCCATTACCCACTGCATATTGGAAGCCTGACATTTTCTAACAGAGTCGCCTGAGAGCAAGGCCTCTGAAAATCTACCCTTCTGTGTTTTTGTTTATCATCTACTCCTTTTTTTCTCTCTCTTTCTTTCTGCTTAAGTAACTCTCACATGCTTTTCCTTCCTATCATCTCAGTATGTCTCGATCTCAAGTCTTATTTCTTTTGCTCTCCTTTTTAAGACTTTCTCCTCTCTCATAAGTATCTCATCTTCTCTCTCTGTTCTGCTTCTCACACCAGTTTCTTTACTGATGTATTCAGTCTACACTATTTTTAAAGGCTAGGGTAATTCACTATGCCAGAAGTTAGTAACATTGCCAGAGGGCAAAGTGGTTAAAGCTATGGGAAGAGGGGGAAGGAAATACCATCTTGGAGTTGATACAACAGATGTGGGTAAGAGAAAAATTGGAGCCAGGGGTTGGGTTGCAAAGGGTCAACCGAAGGGAGGGAGAAATGTCTGATGGTGGTGCTTCTTCAAAGGACCAATCTCACAATTTTAAACACACTTGAGTGAAGGTGTTACTTTCTGTGATTCAACAAAGGAAGCAACGTATAGACCCCAAGGGAAGGACAGGAAAGTACTTGCATTTCTACAATTTCTATCATGACCTCATGATGTCTCAAAGCACATTATAGCCTATGAAATATTTCTGAAGTGTAGCCATTGATGGCATGTAGGAAATTCATGTTCAACTTCTGCATCGTAAGGTCCCGCAAGCAGAAATCTAATAAATGATTAGATATTTTGTTTTAGTGATTCTCGTTGAGGGATAAATATTGGGCAGGAGATTGCGGATTTCAACTGCTCTTCTTTAAAACAGTGTCATGGGATCTTGGGATCTTTTACATCCACCTCTCTTCAGGTGCTGCACTAGAGTGTCAGCCTGGAATGTGTGCTCAGGTCTGTGAAGTGATGCTTGATCGCATAACGTTATGGCTCAAAGGCAGAAGTGTTACAACTGAGACACTTGAGGCACCTTGAAGCAGGGCCATAAAGGACAGGATCTTGGGAATGTAATGATCATTAAGGAAAGCTTAATGCAGTTCTGAAGAAAATTCATATCTCTCCACAGATGCTGCCAGACCCGCTGAGTATTTCCAGCACTATCTGTTTTTATTTCAGATTTCCAGCCTCCGCATTTGCATCCCGTTTTGCTTTTATTATTATGCTTTGTGAGAGTTGTTTTGCATTCCATTTGATCTATGCAGTGTGCATTTACTCTCCCTACTTTCACCTTAAAGGGAGTTGGCTTGCAACCACAGATAAGGAAGTACTATTTCATTCCTCCAAGAGCCTCTGGCTATAAATGATACTCAACCACCTCAGAATCTTCTGTCACAGTAGGAGAATTTAGGAGGCTAGGATTGGAAGGAGTAGGCACCATGGGGAGCCGCAACATTTTTAAACAGTAAGAAGGATGTCCAACTTGTTATCAGTGCTTTTATCACAGGATTCGAAGCAAGCCCGAGGGAGGGAGTATCAGGATGATCTTGAAATGCGTGTCTTGAGAGTTATGCAGGAGAGCTACATGTCAACCAGTGACTGAGTTGATTTTATTGCCAAAAGGGCATCATAATACCAGGACTCATTTGCAGTGGCTTCACATCTTAACCAAGTGTAGGTCTCTCTTATGTGCTCTGCCCACAGGTGTCTGGCAGCTGGCACATCTCAGGTGTTGTTTCACAAAGGAAGTAAAGCCTTCAGAAGAATAGCCAAGAGCCAAGTTGAAGTAATCAACCCACAGCTACAGATGGGGATGTGTGCATGTCTGTGGTAGAGACTGGAGGCCGTCTTCGGTGCCTGTTCAGCCAGGTAGCCCAGCATTGGGTCTTCTGAGATCTTCCTCCTCAAAGCAGAAGATCAGGGTGACAAGGGACCACAGTGGTTTGTGAGGCCCAACCTAGAGGGGTGAAATTTAAAAAGAATTTTAAAATCCTCACAGCTCCTCAAAAATGTTTCAAAGAATTTTTAAAGAATGTGTATCCAAACCTGGTACATTTTTGGGGTAGAAACCTGTCAGTCGCTATAACCACCAACACCACCACCCCACCCACCCCACCACACCCCCCCACCCCACCCCACCACACACACCCACCCCACCACACACACCCACAATTTTCCTCTGTTAGATGCTCCAGGTACATCCAAAAACAAAGGAAAACCCAGCCCTTAACCCAACACCTGAGAAATTGCACTCAGGGACCAGAGAGAAATTATCTCAAAAAAACAGCTTCTATTGCTATTCCCTTGCGTCAGCAAAACAGCTAAGGGAACTTGCCATCAAAACAGAGCAGCTGTCACCTGCCTTATATGATTAGATTCTTTAGACTAGCTGAGGTACAAAACAACACTTATAGAAACTTGTGTGATCTCAGATGTATAGAAGACAAAAGTGAAAGATCAACTATCAGTCACCTCTACTGGCGAGACTGAGCTCATGTCAGGAAGTGGGAGAGGTCAGGAGCAGTTTCCTTTGATAATAAACATTGGTTTTAAGCTCAAGAAAACATAATCACTGTCAGTATTAAACAACAAGATGAATCTCCACCTCTGTGCTTCTCTGTTCTGTCTCTTCATCTTCTCAAACGCTCGTGTTTGCTGTGTAGTTTTATGTTGCAGCATCTCTGGATGACTTTCGCACAAACTAATCTATGTTACACCAGGATGTTTGTGCCATATTTATTCCTCTAGTAATCTAAAATCTGGGCCAGAATCCCCTAAAGACCACTTATGTCACATCTTGATTTACCAGTACTACTTCTGCCAATCCGGTTGCTTCTCACTAGAGTAGCATTGTGATGACCCCAGTGTAACAGTTGTATATAATGCATTATTAGATTAGATTAGAGATACAGCACTGAAACAGGCCCTTCGGCCCAACGAGTCTGTGCCGACCATCAACCACCTGTTTATACTAATCCTACACTAACCCCATATTCCTACCAAACATCCCCACCTGGCCCAGAAACCAATGCAAATCACAGAGGTTGGGTCCTGGTTCCCTGTGTTATTCAGTGTAGAGGCCTACGATGCATTAGATGGACTAAAATAGGATCTTAGAGACTACCATCTCAAATTCACCATAAAGAATCTGGACCTGAACTATCATAAGGCCCACTGGGAGCCTGATCCACCTCACATTCGTGGGATCAAGGGGCGATTGCTATCTCCTAGGACCCATTTGAACCAAGTTCTACCCTAAACTTGCACAAATAATTACGACCACTATGTAAGCGTCAGTAGGAGCTGCAGAAACGTAACCCTGCTGTACATACCACTTTGAGGAGGCTAATGCTAATGAAGGTTGGCATTACGTTGCCTACATATCAATGTCCTTAGTACTTTGGAGTTTTGGCCTTTTTATTTGCTAGTTACATTAAGCTCTGCTCAAAGTGCTGCTTTGCATTGGAAACATGGATTTCTGAATAGGAATAATTCTTATGGTATGAACAAGAGGAGGATGAGGACATGGAACAGGGTAGATTGGAGGCTCTTAGTGTCAGACTTTTACTCGGGTAGATTTCTAGTGAGATAAAGGCACCAATATTAATAAGACATGGGAACGGTCGGTGTTGGGTTGCTAGCATGCAACAAGCGTGCAACATCACAGATCGTGGGATTTTACCAGCCCGCATGTTGGTAATATTTCACAGCAAGTGAGTGGGCGTGATGCAAACATGCATGACCCCATTTTCTGGTGACTCTTTAAAGACACAGTGTGACATTGAAATGGAGGAAGTTGGTTGCAGGTTATTTGAATTTGTGGAAGAAGAAAAAGAAGTGCAATATGGCTGCAAGGAGAGGGAAGGCTGAGACTCCAGGTTCACAGATGCTTCCCTTGATGTTTTGCTGGGTGCAGTGGGAAGGAAAGCCTGCTGCAAGCATGAAGAAGGTATGGGTAGAGGAAACAGAAAAGGTGAGCAGTAGGAGAAGTGACTGTGAGATATTGAATGCAGTGACCCAAACAGTTCAATGTTCTGACTACATTAGGAAAATTCAGCAAGCATCTATCTGTACCTACTTCCTGCAGTGCACCAGCTCTCACTCCGTCTCGTCAAGTATACTCCATTCACACCACTCCTCACATCCACTTCACTTCCATCAATACCTATTGTACTGTTTACATGCCACCCTCTCATCTGCACTCCCCGCAAACACTCTTGTCACGCTTCTTCCCTCCCGCACTGCCAGTTACCTCAATCCTGATTTGAACTACCATGTCATTTAACTCCACCCATTCTCAGCACATGTCCTGAAATGGCACCATTACTCTGTTCCTCAAAGGCATGCCAGTCCCACTTGTCGTGCACCTACCTGATCGTCACCCTTACAGATTGCATTGCATTAACCTAATGTACACATGCCTCAAAGCCACTCACAGGTCAGTCATGCCACCAGAAGAGAGTGCAAAATGAAAGGCTCGGGTGAGGAGGTGGACCCCACGGTTTGTGGAGGTTTACCCGGTGGAGGCGGAGGCTCTGGAAATAAGTGGCATCTCTTCCTCCCACAGCACCGGAGATGGTTAGATTGGCAGCACCATTGCAGCAAGCTGACAGCATTTATCTGCCAAACCCACAACTCACAGAATCACAGAATGGTTACAGTGCAGAAGGAGGCTATTCAGCCCATCATGTCTGTACCAGCTTTCTGAATGAGCAATACCCTTGGGGCTGAATTTTATCAGCGCGTCGTGCTCCGTGGCGGCAAGCTGTGAGAGAGGCAGCCTTCTGACATGGAAGTGCCGCTGATTTAACTAGAAGGGGCGGAGCAACGCCCCTGATGACGTAGAGGGGGAGACTGCTGCGTCCTCGGCAATGATGTCCAATGCCACTGTGCAAATGCTGGTGCCATTTTTAAAGGGCTTTAAACCCTGAGCAGAGATTTAAATTTTTAAAGGTACAGTATGCATGATTTAAAAAAAATATATAATAAGGAGCTGGAGGCCCTTCGCCAAATCCCCCAATAATCATTTCATTGCCTGATATTAACAAAACTTACCTTGTTCTATAGTGAACTTTCTCCCCAACCTTCTAACTTTTTCCCTTCAAACCCTTCCCACCATCCCCACAGCCAATAAAAAGTGATTTTCCCGCTCCCCCACCCCTCCTGCCCTGAAAATTGTGTTCCTCCTCCCTCCCCACCAGGTTCTCGCCTCGGAACTCCATGCGTACGAGCTGCGTTCGGCGGCCGTAAAATCGGCGTGGGACGGCGATTTAAATGAAGGCCCTGCCGCCAAGCAGCGGGGCAGCTGCACCGAGGCCCCCCCTGTCACCGGTAATATGCGGTGGGCCCTTCTCGACACTGGGCATTGAGCGGGCCTCTCCCTGCTGAATTTTACCGACCCCCACCCCCCGCTCCTCTTGCTGCGACCCATGGCGTCAAGGGGCTGGTAAAATTCAGCCCTTGGTGTAATTCCCTCATCTTCTCCCCGTAACCCTGCACACCTTTTCATATAACAGTCTAATTCTGCAAGGCAAAGTCACCATCAGTTGACTTTAATGCATCATCAAATATAATCATATGAATCATGTTCATTTCACCATTTCCAAAGTAAATCCATGGGTCTGAGGTGCCCTGCCATGCTTCTATTTATTGGACGAACTAAATTTAACAGAAATAAACTAAAAACTTATTGAAGAGTTACATTAAAAAAAACTCACTGGCAATTCACCAGTTAATATCTTTTTTTGTGCTAACATCACTTTTTTAACCTCGCTCGCTGATGCTCTCTGCTGCTCCGCCCCTCTGAATTCCTTCAGGATTGCACTCCTTGCTTCCAGGCTCTTCAAACAACTAATCCCCTACCTGATGTCCTGTAATGACACTCCTTGACTTCTTTTTGTTGATTTATTCTTGCAGTGCTCTTCCTACCACTCCTTTTATCCTACTGTGCTCGAGTCTCCCGTCTTTATCGCGTATCTCTTAATCCCCATAATTTGCTGGTTGATCTGCACATTAATAACGGCATGCGTTGTTAGCATGCTAATATTTTTCCAGCAAGATTCGCTCCGTGGTTTTTAAATGTTAAACCTGTGCATATTGTCAATTCTAACCATAATTTTAACATGAACATCGTGAGTTGAATGGAAGAAGGAGGGGAATAATGTTTACTCTTTACAGTAGCTATCAAATTTAATTGCAGCATCTGGGTCACTTCCCTTGTGGCGATTACCTCATAGTGAGCCAACTAGTAAATCATGAGTGTTTGCATGCTCTGCCACATCTGTAATAATATATACAGCAGCTGATGAATTAAACTTCAATTGCGACAACTGGCACCACGCATCAGAACACAAGTGCGAGGAAGTAGCAGATGGAGGGCGGGAGAAACTGGCTAATCAGTAGTTAGCAGCAGGTTGCTTAAAGAGTTCAGTTTCCATCAAAGAGCAAACAACCAAATGAAGACCTCTCTGTCTTTTCTTTGTGTTATCAGCTTCTCAGGATTATGCCTGATTGGATTATCCATATTTGCTAACTGCACTATTCTGGCTGAGGTTTCTGGTCATAAAAATGTTACAACTAAAATTCACTTCTTTGTACAGAGAAGGCTACTCCTGCGATTATGGGCTAAAATTACTTTAACACATATAAGTAACGGGGATGAACACTGAAATAATTAAGCAATGTGTTTTTATTAAATAAATTTGAAATTTTTAACCTAATTCAGATAGACTTACATTCTGGTGACCAGTCTGAGAAAAATGCCCTGTTAATAATAAATGAATTGACTTACATTTCATCAGCCTCTTCTCAATTTCATGGTAAAGTACACCTGCACATTCACTATTGTTTCATTGCCATTATCTCAGGATGCATGATGCATAGGAGACAAGAAATCTCTTGTCCAAAAGCATTTTTCAAAGCAAACGAAAATAGATTGTTTCTAAATGAGAAGTCTCTCTTAATACACATCATTCATTTCATGATACACTGCTGGTAAAGCCAACAAATATTGCAGCAATTAAAAGCCAATGCTGTTCAGTTTTTAATTACAATCACAAATCTGGCAAAGAACTTAAAAATTAGGACACATTTTTTAAACAATCCCTGGAATGTCAACCAGAAGCAGTTACATAAAATTAAAAAAACTTCATCTTTTTAGAATGCACTATCTAGGAGGTATATAATCTGATCTAACATAGTTGTTTTTACTTTACCAAGTTCCCCACATCACCTTCAAAATTTTCAGTAAAAGACTTGTTCTTTGTTTGTTTTTAGTTATTCAGTACAAACACAGCTCAAGTGTAAATCCCTCCCTCCCCGCCCCCGCCCCCACCCCCCATGTTCATAGGGTGTGAACTAGTCTGTGAAAGTAAAGCCTTTGCCAGTTCTGATGAAAGGTCACTGACCTGAAACGTTAACTCTGCTTCTCTCTCCACAGATGCTGCCAGACCTGTTGAGTATTTCCAGCATTTCTTGTCTTTAAGACATACGTTAGCCTGTGTTTACAGTTAAGTCCAATTCTGAAATTATTATTGTTAGGATTAAATGGGAGCTCACCTCTCTGCACAAGTGATTTGAGAGTCAAAGTTCATTGCATGAACCATGACAGCCATGGTATATATGGGCTTTTAGATTTCAAATAATTCTACCAAATCTGTTTGAACATCATTCTATAACTGAAATGACATGAGAGCACAAGAAAAAATTGTTTTGAACAAAAGGGATGTTATCTGTTTTGCACAATGCTCTACTTTTTACATTTGACACCTACCATTTTAATATATCCAATATAATTCCTAAACCACAGGCAATTCATGCTCAGAACTTAGTCGTATCAGACCAAAGACTTCCAATAAACCCCCAAAACATATAAATATAGTTCCAGAACAATATACAGTTGTAGTGTCTAATGAATGTGAAATATTGAACTGTAAGTATATGCTAACAGGAAGTAAAGGTTGAATAACATTTCTGCAATGCTGCATCCAAGTTCTCTTAACATGCTAACGTTAAGAGTTCTGCTAAACTTTCTCCAAGAGTGATTTTTAACTGTTCAAACAAAGAATAGATTTGCCAAAAGTCTTTAGGGTCTATTTTCCTCTGTGTGTAAAGCTAAAAAGATACTCTGCTATTCTAAATGTTTCAAGCTTAAGGAAAACAACAGTAAAATGTATCTAAAATAAACACTAAAATAAAATCCTGTTCATCATTCTGCCATTAACACTCTCTCTGGACTAATGCTTTGTCTTTTACTACAACTATTAGCGCTCCATGACATCTCTGCCATTTAATCTCTCCTGCCCTCTGTCCTATCACACATCTTCCCTTTTGTTCTTACAAAGAACAAAGAACAAAGAAAATTACAACACAGGAACAGGCCCTTCGGCCCTCCAAGCCTGCGCCGATCCAGAACTTTCCACGCATATCCCCCCTGAACTTTTCCCCTCTCGTGACCCCTAGTAATTGAATCCCCCACTCTGGGAAAAAGCTTCTTCTCCCCCCTCCCCCTCCTTTCACTTGCTCAAAGCCAATTACATTTCTAACCTTTGCCAGTTCTGATGAAAGGTCACAGACCTGAAACATGAACTCTGTTTCTCTCTCCACAGCTGCTGCCAGACCTGCTGAGTATTTCCAGCACTTTCTGTTTTTATTTTAGTAAAATATATTTCTGCTTTCTTCAGCAGACAACAATTATTCCTGAATAAAAGAAAATAAATTGTTAAGTGTTATATTTATACTTCAGAATTTTTTTACCAGCACATTCATGATATCTTATCTTTAATGTTACTTCAAAGTTATTTTACTGATGGTCTTTATTTCTTCTGTAAATGTATTTTTATTTTCCCTGATTATTCCTATTATTTTTGTAGTTTATTCCAGAGAGGATTTTTCATTAGTTTTAGTTTCTCTGAACATCACCCTTAAAGTTTGCTTTCTTACTTCATCCATTCTATGCAGCTCTTTTATTTTTCTGTCACTTGTATTAGATCTCGTTGACTTGCTGAGTCATTTTTGAGTTTAAGTTTGATTTTTGGATCTTAGTTCTTTCACTGTGAAAGACACTAATTCAATATTTTGTGACTAATTGGTTGAGATTTTAATTCACTCAAAACACATTCCCTTGCACAGAATTAAAATCGGGTGCAATATTGTTTCCCTGTGTCTGCGTGGGTTTTCTCCGGGTGCTCCGGTTTCCTCCCACAAGCCAAAAGACTTGCAGGTTGATAGGTAAATTGGCCATTATAAATTGTCACTAGTATAGGTAGGTGGTAGGGAAATATAGGGACAGGTGGGGATGTTTGGTAGGAATATGGGATTAGTGTAGGATTAGTATAAATGGGTGGTTGATGTTCGGCACAGACTCGGTGGGCCGAAGGGCCTGTTTCAGTGCTGTATCTCTAAATCTAAATCTAAACACACGCAGTAACAGCAATGCGATGACTACTGGTTGCCTGTTCATACCTGCTATATTTTTTAATATGGTGCAGCACAAAATCCTCATTGAATAATTGGACAAATATTTTTGGATAGGCCTTCCCTTCTGCACAAATTGTTATGTGGCAGTTATTGACTAAAATGTTGTTCAGCCTCTTATATTGTGTTGCATCGAGTCTATAGCACAGAAACAGGCTTTTAAACTGGTCTATGCTAGCTTTTATGCTTCACACGAGCCTTCTCTTACTACTCTTCATCTAAACCTATCAGCATATCTTTCTATCCTTTCTCCCTGATTTTCTTATCTAGCTTCTCCTTAAATGCATCTATGCAATTTGCTTCAACTACTCCCTGTAGTACTGTGTTCCATGTTCATACCATTCTTTGGGAAGGGAAGTGTGTCCAGAATTTCTTATTGGATTTATTAGTGACTATCTTATATTTATGGCCTCTACTTGCGGTATCCCCCACAAGTAGAAATATTTTTTTTCCACATCTCTTCTGTCAAACCCTTTCATTATCTTAAATGCCTCTCTCAGGTCATCCAGTAGCCTTCTCTTTTCTAACCAAAAGAGAACCAGCATGTTTAGTTTTTCCTGATTGCTATAACCTCATGGCAGACTGGTACAAAAGGTGAAGTCACACGGGATCAGAGGTGAACTGGCAAGATGGATACAGAACTGGCTCAGTCATAGAAGACAGAGGGTAGCAGTGGAAGGGTCTTTTCTGAATGGAGGGATGTGACTAGTGGTGTTCCGCAGGGATCAGTGCTGGGACCTTTGCTCTTTGCAGTTTATATAAATGATTTGGAGGAAAATGTAGCTGGTCTGATTAGTAAGTTTGCGGACAACACAAAGGTTGGTGCAGTTGCGGACAGTGATCAGGATTGTCAGAGGATACAGCAGGATATAGATCGGTTGGAGACTTGGGCAGAGAAATGGCAGATGGGGTTTAATCTGGACAAATGTGAGGTAATGCATTTTGGAAGGTCTAAAGCAGGTGGGAAGTATACAGTAAATGGCAGAACCCTTAGGAGTATTGACAGGCAGAGAGATCTGGGCGTACAGGTCCACAGGTCACTGAAAGTGGCAACGCAGGTGGATAAGGTAGTCAAGAAGGCATACGGCATGCTTGCATTCATCGGTCAGGGCATAGAGTATAAAAATTGGCAAGTCATGCTGCAGCTGTACAGAACTTTAGTTAGGCCGCACTTAGAATATTACATGCAATTCTGGTCGCCACACTAACAGAAGGACGTGGAGGCTTTGGAGAGGGTACAGAAGAGGTTTACCAGGATGTTGCCTGGTCTGGAGGGCATTAGCTATGAGGAGAAGTTGGATAAACTCGGATTGTTTTCACTGGAACGACGGAGGTGGAGGGGCGACATGATAGAGGTTTACAAAGTTATGAGCAGCATGGACAGAATGGATAGTCAGAAGCTTTTTCCCAGGGTGGAAGAGTCAGTTACTAGCGGACATAGGTTTAAGGTGAGAGGGGCAAAGTTTAGAGGGAATGTGCGAGGCAAGTACTTTACACAGAGGGTGGTGAGTGCCTGGAACTTGCTGCCGCGGGAGGTGGTGGAAGCAGTTACAATAATGACGTTTAAGAGGCATCTTGACAAATACATGAATAGGATGGGAATAGAGGGATACGGTCCCCGGAAGTGCAAAAGGTGTTAGCTTAGGCAGGCATCAAGATCGGCGCAGGCTTGGAGGGCCGAATGGCCTGTTCCTGTGCTGTACTGTTCTTTGTTCTTTGATTCTTTGTGTGCCTTCTCCGATGCCTTTTTATTATCAGGAGACCAGAATGTACCATATTGCAAGTGTGGTCCAACCGAGGTTCAATACAATTTTAACATGACTTCATTGTTTTCAATCCTATCAACCTAGAAACGATCCCAGTGCTTGTTTGCTTTTTTAATAATCATGTCAACCCGTGTTGCTACTTCTAATTATTTGTAAATCCCTTTGCTCCTTTGCACCATTTAGACCAGGGTTGTCCAACAAATGGCCTGTGGGCCAGGATCCGTCCCGCCAAATGTTTCCATTTGGCCCGTGACAGTTCCTTATCCTGACCAGCGCTCCATGAGTGGAGATGGGAAATTTCCCTTTGTCTTCCTGCGGAGCGACCTTTTTAAAAACATCGCGCTGAGTTTCACAGGTGATAGCTGCTGAAGCAGAAACGCGCTTCCCAACATTGGACAGATTCCAGGTTTTCTGATTTTTTTTAAAAGCCCACCGGAACACCCCGAATCTGTACGATGTCTGGAAGCACATTCCTGCTTCAGCAGCTGTCATCTGTGACACTGACAGCGTAATGTTTTTAAACAAATTGACCAACTACAAAGCTGTTATGTTGAGCCTCCCGCTCAGTGCACCTGTCAGAGAGCGAGAGAGAGAATGGGTGTGGAAGGTGGGGGGGGGGGGGGGGAGTGCGGGGGGAACAAAGAGAGAGAGGGGGAAAACAGAGAGAGAGAGGAACAAAGAGAGAGGGGGGAAAACAGAGAGAGGGAAACAGAGAGAGAGGGGGAAACAGAGAACGAGAGGGGGGGAAACAGACAGAGAGGGAACAGAGAGAGAGGAGGGGAACAAAGAGAGAGGGGGGAACAGAGAGAGGAAAACAGACAGAGAGGGGGAAACAAAGAGAGGGGACAGAGAGAGGGGGTAACAGAAAAAGAGAGGGGGAAAATTGGGAGAGGGAAACAGAGAGAGAGGGGAAAACAGAGAGAGAGGGGAACAGAGAGAGAGGGGGGAACAAAGAGAGAGGGGGACAGAGAGTGGGGGGAACAAAGAGAGGGAAGGACAGAGAGAGAGGGGGAAAACAGTGAGGGGGAAAACAGAGAGAGGGGAAACAGAGAGGGAGGAAACAAAGAGAGAGGGGGGACAGAGAGGGGGGGGAGAGAGAGAGAGAGAGAGAGAGAGAGAGAGAGATCTCACTCCTGAAAGATGGACATCTATCCAGAATACTCCGCATCGCTACATCAAGTGTGCAGGCAGAGATTTACTACTTATGCAAGCAAAAACAATGCCAGATATGTCACTAAATAAGTCTTCAATCTAGTGACGAGAAAGCAAGTCAATAAATTAGACTTGTCATTTAAAGCTTCTTCACAAAAATGCACATTCGTTTTTGTTTTTATGAGTAAGATAAATTTTTAATGCCTTTATCTTTCGAAATTTGCTCACCGGCCCCCTGGGCCGAGCAAAAATTGTAATGTGACCCTCCACCCGAAAAGGTTGGATAACCCTGATTTCTCAAGAAGTATGTGACTTCCTTATTCCTCCTATTCAAATGCACCATCTAACACTTATCTATATTGAAATTCATTTGCCAATTAAACATCCATTCTGTAAATGTATTAATCTATTTTATTTTGTTGCATTTTCCTTTATATTATCTATGCCCCTCAATTTGGTGTCATCCACAAATTTAGAAATTGTACTTGCAATTTTTTGAGTACAAATAATTAATGTAAATTGTGAGCATCAGTGTTCCTAGCATCAATCCCTGTGGAACACCACTTTCCACCTTTTGCCAGTCTGAGTAATGCCATTAACACATACACTGTTTTCAATTTCTGCTATTTGTCCCCAACCCCATGTGCTCTGACCTTAGTTATGAGCTGACTATGTGGTAGATTATTATCATCATGGTAGAAATCCACCACTGAAAGCACATAATGTAATTTGGCCTGAACTTCCCATCATTTTTCTTCCAGGTGAGTAGAAAATCATGGGGACAATGGTCCCAAATTCCAGACATGTGCTTCTGGTCAGTGAGGCTCTGTGCCTGGACTGCATTTTGAAAGGATCAGCCCCCTAGTTAATTGGTTTTTCAAAAGACATTCAACAATGTTCCTTACGGAACAAGTAGGACAAGTTGAGTTTGAAGGAATAGATGAAAAGTTGTCCAGATGGAATAAGAATGGGTTTAGCAGCAGAAGTCAGAGGATGATGATAAGTGGAAAATTCATTCAGTCTCAATTTTCCTGCACTCAATATCTCTCTACCTGGTTCAGTCCATCTTACCACTTCCTTCCCTGCTTTAAAAAAACTCCTGAAAACCTTCCTCTTTGATTGTGCCTGTTGTTGTCCCTCCTGGCTTCTTTATTCTCTTTCTCTTTGCTCTTGCTTGATTTCTATTGTTCCCCATTCCAAAATTGCTCGAAGATGTCTTCTTGCACATGAGGACCATTGTATAAATGCAAGTTCTTCTTGTTGAAAGTGCAGTGATGAGAAAAATGAATCAGTGATATTCTACAAGGATCAGTTGTGTGAGGCCTTGAGCAAAACAAATGTGCACAAGTAATGAATAGAAAGACTATGATCCTCAAGTAGACTTAGATTAATTATGTAGATTGACAGAAAATGGCAGATGGATTTTAATGGGGATAAATGCAAATTACCCTGCATTCCTGTACTTAGGAAAAAAGTAAAAGAAAATTGGTCTCATTTTGCCTTTGGACGATAGTGTGAATCACACAATATCGGCACCAATACCTGTTAAATACTCTCCTCATTTTTGTTCTCATTGATGTCAATCGAAATGAAAATCAGGAGAAGTGATTATTGGGTGTCCAAGTTGATATCACACATTTTACATTATTGTTCAAAATCAAAATCACTCCCAATATGTGTATAACAGGAAGAGATTCTATTTTAAGCATGACACTGGGAATTATGGGATTGGGCTAAGGATTTAATGTAGGCAAGTCTTAACTCCACTGGGATGTCAACAAGGGTCTCTGCTCCTTAAACGCCCACGTCTGGCCTACCTCTGCCAAGGAACCATGGATTTCTATGTTTCACCCTCACCTTGATTGATGAGCTGCCTGGCTACATTCATTGACCATTGGCAGTTTGTCAATTCCGTTGTGGTATATTGCACCATTGGGCAGTTGGAGCAATTGCTTCCTCCCCACTGTCCACCTGATATGAACTCTGTACGAAAACTGGCCCCATTTTGTCCATAAATTTGCTGTTTACTAATGGTGTTATTGCATTTTAAATACAGTTCAAAATTGTGACTTCAAAGGACATATCCTGTGGCTAAACAAATTGAATATATTTAACATTACATTGTATTCATCTTTCAAACAACTCAGCACTTACTGACAATTCTGATGTAGAGCAGATCTGTGTGGCAGGATAACAGGGCACATCCCCTCCTATTAGTCCTTTTTGAAGGTATAGTGTTATCTTACTTCAAAGTTGTAAAAGATCAAAATTTGTGTGCATGTTGACAGGTTGACATGTTCAAATGAAGAAGTGCTCGAAACATTTTGTTTTATTTTGACCGTTTTAACTATAACCTTCATCAAAGCCGCTGTTGTTTTGTAAAATATGTGAATTTTAAAAACAGCGGTAAGTACTCCCATGATTAAAATAAAAGTCAAGTTCATCTCAAAAATTGATCAGTATTAATCCATCAACAAAGCAATCTGTGTGGTTCACAAGCACTGACAAACATTGTTTGCTTTACAAATAAACCGCAGAAGATCATTTATTACCCCAGTACTAGCTCCAATTTAATTTACAATAGTAGGAATTAGTGTAATTAGTGCTATTTTGTGTCTCTAAATGAAAAATAACCTTTCAAAGTGCTTAGAATAACTAAAAGCCTGCAACTGCAATGGATGATAATCCTCTGTAGGCCCATCATTAGCTGTTCAAAGGAATTTTCTGCAGAAAAAATACAATAGTTATACAGACATGTAGGTCTTGAAAATGTTTGCACTATTTGATAAACATAGATTTGCTTTCAAAAATATATTTATACATAATCAGATAAATCATACAAGATCATCCTGCAATATGGGAACAATTTCATATTAATGCTTCCCAATGTTTTGATCTCCTGTGCATTCAAATTAAATAAGCACAAATTAAAATATACAGTAAATTAAATCATTTATTATAATAATGCATATTCAAGTGTTTAAATTATTTAAAAGGGGATTATCATCCCTGTAAGGTTGTTAGCCAAATGGAAAGGATGACACAGTGGATTAGCACGCTTCTCTTTTACCTCGAGGACCTGCATTTGAATTGAGTCCTGACAGATGGAACAGAAGTCTCAATGCACCACTGTAATTATTTCTACTTCTCACAACAGTCATCCTTGTAGCCTCATTGAGGGAGAATGTCGATCTCTGCTGATTTTTGGTTCTTTTATTTTGTGAGTCCATGTGCAATAGAATCTGGCTTGAGCATGTTGCCATTTTACATAGGACCATTACAATTATCAGAGCAATGTGACTTTAATTCATCAGTCTGATTTCACTATCATTGTTGTAATCAAAATCTCTTTCAGTGGTCCATCACATCAGCAACTTGGGGGGAATTTTATCTGTCTTGACCATCTAGGAGCAGGGGGTGGGGGCCCAATAGTATGTGGGAAACTCAAAGCCAGGGTTCCCATACATGCTTTGGATGATTAACTCCACAACGTGCATGTGATGTCACTGACAGTTTCCCCACCTGGGAGCCAGCCTGATCAGGTGGGGGAGCAGTCCGGAGGAGGCGACAGGATTAGGCAGGTCTGCACCCTGACCGGGAGGCTGATCCCGGGTGAGGTGGTGGGGGGAGGGGTTGGCTAATCCAGCAGGGAGGGGCCAGTCCTGGGGTCCAGAAAAGGGGGGGGCATTCAGAGGCCGAGGGGGTCAGGCACTGGGTGGTGGAAGTGCGGGGCTGGTCCCAGGTCTGGGGGTTTAGAAGCTGTGGGAGGGATGTCAGATGTCTTGGCGGGGAGGGGAGAGAGTGGAGGCTTTGGGGTGGAGCTCAGGCGGGGTTCGGAGGCATGGAAGATGGGGAGGTCAAAGTGTTAGTGTCTAAGGGTAGGCGGTGGCGTAGTGGCATTATCACTGGACTAGTAACCCAGAGACCTAGGGTATTCCTCTGGGGACATGGGTTCAAATCCCACCACAGCAGAAGGTGGAATTTGAACTTAATAAAAATCTGGAATTAAAACTAGTTTAATGATGGCCATGAGACCATTGTCGATTGTTGTAAAAACCCATCTGGTTCACTAATGTCCTTTAGGGAAGGAAATCTGCTGTCCTTACCTGGTCTGGCCCACATGTGACTCCAGACCCACAGCAATGTGGTTAACTCTTACATGTCCTCTGAAATGGCCTAGCAAGCCACTCAATTGTAACTAACCGCTACAAAGTCTATAAAAAGGAATGAAACCGGACAGATCACCCGGCATCGACCGAGGCACCGGAAACGACAACGGCAAACCCAGCCCTGTCGACCCTGCAAAGTCCTCCTTACTAACACCTGGGGGCTTGTGCCAAAGTTGGGAGAGCTGTCCCACAGACTAGTCAAGCAACAGCTTGACATAGTCATACTCACGGAATCATACCTAACAGACAATGTCCCAGACATTGCCATCACCAGCCCGGGTACGTCCTGTCCCACCAGCAGGACAGACCCAGCACAGGTGGTGGCACAGTGGTATACAGTAGGGAGGGAGTTGCCCTGGGAGTCCTCAACATCGACTCCGGACCTCATGAAGTCTCATGGCATCAGGTCAAATATGGGCAAGGTAACCTCCTACTGATTACCACCTACCGCCCTCCCTCAGCTGATGACTCAGTACTCTTCCATGTTGAACAGCACTTGGAGGAAGTACTGAGGGTGACAAGGGCACAAAATGTACTCTGGGTGGGGGACTTCAATGTCCATCACCATGAGTGACTCGGTAGAACCACTACTGACCGAGCTGGCCGAGTCCTAAAGGACATGGCTGCTAGACTGGGTCTGCGGCAGGTGGTGGGGGAACCAACACGAGGGAACAACATACTCGACCGCGTCCTCACCAATCTGCCTGCTGCAGATGCATCTGTCCATGACAGTATTGGTAGGAGTGACCACCACACAGTCCTTGTGGAGACAAAGTCCCGCCTTCACATTGAGGATACCGTCCATCGTGTTGTGTGGCACTATCACCGTGCTGAATGGGATAGATTTCGAACGGATCTAGCAATGCAAAACTGGGCATCCATGAGATGCTGTGGGCCATCAGCAGCAGCAGAATTGTACTTAACCACAATCTGTAACCTCATGGCCCGGCATATCCCCCACTCTACCATTACCATCAAGCCAGGAGACCAACCCTGTTTCAATGAAGAGTACAGGAGGGCATGCCAGGAGCAGCACCAGGCATACCTCAAAATGAGGTGTCAACCTGGTGAAGCTACAACCCAGGACTACTTGCATGCCAAACTGCGTAAGCAGCATGCAATAGACAGAGCTAAGCGATTCCATAACCAACGGATCAGATCTAAGCTCTGCAGTCCTGCCACATTCAGCCGTGAATGGTGGTGGACAATTAAACAACTAACTGGAGGAGGTGGCTCCTCAAATATCCCCATCCTCAATGATGGGGGAGCCCAGCACATCAGTGCGAAAGATAAGGCTGAAGCATTTGCAACAATCTTCAGCCAGAAGTGCCGAGTTGATGATCCATCTCGGCCTCCTCCTGAAGTCCCCAGCATCACAGATGCCAAACTTCAGCCAATTCGATTCACTCCGCATGATATCAAGAAATGACTGAAGGCACTGGATACCGCAAAAGCTATGGGGCCTGACAACATTCCGGCAATAGTACTGAAGACCTGTGCTCCAGAACTTGCCGCACCCCTAGCCAAGCTGTTCCAGTACAGCTACAACACTGGCATCTACCCTGCAATGTGGAAAATTGCCCAGGTATGTCCTGTACACAAAAAGCAGGACAAATCCAACCCGGCCAACTACCGCCCCATTAGTCTACTCTCAATCATCAGTAAAGTGATGGAAGGTGTCATCAACAGTGCCATCAAGCGGCATTTGCTTAGCAATAACCTGCTCAGTGACGCTCAGTTTGGGTTCCGCATGGCCACTCAGCTCCTGACCTCATTACAGCCTTGGTTCAAACATGGACAAAAGAGCTGAACCCAAGAGGTGAGGTGAAAGTGACTGCCCTTGACATCAAGGCAGCATTTGACCGAGTATGGCATCAAGGAGCCCTAGCAAAACTGAGGTCAATGGGAATCAAGGGGAAACCCTCCGCTGGCTGGAGTCATACCTAGCGCAAAGGAAGATGGTTGTGGTTGTTGGAGGTCAATCATCTGAGCTTTGAGACATCACTGCAGGAGTACCTCAGGGTAGTGTCCGAGGCCCAACCATCTTCAGCTGCTTCATCAATGACCTTCCTTCAATCATAAGGTCAGAAGTCGGGATGTTCGCTGATGATTGCACAATGTCCAGCACCATTCGCGACTCCTCAGATACTGAAGCATTCCGTGTAGAAATGCAGCAAGATTTGGACAATATCCAGGCTTGGGCTGATAAGTGGCAAGTAACATTCGCGCCACACAAGTGCCAGGCAATGACCATCTCCAACAAGAGAGAATCTAACCATCTCCCCTTGACATTCAACAACATTACCATCGCTGAATCCCCCACTATCAACATCCTAGGGGCTACCATTGACCGAAAACTGAACTGGAGTAGCCATATAAATACCGTGGCTACAAGAGCAGGTCAGAGGCTCGGAATCCTGTGGCGAGTAACTCACCTCCTGACTCCCCAATGCCTGTCCACCATCTACAAGGCACAAGTCAGGAGTGTGATGGAATACTCTCCACTTGCCTGGATGGGTGCAGCTCCAACAACACTCAAGACGCTCGACACCATCCAGGACAAAGCAGCCCGCTTGATTGGCACACCATCCACAAACATTCACTCCCTACACCACTGATGCATTGTGGCCGCAGTGTGTACCATCTACAAAATGCACTGCAGCAACGCACCAAGGCTCCTTAGACAGCACCTTCCAAACCCGCAACCTCTACCACCTCGAAGGACAAGAGCAGCAGATGCATGGGAACATCACCACCTGCAAGTTCCCGTCCAAGTCACACACCATCCTGACTTGGAACTATATCGCCGTTTCTTCACTGTCGCTGGGCCAAAATCCTGGAACTCCCTTCCTAACAGCACTGTGGGTGAACCTACCTCAGATAGACTGCAGCAGTTCAAGAAGGCAGCTCACCACCACCTTCTCAAGGGCAATTAAGGATGGGCAATTAATGCTGGCACAGCCAGTGACGCCCACATCCCATGAATGAATAAAAAAAAGTCCTAGTCTCAGTGTCTTCTTCACAAAAGGCTTGGATTCTCTAACATTGGTGGCAGATAATTGTTGCATGAAAATGAAGATTAGAGACTAAGATTTGATTTCAGACAGGAGATTAGAATTGGAGTTGTTTTTTTGAGAAGGCTGTACTTGGAGTTTTTGTTTTGAAGAAAGATGACTGAAACCAGGCGTAAGGTATCGGGATATGATTTTTCACTGCTGTTTTGTGAAGCTGAACCTTATGATCAATGGAAGAATGAAGTTAATCTATGGACACAGGTTACAGCTTTACCAAAAAGGAAGCAAGGAATAGCCCCTGCACTTCCACTTACCGCCGGATGCATGATCAGGGACAAAGTGTTCTCGGAGCTAGAGGCTCATCATTTGGACAATGAGGAAGGTTTGGACAATCTCTTAAAATTTATGGATAAAATGTACATGAAAGATGACTTATTGAGTGCCGATGAGGCGTGGTTGAACTTTAATAAATTTAGAAAAATGGATGGTTCTTCCATAGAAGAATACATTATGGCGTTTAACTGACTATATGCAAGGTTGCAGCGATTCTGCTTGGAAATTCCTAGATCAGTACTTGCCTTCAAATTGTTGGATTGTGCTAGGATATCGAACATGGATAGGCTCTTGGTATTAACCGGAGTTAGATTCAAAGAAAGAGATATGCTTTTTGATCAGATATCTGACACCCTGAAAAAATTTGGGGGAAAACATTCCTTTCCGGCCGCTTTCATGGCGCAACTGGGCTCTTCAGTGGTGACACCGAAAGGAGAATCACAAACAAAACGAAAAAGGATAGAGACTCTCTGGGCAGCTGTAACAGAGGGCAGGAATTGGGCAATTATGGCAGACGGATGAACCCCAGCAATAACCAAGGTGTTTCCAATGTGACTCAAAGTATCATTATGCATTGAATTGTCCCTAAAGGAATAACAGGATTTTTGAGATGACACGTGACGTGGAAGGTTCGGAAGGCGAGGATGACACTACTGATCAATCAGAAGGAAATGTATTGGTTACAAGAAGCTTCAGTCTGGTAATGAGTGTCCTGGGCCGGAAGTTTGCTGTTGTCAGCGGCTCAGAGTTTGGGGAGCATAAACGGGTGAAGAACTCATTCCCACTTCGCGCCTCGCTGACGCCGCTATCACGCACGAGGCAGCCAATTAGCAGATGTGCGGTGTATTTCTGAATGAAAAGGGTGCACTTGGGCGGGAGGCTGAGCATCAGTGGGGGAAGGGCAAGAGCCATTTAAAAGGGCTTTCAACAACCTGTGTGGCTCCGAGAGGCTTACCTGCAGTAAGGAGGACTTTGGGAGGAACAACTTCCTATCGCCAAAGGAAAAACAGGAGCCTGAGGGTGAAAGGACTGGAGGAGGACTTAAGGAGTCCTCCAATCCAATTGAAAATAAAACAGAACCCCACCAGAACCTGCTTGCAGCAATGGAAAGAAGAAGCAGCCGCATGGCCCCCGCTTCTCAGAGGACTCCTTTCATGTCCTCCTCCAGGCGGCTGAGGCAAGGCGGGAGGTCCTCTTCCCATCTGTCGGAAGGAGGAGACCACACCAGGTCACCAAGAAGGTGTGGCTGGAGGTAACGGAGGAGCTCAGCAATGAACAATGAACCAAAAAAAGTACCTCCAGCTCCTTCATAGAGACACTGCCTGCCGCTCTTTTAAAGCTGCCGGCTTCCCGACATCCTTCGACTCATTTTGCTGCCGTAAAATCTGCCAGCCGATGTAAAATGGCTGTCAAGTGCTTTATTAATGACCTCATTGGCCTTTAATTGACTCTAAGCGGACGGCAAGCAGCACCTCGATCTTACCTGCCATCCGACCAGTGTAAAATGGCATTTGGGCCTCATGATGTCGGAGACCCGATGTTATCGCCCACCATTTTACATCTCGGCTGCCTTGGAGGACTCCCGTTTTTATATGGTAAAATTCCGGCTCTAGTCGCAGATTCGTTCAATTGTGCAATACTAGACAGTGGGTGTATGTCCACGGTATGTGGAGTGGACTGGTAAAGGTGTTACATGGATTCTTTAAGTAAGGAAGACCGAAGTAGGGTCAAAGAATATGACAGTTCTACCTGTTTCAGATTTGGGGATGCCAACACATTGAAATCACTAAAAAGAGTGGTAATTCCATGTAAAAATAGCAGGGGTAAACCATTTTATTAGTATCCAGTGAAATAGCTTTACTGTTAAGTAATAAGTCTATGAAAAAGGCTCAGATGAAATTGGATATGGAACATGATAAGGTGATTTTCTTTGGGAAATCTGTAGCTTTGCGGTTTACACAGTCGGGACATTATTGTATTCCTTTAGTGAGACCTAACATCTCTAAGCAGGATGTTAAAGAGATATTAATGGCATCCAGGGGTAGGAATTTAAAGAAGACAAGGCAAAGTGTTTCAAAACTACATCAACAGTTTGTACATAGGTTGAAGATCCTGTTAAAAGATGCAGGGGTAACAGATAATGTCTACACTAAGCTTTTCGAGAATATCAGTGAAAAATGTGATATCTGTAAAAAACTACAGGAGGACGCCATCAAAACCCATAGTGAATCTTCCATTAGCAAGGGACTTTAATGAAACGGTAGCGATGGACTTGAAGGTATGGGATAAAGACAAAAATGTTTTTCTTCTACACTTTATAGACATAGCGACTAGATTCAGTCTGTCAATGATAATTTATAGTAAAGAAAAGAATGTAATATTGGGCAAGGTGGATAGCAATGGGTCTGGGAGCACCAGCTAGGTTTCTAACTGACAATGGTGGAGAATTTGCCAATGATGAGTTTAGGAGTTTGTGTGAAAATATGAATATTGTAGCAATGCACACGGCAGCAGAAAGTCCTTTTAGTAATGGAATTTGTGAGATAAATCACACCGTGACTGGTGAACAGCCAAATTGTAAATTGACTACTGCTCTGGCGTGGGCAGTAGATGCAGAAAACATACTTCAAATGGTTTGGGGCTACAGCCCCTATCAATTGGTTTATGGCAGGAATACGAAACTACCTTTGGTAATGTGGGACCATCCCCCGGCTTTAGAGGGGACTGCAATTAGTTCAAGTTTTGCGGAACATTTGAACGCCGTGCATGCAGGGAGAAGAGCATTTAGTAAGGCAGAAATTTCAGAAAAAATCAGAGCTTCGAGGTATCAGATCAGGCCATCAGAAAAGAATTTTAATACTGGGGATATAGTGCATTACAAAAGAGAAAGGCAGAAAGAATAGAGAGGCCCAAAAAAAATTATAGGCACTGATTGAAAAACGGTAATTTTGCAATATGGCAACCGAACCATTAGAGTACATTCCTCACAGCTTATTGGCACTGATTATGCATTGACAGAATCTGAACAAATGTTGGACACTAATGATTCACCATGTACTTCGCACATGCACATATGTTGGACCTTTACGAGCAACAAATTGTGGTAGATAACGGACTAACTGAGAGTGGACCAAGTAATGGTGAAGATCAAGATAAGGCCATTTATCCCAAAGGTCAACTACCGAAAGCTGGGACTAGAGTGACGTACATGCCAGAAGGGACTAGTGAATGGAGGGAAGCCACCATTATAGGAAGGGCAAAAAAGGCCACAGGGAAATACAATTATTGGCTGAATGTGCAAGACAAGGGACAGGATATCAGACCTATAGATTGGGAGAAGGAAGTGAAAATGTGTAAGGCCAGAAAATGTAGTATAAGTTCAGACAGTGGGCCTGAAGATGATCATATTCCAAGGAAAAGGTCAAAAACTTGTGAAAGGAAGTCTGGTCATAGGAGGGACAAGT
The DNA here is from genome assembly GCF_036365525.1 of Heterodontus francisci. NCBI lineage: Eukaryota > Metazoa > Chordata > Chondrichthyes > Heterodontiformes > Heterodontidae > Heterodontus > Heterodontus francisci. The sequence continues at coordinate 220,029,800 of NC_090371.1, forward strand.
TAGATAGTAGTAGTCCAGAAAGGGATAGGAAATCTAGTAGGGGACCTCGTTTCACAAGAGCAAGGACCAGAAAGCAGGTGAGCAGCGCCACAAGCAGTAGTTGCCCTTACGATAGAGAAGCTCTAGTGGCTACTAACAAGTTAGATGGGAAGTTGGTAAAGGATGCAAAACAAACACAGCTTGACAGTTGGAGAGAGTTTGGCATATACACGGAGGTGTTAGATAGAGGACAACCAGCATTGTCCCATTGATGGATATGTACAGAGAAAGTACTTCTCGATGGTACATAAAAAGCTAAGGTCAGACTTGTAGCTCGGGGATTTGAGGAAGTTGGAGTAGACTCCCCAACAGCAAGAAAAGCAAGTTTGAGGATTTTCCTCGCCCTTTTAGTGACACACTCATGGGAATGTAAATTCATTGACATCAAAGCAGCATTTTTGCAAGGAGAGAAACTTCAAAGGGAAGTATTTTTAAAGCCACCAAAGAAGCTCGAGATATAGAGGGGAAATTATGGAAGCTAAACAAGTGTATTTATGGGTTAAACAATGCATCCAGTGTGTGGTATTTTTCAGTTAGTTCCGTCCTACTAAAAGCTGGCTGTTTTCAGCTAAAAGCTGATCCAGCAATGTTTTATTGGTACTATGAAGAAAAACCACCAGGCATTTTTTGATGCACCTAGACGATTTTCTGTGGGGAGGATCTGCGGCATTTGAGAAATTTGTGGTAGATACAGTTCTGCATGAATGTAAAACTGGAAGTCAGGTTTCTGGAGCTTTTAAATATATAGAGTTGAATATTAGGCAGACTAAGTTGGAGGTAACCCTAAATCAATACTCTTACCGAGAGAATGTTAATAGGATCCCAATAAATCAGGCCAGATCCTCACAAAAGGAAGACTCTGCAACCAAGGAAGAAGTAGATCAGTTAAGGAGCTTAATCGGGCAATTGAACTGGTTGTGCACACAAACTAGACCGGATGCTTGCTATGATGTGTTAGAATTGAGCACCATGCTGAAACATGCTACTGTTGTGGAAGTGCTGAAAGCGAATAAGACATTGAAAAATTGAGCTTAGACAAATGTACACTAAAGTTTCCAGCATTGGGTGACCCAGAAGAAATGAAATTAGTCATTTTTAGTGACACCTCACATATTAATCTTCCTGATTGTTATTTGAGCGCAGCGGGGTTCATTATATTTTTGGTGGGAAGAAATGATAAATGTTGTCCGTTAACCTGGGAATTGAAGAAAATAAAGAGGATAGTTAAAAGCACCTTAGCTGCCGAGACACTTACACTGATAGAGGCGATAGATATGGGTATGTATTTATCGAGTATTTTAAAGGAACTCTAATATAAGAGGTAATCGGAAAAACAATTTCCTATAGAATTCTATATAGATAGCCATTCTCTCTGGGACAATGTCCATTAGACACAAAGTGTCACGGAAAAGAGGTTGAGCATTGATCTCGCGAGTATAAAAGAAATGTTGGAAAGAAATTTCCAAAATAAAATAGGTTGGCGCAAGTCATCAGTTGTCGGATTGTCTTATGAAGAGAGATGCTTGTTCAAAGAAATTGTTGGATGTCCTCGAAGAGGGCCGTCTTGTGTTATGATGAGTTAGGAAAAAGTGGAATTTTTTAATGTAAAGATGGCTTTGTAATTCTTTAAACACATTTTTTTTGTGAACATGTGGGGGAATACACAGTTTGTTAATGGTTGGTGCTGTTGAAGGTTGATGGTTTAACAATGTAAGATAAAGAAATTGTATCATTATTTTGTCTCTCCTTATTGTTATATATATATATATGTACTTAAAGAAAAGAGGGGAATCTGTTAGTGTCGAATAAGTTCTGTTAATTGATGTTAAATACCTAGTAGTTGAAGGTAATCGGGTGAACAGGTGTTGGATGTTGATTAGTTAATTGTACTCAGAAGTATATAGTGTCATGGTCTTGTAGTTTTTATTCAGCATATGCGGTTTGCCTTTAAGGCTTGCAAGGGATCAAAATTGCTTTAAGAACCTCGCAAGCCTCAGGAGTTATAGGAAGGTGCATTTTCGTTGCCTGAGAAACAGCTATTTGGAGACTGCGATTCAAAGGGTGTATTCTCGTTACCATAGAAACAGCCACTGGGAGTGAGTCTCATGCGATACATTTGTTACAATTCAATTTTGAACTGGCTTTGAGTAGAAGACAGTTTGTTCTAACAGACACTGACACAGACAGCTGTAGGATTTAGCACACCTGAAAAAGAGCTCTCAACCATTTAAACTGAAGGAATAGGATTTTAGTCTGTTTAATTATTATCTCTCTAAATTTCAAAACATCAAGCCAAAACAGAGATCTCTGATAATTTAAACTGATGAAAGGGAAGTTAGACTGTGACAATCTTTTATCCCTCAAAAACTCTAAAGTCAGATTGATTCCATTGAAAGAGTTTGCAAGTCGTTAATTGTTGAAATTCGTTGGAGAAGGAAAGCAACATTCCGGGAGGACTTCAAGCAACATTGGACTTTAAATTTGCAAGGACTCTAATTTTTTCTGTTTTAAATGTTGTTTATATCTTCATAGTGTTTAAGAATTTGGTTTGTCTAATTAAAGAGTTAATTTGTTGATTTAAAGACACTTGGTTTGGTTAGCCTCATTCAGGGATTAATAGATAGTACAATTCAGTTGGGTCTTTCTTTAATTTGGAAAGTTTTAAATGATATGTTAGCCGATCTGTGGAGCAACGGGATTGAATTAACAGTGCGCTGGTCCCACCACAATCAGAGTTTTATATTTTGATTGGGGGCTTTGACAGGAGACATCGGCCGTAAAATATTTATTGGGTGCTCATCCCAGGATTTGAATAACATATTAATTGGGACCTCTGGGAAAGATTTGAATCACATATTAATTGGGTTTCTAGATTTGAATCACATCTTAATTGGGGGTTCACTCGCAGTTGGATCATATTAAATTCAGTGGCTCACATCTGGGATCAGAATCAGACTAATCTGGAAGGCTCACATTTGGAATTATAGTAATTACTCATCTTTGGGATAACATATTATTAGGGTCTTGCGTTTGGCATCAAATTAATTGCTCTCGAGTCCGGGATTTTATCAATTGGAAACTTGATTGTTGGGATCTAAATCTGACACCAATTACAAAGAAATTAAAAGAACCAGGTGTCTTGTATAATAAGGTACACATTGTTATGGCATTAATGGTTGCAGTAGAATTTTTGGGAAAGCAGAATGTTTCCCTGAGTGACTTGATAACTTTAACTGAGAACAAATTAAAAGAATTGGCAGCGAAATTAGGGTTGGAATTGAAATCAGGTGCCAAAAAAGCAGAGATAATTGAAATAATAGCCGAACATCTGGAATTAGTAGAAGATGATGATGATGATGATACAGATGAAGGGCAATATGAGGAACAAGAAAGGGAATACGAGAGACATGAAGGTAATAGGTTCGAGTCTGATGCCGTGGAATTGGCTAGGATTCAGTTCGAAATGAAAAAAACTGGAGTTTCAGCAGGAAAAAGAATCAAGAAATCTTGAACTTCAGAGAGAGAGTGAAAGAGACGAGAGACAAAGGGTAATCTTAAATCCAGGGAAAATTCGGGTCAGGAAAAATCTGAATTTAGATTAGGACCCAGCGAGAAGTTGTTTAAATATATACAGGCTCTTCCTAAGTTTGAGGAAAGGGACGTAGAGGCATGTTTCATATCTTTTGAAAAAATAGCCAAACCGATGAAATGGCCGAAAGAAAGCTGGACATTGCTTATTCAGGGCAGACTGGTAGGCAGAGCTCATGAAGCTTATGCCATGCTTTCTGAAGAGGCTTCTGCAGATTATGAGATGGCAAAAAAGGCTATTCTCGGTGTGTATGAGTTAGTCCCTGAAGCTTACCATCAGAAGTTCAGGAACTTACGGAGATTGACTGGGCAGACATATTTAGCATTTGAGAGGGTGAAGCAAATGAATATTGACCATTGGATATAGGTATTAAAGATAGAAACCACATATGAGAACCTTCGAGAATTGATTCTCTTAGAAGAGTTTAAAAACTCTATTCCTTCAGTAGTGAGAACTCATAGATAACCTGAACGTATTGAAAGCTAGGCAAGCAGCAGAGATTGCTGATGATTTTGAGTTTGTGAATAAGCCAACCTATTTTGTCCGTCACCCCCATAAAACCGAGAAGGGTAGAAAGTAATAGAGTGAAAGGAAGGCAAGTAGCCGGGGACAAGAAGGAACAACTGGGAATGCCCCATAATCACCTCCTCAGGTCAGAAAGGAAGGTGCTGAGGGTAGAAGTGAGGTTCGCAAGCCAAATTGTTATCATTGCAACAAAACGGGTCATCTTCATTCAGAGTGCTGGAAATTGCAAGGTAAACACACGAGACTTGTTGGGGTACGCAAAGTTAGTGCAGAGGAAAAGACTCTGACTGAGAGTATAGCAGACCAGGCTATAGCTTTAACGACAGCTGTGAATGTGAAACCAGATACTAAAACTAAGAAGAGTGTTGAGGTTAAGAATAAAATACCTGAGAGTTATAATGATTTTTTGTTAAAGGGGAGAGTAACTCCATATCCTGCAAGTGAGGGAGGAAAACCTATCATTATACTCAGGGACACAGGAGCGACCCAAACACTCTTGCTAGGGAAAGATATGACGTTTCCACCAGAGAGCGCCTTGAATGCTAAAGTTTTAGTAAATGGAATTGGCGGGGTGTATACCCGTACCTTTGTATAAAGTGCGCCTCGAGAGTGACTTAGTAACTGGGGTAGTAACTGTAGGTGTTGTCCACAGTATACCAGTAAAGGGAATTGATCTACTTCTAGGAAATGATTTGATCGATCAAAAATATCAGTTTCTCCAATGGGTACAGAGGAACCATGTGAAATTAAGGAAATGGAGCAATTACAGGAGCAAGTTCCGAGATTATTTCCTGCGTGTGTCGTTACCTGAGCAATGACTAAACAGAATCCATTGTCGGAGATAAAAGGGGCACCACAAATAGATAATTAGGCATCTGAAACCTTATCTGGGGATTTAGATAATCCAAATGAGATGTTAAACAGATCATCTATCATTGCAGCACAGCAAGCTGATCCAGAGATCTACCAAATAGCACAGACGGCTCTGTCAGACGCTGAGGTGAAAGGCGTTCCGAAAGGCTATTATATGGAAATTGGGGATTTGAGGAGGTAATAGAGACTGCCTCATAGACATGCCGATGAAGACTGGACAGTTGTTGAACAGATAGTGGTATCACCTAAATATCGCCAAGGATTATTAAGGTTAACACACGACATTCCTTTTTCAGGACATAGGGGAATTCAGAAGACCAAATCACACATAAGCAAATATTATTACTCGCCAGGTCTTACAAAGGATGTGAGACAATTTTGTAGGGCATGCCACACCTGTCAAACAGTGGGAAAACCACAACCTACCATAAAACCAGGGGATGAGGTATTAGTGTTGTTACCGTCACAGGGAGAATCAGTGAAAGCACGGTTCCGTGGCCCATATAGAGTGATCAGAAGAGTGGTAAGGTAGATTACTTGATTGACACTCCTGATCGTCGGAAGACGAACCATTGTGTCACATTAATTTGCTCAAACCATATTACCGCAGGAAGGAAGATAAGCCAGTACAAGTATGTCAGGTAATCGGGACTGTGGAGAAGGAAAAGGATAGTGAGGATAAGGTAGAAGTAGGCCTAGGAAATTCTCAGATTGAACCTCCACCTATCCCATTAGCAAATGCAGAATGGCTCGGAAAATTGAACGATAGGCTTTTAAACTTAGAGGCAAAACAGCATGAAGTTTTAAACAGGGTTTTCACAATGTTTCAAAAAGTTTGTCGGGATAAGCCAGGATGTACAACCTTAGCCACACATGATGTGGGTATAGGGGGAGCCATTCCTTTAAAACAACATCCTTGACACTTAGGTTCAGACAGACAGGCTCCAGTGGAAGCAGAGGTACATTGTATGCCAAAGGGCAGCTTAGATGAACCTAGTCAGGACAGCTGGAATTCGCAGATGGTCTTGATGACTAAACCTGATGGGACGGCTCAAACTTGCTTGGCTCTAGAAAAGTCACTGTGGTAAAGAAGGCAGACTCCTACCCAAATTCTCATTTAAAGGACTGTATAGACACAGTGGGCAACACCATGTGTCTTAAAGAGACAAATGTGTTCTAGGAAACCTGTCAAATTCCTTTGACACCCCAGGGTAAGAAAAAATCAGCTTCTTTTACACCGGACAGGGTTTTCCAGTATCAAGTGATGCCACATAGGTTAAGGGGCACTTGGGAAACTTCTCAGAGAATAGTGAACCCTGTAGTGGTCTGTGCTCCTAGCTGTGCAGCTCACCTGGCTGAGGTTATGGACAACGGGGACATTTGGAAGGAAAGCACAAAACAATTGGAAGACTATGCTTGTAAATATGAAATGGGTTAACTGGAACAACCTTTTGAAAATTTAAAGCCAAAATATTCTGGTGGAACTTGTTGCTGTGGTCTAAACATTTTTTTTTTTAGAAATGTGTATATTTGTAAATGCGTGAAAAAAAAGTTAGCGTTTTTCAATTTGTATTTTTTTAACCATTGTAATGAAACACATTTCAGGAATGGTGTTTCATTCTGCTAGGGGCGGAGGTCTCATGGTCCTGTAGTTTTTATTCAGAGTATGCGGTTTGCCTGTAAGGCTTGCAGGGGATCAGTATTGCTTTAAGAACCAGCAAGCCTCAGGAGTTATAGGAAGGTGCATTTTTGTTGCCTTAGAAACAGCCATTTGGAATCTGCGATTCAAAAGGTGCATTCTCGTTACCATAGAAACAGCCGCTGGGAGTGAGTCTCATGCAATACATTTGTTACAATTCAATTTTGAACTGACTTTGAGTAGAAGACAGTTTGTTCTAACAGACACTGACACAGACAGCTGTGGGATTTAGCACACCTGAAAAAGAGCTCTCAACCATTTAAACTGAAGGAATAGGATTTTAGTCTGTTTAATTATTATCTCTCTAAATTCTAAAACATTAAGCCAAAATAAAGATCTCTGAGAATTTAAATTGATGTAAAGGAAGTTAGACTGTGACAATCTTTTATCCCTCAAAAACTCTAAAATCAGCTTGATTCCATTGAAAGAGTTTGCAAGTCGTTAATTGTTGAAATTCGCTGGAGAAGGAAAGCAACATTCCGGGAGGACTTCAAGAAACATTGGACTGTAAATTTGCAAGGACTCTAATTTTTTCTATTTTAAATGTTGTTTATATCTTCATAGTGTTTAAGAATTTGGTTTGTCTAATTAAAGAGTTAATTTGTTGATTTAAAGACACCTGGTTTGGTTAGCCTCATTCGGGGGTTAACAGATAGTACAAGTCAGTTGAGTCTTTCTTTAATTTGGAAAGTTTTAAATGATATGTTAGCCGATCTGTGGAGCAACGGGATTGAATTAACAGTGCGTTGGACGCACCACAATCAGAGTTGTATATTTTGATTGGGGGCTTTGACAGGAGAGATCGGCCGTAACAATAGGAAGAGCCAGCCAGCACAGACTGAGTGTTCAGAGTGGAGAGGAAAGCTCTTTGGCAAGCAATAAACAGTCTCCATCAAAGCACCCAAGTCTCAGTGTCTTCTTCATAAATGAGCTTGGAAGTTTCTCTAACACCAAAGCTTTAGGGGGTTGTCAGACGGCTGGGGGGTGGGGTGGTGGGGTGGATATCTGAGGCCTGGGTGGAACTCTGAGGCCTGGGGGGGCGGGGCGCGGGTGGGTGGTCGGAGACCTCTGGAAAAGATTGGAAGCCACATGGGGAGAATCAAGTGGGAGTTATTAGAAGAGTCGGGGAGTTGTCCAGTCATGGGGGTTTGTTCAGGCAGGAACGCAGGATCCAGCAGATAAGTGGAAAGACTATTATCTCCTGAACCGGCTGTGCCTCACCGAGGATTAGCTGGCAGATTTCCTGAGGCCCAGGAAAGCCAGCTGGCCAAGGTTCAATTTCAAATGGTGAATGCAAACGAGGGACACAACCTCATTATAATATTTGAAGTGCCAACCCGACCTCGTCCTGTTTCCACTAAAACTGAAGGTGGCGGGTTGGAGGAGGGTTGAGGTCAGGATTCAGACTTTTAAGATTTTTACCCCCACTCAACCCAAACCAGCCTGTATTTTGGAGTTAAAAATCCTCCCTTAGGCACATGAAGTCACTGTTGATTTCTATCTGTTAAGGTAATCTGTCAGCTCAGAAAGATATGATGTTTCATTTATGTTCTTTCTGAGCTAACTAACTCATCTTCCATTGTTTGGATTGAACTGTGTTAGCTAACTCAAATACAGTGCTGCTAACAGACTTGTTTGATGAATTCTATTGCTTTCAGACAACATACTGTGGCAAGTTGATGCAAGGTTCTTACACCGCAACATGACTAAAGGCATGTTCTAAATGCAAATATTCAGGCACCCTCATGTTTAGTCTTCTAGTTACTGTTGGACCTGAGCTATTTGGAAAGAAGTTGATGTATTTGTAGGCAAGCCCCCTGCTTGCCAGACAAACAAGTGAAATTGGAAGTGGGAAACCAAATTGTTCCCAATCAATAAAAGCAAATTTCAATACAGGTTTTCTTGTGGTTGTGTGTGATTGAAAACTAACATGACTGCAACTGAAGTTAGTAGTTCTCCAAGCCTGGGTGAAGTAACTTGGGATAAGTTAAAAGCACTGTCTATGGAGGAGCTGAGGAAAATGGCTGAGCTGTGTGGGATCACTGTATGTGGCAAGGCTAGGAAGTCTGAACTCCTAAGGCTAGTGGCCAACCATTTTTCCCTTCAAACTGAAGAAACAGAAGCAGTGTTAGAAGCAAACCCAGACAGGGTACTGCTAGCAAAGATACAATTGGAACAAAAGAAACTTGAATTAGAAGACAGGGAAAGAGAAAGAGAGAGACAGGAAAAAGAGAGAGAGAGAGGCAGGAGAGGGAGAAAGACAGAGCCTTCCAAAAGGAACTTGAAGAAAATGAAAGACAGGAGAAGGAACAAGAGAGAAAGGAGAGAGAGAGAGAAAAAGAATATTCCAGAAGGAATCCGAAGAGAGCGAGCTGAGGCGGTCTGAGTTAACTAGGGGCGATAGAGTAACCCTAGTGAAACCATGGCCAATATGAAGCAGCAGTATTCAGGGCTGGGTACAAGATTGCTAAAACTCGCTCAATTAATTCCAAAATTCAATGAGAAAGATCTGGAAGCATTTTTTGTGTCCTTTGAGAAACTGGCAAGGCAGCTAAAATGGCCAGCTGAGACCTGGTCTCTTTTAATGCAAAGCAAACTAACCGGAAAAGCCCATGAGGTTTACTCATTGTTGCCTGATGAGAGTTCATCAAATTATGAACTGAGAAAAAATGCTATCCTCGGGGCATATGAATTAGTACCTGAAGCCTATCAACAAAAGTTTAGAACCCTCAAGAAGCAAGCCAATCAAACTTATCTGGAGTTTGAAAGAAGTAAGCAGCTGGCTGAGGGCTTTAAAAATACAGCTCAGCTATGAGACTGTCAGAGAAGTAATCCTGTTTGAGGAATTTAAAAACACTCTCCCACTCTCCATAAAGACCCATGTCGAGGAGCAGCAGGTTCAGGGAACCAGACAAGCGGCCGTTCTGGCTGACGAGTTTGCTTTAATTTATAAGTTGATTTCCCAGGGGAGAAACTTTCCTAATCATCCCCACAAATCCAAAAAGGACAAAGGGTGGGAAGGTGCTATCCGCCAGGCAGTCCTGGAAGAGAAAGGAAAGCAGGAGACACAGGGGGCCCTCCTCCAGCCAAAATGGAAGGTGATGTGAGCAAGAGTGAGACCTGGAGACCTTTGTGCTTCCATTGTGATAAGTCAGGGCATTTAAAAGCTGAACGCTGGAAACTAAAGGGGAAACCGGTAGGGTGAATCAGGGCACACCTGCTCAGTGAAGACGGGACCCTGATAGAAAACACAGAGCAAACGGTGGCTTTAACTGCAGTAAGAGTGCAACCAAGGAAGCTTACTATGGCCAGTGCAGGAAAAGTTAATAGGATTCCTGAAGGTTATCAGGGTTTTGTGTCTGAAGGGAATGTAATGCCATATCCCTCAAGTGGGGCAAGCAAGCTCATTGTAAGTCTCAGGGACACAGGGTCCAAAAGATCCCTTTAACTGAAAAAGCCTGACCTTCCCCCAGAGAGTGGAATGAACACTAAAATGGTGGTGAATGGTACCAGAGGGCAGTATATGCCTGTACCTGTACACCGAGTGCAACTGGAGTGCGACCGAGTTTCGGGACCGGTGACTGGAGGGATTGTCCTTAATTTGTCTGTGGACAGGGTTGACCTGCTCCTAGGGAATGATCTAGCATGGGTGAAGGTAGTAGCACCCCCAGTCGTGAAAGAAAGTCCACAGGTCAGAGAGACAGGGCAGTGGCAGGAGATGGTCCCCTGCAGAGTCCCTGTAGTGGGTCAGGCCATGATCAAATCAGTTCCCCCAGAGGAGACTGCATTGGAACTGCAGGCAAATGACCATGAGGTCTGCCTGTCTGAGACTTTCTTTTGAAGGTTAGGAGACCCAGGGAATGAATTAAATAAATTTTCCCTAGCTGAGGCTCAGCGAGCTGACCCAGTATTGCGAGAGTTAGCACAGGCTGCCCAGTCTGAAAGTGAAGAAGAGGGAGTCCTTGACTGCTACTATTTAAAGAATGAGGTACTGATGAGGAAATGGAGTTCTCCTCACAGACATGAGGGCAAGGAGTGGCCAGTAATTCTCCAGTTAGTGATGCCACAGAGGTACTGGGGAGAAATATTATGACGGGCCCACGAGACTACAGTGGCTGTATATGCCGGTATACGAAAGCAGTTTGACTGGCCAAAACTCCACAAAGATGTGGTAAGAGTACTGCAGGAGTTGCCACATGTGCCAGGTTGAGGAGAAACCCCAAACTACAGTGAAACCTGCACCCCTAAATCCTGTACCGGAATTAGGTGGACTCTCAAGCAGAGGGCTGATGAACTGTAAGGGACCCCCACCAAGAACAAAAGGGGACAGGCAAGCACAGGGCTGGCAAAAGTTTAGAAAGAGAAAGATAAAAAGTGACCAAGAGGGCAGGTTAAAGGAAGTCTGGGAGGAATCCCGGATGAAAACCCCTACTGTCTGGCCAACCAACCCCGCAAAATATGAAAGGTTAGACCCCATGTCCTCCTATGTCAATGCAGACTCTAGAAGCACCCCACCAGAGTTGCTAATAGAAGTTACAGGAACCTGCAGAGACAAAGATAGGCCTCTAGGGGACACAGAAACTGTGATGGTGATGCCTCACCTAGTCGAAGTGCCACAAGAGAGTGCAGTCAAGTCTGCACACATACCTGCAGATAGGAGTGTCCCAGAGAACACAGGAGAGAGTGACAAAGAATCCTCCACCATAGTCAGAGGAAAAGGGAACCACCCATCTCCTGAAGTCAAAAGCCTTTGCATGACTCAGAGTTCAGGATAGACTTGCCCACTACTAACTCTCCTGAGGAAAAAAATGGGGAAATTAAAGCAGCCCTGGCACCCAGAAAAGACCATTTCTAATAGGCTTTAAGATTTGTGAATGAATGGAAATGAATGAGAGAAATGCAGGTTTTTCTTTCTTTGTCTTATATTTCTCTCAAACCCTGTAATGAAGTGCGCCATTTTTTTCTTCAAATCGCATTTCATTCCCCTGGACGTGGAGGTGTCAGGCAAGCCCACCACCAGCCAAGAATGAGGAAAATTAATTTCGCCACATGAACATTGATTTTAAACTGGGGATGGTGAAGAAAAAACTTGCTTTAAAAAACAATTGGGGACTTTGGCTGGAGAAAGACATTAGCATATCAACAAGTAACAAGAAACCCCCTTTTAGAGAGTGCCTCAAACCTCTCCATTTTATTTTTCTTCTGCTCTTTTCTATCCTTACATGCATGTGTGTATAGCGTGTGCATGCTAACGTGGACGCGTTGTTTATCTGTAGGCATTAACTGCATTAGAGTTTAAGTTTAAGGTTTAATAAATTTCACTTTTTTTCTTTAAACCTAAAGAAAACCTGGTGTGCTCATTCCTTTGCCTTATAATTGGAAAGCTGTGAACAAGTATTCACAAAGGGGGAGCTCAAAACACAGTGTGTTTAAAATTAAACCCTGTTACAATAATACCAGGTGAAGACAGTAAAAAGACCCCCAGACACCTTTCTCATCTGGTCGTAACATTATATTGGCCAGTGTGTTAAGAAGTTTCCAGATAGCGAGGACCCATGATAAGCAATTTATTTTAAGGGCCTTTAATGTCAATCTGAATCATCGGAGCAAGCAGAGTCTTAGTTTAATTTCCCCTCCAAAAATGGTACCTTAAACAATGCAGTACTAGAATGTCAGTTGAGACTGTATTCAAGTCCTGAAGCAAGGGATCAACCCACAAATCACAGATCCCATTGGTAAAGTTGACCTACTAAACCAAGCTGACACTGCTCTGTTTTAATGGAAGGTGACATTGCTCTTGATTGTGTTCTCAACTATGAAGAATGAAGAAACTGTCTGTCCCTTTGGCAGACTTGGCTGTGTTGTCAAAACAAGGGAGCAAGGTACCCTCTGCAAAAAAAATCATAATCTATGACAGTTTTGTTACAAAAACAGAAAATTCTGGAAACATTTAGAAGCTTAGTGAACTTCTGTGGAGACAACAGCATCTGCAGTATTTTGCTTTCTGTGGATACACAGGGGATATCTTCTCCCAATGATCATTCCACACTTCAACTTTCAATCAAAGTTTCCACTGTAACAGTCTAGTCACCTTCATTCACCACCTTTACTAGTTTTAGCTATGATTAAAAATTACAGCTCAGCAAAACTGCTCTCAAAAGTTCTATGTGTTCCAATAGAAAGGTATCCTTCCTTTCTATATGATGTACACAAGGTAGAATATAAGCGTATTATTGTTTAGTGAGGTGAGGTGGATTAATTCCACTCAGGTATAAAAGTTATTATTCTTTGAATGATTAAGCTCCATATTCCATAATTCCTGCTCTCCCCTTTATGTAAGGTTGTGTGCAATACATTGTAAATGGTTGTATTTTCATCGATTAACGTCTTCTAGTATATTTGTACCTCTAATTTAGGGAGTAGAGATCTGTATCACATAGCTTGGCTGTTTCCATGTTATTTACATTTTTTTTTAAGCTTACATCCTCTCCTTATTTTAGAGTTTGTTTGATGCACTGGTTAAAACTTGGAAAACACATGGGATTAAAAATATGTCCACATCCGTTTTCAGGTGTGGGATCGCAATTCTGAATCTGCCCCTGCTTGGTCGCTTTGAGGCAGGCAGCACACGAACCTTATGCTGCCTCCTCACCTGTCTCCATGCTCAACAACAACAACTTGTACTTAAATAGCACCTTTAATGTAATGAAACATCCTAAGGCTCTTCACAGGGGCAATGTATAACAAAATATGATATCCAGCCGCATAAGGAGATATTAGGGCAGATGGCCAAAAGCTTAGTCAAAGAGGTAGGTTTTAAATAGTGTCTTAAAGGAAGAAAGAGAAGTGGAGAGGTAAAGAGATTCAGGGAGGGAATTCTAGAGCTTAGGACCTTGACGGCTGAAGGCCCAAACGGGATGCTCAAGAGGCCAGAATTAGAGGAGCGCCGATTTATCATAGGGTTGTAGGGCTGGAGGAGATTACAGAGATAGGGAGGGATTTGAAAACAGGGGGGATGAGAATTTTAAAATCTAGGTGTTACTTAACCTGGAGCCAATGCATGTCAGCAAGGGGTGATAGGTGAATGGGATTTGGTGTGACTTAGAACATGGGCAACTCCTGGTGCTACATATCAGAAAGACAAGGCTGATCACAGTCTTCTGATATGTGCTAAGGATCCCCATCAGCAGACACACTCAGAAAATGGCGCCCAAAATCATTCTCCAATCTGTTGTGTCTCAAACCAGAACCTTCCTCAGATCCTCTAAATTGCATAACCTTTGATTCTTCTGTTGCACACTGGTAATGAAAATAGGTATTGTATATTATTATTTCACAATTAATGTTTAGTAAACAAAGAGCTGACTATACAGTTCCATCCCAACACCAGAGACATTCCAGTGCAGTATATGCAAGGTGTACCAGTTGCATGGAAAGCTGAGTTTGCGTCATTTTGCAAGCACAGTTGAAATATGGTCAGTTGCAGGGAGCACAACTGCCATTGCACCCACCTCCTGCAGCCAATATCAGCAGGAGATACGTAACCTAGCAAACCTTGAAGGAACCATGGGTATATTTAACAGGGTGCATCTGCTTAAAGGTGACAGTATGCACAGGCACAATCTGTCTCAGCCTTTCTAAAAGCTGAGAATAGTCATTGAATATTGTTGAACTCTGCAAAGGTTGAGCAGAAAGAAGTGACAGGCCAAGTAGCACAGAGTCTAGCTCTCTGGAGTACTGCTTCGACGAAGTACATAACTTGGGGAATATGGTGAGTGAGGGAATTTGGCATAGTGAGGGAAGAGGTGCTGTTCTAGGTTTTTACAAAACAAGGAATGGTCCGAGTCAGGGAGCAGCAGACAGTGAGACCTGAGAGCTGAAGTCTAGAGGCATTAATTAGGTGAGCAGGGAGGCGTTTATCTATATTACAGAGAGACTCACCGAGAGCAGCGGCGGCAGTGGTCTTGGGTGGAGACCGAGCACACCAACCAAGGAGTTAAAGCCGGGGAGAGAGCCTCCAGCAAAATATCCAAAAACAAAAGCAGCAACTGCAAAACAACAATAGTAATGACCCAAGCAAGGAAGGAACCAATTGTGAGTTGCTGGTAAATGCTTTAGATAATCATCTGGAAAGTAAAGTCATGACAGGGAACCTCAGCCCTGTGGAATGTGCACACTGTGCCATGTGGGAAATACTGGATGTTTCCCGTGGCCTGGTTGACCACATGTGCAGGAAGTGTCAGCTGTTCTAGCTCCAAGTTTCAGAGCTAGAGTGATGGCTGCAGTCATTACGGGGCATCCACAAGGCTAAGAGCTTCATGGATAGCACATTTCTGGAAGTGATCACCCTGCAGCTTAAAAATGTGCAGGCAGAAAGGGAATGGATGACTGTCAGAATGACAAGGAGGACCAAGAAGGCAGGGCAGGGATCCCATGAGTGCATCTCACTCTCCAACCGGTATTCAGTTCTGAATATTGGTGAGAGTGATGGTTACTCCGGGGAGCGCAGGCTGAGCGAAGTCCACGGCACCATGGGTGGCTCAGCTGCACAGGGTGGAAGGATGAAGAGTGGAAAAGCAATAGTGTTAGTGGATTCAATAGTGGGATAGTGGGGCAAACAGACAGGTACTTCTGCAGTCGCAGATTAGATTAGATTAGATTAGAGATACAGCACTGAAACAGGCCCTTCGGCCCACCGAGTCTGTGCCGACCATCAACCACCCATTTATACGAATCCTACACTAATCCCATATTCCTACCAAACATCCCCACCTGTCCCTATATTTCCCTACCACCTACCTATACTAGTGACAATTTATAATGGCCAATTTACCTATCAACCTGCAAGTCTTTTGGCTTGTGGGAGGAAACCGGAGCACCCGGAGAAAACCCACGCAGACACAGGGAGAACTTGCAAACTCCACACAGGCAGTACCCAGAATCGAACCCGGGTCCCTGGAGCTGTGAGGCTGCAGTGCTAACCACTGCGCCACTGTGCCGCCCATTACTTGTCAAAGAGATTACCTTGTCAAGATGTGACTCCAGGATGGTATGTTGGCTCCCTGGTGCCAGGGGTAGAGGCGGTTGCCTCACATCCTTTAAAAAGTACCTGGATGAGCACTTGGCACGTCATAACATTCAAGGCTATGGGCCAAGTGCTGGCAAATGGGATTAGGTAGACAGGTCAGGTGTTTTAATGCATCGGTGCAGACTCGATGGGCCGAAGGGCCTCTTCTGCACTGTATTATTCTGTGATTCTGTGATTCTGCCAGGGTCAAGGATGTCACTGGGTGACTGCAGGACATACTGTGGGAGGAGGGTGAACAGCCAGAGGTTGTGGTCAAAAGATATAAGTGGAAAGAGGGATGAATGCAGGCAGAGTTCAGAGAGCTAGGAGAGAGGTTGAAAAGCAGGACCTCAAAGGTAGTAATCTCTGGATTACTCCTGGTGCCACATGCTAGTGAGTACAGAAATAGGAAGATCAAGCTGATGAATACATGGGTGGAGAGCTGGTGCAAAAAGGAGGATTTTAGATTTCTGAGGCATTGAGACAGTTTCTGGAGGAGGTGGGAACTGTACCAGCCGGACAAGTTGTACCTCAACAGGACTGGGACCAATATCCTCACAGTGGGTTTTGCTAATGCTGGTGGGGAGGGTTTAAACTAGTTTGGCAAGGGGATAGAAAGCTGAGAGTAGATTCAGAAGAAAAGTTGTAAATGGAAGGCAGAAAATTAGTAAGTATGCTTGAAAAGCCAGGGAAGCAAAGGCTAGAAAATAGACAACAAGGGAGTTTTGCAGTGCTAAATGGTGTATACTTCAATGCAGGAATTCTAGGGAATAAGGCAGATGAGACATGGCTGAAAGAAGGGCAGGAATGGCAGTTCTGTATTCCTGGTTACAGGGTTTTCAGACAACCTAGAGAGGGGGTAAAAAGGAGGGGTGGGGGTGTCGCAGTATTGATTAAAAGAACAATTATAGCTTTGAGAAGTGATGATAAGGTAGAAGGATCATCAAATGAGGCAAAATGGGTTCAACTGAAAAACAAAAAAGGGGCAATCACACTACTGGGAGTGTACAATAGACCCCCAAACAGTCAGAGGGAGCTGGAAGAGCAAATATGAAGGCCAATCTCTGAGAAGTGCAAAATCAATAGGGCAGTAATAGTGGGGGATTTCAACAACCTCAATAGTAACTGGGGTAGAATTAGTGTGAAAGGCACAGAGGGAGCAGAATTCTTAACTGCATTCAGGAGAACGTTTTTATTCAGTACGTTGCAAGTCCAATAAGAGAGGGGCAGTTCTGGACTTAGTTTTAGGGAATGAAGCTGGGCACGTGGAACTGTGATGTGGTTTAGCTAAAGTGAACTGGAAACAGATACTTGAAGGTAAATCAGTGCCAGATCAGTGGGAGGCATTCAAGGGAGAGATAGCCAGAGTTCAGAGTAAGTATATTCCTTTGAAGAAAAAGGGTGGGACAAACAAATCCAGAAGCCCCTGGATATCGAGGGGTTTAAAGGAAAAGATAAAGAAAAAAAGGAAAGTTTTTGCATACTAAGGATTCAATACTGCAGAAACCTGGAGGAGTATAAAAAATGTAGGGGTAAAATTAAAAATTAACTTAGGAAAGCAGAGAGAAGGCATGAAAAGATATTGGCAGTGAAATCAAGGAAAACACAAAGATTTTTTTATTAAGATTTAAAGAGCAAGAGGATAACTAAAGAAAGAGTAGGGCCTATTAGGGACCACAAGAGTAACCTGTGTGTGGAGGCAGAGGACTTGGGTATGTTTCTTAATGAATACTTTGCATCTGTTTTCACAAAAGAGAGACAATACATATATTGCAATCAGGAAGGGTGTGAAATATTAAATGAAATGTACATAGTCAGAGAGGAAGTATTAAGGGGTTTAACATCTCTGAAAGTCGATAAATCCCCAAGCTTGGATGAAATGTATTCTAGGCTGTTAAGGGAAGCAAGAGAAGAAAAACGAAGGCTCTGACCATCATTATCCAATCCTCTCTGGCTACAGGTGTGGTGCCAGAGGACTGGAAGACAGCTAACATTGTACCATTGTTTAAAAAGGGAGAAAGGGATAAACTGAGTAAATACAGGCCAGTCAGCCTAATCTCGATGATGGGAAAATTACTGGAAAAATTCTGAGGAATAGGATAAATCTTCATTTAGAAAGACATGGATTAATCAAGGACAATCAGCACGGATTTGTAAAGGGAAGGTAGTGTCGAACTAACATGATTGCATTTTTTGAGGAGGTAACATGGAGGGTCAATGAGGGTATTGCATCTATATGGATTTTAGTAAGGCTTTTGATGAGGTCCAACATGGCAGACTGGTCTCAAAAGTAAAAGCAATGCAATCCAAGGCAAAGTGGAAAGTGGCAAGAGGCAGGAAGCAAAGAGTAATAGGCGACGGGTGTTTTTGTGACTGGAAGGCTGTTTCCTGTGGGGTACCATAGGGCTCTGTACTAGATCCCTTGCTTTTGTGGTATATATCAATGATTTGGACTTTGCAGATGACACAGAAATTGGCTGTGTTATTAATAATGAAGAGGAAAGTTGCAGACTGCAGGAAGATATCAATGGACTAGTCAGGTGGGTGGAACAGTGGCAAGTGGAGTTCAATCCGGAGAAGTGTGAGGTAATGCATTTGGGAAAGACTAACAAGGCAAGGGAATACAAAGTAAATAGTAGTAAATGTTATACTGAGAAGTGTAAAGGAACAGAGGGACCTTGGAATGCATGTCCACAAATCCCCGAAAGCAGCTGGACAGGTAGATAAGGTGGCCAAGCAGGCATACAGGATACTTACCTTTATTAGCTGAGGCATAGAATATAAGGGGGAGAATTTTATGCTCGCCCCCGCCACAGGTTTGGAGGTGGGGAGAGCATGTAATCAGGTGGGATGCTGGCAGGGGGGTCCCCACCACCTTCCCGCCTCAGCTGAAATTGAATTGAGGGCCTTTAAGTGGGGAATTAATGCCCAATTAAGGGCCTCATCCAGCCGCTATCGCAATAAGCCCAGCAGAGGGCTGGCCTGTTGCTACATGGGGAGCATGCAAAGAAAAACTGTGTGGGTTGCTTGCCGGCCCTGGTGGGGGGAGGTTGGGGGGGTTTCTCATTAAAAGGCACAGTGCTTGAACAATGGCCCAGGCATCGGGAACGGGGCAGGCTCACTGAGAGCCACACCCCCTGCCCTTGCTGCCAACCCCCCTACAGGCCCCTCCCCTGCGACACCCCCACCCCATGAGACCCCTCCAGCCCTTACCTACCAGTGGCCTGGGTCTAGCACTGCTTCTAGGCCTCAGGTGGGTGCTCCATCGGCAGCAGCCACCACTTCTGATTGACTGGCAGACCTCAGGGGGTGGGACTTCCACCACTGGGGTCCTTGAACCCGTGGAAGGCACACTGCTGTCCAGTTAAGTGCCTAATTGGCACTTGATTCGGCGGGCCTCCCAAGAAGGGGCAACGCGGAGTTCTCAACAGCGCTTTTGCCGGAGGTCAAGATGCCCGTCACCCAAATAAAATCCTAGCCAAGAACTGGCAGGTTATGCTGGAACTGTATAAAACACTAGCTGGAGTACTGCATGCAGTTCTGGTTACTGCACTATCGGAAAGATGTGATTGCACTAGAGAGGATACAGAGGCGATTTAGGAGCAACTTGCCTGGATTGGAAAATTATAGTTATGAGGAAAAATTGGATGGGCTGGGATTGTTTTCTTTGAAACAGAGGAGGTTGAGGGCAGATCTAATTGAAGTGTATAAAATTATGAGGGTCTGGTTTGAGAGGATTGGAAGTCTCTATTCCCTTTGGTTGAGGGGTCCATAACCAGGGGCATAGACTTAGGGTAGGCATAGGAGTTTTAGAGGGGATTTGAGCAGAAATCTTTTGATCCAGAATGTGGTGAGGATTTGGAACTCACTGCATGAAAGGGTGGTAGAGGTAGATACCCTAATAACATTTTTTTAAAGTACTTGGATTTTAACTTGAAATGCTGTCACCTACAAGGAGACAGACCAAGAGCTGGAAAGTGGGATTAGGCTGAATGTCTAAGTGTGAGCTGGCATGGACACGATGGGTCAAATGGCCTCCTTCTGTGCTGTAAATTTCTATGATTCTATAATTCTATAAGCATGGGAAGAGGTGCCCAATGTGGAGGTATGGTGAACTCAGTGGGTAAATGGCAGAGCAGTGCAACACCCAACCCACTATGTATTGGTAAAGTCAATGCATTGTTGCATAAGGTGAATATCAGGGAGATTGCCCTATTTGGTTCTCCAGGCACCACCACCACAAGACAGCTTTTAACCATATCTGTCAGAAGATGCTGGTTATATATAATGCTGTTAACAGTACTTGCAAGGCCCAGGAATGGATATAAGAGGAGACTTAATGGGCTGGATTTTAAATGCTCGCCACCGATCTTGATGGCGAGCTTCAAAAATGGCGGTCCACCCGCTCGGACTGCCTATAGGAGCATAGGAACATAGGAGCAGGAGTAGGCATTCAGCCCATCGAGCCTGCCCCGCCATTCAATACGATCATGGCTGATCATCCACTTCAATGCCTTTTTCCCACACTATCTTCCTATCTCTTTATATCATTGGAATTTAGAAATCTGTCAATCTCTGCTTTAAACATATTCAATGACTGAGCTTCCACAGCCCTCTGGGGTAGAGAATTCCAAAGTTTCACAACCCTCTGAGTAAAGAAATTTATCCTCATCCCTGTCCTAAGTGGCTTCCCCCTTATTTTGAAATTGTGTTGCCTGGTTCTAGACTCCCCAACCAGGGGAAACATCTTACCTGCATCTACCCTGTCTATCCCTTTAAGTATTTTGCAGGTTTCAATGAGATCACCTCTCATTTTTCAAAATTCCAGAGAATACAGGTCCAGTTTCCCCAATCTCTCTTCATAGGATAGTCATCCCCGGAACAAGTCTGGTGAACCTTCTATGGCAATAATATCCTTCATAAGGTAAGGGGACCAAAACTGCACACAGTACTCCAGGTGTGGTCTAACCAAGGTTCTATACAATTGAAGCAAGACTTAACTACTCCTATACTCAAATCCTCTTGCAATGAAGGCCAACATACCATTTGCCTTTTTAATTGCTTGCTGCACCTGCATGTTAGTTTTCAGTGACTTATTGACAAGGACTCCCAGATCCCTTTGTACATGTACACTTTCTAATCTCTTACCATTTAAGAAATACTCTGCACATCTATTCCTCCTACCAAAGTGGATAACCTCACATTTTCCCACATTATATTCCATCTGCCACGTTTTTGCCCACTCACCAAGTCTGTCCGAATCCCCTTGAAGCTGCTTTGCATCTTCCTCACAACACACATGCCCACCTCATTTTGTGTCATCTGTGAACTTGGAAATATTACATTTGGTCCCCACATCCAAATCATTGATATATATTGTGAACAGCTGGGGCCCCAGCACTGATCCCTGCGGTACCCCACTGGTCACAGCCTGCCAACGTGAGAATGACCTGTTTATTTCTACTCTCTGCTTTCTGCCTGTTAACCAATCCTTAATCCATGCCATTATATTACCTCCTATCCCATGTGCTTTCATTTTGCTAACCAATCTCCTGTGTGGGACCTAATCAAAAGCCTTCTGAAAATCCAAGTATACCATGTCCACCAACTCCCCTTTATCAAATCTGTCAGTAACATCCTCAAAAAACTCCAAAAAGTTCAACAAACATGATTTCCCATTCATAAATCCATATTGACTATGCCCCATCAGATCATGAGATATTGCAGACCTAAGAGGAGAAGCTGCACTCTGCGGATGCACCGTCCCATGAGTCCGGCGCATCCTCCACCAGCTCAGATACACTCATAGCAGTGGGGGCTTAGTCGCAGATAGAATGGGTGTCACAAGGTGGCAAGTCACATGTGAGCAGGAGCCAGTGATGGAGGCAGTGACAGCTGTGGGCAGTCCCCATCGGAGGGCTGAGGATTGCCCCTGCCATGCTCAGCTCCACACAGATGCTGAGCCTCAGGGATCATCAATAAAGTGGGTGCTTGTGGAACAGCAGAGGAAAATGAATGGCCATCTGCCAGTTTCTGGACGTAGTGCACACCCTCGCGCACAAGATGGGGGAGTCCAACCATGCCATGAGTGCCACGATGTCGCTGGCATATGAGCGCATGACCTCCTCCTTTGAAACAGTGGCCACCCTCATGGAGAGTCATAAACAGCAGGCCGATGAGTGGATGCAGGAACAGTGCAGTGGCCTTCATAGTGTGTCTTCAACCTTGAGTAGTATTGATCGCTCAGTTGCAGTGATGGCTCAGAGATCATTGGAAACATTGCCAGTTGCTCACTCGCTCTTGGTTAGCAGGGATGTGTGGGTGAACTCTGAGAGGACAGGGTGAGACAGAGCTGATGGCTATGAGACTCTTCTCAATGCACCTCGCCACTCTGCAGGCACCCCCTCAGCCTCTCTGACAGAGACATTCTGCCCCCATGCCTGAGGCTGCCCCTGCAGAGATGCAGGTGGGCCAGTCTATGGTGGGGCCTTCATGGGCACCACAACCCAGAGGATGTGGGCTAGCTGCAGGTGGGACACCACGTAGAATTCTGAGGAAGAAAATGTGGAAACGCTCTTAGTTGCACAGCAAGATTCACTTGGGTGCCTTTTTTAATGTAATTTTCATGTTGATTTACTTCATTTTAATGAAACCATTTGTACTGGCTAAATGAAACATCTTGAGTAGTTCTTATTCTCCCATTGCACATTGACCAATTGGAGCAGCATGGAAGTAGCATTCATGAATGTGGTGAGTCAGAGAGTTGCGTTGGGAGGGGTAGAGGCTTAGGATTGATTTGATCAAGGGGGGTCTTAACATTGTCGTGGGCTTGCGAATGCGGCCACAACTGCTGCCACAGGGGCCGGGGTGCCAAGAATGAAATGTAGGAAGCTCCGCACTCAGATGAATTTCCCTGGCAGACATATCATCGCGTGCAGTTATCAGTGGCACCTCTGCATGGCCAAACCCTGCTGGTAGCTCTTTATCTTTCTCTGAGGACATGGAGCACTCATCAATACCAAGTTGTACAGAGCACAGCATACCACCGCAATATGTAAGACCCTTGAAGGGCCATATTGGAGGGTTCCCCCAGGCTGGCCAAGGCACCAGTACCCCATTTTGAGCAAAGCAATGGCCTGCTTCATGGTCGTCGGGTGGTTGCAATTATATCTCTCGTGTGCCTCCGTGGTGAGGTTCTGCACTGGTGTCATCAGCCATGTCTTCAGCAGATACCCCTTGTCACTCAGGAGCCTTCCACAGCGGCTGTCTGATGGCCTGAAAAGTCGAGACACCTGAGACTGCCTCAGTGTGACAGAGTCATGACAGCTACCCAGAAACCTAGCACACACTTACAGGATCCTCCTGCAGTGGTCGCAAAGCAGCTGCACGTTGAAGGAGTGGAACCCCTTCCTGTTCACAAATGCACTGGCTGGTTTGATGGAATCTTGATGGCCACATGGGTCTATCACCCTCTGTACCTGAGGGAATCCTACTATGGAGCCCTCTGGGCCTGACTGGCAGCATCCGTTTGGAACCTGAGGAAGTCCGCTGCCCTTATTTACAAGGCATCTGTCACCTGCGTGATGCAATTATTGGTGGCAGATTGCGAGAAACTACAGATATCAGCTGCTGCCAGCTGGAATGATCTAGGTGCAAAGAAATTCCATGCTGCGGTGTCCTTCACTATTATGGGCAATGGATGGCCACCCACTCCTTCGGGCCTCAGGTCCTCCTCCAGCAGGTCAAAGAGGTCTGCAACCATCTGCCGCAATAGCCACAATCTTCAGAGACACTGCTGCTCTAAGAGCTCCATGAAGCTGACCCTTTGTCGAGAGACCGTGTGTGGAGGGTAGCACCTTTTTCTATCTCCTGGCCCTCGGCCGTCCCCTCTGCACCGTCCAATTGCACGTGGTGTCTGGCTTGTGCCTCTTCCAGTTGCTGCCCCTCCCTTCATGGCTGCTGAGGTGGCTCACAATCAAGCTCCACCGCAGTGAACCACCCAACCTCAGAATAAGTGGCACTCATGTCACTCTGGCACCTCAAAGGCACAGGTTTCTTTGTCCCTGTTGAGATGGCAGATTATTCTGTAGGGGGCTTCAGCAAATTCTCTCTCCATAACATGTTAGTCCCTCCGAGCTGCTCCTTCAATGGCAAACTTCTGCCTATGGCTGACCTCAGCCTTGCTTCTTTCCCCCTTTATAGTGCTGAGTGTCTGTCAGTTTCAGGTCTTAATGACATCCTGCTGTGCATTCACCTCCTCTGAGTTGACAAGGTGTAGTCACTGAGTGGGTCCCATGTGCTGCTGGTGGAGTGATTGCCTTGGTAACATGGCTCTGAATTGTACCGTTAATAACGTCTATTGCCTTCCCGTCCCTGCCGGGTGGGTTTCCAACATTGTGCTCAGCCCGCCTTGGGAAAAGCGGCCAGAGGCAGGAACATGTCGGCAAACAGGCCCGATTCAGCTTTTTTGAATTTTCCCAGCCCCTGCTTCTAAACCCACCTTCAAAGGTCTCAGAAAACTCCCCCCTTAACTCCCAACTTGAATAAATTTCAATAAAGTTGCTGCTTGGGACTATCTATTTAAAATGTAGAGGAATAGAAGGTTGCTGAAATTCATTGGGATTTGAAGGAGCACTTCTCTGACCTGCACCTCAGCCAGGAGCAGTGTCTAAGGCACCAATGTTTCACCAAGGAGATGGTATCTGAACTGTGCCACCACTTCCAATCTGGTCTACAGCCATATAACAGGTTGAGGACAGTGCTGTCAGTGACCATCATGATCACCGTGGTCCTAAATTTCTACCTTAGTGGATCCTTCCAGGTCAGAGCGAGTGACATTAATAACATCCATTGATGCATCAGGGAGGTGACAGAGGACCTACATAGAAGAAAAAGGCGACTGCACCGTCTTCTCACTTACCAAAGAGAAGTCGGAGGAGTGAGCACATGACTTTGCCAGACTAGTTAATGGTGCTGGGAGCCATTGGCTACATGCACTTAGCTCTGCAGGCCCCACATGTACCAAAACTGCAATGGCTGCCATTCCATTAACGTGCAGTTGGTGTGCAGCCGTGTCCAGAAGATCCTGTTGGTAAATGCCCACTATCCTGGGAGCAGCTATGACGCATTCATCCTGCACCAGTCAGTTGTATCAGCCACCTTTAGCCCACCATGAAGAACCAGAAGCTGGTTACATACAAACATCCAAATTCGGAGCAGGAGCAGGTCATTTGGCCCCTTCGAAGTTGATCTGCCATTTATTAAGATCATGGCTGATCTGATTGTGGCCTCAACTCCACTTTCCCGCCTACTCCCGATACACTTTGACTCCCTTGTTAGTGTCATGCAGGGCCCCCACCTGCCAAGAATGAGGCACCCTACCAGAGTTGCGAGCGGCATTTATAGGAACCTGCAGAACGCAGAAAGACCTCTAGGGGGCAGAGAAACCGTGAGGGTGATGCCTCACCCAGTCAAAGTGCCACAGGGGAGTGCAGTAGAGTCTGCTCAAATACCTGCAGGCAGGAGTGTTTCAGAGAACAAAGGGGAGATTATCAAGGAATCCTCCCCCACAGTCAGAGATAAAGGGAACCGCCCATCCCCGAAGTCAAAAGACTTTGCATGACTCAGCAAAGCTCTGAAAGAGAGTTCAGGATAGACGTGCCTAGTACTGACTGTCTTGAAAAAAACTCCAACATGGGGCTAATCTAACCGCTCCGCCCGCACCCCCCAGTTTGGCAGACCTCAGCAGGAACAAAAGATCCTAGGCTGTCATGGAAATGGGCAAACTGAAGAACAACTTCCCCAAAGAACCACATGGTTACTGGGATGCCAAAAAGGGGAAACTAAAGCAGCACTGGCACCAAGAGAAGATAGTATAAGTAAGTTTTAGAATTCATGAATGCATAGGAATAAATGAGAGAAATGCATGGTTTTTTGTATCTTATATTTTCTCTCAACCCTTTTAATGAAATGTGCCTTTTCTCAAATTGCATTTCATTCCCCTGGGTGTGGAGGTGTCATGCAGGCCCCCCACCTGCCAAGAATGAGGCACATTATTTTCACCACTTGGACATAAAATTTCAAATTGTTGCCGGGAAGAAGAGAAGGCCTGTTACAAGGGGTTGCCTGGTCCCTGTCTGGAAAGACATTTTTGCAGATTAACAGACAGTGTTGGAACAAAGGAGCTATCTCCTGCTCCAATACAATAAACAGAACAGACCTGGTCACACCAGTTGGTCACATGACTAACCTGCTGGTCAATTTGGGGAGTTTTTAATTGTAGAGACAATGTTTGAACTGGCAGAAAGCAGAATGCTCCTGGACTGAAGAAAACCTCCTCTCCTCCTGTCTGCTCCCATCTCTTTCTCATGGAACTCCAAAAATCAACTGAAGACACACGAACCCCAAGAGAGAAAAGTCTTCTACAGTGAACAAGGATTAAGAAGAGAACTGGGCCCCAAAGAAAAGCAAGATCGAACTACAAACAAAGATTCTACAGTGAGCTCAAAGACCTATAACAAAAGCTCTTCAGATATTACCTCAAACTTTCCACTTTAATTTTTCTTCTCTTTTCTGTCTCTATTTGCATGTGTGTATCGCTATTGCATGCTAAGCTGGGCGCGTCGTGTATCCGTAGGGATCAACCGAATTAGAGTTTATGTTTAAGTCTAATAAAATTTCACCTTTCTTCTTTAAACCTAAGAAAGCCTGTTTGTGCTCATTTCTTTACCTTATAATTGGAAAGCGGTGAACAAGGATTCACCAAGGCGGAGCTAAAAACACAGTGTGTTTAAAAATAAAACCCTGTTACAGTAAGACCAGGTGAAGGCAGAAAGGGACCGCTAGAATCTTTCTCACCTGGTCGTAGCATCCGGAATTGACCCACAGACAAACGAGAGAAATTGGAAGTGGGAAGCCAAATTGTTCCTAATCAAAAAAGAGCAAGATTAATATAGGTTTTCTTGTGGTTGTGTGTGATTGAATACGAACATGTCTGCAACTGAAGCGATTGGCTCTCCAAGCCAGGGTGAAGTAACATGGGAATATTAAAAGCACTGTCTATGGAGGAGTTGAGGAAAATGGCTGAAAGTGTGGGATCACTGTACGTGGCAAGGCTAGGAAGTCTGAACTTCTAAAGCTAGTGGCCAGCCATTTTTCCCTTGAATCTGACAAAGCAGAAGCAGTGTTAGGAGTAGACCCAAACAGGGTACTGCGAGCAAAGATACAATTGGAACAAAGGAAACTTAAATTAAAAGACAGGGAAACAGAAAGAGACAGAGAGAGACAGGAGAAGGAGAAAGAAAGAGACTTCCAGAAGGAATGTGAAGAGAAAGAAAGAGAGGAGAGAGTGAAAGAAAGACAGGATAAGGAATGAGAGGAGAGAGACAGAGAAAGAATATTCCAGAAAGAATGCAAAGAAAGAGAGGTGAAGTGGCTTGAGTTAACTAGGGGGCGATAGAGTAACCCCAGTGAAAGCATGGCCAATATGGAGGACCGTAATTCAGGGCTGGGTACAGAATTGTTAAAACAAGCTCATCTAATCCCAAAATTCAATGAGGAAGATGTGGAAATTTTTTGTGTGTCTTTTGAGAAACTGGCAAGGCAGATAAAATGGCCAGCTGAGACCAGGTCTCTTTTACTACAAAGCAAGCTAACTGGAAAAGCCCATGAGGTTTATTCCCTGTTGCCAGATGAGAGTTCATCAAATTATGAACTGACCAAAAATGCTATTCTCGGGGCATATAAATTAGTTCCTGAAGCCTATCGCCAAATCTTAAGAACCCTCAAGAAGGAAGCTAATCAAACTTATCTGGAGATTGAAAGAAGTAAGCAGCTGGCTTTTGACCAGTGGCTGAGGGCTCTTAAAGTACAGCTCAGTTCTGAGAATCTCAGGGAAGTAATTCTGTTAGAGGAATTTAAACACTCTCTCCCAGTCTCCATAAAGACCCATGTAGAGGAGCAGCAGGTTCAGAGAGCCCGGCAAGCGGCCGTTCTAGCTGATGAGTTTGCTTTAATTTTTAAGTCGGTTTCCCAGGGGAGAACCTTTCCTAATCACCCCCACAAATTCAAAAAGGACAAAGGGTGGAAAGGTGATCGAAGCCCAGGCAGTCCTGGGAGAGAAAGAAAAGCGGGAGACACAGGGGGCCCACCTCCAGGCAAAAAGGAAGGTTCTGTGAGCAAGTGTGAGACTGGAGACCTGTGTGCTTCCACTGTAATAAAGCAGGGCATTTAAAAGCAGACTTCTGGAAACTAAAGGGAAAACCGGTAGAGATGATCAAGGCAGACCCGCTCAGTGAAGACGAGAACCTGATGGAAAGCAAGCTGTGTTTTTAACTGCAGGAAATCTACTGTTGTGAGTGCAGGAAAATTTAATAGGATTCATGAGGGTTATCAGGGTTTTGTGTCTGAAGGGAGAGTAGCCCCATACCCGTTGAGTGGGGCAAGCAAGCCCATAGTAATTCTCAGGGACACAGGGGCCGCTAGATCCCTTTTACTGGGTAAAGGCCTGACCTTTCCCCCAGAGAGTGCAATAAACACCAGAATGGTGGTGAATGGTATTGGAGGGCAGTGTATGCCTGTACTTGTACACCGGGTTCACCTGGAGTGCGACCTAGTTTCGGGACCGGTAACTATAGGGATTGTCCCTAGTTTGCCTGTGGACGGGGTTGACTTGCTCCTCGATAATGATCTGGCGGGGTTGAAGATGGTAGCCCTCTCCCCCCTAGTGAAAGAAAGACCGCAGGAGGTCAGAGAGACAGGGTAGTGGCGGGAGACGGATCCCTGCAGTTTCCCTGAATGTGTAGTGGATCAGGCCATGATCAAACCAGCTCCCCCAGAGGTGACTAAATTGGCACTGCAGGCAGATGACCATGAGGTTTGCCTGTCTGAGACTTTCTTTGGAAAGTTAGGAGTCCCAGGAGAATGAATTAAATGCATTTTCCCTAGCTGAGGCTCAGCGAGCCGACCCAATAGTGGGAGAGTTAGTACAGGCTGCCCAGTCTGAAAGTGAAGCAGAGGGAGTCCCTGACTGCTACTATTTAAAGAATGAGATCCTGATGAGGAAATGGAGTTCTCCTCACAGACCTGAGAGCAAGCAGTGAACAGTAGTTCACCAGTTAGTGGTGTCGGAGAGATACCGGAGAGAAATATTAAGAAGGGCCCACCAGACTACAGTGGCTGTACATGCCGGTATACGAAAGACCAAAGCCCGCATGAGACAGCAGTCTGGCTGGCCAAAACTCCACAGTGATGTGGTGGAGTACTGCAAGAGTTGCCACTTGGGCCAGGTTGAGGGGAAACACCAATCTACAGTGAAACCTGCACCCCTAAGACCTGTAGCAGTGTTAAGAGGACCCTCCAGCAGAGGGCTGGTGAACTGTAAGGGACCCCACCGAAAACAAAAGGGAATAGGCTGGCACAAGACTGGCAAAAATTTAGAAAGGGAAGGGAAAAAAGTGACCGAGGGCAGTTTAAAGGACGTCCCAGAGGAACCCTGGATGAAAGCCCCTACTGTCCGGTCAGCCAGCCCCGAAAAATGTGAAAAGTTAGACGCCACATCCTCCTACGTAAATACAGACCCGAGAAGCACCCTACCAGAGTTGCTAACAGCATTTATAGGAACCTGCAGAACACAGAAAGACCTCTAAGGGGCAGAGAAACCATGAGGATGATGCCTCACCCAGTCAAAGTGCCACAGAGGAATGCAGTACAGTCTGTACAAATATCTGCAGCCAGGAATGTTTCAGAGAACAAAGGGGAAATTAACAAGGAATCCTCCCCCACAGTCAGAGAAAAAGGGAACCACCCATCCCCGAAGTCAAAAGCCTTTGCATGGCTCAGCAAAGCTCTGAAAGAGAGTTCAGGATAGACTCGCCTACTACTGTCTCTCTTGAAAAAAAACTCCAACATGGGGCTAATTAAATCTAACCTCTCCGCCCCCCCCCCCCCCCCCCCACTTTGGCAGACCTCAGCAGGAACAAAAGATCCTAGGCTGTCGTGGAAATGGGCAAACTGAAGAACAACTTCCCCAAAGAACCACATGGTTACTGGGATGCCAAAAAGGGGAAACTAAAGCAGCACTGGCATCAAGAAAAGACAGTATAAGTAAGTTTTAGGATTCATGAATGCATAGGAATGAATGAGAGAAATGCATGGTTTTTTGTATCTTATATTTTCTCTCAACCCTTTTAATGAAATG
Organism: Heterodontus francisci; assembly: GCF_036365525.1. Lineage (NCBI taxonomy): Eukaryota > Metazoa > Chordata > Chondrichthyes > Heterodontiformes > Heterodontidae > Heterodontus > Heterodontus francisci. The sequence goes on from NC_090371.1 coordinate 220,059,789, forward strand.
TGCCTTTTCTCAAATTGCATTTCATTTCCCTGGGTGTGGAGGTGTCATGCAGGCCCCCCACCTGCCAAGAATGAGGCACATTATTTTCACCACTTGGACATAAAATTTCAAATTGTTGCCGAGAAGAAGAGAAGGTCTGTTACAAGGGGTTGCCAGGTCCCTGTCTGGAAAGACATTTTTGCAGATTAAAAACAGTGTTGGAACAAAGGAGCTATCTCCTGCTCCAATGCAATAAACAGAACAGACCTGGTCAAACCAGTTGGTCACGGGACTACCCTGAAGGTCAATTTGGGGAGTTTTAAATTGTAGAGACAGTGTTTGGTCTGGCAGAAAGCAGAATGCTCCTGGACTGAAGCAGACTTCCTCTCCTCCTGTCTCTCCTGTCTGCTCCCATCTCTTTCTCATGGAACTCCAAAAATCAACTGAAGACACAAGAATCCTAAGAGAGAAAATTCTCCTACAGTGAACAAGGTTTAAGAAGAAGACTGGGCCCCAGCAAAAAGCAAGATGGACCTACAAACAAGGACTCTACAGTGAGCTCAAAGACCCTTAATAAAAACTCTTCAGATATTACCTCAAACCTTTCCAGTTTAATTTTTCTTCTGCACTTTTCTGTCTCTATTTGCACGTGTGTATCGCATATTCATGTTTGTATGGGTGCATCGTGTATCTGTAGGCGTCAACCAAATTAGAGTTTAAGTTTAATAAAATTTCACCTTTCTTCTTTAGACCTAAGAAAGCCTGTTTGTGTTCATTTCTTTACCTTATAATTGAAAAGCAGTGAACAAGGATTCACTAAGGGGGAGCTAAAAACACTGTGTTTAAAAATAAAACCCTGTTATGGTAAGACCAGGTGAAGGCTGGAAGAGAACCCTAGACCGCGTTCTCACCTGGTTGTAACATTATTTATCTACCTCTTCCATAAAAATATTCAATAACCCTGCCTCCGCCGCTTTCTGGGAAGAAAGTTCCAAAGATGTACAATCCTCTGAGAGAAAAAATTTCTCCTCATCTCCATCTTAAATGAGCGACCCCTTATTTTTAAACTGTGTCCCCTAGTTCTAGTCTCTCCCACAAGGGGAAATATCCTTTCAGCATCCTCCCTATCGAATTCCCTCAGGATCTTATATGTTTCAATAAGATCACTTCTCATTCTTCTAAACTCCAATGGATACAGGTTCAACCTGCAACCCTTTCTTCATAAGATAACTCCCCATCCCAGGTATCAGTCAAGTGAACCTTCTCTGAACTGCCTCTAATGCATTTATATCCTTTCTTAAATAAGGGGACCAAAACTGTACACAGAACTCCATCACTTGCTGTACTTGCATACCAACCTTTCTGTACCTCAGAGTTCCGCAATCTCTCTCCATTTAAATAATATGCTGCTTTGTTATTCTTCCTGCCAAAGTGGATAAGTTCACATTTTCCTACATTATACTCCATTTACCAATTTTTCCCACGCACTTAACCTATCTGTATCCCTTTGCAGACTCCTTATGTCCTCTTCACAACTTAGTTCCCTACCTATCTTTGTGTCATCAGCAAATTTAACAACCACACATTTGGTCCCTTCATCCAAGTCATTGATATAAATTGTAAATAGTTGAGGTCATAGCATTGATCCCTATGGCACTCTATTTGTCACATTTTGCCAATCCGAAAATAACCCATTTATGCCTACTCTCTGTTTCCTGTTAGCTACCCAATCCTCTATCCATGCTAATATGTTACCCCCAATGCTATGAGCTCTTATTTTGCCTAATAACCTTTGATGTGGCACCTTGTCAAATGCCTTCTGGAAATCTAAGTATAGCACATCCACAGGTTCCCCTTTATCTACATTGTTTGTTACTTCCTCAAAGAACTCCACTAAATTAGTCAAACATGATTTCCCTTTCATAAAACCTTGTTGACTCTGACTGATTACATTTAGATTTTCTAAGTGCTCTGCTATAACCTCATTAATAATAGATTCCAGCATTTTCCCTATGACAGATGTTAAGCTAACTGGCCTGACATTTCCTGCTTTCTGCCTCTCTCCTTTCTTGAATGGAGGACTCACATTCACTATTTTCCAATCTGATGGGACCTTTCCAGAATCCAGGGAATTTTGGGAAATTAAAACCAATGCATCCAGTATCACAGCAACCACTCTTATAAGACCCTAGAATGAAGTCCATCAGGACCTGGAGACTTGTCAACTTTTAATTCTAATATTTTTTTCAATTCTCTTTCCCTGGTGATTTTAATTGTTTCAAGTTCCTCCCTCCCTTTCACCACCTGATTCACAATTATTTCTGGGATGTTATTTGTATCCTCCACAGTGAAGGCAGATGTGAAATATCTGTTCACTTCATCTGCCATCTCCTTATTTTCTATTATTAATCCCCCAGACTCACTCTCGAGAGAATGACCACTCACTTTACTTACTCTTTTCCTTTTTAAATACCTGTAGAAACTCTTACTATCTGGTTTTATATTTCTAGCTAGCTTTCTCTCATACTCTAATTTCTCCCTCCTTATTCTTTGCTGGTCTTTATATTCTGCCTAATCTTCTGAGCTGCCACTCTTCTTTGCGGACTTATATGCTTTTTCTTTCAATTTGATACGATCTTTAACTTCCTTAGCTAGCCACAGATGGAGCATCCTTCCCTTAAAGTCTTTCTTTTTCACTTGAATGTACAGTTCTAAGTATTCTAAAATATCTCCTTAAATGTCTGCCACTGCATCTCTACTGACCTATCCCTTAACCTAATTTGCTAGTTTACTACAGCCAGCTCTGCCTTCATGCTCTCATAATTGCCCTTATTTAAGTTGAAAACACTAGTCTTAGATTTGCCCTTCTCTCCCTCAAACTGAATATGAAATTTGATCATTTTATGATCACTGCTACCTCGAGGCGCCTTCACTATGAAGGCATTAATTAATCCGGTCTCATTGCACAGTGCCATATCTAGTATAGCCTGCTCTCTGGTTGGCTCTAGAACGTGCTGCTCCAATAAATTGTCCCAAAAACACTCTATGAGCTCATCCAGACCCACCTTTGCCAATCAGTTTCGTCCAATCTATATGTAGATTAAAATTACCCATGATTATCATCGTACCTTTCTCACAAGCCCCCATTATTTCATCCTGTATACCCCATCCTACAGTGTGGTTATTGTTAGGGGGCCAATAACCTACTCCCACAAGGGACTTCTTAGTTTTACTATTTCTCATCTCTAACCAAATTGCTTCTACATCTTGAACTCCAGAACTAAGGTCATTGCTCTCTATTGTACCAATGTCATCCTTAATTAACAGAGCTACCCCTCCACCTTTTCCTAGCTCCTTGTCCTTCATAAATGTCATCTACCTTTGAATATTCAGGTTCCAGTCTTTGTCATTTTGCAGCCATGTCTCTGTAATGGCTATCAGATCATTACTACATGTGCTGCCAATTCATCTGCTTTGTGACGAATGCTAAGTACATGCAAATACAGAGCCTTTAGTATTGTCTTTTTACCAGTTTTGTAAACTCTAGTCTTATCTGCTGGTGCACTCTTAGGTTTATACACTCTGTCCCTTCTGCCACACTCTGATCATCATTTCCCTTGTTGCTACTTTGCTTTCTTGCCTTGTCTTCTCTACTTAATTCATCACATGGGGTGCAGTGGTTAGCACTGCAGCCTCACAGCTCCAGCAATCTGGGTTCAGTTCTGGGTACTCCCTGTGAGCGCGTGGGTTTCCGCCGGGTGCTCCGGTTTCCTCCCACAGCCAAAGACTTGCAGGTTGATAGGTAAATTGGCTTTTGTAAATTGCCCCTAGTGTAGGTAGGTGGTAAGGGAATGTGGTAGGGAATATGGGATTAATGTAGGATTAGTATAAATGGGTGGTTGTTGGTCGGCACAGACTCGGTGGGCTAAATGGCCTGTTTCAGTGCTATATGACTCTATGACATCTTCTCAATCCAGATCACTCGCCTCCACTATTTAGTTTAAATCTATCTCTTCCACCCTAGCTATATGACCTCCCAAAATACTGGTCCCAGCACAGTTCAGGTGAAGACTGTCCCAATGGTACAGCTCCCACTTTCCCTAGTACTGCTGCCAGTGCCCCACGAATTGAAACCCATTTCTCCCACACCAAACTTTGAGCCACACATTTAACTCTCTAATCTTATCTACCCTGGTTTCTGGGTGACAACAGATACCCCTTTACACCTCGCTCATGACTCCCCTCCGTTACCTTTACACGCATGGACAGTGCATCTACAATGAGAGCCATGCAGCCACCAGGAATATCATGGAGCAATCCATCAATGTCCTGAAGCAACCGTTCTGCTGACCCAGCCATTCAAGAGGGAGCCTTGGAGTATTCGCCACTGCACATTTCTAAGTTTGTGGTGTTCTGCTGTATCCTGCACAGCCTTACTAACCTGCAGCCCTTGCCACCACGTCTTCAGAGGCTACCTAGGGAGAAGGAGGAAGAGGGAAGGGAGGAGGCATCCAGGACCCCTTCTCTCTGGACGATCTGACTGTAAGCAGATACTCAGACTCTGGTTCCTCTGAAATCTCATCCCCTCATCACAGTTTCTCCACAATTCCTCACCTTTCAATCCATCTGCTATGGACCATCACAGTGTCTCTTGGCCAAAATCCTGAAATAAAGCTACCAAAAAAAAACATTCTTAAGAACTTTATCCAACAACACTTCCAATAATACATACAAAACTGAACTATTCACCCTTCCGTATTCCCTTAGTGCTTGTCTTTTGGGTTCCTTTGCCTGTCTTAGTGCTGCTATGCAGTGTTACTGCTATGACTGGAGCTTGGCTGATGGAACGTGGCTGACCTTCACTGGGGAAGACTGCAGATGGCCTTGCACGATGATATTGATTAGCTTTGGGCCTTGTGGCCCCGGCCTTTGACTGCTCCACTTCGGCATGGGGGGCAGCAGTCACGGCTGGCTACCTGAATGGCAAAAGCAAGGGCACTGACAGAGTGGCAGTGGTGGAGGCACCAATGCTGTCATCCTGAGAGAGGACCATATGATTCATGTACCACAGAGCGCACTGCCACTCTGCAGGACCGCACCTCAGCAATCCTAGTAATCTGCTGGAGCATAGATTGCTGGACTGCTGTGAGAGCCTGCAAGCCCCATTGAGCACTGGTATCCACAGCCATGATGGTAGCAATTTGAACTTGTACAGCACCAAGCTGGGCTTGCATGGTTACAAACATCAATGTCATGACCTCAGTCTGAGCTTCCACTTGTACTGCTCAGATGTTGGATGGCTCCTGCAAAGGAAGCTGAGACATTGGGCATCAGTTGCTGCACCTTGGCTGGGTCCACAAGTACTGTCATGGAGTTGGTCACCACTTCCACACTGTACTCCACACAAAGCACTCTGCAGGTTGGAGCTGGACTTCCCCCATGCTCCTTGACAATAACAAGAGGCTCTGTAGCAGGCCTGCCAATGCATCAAACATCTTGGTGTGCCTGCACATTAGCATTATCCTGCACCCAGCCCCACCAAATTCTTTGGAGTGCCTGAGTCCTTTGCAGTAGAATGCATATGTGACCTCACCCTCCAGTGCGCGGGCACATGAGTTAAACTTTTCCCCTCTCCTGGCTGCAGACACTCGTGCCCGATGACTCACCATGTACTGATCGCAACTCTATAATAACTTCGAAGGTAAGCACAGTGCCAGTATCTGAGCTGGTAGCTGCGAGTGCCAGATCAAGTGATGGTGCTTCTTCTTCAGAGATCTGCTGTTGCTCGTGCCCTTCATGGTGAGATTGGCCAGATAGCAAATTTTAAGGGGAGGACTGGGGTGTTGGAAGGGGGATGGGAAGGAAGGCAAGAGGCCCATGGTCACACCATCTGCAGCTTGCACTTCATGTCAGATAGCAGAATGAGGGTGAAGCGGGATTTGAGAAGGGAAATAAGGCAGGAACATACTGTCATCCCGAATGTTTTTGGCAACACTGGATGCAACAGCCTCTGTGATAACAGTCCCCATGATGTAGGGCACCGTATCCTCCATAGGGCTCAGGAAATGCAGGCGTGCCTGTACCCCACCGGTTCTCTTATGCTTCCTGTGGTTATGCTACTTAATCCTGAAAGAGAGAGAATGTCAGTGAAGACATTGCAATGTGTTTGGGTCATGTGCCTGCTGTAGCTGAATAGCTAGAGCTATGTGGAAGCAATGAGAGATGGGTGGGAGACTGGCAGCATTGGTAAGTGTGTGATGGTGAGATGCAGTAGGTGACTATTTGGCATGAGTCCTGATTACTGGGTGATGGGACTGTGAAGCATTGAGCAACATGAGAGGCTGGTGGTGCAGTGGGTAAGAAATGTCATTTGAAGGTGCATTGATTACCTATGTGAGGCCTTGGAACTTTATTCAGCACTGCAGCCAGGTCCTGGGAATTGACCTCCCTGGCCATCTGCTCCCATTCTCTTCTCAAGGTTGCCTTGAGGGCCTCCTGCTCCACTCTGGAATCATGGCATCTGTCCTCCTTTCATATACCATCACTGAGATCTCCAGTGCCACATCTAAAAACCTGGGAGCTCTCTCTCTGGATTGTTGCTTCATTCGATGTCCTGTACCTTCCATTAAAGCCTTCCTGTGACAGTTCAAGTAGCTCCTGTTGCAGGAATGCATCTCCCCTTTAAGAGGGGCAGGCTAGCTGTGCATCATGCTAGCCATGCCCCACCTGGGTTACCTGCTGAGTGTGTAGCCAGTCAACAGCATGCTTCACGCTGGGCTGTACACTGCAATTATGTTGATGCGCAGGCAGCGTGAAGTTTGCCTGCTGTTTGTGTTATAAATGCTGGACTTTGTAGTTTGATTATGTTTTAAAAACTGTGATTTTTAATGTAGTTTAAGATAGAGTCAGAGAACTCAGGTGACCTCACATCAACTCTGCTTAAAGACAAGACAGGGATCTTGGTTACCAGGACAACAAAGAACCCAGATTAAAGAACTTTTTGAAAAGCAGCGCCTGCAGGGGTATACCAGTTGAAGAATAATGGGTTTCACCCTTCCAGACTTTCGGATCATAAACAAGGAGTCAGTGGTTCTGAAAATGTAAATGTGAATTACCATTGCTATCCTCTGGAAACAATGGAAAGTCCAAGTGCTCTGCTGTAGCCAGACTTGTGGACTTTGCATGTTGGAAAAAAACAATTGGCTATTGACTTTTGATTCCAGATAAATTCAACAGATTTTCAGAAGGCAGGCAGACTGTAAAGAAGAGCGGAAGAAGACCAGCGGTGGCAGCCTCAGAGAGGAGAGAGAGGGGGAATACCTGCTCTCAGGAGATTGATACAGTGAAAGGCTACAAAGACTTGAACCAGTTTTGAAAGTTGAGTTTTGCAGAGAAGTAAAAGACCAACAGGATCACCAGGGATCACCTTATTCAAGGAGGTCCATGTCGAAAGTGCTCAGAAAAGTGAGCAAAGAGAACATTGACTTTGAGAAAGGTCTGGGCGATCCAACTGATTGCAACAAGGAGAGTCTGAGACTTTTAGCTGCAAAGATTTCACCATCAAGGAGGACTGTGTAAAGTATAAGTGTGGTGTGAGATTTTCAAGTGTTTCAATAAGTGAAGGAAATACCTTTTTCTGTAAGTTGGGTTATCAGCTACTTACAAAGTACTATTTAGTTAATGGGGATTTCTTTTAGTATAGCTGTTATAATAAAAGTCTTAAAATGTGAAATTTTGTGTAATTCTTTACATTGGTCTGGTGAGTTCATATCCCTTGTTTTAATGTTAATGGTCTCACTGCGATCGTAATACTTGCTGCAACAGGAACGGGCACAGAGTAACTGCGCATCGTGATTCCCGTGCCCGATATTGGCCCTAATCCAGTTCTGGCCCTTAACCTTCTCACCTTCATGTGAAAAATACAGCAATAATTCATCTTTATAACTATCATAAAATGTACACTCAGGCAATTAAGCTCACACTAAAATAAATTTTAATGAAATAAACCGAGTCAAATGCAAACCCATAAACCCACTGATGTACATTCACCCCAATAATATTTTATTATTTTCTAACACTAGTGTTACACACTCAAGAAAATTGATGTATTAAATATCTCTACAGTTCATAGAATCATCGTATCATACAGCATAGAGGATGCCATTTTGCCCATTGTTCTTGTGAAAGAGCAATCCAGTTAGTCCCATTCTTTCCTCAAGGTCTTGCAAATTTTTCTTTGTCGTTTGTTGAGTGACTTCTATTTCTTGCTGTTTTATTTCATGACTTTCAAGAAAATAGGAGATCTGCTTTAACTCCTAGAGATTATGCTTAAAGTTTTAGTGCTTATTATGTTTAACCTTTCCTTAGCCTCTTTGCTCTTCCAGACACAATAATTGGCTCTAACTTGCTCTGTACTGCATAATAATCCTTTCAAGTACTTGGACAAGCACTTTCAATATCTATAAGGATATCAGAATTGCAGCATTCTATTATCTCTGACTGTAATCTCTTTCCGGAACATATTCCAGTAAAGTATTATTTTCTGCTGCCTCACTAGACTGCCTGTGTTTGAACAGGTGTATCTCCAATTTACCATCCTGCAAATAAGAAAAATTCAAATATTCATGCTGGAAGTAACCATGGGAACACAAACTAATCCTTTCGCTAGTTCCAAGTTTTATTCAAATCGAATTAAAGTGCACTCAGTTTGACACTAACCTACATCAGTGCATGCAAAAATAACTTTAATCCTCCCACATCTGTACCCATTTTTCCTGCAAATCAATTTTTGAATCTCTCCAATTAGGTTTCTGACCATGCCCCAGAATGGAAACGGCCCTAATCAAAATCACATATGTCATCCTCTGTGATTTTAATAGTGATGTGCTATCCCGCTTTGTCCTGGTCCACCTCTCTAAAGCCTTTGATGCAGTCAATCACACTACACTCCTCCAATAGCTCACCCTCTCTAACACCTTTCTCGACTCCTCGACTGTCTTTGTGTTGTCAGACAGGTTGCCTGCAAATGAGGGCCGTAAAACCTGGATTTGGCCTCCTCTGTCAAATTGGACATCAGAGTGGAGCAGGAGCCAGGCCTACTCTGGGAATCATCGGTGATCACTGCAGCCTTAGCAGTGACTGCCATCAAAAGTTAAGTTTTAATTTTTTAAAAATCCTGTGATACCAGGAAGAGCAGAATTGCTTCGTTTGACTCCACAGCACTCACAATCAATCTCCCTCACCCTGTTGCTGTTCCACCCCACTCTCCCAGAGCTTATCTTAGGTCCCCTAGGTTCAGACAATGTAACTTGGCTCAGCTTATTCAGGAACAACTGGAGAAAAAGAATAAGAAGATATGTTACCATGAAACACTCAGAAAAAGAGTAAACAAAATGTAATGTTGTCCTTATAAACTGCTTTCATATACAGCTTTCAGTAATGGTGACATAGAGAAATACTTCAATACTTGCTTGTAGCCAGTAAATGAAAGAATGCGAGATGAAGAAAAAGCAGCAGAAGGTTATCATGAACCCTGAAATGGAAGTAATCCTCCTACTTCCCCATCTTCATTGCCATTTATAACCTCCCTCTCCAGGAATTGTGGAACTTCTTCCTCATATGAATCTATATGAACATTAGGGGCCTCCACCTTGTTACGACGAAGGCAGGAGTAATGCACTGTTAATTCAGTCCCACTACTCCACAGGTCACAGCATATTAGTAAAGTTTCCACCCTACTGGAAATTAGTCAAATTTAACACTGTATTTATTCCCCAGAATAAAGCACACCATACCAGATTTCTTTAAACAACAACAAATTAATTATTTATTAATAAACCAATTTTAAAACAATAGAGATAAATCCATATGTATGAACAGAATTTTATAACTTCTTATTCTTCTGATCCTTCATGCATGCATATACATTCAAAACCCAATAGTTAACTGGTTTTAAAAGATTGGTTTAAGTTACAATGGTTTCTTAGGAATAATAAAATAACTGGGTTGTAATTTCTGTTAAAATAATTCCAGATCGGTGAGGTGTTCCAGAGTCAAATAGTCAGATGCCATTCAAAGTCTCCTGGTGAAATTAATGGTGGGTAGGCTTTCAAGGCAATTCATCTGCAGTAGGCATCACACAGATCTCCCAACAAAAAGTGTATCAACAGGTATACTTGGATTTCTAAGTAGCATTCAAATAGCAGAAAGTTTCCTGAGGTTTCAGGGTCTTTCAAACACACAAAAAGGCAACCAGACACACTTTTGAGGCAGAGAGCTTCCAGAGACTGGTGACAACAGGAATCTTTCCACCCTTAACAATGCAAAGCTTCCTATCAGCAAAGGAGCCTTTCTCCAAAGCAATGATTCTCCACACAGTGTTACAACTCCTCTTCTGGGGTCTTTTCTCTCTCGTCAGGCATAAACAACAACAAGGGTTTTAGCTGCCATGCCTTAGATTTGCAACTCCTTCAAAGTTCTTTTAACTTCATGAGGAAATTCGAATTTCACTTAATACAGGAATTATTCCTCAAGAGAAAGAGTTTCTGGGCAGTCTTCTTACCCAATTTATGGCAGCAAACTGGTCTTTTACTTTCTTTCTGAGCGAGATCTCTTTTTGTAGTGTCCAAAACAGGTTCCAACCACATCTGGTCTCTTCTTGCAAAAAAAGAAACTAAAAACTCCCCAACAGCCAGTCATGTGACAGTGATTTCTCTCTGGTGAGTGGCTTGGAAAAACAGATTGCCTTCAATGTTCTCAGAGAAATCCTCTTCTCAGTGTTAAAGGCACACACCTCTTATTTAAAAAAAAACTATTGTGACATCTCCACCCTTGGCAAAATGAAATACCATTTTTGAATGCATTTCATTACAATGTAAAACACAACTGAAAAAAAAATTAACATATTTTTGCATTCATACCCCCAATCATTCCACTGGTAATTAACATAATTTTGCTTGGTACCATTGTGATTCATGTAACTCAACAAGAGTTACAGCAACTCATGACAAAGCATCGGTGATAACAGTCTTTTTCCGAAATGTGCACAACCTTCAAAAGATAAGGCTGTAACAACAATCTCAATCTGAACTTTCCAGCATTTTGGTTTTAATTTTTCCAAAGGTTGTCCCATTCTGCCAATTGAAACCTTCCAAACATAGCCTCCCAGTTGTTTCGTGTTTTCCATCCAAGTGTCCTTATAGACCATCCCCTCAGCCAGGTGAACTGCACAATTAGGAACACTGGCCACTACTGGGTTCACTATTCTCTGAGAAGTTTCTCGAGTACCGATTAACCTGTGCGGTATCACTTCATATTGAAAAACCCCATCCAGTGTAACAAAAACTGATTCTTCCTTATCTTGGGGTGTCAAAGGAATTTGACGGTATCACTTCAACAAATTTATCTCTGTAAGACACATGGTGCTACCCAATCTGTCAATACAGTCTTCTAAACAAGGAATTGGGTAGGAGTTTACCTTCGTTATCGCATTTTCTGTAGTCCATGCAAAGTCGAGTTGTCCCATCAAGTTTAGGCACTAAGACTATTGACGAACTCCAGTTGCTTTGACTAGGTTCAATTAAGTTGTTTTCCAGCATATATTGGATTTCTGCATTTACTTGGGCCTGTTTGTCTGGATTTAAGCAGCAAGGATGTTGTTTTAAAGGAACGGATTCCCCTATATCCACATCATATGTGGCTAAAGTTGTACATCCCGGCTTATCCCGACAGACTCTGTGAGAAGCCTTGTTAGGTCTTCACAATGTTCTGAATCTAGGTACAAAAGCATGTTGTTCAATTTTCCTAGCCATTCTATTTTCATTAACCAGATAGTGGGAGGTTCAATCTGAGAATTGTCTAGGCCTTCTTCTGCCTCATCCTCACTAATCTTTTCCTTCTCAACAGTCCCCATTACCTGACATACCTGGACTGACTTATCTTCCTCCATGCGATAATATTGCTTGAACAAATTGATATGACACAACTGATTTTCTTCTGGCGATCAGGGGTGTCAATCAAGTAATCTACCTTACACACTCTTTTGATCACTTTATATGGGCCACTGAACCACGCTTTTAATGGTTCACCTTATAACGGTAACAATACCAATACTTCATCCTCTGGTTGAAAATTTCAGGTCTTTGCATTCTTGTCTGCCCATTTTTTCATATTGGCTTGGGATGCTTTTAGGTGTTCCTAAGCCACTTTGCAAGCTTTTGTGAGCCTTTCTCAGAACACAGATACATAGTCTAGTATCGAAGATTCATTCTTTTGTTCTAAGAATCTTTCTTTGATGAGTTTCAGAGGGCGTCTTACTTCATGCCTATAAACCAATTCGAAAGGACTAAAGCCTGTAGACTCATTCGGTGAATCCCTGGTAGCAAATAAAAGAAAGTCTTTATCCCAATCATACGGATATTCAAGACAGTATGCTCTAATCATTGTTTTGAGAGTTTGATGGTACCTCTCTAAAGCTTCCTGTGTCTGTGGGTGATATGCTGAAGATTTCAACAATCTGATATCCAAATTACCCATAACTTCTGAAATATTTTAGACATGAAGTTAGAACTTTGATCTGATTGAACTTCAGGTGGTAATCCATATCTCATAAAGAATTGGGTTAAGTCCTCTACTACTACTTTAGCAGTAATTGTCCTCAAGGGAATGGCCTCTGGAAATCGAGTAGCCATATGCATGATAGTAAGTATATATTGATGTCCTGCTTTTGTTTTTGGCAAGGGTCCTACACAGTCTACTAATACCCTACTAAATGGTTCCTCAATAACTGGTATGGGAATTAATGGTGCCGGTTTTATGGTAGGTTGTGGTTTTCCCACCATTTGGCATGTATGGCACGTCCTACAAAATAGCTTCATGTCCTTTGTAAGGCCTGGCCAGTAATAATGTTGAGCTATATGTGATTTTGTCTTCTGATTCCCCTATGTCCTGCTAGAGCAATGTCATGTGCTAACCTTAATAACTCCTGGCGATACTTAGGTGATATCTGTCAAACAGACATCCAGTCTTCGTCCGCAGGTCTATGAGGCAGTCTCCATTTCCTCCTCAAAACACCGTCTTCAATATAATAGCCTTCTGGAACTCCTTTTGCCTCAGCTTCTGTCAGGGCCGACTGTGCTATTCTATGAAACTTTGGATCAGCTTATTGTGCTGCAATTGAAGAAGATGTGTTAAATATCTCATCTGGATTATCCAAATCCCCAAATAAAGTTTCAGATACTCGGCTATCTGTCTGTGGTGCCAATTTTACCTCTGACAATGGAACCTGTTTAACCATTATTCAGGTGAATACACGCACAGGAAATATTCCTGGAACTTGTTCCTGTAATTGCTTCATTTCTTTAACTTCACTTGGTTTCTCTGTGACTATGGGGGAAACTGATGCTTTTGCTATGGCCAGATTATTCTCTAGGAGCAAGTCAATTCCCTCTACTGGCAAACTATGGACAACTCCTACAGTTACCATCCCAGATATTAGTTCACACTCTTGATGCACTCTATATAAAGGTATGTACTCCCCACCAATTCTATTAACTAAAGCTTTAACATTCAGTGTGCTTTCTGGTGGAAATGTTCTAACTTTCCCAGCAAATAAGTTTGGGTTGCTCCTGTATCCCTCAGTATAACAATAGGTTTTCCTGGCTCACTTAAGAGATATAGAGTTACTTTTCCTTTTAACAAGACTTCATTATAACTTTCAGGTATCTTATTTTTAACATCAACACAAACTTTAGTTTTTGTGTCTGGTTTTACAGTTGCCGTTAAAGCTACATCCTGGTCTGCTGTACTTTCAGTGAGAAAATGAGGCACTTTCTCTAAATTAGCTTGGTATACCCCAACAAGTCCGATAGGTTTACCTCGTAACTTCTAGCATTCCGACCGAAGATGTGCCACCTTGTGGCAATGATAACACTTTGGCTTGCGGACCTCACATCTACCCTCAACACCTTCTTTTCTGGCTTGAGGAGGTGATCCTGGGGCGTTCCCAGCAGTTCCTTCTTGTCCCTGGCTACTTGCCTTCCTTTCACTCTCCCACTTTCTATCCTTCTCGGGTTTGTGGGGGTGATGGACAAAAGGTTTTGGCTTATTCACAAGCTCAAAATCATCAGCAATTTCCGTTGCTTGCCTGGCTTTTAAAACTTGTGTCAAACTATAAGCATTCCATCTGTGTTGCTGTGGGCTGTCTACTCTTGAAATTATAATTGAGAATTTTCAACTGCCAAGATGACATGTATTAATACTGAAATGTCAGCATTAATTCATAGTAGGTGGCAATGACATGTGGATGCAACATGCAGCTTCATGGGAGGATTCTTCAGGCCTGAACTGAAGTAAGGATGCGAGTAAAGGAATACCTCCAGGGGAAGGCTGTGGTTACTAAGTGCATCCGACCAAATAATAGTACTCATGTTAATGTCTGAATGTAGTTGAAAACAGCATGAGATGGATCATAAATGCCACACATGCTTAGCACAGAAGTAATATATTGTCTTACCTTGGCTGATCAGGTAAGGCCATTTGATTTTTGACACTGCTTCTAGATGTGCTGTACGGCGAGTCACACGAGTCACTATCGCCTCTACTTATCCTGGTCCTGTGCCACTCACTGCTGAGGGTGGCCCCCTTCACCAGTCTCGCTGCTCTGGGAAAATCTAAGAACCAAGCTGTTTTTTAGTCCTTGCACTCCTCGCTGGCATTGGATTAGATGTATGTCTTAAAGCATTGTCTGGGTAGAGAACAAAAGGGAAAGTCAAATGGGGAGGATTGTGTACTCTTAATGGATGCTGCCCGATTTCCCTCCATTTAGATTAACAGAGGGAATCAGATCAGCTCTTTTACTGCCATGCAATCCTCCCTGCACTCTGTTCATGCAATAACACATGCCTGGGTAGTACAGACAAAACATTGGAACATGGGAACATAGGACTTAGGACCAGGTGTGGGCCATTTGGCCCTCCGAACCTGCTCCACCATTCAATAAGATCCTGGCTGATCTGGTTGTCATCTCAACTCCACTTTCCTGTATTCCCGCAATAACCCTTGATTCCCTTGTTTATTTAAAATCTATCTAACTCAGCCTTGAATAAATGCAATGACCCAGACTCCACTGCTTTCTGAGGAAGAGAATGCCACAGACTAACGACCCTTTGAGAAAAAAAATTCTCCCCATCTCTATCTTAAACTGTGTCCCCTAGTTCTAGTCGGCACAGTGGCGCAGTGGTTAGCACCGCAGCCTCACAGCTCCAGTGACCCGGGTTCAATTCTGGGTACTGCCTGTGTGAAGTTTGCAAGTTCTCTCTGTGTTTGCGTGGGTTTCCTCCGGGTGCTCCGGTTTCCTCCCACATGCCAAAGACTTGCAGGTTGATAGGTAAATTGGCCATTAGCAATTGCCCCTAGTGTAGGTAGGTGGTAGGGAAATATAGGGACAGGTGGGGATATGGTAGGAATATGGGATTAATGTAGGATTAGTATAAATGGGTGGTTGATGGTCGGCACAGACTCGGTGGGCCGAAGGGCCTGTTTCAGTGCTGTATCTCTAAACTAAACTAAACTCTCACAAGAGGAGACATCCACTCTATCAAGTCCCCTCAGGATCTTATACGTTTCATAAGATCACCTCTCATTCTTCTAAACTCTAACAGGAACAGGCCCAACTTGTTCAACCTTTCTTCATAAGATAAGTCCTTCATCCCCAGAATAAGTGAGTGTATCTTCTCTGAACTGATTCGAATGAAATTATGTACTTTTCAAATAAGGAGACCAAAACTGTACACAGTACTCCAGATGTGGTCTCACCAAGGTCCTGTACAGCTGCAGTGAAACCTCTCTATTTTTATACTGATTCCCCTTGCAGTAAGTAAAATGTACACCACTGTTCACTAGAGAAGCTGGCTACCTTTCACATCTGCAAATCAGCATATCTGCCCTTTTTGAATTGCTGCTGCCCTTCAATTCTTATAACTGCCCCCAATCACCCACCCAGCAATGGTTGAACTCGCCAGTAAAATGCACTTTGCACGCCAGAGCTTGCTCATATTATTACAATCAGGGATTGTGGTTTGCGGGAAGGTTTGGGGGTCAGGAGAGGAGGCCAGAGTGGGTGGAGGGATCAGAGGCCAGTGTTCAAGAGGGGTGAGGTTTGGAGGTTGGGAGGAGACAGGTGATGGGGAAGGATAGGAAGCCGAAGGTTGACGGTTGGGAACAGAAGATGTGGCTGGAGTCAGAGCACATGACAGTGGAGACCTTGGCTCTTTTAATCTGCAGTCAGGTGGAGCTCCACATTCAGACAAGTTGGGGCGGCACAGTGGCGCAGTGGTTAGCACTGCTGCCTCACAGCTCCAGGGACCCGGGTTCGATTCTGGGTACTGCCTGTGCGGAGTTTGCAAGTTCTCCCTGTGTCTGCGTGGGTTTCCTCCGGGTGCTCCGGTTTCCTCCCACATGCCAAAGACTTGCAGGTTGGTAGGTTAATTGGCTATTATAAATTGACCCTAGTATAGGTAGGTGGTAGGGAAATATATAGGGACCGGTGGGGATGTTATTGGAATATGGGATTCGTGTAGGATTAGTATAAATGGTTGGTTGATGGTCGGCACAGACTCGGTGGGCCGAAGGGCCTGTTTCAGTGCTGTATCTCTAAAACTAAAACTAAGTAAATGCGAAGAACTTAACTTTTGGTTCTACGCAGTCCAAAGGTCTGGTTTTATTGACAACACTGGTGCCTCAAGGTAAAGCAATCTTGAAGTGGGGTGCTCAAACTGGTCTTAGTGCCCTTATTTTCCTGTGAAAAGGGCCTAATGCCTGTTTCAGGAGTGGGCCCTGGATGCCCTCTTTTATTCTTTTCCTAATGTGGTGGGCAGCAGTCGTTTGGCCGGAAATGGGAATACATATCCTGCCGGCCATACAGGGGCTTAGTAGGCCAGTTAAAGCCTGATAACTGAGCACTGAGCCAAATTTATATTTATATTTGCAGTATGATGTTTACAGAATTATATGAATTCCCTGTAAATAGGTTTAACTCTCCACAGATAACCAGGACTTGGGTACTTCATATATATTATACAAAAATTACTATATAAAGGGTACAGATTACAAGCTTGTTAATTAATCTGAATCCCAAGATTATCTTCTCACCTCTGCCTTTCTGTTGTTCATCCAATATGTTTTATATTGCAACGAATTTTTTTATAACCTCGGCAACTACCACCAATTTTTTTTGCTGCTGCTATTGATGATGCAGAACCGTACAAAATATTAGATTGCCGACACACAATTAAATGAGAATTTGCAGAATATCGATTCCTTTCCGAGGACAAATCAGAAAAAAATTCAATGTCCTCTACAAAATATAACTGTGCCAAATAATACCCAATGCTTTTTTAATCCGTTTTTCCAGAGAATCTAATTTTTTGAAGGCTAATAACAAATAAAGTAAGTTCTATCCCTCGATTTTCAAAATATTTGCACTAGTCTTCAAAAAATTATATTTACCGGAAAATGGATGAAAAATATATTGGAATTGCTTTATATAATTGTATTTTTTGGGTGATGCTGAAACTCTTTCTCAATTCCATATCTGAGAGAAATTGATATTGTGTACCTTTTTATCTAATTTTATTTGACAAATTTTATGGGGCGAATTTTCACGTGTCCCAATTCATCAGGCATGAAGGGAACATTAAGCATCTATTACCTGTCCAACGGAATCGGTGCAAAGCCTGAACCATTCTCATGGTCGAGCCTCATTTAAAAATCATGTTGAGCTGCGATTCAGAACCACGCAGATATACATTTTGCTGATCGGGGAGTGGGCAGTACGCTGGACACGGAATATCAGGCGCCTTCTCTGTGGATTTGGGATGGAAGAGCAGCCATAAAGAACAAGGGAACAGGACCAATAGCGAGTGCCAGGACTATTATGGGGTCAGATTCTTCTAATTCCCAGTGTGGGAATTTGCTCCTCTCGGCTCTGCCCCCTCATCAATGGCCATATTTGGCATGGGCGTAGATTCCAACCATCCCAAGTCCCCAAGCAACAGCAATAACAGCTTGCATTTATATAGCACCTTTGACATAGTAAAGTATCCCTAGGCACTTCACAGGACCATTATCAAACAAACATTGACACAGAGTCAGAGAAGGGGATATAAGGGCAGATGACCAAGGAGCTTCTTAAAAGAGGAAAGAGTGGCAGAGGGACTTTGGGAGGGAATTCCAGAGCTTAGCCTCAGGAGCTGAAGGCATGGAACCAATGTTGGAGTGATTAAAATCAGGGATGACCAAGAAGCCAGAATTAGAGGAGCGCAGAGCAAAGTAGGTGTGGGTGGAATTCTGAATGGGAATCCAGCATTCCTGGACAAGGCTACATTTCCTACCTCTGTTGGGCTTCCTGCACCTCACAAGAAATTCACAGATCAAGAAGGAGCTGTTAAATGTGTCAAAAGCCGACCAGTTTGTGTTGGCTACATCACTAGTGTAGAAATAGAAAACAAGCTGCTAATTGACTTTTATTGTCCTTTGTGAATTCTCTGAATAATAATCAGGCTACAAAACTATGACATGGAGGCATTATACACATCTTGCAAATTTATATACATCACTCATGCACTATCAAGAACAATCAAACAAATGCAAAAGTTTAAGCAAAAAACAGGAAAGGATATTCAAGCATAAATTGCCATGGTTATTGTCAGTATACCAGTATCTGACCAGAAACTGAACTGTAAACTGAAACTGAAAGAGATTATCCAGTAATTTCCACAGGGATCCCTGATCTTGTGCCAAAAAACACAGAGAAATGGCATGAATGGCCGTTTATGCTGTTGCTTCAATGTTTCTGATGATATTGCACCAAATGTCAGGAATGTCAGGGCACCACCCCCCCCCCCCCCCACCCCCCGACCCCCAACTGAAATTCTAACACATGTATTCATACAGAATAAATCAGATATTGCGGTAGCATATTGTTCCTCCTGTTCATAGACCAAGCTAACAAGCAGAATGAATGAAACCTAACTTAATACCATATCGACTGTTCCAGAAAGTCAGCACCTATTTCTTCAAGCAGCATGGAGAAGCCTACTTGATAACTATCAACTTCTATTTGACTTGCCCAAGGGTATGCAGTATACATCACACATTAACCCCCTAAGATGATCAGACCAGTCAAGAAGATTACATATCCAGTCGAGTGCCTTCTCCATAATATTGGCCATCTTCTCCCGTGCATCAGCCTGTGGCTGCTAAACCCTCATCCATGCTTTTGTTACCTGCAGTTTTGATGATTCAAATGCTCTCCTGTCCTGCCTCTCAACTTATACCCTTCATATTAAGCTCATCTCAAACTTTACTGCCCATTTCCTAACTTGTGCGAGGTTCCATTCACCGATCACCCCTGTGCTAACTGATCTACATTGGCCCCTGGTACTCCATCACCTCAATTTTAACATTCTCATTCCCCTATTCAAATCTTTCCATGGCCTTGGCCCTCCTTATCTCTATAGCCTCCTCCAGGCCTAAAACCTTTAAGAAATTTGCATTCCTCTTTTGCATCTCCCAGTTTCTCGACTTTACCATTAGCAGCCCTTCCTTCAGCTTTAAAATTCCCTCACTGTAAGTTCTCCACCTCTCTGCCTCTCTCTCCTCCTTAAAACCTAGCACTTAGCCAAGATGTTGCTCATCTCTCCTAATGCCTCCTTCTTTGGCTCAGTGTCAATCTTTGTCTGATTACATGCCTGTGAAGTGCCTTGGGTCATTTTACTCCAATTAAGGCGCTATATAAATGCAGGTTGTGCTGTTCCATATGATTAGGAAGATGGATAAGTGGAAGAAGTTCACTTTGCACATCTGCAACACAATGCAGGAATTACATCATACCTTGCAAAAGACCTTGGGCTGATTTTGAAATCCCAGTGGGTGCAGGAGTGACTGCACGCGCAGTTTGAAAATCACATTCTTGGATGTCAGCATAGGCTCTCATCACCTCCAGAACAGGAAACAATTTTTAAAGGGGCACTGAGAGGGAGGGAATGGGAAGTCTGAAGGTCTCCAGTAAATTGCCTGCTGAGCTCAATGAGGAGCTCATTGAAAGTCTTGTCAGGAACAGTTTACAACTTTCAATAGGAGGGCATGGGAAAAATCCCATGTCTAGAACATAGCAGGGTGTAGAAGTTGTGAAAACTGCAAACGGGCCAAGAGGGCTATGGGAAGGGCTGACTACCATATTGTAGAAACCCAGAATAAATCTCAGCTGCATAAAAATCGCCACAGAGTAGCCACTGCTGGAGCTGAAAGATTGCAGTGGTGAGTGTTAGGAAGCTGGAGGGGGACGTGAGGCCCCTGGCATCACTTAGGCAGCTGGGGTTGTCAGGGGAAGGCGTGGTGAGCAAACGTATGCCAACTGAGTGAAGTCAGATGGGAATAGGCTACTCTCACATTGGACAAAGCAGCCAGGATGACCTTCAGCAGATGCAACCTCCTGGACAGCAGGAGGCCAGAGGAGCACAGTGGGGGCTGCAACGGGAAGAAGGCTCTACTCAAAACATTGGTTCATCCAGGCAGATGGTCTCAGATATTTGTGCCCTGATCCACAATGACCTGAGGCCTTGCAGACCACTGGCAGTCCCTTGCCTGCAGCCGTCAAGGTCATCGCTGCCCTGAATTTCTATGTTGTTCTGGGTTGTTCCAGGGATCTTACCTGGTAACCGGAGTGGCGGCTGGCAGACCTGGGAGGAAGCTGATCCGGAGCGGGACCTGAAAAAGAGAGCACGGGGCTCAAGGCCCTCACTTACGTGGTGACCGGCGCGGCAGCAGACTCTCTCTCTGTGTGCTGGCTGAGATTCGAAAGAAGGGGGAATAACTTAGTGACATCACGGGAAATCTGCAAGGTCATTGGTTGGGTAACTAACAGCTGTTAGTGCATTGAAATAGATTAAAAAATTCAGGGGAAAGTTTTTTTTGGAAAAAAAGCTCAAAACCTACTGTATAATAAGGTGAGTACTACTAAAGTGTGTTTTTTTAAATTAGTATAATTTATTAATAACTTTAGTTTGTAGTGGGTGATGTTTGGAGTAGAACAAGGCCCCTACTGTGTTTAGTATTTTTTATAGGGAGTGACTAATTAATTGAAAGTTAAGTCATGGCAGGAGAGCTCGCACCCATGATATGCTGCTCCTGCACTATGTGGAGAATCAGGGACACTTCCAGTGTCTCTGACGACCATGTGTGCAAGAAATATATCCATCTGCAGGAGCTGGCTACCCGCATTACGGAGCTGGAGCTGCAGGTGGATTCACTGTGGAGCATCCGTGATGCTGAGGACATCGTGGATAGCACATTTAGCGAGGTGGTCACACTGCAGGTAATGGCTGCACAGGCAGAAAAGAGATGGATGACCACCAGGCAGAGTAGTAGGTGCAGGCAGGTAGTGCAGGAGTCCCCTGTGGCCATCCCCCTCTCAAACAGATATACTGCTTTGGATACTGTTGGAGGGATGGCCTCCCAGGGGAAAGCAGCAACAGCCTAGTTCGTGGCACCATGGATGGCTCTGCTGTACAGCAGGGCTGGAAAAAGACTGGGAGAGCCATAGTGAGAGGAGATTCAATTGTAATGGGAACAGACAGGCATTTCTGTGGCCACAAACGAGACTCCAGGATGGTAATTTGCCTCCCTGGTGCTAGGGTCAACGATGTCTCGGAGCGGCTGCAGGACATTCTGAAGGGGGAGGGTGAACAGCCAGTGGTCATGGTACATGTCGGTACCAACGACATAGGTAGAAAAACGGATGAGGTCCTGCAAGATGAATTTAAGGAGTTAGGAGCTAAATTAAAAAGCAGGATCTCAAAGGTAGTAATCTCAGGATTACTCGCTGTGCCACGTGTTAGTGAGTATAGGAACAGGAGAATAGACCAGATGAATGCGTGGCTGGAGAAATGGTACAGGACGGAGGGATTTAGATTCCTGGAACATCGGGACCGGTTCTGGGGAAGGTGGGACCTGTACAAGCGGGACTGGTTACAACCAGGCAGGACCAGAACCAATGTCCTCGCAGGGGCGTTTGCTAGTGTTGTTGGGGAGGATTTAAACTAGAATGGCAGGGGGATGGGAACCTGAGGGGGGAGACTGAGGAGGAGGAAACAAGGATAGAAACGAAAGACAGGAAACAAAAAGACAAAAGTGGAAGGCATAGAAATCAAGGGCAAGAAGCAAATAGGGCCATAGTGCGAAATAATGTTAAGATGACTAAGAATGTTAAAAAGAAAAGCCTAAAGGCATTGTGTCTCAATGCACGGAGTATTCGAAATAAGGTCATAGAGTCATAGAGTCGTACAGTATAGAAACAGGCCCTTCAGCCCACTGCGTCCAGGCCGACCAAAATGCCTATCTATACTAATCCATCCTGCCTGCATTAATTCCATATCCCTCTATGCCTTGCTCATTCAAGGACATATCCAGATGCCTCTTAAATGTCGCTACTGTTCTTGCCTCCACCACCTCCTCAGGCAGCTCATTCCAGATACCCACTATTCTTTGTGTGAAAAATTTACCCCTTTGATCCCGTTTAAACCTCCCCCCTCTCACCTTAAATCTATGCCCTCTAGTTTTAGTCACCCCTACCATGGGAAACAGACTCTGGCTATCTACCCTATCTATGCCTCTCATAATTTTATATATCTCTATCATGTCCCCGCTCAGCCTCCTTCGCTCCAGGGAAAACAAACCCAGCCTATCCAATCTCTCTTTATAACTCAAGCCCTTCAAACCAGGCAACATCCTTGTGAATCTTTTCTGCACCCTCTCTAGCTTAATCACATCTTTCCTGTAGTGCGGCGACCAGAACTGCACGCAGTACTCCAAATGCGGCCTAACCAACGTTATGTAGAACTGTAACATGACGCCCCAACTCTTGTACTCAATGCCTCGGCTGATGAAGGCAAGCATGCCATACGCCTTCTTCACCACCCTGTCTAGCTGTGTTGCCGCTTTCAGGGAACTATGCACTTGCACCCCAAGGTCTCTGCTCAAGAACATTCCCCAGGGCCCTGCTATTCACTGTATATGTCCTGCCCTGGTTTAACTTCCCAAAATGCATCACTTCACACTTGTCTGCGTTAAATTCCATTTGCCACTCCCTTGCCCACTTTCCCAGTTGATCTATATCCTGTTGTAACCTTAGACAACCTTCTTCACTGTCCACTATACCACCAATTTTGGTGTCATCTGCAAACTTACTAATCATGCCCCCTACATTCACATCCAAGTCGTTAATATATATGACAAACAACAGAGGGCCCAGCACCGATCCCTGCAGCACACCACTGGTCACCGGCCTCCAATCTGAAAAACAACCCTCCACTACCACCCTCTGCCTCCTATCGCCAAGCCAATTTTGTATCCAATTTGCTAGTTCACCCTGGATCCCATGTGTTCGAACCTTCTGGACCAGCCTACCATGCGGGACCTTGTCAAAGGCCTTGCTAAAGTCCATGTAGACAACGTCCATCACCCTGCCCTCATCAATCCTCTTGGTCACCTGCTCGAAAAGCTCAATCAAATTCATGAGACATGATTTCCCATGCACAAAGCCATGCTGACTATCCCTAATCAGACCATGCCTTTCCAGATGCATATAAATCCTGTCTCTCAGAATCCCTTCCAATAACTTTCCCACCACTGATGTAAGGCTCACCGGCCTGTAGTTCCCTGGCTTATCCCTGCTGCCCTTCTTAAATAAAGGCACAACATTAGCTAACCTCCAGTCTTCCAGTACATCGCCCGTGGCTAACGACGATATAAAAATCTCTGCCAGGGCCCCAGAAATCTCCTCCCTTGCTTCCTATAGCATTGTAGGCTACACCTGGTCAGGCCCTGGGGATTTATCCATCTTAATGCGCTTCAAAACCTCCAACACCTCCTCCTTTGTAATGTTGATATGCTCCAGGATATCACTGTTCCCTCCCTTGAACTCACTAGTTTAAAAGACCTTCTCCATGGTAAATAAGGACGAGAAATATTAATTTAAGACCTCGCCCATTTCCCGTGGCTCCACACATGGATTACCACACTGATCCTTAAGGGGACCTACTCTCTCCCTAGCTATCCTTTTACTCTTAATATACTTATAGAATGTTTTAGGATTCTCCTTTATCTTACCTGCCAGGGAAATCTCATGTCCCCTTTTCGCTTTCCTAATTTCCTTCTTAACTGAAGTCCTACATCCTCGATATTCCTCGAGGGACTAGCTCAATCCCAGCTGCCTATACCTGACATATGCCTCCTTCTTTGTCCTGACCAGACCCTCAATATCCCTCGTCAACCACGGTTCCCTAAACTTGCCAGCCTTGCCCTTCCATCTGACAGGAACATGCCGGCCCTGAACTCTTCCTATCTCACTTTTAAAAGCCTCCCACTTGCCAGACGTCCCTTTACCTGTAATCAGACTATCCCATTCAACTTTTGAGAGTTCCTGTCTGATGCCATCGAAATTAGCCTTCCCCCAATTTAGGACTTCAACTTGAGGACCAGTCCTATCCTTTTCCATAACTATCTTGAAGCTAATAGGGTTATGGTCACTGGTCCCAAACTGCTCCCCCACTGACACATCAACCGCCTGCCCATCTTCATTTCCTAAGAAGAAGTCGAGTGTAACCCCTTCTCTAGTAGAGCCATCCACATACTGCTTCAGAAAACTATCCTGGACACACTTAACAAATTCTTCCCCATCTGGTCCCTTAGCACTAAGGCAGTCCCAGTCAATATTAGGGAAGTTAGAATCACCTACTATTACAACCCTATAACTCCTACACCTATCTGTGATTTCCTTACATATATGCTCCTCCACTTGCCTCTGACTATTGGGGGGCCTATAGTATAATCCCATATAAGTGATCACCCCTTTCTTATTTCTAAGTTCTACCCATATGGCCTCGCTGGACATTCCCCCCGGAATATCCTCTCTAAGTACTGCCGTGATGTCGTCCCTAATCAGTATTGCAACTCCCCCTCCTCTCTTACCTCCACCCCTGTCACGCCGGAAAGACGGAAAGATCAGTACCCCGGAACATTGAGCTACCAGTCCTGCCCATCCCTCAACCACATTTCCGTAATAGCTATAATATCAGAATCTCATGTACCGATCCATGCTCTGAGTTCATCTGCCTTACCTGTAAGGCTTCTTGCATTAAAGTAAATGCAGTTCAGCCTACCAGACCTTCCACGCTCCCTGTCCTGCTCCTGCCCGGCCTGCCTACTGGACTTGCTTGCTTTAACCTCTACATTTGCCTCAACTATCTCATCTGAGAGACTACTACTTTGGGTCCCACCCCGCTGCAAGACTAGTCTAAACCCTCCCGAGTAGTGCTAGCAAACCTCCCCGCAAGGATATTGGTCCCCCTCCAGTTTAGATACAACCCGTCCTTCTTGTACAGGTCACCTCTGCACCAGAAGAGATCCCAATGATCCAAGTAGCTGAAGCCCTCCCGCCTACACCAGCTCTTCAGCCACACATTCATTTGCGTAATCCTCCTATTCCTACCCTCATTAGCACATGGCACAGGGAGTAATCCTGAGATTACAACCCTCGACGTCCTGCTTTTTACCTTCTGCCTAACTCCCTATATTCACTTTGCAGGACCTCATCTCTTTTCCTGCCTATGTCGTTAGTACCAATATGGACCACGACCTCTGGCTGCTCACCCTCCCCTTTCAGAATGTCCTGCAGCCGCTCCAAGACATCCTTGACGCTAGCACCAGGGAGGCAACATACCATCCTGGAGTCTCATTTGTGGCCACAGAAATGCCTAACTGCACCCCTTACAATAGAATCCCCTATCACTATCGCTCTTCCAACCCTTTTCCTCCCCTGCTATGCAGCAGAGCCCTCCGTGGTGCCATGAACTTGGCTGTTGCTGCTTTCCCCTGGGAGGTCATCCCCCCCAATAATATCCAAAGCGGTATATCTGTTTGAGAGCGGGATGGCCACAGGGGACTCCTGCACTACCTGCCTGCGCCTACTACTCTGTCTGGTGGTCACCCATCTCTTTCCTGTCTGTGTAGCCATTACCTGCGGTGTGACCACTTCGCTAAATGTGCTATCCACGACGTCCTCAGCATCGCGGATGCTCCACAGTGAATCGACCCGCAGCTCCAGCTCCGTAATGCGGGTAGCCAGTATCTGCAGCTGGATACTCTTCCTGCACACATGGTCGTCAGGGACACTGGAAACGTCGCTGATTTCCCACATAGCGCAGGAGGAGCATATCACGGGGCTGAGCTCTCCTGCCATGACTTACCCTTAGGTTAATTAGTTACCCCTTTAATTAAAAAAATACTAATTATATTAGGGGCCTTGTTCTATCCACTTCAATCCAAAATCCTTAAAAAAAAACACTTTAGTAGTACTCACCTTATCACCAGAGATTTTTTTTTCCAACAAAAAAAACAACTTTACCATTTTTTTAAGGTATTCTAACAGCTGCTACTCACCAACCAGTCACCTTGCAGCTCTCCTCTGACGTCACTGTTTGCCTTTTAAAAGAAGCACTTTTTAAACACCGCTGGTCATGCTCAGTCTCCTTCTTTCCCGCTGTCGCTGCTCTTTTTAAACACCGCTGGTCTCACTCAGTCTCCTTCTTTCCTGCTGTCTCTGCTCTTTTTAAACACCGCTGGTCTAATTCAGTCTCATTCTTTCCCGCTGTCTCTGCTCTTTTTAAATACCGCTGGTCTCACTCAGTCTCCCTCTTTCCCGCTGTCGCTGCTCTTTTTAAACACCGCTGGTCTCACTCAGTCTCCTTCTTTCCCGCTGTCACTGCTCTTTTTAAACACCGCTGGTCTCACTCAGTCTCCTTCTTACCCGCTGTCTCTGCTCTTTTTAAATACCACTGGTCTCACTCAGTCTCGTTCTTTCCCGCTGTCGCTGCTCTTTTTAAACACCGCTGGTCTCATTCAGTCTCCTTCTTTCCCGCTGTCACTGCTCTTTTTAAACACCGCTGGTCTCACTCAGTCTCCTTCTTACCCGCTGTCTCTGCTCTTTTTAAATACCACTGGTCTCACTCAGTCTCCCTCTTTCCCGCTGTCGCTGCTCTTTTTAAACACCGCTGGTCTCACTCAGTCTTCTTCTTTCCCGCTGCCACTGCTCATATTAAACACCGCCGTTCTCACTCAGTCTCCCTGGTCGGCGAATTAACCCCACAAACAGATGTAAATG
This sequence comes from Heterodontus francisci, assembly GCF_036365525.1. Classification (NCBI taxonomy): domain Eukaryota; kingdom Metazoa; phylum Chordata; class Chondrichthyes; order Heterodontiformes; family Heterodontidae; genus Heterodontus; species Heterodontus francisci. Next base: position 220,086,985 of record NC_090371.1, read on the forward strand.
GAGACGGTATAGTTGCGATTATGGAGACATGGCTGCAGGGTGACCAAAGATCGGAACTGAACATCCAAGGGTATTCAATATTTAGGAAGGACAGGCAAAAAGGGAAAGGAGGTGGAGTAGCATTGTTAACAAAAGAGGAAATCAACACAATAGTGAGGAAGGATATTGGTTCAGAGAACCCTTATGTGGAATCTGTATGGGTGGAGCTAAGAAACAGCAAAGGGCAGAAAACGTTGGTGGGTGTTGCATATAGACCCCCAAACAGCAGTGGTGATGTACAGGATGGCATTAAACAGGAAATTAGAGATGCACGCAATAAGGGTGCAACTGTAAGTATGGGTGTCTTTAATCTACATATAGATTGGGCAAACCAAATTAGCAATAACACTGTAGAGGAGGAATTCCTGGAGTGCGTACATGATGGTCTTTTGGACCAATACGTTGAGGAACCAACTAGAGAACAGGCCATCTGAGACTGTGTATTGTGTAATGAGAAAGGATTCGTTAACAATCTTGTTGGGTGGGGTCCCTTGGGGAAGAGCGACCATAACATGATAGAATTCTTCATTAAGATGGAGAGTGAAAGAGTTGATTCTGAGACTAGGGTCCTGAATTTAAATAATGGAAACTATGAAGGTGTGAGGCGTGAGTTGGCTATGATAGATTGGGGAACGTTATTTAAAGGGTTGAAGTGGAAAGGCAATGGCTAGCATTTAAAGATGGATAAATTGCAACAATTTTTCATTCCTGTCTGGCGTAAAATAGGGTCTAGTGAGAAGGAGGAACTGTATAAAATCAGTATTAGTAGGGAATTGGTGTTAGGGAAATTGATGGGATTGAAGGCCAATAAATCTCCAGGGCCTGACAATCTACATTTCAGAGTACTTAAGGAAGTGGCCCTAGAAATAGTAGATGCATTGCTGGTCATTTTTCAAAATTCTATAGAATCTGTAACCGTTCCAACTGATTGGAATGTAGCTAATGTAACCCTACTATTTTGAAAAGGAGGTAGCGAGAAAACAGGGAATTATAGACCAGTTAGCCTGACATTAGTAGTGGGGAAAATGCTGGAATCCATTATAAAAGGGTGTCATAGTGGTTAGCACCGCAGCCTCACAGCTCCAGCAACCTGGGTCCAGTTCTGGGTACTGCCTGTGCGGAGTTTGCAAGTTCTCCTTGTGACCGCATGGGTTTCCACTGGGTGCTCTGGTTTCCTCCCACAGCCAAAGACTTGCAGGTTGATAGGTAAATTGGCCATTGTAAATTGCCCCTAGTGTAGGTAGGTGGTAGGAGAATGGTGGGGATGTGGTAGGAAATATGGGGTTAATGTAGGATTAGTATAAATGGGTGGTTGTTGGTAGGCACTGACTCGGTGGGCCGAAGGGCCTGTTTCAGTGCTGTATCTCTAAGTAAATAAAGTTTAATAGCAGAGCACTTGGAAAACAATGACAGGATTGGACAAAGTCAACATGGATTTACAAAAGGGAAATCATGCTTGACAAATCTACTGGAAGTTTTTGATGATGTAACTCGTAGAATAGATAAGAGAGAACCAATGGATGTGGCGTATTTGGACTTTCAGAAGGCTTTCGAAAAGGTCCCACATAAGAGATTAGCATGCAAAATTAAAGCACATGGGATTGGGGGTAAGGTACTGACATGGATAGAGAACTGGTTGGCAGACAGGAAACAAAGAGTAGGAATAAACGGGTCTTTTTCCGAGTGGCAGTCAGTAACTTGTGGTGTACCTCAGGGATCAGTGCTAGGACCCCAGCTATTAACAATATATATTAATGATATAGATGAGGAAATTAAATGTACCGTATCCAAGTTTGGAGACGACACAAAGCTGCGTGGGAGTGTGAGCTGTGAGGAGGATGCAGAGAAGCTCCAGTGTGATTTGGACAGGTTGAGTGAGTGGGCAAATACATGGCAGATGCAGAATAATGTGGATAAATGTGATGTTATCCACTTTAGTGGCAAAAACAGAAAAGCAGATTATTATCTGAACGGTGATAGATTGGGAAAGGGGGAGGTGCAGCGAGACCTGGGTGTCCTTGTGCACCAGTCGTTGAAAGTAAGCATGCAGGTGCAGCAGGCAGTTAAGAAGGCAAATGGTATGTTGGCCTTCATAGCAAGAGGATTCGAGTACAGGAGCAAGGATGTCTTGCTGCAATTATAAAAGCCTTGGTGAGACCACATCTGGAATATTGTGTGCAGTTTTGGTCTCCTTATCTAAAGAAGGATGTTCTTGCTATGGAGGGAGTGCAGTGAAGGTTCATCAGACTGATTCCTGGAATGGCAGGACTGTGTATGAAGAGAGATTGAGTCGATTAGGCTTGTATTCGCTAGAGTTTAGAAGAAGGAAATAAAATGTTTGAAGAAAAATAAATAAATGAGAGGGGATCTCCTAGAAACCTACAAAATTCTAACAGGACTGAACAGACTAGATGTTCCCGATGGCGGAGGAGTCCAGGACCAGGGGTCACAGTCTAAGGATAAGGGGTAAGCCATTTAGAACTGAGATGAGGAGGGATTTCTTCACCCAGAGAGTGGTGAATCTGTGGAATTCTCGACCACAGAAAGCAGTTGAGGCCAAATCATTAAAATATTCAAGAAAGCTTTAGATATAGTTCTTAGAGCTAAAGGGATCAAGGGATATGGGGAGAAAGCGGGAACAGGGTATTGAGTTTGGATGATCAGCCATGATCGTATTGAATGGTGGTGCAGGCACGAAGGGCCGAATGGCCTACTCCTGCTCCTATTTTTCTATGTTTCTATGATCAAAAGCAGACCTATATGGCATCTCACAGTCAGCAGCTCATCTCGCCATCATGCAGGTTGTGGATGGCATATTCCAGAGGGTGGGGGACTACATCCACTTTGACACAGCTGGGCCTGCGCTGGCATAGGGAGCATTGAGCTTTTCCACCATTGATGGATCCCCTCAGATCCAGAGGGTCATTGATTGGACACAAGTAGCCAACAAGGCACCGACACACCAAGTAGTCAGATTCCTGAACAGAAAGGGCTACCACTCATTGAATGTCCATCTGGTCTGTGACCACAGGAAGTGAATCTTGCAGGTCTGCACCCAATTCCCGGGCAGCTGTTTAGTGTTCAATGATTTGAATGATCTGGGTTTGATTGTATTAGTCTGTCCACTGATCAGTGTTCACTGTGCTTGATTGCTAAAGCCTAGAATTGATGAAACTGAAACTAGAGGTTGGAAGGTTCCAGTAATACACGAGTGTTCTGAAAGACATTGTACTGAAATCTTGTAAGTGCTGAGATATTTTATAGTACTGTAAATAAACCTGTTGTTGATTTAGAACTAGTGTCATATCTGCATTGCTCTGAGATAAATCAGATATATAAAACCGGTGAATACATAACAGCTGTCATGACTCCTCTATCCTGTGAGAGACTCATGCTGCTCCTCTTCAGGCCCACATCCAGACTCTGTAGATGGCTGCTGGGGGATGAATATTATCCACTAAAGAGATGGCTCCTGACACCCGTCAGCCACTCAGACACAGATGGAGAGAGGCGTTACAACCAGAGCTATCTCCTAACATGGACCTGCACTGAACAGACCTTGAAGATGCACTTCTGTTGCTTTGACCAGTCAATATGAGCCAGCCAGTGTGAAGATTAGTGGTAGGCCAGAAGATTGGGAAAATTTTAGAAAACAGCAAAGGATAGCTAAGAAAATGATAAAGTGGAAGAAATTGGTATATGAGAGAAAACTAGCAAGAAATACAAAAACAGACAGTAAAACTTCTACAAATATATAAAAAGGAGAATAGTTGGTAAAGTGAGCATTAGTTCCTTAGAGGATGAGAATGGAGAATTAATAATGGAAAACAAGGAAATGGAAGAGACTTTGAACAAGTATTTTGTATCTGTCTTAACAGTAGAAGGCACAAAAAACATCTCAAGAATAGTAGAAAATCAGGAGGCAAAAGGGAGGGAGGAACTTAAAACAATCATTATCACTACAAAAAAAGTCATGGGAATACTAATGGGACTAAAGGCTGACAAGGTCTGCATCTGAGGTTCTTAAAGGATGTAGCTGCAGAGATAGTGGATGCATTGGTTGTAATCTTCCAAAATTCCCTAGATTCTGGAAAGCTCCCAGCGGATTGGAAAGCTGCAAATGTAACATCTCTGTTCAAGAAAGGAAGGAGACAGAAAGCAGGAAACTATAGGTCAGTTAGCCTATAACTGGCTATCTGGGAAAATGCTCGATCCATTATTAAAGAGGTAGTAGCAGGACATCTAGAAAATCATAATACAATCAGGCAGAGTCAACATGGTTTTGTGAAAGGGAAATCGTGTTTGATAAATTTATGAGAATTCTTTGAGGATGTAACAAGCAGGGTGGATAAAGGGAAACCAGTAGATGTAGTGTATTTGGATTTCCAAAAGACATTTGATAAGGTGCGACATAAAAGGTTACTACAGAAGATAGTGGCTCATGGTGTTGGGGTTGATATATTAGCATGGATAGAGGACTGGCTATCTACCAGGAAACAGAGAGTCAGGATAAATGGGTCAGTGGAATGCAACAGGGATCAGTGCTGGGGCCTCAACTATTTACAATCTATGTTAACGACTTGGATGAAGGGACCGAGTGTATTTGTTGATGATACGAAGATAGGTAGGAAGCAAGTCGTGGGGAGGACACAAAGAGTCTGCAAACGGTTATAGATAGGTTAAGTGAATGGGCAAAAATTTGGCAGATGGAGTATAATGTGGGGAAATGTGAGGTTGTTCGCTTTGGCAGGAAGAATAGAAAAGCGGAATATTATTTAAATGGAGAGAGACTGCAGACTGCTGCGGTGCAGAGGGATTTGGTTTTCATTTTACATGAATCACAAAAAGCTAGCATACAGGTACAGAAAGTAATTAGGAAGGCAAATGGAATGTTGACTTTTACTGCAAGGGGAATAGAGTATCAAAGCAGGAACGTCTTGCTACAACTGTACAGAGCACTGGTGAAACTGCACCTAGGGTACTGCTTACAGTTTTGGTCTCCTTATTTAAGGAGGGATATACTTGCATTGGAAGCAGTTCAGAGAAGGTTCACTAGGCTGATTACAGGGCTGAGGAGTTTGTCTTAATGAGGAAAGGTTGAGCAGGTTGGGCCTATAATCATTGGAGTTTAGAAAATTGATAGATGTATAAGATTCTGAGGGGGCTTGACAGAGTAGATGCTGAGAGGATGTTTCCCTTTGTGGGGAATCTGGAACTAGGGGCACCATTTCAAACTAAGGAGTCTCCCATTTAAGACTGATGTTATGACCAGGTGAGAAAGGTATCTAGGAGTCTTTTACTGTCTTCACCTGGTCTTATTATAACAGGTTTAATTTTAAACACACTGTGTTTTGAGCTTCCCCTTGGTCAATTCTTGTTCACCACTTACCAATTATAAGGCAAAGAAATGAGCATCGACAGGCTTTCTTCGGTTTAAAGAAGAAAAGTGAAATTTATTAAACCTTAAATTCTAATTCGGTTAATGTCAATGGATACATGCCCGCCCCACGCCAGCATGCATACATGATAGACACATGCAAATAGGGACAGAAAAGAGCAGAAGAAAAATAAAATGGAGAAGTTTGAGGCAATCTCTGAAAGGTTTTTTTTTACTGTGCTCCGAGCTTGCTGTATGGTCCTTGATTGTAGGTAGTCTTGCTTTTTGTATGGGCTCAGTATTCTTCTTAAACTTAGTTCACTGTAGGAGACTTTTCTGTCTTGGGGTTCATATGTCTTCAATGGTTTCCAAAGCTGGTGAGAGCGAGATGAGAGCAGACAGGAGAGAGATATTCTCAGTCCAGGAGCAAAGAGCTTTCTGAGTTGCAAAATTCTGTGGCAAGTTCAAATTCAAATAATTTCAATCACCAGTTAGTCATGTGACTAAACTGGTCTGACCAGGTCTTCTGTGTATTGGGGATGCAGGGGCTGGGTCCTTTGTTCCAACATTGTCTGCTGGTATGCAAAAAAGGTCTTTCTGGCGAGGGGCCTGGAAATTCCTTGTGATAGGCCCTATTTTCTTCCCAGCAGCAATTTTAAGTTATAATGATCATGTGGCGAAATAATGTGTGTCTCTTTCTTGGCAGGTGGGGGCCTGCATGACACTGAGATGAGGAGGAATTTCTTCTCTCAGAGTGTCAGTAGTGTTTGCAATTATCATCCCCAGAAAGCAGTGCAGGCTGAGTCATTGAATATATTCAAGGCTGAGTTAGACAGATTTTTGATTGACAAGGGAGTCAAGGGTTATTAAAGGAAGGCAAGAAATTGGAGATAAGTCCACAATCAGATCAGCCATGATTTTATTGAAGACGGAGCAGGCTCGAGGAGCCGAATGGTCTACTCCTGCTACTATTTCTTTATGTTCTAATGTTCTAATATCGTGGTCGTCTCCTGCAGCCTGTATAACATGATAATTCAAAGAGGCCTTTAGATGAATGAGACGGAGGACCTGGACTGCCACTCCACCTCGGAGGAGGACTGGGAGGAGGAAGAAGATAATGAAGAGGTGAAGGTAGGATTCGCTTAAGATGTGGTCAGTGACCAGGCAGCAGAGGATGCCCAGCCATCCTGTCCCAGACTTGATGGTGAACTGCAGGTTGGCATGGCTGTAAGGGCTACACTGATTCAGCAGCGTTTCACCTGATCGTCTCCAAGCTCTAATGACCGAAGAAACGTGAACTCACCTTCCAGTGTGGAAAGCTCCTTGAAGACCCATATCTGTGAGTCCCATTGCCAGCCATGAAGAATGAGATTTCCATCGTCAACACTCTCCAACATCACAGAGCATGGAAATACAGCAATCCCAGGGCACTACGTCACCTCCAAACCCCCACCCCCCACCCACCACAAGACTCCATCCCCCTTTTGACATGAAACATTAGTAACACACATATATGATTGATAATATAAACACGTGATATTGAAATAAAAATGTGGTAAACAGCACCCAGGTGACCCATTAAGTGAAAACAATGCTGTAGTGCATTTCTTTTCCCAACAGTTCTACAGGTGCTCCCCCTGTGACAGAAGATGAGTAGAGGCAGCCTGCTCCCTACTCTGCCTCTGCTGAGATGCCTGTGGCTCCTCCACAAGCTGCCGTGCCTGCGACATTGCAGGGGCTTCCTCTGTCACAGGGCCTTGGCACACAAATGACTCCTGAGACGGCGGGGGGAGTGGAGCGAAGGGCTGAAGCTTGATGTCTGTGGTGCTGTCTGTGGGTTGCTCCTTCATCTGCCGCTTCGACCATCTCAGCCCTATCCTGTCGCCCTTGGATGCTGGATGAGGCCACTGACTGAGACATAGCTAACATCCAATCTGAGCACCTTTTCAGCATACTAACACTGAGCAGTCAATGCTACAGAGAGTTTCACACTTTATGTGCATGTAAGTGCGCTGTTCCTGCACCCAGTTAGAGTGGTGCTGCATAAGGCTCTCCAATAAATTTTTTTTTATTCATTCATGGGATGTGGGCACCGCTGGCCAGGCCAACATTTATTGCCCATCCCTAACAGCCCTTGAGAAGGTGGTGGTGAACTGCCTTCTTGAACCACTGCAGTCCATGTGGGGTAGGTATACCCACAGTGCTGTTAGGAAGGGAGTTCCAGGATTTTGACCCAGTGACAGTGAAGGAACGGCGATATAGTTCCAAGTCAAGGTGGTGTGTGACTTGGACGGGAACTTGCAGGTGGTGGTGTTCCCATGCATTTGCTGCCCTTGTCCTTCTAGTTGGTAGAGGTCGCGGGTTTGGAAGGTGCTGTCTAAGGAGCCTTGGTGCGTTGCTGCAGTGTATCTTGTAGATGGTACGCACTGCTGCCACTGTGTGTCAGTGGTGGAGGGAGTGAATGTCGAGTTTCTTGAGTGTTGTTGGAGCTGTACCCATCCAGGCAAATGGAGAGTATTCCATCACACTCCTGACTTGTAGATGGTGGATAGGCTTTGGAAGTCAGGAGGTGAGTTACACGCCGCAGGATTCCTAGCCTCTGACCTGCTCTTGTAGCCATTGTATTTATATGGCTACTCTAGTTCAGTTTCTGGTCAATGGTAGCCCCTAGGATGTTGATAGTGGGGGATTTAGCAATGGTAATGCCATTGAATGTCAAGGGGAGATGGTTAGATTCTCTCTTGTTGGAGATGGTCATTGCCTGGCTCGTGTGTGGCGCGAATGTTACTTGCCACTTATCAGCCCAAGCCTGGATATTGCCCAAGTCTTGCTGCATTTCTACACGGACTGCTTCAGTATCTGAGGAATCGTGAATGGTGCTGAACATTGTGCAATCATCAGCGAACATCCCCACTTCTGACCTTATGATTGAAGGAAGGTCATTGATGAAGCAGCTGAGATTGCCCAATCTCTCAATGGAGGAGTTCATGTAATCGAATTCCTAAGTCATAATGGAGCACATGCACTGCGTGCACTCCTCCAATGCCTTCCCACTTTTCATCAAGGTCTCAGGGAACTCTGACAAACTGGAACTTTTCTGCTTCTGGTTCTTGAGGAAGACCCTCCTTATCTGTGCCACCCATGGCTCGGCATCTTTGCCCAGCGGAGCATCGCTGTGTCTGTCCTCCATCCTCTGAGGGGGCTTCCCACAGCTGACTCTGCCTCAACCTCCTCCTTCTGCTCACTTGTGATGTGAGGTTCAGCCATTGCTCCCCTTTCTTTGCTATTCTGGGGTCCAACCGAGGTAAGTGTGTCTGCGCTAGTGGAAGGTGCCGAGGTAGGAGGTGATGTTGCAGGTTCCGGTGAGTCTTCCCCTGCCGAGGAGGCTGATGCCAATTGTATTTGTGCACTCTGCCCCGTTCTGTGCAACTGGCCCTGTGGAAAACACAAGAACTCATCCTGCTCAACAATCGCCGCAGCACAACCGTCCCTTCAGATGATAGCAGTCAAAATACCACAGCACTCATTGGGCAGGAGTTTCCTCCATGCCCTTCACCTCAAGGTAGAGCAATCTCTCATCTCACCATCCCCCACCAACTGACTCATGGCAACCCTGGGGATCCCAGCGCCGCCTACTCCTTCAGCATCAGAGTATGGAGTTGGGCCACGCCACCACCCATTCTGGCCATTTCCCAATTGCTGTGGGTTTGCTTTTCCTGCAGGATGAGGGGAGAATGATTCATGAGTAAGCTGCCCTCCCTCATCTCTTCCAGCATGACATACACATGAGCTGATGTACCTCGCAGTGATATTCCCTTCTGAATAGTGCCCCATATGAAAGGGTGGTTGCCGTCTCAGTGATGCAACTGAAAACTTGATCTGTCAATGTTAGGGAGAACTATAGACATTCTCTGAGGTCAGCCTGCATGCTGGTGTTTACAGAGAGTATTTACATTTAGTTTCTGGTAACAGCTATGATGCATAAGAAATTAGTCATTTGTTTCCTTCCTTCAATGACAGTGAGAGTACAGCTCCGATGCAGTTCCCAACACAGCTGTTGTGAAGTATGCATCTGCACGTGGGCTGAAATGTGTGACGATTAGCGGAGATGCTATCTTCGCCTTTAACATTTCAAACACTGTTTGCTGTGCGATTGCCCATTCCCACTGAGCAATTGTATGCAATAGTTTCCAAAGGGGCTCCGCAATCTTTGCATACTTAGGAACGAATTTATGATAAAAGTTGGTAGTACCGAGGAACAATGCCACCACTTTCAGGTTAGATGGTGTTGGAAGTGCATGAAGGGCTTTAACATTGTTTTGTGTATGCTTTACTCCAGTTGCCATCACTCTGTAACCTAGAAAGTCAATCTCAGGTGCTGCAAATGTGCATTTGTCCTTGTTTAGCGTCAAATTGTGTTTTGCGAGTCGAGTGAGCGCTGTTGATAATCGTTGATCATGTTCAGCTTTGTCCCTTCTGTGGACAATTACATCATCAAGTAGCTTGAGCATTCCCTCAACATCCTACAAGACTGAAGAAACAATCTTCTGGAATGCGCTAGGTGCTAAACTTAGTCCATTGGGCATTCTGCAGTAAAAAAAAACACCTTCATGAGTAACAAAAGCTGTAAGATATCAGCTTTGTTCTTCTAGAGTTATCTGAAGATAGCTCCGTTGCATATTAAGCTTTGTGAAGACAGTGGAGCCATGAAATGATGCTGACAGTTCTTGGATTTTTGTAATAGAGCTCTAAAGAGTAAATCTCTCTTTTTCAGTTAACCAGTGTGCGTGCGTGCGTGCGTGCGTGCATGCGTGTGTCTAAGGTAAAAAGGGAACTTTCATATTTCAATCCGTGTGTTAATGCTTTGCAACTGGTTAGGACTTGTTTTATAATAAAGTGATAATTTTGTTGTTTATTAAAGAAACCTGGTTGGTGTATTTTATTTTGGGATAAAAATAAAGTCTATGATTGATCGTATTGGTAACTGGGAAAGAATTTAAATATATGTTGTGACCTGTGGAGCAGCGGAACTAGAAAAACAGTGCACTCCACCTACCTTGGTTGGGGGCTCTTTGCGGGATAACCCAATGCCAATGATGTACAATTGTAAGTAGCGTAATAATAATTGAAAAGAGGAAAAGTTTAAAAAAAAAGGGTTCTTGTGTATTGGAGCAAAGTCTATGCTGCCCGAATGTCATTGTTCCCCTGAGTAATTTGAGAAACTTAACTAAGGTTAGACTAAAGAAAAAGAAATAGAATGGGAAAAACTTAAGCTTGAACAGGAAAGAGAGTTGGCACTGAAAAAACTTGAACTTGACAGGGAGGAAAGGGCAAAAGAAAGAACAGTTCAAAGAGAAGAAAGGGAATTTGAATTTCTAAAAAGCTGGAACTAAGACAAAGGGGTGGTCTTGACTCCAGTGAAAGTTCTGGTGAGAAAAGATCTGACTCCAGCCCAGGACCCAGCGGAGAGCAGTTTAAATTTGTACAAGGCCTCCCGAAGTTTGAGAAAAGGGACGTGGAGGAATTTTTCACTTCTTTTGAAAGGATAGCCAAACAGATGAAGTGGCTGAAGGAAAGCTGGACACTGCTTATGCAAAACAGGGCAGACCTCATGACATTTATGCCATGTTTTCTGAGGAGGCTTTCACAGATCATGAGATGGCAAAAAAGGCTATTCTCACTGCATATGAGTTGGTCCCTGAAGCTTACTGGCAGAAATTTCAGAGCCTCCGGAGACTGTCTGAGCAGACTGACATAGAATTTGAGAGGGTAAAGCAAATTAATTTTGATCGTTGGATATGGGCACTGAAAGTAGAGGCCACATAAGAGAACCTTAGGGAAATAATTGTCCTGGAAGAATTTAAAAATTCACTCCCTCCTTTAGTAAGAACCCATGTAGAGAACCAGAAGATTTCAATGGCCAGACAGGCAGTGGAAAGTGCTGATGATTGCGAGCTTGTTGATAAGCCCAAACCCTTTGTTACCCCCACAAACCTGAGAAGGATAGAAGGTGGGAGGGTGAAAGGAAAGCAAGGATCCGGAGACAAGAAGGAAATGCTGGGAATGCCCTTGGATCTCCTCCGCGGGCCAGAAAGGAAGATGCTGAGGGTGGAATTGAGGTCCGCAAGCCTAGGTGTTCTCATTGTCACAAGGTGGGACAAGGCAGAATGCTGGAAGTTGCGGGGCAAAACCACGGAACTTATTGACGCACACGAAGCCAGTGCAGAGAAAGCAACCCTGACCGAGAGTATGACAGATCAGGCTGTAGCTCTGACTGTAGTTGTAAGGCCAAATACAAAAACCATTGTGAGTGCAGGGGTCATGAATATTCAAGGCCTTTAAAACTGTGAGAGAGTATAAGCATATTGGAAATTGGTAACTTCTGTGACCCTAAAGTTCATCCAATATAGCTTTTTCCATTTCCTCTTCCTCTTCATAACACAGGTAGAGAGCGGGTCCCATTGAGAAATCCATTCCCCCAATCCAAAAGGTAAAAGTTTCTGGCATTCACTTTAAATGGAAGGAGAACAGTTTTGTGAAGTTCCAGAACTCGTGAAAAAATTTCTGGGCAGGTAAAAGTTTTGTAAAGCTGCAGTAATTTCAGCAAAAGTGGCATTCCCAATGTGATATGTGCCTCAGAAATACCATTGTGTTTCCCATTCTTCCACTTATTTCAGGGCAACATATTGGGTCATGGATGGGGAAATTGTAGGGAAGCCACATCCAGGGAGGCAGGTTGTGGTGGGTAGTTGTCAGGACAGACAATTTTGGCTGAAAATTCTGAGGGCATGATTGCAGTGGTAATCCAAAACACCAGATTTGACTGATCTCTGTGTCTTTAAGCCACTGAAAAATGGACAGTATTTCAAAGGGAAATCCAGCTCAATGAGTATTCAAGGCACTGATTGATGTCTTTAGCTGAAGTGTATAAAGTAAATATTGTCTATCATTTTGAGGCTGCAACAATTGAGTAGAGAACTAAATTCAGTAATCCTATGTTCCCAATGGAGAAACTACACTAGAGTAGACTATATGCTGAAAAATATGTTGTATCTCCATTTCTCAGATCAATGCTTCCTTCAGCTGTGGCTCCTATCTCTGGAAGCACAGTCTCACTGGATTTACTTTTTAATCTCTCGTTATATTAATGGTCTTGAGTTTAGGGAAAAGGCCTCACTATCAATTAACAGTACATAGTCCTTCCATAGTCCTGAGGCTAGTTTTTGCATTGCATTATGGTGCATTGTGAAAGCACAATACCATTGGTAAAAACAATAATTATTTTAAATCACATATTCAAAATTATTCATGAGATTATTGTTTTATTTTTATGTTGCATTATGCATTTCCAAACGACTCTAATGTTTGTTAATTATATTATTTCTGAGGCAGATAAACCCCGGCCTTCTGTTTCATTTATTCTAGAACCTTTACAAAATGCTGTCTGTGAAACAGGCACAGAAAATTGACTGTGCAAATGTCACTTGTAACATCATCTAAAATTAACTAACATAACAAGCATTTGATTATGTTTTTCTAATTAGTTCACTCATTCCACAAAAGGTCACAATTCATCTCCTGGGATGGGATGGGTACAGTAAAGCAGAAGCTGCTGAAAACAGTGATGACAGAATTGAGGTATTTGATGGGACTGCTCCTGTGGTGGTGCCTGTGATTTTTCATGCTGAAGAGCTCTTCCTTTATTATCCCAATTAGCTCCTGTCTGATTCTTAACAGCTTTAGCTGATATGTGAGATCCGCTCACTTTTTTTCTTTTGTCACCTAATAGCGTCACAGATGGCAATTCTTTGTGAGTTCCTTTCTGTGTTTGATCTGCAGTAATTGAAAGTTGAAGTCTGTACAAACACAAACATTTAACTCTTCAAGGACTTCCCCGATAGAAATTAGGACTATTTGTTTCTTTTCCACAGACAAGGGAAGCTGTTTTACCTATCTAGCTCACTCTAGCTCATGCTTCCATAAAAACCTATGGCTCTCCAATTACAGTGTCCAGCTATCTCTTCAATAATTTCAAATATGTCGCTACTATGAATTAAATTGGAAGACCATTCAGGTATTCATCGTTTGTGTGAAGAAATGCTTATTGGCATCTATCTTGAATTTTCTGGTTACAAATTTGTGCCTATGATTTCTTGTCCTGTGTTTGTGGTCTATCTCACTAACCTCCTCTATTCCATTTTGTATTTTGTTTGTCTCTATGAGGTTCCTTCACATCTACCTCCTCTCAAGGCTGAAGAGTGCACATTTTTCAAACCTTCTTCCTAACTTTGCCCTCTGATCAGAGGAATCAGCCTTGTGGCTCTTTCCTACACTATTTCCAAGCTTTTTCTGATCATAACATCAGTGGAAGAACCAAGGAAATTCCAGACAAATAGAAATTCAACACCAGAAATTATGAATTCTTTTGCCAAATTAGTGGGGTAAAAATCTGATCTCATCCTGTTGCTATATAGCACCCTGATTAGATTTGCACCTTGAATAAAGCATGCAGTTCTGGTCACAAAGGCACAAGGGAAGCATTCAAGCCCTGGTAGTGGTGCAGAGACAAGATACAAGAGAACAAAGTTTACGCCATTGCTTCAGAGTTTTCATGAATCTTCCAACAAAGTTAAGGCAGGTGATCGAGAGAACGTCAATCCCTTTTTTTGTGCTGTTGACTACTGCTCAGCAATGACTGGTCATAATGAATATTGAGAAATTACAGGAAATAAATGGGGTTAAATCTGACTTGTCTGTTCCCAATTAAAGGTATTTACATCAAAAATATCAATGTTTTTTGATCTGCCAGAAGTAATAAATATTAGAACTGCTGTTCAGCTTCTAGTTTCTCTCTCTGTACAAACAACAGTCAGAAGCCTAAAAGGAAAAGAGGCAGCAGAATGACTGATCTGCCATTTAATATTCTCTTCTGCAAAAAGCTGCAGCCAACCGCAGAGGTGAGGTGGGTGTGGTTGTTTTTTTTCCATGATGTGCAATCTGTTTTTCGAGTCCCTTCTTGGTTGGTTTCCTCCCCTTTGCAGTATAAATTTCAGTTGTGTGTTATACCAGAAATTGGTGAGAAATTTATGGAATTTTGAAAAAAAGGGGTAAATTTTCAACAGGCCTAACATAAAACAAGCATTGCAGCTCAGCTATCCATTGGAGAAATTGCCTGATTTAATTTCCATTGTTTCAACTGATTGATCTGAATCACCAACTTTACCTCCTGGTGGCAAGTTAAAAATCAAAAATCTTTCCTCTGCTCCTACTCACCACTCATCAATTCCCATCACTGCTTACTCTTCATCATCATCTTGTGCTTCCTCAGCAATGCCATATTATGTTTATTACAAGCTGGTCCTTGCTTTGAGTGTGTGCATTGATAGTTGGCATGCTGCTAACTGTTACTCTGCAGCTGCAGTGGGTTGGATTTTCCTTGCTTTGTGAGGGGAGCAGATGGAAGATTAGGAGTAGGTCATTGCACTTAATCATTTGGTTAATGTATCATCATCAAATGAAATGTTTTCATAGTGCTATGTAAGGGGATTTTGATGTAGCATACGGTGCAAAATATGGAATATAAGATTGATATAGAATATTGCAGTTGGTTTTTGCAACCACCCAACTTCATCAAAGCCAGCACTTTTGAGAGCCTCCTTCCCTCTTAATTGCAGAATCCTCATTTCCCATGATGTTAAAAGGTTTGCCTGAGAAGGTTCACCATCTGTTCCATTCCTTGTCCTACTAGTATGTTGCAAGCGTGAGAGGTGTAAATAAATATAGGGCAATTTGTCCCATTGAAAATAATGCATGATTATAGTCTAGTCTCTGTTGAATTGTAATAACATCAATAGCTTACCTTTATTTACATATATGTCCCTATCTCCATATTGAGACAGGATGACATGATACAATAAAATTCAGTAATTTATGTGTGAGAGCACAGCCTTCTGTTGAACATTTAATCTCATCTCCTTTGCTGCCATTGTATCTTGTCATATCTTGATGCTTCTCAATGAGTCAGGAAATGTCTGCACCTCTTTCTGGCCCTTCTCAATAGCCAATAATTAGTTTAGTTGCAGAAAATGCTGGAAAGACTCAGCATTTATGGAGAGAGGAAAAGAGTTAATAGGCTGGATTTTCCCAGCCCCGTGGAAACGGGGTTGGAGGTGGAGGGATCGGCTGCCTGCTCCAAGGAGATGGGCAGCCAATTGGACCCCACTTAGGGGCCATTTTCAGCCAGCACTGGTATTTTAACAACATTGGACTGACTCCCGCTGTGTGTTGAGGCTACCAGCTCAAACTGAGGCCAGAAGCTCCAGGCCCCAATGATGGGCTACGGGGATGAAAGATCACAGCACTGTCAGTGAATAGGCCTGCAAAGGGATTTCCCCTTCATCCCTATGTCCCTTCTGGCTTTCAGTGCTTAGTGCAAGTTGCTGTATAAAAAAGGCAGCACACTAAAAACTAGATATAAATAATCTAGACTAACATATGGCAGAGCAGTTTGTGTGTCTGGACTGTAGTATGTGGGAGTTTGTGGACAGCGAGACTGTCCCAAGCAAACATATCTGCAGTAGATATCTCCATTTCGAATCTATCTCAGAGTCATAGAGCTGGAGTGTGAGTTGGAGACACTCTGACACATAAAGGTGAAGAAGCAGTTTCTGGACAGTTTGTTCCAGGTTTCGGTCACACCTCGTTGAGAGGTACAGGTTCAAAATGGGGTTGGTGTGACCAATAGCATACAGTGTAATTTAGGTGAGATAGAGAACGTGGAATCACAGAAACTGATTTTATCCAACCGGTACAATGTACTTGCAACCTGTGTGGATAAGGATAAAAACTGTCAGAAGGACAGCCAAAATGTGGAGCGTGGCACATTTGAGCAGGAGGCTGTCCAAAAGAGGAAGGGGGTGGAGGAGGAGGAGGGGAAGGAGAAGGCTAATGTGGTAGTTGTAGGGGATTCAATAATTAGTGGGACAGATAGCATTCTTTGTAAGCAGGAATAAGACTCCTGCATGGTTTGTTGCCTTCCTGGTGCCAGGGTGAGGGACATCTCGAACCAACTTGAAAGGATATTGGAGAGAGAAAGGAAGGATCCAGTCGTTGTGGTTCAAGCTGGGACCAACAACATAGAAAACAGTAGGCAAGAGGTCCTGTTTGGAGAGTAACAGGAACTAGGAGCTAAATTAAAGAACAGGATCTCAAGGGTTATAATCTCTGGATTATTACCCAAACCACATGCAAATTGGCATAGGGATAAATCAATTAGGGAGGTGAACACATGACTGAGGAGTGATGTGGGAGAGAGGATTCCATTTCATGGGAAACTTGCATCAGTTCTGGGGCAGGAAGGGACTGTACCATTGTGATGAGCTGCAGCCAGGGTCCTAAAGGAAATAGATTCAAGATTTTTAAACTGGTAAATGGTGGGCTGGTGGTGGGGGGATGCCGTGGTGGGGGGGGGTGCATGCTCAGGTGAAAAAGGTTGTATTTATAATAGTTCAAAGACAAACAAAAGGGAAGAAAGTGGAGTAAAAGTCAGAAATTGTGCTTTAGATTCCACAGGTAAAGGGAAAACTAAAAGAGGCAAAGTAATTAAACTGGAAAGAGAAATAGGAAATGTGTGAGTAAAACATTAGATCTGGAGGTCGGGTTAGGGTGTGTGGCCCAAATAAACATTCTTTATACAAACACCCAGAGTATAAGGAACAAATTGAATGAATTACAGATGTAAATTCAACTTGGAGTGTATGACATGGTAGCCATCATAGAGGCATAGTCCAAACTGGGAACTAAATATATAGCGGATTATAAGGTTTACAGGAAAAATAAGGAAAATGGTAGAGGGGAAGAATAGACTGAATGACTAAGGATAAAATAAATTCAATGATAAGGGAGAAGATAATGAGAGGTAAGCAGACAGTGGGAACTTTATGAGTAGAATTAAGAAATAGAAAAGGATTTAATACTGTAGCAGGAGTTGTATATGGGCCACCTGGTAGTAGTTGTGAAGTGGTAGCTCGTATAAATGTTGAGGTCAAACTAGCATGTCGCAAAGGCAGAGTGGTTTTAATGAGGGATTTAAACGTTCATATAGATTGGGTTAAGCAGACTAGCACACATTAAAAAGATATTGAATTTCTTGAGTTTGTCTGTGACAGTTTTCTGCAGCAGTATGTCATAGATCCAACAAGGAGACAGGCCTTATTAGATTTAGTAATGAGTAATGAGTCAGATTTAGTTAGTGTGTGATAGCAAGCAAAACATAATCGAGTTCAACGTAATGTTTGAAAGGGAGAAATGTGAAACAACCAGTAAGATTCTAAGTTTAGGTTCAACTAACTTCATTGAGATGAGACAGAGACTGTCCACAATAAACTGAGGAAATTTGTTCATGGGTAAAATGACAGAAAATCAATGGGCAATGTTCAAAAATGAATTTCATATGATACCGACCAGTTTATAAAAGGCAAGAGATCTACTTGCCAAAAAACACAACCACAGACAACTAACGAGGTAAGAGACACCTTTTAAGTCAAAGAAAAAGCATATGAAAATGCAAAAAAAGCAGAGATCCTGGCAAATGGTTATAAAGAGCAGCAAAGGATGACAAAGCAGATAGTAAGAGTTACAAAAAGGGAGTATGAAAGACCTTGTAAGGGATATCAAAATCAACACAAAAAAAACTTTTACAATTGCATTAGGTAAAAAAAGGTGATCAGAAGCAATGTGGGCCTCTTGAAAACTGATAACATGCTGTTGTCAATGAAAATGAACAAATGGCAGACGTGATGAATGATTATTTTGCACCAGTATTTACAGTAAGAGAGGTCAGCATGCCAGACATCCCAAGGAAACTATTATTGAATCAGGGACAGGCATTCAACAAAATTAATGTAAGCAAGATAACTGCAATGGAGCAATTAAAGGCACTAAAGAGTGGCAAATCCCTAAGACCAAATGGTTTCCATCCCCAGGGTTTTAAAGCAAGTAAGTGAGAACATTAGAAGATTATTGTTAGAGCATCTGCAAAGTTCACTCAATTCAGGAACCGTTCATTTAGATTGGAAAATTGCACATGCCACTCTGCTATTTAAGAAAGTTGACAGAGGGAAACCAGGAAATTGTAGACCAATCGGCCTAGTATCTGTTTCAGGAAGTTGCTGACGTCTTTATTTAAGGATAGGGTGACTGAATACCTTGAAAATTTTCAGCTTATCAGCGAGCAGGCATGAATTTGCAAAGAGTAGGTCATGCCTGAGGAATCTGATTGAATTTTTTCTAGAGGGAACTAAAGTTGTGGTTAAAGGACTGTCTATGAATATTACTTATATGCACTTCCAGAAGGCATTTGATAAAGTCTCTCATAAGAGACTATTAACTAAATTTGAAGTTCATGGAATTGAAGGCAAATTATTGACTTGGTTAGGAAATTGGCTGAGCAGCAGGAGACAGGGAGAATGGGCAGGCCCTCTAATTGGTAGAATGTAACTAAATCCTGCAAGGATCTGTGTTGGGGACTCAACTATTCATGTTATTCATTAACAATAGAAAGCCACATATCCAAGTTTGCTGATGACAATATGATAGGTGGCATTGTAAGCAGTGTAGATGGAAGCATAAAATAATAAAGAAATATCGATTGATTAAGTGAATGGGCTAAACTGTGTCAAATGGATTTCAGTGTAGGCAAATGTGAGGTCATCCACTTTTGAACTACGAAGAATAGAACAGGATACTTTATAAATGGTGTGAAGCTAGAAACAGTGGAGGTCCAAAGAGACTTGGGTGTCCAAGTGTGCAGATCATTAAAATGTCGTGAATGGGTATAAAAATAATCAAAAAGGCTAATGGAATGCTGACCTTTGTATCTAGAGTAATAGAATACAAGGGGTTAGAAGTCATGCTACAGCTATACAAAGCCCTGTTTCAACCACACCTGGAAAACTGTGAGCAGTTCTGGACAGCACACCTTAGGAAGGATCTATTACTTGTAGGGAGTGCAGCCTAGATTTACTAGAATGATATCTGGACTCCAAGGGTTAAGCTATGAAGAGTGATTAAATTGACCGGGATTTTATTCCTTGGAATTTAGATAGTTAAGGGGTGATTTGATCAAAGTTTTCAAAATATTAAGGGAAACAGATAATGTGGATTGGAAGATGCTATTTCCGCTAGTTGGGGCGGGTAAGAGAAGAGGACATAGTCAAAAAATTAGAGCCAGACTTCTCAGAAGTGAAATTTGGATAAACTTCTTCATGCAAAGGGTAGCAGAAGTTTGGAACTTTCTTCCACAAATGGCAATTGATGCTAGATCAATTGTTCATGTTAAACCTCAGATAGATTAATTTTTGTTAGACAAAAGGTATTAGTAGATATGGGGCAAAAGCGAGTATCGAGAGTTAGATCACAGATCAGCAATGATCTCGTGAAAGGCGTAACAGGCTCGAGGGGTTAAATGGCCTATTCATGTTCCCATATACCTAAAAAGGGAAGACTGAAGCCATGGGCCGAAATTTTACGCCTCCCGAACGAGTGGGCTGATGGCTGAGGTGGGGGGAAGAATGTAAAATTGAGTGGGAGGCAGGGGGGCCGTTTGCGAACCCCTCCTGCACCTGTTGCAAATTTACATGGGGCAGCGGCAGTGAGAAATAGCCCACCCACCCCAGGCCAATCAAGGTCCTTAAGTGACCAATTAACTGGCACTTAAGGGCTTCCACCCACCGCAGCAGGTATTTTTACCCTTGGCTGATGGGTGGCTGAGGCCTCAAGAAGCCATCATGGTGACACCAGGCAGCCTCCTTGTGCTAAAAGGAGGGCCGCCCAGAAGCCCCAACTGCCCCAGTGCACAACACTGCCCCCCCCCACAACTGAACCACCCCCCCCCCTTGCCTCGCCAGGGCCTGACTGATTTTCCCCAGATAGGCCCTAAAAGCCTACCTTTTTTCCGGGGCCATCTTCATCTTCTTGTGATGGCTGGGTATAGCCCCAGCAGTGGCCACCGCTCCCAGTGGCACAGTTGGGACTAAGAGCTGCCAGCCCACTGATTGGCCAGCAGCTCCATTAGGTGGGACTTCCTGCTTCAAGGAGGTGGAAGTCCCACCCAAGACTAATTAAAGGCCTGGGGAGCGAAAAATCCCCATCTGCCTCCCCAGGTTCGGCAGAGATGAGCTCACCACTGAATTTTTGGTTGGTGGATGGGGCCTCCTGCCCAACAAAAAATTCCAGGCATGGTCTTCAGCCCTCGTGACAAACTCTGTTCCCTAGCCACTAACTTCATCCCTCTCCCTGGCATGTGTCTGAGATGGAACCAGACTGTTCACAACCTTGATATTATATTTGAGCCCAGGTTGTGCTTCCGACCACATATCCGCACCATCACTAAGACTGCCTATTTCCACCTCCATAACATTGGCCAAATCACAGAATTACAGAATCACGGAATTGTTACAGCACAGAAGGAGGCCATTTGGCCCATCATGTCTGCACCAGCTCTCTGAATGAACAATTCACCTAGTGCCACTCCCCAGCCTTCTTCCTGTAATCCTGCACATTCTTCCTTTTCATACAACAGTCTAATTCCCTTTGGAATGCTTGAATTGAACCTGCCTCCACCACATTCTCAGGCACTGCATTCCAGAGTTTAACCACTCGCTTTGTGAAAACATTTTTCCTCATGTCGTTTTAGCTTCATTTATGAATTACTTTAAATTTGTGCCCTCACATTCTTAATCCTTTCACGAGTGGGAACAGTTTCTCCCTATCTACTCTGTCCAAACCATAGAACCATAGAAAAGGAGGCCATTCAGTCCATCCTGTCTGCGCCGGCTGAAAAAACTAGCCTCCCATTCTAATCCCACCTTCCGGCACCTGTTCCGCAGCCTTACAGGTTACAGCACTTCAGGTGCAGGTCCTAGTACTTTTTAAATGAGTTGAGGGTTTTTGGCTCCACCACCGATCCAGGCAGCGAATTCCAGACACCCACCACCCTCTGGGTGAAAACGTTTTTCCTCATGGCCCCTCTAATCCTTCTACCAAACACCTTAAATCTGTGCCCCGCTAGGGGAAACAGGGCCTTCCTGTCTACTCTATCTAGGCCCCTCATAATTTTATACACCTCAATTAAATCACCCCTCAGACTCCTCTGAGGAAAATAACCCGAGCCTATCCAATCTTTCCTCATAGCTGCAATTTTCAAGCCCTGGCAACATTTTTGTAAATCTCCTCCGTACTCTCTCCAGAGCAATAATGTCCTTCCTGCAATATGGTGACCAGAACTGTATGTAATACTCCAGGTGTGGCCTAACCAGCGTTTTATACAGTTCCAGTATTACATCCCTGCTTTTGTATTCTATGCCTTGGGCAATAGAGGAAAGCATTCCATCTGCCTTCTTTACCACTTTATCTACCTGTCCTGCCACCGTCAGGGACTTGTGGACATGCACTCCAAGGTCTCTCATTTCCTCTACCCCTCTCAATATCCTCCCATTTACTGTGTATTCCCTTGATTGTTTTCCCTCCTCAAATGCATTACTTCACCCTTCTCCAGATTGAAATCCATTTGCCACTTTTCTGCCCACTCAACTAAACCATTGATATAATTCTGGAGTCTACAGCTATCCTCTTCACTATCAACTACACAGCCAATTCTTGTGTTGTCAGCAAATTTCCAAATCATGCCTCCCACATTTAAGTCCAAATCATTTATATATACCACAAACAGCAAGGGATCCAACACTGAGCCCTGTGGAATGCCACTAGAAACCGCTTTCCATTCGCAAAGACATCTGTCGACTATTACCCTTTGTTTCCTGTCACTGAGCCAATTTTGGATCCAACTCACCACATTCCCCTGTATCCCATGGGTTTTTACTTTTCTGACTAGTCTGCCATGTAGGATCCAGTCAAAAGCCTTACTAAAATCAATGCAGACAACATCCACTGCACTACCCTCATCAATCATCCTTGTTACTTCCTCAAAAAATTCAATTAAGACGTGACCTTCCCTTAACAAATCCATGCTGACTAGAAATGATTAATCCGTGCCTTTCTGGGTGACACTATCTGTCAAAATTGATTCTAATAATTTACCCACCACTGAGGTCAGACTGACCGGCCTACAATTATTTGGCCTATCCCCCGCACCCTTTTTAAACAATGGTACAACGTTCACAGACCTCCAATCCTCTGATATCTCGCCTGTATATAGCGAGGATTTGAAAATGATCCTCAGAGCATCTGCTATTTCCTCTCTGGCTTCATTTAACAGCCTGGGATAAAATCCATCCAGCCCTGGTGATTTGTCCATTTTTAAGGATGTCAGATCCTTTAGTACTTCCTCTCTCATTATGCTTATCATATCTGATATTTCACAGTTCTCCTCTTTAACTACAATGTCTGCCTCATCTCCTTTGTGAGGACAGAGACAAAGTACTCATTCAGAGATCTGCCCACATCTTCTGCATCCATGCATAAGTTAACTTGTACATCTTTGATAGGCCCTACCCTTTCCTTAGTTATCCTCTTTCTCTAAATGTACTGACAAAACATCTTGGATTTTCCTTGATTTTACCTGCCAATATTTTTTCATGCCCTCTCTTTGCTTTCCTAATTTCCTTTTTTTTACTTTACCCCTGCACTTTCTATACTCCTCAAGGCTTTCTAAAGTATTATGTTTATTTGTGACTGCCATAAACTTTCTTTTTCTGTTTTATCTTACCCTGTAAGCTTCCAGATAACCAGGGGGCTCTAGATTTGGCAGTACCCTCCTTTTTCTTTATGGTGACATGTCTACACTCTTCCCTCATAATCTCACTTTTGAATGCCTCCCACTGGTTTGCCATTGATTTTCCTTCAAGTAGCTGTACCCAATCCACTTTTGCCAGATCACTCTCAGATTTATAAAATTTGCCTACCCCCAATTTAGCACTTTTACTCCTGTTCTATCTCTGTCCTTTTCCATAATATGCTAAATCTAACTGTATTATGGTCACTGTCCCCAAAATGGTCACCCACTACTACTTCATCCTTTTGCTCAGCTTCATTTCCTAAGACTAACTCTAGAATTACGCCCCCTCTCATTGGGCTTGTTGCATTTGTTTTTTATTCATTCATGGGATGTGGGCATCCCTGGCTAGGACACTGTTTATTGCCCAATCCCAATTGCCCTTGAGAAGGTGGTGGTGAGCTGTCTTCTTGAACCGCTGCAGTCTATGTGGGGTAAGTACGCCCACAGTGCTGTTAAGAAGGGAGTTCCAGGATTTTGACCCTGCGAAAGTGAAGGAACAGCTATATAGCTCCAAGTCAGGATGGTGGAACTTGCAGTTGGTGCTGTTCCCATGCATTTGCTGCCCTTGTCCTTCTAGGTGATAGAGGTCGCAGGTTTGAAAGGTGTGTCTAAGAGCCTTGGTGCGTTACTGCAGTGCATCTTATAGATGGTATACACGGCTGCCACTGTACTTCGATTGCGGAGGGAGTGAATGTTTGCGGATGGGGTTGAATCAAGCAGGCTGCTTTGTCTTGGATGGTGTCAAGCTTCTTGGGTGTTGTTGGAGCTGCACCCATCCAGGCAAGTGGAGAGTATTCCATCACACTCCTGACTTGTGCCTTGTAGATGGTGGACAGGCTTTGTGGGGGGGGGGTGGTCAGGAGATGAGTTACTTGCTGCAGGTTTCCAAGCCGCTGACCTGCTCTTGTAGCCATGGCATTTATATGGCTATTCCAGTTAAGTTTCTGGTCAATGGTAACCCCCAGGATGTTGATAGTGGGGGATTCAGTAATGGTAATGCCATTGAATGTCAAGGGGAAATGGTTAGATTATCTCTTGTCTGAGATGGTCATTGCCTGGCACTTGCCCAAGCCTGGGTATCTTGCTGCATTTCTACATGGACTGCTTCAGTATCTGAGCAGTCATGAATGGTGCTGAACAAGCTGAAAGTGCTGGCTAAAAAAGTTCTCTTGAATGCAGTTCAAGAATGTTGTCCCTTCTGTGCCCTTCACACTGTTTGTATCCCAGTTGATATTTGGGTAGTTTACATCCCCAACTATTATTGCCCTATTGTTTTTGCACTCAGAAATTTGCCTACATATTTATTTGTTTTTCTATCTCCTTCACTATTTAGGGGTAAATAGTACACTCCTAGTAGTGTAGCTGCCCCTTTTTTTATTTGTGAGTTCAACCCATATGGCTTCATTTGATGATTCATTTAGCATATCATCCCTCCTCACAGCTGTAACTGATTCTTTAACCAATAATGCTACATCCCCTCCTTTTTTATCCCCCTCTCCATCCTGCCTGAAAACTCAACATCCGGGGATGTTGAGCTGCCATTTTTGCCCCTCTTTAAGCCAAGTTTCCATTATAGCAATGATATCTCTCATGGCCACTCATGATTTTGAATCCC
This sequence comes from Heterodontus francisci, assembly GCF_036365525.1. Classification (NCBI taxonomy): domain Eukaryota; kingdom Metazoa; phylum Chordata; class Chondrichthyes; order Heterodontiformes; family Heterodontidae; genus Heterodontus; species Heterodontus francisci. The sequence continues at coordinate 220,111,810 of NC_090371.1, forward strand.
TCTATCAAACCTCTTCTCAGCCTTATCTTCTCCAAGGAAAACAGTCCCAACTTCTCCAATCTATCTTCATAAAATTTCTTGTGAATCTTTTCTGCACCCTCTCCAACACTTTCACATATGTCCAAAAGTGCGGCACCCAGAACTGGGTGCAATATTCCAGCTGAGGCCGAACTAGTGTCTTATACAAAGTTAACATAACCTCCTGCTCGTGTACTCTATGCCCCCATTAATAAAGCCCAGGATACTGTATGCTTTATTAACCACTCTCTCAACCTGTTCTGCCATCTTCAATGACTTATGCACATATAGACCTAGGTCCCTCTGCTCCTGCACCCCCTTTAGAATTGTACCCTTTTTTCTATATTGTCTCTCCATGTTCTTCCTACCAAAATGAATCACTTCACATTTCTCCGCATTGAACTTCGTCTGCCACTTGTCTGCCCATTCCACCAACTTGTCTATGTCCTTTTGAAGTTCTACAGTATTTTCCTCGCAGTTCACAATGCTTTCAAGTTTTGTATCATCCACAAACTTTGAATTTGTGCCGTGTACACCAAGGTCAAGGTCATTAAAATATATCAGTAAGAGCAAGAGTTCGAACACTGACTACTGGTGAACTCCACTAAAAACCTTCCTCCAGCCCAAAAAACATTCATGAACCATTACCCTTTGTTTTCTGTCACTCAGCCATTTCCGTATCTATGTTGCTGTTGTCAGGCAAGCCCCCCACCTGCCAAGACTGAGGCACACATTATTTCGCCACATGAACATTAACACTTAAAATTGCAAGCCCCTGACTGGAAAGACATTTGCATGGTAAAGGGCGGTGTTGAAACAAGGGACAAAGGACCATGCCCTGACACATTCAAACAACAATGGACTTTTGATTAACAGACATTGAAGCATTCCAGGTTAACTACTAAGATGGTCAAATACACAGAAGAAGTCGTCAGACCAGTTTTGGTCACATGTCAGACTGACTGACTGTTGGAGTTTTTGAATTTGAACTTCCAACAGTGGACTTGAACTGAGAAAGCTCCTGGCTCTTGGTTTGAGAACGTCTCTCTCCTTTCTGCTCTCATCTCGCTCTCACCAGCTTCGGAAACCATTGAAGTCACAAGAACCTCATAGAGAGAAAAGTCTCCTACATTGAACAAGGTTTAAGAAGAATACAGGGCCCCAAAGAAAAGTAAGAGCTGCCTACAATCAAAGACTCTAGAGTGAGCTGGAATCACAGGAACAGTAACGAGAGACTGCCTCAAACCTTTCACCTTATATTCTCCTCTCCTCTTTTCTGTCCCTACCTGCATGTGCGTATCACGTGTGCATGCCAGTGTGGGCGCGTCATATATCTGTAGGCATTAACCGTATTAGAGTTTAAATTTAAGGTTTAATAAATTTCACTTTTCTGCTTTAAACCGAAGAAAGCCTGTTTATGCTCATTTCTTTGCCTTATAATTGGAAAGCAGTGAACAAGGGTTCACAAAGGGGGACCTCAAAACACAGTGTGTTTAAAATTAAACCCTGTTACAATAAGACGAGGTGAAGACAGTAGCAGACCCCTAAACACCTTTCTCACCTGGTTGTAACAGAAATTTGGGTGCTAGCATTCAGAATTGTACCCACAGACAAATGAGAGAAATTGGAAGTGGGAAGCCAGATTGTTCCCAATCAAAAAGAGCAAGATTTCAGTACAGGTTTTCTTGTGGTTGTGTGTGATTGAATACTAACATGTCTGCAACTGAAGCTAGTCGCTCTCCAAGCCAGGGTGAAGTAACATGGGATAAGTTAAAAGCACTGTCTATGAGGAGTTGAGGAAAATGGCTGAGCAGTGTGGGTTCGCTGTACACGACAAGGCTGGGAAGTCACCTCCTAAAGCTAGTGGCCAACCATTTTTCCCTTGAATCTGAAGAAGCAGAAGCAGTGTTAGAAACAGAATCCGACAGAGTATTGTTAGCAAAGATACAATTGGAACAATGGAAACTTGAATTTGAGGAAAGAGAGAGGGAGAAATAGAGAGCCTTCCAAAAGGAATGTGAAGAAAATGAAAGACAGGAGAGAGAGAAAGAAAGACAGCAGAAGGAACGAGGGAGAGAGAAGAGAGAGAGAAAAATAATATTTTGGAAAGAATGCGAAAAAAGGGTGTTGAGGCGACTTGAGTTAGCTAGGGGGCGACAGAGTAACCCCAGTGAAAGCATGGCCAATTTGGAGGAGCATAATTCAGGGCTGGGTACAAGATTGCTAATACTCGCTCAATTGATTCCAAAATTCATGTGGAAGCCTTTTTCCTTTCTTTTGAGAAACTCGCAAAGCAGCTAAAATGGCCAGCTGAAACTTGGTCTGTCTAATTGCAAAGCAAACCAACCAGAAAAGCCCATGAGGTTTATTCCTTGTTGCCAGCTGAAGGTTCATCAAATTATGAACTGACCAAAGATGCTATCCTCGGGCATATGAATTAGTATCCAAGGCCTATCGCCAATTAGAACCATCAAAATGCAAGCCAATCAAACTTATCCTGAGTTTGAAAGAAGTAAGCAGCTGGCTTTTGACCAGTGGCTGTGGGCTTTAAAAATACAACTCAGCTATGAGACTCTCAGAGAAGTAATTCTATTAGAGGAATTTAAAAACTCTCTCCCATTCTCAATAAAAACTCATGTAGAGGAGCAGCGGGTTCAGGGAGCACGGCAAGTAGCCGTTCTGGGTGATGAGTTTGCTTTAATTTATAAGTCGGTTTCCCGGGGCGAATCTTTCCTAATCACCCCACAAATCCGAAAAAGACAAAGGGTGGGAAGGTGATATCAGCCCAGAAAGTTCTGGAACAGAAAGGAAAGCAGGAGACACAGGGGGCTCTCATCTAGCCAAAAAGGAAGGTGTTGTGAGCAAGAGTGAGACCTGGAGACCTTCCATTGTAATAAGGCAGGGCATTTCAAAACTGACTGCTGGAAACTAAAGGGGAAACCAGTAGGATTAATCAGGGCATACCCGCTCAGTGCAGATGGGACCCTGATGGAAAACACAGAACAAGCTGTGGCTTTAACTGAAGCAACAGAGTGCAACCCAGGAAGCGACCAGTGCAGCAAATGTTAATCGGATTCATGAAGGTTATCAGGGTTTTGTATTTTAACGGAAAGTTACCCCAATTCCCTCGAGTGAGGCAAGCAAGCCCATTGCAATTCTCAGGAACACAGGGACCACCAGATCCCTTTTGCTGGGAAAAGGCCTGACCTTTCTCCCAGACAGTGCAGTGAACACAAAAATGGTGGTGAATGTTATTGGAGGACAGTGTATGCCTGTACCTGTACACCAGGTGCACCTGGAGTGCGACCTAGTTTCAGGACTGTTTACTGGAGGGATTGTCCCTAGTTTGCCTGTGAATGGGGTTGACCTGTTCCTAGGTAATGATCTGGCAGGGGAGAAGGTGGTAGCCCTGCCCCCAGTAGTGAAAAAAAGACCGCAGGAGGTCAGAGAGACAGGGCAGTGGTAGGAGACAGTCCCCTGCAGAGTCCCTGAATGTGTCGTGGATCAGGCCATGATCAAACCAGCTCCCCCAGAGGAAACTGCATTGGCACTGCAGGCAAATGACCATGAGGTCTGCCTGTCCGTGTCTTTCTTTGGAAAGTTAGGAGACCCAGGGAATGAATTAAATAACAAAAACAAGAAATGCTGGATTCACTCAGCAGGTCTGGCAGCATCTGTAGAAAGAGAAGCAGAGTTAACGTTTCGGGTCAGTGACCCTTCTTCGGAACTGACAAATATTAGAAAAGTCACAGATTATAAACAAGTGAGGTGGGGGTTGGGCAAGAGATAACAAAGGAGAAGGTGCAGATTGGACCAGGCCACATAGCTGACCAAAAGGTCACAGAGCAAAGGCAAACAATATGTTAATGGTGTTTTGAAAGACAAAGCATTAGTACAGATTAGGTGTGAATATACTGAATATAGAACATCAGCAAGTGCAAACCTGAAGAAAAACAACCTGAAAAAAAACAGTGGGTAAGCAAACTGAACAAACTAAGATGAAATGAAATAAATGCAAAAAATGTAAAAAGGAATGCAAAAAAAAGGAAGAAAAAATAACTAAAAATGACTAAAAATGAAAGTAAAGTGGGGGGCTGTCATGCTCTGAAATTATTGAACTCAATGTTCAGTCCGGCAGGCTGTAGTGTGCCTAATCGGTAGATGAGATGCTGTTCCTCGAGCTTGCGTTGATGTTCACTGGAACACTGCAGCAATCCCAGGACAGAGATGTGAGCATGAGAGCAGGGGGGAGTGTTGAAATGGCAAGCAACCGGAAGCTCAGGGTCCTGCTTGCGGACTGAGCGGAGATGTTCCGCAAAGCGGTCACCCAGTCTGCGCTTGGTCTCCCCAATGTAGAGGAGACCACACTGTGAGCAGCGAATACAGTATACTACATTGAAAGAAATACAAGTAAATCGCTGCTTCACCTGAAAGGAGTGTTTGGGGCCTGGGATAGTGAGGAGAGAGGAGGTAAATGGGCAGGTATTACACCTCCTGCGATTGCAAGGGAAGGTGCCCTGGGACGGGGACGAGGTGGTGGGGGTAATGGAGGAGTGGACCAGGGTGTCGCGGAGGGAACGATCCCTTCGGAATGCTGACAGGGGAAGGGAGGGGAAGATGCGACTGGTAGTGGCATCACGCTGGAGGTGGCGAAAATGGCGGAGGATGATCCTTTGGATATGGAGGCTGGTGGGATGAAAAGTGAGGACAAGGGGAACCCTGTCACGGTTCTGGGAGGGAGGGGAAGGGGTGAGGGTAGAGGTGCGGGGAATGGGTCGGACACGGTTGAGGGCCCTGTCAACCACAGTGGGGGGAAATCCTCGGTTGAGGAAAAAGGAGGTCATATCAGAAGCACCGTCATGGAAGGTAGCATCATCAGAGCAGATGCGTCGGAGACGGAGAAACTGGGAGAATGGAATGGAGTCCTTACAGGAGGTAGGGTGTGAAGAAGTGTAGTCGAGGTAGCTGTGGGAGTCAGTGGGCTTATAATGGATATTGGTAGACAACCTATCCCCAGAGATGGAGACAGAGAAGTCGAGGAAGGGAAGGGAAGTGTCAGAGATGGACCATGTAAAGGTGAGAGAAGGGTGGAAATTGGAAGCAAAGTTGATAAAGTTTTCGAGTTCGGGGCGGGAGCAGGAAACGGCACCGATACAGTCATCAATGTACCGGAAAAAGAGTTGGGGGAGGGGGCCTGAGTAGGACTGGAACAAAGAATGCTCGACATATCCCACAAAAAGACAGGCATAACTAGGACCCATGCGGGTACCCATAGCGACACCTTTTACTTGAAGGAAGTGCGTGGAGTTGAAGGAGAAGTTGTTCAATGTGAGAACAAGTTCAGCCAGGCGGAGGAGGGTGGTGGTGGATGGGGACTGGTTGGGCCTCTGTTCCAGGAAGAAGCGGAGAGCCCTCAAACCATCCTGGTGGGGGATGGAGGTGTAGAGCGATTGGACGTCCATAGTGAAGAGGAGGCGGTTGGGACCAGGAAATTGGAAATTGTCAAAATGACGTAGGGCGTCAGAAGAGTCACGGATGTAGGTGGGAAGAGACTGCACCAGCGGAGAAAAGATAGAGTCTAGATAGGAAGAAATAAGTTCAGTTGGGCAGGAGCAGGCTGACACAATGGGTCTGCCGGGACAGTCCCGTTTGTGGATTTTGGGAAGGAGATAGAAGAGGGCTGTCCGGGGTTGCGGGACTATGAGGTTGGAAGCTGTAGAGGGAAGATCTCCAGAGGAGATGAGGTCAGTGACAGTCCTTTGGACGGTGGCTTGATGTTCGGTGGTGGGGTCATGGTCCAGAGGGAGGTAGGAAGAGGTGTCTGTGAGTTAAATAAATTTTCCCTAGCTGAGGCTCAGCAAGCCTACCCAGTATTGCGAGAATTAGCACAAGCTGCCCAGTTTGAAAATGAAGCAGAGGGAGTCCCTGATTCCTACTATTTAAAGAATGAGGTACTGATGAGGAAATGGAGTTCTCCTCACAGAGCTGAGGGCAAGGAGTGGACAGTAGTTCACCAGTTAGTGGTGCCACAGAGGTACCGGTGAGAAATATTAAGAAGGGCCCACGAGACTACAGTGGCTGTACATTCCCGTATACAAAAGACCAAAGCCTGCATAAGGCAGCAGTTTGACTGACCAAAACGCCACAAAGATGTGGTGGAGTTCTGCAGGGGTTGCCACTTGTGCCAGGTTGAGGGGAAATCCAAACCTACAGTGAAATCTGCACCCCTAAGTCCTGTACCAGTGTTAGGAGGACCCTCCAGCAGAGGGCTGGTGAACTGTAAGGGACCCACGCCGAGAACAAAAGGGGACAGGCAGGCACATGGCTGGCAAACGTTTAGAAAAAGAATGGGAAAAAGTAACCCAGAGGGCAGGTTAAAGGAAGTCCGGGAAGAATCCCAGATGAAAACCCCAACTGTCTGGTCAACCAAACCCAAAAAAGGTGAAAAGCTAGACCTCACATCCTCCAATGTAAATGCAGACTCTAGAAGCACCCCACCAGAGTTGCTAACAGCATTTACTGGAACCAGAAAAGACAAAGAGAGACCTCTAGGGGGCACAGAAACCATGAGGGTGATTCCTCACCTAGTCGAAGTGCCACAGGAGACTGTAGCCAAGTCTGCACAAATACCTACAGAAACGAGTGTCCCAGAGAACAAAGGGGAGAGTAACAAATACTCCTCCTCCACAGTCAGAGGAAAAGGGAACCACCTATCCTTTGAAGTCAAAAGTCTTTGCATGACTCAGGAAGTTCAGGCTCTCTCCTTTCTGCTCTCATCTCGCTCTCATCAGCTTCGGAAACCATTGAAGACACAAGAACCTCATAGAGAGAAAAGTCTCCTACATTGAAAAAGGTTTAAGAAGAATTGGGGTGGTACAGTGGCACAGTGGTCAAGCACTGCAGCCTCACAGCTCTAGCAACCTGGGTTCAATTCTGGGTACTGCCTGTGCAGAGTTTGCTACTTCTCCCTGTGACCGTGTGGGTTTTCGCCAGGTGCTCTGGTTTCCTCCCACAGCCAAAGACTTACAGTTTGATAGGTAAAATGGCCATTATAAATTGCCCCTCGTATAGGAAGGTGGGGATGTAAGAGGGTAATGGGGTTAATGTAGGATTAGTACAAATGGGTGGTTGATGGTCAGCACAGACTCAGTGAGCCAAAGGGCCTGTTTCAGTGCTGTATCTTTAAAAAAAAATACAGGGCCCCAAAGAAAAGTAAAAGCTGTCTACAATCAAAGACTCTACAGTGAGCTGGGATCACAGAAACCCACTTCAGAGACTGCCTCAAACCTTTCACCTTATATTCTCCTCTCCGCTTTTCTATCCCTACTTTCATATGTATATCGCTTGTGCATGGGCGCGTCGTATATCCGTAGGCATTAACCCTATTAGAGTTTAAATTTAAGGTTTAATAAATTTTACTTTTCTCCTTTAAACCGAAGAAAGCCTGTTTATGCTCATTTCTTTGCCTTATAATTAGAAAGCCGTGAACAAGGGTTCACAAAGGGGAAGCTCAAAACACTGTGTGTCTAAAATTAAACCCTGTTACAATAATACGAGGTGAAGACAATAACGGACCCCTAGACACCTTTCTCACCTGGTCGTAACACTATTGCCCCATTTATTCCATGAGTTATAACTTTGCTCAAAATACTTTGGAACTCCATGTACATCATATCAGCTGCATTGTCCTCATCAACCCTCTCTGTTACCTCTTCAAAAAACTCCAGCAAGTTAAATTAAACATGACTTTCCCTTAAGAAATCCATGCTGGCGTTCTTTAATTAACCCGCATTTGTCCATGTGACAATTAATTTTGTGCGGAATTAATCTTTCTGGAAGTTTCCCCACCAATTGACTGCTGGGCTTATCTTTACATCCTTTTTTGAACAAGGGTGTAATGTTTAAATTCTCCAGTCCTCTGGCACCACTCCCGAGTCTGAGGAAGACTGAAAAATTATGGTCAGTGCCTCTGCGATTTCCACTCTCACTTCCCTCAGTACCCTTGGATACATCTCATCCGGTCCTGGTGCCTTATCCACTTTAAGTACAGACAGCCTATCTAACACCTCTTTCTGATCAATTTTAAACTCTTCTAGTGTCTGAATTACCTCCTCTTTCACAATTGCCTAGGTTACATCTTCTTCCTTGGTAAAGACCGATGCAACGGATTAATTTAATACCTCAGCTATGCCCTCTGCCTCCGTGTGTACATCCCCTTGTTAGTCCCGAATTGGCCCCACTCCTCCTTTTACCACCCTTTTATTATTTATATGCCTATAGAAAACTTTGTGATTCCCTTTTATGTTAGCTGCCAGTCTCTGTTCATACTCTCTCTTTTCTTCTCTTATTTGCTTTTTCACTTCCCCTCTGAACCTTCTATATTCAGCCTGGTTCGCAAATGTATTCTCTATCTGGCATCTGTCATAAGCACACTTTTTCTTCTTTATCTTAATCTCTACCTCATTTGTCATCCAGGGAGTTCTGGATTTGTTTACACTACCTTTCCCCTTTGAGGGAACATACCTTGACTGTATCCAAACTAGATCTTTTTTGAAGGTAACCCATTGTTCAGCTACTATTTTTCCTGCCAACCATTGACTCCAGTTTATTCATCCCAGATCTGTTCTTAGCCCGTTGAAGTTGGCTTTCCCCCAGTTAATTATTGTTACTCTGGATTGTTCTTTGTCCTTTTCCATAGTTAACCTAAACCTTATGATACAATGATCACTGTCCCCTAAATGTTCTCCTACTGACACTTGATCCACTTGGGCCACATCATTCCCAAGAACCAGGTCTAGCAGCGTCTCCTTTCTCATTGAACTAGAAACATATTGCTGTAGAAAGTTTTGTTTTATACACTCTAGGAACTAATAAATAAAAAAATAAATAAATAAAATAAAAAATAAGAAACTCTTGCCCCTCACTGCCCTTTACATTACTACTATCCCAGTCTATGCTTAGATAATTAAAGTCCAGCATTATAACAACCCTATAATTTTTGCTCCTCTCTGTAATTTCCTTGAAAATTTGTTCTTCTATGTCCTTCCCACTAGCTGGTGGCCTATAGACAACAATGAGCAATGAAACTGCACCTTTTTTGTTCCTTAGCTCTAGCCAAGTAGATTCTGTCCTCGATCCATCTGGGACATCCATTTTCTACAGCCCTCAATGCTCTCCTTAATCAACACCACACCCCCTGCACCCCCAACTTTTTTTCTCTTTCCTATCTTTCCTGAACACCTTGTATCCAGGAATATTTAATACCCAGTCTTGCCCTGCTTTGAGCCAGGTCTCTGTTACAGCCACAGCATCACATTTCTACATGTCAATCTGAACCTGTAATTCACCAATCTTATGAACAACACTCAGTGCATTCACATACATGCACATTAACCCCTGATTTAGACTTTATTACTTTCTCCCTTACTCTGGCCCAACCTAATAGCTTACTATTCACTACTATAGTGTTATTTATCTCTGCTAGTATTCTGTGCACCTTGGTATTGCTCTCTGACATTTCCTTCTGGTTTCCACACCCCTGCCAAGTTAGTTTAAACCCTCCCCAACTGCACTAGCAAATCGTCCCACAAGGAAATTGGTCTGGCCTGTACAGGTCCCACCTTCTCCAGAACTGCTCCCAGTGTCCAAGAAATCTAAAGCCCTCCCCCCCGCACCATCTTTCCAGCCACACATTCATCTGCACTATCTTTGTGTTTCTATACCTCACTTGTGCGTGGTACTGGGAGTAATCCAGGGATTACTACTTTTGAGGTCCTGTTTGCTAATTTATTTCCTAGCTCACCAAACTCTTTCTGCAGGAAAGTCTTCCTACCTGTGCCATTGGTGCCACTATGGACTACAACTGCTGGCTATTCATCCTCCCCCACAGGGTGCTCTGCAGCTGTTCAGTGACCTCCTTGACTCTGGCACCCGGGAGGCAACATACCATCCTGGTTTCATGTTTGCAGCCACATAAACACCTGTCTGTTCCCCTGACTATCAAATGCCCTATCACTATCACTCTTCCAGTATTCTTTGTGCCCCACCACCACCCCCCACCCCCCCCCCCACAACCTCCCCACTGTGGAGCTGAGCCAGCTGTGGTACCATGGCCTTGGCTTTGGCTCCACTCCCCAGATGAACCATCACTTGCCTCAGTATTCAGAATTGAATACCTGTTGGAGAGTGAGACGCATTCAGGGGTCTCCTGCACTACCTGCCTGTTTCTTCTTGACTGTCTGGCGGTCACCCATTCCCTCTCTCCCAGCATACTCTTAGGCTGTGAGGTTAACACACCTATAAACGTGCTAGCCACAAAGCTCTCATCCTCATGGATGCACCACAGTGTCTCCAGCTACTGCTCAAGTTCTGAAACCCGAAACTCAAGCTGCTGCAACTGACGACACTTTCTGCACATATGGCTATCCAGGATACGGGAAGCATTCTGGAGTTGCAACATAGCACAGGATGTGCACTCTAGAGATGCAGCAGCCCTCCCATTCCTTTATCTGTCCATTAATAAGCTTGCTACTGCTAACAAATCTTTACCAGTACTAATTAAACCTTACGACTATTAATAAACCTTACTAATGCTAATAAACCTTATTAATACTGATAAAACCTACTAATACTTCATACACCTTATTGGTAGTAATAAACCTTACATTAAAAAAAGATAAGACACACCAGTTTATTTCCTAGTTTAGATAACTAGGAACTACCCACCAGCCTGCCTTCCCTGTGATGTCACACCTCAATTTTTCTTTCCAAACACTGGCTCTGAACCTATAGACTGGCAACAGCCCTGCTCCTCTCTCACTGTTTCCCGCTCTTAGGGAACTCTCTTTATGCCCTCCTCCTCTCTCACTCTTTTCTGCCGCTAAGCTCATTTGCTGCTGAAACCCTCACCAGGCCTTCATTACCTCTAGAACTTTTGTTCATTCATTCATTCATGAAATCTGTATATTGCTGGCAATGCCAGCATCTGTTGCCCACACGTAATTGCCTTTCAGAAGATGGTGGTGAGTCACCTTCTTCAGCTGCTGCTGTCCATGTGGTGGAGGTACACCCACAGTTTTGTTTGGGAGGGATTTTGACTCAATGGCAGTGAAGGAACAATGATATAGTTCCAAGTTAGGATGGCGTGTGACTTGGAGGAGAACTTGTAGGAGGTGGTGTTCCCATGCACCTGTTGCCCTTGCCTTCTAGGTGGTAGAGGTTGCAGGTTTGGAAGGTGCTGTCGAAGGAACCTTGGTGAGTTGCTGCAGTGTATGTATCTTGCACTGCTGCTACTGTGCACACTGCTGCTACTGTGCACCAGTGGTGGAGGGAGTGAATGTTTAAGGTGGTGGATGGGGTGCCAATCAAGTGGGCTGCTTTGTCCTGATGTATCAAGCTTCTTGAATGTTGTTGGAGCTGCACTCATTCAGGCAAGTGGAGGGTATTCCATCACACTCTTGACTTGTGCATTGTAAATGGTGGACAGGCTTTGGGGAATCAGGAGGTGAGTTACTCATTGCAGAATTCCTAGTCTCTGTTTGCAATTGTAGCAATGGCATTGACATGGCTGGTTCAGTTAAGTTTCTGGTCAATGGTAATCCCCACGATATTGATGGTGTGGGATCCGGCAATGATAATGCCATTGAACATCTCTCTTGTTGGAGATGGTCATTACCTGGCACTTTTGTGATGCGAATGTTACTTGCCACTGTGAATGCTACTTGTCACTTATCAGCCGAAGCCTGAATGTTGTCAAAATCTTGCTGCATGCGGGCAGGGCTGCTTCATTATCTGAGGAGTCACAAAAGGTACTAAACACTGTGCAATCATCAGCAAACATCCCCACTTCTGACCTTATGTTGGTGGAATCATCATTGAGAAAATAGCTGAAGCTGGTTAGGCCGATAACACTAGGACTATCCCTATGCACTCCTGGTCAACTTCCCATATCCTATCCTCCAATAATTTGGTCATCCAAAACTCTGCTGCCCACGTCCTAACTTGCACCAAGTCCTATTCATCCATCACTGCTGTTCTCGTTACATTTAGCAGCACCTTGATTTTAATATTCTCATTCTTGTTTTCAAATCTCCATAATCTCCTCTAGACTCACATCCCTCTGAGGTATCTGCACTCCTCTAATTCTGACCTCCTGCCCCACCACTGGTGGCTGTGCCTGCAGCTGCCAAGGTCCTAAGCTCTGGTATTCCCTACCTGTACCTCTCCACCTCTCTACCCTGCTTCTACACTAGTGATGCAGCCACACACAAACTGGTTGGCTTTTGACACATTTAACAGCTCCTTCTTGATCTGTGCATTTCTTGTGAGGTGCAGAAGGACCAACAGAGGCAGGAATTGTGGCCTATACCGGGAATGCTGGGTTCCCATTCAGAATCCCGCCCCCACTCACTTTGCTCTGTGCTCCTCTAATTCTGGCCTCTTGCTCATCCCTGATTTTACTCACACCAACATTGGTGGCCGTGTCTTCAGCTCCTGAGGCCCTAAGCTCTGGAATTTCCTCCCAAAGCCTCTCTGCCACACTTTGTCTTTTAAATACTCCTTAAACATATCTTTTTGACCACATTTTTGGTCATCTGGTCTAATCTTGCCTTCTATGGCTCAGACTCAAATCTTGCTTTATAATGCTCCTATGAAACGCCTTGGAATGTTCTATTACATTAAAGCTGCTATATAAATATGTTTCTGTTGTTGTTGCCGAAAGAGCAGTTAGGAATACAAAGGTTTTGTAATAAAATTTTATGCACTTGTCGACAATGTATTATGTGGTGCATATTTCTGTGTAGTTGTGTCTTTCATTGGCAAATTTATTTCCGAGCAAGTGCATAATCATAGAATAATTGAACTATGGAATCACAGAATAGAGCACGGAAAGAGGCCATCTTTTGAAGGACAATCCAGGTCATCCCATTCCCCAGCTTGTTGTCCATATCCCTGCACATTGTTTTCTCCTTCCTGCATTTATCCAATTGCCTGTTGAAGTCTAGTATTGAATCTCTATCCACCATTCTATCAGGCAGTGCATTCCAAATCCTAACAACTTTTTGCATAAAAAAATTGTTCTTCATGTTACCCTGTGTTCTTTTGCCAATCATCTTAAATCTGCATCCTCTGGTTATTGACCCTTCATCCACTGGAAATAGTTCTCTCGATTTACTCCATCTAAATGCTTCATAATTTTAAAGACCTCTATCAAATCTTCTCTTAACCTTCTCTGCTCTCAGGAGAATAGCCTCACCTTCTCGACTTGATTCATATAATTGTAATCCCTTACCCCTGGTCCTGGTATGTGATTGGTTACATTAAATAATTCCGAATAGTGGCTTCAATTGATGTGGACTTACATTGGCAGAGATCTCATTTTTAGGAGTGCTTTTGAAGGAAGCTCTCCCTAGGTGTCAGCTAGTTACACTGTTGCTTCTGACTTAGAAAATTGTGGGTTCATGACCCACTCCAGGATTTGAACCCAAAAATCAAGGTGTGCAGTACTAAAGAACTGCTGCACTGCTAGCTGGGCTGTCTTTCAGATGAAATGTTAAACCTAGGCCGTGTCTGCTCTCTCAGTTTAACCTAAAAGATCTCATGGTAATATTTTGAAGAAGAGCAGGGGAGTTATCCCTGTTGTTCTGGCCATTGTTTACCCTCAATCAACATTGTCATGACTGCAAAAGCAAAATACTGCAGATGCTGGAAATCTGAAACAAAACAAAAAGTGCTGGAAATACTCAGCAGGTCCGGCAGCGTCTGTGGAGAGAGAAGTGAAGTTAACAGTTCAGGTCTGTGACCTTTCATCAGAACTGTGTACATTGATTTCGCCTGTTTCAGCTAAACAAGTGACAGCTGTTATAATATATAATATAAAAACAAGGAATGCTGGAAATACTCAGCAGGTCCGGCTGCATCTGTGGAGAGAGAAGCAGAGTTAACGTTTCAGGTTAGTGACCCTTCTTTTGACAGTTAACTGTCAGTCACCATAAACTGGTGCATTCTCCATAGCAACACCTCTACCAATCAAAGTCCACTTGCCAACCAATCAGCACTCTCTTCTCATACAGTATAAATTTGTTGCTTTCCCTTACATTGGTATTCCTGCGAATTGTCCTGATGAGTGCAAGATGAAAAGCTTCGACAAAATGTCTGTTTTCAGCAATTTTCAAGTTCTGTACTATCAAATGACTAGAAGTCTTTTTATTAAAGCATGTAAAATCTTTGTTAAAGTTAAATCTGTGACTTCAAGTGCGATTCTTCAACCTGAAATGTGACATACATCACAAAAACAGATTATCTGGTTATCACAATGCTGTTTGTAGGAGCTTGCTGTGCACAAATTGTTTGCATATTTCCTACATTACAACAATAACTATTCTTCAAAAGTACTTCATTGGTTTAGAGTGCTTTGGGACGTCCTGTGGTCATAAATTCAAGCATTTCTAAACTCTGGCTTTCACTGCTAAACAAGAAAGCTATGGGCAAGACATCTTCTGTTCCTGCTGCATCACTTGTGTTGACCAGCCATGGCTTCCCTACTTCACCGCTATCTCTTCATACTGGGTTCCTCTGATGCATTTGGAAATTTCATCTGTGACTGGGCACCTTTCCCAATAATGAGCTAGAAATTTTACAACATCACACTCAAATGGGAACCCTGCCCCATTAGGAGTACATTTTGAGAACTTGGGGTGGACTTAACAGTGCAAGCATGAGTTTGTAAAATTATCTCTTAACTTCCAGCATGTGTTACTATTTTGGGTCCTTTTGCACTATTTTCTCATTCAAAATGCAAGATGCCAAGCATTGATAGTTACTCCAATTGTGTTACTGCCGCTGGATTAAACTTGCCCTCATGCAACACTGCAAACTCACTTTGGATTGATGTAACATATGAAATGTGGAACAGCTTTGAAAGAGTGAAACAATGAGTTTAGTTACAAAACAGATAGAAGTTATTTTTACATTTGCTGACAATGAAAACAGATGATGTGGGATTGGCTCTTGTTATAAACCGCTCCCGATTTTTAGTTCCATTGAGTTAATGGAAGTGAGAATTGGGTGGCTGCTCTGACTTTGCCCATTTTACATTCTCACTAGAAGTCAAAGTTACCTGCATAGGGTATAAAATGCAACAAATTACATTAACACAAGACAAGTAGCATTTATAACATACAGCCCACCAGTCAGTGAGAGCAGTCTCTAGAAACACAACAAAGTCCTTAGCACTGCACAGAAAATGTTAACAATTCAGGTTTCTAGCAGAATATTGTCTCAAGCCACATCCCACAGGTAAGGAGTTTCTTATAAAGTATGTGAGGCACACTCTCATGGAACTATTCTGTCAGATCAGCCTTCAAAATCCAGCATGAACTCAAAAATTAATGGACCGGGAACTGGCCAGATGGACTGCAGTCTTTTCCAGTCTTGTGACTTCCTAAGCTCTCAATTGCCTTTATAAACAGAATTTCTACCCCAAACTCCTTCAATGTGGGATTCCAAAGTAAAATGTCCTTAAAGAACAAAATGGTTGCATGCAAGATGCATTTTATCTGATTGTTTCAATAAGCCATGCTCACATAAAACAGGTAATAAATAATTTAAAATGATTGAGTTCTGATGAAGAGTTCCAACCCAAAATGTTAATCCGTTTTCTCCTTTCAGATGCTGACAAATCTGCACTATATTTATTAACTGGCTGCCTGTCTCGGCTATCTCAGTTTTTAGCACTCTCACTTCTGAATAAGCATTCAAATCTCACTCTGGGAATTGAGCAGCTGATCCTGGCTATACAATTGACCACAGAAACTGGCAGAAAATGCAACTGATGATTTTATAATAAAACTTTTTCTTCTGCAGGCCCACAAATGTTGTGGCACGGAGCCATAACAAAATTCCTACCTACCCAACTTGGGCACCTGCCCAGTTACACCTTGGAGCAGGTGCTCTTCTAAACTTTTTAAATGACCCTGAGACTTTGGATGGAGTCAGGGTCTTAACCAAGTGTTGGTGGGGATGGGTGCAGAATAATTGCTTCTCCCGGAGTCCAGTTAATTGTTTACTCCTAAACATATTTCCGTGCGAAACAGCATTCAATTGTACCGAATGCCATGCATGTTGTTTAGTACATTACAGAGGAGGAGCCTCAACCATTTCATATTTTCCACCAAATCATCAAATTGTGGGGAATTCATTGATGTAATGGAAAGGAGTATTGTGTGGGTTACATAACAGTGGCCAATACGTTATCACCCATTTTGCTTCCCCTGCCAAATTTGAAATTCATTCTCATTGGGGAATGTCACCTGAAAGGGGGATGTTCAGATACCTACCTGTTGGCAAGATTCTATGGTCCCAGAAAAGATGAAGATACTTAAAAAAACAGCAATAGTCCTTTAAGAGCTTCTGCTCTCCCCATTTGCTACTCACATGCAGCTATAGCACTTCCTATTAACTAAATTAACTGACCTTACCACGTTTAATGAGCCCACTTCCCCACTGCATTTGTGTGTAAATAAGGAGTGATCCCACAGCCATTTTCTTTAGGATTGGGGATGCACCCTGTTATGACAACATTTTCTAGAAATCAAACAGACATTTTAATAAACAATCAAATGAGATTTTTTTGCAGCCACAGCTCTGAGCTGAATTATATGATTTAATGCCAGGCTCCTGCAGTATTAAGCGGTTATCAGTAATGGTATCAAATTTAAAGAAAAGACATATAATGCTGCAAAGATTAGTGGTAGGCCAGAAGATTGGGAAAAGTTTAGAACCAGCAAAGGATGGCTAAAAAAAAGTAAAGAGGGAGAAATTAGACTATGAGAGTAAACTAGCAAGAAATATAAAAACAGACAGTATAAGCTTCTACAAATATATAAAAAGGAAATGAGTGGCTAAAGTAAGAGTTGGTCCCTTAGAGGATGAGACTGGGGAATTAATAATGGGAAACAAGGAAAGGGCAGAGACTTTGAACAAGTATTTTGTATCTATCTTCACTGGAGAAGACACAAAAAGCATCCCAAGAATAGTAGAAAATCAAAAGGCAAAAGGGAGGGAGGAACTTAAAACAATCACAATCACAAGAGAAAAAGTACTGGGAAAACTAATGGGACTAAAGG
This sequence comes from Heterodontus francisci, assembly GCF_036365525.1. Taxonomy (NCBI): domain Eukaryota; kingdom Metazoa; phylum Chordata; class Chondrichthyes; order Heterodontiformes; family Heterodontidae; genus Heterodontus; species Heterodontus francisci. The sequence goes on from NC_090371.1 coordinate 220,128,954, forward strand.
CTGACACGTACCCTGGACCTGATGGTCTGCATCCTCGGGTCTTAAAAGAAATTGCTGCAGAGATCGTGGATGTATTGGTTATAATCTTCCAAAATTCCCTGGATTCTGGAAAGGCTCCAGTGGATTGGAAAACTGCAAATGTAACACATGTAAGGCGGGAGACAGAAAGCACGAAACGATAGGCCAGTTAGCCTAACATCTGTCATTGGTAAAATGCTAGAATCCATTAATAAGAAAGTAGTAGGAGGACATTTAGAAAATCATAATACAGTCAGGCAGAGTCAACATGGTTTTATGAAAGGGAAATTGTGTTTGACAAATATATTAGCGTTGAGGATGTAACAAGTAGGGTGGATCAAGGGGAATCAGTAGATGTAGTGTATTTGGATTTCCAAAAGGTATTCGATAAGGTGCCACATAAAAGGTTACTGCATAAGATAAGAGTTCATGGTGTTGGGGGTAAAATATTAGTATAGATAGAGGATTGGCTAACTAACAGGAAACTGAGAGTCAGGATAAATGGGACATTTTCAGGTTGGCAAACTGTAATTAGTGGAGTGCCACAGGGTTCAGTGCTGGGGCCTCAACTATTTGTGATCTATATTAATGACTTGGAGTGGCACAGTGGCGCAGTGGTTAGCACCGCAGCCTCACAGCTCCAGCTACCTTGGTTCAATTCTGGGTACTGCCTGTGTGGAGTTTGCAAGTTCTCCCTGTGACCGCATGGGTTTCCACCGGGTGCTCTAGTTTCCTCCCACAGCCAAACGGAGCACCCGTCTCCCTCTACGTCATGGGGTCGGGTGGTCCGCCCCCTCCGTGTATATGAGGTGCTGTACTGAGATCAGCGGCAAACTTTAAAAATTCAGCCCTGCATCTCAAGTACTGTGTACAGTTTTGGTCTCCTTAATTAAGGAGGGATATACTTGCATTGGAAACAGTTCAGAGAAGGTTCACTTGGCCGATTTCTGGGATTAAGGGGTTCTCTTATGAGGAAAGGTTGAGAAGATGGGCCTATATGTATTGGAGTTTAGAAGAGTGAGAGGTGATCTTACTGAACCATATAAGATTCAGAGGAGGCTTGACAGGATAGATACAGGGAGAATGTTTCCCCTCATAGGGGAATCTAGAACTAGGGGGGACAGTTTCAATATTAGGGGCCTCCCATTTAAGACGGAGATGAGGAGGAATTTCTTCTCTCAGAGGGTCATTAATCTTTGGAATTCTCTTCCCAGAGAGCAGTGGAGGTTGGATCATTGAACTTAAAGGCTGAGTTAGACAGATTTTTCATCTACAAGCGAGTCAAGGGTTGTGGGGGGGCAGACAGGAAAGTGGAGTAAAGGCCACAATCAGATCAGCCATGATGTTGTTGAATGGCGGAGCAGGCTCAAGGGGCTGAATGGCCTACTCCTGCTCCTATTTCTTATGATCTTAGTACCATTAAATCTTTTACATCCGCCTGAGAGAGCAGACAGGGCCTTGGTTCAACGTCTCATCCGAAAGACGGCACCTCCGACTGTGCAGCACTCCCTCAGTATGGTACTGGGGTGTCAGCCTAGATTTGGGCTCAAGTCTCTGGCGTGGGACTTGAACCCACAAATTTCTGACTCAGAGGTCAGAGTGCTACCAACTGAAACAATTAGGTGAGTGGGGACAAGGGTGAATGGGGACAGACTTCAGGGCTGACATCAAGGCCCTGACTGTAACTTCAAGTGGTTTTTGTTTGGGTGAGTAGTGAGATGAGTTAGAAACTCATGTGCTACAGCAGCATTCCGGCGACTCAGGCCTCATTTACATGGCAGCGATACAATTCCCATGGACACTCAGCAGGAAATGGCAGGAAATCGTATAGTCTGGAGGACACTAGCTAACACAAGGTGGCTATGGGCTCTGGGGGCATCTTACTGCCATCTAATGTTCAGAAATGGGAGATAGGTTTGAGCACAACAGATCTAATGGGCTGGATTTTACCAACAACCCAACATCAGGTTTTGTGGCAGAAAATGCCTCCGGGAGAGGATCGCCACACACCCCGACGCTGGGAGGACCCAGCCTGATACTACCGGCAGCGGTGAGGCCTCATGGCAGTCCGCCCCCACCGCCGCTTGGTGACGGGACTCTAATTTGAATATTAAATAAATTAAAATGATTGATTTAATTAAGCTCACGTCGTCGCCTGATGTCCCACTGCGATCTTCGGCCCGGTGGCCGGCACTCCCATGTCTTCAGATCCCCGTCCAGGGAAACGAGGCGCAACACTGGTGGGGAGTGGGGAGGAGATAGGTTTATCAGAGTGGCAGGGGGTGGGGGGGAGGGTGCGAGAATGGGGTCAAATTAATGTCATGGGTGTAGGGGATGATGGGAAGGGTTGTAGTATAAAGTTTGTGCAGTTTGGGGCGATGTCAGATGGTAAAGCTAAGTGTTTTGGAGGGAAAGAGCAAATAATTAATGTAATTGTTATTGTGGGGCTGGGTGGGAGAGGGGCAAAAGAGATACATTTATATATTTTAATACAATTTACCTTTAAATATTTAAATTAGCCAGTAGTGCTGACAGCCCTTTAAAATTGGCATCAATTGTGCAAATGAGCTGCCGGACGGAAGATTGCGGCGGCTCGATGGCGTGTGGCCCGCATGGGCAGGCCACTGTTTTTTCATCATGGCGGTGAGATTATAAAATCCAGCCCAATATTTCCTTCTTGGAGCATGAAGGAGCAGTCCTACTCCACCTAGCCCCACAATGCAAAGAAAGACAGATACCTTTTTTAACCTCTTCTGTCCTGGGCTGACTTGACTGGCTCAGACCTGAGTAAAAATTGTAGTTGGATCCCAGTGACATCATTTGAATTGGACATACATATGTCAAAAAGGACCAGAGTGACTTTTGGCAAGTCATTGGCCCCCTGCTCAGGAAAGCAGGTTAAAATCGAGGACTGAGGGTTGCTGGTGCCTCCAGGGCAGATAAGTAACTTAAGGCATTTTAACGGCCTATTCTTCTGGTTTATGCCAGGCAGGTCAGTTTAAAAATTACCTCCAAGTGAATGCCCCATTCCAGAATGAAGGGATTTACCTGTAGAAGAAGGGACAGAAAGCTTTTGCATCTGCCCATTACAGCATACTGCATGGATGGAGCTGGGACTCTTACCTGCTGAAGTTCCCTCCAGTCCCACCTCTGTTGCCCCCATCATACTGTATACCCAAAGAAAGAGGTGCACTTTGAAGCAGAGAGTGGGACTCACAGGATTGTTTAAGGCCCGTTTCCCTGCTGTAAGGATGGTGACCTTTATGCAAGAAAGCCAATATTTTCTTCTTCCATGCTTTTTCCAATTGTTATTGCATAAGGGTTTTCCAGCACTGAAATGTCTGGAGCCCCAGTGCTGTGCCGATGCTAGCCACTGAATGCTCATTACTAGCACCAGGAATTCTGTTGGAACCCAATGGAAGTCTCACTCCACCACTAGATTTTAGATATTTTCAAATTCTGTCATAGCATTTAATCACCTTATTTCCTCTGTCACAGCATTTGCTTCATCTGAATAAGTACATTTAAAATCCCATATGGCAAAAGGCCATTCTTCATTCTGGCATACTACATGTTTTACATTGGAATACCATATTCCAAACCTTCTGTGGGGCACTGTGAAAAATGTCTGCCAGACAACAGAAGGCTACTCCCAATATTTCAAATATTCAGTCATAAAAATGTGGAATTTTGTGGTATAATGTAGCTGTATTCTCCAGGAGTTTGCATATGATGTGGTGGAGCCATCAGCGATGACTTGTTGGCACTGCCACATTAATCCTAGTAACTATCCATGGATTCTTATCTTATTCAAAGATCCCAGACAGAACAGATTGAGGTGAAATGAAAGAGACATGCTGAACCTGGAAAACTGACATTTACTGACATTGTGGTCATTAATATAGGAAGAGAGATTCTGGATTGGTATAATGTGCATTCAACAAAGCCAAGTACCACCAGAAAGCTGACTATGCTACAATATTTTGTTAATTGGCTTCCTGCTGCTCCCCTCTTTTAAAAATGTAGTAATTGAGAAACTCGCATTTGCTATGCATCAGTAATCTTCCACAGCTACTTCAACTTAGTTGTTCATGAAATATCTGCATAATCACCCCATGGAGTATAGAAGATGCTGGCAGTGTAAACGTTCTTGGCAGCAGTGAACTTCACAACCACAGGTATTGCAACTGGAATCACAGAAGGTGACTCCAGGTTTATGAAAAGCTTATGTCAGTGAGTGCATCTGTATTGAGTGCGAAAGCAACAGAGACTTGCTGTTCAGTTAATACACTTTGAAAAGGATAATGATTCATCACTTTTCCTTTTCTCTCTGTTACCTCTCTGATGCAACTTACATGTAGATTTCCCCTTGCTCTATAACATGGCTCTGTGAAATACTATTCCACCATTTTCGTATTAACAAAAAATATACCCGGGCTGGTACTTCATGGGACCCAGTGGGAAAGGGAAGGTGGAACTAGAGGCATGTGGTGAAGGCCCTCCTGCTCCGTCTCCCATTCCCATTGGAATCTTGCGCCAGCCAGCCAATTAATGACCGGCAGGTGGGGAGACTGGTCACTCAGCGGCCAGAGGCGAGTTTTCAGGCGTTGCTGTGTTGTCATTTGATATGGAAGGAAGTGCTGGTGCCATGTTTAAAAATCCGCCAGCACCTGAGCCCTGATGTAGATGTCCATTGCTGCAGAATTCCTCCCAGCAATCATCCTCCCAAGACTCAGGCCTGCCAGCACGCAGCCGCCAGTGACCCCTCCGGCATCCTCGGAAGAAAGCCGAAGGAGAAAAATACTTGTAGGCATGGCAGAAGCAAGATCCTCAATGGCCCTGCAGTTCAGTGACAATTCCCTGCGTGTTCTCCTCTGGGCTACATGGGCAAGATCCTCTTCCCCAGGGACAGAAGAAGGAGACCTCTATGCCTAAACAAGCCAGCCTGGATGGAGGTCACAGAGGAGGTCAATGGCCATGATGCCATCTAGAGAACCTGACTTCAGTGCCGCAAGCGCATCTGCTGTGCAAGGATGAGCATCCGACTCGGTTCCCTTTTGGGGCAGCAAGTGGATAAGCATGAGGATGCGAATGGCAGGGTTGGAGATCCCACTATGTCAGTGGCAATGGGTGAAGGCTGCAGCTTCCCCTTGGAAAGGAATGGCTGCAGCTCTGTCAAGGGAATCAAGCCTGGCACTGCTGACACTCGCAGGGTGGCTCAAGAGTGATCCAATGCCACATGCATAGCATTGGCCCCAGACACAGCAGGAAGCGTACAAGGCAAATAGGCATTGTGTTTGCTTTAGTGTAGCCACTAGCAGGAGAAGAGGGCCCAGAATGCCAGGGAGAAGCTCAGACTGGTGGTGGAGTCTCAATGATCGCCATCCTGACGCCCATGGAGAAGGAGGCTCTAGAGTTGGCATGGTATCATGGCGGTTGCACCATTACGGATGGTGAGGCGTGAGTGCAGTCGCAGGAGGGTGAGTCACCTCATCACCCGGCATGAGGGAAGCCTCAAGCGAGTATGAGGGATGGTGTTGATGTGTCCTCCAATGTATAGACATCAATGTGAGATGCAGGCCACTCTGTGGGATTCCTGTCTAGAAACGTGAGGAGTGCTGATCATTCTGTTCTCTGAGAGAGCTGCCAACTCCGGGCACAATTGTCCACCTCTGAGGAGGAGGAGGGGACCTCCCCAGGTGCAGCGTCACATCAGTACCCTGCACCCTCCACCAGCGCAGATACTTTCACCTTAGTAGGTATGCATTCGTGAGTAGAGTCGGGGTCACAACCTGGTGAGAGCACCACACACGTGCCTGACCAGCTATTGTAGGCTGTGACAGCCGAGGCCACTGCGCTCAGAGGAGTGTGGGAGGTCTGGCCCATGCTGAGCCTCAGGCTGATGATGTGCATCTGGAATCATCCGTGAGGCGGCAGATGCTTGAAGTGAAGATCTGGCGGGGATTCCAGAGGGTATGCACACTCTGGCTCAGACGGTGGAAGACTGCATCCAGGCCATGAGTGCTGCAATCTTCCTCTCATCTGAGCCCAAGGCCTCCTCCATCGAGAGATTGGTGACTCTGTTGGAGAGCCACATCCAGCAGGCCAATCAGTGGATGGTGGAGAAGTGCGCAGACCTTGTCCATGATCGATCTAGCAAAGAACAAAGAACAAAGAATAGTACAGCACAGGAACAGGTCATTCGGCCCTCCAAGCCTGCGCCGATCTTGATGCCTGTCTAAATTGAAACCTTCTGCACTTCCGGGGACCGTATCCCTCTATTCCCATCCTATTCATGTATTTGTCAAGATGCCCCTTAAACGTCGCTGTGGTACCTGCTTCCACCACCTCCCCCGGCAGCAAGTTCCAGGCACTCACCACCCTCTGTGTAAAGAACTTGCCTCGCACATCCCCTCTAAACTTTGCCCCTCTCACCTTAAACCTATGTCCCCTAGTAACTGACTCTTCCACCCTGGGAAATAGCTTCTGACTATCCACTCTGTCCATGCCACTCATAACTTTGTAAACCTCTATCGTGTCGCCACTCCACCTCCGTCGTTCCAGTGAAAACAATCCGAGTTTATCCAACCTCTCCTCATAGCTAATGCCCTCCAGACCAGGCAACATCCTGGTAAACCTCTTCTGTACCCTCTCCAAAGCCTCCACGTCCTTCTGGTAGTGTGGCGACAGAATTGCACGCAATATTCTATGTGTGGCCGAGCTAAAGTTCTGTACAGCTGCAGCATGACTTGCCAATTTTTATACTCTATGCCCTGACTGATGAATGCAAGCATGCCGTATGCCTTCTTGACTACCTTATCCACCTGCGTTGCCACTTTCAGTGACCTGTGGACCTGTACGCCCAGATCTCTCTGCCTGTCAATACTCCTAAGCCCAGATCTCTCTGCCTGTCAATACTCCATGCAAGAGAAGGACAAGGCACCTGGAATCTCTACCAGGTCCTTGTTCTTCTCCTGTCAGCAGGGAGGAGTAAGTGTGCTTTACAAGGGAGGAGGAGTAGCTGCATTCTGCTTCTGGGGGCTCCTCTCAGGGCACTACTGCTGTGGACAGCGGTTCCTCAGCTCCTCTGCCATTGACACCAGTGCCTCAAGTTGCCACGACAACAGAGGAAGCTCCTGCACCTATGCAGCAGCTCCTCAGCATACCGAGGTCCTCCAGTCCTCAGACAGCCAGAGGACAGCCGCCAAGGTCATGCCAGGCCATGGGGCAACAAGGTCAGTAGCCTGCCTCCACCACAGCTGGCAGTGAAGGGAGCGCACCACGTAGGAGTACACATAAAATAATTCAGAAAAAAACTAGATGCACTTGGGCCGCACATGGGTGAATATATAATTAAAGACTCTCTGCTTGTGTGTGATGATTTATGTAGTTACAACCAGGTGAGAAGGTTTAGGGGTTCCCTCTCAGCCTTTGCCGGGTTTAATCGTAACAGGGTTTAATTTTTTTTAAAACGCCGTGTTTTAGCTCCCTCTTTGTGAATCCTTGTTCACTGCTTTCCAATTGTAAGGCAAATAAATCAATCCAGACAGGTTTTCTTAGATTTTAAACAAGAAAGGTGGAAGTTTCTTAATCTTAAACTCTAATCCTGTTAACGACTACGAATATGTGACGCGACCACACTAGTATGCATACGCGATAAACACACACGCAGATAGAGACAGAAAAGTAGAAAAGAATAAAGGGGAAAAGTTTGAGGCAATTGATGGCTTTCTATTTTACTGCCCTTTGAGTTTGCTGTGAAGTCTTTGGCTGCTGGTCAGACTTGTAATTCGTTGGGGCCCAGTGCACACTTCAATCTGTTTCGAGGTTGGAGTCTTTCTCTCTTGAGGTTTACGTGTTTTCTGTTGGCACGGTGGCTTGGGAGAAAGCCAGAGAGAGAGTGAGGCTTCCTTGTTCCAGCTTGCAGTTCAAACAGCCTTCTGCTGTGGCACAATTCAAAAAACTCCAAGTTGCCCAGCAGGTTAGTCATGTGACTAGCTGGTTTGACCACTTCTGTTTGTGGACTCTGCCATCTTAGCTGTCGTCCTAGAATGTGAGCTTCCTCAACTTCAATGTCTGGTGATCACAGTCCATTTTGGGTTAAGTGGACCAGGGAATAGTCCTTTGTCTCTTCAAGCATTGTCTGTTAGTATGCAAATGTTTTTCCAGCCAAGTGTCTGGTGATTTTTTTTAACAAGTCATTTCTGCACTCCAGCAACAGTTTAAAATCAAGGTTCATATGACAAAATTGGTACGGCAGGTGGGGGTCTGCATGACAGGGGAATATATGTTGGATTTGGTTTCTGTAAATTTCCATCTACTGTTGGTGACCCTCTGTGAGTGCAAGAGTTGCATGAGTCAACCCAAAGGCTAGATGGGGGTGACCATGGCCTGTGTGTTTATCCACCGCACCATGTAGAAGCACCAGATGAAATGGCTGAGGGGGTCTGGGCTAAAAGCAGAGTTGAATGGCATTGGTGTTGGTGGAATGTGGTTCTTTATTCACATGGTTGACTGCAATGGTAAGGGTCAGGCAAAATGAGTGAGATGTAAGAGCCTCCTATGCCTCCCTTGTGCCTATGTCATGGCGCCCTCCATGCAGCCCCTCATGTCTTGCAGGATGCTGCAGCTGGTCATCAGATTCCCCATCTTCCTTATCATCTGAGGACTCTTCACGCTCCACTATATCTTCAGGAGCCAACTCCTCCCCCCTTTGCAGAACCAGGTTGTGTAAAGCACAGCAGACCACCACTAACTGGGAGACCCTTCACCCGCTGCTCACAAAATTCAGGCACTGTGTCGGGGAGCTGAGCCGATGCCATCCCAGGCAGTTTTGCAGCCCACCACCCTCCAATGCCACCCGTTTCTGTGGTGTAAAATCCCAGCCCAATGACGATAAACAGATGGGAGGTATTGTGACCCCACATGTACCTTGATGCATTATTACACATGTATTTTTGAATATGTATCTTTTACTATCTTTACCTGATCACCTTTCTGTATTAATCAAACAAGTACACTGTAATTAAACTGCACGAGGATGTTTGGAACCATATAACTAAAAAACTGACAAGTTTTGCAAAACTGTTGTTCGGTAAAAGAAGCTTTCTGCCCTCATTACAATTTTTAAAATGTGTAATTGCTGACAGAGCTGTACAGCCACACTAACAAGTCAGCCAGGTTGCAGCCAAAAGATAATGAACAGTATCTCCTCACAAAAGGTTTGTCAGAGCCATTAGCCTGGGACTGAATAGAATTAGGAGATAATGGGCTGAGAGCAGACCAGGAATATAAGATAACGGGCCTAAAATGGGAAACAATTCCTTCTCAGTATTATAGGCAGATAAGTTAGCTGAAGGGGAATGGTATCTTGAAGACTACTCAACCACCTCCCCTCACCCCCAACACTTTGCCCTGAAAGGTTGGGCATAGGGGATGGGGTGAATCTTCTTCTTTTATCTAGAAGACACTCAATGCCTGATTGGACACCCCAACCTTTGGAAAGACCCCAATAGTGTTACAACCGAGGCAGGAGGAGTGCACTATTTATTCTAGTTCCACTTCTCCACAGGTCACAACATATATTAAAATTTTTCCCACTTACCAATACGGTCAAGTATATACTCTAACTTTAATCCCAGAATAAAACACACCAAACAGGTTTCTTTAATAAACAACAAAATTATCAGTTTATTATAAAACCAGTCTTAACCAGTAATGAAGTAAAAAGTGTGGGAATGCAATAGTTATAGGTGTTTCAATTGTGAGGGGGAACAGATAGGGCATTTCTGTGGCTGCAAAAGAGACTCCAGGATGGTATGTTGCCTCCCTGGTGCTCGGGTCAAGGATGTCTCAGAGCGGTTACTGGACATTCTGAAGGGGAAGGGTGAACAGCCAGTGGTCGTGGTACACATTGGTACAAACGACATAGGTAAAAAAAAGGATGAGGTCCTAAAAGCAGAATATAGGGAGCGAGGAAGTAAGTTGAAAAGTAGGACCTTCAAGGTAGTGATCTCAGGATTACTACGAGTGCCGCGTGCTAGTCAGAGTAGAAATAGCAGGATATATCGGATGAATACATGGCTGAAGAGATGTTGTGAGGGGGAGGGTTTTAGATTCCTGGGGCATTGGGACCGGTTCTGGGGGAGGTGGGACCAGTACAAACTGGACGGGTTATACCTAGGCAGGACTGGAACTAATGTCCTGGGGGAATATTTGATAGAGTGGTTGGGGAGGGTTTAAACTAAAATGGCAGGGGGATGGGAACCTTTGCAAGGAGTCAGAGGAGGGGGGGATCAAAGACAAGAACAAAAGACAGTAAGAGGAATAAGAAAAGTGATATGCAGAGAAATCAAGGGCCGGAATCAAACAGGGCCACAGTGAAAAATACTGGGAAGGGGACAAGTAATGTTAAAAATACAAGCCTTAAGGCTTTGTGCCTTAATGCGCGGAGCATTCGCAATAAAGTAGATGAATTAATCGTGCAAATTGATGTAAACGGGTATGATATATTCGGGATTACGGAGACACGGCTGCAAGGTGACCAGGGATGGGAAATTAACATCCAGGGATATTCAGTATTTAGGAAGGACAGACAAAAGCAAAAGGCGGTGGAGTTGCATTGCTGGTTAAAGAGGAAATTAACACAATAGTGAGGAAAGATATTAGCTCTGACGATGTGGAATCTGTATGGGTAGAGCTGAGAAACACTAAGGGGCAAAAAACATTAGTGGGGGTTGTATATAGACCCCCAAACTGTAGTGGTGATGTTGGGAATGGCATTAAACAGGAAAGTAGAGATGCATGCGATAAAGGAACATCTGTAATTATGGGTGACTTTAATCTGCATATAGATTGGGCAAATCAAATTAGTCACAATACCGTAAAGGACGAATTCTTGGAGTGTAGATGGGATGGTTTTCTGGACCAATATGTTGAGGAACCAACTGGAGAAAAGACCATCCTAGACTGGGTATTGTGTAATAAGAGAGGAATAATTGACAATCTAGTGGTGCGAGACCCCTTGGGGATGAGCGACCACAATATGATATAATGCTTCATCAAGTTGGAGAGTGGCGTAGTTGATTTTGAGACAAGAGTCCTGAATCTTAGTAAAGGAAACAACGAAGGTATGAGGCGTGAGTTGGCCATGGCGGATTGGGAAAAGTTACTTAAAGGGATGGCAGTGGATAGGCAATGGCAAACATTTAAAGAGCGCATGGATGAATTGCAACAATTGCTTATCCCTGTCTGGCACAAAAGTAAAATGGGAAAGGTAGCCAAATCATGGCTTACAAGCGAAATTAGAGATAGCATTAGATCCAAGGAAGAGGCATATAAATTTGCCAGGAGACACAATAGATCTGAGGATTGGGAGCAGTTTAGAATTCAGCAAAGGAGGACCAAGGGATTGATGAAGAAGGGGAAAATAGAGTACGAGAGCAAGCTTGTGGGGAACATAAAAACTGACTGTAAAAGTTTCTATAGGTATGTGAAGAGAAAAATATTGGTGAAGACAAATGCAGGTCCCTTACAGTCAGAAACAGTGGAATTTATTATGGGGAATAATGAAATGGCTGACCAACTAAATGCATACTTTGGTTCTGTCTTCACAAAGGAGGACACAAATATCATATCAGAAATATTGGGGAACACAGGGCTTAGTGAGGGAGAGGAACTGAAAAAAATCAGTATTAGTAGAGAAATGGTGATGGGGAAATTGATGGGATTGAAGGCTGATAAATCCCCAGGACCTGATGGTCTGTATCCCAGAGTGCTTAAGGAAGTGGCCCCAGAAATAGTGGATGCATTGGTGGTCATCTTCCAAGATTCTGTAGACTATGGAACAGTTCCTACAGATTGGAGGGTAGCTAATGTAACCCCACTATTTAAAAAGGGAGGTGGAGAGAAAGCAGGGAATTATAGACCAGTCAGCCTGACGCCGGCAGTGGGGAAAATTCTTGAGTCCATTATCAAAGATTTTGTAGTTGAGCATTTAGAGAACAGTGGTAGAATCGGGCAGAGTCAGCATGGATTTATGAAAGGGAAATCATGCTTGACAAATCTACTAGAATTCTTCAAGGATGTAACTAGTAGAGTTGATGAGGGGGAGCCAGTGGATGTGGTTTATTTGGACTTTCAGAAGGCTTTCGACAAAGTCCCACATAAGAGATTAGCGTGTAAAATTAAAGCGCATGGGATTGGGGGTAGTGTATTGCAATGGATCGAAAATTGGTTGGCGGACGGGAAACAAAGTGTGGGGATAAATGGGTCTTTTTCCGAATGGCAGGCAGTGGTACTGCAGGGATCGGTGCTCGGACCCCAGCTTATATCTCCAAATTTGCAAATGACACAAAACTGGGTGTGGGGGTGAGTTGTGAGGAGAGTGCAGAGAGGCTTTGGACAAGTTGAGTGAGTGGGCTAATGCATGGCAGTTGCAGTATAATGTGGGTAAATGTGAGGTTATCCACTTTGGTAGCAAAAACAGGAAGGCAGATTATTATCTGAACGGCTATAAACTGAGAGAGGGGAATATGCAGCAAGACCTGGGTGTTCTCGTACACCAGTCGCTGAAGGTAAGCATGCAGGTGCAACAGGCAGTAAAAAAGGCAAATGGTATGTTGGCCTTCATAGCGAGAGGATTCGAGCACAGGAGCAGGGATGTCTTGCTGCAATTATACAGAGCCTTGGTGAGGCCACACCTGGAATATTGTGTGCAGTTTTGGTCTCCTTATCTGAGGAAGGATGTTCTTGCTATAGAGGGAGTGCAGCGAAGGTTTACCAGACAGATTCCTGGGATGGTGGGACTGACGTATTAGGAGAGATTGAGTCGGTTAGGATTATATTCGCTGGCGTTCAGAAGACTGAGGGGTATTCTCATAGAAACCTATAAAATTCTAACAGGACTTGACAGGGTAGATGCAGGAAGGATGTTCACGATTGTGGGGAAGTCCAGAACCGGGGGTCATAGTCTACGGATACGGGGTAAACCTATCAGGACTGAGATGAGGAGAAATTTCTTCACCCAGAGAGTGCTGAGCCTGAGGAATTCGCTACCACAGAAAGCAGTTGAGGTCAAAACATTGTATGTTTTCAAGAAGGAGTTAGATGTAGCTCTTGGGTCTAAAGGGATCAAAGGGTATGGGGCGAAAGCGGGAACAGACTATTGAGTTGGATGATCAGCCATAATCATAATGAATGGCGGAGCAGGCTCGAAGGGCCGAATGGCCTACTCCTGCTCCCATTTTCTATGTTTCTATGTAAAGCATAAACACACAGATTGAAATATTAAAGTTCCCTTTTTACCTTAGCCCCTCACTTTTACACACATACACACACACACACACACACACACACACACACATATATCAGTTAACCGGAAAAATGAAAGGGATTGTTGTTTCGAGCTCTTTTTTTTAAAAAAGACAAAAAAAAAACACTTCGGCTGAATACTTCCTCATTCTTGAAGAAACAGGAAATGAGATATGCTGTGTTCCAAAACTGTCATACAGTCTGGCCGCCGAGTACACGTAGATGAGTCACTGGGATCTTTTGGAACAGTTCTTTTCAGGTGGCATTGAGAATTAATTTAGCAGGCTTTTCTTCAAAGACAGGAGACAAGATGAGTTGACACAATGGACTTCTCAGGGTCTTTTAGAGAGGTGCTGGAAAGCTGAGCTGAGCTGTGGTCTTCTCTCCTTTGTATCAATCTTGACCTGTCACTTCTTTGTAAACAACTTCTCCAGGTGTCCAAAGTTCACTGTTGTTTGAGCTGGAAGTCAGGTGGTTTCCAAGAAAGGTTTGCTGTTGTTTCCCGGAAAGGCTCATTTTCCTCACAAGACCTCTCAGTGCCCCTTTTAAAGAAACATTTCCAGGGACTGTTTTTCAAAGTCAAGTGGCCTTTGCATGACCCTCTTTGAAAACCCCAAAGTTTAACATTTCTTCAATCTTTAAAAAATGAATCCTCAAAAAATCTTTCTTCTTTCTTTGTCCTCCTTTGCTCGATAGACAATGGGTCTGCACCAGGAGGTGGTCAGTGGATTGTGAAGCAACGCCTGGAGTGGTTATAAAGGCCAATTCTAGAGTGACAGACTCTTCCACAGGTGCTACAGATAAAATTGGTTGTCGGGGCTGTTACACAGTTGGCTCTCCCCTTGCATTTCTTTCTTTTTTCCTGCGAACTGCTAAGTCTCCGACTCGCCACACTTCAGCCCTGCCTTTATGGCTGCCCGCCAGCTCTGGCGATCTTTGGCAACTGACTCCCATGACTTGTGATCAATGTCACAGGACTTCATGTCGCGTTTGCAGACGCCTTTAAAGCGGAGACATGGGCGGCTGGTGGGTCTGATACCAGTGACGAGCTCGCTGTACAGTGTGTCCTTGGGGATCCTGCCATCTTCCATGTGGCTCACATGGCCAAGCCATCTCAAGCGCCACTGGCTCAGTAGGGTGTACATGCTGGGGATGTTGGCCGCCTCAAGGACTTCTGTGTTGGAGATACGGTCCTGCTGCCTGATGCCAAGGATTCTCCGAAGGCAGCGAAGATGGAATGAATCGAGACGTCACTCTTGGCTGACATACGTTGTCCAGGCCTCGCTGCCGTAGAGCAAGGTACTGAGGACACAGGCTTGATACACTCGGACTTTTGTGTTCCGTTTCAGTGCGCCATTTTCCCACACTCTCTTGGTCAGTCTGGACATAGCAGTGGAAGCTTTTCCCATGCGCTTGTTGATTTCTGCATCGAGAGACAGGTTACTGGTGATAGTTGAGCCTCGGTAGGTGAACTCTTGAACCACTTCCAGAGTGTGGTCGCCGATATTGATGGATGGAGCATTTCTGATGCCCTGTCCCATGATGTTCGTTTTCTTGAGGCTGAAGGTTCGGCCAAATTCGTTGCAGGCAGCCGCAATCCTGTCGACGAGTCTCTGCAGACACTCTTCAGTGTGAGATGTTAATGCAGCATTGTCAGCAAAGAGGAGTTCCCTGATGAGGACTTTCCGTACTTTGGTCTTCGCTCTTAGACGGGCAAGGTTGAACAACCTGCCCCCTGATCTTGTGTGGAGGAAAATTCCTTCTTCTGAAGACTTGAACGCATGTGAGAGCAGCAGGGAGAAGAAGATCCCAAACAGTGTTGGTGCGAGAACACAGCCCTGTTTCACGCCACTCAGGATAGGAAAGGGGTCTGATGAGACGCTGCTATGCTGAAATGTGTCTTTCATATTGTCATGGAATGAGGTGAAGATACTTAGTAGCTTTGGTGGACATCCAATCTTTTCTAGTAGTCTGAAGAGACCATGTCTGCTGATGAGGTCAAAGGCTTTGGTGAGATCAATGAAAGCAACGTAGAGGGGCATCTGTTGTTCACGGCATTTCTCCTGTAGCTGGCGAAGGGAGAACAGCATGTCAATGGTGGATCTCTCTGCTCAAAAGCCACACTGTGCCTCAGGGTAGACACGCTCGGCCAGCTTCTGGAGCCTGTTTAAAGCTATGCGAGCGAACACTTTTCCCACTATGCTGAGCAGGGAGATTCCACGGTAGTTGTTGCAGTCACCACGGTCACCTTTGTTCTTATAGAGGGTGATG
This sequence comes from Heterodontus francisci, assembly GCF_036365525.1. Lineage (NCBI taxonomy): Eukaryota > Metazoa > Chordata > Chondrichthyes > Heterodontiformes > Heterodontidae > Heterodontus > Heterodontus francisci. The sequence goes on from NC_090371.1 coordinate 220,144,554, forward strand.
ATATTGGCATCGCACATGTCCTGTGGTACTGCTCCCTCATCCCAGCATAGGCAAAGCAGTTCGTACAGTGCTGAAAGTATAGCAGGCTTGGCACTCTTGATTATTTCAGGGGTAATGCCGTCCTTCCCAGGGGCTTTTCCGCTGGCTAGAGAATCAATGGCATCACTAAGTTCCGATTTTGATGGCTGTATTTCCAGCTCATCCATGACTGGCAGAGACTGGGCTGCATTGAGGGCGGTCTCAGTGACAACATTTTCCCTAGAGTACAGTTCTAGGTAGTGTTCCACCCAGCGGTCCATTTGCTTGCATTGGTCAGTGATTGTGTCCCCTGATTTAGATTTGAGGGGGGCGATCTTCTTGATGGTTTGCCCAAAAGTATTTTTATATTCTTTAATATTTTGGTGGTTCTTTTGCTGGTTTCTAAATTTTTCCCAATCTTCCAGCCTACCACTAACCTTTGCAACATTCTTTTCTTTTCTTTCAATTTGATACTGTCATGCCAACGGGCTTTGTTGAATGATAATTTTCTTTAATCCACTGACTGGAGATCTGAATTTATATTTTTTAAATAAATTTTAAAAGAGGAACAGATAAAAGATGACTTTGCTAGCAGCTTAAGATGACCACCTAATTTGCAACACTGTATCCTACATTGCAAGGCCTGTGAAGTGGAGATAAAATATCTGCTCATCCCAGTAAGAACTAAGACCAAGGAAGTTTAAGGGAACTGCCTGTTCTTCTTAGCAAAAAGAAATGCACTGCTAACTACCATGCTTGAATCACTGGGTGACTGTCATGTGACAAGCTCCCCCATCTGTAGTTTTAATCTGAGGTTTCTTTGCAAATGGGGGGTCCCTTCTCTCTCTCCCTTCATTCCAGCTTGCAAGCTTCAAATCCTGCCTGTTGACTGACCATCTTTGCATACTCTGGCTACAATCAGAAACCCTTTGGAGGAAATCATCTGCATTGCTATCTCCAAGAGTCCCATTGAATCAGTCATCTACCTCTTCAAATTAAAAGCCTCAGGACCACCAGCTGAATCACCAAACTCCACAAACTGTATACCCCTTTTTTCTATGGACTCTAACTCAACCAATCCACCCTTCCCCACTCTGTAACCTATTTGTGTGTGTGAACCTCCAGTGTGTGCGTGTGAAAGTTGGTGCATAGTTTATTATTTTAATTGGTTCAGTTTAAGTACAATAAAGTTAACCTTTTTCTTTTTAAACTCAAGAAAAGCTGTCTGATTGGTTCTTGTTATGCTGATAACAAGAACCAATCAAACACATACTGAATTGGCCAGTACATCCACTTTAAAAAAAGAATTAAATCTGTTGTGGTCAAACAAGGAGAGGGAAAAGAGGGAAGCCCTTCGACCCCCTCCTCATCTGATTGTAACAATACTATCCTCAACTTCCTTGGTTAGCCATGGATGGTGCATCTTTCTCAGAGTTCTTTTTTTTTGCAATGGAATATATCTTTGTTGAGTGTTATGAAACAACTTCTTAAATGTCTGGCACTGCCTTACCTTTTAACCTATTTTTCCAGTCCACTTTGGCCACCTCTGTCTTTATATCCTTGTAATTGCCTTTAAGTTTAAGGCACTAATTTCAGACCCAAATTTCTCACTCTCAAACTGAATGTGAAATTCCATGATGTTATGATCACTCTTGCCTCGAGGATCCTTTACTATGAGGTCATTAATTAATCATGTCTCATTACACATCACCACATTTAAAGTAGCCTGCTCTGTGGTTGATTCCAGAACATTGTTCTAAGAAACTGTCCTGAATAGGCTCTATGAATTTATCCTCCAGGCTATCTTTGCCAATTTGATTTATCCAATCTATATGAAGAATAAAATCACCCACTATTACTGCAGTATCTTTCCTATAAGCTCCCATTATTTCTTGGTTTATACTCTGTCCTACAGTGCAACTACTGTTAGGGAGCTGTAAACTACTCCCACCAATGACTTCTTTCCCTTGCTATTTCTTATCTCTACCCAAACTGATTCTGCATCTTCGGAAGAGAAGCAGAGTTAACGTTTCGGGTCAGTGACCCTTCTTCGAAGAAGGGTCACTGACCCGAAACGTTAACTCTGCTTCTCTTTCCACAGATGCTGCCAGACCTGCTGAGTGAATCCAGCATTTCTTGTTTTTGTTTCAGATTTCCAGCATCCGTAGTATTTTGCTTTTATTATTATGATTCTGCATCTTGCTCTTCTCAGTCAAGATCATGTTTCATTACTGTACTGACCTCATCCTTTATTAAGGGAGCTAACCCACCTCCTTTTCCTTTCTTGCTATTCTTCCAAACCTTGATCACCTTGCAACCATGTCTCCATAATGGACATCATATCATACTCATTTATTTCTATTTGTGCTATCAATTTATCTAGCTTGTTATGAATGCAGTATGCATTCAGATAAAGAGCCTTTAATTCTGCCTTTTTTTTAAAAACTATTTTCCTTTCACCAACCTGATTTGCTGGTGCACTCTTATGTTTGGATGTTCTGAACCTTCCTGTCACACTCCGGTTATCAATATACATAATGCTACCTTGCACTATTGTCTTGTCCTTTTTCATTAACTTTCTAAGTTTCTCCTCCCCCCAACTAGTTAGTTTAAAGTGCTCTCTAGAGTCCTAGTTATCTGATTCGCCAGGACACTCATCCCACCACAGCTCAGGTGAAGGCCATCCTAACAGTACAGTTCGCTCTTTCCCCAGTACTGGAGCCAGTGTCCCATGAATCAAAACCCATTTCTCCTACATCAATCTTAAAGCCACGTATTCAACTTGAATCTTATTTACCCGCTGCCAATTTGCTCATGGCTCAGGTAGCAATCCAGAGATTATTACTTTTGTGGTTCTGCTTTTTCATTTAGCCCTTAGCTGCTCATACTCCCTTGCAGAACCTCTTTCTTAGTCTTACCTATGGGCTGGATTTTATCAGCCTACCGTCGTCAGGGGTCGTGGCGGGGAGAGGGGGGTGCCTGGAAAATGCCGCAGCGAAAGGCCCGCCACGGGTCTTGACGCCGGGAAGGCCCTGCTCCATTTTACAGGTGGCGGCAAAGCCTCGTGGCAGCCCCACGCTGCAAGGCAATGGAGACTTAATTTAAATATGTAAATAAATGTCAATGAATGGCTAATGACTTACCTTGTAGCGATGGCCGTCCCACGCCGATATTTCGGCTGCTTGCCAGAACTCCCACACCTTTCGATCTCCGTTTGGAGATCTGAGGCATAACACTGGTAGGGAGGGAGGAGGAGTGAAGTTCTCAGGGCAGTGGGGTGGGGGGGAAAGCGGAGAAAACTCTTCCTATTGGTTGCAGGGATGGTGGGAAGGAGTTGGGGTCAACGTTAGTATAGTTTGGGGGGAAGTTCGAGATATGAGAAAACATTTTGGGGGGGGTGGTGAGGGGGCAATTTGCATATTGATTACTCATGGGGGGGGTGGGAGAGGGGATTACAAGTTCAAGAAAAACTTTTCTTTTCAGACAGCAGGACCTTTAAAATGTAATTCTTTTTGAAGGGCTTGAAACACTTTAAAAATGGCGCTGGCGTCTGCGCGGTGGTGCTGGATGCTGTTGCCGGGGATGGAGTACCCGCCCCCTCTAAGTCATAAGGTGCGGGCATTCCGTCCCCTCCATGTTAATGGGCCGGCGTACACAACGCTCGATATTTATGATCTTGAAGCTTGTTAGTTAAATACAACACAATGAAAATGGCAGGGCAGGTGATGTGTTCCAGCTGTCGCATGTGGGAGCTGGTGGACACAAGTGTGATCTGTGGCAACCACATCTGCAACGAGCTTGAAAAATCCAGCCCTGTGTAGTTGGTACCGACATGGGCAACAACAACTGGATCCTTCCCCTCCCACTCCAAGTTCCTGGCCAGCCACGAGGAGATGTCCTTAAAATAAAAGCAAAATACTGCAAATGCTGGAAATATGAAATAAAAACAAGAAATGCTGGAAATACTCAGCAGGTCTGGCAGCATCTGTGGAGAGAGAAGCAGAGTTAACGTTTCGGGTCAGTGACTCTTCTTCAGAACTGACAAATATTAAAAATGTGAAAGGTTTTAAGCAAGTAAAGCGGGGGGTGGGGCAAGAGATGACAAAAGAGGTGTTGATAGGACAAGGTCACAGAGAATAACTGACCAGAAGGTCATGTAACAAAGGCAAACGGTATGTTAATGGTGTGCTGAAAGACAAAGCATTAGTACAGAGAGGGTGTGAATAGACTGTAAAGCACAAAGCACTCCAAGCACAAACGTTAAACTTTTTTTTAAAAAAACAGAAACAGTGGGTAGGCACAGTCGAAACAAACTAACCAAACTAAAACAAAAGCTAAAATAAAATAACCAAATAAAAACGAAAAAAGGAAAATAACTCAACGTAAAAAGGGGGAGCCCATCATGCTCTGAAATTATTGAATTCAATGTTCAGTCCGGCAGGCTGTAGCGTTCCTAATTGGTAAATGAGATACTGTTCCTCGAGCTTGCATTGATGTTTGCTGGAACACTGCCGCAATCCCAGGACAGAGATGTGAGCATGAGAGCAGGGGGGAGTGTTGAATTGGCAAGCAACCGGAAGCTCAGGGTCATGCTTATGGACTGAGCAGAGGTGTTTTGCAAAGCGGTCATCCAGTCGGCGCTTGGTCTCCCCAATGTAGAGGAGACCACATCGTGAGCAGCGAATACAGTATACTAAATTGAAAGAAGTACAAGTAAATCGCTGCTTCACCTGAAAGGAGTGTTTGGGGCCTGGGATAGTGAGGAGAGAGGAGGTAAATGGACAGGTATTACACCTCCTGCGATTGCAGGGGAAGGTGCCCTGGGAAGGGGACGAGGTGGTGGGGGTAATGGAGGAGTGGACCAGGGTGTCGCGGAGGGAACGATCCCTTCAGAATGCTGACAGGGGAAGGGAGGGAAGATGCGTTTGGTAGTGACATCACGCTGGATGTGGCAGAAGTGGCCGAGGATAATCCTTTGGATCTGGAGGCTGGTGGGGTGAAAAGTGAGGACAAGGGGAACTCTGTCGCGGTTCTGGGAGGGAGGGAAAGGGGTGAGGGTCGAGGTGCGGGAAATGGGCTGGACACAGTTGAGAGCCCTGTCAACCATAGTGGGGGGGAATCCTCGGTTGAAGAAAAAGGAAGACATATCAGAAGTACTGTCATGGAAGACGGCATTATTCAGAGCAGATGCGTCGGAGATGGAGAAACTGGGAGAATGGAGTGGAGTCCATACAGGAGGCAGGGTGTGAAGAAGTGTAGTCAAGGTAGCTGTGAGAGTCAGTGGGCTTATAATGAATATTAGTAGACAACCTATCCCCAGAGATGGAGACTGAGAAGACAAGGAAGTGAAGGGAAGTGTCGGAGATGGACCATGTGAAGGTGAGAGAGGGGTGGAAATTAGAAGCAAAGTTAATAAAGTTTTCTAGTTCCGGGCGGGAGCAGGAAACGGCACCGATACAGTCATCAATGTACCGGAAAAACAGTTGAGGGAGGGGGCCTGAGTAGGACTGGAACAAGGAATGTTCGACATGTCCCACAAAAAGACAGGCATAACTAGGACCCATGTGGGTATCCATGGCAATATTTTTTACTTGTAGGAAGTGAGTGGAGTTGAAGGAGAAGTTGTTCAATGTGAGAGCAAGTTCAGTCAGGCGGAGGAGGGTGGCGATGGATGGGGACTGGTTGGGCCTCTGTTCAAGGAAGAAGTGGAGAGCCCTCAAACTATCCTGGTGGGGGATAGAGGTGTGGAGTCATTGGACGTCCATAGTGAAGAGGAGGCAGTTAGGGCCAGGAAATTGGAAATTGTCAAAATGACGTAGGGCATCAGAAGAGTCACGGATGTAGGTGGGAAGAGACTGGACCGGGGAGAAAAGATAGAGTCAAGATAGGAAGAAATAAGTTCAGTGGGGCAGGAACAGGCTGAAACAATGGGTCTGCTGGGACAGTCCCGTTTGTGGATTTTGGGAAGGAGGTAGAAGCGGGCTGTCCGGGTTTGCGGGACTATGAGGTTGGAAGCTGTAGAGGGAAGATTTCCAGAGGAGATGAGACCAGTGACAGTTCCGTGGATAGTAGCTTGATGGTGGGGTCATGGTCCAGGGGAGGTAGGAAGAAGTGTCTGAGAGTTGACGCTAAGCCTCTGCAAGGTAGAGGTCAGTAGGCCAAACAACAACAGCACCACCCTTATCTGCAGGTTTGATGAAAATGTTGTGGTTAGACCTGAGAGAATGGAGTGTCGCAAGTTCAGAGGAAGGCAGGTTAGAGTGAGTAAGGAGGGTAGAGAAATTGAGACGGCCGATGACAGTTTTCAATGAAAAGATCAAGAGCGGGTAAGAGGCCAGAGGATGTCCTCAACCCTGGCACCAAGCAGATAACAGCCTTTGGGACTCACACTCTCAGCTGCAGAGAACAGTATCTATCCCCCTAACTATAGTGTTCCATACTGCAGCTACATTCCTTTTTATTCCCGCACTTAAATGGTCCCATGTTCCATGATGCTGTGGTCAGTTTGCTTATCCTCCTTGCAGTCCATGCTCTCGTCCACACAAGCTGCAAGAATATTGAACCTGTTGGACAAGAGCAAGGGCTGAGTCTCCTCCAGTGCTACCTTCTGGATCCCTAAACCTGTCTCACTCGTAGTCACACCCTCCTGTCCCTGACCACATACCAAATCATGAGTACCTAGCCTAAGGGATATGACTACCTCCTGGAACAAATTGTCCAGGTAACTTTCCGCCTCCCTGATGTAACACAGTGTCTCAATTTCAGACTCTGAGCCAAAGTTACTCAAGCTGCAGACATTTACTGCAGATGTGGTTGCCATGGATCACACTGGTGTCCACCAGCTCCCACATGCTACAGTTGCAACACATCACCTGCCCTGCCCTTGTTATTGTGTTGTATTTAACTAACGAGTTTCAAGATTATAAATATCATTCAATATTTACAGTTATAATAAGTAGTTTAACTAGTTTGGCTATAAATTTAATATAATACTTATATCTTCCCAGTACCAGTTTAAACTGCTGACCCAGCAGTTTAGAGAAAATAAAAGAAAGCCTAAAACTCACCAAATAATCACCTACCTGCCTACCTAATTAATGTCTCTGGGCCTTAGCTCTCATGCCTCACTGTGTCCCACTCCCTCTCTCGAAGCACTCCTTGTTTTGTAAAAGATCAGAACAACTCCTGCTCCCTCACTGCACCAAATTCGCTCACTTAACAAATTCCTGAGTTAAGCACTCTGTCTCACAGGACTCAGCTAAGCTGACCTTTGTGCTACTTACTTCATGCCTTAGCAAAACCTTCTGTTTTTAAACAAGCTGCTATTGTAGAGACCTGAGTCCGGCCCTGCTGACTAGGAAATCTATTCTAACTAGCTACCTAATTAAGTAACTGCACAGTTGACACTAACTGGCAGCTTGTTTACCACTGACTAAGACTGAAAGAAACTACAATTTAATGTAAAGTTTAAGTTAGATGCTAACTGCAAACTTGACTAGATTTTAGAAAGAGATCAGCCCTTAAAATTCCCTCACTTACCAAATTCCTGAGTGAAGTCCCTGGAAGTCCCTTTCAACAGTAGCATCCAGAACAATGTTGGGAGCATTCTGAGCTTTCCCTGCAGCACTCAGATGTCAGGTGGTTTCTGCTTGTATTGCAATGGAAGCTGTGGCATCACCCATCAGCTGCTGCAGCATGGTTGGTTCCACAGGTGTGTTGATGGAGGTGACTGACCACCTGTTCCAAGTTGGAAAGAATGGGCTCCAAGGTCTGTGCAAGGCCCAATGTCAAGTTGATGCTGGACTCCTCCATGCTCCTTTGACATTGTGTGCTGGGTTTCTGGCAGGGATCCCAATGCACCAAGCATTTGGTTATTTACACCCATCAGCCTTCTTCTGTAGCCTGGCCCAGAAAAGTCCTCATCTGACCCCTCTATAGCAGAACTAGTGTCAATCTCACCTACTGTTGAACTGAAAGATATGTATCCTTTTGCAGCCTTCCACCCCCTGCTCCTTTGCACTTTGCCCAATGTCTCACCGCCCAAAGATTCCTCTTCTATCATAGTGTCTAAAATATGCACAATGTCAGTCTCTGAGCTGGTGGCTTTGAGTGTAAGACTGAGTGACTGTGTCTCTTCATCTTCATTTACTTCTTCCTCTTCCCCCACTGACAGGGAAGGTTCTAGTTCTTGGGTATCCAAAAGGAAAAAGAGACAAGATTTGGGTTGAGGTGAGGGGAAGGGAGAAAATAAGAAGTGCATGCTTCCGCCATCAGCAGCTTGTGAGTTAGAAGAAATTGTGGAATGGGAGAGAAGAGGGATGAGAGAAGGAGGATTAAGCTGTCAGATACCCGCATCATTGATTTCTCAAGCCCTGCCAGTGGCCATGGCCTCAGCTATGCCCATTCCCACGATAGCCAGCAGTGCCTCCTCCATTGGGGTTAAAACATGCAGATGCACTTGTCCTCCTCCAATTCCTTCCTGCAGTCTTCTGTTGTTTGCTACCTTCTGCTGTAAGAAAGAAGGAAGTGTCAGTGAGCATCCTGCAATATATTTGGAGGATCAACCTGTCATGATTGAGTAGCTGCCAGTGAGCTGTAATTTTTGTGTATGAAGCTTGCAACAGTGCCAAGAGTGTAAGGGTTAGTTAAAGTAAATGAGTTTTTGGGTTGAGTACAGATTGATGGAAATTGTTGGTCAGTGGTTGATGAGGATGTAATGAATTGAGCAGTGAACGAGGCTAGTAGTGCAACTGATAGGATGATTTGAAGATGTGGTTGACTCTTAACTGCCCTCTGAAATAGCCTAGCAAGCCACTTCGTTTCAAGGTCAATTAGGGATGGGCAATAAATGCTGGCCTTGTCAGCTATGCTCACATCCCAAGAGCAAATAAACAAAAAGATGAACTAACTCACCTTGAAAATTTGTGTCAGATTTTCCTACATTGCATCCATGTTCTTGGAGCAACACTCCTGGCATTTCCCTCTGCTGTTACTTTTTCCACTGCTTCCTGAACAAATGACTAGAGGCCCTCCTGACTCCCGCCTCCTTCTCTCCAGTGCATTGCCAGAAATCCTTAGTACACACACTTTTGCATGATCAGTCATTCCTCAAAGTATTACAGCATAGATTCCCTTTTCAAAAAACTTTCACCTCTGCTTACAGCCACAATACACCTACCCTTTAAGAGGTATAGGCTGCCTTGAAGTAGCGCTAGCCACACATGATATTGGACCCCTCCTGATGCATGCAGCCAATGAAGCAAACGGGTAGTGCTGTGTGTATGCAGAAAACATTAGAAACAGAGGACAGTGTAGGATTGAGTTTATTTTATTCTAGTACTGTTAGAACTTTGTTGTTCTATCCTTAAGTATATCGGTTAGAATTGTAACATAACTACAAAAGCATGATGAATAAGCTCAGCCGAATGTTAGCTAGAGTTCTGTACAAATCATGGCATGTGGAGAAGCGATGAAAAGGACTAATTCAGATCGTGTGCAGATCCTTCGTTTAAAAGTTGTTTGAATGTGAATAACCCCAGGGAAACTGTTAGCGTTTTAACCAGTAAAGATTAGATTAGATTAGAGATACAGCACTGAAATAGGCCCTTCGGCCCACCGAGTCTGTGCCGAACATCAACCACCCATTTATACTAATCCTACACTAATCCCATATTCCTACCAAACATCCCCACCTGTCCCTATATTTCCCTACCACCTACCTACACTAGTGACAATTTTATAATGGCCAATTTACCTATCAACCTGCAAGTCTTTTTTGGCTTGTGGGAGGAAACAGGAGCACCCGGAGAAAACCCACGCAGACACAGGGAGAACTTGCAAACTCCACACAGGCAGTACCTGGAATCGAACCCGGGTCCCTGGAGCTGTGAGGCTGGGGTGCTAACCACTGCGCCAATGTGCCGCCCTGTAAGACTGTAAACATGTCGAGCCAAATAGCTGTGCAACGGGACAAGCGCAAATCAATCTGAGTGGTCATTGTTGATGAATAAACAACAAGGAAACACGTATCTGGAGCCCCCTGAATGACAATGACAATGACCTAAACAAGGCTTGAAGTATCATCATGGAAGGGCTGTTAGGTAATGACTGACCAATCAGATGAACAGAAATAGGGTTTTACCTCATATGGCACAGAACCAAGCTGGGAAAAGTGTATAAAGTAAGAACTTTTAAGACCCCAAAAGCACGCGTCATCATCCAGAAGAAGACAGACTTCAATCAAGAACCAAAACGCCGCAGTTAACAGAAGGTTGAGGACCAGTGTTCCATTGTGAACAGAACTACTGACCACTGCCCTTTGCTAAGTATCACAATTTTGTGCTTATTGTGGAAAGCTTAATAAAGTCTGTGAAGCTTGTGAAAGCACCCTCGTACCATGTGGTTTTGTAGCTAGTCTGAGCTATCAGTCCCTTTTAGATCTGCTCTCCCAACTTAGACTGTAATTGTAATTGACCTAAGTCTTACAATTAAATTAAAGCAAACCCCAGATCTTACAAGTGGTGCCAAAACCCTGGACTTTGACGACACATAAACTAAGGGTGTCGAAGCAAGTTTCTCAAATGTAGGAACTGCATTTGGCCAGCGATAATTCTTACGGGCATAACCTCTTAGGAGGATCGGCTGATTAAACAGACCCAGTGAAATCTCTTCAAAATACAAGCTATGTGGTGAAAGATTGGTATAAAGAAGGGTCTCTGGGAAACATATGAAGAAAAGTTAGTCACTAAATGTAATATAAACAGTATCCAGTCCCTGTTAGAAGAGTGCATATGAAAGCGCAAACCATTTAACGAAATACTTTATCTAGGCACAGGGCTTGGCTAAACGTTGGAAGAGTGACAGGGCTTTAAATGTAATCACATACGCAGCATTATACTGTGCATGGCGCAATGAGGAAGTGATACAATCACAGGCTAAACAGATGGTAGCTCAAAGTGAACAGATCCAGCAGCAGCAGACACAGCTGAGAATATTACAAAATCAGCTAACATTCTCCACTGCCACTATACAGCAACAGGCGCTTAATGACGCGACAGGCTAGTGCAGCTCAGCAGTGGTTAGAGTTGGCGGAGAGGCACATTGTCACTCGCACACAGGAAAACACCCAGTTGACCCAGAAGTTAGAGGACTCACAGGGCACCCTTAGGGAACTACAGGAGTGGCCCCACCAAGAGGCACACCATGCACAGTGCAAGTCTACTATTAAGTGGCTGCGAAAACAGATGGGGAAGCTGCAGGTGGTTGTGGCAGTCATCATGAAAGCAGAGTATCACATAGATGATACTGAGACAGGACAGGAGTCCTTGGAGGAGTACGGCGATAGGGAAGGAAAGCCTTTGCCTGTCTTCCCTGCTAAGTGAATGACAAAATGGAGGAGATGGGGTAGACCTGAGAGAAGGGGGAAGAGGAACCAGGACCATCCATCCCTCCTGAGGAGGAGGTTACTGAGTCCACCACTTCCGTAAACCTTAGCTATGGAGATTTAAAAGCATTAACTGATCAATTGGGCCCAATTACATCTAAAACTTGCCCCTTAGAATGAGCACAGTGTTTAATGACCTTTAAAGACTACAATCCCCAGCTGACTGATGAGAACACTAAGCGAGTCACCCTGACTGCGTGTAAGACTGATGTGAGGGATGCGCTTCCCCAGGATGTATTGAATAGTGGGCTGCCCTGGAAAGATTTTAAAAAGGAACTACAAAAGGCCCTGGACTTTTGAGCAGTTAGACATGGCAGAGGTTTTAAAAGGAACTACACAAAGCCCACACGAGATCCCTACGACTTTTGCAGAAAGATTGTTTACAGTCTTCAATATGATGCAGGCAGACCCAACTAACGATGATGCACATAGGCAGTCTGCTTCTTTTAAAAAGCTATTTCTGCAAAGGATCCAATCTTCCCTATGGAATGCTCTGGGACACACAGTTAGTGACTGGTTAGCGTGGGATGGAATACTAGAATTGTCAGACAGCACTTGGACATTTACCAGGAGTCAGGCAAGAACTGAAACTGATAAAGGGCAAAGGGTGAAAAAACCAGTGCACGTAGTAGATGTGCCTAAGGCCAACCCTCAGCTCCCCCTTTGAAATGTAACAATTGTAGAAAGGGAGGACACATGGCTAAGGAGTGTAGGACCCCAAAGAAACAGGAAAGCGGGGAAAAGTGAGGTCCGCCACACTTCGATGGATTGCAGGGTTGGAGAAGACCCCCGTACCCCAGGGTAATCTGCCTGATTATACTCCACACCCACGGGATCAGATAGAAGCTCTTGCTAGTTCTGTAGAAAAGTTGTCAGCCATGGTGTAGACAATGGCCACTACCCAAGCCCAGCAGCAGAACCAAAGATTATATCCTGCTTGTCCTGCTATTACAGAAGCATCGTCTGGCCCTTGCCAGAAGAGTAGCAAGGAGTACAGAGTGCTAATTGACAGGTACAGGCCCCACAGGGTCACTCTGAGGTGGGGTTCAGATGCGACTGACACGGGAGACCAGTAGTCACTACTCTGCTGCCAAGGGCCCGACAGCAAAGAATGCAAATAGATACTGGTTCTTCAGTGACTATCATTCATACCCCACACCCAGACAGACAGTTAGCACCAGGAAAAAACCCTCAATGGATTAAGGGAGTCATGGGGGCAGAAACATTAGCATTCCCTGGAGAAGTTACTACGTTGAGGATAGGAGGAGAATAACTTAAAATAAGAGAAGCTTTCTACATGGCTGTGTCTGATACAAAAGGAATCCTAGGAAGCAATGCTTTAAAGGAGGCAGGAGTTATTGTTGATTACACACAATATTGTTTGTGGCTATCATCCTTGAAAGAGTGTGTAGGCCAGATTTTGGATGTTCATTCAGTTTTTGGGATTAAAAAGGTTGAGGCACTGCCCCATCCTAATCATTCACTGTCAGCAGTAAAACGGTAATCCAACAGAATGCTGAGGCTTTTGCTGTCTCTAAACATGATTGTGGGTGATTAGATACTGAGGTTCAGATTTATGAGGACCCACACAAGCCTTGTAAGCAGTATTCCATGCCGCAGGAAAGTGTTCCTTGCATATGGACAGTCATTGCCTCATTGATGCAGCAAGGGGTTTTATGGACAGGATCTTTTACAACTAATTTGCCTATATGGCCTGTTAGGAAGTCAGACGGTTCCTGACACCTGACCATTGATTACAGAGCCCTTATCAAGGTAACATCTAAATAAAGGCTGACAGTCAGTCACACCCCTTCCTTATTGTCAGCTATTCCACCCTGTGCCACTATCTTTTCCACACTTGACATTGCTAACGGCTTTTGAAGTATTCCAGTAGCAATAGAAGACCAGTATAAATTTGCCTTTGTGTTTGAGGGCCAGGGATGTACATGGACTTGATCCCACAAGGATTTCATAATTTCCCTCTATTTTCCATCAACATTTGGCACAAGCGATTAAGATTTTCTCTAAACCAGAAGCAGTTCTACAATACGCTGATGATCTTTTATTGGCTACCTTGACAGTGAAAGAACACATTACCCTGTTAAATGAACTGTTAGACTTGCTAAAGAGGGCAGGACTGAAAGTGAATCCAAAAAAGGCACAGTTGGTGCAGGGTGAAATTATCTTTTCAGGTGTTAGGATTTCAGCCACCAGACACACACCTGATCAGCAAAAAGTAGCCACGATACAGAGGTTTCCCCTATCTTTTTTTCATTCGTTCCTGGGATGTGGGCACCGCTGGCCAGGCCAACATTTATTGCCCATTCCTAATTGCCCTTGAGAAGGTGGTGGTGAGCTGCCTTCTTCAACCGCTGCAGTCCTTGGAGTGTACATACACCCACAGTGCTGTAGGAAGGGAGTTCCATGATGTTGACCAAGCAACAGTGAAGGAAGGGCAATATAGTTCCAAGTCAGGATGATGTGCAGCTTGGAGGGAAACTAGTAGGTGGTGTTCCCATGCATCGGCTCCCTTTGTCCTTCTAGATGCTAGAGGTCATGGGTTTGGAAGGTGCAGTCTGAGGAGTCTTGGTGAGTTTTTGCAATGCATCTTGTAGATAGTACACACTGCTGCCATTGTACATCAGTGGTGAAGGGAGTGAATGTTAAATGTGGTGAATGGGGTGCCAATCAGGCAGGCTGCTTTGTCCTGGATGTTATTGAGCTTCTTGAGTGTTGTTGGGGTTGCATCCATCCAGGCAAGTGGAGAGTATTCCATCACACTCCTGACTTGTGCCTTGCAGATGTTGGACGGGCATTGGGGAGTCAGGAGGTGAGTTACTTGACACAGAATTCCTAGCCTCTGACCTGCTCTTGCAGCCACAGTATTTATGTGGCTGATCCAGTTCTGTTTCTGGGCAATGGTAACCCACAGGATGTTGATAGTGGGGATTCAATGAAGGTAATGCCATTGAATATCAAGAGGAGATGGTTGGATTCTCTTTTGTTTGAGATGGTCATTGCCTGGCACTTCTACGGTATGAATATGACTTGTCACTTATCAGCCCAAGCCTGGATGTTGTCCAGGTCTTGACGCAACTGGACACGGGCTGCTTCATTATCTAAGGAGTCGTGAATGGTGCTGAACGTTGTGCAATCATCAGCGCACATCCCCACTTCTGACATTATGATGGAGGGAAAGTCGTTGATGAAGCAGCTGAAGATGGTTGGGCCTAGGACACTACCCTGAGGAACACCTGCAGTGATGTCCTGGCACTGAGATGATTAATTTCCAACAACCATAACCATCTTTCTTTGTGCGAGATATGATTCCAACCAGTGGAGCGTTTTCCCCCAATTCCCATTGACTCCAGTTTTGCTAGGGCTCCTTGATGCCATACTCGGTCAAATGTTGCCTTGATGTCAAGGGCAGTCACTCTCACCTCACCTCTGGAGTTCAGCTCTTTTGTCCATGTTTGAACAAGGCTGTAATGAGGTCAGGAGCTGAGTGATCCTGGCAGAAACTAACTGAGCATCAGTGAGCAGGTTATTGCTGAGCAAGTGCCGCTTGATGGCACTGTCAACAACCCCTTCCATCACTTTACTGATTATCGAGAGTAGATTGATAGGGCGGTAATTGGCCAGGTTGGATTTGTCTTGCTTTTTGTGTACAGGACATACCTGGGTAATTTTCCACATTACCGGGTAGATGCCAGTTTTGTAGCTGTACTGGAACAGCTTGACTAGGGGCGCGGCTAGTTCTGGAGCACAAATCTTCAGTAGTATTGCCAGAATGTTATCAGGGCCCATAGCCTTTGCAGTATTTGGTGCCTGTATCTCAAACAGTATTACGATCCTTTTAAGGGTTAGTGGGGTATCAGAGAAATTTTATTCCTAATTTCACTGAGATGCTAAACCTTTGTATGAACTGTTAAAAGGAGAATGAGGAGAGCACATCCAACCCGCCAGGGGAGAAGAACAGACATAGGCTGCAGAGAACTTGAAAAGAGCGACTATGCGAGCTATCGCAGCGATGTCACTACCCAGAACAGCCATTCCACCAGAGGTAACCTCCACTGCATCCAGTCTCATAGCTGTTTTAAGCCAGCGAAGGGGAGAATCCCTGAGACCAATTGTATATACTTCCTGGCTCCTTCAGGGGGCAGGGAATACCTATTTGGCCTGTGAATGACACCTCTTAGCTACCTATTGGGCAGTTAAGCATTCTCCTTCTGTGACTGGTTTGCAGAAGATTATCCTTCGCCCTCCACACACTCCTGATGAGGCCGGGAGACACGAAAGTGGCTTCTCAGCGAATTGTTAAATGGACCCTCGAGCTGTTACAACATGATTTAGATATCATTCCGAAACGAATGACACTGCTACCTCTGATGCTAGCTTATGTTGGGAGTCCTCACCAGTGTCCATTACCCTCTTTAGAGATGGAATCAAGCTCGACAGCACAGAATCCCATTCCAGAAGCCCGAGATATTTACGCGTTGCAATCAAAGCAGGAGTAATGCACTGTTAATTCAGTCCCACTACTCCACAGGTCATAGTACATCAAATAACGTTTCCCACCTACTGAAGAATAAACAAATTAAACACTGTATTTTCCCCCCAGAATAAAGCACACCAAACCAGGTTTCTTTAAACAACAACACATTAACTATTTATTAGAAAAGAAATAATAGGTCTTAACTACAAATGAGATAAATCGGTATATGAAGAAAAACTCCTTAATTCTTTACTCCTCATGCATACATATACATTCAAAAAGAAACCGGTTCACCCGGATAAAAGGATTTTTGGTTTATAGCTGTTTCGTAGGAATAGATGGAATAATAAAATTAATTGAGGGGCACATTCTGGAAGGATGTTTTCGGTACAGTGAGGTGTCCCAGAATCAAATAGTCGGATGCAACTCAAAATCTCTCCAAGCGAGGTTGATGAACACTCTCTGATGGGTAGGTGTTCATGGAAATTTAACAGCAGCAGGCATCACATAGGGTTTCCATCAGGGGTATAGCAACAGGTCTGCTTGGGTTTGGAATCAGCAGTCCAGCAGTAGAAAAATTCTTCAGATTTCAGGATTTCTTAGAATGCAAGAGGCAGCAGGAATCTCACTGGATGCAGGAATTCTTCAGAGACTGGAGGCAAGAGGAATCTGCCACCTTTCAAATGCAGGATTCCTCTTCAAGGGATGCAAGTCTCCTTTACAGAGAGCAGTAACACTTTTCTGGGTCTTTTCTTCCTGCTCCAGGCAGTTCAAAGTAAGACTTAAAATGCCTGCCCTTTGTCCAAATCACTGGTTTTTTAAGGGGTCCAAGGTGAAAAAAATCTTCCTAAACATGGTCACAAGTCCAAACACAGAAGGCTGAATTTTACGTCGCCCCAGTGGGTCAGATGGTGGCGTGGGGGCAGCGTAAAATTGAGTGGGACGTTCCGGGAGGCTGACCCGCCCTGCTTCCACCTCCAGCCAAGTTTACAGCATTGGGGGGGGGGGGGGCAACGGCCCACCCGCCTGAGGCCAATCAAGGCCCTTAAGTGGCCACTTAAGGGCCCTCGCCCGCCTCCACAGGTATTTTACCCATGGCAAGTGGGCGTGCCGGGGACGTGAAAGGTCGCCCAGCAATAACTGCCGGCCTTTCCATGCCCCGGAGGGTGCCATGGCAATCAGGCACAAGGTGCCCGATTGAGGGATGCCCGCCTCCCAAACCACCCCCGGGACCCAAGACGCCCCCCCCCCTCACCCCAAATGACCACTTCAGCCTCACCAGGGAAGGACAGATCCCCCTGGTGAGGCAACCTTAACTTACCTTCCCTCCAGGCTCCTTGGCGTCGTCTGGGCTGCAGTCCCAGCAGTGGCCATAATTCCCAGTGGCTCTGCTGGGACTAAGAGCTGCCGGCTCACTGATTGGCTGGCAGCTCACAGAGGCGGGTCTTCCTCCCTCAAGTGGGTGGAGGTCCCGCCTCGGGACACTTAAAGCCCGGGGATCCGTAAAATACGGGACGGATCCCCGGGCTAGGTGGAAGCGGGTGCGCCACCAACTTTCACGTTGGTGACGAATTCCCATCCGCCTTCAAAAAAACTGCTCTGAGGAAAGGCCAAACCCCTGTGGTTTCCTTGAAACTGCTGGCCTTCCTGTCCTTGTACAAGTTCAACTTCCTTTCAAAGCACCCATAAAGTTTAACTCTTGTTATGAACTTCTTTTCAAAACATTGCAGGAATTCCACCTATTTACAAGTGTCTTCCACTGAGCAAAAAAAATATTTTTCTCAGTTTTTTAAATCACATAGAAGTCCAAGATTTTAGTACAAAAATAAAAACCTTTTATAACAGATGGATCATCGTATCATGCTGATGGGATACCGAGAACAGGATGTGCAATAGTGGACATGGCAAATCCTGATCAGTCTATGGGGTTCCAAATTCCTGTCCATTCATCACAACAGGCTGAACTAATTGCTGTCATCTTTGCCGCCCACTGCACCTCATCAGATCAGACTAACATCTGGTGTGATAGTGGATATGTGTGTAATGCAATCCTAGCATTACCACTATATCACAAGAATGGGTACTGTTCATCAGATGGTGAAGCTTTACTACAGGCAAACCTATTGCACACGCTCTGGAATGTGATCATACAGCAGAAAGCTCCATGTCATGTTGGTACAGTATCAGGGCATAGAAAAGATTGCTCACCACACACGTAAGATAACAACCAAACTGACAACCTACTAAAAAAAAAAGCAGCCTTGGGAAGGTCTCACACTTCCAGTGTGGGTTCTATATAATAAAAGCAAAATACTGCGGATGCTGGAAATCTGAAATAAAAACAAGAAATGCTGGAAATACTCAGCAGGTCTGGCAGCATCTGTGGAGAGAGAAGCAGAGTTAGCGTTTCAGGTCAGTGACCCTTCTTCGGAACTTCTTGGGTTCTATATAACCCAGCCATAGAAGTTGCGGCTGTGTTTAAATTAACTGAACCTGATGTTTCTGAGTTACAGGACCCGTATGATCCCTACCGTAAAGTTAAGGCCTGGCATCAGCAGAAGTGTCCATTTCCACAACCCATGCCATGGGCTCATCTGACACACATTCAAGCTCAGCGAGGTAACCCCTGTCTGCTGACGGTTTGTAACAAAAAAGGAAATCTGGTTCTCTGTCTGCCACCACATTTAAGAGAACAAATGTTGGCATTGTTCCACCCTAATCCGACAGCAGGTCACTACTCAGCTCCCACTACACTCCAGAAGTTATCACATGTCTGTTGGTGACTAGGGATGGAGGAGTATGTGGAGCAATACGTGAACCGGTGTTTACTGTGTTTACAGATCAATCCCCAATCTCAGCCATGCTCAGATCACAACCGCCCCTGGATGGTCCCTGGACGCACATGCAAATTGATTTTGTAGGCCCGTTCACTGAAACTCAGGGGAATGATGAATATGCCTTAGTAGTAGTCTATCAATTCACTGAATGGATAGAGGGATTTCCTACCAGGGATAATAAGGCAGCCCGTATCTTGCTCAGTGAGGTGTTCTGTAGGTGGGGAATACCACTCCAAGTGGACAGCGACCAAGGTCTGTACTTCACAGGGGAGATTTTTAAAGCTCTACAATAGTTGCTGCAGATTCAGCATAAATTGCACATAACCCACCATCTGCAATCCTCAGGGATCGTGGCGAGAAGAAATAGAACCACAAAGACAATGCTATGTACAGAACACCCCACTAAATGGACAGATATGCTCCCGCTGTGTCGAATGGCAATAAGATCTACTCCACATAAGACCACAGGTGTAAGTCCATACGAGGCCATGACTGGACAGCAAATGAAAATCCCAGGACACGTGACTTTGGGAGGGAACACACCATTAACATTGCAGTTATGCAATCAGAAATGGCTACAGAATTTGATTGAACATGTAACCGATGTAAACAAACCGGTGGCTAGAAACACAGGCAAATCACGAACCAAATTACGAGATATTTTGACAGAAAATCCATTTGAGTATAATGTAGGAGATCACATGATGTTGCAAAACTACTGTCAGGACTGAGGTGGGAGGAGTGCATTGTCTTTTCTAGTTCCACTTCTCCACAGGTCACAACATCTATTTAAATGTTTACCCAGTTACCGAAACAGACAATCATATACTCTTTTATTATCCCAGAATAAAATACACCAACCAGCTTTCTTTGATAAGCAAAATAATTATCAGTTTATTATAAAACAAGAGTTAACCAGTAACAAAGCAAAGCATTAACATACCGATTAAAATATGAAAGTTCCCTTTTTAAAAATTCCCCATTTACACTCACACACACACTGGAAAAAATACAGAAATTCACTGTGCAGAGGTCTGTTACAAAAAAGAGACAAAAAAAACTACTTCAGCCAAATACTTGCGAATTCATAATGAAAAAAGAAAGAAGGTATGAAAGGAGTCAGTTGTCCCTTTTTTGGTCTGGCATCCGGGTATACGAAGATGCATCATGAGGATCATTTCAGAAGCAGACCATTCTGGAGATGTTGAGAAATATTCAAGTAGGCTTTATCGGAGAAATGTGGCATCAGGGTTTTTCCGCCAGCACACACTTGAATCGCAGGATTTTTTCCAGCTCCTCAGGAACTATACGGCATCAGGGATTTTTTTTTTTTGCTCTTCTGCAGTGAATCTTGGCAGGATTTCTTCAAACAGGTAGAGAAGTAGGTGAGCTGGCAGGGAAAAAAACAACTGTCTTCAAACAGTTCACACCACAACTAACTGAAAAACAATGTCCAAAGCCCAAAAGAGAGTCGACCTCCTAACCTCCATAAACCTTGACATGTGTTTTCTCTGTAACCATTTTTCCCCAATCACCAAGGGTGCTGCTGTTTTCTGAGCCCAAATCAAAGGTGATCGCCAGCACAGGTGGCTTTCAAACAATATCTTGTCTTGTCGGTGAACTTGGTTTTAAAAAAAACACATCCAAAGAACAAAGAACAAAGAACAATACAGCACAGGAACAGGCCATTCGGCCCTCCAAGCCTGCGCCGATCTTGATGCCTGTCTAAACTAAAACCTTCTGCACTTCCAGGGCCCGTATCCCTCTATTCCCATCCTATTCATGTATTTGTCAAGATACCTCTTAAACGTTGCTATCGTACCTGCTTCTACCACCTCACCCAGCAGCAAGTTCCAGGCACTCACACCCTCTGTGTAACGAACTTGCCTCACACATCCCTTCTAAACTTTGCCCCTCGCACCTTAAACCTATGCCCCCTAGTAACTGACTCTTCCACCCTGGGAAAAAGCTTCTGACTATCCACTCTGTCCATGCCACTCATAACTTTGTAAACCTCGATCATGTCGCCCTTCTACCTCCGTCGTTCCAGTGAAAACAATCCGAGTTTATCCAACCTCTCCTCATAGCTAATACCCTCCAGACCAGGCAACATCCTGGTAAACCACCTCTGTACCCTCTCCAAAGCCTCCACATCCTTCTGGTAGTGTGGCGACCAGAATTGCACGCAATATTCCAAGTGTGGCCTAACTAAGGTTCTGAACAGCTGCAGCATGACTTGCCAATTTTTATACTCTATGCCCCGACCGATGAAGGCAAGCATGCCGTATGCCTTCTTGACTACCTTATCCACCTGCGTTGCCACTTTCAGTGACCTGTGGACCTGTACGCCCAGATCTCTCTGCCTGTCAATACTCCTAAGGGTTCTGCCATTTACTGTATACCTCCCACCTGCATTAGACCTTCCAAAATGCATTACCTCACATTTGTCCATGGAATCTTTTCAGTTTTAGCACAAGTCCTCAAAAAATAAAAATATTAAAAATAATGGAAGTACTTTCGTAAGACCATGCCCCCAAGAAACACCCGTTTGAGGTTAAATGGACAGGAACGTACACAATCATGGACAAATTGAATCCAGCCATTTACCAATTAAAAATTCCATTTAGGCCTAAGCAGGAACCAAATTTGAAATGGTTCCACATTAATCAGTTAAAAACTGTAAAGAATGAATGCTAAACTTGGTTTTCTTTTGTTGTAAAGGTAAACAAGATGAAGTGCCTAGCAGCGTTCCACCTCATACTTGTTAACAGCCAGTTGTGGCGAGGTCATTATGCATCTAAATCAGGAACCAAGGGGAAAAACTTCGACTGGGATGACAGTGACGTCTTTGCCCCTAATGACATACAGCTTGTAACACCAGCAACCAAAGGGGTAGAGGAACCGTGGAATTTCACAGGACAAATGAGAGGCCCCAAATGCCGTATGTACTCAGGAAGTGGTAAAAGACACCTAGAATCATGCACCTTTGATTGCACACTGAGAGGTTCTATTCAAACATGGGAAGTTAAAGAGGGACACCTAGTATGCATTGAGTGTGAGTTTAAATGGTAAACAGATAAGAATTATGCCAAAATGTGAAGTAGTGAGATATTTTTCTTCAGACAAAAACATGGGAAAGATGAATGGGAATCAGTAGGAAACCCTTGGAACCCTAACACCACTCCAACTCAAATCGCAATTTCGTCCCCCAATCATTACAAACTGTGTTGGCCTCGTTGGTGGTCCCAATTACATTCTGTTAATGATATGTGTTTGCTTAGCGATAATTGAAAATAATGGATGCTTTTTTTCTGCGTTATCTGAGAAATGGGTAATGTTCAATGAGATCCCTTACATTTTAGAAGATGATGTGAAGGGGAAAATGGAGTGTGAGCAGTTTAAAGCCCCTCCCTTTGAATGGCCTATGGTAAGGATGGCCCTATAGCAGCCAGAGAAGCCTTCTTTAGTAATGAAACGGGAGGATCACACCCCCTCTATGGTGATCCACAAGTGAGGAATTTTTCCAGGGCCTTTAACTGCCTGTAACCTCTCTTCATGGGTGACACAGGTGGTAAAGTTAGTAGCAGAAAGGAAACAATCAGCAGGAAAGGAATAGAACACCATTAGTAATGAATACATCCAATGTCCTGAACATCAACCTGGGCTCCAAAACGGATTAGTTGTTATCCCCGCACACAAGGTGTTATATAATACTGTACAGTATGAAGTTGTGCCTGTCATTGTCAATTTGACAACCCTGGCCCTACCAAGTTGGTGCCCCCAGGAAATAACGAGTTAATGGTAAAAATGCTGATCATATTATTAAAGGACTTTTGGGAACAAGCAAGCATAGTGGAAGAGTAAGCTAAAGTAAAAGATATATATAGTGTGTATCAAAGGGACAAACATAGCAACGTGAGTGGGTTAAATCTCACCAGAGTGAATGGAACCAGTAGAGTATGGAGAGGTCTTGTAAATGATGTGGCCACAGCCTTTAACACCAGAATGTCAGTATTTAATAGCTGGGATATAGCATCATTAGATTATTTGTTTAAACAAGTGAGGAATAGGTTAAAGAAGGTATTGACAACAATGAATGAGGTAGAAAATAAGAAATTGATTGAGGATGGAATCATAATGATACACTTAACAGATATTCTGGAAACTCTAGATTCTCATGCACATACAATCATGAATTAATAAGG
The DNA here is from genome assembly GCF_036365525.1 of Heterodontus francisci. Classification (NCBI taxonomy): domain Eukaryota; kingdom Metazoa; phylum Chordata; class Chondrichthyes; order Heterodontiformes; family Heterodontidae; genus Heterodontus; species Heterodontus francisci. Next base: position 220,167,552 of record NC_090371.1, read on the forward strand.
AGAGACAGAAATGCATCAGATAAAGCAGCTGAAAGTGAAGCGTGCATAATGTATTGGTCATGGTTGACAGAACGGACACATTCTAACCTATGTAAAATATTGACTGGCCGTTTGCCATCTTGAATATCAGATGGCCACTTGAGGGCATTATCAAAATTTAATCTCAGGAACACCATATGTAAAATACTTTGGCTAGCTTGCATCTACGGCAGGTATGTCATCGGTATACTAGCAAGACCAGATTATTAGGCCTGGTGCTACATTACCCCATTTTAAATCACTTAACTGGACCAAATCCTATCTTTAGAGTGGGGAGTGTTGAGGTAGTAAAGGAAAATCATACTGTCCAATACCAAGAATACCCCAAATATCTAGCATGGATCGAGGATAGCACTTGGGTATCCCCAGATCTGAGAGGGTGTGAGGAAGGTAGAGACGTTATCATTTACCCATATGGTGTAGCAGAGAGAACTACCGCAGCTTGTGGGTTCACTTAAGACTTAGATGTACCCAAATGCACCATGAAAGAGACAAGGGGAAAGGAACTTCCAGTTAGAGTCGCATACCGAGGCAACAGGGAATATTGTGTTCCCACCATAGAGAAACAGTATATATTGTTACGACTAAGGCAGGAGCAATGCACTGTCAATTCAGTCCCATCATTCTGCAGGTCGCAGCATATTATTAAAGTTTTCCCACCCAACTGGAAAACAGCCAAATTAAACACTCTAGTAACCCTCGGAATAAAACAAACCAAGCCAGGTATCCTTAGACAACAACAAATTAACCATTTATTAACACTAAATCTTAAACACTATTAAGATAAACCTATGTGTAAAGAGCTTATAACTTCTTATTTTAACCTAACATCCCCAATCACACACATACGTTCAAAAATCAGTTAACCAGTTTCTTCAAAAAAAGAATGTTTTAAAAATGACATGTTTCTTAAGAATAAATAAATAAGTAAGTCTTTGTGGGTTACGTTCCTAATGGGTGAGGTATTTTAATGTGAAAATAATCAAATGTATCTCGAAGTCTCCACGCAGATTTGATGGAATAATCGCTTCAGTAGATAGGTATTCAAAACACTTCGGCTGCAACAGGCATCAAGACCACCAGAGAATGCCAGAAAATATAATCAGTCAAGCGAGATTCAATCTTGAGGCAAATACTTCCTGGCTTGGAAATAAAGAAAAGGTGTTTTGCTACCTTCAGCAATACAAATGGTCTCTTCAAAAAAAAGGCTTTTTTTCTCTTTGGCAATTAACTCAGCCTGTAGCTCCTTGTAGAATTTCTGCTGAGAGAGAATAGACAGCTCTTGTCTTCAGTAGCATGCCTCGCTGGACAGTCTCTCAAAACTAACTGTTCAGAACCTTGTTTTGCCAGTTTTATACACAGTCAAATCGAAACATTATACCATGTGATCTCTCTCTCCTGCTGTCACCTAGGTAACAAGTGCAGCTGGCACACTGTGCCCCAGAAATCCAGAAGCTTCTCTCTCCCTGTCTTAAAGGTGCACTGTTTTTAAAAGAGTCTTAACGGCACACTGTTTTAATCCGAGGAGAAAATAAATACAAATCCAAGACAATTTATGGAGAGGGACATGGGATTGCAGAACAAAGTCCCTCTATTTAAAACCTGAATATCCTGTCATGGTTGGAGGGAGAGTCCTCCATCCCTTAAGTCACCATGATGATCTGATTATCCAAGCCACAGATGAAATTAAAGAATTATTACACCAGTATGTGTCAAAGTTTAGTTATGACATTACTCCACCGCCAGAACATCTAACACAGTTAAAACAGGAAATTTACAATTCCTCTGAACAGTATTATGTATTGAGGTGAAGGAATCAAGAAATTGAAAAGGAAATAGAAGAAGTAGGAGATGATAGCAGCTGGTCGGACATAGGTTCAAATATTGAGGTACCCTCTTGGATAATAATAGCATCACATATGCTAATGTGTATTCAGCTAGCTATTTTGGTGGTATTGATGATCACCCTCAATTATACGAGAGGTATGATTAAGAACCTGAGAAGGAGAATGTTGGTCACTGAAACTGTACAACAAAATGAAACATTACTGTGAACAAGGGTATGAACGCCACCAGGATCAAATATAAATGATAGTAGAAGGATGTAGTGTATTGTTACGGAAAACTTTAGGATATATTCAAACCTTGATTATGAGGGATCAGTTTCCTTCACCTTCAAGATGGGGATATTGTAGGATTGAGTTTATTTTATTATAGTACTGTTAGAACTTTGTTGTTCTATCCTTCAGTATATCGGTTAAAATTGTAACGTAACCACAAAAGCATGATGCATAAGCTCAATTGAATGTTAGCTAAAGTTCTGTACAAATCATGACATGTCGAGAATCGATGAAAAGGACTAATTCAGATCATGTAAAGATCCTTTGTTTAAAACAAAAACAAGAAATGCTGGATTCACTCAGCAGGTCTGGCAGCATCTGTGGAAAGAGAAGCAGAGTTAACGTTTCGGGTCAGTGACCCTTCTTCGGAACCTGGAATGTGGATAACCCCAGGGAAACTGTTAGCTTTTTAACCAGTAAAGACTGTTAACATGTCGAGCCAAATAGCTGTGAAATGGGACAAGCGCAAATCAATCTGAGTGGTCATTGTTAATGAATAAACAACAAGGAAACACGAATCTGGAGCCCCCTGAATGACAATGACAATGACCTAAACAAGGTTTGAAGTATCATCATGGAAGGGCAGTTAGGTAATGACTGACCAATCAGATGAACAGAAATGGGGTTTTACCTCATATGGCACAGAACCAAGCTGGGAAAAGTGTATAAAGTAAGAACTTTTAAGACCCCAAAAGTACGCATCATCATCCAGGAGAAGACAGAAGACAGACTTCAATCAAGAGACAAGACGCCGCAGTTAACTAGAGGTTGAGGACCGGTGTTGAATTGTGAACGGACTGCCACTGCCCTTTGCTATGTATCACGATTTTGTGCTTATTGTGGAAAGCTTAATAAAGTCTGTGAAGCTTGTGAAAGCACCCTCGGGTTTTGTAGCTAGTCTGAGCTGTCAGTCCCTTTTAGATCTGCTCTCCCAACTTAGACTGTAATTGTAATTGGCCGAAGTCTTACAATTAAATTAAAGCAAACCCCATCTTACAACAGGATGAATTGAAGGTGCTGACTGCATCGCAATTCACTGGCATGGTTAATCACTTACCCCATTGCCAAAGCCCTTTTTAGGGGGTTAGCCAATTTAGCTCCCATGACTCCATTCATAGAGTTATATTCCTGAAAGCTAGTAATGTTAACTAGGACCAAGGTGCCTGATGGGTGTGACAGAGAGTTATTATTTAATGTAAACTGGAGTTTACTCAGCTTTTAGTTAAGTCTCAAATGAAAACACTTTGTTTTATCAAAAAACCATTTTATTTTATATTATTTGAAGTTATACTTATTTGAAGGAGTGACACTTGGAGATCTAATTCATTTTCTGACTTTTAGTTAGTGAAAAACAGTTAATTTACTTACCTTTATGAAAAGCAATGTCATCCTTAATTATTATTGATGTTTAATGCACTCTTCTGCAAAATAAAATATCAAGGAAGTCACGTACTGCCTGGTAATATACAGTATTGATGACACAGAAACAGACTATTCCACCAAACAGATCCATGTTTGCTCCACACAAACCTCCTCCCACCCTTCCTTATCTCACCCTATTAACATATCCTTCTATTCCTTTCTCCCTCCTGTCTTTATCTAGCTTTCCAGCAGAATGTCGAATGAAGTGCTAAGCTAGAAGAATGAAACGTCTCTGCAATGAATTGGCCATCAACAGAGATCAAAACAATGAACTGCAGAGATAAATGCAGCATTTGACTTACTGAATATTCATTAGACCACAGATATTCTGGGCAGTTACAGTACTGCATAATAAGAGGGTAATCCATGCTTGAGAGCTGGGTGTGGAAAATGCTTCATTTATAATTAATTGGTGACAAAACCTTATGAGCTGGCCAGGTTACTCAGATATAAAGTGTTTTTCATATCTCATTCTGAAGCATACATGAATCTATATTTAGTTTTTTGTATTCTCCTGACAACTTTACAAATGTATATGGAGAAAAGAGCAATTGTGTGCTTGTCTGTTTGTAAATGATGTTATGTAGTGTTCCCAAGTGATAGACAGATTGGCTGTTATTGGCATTGTCAGAGGGACAATATGGACTGTAGATTAAAACTAATTTTGGTTCATGTGAATGAGGGACAGGTTTCATTGAGGGAACTCTGCACATCTACATTGGTTTCCTTCCTTGCTTCCAACCTGTACATAGCAGTTAAACTAGTACCCAGGTGGTTGATTTTAACTCCCAATACTCCATGCTGCACTGGTGTTGCAAAAAGCTTTCAAGCACAGGGGTAAAATGGTTGAAAGTTTACTTCTGGACAATCTTTGAAATCCATGGCAAGTGTTCAATGATGAACTAAAAATATAATTTAGGCCATTGGTCACCAATCACCAGCCACGTAATCATGTAAGCAGCCCAACAAGAAAGGAATCACCGCTGGATCTAGTAATGGGAAATGAATCAAAGCAGATAGAAAATTAAACCTTGGGGAACATCCAGTCAGTAAGTAAGACAAAGCCAAAAGTAATAGATTGGAAAAAAGCTAATTTTGAGGTAATGGGAAATAAATCAGGGAAGATAAACTGGGAAAAAATGACAAATAAAGAGATAGAACAGCAGTGGGAAACATTTTAAAAGGTGGGCAATCGAGTTAAGGAAAAATACATTCTGGTAAAAATCAAGAACAAACTAGCCAATAATGAAACATGATGGATGAATCAAGGAATAAGGGCAAAATTAAAACTAAAGAAAAATGTATGTAATAAATACCTAGGCAATAAAGAGGATGACAAAAGGGAATATGGAAGGGTAAAGAAAGAAGTCCAAAGAAGAAACAATTAGGAAGGCAAAGCAAAGTTGCAAATCAAATTATTAAGCAATATAAAAAGAAATAGTAAAGTCTCCTATCAACATATAAATTAAAATAAGGAAAATTAGGATAGGGACACTAAGGGATGCACAACTACTGGTAGCAAAATGGCAGAAATATTGAATAATAAAAAAAAAGCAAAATATTGTGGATGCTGGAAGTCTGAAATAAAAATAGAGAAATTTCTGCAAGCAATCAGTAGGGTCAGTCAGCATCTGTGGAGAGAGGAATACAGTTAATGGACTTGATATTAGTCTACCTCCCCTCCCCCCACAATGGGCAGTCGGTGGTTTGGCTGGGGAGCAGAAAATGTGAAATTCACGGAACCCAACGCTTACCCATTGTAACAGAAATGGATTTTGGGGTGTCCAAGTGTCCCGCTATGAAGAAGTGGGACACTTATTAACATGCTTAATTTAATCCCATAATGTAATTGGGAGCCCAAAGTGAAATAAACTGGTGCAGCACCAATTTCCTGGGGCTGGGAAACTCGCCAGGGAAACAGAAACGAGAATGTGTGGTATTTTTTGGGGGTGGTTAAAAGTCATGTGGCCCAATGTCAATAAAAATTCAGCGTTGACAGCTACTTCCTCAGTTCCCTGTGAGGCACAGTTTGGTGAAAGTACATAGTGTAAGAGCTTTTTGTGGAGTTTTGAGATGTTCACATTAAAGTTCACAATGGATGGTGCGATGGTTTCTTTCGATTGGACTGGGAGGAGGAGGAAAATGGGCATCAACAGTAGCAAAGTTATAATGTGGATGGAACTGCAGGTGTCTAGCAAGAGGGGAACAGCAGAGGAATGAGTTTGCAGAAGGTCTGACCCACCTAACTGGGTCAACAGATAAAGACTCAGCTCTCTTAACCTGTTGGAGACGTATTGCTTCTGAAGGCTGAGATTGCTACATCAGGAGGTTGCAGACATCTGTAGCCTCTTACAAGAAGACCTGCTGCCTGCTGGACCTGCTGGCCTTGCATTACCAGTGGCTGTGAAAGTCACCATAACTGTCAATTTCTGTGCCTCTGCTTCCTTTTATGGTGCTACTGGAAACATAATGAGAATCTAGCAGTCAGCTGCACAGAAATACATAAGGCACATAAGGATGGATTCTTTGACATGTTTAAGAGGTATGTACATTTTCTCTGTGGTAACAATAGCCAGAATGAGCAGGAACTTAGATTTGAGTCTCTAACTGGTTTCCCACAGGTACAAGGTGCCATCGACTGCACACACATGGCAATGCAAGCACCACTAGATCAACTAGGATCATTTGTCAGCCACAAGGGATTTATTCCATCAATATGCAGCTGGTGTGCAACCAGAAATAAAAGGTCATGCAGGTCTGCCCCAGATTCTCTGGCAGCTGCTGTGATGCTTTCATATAATGACATTTCAACATCCTCAATATTTCCAACCTGAAACAAGCCTTAAAAAGTGGTTGCCAGGCAATAATATACCCCCCTCATTGAAAGGGTCTGCAATAACACTCCACAAATGTTTGAGTAGGACTCCTCCATCTCTGAGCTATTGTGCCTGGCAGGACTGCCACTATACCGCACATTTGCTGCTGACCGTCCGTCATTCTCCTTTTCATTGATGGCACTCCCCCAGGTTTAGCATCTCTATCAAACTGAGCAGAGCTTGGAGAGGACTGCAACCTCCGATGTGGACTCTCCACAACTGTACCTACTATCCCTCTCTGCTTGTGCTGACCTGTGAACTGAATTTAGCTGGACAGATGTGTTTGTATGTGCTTTGGTGCCTGGTGCACATGTATCCTGTGATGGTGTACCCTCAGCAGGACTGAGCTCCTCTGAGGAATCCTCTTCACTTCTCAACAGGTGCTTGTTTTCTTCCCATGTTGGCCCTAGAAGAGAGACGAATAAGAATTAAATATGGGACCATACAAATATTGAAATGCACATGATTACAGTGATGATATTTGATAAAGTGCTGAAGTCAACACAAGATAACTTTGTCCTACAGGAAAGTGAGTCTGAGAGATGAATGCTGTCACCCTGCTGTAACGCACAACCAAACTCTCCATCTCCAATGCTGTCTCCCTCTCAGTGGCAATAGTGCAAGTTCAGAATGCAGAGCGCTAGGAGACCAGAGTTCAAATTCCATCCTTGACACTTCACACTCTTGCGTCTCCTAATGCTAAAAAATGCAGAACATGCTCCAGGGGCTGAATGACCTACTCCTGTTCTTATGTTCCTAAATGAGTTTTTGCAGATCTCTGATGTCACCTGAGGGAAGGAGAAAAAAAGTGCCGAATGGAGATCCTTTCAAAACACCATCAATTGTCCAGCAAAGGCATTGCAAGTACCTGAACAGGATAATATGGATAGATGTGGTTAACAAATGGGAGAAGAATAAGAGAACTGAAATGGATAAAACTATCACTTTGTCAGCTTTCACAAAGCAACTGGAATTCAATCACTGTTACAAGTATTGAGCACTGTTCTAACACTTTCTTTTCAGCTGCTTTCTTCACTTTCGCAGAGTGAAAGAAAATTCTCACATCTCCAATGATAATGATATGCTCACTGAATAATATTATTTATGGCAACATTTAGTGTATATGCAAAGCAGTTTTGCCCGACCACCATCTCATCACCAGCTTCATGCATAACTTTCACCTCAGCAGTTCCTTATCTGTGCCAATTACACCTGCTGTTCAATTCTAGACATCTCAAAAAAGAACCCTGATTGAATAACTGGAAGTGCCAACAGCTGTTCTTCAAGAGACTCAGCTTTGAAGAATGTCACATCAGTGGAGAATACTGTGCGGCTAAATTTGCCCATCATCTAGTAACCAATTTAATTCCAAAATCTGATACCTCACTTAAGCGTGTTTAATATCCTTGAAGTGTAGGAGAGGAAACTCTATGTGGATGCAACATTTGGCTTTAATTATACAGTCTATACCTCTCAGTTCAAAGCAATTTAATTCAAATTATCCAATAATTCAATTTTTAGCAGTAGTTTCTACTTCGCTGTGATATTTACATTGTTTAATTCAAATGATTGCATAACTTTTTCAGCACAAACATGGCAGAATTATTCTGAATATCCTCAAAAGAGTAAATTCTACAACATGCCATTGTGCCATACTCTCTTCAGAGGGGTAGAATTTCCACTTTGGGCACAATCAGCAATCTGGGCACAAATTGTGTTCAAAATTGAGCTAATTTTCCAAAATAAAGTTATGGTTCACATTTCTGCTCAAATTAATTTGCATAATTACAAACATAAAATCTTTCACGAACCAGTGCAATCGGGCATCATTTTAGAAGGTAATTGTTTATTTTCCTTTACCTGAACTAAAAAAATATTCCTTGATATATTTTGGAGTGGGAGCCTGGTATCAAACAAGCATTTTTAATCAGAGTGTCTAGACTATCATCAAATTTCAATTTGTATTAACACTCTAGCAGATTTTCTGTAGCATTTCTCATTGGGAGTCAGATGATGTGTTGTTTTATTCCATGTAACATAGAACATATCAGGGCCACTGATTTACAATAGCTGGGTACAGAATACAGAATGAAGAGGAAGGAGGTGATTTACCTTTTCTCCTTAGCTATCAAAACTCTATCCATCTCAGTCTTGAACACTTCAATTGACTCAGTATGCACAGAGGGAGTACTAGATTTCAAATTTTCATCATGTGAAAATGTCCTTCCTGATTTTATTGACTAAATGGCTTAGATCTAGTTTTAAAGTTATGTCCTCTTGTTCTGTATTCTCCAGCTCGGAAAAATAGGCCACAAAATTCATCTCCATAGCACCATTAGCTGCAGCACTAAGGGAACCAGCAGACGTAAAAAATGGCGGGGATCCACTCGCGAAGACGTCTAGCACAGCACGTGCCAGACGCCATGTTTGTAAGGGTGATAGTGCGAGCACCTGTGTGTTCATTGGAAGCACGCAGATTGTGATGTCAGTCAGCGCCTAATACCGATTTGGTGCACAATCTGCCATTTTAGCCCTCTTTTAAAAACGCACAGCTGAATATGTGTTCAGCCTGCATGTGGAACCACCACCACCCACTCCCCAGTAATGCTATTTAAGGGATTGCCATTCAAATTTAAGGTGAGATGCTTTCGACTTTCTTTCACTGCTGTAAAGTTAGTGGAAGTTCTCTGTACTCTGTTGTTAGAGGATTTAACAGGTTTTATCAAGGGGGAGTGGTACTGGATCTTTGGAAGGAATGGGATTGATTTGAGAGACCTCTAAGGAGAAAACATGCTCCCAGTTCTGGGGGCTATTGTTACAGTTCCTCTTGGGCTACAACATGACATGGATATGCAACACAGTTGGCAGAGAGGAGGAGCTCTACACAGAGGGAGGAGGATCAGGGCTGTCAACATCAGGTCATACCCACCTAGGATCTTCAGAGAGCACTTCACCTACCTCCACCATAGCCAGGAGCAGTGCCAGTGGCACTACACTTCACAAGAAGATAGTCACTGAATCATGTCACTTTCTCGAACCAGACCTACAGCCACAGAGCAGGGTGTGGATGGTGTTGCCGGTGGCCATCAAGGTCACCGTCTTCCTCAATTTGTAGATTATTTCTCAGTTCACTGTGCATCGCTGAATTCGGGTGGTCAACGAGGACCAAAACACAAGGAGAGGAAATGTCATTGTCTTCTTTCTAAGCAGAGAGAAGCAGACAGAACAGGCACATGCGAACATACAAATTAGGAGCAGGAGTAGGCCACTCGGCTCTTCAAGCCTGCTCCGCCATTCAATAAGTTCATGGCTGAACCGATTATTCCACATTTCCACCTACCTCTGATAACCTTTCACCCCCTTGCTTATCAAGAATTTATCTACCTCTGCCTTAAAAATATTCAAAGACTCTGCTTCCACCGCCTTTTGAGGAAGAGAATTCCAAAGACTCACAATCCTCTGAGAGAAAAAATTTCTCCTCATCTCTGTCTTAAATGGGTGACCCATTATTTTTAAACAGTGACCCCTGGTTCTAGATTTTCCCACAAGGGGAAACATCCTGTCCACATCCACCATGTCATGACCCCTCAGGATCTTATATGTTTCAATCAAGTCGCTTCTTACTCTTCTAAATTCCAGCGGATACAAGCCTAGCCTGTCCAACCTTTCCTCATAAGACAGCCCGCCCATTCCAGGTATTAGTCTAGTCAACCTTCTCTGTACTGTGGCCAATGGATTTACATAGTTCCTTAAATAAGGAGACCAGTACTGTACACAGTACTCCAGATGTGGTCTCACCAATGCCCTGTATAGCTGAAGCTTACCCTCCCTACTTTTGTATTCAATTCCCCTCGCGATAAACGATAACATTCCATTAGCTTTCCTAATTACGTGCTTTACCTGCATACTAACCTTTTTCGATTCATGCTGCCAGGCAAACCGCGCCCCCCAACTGCCAAGACTGAGGCACACATGATTTTGCCACATGAATATTAAAACTTAAAATTGCAAGCCCTTGACTGGAAAGACATTTGCATAGTAACCGACAGCGTTGGAACAATGGGGACACAGTTGTTGCTTCCCCAATACACAGAAGAAGTGGTCAGACCAGTTTTAGTCACATGACTGACTGATTGTTGGAGGTTTTGAATTTGAACTTCTAATGGAGGATTTGAATTGAAAAAGCAGTGTGCTCCTGGTTGGAACAGAAGCTCCTCTCCAGTCTTGCCTGCCTGCATATCTTTCCCACAGAACTAAATCTGTGAAAACATGTGAACCTCAAAGAGAGAAAAGTCTCCTAGGTGAACAAGGCTTGAGAAGAACACTGGGCCCCGACAAACAGCAAGACTACCTACAATCAAGTGAGCTCAAAGCACAATAAACAAGAAACTCTTCTGATATTGCCTCAAACTCCTCTCCACTATATTTTCCTCTCTTCTTTCCTGTCCCTGTTTGTATATCACATGCGCATACTAGCATGGGCACGTCGTATATCCGTATGCGTCAACCATATTAGAGTTTAAGTCTAAGTTTGAATAAATTTCACTTTTCTCCTTTAAATTTGAGAAAACCTGTGTGAATTGGTTTATTTGCCTTATAATTGGAAAGTTGTGAACAAGGATTCACAAAGGGGGAGTTCAAAACACCGTGTATAAAATTAAACCATGTTACAATAGGTAAAGACAGCAAAAAACCCCTAGACACCTATCACACCTGGTCGTAACAGAAACTTGGGTGCTAGCGTCCGGAATGTTATCCACAGATGAATGAGAGAAATTGGAAGTGGGAAGCCAAATTGCTCCCAATCAAAAAGAGCAAGATTTCAATACAGGTTTTCTTGTGGTTGTGTGTGATTGAATACTAACATGTCTGCAACTGAAGCTAGTAGCTCTCCAAGCCAGGGTGAAGTAACTTGGGATATGTTAAAAGCACTGTTTATGGAGGAGTTGAGGAAAATGGCTGAGCAGTGTAGGATCACTGTACCTGTCAAGGCTAGGAAGTCTGAACCATTTTTCCCTTGAATATGAAGAAGCAGAAGCAGTGTTAGATACAGAATCCGACAGGGTATTGTTAGCAAAGATACAATTGGAATAGAGGAAACTTGAATTTGAGGAAAGGGAGAGGGAGAAAGACAGAGCCTTCCAAAAGGGACTTGAAGAAAATGAAAGGCAGGAGAGAGAGAGAAAGACAGGAGAAAGAATAATAGAGAGAAGGGAGAGAGAGAGAGAGAGAAAATTCCAGAAAGAATGCGAAGAAAGATAGTTGAAGCGGCTTGAGTTAGCTAGGGGGGGCGACAGAGTAACTCCAGTGAAAACATGGCCAATATGGAGGAGCATAATTCAGGGCTGGGTACAATATTGCTAAAACTCACTCAATTATTCCAAAATTCAATGAGGAAGATGTGGAAGTGTTTTTCGTATCTTTTGAGAAACTGGCAAGGCAGCTAAAATGGCCAACTGAGATCTGGTCTCTTTTAATGCAAAGCAAACAAACTAGAAAAGCCCATGAAGTTTATTCCTTATTGCTAGATGAGAGTTCATCAAATTATGAACTGATCAAAAATGCTAACCTCGGGGTATATGAATTAGTACCCGAAACTAAGATCCAAAAGTTTAGAACCCTTAAGAAGCAAGGCAATCAAACTTATCTGGAGTTTATCTGGACCAGTTCCAAAGAAGGGTCACTGACCCGAAACGTTAACTCTGCTTCTCTTTCCACAGATGCTGCCAGACCTGCTGAGTGGTTCCAGCACTTCTTGTTTTTATTTCAGATTTCCAGCATCTGCAGTATTTTGCTTTTAAACTTACCTGTTGAAAGAAGCAAGCTTTTGACCAGTGGCTGAGGGCTTTAAAAATATAGCTCAGCTATGAGACTCTCAGAGAAGTAATCCTGTTAGAGAAATTTAAACACTCTCTACCATTCTCAATAATGTAGAACCATGTAGAGGAGCAGCGGGTTCAGGGAGCCCAGTAAGTGGCGGTTCTGGCTGATGAATTTGCTTTAATTTATAAGTCAGTTTCCCAGGGGAGAACTTTTCCTAATCACCCCCACAAATCCGAAAAGGACAAAGGGTGGGAAGGTGATATCTGCCCAGGCAGTCCTGAAAGAGGAAGGAAAGCAGGAGACACAGGAGGCCCTCCTCCAGCCAAAAAGGAAGGCGCTGTGAGCAAGAGTGAGACCCGGAATGTTTCGTCTTTATGTTGTTTCTGGTTCCCGGGTGTTGGAAAGAATCACACTTTAAACTTGGAAAAGGCTGGAGTCAGCCTTGTTTATTTCAGCATGATGCTTTGTGCTGTAGAACCTGATTGAATTGGGTCTTGTGTTACATATAACGTGACTCCCCAGTGCAGTCGTGAATGAGGCCCCCCATTGGAACACTTACACATAACAACTAGTTCCTAGCTAATTAATTCCTAACACTTTACAGATAGCATAACAGTATATAACATATATAACATCCCTCTTTCTTTAAAACATAATGCCCCTATATCAATATAACTGTCAACACAAATAAAGAAGATTATCATCCGACTTGTGGAAATAATCTGAACCCCTTTTTAGAGTCTTTTATAGCTTGTATTTTTTTAAAATATTATTCATGGTATTACTTGTGTGATAAGATGTTGTGCCTCCATCTTGTAGATTTGGCATTTGTTGCTCTCAGTGGTGAGTTGGCACGCTGTACAGACGATGTTGTGTCACTTGCTGGTGATGTTGTTAATGTTGTCTCACTGGAGCCTGTCACTCCAGAATTGGCCTTTATAGCCACTCCAGGCGCTGCTTCACAAACCACTGACCACCTCCAGGCGCGTATCCATTGTCTCTCGAGATAAGGAGGCCCAAAAGACTGGATAATGATGTTTCCGGTGTTGCTGATTGTCTTTTCTGTTGTTCCAGCTCAAGTTTAGGTCAAATATGGATTCTGTTCCTTCTCATTTGGTTACCGGTTTCGGTCTCAAGGATAGATGACCTTGGAGTCTCTGCTTCACTAACAACTTTTGCTGGGCTCCAGGTTTTCATGATTGGATCCTGCATGTGTACAGACTGTCCTTTCAACAGCTTGGGTAGGGATTTAGCATATTTGTTGAAGTGTTTCTCTCCTCTTACCTGTGCTCAGTGAGTTGTTGTCTCACTTCCTCCTGGTCACCTGAAGGATGTACTTTACTTGGCAGAGTTGTGTTATATTTTCTTCCATTTAACAGCTCTGCAGGTAATTTCATGTCAGCCTTGAGAGGTGTGGATTGGAGTGACAATAAGGCCAGGTTTGGGTCTTCCTTCGTCTCTTGGCATTTCACAAGTGTTCTTTTGACCGTCTGGATGTGTTTGTGTCTTTCTATAAATCCGTGTCCCCGTGGGTAGTGTGGTGATGAGGTGATGGTGTTGAACCCATACTGGTAGCGAATTCCTCAAATTTTCTGGATGTAAATTGGGTGCCATTGTCACATATTCACCTTTCAGGAATCCCTTACTCAGCAAACAGAACTTGTACTGTGAGATTGTTGTTGTGGCTCTCAAGTCTTTCATCTTCCGGATAAAAGGGAATTTTGAGTAGTAGTCTGCGACAATGAGATACCATTCTTGATTATGTGTGAATAAATCGACTCCTACAGTATACCAAGGTCTGGGTGGTACTTCAGTAGCTATCATCTCTTCTTTCTGTTGTGAGTTTCTGTACTTCTGGCATACATTGCATGTAAACACCATATTTTCAATATCTTTGTATATGCCTATCCAGTACACAGCTGATTTGGCTCTGAGCTTAAACTTCTCCATTCCCATATGGCCTTTGTGTATCTTTTGGAGAAGTTCGTCCTGCATTGTTTTGGGTATGATTATTCTGGATCTGGCCAGCAGAACACCATCTTCTAGTGAGATGTCATCTCTGATAGACCAGTACTGCCGTATTGCTGGCTGTGTGTGCTGTATCCTATCAGGTCATCCCTGGATCAATTGCTGAGATAGCATCTGTAACTCCTCATCTTTGCTGCTTTCATCTCTAATTTGACTCAGTTTTGGTGGTGTTGCATTCACTAGGTGATGAATCTTTATACCTAGATCTTCTATCTCACGTTTCTCCTGTGGTGACAACCGAGATAGGGTGTCTGCCAGCACAATTTCTCTTCCTGGCTTATATTTCAGAGTGAAATCATAACTCTGAAGCCTCAAGAGTAACCTCTGCAGTCTTGCTGGTGCTTTACATAGATTTTTCTTGTAGATCTGCTCCAGTGGATGATGATCACTCTTGACTGTGAACTTCTTCCCATGGAGATATGTGTGGAACTTCTCACATCCAGACACGACTGCCAAAAGCTCTCTCTCTGTGTTGGCATATCTTGTCTCAGCTGATGTCAGAGCTTTGGATGCGATTGCTATTGGCTTTCCCTCTTGTACCAGGGCGGCTTCCAGTCCATTTGTGGAAGCATCTACTTGCAGAGTGACAGGTTTCTTTCTGTCGTCATACGACAAACTTGTCTCCTTGCATACTACCTTTTTGAGTTTGTTGAAACTCCTGTCATGTGACTCTGACCACTGGTACTCTACATCTTTTATCAGCTCCTGCAGGTTTGCCGTGCGTTCCGACATGTGTGGAATAAAGGAGCTCGTGTATTGTATCAAACCAAGGAAACTTCTCAACCCTCTCTTATCACTTGGGGCTTCCATCCCCGAGATGGTTGAGATTCTTTCAGAGCTCGGCTTAACTCCGTCAGGTATGTACACCATTCCAAAGAACTGGCATTCTGTCACTTTCACAATGCGTTTGTCTGCATTTAGCTTAATCCCAGCTTTCCTGGTTCTCTCCATGGCTTCATGTAGATGGTTGTCATGATCATTTCCATCTACACCATATATCTGGACATCATCACCTATGCCAACTGCTCCTTTGCATCCCCTGTATGTCTCCTCTACTTTCTGTTGGAACACATTCTGGCTTACTTTGAGACCAAAGGGTAGACACAGGAATTTGTACCATCCAAAGGGTGCGTTGAATGTTGTCAACAGTGAAGATCTGCATCTAGCTTCACATTTCAGTAGCCATTTCTAGCATCAAGCTTGCTGAAAACCTTTGCCCCTGCCAGTGCTGGTGTGATTTCTTCCAATGTTGGAACATGGTAGTGATCCCTCTTTATTGCTTGGTTAAGATCTTTGGGATCTAGGCAAATTCTTAGGCAGCCATTTGGCTTCTCTCTCACCACAATGGAATTTTCCCAATCTGTAGGCTCTGTGACTCTGGCGATCACCTTCCTTTTTTCCACTTCTCGGAGCTCCCTTTAAAGCTTTCCTTTTAGTTCTACTGGTTCTTTACATGGGGGATGAATCACTGGTTTCATCACTGGGTCAATAGTGATGTGATACTCAAAATCTTCAAAACATCCAAACGTCTCATCAAAACACTCTGGGTACATTTGTACCAGATCTTCTTTGCTTCTTATTGGAGAGCACTTTTCAATGGCTGTACTATCTTCAACCCTCAGTGTTGCCTCCTTCACTTCATGGTTCATGAGATAATCTGCAGCTCTTCACAACTGCTCAACCCCAGGATAGCTGGACCATCTGTTTCTGTGACGTAGAACATACAGTTAACATCTTTTCCTTTGTGTGTCCCTCTGATTTGGGTTGTTCCCAGCTGTCGGATCTCAGTTACCCCGTATACTGTTAGCATGACGTTGTTTGGTTTCAGAGCACCTTCTTCAAATTTTCAGGAAAGATCTTCTGGTATAGTCTGAGTGGGATGATGTTACTCTACGCTTCAGTATCAATCTTCACCTTCAGATTTATCGTTGTGGGCTTATTTCTCAGCCTCTTCCTGATCTGAATGGTTGTGTGAATTTCTTTTCTCTGGGATCTGTCACACCCAGACATTTCATGCAATTCTATGGTTCCTATGCCTACCATGTTCTCAAACCCATCGCCATCTTCCAGGGTATGGATGTTTTGGTTTATTTCACTATTCCTTCGCCCTGTTACTCTGGCTCTGATGACTCGTCTACCACCTTCTTGCCTTGTTCTGCACATCATTTCCCAATGATTGGTCTTTCTGCAAGCTCTGCAGATTGATCCATATGGGGCACATTTCCTTCTATTTGTCAATTCATGTGTTTGTCCACAGCTCCTGCACGTCTTTCTCTCTGGTTGGTGTACATTCTTTAGATGTTGTTTCACTGCATCGACTCTGATGCCTGTCTCTTGGCTTAACCGAAGGCTCGCGATTTGGGAGGTCAGAGTCTTCATCTGTCTGCTTGTGGCTTCATGTGCTCTGGCAATGACTACACACTGCAATATTGTGAGCTTGTCCTGTCCGATTAGAGCTTTCTGTACTCCAGGATGTGCAGAACCTCAATCAACTGATCTATCAGCCATTCATCTGTATCCTTAAATTTACATTTTCTGGCTGCATTTTTCAATCTTGCTACAAAATTGTCAATAGGCTCACCTAGTTCCTGTCTGAGGCCTTGAAATTCATATCGGTATATCCAATAATTTGATTTTGGCTGGAAATGAGTGCTGAATCTTTCAAAAATATTGTCTGGGTTTCTGCTATCCTCTTCACTTAGGTCCCAGCTGTTAAATAAATTTAATCCTCATTCTCCAGCCCACAGAAGGATATATCCTCTTCACTTGTGCCTTTTAGGAAACTACTGAATGCCAAATTGCACGTTTGTTTAAACTTCTCAGATGCCTCTATGACATCATCAGCTCCCCAATTCACGATGGGCTGTCGCAGTGCATTCATTCCTGTCCAGCTGACATTTCAATCTTTTTTTTTAGAGTTTTCGCATGAGTCACTCAGTTTTTCTGTCTCTTTCTCTGGCACTAATTTGGGTCACTTTTCTCAATCTGATGCTTTTAAAAATGTTGTAGGTTTACTCACAGACACTCTCTGTCACCATGTTTCATCTTTATGTTGTTTCTGGTTCCCAGATGTTGGAAAGAATCACACTTTAAAATTGGAAAAGGCTGGAGTCGGTCTTGTTTATTTCAGCACTATGCTATGTGCTGTAGAACCTGGTTGAACTGGTTCTTGTGTTACACATAACATGACTCCCCAGTGCAGCCGTGAATGTGGCCCCCCCCCCCCCCACTGGAACACTTACACATAACAACTAGTTCCGATTTAATTAGCTCCTAACACTTTACAGATAGCATAACAATATATAACATATATAACACGGAGACCTGTGTGTTTCTACTGTAACAAGGCAGGGCATTTAAAAGCTGACTGCTGGAAATTAAAGGGGAAACCAGTAGGGTTAATCAGGGCACACCCGCTCAGTGAAGAAGAGACCCTGATGGAAAACACAGAACAGGCTGTGGCTTTCACTGCAGTAAGGGTGCAACCCAGGATGCTTACCACGGCCAGTGCAGGAAATATTAATAGGATTCCTGAAGGTTATCAGGGTTTTGTATCTGAAGGGAATGAATCCCAGGTCCCTCGAGTGGGGCAAGTAAGCCCACAGTGATTCTCAGGGACACAGGGGCCACCAGATCCCTTTTACTGGAAAAAGGCCTGACCTTTCCCCCAGAGAGTGCAGTGAACACCGAATTGGTGTTCTGGGAGTGGAGCGGACCTGTGGGGAGAACGGCAAGAGCGGAGCCTATAAATTGAATGCCGAGAGCGGAGTCCATAAATTAAACCCGAGGATCGAGGCCCAGTCTCTTACCTTCCTGGAGAACAGTCCAGGGACACTGGAGTTTGAAAAAAAAAGTCAACATTGACATCGCAGGAAAGCTGCAAGGTGATTTGTTGGTGAATAACTGCAGTTCGGGAATAGCTCCAAATAGCTGGCTTAGTAACAAAGGTAAGAAAGGTCTACAGTTTATTTTCATATGTAGTAAGTAGTGTGTTTTAGGGAGTTCTGTAGTAACAAGGACCAGGGAAGGAGGGCCCTAGAGTAATTGATATTATTTGATATTAAGCATCTTCCAAAAGGTTTAATTTAAGGGTTAAGTCATGGCAGGAGAGCTCAAAGCCGTGGTGTGCTCCTGGTGCTCTATGTGGGAAGCCGGGAACAATTCCAGTGCCTGGGACCAGCATGTGTGCAGGAAGTGTCTCCAGCTGCAGCTCCTGGAAGCCCGGGTTTCAGAGCTTGAGTGGCGGCTGGGGACACTGTGTTGCATGCGCAAGGCGGAGAGTATCGTGGATAGCATGTATAGAGAGGTGGTCACACCGCAGGCTCAGACCCCACAGGCAGGAGGGCAATAGGTGACCACCATGCAGAGCAAGAGGACTAGGCAGGCAGTGCAGGAATCACCTGTGGCTATTTCCCTGCAAAACAGATATACTGCTTTGGATACTGTTGGGGGGAATGGCCTCCCAGGGGAAAGCAGCAAAAACAGCCCAATTCATTGTACCACCGTTGGCTGTGCAGCACAGGGGAGGAGTAAAAAGTGTGGGAATGCAATAGTTATAGGGGATTCAACTGTAAGGGGAATAGATAGGCATTTCTGTGACCGCAAACGAGACTCCAGGATGGTACATGGCGCTCCCTGGTGCGAGGGTCAAGGATGTCTCAGGGCGGTTAAAGGACATTCTGAAGGGGAAAAGTGAGCAGCCAGTGGTCATGGTATACATTGGTACAAATGACATAGGTAAAAAAAAGGGATGAGGTCCTAAAAGCAGAATATAGGGAGTTAGGAAGTACATTGAAAAGTAGGACCTCAAAGGTAGTGATCTCAGGATTACTACCAATGCTACGTGCTAGTCAGAGTAGAATTAGTAGGATATATCGGATGAATACGTGGCTGAAGAGATGGTGTGAGGGGGAGTGTTTTAAATTCCTGGGACTTTGGGACAGGTTCTGGGGGAGGTGGGACCAGTACAAACTGGATGGGTTATGCCTGGGCAGGATCAGGACTGATGTCCTGAGGGAGTATTTGCCAGAGTGGTTGGGGAGGGTTTAAACTAAAATGGCAGGGGGATGGGAACCTTTGCAAAGAGTCAGAGGAGGGGGGGGGATCAAAGAAAAGAACAAAAGACAGTAAGGGGAATAAGAAAAGTGATATGCAGAGAAATCAAGGGCCAGAATCAAACAGGCCACAGTGAAAATCGTGGGAAGGGGACAGATAATGTTAAAAAGACAAGCCTTAAGGCTTTGTGCCTGAATGCGCATAGCATTTGCAATAAAGTGGATGAATTAATCGCGCAAATAGATGTAAGCGGGTATGATATATTCGGGATTACGGAGATATGACTGCAGGTTGACCAGGGATGGGAAATGAACATCCAGGGGTATTCAGTATTTAGGAAGGACAGACAAAAAGTAAAAGGCGGTGGAGTTGCACTGCTGGTTAAAGAGGAAATTAATGCAATAGTGAGGAAGGATATTAGCTCTGACGATGTAGAATCTGTTTGGGTAGAGCTGAAAAACATAAGGAGCAAAAAACATTAGCGGAGGTTGTATATAAACGCCCCCCCCCCTCCAAACTGTAGTGGTGATGTTGGGAATGGCATTAAACAGGAAATTAGAGACACAAGTGATAAAGGAACATCTGTAATTATGGGTGACTTTGATCTGCATATAGATTGGGCAAATCAAATTAGTCACAATACCATGGAGGAGGAATTCATGGAGTGTATACGGGATGGTTTTCTGGACCAATAAATTGAGGCACCAACTAGACAACAGGCCATCCTAGACTGGGTATTGTGTAATGAGAGAGGAATAATTGACAATCTAGTGGTGCGAGACCCCTTGGAGATGAGCGACCATAATATGATAGAATTCTTCATCAAGATGGAGAGAGAAAAAGATTGGTGAAGACAAATCCCTTACAGTCAGAAACAGGGGAATTTATTATGGGGAACAAAGAAATGACTGACCAACTAAATGCATACTTTGGTTCTGTCTTCACAAATAACATACCAGGAATGTTGAGGAACACAGAGTTTAGTGAGAGAGAGGAACTGAATGAAATCAGTATTAGTAGAGAAATGGTGTTGGGAAAATTGATGGGATTGAAGGCTGATAAATCCCCAGGGCCTGATGGTCTGCATCCCAGAGTACTTAAGGAAGTGTCCCTAGAAATAGTGGATGCATTGGTGGTCATCTTCCAAGATTCTATAGACTCTGGAACAGTTCGTACAGATTGGAGGGTAGCCAATGTAACCCCACTATTTAAAAATGGAGGTAGAGAGAAAACAGGGAATTATAGACCAGTTAGCCTGACGTCAGTAGTGGGGAAAATTCTAGAGTCCATTATCAAAGATTTTATAGCAGAGCACTTGGAGAACAGTGGTAGAATCTGACAGAGTCAGCATGGATTTACGAAATGGAAATCATGCATGACAGATCTACTAGAATTCTTCGAGGATGTAACTAGTAGAGTTGATGAGGGGGAGCCAGTGGATGTGGTTTATTTGGACTTTCAGAAGGCTTTCGACAAAGTCCCACATGAGAGGTTAGCGTGTAAAATTAATGCACATGGGATTGGGGTAGTGTATTACGATGGATAGAAAATTGGTTGGCAGACAGGAAACAAAGAGTAGGAATAAATGGGTCTTTTTCCGAATGGCAGGCAGTGACTAGTGGGGTACCGCAGGGATCGGTGCCAGGACCCTAGCTATTCACAATATATATTAATGATTTAGATGAGGGAACCAAATGTCCTATCTCCAAATTTGCAGAGGTTACAAAACTGGGTGGGAGGGTGAGTTGTGAGGAGGATGCAGAGAGGCCTCAGGGTGATTTGGATAAGTTGAGTGAGTCGGCAAATCCATGGCAGTTGCAGTATAATGAGGATAAATGTGAGATTATCCACTTTGGTAGCAAAAACAGGAAGGCAGATTATTATCTGAATGACTATAAACTGAGAGGGGGGAATATGCAGCAAGACCTGGGTGTTCTCATACACCATTCGCTGAATGTAACCATGGAGATGCAACAGGCGGTAAAAAGGGCAAATGGTATGTTGGCCTTCATAGCGAGAGAATTCGAGTACAGGAGCAGGATGTCTTGCTGCAATTATACAGGGCCTTGGTGAGGCCACACCTGGAATATTGTGTGCAGTTTTGGTCTCCTTATCTGAGGAAGGATGTTCTTGTTATAGAGGGAGTGCAGCGAAGGTTTACGGGACTGATTCCTGGGATGGCGGGACTGACGTAATAGGAGAGATTAAGTCAGTTAGGATTATATTCGCTGGCATTCAGAAGAGTGAGGGGTGATCTCATAGAAACCTATAAAATTCTAACAGGATTTGACAGGGTAGATGCAGGAAAGATGTTCCCGATGGTGGGGGAGTCCAGAACCAGGGGTCATAATCTAAGGATACGGGGTAAGCCTTTCAGGACTGAGATGAGGAGAAATTTCTTCACCCAGAGAGTGGTGAGCCTGTGGAATTCACTACCACAGAAAGCAGTTGAGGCCAAAACATTGTATGTTTTCAAGAAGGAGTTAGATATAGCACTTGGGGCGAAAGGGATCAAAGTATATGGGGGGAAAGCAGGAACAGGTTACTGAGTTGGATGATCAGCCATGATCATAATGAATGGTGGAGCTGGCTCCAAGGGCCGAATGACCTACTCCTGCTCCTATTTTCTATGTTTCTATGGATGGTATTGGAGGGCAGTGTATGTCTGTACCTGTACACCGGGTGCACCTGGAGTGCGACCTAGTTTCGGGACTGGTGACTGTAAGGATTGTCCCTAGTTTGCCTGTGGATGGGCTTGACCTGCTCTTAGGTAATGATCTGGCAGGGGTGAAGGTGGTAGCCCCCACAGTAGTGAAAGAAAGACCGCAGGAGGTCAGAGAGACAGGGCGGCAGCAGGGACGGTCTCCTGCAGAGTCCCTGAATGTATAGTGGGTCAGGCCGTGATCAATCCAGCTCCCCCCAGAGGAAACTGCATTGACATTGCAGGCAACTGACCACAAGGTCTGCCTGTCCGAGACTTTCTTTGGAATGTTAGGAGACCCAGGGAATGAATTTAATGGATTTTCCCGAGTGAGGCTCAGTGAGCTGACCCAGTGTTGTGAGGGTTAGTACAGGCTGCCCAGTCTGAAAGTGAAGCAGAGGGAGTCCCTAACTGCTACTATTTAAAGAATGAGGTACTGATGAGGAAATGGAGTTCTCCTCACAGACCTGAGGGCAAGGAGTGGACAGTAGTTCACCAGTTAGTGGTGCCACTGAAGTACCGGAGAGAAATATTAAGAAGAGCCTACAAGACTACAATGGCTATACATGCAGCAGTTTGACTGCCAAAACTCTACAAAGATGTGGTGGAGTACTGCCAGAGTTGCCCTATGTGCCAGGTTGAGAGGAAACCCAAACCTACAGTGAAACCTGCACCCCTAAGTCCTGTACCAGTGTTAGGAGGACCCTCCAGCAGAGGGCTGGTGAACTGTAAAGGACCCACGCCGAGAACAAAAGGGGGCAGGCAGGCACATGGCTGGCATAAGTTTAGAAAGAGAATGGGAAAAAGTGACCCAGAGGGCAGGTTAAAGGAAGTCTGGGAAGAATCCCAGATGAAAACGTCTACCTCCCGGTCAACCAACCCAGAAAAATGTGAAAAATTAGAACCCACATCCTCCTATGTAAATGCAGACGCTAGAGGCACCCCACCAGAGTTGCTGACAGCATTTACAGGAACCTGCAGAGACAAAGAGAGACCTCTAGGGGGCAGAGAAACCATGAGGGTAATGCCTCACCTAGTCGAAGGGTCACCGGAAAATGCAGTTAAGTCTGCACAAATACCTGCAGGTAGAAGTGTCCCAGAGAACAAAGGGGAGAGTAACAGAGACTCCTCCCCCACAGTCAGAGGAAAAGGGAGCCACCCATCCACTGAAGCCAAAAGTCTTTGCATGAATCAGGGAGTTCAGGATTGACACACCCCCTTACTAACTCTCCTGGAGATAAATAAAAGGGAAATTAAAGCAGCCCTGGCCCCACCAGAACAGACAATCTTAATGAGCTTCAAGACTGGTGAATGAATAAAAATGAATGAGAAAAATGCATGGTTTTCTTTCTGTATCTTATATTTCTCTCAAACTCTGTAATGAAATGCGCCATTTTTTTCAAATCACATTTCATTCCCCTGGGTGTGGAGGTGTCAGGCAAACCCCACCTGCCAAGACTGAGGCACATATTATTTCACCACATGAATATTAAAACTTTAAAAATTTCAATCCCTGACTGGAAGGACATTTACATAGTACCAGACAATGTGGAAACAAAGGGAGCCAACCCCTGTTTCTCCAATACACAGAAGTGTTCAAACCAGTTCTAGTCACATGTCTAGCTGGCTGGAGCTTTTGAATTTGAACTCCCAAACAAGAGGAATTGAGGTCAGACAAAGCCGTGTGCTCATGGAATAAAGACCTGCTCCTGGGACTGAGAAAATCTCCTCTCCTGCCTGTCTCTCTGCCTGCTTCATCTCTTCCCATGGAACTGAATCTTGCAAAACCACGTGAAACACAAAGAGAAAAGGATTTGCCATGTGAACAAAGTTTTAAGAAGATTACTGGGCGCCAACGAATCGCAAGACCATATCTTCAATCAAGGACTACAGCGAGCTCAAGAAACAGTAACAAGATATTGCCTCAAACTGTTCTACTTATCTTTTCTTCTGCTCTTTTCTATTCCTATTTGCATGTTTATATCACGTGTGCATGTTAGCGTGAGCGCGTCGTATATCCGTAGGCATGAACTGTATTAGAGTTTAAGTTTTAAGGTTTTAATAAATTTCCTTTTTCTGCTTTAAACCAAAGAAAACCTGTTTGTGCTCAGTTATTTGCCTGATAATTGGAAAGCTATGAACAAGGATTCACAAAGGGGGAGCTCACAACACAGTGTGTTTAAAATTAAACCCTGTTACAATAAGACCAGGTGAAGACAGCAAGAGACTCCTAGACACATTGCTCAGCTGGTTGTAACACCCTTAGTTCTAGATTCCCCCACGAGGGGAAACATCCTCTCACCATCTGTCCTATCAAGCCCCCTCAGAATCATATACTTTTCAATAAGATCACCACTCAATCTTCCAAACTACAGAGAGTATAGGCCCAACCTGCTCAACTTTTCTTCATAAGACAAACCCTTCACCCCAGAAATCAGCCTAGTGAACCTGCTCTGAACTGCTTCCAATGCAAGTAGGTCCCTCCTTAAATAACGTGACCAAAACTGTACACAGTACGTCAGGTGCACAGCTGGACAAGACTTCCCTGCTTTTATACTCCATCCCCTTTGCAATAAAGGCCAGCATTCCATTTGAATTCCTAATTACTTGCTATACCTGCATGCTTTTGTGATTCATGAACAAGGACACCCAGGTCCCTCTGTACCACAGCATTTTGCACTCTCCTTCCATTTAAATAATATTCCGCTTTTCTATTATTCCTGCCAAAATGGACAACCTTACGTTTTCCCACATTATACTCCATCTGACAAATTTTCGCCCACTCACTTAACCAATCTATATCCCTTTGCAGACTCTTTGTATCCTCCTCACAACTTGCTTTCCTACCTATCTTGGTACCTTCAGCAAATTTGGCTACAACGTAGTCAGGCCCTTCATCCAATTTATTAATACGGATCATAAATAGCTGAGGCTGCAGCACTGATCCTTGTGGCACTGCACTAATTATACCTTACCATCCTGAAAATTACCCATTTATCCTGACTGTCCGGGATGGATTTTATCAGCCCCGCCCCCTGACGTCGAGTGTGGTGGTGAGGGTGCCTGGAAAATACCTCTGTGAGAGGCCCGCCATGGGCCTCGATGCTGGGAAGGCCTTGCCCCATTTTACTGGCATTGGTGAGGCCTCTTGGCGCACCTCCCCTCCCCCCGCCGCTTGCCTTCAATAAAATATTTAAATCTATTCAAATTAATGAATTAATACTTACCTCATCGTGATGGCCATCCAACTGCAATATTCTGGCCGGTTGCCGGAACTCCCGCACCTTCGGATCTCCGTTCAGAGATCCGAGGAGCAACATTGGTTGGGAGGCATAGCAGGTAAGTTTTCAGGGCGGGGGGAGGTGTGGGAAAAACCTTTGTGATTGGTGGAGGGGATGGTGGGAAGGGGTTGAAGGTTAAAGTGAAGAAAGTTCAGGGGAAAGGTCGGGATCATGAGTTTACTTTTTTGGCGGAGAGGGCGGAATTAATAAAGCGTGTAGTCATTGGGGGTGGTGGTGGTGGGAGAAAAGATTGAAACTGCTAATAAAATTTTCCTTTTAATTTTTCAGGTCAAGTAACCTAAATTTTTAAATTTAAATGAAGGGCTGGAAGCCCTTTAAAAATGGCACTGGCGCCTGTGCTGTGACGCCTGATGCCTTTGCCGGGGATGGAATACCTACCCCCTCTACATCATCAGGGCATTTGGACCACCCCGGCCATCTAAATGAACCGTAGTGTTAAATATTGCAGTGGCTCCGCGGTGCACATCTCGCACGAGCGCCATGCCGTTTTTGAAACTCGAGCTGGAAGAATTCAGCCCTCTCTTTCCTGTTGGTTACTCAGTCCTCTATCCATGCAAAGATAATCCCTCCAACACCATGAACTCTTATCTTCTGTAGAGAACGTTTATGTGGCACCTTATCGAATGCCTTTTAGAAGACTAAATACACTACATCTACTGTTTCCCTTTTATCCATCATGCTTTGTTACCTCCTCAAAGAACTCTGATAAATTTGTCAAACATGATTTCCTTTTCACAAAACTATGTTGACACTGCCTAATTGTATTGTGATTTTCTAGCTGTCCTGCTACTATCTATTTAATGATGGATATTCCCAACAACAGATGTTAGACTAACTCACCTATAGTTTCCTGCTTTGTGTCTCCCTCCTTTCTTGACCAGAAGTATTACATTTACAGTTTTCCAATCCGCTGGGACCTTTCCAGAATCTAGGGATTTTTGGAAGATTACGACCAATACAGCCACTTCTTTTAAGACCCTAGGATGCAGCCAATCAGGTCCAGGGGAATTGTCAGCCTTCAATCCCATTTGTATTCCCATCACTTTTTCTCTAGTGATAGTGATTGTACGAAGTTCCTCCCTCTCTTTTGCCTCTTGATTTTCTACTATTCTTGAGATGCTTTTGTGTTTTCTACTGTGAAGACAGATACAAAATACTTGTTCAAAGCGTCTGCTATTTCTTCATTTCCCATTATTAATTCCCCAGTCTCACACTCTAAGGGACCAATGCTCACTTTAGCTACTCTTTTCCTTTTTCTATATTTGTAGAAGCTTTTACTGCCTGTTTTTATGTTTCTTGCGAGTTTTCTCACATACTCCAATGTTTCCCTTTTAGTCATCCTTTGCTGGTTTCTAAAATTTTCCCAGTCTTCTGGCCCCCCACGAATCTTCGCAGCATTGTATGCCTTTTCTTTTAATGTGATTCCACCCTTCACTTCCTTAGCCATGGATGGTGCATCCTTCTGGTAGAGTCTTTCTTCCTCAGTGGAATATATCTTTGTTGAGAGTTATGAAATAGCTCCTTAATTGTCTGTCACTGCTTCTCTACTGTCTTACCTTTTAACCTATTTTCTTAGTCCACTTTCCTTTATTTAAGTTTCTGACACTAATTATGGACCCACATTTCTCATCCTCAAACTGAATGTAAAATTCTATCATGTTATGGTCACTCTTGCCTTGAGGATCCTTTACTATGAGGTTTTTAATTAATCCTGTCTCATTACACTTTGCTAGTTTCAAAATAGCCTGGTCCCTGGTAGGTTCTAGAAAGTATTGTTCTAAGAAACTGTCCCACATATACTCTATGAGCCCATCCTCCAGTTTACATGTAACAACTTGATTTGCCCAATTGATGTGAAGATTATAATCATGATTATTGCCATAACTTTCTTGCAAGCCCCCCATTATTTCTTGATGTATACTCTGTCCTACAGTGTAGGTACTATTTGGGGGCCTATAAACTACTTCCATGACTACTCCTATAAACTAGTCCCGTGACTTCTTTCCTTTGCTATTTCTTATCTCCACCCAAACAGATTCTACATATTGATCACCTGAATCAAGATCATGTCTCACGAGTGTACTGATCTCATCCTTTATTAATAGAGCTACCCATCTCTTTTTCCTTTCCTCCTGTCCTTCCAAAATGTCAAATGCCCTTGTATATTCAGGTCCCAGCCTTGG
This sequence comes from Heterodontus francisci, assembly GCF_036365525.1. Classification (NCBI taxonomy): domain Eukaryota; kingdom Metazoa; phylum Chordata; class Chondrichthyes; order Heterodontiformes; family Heterodontidae; genus Heterodontus; species Heterodontus francisci. Next base: position 220,195,101 of record NC_090371.1, read on the forward strand.
TCACCTTGCAACCATGTCTCTGTAATGGCTATCATATAATATTCATTTATTTCTATTTGTGCTATCAATTCATTCATCTTGTTATGTATGCTATAAGCATTCAGATAAAGAGCCTTTAATTTTGTCTTCTTGCCATTTTTGCCTACTCTGAACTTATTTGCTCATGCAGTGCTATGCTTGTACGCTCTGTTCCTTCCAATCACACTTTGGTTCTCATTACCCATATCACTAGCCTGCACTATTGACTTGTCTTTTCTCTTTAATTTTCCAAATCTCCCCTCACGTGAACTCTACCCCCACTATTTAGTTTAAAGCCCTCTCTACTGACTTAGTTATACGATTCACCCTGACACTGGTCCCAGTGTGGTTCAGGTGAAGGTCATCCCAATGGTACAGCTCCCGCTTTCTGCAATACTGGTGTTAGTGCCCCATGAATCAAAACCCACTTCTCCTACAACAATCTTTGAGCCATGCTTTCAACTCTCTAATCTTATTTACCCTCTGCCAATTTGCTCTTATCTCAGGTAGTAATCTAGAGATTATTACCTTTGTTCGTCTGCTTAATCAGATGCAGATCAGGGCTGACTGAATTTCTGAAATTTCATGGCATGTACCTTGGCTGTAATAGAGAGTATAAAAATATTCCTTTCTCTGTGTCTCACTAGACTATTTTTGTCATTCCAGCTGTGTTCACATTTGCTTGGAAGTATTTTCAGAGTCTGGCCTCAGAAAATAAGAAAATGGCATGAGAAGACCATAGGAATTGCAATACACTAACAGGATCCCAACAGCAAACAGATTCAGCCTGCATGCAATAGCTCATCATTAACAGATGAGGAAATTATAAGCAGTGTACAGTAATACTGCAGGTGGTAAATGAGGAGTGATGAGTTTTATTATACTTGTTAAGCTATCTGTTAATAATTGAACTAAAACTATAATTAACTGAATTCATAGATAACATACTTACAATGTGTTGGTGGCCTAATAATTCAAGCAGTTGAATATATTATTCTGAATAATGTGTTTCATCCCCAAGACTACCTGTCACTCAAACATTGTTACAGCGATGGCTGAATTTGATCTGTTTTTTGCTCTTAATGTTAGATGGAGCTCGATATGTGAAAATGAGGTATTTCATTTACCTCTGAATTAAGTCTAAAACGGCTGAATACAGAGCTGTGTATACAGCAGCCAAGGATATGTTTTGGGCTTTGCTAACCTTACCCTGCTGGTGCAGGTGCAGTTATCTGGAAAATTGCTTTTAGGACACATTTTGTTCAAGAGATGTGTATCACTTGGTGCAAGCCAGGAATGATCAAATGAATAGCAGAATTACTATCAACAGCTGCTGTCTGAAAAAATGGGAACAGTGGTTATGACCTGAAATTGTTGAAGTTGCTGTTGAGTCCAGAAGGCTGTAAATTGCCTAGAGTATGAGGTGCTTTTCCTTGAGCTTTTGTTCAGCTTCATCAGAACAGTGTAGGAAACCAAGTACAGAGATATCAGAGTGAGAAGGAGAATTAAAAATGGCAAGTGACTGGAAGCTTAGTCATGCTTGCAGGCTGAATGGAGTTGCTTTACTGCTTGCCTCAACCCATGCTGCTGCTTATGTGCCTATAACACATCACATCATGGATGAGTCAGAATTTCCTCCATCTGGAAGACAAAAGCAATTCCCTTATATTTTTTAAGCAAGAGCATTCCACTGTTGTCTGTGCAAATATATGTTCCTTTGTGTATGTTGGCTTAAATAAGACAGTACACTTAACAGCTATATTGGAGCCTGTTGAGAAAAGTATGAGTGTTTGTAATGTTAGGATTATGCACAGTAGGAGATATTTGTGAATAGATGGTAGCACAACATGTGGCTGGTGCTGGAAGCTAAATGAATTGGCTTCCTTTCTTCTGCTTTAAATAAACTGAAAGAGGGAAGCCCGATGATCGGAAGAGAGTATATGACAGAAGCTTGTTCTACAGTTCTATGATTTCTATTTCTATGATTTTTATGAAACAGTAGCAAAGAGCCTGACAGAAGTGAAAACATGGATATTTAAAAATACCCTATGAAATGCTAAATAGAGATGGGAAATAGAGAAGTCTATTAGAGACAACAACATGATAAGATCATTATAGTTATCTACACATACTGTTATGGAAGTGATTCTGTATTTTTTGTAAAAATGTTTGAGGAATTCATAGTCAAACTGAAGAAATGTTGGAATCAGTTTTTTTTTCAAGAGAGTCATCAAGGGGACACAGAAAGAACTGGTTTGGCAACAATGTTTAGTGGTTGTCAAATGACTCAAGTTAAAACTAGAACAGAAACCCTGGTAACAGGGGAAGATGTGGGCAGAGAAGTCAGTCACGCGCCCCTTCATAGGACAAGCCCAGGAACAGCAGTGTGCACCTATGAGGGCAAAACACACGCAAGCCTTTGGTTGTAGTGCCAGTGTGTTTTAACTTCGAGAAGTCAGCCTGCTGCTGAAGAAGTTTCAAGGAAGACCACAACCCAGCTCGCTTTCCAGCAACTCCCTAAAAGACCCTGAGAAGTCCACTGTGCCAATTCATCTCGTCTTCTGTCTTTGAAGAAAAGCCAGCTAAATTAATTCTCAATGCTGCCTGAAAAGAACTGTTCTAAAAAATCTCAGTGACCCGCCTACATGTACTCAGAAGTTAGTCTGTATGCCAGTTTTGGAACACAACATATTTCATCTGCTGTTTTCTTCAGGAATGAGCAAGTGTTCAGCCCAAGTGTTTTTTTTGTCTGCAACAGAGCTCTGAACCAAAATCCCTTTTATTTTTTTCCGGTATGTGTTTGTGAGTGTGAGGGGCTAAGGTAAGAAAAAGAGGACTTTAAAATTTCAATCTGTGTGTTTATGGTTTATTTCATTACTAGTTAAGACTTGTTTTATAATAAACTGATCATTTTGTTGCTCATTAAAGAAACCTGGTTTGTGTGTTCTATTCTGGGAAAAAATAGAGTATATGATTGACCGTATCGGTAAGTGGAAACATTTAGAATATATGTTGTGACCTGTGGAGAAGTGGGACTGGAATAAACAGTGCACTCCTCCCACCTCAGTCATAACAATACTCTGTGGAAGAGGGTGGATCACTGACTACTGAGCGTTTATTCTGGCCTCCGACAGAGTGAAGGATTTAAAGTCCTTTGGGAGACAATACTATCGGTTTCACATGTGAAAAAAGATCTTTTTTAAAAAATCATTGCTATGCCATCATTTGGCTTTCCTGTCCAGATTATTTACCTTTTTTCTAAAGCCCATTTTTGGGAACAAGCCCCTAACCATGTTGCCACTCAACCACAAGTGGGCTCAATGGCAATGACTCAAAATCTTGTATTTTTGTACAATACTGCTGTGTCATGGTACGGTTCCATAATTGTTACTGCCACTGTTTGAATTGCACCATATCATCCGGTAAAGAGTTTTTAGATCATGCTATTTTACATGACAATGCAGAAAAGTGCATAATAAACTATTGAATTGCATTGTTTCCAACTATGCAGCTTTTAATGTCAATGAAGAAATGTTCATAGCTGATTGCCAGTCCCATTCTTAAAACCACACTTTCCATGGTATTAATCAAAGTTAAAGCATAGAAAACTTTGCTGCACTTGTGCTCTGCAATCCAGTTCCAAAACAGCTGTAGACAAAAAATAGCAGGATCAGAAGATGTGGAATGAAACCACTGACAACAATTTATATTTGTATCGTGCCTTTAACATAATAAAAGGTTCTGACTCGGTCGGTTGAGTCCTGTTTAAATGCTTTAATTAGGCCCCAACCTGTTTGTCGTGGGAGCACTGGCTGCTTAAATCAAGGCCCAATTGATAATCAAAACAGCAGTAAGTCATCCTTTATTTCCCCCAGTTTTCCTCTTGCTACTGCAGGCATAAATGGGCAGGTACTGAGACAAAAATCATCGCCTTTGCATTAACATTTTGACATGTCATGGTGTGGATGCTGGCTGCCCGACCAGGTGATACTGCGCAACGAGGCACCAAGATCTGGCCTCAATTTTGTTTTTTTATCCTTTTTATTGAAACAAAGTTTCAATATGGGCGGCACAGTGGCGATGGGCGGCACAGTGGCGCAGTGGTTAGCACTGCAGCCTCACAGCTCCAGTGACCCGGGTTCAATTCTGGGTACTGCCTGTGTGGAGTTTGCAATTTCTCCCTGTGTTTGCGTGGGTTTCCTCCAGGTGCTCCGGTTTCCTCCCACATGCCAAAGACTTGCAGGTTGATAGGTAAATTGGCCATTAGCAATTGCCCCTAGTATAGGTAGGTGGTAGGGAAATATAGGGACAGGTGGGGATGTGGTAGGAATATGGGATTAGTGATTAGTATAAATGGGTGGTTGATGGTTGGCACAGACTCGGTGGGCCGAAGGGCCTGTTTCAGTGCTGTATCTCTAAACTAAACTAAACTAAAGTTTAGTCAGCTTGTATTCTGCTCAGTGCCCTCTAACTTTTTGGTGTTCAATATTTTGAACAAAATCTGCATCTTCTGCTGTTCCCTCTGGCCTCTAGAACTCACTCACAATTCCTTTCTTTGTTGTTTAGTTTTATTCAGCAAATTCATTGCTCATTTTTTTTTTGTTTGTTTTTCCACATTTTATAATTCTTCACCGCAGTGGAGAAGCATGACTGCTTTCACATAATATTACTTGCTGACAGACCCAGCTACCACCAAAATCATTTATTTATTCAATTCTTGACCTAATATTATCTACTTAATTCTGCAGCTCTGTTATTATTTATTTCATTTCTGACCTCAATATTATTTTCATACCTAGCCAATTATTACTTATTTCATTTGGTGATTCCAATATTATTTATTTCATTCTGTTGTTCTAATATTATTTATTCAACCCCATGTCTCATTATTTATTTAAATAATGGACTTCAGGGATGCCTGCTGCCTAATTGAGAAAGCTCCTTAATTATTCCATTCTTGGCCCAATATTATTCTTTTAATATGTGGCCGCCATTTTTTTTTCAGCCTGTGGCTCCAATGTTATTTATCTTATTTTGTGGTTCTGATATTATTTATTTAATTCCTCACCTCAGTATTAACTTACTTCCAGCTTCCAAAATTGCTAAATTAACTCCTAGCCTGATTTTTTTATTATTCTGAGGTTCAGATATTGTTTATTTAATTAATCTGTGCTACATTTGCTAGGATAGTGGCCTAGATTTTGCAGTCAGCAATGAATGGTTGGTGCCAGCTGCTCATTACATTTACACTCGTCCACAGATTTTCTATGGGTTCTTGCGCTGCGACTTGCTGCAATGAGAAAGCCATTTCAGCACGGCGCCTTCTACAGGGGATTTAGGACCTGTGTGAACAGAGCAAGCAACCATGTATCTCCTTAGAGATACGCAGAGGCAAGCAGAGTCTGAACCAGAAAGTGCCAGTTTGTATATTGAATTCAATGTAAAATCATGTCCAGAAAATGAAACAAAGGGGGAATTTTTTGGAGACGACGGCAAACCAATAAGGCACTAGAGAGGCCACCAGTGGGCCTTTTCCAGGATCAGGTCCCGGGGATGGGAAGTCCCACTCAGCAAGAGCCGTTGGCCAATCAGAGGCCGGCATCTCTTTTGCTTAGCAATGCTACCGAAAAGGCAGTGGCTGCTGCTAGAATGGCACCCAGCAGAGGCCCAGAATTGTGCAGTGACACAGGTCAGAGGCAAGAGATGGTGGGAGGGGTTTCACGGGGTGGGGTCATGAGGGAGGGGATGTAGGGGGTCGGCAGGAAAGGGAGGGAGGGTGGCTCTTAGCAGGCCCCCTCCCATTCCCGATGCCAAGTCCCTCGATCAGGCACTGAATCCATTTAAACAAGGGACCCTCCGCCACTCCCCACCCCCTTGGACACCACTGCAATCTCACACGGGTTTGCATGTCATGGTCCCCGCATGGGGACATGCCCGGTTGCTGCCAGGTTAATATCAGTAATGGCAGAAAGAGGCCCTAACGGCCTCAATTGGCGGCAGGGCAGGAAGGCCGTCCACAGGCATTCCCACCACAGACTTTATCGGGGTGGAGGCGGGAAGGTGGCAGGGTCCCCACTCGCCACAATCCCGCCCGATTAAATGCCCTCCCCACCTCCAAACTTGTCACGGGGGAGGAGAGTATAAAATACTGCCCAAGGAGACGGAAAGAAAGATGTTATTAAGAGAGAGAGATAAAAGAGACAGAAAGAAAAAAGTAAAAGATTTTTTAAAAGTATATATATACATATTTCTAATGTAATGAGACTCCACACTTTTGAAAGTTAATTTTAATGTTCAAGAGATTGTTTTAGAGTAATTAAAACATTGCACTGATAAAAATTCACTTACACTGGAATGAAAAAGCCTAACTTTTTCTGGGGTGTTTAGTGGATATGTTAGGTAGGCATGTACAGCAATTTCATGGCCTTTCAAAGTGCTTAAATGGCAAGCCTCTCAGTGAAATGCTGATATAGTGAAGCTTGCAAAAAATGGGCACTCATGGTACTGGGGGTAATGTATTAGCATGGATTGAGGATTGGTTAACTCACAGAAGACAGAGAGTTGGGATTAATGGATCTTTTTCAGGTTGTAAAGACGTAACTAGTGGAGTGCCACAAGGATCAGTCCTAGGGCCTCAATTATTTACTATCTATATTCATGACTTGGAGGAGGGGGCAGAGTGTAATATATCCAAAGTTGCTGACAATACAAAAAGAGGTGGAAGGGCATGTTGTGATGAGGACATAAGGAATCTTCAAGGGGATGTAGATAGATTGAGTGAGCGGGCAAAAACTTGGCAGATGGAGTTTAATGTTGGAAAGTGTGAGGTCATGCACTTTGGTAGGAAGAATAAAAAGGCAGACTATTATTTAAATGGAGAGAGACTCCAAAAAAAATGCAGCACAGAGGGATCTGGGTGTTCTTGTGCGTGAAACACAAAAAATTAGCATGCAGGTGCAGCAAGTAATTAAGAAGGCAAATGGAATTTTGGCCTTTATTGCTAGGGGGTTGGAGTTTAAAAATAGGGAAGTCTTGTTACAACTGTACAGGGTGTTGGTGAGGCCACACCTGGAGTACTGTGTATAGTTTTGGTCCCCCTATTTAAGAAAGGATATATTGGCATTGGAGGCCGTTCAAAAGAGATGCACTAGGCTGATTCCTGGGATGAAGGGGTTGACTTATCAAGAACGGCTTGTGCTATTCACTACTTTGCAATACGGAGGGGGAAGGCCTTGCGGGAAAATTAGAGACATGAGCAGGAGATACTATCACACGATGAGGACACAGAGGAGGTGCAGCAGCATATGCTCATGGGAGGACAGAGATCATGGAGGCATTGCAGACAGGGCAAGTGAAGAACAAGGGATGCTCAACAATGCCTTATTGCTGAGCACTTCCACTATCCGTGAGGAACAGAATATGCTCCCCATCTCACAGACATGGCTCCTGATGTCGGTGAGAAATAGCACCAGCGAGGCAGAGGAGAGATACAACGCCTGCCATGGCTCAACACGAGCTACCATCAAGTAGGCCATCGGCATGTTCAAGATGTGAGTCCACTGCCTGCACATGTCAGGTAGGGTCCTACAGTACTCACCAGAAAGTGCCACTTACCTTAACAAAGCAAAGGAGATAGTTCATTCTCTTGCGGCACTGGTCCAGTCGTGGCGGGTGACCCCATGGCAGCTTATGTCCTTTGCAATCTCCATCCAGGCTTGCTTGGTCAAGTGGGAGGGCCTCTTCTTTCCATCACTGGGGAAAAGGACCTCCCACCTTGCCCACACAGCCTGGAGGAGAGTGAGAAGTGAGACATTGCTGAACTGTGGGGCCACCCTGGATCGCACCTCTGACATCTTTGTTGGCAGCAGGGATATTCCTGTTGATGGTTATTTTAAATCTGCAGTTTAAATCTTCACAGAGACGCCTGAAAATGCAGCATTGGAACTGATGCAGGGCTGGCTGCCCTTTAAATATGGCGACAGCACCTGACCATTCATCACCTGACGCCATTCGTGATGTGTCTGGCCCGCCCCCTCCTTGTGATTGCAGGGTGCGTGTGCCGCACCGATGCAAATAAACGCGGCGGCTCCGTGATGCGGTGCCCATGTGGATGGGCCATATTTTTTTACATCCACCGCCTACTTCAGCAGTGGACTCTTAGAATCCAGCCCGATAAGTTTCACTTATTGCTGGACAATTTCTCTGACACTGAAAATGATCTATTATAAGTATGGAGTCTCATTCCTTCAGGTTTTAGTTGTTGTTGGAGATTTTACAAATGTTACATTTATTTTTTTACTTTTTCTTTACCTTTCTGTTCTGCCACCTTTTTCTCTCTCTCTCTTAATCTGTTCTTCCTTTCCCTCTTTTTATTTCTCTTTCTGTTCCTGATTTGACATTGAGTTCACCCACTGTAATTTATACTTCCTTCTCAGTTCTTGTGTTGTTAATTTCACTTTCCTTAAATCTGATTGATTCAGGAGATACACAGTTGTTTGCCCTGTTTCCCTTGCTGCGACATTATCAGCTTGCACATTCAGCAACTTGTGGTCCAAAATATCATTACATTTAAATGGATAAGGGCAAGTCTAATGGTGGAAACCATGCATTTCCCTGTTACAGCAAACTGTGACCCAATGTCACTCTCTGGTTTTCAGTCAGAGAAGCTTTTTTTTATCATGTTTTAACTATGAGTAATGCTGCTTCCCACATCCATCTGAACTTCCTCCTTGTCACTGAAGCATTTTCTAATACCAACAAAACCAATGAGGCTCCAATGATGGTGACGAATACCTATAATGCCCTATGCCATTGAATCTGCTCCATTTTATGAGAGGAGCGGACACACTTGCTGGCTGTCGGAGCAGCTGCACTGGAAAGGAGCTGGGAAAGAACAATTTGCTCATTTCAGACATGGCAGTGCTAGTCACCAGGTGAGCTTGCAAATTTTTCTCCCGGGCTATTCACTGGACTGCCCAAGAGATCAATCTTTCAATGATGGTGGTGTAGCGGTAACATCACTGAACTAACAATCCAGAAATCCAGGATAATGCTCTGGGGACACGGGTTCAAATCCTACCATGGCAGCTGGTGGAATTTAAATTCAATTAATAAATAAAATCTGGAATTGAAAGCTAGTCTAAGTAATGGGGCCATGAAGCTATCATCGATTGTTGTAAAAACCCATCTGGTTCACTAATGTCCTTTAGGGAAGGAAATCTGCCATCCTTACCAGGTCTGGCCTACATGTGACTCCAAACCCATAGCAGTGTTGTTGACTCTTAACTGTCCTCTGAAATGACCTAGCAAGTCATTCAGTTGTTAAAGGCAATTTGGGATAGGCAACAAAGGCTTGCCAGCGTTGCCCACGTCCCATGAAAATTTTTTTTTAAATTCCAGTAAGCTCCTGTTCAATTGGGGAGCGTTAGCAACCTCATAGCAAGGCCAGTATTGCTGAATTAGTATCAATAAGCATCTTCCTGCCCAAAACCATGTCTCTGGCATCACATTCTTAAGGTGTGCAATAACATCTAAACAATAAGAAAAGTGGAAACAATATGAAATTGAGGAGAAAAAGGGATTGCTTTTCTCAATATGTGGAATGATAAAAGGCTGTTCTCACACTCCTGTCTAACTATAGTTGTTGACTTAGTAGTGAAACCCCATTTGGACAGTTTGTCTAAAAAAACTATTTTTTCCAATCTCCATTACTATAGCAATGGAGGGAGGGAAGCTGGAATGAATGTGTCCCAGTATCTTTTGCATTATCCATTTTGTAGTTCTAAATCATTTTTCTCCTTTTGTGCCAATGAGATTGTTAGACCCATTACCAATCTTTTCTGGAAAGTCATTAGTGCCCTCTTCACAGAGAGAAAATCTGAACATCTACTACACTATCATCTATCTTTTCGAAAGTAATATCCTCCAATGTTGAAAGAATAGTCCAATGACTTGGTTGATTATGGACTTTTCCACTTAGTATAGTGAGAACATATGATGAAAAACATATAAAATTAAGGGGTATATTTTCCTCTGGTTATTAACGTAAGTGCAAAAGTCAGTCTGTGTTGCAGCCCCATTTACTTGTTCCTACTCACATTAATTCACATTAACAACCAAAGGAAAATATAAATGATAAATTTTTAAAAATCTATAGGAAAAAAACAAATTCATGCCATTCTAGTGATGAAGCATTAGATGTCCAGTCCTAATCTGACCTTTTTTCATCTATTCACATGATATGGACATCACTGGTAAGACCAGTATTTACTGCCTATCCCTAGGCCAGAATTTTACCGGTTGGGCGGAGGTCCCGACGTTGGGTGGAAATGCGTGGCCACAGGCAGGCGACGGGACTTTCCCCTTCATTTTACCTTTCGCAGCCAACTACGGGGCTGCAGGCAATGGAGCCATCCAATTCACATAGGTGAGCAGGTCCTAGTGCCAGCAGCTCACACTCAGCTGGGATTGTTAAAGACACTGGTGGCAGCAGTCAGCCAGCTTGAACCCACAGGCAAGAAAGAGGGGGTGGAGAGCTGAGAAGGCATTATAGAGATGGTGGTAGAAAGAGGAAGGGTTGCCCCACACTTCAGCGATGACTCCCTTGAGGCACTTGTGGAAGTAGTCTGCAAAAGGAGGCAGGTCCTCCTCCCTGAAGACAGGAGGAGGAGGAGGCAAGCAATTGACACCAAGAAGGCATGGTTGGAAGTGGCAAACATCGCGAGCTGCCAAGGTCTCATTGCCAGAACCTGGATCCATTGCAAGAAAATATTTAATTACCTGCTGCGGTCTGGAAAGGTGAGTGGTGTTTACATTTGGCAAATGGAAACCCAGTAGTAATTGAGCAGTGACCATGATATGCGAGGCCCGGTAGCAGACCCATGCATGGGGCAACACCAGGCACCAATGTTAACATTGAAGCATCCAGTTGTCATGCGCCCAAGACCCATGTTCAGGGATGGGTGAATGCTGCATTGAGATGGCTGCATGGCTGTCTCACCATGCCATCCCATTGGCTCTATGTTGCCTGTTGACAGTTCTCCAGAGTGACCAGCACACAGGCACCATGAGACAGTGCTGACATTGCCTATGTTCATGCTTTCAGGAGAAGTGCGCTCAGAATGCCAGGGAGCACCAATGGACTGGAGGTGAAGTTACTGTTATCACTGTGTTGACACTGATGGAGGAGGTGGCCTTGCACATCAGATGGGTCACTGCAGAGCAGCCTGTCGCTGAGGGCGAGGCATGTGTATGAGCTATGGAGAATATATAAAGATCTGGTTGTGTCCAACAGTCCCAACACCATGTCTGGCATGTGAGGCCTGTGTGGGCCTTTACTGCCACTAGAATCTCCTGGCCAAGGGGAGACAAGAGGCTTTGGTTGAAGGACCACATGTTCTACTTTAATATTTTCTCTCCATCAGGTCCAGCAGGAGATGAGGGACATACCAGGGATGCAGCTATACCTGAAAGATTGCAGGATGGCAGGATGTAAAGCCATGTGAAGATACTGCGTCACTTCATTCCTGTGCAACCTCCACCAGCGCAGAGACATGTTGGTGGGCTCCGTTGCGTGTGTAGAGTGGGTGGCACAATCTGGTGAGCAGTTCACAGACAGTCAGGAGGAGGTGGCAGAGGCAATGTTGGCTCCGGCCTCTTCCCCTCGGAGAAGTGAGGAGAGGCTCCACCAATGTGCAGTTCCATGCAGATAGAAAGTCTCAAGGGTCATCAGCAAAGTAGCAGAGGCTCCACCTAATGCATCAAATGTGTAAAGATCTGTCAGAATTTCCAAAGACATTGAAGTCCCATGTGCAAGTGATAGAGGAGTCCATCAATGACATGAGTGGCTTTTATTTCTCTGGCATGTGTAACCTTTGCCATCCTCTATTGAGCTCCTGGCAACACACATGGAAAGACACATGGAGCACAACACTGAGTGGGTGCAGGGATTGCAAGCAGACATCCAGAGGGTGGCCTCATCCATGAGGTCAATGGAGCAATGCAGGGGCGAGAACGGTCAGCCACGAATCTCCCTATTGCCAGGAGCTCAACCTCTCCAGGTGACCACAAGAGTGAATGTGAGGCCTCAGAGGGCAGGAGAGGGACAGGTTTCAGCCAATGGAAGCTCCTCTCAGGGCATTTCCACAAATGACGACACATCCCAAGCCCCGTCGATGGTGGCACATTCGCTGGATTCTGCCCTGATGACTGAGACAGCCCCTGCACAGATGCAGCTGACCCAAATCTGCTGAGTCCCAGTAAGGTTCAGGTACCCTGAGGACACAGGCCACAGCCATCCAATGCACCAGAGCAAGAAAGGCAGCAGCCTGCCTCCACATCAACTCGAGGCACAGGTGGAGCACCCTGTAGAAGGTACCGTAAGCGTGCACCTAAATGCATGGACTATCACTAGGAGTTCACTGGGTGATATTGTTTTGCTACTTTGAAGTGTGTGCAGGATATGATAAAAGTTAAAGTTGGTGAAATGCAACCTCCAATGATTGCATTTATATTTCAATGCAACGGTGGACATTAGCCAGATGTTAAATTCAATGATTGCATGGCCTGTAAAAGGTGACTCGTGAACACCTGTTTTGATGAAGGCCTTTGCACATGGAGGTCATGGGCACACAGAGATGCTGAGGGTCTCCGATTTCAGGTCAGTAAGGACGCCTCTGAAGAGAAACTCTTGGCTCAGCGTGGCCCTCCACTTGTCCTCAAGTGAAACATCTGCAGATCAGAGAGTTAGGATTCTCCCTGCCACATCTGTCAGTGCCCTGTGTCCTGGCCCCCAAGGTGCCATCTTTATCGACTGGCACCTATTTAGGCACCTCATGATTCTCTGAGAATGCAGGTCCCTCAGTGTCTTCCTCTGATTTCTGCGTTACTTCACTCTGGAGGACCAGATTTTGAAATGTGCAATTATGATGTGGGGTACCTTTGAGTATTGCAGAGCTTCCCCAGATCTATCAAGGCATTGAAACCTTAACTTCAGCATGCCTATTTGCCTGCTTGATGGTGATCCGTGTAGCGGTTATATGCAGCCTCTGCCTGTGTGTTGAGGTTGTGTACAGGAGTCAGAAGCCATGACTTCAGTGGATACTCCTTGTCACCCAATATCCAGCCATGAAGGTGATTGGGTGGCCTGAAGAATTGAGGAAATTTGGACTATCTAAGGATGTAGGAGTCTTGGCAACTTGACATCAAGGCACATTTGACCAAGTATGGCATCAAGGAGCCCTGGCAAAACTGGAATCAATGGGAATCAGGGGAAAAACTCTCTGCTGGTTGGAGTCATACCTCGTGTAAAGGAAGATGGTTGTAGTTGTTGGAGGTCAATCATCTCAGCTCCAGGACATCACTGCAGAAGTTCCTCAGGGTAGTATCCTAGGCCCAAACATCTTCAGCTGCTTCATCAATGATCTTCCTTCAATCATAAGGCCAGAAGTGGGAATGTTCGCTGATGATTGCACAATGTTCAGCACCATTCGCAACTCCTCAGATACTGAAGCAGTCCATATAGAAATGCAGAAAGACCTAGGCAATATCCCGGCTAGGGCTAATAAGTGGCAAGCAACATTGGCACCACACAAGTGCCAGGCAATGACCATCTCAAATAAGAGAGAATATAACCATCTCCCCTTGACATTCAAAGGCATTACGATTGCTGAATCCCCCACTATCAACATCCTGGGGGTTACCATTGACCAATTGACCAGAAACTGAACTGGAGTAGCCATATAAATGCCATGGCTACAAAAGCAGGCCAGAGGCTCGGAATCCTGCGGCGTGTAACTCACCTCCTGACTCCCCAAAGCCTGCCCACCATCTACAAGGCACAATTCAGGACTGTGGTGGAATACTCTCCACTTGCCTGAATGGGTGCGGCTCCAACAACACTCAAGAAGTTCAACACCATCCAGGACAAAGCAGCATACTTGATTGGCACACCATCCACAAACATTCACTCCCTCCACCACCGATGCACAGTAGCAGCAGTGTGTACCATCCACAAGATGCACTGCAGCAACTCACCAAGGCTCCTTTGACAGCAGCTTCCAAATTCGTGACCTCTACCACCTAGAAGGACAAGGGCAGCAAATGCATGGGAACACCACCACCTGCAAATTCCCCTCCAAGCCACACACCATCCTGACTTGGAAGTATATCGCTGTTCCTTCACTGTCACTGGATCAATATCCTGGAACTCAGTTTCTCTAGTTCTCATGCTGGATTCTCAGTGTTTCTCAAAGAGGTGGAACAGAATGAGCTGGTTGCCTCTCTCTCTTAGCAAACTTATACCCCAACTATCCATTCAAACAGTTCAAAAATGAAACCAACTCCAGACTACCATCAATCTAGACATGCCATTTCTCCGTAAACAACTCCAACAGTCAGCAAGTCTCCTGTTGTTTACTTAGCTTAAGACATGTGACTTCCAGCAAGTGTTTATTTTTAAACAAAGTCCCAAGTGTCCTTCCAGTGACCCTTTTAAGAAAAAACAAGTGCAGCATTTACTCAAATATTCTCCACAGACCTTTACACACAAGTCCTCAAAAAATATTACCAATGGAAGCACGTTCATGACACCTCAGAATTTAAATCTTAAATTTCTGGGTCTGCAGTCTGAATTTCCTCCTGAATCTGGGTCACTTTCCTGGGACTGAGGCGATACAGATTTTGTTTAATGGGAGGGGCCTCGCCTACATCCACATCATGTAGGGTTCGGGTTATGCACCCTGGTTTGTCCCTGCAGATCCCTTTAAGGGCTGTGAGCAGCCTTGTTAGGTTTCCTCTCTGTTCTGCGTTTAAATAGTCTAAGGATATGGGGTAAACTTTTCAGGACTGAGATGAGGAGAAGTTTCTTCATCCAGACAGTGGTGAGCCTGTGGAATTCGCTACCACAGAAAGCAGTTGATGCCAAAACATTGTATGTTTTCAAGAAGGAGTTAGATATAGCTCTTGGGTCTAAAGGGATCAAAGGGTATGGGGCGAAAGCTGGAACAGGCTACTGATTTGGATGATCAGCCATGATCATAATGAATGGCAGAGCAGGCTCGAAGGGCCAAATGGCCTACTCTTGCTCCTATTTTCTATGTTTCTATGTAAATAGGAGAGTACAGTGTCTAATTTCTCTAACATTCCAGTGTTAGCTAACTGGATGGTAGGGGGTTCAATTTGGGAATCATCCCGGCCTCCCTCTAACTTGCCCTCACTGTCCCTTTCACCCTCCTCTTCCCTGACTGCCTGACAGACCTGTGCTTGTTTGTCCCGTTCATGGCTGTGACACTGTTTGAACATATTGACGTGGCACAGCCTTTACTTTTTCCTATGATCTGGGGTGTCAACTATATAATTTACCCAGCTAATTCTCTTGACTATTCAGTACGGGCCACTGAACCGGGCTTTCAATGGTTCGCCCTGTATTGGTAAAAGCACTAACACATGGTCTCTGGGCTGAAATGTTCTAGCCTTGGCATGTTGTTCCTGAGCCACCGCACAGGCTCTCGTGAACCATTCTCAGAACATGGAGATGTAGTCTAACAGGCAAGATTCGTCCCTGTGTCCCAAAAACAACTCCTTTATTAGTTTTAGAGGCTCTCTCACCTTGTGTCCATAAACTAATTCAAAGGGACTAAAGCTAGTGGACTTGGGTGAGCCCCTGGTAGCAAACAGAAGAAATCCCTGTCCTTTGTCCCAGTCATGGGAATACTCATCACAGTATGCCCTGATCATTCACTTAGGGTCTGGTGCAACTGCTCCAAAGCCCCTTGTGACTCTGGGTGGTAGGCTGAGGACTTTACCTGGGTTATGCCCAGACTACCCATGACCTTTTGAAAAATACTGGACATAAAATTTGGGCCCTTATGCGACTGGATCTCAGCAGGCACCCCATATCGGGTGAAGAACTGGGTTAGCCCTCCACTACTACCTTGGCAGAAATAGTTCTTAGAGGGATAGCCTCTGGAAATCAAGGAGCCACATCCATAATGGTAAGAAGTTACTGGTAGCACACTTTTGATTTCGGCAGGGGCCGCACACTATCTACCAGCACGCTGCTGAATGGGAATTCAAAAGCCGGTATGGGAATTATGGATGCAGGTTTTATTGCAAATTGAGGCTTCCCCACAACCTGGCACATGTGGCAAGTCTTACAGTACTCCACCACATCCTTGTGGAGTTGTGGCCAGTGAAAATGCTGTCTGGCATGGGCTTGGGTTTTTCTAATACCGACATGACCAGCCATTGGACTCTCGTGGGCTATTCTCAATATTTCCTTATGGCACCTTAGTGGCACCACTACCTGGTGAACCTCTGTCCACTCTTCATCTGCAGGTCTGTGAGGAGGTCTCCACTTCCTCATCAGCACCTCATCCTTTAAATAGTAGCAATCTAAAATTCCCTCTGCTTCAGCTTCAGTTTGGGCAGTCTTGGACAACTTTTTGTAACCCTAGGTTGGCTTGCTGAGCCTTGACCAAGGAAGACCTGTCTAATCCATGCTTTGTGTCCTCTAACTTTCCAAAGAAGGTTTCAGATAACCAGACAGGAGGGTCATCTGTCGGCAGTGGCAGTTCAGCCTCCTCTGCCAGTGGCTTGTTTGGCCATGGCCGGGTTCACTGCACAGTCAGGAAAAGTGCCAGGGACATTTTCCTGCAACTGTTCTGTCTCCCAGACCTCTTTCAGTCTCTCTAAAACCAATAGAGAATCTACCACTTACTCCCCACCAGATCATCACCCAGGAGCAGGTCAACCCTGTCCTCAAGTAAATTCGGGACAATCCCCACAGTTACCAGTCCTGAAACAATGTCGCACTCCATCTCCACCTGGTATAAAGGTTTGATTTTTTTATTTGTTCATGGGTTGTGGGCATCACTAGCTAGGACAGCATTTATTGCCCATCTGTAATTGCCCTTGAGAAGGTGGTCGCTTGGAGGGGAACATGCAGGTGGTGGTGTTCCCACGCATCTGCTGCCCTTGTCCTTCAAGGTGGTAGAGGTCACAGGTTTGGAAGGTGCTGTCTAAGGAGCCTTGGTGTGTTGCTGCAGTGCGTCTTGTAGATGATACACACCGCTGCCACTGTGCATCAGTGATGGAGGGAATGAATGTTTGTGGATGGGGGGCAAATCAAGTGGGCTGCTTGTCCTGGATGGTGTTGAACTTCTTGAGTGTTGTTGGATTTGCACTCATCCAGGCAAGTGGAGAATATTCCATCCCACTCCTGACTTGTGCCTTGTAGATGGTGGACAGACTTTGGGGAATCAGGAGGTGAGTTACTTGCAACAGGATTCCTAGCCTCTGACCTGCTCTTGTAGCCATGGTATTTATATGGTTACTCGAGTTCAGTTTCTGGTCAATGGTAACCCCCTGGATGTTGATAGTGGGGGATTCAGCGATCATAATGCCATTGAATGTCAAGGGGAAATGGTTAGATTCTCTCTTGTTTGAGATAGTCATTGCATGGCACTTGTGTGACACGAATGTTACTTGTCACTTATCAGCCCAAGCCTGGATATTGTCCAGGTCTTGCTGCATTTCTACACAGACTGCTTCAGTACCTGAGGAGTCACGAAAGGAGCTGAACATTGGGCAATCATCAGCAAACATCCCTACTTCTGACCTTATGATTGAAGGAAGGTCATTGATGAAGCAGCTGAAGATGGTTGGGCCTAGGAAACTACCCTGAGGAACTCCTTCAGTGATGTCCTGGAGCTGAGAGGATTGATCTCCAACAACCACAAACATACTCCTTTGCACTAGGTACAACTCCAACCAGTGGAGAGTTTTCTCCCTGACTGCCATTGACTTCAGTTTTGCAAGGGCTCCTTTATGCCATACTCAGTGAAATGCTGCCTTGATGTCAAGGGCAGTCACTCTCACCTCACCTCTGGAGTTCAGCTCCTTTGTCCATGTTTAAACCAAGGCTATAATGAGGTCAGGAGCTGAGTGGCCCTGGCGGAAACCAAACTGAGTGTCACTGAGCAGGTTATTGCTAAGCAAGTGCCACTTGATAGCACTGTCGACGACACCTTCCATCACTTTACTGATGATCGAGAGTAAACTGATGGGGCCATAATTGGCCAGGCTGGATTTGTCTCTTGAATAAAAATCTAAATACAGATCTCCAGTCAGTGGATTAAAGAAAATTATCATTCAACAAAGGAAGTTGGCATGACAACAATCTAACAGAGATGCTGAGCAAGGAGTCAGAACTATCAAAACTCCATTAAAGAAAAATTAAGATTTTCAAACGGCACTCCTGAACTACAGAACTACTCCATTGCTATGTGGATTAGCAACATCAGAACTGTTTAAGGGAAGGAAATTTAGAACACAACTTCAAATCCTACCCAAAAAGTTATTTCCAGGGCGACAAGTCTAGTATCATCAAAGAGTTCAAGACAGAGAAAAGTCTTACAGAAAGCAACAAGACTATAATTATAATCGGAAATACTGTACCAGAAACCTACTTAAGTTGACAGAAGGACAAAAGGTATGGGTACGAGACCAAAGCAGAGGAGTAATCATCCAGAGAGATGAGATCTTATTTATTACATACTTCAGAGGGTACTATAAGAAGAAGCAGAAGGAATCTTATTCCTATTCAACAAAGACGTCAATCGGTCATACATTTGTTAAACCTGAAATTCAGAAAGCACCGGATGCTGCAAATATCAACAAAGACCGTCCAATTCAATAAACAAGAGTTCAGAGAAAGACTACTGATGTTTCGCCTCTGACAACAACTTGATCAGGGAGCGTTGTGAAGCCTCCTGACAGACTGAATCCGTGAAGTTAAAGACTTAGGGGGAGATGGGGTTGTATGTAAAACTAAATGTGTGAATATATAAAAACGTATATATTTGGATGAAAAATTGCAAGAAGATGTAGTATAAGGGTCTGAAAGGGATAATGTTGAGAAAGTGTAAGGGATACCTCCTACCATGATGATGTAAGAGATCACATGTGAGAGAAACTGAAAGAGAAATGCAGCATGACTTCAGAGGAGTCACACAGACTAGTGTGGAGCTGTACATAGTTATAATGTAATAAAGGTTAATGTTCTAAGTACTCAAGACTAAGGAATCTCTCTAAGCTAGACTAAGTATATTAAGGTGGCAGCATACCAACAAAACATAAAACACTCCTTACTGGTGGAGTCAGAGTTTGAAAACACTTACCCCATTGCAGATAAAGCCTCCACTGCTTTGAGCCTCCGAGGCACCTTCGCCCTGCCTAGGTGCTTAGGACCTGGATGACACCTTTCCAGTAGCAGCCAATCAACTTGGCCCCACCCTCTACAGAGCCTCCAAACTTGATCGCTTGACTTAGTTGAGACACACGATGCAGACAGGTTCACAGGCCTTCCAGTTATCCTCACAGTTCTGTTGCCACTGATAACTCACCTTGTTGCAGTAAGCAAGCTTCCTCACTTCCCGTTCGGCATTAGTAAAATTGAAATCACCTGACAAAATCTATTGGCTCATTAAGGGTTTTAAGTGTCTGCCCGCCTCCAATCAGTCAGCCAGTGATCTGCCATGCTGGCTACTTTTGGAAAAATCGGCCGATGAAGAGTCGGCCTCGGAAAGCCTGACCGACATGGGCAGATACTATTTTATCGGCCCCATTCCTGCCTCCACGAGGCTGTTAAAATCCTGGCCCTAATTTCCCTTGAGAATGTGATGGTGAGCCACCTTCTTGAACTGTTGCAGTCAGTATGGTGAAGGAACTCCCATAGTGCTGTTAGGTTGGGAGTTCCAAGACTTTGTCTCAGTGACGATGAAGGTATGGGAATATATTTTCTTTGCCATGATGATGTGTGACATGGAGGGGAATTTGCAGGTGGTGTGTTATTCCCACATGCCTGCTGCCCTTCTCCTTCGAGGTAGTAGAGGTCATGATTTTGGGAAGTGCTGTTGAAGAAGGTTGCAGATTCATCAAAGAATACTTGGAACACATGGGAAGTGCAACTGTTAATATTACATAGGAGATCTCCTGTGACATTGCTGAGGTGAGTAGAAAGATATGCTGTTTTAGGACAACACAGTTAACTGTTGCTTTAGACCACATTGCTGTGGGTCTGGAGTCATATAGAGACCAGACCTGATAAGGATGGCAGATTTTCTTCCCTAAAGGAAATTAATGAACCAGATGGATTTTTATAACAATCTGGTCATTTCATGTTCATCATTACTGAGACTTGCTTTTTTATTCCAGATTTATTTGGTCAACTGCCTTGGTGGGATTTGAACTTGTGTCTCTTAAATCATTAATCTATGCTGGTCCAATAACATAACCACTATGCTACTGTACCCACATCATTCACATTCACATTTGCATTCAGCTCCCCTGGTTGAGAAGGTTCAGCCAATTCTGTTGAGAACGACTTATTGTATCCAGTCTTGGAAAGCTTGGCAAGGAGACAATGTTAGACAGTGTGCCATTATATTTTACAGCACTTGTAGAGAAGTCCATGATACAGAGTACAACAAGAAAGAATAAGTCAGTTTAACCTTGCTGGTGGGGAAGCTTCTAGAAACGATAATTTGGGACAAAATTAATAGTCCCTTGGGCAAATGCGGGTTAATTAAGGAAAGCCAGCACAGATTTGTGAAGGGCAAATCATGTTTAACTAACTTACTGGAGTTTTTTGAGGAAGTAACAGAGAAGTTTGATCAAGGTAATGCTGTTGATGTGGTGTACACGGAATTACAAAAAGCATTTGATAAAGTGCTGCAAAACAGACATGTGAGCAAAGTTAAAGCTCGTGGAATAAAAGGAACAGTAGCAACATGGATACGAAATTGGCTGAGTAAGAGGAAACAGAGATAGTGGTTAATGGATGTTTTTCGGACTGGACGAAGGTTTGTAGTGGATTTCCCAAGGGTCAGTGTTGGGACCTTTGCTTTTCCTGATATATATGTTAATGACGTAGACCTTGGTGTACAGGGCACAATTTCAAAAATTGTGGATGATACGAAACTTGGAAACATTGTGAACTGTGAGGAGGATAGTGTAGAACTTGGCAACAGGGCCTTCATCATAATATGTAAGTTAACAAAAATTAGATGCAAATGAACTTACCTGCTGGCGGTGAACATCCCACCCTGATTTTACAGCCCATGAACGCAATTCGCGCGCCTTCGGAACTCCACACGGATAATGAAAAGACCATTGGTAAAGGGCCTCTATCTCCTCAATATTTATTTTAAAAAGTCATATCTACTGTACCTTTAAAAATTTAAATCTTTACTAAGGGCTTAAAGCCCTTTAAAAATGGTGAAGGCGCCTGCGCAGGGGCACCGGACGCCTTTGCCCGGGACACGGCGGCCACCCCCCCGCATCATCAGGAGCGACTGCTCCACCCCCTCTATTTAAATCAGTTCCTGCACGTAAATCGCAGGGGCTGTGTGGCGGTACTTCCATGTCGGAAGGCTGCTGTTCTCACAGCACACCCCCGCGGAGCACTATTAAAATTCATCCCATAGAATTAATGGGAAGAATGGCGCTGATTTTGATGAGACACCAATCTAGTGATGTCTGGTTCCAAACTGGAAAGCTTCAGTCTCATGTCGGGCCCCACATTCAGTAGGTTCCTCTTTGTTTTCAGACCCACATTGTTGTTGCTTGCGCTTGAAATGACTTGTGCCACATGCGCAGTAGCCAGTCTGGTTGTGTGACATCACGCGAGTAGTCAGGATAAGGGTTCTGGCCTGTTCTGTCATATGGCCTCGGCCGTGGGGTTGCGCATCAGTGAGATGCATTTTGGACCAGCCCGTGGGTCATTTGTAGGACAAAACTTTGAGAACCATTGTTATACCTTCTGACCTGCTCTTATAGCCATGGTATTTTTGTGGCTGGTCAGTTATGTTTCTGGTCAATGGTAACCCCCAGGTTGTTGATGACGGGAGATTCAGCGATGAATGCCAAGGGGAGGTGGTTAGACTCTCTCTTGTTGGACCTGGCACTTGAGTGATATGAATGTTACTTTCCGCATATCATTCCAAGCCTGAACAGACTGCTTTATTATCTGAGGAGTTGTGAACGGAACTGAACACTGTTCAACCATCAGCGAACATCCCCACTTCTGACCTTATGATTGAAGGAAGGTCATTGATGAAGCAGCTGAAGGTGGTTGGGCCTAGGATACTACCCTGAGGAACTCCTACAGTGATGTCCTGGGACTGAGATGATTGACCTCCAACAACCACAACCAGCTTCCTTTGTGCTAGGTATGACTCCAACCCATGGAGAGCTTTCCTCCTGATTCACATTGACTTCAGTTTTGCTAGGGCTCCTTGTTGCCACACTCAGTCAAATGCTGCCTTGATGTCAAGGGCCTCTCACCTCACCTCACCTCACCCCAGGAATTTAGCTCTTTTGTCCATGTTTGAACAAAGGCCATAATGAGGTCTGGAGCTGAGTGGTCCTGATGGAACTTAAACTGGGCGTCACTTAACAAGTTATAGGTAAGTAAGCTCCACTTGATAGAATTGTTGATGACCCTTTCCATCACTTTGCTGATGATTGAAAATAGATTAATGTGATGGTATTTGGCTGGACTGCATTTGTCCTGCTTTTATGTGGACAAGACATACCTGGGAAGTTTCCACTCTGTCGGGTGGATGCCAGTGTTGTACTGGAACAGATGGGCTAGGGGTGCGGCTAGTTCTGGAGCATACGTCTTCATCACTACAGCTGGGATTTTGTCAGGGCCCATAGCATTTGCTGTATCTGGTGCTGTATCTGAGCACTTCTGGCTTTGAAAATGCTCAGTTTTGTCTTTTGTCTTTTCCATTCACATGCAGAAAAGACAGATGCAGAAAGGATTTACAAGAATGAGTCCAGGGATGAAGGACTTCAGTTACATGGATAGATTGGGGAAGCTGATGTTGTTCTCCTTAGAGAAGAGAATATTGAAAGGAGATTTAATAGAGCTGTTCAAAGTCATTATGGGTCTGGATAGAGTAGATATGGAAAAACTGTTCCCATTGACAGAAGGGTCAAGAACGAGAGGACACCGATGTAAGGTGAATGGCAAAAGAACCAATGAGGAAAAGTGTTTTTGCGCAGTGAATGGTTAGGATTTGGAATGCACTGCCTCAGTTTATGGTGGAAACTGATTCAATATTTATTTACATTAAACTTAGCAAGTACATCCACTTGATTTAATTTTAGTTTTCCACATATGTGTGGTATTTATTCTCTTTTGCTACTGTGAGGACCGATACAAAAGTAATTAGAAACATAGAAACATAGAAAATTGGAGCAGGAGGAGGCCATTAGGCCCTTCGAGACTGCTCCGCCATTCATTATGATCATGGCTGATCATCCAACTCAGTAACCTGTTCCCCTTTCGCCCCATACCCTTTGATCCCTTTAAACCCAAGAGCTATATCTAACTCCTTCTTGAAAACATACAATGTTTTTTCCTCAACTGCTTTCTGTGGTAGTGAATTCCACAGGCTCACCACTATCTGGGTGAAGAAACTTCTCCTCATCTCAGTCCTGAAAGGTTTACCCCATACCCTGAGACTATGACCCCTGGTTCTGGACTCCCCCGCCATTGGGAACATCCTTCCTGCATCTACCCTGTCACGTCCTGTTAAAATTTTCCTGCATATTCCCCTCTCTCAGTTTATAGCCGTTCAGATAATAATTTGCCTTCCTGTTTTTGCTACCAAAGTGGATAACCTCACATTTATCCACATTATCCTGCATCTGCCATGCATTAGCCCACTCACTCAACTTGTCCAAATTACCCTGAAGCCTCCCTGCATCCTCCTCATAACTCACCCTCCCACCCAGTTTTGTGTCATCTGCAAATTTGGAGATATTACATTTAGTTCCCTCATCTAACTCATTAATATAGATTGTGAATAGCTGGGGTCCTAGCACCGATCCCTGTGGTACCCCACTAATCACTGCCTGCCATTCGGAAAAAGACCCATTTAGCCCTACTCTTTGTTTCCTGTCCGCCAACCAATTTTCTATCCATCACAAGACACTACCCCCAATCCCATGCGCTTTAGTGGGACTTTGTTGAAAGCCTTCTGAAAGTCCAAATAAACCACATCCATTGGCTCCCCCTCATCAACTCTACTAGTTACATCCTCGAAGAATTCAAGCATGATTTCCCTTTCGTAAATCCATGCTGACTCTGCCTGATTCTACAACTGTTCTCTAAGTGCTCTGCTATAAAATGTTTGATCATGGACTCTTTTTTAAGAAATCTGCTATTTCCTTATTTTCAATATCTCATCTGTGTTTTTCAGGGGCTCCCATTATTCTTAGCCACATTCTGTCTTAACATATTTGTAAAACTTTTAGTTTTATCCTTAATATCCCTTATTTTTTCTTATTCTCTTACTACTTTCTTCACATTCCTTTTACTGTTCTTTATACCAAGATGTACTTCAAGTTTCTTCAAGTGGAATATATTGTTCTTGTTATGAATACAGAATTAATTGCCCTTACATTGTAGAAAAACAACAAACTAAAATTCAAACAGCAGCAGTGCACCATTTTATTTTGAAACTTCTCAAACATCGAAACTGGTACTAACTGGGAATGCTGACTAAAATGTCCCTAACATAGCTGTGGAGTGTACGGGCTTTAGTCGAAATGGCCCAACAAAGCTTTTACAAAGCTTGTTTTGCAGACTGGGCATAATCATAAAAAATTACAATGGACACTAGGGTTTTATCTACAAACTTTAATAATGTTATGGAAAATTCCAATAACAATTCACAACTTTTCTATAAATTTATACATTTTATGAAAATAGATGTTTGATGTATTCAGCACTGATTAATATATGAATTGTTAGGAGACTTTATTGAATGACATTCTTTCACAATGCATCATGTAAAGATGCATTACTTAGGGGGAAATTTAAAAGTTATTGTAATTTTGACATGAATACAAAGTATACTGTTTTATTTAGCCTAAAGTCAGCACTATAAAAATATCAGCTATATCTTCACACGCACACAACCTTCCAGCCACTTAGCATGCAATAAAAGAAGTGTTTGCCCTGAAATATACTGGCCATCTGTCTTGTGATTTGTTATTTCTGAACATTGCAGTAAGTCTGGAAATAGATCATTTGGACTTCTTCAAACTGGTGAGGAATCCTGAGAAAGTTCTACTGGGCCAAAGAGATGCACAGAAGAAGTGAAGTTGAGGTCCCGCTGCAGTTATCAATCAGTCAATGAAGACACACTGCACAATATGGTTTCTGATGCTCCTTGCAGTGGTGAGTGAGAACGAGGCCTGGTTTGCACCACAGCTGAGCTGGCAGCCTGGGAATAGAAAACTTTCCCGTGCACATATGGCAATGAATTATGGCGAGTGACTTCAATGTCACGTGCATGTCATTGTGGCACCTCAAACCCTGGGAAATCCAATTATCTTGTAGAAGTTCCTGGTTCGGTGCCTCTGCTGCCTGAGGGTAATGTCCACATGAAGAAATTTGGTTGTATTATGGAAGAGGGTGTTTATCGCCTGTACTATACACATAATGACAGATTCCTGGTTAATGTTGCACAGATGCCTTGTGGCAGCCTGGAGGCAGGTGGAGCCATGAAAGCGGAGGGTTGCTGTTACTTTGATTGCTGCAGATAAAAGAGTTGATGCAATGGAGTGAGTAAGCCATTTCTATTGTTTCGTCAGGGTTTCTGCTGATCTTCCACTGAAATTATAGCAGGAATGCCCACGGAAATTCTACCTAAAGGCTCTCTCCTTCAAAAAGCAGCTGAGGTAGGGAAGAGGAGAAAAAAAATCCCAGTCCTGTTGCTATGATCATCCATCAGTACCCCATCCTACCCATAACAAGGAGATTAATAATAAGATAGATTTCTGCAAACTTTGGCACCTAAGGACTTTTTTAAGTGGTAATGGCTGAAGAGATTTATTCCCGTTCTTTCATGACCTTTTGAAAATTCATGTGAATATTTCCAGAGTGCATCAATATAAAAGGGCACTACGAAGATGCCAGGAGATTAACAAGACTTAAAGTTTCGTTTCCCTTAAAATAGTCTCTTCTTTATCCTGATAGGTCACTATTCTAAAACATTCTGATAATACTTCCTAAGACAGATGTCACTCTCAGGTTTATGTTAATGAAACAACAGCAGAAGATTTGAACAAAATTAAACAATGAAAATGAAAGAGTCAGGGGCTAGAAATTGGTTAGCCCCAGTTTTAGGGCGCGGGGTCACGATTAATAACTTGCCTATGCCCATTCAGATCAAGGTGGACAACATGCAAACTCGGTGTACCAATGTCATCTGTATGATTGTGGCATTGGCCGAAGCAGCTCCAGTACTGCTTCTCTGTCCTCCATACTGCCAACGGCCTCTATGGATAGCAGGAGTTCCTGGCAGTGTCACTTGCAGACCACATGGTACAGGCAGGCTGTATCTTAAAGGGAAGTGCAAAAATTACTGCTGCAATGTAAAATATTGCAAAGAGAATACCAAGACTGAGTGAGGGGTCCACAGTGATGGATACGACACTGGAGGCAGTTGTGGAGCAGGTGGGCAGGAGAAGAGACACCTTGGGTCTGTAGGTGGGGGGGGGGGGTGTGGTTGGGGCCACAAAACCCTCAAGGGCCACCATCAGAAGCAATATTCCATCTAACTTCGGGGCTTGCTGTGCGCAGCTGGCTTGTTACGCTGCGTGGTCCCTTTAAGATTGACATGTGGCCATGCAGACATGTATCTTCAAGGGAATGTCACTTGTGCGCTGCCTATTTGGTCCTTGTTTGGCACATTCCCGATTGCTGCACGCACCTGCACAGCTTAAAGGGAGTAGTGAACAGAATGGAGTGGGAATAGGTGGCCAGGAAGGTCAACTCCTGGAGTCTGGACCCGAGGACCTGGCAGCAGTAGCATGACCTCAAACGGGAGGTCAATGATAGTGAATGCATCTTAACATGACATTTCTTACCCATCACAACAACAGTCTCTCACACTGCTCAATGTACCACACCCCCATCACTCACCCAGCAGCATGCCCTGACACTCAGGACTCACACGAAACATTCAGATATGCCACCTTTTCCTCCCACAGCTACCAATGCTGCTAGCCTCACACCCATCTCTCGCCATCTACATATAATTCCAGCTGTTCAGCTATCGCAAACGCAGTGCTACACAGCCCCTTACATTCTGCCCTCTCTCTTGCAGGACACGTTGGCACACACTAGAAGAGCACAAAGCAAGTGGGGGGGGGACATCTCCTGAGTTCTGTAAAGGAGATGTTTCTCCTTATCATTGGGCTGGCTGTGATGGGGCTCGTAGTATCCGATGCCACTGAGAATATTGAAAATGATGGCAATGTCCCTGCCTTTCGCCATTTTTCAACTCCAGCACATCCACATCCTCAAGATTAAAGAATAAAATAACAACTTATATATTTATATAGCGCCTTTAATATATTGAAATGTCCCAAGCTGCTTACAGGTGCATTAACCTAAGAGTTAGGTTTTAAGGAGTGTCTTAAAGGAGGAAGGTAAGGTAAAGAGGAGGAGAGGTGCGGGGAGGATATTCCAGAACTTGGGGCCTAGGCGACTGAAGGCACAGTCCTCCAATGGTGGAGCGATTAAAATCAGGGGTGCACAAGAGGCCAGAATTAGAGGAGCGTGGATATTTTGGAAGGTTTTGAGGCTGAGATTACAGAAATAAGGAGGAGTGAGGCCATGGAAGCATTTGAAAGCAAGGATGCAAATTTTAAAATCAAGCCTTTGCTTGACCAACAGCCAATGTAGATCAGTAAGCACAGGGTGATTGGGGAACAGGACTTGGTGTGAGTTAAGACATGGGCAGCAGAGCTTTGGATTGCCTCAAGTTTATGGAGAGCAGAATGTGGAATACAAGAGGGACAAACTCTCTACGCTCAGAAACAGAAATCCCTAGCTGATGGATATGGAGCTAGCACTGGCGCAGATATGATGGACAAATGACCTCCTTCGGCACTGAAATTACTATGATTTCAACTTATTTGTTCAAAATATCAAACTTCAACAAAGTTGCAACATAGATTTCTATTTTCTCTGTCATGCTCCTTGACGGTGATAGGAGCTGTTTGGCAGGCCAGCCAATGCACCCAGCATTTCGGTGTGCATGCCAATCAGCAACTTCCTGTATGTTGCCCCATCGAGGTCCTCATCTGATTCCCCGCAGCAGAACTGGACCGGGACCTTGACCTCCAGAGAGCTGGTAACAAACCATCCATTACCCCAGATTGGCTGGAGCCCACTCATGCCTGGTGACTCACCATATGCTGATCCCTACTCTATACTTGCCTCCAAGGTATCTGAGCTGGTGGTTACGAATGTCAGATCAATTAACAGGACCTCCTTATCAGTACAGTGATGTTGCTCTCTCTCTTCCTCCTTGGATTCCTCTGGCTGGGCAGGCGGCAGTTATTGGATGTCTGAAAGCAGGAGGCCACAAGAGGAAGGATGATATGAGGGAAGGGTGGTGTGGGCTGGGAAGCAAACGATCCATGGTCACACCATCAGCAGCTCACCACATTAGATAGTATGTAAGGGTGAGCTAGGAGTTGAGGAAGGGCATAAGGCAGGAGCACACCATTGTCCTCAATGTTCTCAGTGATGCCGGATGCTATGGGCTCTGTTGCAGCTGGTGCCACGATGCTGAGAGCCATCTCCTCTGTAGAGGCACACGAGATGTAGACGTAACTTTTTCCTACTGGTTCTGCTCTGCTTCCTTCTATTGTGTGCCACCGTGCCCTATAAGAGGGAAGAGTGTCAGTGACAGGGTAGCACTGCATTTGAGTGATGTTGTAAAAGTATTCGCCCTAATTTTAACTGTCTCTACCTGGTGGAATCTGGGCCGGCGGGGGAGGTGGACATTTAAAATAACGGGAGTCAATTACCCTCTCTGATCCCGCTTTCTTCTGCAGTGTCCCCATATTAATGTCCTCTTTTTATAAGGTGAGCAGGAGACCCACAGGAAGGAAGTGGGGCCCTGTTTTAAATATACAAATTGGATCTGGTTTGAACCAGTCTACCTCCTTCCGGCCGCAATCATGGCAAGAACCATGCCCATCCCAGCCCTGATCTAATAAGACCTCCCCTTTAACTCCTGCCCAATCACAGAAAGTACCCCCAAATGGAAGTGAATTACAGCACAAAGCTGGGCAGGTGGAAGGGTATCAGTTGGGGAGCACTTTGATGAATGTGTTTATAAATTAATTAGATTTAGGATAGTTATGGAAAGGACAAAGATATACCAGGAATAATAGTTAACAATTGGGGAAAGCTCATTTTACTAAGCTGAGATGTGTTTTAGCTAAAGTGAACTAGAAACAGCTGCTTGAAGGTAAATCTGTGCCAGATCAGTGGCAGGTATTCAAAGAAGAGATAGTGAGGACTCAGAGCATTATGTTTCCTCAAAGAAAAAGGATGGGACTAACAAATTGAGAGCCTCCTGGATGTCAAGGGCTTAAAGGAGAGGATAAAGTGAAAAAAACAAAGCTTATGACAGATACTGAGTGAGGGCTCAATACTACAGAAAACCTAAAGGCGTATAAAAAGTGTAGGGGTGGAATTAAAAATGAAATTAGGAAAGCAAAGAGAGGGCATGGCAAAATATTGGCAAGTAACATCAAGGAAAACACAAAGATTTTTATAAGTACATAAAAAGCAGGAAGATAACTAAAGAAAGAGTAGGACATATTAGGGACCATAAGGGTAAACTATGTGTGGAGGTGGAGGACATTGATATGATCCTTAATGAACACTTTGTTTGTTTTCACAAAACACAGGGATGATACAGACATTGCAATCAGGGAGGAGGAGTGTAAAATATTAGATGAAATTAACATAGTGAGCAAGGAAATACCAAGGCGCTTAACATCTTTGAAAGTGGATAAATATCCAGCCCCAGATGAAATATATCCTAGGCTCCTAAGGGAAGCCAGCAAAGAAACAGCAGAGGTCTGACCATCATTTTCCAATCCTCTCTATCTACAGGTGTGGTGCCAGAGGACTGGAGGACAGCTAACGTTGTACCATTGTTTAAAAAGGGAAAAAGGGTTGGGCTGAGTAATTGCAGGCCAGTCCGCCTCACCTTAACAGTGGAAAGATTATCAGAAAAATTTCTGAGGGACAGGATCAATGTGCATTTACAAAGACAAGAATTAATCAAGGACAGTCAGCACAAATTTGTTAAGGGCAGATCATGTCTGACTAACTTGATTGAATTTTTTGAGGAGATAACAAGAAGGGTGGATGAGGGTAATGCATTTGATGTAGTCTATTTGGATTTTAGTAAGGCTTTTGATAAAGTCCCACATCACAGACTGGTCACAAAAGTAAAAGCACAACGGATCCAAGACAAAGTAGCAAGTTGGATTCAAAATTGACTCAGAGGCAGGAAGCAAAGGATAATGGTTGATGGGTGTTTTTGTAACTGGAAGGCTGTTTCCAATGGCATTCTGCAGGGCTCAGTACTAGGTCCCTTTCCTTTTGTGGTACATATCAATGATTTGGACTTTAACTGTAGGGGGTATGATTCTGAAGTTTGCAGATGATACATAAATTGGCTGTGTGGTTGATAATGAAGAAGAAAGCTAAAAACTGCAGGAAGATATCAATGGACTAGTCAGCTAGTTGTAACAGTGGCAAATTGTGTTCAATCTGGAGAAGAGTGAGGTAATGCATTTGGGATAGTCTAACAAGGCAAGGGAATATATAATAAATGGTAGGATACCAAATAGTTTTTTTTATTCTTTCACAGTATGTGGGCGTCGCTGGCTATGCCAGCACTTATTGCCCATCCCTAATTGTCTTTGAGAAGGTGGTGGTTGTCATGAAAGCTCATTGTATGGGCTGGATTTTGTGAGGCCCCCATGAGGCAGGATGATACGAACATACAAATTAGGAGCAGGAGTAGGCGATTTGGCCTCTTTGTGCCTGCTCCGCCATTCAATAAGATCATGGCTGATCTGATTGTGGCCTCAACTCCACTTTCTGCCTATTCCCAGAAGTGGATTGGAGGTGGGAGGGGGGCATGGAGTATCGCAACGGGTGGCGGAGGGCCAATGGGGCAGAGGGCCCTTTGCCTCCCCATCACCCAGTGATTTTCCTGGAGGCGGGATACACCAATGATGGTCTTTCTACCCAGAGATCAGTTGAGGCCCTTAAGCGCTGGGATCTTACCAGCGGCAGGGGTGCATCCACCATGCAGGGAGGTCACCTTGTAACATAAGGCAGCCTTCCTGTGTGTTTGGTGGGGCCATCATCCATGGGCAATTTCTGGCCCACGGAGGACCCACACCAGGAACCAATTCACACCCTGGGAGCTCCCTCCCCTGGACTGCATGACCACCCCCCCAGCCTCCCCTCGCTGGTGCCTTCCGGACTGTATCCGGCGACCCTGCCTCACCTACCTCTTGTCCGGGGTTCCAGCGCTGGGCCTGGGTCCAAGGCCTCTGCAGTACTGGCATTGGCCACTGCTCCCTGTGGTCTTTAAAGGGACTGGGATCCTGCTTCCTGAAGCTTTGATTTGAAAAGACCAGAGGATCGCTCGGGGAGGGTTGGGTGTGGGAGTGGTGGTGGGGAGGGGCGTGCAGGGGGGTTGTGCGAAAAGGTAGAGGTGGGATTTCTTTTCGGCCCGGCGCCAGGAACCCCACCTCCAGCACAAAATCCAACCGTATGTGTGGACTTGAGTGTTAGAGCCTATACTTTGAAGAGAAACAGAAAGGAACACTCTGTACTATGGGGAGTTACCTGACCTGGGGGGCGGGGGAAGGCGGTTGTTGTAAGGTCAGATAGCACATGCAGCACCAGCAAGAAGGATCTTCTATTAAAAGCTTATTAAATCTTTGTTAAGGTTAAATCTGTGATTACAAGTGTGATTCTTTCAGCCTGAGATGTGACATTGTTGACGAGGATAAAGAAACAAAGAAATATAGAGGTAAGTATGGAGATATTTAGGATTGTGGCACGGCTGGAGCTGATACGATTGCAGTTCAGAAAATTGAGCCATTTGATCCGATGGGTGATCCCAGTACCGTCAGCGTGAAATGGAAAGTGTGGCTGGAGGAGTTCAAAGTGTATGCTGACAGTCGCAATTTGTTTTTGGAAGGGGTGACGGAGGTGCAGAAAGCACAGCAACAGATCTTATTGCTCTTCAATGCGGGTGCTTCGGTGAGGGAAACTTTCAAGATGTTGCCTGACACATGAGAAAAGACGGATTGAATGTGCAGTGAAAGCTTGGAAGGACCATTATGTGGTGACAACAAATGCCACATTCCCAAGGCATGTTTTCCATCACATTAGACAGAAAGAGGGAAAATCAGTAGCCCATTTTGTGACTCATTTGAGGCAGTTGTTGGATGGATACAATTATATTGTGACGGATCTGAATAATCAGATAATTGATCAGGTGGTCCAACATTGCAAGTCGGATAAGTTGAGGCGTAGGCTGCTGGAAAGAGGAGGTGACCTAACATTGAATGACACTTTGAAAATAGCGGCTGCATTAGAAGCAGTGGATGGACAAGTTCACAGCATGAAACTTGGTCCCATTTCTGCCATCGGCACGACAAATTCTCAGGTTAACCAAGTGGCACAATGGAATCTAGGTACATGTAAATGTAAACAGCAAAAGTCTAAAAGAGAGTGTTTCAGATGTGGCAACTTGGGGCACTATGGAAGAGATGCCTGCTGCCGTGCCAAGGGAAAGATATGCAGAAAATGTGGGGACAAAAAATATTTTGCCAAGAAGTACAGAAGCAAAGCTGAACAGAGTGGGAAGGCTGGCAAGCCGTATAAATGAAAGAGAGATGAAATAGTACAACTGTCAGATGAGTTGAAGAAAATACAATGAGTGAGGACACAAATAGCAATCATGGGTACATGTTTTCTGACAACGGGAGCAACCATGAGAAGGTTCCAGTGATTGTAGCGGGTGGTGTAATGAGCATTATTGTAGATTCGGACAGTGGCAGTAATATCATCAACAGAGCACAGTTGGAGGAACGAAAGACAAAGAGAATTGAGTGTACATTTTGAAAATGTTTCAAAAAGCTTTATCCTTACAAATCTGAAACCCCACTTCAAACTATTAGATGCTTCACTTCAAGTGTGAGAGCTGGAGATTGGAACGTACAGGCAGAATTTGTAGTGATTGAGGAGGATGGTGAGCCTATTCTGAGTAGAGAAACTGGCCAAGCCTTGGGGGTGCTACACATTGGATTGAAAGTGAATTCTGTGAAATCCTATGTGGAACTTGGAGAGGAGTTTGGACCAGTATTTCAAAGAATTAGGAAGTTGCAAAACCGCCAAGTGAGATAACAATTGACAAGAAGGTGAAGGCTGTAACTCAGCCTGTACGCAGAACACCTTTTGGTCTGAGACGGAAAGTTGAGGCAAATATCAATGACCAAACACACAGATCTTCACTAGAGAAGGAAGCTGAATCGTTCATGCGATTTGTGCCAGTTCATGCTACACTGAGAGCAATAACAATAGAGAGATTGAAAGAGAGTCAAACAAAGATCCAGAATTGGATGACATCAGGCAGAAAATCCAAGCTGGAAATTGGGAGAATTGCCTATTGAAGGCACACATCGTTATACGAGATGAACTGTGCACAATTGGGAAGTGTGTTCTCAGAGGCAACAGACTTTCAGTGCCACAAAAGCCTAGGCCCAGACTGGTGATGTTAGCTCATGAGGGTCACTTGGGAGTGGTTGGTACTAAGCAAAACTTATGAACCAAAGTATGGCAGCCAGGGATGGAAAAAGATGTAGATTAGTTTGCCAAAACATGTCATGAATGTCAATTTGTCGGTAGACCCAATCCTCCAGAACCAATACACAGCACACTGTTACCAGCTGGACCGTGGGAGAATGTAACAGTTGACTTCTTAGGTCCACTTCCAGCAAGAGAGTCCATACTAGTAGTGATTGATTATTACAGCCGTTATTATGAGTATGTGGTAATGAAGTCTACAATGGCAGAGAAAACAGTGTTTGTATTGACTGAAATATTTGCAAGGCATGGTCTACCAGCCACTCTGTATTCAGACAATGGACTACAATTTATTGACAGATCATTGCAGATTACATGCAAGTCACAGGTATTCACCGTCACAGAGTAACACCTAAATGGCCACAGGCAAATGGGGAAGTGGAAAGACAAAACCAATCCTTCGAGAAACAGATAAGAATTGCTCAGGCTGAGGGTAAAGACTGGAAGGAGGTGTTGTTGTGATATGTGGCCATGAATAGAGCAAATATACACAGTACGATGGGAAAGAATTTGATTAAATTAGTTGAACATTTTTTGCCTTACCATGAAATTCAAATAACACTGAACGATTCCTATCAACTATGTTGAATAAAGGTTTTCTCCACCCAAAATCCTCATTCATAAGCTCTCATAGTTGGTTTAGTAGCAACCCAAATATAAAAGCATTGAAAAATGGCAGAACAGTGACAAGATATGCATTTGCACACACTCTCACCTAATTCTGAATTTTCAATCTCCACTGATGCCCAAGTAGAGGTCAGCTCTTTCTGTAGAGGAGGGAGGAAAAATCAGATGGTAAAACGTTGTGCACTTCCTTCAATATCCTGTTAATGAACTATCCAGGAGAGTATTGGCAGTGGTTTAAAGGAAGCTCTCCTGACTGTCTTCATGAGGGAATGTGGCAGATACAGGGACACCTAAAAAGAGTGAAGAAACAATCTACTTCTACATTTAAGAATAGGAGGATAGAATTTGATGATTAATATTCTCATCTGATTGTATTATATAACATATAGCATTAGAAATCTACATAAAATAACTTGCACTCCCCCCTCCCCTTTTTAAAATCAGGGCCTGAAGCTCGACAGTTGTCTTTTTCAGCATTATAGCTGACCTGTGAAACTTCAACAAGATGTCCAGGTGTTCAGAATTATATCACAACACAACAACTTACATTTAAATAGCCTGTTCAGCATAGTAAAACATCCCAAGGTGCGTTACAGGAACAAAATTTGAGACTGAGACACATAAGGAGCTATTAGGACAGGTGACCAAAAGTTTAAGGAGAGTTTTAAAGAAGAAGAGAGAGGTGGAGAGGTTTAGGAAAGGAATTCCAGAACTGAAGGATTGGCTGCCAGTTGTAGTGTAATGACGCCAAAATTGGAGGAGTGCAAAATCTTGAAGGGTTGTACGGCCAATGGAGACTACAGAGGCAAGTTGATGGAGGGATCGAAAAACAAGGATGAAAATTCTAAAATTTTAAATTTAGATTCAATTTAAGGAAGATAATAGATCTCATGCATCACCTGAATACGTGCTAATTTGTGGTGTTCTCACAGATGTGGATGATATTTGGTCTCTCTAGCCTCTAGTGTATACGAAGCTTTTCAAATGATATGTCATAACGATGTGCAGTGTATCATCTGGGATCTTGCCAGTGGACTAATGGGGAGATATATTATTTAAAAAATCAGACTTCATTTCCTTTGAACTTCAATTCTTTGTTTTCTAGCCCTTGTTGAATTCTTTCATGAAACTCCACCTCACCAACTTTTTAAAAATTCAATCTCAGGATGTGGGCAGCCCTGGCAAGTC
Source organism: Heterodontus francisci (assembly GCF_036365525.1). Lineage (NCBI taxonomy): Eukaryota > Metazoa > Chordata > Chondrichthyes > Heterodontiformes > Heterodontidae > Heterodontus > Heterodontus francisci. Next base: position 220,230,721 of record NC_090371.1, read on the forward strand.
CAGCATTTATTGCCCATTTCTACTTGCTCTTGAGAAGGCAATGGTGAGCCTCCTCCTTGATCCGCTAGAGTCCGTTTGGGGAAGGTACTCCCACAGTACTGTCCGTGGGAGCTCCAGGATTTTGGCCCAGGGATGATGAAGGAGTGGTGATATATTTCCAAGTCAGATTGCTTTATGACTTGGAGTGTTATGTGAAGGTGATGGTGCTCCCATGCACCTGCTGGTATTGTGCTTCTAAGATGTGTAGGTCACAAGTTTGGGAGGTGCTGTCAAAGGAGCTTGGAAAGCACTAAGCTGCCCAGTCTCAGTTATATAGTACAATCCAAATTTTTAATGTTAATTAGACTTGGTAAACAAAAAAAATTCATGTACTTTGGAACCCAGGAAAAGTATGTTGCCACCAGGGCAAATTTATATATGAGATAAATATGCAGGCTTTACAAATTCAAGTACAGTGACTTAAAATATATGTTTGTGGTTCTTTATTTTTATGGTAGCAATAATAATTTTCATCTTCTTGAATATTTTCTAGTACATAAATCTGTATTTTTTCAGGCTATGAAACATTTAAGATTTTCATTTTGCTATTTGCACCGCCTTGTTGATTTATCACTAGTTTGCTGGCAAAATGATCCCTATAATTCCTTCCAGGACCTTGAATTTGATGGCAATATGGTATTCAAAGCTCTGGCAACTACTAAGTGTCAGAATAATTTCATTACTTTATAAGTTTGTCATCAGCAAAAATTTGAAAGAAAACTAGTAATAAAATTCTAAGTAGCTGAGAAAGAGATTTTCAACACAGTATTTGCAGCTAAAACATCAGTGACGAGCAATAGATTGTTGTGTTTTTAATGTTGTCTATGGCCCTATACATTTTCATGATTTTATTTTACAATACTTAACACCATGTGGATTTATAGACTATTTTTGCAAATGTTCAGTCACAGAAAATTCTGATGTACTTTAAAAGGTGCAAAGGATATTAAACACACAAAACAGCTTAAGAAAAACACTTATCATGCCACTGTTTCTAAAAATGAAAAGCACTAATTATCCAATTAATTTTATAGACTGACGTTTAAGCAACAAATCCAAACTTGTTTCCAATTAGTAACTTCAGCTGGGTCCCATTTACTCCACTTAAACTCTCTCCAAGTTTTTTTTTCTCTCTCACAATTGCCTGGGTCCAATTTGTTATTCAAATATGTTTGATGTTGATGCAGAGTTCCTTTCTTCTTATTCACATAGTCCTCCATCCATTCCCTCTTGTATCTTTTTTGTTGCCTTCATGCTGTTATGGATACATACTGAATATAGAATATCCAATAAAGAACTGAGGATTATTTCTTGTCAAATCTGCATGAATGATATTACAAGCAGTCACCCTCTTGTGTGAAGATCACCAGATGTTAAGACCACAAAGAACCCTGACAGTCATGCTTTACACTGACAGCTATCACTGGCAAACAAAGCTACCTAACAAGGAACAGAATAAAAAATATAACAATATCAATACCAGAGACTAAAGCCAATACAGTAATTGGTTGACTGGGGACAATTTTCAACTCTGGTGCAAATTGGGCAGTGGGCGGTATACTTTGCCGATTGGGAAGTGGTGGGGAATTCTAAACAACTCTGAAGAGCGTACCTAAAGAATGGATGAGGTGACCCAGAAGAGGGTGTGGAGGGAAGATGCATGAAAGGACTGGTAGCGGCTAAATCATTTGTCCTGGCCTCACAACAATAATTTTCAAAACTTACCTGAGTTGTTTCCAGAAGATCCTCTCTTTGAAGACCGCTGGCTCAGCTGTTCCATATCCAGTACCAATGATCGGTGCCTGCTCTGCCCAGTCATACTTGAAAATTACAACAACTGGCATAGGACCCTGATTTAAATAAAGCTCCTAATTGTTTTGAGGTCTGCTCAAACATTGAGTCAGGCTGGACAGGGTGTTGCATTGGGGGTTGAGTACTTAGTCCTCTGGCACCAAGTCACAGCCAAGGCGTGGAAAGGATGGAGAGAGGGATTGGAAAGGCCAGGGGGGCATGATTGGAGGCCAAAGGGAAGATAAGATGCTGGAAGAGAGGGAATATCAGAGGCCAGAAGGCAGATTGGAAGCCAGAGGGAAGATGAGAGACAGGAACAGAATGGATATTAAAAGTCGGGGGAGGGAGGGTTAGGGAAAATTTGGAAGCTGGAGCAAGGGAGAGAAAGGAGGCCAGAGGGAAGTCAGAGGCCAGAGCTGGGGGAGATCGGAGGAGATTGGGAGGGTCAGGGGCAAGACGAGAAGAGTCATGGGGGAGACCAGAGGCATGGTAGAAGAGATCGGAAAGGTTAGTTAGTTAGTTAGTTAGAGATACAGCACTGAAACAGTCCCTTCGGCCTACCGAGTCTGTGCCGACCATCAACCACCCATTTATACTAATCCTACACTAATCCCATATTACTACCACATCCCCACCTGTCCCTATATTTCCCTACCTCCTACCTATACTAGGGGCAATTTATAATGGCCAATTTACCTATCAACCTGCAAGTCTTTTGGCTTGTGGGAGGAAACCGGAGCACCCGGAGGAAACTCACGCAGACACAGGGAGAACTTGCAAACTCCACACAGGCAGTACCCAGAATTGAACCCGGGTTGCTGGAGCTGTGAGGCTGCAGTGCTAACCACTGCGCCACTGTGCCGCCCCAAAGTGCTTTAATTGCGAAAAAGGTGAAAGGTCGGGGTAGAGTAGCCTGGATTTTAACCTGGAGGCAAGTATGTCGGGGAAGACATGGGAAGGGTCGGAGGGGTGGGGAGTCCATTCATAGGGGGTTGATGAAGCACTTACCTCTTGGATCCAGCAGTCCTCATCTCCCTTGAGCCACCAGGTTTCCTGAGGCTCGGAAATCTCGGCCAGCCAGGGTTCAATTAAAAATAGTGGTTAAATATGAGAACCTAAGTCTTATTATAATAATCCAATTGCCAACCTGCCTTCTGAGAGTGGGTTGCTTGCTAGCCTTCTATCCCACCTCTGTTAGAACCAGAAATGGGCAGGTTGGAGGCAGGTTGGGGTCAGGATTCATATTTTCAATATTTTGATACCTCACTGACCCAAACCAACCTATTTTGGAGATTAAAATCCACCCCATTATCTCTCTCATTACCCCATTACACTGACCTTCTTTCGTAGGCTTCAACCTTCTCACAAACTGCAGGACATTTGAGCAACCGGTTCTTTCAGGTTTCCTGACCTCACAACAGCAAGCGCCCATGCAAACTTGCCTCCAGGTTAAAATCCAGGCCACTCTCCCCCGACCTTTCACCTTTTTCGCAATTAAAACTCTTTATGGTTTCATGACATGCTCTTTATCTGTTCTGATAATCTAATCAGAACAGATCAGAAGGTCGACTTTTCACAGTGCGGGTGGGAAACGGAAGCCAGGACTGTTCCCAGGTCCTGAACCTGCCCCCAGGGAGAAGCAGAATTGAGTCACGATTTTCACGAGAGCAACACCTTAATTGGTTTGGAGTCAGGTTTGGCGGACAATTAATGGCTGCGCGAATGGGAATGGATGCGGGCCAAATGAAGTGCGGGCTTGATTTAAACTCCTCACCACAGCCATTACGGTGCCTGTCATGTGACTGTTGAAGAAGGAAGATTGCCGTTGAGTCTTGGCCTCAATTGCTGCGTCCATGATGTCGCAGGAAAGCTGAAGGCCTGGTAACTGGGCCAGGACAGCCCCTTGGTTCTGATACAATGACCTTGAAGTGATGCTGGAGGCAATGAGGGAGAGGAAGAAGGTCTCCTTCCCGGAGGGTGGCAGAAGAGGCCACCCATACAGATAAAACAGGCCTGGGTTGAGATTGCAGCCACTGTCAGCAGCCGAAGTGTCATCAGACAATCCTGGATTCAGTGCAGGAAAAGATTCAATGCCCTCATACACTTTGACATGGAGAGTGCAATACCCAATCCTCAGGCCAGACTTCGAGGCCTGCACCCTCCCCCAGACACACCACCTGAGGACCCTCAGGGCACATGCTAGTTTAGTTTAGTTTAGAGATACAGCACTGAAACAGGCCCTTCGGCCCACCGAGTCTGTGCCGACCATCAACCACCCATTCATACTAATCCTACACTAATCCCATATTCCTATCACATCCCCACCTGTCCCTATATATTTCCCTACCACCTACCTATACTAGGGGCAATTTATAATGGCCAATTAACCTATCAACCTGCAAGTCTTTGGCATGTGGGAGGAAACTGGAGCACCCGGAGGAAACTCACGCAGACACAGGGAGAACTTGCAAACTCCACACAGGCAGTACCCAGAATCGAACCCAGGTTCCTGGAGCTGTGAGGCTGCGGTGCTAACCACTGCGCCACTGTGCATGCTGCTCCTGAACATGTGAAGTGTGTGCCCAGGGCAATGACTCACCCTGCAGAATAGCTCAGAGCCATGGTGCTCCTGAGGACCTGACAGCACTGAACCATGCAGCTTCTAATGGATAGGGGCAGATGCATTGGCCATAGACAGCTGCAGTGCCTTGTCATGCTCTCTTTTTTCCTTGTAGGAGAAACGGACACGTAATGCCTGGAAAAGGGTGCAAACAGGTGGAGCTGTACCATAATTCCAGATGATCAGACCATTGGAAGACTGAGTGATGGAAATAGCCAGGATCACAGACGAGGAGGATGTCAACCCTGGCGAAATGGGAACTCACAGTAGAGATGGTGATTACAGATGGCAAAGCTCTCATTAGGGAGGTGCAGTGTACCCTACCTTGTCCAATAATATGCCAAGCACTGAGTTGCATTGAGTAGCCTCAGAACTGCAGTGGCTTCTGCTCTCCTAGGCTAGTTCTCATGATCTCTTCGTATTTCTCCCACAGGTGCAGATGTCCATCCAATGACATCCTCTCCCACTCCTGCCATAGCCCCAGGAGAACAGCAAGGAGCTAAAGAAGCATTGTCACACTTTACTCACCATCCACCAACACAGATACTCGCACCTCGGTGGGTCCTGCCGTGTGTTTAAATCTGGTGGCACAGGTTGATGATCACAGTACAAGTGTGTAGGAGGAGGTATCAGAGGCAGAGGCACCTTTGGGCAGTTCACCTCAGACGAGGGAGGACAGACCCAGCCCTGATCAGCTGGGTCTCGATGCAGGGCCTCAGGAGTCACATGAAAAGATGCTGTACCTAGAACAGCTGTAGAAGATGCACTATTTCCCTTTCTTAGCAATGTTTAAATTAAACAATGGTGACTCCTTTTAATGCTGACATGACAAGAAAATTGGTATGAGGTGGTGAAGGAAATCAAGGCTTCCTACATGGTGAGGACAAAGCTTCTGGACAGATGCACATCCTTTATTGATGTTTCAGGCTGCATCTTCAATGGATGTGTCAGCACAGCTACCTCAGACTGACTTCCATACCATGCCCTTCCTCCTGGGTCGCAGGGACTCAGCTGAAAGGCTCCTGAATCAAATGATCCCCAACATTTATGGCATTCTGACGAGAATTTTGTGCCCCATGCTGTGCCCAGCCACATCCCTGTGCAGCTGGGACACCTTGGTTTTCTGCATCCTCCCCCTCCACCTCCTCTTCTTCTCCCACCACCTATTCCTCCTCTTCCTCCGATGCGCTGCCTCATTCCAAAGCTTCACCGTCCTCAAGGTCCATATCTCTCTGAATGGCCACATTATACAGTGCATAGCAGATCGCCACAATTAGCGAGACCCTTGCAGGGGGGTATTAGAGGGTGCCACCTGACCAGTCCAGGCATTGGAAATGCATCTTGTGAAGCCCAATGGCCTGCTCAGTGGTGGGTCTCATGAGTAAGTGGCTTTGAGTATATCACTTCTGTGCCTCTGTCTGGGGCACTTGCAGAGGGATGAGTAGCCATCCCTTCAATGGTTATCCCTTGTCACCTAGGATCCATCCATGCAATTTGGAGGTTGGAGTGTGTAGTTTTATAGCATTTTGAAATTGCAAGTGCACTGTGCACTGTGTACTCCAGAGACTGCTGAAGAACACACATGCTAGCAAATGGAAAGGGAAAGTAAGACAGAATAAAGAAGACTCCATGGCTTGAACAGCTCTGTCTTAGTCTCTGCCTCATATTTCTTACCAAACTCAGCTAAACCTTACCCGGTCCTGAGAGACATCACAATGGCGACGAGGTAAATAGCAAAGGATTGTGAAAAACTGGAAATGTTGCTTTCAGGTATGAAAATTTCAGAAGGTTTTTGTCTATTTTTACAGACAGCATTTTAAGTTGGAGACTGTGTTAGGCAGACACAGGAAGCTTGTACAGTGTATACATACTGTCCTGCAGGCCGCCACCTGTCAAGAATGAGGAACATTGGTTTTGTCATGGACATTGACTTTTAGCTGTTGCTGGAGCAAGGAAATGACTTGTTAAACAGATCAGCCGTGGCTGGAAAAAAAGATTTACATACTAACAGACATCGAAGGTGAGGAAGCGCATTCCAGGGCCTGCTAAGGAGGATACAATCTACAAGGGCCAGGACTGGTTAGACCAGCTGGTCACATGACTAACTGGCTTTTCCAGGGTTTTGTTTTGAACTGGCCACAAATAGTTTGAACTCAGAAAGACTGTTTGCTCCTGGACTGAGAAGATCGCTCCTGTCTGCTCCCATCTCATTCTTACAAGCCTCTGAATCCACTGAAGATACATGAACACCAAGAGAGAAAAGTGTCCTACAGCGAACAAGGTTTAAGAAGAACATTGGGCCCCAATGAAAAGCAAGATCAAGGACTCTACAGTGAGCTCTAAGAACCGTAACAAAAACTCTTCAGTTATTGCCTCAAACTTTTCCACTTCATTTTTCTTCCGCTCTTTTCTGTCTCTATTTGCATGTGTACATCGCGTATGCCTGCTAGCATGGGCGTGTAGTGTATCCGTACGCGTCAACTGAATTAAAGTTTAAGTTTAATAAATTTCAACTTTTCTTCTTTAAACCTAAGAAAACCTGTTTGTGCTGGTTTCTTTGCCTTATAATTGAAAAGCAGTGAACAAGGATTCATCAAGGAGGAGCTAAAGAAAGTGTGTTTAAAATGAAACCCTGTTACGGTAAGACTAGGTGAAGGCTGAGAGGGACTCCTAGACACCTTTCTCACCTGGTCGTAACAACACACATTGTTCTCTCTAAAATAATCATCCAATCAAAAGAACATATAATCTCGAATCATTGCAGAGAAGTTTCCTCTGAAAAGAAGTGCGATCCTGGATCCTTTATCACTGTGCTGCTGATCAATATGGTGTTGTTTGTGCCCAAACTACCACTTTTTGATGTGCATTCACAGCCATCGTCTGGATCCCTACATTGACAAAAGTGGCTGCGATGTTTCAAAGGCACGAGGGCAGGGTTTGCAATCATAGTTGACAGAAGGAAAAAGGCCTTGCTTCTACACTATGGAGGTGAAGAATTAGAAAATATCTTTGAGACACTTAGGCCTGAGCAAAATGACTACAATTCAGCAAAAAAGAAAAACACCATATACAAAAGTATTATCTTCTGACGCACTAAGCAAGAAGCAAGTAAGACAATTGACCAATATTGCAAACGATTGAGGCAACTAGCAACCAGATGTGACGTTGGTGATGTTGAACATGTTGAACAGGAAATCAAAACACAAATAATTGAAGTCTGTCTTTCTCGTCAACTATGCCGAAAAGCACTCATGAAAGACAGAAAGCTGTCAGAGTTGCTGGAGTTAATAAGGTCTCTAATGCTCCTAAAGTCCAAAGCTATTGAAGTTGAGGCTGCTAACCGTAACTACCACACTCCAAGTTCAACTCCTGGGAACATTATTCATCACTCAGATGCCAGGAAACCACCTGCAAAGCAAGAACAGCCATCTCAAAGACTTATCCAAAGAATGTTTCCACTGTGGCAGTACTTACCCACACAGAACAGAATGTCCTGTTACTGATAAACAATGGAAAACCCAACCACTTTGTTTATGTTTGTCGCTCATCAACAAATCAACTACTAAGAAAAATGCCAATAAAAGGGTGCCACTATGTGTACCACAGCAAAACGGTGAGAGAATGGAGAGGCAGATGACCCTGAACATACTTTTGAGCTCTCTCTCAGCCACAGCAAACAGCCATGTGTGACAGTGATCATTGGCTGCTCGGACATAGATCCAGGAGCATCTGTCAGTATCATGGGAGACAAAACATTCAACCAACTTCAGGATTTCCCCATTCTCTGCAAACCAGGGAATACAAAAGATTTCCCTTACAACAGTGACAAACTCCAGGTAGCTCTGTCTTTGGCGGTAGATCCTATGTGGAGAGAGTAGCCTCCATGTCCTTTTGGCCCCTTGTTCCTCTTCCTCTTCCTGCAGAGGATATTGCTCATCCTCGCAAGTGGTTCCAAAATCTGAGAGTCATGACGCCATCACCAGCTGCTGCCTTCCTTGTGCTCAGCTAGTTGCCCAATTTTCCTTGGCAGCCTTGCCCCTGCTCTTTTGCCCCCATGATGCCAGGATGGCGATGACCCACTGCACTGCCCGATCACTGACTGGCCACTCACCCCGCCATCTGCGCTGCGCCAAGAGCACCTGTTTCCCTATGGCCGAGTCCCACTCAATACTGTTTAAACTTTTATGGCTCTGGATTCCGTAATGCCCTGGGGTGGCAATGACTCGTTCCCCACTCTGTACCCACCTCCCTTCACCTGATCTGTCCCAGGCAGCCTGTGTAATCCGTGCACTCCCGTGAAAATCTCATCCCGCGCCATTAATGAACTCTTAATGAGCTCTCAAGCACCTTAATTGGCTTTAATCAGGGATCAGGCGGAATCACAATCCCGCCCTCTGGCCCCCCCCAGTGAACATGGCCAGCACTGGGAACTGAATCAGAAAATTGGCACACCAGCCTGCGCTGATATTTTCAGGCCCCACCCGCCTCAGTTCCTACCCTCAGCAAGGCCTGAAAATTCAGCCCAGAATTTCTGCAGCACTGAGCAGTTTCCCCAGAACTGTATTGTTGCCTGAATTGCTAGTTTTTGTTTAGGTCTGTAAGGTACCACTTAAGATATTTATAATTTTCACAGGAATACAGACAATTCTTTGCTCCTTGCTGCCCAAACCTTAGATATAGATTCTTAAAAATTATAATTAGCTTTAAAATAGATAAGTAGAATAATGCTGGGAGAAATGCATCGCAGCTGGATTGTTTTCTGGTTTTCTGCTACTTTTTTATGACTTGCGTAAGGTCAGAATTTTCCACTGTTGGTTGATTGACTTCCCATTCACTGCAGCGTATATTCTGTTTTTACGTTGTTGCTGTCTCTTTTTCTGTCTTTTAATGTTTTTCTCAAAATATTACATTGATCTCTCTCTCTCTCTCTCTCTCTCTCTCTGCTGTACCATTTTACAGATTTTCTCCATCTGTGTTTCTCCATCTCTTTTCTTTCTGGTTCATCTCGTGAAGTTTCTCCTTGTATTCACTCGTACATTGTAGGTGGAAAATCTCTCATCGGCAGTGTTGCTGCAGCCAGCTACAGCAGGCCAGTGTTATCCTACGGTTCCTCCCACACATTGTGACACTTTGACAGCCAATCATTTTACTGAGACTTCGCAAAATTTCAACAGCCAGAGATTTTTTTCCCCCTGAAACAGAGCAGGTGCCAGTTTTTCTTAAATATTGCAAGGCTTCAACAGGCAGCAGTTTTTCGTTCTCTGAAAGATCATGAAATGTGCGCTATTTATCTTATTGCAGGATTTTTGAAGTGGTCAGGTAATAACCAAATACAGTGTGCTATATTGCCTGAGGAAAGTGTTTGTATTCCAGCACACACCACACTGTGCTGTATCGTTGTAAGTGCTGCCCTTCAAAGGACGCCTTCAATCCTGCACTGTGGATGCTCCCTATCTCTCAATCTCAGATGTACGATTGGGGGTTAAAGAAGTACAGACTGCCCCCAGGAGGAAAATACATTTTCACGTTTCATTACCCTCATTTCAAGAGCCAATGTAGAGAGAGATTTGGAGACAGGTTGCCTACCTGCCTGCCTGTACTTTTGGCAAAGGAGTGGTGCTGAAAAGGAGAGCTATAAAGAAGGGGAGAAGTATAAATTAATGTTAAATCTATCTAGTGGATTATTATGATGATGCCTGTGGGGAGTCTGAGAATCACTCCCTTCCTAATGACAGGAGTTATACCATTTAATTCACAATGCATTATTATATAGTTGATCTCATGTGGTGTTGCTTATGGACAAAATAAAAATGGTGTCTCTTTTCCTTGAATGCATGATGTAGCCCGGTACTCCACTTCAACACTGAGCGAGTGCTGCAATATAGGAAATGTTAAACCGAGACCACGCTTACCTGCTCCAGTGGTTCAGGTGGCCATTAAACATCCCATGGCACCATTTGTAAAAAGAGCAGTTTTTCAGTGAACTGAACAACATTTCCCCCTCACTCAATACAAGCAAAACCACCAGATAATTAACTGCCATTTGTGGGCTATTGATGAATACAAAATGTCTTCTGCATTTTCCACCATAATAACAATAACCAGAACTTCAAAGTCATTAATTTTGTGTGAAATAGTTTGTGGTGTTTCAACATGGTGTTTTAGCTTTTTTTGCTATTCTATAAATGTTTCTGTGCCTTTCTGTTCTCTCTCTCTTTGTATGACTACCATGCATATTTTTCATTGAGGTGCCTGTATACCTTATTTTGCTCCCGGCTCATTTTCTCCCTCATTGTCTGAGACTCTTTTTCTAAATTGCTCCTTCCTTCAGCCTTCTCTGTCTTTTCGTATGTTTCCCACTGTGTATCTCTCACACATGTTCATTTACCATGAAATTTCTAAGTCTTAACTTTATTAAAATTAATGACATGTTGCAAGATGGCAGCCAACAGGTAATGGGTTGGAAGTGGGAACTGCAATTAAATGTGAACTGCTGTAGTGAAAATGGTGCAACATACATAGGTAAGAGGTGTCAAGGTTAGAGGAAGAGACTGGAAGGGAGTGCGAGTTTGGGGTTTGTGATAGAATGGTTGGAAGTAGTGGAGGCACTGGAATAAATGAGCAGCCTGGGCTCAGTGGGTGTCTTTTACTCCTCATTTGGTGTTTCCTTCAAGTGTTTCCCTAGTGTGAAGGGAAATTGAGGCGAATGGCTTCTAACCATCAATGTCTGGGTCTAAGGATAAATGTAGTCCAGTTTGTAGGTAGATATCTTTTTGCTGGGTCATAAATGACCTTGCAGTTACAGGCACCATAAATAGTGGTGCAACACTTCACTTCCTTCTGCCTTGTGCTCTTTGCTTCATTGTTTCCTCACACAATTTATTAATAATGCTCTTGGAGTAGTTGGGCTGGATTCTGACTATCAGGTGGCTGGTTGGCTGGCCAATAGCACCGATGGAAGGTCTGGTCCATCGAAGCAACGGGTAGAAAACAGATCCCCTGAGCAGCCTGCAGGCTCTGGGCTGGTGAAATATTCGACAATCAGACCCTGCTTCTCCTGATATCACACAAATAAATCAAACCTTAACTTTGAGCTCCTCTTCGGCTGGACTATCAGTCGGGTGCACATGCTCAGTCATCTCTTTCTTTTTAGTTGTTTGGAGGAGCAGAAGGACATTTTTTAGAATGCTGACTATAAGACACTACTTGGAACATAATGTAGATGGCAAAACATGCTGTTGTGTTATGCCAGAGCACTGCAATTTATGCCTGTGTGTAAAGAGATCAGCCAAGTTGTGAGTTTGGATTGGGACCCTCTATCAGAACCAAAACATAGATGCTGCCTGACCCTATGAGTACTTCTCTTTTTTTAGAATTCCAGCATCTACATCAGTTCACTGTTGTACCTTGATGAAACATGGACATGCCCCAAAATCTGCAACGTAAGTGGACATGTGCCAAAGTGATGTACGTTTGCTGTCTGTGATGTTGCAAGTTTGCAGTCAACACTGCTAAGTTGCATTTTACAGTAAGCTTGTATAAACAAACAATATGCAAACACACTTAGCTTGGCAACCTTTTGTCCACACCTGCTCCTGTATTCTAGACCCAGGTCAGTCAGCATGCACTCTTTCAGCAGTCTCCGTCCAGACTGCTCTTGCACAGTTCTTGAATGGAGGATGTCTCCCATTTCTATAAAAATGAACAGGACCTCCTGCAACAGGACGTCTTGCGGTGCAACAATGAATAGAACTCTTCTGACTTCTACATAAGAACATAAGAAACAGGAGCAGGAGAAGACCACGTGGTCCGTCGAGCCTGATCCGCCATTCAATGCTATCATGGCTGATCTTTGGCTTCAATTCCACTTTTCTGCCTGTTTTCCATATCCCTTATTCCCTGAGAGACCAAAAATCTTTCTATTTCAGCCTTAAATATGTTCAATGCTGGAGCATTCACAACCCTCTATGGTAGAGAATTTCAAAGATTCACAACCCTTTGATCGAAGTAGTTTTCCCTCATCTCAGTCCTAAATGATCAGCCCCTTAGCCTGAGACTGTGCCCTCGTGTTTTAGATTCTCCAGCCAGCAGAAATAATCTCTCAGTGTCTATCCTGTCAAGCCCTGTCAGAATCTTGTATTCCAGGGAATGTAGACCCAATTTACTTAGTCTCTCATCATAGGAAAACCCTGTCCACCCAGGTACCAATCTAGTGAACCTTTGCTGCACTGCCTCCAATGCAAGAATATCCTTCTGTCATGCTAGGCCCCCACCTACCAAGAATGAGGCACATTAATTTTGTCATGAACATTGATTTTAAACTGTTACTGGAGTAAAGAAAGGACTTGTTAAACAGATTAGCTGTGGCTCGAAAAGACATTTACATAGTAACAGATGGTGATTAGAAGGACAAAGGACCATTCCCTGATACATTCAACCCACAATGGACCTTGATCACCAGATATTGTGTGTAAGAGGAGCATTCTAGAGACTGCTAAGGTGAAACAATCCAAGACATGGTCAGACCAGTTGTCACATGACTAACCTACTTGGCAACCTGGGGTTTTCTGAATTGTACAAATAGTTTGAACTCGAGTGTCTGTTTGCTCCTGGACTGAGAAGATCTCTCTCCTGTCTGCTCCCATCTCTTTCTCACAAGTCTCTGAATCCACTGAAGATACATGAACCCCAAGAGAGAAAAGTCTCCTACAGCGAACAAGGTTTAAGAAGAATACTGGGCCCCAACGAAAAGCAAGATCTGCCTACAATCAAAGACTCTACAGGGAGCCCAAAGAACTGTAACAAAAACTCTTCAGATATTGCCTCAAACTTTTCCACTTTATTTTTCTTCTGCTCTTTTCCGTCTCTATTTACATGTGTGTATCGCGTATGCATGTTAGCGTGGGCGTGTTGTGTATCCGTGGGCGTTAGCCAAATTAGAGTTTAAGTTGAAGTTTAATAAATTTCAACTTTTCTTCTTTAAACCTAAGAAAACCTGCTTGTGCTGGTTTATTTGCCTTATAATTGGAAAGCAGTGAACAAGGATTCACCAAGTGGGTGCTAAAGCACGGTGTGTTTAAAATTAAACCCTGTTACGGTAAGATCAGTTGAAGGCTGAGAGGGACCCCTAGACACCTTTCTCACCTGGTCATAACACTTACTTAAATATAGAGACAAAAACTGTGCACAGTACTCCAGGTGTGATCTCACCAAAGCCCAATGCAACTGTAGCAAGACTTCCTTATTCTTGTACTCCGATCTGTTTGTATTAAAGGCAAAGATGTCATTTATCTTCCAAATTGCTTGCTGCACCTGCATGTTAACTTTCTGTGTCCCTTGTAAAAGTACACTCGAGTCCCTCTGAACTTCAACATTTACAAGGTTCATGCATTTTTAAAAATATTCTACTTTTCTATTCTTACTAGCAAAGTGAATAACCTCACACTTCCCCACATTATAATTCATCTGCCACCTTGTTGCCCACTCATTTAACCTATCTATATCTCTTTACACAAAAACAAAAAGTGCTGGAAATCTCAGCAGGTCTGGCAGCATCTGTGGAGAGAGAAGAAAAGTTAACGTTTCAGGTCTGTGAAAGGTCACATCTGTGAAAGTTCACAGACCTGAAATGTTAACTTTGCTTCTCTCTCCACAGATGCTGCCAGACCTGCTGAGTTTTTCCAACACTTTTTGTTTTTGTTTCAGATTTCCAGTATCTGCAGTATTTTGCTTTTATATCTCTTCACAGACTCTTTTGTGTCCTCCTCACAGCTTGCATTCCCACTTAGTTTTGTATTTTCAGCAAACTTAGATACATTACTCTCTGTCTCTTCGTCTAAGTCATTAATATAGATTGTAAATAGCTGAGGCCCCAGCACCATTTCACCACTAGTCACAGCCCGCTAACTTGAAAATGCCCCATTTATCCCTACTTTTTGCTTCCTGTCCATTAACTAATCCCCTATCCATGCTAATATATTAACCCCAATTCCATAAGCCCTTATTTTGCATATTAACTTTTTGTGTGGCACCTTATCGAATGCCTTTTGGAAATCCAAGTGTACTACGTCTACTGGTTCCCCTTTATCTATCCTATTAGTTACATCCTCAAAAAACTCTAATAAATTTGTCAAACATGATTTCCCTTTTGTAAAACCATGTTGACTTTGTTTTATCATACATATGATTTTCTGAGTGCATTGTTAAGACTTCCTTAATAATAGATTCCAGCACTTTCCCGATAACTGATGTCAGGCTAACAGGCCTGTAGTTCACTGTTTTCTCTCTCCCTCCTTTCTTGAATAGCGGTGTTACATTTGCCAACTTCCAATCTGTTGGGACCATTCTAGAACCTAGTGAATTTTGGAAAATCATAACCAGCGCATCCAGTACCTCTGCAGCTAAACCTTTAGGACTGTAAGATGTAGGCCATCAGGTCCTGGGGATTTGTCAGATTTTAATCGCTTAATTTTCTCCAGTACTTTTCTCTGCTGATATCAATTACCTTCATTTCCTCAATCTTATTAGCGCCGAGGTTACCCTATATTTCTGGTATGCAACATGTATCTTCTATTGTGAAGACAGACACAAAATATTTGTCCAATGTCTCTGCCATTTCCTCATTTCCCATAATAATTTCTGCTGTCTCTGCCTCTAAGGGACTGATCTTTACTTCAGATACACATTTTTATATACTTATAACCGCTCTTACAAACTGTTTTTATATTCCTGGCTTGTTTACTCTCTCTGTTGTTTCCCTTTTAATCAACTTTTTGGTGGTCCTTTGCTGGTTTCCAGAACACTTCCAATCTCCAGCCTTATTACTATTCTTTGCAACATTATAAGCCTCTTCTTTTAATCTAATACTATCCTTAACTTCCTGAGTAAGTCTTTCTGAGTTTTTGTTTTTTAATGGAATGGATTTTTGCTGAACAGTTTGAATTGTTTCTTTAAATGTTTTCCACTGTTTATTTACCCCCCATAAATTTTAGTCTATTTACCCAATTTACCTTAGCCAGCTCTCCCCTCATACCTATATAACTGGCTTTGTTCACGTTTAAGATTCATGTCTGGGGCTGGAGTATGTTGCTTTCAAACTTAACATGGAATGCAATTGTATTATGATCACTTTTCCCCAGAGGATCCTCTACTATGAGATTACTAATTAAACCTGCCTCATTGCACAATACTAGATCTAAATTAGCTTTATCCCAAGTTGGTTCCACAATATTTTGTTCCAGGAAATTACCATGAAAGCATTCTACAAACTCATGTTCCAGACCACCCCTGCCAATTTGATTTGTTCATTCTATGCGAAGATTAAAGTCCCCCACAATTATCACATTGCCTCTGTTATGAGCTCCAATCATTTCTTGCTTAATGCTCTTCCCAAAGTTATAACTACTGCACATAAACTACTCCCACCAGCCTTTTCTGATCCTTGTTATTCCTAATATCCACCCATACTGATTCTACTTCCTGATCTTCTGAGCCAAGATGCTTTCTCACTCCTGTCCTTTTGTCATCATTTACTTTCAGGGCTATTCCTCCTCCTTTTCCATTCTCTCTGTCTTCAAAATCTTGTATACCCTGGAATATTTGATTCCCAACCTTGTAACCATGGGCCAGATTTTCAAAGGGCTGCGGAGTCAGGAGCCAAAGTGAACACAATTTAAAAATTGCCGTCCCGGAAGTCTTCTTATGAACCCAATGCCTCCGGGATAGTCCATAATGTTCAATGTGAGGGGGGTGGAGAGGGAAAGAAACCACTCGCCTCCAATTAAGGGAGCTTGTTAAGGGGCCGGAGCATTCGGGAAGGCAATCTTCAATAATGATTTCTGCGATCCCAATCAGTCTGCTGCATGTTAGTGGACATCTGTCGGGGCCAGCGCACATCCAAATAACTTTATAGGGAAGTGTGACGGAAATAAATTTGAGGAGCCAACTAGCACCGGGTCGAGTGCTGTACCTTCACTTGGCCTCCATGACTACGTTTTGTCCTCGTCACCATTCTGGCCCTTTCATGAGCTGTCTGCACTCCACAGCAAGGCAGCAGCAGCCCCCCAATATGGCTGCTGCCTGCCTTTGCTGCTGGCCCCGAGCAGGCAGATCCCACCTCCTGGAGGCACTCGGCACCTCTAATTGGACGCTGAGCTCACCTGCTGCCCAACTAGGGCATTCGCATTCCAAGATCGCGTTGTGATAGCGACACTGCTGAAGCGTGGGTTCAGGACCCTGAAATGCTCCAGACATCAGGCTCCTGACACTGGGATGAAAATCTAGTCCCATGTCTCTCTAATGACAATTTGATCTAAACCATTTATCTCTACTTGTGCTACTAATTCATCTATCTTATTGCAGATGCTTTGCGCATTCACATAAAGAGCCTTTAATTTTTTTTTTACGACTATTCTTTGCATTATTCACTGATGCTGTTATTCACTGTTGCTTATTACTGTTAAACTCTCTGTCCTTTACTATCCCACATTGCTACACTCTTCTATTGTCGTGATATTTCATTTTGGATTTCTGAATCTAGCTCGACCTGAACCCTCTCCCCTCCCCTCTGTTAGTTTCAAGCCCTATCCTGGCCCCAGTTATACGATTCGCCAGGACACTGATCCCAGCCTGATTTAAGTGAAGCCCATCACAATGGACAGCTCCCACTTTCCCCAGTACTGTTGCCTGTGCCCCATGAATTGAAACCCCTTCTTCCCACACCACTCTTTTAGCCATGTGTTTAATTCTCTAATCTGCTTGACCCTATACCAATTGGCGCGTGGCTCAGGTAACAATCAGAGATTCTTACCTTTGAGGTTCTACATTTTAATTTCAACCCTAAGACCTCAAAGTCTCTCAGCAGAACATCATTCCTAGTTCTACCTATGTTTTTACTTCCGATGTGGACAAGGGGAACAGAATCTGCCCCTTCTCACTCATCTCTGGCTATGAGAAGATGCCCTTAACCCTGGCACTGGGCAGGTGACACAACATTTGGAACTCCTGGCCGCAACTGCAGAGAGCACTATCTATCCCCCTGACTATACTGTTCCCTATTGCTACCACATTCCCTTTCACTCCCCCCATTTGAATGGCTTCCTACACCATGGTATTATGGTCAGTTTGCATATTCATCCTGCAGTCCTTGTTTTCATCCACTAAGGCAGCAAGCACCTTGTACCTGTTGGTCAAAGACAAGGGCTGAGGCTCCTCCATCACTTCATCCTGGAACCCCATACCTGCCTGATATGCAGTCACATCCTACTGTCTGAGGTTTCCAAAGTCCACCCCCTCATCCTCACCGCGGAACCTGGGCAATGAGCAAGAAAGAGTCAATCAAAACAGGGTGAAGTACAGTGGGACTCTTTATGCCCTGGGTATTTGGAACCCTAGAAATACTCAGCATATGGGGCTCTGGAAAACAAGTTCTCAATGGTAGAACAGACGGACGAAGATGTGCCATCTGAAATATTTCAATGGTTGTTCTGACAGATGAAGGCTGCAGCAGAACGAAACCCCACAATCGTCTTGGTTTCCTTGTCATTGGATAAGGTGTCGTCCATCGTGTTGTGTGGTACGATCACCGTGCTAAATGGGATAGATTTCAAACAGATCTAGTAATGCAGAACTGGGCATCCATGAGGCGCTGTGGGCCATCAGCAGCAGCAGAATTGTACTCAACCACAATCTGTAACCTCATGGCCTGGCATATCCCCACTCTACGATTACCATCAAGCCAGGAGACCAACCCTGGTTCAATGAAGAGTGAAGGAGGGCATGCCAGGAGCAGCACCAGGCATACCTCAAAATGAGGTGTCAACCTGGTGAAGCTACAACACAGGACTATCTGCGTGCCAAACTGCATAAGCAGCATGCAATAGACAGAGCTAAGCGATCCCATAACCAACGGATCAGATCTAAGCTCTGCAGTCCTGCCACATCCACCGTGAATGGTGGTGGACAATTAAACAACTAACTGGAGGAGGTGGCTCCTCAAATATCCCCATCCTCAATGATGGGGGAGCCCAGCACATCAGTGCGAAAGATAAGGCTGAAGCATTTGCAACAATCTTCAGCCAGAAGTGCCAGGTTGATGATTCATCTTGGCCTCCTCCTGAAGTCCCCAGCGTCACAGATGCCAGACTTCAGTCAATTCGATTCACTCTGCGTGATATCAAGAAACAACTGAAGGCACTGGATACTGCAAAGGCTATGGGCCCTGACATTATTCCGGCAACAGTACTGAAGACCTGTGCTCCAGAACTTGCCGCGCCCCTAGCCAAGCTGTTCCAGTACAGCTACAACACTGGCATCTAACCTGCAATGTGGAAACTTGCCCAGGTATGTCCTGTACACAAAAAGCAGGACAAGTCCAACCCGGCCAATTACCGCCCCATCAGTCTACTCTCAATCATCAGTAAAGTGATGGAAGGTGTCATCAACAGTGCCATCAAGCGGCACTTGCTTAGCAATAACCTGCTCAATGATGCTCAGTTTGGGTTCCAGCATGGCCACTCAGCTCCTGACTTCATTACAGCTTTGGTTCAAACATGGACAAAAGAGGTGAGGTGAGAGTGACTGCCCTTGACATCAAGGGAGCATTTGACTGAGTATGGCATCAAGGAGCCCTAGCAAAACTGAAGTCAATGGGAATCAGGGGGAAAACCCTCTGCTGGCTGGAGTCATACCTAGTGCAAAGGAAGATGGTTGTGGTTGTTGGAGGTCAATCATCTGAGCTCCAGGACATCATTGCAGGAGTTCCTCAGGGTAGTGTCCTAGGCCCAACCATCTTCAGCTGCTTCATCATCCCCACATCAATCATAAGGTCAGATGTGGGGATGTTCTCTGATGATTGCACAATGTTCAGCACTATTCGTGACCCCTCAGATACAGAAGCAGTCCGTGTAGAAATGCAGCAAGACGTGCACAATATCCAGGCTTGGGCTGATAAGTGGCAAGTAACATTCGCGTCCCACGAGTGCCAGGTAATGGCCATCTCCAACAAGAGAGAACCTAAACATCTCCCCTTGACATTCAGCGGCATTACCATCGCTGAATCCCCCACTATCAACATCCTAGGGGCTACCATTGACCAGAAACTGAACTAGACCAGCCATATAAATACCGTGGCTACAAGAGCAGGTCAGAGGCTAGGAATCCTGTGGCCAGTAACTCACCTCCTGACTCCCCAAAGCCAGTCCACCATCTACAAGGCACAAGTCAGGAGTGTGATGGAATACTCTCCACTTGCCTGGATGGGTGCAGCTCCAACAATACTCAAGAAGCTCGACACCATCCAGGACAAAGCAGCCCGCTTGATTGGCACCACATCTACAAACATTCACTCCCTCCACCACTGATGCACAGTGGCAGCAGTGTGTACCATCTACAAGATGCACTGCAGCAATGCACCAAGGCTCCTTAGACAGCACCTTCCAAACCCACGACCTCGACCAACTGGAAGGATAAGGGCAGCAAATGCATGTGAATACCACCACCTGCAAGTTCCCCTTCAAGTCACACACCATCCTGACTTGGAACTATATCGCCGTTCCTTCACTGTCGCTGGGTCAAAATCCTGGAACTCCCTTCCTAACTGCACTGTGGGTGTACCTAACTCACATGGACTGCAGTGGTTCAAGAAGGCAGCTCACCACCACCTCCTCGAGGGCAATTAGGGATGGGCAATAAATGCTGGCCTGGCCAGTGACGCCCACATCCCATGAATGAATAAAAAAAAGGTGTCATTCTGTCAAGATACGCGTGGAAGCTGGTGTGCAACGGTTTCTCTATGCTCTGGGAGGAAAAAGAACTCTACCCCCTGCCCCCACCCGACTTCAGAAATGCAACAATTGTACGTACCTTCAAAAAGGGAGATTAATCATGTTGTGGAAACTATCGAGATATTTCGCTCTTGTCCATAGCAGGGCAAATCCTGACAAACATTCTCCTGAATAGCTTACTTCCTGTGGCTGAGGACATCCTTCCAGTGACACAGTGTGGCTTTATGGCTTTCGACCTTCCAGAAGAACCTCTGACATGGTTTTTGTTGCCCGACAAATTAAAAAAAAAACGTTGAAAACAACACCAGGAACTCTTTATTGCAGTCATCGACCTGACCAAAGTATTTGACTCAGTAAATTGCGAGGCAATGTGGATTGTGCTCCAAAAATTTGAATGTCCAAGAAACTTCATCACAATCTTGCAATTGCTCCATGATGATATGACTGCAGCTGTCTTGAGTGGGAGATCTGAAACAGACGTCTTCAAAATCCGGACCAGGTTCAAGCAAGGCAGTGTGATAGCCCCCATACTATTTAAAATCTACCTCATCAAAGATCAGCTGCCCTCTGGTGTGAGTATTAAATACCATCTAGGTGGAAAACTCATTAACCTTAGATGTCTCTGTGCCAAAACTAAACTGACCAACATAGACATACATGATCTAGAGTTTGCAGATGACTGCAGTGTCGTTGCCCACTTTGCATCAGGTTTCCAAGCCGCTCTCGATCTCTTCAATTCTGCATACAAGAGACTTGGCCTGTCCTTGAATGTTGCTAAAACAAAACTCATCTCTCAACCCACACCTGGTCAGCCAAATATTCCACATCCCATATATGTTGAAGGAGAGACTTTGGAATATGGTGAGCACGTCCCATACCTTGGCAGCCACATCTCTCAAAAGGCCACCATTGACGAGGGGATCCAACATCGGATCAGCTGTGCCAGCTCAGCCTTCTGCAAACTATGGTAGCGAGTGTTTGACAACAAAGACCTCCACAAGCCAACACAAGTCCTCGCATGCAGAGCAGTTGACATCACCACACTCCTGTACTGCAGTGAGACATGGACTGTATATCAGCAACACCTAAGAGCACTAGAGAAATTCCATCAGAAATGCCTCTGCCACATCCTCTGAATTCAATGGGAGGACCGTTGAACAGACCCTAGTGTCCTTCTCGAAGCCAGTTCCACAAGTATTCAGGCAAAACTCCTGCAAAACCAACTTTGATGGACTGGGCACTGTGTCTGGATGGCTGAAAACCGTCTGCCCCACCAGGTCCTGTTCTTTGAACTCTGAATGGTCAGCTTTCCAAGGTAGGACAAAGAAAACACTTCAAAGACAGCCTGAAGTTCTCTTTGAAGCATGGCAACATTGATATTGATGACTGGGAGGAGCTCCCAACCAATCATTCAAAATGGTGACAACTTGTCCATCAAGCTGCATCATGCTTTGAGTCCAAACACCTTAAGGATAAAGCAGAGCATCAGCAGAGAAGGAAAGAAAAGGAAGCAAATCCTGCGCTCTGGATCCCACTACCTCATGGGATGTCCTGCACCATGTGCCCAAATATCTACAGGTCAAGAATTGGCCTGTTCAGTCACCTGACAACCCATGGCAAGAACTCGTAACCTTGAGTAGACGTCATCCTCAAGTCGAGGGACTGCCGACGTCGACTGTGAAGGCCAGTTAGGAACCCTGGAAATACTCAGCAGACGTAGGTCTGGCAAACAAGTCCTCAAATGGTAGAACAGGTGGAGGAAGATGTGCCATCTGAAATATCTGATTGGCTGTTCGAGCGGACAAAAGCTGAAGCAGAACAAAATCCCCCAATCTTCTTGGTTTCCTTGTCATTGGATCAAGGTGTCATTCTGTCAAGATGTGTGTGGAAGCTGGTGTGCAATGGTTTCTCCACCCTAAAAGATGTCACACACAGGTGTCTTCCTTTTCGAGCGCATCTTCCAAGCCCTTTGATGACCAGCAAATGACAACGGGAGCATGATTGTGTTGTCTGGAAGCTTCTAGTCATGATCTGGCATGGAGGCGACAGTTGCAAGATAGTTGTCTAGCTCTTGGATGAGGCAGGGTTGCCTTTCGGCAGCTGTAACTGCAACTGAGCAGTCCTCTTTAGGATCCACTCTGCTCACCCCTTACTGGATAGGGGGCTAGAAAAGGTGCCCTAAACACATTCACTTCTCCTGAATGGATAGCCACGTCCAGAGGAATCACCTTCTGTGGTAGAAACATAAAAAAAGTAGTAAATTTTGGGACCTGGAACGTCAGGACCCAAATGGAAACACCTGCGAGTGAAGTCCCGGCTTGTTGCACTGCATTTGTCACCTGAAAATTGTGACGACATGACAGTGACATAATCGCTCTGCGTGAGATCCGGCAAGCTGGAGAGGGGCAGCTCAAGGAACACCGAGGCACTATACTTTCTTCTGGAAAGGAAAAACAGAAGAAGAACACAAAATTCACGGAGTTGGATCTGCCATCAAGAATGAACTTGTCGACCAGCTTCATGAGTTCCCTCTTGGAAGTAATGAGTGACTCATGACTCTTCGTCTCAAACTGGCAAAGAGCCAACATGCCACCATGATCAGTGCATATGCCCCAACTCTAGACACCGACGACGAAATCAAGGAAGATTTCTATGCCAAACTTGACCAAGCTCTCTGTGGGGTTCTGAAGGAGGACAGGCTTATTCTTCTCGGAGACTTCAATGCCAGAGTTGGAAGAGATACAAATCTCCGGAATGGAACCATTGGCAGGGAAGGAATTGGAAATGTCAACTCCATGTCATTCTCCTCCTTACCAAATGCACAGAATATGGGCTTATCATCACCAATACCCTGTTCCGCTAGAAGAACATGTACAAAACATCATGGCAACACCAAACACTGGCACCTGATCGATTACATCATCGTCTGTGCCTGTAATTGCAAAGATGTCCGTAGCACTAGAGCAATGACAGGAGCTGATGACTGCTTGACTGATCAGGAACTTATTCTTTCAATCATGTCTATCAAACTGGCCCCCAAACGATGGATGCAATAAAAGAGATGTCCACGAAAAATCAACGTCGAAGCTCTAAAGGATCCAATCAATAGAGACGGATTCCAACAAAGCCTTAGGGAAAAACCTGCAAACTTCAATCAAGAACAGAAGAAGAACATCCACAACACTTGGGATGTCCTTAAGTCCAATATCATCAATATCTGCTAAGGTACACTTGGATTTTCTGTCAGGAAACAACATGTCTGGTTTGATGAAAATGATCAGGATATCAACAAACTGATTGATCACAAGCATAAGACATGCTGTGCCTGGTGGAATAACCAAAACTCAAAACAAATGAAACTGGCTTACCAACAAGCAAAGGCAGAGATAAAAAGGAGCAGCCCCAACATGAAGAACAGCTAGTGGGCAGACAAGGCAAAGGAAATTCAACATCTCGCTGATATGAATGATATCCGTGGTTTCTTCACTGCCACAAAGACCATTGTTACGATCAGGTGAGGAGGGGTCACAAGGCTCCCCTCTTACCCTTCCTGTTGTTTGACTGCAACAGGTATATTCCTTTTTAAACAGTGGATGTGCTTACCACTTCAGTGAGTGCTTTACCTTTCACCTTTGCTGTGATCATAAAGAATGAATCAGACAGGTTTCCTTGATTTTAGCAAGAAAGATGTGAGTTTATCGCACTAAAAAAAACTAAACTCGATCTAAATAAAATAATAAAATTATGCTACACTTTCACACACACGCATACGAGAATCATACACACAAATAGAGTACAGAGTGATAAGAAATAGTTTGGTTTGGATTAGAGTCCAGAACAAGTAAAAATTAATGTACAGTCTGTGGGGGTTGGGGAACTTCGTTGTCTTCCGGCAGAAGTTGTGATCTTGAAATCTTTGGATGGGGTAGAAGTGCACTTTGTGACTGGTCCACCTGGTTCAGGGTTTTCTTGGAGACAGAATTGTAGGTGGCTTTCTTCCCCTGGTGTTTCTGTCTATAGCAAACTGTAGGCTTGGATGGTCCGCAGTCGCTGATGGTCTTCAAACTTGCAATGTAATCTGGAGAGAGAGAGAGACACACACACGCAGCCCCATTGGGGTTCTGTCTGGTTAGCACATGAAGCCCATCTGCTTCAAGGTCTCAGTAGCTTGGCTGCTGTGTGTAACAAAACTCCCAGTTTTACATAGCCTGGGGAGACAGTCACATGGTTCTCTCAATCCCCTTTGTTTTTAATGAGGGCCAAAATCTTAAAACCCAAACCTCTCTCAGGTTTTATTGTCAGTGTTCACCCCCTAGAGGGACGTCTCCATTCATGAATCCCTCAAGATGGCTTTGAATGTCCTGCGAATAGAGAGATATGCATAATCCACTCAGTTAGCCATAGCATTGTCCTGGGTGGGATACTTGTTAGACATGTCTCTCCAATTCGATGTCCTGGAATGTGAGGTATTTCAGATGCAAAGTTTGGTGACCATCTTGGCTGCCAGATTTGTTAAAGTTAACTGTAGGATTCCAGCTCTTTTTTTTCATTAAAAGTTTAATGTAGGTTTCCAACTGATGAATTAAAAATCCTTATTTGGTAGAAAAGGTTTTCTTGACAGCATTTATGGCCCAAATATTCAAGGACCAGCTCCTTTAAGGCCTAAGGATGAGGGAAACGTGATCAAAGAAAGTCAATCTGTCAATGCCCGTTGGAGGGAGTATTTTGAAGACCTTTTCAATTAAGAATCCATTGTTGACGAGAGTATTTTCAACTCCATTCCACAACATCCAGTTAGAGATGAGCTCGGAACTCCACCAGCACCAATGGAGGTGATGAAAGCCATCGTCACAAATGCAGAACACAGAAGCAGCAGGAGGTGATGGAATCTCCACTGACATCTTTAAGCACAGAGGGAAGGAGCTAATATTACAGTTCCACGCCCTTATCCTACAGATCTGGAACAAAAGAACAAAGAACAGTACAGCAAAGGAACAGGCCATTCGGCCCTCCAAGCCTGCGCCGATCTTGATGCCTGTCTAAACTAAAACCTTCTGCACTTCCGGGGACAGTATCCCTTTATTCCCATCCTATTCATTTAGTTTAGAGATACAGCACTGAAACAGGCCCTTCGGCCCACCGAGTCTGTGCCGAACATCAACCACCCACTTATACTAATCCTACATCCCTACCACATTCCCACCTGTCCCTATATTTCCCTACCACCTACCTATACTAGGGGAAATTTATAATGGCCAATTAACCTATCAACCTGCAAGTCTTTGGCATGTGGGAGGAAACCGGAGCACCCGGAGGAAACCCACGCAGACACAGGGAGAACTTGCAAACTCCACACAGGCAGTACCCAGAATTGAACCTGGGTCGCTGGAGCTGTGAGGCTGCAGTGCTAACCACTGCGCCACTGTGCCGCCCAATTCATGTATTTGTCAAGATGCCTCTTAAACGTCGCTATCATACCTGCTTCCACCACCTCCCCTGGCAGCAAGTTCCAGGCACTCACCACCCTCTGTGTAAAGAACTTGCCCGCACATCCCCTCTAAACTGTGCCCCTCGCACCTTAAACCTATGTCTGCTAGTAACTGACTCTTCCACCCTGGGAAAAAGCTTATGACTATCCACTCTGTCCATGCCACTCAAAACTTTGTAAACCTCTATCATGTCACCCCTCCACCTCCGTCGTTCCAGTGAAAACAATCTGAGTTTAGCCAACCTCGCCTCATAGCTAATGCCCTCCAGACCAGGCAACATCCTGGTAAACCATTTCTGTACCTTCTCCAAAGCCTCCATGTCTTTCTGATAGTGTGGCAAGCAGAAATTTAAATTCCACCAGCTACCATGGTGGGATTTAAACATGTGTCCCCAGGGCATTATCCCAGGAGTGCTAATCCAGTGACATTACCACTATACCACCATGTCCCCCTGGAATGAAGAGAAAGTCCTAAATGATTTCAAGGATGTTATGATTGTGACAATCTTCAAGAAAGGGGACAAATCCAACTGTGGAAATTACAAAGACACCTCCCTGCTCTCCATTACAGGAAAGATCATGTACAAGAACCCTTCTGAACTGACTCATTACAGCTACGGAAGAGCTGCTCCCCAAATCTGAATGTGGGGTTAGGCCATCAAGAGGCACTGCTGAAATGATTTTCACAGCTCGACAAC
The DNA here is from genome assembly GCF_036365525.1 of Heterodontus francisci. Lineage (NCBI taxonomy): Eukaryota > Metazoa > Chordata > Chondrichthyes > Heterodontiformes > Heterodontidae > Heterodontus > Heterodontus francisci. The sequence goes on from NC_090371.1 coordinate 220,257,139, forward strand.
TACAAGAAAAATGTCACGAACAACATCGACCTCTTTCCATAGCATTTTTGGACTTGTCAAAGGCCTTCAACTCTATAAATTGTGAGACACTCTAGAAGATTCTGTTGAAATATGGATGTCTTCCAAAATTCGTCACCATCCTTCTCCTGCTTCATGATGATATGTGAGCAGAAATCCTTAGCAACGGATCCATTACAGACCCCTTTGAGGTTAAGACAGCAGTCAAACAAGGTTGTGTCATCGCCCCAACTCTCTTTTCGATCTTCCTAGAAGCCATGCTCCGTCTGACTAGAGACAATCTTCCTGCTGGAGTGCAGCTTATTTATCGAATGGGAAGTAAACTATTTAATCTCAGACAACTCCAATCAAAAACTAAGACCACGCTGACTTCAGTCACTGAGCTCCAGTATGCTGATGATACTGCAGTAAGTGCTGTGTCAGAAACGGATCTTCAGAGAATCGTCGACTTATTTACTGAGGCACGCGACTAGATGGGACTTACACTCAACATTCAGAAGACCAGAGTTCTACATCAACAAGCTCCAAATGTACATGCCCCAGCCCCATTAATTAGGATTCAGGATGAGTGCCTGGAAAATCTGGAACACTTCCTGTATTTTGGAAGTTATCTTTCACAGAAGGCTGACATTGATGAAGAAACCCAGCATTGTCTGAAATCTGCTGGTGCAACCTTTTGCCACCTGAGGAAGCAAGTATTTGAAGATCGCGACACCAAAACTGAAACCAAACTCATGGTCTTCCATGCAGTCAATTTCCCTACCTTACAGTACGGAGCTGCACAGGAGGGCACCTCAAAGCACTGGAGCCGTATCATCAACGCTGCCTGCGGAAGATCCTAGATATCAAGTGGGAGGACAAGCGCACCGACATCAGTATCCTCTCACAAGCAGGCACCACAAGCATTGAGGCTATGATTATCCACCATCAGCTTCATTGGGTTGGTCATGTAGCCTGCATGTCAGATACCAGGCTCCCAAAACTCCCTGACTAGCTCAGTCAGGGCAGACGCACCAGAGGAAGACAGAAGAAGCGCTTCAAGGATGTGCTGAAAGCCAACATGAAGAAATGTCCGAAGAAGGGTCACTGACCCGAAACGTTAACTCTGCTTCTCTTTCCACAGATGCTGCCAGACCTGCTGAGTGGTTCCAGCATTTCTTGTTTTTGTTTCAGATTTCCAGCATCCACAGTATTTTGCTTTTATATTAATGAAGAAATGCAATATTGACATCAACTCCTGGGAGACCATCGCCCTGGACCAAACTAGTCTGTGGGAAGGATCCCGGCATTTTGAGACCTAACGATGAAAAAAATGGAAAAGCAAGAGTGGCGAAAAGAACAAGCCATGACACAAACTAACAATACACAACCAGACATCCCACATGACAAAAAATGCCCTACATGCCATAACTTCTGTAGCTTATAAATCGGCCTCATCAGCCATCTTCAGACTCACGGAAGACAATCATCCTCACCTGCAAGGGATAGCCAATAATGCTGTCCCCTAAGATTGACCCACCTTAAAGTTCTAACATAAGTTAGAAGGGCGGCACAGTGGTGCAGTGGTTAGGGTAGCACAGTGGCGCAGTGGTTAGCACCACAGCCTCACAGCTCTAGGGACCCGGGTTCGATTCTAGGTACTGTCTGTGCAGAGTTTGCAAGTTCTCCCTGTGACCTTGTGGGTTTTCGCCGGGTGCTCCGGTTTCCTCCCACAGCCAAAGACTTGCAGGTTGATAGGTAAATTGGCCATTTTAAATTGCTCCTAGTGTAGGTAGGGGATGTGGGATTACTGTAGGGTTAGTATAAATGGGTGGTTCTTGGTCGGCACAGACTTGGTGGGCCAAAGGGCCTGTTTCAGTGCTGTATCTCTAAATAAAAAATAAAAGTTAACCTAATGGTTTGACTGCCTCCTGGAATGAAGTGTCTAGGTAACTCTCCCCCTTCCTGATGCTCTGCAATGTCTGCAACCCAGATTCTCGCCCAACAACTCTGAGCCGAAGTTGCTCCAGCTGCAGACACTTCCTGCAGATTAAAGGTCTGCAAAGGAAGCCCGACACATGTTGTCACAACCCCAGGGATTCTAAGATAATATAGGTAAGTTAATGGCCATCTTTATTGATACATTTCAGAATTCTTTATTTATATGTATCTATATATTTAATTTAAAACACATAAGCCCCAATATTTACTTTAGAGTTTGAGTTGGGGGCAGACAGTGCTTGAAAGAGGATTTTCAGAGTGGAGGTTTGGGTATCTTGGATATCCTGCACAAATTAACATCTTATTAAATGTTCTCTGCAGGTTTCCTGCTCAATAGCCAGCTTGATTGATAGTCTGTCTGCCTGTTGGGCGGGAAAACAGAGGGGAAGCCAATGCCAAATAAGTTGGAGATCATGGGCCAGACATATTAGGGTTGGATGGGAGGCAAATTGGACATCACAGTTGTCCGATTGCATGGAGTAAGCTTGTTGGGCCTGGGAGAAAGGCTTATGCTCTTCTTGGTGTACAAGCAATACAATAAGGGCGATCACATCCTGAATACAACTCTTCTCCCCTCTTTTTACCTGCTAGGATTCCTGAGTCCTTGGAAATACAGCCTCCATGGGTTAAAAATAAAACTCTAGCTAAAATGGAGGCACATAGCCTCCTTAAAAATTTTCAGTGACTGACCCACCTCCCAAGAGTTAATTGGTCACCTGCCCCACCCCGTGACCTCTCTCTGTTTAGACTTTAAGTGGACAGGTTGGAAGTGGCGTTCAGATTTTTAAAATGTGGACGGGTTGAGAGTCATGTTCAGATTTTTAAAATTTTAACCTTCCAACCTTGAGGATTAAAATTCCACCCATCTATTCAATGGCTCAGAGAGCAACATGCCACTGAAAGAAGTTGGAGTAAAATTGTTTCTGAAATTTGATAGGCTAACTTCATGTTACTTGTTCGTTTCTGAATGATAACTTTGAAAAAAACTGGAGCAACTTAATCAGTTAATTTTCTGGTGGCTGTTGGGTATTAACTGCTGCTTTTCGATCTGTCTAGTGAATGGAGCTGTTTCTTGATTGGATGCATTTATCCAATAAAGAGAAAAAGAAAACAACTTGTGCATTTGTCTAGCACTTTCACAACCTCAGACATTCCAAAACACTTTACAATTAGTTAAGTACTTTTAAATATAGACACTGTTGTAATGTAGGAAACACGACTGCTAATTTGTGCACTGCAAGTTAGATATTTGAGCTAATCACATGGCTAAGTTAGCAGATCGTGGTTGGCTGAGTCAATCATGATTTTCTTGCCCTATAGACAAGTGATGTCTTTGAAGTGTGACATCTTTGTGGTTTAACACCATCGACAGTTGTGATGCTACTGATGTGTACTAGGTGCAAGGCTTTTAATTCTATAGATTGAAAGAGGGTAAAATAATAAAAAACATCAATTAAAAATTACAGCTATCATCTTCAGCTGTGTGTTCACAAAAAGTAATGGCTATTTTAAATAGTCCATGGGATAGTAAAAGATGAAACTTTATTTTCCATGGCTTAATTTTTTTATGTTCCATTACAGTGCTGTTGTCCACAGGGAGGAAGAAACAGATTTTCATCCATTGACTATGAATGGCTGATAAATCTAGCCCAATGCCACAACATAAATTTGCAAAGAGCTCGACTACCAGTAGGAGATGGTATTGAGTGAATAATTCTGCAACAAAGAAAGTATGATGTATCTTTGTTCAGATGCAAACACTCTCTGTCAGTAAAGAAAGCCTGCAGAAAAATGTTTACCTAACATTATTGTAAAACTGTCTCATGTTGACTGAAGTGCTAATGAAGCTACAGATCTGACTTTGCAATTGGGAAATTCAGTCTTCAACAATAGCTTTAATTAGCTCCACATTCATTCCACCATAAAACTTGCTGCATCATTCACAAGCAGAATAATATAGTCATAAATGAAGCTTAGAAAGTGTTAGTTACTCAATCTCAAAAGGTAAGAATAAAATAATAGAATGTTCAACTGTTATGAAAAGAATCTTTAGCACGTTGTCCCTTTTTATTTATCTATTTTTATTAAGCTATATGCAAATTACTCTAGTTAGAATGCAAGAGATATATTGTTACTCTGGAGTTTTGGGACATGGTCAGCTCGCTACCATCAGAACTTAAACTCCACCGGGTAAGCTAATTGCGGAAAGGGAATGCTCCACAAGGTGTTCTATCTGCTGCAGATCAGGTTTTACTGAGTCTTAGCTTATCTGTTTTGAATGAATGAATTTATTTAAAGTGTATCATTACACATGACCTTTATGCAATAAAAAAATTCATCTCCCACAGGCCATGAATACAACCTATGAATAGGAAAAGTGATGTAATCCTTTTCAGAACAATTTATCATTATGCGATCAAGATTGGATAGTGTACCAATTTGTGGAAAGCTGAATTCCAAATAATTATTTTATTAAGGAGAAAGGAAATCATACTTGCAGTGAATTACTGCAGTAATTATAATACAACAACTATACGCTGATCATTCGTTTTGAGCGTCTATGGAATTGATTTCTTAGAGCTGACTACTGGACCATTTAAAAATATTTCAGTATTTCACTTTCTGTTGTATGTATTCTGTATTAATACCTATCTCATTCTCCTTATTTTATTGTTTTGATACTATGAAAGTTGATACTCTTATTAAAAGCATAGTCCAAGGTAGATGCACAAAAATTATATTCATGAGCCTTTATCTAATATTTCACAGTCTCTTAATTAAAAATAATAATAATATAAGCTTAGATGCTGGTATCAATGGGCTGTATTTTGCCATTGCCAATTGGATGGCGGTCCCAGTGTTGGCCTCTTAATATCCTGCCCAGGGTCCTGCCATCTGTTTGCATGGGCTCAGGATCCACTTTCGGTCCCAGCGGCGGGACAGCCTTGATCTTGCTAAGATTCTGTCCAATTTATCTTTCATTTTATCACCAGCTACCCTATGTTTTGGGACAATTATGGTCACTGTATATTCCTAAGATAGTTTTATTGGATGATACAGTAAAAATGTTGCAAGAAGACATGGGAATGTTTGGGTGTTGAGTTCATAATCTGCCTGCTTTTGTACTAAACTAAGTATCTGCCTAAAGTGAAATGGGGCACAAATTTTCTTCCCTTCCTATACTTAGTCATTTTGCACTTCTTAATATGGTGATTTTCCAAGTTTTCTTATTAGTTATATAATTTTGGGCTTCACTAATCCATGCATACTGTCAGGCAGTTACCAATCATTGTGTTGGTCAGTTCTAAGATATATGTTTCAGCTGGATACTATCCAGTCTAATTCAAATCTTTTCCTTTTCTGACCTGGTTAGTATATAAAATGGTATCAACATTCTTAAAGGTTTTTTTTAGGATAAGGGTAAGTGAAGACTAGCTGATTTCCCACTGTCATCTTATCCAGTCAGTATATGTTGTTAAGTAGTTGCCATCAGAATGTAGAACCATCCCATGCAACATTTTGCAATGAATTACTCATAGATGCCTGTGCATTTACTGTAACAAAAAGGACAGGTAGCTAATCCCCATCAGCTTGGACAAAGTGATCTCATTCCTGGACAATTTATCTTTATTGAGAAACCAAGTTACAGGACCAAGGCCAACAGAGGACACAATTATAAGCTGAAAATAGTGGAAGAGAAGATCAGATAAATCAAAATAAAGTGCTTTGGTGATGCCAGATTTGGATTTCAAAAACCTGCAGATTATCAAAGGAAGGAAAGACTGAGTGAAGTAAGGAAATCTACAGTTTTCAGGTGCTGAATAAAACTGCATTAAACTGGAAGACAGTCCAAAGAGTCGTGTGACAATTGGAGGCTGAAGATAAGAAAAAGTTGGCATATGATATGACTGGCTTTTCCTTGTATTCTGTCCAGGAGTATGAGATAAGTGCTAGAAAAACAGCCCAAATATGGAACTGGTATTTATGCCTGGGGTGGACTTTATCGAAAATAATGTATTGTTGAGGGAAAATAAGTGTTTGATATGGAAGAGGAAATGAAGGGTCTTGACAACAGTTTAGCAATGAAGGAGAGGTGGGACTTCCATTTGAGCTCAGAGGAGAATGTGAAGCAAAGAATGTCCATAAATGAAGAAGGACTAAAGGTGCAGCCATCAGTTTTAATGTTTCCAATTGCTTCTCTTGCGACGTGCCCGAGGATGTTTGACTATGTTAAAATTTCTAGACAAGTTCAAGCTGTTGTTGTCCTCACCTCCACATAGCTGTATGTTCTACATCACTGAAACAGGTAGTCCTGCTGTCCTGGGATTGAGCAGTTGCAAAGAGCTGCAGATTATCTTGGTAAACATGAGGTGAAGGAGGTGACACTGAAGACTGAAGACAGTACACCCATTGAAAAGCACCCTCTGATCAGAAGCAATGAAGATCTGGTACAAATGTACCCAGGCTGTTTTGTCGAGATGGCTGGATGCTTTGAAGGTATTGAGTATCACATCACTACTGACCTAGTGATGAAACCAGTGATTCATCCCCCAGGTAAAGTACCAATAGAACTAAAAGGAAAGCTTGAAAGAGAGCTCCAAGAGATGGAAGAAAAGGTGGGCAGCCAATTTGAATACTTAAAGACCCAATTAAGACAACTTTCCCAGCTGCATGAAGGCAGCAGCTTCCTGTTGGAGGTGTGGGTGGGCATCAGAGCGGAATGCTCTTTGGCCCAGAGAGGGGGACCCCCGCAGTAAAGGCCACCCTTGTGGCCCCAACGCTGCTGCTGGAGGGCGTTCCTCTCTGTTCTCTGGAGCCTGCCTGTTTGGCCCATTTGAAAATGTCCATAATACTCAATCTTCTGAAGGCACCTCCATTTTGAGGCATCCTTGTGTTCAGTGACACTGCTGAGGCTCCAGAGCTGCCAGCCTTTGATTGGGCCGGCAGTGTGAAAGTCCCGCCCGGCATCCTTAATTGGCCATCTCTCCTACCTACCGTCTCTTATTTGCCTGCTCATGCAATATTGCAGTGAAAATCCCACATCCCACCCGAGCACACTGGTGACCCAGAAGCCACCTCCACTGCTTTGGCAAAGTCTTGCCTGTAGAATCATAGAGTGGTTGCAGCACAGAAAAAGACATTCAGCCTGTCGTTTCTGTGCCGGCTCTCTTCAAGAGCAACTCAGCTAGTCCCACTCCCTTGCCTTTTCTCCACAGCCCTGCAAATTTTTTCTCTTCAGATAATTATCTAATTTTCTTTTGAAAGCCACAATTGAATCTGTCTCCACCACACCGTCAAACAGTGCACTTCAGATCCTAACAACTCACTGCATAAAATAGCTTTTCCTCATTCCACCTTTGGCTCTTTTGCCGTTCAGATTGAATATTATTGAGTATTATGGATGGTGCTCCCCCTGCGCTGTCTGCTGATATGGAGGCAGGCTGCTGACCTTGCTGCCTGCTGGCTTGGTTGCCCTTGGCAGTCGTCCTCTGTCTGCCTGAGGCCTGGAGAGCCCTGGCACATTGAGGGCGTCCTGCACAGGTGCAGGGACCCCCTCTGTCATTGGGGATGATGGAGTCGCTGGCGATACTGGCAGTGCGGCTAGTGCCCACACCAGGAGCACCCTGAGAGGAGCCCCCAGATACAGGAGGCAGCTGTACCCCCTCCCTTATAAGGCACACTTGTACCTCCTGCTGTCCTGAGAGGGATGAGGACCTGGTGGAAACTACAGGTGAATTGTCCCACTTGCCTTGCCACTGCTGCATGGAGCTCATGGACAAAGCGATGGTGTGCAGGTCTACGCGCATCTCTGGCAGCCACTAATTGGTCTGCTGGATCTGGCTCTCCATGAAAGTCATCAATCTCTTGATGGAGGAAGCCAAACTTGCACCCGTCAGAGACAAGGCCTGGATAAACTCCTCCATCATCCGCGCTTGGGTATGCAGAACCTCTGGCATCTCTGCCAGATGTTGCCTGACCTCTCGCTGCAGCCGCAGCATTTCCCTTGTTGCTGGCGACACCAGAGGCCCATCATCAGCCTGGGGCTCAGCATGTGCCTGGATCCCACAATCCTCTGACTGTCAGAGGCCTCAGCTGTCACTGCCACCATCAGCTGCTCGGCTGTGTCTGTGATGTGCTCACCAGCTTATGTGCCCGAATCTAACCACGAATGGATACCCACCGACATACAAACATGAGAGTATCTGCGCTGTTGGAGGGTGTGGTGGAATGATGTGACACTGCACTCTCTGAGGCTCCCTTCCCCTCCTCAGAGGCAGCTGACTGTCCACCAGTCTTGCCAGCTGTTTGTTTTTGTTGTTTATCTTGACCTGCGTGAGAGAACAGAGACGTTTAAGGTTTAAGGGCTGCCCCTCATGACATTCTACACATCCCTGCTGTGCAGCTCCATTTCTGCAGTAGTTGACACATAATCAGCATGGCTCATTTGTAGCAGATGCACCCTTGTTCCCCAGCACATACCCACTCACTCTCTTGGGTAGCGCCCCTGTCTCGCCATTAGCTATGGAGTGACCGTCTTGTTGCTCTGCCAGTTCCATGGCTTCCTCTTCCATCGAGGTTAAGACTGCCAGTCTTGGCATGCTCTTTTTGATTGTGGGCTGTCTTCTGTAAACTCAATGATGGACAAAATTAGTCTCCCAGCGGTGACAAGCCCAATACCTCTGATGGTGATAATCCAGGGATTGTGTGGGGTTAAACAATAACTAATGTGCGCCTCTCACCAACATGCAACCAAGTTTTAGGCAGCGTGTTCTGCTGCCCTTCCCCAATACACATGACTGGTTGGTCACTCCCTTTCTCTCTCACTCTTCCCCAGGCAATGTCCAAAGGGTCAAAAGTGTTTGTAGTACTCACCTTAGCACCCTGGATCAGATCACTGACCTGCTTCCTGCACTGGATCCATGTCCTGGGGGTGACTCCATGGCTGTTGACCTGCTCTGCTATTTCTAGCCAGGCTTGTTTGGTCAGGTGGACAGGTCTTCTGTCACTGGGAAAGAGGACCTCCCACCTTTCCTTTGCAGCCTGGAGGAGAACCTGCAGTCAGGCACTAAACCATGGGGCCACCAAGAGCCTTCTTGCAGCCATAGTCACTGCAGGCTGCCTTGTTTTTAAGGGAGCAGAGGCAGCAGCAGAGTTCGTCAGGGCTCTCAGGAATTCAGTGCTTTAAACCAGGCAGCAGTGAATGCAGGGCTGGCAGACCTTTAACTATGGCACCAGCACCTGCCATTGAGTCAGATGATGCTACCATCAGTGCCTCGTTTCCCGCCTCTGATGTTTGAGCCCCATGCCTCCCCTTCCTTAATTGGCCACACTGCGTGATCACGGCCGACCAGTCACATTTTGCCCGTGCGGCAACGGCACCCACTTTGGGTGCCATCGCTGAGACCCTAGCTCTTCGCTCTAAATTCCGGCCAATTTCCCAGTTGAGGCTGAACCAGTGTTTTATAAAGGTTCATCATAACTTGCTCACTTTTGTACTCTATGACTCTATTTATAAAGCCCAGGATCCTGTACGCTTTATTAACCGCTTTCTCAAACTGCCCTGCCACCTTCAGCGATTTGTGCACATATACCCAGGGTCCCTCTGCTCCTGCACTCCTTTTAGAATTGTTTCCTTTCGTTTGTATTGCCTCTCCTTGTTCTTCCTACCAAAATGTATTACTTCACATTTCTCTTCATCACTGTTCTCTTCCCACTACACAATACTCCCAAGTTTTGAAAATTTTGAAATTGTGCCCTGCACACTCATGTCTAGGTCATTAACATAAATCAAGAAAAGCAGTGATCCTAACACTGACCTCTGTTTCCTGTCGCTCTGCCAACTTCTTATCCATGTTGCTGCTATCCGATTTATTCCATGGGCTTAAACCTTGCTGACAAGCCTGTAATGTGGCACTTTATCAAATGCCTTTTGAAACTCCATGTGTGCCCTTGTCAACCCTCTGTTACCTCAGCAAAAAACTCAATCAAGTTAGTTTTTATTTTTTCCTTTTAAAGGCAAATTGTGTTTAACTAACTTTAGTTAGATTAGTCTAATGTATACAGGAAAAGAGACCATCACAGAAATTAAAGGCGCTGCACCAAAACAAAAATTGCAAAATTAGCATTAATTAAACACTGACCATATCCCATAGGAAGCAAACATACAGGAATTTTTTTTTAAATACCTCCGAAAAGCTAGGGGAAATGCACAAATGTTTTGGTTTCAAATACCATTCCCTATAAAAATGGTAAGGAGAATGTCTGCTATAAATAGCCTAAGGTATATTCAAGAATCAGATTAACTGTCACAAAAGGAATCGGGCAAGTGTGGATCTGTTGTTATCAGTGGATAAGAATACTTCCCTTTTTGTTGTCAATTTCTCTCTTCTGTTTGTGAGGCTGATACATCAAGAAACCACATGGTGCTTTTCAGATAGCCAGAGGACATGTTAGTTTATCAGTAAGATACTGTTACTTCCCCAGTATGGGACTGATGTGCCAAAAAACACAAAATACAATAATTCCACAATGCAAAGTTATTGGGGGCTCATGTGGAAACACAGTAAACACTGTTCTCATTGAGGTGGTCAGGATTTATATCATCCTATTGTACTATCTTGATTCTGTGGAAAGCAATTCACTCATTGAAGGCATACTTCAGCAAAGACTCACAAAATTCATATTTGTGAGTCTTTCCCCAGCAGCTCACCAGCCATTCATTTAAAAAATTAACATAAAGCATTAACATTATTTTATGCATCCATTTGCAATGCATTACCTAATCGAATTTCTATCTGACGCAGAAGGTGGGCTTGTCATTCCGGGGTCGGAACCCCGACGTCATGGTTATGTCTGAGTCCCAAAACCGCACCACTGCAGCAACATACATGGGTTGCAGTTTTAATATGGAGAACAGTTAATTGGCCTGGAGTCGCATTCACTGCCCAATTAGTGGCAGCGGACAAGGTGACAGAGGTGAGACACAGGCAGCAGCGGGTCCAGTTTAAAGGGCGGGCGGCAGCCATTGCTGAGGTTGCCGTTCATCCGAAGGATGGAAGGAGGAGCTGAGCAGAGGGCGGTGGGCACGGAGGGCCCTTGTGTCAGGGCAGCCCCTTGTTTTTCTGATGCCTCACAGGAGGTGCTGCTGGAGGTGGTGACTGAACAAAGAAACATCCTGTTCCCTGACAGTGGCAACAGAAAGCCTGCATAACTTACCAAGAAGGCATGGCTGGAGATGGCACACAAAGTCAGCAGCAGAGGAGTGGTGAGGAGGAACTGGGTGCAGTGCAGGAAATGTTTCAATAACTTTCTCAGATTTGGCAAGTTGAGTCCAAAGATAGACCTGGTCAGCAGTCACCAGAGTGCAAAAGAGAGGGCCATCCTGAGGGCGCATAGAGTTCTCCTGACCATAGGAGAGATGTGTGTTCAGCAGCCTTGATGACCCAGAAGCGTAGATCAGAACCCTAGTGCTGTTGGAAAGGAGGCTGGAGTGCAGACAGGAGCAGCGTATGCAAATGAAAAGCTGCGAGTGGTGAGGCAGTGAGGCATTATCCTAACCACATCTTTGTTCACCTTGCAGGTCAAATGGGAGTTGAATATCAGGGAGAACAAGAGGGCCTGCCTGGATGGTGAGGTATCCCAGCTCACATCACTGACATACTTGATGTGGCCAGAGTGTCAAGTCACAACAAGGGGCGCTGGAAACGGAGAAATGGGGGTCCACTGTAGACAAGGTGAAAACATCTCAACATCTCCATGGTCAGGAGATGCATGGCAATGCTCCTCATGCTGTCAATGCCTTAGTGACCATCTTATTATCTTAAGTAGCGGAAGCATCTGTTGCTTGTCCCAATCTCTCATCACCACCTTCTCTTATGTCTCCCACAGTGCCAGCTGCAGAGGGGCAGGAGTCCACATGACAACAAGTTTCCAAGGAATCAGAGGAGGAAGACACATTAGAGACTGCACCATCACATCTAGCAGCGCAGACACTTGCACCTCAGTGACTCCTCATGCGTAATTAGAGACGGTGATACAGGGTGAAGCCCACGTCACTTCAGAGCAGGATAATCCAAAGAAGGCTGAGTTGGCTGTGGCCAGTTGCCATCAGAGGATAGAGGACAGAGACAGGCATGCTTAGCAGGGTAGAGATGCAAAGCTTAGGGAGTCACGAAACAGACAGCTGTACCTGGAGAACCAGCATGAGATGTGTGCCCACATGTCAGAGTTACCTGAGGCTCTGTGGAATTGTGGAATGAGAATGGAGGAATCCATTCATCTCATGTGCTCCAAAATGACTCAGTGCTTTGAGCACGTGAGCTCCACCATTGAGAGAGTGTCCAACCTCATGGAGAGCCATATACGGCATCACTGAGAGTGGGTGCAAGAACAGCGCACTGACATGCATGGAATGCATGCAGCAGTCAGTAACATTGACGGGCCAGTGGCACAAATGCGCACAGAAGCATGGACTGGATGCCAACTGGGCCCAGCTGGTGGTCCCCTTCAGCGATCAAGGGCACCATGAAGGTGCTGGGGTGGTAGCAAATAGTGATGAATGGGCCACCCTCCATGCCCCTTCCGATGGCCAAAGCATCTGTAGACCTGTGACAGAGGCTGCTCCTGCAATGATGCTGGTTCTCCATCCTTTGGAGCTGCCCCCCTCGGCAACTCCACACTGAGGCTGACCACTATGGGCATCTCAGTCCCAGATAACAAGCAGTCTGCCTCCACCTCATCCTCAGCCACAGCGGGAGTCGCTCATAGTCGTCAATGGAGGCCTCTGTGTCTGTAATGCCACTTTGTGGGTCACTTGGGTGATGCTGATGTAAATAATTGTGAACTTGTAAGTGATAAAGCACTGGGAAATTTGTTGCACTAAGACAGATTTGTGTGTTTCCATCAGAATACCATTTGAGTTCACTGCACTGGACTCCCCAAAATACCCGATTTACACAGTTTCTGAATTCTGCCCCCTGCCAAACAGTGTATACACTTGCAGAGTTTCCGCCTTCTGCCCCACAACAGTATACACTTGCAGAGTTCCCCTTGCCCCCCATCAACAGTATTCACTTGCAGAATTGCAACCTCCCCTCACATCTGCAGATTGAACTTAGTGGCAATGTCCGATGTTACAACAAATTCCACAGAATAGCAACGCATAACTTACCTAACCTTTGCAGGCACGGAGGACTCTCGCCTCAGTGGTGCCAGCTTTTCAAAGACGGGAAAGTGAAGGTATGTGAGTGCCGCACTTCATGCAGAAGATTGCATACACCTGGTAGGATCATGGCAAATTACATTCTGATTAATTCAAAATGGTATTCAACATATTTAAAGTGCGGTTCCATCGCTTTACAGCTGAAGTGCCACCACGGAACTTCACCTCCTCCGAGAAAATCAGAAACTGGCATCACAGCGTCGGCTTCCATGGTGGACGAATCTGCACCAATTCTCTGACACTAAACCCCAACCCCCCCACCCCCCGCCGTAGAACTCACCTTCAAACCAAGCACAAAATCCAGGCCGATGACTCTATGACTGACCAGCCAGGGAGATTCCTCAGTCTGAAGGGATTCCACTTCTTAAATGCCAAGCTGCCATGCAACCACAACAAGCACTTTAGGCAGCTCTGCCCGCTTTCCTGGAAGCTGCCATTATGCCTTTATCCTCCAGCACTCGCAGGTGCCGCAGCTCTTCATGAAGCAATTGGAGATCTGTGGATGGCTGTTATCGGATAAGGCCTTGTAGGGATGGCTGATGACTCCGGTATGTCACCCTGCCACGGATGCTGAGAAACACTGCAACCAATATCACCTGAGCACAAGTGTCATCTTGAACAAGCCTTCAGCCTCCTGAAGATGAAACTCAGGTGCTTTGACCATTCAGATCGTGCCCTCCAGTACACTCCCTCAAGGGTCTCGTGCATTGTGGTGGTCTGCTGAGCCCTCCATTACATGGCCTTCCAGAGAAGTGTGGACCTTCAGGAGGGAGAAACACTGGAATGGCACAGCTCCTCTGAGGAGGAAAAACAGGATGAAGAGGGGGAAGACAATGTCAAGGAGGAGGGTGAAGGAGAACTGCAGAGCGGTCCCCGTGCTTTGCAGCGATGCCACTGTGGCAGGCTTAGGAGGTGGAGTGTTCATCAGGATGGCAGGGATGTCAGGGCCACTCTGGTGTAGAGATGTTTGACCTGCTGGAGGCTCAGTCTGCAGGATATTCAGAGAGGAAAGTCTCTTTCATCTGACTGAGAGCAACCGTCAGTCTGTAGAAAACGTCAGCAACCTTCTAGTGGCACAAAGTCTGCAAGGCTTCAGAGACATCATCTTACCCAACACACTCTATTGCTTTGGCAACCTTTACTTCTCATCCTCCTGTATCAAGCCATACCATAGAGCTTGTACTGGAATACTGCGGAACCAGAAATTAACACAATTCTCTGCTCAGTTAGGTGTACCTGACCTTTTGAAGGAATCCAAAGTTACAACGAGGATAGAGGTGGGTATGATTCACCCTGTTTTCCTGGATCCCCTTGCTGTGATGAGGCATCTCCACCGGTGGTGGGCTCAAAAGACAGCTGCGACTGAGGACGAACCTCCTAGACGCGAGCAGCAACAGCCACCAAGGCAAAAAGGGGCTCAGATACATCAGCGAGTCTATAGGACCTGGATGACATAGCTGCAGATGTCTGAGCGCCAGTGCCAGAGATGAGTGCAGATGTCCAGAGAGTCCAGCACACACCTCTGTGCACTACTGAATGATGATTTGCAACCAATGGGTTTTGGTGGTCACCCTGTACCTGTGGCCTTCAAAATTACTGTGGCCCTAAACTTTTATGCCTCTAGATCATTCCAGAAATCCACCGGTGACATGTGGGGGTGTCTCAATCCGCAGTGCACCACTGCATCATGCAGGTGACCAATGTTCTGTACAGGTGGGCTGGTAACTATGTACACTACATGTCAGACCCTGAGATTCAGGCCAAGATGGCCATTGGATTTGGGGCCATTGTGGGATTCCCACAGTCCAAGGTGTGCTCAACTGCGCACATGTGGCCATTAAGGCTCCCACAGACCAATCACCTGACTTTATAAATAGAAAGGAGTTTCATTCAATCAATGTCCAACCAGGGAAAGGCACTGACATATTGCATCATGGACATATGACAAAATTGTTTCCTCAGCCACAGACATGGGGGCAATTAATCTGTAAATAAAGCATATAGCCAGTCTAATGCCATCAAAAGACAGTCTGATTTAAAACACATTTCTCCCCATAAATAAAATAGCTACGCATACAAACATCAATGGAGCGCAGCACAACTGTATTAGCTAGCTAGCAAGCAAAATACTATGCAATTCCAATGTGAGTTACTTCTGTTGACAGAGTGGAGCTTTCAGATGACCACGATGGATTCATACTGTGTCAGGAGTGCAAATTCATCCAATAAACCATGAAACTCAAGGAGAGGATTGTTATTGTGGTTATTAAGGTGAGGCAGTAGAAAATCAGCAAGAGGATGATGAACCATTTCTCACACTGATGTTGTCACAAGACAATTTAACCCATAGCCAATGTTTGTACAACTTCCCCATCTGCTTACAATGTGTGCCTGAAGACAGGGCAGCCGAAAAAAGGACAGTGATCTCCAAATCAGGAGAATTTTATGAGATGGAGCAGATAGTACTTCAGAAGAGTCATGTAAAACAGAAAGGCTGAGTGGGACAGGAAGAGACAGAGAGATTAACAGTAGGTAGCCAAGACTAGTTTATTCATCTTGACAGCTGTTAAACTAGGTCCTGGATTCTAAAATACAGAAACAACAGAATCTCTCATGGACAAAATAGCATTTGCTCACCAAAGTTAGTGACAGAACTAAAGAAACACAATTACAAATAGCAGTGCCCTTCAGTTCCTCTAAAAAAGTAATTTTCTTAAATTCACTTATGTCTATATCTCAGTCTATCACTGTTGATTCTGATTCAGCTCTGACAAGATAATTATTAACAAAAAGCTTTTCTGCAAAAAGTTGAGTGGTTTTTACTGCTGCATGCATTATTCAATTACAACATGTTCAGTCGCTATCTGTAAGATTGTACTCCAGACTAACCAATTTATGTCCAAGCCAAATCTCCTACCTGTTAGCAAAGGTGTACTTATAACATAATGTAATTATATGATACAGACAACTTTCAGATGACATTTGCCACTCAGGTTATCTGCCCTCAAACTGGATAGTAAATGATGCACATTGCAGTTACTGATCTTTGACATACTCATAAAACCTGTCCTTTAATCCAGTTCAAAGCAAAAAAATCAATTAATGACTGTTTCTAACATGGTAATTGAAACATGATGAATTTTTATTATATCTTCCCCGACAGTTTTTAAAACTGCAAATGCAGCATGGATTTAGTTAAGGAATCATAGACATTTCATCATAGATTAAGGTTTATGAAAGCTATCTGTTACATTGTATTTACTAACCATTGTATTTACTAACTATTGTATATGGGTCAGCAGTATCATGTTTTTACCAATATCACTGAGCCCCAATACACCATACTGTTGTATTCATAAGGAACTTACAGTGCTTACTTCTGGAGATTCCTTGAATTTTCTTGCCTGTTTTTCCCACAATACAAGTTCTGGAACAATGTGATTCCAAATGGATAGCAGTGGAATTGTGGCATTTATATAGAAATGAAGTCCAGTAACTTTCAACATGTCACTGAGCTTGTGTCCCAAGTGAAAGTACTATGTGCCAGAGTGTAGAAATCCAAACAGTCACAAAGTGACTTTTGACATTTTAATATTAGTTTATTATATATACAAGCTTTTGAACGTGTGTTTTAAAATAACCTAGCTGCTAAGTTATTTTAAAACACAAGGTTAAAGGCTTGGAGCAAGGGTGCCCAAACTGTTTGTGTAGGGGGGGTCACAGAACAATTTTTGTCTGACTTAAGGGGCCGGTGAGACAAGTTTGGAAAGATAAAGGCATTATAAATTTATCTTACTATTAATCAAAATAACAAATGTGCATTTTTGTGAAGAAGCTTTAAATGAAAAGACTAATTTATTGACATACTTTCTCTTCACTATGTTGGACATGGATTTAGTGAGATACCTGGCATTTTTCTGCTTGCACAAGTAGTCAATATGGCCCCGCAAACCTATGTTGTGATGTGGAGCATTCTGGATAGATGTCCATCTGTCAGGAGTGATTTTGATTGCTCTATCTCCCTCCTTTGTCTGCCTATCTGTCTCTCTCTCCATTTCCCTCTCTCTCCCCCTCTCTCTCGCCCCCCTCTTTGTTGTCCTCACTCTCTGTGTTGTCCCTCCTTCTCTGTCTTGTCCCACCCCACTCTGCATTACTCCCTCCCCTCTTGGTGTTGTTCCTTTCCCTCTCTGTGTTGCTTCCCCCCACTGTGTCTTCCCCACTCTCTCTATCCCACCCTTTCTCGCTCCGTCACCCAACTCTCTCTCTGTCCTCCAATTCTCCCTCACTCGGTCCACCACCACTCCCTTTCTCTGTCCCCTCGCCCTCTCTCGCTGTCCCCTGCTCCCTTTATGACCCCTGCTCTCTCTCTCTCTGACCCCACACTATCTCTTTGTCCTCCCTCTCTCTCTCTGACCCCCTTCCTCTCTCTCTGTCCCCCCCTGTGTCCCCCACTGATCCCCGCACCCTCTCTGTCCCCCGCTCTCTCTCTCACCCCCACACTCTCTCTCTCTCCCACTCTCTCCCTCTGTCTCCAATCTCTTTCTCTCTCCCACACTCTCTCTCCCACTCTCTCTGCCACTCGCCTCTCCCACTCTCTCTCTCCCCCCACTCACTCTCTCCATAGAACCATAAAACCATGGAAAAATTACAGCACAGAAGGAGGCCATTCAGCCCATTGTGTCTGCACCAGCCAAAAAAACTAGACACCCAGTCTAATCCCCCTTCCAGCACCTGGTCCATGGCCTTACAGGTTACAGCATTTCAGGCGCATGTCCAGGTACCTTTTAAATGAGTTGAGGTTTTTGCCTCCAACTCTGTTCCTGGCAGTGAATTCCAGACACCCACCACCCTCTGGGTGAAAAGGTTTTTCCTCATGTCCCTGCTAATCCTTCTACCAATCACCTTAAATCTTTGCCCGCTGGTAATTGACCTCTCCGTTAGGGGAAACAGGTCCTTCCTGTCTACTCTATCTAGGCCCCTCATAATTTTGTACACCTCAATAAAGTCACCCCTCAGCCTCCTCTGTTCCAAGGAAAACAACCCTAGCCTATCCAATCTTTCCTCATAGCTGCAAGTTTCAAGCCCTGGCAACATTCTTGTAAATCTCCTCTGTACTCTCTCCAGAGCAATTATGTTCTTCCTGACATGTGGTGACCAGAACTGTACACAGTACTCCAGCTGTGACCGAACCAGCATTTTATACAATTCCAGCATTACACCCCTGCTTTTGTATTCTATAACTCGGTCAATAAAGGAAAGCATTCCATATGCCTTCTTCACCACTCTATCTACCTGTCCTGCCATCTTCAGGGACCTGGGGACATGCACTCCAAGGTCTCTCACTTCTTCTACCCCTCTCAATATCCTCCCATTTATTGTGTATTCCCTCACTTTATTTGTCCTCTCCAAATGCATTACCTCACACTTCTCTGCATTGAATTCCATTTGTTACATTTCCGCCCACTCGACCAAGCCATTGATATCATTTTGGAGTCTACAGCTATCCTCTTCACTATCAACTACACGGCCAATTTTTGTGTCATCAGCAAATTTCACAATCATGCCTCCCACATTTAAGTCCAAATCATTAATATATACCATAAAGAGAAAGGGACCCAACACTGAGCCCTGTGGAACACCACTGGAAACAGCTTTCCATTCGCAAAAACATCCGTCGACTACTACCTTTTGTTTCCTGTCACTGAGCCAATTTTGGATCCAACCTGCCACATTCCCCTGTATTCCATGGGCTTTCATTTTACTGACCAGTCTTTCATGCGGTCTTGTCAAATGCCTTACTAAAATCCATGTAGACCACATCCATTGCACTAGATTAGATTAGATGAGAGATACAGCACTGAAACAGGCCCTTTGGCCCACCGAGTCTGTGCCGAACATCAACCACCCATTTATACTAATCCTACACTAATCCCATATTCCTACCAAACATCCCCACCTGTCCCTATATTTCCCTACCACCTACCTATACTAGTGACAATTTATAATGGCCAATTTACCTATCAACCTGCAAGTCTTTTGGCTTGTGGGAGGAAACCGGAGCACCCGGAGAAAACCCACGCAGACACAGGGAGAACTTGCAAACTCCACACAGGCAGTACCCAGAATTGAACCCGGGTCGCTGGAGCTGTGAGGCTGCGGTGCTAACCACTGCGCCACTGTGCCGCCCTATCCTCAACAATCCTCTTTGTTACTTCCTCAAAAAACTCCATTATGTTATTAAGACATGACCTTCCCCAAAAAATCCATACTGACTATCCCTGATTAATCTGTGCCTTTCTAAGTGGCAGTTTATCCTGTCGCTCAGAATTGATTCTAATAACTTACCCACCACTGAGGTCAGACTGACAGGCCGATAATTATTTGGCCTATCCCTCGCATCCTTTTTAAACCATGGTACAACGTTCACAGACCTCCAATCGTCTGGTACCTCGCCTGTATCTAGTGAGGATTTGAAGATGATCCTCTGTTATTTCCTCCGTGACTTCCTTTAACAACCTGCGATGCAATCCATCCAGCCCTGGTGACTTATCCACTTTCAAGGATGTCAAACCCTCAAGCACCTCCTCTCTCAATATGCTGATCATATCTACTATTTCACACTCCTCCTCTTTTACTACAATGTCTGCATCAGCAATCTCCTTTGTGTAGACAAAGACAAAAAGCTTGTTAATAAACCTGCCCACATCTTCTGTATCCATGTATAAGTTCTCTTGTACATCTCTTTCCTCAGTTATCCTCTTGCTCTTAATGTACTGATAAAACATCTTTGGGTTTTCCTTGATTTTACCTGCCAATAATTTTTCATGTCTTCTCTTTGCTTTTCTAATTTCCTTTTTTACTTCACCCCTGCACTTGCTATACTCCTCTAGGCTTTCTAAAGTATCAAGATTTTTGTGATCGTCATAAGCTTTCTTTTTCGGCTTTAACTTCCCCTGTCAGCTTCGAGATAACCAGGGAGCTCTAGATTTGGCAGTACAAAGAACAAAGAACAAAGAACAGTACAGCACAGGAACAGGCCATTCGGCCCTCCAAGCCTGCGCCGATCTTGATGCTTGCCTAAACTAAAACCTTCTGCACTTCCGGGGTCCGTATCCCTCTATTCCCATCCTATTCATGTATTTGTCAAGATGCCTCTTAAACGTCTCTATGGTACCTGCTTCCACCACCTCCCCCGGCAGCAAGTTCCAGGCACTCTCCACCCTCTGTGCAAAGAACTTGCCTCGCACATCCCCTCTAAACTTTGCCCCTCTCACCTTAAACCTATGCCCCCTAGTAACTGACTCTTCCACCCTGGGAAAAAGCTTCTGACTATCCACTCTGTCCATGCCGCTTATAACTTTGTAAACCTCTATCATGTCGCCCCTCCACCTCTGTCGTTCCAGTGAAAACAATCCGAGTTTATCCAACCTCTCCTCATAGCTAATGCCTTCCAGGCCAGGCAACATCCTGGTAAACCTCTTCTGTACCCTCTCCAAAGCCTCCGCGTCCTTCTGGTAGTGTGACAAACAGAATTGCGCGCAATATTCTAAGTGTGGCCTAACTAAAGTTCTGTACAGCTGCAGCATGACTTGCCATTTTTATACTCTATGCCCCGACCGATGAAGGCAAGCATGCCGTATGCCTTCTTGACTACCTTATCTGCCTGCGTTGCCACTTTCAGTGACCTGTGGACCTGTACGCCGAGATCTCTCTGCCTGTCAATACTCCTAAGGGTTCTGCAATTTACTGTATACTTCCCACCTGCATTAGACCTTCCAAAATGCATTACCTCACATTTGTCCGGATTAAACTCCATCTACCATTTCTCCGCCCAAGTCTCCAACCGATCTATATCCTGCTGTATCCTCTGACAATCCTCATCACTGTCCGCAACTCCACCAACCTTTATGTCATCCGCAAACTTACTAATCAGACCAGCTACATTTTCCTCCAAATCATTTATATATACTACAAACAGCAAAGGTCCCAGCACTGATCCCTGCGGAACACCACTCGTCACATTCAGAAAAGCACCCTTCCACTGCTACCCTCTGTCTTCTATGACCGAGCCAGTTCTGTATCCATCTTGCCAGCTCCCCTCTGATCCCATGTGACTTCACCTTTTGTATCAGTCTGCCATGAGGAACCTTGTCAAAGGCTTTACTGAAGTCCATATAACATCCACTGCCCTTCCTTCATCAATCATCTTTGTCACTTCCTCAAAAAACTCAATCAAATTAGTAAGACACGACCTCCCCTTCACAAAACCATGCTGCCTCTCGCTAATAAGTCCATTTGTTTCCAAATGGAAGTAAATCCTGTCCCGAAGAATCCTCTCTAATAATTTCCCTACCACTGACATAAGGCTCACCGGCCTATAATTTCCTGGATTATCCTTGCTACCCTTCTTAAACAAAGGAACAACATTGGCTATTCTCCAGTCCTCTGGGACCTCACCTGTAGCCAATGAGGATGCAAAGATTTCTGTCAAGGCCCCAGCAATTTCTTCCCTTGCCTCCCTCAGTATTCTGGGGTAGATCCCATCAGGCCCTGGGGACTCATCTACCTTAATGCTTTGCAAGACACCCAACACCTCCTCCTTTTTGACAATGAGATGACTGAGACTATCTACACTCCCTTCCCTAGACTCATCATCCACCAAGTCCTTCTCCTTGGTGAATACTGATGCAAAGTACTCATTTACTACCTCGCCCATTTCCTCTGGCTCCACACATAGATTCCCTTCTCTGTCCTTGAGTGGGCCAACCCTTTCCCTGGTTACCCTCTTGCTCTTTATATATGTATATAAAGCCTTGGGATTTTCCTTAATCCTGTTTGCCAATAACTTCTCATAACCCCTTTTAGCCCTCCTGACTCCTTGCTTAAGTTCCTTCCTACTGTCTTTATATTCCGTCAAGGGATTCGTCTGTTCCCAGCCTTCCAGCCCTTACGAATGCTTCCTTTTTCTTTTTGACGAGGCTCACAATACCCCGCGTTATCCAAGGTTCCCGAAACTTGCCAAACTTATCCTTCTTCCTCACAGGAACATGCTGGTCCTGGATTCTAATCAACTGACGTTTGAAAGACTCCCACATGTCAGATGTTGATTTACCCTCAAACAGCCGCCCCCAATCTAAATTCTTCAGTTCCTGCCTAACATTGTTATAATTAGCCTTCTCCCAATTTAGCACCTTCACCCGAGGACTACTCTTATCCTTATCCACAAGTACCTTAAAACTTATGGAATTATGGTCACTGTTCCCGAAATGCTCCCCTACTGAAACTTCAACCACCTGGCCGGGCTCATTCCCCAATACCAGGTCCAGTACCACCCTTTATCTTTGTGGGGACTTGCCTACACTCTGCCTGTAGTTTTTTTTTATTTCCAAAATATACTTTATTTGTAAAAAACTGTAAAACATACATTACAAAACAGTTCAAAAACAGCACCAAGTCAACAATACAAAAAGTGCAAAGGAGATCAGTTTCCTTCAATACAGGAGTGAGTTGCCTCACAACCCTTCCATTTCATTTTACCTGCCATGTACTTTTTGCAGCAAACAAATATTTTCTGGATATAGCCCGAGGGGTTTCCCATGGATCCAGCCCCTCTGTTCACCTTGGTGGGGGGACCTTACACAGTGGTCTTTCCCCATTGAGCCTTTGCCGCGGCTGCCCCAAGCTTCAGTCCGTCCCTCAGCACGTAGTCCTGGACCTTGGAATGTGCCAGTCTGCAACATTCAGTCGTGGACAACTCTTTGCGCTGGAAGACCAGTACGTTTCGGGCAGACCAAAGAGCATCTTTCACCAAATTGATTGTCCTCCAGCTGCAGTTGATGTTTATCTCAGTGTGCATCTCTGGGAACAGCCCATAGAGCACAGATTCCTGTGTTACAGAGCTACTTGGGATGAACGTTGACAAAAACCACTGCATCTCTTTGCCTGTAGTATCTTGCTTTTGAATACCTCCCACCAGTTTGCCACTGATTTTCCTTCAAGTAGCTGTATCCAGTCTACTTTCGCCAGGTCACCTCTCAGTTTTGTAAAATTGCCTTCCCCCAATTTAGAACTTTTACTCCTGTTTTATCTTTGCCCTTTTCCATGATTATGCTAAAACTGACTGTATTATGGTCACTATCTCCAAAATGCTCACCCACTGTTATTTCATCCACTTGCCCAGCTTCATTACCAAAGACTAAATCTAGAATTGCACCCCATCTTGTTGGGCTTGTTAAGTGCTAGCTAAAAAAGTTCTCTTGCATGTAGTTCAAGAATTTTGTCCCCTCTGTGCCCTTCACACTGTTTGTCTCTCAGTTGATATTGGGGTAGTTTACATCCCCGACTATTATTGCCCTATAGTTTTTGCACTCAGAAATCTGCCTATTTATTTGTTCTTCTATCTCCCTCTCACTGTTTGGGGGTCTATGGTACACTCCTAGTAATGTGGCTGCTCCTTTTTTATTTCTGAGCTCCACCCATATGACCTTGTTTGGTGATTCATTTAGCATATCATCCCTCCTCAAAGCTGTTATTGATTCCTTAACTAATAATGCTCCACCCCCTCCTTTTTTATCCCCCTCTCTATCCCACCCGAAAACTCTATATCCAGGGATTTTGAGCTGCCATTCTTGCCCCTCTTTAAGCCAAGTTGCCTTTATAGCGATGATATCATGTTGCCATGTGTCTGTGCCCTCAGTTCACCGGCTTTATTCAATATACTCCTTGCATTTAAATACCCTTTAACAAGGCCAAATTCCTGTGATGCACACTTTTTAACCTTTGCTTCTTCTGTCTTTCAGAGTCACTCGCTACTTTTCTGCCTCCTGTTCCCTGCCCTGAAATTGTCCATCTAAGACTGCGCTCAGCTTCCCATCCCCCTGTCAAGCTAGTTTAAACCATCCCCAACAGCACTTGCAAACCTTCCTGCAAGGATATTTGTCCAGTCCTGTTCAGATGTAGACCGGTCTCTCTCCCCCATACTCTTTCTCCCCCACTCTCTCCCCCACTCTCTCTAACACTCTCGCTCCCTCTCTCTTCCCCTCTCTCCTCGACACTCTCTCTTCCCCCCCCCCCCCCCACTCTCTCTCTCTCTCTCTGTCCCTTCACTCTCTCTTCCCCACTCTCTCTCTCTCTGTACCAATGCCCCATTTTCTCTCTGAGCATTGCTGAGAGCAGGAACAGTGCTTCTGAACTTCAGACAGATTCAGGTTTTTCCTGTGGGTTTCGATTTTTTTTACAAGCCTGCCAGAAATCTATGACAGCAATCATAGCAGAAAACAATTTCTGTACAAGAATTAACAGGCCGTTTAAGCGGTGGATGGGTTGCCTCTTCTGGCTCCCTTTGCAACCTTTTAAACTTGGAGCATGCTGGTTTCGTGTCGGGAAATCGAGGAGAAGAAACAGGAGGACGCATCCTGGTAAGTGGACAGACTGTGAGAGAGCAAATTCTGAGGCTCCATTTCAACCTCAACAACTTCCCCATCCCAACGTGGAGCCACCATTCACCACCGTCACATCCATTTCCCACTCCCCATCACAATGTCCCCTTGGCCAATATTGAACAATAAAAGCCGCATCAAACATCATCACAAAACATCTTTATAGAGCAACACATCCAATTCTGCAAACAACAATGAACTATTCACCCTAGTGCATTTCCTTTGTGCCTGTCTTGCAGATGCACTTGCCTGGCATGTGCTCCAATGCAATGCTACCCCAGTGGCTGCAGCATGGCTGGTGAAAGACTGCTGACTTTCATTGGTGGAGACTGCAGATGGCTTTGCAGAACATCCTCGCCCAGCTCTGGGCCTTGAGGGTTACAGCTTTGGACTGCACCATCTCAGTATGGACAGCAGCGGTTAGAGCTGACTGACTGAGAGGCACCAGCAAGGGCAATGGTAGAGTGGCAGTGGTGAGATGACGAGTGTGGTCATCCTGAGAGAGGACAATAGGTTCATCTTCCATGGGCCCACTTCCACTCCTCTGGGTGAAATTGCAGCAATCCTAGTAATCTGCTGTAGTACAGATTTCTGGAATGCAATGAGAGCATGCAAACCCCTTTACGCACTCAGATCCACAGCCATGATAGCAACAGTCTGATCCTGCATGACAGCAACCATGGATCTCATGATCTCTGTCTGAGTTTCCACTGCAGCAGCGAAATGTCATGAGAATTCCATCTGTGCTACTGTGGAAGCTAAGGCAGCAGTCATTACATGCTGTATCATGGATCAGTTTGCCATTGCTGTCACCACATCCACGCTAGAAAGGATGGGCTCCAAGCTCTGCACAACACCCTCTGCCACATTGGATCGGGACTCCTCCATGCACCTTGGTAGTGACAGGAGGTTGTCTGGCAGGTCTGCCAATGCCTCAAGCATCTTGGTGTGCATTGTCATCAGCGCTCTCCTCTAGGCCATCCTATCAAAGTCTTCATCTGTGTCCCCTGTAGCAGAACTTGCCTGCAACCTTGCTCTCTGGGAGCTGTAACACAAGATATCCTTTCGTCATGGCCTGACTGCAGCCCACTCATCCTGCTGACTCACCATGTGCAGATCTCAACTCTATACTAACCTTTACAGTGCACAGAGTGCCAGTATCTGAGCTCATGCCTGGTCACGTCAGATCAAGTGATGGTGTCATAGAGTCATAGAGAGATATAGCACTGAAACATGCCCTTTGGCCCACTGAGTCTGTGCGACCATCAACCACCCATTTATACTAATCCTACGTTAATCCCATATTCCCTACCACATCCCCACCTTCCCCTACCACCTACCTACACTAGGAGCAATTTACAATGGCCAATTTTACCTATCAACCTGCAAGTCTTTGGCTGTGGGAGGAAACCGGAGCACTCGGCGGAAACTCACGCGGTCACAGGGAGAACTTGCAAACTTCGCACAGGCAGTACCCAGAACTGAACCCAGGTCACTGGAGCTGTGCTAACCACTGCACCACTGTGCCGCCCACTGTTATGGGCTTCCTCCTCCTGTTCCTCCTAGCTCTGCTGAGGCAGACTCTCCTCATTCTTCCTAACAAAATATATAACTTGACCCTTTTCTGTGTTGAATTTCATCCATTCCACCAGCCTGCCTACGTCCTCTTCAAGTTAATTACTATCTTCCGCACTGTTCACTACACTTTCAAGTATTTTGTCAAATGTCAGTTTCAAAATTGTGCCCTGTACCTACAAGTCCAAGTCATTACTGCATACCAAAAACAGCAGTGAACCTCATACTAAATCCTGGGGAACACCACTGTATACGTCCAATCAGTCCAAACATCATATTTCACCACAATTCTCTGTTTTCTATCCCATAGCTAATTCTGTATCCATGGTGTTCCTGCCCTTTTTATCGCATGAGCTTCAATTTTCCTAACAAGCTGGTTATCTGGGACTTTATCAAATGCCTTTTGAAAGTCCATATACTTCTCAACTGCACTGCCCTTATCTACCCTCTCTGTTACTTCATCAAAAAACTCAATTAAGTTAGTGACAAGATTTGCACTTAATAAATGCATGCTGGTTCTTCTTTATTCGTCCATGCTTGTCCAAGTGTCTGTTAATTGCTCCCAGATTGTTGTTTCTTAAAAATTCCTCACCATCAATGTTAATCTGACTGACCTGTAATTGCCAGGATTATCCTTCTCTCTTTTTTTGAACAAGGGTGTAGTATTGGCAATGTTCCAGGTCTCTGGCACCACTCCTGCATCTAAGGAGGATTGGAACATTGGGGCCCTGCAACATCTCCACAATTTCTACCCTTTCTTCCCTCAGCAACTTGGGATGCATCCCATCCAGAGAGGGAACCTATTCACGGTTATTACTGCCAGCATCTGTAGTGAGCCACCATCTTGAACTGCTGCAGTCTGTCTGATGTAGGTACATCCACAGTGCTGTTAGGAAGGGAGTTCCAGGATTTTGACCCAGCGACAGTGAAGGAACAGCGATATAGCTCCAAGTCAGGAAGGTGTGTGACTTGGAGGGGAACTTGCAGGTGGTGGTGTTCCTATATTCAAATCCTTTCGTAATGAAGGCCAACATAACATTTGCCTTCTAATTGCTTGCTGTACCTGCATGTTAGCTTTCAGTGACTCATGAACAAGGACACCCAAGTCCCTTTGAAATTCAACACTTCCCAGCCTTTCACCATTTAAGAAATACTCTATATTTCTGTTTTTCCTACCAAAGTGGATAGCCTCACATTTCTCCACATTGTGTTCCATCTGCCAATTTTTGCCCACTCGCTTAGCCTCTCCAAATGCCCTCGGAGCGACTTTGCATCCTCCTCACGACTCACACTTCCACCTAGTTTTGTGTCATCTACAAACTTGGAAAATTACATTTAATTCCCACATCCAAATCATTGACAGAGATTGTAAATAGATGGGGCCCAAGCACTGATCCTTGGGGTACCCCACTAGTCACAGCCTGCCAATCCAAAAATAACCCATTTATTCCTACACTCTGTTTTCTGTCTGTTAATCAGTTCTCAATCCATGCCAGCATATTCCCCCCAATCCCATGTGCTCTAACTTTGTTTACTAATCTGTTGTGTGGGACCTTATCAAATGCTTTCTGAAAATCTAAATATAGCACATCCACCAGTTCCCCTGACTCTGCCCAATCCTATCATTATTTACTAAGTGTTCTGTTATCACATCCTTTATTATAGATTCTAGCATTTTCCCTATGACTGCTGTTAGACTAACAGGTCTGCAGTTCACTGTTTTCTCTTTCCCTCCTTTCTTAAATAGTGGGGTTACATTTGCCATCTTTCAATGTGCAGGAACCATTCCAGAGTCTATAGAATTTTGAAAGATCTCTACAGCCACCTCTTTCAGCACTCTGGGATGTAAATCATCAGGTCCATGGGATTTATGTACTTGAAGTCCCATTAATTTCTCTAGTACTTTTTTTTTACTAATATTAATATATTGCAGTTCCTCATTTACACTAGTTCCTTGATTCTCCATTATTTGTGGGAGTTTTTAGTATTTTCCTCCACGGAGACATCACAAAGTATTTGTTTAGTTTCTCTGCCATTTTCTTATTCCCCACTAGAAATTCTCCTGACTCCACTTGTAATGCACCCACATATGTTTTTGCTAATTTTTTTATTTTTACAAACCTATAGAAGCGTTTACAGTTCTTTTTTTATATTTCTCATTAGTTTACTCTCATATTCTATTTTCCCTTTCTTAATCTTTTTCTTGGTCCTCCTTTGCAGAATTCTGAAATGTTCTCAATCCTCAGGCTTACCATTTTTTGAAAACTTTATACGCCTCTTCCTTTGTTCTAATACAATCCTTGATTTCTTTTGTTAGCGACAGTTGGAACATTTTCCTTGCTGGGTTTTTGTGCATTAAAGGAATGTAAACTATGTATTAGTTCTTTAAATGTTAGCCATTGCTTGTCTACCATCATAACTTTAAGTGTATTTTCCCAATCCACCTAGACAATTTGCCCCTCAAACCTTCATAGTTTTCTTTGCTTAGATTTAAGGCCCAAGTCTCTGAATGAACTACATTACTTTCAAACTTTCCACAGAATTCCCAGTCTCTGACCTGCTCTTGTAGCCACAGTACTTATATGGCTGACGCAGCTCAATTTCTGGTCAATGGTAACCCCAGGATGTTGATAGTGGCAGACTCAGCAACGGTAATGCCATTGAATGTGAAGGGGAGATGGTTGGATTCTCTCTTGCTGGAAATGGTCATTACCTGGCACTTGTGTGGTGCGAATACAACTTGGCATTTATCAGCCCAAGCCTGAATGTTATCCAGGTCTTGTTGCACATGGACTCAGACTGCTTCAGTATCTGAGGAGACACGAACGGTACTGAACGTTGTGCAATCATCAGAGAACATCTCCACTTTTGATCTTACGATGGAGCGAAAGTCATTGATGTAACAGCTGAAGATGGTTGGGCCTAGGACACTATCCTGAAGAACTCCTATAGTGATGTCCTGGGACTGAGACGATTGGCCTCCAACAACCAAAACTGTCTTCCATTGTGTTATGACTCCAACGATTGGAGAATTTTCCTATTGTTATTGTTGATGTTCTTGGATGTGTCATACGAAAACCAGTCCTGAATGAGTGATGTCGATGCATGTATACAATGGTTGTGATGCATCTTTTGACATGTCATTAAATCTGCACTGTCTCCTGCAGGATAAACATTGCCACAACCAGACCGAGCAGGCAAAGACAGGTGGCGGAAATCCAGACATCAGGGTGCTGATACCAGTTGAGGAGGCTGTGACAGAAATATGAGTTTTTTCCTGACGTCCCTTGCATGTCTCTTCATGGCCCTTGTATCTATAATAGCATTGTTGGCATTGTTGTCCTCCTTCTCACCTTCTTCATAGTCATCCGCATCTGAGGAGGACTAGTGTTCCTCCTGTTCCTCCACCAGCAGAATGTTGATGCGTCTAATTGCAGGGTTGTGCAAGGCACAGCAGACAACGATTATTCATGACACACACTGTGGCGCGTACTGAAGAACCCGTCCAGACTGGTCAAGGCAGTGCAAGCGCATTTTCAGCACGTCAGTGGTGCGTTCGATGATGGCTCTGGTGGATGCGTGAGCTGCACTGTACCTCTCTTCAGCTGCACTTTGGGAATGATGAACTAGTGTCATCAACCATGTACAAAGGGGGTAACCCTTGTCACTCAGGTACCCGCCGTCTACATCAGCTTGCTCATCAACAACCCCTGGCAGCTGTGAGTTCCTCAAAATGTGTGAGTCTTGACAGCTCCCTGGGAAACAAGTGAAAACATGCATGATTCTTCTCATGTGGTCACAAATCAGTTGTACGTTCAAAGAGTGGAAGCCTTTGTGATTTACAAATGCAGCAGGCTGGTCCCAGAGAGCTCTAATGGTCACATGAGTGCAGTCGATCACCCTTTGCACTCTAGGGAACACAGCAATGCCATCAAAGGCCACAGATCTTGTTGCCTGGCTGTCCTCGTCTATAGGTTCATAGGTGAAATCATTGGCATGACAAAATAGGGCATTGCTCACCTCTTTGGTACACCTCTGGGTCGCAGACTGTGAGATGCCATGTATGTTTATTAATTTAGAGATACAGCACTGAATCAGGCCCTTCGGCCCACCGAGTCTGTGCCGACCAAGAACCACCCATTTATACTAACCCTACAGTAATCCCCTATTCCCTACCTATACTAGGGGCAATTTATAATGGCCAATTTACCTATCACCTGCAAGTCTTTGGCGGTGGGAGGAAACTGGAGCACCCGGCGAAAACCCACGCGGTCACAGGGAGAACTTGCAAACTCCACACAGGCAGTACCCAGAATTGAACCCAGGTCCCTGGAGCTGTGAGGCTGCGGTGCTAACCACTGCGCCACTGTGCCGCCCCGTTAATCCCTGGAAAGCCCCGCTAGCAAAATAATTAAGTGCAACAGTCACCTGGAGGGCAACTGGAATGGGATTCCCACCAAACCAAAGCAGTTGCATGTCATCCCCTTGGATCCTAAAATTTCTGTGACTATTTTGCATGACATCCTTAGGTATCTCTGGCATTGCCTTTCTGACATTTGAAGGTAATTTGTCCTTGTCCTGAGGATGCGATGACGTGCCAGTGCCTGTCTTCAATAATGCCGTTCCTGGATATTATCATTCAGAGCATCCTCACCTTCCTGCTCTGCCTGTTGCTGGTGTTCAGGCATCATGCATTGAGGAAATGAGCCCTCCTTAGTCACTGCCTCTGCTCTTCTTCCCATGGTAGTAGACAAATTGAGTGTATGTCTCTACAGCTTTTCAAG
This sequence comes from Heterodontus francisci, assembly GCF_036365525.1. Classification (NCBI taxonomy): domain Eukaryota; kingdom Metazoa; phylum Chordata; class Chondrichthyes; order Heterodontiformes; family Heterodontidae; genus Heterodontus; species Heterodontus francisci. The sequence continues at coordinate 220,288,155 of NC_090371.1, forward strand.
TAATGCAATAAGCGGAGCGTTCCAATTCAGCCCACTATTTCCAGTCTGCAGAAACATCAAGGCAATGAGCAGTTCGCTATTATATGCCTTAAAATTGCAGCCAGGTGGAAGTCCCACCCATCATCGTTGGTCTCTTCTCACTCGCCTTGCAATCCTTGAGTGGCCACATGGTTTGCATTATTGGTCCAAGTAATGGTGCATGTACAATATAGGGCAAGTTTCTATACCTTCCAACCTCCTCCTGCAACCTTCCAGCCTGCAACCATCACCCTTGACCCACCCAATGTAACCTTAACCCTTCCCTTTGTTACCATTGAAACACCCCCATTACCATGCACAGTGTCATAATCAATTGATTCATGTCATTCATCCCTACTCCTACTCCCATTACCATCAACAGGCTGACTCTGGCACTTGCTCCTCCTGAAATCCACCTGAATATTTTTGCCATCCCTTTCCACTCCCTATGATGCCCTGGAATACCTAAGTCTTGACCTTGCCCCCTACAGAATCCATTTGCTCCCATTGACCATGACGATTCCCTCTGCCAGCCAGTACCCTGAATTTGCCCCACAGCTCCCAGATGTTGACAGCACTCAACCCTCCTTTTAGACCATTCATGACCATCCATTGACTGTAATGCACGAATCAACTCATCACCCCAGCAGCTGCCCACATCCAGCTTCAGCATCAATAACAATACACCCTGGACACTTCCTCCTCCCTCCCCTACTCCTCCATGCACCCAATCACCCCACCCTGTCCTCCTCGAGTAGCCTCCCCGTTCTTCCATGTACACACCCCCACGCCTTCACCGTCATCCCTGAGAAGAATCACCCTTGCTGGTGCCGAGCCTGGAGACAAACATCCATTCCAATGTTGGCATTCATTTTGACGATGCATTCAAGAAAGAAAAACACTGACCTCAGACACAACTGCACAAAGCTGACTGCTAAACGCCACGTTCAAACAAACATGAACCAGGTGGCACGGGAATACTGCTCGCCATTCACTTAATCTGGCAGGTAGGACTTAATTGGAATTAAGTGTAGGTTAATGAGTGTTCATGGTATGTAAATGAATGCAAAGCTGCTATCTGCCACCATGCGGGGAGAACCCCAGAATGCTGCAAACAAGCAGTCGACTTAATTTCAGTAAAAAATCTGGCCTAATTAAATCACCCCACACACCACATCCCTCACATTATGCTCTTGCAAGGCCCTTAAAATTCCACCTGTGGTCTCCTAAGACTCATGAAATGTCCTGAAGTTCCCAATGGCACAGGAATCAGGAATTGCAAGCGACAGGTCTCAGCTGCCCATCCATGGTATAAAAAAATCTCGATTCCCTCTTTTAGAATCTGGTTAGTACTTTGTTTAAACTATTAATTTTAATTAATGCCTCTAGGCCTGCTCTGTCCTAATACTCTTATTAATTCACTTACTGTCATATTTACCTACCCCAATTGAAATTTCCCAGCTCCGAGTTTAAAAGAATGCCCTAGTTTCAAGAAAGAAAAAGAGTAATACGCACCAACCAATCACTTACCTGCTTTCCTGTGATGTCACACTTTGATTTTTTTTTTCTCTCTCTTTTCTTAAACACGCTCACTCTGACTCCCGCTACTGGTTTTAACTGTGGGTCTCTGGCACTGTTCTCTCTCAGGCTCACTCTCTCTGTCTCCTGCTGACTCCCCACCACTGGTTTTAACTGTGGGTCTCTGGCACTGTTCTCTCTCAGGCTCACTCTGTCTCCTGCTGACTCCCCGTCACCAGTTTTAACTGCGGGTCTCCAGTACTGTTCTTTCTCAGGCTCGCCCTATCTGTGATATCCTACATATGGGGAAAATTAAGGCTGAAATACTCCTCCCACTTTCATTTTTCAGAAAGAAAGGCTTGCATTTGTATAGCGCCTCTCACAACCATCAGACATCTCAAAATGCTTTGCAGCCTATTAAGTATTTTTGAAGTGTAGTCACTGTTGCAATGTAGAAAACAAGGCAGCCAATTTGCACACAACAAGCTCCCACCAACAGCAATGGGAAAATGACCAGACAATCTGTTTTGTGCTGTTGATTGAGGGATAATTATTGGCCAGGGCACCATGGATAACTCTCCTGCTTTTCTTCAAAATAGTGTTATGGAATCTTTTACACCCACCTGTGAGGGCCTCCAATTAACATCTCATCCAAACAACCGCACCTCCAGCAGTGTAGCACTCACTCAGTACTACACAGGAGTACCAGCCTTGACTTTCTGTGCTCAAGTCCTGGGGTGGGATTTGAACCCAGAACCACAAGTGTTACCAACAGAACCACAGTGAACACTGCTACAAGGATTTCCATTTGTTTGTATTAAAACTTGAGACTCTATATTTTTTAAACTGAAAAGGATTTCAGTGGATATTGAGACATCTGGAGATAGCTGAACATTATGGATACTTTTTGCAAGGAAGGCAGGGTCAAAGAGAGGTTCCTGGTTTTGACCAGTAAACAAATACTGGAAACCAGATAATTTCAAGGAAAGAAGCAGGGGGGTTTGACCTCAGAGCTACCCTTTTTGGGAGGAGAGAATTTATGACTTGACATGTAACTTGTTTCTGGAAGGTTTTGGTTTCATTTTTGAACTGTTTAAAAGCCAGTGGGTTTGAACTAAAGCAGGCAATTGGAATTTGATTTTGACCTCACTGGAGATCAGAAGAAGAACCAGAAAGGTATTACTTCTCTGTAAAGAATCCTTGCTCTTGAAAAGCAAAAGCTTGTGTGAAGTGGTACTGTTGCCTCCCGTATTTTCAAAGAAACCCTGAAGTTGCAGAAATTGCATCTTTAAAAAAGGACTTTTGCATCAAATGTGAGAACTGTTGCTACACCCCTGATTGAAGACCTATGTGAAGCCTTCTACCATTGAACTTCTTTGAACGCCTACCAATCACAGACTGTTCATAAACCACACCTGGAAAGACTTTGAGTGGCATCCAACTATTCGACTTTGGGACACCTCACCAAACCGAAGAACTTCCTTCCAAATCATGGCAGTCTAAGTTTTTTTATTCCTTTCATTCATATGAAACAGCTGTAAACCAAAATCCCTTTTTTCCCAGTTAACTGGTTTTTGGATATATGTGCGTGTGCATGAGGGCTAGGAAAAAACAGGGAGCTTTAATATATCAATTCGTATATAGATTTACTTCATTATTGGTTAAAACTTGGTTTTAAAATAAACAGTTAAATTTGTTGGTTGATGTGCTTTATTCTGAGGACAAAACGAATATCTAATTGGCTGTTTCGGTAAGTGGGAAAATTTATTGATATTCTGTGACCTGTTAACAGTGCACTCCTCCTGCCTTGATCACAACAACACATACTATAGGATATTACAGCACTCAGAAATAAAATAGGAATGCTGAACTGAGTGCTGATCCAAAATAAAACCTTATATAGGGGTGTTATTCTTTCAGACGCCAGTTCTTTTACATTAAATAAAGATAGCCTTTTGCCTGACCTCCCAGTGTCAATTTGCAGCTTTTGTTAAGCTGTAAGTAGATTAGATAAATAATATTTGCATAATTGTAAAATCTCTACCATATTAGAAAGCTTAAAATATTCAGCCCCATAAAAATTAATAGTCTTCCACATTTCTTTTTCTGTTGTGTGAATGTTTTAAAAAGTTTAATTCTATATTAATTAGAATACAAGGGAATAACAGCAATTTTTTTTCAAAAAATGTTGCTCGTGACAAATAAATTCTAATTCAAAATATTAGAGCAATGTTGCCGATTTTTATTGAGCAGAAAGGATAACTGCGGGACAACATGGTCACGGTGGGCACCAGCTAAGAATTCTTGCATTCATCATGATATGGATACGTTTCAGCACTCCCTCTGTTGGATATATGGAAGTATATTAGGATTACATGACAGGCTGTTAAATTCTGATGTATAACATTTCTGTAAATTGCCTAAACTTATCATGTATTTTGCTTAGTGCTACAACAATCTGCCATGGTAAAATGTAGCTTTGAAATAGAGGGAAATATGAAGACCAGCTTTAACTTAGGGCAGACAAATGTGTATGTGTCTCTCAGTCATATTTTGGTGATAGAAACAGCAAGGGTATAATTTCTGACTGTCAGATTCAAAGGTGTTTAGATGGTTTGCACAAATGCCACTGAGCAACTGCATACCATTTGTACCTTTGCAATTGGCTGCCAGCTGAAGATTAAGCTCCCCAGTCATTAGAGACCAGTAATAATCCCAGTTAGGCATCGCAACAGATATTAGGCCCTTGAGTTATATAACCATATGATGTACTCCTTGTAGAGCTGATTGGAAAGTGGACAAATGATCAAAACACCCCAGGAAATGTAGGTTAGCTGAGCAGGAGGTGAGCTGGAAATGTTTGAGATGGTAAAACCACTAGTGTGAAATCCTCCAACCCCAAACTAAAAAGTCATCCTCATAGAAAGTCACTTGGCAGTTCTGTGGGTTTCCAAAAATAAAATAACCTGGTATAGTTCAACAACATAAATAAGATCACTAATAGGAAAGTTGCTACTCAACTACCAAGCTGGATGTGCAACTGGCAAGGAAAGTATACCTATAAGGAATCAAACAACAGCTCAACTGATGTCTGCTGCAGTGCAGTGTATGCCTGTTTGTCAGTTCATGGCAGTGAGTGAATGAGCGATTGAGTGGGAGGCAAGAAGAAGAAGAAGAAAAAGCATGGTAATACCTTTGTGCTTTGGGAAGGCTTCAACCTATCCCTCCTCCACTCCCTGTATGCCTTCCACCCCAAGGATAGTGTGCTCATAATGGTCTTGATATTAACCACCCCAATCCCACGGTGAGCAGGAGGAGGTTGGGGGAATGGGGTGCTAAGTACTTAGAAACATGAAATGTGACCCTAACCCACTGCATACAACTCTTGGCCAGGTTTCCCAAGGCCAGAGACACCTGGCAATGAAATAGAAGCAGAAGTTGCCAACTGCAGCAGGTTAGTGCTTTTTACAGCATGTCTTCTCGGCCAGAAAGAGCTGGAGTGCTCTGTCTGGCCCCTCAAGGAGGTCTTCAGCCTCCCTTTTGCTGATCATAGCTTCTTTCTAGTCCCTGCCATGATCACCGGCCCCCTCCAGCCATGATATGCTGCCAGCGATCTTCTGCCAATACTGGGGACTGTGTCCAAGAGACCCCGGCTGCAACCTCATGCTAGTTTTTCCACCTAGAGTCATAGAGTTTTACAGCACAGAAACAGGCCCTTCGGCCCAACGCGCCTGCGCAGACCATCAAGCACCCATCCAAGACTAATCCCACTTCCCCGCAGTTGGCCCGTAGCCTTGTATGTTATGGTGTTTCAAGTGCTCATCTAAATACTTCTTAAACATCGTGAGTGTTCCTGCCCCTACCACCCCTTCGGGCAGTGTGTTCCAGATTCCAAAAACCCTCTGGGTGAAAACATTTTTCCTCAACTCCCCTCTAAATCTCCTGCGCCTTACCTTAAATCTATGCCCCCTAGTTATTGACCTCTCTGCTAAGGGAAAAAGTTTATTCCTATCCTATCAACTCCCATCCTAATTTTGTGTACCTCAATCAGGTCACCCCTCAGCCTTCTCTGCTCCAAGGAAAACAACCCCAGCCTATCCAGGCTCTCTTCATTACTGAAATGCTCCAGCCCAGGCAACATCCTCGTGAATCTCCTCTGCACCCTCTCCATTGCAATCACATCCTTCCTATAGTGTGGTGACCAGAACTGTACACAGTACTCCAGCTGCAGCCTAACCAACGTTTTATACAGCTCCATCATAACCTCCCTGATCTTATATTCTGTGCCTCGGCTAATAAATGCAAGTATCCCGTATGCCTTCCTAACCACCTTATCTACCTGTGCTGCTGCCTTCAGTGATCAATGGACAAGCACACCAAGGTCCCTCTGACCCTCTGTACTCCCTAGGGTCCTACCATCCATTGTATACTCTTGCTTTGTTAGTCCTCCCAAAGTGCATCACCTCACACTTCTCAGGATTAAACTCCATTTGCCACAACTCCGCCCATCTTACCTATATCGTCCTATAATCAAAGGCCTTCCTCCTCACTATTTATGACACCGCCAATTTTCGTGTTGTCTGTGAACTTACTGTTCATACCTCCTATATTCACGTCTAAATCATTCATGTACAATACAAACAGCAAGAGTCCCAGCACCGATCCCTGTGGCACCCCACCGGTCACAGGCCTTCATTCACAAAAACAACCTTCGACCATCACCGTCTGCCTCCTTCCACTAAGCCAATTTTGAATTCAATTTGCCAAATTGCCCTGGATTCCATGGGCCTTTACTTTCTTAACCAATCTCCCATGCGGAACCTTATCAAAAGCCTTACTGAAGTCCATGTAGACGGCATCAACTGCTTTACCCTCATCTACATCTCTCGTCACCTCCTCGAAAAATTCAATCATATTTGTTAGACACGATCTGCCCCCGACAAAGCCATGCTGACTATCCCTGATTAATTCCTGCCTCTCCAAGTGGAGATTAATCCTGTTTCTCAGAATTTTTTCCAATAATTTCCCTACCACTGACATTAGACTCACAGGCTTATAATTACCTTGTCTATCCCTGCTACCCTTCTTGAATAATGGTACCACATTCGCTGTCCTCCAGTCCTCTGGCACCTCTCCTGTGGCCAGAGAGGATCTGAAAATTTGTGTCAGAGCTCCCGCTATCTCTTCCGTTGCCTCACATAGCAGCCTGGGATACATCTCATCTGGGCCTGGGGATTTATCCACCTTTAAGCCCGCTAATACAGTTAATACTTCCTCCTTTTCAATGCTAATTTGATCAAGTATATCACAATCCCCCTCCCTGATCTCTACACCTACACTGTCCCTCTCCATAGTGAACACAGATGAAAAGTAATCGTTCAAAACCTCACCTATGTCCTCCAGCTCCACACACAGATTGCCTCTTAGGTCCCTAATGGGCCTCACTTTTTCCCTGGTTATCCTCTTGCCCCTAACATACTTATAAAACACCTTGGGATTTTCCTTTATCTTGTCTGACAGTGATTTTTCATGCCCCCCCTTCGCTGTCCTAATTACTTTTTTAAGTACTCCCCTACACTTTCTATACTCCTCTCGGGCCTCCGCTCTTTTCAAGCCCTCTGAATCTGCCATACGCCTCCTTTTTTTTTCTTATCCAATCCTCTATATCCCTAGACATCCAGGGTTCCCTGGACTTATTGGACCTACTCTTCACCTTTACGGGAACATGCTGGACTGAACCCTCGCAATTTCCTTTCTGAATGACTCCCACTGGTCTGGTGTAGACTTTCCTATAAGAAGCTGCTCCCAGTTCACTTTGGCCAGATCCTGTTTTATCATATTGAAATCTGCCTTCCCCCAATTCAGTACTCTTATTTCCAGTCCCTCTATGTCCTTTTCCATAACAACCTTAAATCTTACAGAGTTATGGTCACCATCCCCGAAATGCTCCCCCACTGACACTTCTACCACTTGTCTGGCTTCATTCCCTAGGATTAAGTCCAGTACCGCCCCTCCTCTTGTAGGACCCTCTACGTACTGGCTCAAAAAGCTCTCCTGAATGCACTTGAAGAATTCTGCCCCATTTAAGCTTTTTGTACTAATACTATCCCCTCTAATATAGGGGAAGTTGAAATCCCCTACTATTATTATCCTATTATTTTTGCACCTCTCTGAGATGTGCCTACATATCTGCTGCTCTATCACTGCTTGACTGTTTGGAGGCCTGGAGTACACTCCCAGTCAAGTGATAGCCCCCTTCTTGTTTTTAAGTTCTACCCATATGGCCTCATTAGAGAAACCTTCTAAGATATCATCCCTCCTTACTGCAGTAATTGACTCTTTAATCAACAGTGCAATGCCACCTCCTCTTTTACCCCTTCTCCTATCACGTCTGAAGATTCCATACCCTGGGATATTAAGCTGCCAGTCCTGCCCTTCCCTCAACCATGTCTCAGTGATAACAATAATATCATATTCCCATGTGTTAATCAACACCCTCAATTCATCTGCCTTACTAGTAAGACTCCTTGCATTAAAATAGATACAATCCAGCCTTGTATTATTTGCTTGAGCCTTAACAGGTCCATATTTACTCTGCCCTCCAGATTGACTTAGCTTCACATTTATATTTGATTGTACATCACCCCCCACTGTGCTTCCACTCTATATCCCATCACCCCGCCAAATTAATTTAAACCCCCCCAGCAGCACTAGCAAACCTTCCAGCAAGGATGTTGGTCCCATTCCGGTTCAGGCGCAACTCGTCCATCTTACACAGATCCCACCTTCGCCAGAAACAGACCTAGTGATCCAGGAAACTAAAGCCCTCCCTCCTGCACCATCTTCTCAACCATGCATTCATCTGCTGTAACCTCCTATTAATATACTGACTAGCCCATGGCATCGGAAGAAACCCAGAGATTACAACCCTTGAGGTCCTATTTTTTAATCTGCTACCTAGCTTCCTGAATTCTTTTTGCAGGACCTCATCCATCTTTCTACCTATGTCATTGGTAACAACATGGACCACGACCTCCAGCTGTGCACCTTCACCCTCCAGAATACTTTTTGCCGCTCGGTGATATCCAAGACCCTTGCACCAGGGAGGCAACATACCATCCTGGAATCACATCTGCGACCACAGAAACACCTATCTGTTCCTCTAACCATAGAATCCCCTACTACTATTGCCCTCTTGTCCCTTTTTCTGCATCCCAGCACAGCTGAGTCAGCCATGACATTCCGGTCATGACTCTCGGTGCACTCTCCAGAGGAACGCTCTCTCTCATTGGTACTCAGAACTAAATATCAGTTAGAAAGTGAGATGTCCTCTGGGGACTCCTGCACTACCTGCCCTGACTTCTTTGTTCGTCCGGCAGCCACCCAGTCACCCCCCGACTGTGCTCGCCTGGGCACCGGGTTGACTACCTCCTGAAACATGCCATCCACGTAGTCCTCCACCTCGCGGATGCGCCACAGTGACTCCAGCCACCACTCGAGCTCCGAAACCCAAAGCTCAAGCTTCTGCAACCAGAACTGCACCTGACAGCCAGACAACCTGTCAAATTTGGTCAGCTATCAGGCTGGAAATGGAAGCAAAAAATTATAAATTTAGCATGATCTCCAGTCCCCATTGCTGGATTTCCCTCGCTCTACTACGCTGTTCCACAATTTCCAAACTGCCATAAATATCGGAGCCAATGAGTCAAAAGTCCACTGATTCTGCCTGCTGTACATGGCCTTTTCCTGTAAGCAAAAACAAAATATCCAGCTGCTGGAATCTGTAAAAACAGAAAAATGATAACCTCCATACCCAAACTACTTCTAGCTTATGTGAATCCATGAATGTGCAATGTGCAAGTGTGTGTTTGGTGGCCAAATGCTCAGTGCTCCCTACCTGCATGATTCATATGAAATGTTACAAATATGTTTGTGCTAAACAGCAAGGTCTGCCCTGCATCAAAATGATCAATTATATAAATGTGTGAAAGAGCTGAAGAGTTGTCTGAATGATAGAAAACTCTTTGTAAAATGCATCCTGTGTTATCCATCTTCCTGAACATGTTTGTAGCATATTGTCTCACAACCTATGGGCCTGGGCAACTACATTCACTCCTTGTCTTCCTCCACAAAGACATTTTGAACTGTGATTCTGATTACAGCAACCCTGTGTTACTTGGAGCACATCCCAGTGTCTTCAAATAGGGCAATCTTGCTCCCATACCTTTCTCCTTTTCTTCATCTGTAATTTAGTTCCTGTTTTACAGATTTTCAGTGCAGCTCCCCTTTAAATGCAAGCAACCTTTTAAGAATGGCTAGTTTGCCAGAAGTCCTGCCCATACATGTAATCTGCTCACTGCACTTGGTCTAGTGTGTGCAAGGAATGTACAGAAGATAAATTATTATAATACAATGTCAAAATACAGGTGATATGTGGCCTATGATCCAGTCCCAGTAGTATTACACTGGGACTGGATGATCAGCTCTATAATTTCTGCTGATCAAGTACATAAAGAAATGTTTGTGTTATACAAGAACCAATTAATGTCACTGATTTCATTATTGTTGGCAAAATAGCATTAACGCTTTGCCTTTATCTGCTGACGTTAGATGACTTAATGTCTATTAACTTAAACTCATTCATCAGTTTCTGACATTTATCGAATAGGCTTCTCCTTACATTTTTCTAAATGACTCCTTGCTGAGATAGAATCCTTATTGATACGATGCTGTCAATAAACATCTATAAACATTAATAATCATGTGTTAGTGCTATTGTCTGCAACTTTCCTTCAAACTTTTCATCACAAAATTAATCTTTTTTGTGAGTATTTCTGCTGTGTAAAGGGATTTAGCATTAACATGGACTTTTTTTGCTCAGACAGTAAAAAGACAGTATATTTTACCAACAGTGCATTACTTACTTCATTTTATGTTTGTGGAAGCCTCATTACTTTACGAAAGATCCATAATTTACCATTTTCATAAATGTAAGCAAGTGATGAGATCTTCCTCATGAATAAAATAAGCTTACTATGATGTTGCCATTTGCTTAATATTATAAATAAATAAAATTTTATTATATTTTAATTCTTTAACTCATCCATTTGCTTTCATCTTGTTTTGACCTAATAACATGAAAGGGTGTGAATCCCAGAGTAATACAATTTTAAGATCCCTTTTTTCACTGTTGTGTCCTTGCTTTTGCGGCATCATTACCGATAGACATGTTTATATTTATAAGATGAGTTAGTGAGAGTATCTTAGTCATTCAGAAAGTAACACATCGAGTGCCGTGAATGGCAGAGCAGTGACAATTTTCCCATTTTTATAACACCAACAATTTGCACCTGCATGTCCTTTAACATAAAAGAGCATCTCAAGGCATTTAATAAATAGAAACAGATGCCAAACCAAGGAACAATAGAGCGATGACCAAAAGCCTGGTAAAAGAATGAATTTTGAGAGGCCTCTTTAAGTGAGAAAGTTGTAGGAAGAGGAAAGGGAAAGGAGAGACTTTCAGAAATTGGGTTGCCAAAGGCTCTACTACAAATGGTGCAGCAAAAGGAGGGAGAAATACAAATGTAATGAGTAGCAAAACTCATTGGTCTGACCATGATCCAATCAGATTTTAAGTTTTTCTCTGAATTTTTCTGGCTCATGACTATTAGTTATCCTTTACTCCGTCCAGCTTACATTAGAATAGAGCTTTAGCATAAATTCTCTGTCACATGTATCCTGTGACGTATCCCACAGATAGCACACTTAGCTTTAATATTAAGCATTTGCATGTTACAGCCTCAGTATGCTTTCAAATTCGGTCACTTCTGAATAGTTCATGGAATATGGTATAAAAACAGTAGAATGGTGAGATGTTCTGCAAAATCTCCAGGATTTGAGAAGCTATTGTCATGCAGGCCCCCACCTGCCAAGAATGAGGCACATTGTTTTTGTCATATGAACATTGATTTTTAAATGTTGCTGGAGTGAGGAAATAACTTGTTGAACAGATCAGCATTGGCTGGAAAAAACATTTGCATACTAACAGATGGTGCTTGTGCAGACAAAGGACCATTCCCTGACACATTCAAACCACAATGGATGTTGATCACTGGACAGTGAGGGATGGGGAAGCACATTTCAGGGCCTGCTGGGGTGATGCAATCCACAGGGGCCAAGACTGGTTGGACCAGCTAGTCACATGACTACCTGGCTGTTCCAGGGTTTTTTGAACTAGCCACAGAAAGTTTGAGCAGACTGAGAAGATCTCTTTTGTCTTCTCCCATCTCTTTCTCACAAGCCTCTGAATCCATTGAAGACACATAAACCCCAAGAGAGAAAAGTCTCCTACAGTGAGCAAGTTTTAAGAAGAATACTGGGCCCCAACGAAAAGCAAGATCTACCAACAATCAAGGACTCTACAGTGAGCTCAAAGAACTGTAACAAAAACTCGTTTGATATTGCCTCAAACTTTTCCACTTTATTTTTCTTCTGCTCTTTTCTGTCTCTATCTGCATGTGTGTATCGCATATGCATGCGAGCATGGGCGTGTAGTGTATCCGTAAGTGTTAACCAAATTAGAGTTTAAGTTTAAGAAATTTCAACCTTCTTTTCTTTAAACCTGTTTGTGCTGGTTTCTTTGCCTTATAATTTTATTTATTTAATGATACAGCATTGAAACAGGCCCTTTGGCCCACCAAGTCTGTGCCGACCATCAACCACCCATTTATACTAATCCTACATTAATCCCATATTCCTACCACATCCCCACCTTCCCTCAAATCCCCTACCTATACCAGGGGCAATTTATAGTGGCCAATTTACCTATCAACCTGCAAGTCTTTGGCTGTGGGAGGAAACCGGAGCACCCGGCGAAAACCCACGCAGTCACAGGGAGAACTTGCAAACTCCGCACAGGCAGTACCCCAAATTGAACCCGGGTCAGTGGAGCTGTGAGGCTGCTGTGCTAACCACTGCGCCACTGTGCCGTGGAAAGCAGTAAACAAGGATTCACCAAGGGGGAGCTAAAAAAACGGTGTGTTTAAAAATTAAACCCTGTTATGGTAAGACCAGGTGAAGGCTGAGAGGAACCCCTAGACCCCTTTCTCAGAAATGTGATATAGACAACTGGTGTGGAACCCAGAAAACGCCCGCTGGTACTGCATGAGATTGGGGTCAGGGCACACTGTTGAAGTGCAGAATGCAGAGGAACTGTACTCTGCTGCGTCCACCCTGAAAATGCTTGCTGCTGAAACAGTGCCAGAAGTAATAAATTCTTCAATTCTTTAACATTAACACTCTCAAACTGTCATTTCCAATTTATGCCTAATTATGGACATTTTTGTGGACTTGTGACCAGGAGGAACTTTCAGACCATCCAAGTTGATTTCATATATAGGCTTCACAGCCTTGAGAGAAGGGAAATATTAATCCCATCAACCTGAAATGGATTCAAACTTAGGTTAAAAAGGTGAAATGACAGTGTGATGAACCACACCACCTCCCACTTTGCTAATGCTGTTGTTAGACTTCTCTAGTTCAACAGTGCAAAACAGTATACAGCACATTGAATCTTCATTGTAGTGTGCCACAAGGTAATAGGATGTAAGCTTATGTCTGTGTTTCCTGATATAATGAATTACTTCTCTGAGTCTTGCTGTGCTGTGAAATTGCAGAGTCAGATCCAACTAATTTCTCACAAGAAGAGAGAACGGACAAATCAAATGGGGAGCCACTGTAGTCTGATTCATCACCTTTCCTCAATGGTTGATAATAAAACAGCTTTAGTTCAGGTCGATTTATATGTCCAGGGATGAAGCATGGAGATTAATGACCAACTGATAGCAAGAGGAGAAGTAATTAATACCAAAAAAAAAGTTATATTGTCTAAATATTACTGGTTTTGAGTCGCTTTTGGTATCAGACATGGAGCTCTGTAGTTTCTGGACATTAAAACCTTTCTTGTTAAAATGGGGGTATTGTTCAAGAAATAAATCATGGCTATCTGAAGTTCTTAAGCATTGGAAAGTGCAGGCAATTCAAATTATTTCATCAATGATTACATTCCCAGCTACAGGTGGAAGTCTAATGGCTCCTGTAATAGACAAGAACACACTGAAGTGAGGCCTTAAGCACACCTCAGTTATTTTCTCAATTTGTGTCGGTGAAACATAATAATGATCAGTGATATGTGGCTCTTTTCACCCCTTGTAACTAATCTGGAAAACCAATCCTGTACAGCTTTCCTGATTTTTGAAGTAAAACAATTAATAGGTAAATTCAACATAAACATTTTATAGCAGCAAAGGAGTGAATGCCTTCAGGAGAAAAGGGAAGAAAATTTCAGGAGAAAATTGGTGCAAAATAAGGATCAAATTTACTTATTTCTAATTTTCTTTTTTGGAGTTTATAATGACTAATGAAATGTTGGAATCCATCTGTCTGTTTCTGTATTATAAAATTCAGTTTTATGATATTAGTGGAAGTTTTCTTTTAGGAATTCTGTCCGATAGAACATTTGAAAATCTGAAGGTTGCAAAATAGCAGTATCAAAAGTGTTAAACCTGAGTGATCATTTTACCATGAAAGATTTATCTTGGAGATTATATCAATTATGTGCTCCACAAAAATCACATTTACTTTTCTGTCCATTTGATAATTTTCAATTATCTGATGTATTATATTTCCCAACTTCATTGTTCAGCCTATTCAATGCCAGATTTTTGAGTTTCCCCTTCTATCTCAATAATGCAAGCAGTGGGCTGACACACGTGAATGAATGACTATAGGAGTGTGTGCTTTTGTATCTACTAGTACCCATTTGGACAATCTATTAGACCTGTTATCAGTCACTTTCTGTTACTCATGCCATTTTCTGTTTCTACATTTTACAATCTCTGTGAGCACAGAGATAATCATATTTGAAAAGCTCAGAAGGTCTAGCAGCATTTGTGCAGAGATAAAGCTTTAATGTCTCAGTTCAATGACCTATTGGCAGAACTGTTCTGATGAAATGTCATGATGAGAGGTCATTGACCTGAAACGTTGGCCAGAATATTTCCAACAGGTAGGAAATCCCACTGCTGGGATCTAAAGCAGGCGGATGGCAGACCCCAGGCAGGATATAACTGCTCGTGGCCAATTAAGAGGCTGTCGCTGGGACCGTCCAATTGAGGATGGCAGCCTGTCTCTCAGAGCTGCCAGTTCACTCAGAGGGCCAGCAGCTCAGCAGCTCAACAGCACCACCAATAGAGGTGGCTGCTGCTGAGGCTCCAGGGAGAGGAAGGGAGCACCGCCATGCTGAGGCGCCCTCGACGGCCACGTAAGTTTTTTGGTACTGTACCAGGGCTCGGCAGGCAAGCCCTGGTGATTGGAGGTGCGACCCTTCCAGCAGCAGAGTCAGAGCTGCGGGGGCAGTCATTGCTGCCGGGGTCCCCCCATGGGCTAAAGATTGCCTGGTGGTCTCCCCACGTGGGAGGGACCCCTCCTGACGCTGGTAAAATGCCAGCTAGGGCGGGAAGTGGCTGTTAATTGGTCAATTAATTGGTCTGGTCACTGGGCAGCCATGCTATTAAGGTTCCTGACATTTAGAAAAACCTGTGGTGGCGGGAAGCCATCAGGCTCCCCTCCCATCACCTTCCAACATCATTTTACGAGACCTCCTGCCTCCCAGACCATCTCCAGATGGCTGGTAACATCCAGCCTATCAGCTCTGTTTCTCACTCCACACTTGCTGCCAGACCTGCTGTTTATTTCCAACATTTCCTGTTTTTATTTCAGATTTCCACCATTCACTGTATTTGTTTTTTGTAATTCTATTTGAATATTGCCGTAAATATCAATTTAGTAACTTGTGGTATACTTGCACCCAGAAAATTAGGGCCAAATGATAGACTGTTCAGACACATAAAACATATTTGCTGGCATACAGGTAATGTTATTTTACCATATCATCAGAAATAGTGCAAAATAGTGCTGGTCAGATAAGACAAACAATTGCAGGAACGTGTCCAGCAGATCATTGATTGTTTTGTTTACTTATTGTTGTGTTGCATTATGGCTTTAGTATACTATGAATCAAGCAACTATTTTATTGAGCTTTGGAATGACTGAGATTTTAAGTACCCTTGAATCACAATTATTGAACTATTGAAGGTTACGATGAAAAATTATGGCTTTTAATTCTTTGTGATTGCCTGAGAATAAATTGATCAGCATCATTCAATATCCATGTATTTTTGATGGGAAAATTAATTGAGACTTTTGCCTTTCAGCATCTTTTAACAGACCTACCGGTTTTGTTTCCCTTTCTCCTCTTCCTCCAAAGAGAGTGACATGCTGAAGCAGGACTAAAGTGCTCAGAACTTCATGTTGGAAGATTAATTTTTTTCCTGTCTAATGAAAAAGAATAGTATTGACCTGAATAATTGCCATTTCTCAGCTTTGAAGCTTTCATTTTTGCACCTACTCCACTGTAGTTACATTCCAGACAGTGGGTGAGCATGATGATTCCTAATATACCAAGGGATCTCAGGCAAACACACTGGGTCTGAATTTTTGCAGATCTTCCAACATTTCTGGTGGGAGTGCAGCAAAAAAACTGCAAAATAGGCTGAGATTTATCTGTAGGGGACTACCTGGGGTGCAAACTCCACTCACACCAAAATTAATTAACTAATCAGATAGGGCCTGGATGTGGGGAGGTGGGGGGGAGGTTGAGGGCAGGAGGTTTGGGAAACTCACAGCCAGAGGTTTCCTTGGTCTCAGTCTGCAAAATATTGGACGTCTGCTGAGAGGAGGCATGCCAATGTCCTGTTCGGCACAAGTGAAGCCCTCCTGGGTGATCCAGGCCTGCAACTTCATCTCGAGCCCCAAAGATTTTCCTACAATTTCTTCTTTTTGAGGTCCTTTCAAAATGAAGCCAATAGGTTCTGGCTTTTCCTCGGAGCAGAGCAATTGCTAGCTGAGAAAATAACAAAGTCCATCTAGTTTGCCCTGTATCATTCGATAATGGAGTTTATTGGCTCATGGCAGCAAGCGATTTCTATCTATAAATCTACGATTGTTTCCATTGGCAAGAGGGTCAGTTACCACGGGACACTGATTCAAAATAATTAGCAAAAAATCCAGGGTGGAAATGAGGAGCATTTGTTTTTACACAACGATTTCTTGTTATGATCTCAAACACATTGCCTGACAGGGTGGTGGAAGCAGATTCAATGGTAGCTTTCAAAACAGAATTGGATTACATGAAAAGGAGAAATTTTCAGGGCTGTTTGGGAAAGAACAAGGAAATGGGACTAATTGATTCACTCTTACAAAGAGCCATCACAGACAGGATGGGGGGAATAGTCTTCTTCTGTGCAGTATGATTCATCGATTCAATTCTATGACAGACCCAGATATAATGTGAGGAAAACCCCAGTGGTGGAGACTTTTGGGAACCATAGGTCCAAAATCACCTATTCATTCCAAGAATGCTATATTTCCCATGTCACATCTCAAATTATTCATACACTATATCCCACTGGACTACCCAGGGCCCCCATTGGCCTGCACTAGCCATATCCCTGTTCTCCTCCCCGCATCCACCCATCCCTCTCCCCAATGATTGACCCAGCTAGGCAGCTGATCCAATTTGGAAATCTTAAAGCTGGCCAGGAAGCGCATTTTAACACAAAAGGATTGGAATTCTGGGACACTCGCCCCTAAAATGGATGCTGTGAATCAAAATTTTTAAGAGTGAAACTGATAGATTTTTGTATGCAAGGTTATAAAAGATATGAAACAAAGGCAGCTAAATGGAATTGAAATATAGATCAGTCATGATCTACTCAAATGGAACAGGATCAAGGGGCTGAATGGCCTACTTCTGTTCCTATGATTATGTTTTAATGTTACCATTGGATAAGCATTATACTATTTGTTTCATAACTTTATAAAAAGCACAATAAGAGAAAAATAGAAAATGTGCATTTACAATAATTAATAAAAAATGTATTGAAAGTGTTGAATATGAATACCTTTCAATTTGCTTTCAATGAATAAAAAATAGAATTAGTATAGGAATCATTCAGCTGCAAGAAGAGCATGGCAGAGCATGATGACTTCTTAGCATACCAACCAGAATTACCATGCTGTTAGCAACCAACTTAGCAACATGGAACTAAACACTAAGCCAGCAAAATGCACAGATCAAAGACAATGCTCACCAGCTTCAAAAAATCACAGTAAGCACACAAGATAACTGGCATCTTTTTTCATACAGAATCACAGGACAGTTATATGGCAGATGAACAAAACAAAAGAAACTCAACAGGTGTCATTGCCAACCAAACCTACAATAGGAGAGTTTCAGAGATGTCTTACACACTGTGTCAGCTATATAAATTAAAGGTTGGATCGATAACATGGCAAGAAAGAGAACAAGACGTGCCCACATCCCTCAGGCAATGCATGGACTACATTTCAAACAGGAAAGGAACAAGTGATGTAAGACAGAAGAAACTTTTAACGGATTGAAAGATTTTTAACAATAACTGGCAGAAATACAAATATTTCTCATCAAGCTAAGACAGGTTCAAAGGGCATGGTGTTCATGGAAACCGATTTGTTTGCAGAAAATGTATCACAATTAAATAAATTGTATTATGTCATAGAGTCATTTATGGTATAGAAGGAGGCCATTCGGCCCATCAAGTCCATGACGACTCTTCACGGAGTTGCTCAGTCAGTCCCACTCCCCCGCTCGATTCCTGTAGGCCTGCAAGACTATTTCCTTCAAGAGGCCATCCAATTTCCTTTTGAAATCATTGCTTGTCTTTGGTTCCACCACCCTCATGGGCAGCAAGTTCCAGGTCATTACCAGTTGCTGCGTAAAATCCATCATCCTAAAATCCCCCTTGCATCTCTCGCGCAAAGTCTTCGTTCTGTGCCCCAGTCCTTGTACTATCAGTTAATGGGAACAGTTTTTCCTTGTCTAACTTATTTAAACCTATCATATTCTTGTACACCTCTATCAAATCTCCCTTCAATGTCTTTTGCTCCAAGGAGAACAACCCCAGCTTTTTCAACCCGACCTTATAACTCAAATCCCCCATCCCTGGAAACATTCTGTTAAATCTCCCCTGCACCTTCTCAAGGACCCTCACATCCTTCCTAAAGTGTGGTGACCAGAACTGGACACAATACTCTAGTTGGGGCCCAACCAGAGCTTTATAAAGGTTCAGCATAACTTCCCTGCTTTTATACTCTATGCCTCTATTTATGAAGCCCAAGATACCATATGCTTTGCTAACCACTCTCTCAATAAGTCCTTCCACTTTCAAAAATTTATGCATATGCACCCCCAGGTCCCTCTGTTCCTGTACACTCTTTAGAGCTGCACCATTAAATCTTTATTGCCTTACCCTATCCCTTCTCCCAAAATGTATCACCTCACACTTCTCTGTATTAAATTCCATCTGCCGCTTGTCTGGCCATCCTTCTAACCTATCTATGTCCTGTTGCAAGTAATTCATATGATCCTCACTGTTTGCCATTCCTCCAAGGTTAGTATCATCAGCGAATTTTGAAATTCTGCTCTACATTCTAAAATGCAAGTCATTTACATATAGCAAAAAAAAATGCAGTGGTCCTTGCATTGGTTCTTGGGCAACACCACTGTCTACCATCCTCCAGTCTGAAAAACAACCATTTACCACCATTTGCTGTTATCTATCCTTAAGCTAACTTTTTATCCAATTGGACACTGACCCTTTTATTCCATGAGCCTCAATTTTGGTACTTTGTCAAATCTTTTGGGCCTCCTTATCTCGAGAGACAATGGATACGCGCCTGGAGGCGGTCAGTGGTTTGTGAAGCAGCGCCTGGAGTGGCTATAAAGGCCAATTCTGGAGTGACAGGCTCTTCCACAGGTGCTGCAGAGAAATTTGTTTGTTGGGGCTGTTGCACAGTTGGCTCTCCCCTTGCGCCTCTGTCTTTTTTCCTGCCAACTACTAATGCTTTCTTAAAATCCATATAGACAACATCCACCACTTTCCCTTCCTCAACCTTCCCTGTTACTTCATCAAAAAATTCAAGTAGATTCGTCAAGCATGATCTGCCTATTATCCATCCCTTAACTCACTCAAACCTATCCAAGTGCCTAATGATTTTTTTCTCAGATTATTGTTTCTAAAACCTTACCCACCACTGATATTAAACTAATTGGCCTATAGAACTTAGGATTGTCCTTACACTCTTTCTTGAATAAGGATGTCACATTTGCCACTCTCCAATCCTTTGGTACCTCCCCTATACCTAGGGAAGATTGGAAGATTATGAAAAGCCCTTCCGTTATCTCCACCCCCACTTCCTTTAGCAACCTGGGATGCAAGCCATCCGGAGAAGGTGACTTATCTACCTAAGTACAGCCAGCCTTTGCAGTACCACCTCCCTTTCAACTTTTACCCTATCCATTGCCTCTACTCTCTCTGTTTCTACCAATATTTTGTCAGATTCCACTTCTTTAGTAAACACTGATATAAAGTACTCATTAACTATTCTTGCCTTGCCCTGTGCCTCTAAGCATATATTACCTTCTTTGACCTTAATAGGCCCCACTCCACCTCTCACTACCCACTCACTATTTACATGCAGGTAGAAGATTTTTGGTTTTCCTTTTCTGTTGACTGCCATTCTATTTTCATATTATCTCTTTGCCAGTCCTATTTTCCTCTTCACCTCCCATGAGCCTTGCTTCTTTGCCATCATCCTGAACATTCAACCAATATTTAAATTTACCAGTAGCTTTTCCTGCACATCCCACAATTGTTGCATCCCTTAATTCATTAGACCCCTCTGGAATATATGTCACCGGAGTACCCATACTCGGTGAGCCATTGGATGGGATAGCTCTCTCTTGTGTGTTATGATCACTCATGTTACCATTATCAGGCCCTTGACCTACTGTATTCTGTTCCTCAGGACCTTCATCACAAAACAAATGAGCACTTGAGGTGCAAGATGCTTCGTTTACTTCTATCAGCAGCTCAGAGTCTGAGATTTTGTAATTAATTCCAATTAATCATGAAGAATGAACCCTAACAGTTTGATTACCATGTTTAAGTATTGTCTTACCATCACAACCTATTACCTTGCCAGGGCCTTTTCATTCCCTATGACCTTTTAAGAACATAAGAACATAAGAAATAGGAGCAGGAGTAGGCCATTCAGCCCCTCAAGCCTGCCCCGCCATTCAATAAGATCATGGCTGATCTGTCCCAGGCCTCAACTCCTCTTTCAGGCCTGATCCGCCTAGCCCTCGACTCCCCGTGATTTCAAAAATCTATCTACCTCTTCCATAAATACATTTAGTGACCTCGCCTCCACAACTCTCTGAGGCAGAGAATTCCAAAGATTCACTACCTTCTGAGAGAAGAAATTCCTTTGCATCTCAGTTTTAAATGTGTGACCCCTTATTCTGTAACTATGTCCCCTAGTTCGAGATTCCCCCACTAGCGGAAACATCTTCTCAACATCTACCCTGTCAAGCCCCCTTAAAATCTTACATGTTTCTATAAGATCACCTCTCATTCTTCTAAACTCCAATGAATAAAGGCCTAAACTGTTTAGCCTTCTTGATAAGACAACCCCTTCATCCCAGGAATCAGCCTAGTGAACCTTTTCTGAACTGCCTCCAATGCTAGTATATCCTTCTTTAAATACGGGGACCAAAACTGTATGCAGTACTCCAGGTGTGGCCTCACCAACACCCTGTACAGTTGTAACAAGACTTCCCTATTTATAAACTCTAACCCCCAAGCAATAAAGGCCAAAATTCCATTTGCCTTCCTAATTACTTGCTGCACCTGCATGCTAACCTTTTGTGTTTCATGCACAAGAACACCCAGATCCCTCTGTACTGTAGTATTTTGTAGTCTTTCTCCATCTAAGTAACAATCTGCCTTTTTATTCTTCCTACCAAAGTGGATTACCTCACACTTCCCCACATTGAACACCGTCTGCCAAGTTTTTTCCCACTCACTTAACCTATCTATATCCCTTTGCAGATTCTTTGTGTCCTCATCACAACATGCCTTCCCACCTATTTTTGTATCATCAGCAAATTTGGATACACTACATTCTGTCGCTTCCTCTAAGTCATTAATATAGTTAGTAAATAGTTGAGGTCCTAGGACCGATCCTTGTGGCACCCCACTAGTTACGGCTTTCCAACCTAAAAAAGACCCATTGATCCCGACTCTCTGCCTTCTCTGTGTTAGCCAGTCCTCAATCCATGCCAGCATATTACCCCCAATACCCTGAGCTCTTATTTTGTGCAATAACCTTTTATGTGGCACTTCATCAAACGCCTTCTGAAAATCCAAATACATTACATCTACTGGTTCCCCTTTATCCACTCTGTTTCTTATATCCTCAAAGAACTCTAGCAAACTTGTCAAACATGATTTCCCTTTCATAAAACTATGTTGACTCTGTTTGATTGCATTATGTTTTTCTAAATGTTCTGCTATTTCTTCCTTAATAATGGACTCTAGCATTTTCCCAATGACTGATGTTAAGCTAACTGGTCTGTAGTTTCCTGCTTTCTGTCTCCCTCCTTTCTTGAATAGGGGTGTCACATTAACAGTTTTCCAATCTGCTGATACCCTACTGGAATCCAGTGAGTTTTGGTATATTATAACCAATGCCTCCACTATCTCTGCAGCCACTTCTTATAAAACCCTTGGATGCAGGCCATCAGGCCCTGGTGACTTGTCTGCCTTTAGTCCCATCAGTTTGTCCAGAACCTTTTCCCTCATGATAGAGATTGTTACAAGCTCCTCCCTCCCATTTACTTGCTCATCTATTATTGTTGGTATGTTTATAGTGTCCTCCACCATGAAGACCAATGCAAAATATTAGTTTAAATTATCTGCCATTTCCCTGTTCCCTGTTATTAATTCCCCAGTCTCATCCTGTCAGGGTACCACACTTACTTTAGCTACTCTCTTCTTTTAATATACCCGTAGAAGCTCTTACTGTCTATTTTTATATTTCTTGCCAATTTACTCTCATAATCAATTTTCTCCCTCTTTATTAGTTTTTTCGTCTTTTATAATACACAAAATCTCCTGAATTAAATTCTGTTTCAGATGGTTTTATGTGGTGCCTCATAGCTCTCCGAATTTTCTCTGAGACCTCAGCCTTGATAAAAGCCCATCTCTGTGCATGTAAAACATTCAAATGTGCAGAAACAAATTGAACTAATTCTACAGCTTGAGGACTATTGCAGAGCACAGAAGAAAATTTGGGGTTTCACCCATAGACTAATACGGACTATATTCTCCAACCCTTTGGAGAGAATTCTTTGCATTAAACATTCATGCCAGGGTGGTTATCAACTTGCAGTCTGGTTGATCAACTAAAGTTTAATGCATCATTTCATCAATCACTGCATGATTCCTTTCATAGAGTCCATTGCTAAAAGGTATTCAAGACCATGATGTTACTTTAGGTTTAATGATGACAACTATTGAGGTCATTAAAGAGAATTGTAATTCCGTGTAAAATAGCTGGACTAAGTGATTTTATAAGTAGTGAGAAGTGTGAAATCTGTAAAAAGTATTGGAGGATGTTGATGTTTTCACAAATGCCTCTGAATTCATTGTTGGAAAATTCCCCTCCATTATCAGTCAAAAATGTAGCTGGTGTCCCAAGTCCAGTCAGTATCCATTTCTCCATGATTTTGTCCATAATAACATAGGAACATAGGAAGATAGGAATAGGAGTAGGCCATTCGAGTCTGTCCCACTATTCAAATAGATCATGGCTGATCTGCGGCCGAACTCCATATACCTGCCTTTGGCCCATATCCCTTAATATCTTTGCTTAACAAAAATCTATCTATCTCAGATTTAAAATTAACAATTGTTCTAGCTTCAACTGCTGTTTGTGGGAGAGAGTTCCAAACCTCTACCACCCTTTGCGTGAAGAAGTGCTTCCTAACATCTCTCCTAAACAGTCTAGCCCTAATTTTTAGACTATGCCCCCTAGTTTTAGAATCTCCAACCAGTGGAAATAATTTATCGTTATCTAGCCTGTCTTTTCCTGTTAATATTTTGAAGACTTCGATCAGATCACCCCTTAACCTTCTAAATTCTAGCGAAAACAGGCCTAATTTGTGTAATTTCTCCTCGTAACTTAACCCCTGTAGTCCAGGTATCATTCTTGTAAACTTACGTTGCACTCCCTCCAAGGCCAATATATCCTTCCTAAGGTGTGGTGCCCAGAACTGCTCACAGTACTCCAAGTGGCGTCTAACCAGGGTTTTGTATAGCTGTGTCTTTATACTCCAATCCTCTAGATATAAAGGCTAGCATTCCATTAACCTTTTTGATTATTTTCTGCACTTGCTCGTGGCACCTGAACCCTCAAGTCTCTTTGGACATCCACTGTACTTAACCTCTTCCCATTTAGAAAGTACCCTGCTCTATCCTTTTTTGGTCCAAAATGGATAACCTCACACTTGCCCACATTGAAATCCATCTGCCACAGTTTTGCCCATTCATCTAGTCTGTCAATATCTCCTTGCAATTTTATGCTATCATCTAGATTGTCAACAGTGCCGCCTAACTTTGTATCATCAGCAAATTTGGACTTACTATGCCATCATCCAAGTTGTTAATGAATAATGTGAATAATTGAGGCCCCAACATAGATCCTTGTGGGACACCAGTCGTCACATCCTGCTAATCAGAGTACTTACCCATTATCCCCACTCTCTGTTGCCTACCACTCAACCAACTTTCGAACCATGTCAATAATTTGCCCTCAACTCCATGGGCTTCTGGTTTAGTTAACAGTCTCTAATGTGGGACGTTATCAAATGCCTTCTGGAATTCCATATAAATAACATCCATAGACATTCCCCTGACCACTACCTTAGTCACCTCTTCAAAAAATTCAGTGAGATTTGTCAGGCATGACCTTCCCATCATGAATCCATGCTGGCTGTCCCTGATTAGCTGAAAGTTTTCTAGGTGTTCAGTCACCCTATCCTTGATTATAGACTCCAGCAACTTCCCCACCACAGATGTAAGGCTAACTGGTCTTTAATTTCCTTGGTTCTCCCTTTCACCCTTCTTAAAAAGTGGAGTGACATGTGCAACTTTCCAATCCAGAGGGACCATTCCTGAATCTAGGGAACTCTGAAAAACTATAGTTAGGGCATCTACAATGTGGTCCCCTATTTCCTTTAACACCCTCGGATGGAAACCGCAGGTCCTGGGGATTTCTCACTCTTTAGTTCCATTAATTTTCTTGTTACTGATGTTTTACTTACGTTAATTGTATTAAGTCCCTGTCCCCTATTGGCTATTAATTTTTTCGGGACTTCCTGCAACCATTTTGTCCTTACTAAGTATTATTGTAGAAAAACTAAATCTGGTTGCCAGGGCTATAAAATGTGGAATGAAAATATTTCTGTCTTTGTCCCATACCTGTAGATACATGGCAACTATCTCGGTAGTTGCATGCCAATGGAAGGCTTACAATGGGACGTGGCACCATCCTCCAATACTTTTTACAGATTTCACACTTCTCACTAACTTCTTCTATTAGCCTTGTGTACTCCAATCACACCTGCATCTTGTAGCAGGATTTTTAACCTTTGACAAGTAGGGTGAGCAAATTGTCCATGCAATTTTAAGTTAATTGTTTTTTCCTCCTGGATTCTTATTTGTCTAACACTCAAAATTCAGAGCATGACGGGCCCCCTATTTTACTTTTATTTTTAGCTATTTTTCTCTTTTTCCTTTTATTTAATTTTTTTTGTGTTTGTTTTATTTTATTTCATCTTAGTTTGTTCAGTTTGCTTACCCACTGTTTTTTTCATATTTGTACTTGCGGCTGTTCAATTTTCAGTCCGTTAACACCCTATCTGTACAAATGCTTTGTCTTTCAACACACCATTAGCATATTGTTTGTCTTTGCTCCACGACCTTCTGGTCGGCTATTCTGTGACCTTGTCCTATTTACACCTTCTCCTTTGTTATCTCTTGCCCCACCCCCACTTTACTTGCTTATGACCTTTTACATTTCTAATATTTGCCAGTTCTGATGAAGGGTCACTGACCTGAAACGTTAACTCTGCTTCTCTCTTCACAGATGCTGCCAGACCTGCTGAGTATTTCCAGTATTTCTTGTTTTTATTGTCTAACACTCTGATGAGAAACAACAGGTTTTGTTAAGGGAATATAATGATATCCTAAACAAAAACAAGAAATGCTGGAATCACTCAGCAGGTCTGGCAGCATCTGTGGAAAGAGAAGCAGAGTTAACGTTTCGGGTCAGTGACCCTTCTTCGGAACTGACAAATATTAGAAAAGTCACAGATTATAAACAAGTGAGGTGGGGGTGGGGCAAGAGATAACAAAGGAGAAGCTGCAGATTGGACCAGGCCACATAGCTGACCAAAAGGTCACGGAGAAAAGGCAAACAATATGTTAATGGTGTGTTGAAAGACAAAGCATTAGTACAGATTAGGTGTGAATACACTGATATCCTTAGGATAAGGATATCCTAACTGGGTAAACTGCAAATCCACTGACTTTCCAAAAATAACTGCCTTATCATGCTCCATGCCAAATTTTGCTTGTGCCTTGTTTGTAGAAGGTCTACAAGAAGAAGACGAATAGGAGATGATTTCAGTACTTATAAAATCACTTAGTCCAGCCATTTTACATGGAATTACAACTCTCTTTACTGACCTCAATATGTTGCCATCATCAAACCTAAAGCAAGTAGTACTTTTATATTCCTTAACCTTGCCTCTATGTACTTTTTTCCCAAAAGTATACTTTATTCATAAAATTTGTAAAAGTGCATTACATAACGGTTCAAATTTGACATTACTTAAAGTGCAATACAGATCAGTTTCTTTCAATATAGCACAGGAGGTGTCTCACTACAGTTGCCATTACAGGTTATGGCGGGATTTTTCCCTCAGCTGACAGGAGAGCCAGGCTGGCAGCTCTTAGTCCCAGCAGCACCACTGGGACCGGTGGCCACTGCTGGGACAGCAGCCGAGCTTCGCGAAACTGTCGGGGAACCCCAGAACCATGGTATGTTTTTGTTGCCTCACCGGGGGTGATCGGTCGGGTCCCGGCGAGGCAAGGGCGGTCGATTAGGGGTACAGGGGGAGCATGTTAGGTGTTGGGGGTGGTTGGGGCACAGGGTGCCTGGTCATGAGGGCCTCCCCCCAGGCCATCAGAGCGCTGCCTGCTTTTGTCAGGTGGCTTTTCTCAGGCCTGGGAGGTCCGACTAGCCATGGATAAAATCCCCATGGCAGAGGCCCTTAAGTGGCCATTAAATGGCCACTTTAGGGCCTTGATTGGCCTGGGGCAGGCAGGCCATTTTTTGCTGCCACTGCCCCACGTAAAGTGGTGGCAGAGGCGGGAGCAGGTTGGGAAGGGCCCCCCGAGCCTCCCGCTCCATTTTACACACCCCCCGCCCCCAGCACCTTCGCTCTTTAGGGGGGAGGACATAAAATTCAGGCCTATATTTACAATGTTCATTTACATTCTGTGTCGAACATTCTCTGCTGTATACAGACGAGGGTTTTTACACGGGTTCCAGCCCCTCAGTATACTATGGTGGGAGGGCCTTACCCAATGGCCTTTCCCCATTGAGCATTTGTGGTGACTGCCCCAAGCTCTGGTGCATCTTTCAGTATATAGTCCTGGACCTCAGAATGTGCCAGTATGCAACACTTGGCCAACGCTGCTCTTTGCACTGGAAGACCAGCAAGTTTCGGGCAGACCAAAGTGTGTCTTCCACCGAGTTGATTGTCCTCTAGCAGCGGTTGATGTTTATCTCAGTGTGCATCCCTGGGAACAGCCTGTAGAGCACTGAGTCCTGCAGTACAGAACTGCTTGGGATGAACCGCAACAAAAATCACTGCATCTCTTTCCACACCTGCGTCTGGCTCATACTCCGCTCCTGTGCCAAGACACTCACCCAAGCTATCTGCAGCTTTATCTAAAAATCGAAGATGGCCATATCCACAGGGTAGATAAAAGGGGGGAAGAATATACCCAACGTTGTCCTCATCCTGATGGCCATCTTTGTGTGCGGCTGCATCAAGCTGTGTGTAGACAGTCAGTATGCAAGCACCAAGTGCCATTACGCGCTGAGGTTCTATCCGTCCCCAATGTTGCAAAGGATGGGTCTGGCCATGTTGCCCCAGAATGCTCCATTCAGTTGACCATGCCATGCCACTGTCCCTCGTGGAAAGGTTTGTACAGAAAAACATATTTTTGACCACAAGGCCATCAGGCAGTTGTCTGCATGTAACATCTTCAGGGTCCTGCAGGAAAAGGAGATGGTGGATCCTGTCAGATAGTTCCCGAGCAGACTGTCAAACCTATTTGGCAGAATGCCTCATGGCCAGAACTTCCAAATAAGTACCAAGGCGTAGCTTGGCTGGTGGTGAGAAGGGTGCTCCCCATCAGATCCTTCCTGGATGCCCAGAGTCTCACTGCCTCCACACACTGCCCTCAAAGTGGCTGTGATGGGGAAGAGATTGTTGCCCACCTTCTTAATCTTGCATCTATCCTCATTACTTGGTGAATCAAGGTAACATTTTCAACAATCTGTTCGACATACTGTCGATGTTCAAGCACGCTCTAGCACGCACAGTTAGGCAAGTCAGTAACTATCACATTCATTACATGACTAAAACTCCTTGTGACCAGTATAATTTGTTCAGAGTCATCATTATCTTCATCCTGTTCCTCAGAATTCTCTGCATTATGTGTCATTTCGAGAACCCTGCCTCTCAGCTTTGGGCAGGTCATTGCAGAATGATACTGCGAGTGACATCTAAAGGACTGATTAAATGCTCCTTGGGCTTTACTCAAATTCATTCCCCTTTTTTTTTGCTGTTCCAATTCCATCTTCTGCTGTAATAGCGTTATCTGCTAAAGGTGCTTTCATCCTCATTCTGCCTGTCTTTAACCCTCCCATTGTATTGACGCCTGTTACCAGTATCTGGATCATTTTGAAATCTGGCAATCATTGAGTCCTCTATTCTTTGTGTCAAAATATGTTAAAGAATTAAGAGAGTGAAAACAAATACCTTAAAGAACTTCTGTATGAAGCAAACATGCAAACCCTGACATAAAAAGAGAAATGCTGGAAATACTCAGCAGGTTAGGCAGCATCTGTGGAGAGAAAAACAGAATTAATGGGCTGAAGTTTACCATGGGCTCCAGGACCTCAACATCAGGCCAAGAAGTAGGTCCCAAGCCCACACTTGCCGGCAGCGGGCCCAGCTCTGTGATTTTACCACAGGCGGCCTCCAAATTTGCTGGCATTTTTCTAATGGCGGAGCAGCCCCCTGCCATGTACAGAGGCCATGTACAGCCTTCTGGAGGCGGCCTCCAGTGGCAGCCAGGGGGGGTCATCGGAGCCAAAGGCTGCCTGGGGGCTCGCTGTCCAATTAAGGACAGTGGGAGGGTTCCTGATGTTGCCAGCTCAATCAGAGGGTTGGCAGCTTTGAAGCCTACAGCAGCCCCACTGGGACAGATGGGCATGACTGAGGCAGGCAGGAGACCTCAAACGTGCCTCAAAATGGAGGGACCCTGGGACAGGTAAGTAAAATTTAAAATTTAGGAGGCTGAGGGCGGTAGGCCCCGCGGGAATGAGAGAAAACACTTTTGAGGGACTGTTGCAGCTGTGGGACCTGCCTTTCAAGCCTGCGGCAACCTCGTTGGATAATGGAGCCTCTGCATCTGATGACCCCCCCCCCCCCCCACCTCCCCCCCAGGCTGCAATGGGAGACCGCCTCGAGGGGGCTGCTCTGCCGTTGGCAAAATGACAATGGTCCCACTAAATGGCCCTCAATGAGGCCTTTAATTATGCAAATCAGCTGCCTGCCTTTGTACAGTGGGCAGCTGATCCCCTTGGCAGTCTTGCTCCTGCCCACCATGAGGAAACATCATTAGTGCCAAGACTGGGTCAGAAGCTGTCCCGACACAGTTCCACATTATTTTACCAGCCCCTCCTTGTCTCTGTTCTCACCACCTGGGGCTGGTAAAATCCAGTCCAACATTTCAGGTCAATCAGAAAGGTCATCAACCTTAAACATTGGGTGGGTGGATCCTGAGGTTGCATTAATTTCTGGGTCAATCCCGCACCACATCGGCAATGTGCATAACTTGCAATTATATTATGGTAAGCAGGTAATGGGCCGAGAGGCGGTGGTGTAATGGGGAGGTGGTGGCATAGAGGTATTGTCACTGGACTAGTAGCCCAGAGACTCAGGATATTGCTCTGGGGGCATGGGTTCGAATCCCATCATGGCAGAAGGTAGAATTTGAATTCAATTCAATTCAATTAATAAATCTGGAATGAAAAAGCTAGTCTCATGGTGTTCATGAAACATTGTCAATTGTTGTAAAACCCCATTTGGTTCACTCATGCCTTTTAAGGAATGAAATATGCTGTCCTTACCCAGTCTGGCTGACATGTGTCTCCAGAAACGACAATGGCAAACCCAGCCTTGTGGACCCTGCAAAGTCCTCCTTACTAACAACTGGGGGCTTGTGCCGAAGTTGGGAGAGCTGTCCCACAGACTAGTCAAACAACAGCCTGACATAGTCATACTCACTGAATCATCCTTTGCAGACAATGTCCCAGACACTGCCATCACCATCCCCGGGCATGTCCTGTCGCACCGGTAGGCCAGACCCAGCAGAGGTGGTGGCACAGTGGTATACACTCAGGAGGGAGTTGCCCTGGGAGTCCTCAACATCGACTCCAGACCCCATGAAGTCTCATGGCATCAGGTCAAAGATGGGCAAGGAAACCTCCTGCTGATTACCACCTACTGACACCACTCAACTGATGAATCAGTACTCCTCCATGTTGAGCACAACTTGGAGAATGCACTGAGGGTGGCAAGGGCGCAGAATGTACTCTGGGTGGGAGACTTCAATGTCCATCACCAAGAGAGGCTCGGTAGCATCACTGCTGGCCAAGTCCTGAAGGACGTAGCTGCTGGATTGGGCCTGTAGCAGGTGGAGAGGGAAGCAACAAGAGGGAAAATGAGACTTGACCACAGCCTCACCAATCTGTTTGCAACAGACGCATCTGTCCATGACAATATTGGTCGGAGTGACCATCACACAAACCTTGCGGAGACAAAGTCCCATCTTTACATTGAAGATACCCTCCATCGTGTTGTGTGGCACTAAATGGGATGGATTTCAAACTGATCTAGCATTGCAAAACTGGGCATCCATGAGGTGCTGTGGGCCATCAGCAGCAGCAAAATTGTACTCAACCACAATCTGTAACCTTATTGCCTGGCATATCCCCCACTCTACGATTACCATCAAGCTGGGGGACTAACCCTGGTTCACTGAAGAATGCAGGAGGGCATGCCAGGAGCAGCACCAGGCATACGTCAAAATGGTGTATCAACCTGGTAAAACTACAACCCAGGATTAATTGCGTGACAAACAGCGTATGCAGCATGCTAAGTGATCCCATAACCAACGGATCAGTTCTAAGCTCTGCAGTCTTGTCATATCCAGTCATCAATGGTGGTGGATAATTAAACAACTAACTGGAGGAGGTGGCTCCACAAACACCCACATCATCAATGATGAGGGAACCCAGCACATCAGTGCAAACTATAAGGCTGAAGCATTTGCAACAATCTTCAGCCAGAAGTGCCGAGTGGATGATCCGTCTCGGCCTCCTCCCTAAGTCCCCAGCATTACAGATGCCAGTCTTCAGCCATTTCAATTCACTCCGCGTGATATGAAGAAACGAATGAAGGCACTGGATATTGCAAAGGCTATGGGCCATGACAGCATTCCGGCAATAGTACTGAAGACCTATGCTCCAGAACTTGCCGTGTCCCTAGCCAAGCTGTTCCAGTACAGCTACAACACAGGAATCTCCCTGGTAATTTAGAAAATTGCTCAGGTATGTCCTGTACACAAAAAGCAGGACAAATCCAACCCGGCCAATTACTGCTTCATCAGTCTACTGTCAATCATCAGTAAAGTGATGGAAGGTGTCATCAACAGTGCTATCAAGTGACACTTGCTTAGCAATAAGCTGCTCAGTGACACACAGTTTGGGTTCTGCCAGGGCCACTCAGCTCCTGACCTCATTACAGCCTTGGGTCAAACATGGACAAAAGGCCTGAACTCAAGAGGTGAGGTGAGAGTGACTGCCCTTGACATCAAGGCAGCATTTGACCGAGTATGGCATCAAGGAGCCTGAGCAAAACTGGAGTCAATGGGAATCAGGGGGAAAACTCTTCACTGGTTGGAGTCATACCTAGCACAAAGGAAGATGGTTGTGGTTATTGGAGGTCAATCATCTTAGCCCCAGGACATCACTGCAGGAGTTCCTCAGGGTAGTGTCCCAGGCCCAACCATCTTCAGCTGCTTCATCAATGACCTACCTTCAATCATAAGGTCAGAAGTGGGGATGTCCGCTGATGATTGCACAATGTTCAGCACCATTCGTGACTCCTCAGATACCGAAGCAGTCCGTGTAGAAATGCAGCAAGACCTGGACAATATCCAGGCTTGGGCTAATAAGTGGCAAGTAACATGCACGCCACACAAGTGCCAGGCAATGACCATCTCCAACAAGAGAGAATCTAACCATCTCCCCTTGACATTCAATGGCATTACCATCGCTGAATTTCCCCGCTATCAACATCCTGGGGGCTACCATTGACCAGAAACTGAACTGGAGTAGCCATATAAATACCGTGGCTACAAGAGCAGGTCAGAGGCTAGGAATCCTGCGGCGAGTAGCTCACCTCCTGACTCCCCAATGCCTGTCCACCATCTACAAGGCACAAATCAGGAGTGTGATGGAATACACTCCACTTGCCTGGATGGGTGCAGCTCCAACAACACTCAAGAAGCTTGACACCATCCAGGACAAAACCGCCCGCTTGATTGGCACCGATATGTACAAACATCCACTCCCTCCACCACCGATGTACAGTGGCAGCAGTGTGTACCATCTACAAGATGCACTGCAAGAAGGACAAGGGGAGCAGGTGCATGGAAACACCACCACTTGTAAGTTTGCCTCCAAGCCATACACCATCCTAACTTGGAACTATATCGCCGTTCCTTCACTGTCACTGGGTCAAAAGCCTGGAACTCCCTAACAGCACTGTGGGTGTACCTACGCCACATGGACTGCTGCAGTTCTAGAAGGCAGCTCACCATAACCTTCTCAAGGACAATTAGGGATGGGCAATAAATGCTGGCCTAGCCAGCGACGCCCACATCCCATGAACCAATTTTTAAAAAGTAGCGTTCATTGCCTAAAGAGTGGCAGTGGACACGGGAAGGAGGCAGGACACGGTCAACTGCGGACGCAATTTAAAGGGCAACTGGCAGCTATTGTGGAGGTTCTTGTTCGTTCCAACAATGCAAGGAGGAGCTGAGCAGAGGGCAGCAGGCTGGGAGGGCCCCCATGCAAGGGCAGCCCCCTGTTATTCTGATGCCTCACTGGAGCTGCTGCTGGAGGCAGTGACTGGACGAAAAAACATCCTATTCCCTGCCAGTTGCAACAGAAAGCCTGCAAGTTTCACTAAGTAGGTATAGTTAGAGGTGGCTCACGAGGTCAGCGGAAGAGCAATTGGTGCAGTGCAGGAAACATTTCAATGACCTACTTAGGTCTGGCAAGGTGAGTCCAAAGATACCCAGATGGTATGCCTCCTGGTCAGCAGCCACTAGAGTGCAAAAGAGAGGGGCATCCTGAGGGCGCATAGAGTTCTTCTGATCATCGGAGAGATATATGTTCAGCAGCCTTGATGACCCATAAGCATCAGTCAGAATCCTACTGCTGCTGATCAGGAGGCTGGAGCGCAGACTGCAATATATTATGTGAATGAAAAGTGGTAATTAGTGAGGGAGAGACACCTAGCCAGAGGCTTCATAGTCTTTCTTCACCTTGCAGGCCAAAGGGGAGATGAACATCAGGGAGAGCAAGAGGGTACATCTCAACAGCTCACAGCACAGACACATTTGGAGCAGCTGGCTCTGAATCTAACAAGCCATAGGGACACTGGAGACGGAGAAACAGGAGTCCACCATAGACAGGGTGCAAACATCTCAACAACTCCAGATTCACAGGCATGGCAATGCCCCCGGTGCAACAAACTGTCAATGCATAAACTGTCATTTTATTATTTTAAGTAGCAGAAGCAACTGTTGACTGTCCCGATCTCTCATCACCACCTACTCTCATGACTCCCACAAGGGCAGCTGCAAAGGGGCAGCTGCAAAGGGACAATGCCAATAAGTTCCCGAGGAGTCAGAGCAGGGAGACACCTCAGAGCCTGCACCATCACATCTTTCTTGCGCACCCTCCCCAACACAGATACTCACACCTCATTGGGTCCTCACACATTATTAGAAATGGTGGCACAGGGTGGAGCACTTGTCACTTCAGAGCAGGAGGATACAGAGGAGGCAGAGTCGGCTGTGGCCAGTCCCCATCAGAGGATGGAGGACAGACGCAGCCCTGCTCAGCAGGCTGGAGATGCAGAGCCTATGGAATCATGAAACAGGTGGCTCTACATGCAGAACTAGTGTGAGATGTGTGCCCACATGTCAGAGTTACCTGAGGCACTGTGGAATCATGTGATGTGAATGGAGGAGTCCATTCATCTCATGTGCTCCACAATGTCTCAGTGCTTTGTGTGCATGAGCTCCTCCATTGAGAGAGTGGCCAACCTCATTGAGAGCCAAATGCGGCATCACTCAGAATGGATGCAGGAATAGTGCTCTGACATACACAAAATGCATGCTGCAGTCTGCACCATTGACCATTCAGTGGCATGAAAAGTGTAACTAAGCAAGGAGTGGATGCCAGCTGCGCCCCAGCTGGCGGGTCCCTCTATCAATCAAGGGCACCATGAAAGTGCTGAAGTGGCGACAGATGGTGATGAGGCAGCCACCCTCACGAGATATTGTTTTTGTAATATCTGCCTCTATGGCCCCTCTAATAGATGAAGCATCTGTAGAGTCATGCCCAATGACAGAGGCTGCCCTCATAGTGATGTTGGTGCAGCAGCCTTTGGAAGTAGTCCCCCTGGCACCTCCACACCGAGGTCGAGAGACACAGGCATCTCAGGCCTTGACAGGCACTAGTGAGCATTCTGCCTCCACCTCATCCTCAGCAACAGAGAATGCATCTCGTAGGAGTGGCCATGAGCGGAGGTCACAGCGTCGGGAATCTCACATTATACGTAACTTGGGTGTGTCTATTTTAAATGATGTCACACTGTAATTCATTAAAGAACCTGGGCATGTTGTTGCACTAAGGCAGACTTAGGTGTGTCTTCGTTTCATCATGGTGAAAGGCAGGGAAAGGGGAAAAAGGGTTAGCAAAGCCAGGGAGTGTGCTGTGCGTGTCAGGTGCAGAGTCTGGAGCCTGGCAGTGTTTGTATCATTGGAAGGTTGCTGACTTTTGTTCTTACCAGATGCTTGCTCTCACTCAGCTGAAGGAGATTCTCATCCCCAAATGTCTTGCAGACTAAAGCTGGAATTTTGTCGGCGTGTTGGGGACACCAACGCCAGGCCCGAAAGCCATGGCGGGGGTCGGGAGTTTCGGAACAACCCCACCTCGGCCATTTGGGGGACCCCAGGCAGCATTTTTCAGTCGTCTGGCAACTAATTAGTTGTCATCAGAGCCCCCAGCAGTTTCAGCAGTGTCACCAGGAGTGGCGGACACTGGTGGGACTGTATGTGACCGAGAGGTTGCCATGGGAACAGGACAACCTCCCAGCCATGTAAGTGGAGTCTGGGAGCACCAGGGCCATTCAGGCAGGCCAGGCAAGAGGAGTAGGTGTTTGGTTACTGAGGGGAGGGCGGGTGTTGCTGCAGGGTTGGCCATTGCTGCTGGGGGCCCCCTATGGGTAACAGAGTGCCTGAATAGGAGTACTCCCCCAAGTCCACAGGGAGGCTGCCATGGTTCACCAGGTGATCTCCCCAAATGGCGGAGGGCCCATCCACCACTAGTAAAATGTCAGAGGCGAGAGGACAATGGGCACTCCACCATTCTGCCTTCTTTACGCATCCCCACCACCCGGCCGATCTCCAGAGGGCTGGTAAAGTCCAGCCCTGAGTATCGCTCAGGTAAAACATGTCTGGATCAGAGTGGCCCTAGTGTTCTTGCCATTCTGATAAGTGCTCTGCCTCTGAGTCTACCACGGCTGCAAAGCACAGGGATCATTCTCCAGTTCTCCTTCAGCCTTCTCCTTGTCCTCGTCTTCTTCCTCCTCTTCCTTATCCTCTTCCTCCTTCGAGCAGCTATGCTGTTCCAGCACTTCTCCCTCTTCAAGGTCCACACCTCTCTGGAGGGTCATGTTAGGAAATGTGCAGCAAAAAACCACAATGCACAAGACCCTTGAGGGAGTGAACTGGAGGGCACCTGAACTGCCAAGGCACCTGAACTTTATCTTCAGAAGACTGATGGCCTGATTAATGATGACCCTTGTGCTCAGATGGCATCATTTGTAGTGTCTCTCAGTCTCAGTGGTAGGGTTATGTCCTGGAGTCATCAGCCATCTCTTCACAGGATAAACCTTATCCACTAACAGCCATTCATGGATCTCCAACTACTCCATGAAGAGCTGCGGCACCTATTATTGCCAAAGGATGAAGGCGTCGTGACAGCTTCCAGGATAGTGTGCACACACCTGCAAAAAGTGCTTCATGTTAGGGAGTGGAATCCCTTCACATTGAGGAATCTCCCTGGTTGGTCAATCAGTGCCTTGATGGCCACATCAGTGCATCTGAGGGAATCCGGCAACTGCGGAAAATGCCACTGCCCTTTGAATTTGAGGGCCGCTAGGTACCTGGAATTCAATGTAATCCCTTGCCTTCTCGAACAGAACATCCATTACCTTCATGATGCAATGATGTGCTGATGCCTGCAAGATGCCACCAATGTCTGCTGCTGCTGCTTGCAAGGAGTCAATTGCATAAAGTGCAAGTCCACTGTGACATTTACAGCCACTATTGCTATGGCAATGGTTCCTGCGAACCCTCAGAGGCCCTTGAATAAGGTCACACAAGTCTGCAACCATTTGCCTGGACAGGCGCAGTATTCTGTGGCACAGATGCGCCGACATGTCCAGGTAGCTTCTCCTTTGGTGGTAGATCCTCTGCTAACTTTTGTTGCCTTCCTGCCCCTCAT
The DNA here is from genome assembly GCF_036365525.1 of Heterodontus francisci. NCBI lineage: Eukaryota > Metazoa > Chordata > Chondrichthyes > Heterodontiformes > Heterodontidae > Heterodontus > Heterodontus francisci. The sequence continues at coordinate 220,324,926 of NC_090371.1, forward strand.
TCCCAATCCCTGCGCCCCTGTTGCCCAGTGGTCTGGCTCTACTCCTAGACATGCTGCTCCTCATCACTAGTTGATCCTATCTCGGAGTAGCTTAACCCCATTTCCTTATATGTCCTTCCTTCCTTTCTATTGGAAAGTGCAGTCTTCCTGAACACCCCCTCTCATGAATCCGTGAGGCCAATAAGCAGACGGACCTGTCCACCCACCACCCCTCCTCCAAAACCTCACCCCCAAAATGCCCTTTTCAAAAGTGAGGAGATATGACAGACAACTATCCTGACTCTGTACAACTTGTTGCCTGTGAATGAAGGCCTTTTCTGAGCCTTCCCTCCTTGATGGCATCTCTCCCACTATTCTGACCAGCTCCCCACTTTATTTGTGCCTCCTCCTCCCTGTCATGTTTCAGACCCTGTGTGCATCCCGTGCCTGCGAACGAAACTTCAAAACTGGCCCTTAACAAGCTGACAGCAAACTCATTAAGTGACTTAATGTTAATTGATCTTGGGCAGGTTGGCTCTTCTGGCTCTCGGCAGAGCCTTTTAAAATTTGAGCATGACTGTTTCATGTCCGAAAACCTGAGGGATGGGTTTAAGTGACGACCTGTCTGGTTCTTGTCCTCACATTGAAATAAAATCCTGCCAACTAACTCTGTTTCTCTCTCTACAGATGCTGCCAGACCTGTTGAGTATTTCCAGCATTTTCTGTTTTTATTTCAGATTTCCAGCATCCACAGTGTTTTGCTTTTATTTGCAAACACTGAAGCTTCATTCATTTTGCTGTGTGAGTCATTGATTCACAAATTTGGCCCTTCATTGCTCAAGTGCCCCTTTCTGTCATGGGGCTGTAAAACATATATGGTACATTGAATTGGACTTCTGATTGCAATCAAACGCTTAGCAGAAATGCATTAATGTATGGCAAATGCATAATTGAGTCATGATGAGTGATTAGGTTACATTACTTGTTAAACTGCAGACTTTGGGAGTCATTTCCTTTGTACAATGTATTATCGGAGAAAGCAAAGGCAATTTATGCAGCTGACAGTGTGATTTACAGCATGTAGGCTCCTAGTAGAGTGTTGCCACATTATTATACTGGGAGTGTACTTTGGTCGAGCAAAGAAATATACTATCATCACATGACCAGCTGTAGTCCAGCTATAAAGCCTGGTGATGTTTCAGTTCAGAAGCCATATCTGTCTGGGGGGGGGTGCCATGTTTACGGTTCATACTGGAAAAAACAGTAGGATGATTTGTTACAACGTAGTCATCCTGTTTCATATGGCTTTTGGCAGGGAGCTGTGATCACAGAGCACCAGTCTGAAATAAGGCCACAACATTATAGCCTTGATTCTTCAACCCACATTCACTGTGCGATCACCCATATGCTGGGAGTGAAGGGTGAATACATCATTTGCTGTATTTATATCGTGAAGAAAAATGGTTTGTCCAAAAACCATTGGTTTATTCTTGCAGTTTAGAAAAATAATTTCTAAGTTTCAAAACAGAGGAAAGTACTGTATATCCCTTGAACAGCTTCAACTCCATTTGTATATTGATGATTAGGTGACAAAGCCATCTTCTTCAAATTGGTTTCAAGTTGCAGAAAGCACCAGCTGTTTCTAGGAAAACAGTGTGAGAGAGAGAGAAAGAAAGAAAGAGAGAAAGAGAGAGATGAGAGAGAAAGAGAGAGAGAAAGTAAGAAAGAAAGCAAGAAAGAAAGAAATTGTATTTATTTCGTGCCTATCATCTCCTCAGCCTGTCCCAAAACACTTAAAAGTCAATGAGATGTCATTACTGTTATGGACAAATAAACCAGGCAATCTTCTCACAGTGAAGTCCGACAAAGAACAGTGAAATAAATGACCAGATGAACTGTTTTTGTAACATTAACTGAGGGATAAGTGTTGGTCAGAAGATTCCGCTGCTCTTCTTTAAATCGTATCATTGGTTGACAGCACCCTTGACCTTGTCTACTCCATTTCAAGCAGTTCTGCTCTCACCCCTTCCCCCATATCTCCCAGAACCACAATAGGGCTCCCTTGTCCTCAGCGTCCACTCCACCAGACTCCACATTCAATGCATCATCCTCTACCATTTCCACCACCTCCAGCATGATGCCACCACCAAATATATCTTCCCCTCCCCGCCCCTGTCAGCTTTCCAAAGGGAACCTTTGCTCTACGACACCCTGATCCACTCCTCAATTGCCCCCAACACCCCTCCCCTTCCTACAGCACCTTTCCATGCAAGTGTAGGAGATAAAACACCCATCCTTTTACCTCCTCCCTTCTCACCATCCAAGGCCCCAGACATTCCTTCCAGGTGAAACAGCAATTTACCTGTACTTCTTTCAGTTTCCTATACTGTATTCACTGCTCATGATGTGGTGTCCTCTAGAGTGGGGAGACGAAACGCAGATTGTGCGACCACTTTGCAGAACACCTCCATTCAATCTGCAAGCATGATCCCAAGTTTCCATTCCTCTGTCATTTTAATTCTCCCCTCCTCTCCCACTCTGACCTCTCTGTCCCTGGCCTCCTACATGGATACCTGAGTTCAAATCGCACCACGGAAGATGGGACATTTGAATTCAGTTAATTAAATAATAAAATCTGCAATTAAATGCTAGTATCAGTAATGGTAAGCATGAAACTACCAGGTTGTCGTGAAATCCATCTCATTCTCTAATGTCCTAGAGGGAAGGAAATTGGCTGTCCTTGCCCATTCTAACCTGTAGTCCCACAGCAATGTGGTTAACCCTTAACTGCCCTCTAAAATGGCCTAGCAACCCACTAGGTTGTATCAAGGAGCTTCAAAGAACAATATGAATAAAACCAGTTGGCCCACCAGGCATTGACCAAAGCACCAGACACGACAAAGCAACATCAGGCTCAGTCAATCCTGCAAAATCCTCCTCACCAACATCTGGGAACTTGTGGCAAAATTGGCAAAATTGTCCCACAGACTGGTCAAGCAACATGGTCATATTCAAAGATTTATATCTTTCATCTATCATCACAGACACTTCCATCACCATCCCTGGGTACATCCTGTCCCACTGGCAGGACAGACCAAGCAGAGGTGGTGGCACAGTGATCTGCAGTTAGCAGGGAGTGATCCTGGAAGTCCTCAACATTGACTCCAGACCCCATGAAGTCTCATAGCATCAGCTCAAATATGGGTAAGGAAGCCTTCTAATTAACACCTCCTGCCCTCCCTGAGATGATGAATCAGAACTCCTCTATGTTGAACACTACTTGGAAGAAGCACTAACGGTAGCAAGGGCACAGAATATACTCTGGATGGGGGACTGTAATGTCCATCACCAAGAGTGGCTCAGTAATATTACTACTGACCGAGCTGTCCAAGTTCTGAAGGGTATATCTTCTAGACTGGGCCTTTGGCAGATGGTCAGAGCATCAACACAAAGGAAAAAACTACTTGACCTCATTCTAACTAATGTCACAGATGCATCTGTCCATGACAGTATTGGTAGGAGTGACCATCGCATAATCTTTGTGTGATTAAGTCCCATCTTCACACTGAGGCCACCTCCATCATGTCATGTGGCACTGCCAGCATGCTAAATGAGATACATTCAGAACAGATCTAGCAGCTCAAAACTGGGCATCCATGAGGCACTGTAGGCCATCAACAGAAGCACAATTGTATTCAACCACAATCAGTACCTCATGGCCCGGCATATCCCTCACTCTTCCATTACCATCAAGCCAGGTGACCAACTATGACTCAATGAGGAATGTAGAAAAGCAGGCCAGGAGCAACACCAAACATACCTTAAAATAAGGTGCCAGCCTGGTGAAGTTACAAATCAGGATTACATGCATGCTAAATAATGGAAGCAGAATGCTGTAGACAGAATTGAGTGATCCCTCAACCAATGGATCAGAGCAAAGGTCTGCACTCCCGCCACATCGAATCATGAATGGTGGTGGACAGTTAAACAATTAACTGGAGGAGGAGGCTCCACGAGTATCCCCATCCTCAAAGATGGGAAAAACCAGTGCATCAGTGCAAAAGACAAGCTGAAACATAGAACATAGAACAGTACAGCACAGTACAGGCCCTTCGGCCCACGATGTTGTGCCGAACCTTTAACCTACTCTAGGATCAAACTACCTACATACCCTTCATACTACTATCATCCATGTACCTATCCAAGAGTCGCTTAAATGTCCCTAATGTATCTGCTTCTACTACCACCGCTGGCAGTGCATTCCACGCACCCACCACTCTCTGTGTAAAGAACCTACCTCTGACATCTCCCCGAAACCTTCCTCCAATCACCTTAAAATTATGCCCCCTGGTGATAGCCATTTCCACCCTGGGAAAAAGTCTCTGGCTATCCACTCTATCTATGCCTCTCATCATCTTGTACCCTTCTATCAAGTCATCTCTCATCCTTCTTCGCTCCAATCAGAAAAGACCTAGCTCCCTCAACTTTTCTTCGTAAGACATGCCCTCCAGTCCAGGCAGCATCCTGGTAAATCTCCTCTGCACCCTCTCTAAAGCTTCCACATCCTTCCTATAATGAGGCAACCAGAACTGAACACAATATTCCAAGTGTGGTCTAACCAGGGCTTTATAGAGCTGCAGCATAATCTAGCGGCTCTTAAACTCAATCCCCCTGTTAATGAAAGCCAACACACCATACGCTTTCTTAACAACCCTATCAACTTGGATGGCAACTTTGAGCGATCTATGGACATGGACCCCAAGATCCCTCTGTTCCTCCACACTACCAAGAATCCTGTCTTTAAGCCTGTATTCTGCATTCAAATTCAACCTTCCAAAATGAATCACTTCACACTTTTCCATGTTGAACTCCATCTGCCACTTCTCAGCCCAGCTCTGCATCCTGTCAATGTCCCGTTGCAACCTACAACAGCCTTCCACACTATCCACAACTCCAGCAACCTTCGTGTCATCGGCAAACTTACTAACCCAGCCTTCCACTTCCTCATCCAAGTCATTTATAAAAATCACAAAGAGCCGAGGTCCCAGAACAGATCCCTGCGGAACACCACTGGTCACCGAGCTCCAGGCTGAATACTTTCCATCTACTACCACTTCTATGGGCCAGCCAATTCTGTATCCAGACAGCCAACTTTCCCTGTATCCCATGTCTCCTTACTTTCTGAATGAGCCTACCATGGGGAACCTTATCAAACGCCTTGCTAAAATCCATATACACCACATCCACTGCTCTTCCTTCATCAACGTGTTTTGTCACATCTTCAAAGAATTCAATAAGGCTTGTGAGGCATGACCTGCCCCTCACAAAGCCATGCTGACTGTCTCTAATCAAACTATGCTTTTCCAAATAATCATAAATCCTGTCTCTCAGAATCCTCTCCAATAATTTGCCCAATACTGACTGGTCTATAATTCCCAGGGTTATCCCTATTCCCTTTCTTGAACAAGGGAATAACATTTGCCACCCTCCAATCATCTGGTACTACTCCAGTGGACAGTGAGGACGCAAAGATCATCGCCAAAGGCGCGGCAATCTCTTCCCTCACTTCACGTAATATCTTTGGGTATATCCCGTCTGGCCCCGGGGACTTATCTGTCCTCATGTCTTTCAAAGTTTCCAGCACATCCTCCCTCTTAACATCAACCTGTTCGAGCATATCAGCCTGTTTCACGCTGTCCTCACAAACGACCAGGTCCCTCTCACTAGTGAATACTGAAGCAAATTATTCATTTAGGACCTCCCCTACCTCCTCCGACTCCAGGCACAAGTTCCCTCCACTATCCCTGATCGGCCCTACCCTCACTCTGGCCATCCTCTTGTTCCTCACATATGGTGACAGAAGTTTTGGACCACCTCAATCCTGAGTGATGGACTCAGTAATTCAATACCTGAGCCACAGGCAGAACAAAAGAGGCTGAAATGAATGCTGGAAAGTCATGTGCCAGAAAGCCCAGAAGCAGAAAACCCCAACCATGGTCTTGAAATTGATACTATCAAGCCAGGTGAACAGCCCTGCTGTAATGAGTATGGAAGAGCATGTCAGGAGCAGCACCAGGTGTACCTGCAAATGAGGTGCCAACCTGATGAAACTACAGCACAGGACTTTATGTATGCTGAACCAAAGTATCTTACAACACATCAGGAAGCTTTTTAGCCAGTCACATCTCTGCCAACTCTTTGAAGGAGCTGTCCAATTTAGTCCTACACCCCAGCTTTTTTTTAAAAAACAGAAAATTACCCCCTTCAAATTCATGCCCACACAACGCCCATTAGTTTATTGACTGGCAAACCCTTACTAGAGACCTGCTACATCAGCACCACTGAGATACAAAGGCCAGAGTTTGTGCACTTCTTGTTTGTGCAGCCATCTTCAGCCAAATGTGCCAATGGATAATCCATCTCAGCCTCCTACTGAGATTTTCATCATCCCAGAAGCCAGTCTCAGCCAATTTGATTCACTCCACAAGATATCGCCCCAACAACATCCCACTCCAGTGCTAACAACTTGTGCTCCAAAACTAGTTGCGTCTCGAACAAGCTGTTCCAGTATAACAACAACAATGTCATTTATGTAACAATATGGAAAGTTGCCCAGGCATGTCCTGTCCACAAAAAGTAGGGCAAAGCAAACCGGCCAAATACCGCCCCATCAGTCTATTATTAATCATCAGCAAAGCAATGGAAGGTGTTGTCGACATTGTTATCAAGCGGCACTTACTCAGCCACAACTGGTTCACAAATGCTTAGTTTTGGTTCTGTCAGGACCACTCTAAACCTCATTACACCTTGGTCCAAACAGGGACAAAAGAGTTGAATTCCAGAAGTGAGGTGAGAGTAACTGCCCTTTACATTGTTACGCCAATGTGCTTTGTTGAATGATAATTCTCTTTAATCCACTGGCTGGAGATCTGAATTTATATTTTTTGAAAAGACATTTTAAAAAGAAAAGCTAAAAGGATGACTTTGCTGGCAGCGTAAGATGGCTACCTAGTTTGCAACACTGTATCCTACATTACAAAGAACTGTGAGGAGGGAGACAAAATGTCTGCTCATATCGCAGCAAGACCAAGACCCAGGAAGTTTAAAGGAACTACCTGTTCTTTTTAACAAGAGCGAAATACTTCTAACTACTATGTTTGAATGTCTGACTGACTGTCATGTGATAAGCCCCTCCCCATCTATGGTTTTAATTGTGTCTTGCTGCAGTAGAGAAAGGAGAAGCAACCGGACTCTAACACGTGCAGACCCAAGTGGGGGGGGGGGGGGTGGTGGGAGGGGGGTCTGTCTCTCTCTCCCACCATTGCAGCTTGAAAGCTTTCAAATCCTGCCTGTTGACTGACAACCTTTGTATACTCTGGCTACAATAAGAGACCCCGTTGGAGGAAATCATCCGCATCGCTGTCACTAAGAGACCCACTGAACCAGTCATCTACCTCTTCAAACTAAAAAAATCAGGGTCACTGAATTCAGCTAGAAGTCAACCAAATCACCAAACTCCAACGACTGTATACCTTTTTTATGGATTCTAACTCAACTAATCTACCTTTCTCCATTCTGTAACCTATTTGTGTGTGTGTAAACCTTTAGTGAATGCATGTGAGTGAAAGTTGGTGCATTGTTTATTATTTTATTAGTTCAGTTTGAGTACACTAAAGTTAACCTTTTTGTTTGTTAACACCAGAAAACCTGTCTGATTGGTTTTTGTTCTGATCATAGCAAGTATGTAATCAAACAGCTACTGAATGGTCAGTACATCCACTTTAAGAAAGAATTAAACCTGCTGTGGTCAAAAAAGAGAGGGAAAAGAGGGAAGCTACTGCATGTCCTTGATAAGTATGTACCTGTGAGGCAGGGAGGAAGTTGTCGAGCGAGGGAGCCGTGGTTTACTAAAGAAGTTGAAGCGCTTGTCAAGAGGAAGAAGAAGGCTTATGTTAGGATGAGACGTGAAGGCTCAGTTAGGGCGCTTGTGAGTTACAAGCTAGCCAGGAAGGATCTAAAGGGGGAGCTAAGAAGAGCAAAGAGAGGACACGAGAAGTCATTGGCGGATAGGATCAGGGAAAACCCTAAGGCTTTCTATAGGTATATCAGGAATAAAAGAATGACTAGAGTTAGATTAGGGCCAATCAAGGATAGTAGTGGGAAGTTGTGTGTGGAATCAGAGGAGGTAGGGGAAGTGTTAAATGAATATTTTGCGTCAGTATTTACAGTAGAGAAAGAAAATGTTGTCGAGGAGAATACTGAGATTCAGGCTACTAGGCTAGATGGGATTGAGGTTCACAAGGAGGAGGTGTTAGCAATTTTGGAAAGTGTGAAAATAGATAAGTCCCCTGGGCCAGATGGGATTTATCCTAGGATTCTCTGGGAAGCTAGGGAGGAGATTGCAGAGCCTTTGTCCTTGATCTTTATGTCGTCATTGTCGACAGGAATAATGCCGGAAGACTGGAGGATAGCAAGTGTTGTCCCCTTGTTCAAGAAGGGGAGTAGAGACAGCCCTGGTAATTATAGACCTGTGAGCCTTACTTCGGTTGTGGGTAAAATGTTGGAAAAGGTTATAAGAGACAGGATTTATAATCATCTTGAAAAGAATAAGTTCATTAGCGATAGTCAGCACGGTTTTGTGACGGGTAGGTCGTGCCTCACAAACCTTATTGAGTTTTTCGAGAAGGTGACCAAACAGGTGGATGAGGGTAAAGCAGTGGATGTGGTGTATATGGATTTCAGTAAGGCGTTTGATAAGGTTCCCCACGGTAGGCTATTGCAGAAAATACGGAAGTATGGGGTTGAAGGTGATTTAGAGCTTTGGATCAGAAATTGGCTAGCTGAAAGAAGACAGAGGGTGGTGGTTGATGGCAAATGTTCATCCTGGAGTTTAGTTACTAGTGGTGTACCGCAAGGATCTGTTTTGGGGCCACTGCTGTTTGTCATTTTTATAAATGACCTGGAAGAAGGTGTAGAAGGGTGGGTTAGTAAATTTGCGGATGACACTAAGGTCGGTGGAGTTGTGGATAGTGTCGAAGGATGTTGTAGGGTACAGAGGGACATAGATAGGCTGCAGAGCTGGGCTGAGAGATGGCAAATGGAGTTTAATGCGGAAAAGTGTGAGGTGATTCACTTTGGAAGGAGTAACAGGAATGCAGAGTACTGGGCTAATGGGAAGATTCTTGGTAGTGTAGATGAACAGAGAGATCTTGGTGTCCAGGTGCATAAATCCCTGAAGGTTGCTACCCAGGTTAATAGGGCTGTTAAGAAGGCATATGGTGTGTTAGCTTTTATTAGTAGGGGGATCGAGTTTCGGAGCCACGAGGTCATGCTGCAGCTGTACAAAACTCTGGTGAGACCGCACCTGGAGTATTGCGTGCAGTTCTGGTCACCGCATTATAGGAAGGATGTGGAAGCTATGGAAAGGGTGCAGAGGAGATTTACTAGGATGTTGCCTGGTATGGAGGGAAGGTCTTACGAGGAAAGGCTGAGGGACTTGAGGTTGTTTTCGTTGGAGAGAAGGAGGAGGAGAGGTGACTTAATAGAGACATATAAGATAATCAGAGGGTTAGATAGGGTGGATAGTGAGAGTCTTTTTCCTCGGATGGTGATGGCAAACACGAGGGGACATAGCTTTAAGTTGAGGGGTGATAGATATAGGACAGATGTCAGAGGTAGTTTCTTTACTCAGAGAGTAGTAGGGGCGTGGAACGCCCTGCCTGCAACAGTAGTGGACTCGCCAACTTTAAGGGCATTTAAGTGGTCATTGGATAGACATATGGATGAAAATGGAATAGTGTAGGTCAGATGGTTTCACAGGTCGGCGCAACATCGAGGTATACAAAATTATGAGGGGCATTGATAGGATAGATAGGAAGAAACTTTTTCCCTTAGCGGAGGTGTCAATAACCACGGGCCATAGATTTAAGGTAAGGGGCAGGAGGTTTGGAGGGGATTTGAAAAATTTTTTTTTCACCCAGAGGGTGGTTGGAATCTGGAACACACTGCCTGAAGAGGTGGTAGAAGCACAACGTTTAAGAAGTATTTAGATGAGCACTTGAAACGCCATAGCATACAAGGCTGCGGGCCAAGTGCTGGAAAGTGGTATTAGAATACATAAGTGTTTGATGGCCAGCACGGACACGATTGTACATTTTCGCAATTTTTCCTAAAACTGCATGACTATTGCTTGGAAGTGATTGTGAAGGAATCTGGCCATGATAAGGGTTTATAAGGTCAATAGAGTCATTTTCCTATGAATTAGGGATTTAAAAATTAGGGTTATTCGGCAGGGTTCATCTTCCTAAAAGGTTAAAAGAAGTTCATAGGCATGCCTCTGATAAGCCTCTATGGTGAAGGGCTTGCCTAATTTTAGAGCATAGAGACAGCTTCTGATAAGAGGCATTCACTCCTGAAAAGTCACAAACCTCATCACACAGTAAAACATTGATAACACAGTTTTGCAAATGATCATGTAAGATACCACAGTGTAATAGAATTGATAAGATGGTATTATCCAGGCAGCCCTAAACCGCAGTCAACTGGAATTTCGACAAAATTGACCAAACACAAGAAACTGAATTATAGTGCTGGATTTTAAGAACTCACCGCTGCCAGTTTTGGCAGCAAGCTCAAAAAACACCAATGAGCCCCTGCAATCTCCCACACAGCAGCTCATTTATATGGCCAGGATGACCCGCACCCCCCAATCACATGGAGGGGGCAGGTTGTCCATCGCCAGCAATGGGGTCAGCTGCCTGAGCGCAGGTGCTGGCGACATCTTTAAAGGGCAGCCAGCCCTGCTGGCACATTTAAATCTTTAAAGCAGTAACCCCCCCAAAATTAAATAAAGATGTAACACCCCTTTCCCACCCCCAAAAGCAATTCCAGAAACTATTTGCCCTTCCTCCAAAAAAAACTTACCTTTTACATCTGACCTCCCCCCCCACAAGAACGACATAAAGTTTAAAGGTCAACCATTCCCAACATCCCCTTCACCCATTACATTTATTTAACTCCATCCCCATCCCCATCCCACACTGAAAATCTTACCTCTTCCCCCTTCCCCACCAGTGCGGTGCCTAGACAGAATTTGAAGGTGTGGGAGTGCCGGCCACCACACCGCAGATTACTGTAGGTGCTCAAGGCCACAGGTAAGTCTACTTAAATGCATTCATTTTATTGATTTGAATATTTTAATTGAGGTCCCATTGCCCAGCGGTGTGTGGGGGGCCACCACGGATCCTCGCTGTCACCGGGATGATCGGGCCAGGCCCTCACGGCGTCAAGGTGGGCCTCATCCGAAGCCATCTTCAGGCACCCCCCACCCACCCCCCCACCACGGAAACCGATGCCGGGGGGAGAAAAAAATACAGACCATAATCTTGAAACACAATTCAGTGACTGAGGAAAGTGACCACCATGAGGGGTTCCCAGCTTGCTACTGGCCTAGTCTTTCTTAGAAATCAAAGAAGGTGGATTTTAACCAGAAATTAACAGCCTTACTTGGGAAATATAAGGGAACGAACCTACTTGCAAGAGAGGTAACACCCCCATACATAAAAAAGAACGAATTATGCAGCTTCGAAACAGTATAAATATTGGAACCAAACAGTCGACTTTTAGAATCATTAAATTCACTCCAGCATTTCTCACGCTAAAGGTATGGGCTACTGTTATGTGGCGATGATAGTTCTCCCCTTAATTGGCATAGAGGTATCTTGCTGAACTTTGTAACTTTCTACTCAGGGATTTATGGTAAATTATGCTTTAAATAGTGATGGATATCTTAAAAATTTTACTGTAACAGGATGACAGAATTGTTACAGTGCAGAAGGAGGCCATTCAGCCCATCGCATCCATACCAGCTCTCTGAAAGAGCAATTTACTCAGTTCCAGTCCCCTGCCTTCTCCCCGTAGCCCAGCACATTCTTCCTTTCCATATCATAATCTAATTCCCTTTTGAATGCTTCAATTGAACCTGCCTCCACTACACTCTCAGGCAATGCATTCCAGACGTTAACCACTCTCTGCGTGAAAAAGTTTTTCCTCATGTCACTTTTGTTTCTCTTACCAAATACTTTAAATCTGTGCCCTCTTCTTCTCGATCCTTTCACAAGTGGGAATATTTTTCTCTCTATCTATTCTGTCCGTAACAATATTTAGACTGAAAACCTGGATTCTCTACTAGAAAATAAGATTATACTTTCTTTTCCTAGAAATATTAACATTGTGATTGACTTCCCATCACATGTGAATTGGATGTTCAATCCTTTAATAAACTTTTATATAATTTAGAAAATATATTGTCTCATATAGTTTTCTGTATCATAAACTCCGAGAACCTGTACGGTCTTCAGTGGGGAGGTACATTATTGAGGAGAGCTGCCCGGACCATTATAATATCTGGGTTGTTATCATCTGGCTTAAACTTGTTAAAAAGGCTATCTGGAGGGCTGTAATCTTCTCAGCTGGTTCCTTTCAGTTCTTCAGACCCATTCAAATGTCTGTGAGCTCTGTCTTTCTCAAACTTAAGTGAGAGTGATCATCTGAGGAATAGATGATCCGGGATGGTCCCCAAAAGGGGCTCGGATTATAATCCAATTCCTTTTTTTATTCATTCATGGGATGTGAGTGACACTGGCAAGGCTAGCATTTATTGCCATCCCTATTTGCCCTTGAGAAAGTGGTGGTGAGCTGTATTCTTGAACTGCTGCAGTTCATGTGAAGTAGCTATAGAAACATCACTGTTAGGGAGGAAATTCCAAGATTTTGACCCAGTGACAGTGAAGGAACAGTGATATATTTCCAAGTCAGGATGATGTGTAACTTGGAGGGTATCTTGCAGGTAATGGTGCTCCCATGCACTTGCTGTCCTTGTCTGTCTAGGCGGTACAGATCATGGGTTTGGGAGATGCTGTCGAAGTCCAGGCACATAGATCATTAAAATATCATGAAGATCATACAGAAAATATTTTAAAAGGCTAATTGAATGCAAGCCTTTATAGCGACAGGACTAGAATACAGGGGGGTAGAAGTCATGCTTCAGCGATACAAAGCCCTGGTTAGACCACACCTGGAGTACTGTGAGTAGTTCTGGGCACCATGCCTTGGGAATAATATATTGGCCTTGGAAGGAGTGAAGTGTAGATTTACAAGAATAATGCCTGGATTCCGAGGGTTAAATTACCAGGAGAGATTATACAAACCAGGGTTGTATTCCCTGGAATTTAGAGGGTTAAGGGGTGATTTGATTGAAGTTTTCAAGATATTACAGGCAACTGATAGGCTAGATAGAAACCATTCTGCTTGTTCGGAAGTCTAGAATTAGAGGGTATAGCCAAAAAAATTAGAGCCAGACCTTTCAGGCGAGAAATTAGGAAAAACTTGTACATGCAGAGGGTGGTAGAAGTTTGGAGCACTCTTCCACAAATGGTAGCTGATGCTAGATCAATTGTTAATTTTAAAACTGAGACTGATAGATTTTTGTTCACCAAAGATATTAACGGATCTGAGACAAAGGCAGTGATATGAAGTTAGGTCGCAGATCAGCCATGATCTCATTGAATGGTGAAACAGGCTCGAGGAGCTAAATGACCTACTCCTGTTCCTATGTTCATATGTTTCTTCCTATGTTCTTCAGGAAGAATGGTGTTCATAGAGGGTGTGGGTCAGGGAATCAGGTTTACTATGTGATAGTTTAAAATCTAACCCTGTAAATTTTCTTCCTCTTGGGAGAACAGGGCTGCCAAATCGCCCCTCTGGTTATGTATTTGAATTTTCAACACAATATTTCCTACATAGGTTGGGATTTTTACGTGGCTTCCTCAGGCGAGTTCGGAGGTGGGGGAGGGGCCACAGAGGATCGTGACAGGTGGCGGGAGGCGGCGGGCCTGTTGCCAAGTGATCTGTCCCAGGTGTGGTAGGCCAACGTCAGCCTTTCCACCCAGAGGCCAATTGAGACCCTGAAGTGGATTTTTAACGGCTAATTAAGGGCCTCTTCCCACCACCACTGGGATCTTACCAGCGGTGGGAGGGCCTCCGCCAATCGGGAAGGCCTCCGCCAAGCAGGAAGGGTGCCTTGTAACATGAGGCACACTCCCTGCAGGCTCTGGGGTTGGGGCCTTCCTCCGTGGGCAATCTGTGGCCCAAGGAGGAACCCTGCCGGAACCACTTCATCCCCCAGAGACCCCCTCTCCCTGGACTGCACGATCACCTCACCAGGGCCTTCCGGATTGGTGCTGGTGACCTCACCTCACTTACCTGAGGTCCAGGATTCCAAAGCTGGGCCTGGATCCAAGGCCTCTGCAGTACTGGCAGTGGCCACCACTCCCACTGGCACTGCCTGTACTGCTGAGCTGCTGGTCCGCTGTTTGCCCGGAAGATCTTAGAGGCGGGATTCCCGTCTTTACAACGACGGGGGATCCTGGCTCCAAAAACTTAGATTTAAAAAGACCGGAGGATTGCTCCAGGGGGCAGTCACGAAAAAGCAGAGATGGGCTTTCCCCCGCCTTTTTGGTCCAGCGCTTGGAGCCCTGCCTCCAACACAAAATCCAACCCATAGTGTGAGCATTGTCAGAGATTTAGCATTCACAATTCCTACAACATGTAAAAGCAAAGAACAGTAAAATTAATGGCATTGGAAAAAAAAATTTACTTTGTAGTTAGAACGATATATTGCTACAAATAATGAAAATACAATTGCACTGGATTAGGTGATTTTATAAAAAGAGTAAAGATGGGGTATCAAGGCCTTTAAGGGACATTAAATTGTGATGTTTTATTTGTGTTCTATTTACAATTGTTTTATAATGCACACTACATAGTCATGGCAAAATGAAAACACTGCACATGACAACAAAAATAGGGCTGGACTGGCATTGTCAGAAGACTATGAGAGGTTTTTGTGATGGCATCAATTCAGGAAAAATGCCTGGCTCACAGGACAGTGTAATGAAGGAATTATTATACAGTCCTGAACCAAAATTACAGAGAAATAGCAGCCTAGATTTTAGGCAGGTTCCGTGTGATGGGGTGCTTTTGTAAGCTCAGGAAACCAGGAAGGTGGGTTTCCTGAATGCTTTATGGTTTTTAAACTGCGGGGCACCTTTAAATTCTTTTCAGTTGGGTTTCCACCCACAGACAGCATGATTGACAGATTGGAGGCCTTTCAGGTGGGAAGCCGTCTTCAAAAGGCTAAAGCCTACAACATCAGATAGGTGTATTGGGGCAGTGAGAGAGAACATGAGGAAAGGGCTCCCAATTGCATGGTGGGAGGGGGACATTGATTGCAGGGGTGGGTGGGGTCAGATCATAGCAGGGGTAGGGCATTCCCGATTATGGGGAAGGTCCCCATTGTAGAGGGTGCTGACCGCAGAGGGGTTCCGAAAATGGTCGTGGAGGTCTGATGGTGGTCGGGGGAGCAGATGATGGTTGGGCAGAAAATGGGTGGATGGGCAATTGGTGGTCGGGAGTTCTCCAATGGTAATTGGTGAGGACCAAACAGATTGGGGTGGAGCTTACTGCTTAGCTTCTTGGACCTGGAGGAAACACTCCTGCTCCTCCTGACCCACAAGCAATGTTGTAAAGGCACTTACCTTCTTGCCTCCTTTCAGCTGTTGGGTTTTCCGAGGCCTGGAAAACCCGATAAACATGATTTAGAAATAGAATGACCATTAAAATGAAGGTACACAGCCTTATTATAATATTTAAATACCCAATGTGCTTCCCGTAAGTGGAATGGTTGCCCATGCCTCATCTTCCCTCAGTGAAAACCAGATGTGGATGGGTTCAAGGCACGTTGGATTCAATTTCAGATTTTTAGTTTTTTAACCTCTGGCACAGCCCACAACCCACCTGTTTTAGGGAATTAAGGTTCAGCTCTAAAAGTTCAGTGTTTCTTATTCCTGGAATGTCACTGTTGCATTTTCAAATGTAACTAGTCAGCATCATTGAAATAATAGATGTTCAGGTTACACGGCCTTGAAATTGCACTGCACGCTATATTGGTGAAGACAGAAAAGAGGTCAGGGCCTGTGCCTCTGGCATAGGTATTCAACCCTACAGGTATACAAATAAGGAGACTAATACCTGTTTGAAAAGGTTTGAAAACTCCTTTGCAAAAGTGAACTGCCTTGAATGCAACCAGAGCATATTCAGGAAAACACCATCTTCATATAGTCTAATCTGTCGTCCATAAATGGGTTCTTGGAGGCCACTGCTAAAAAGGTAAGTTTGTTGAGCGGAGGTGCAAGAATGGTCTTCCTGGCGGAACTGCAGTCAAACACTGTTGCTGTCTCCCACTTACCCAACACCCGATTGCTCCCCTATTCTCCCAGGATGTACCTGAAAGCCACTGACAGTATTGAAGCAGCCCAAAATCCAATGTTGATTCACCTGCTTGGGAGTTCCCAGCAATCATCTGCATTTAAATGAGGGCTGAAGCCCAACAATGGGCAGGCCTCAGGCGTACCCATTCCTGCACAGGGAAGCTTTGCATTACACAGTTCATGGTGGCAGGGCAGCAAAAATCAACTCTGGGCCATACTTCCTGTAACAAACCGGTAATTTATTTAGCTAGGATTTTTAGATGTACTCCTGTAATGGTATGAAAACTATTTAAATGTTAATGTGATATCTTTTTCCAATGTGAACTTTTTGTAGCAGAGGGAAAACAATCTTACTCAGATGGACAATTTTTGAACGTTTACTGTCGGAAATTATTTTGCTGCTCCACAGGAAAAAGAATTATCAAATTTAAATTAGTATAATCATTTTTGAGAGCTGCCTAATTTCACACTAAGTGCAGCTCATTCTCTTAGTTAAGGTTTTCAATACTTGGCCTGGAGTTGCTTGATCAAATATAATTAAAGGTGTTTAGAGCAAAATCACATATCACTGACGAGTCAAGCAATTTAGAAGAGAATTATATTGTCTCATGGCTAAGATGGAGAGATTAAATAATAAGAAATGGTAAAAGTAAGAGGGCATGACTTGAATTTGTGATTGAAAAATTACGTATTGATTTCTTTTTCTTTCTAAATTATATGATATTATTAAGTTTTTGAATCAGCATGCTCATTATTGCAGAGTACAGATACATTTTACATTCTAGTAGTATTCTCGCCTTCCTATGCTGAAGGCAGTGACTCATGCTAAGGTACATTTCTGCAGATGCCAGCCACTCTCCAGTACTCACCCAGGTGGCCAGTCTTCTTGTGTGGGCCTAGACTGTGGGTATATTCAATCATGGTGGGTATCATGATACAGCTTGATCGTGCCTTCATATCATGTCCACACCTATGCATCTTCCAGCAAAGATCACTGGATATTGATCAGAAGTGCAATCGCAAGACAATTCTTGCCCCTCCCAAGTTCAGGGGTACCGAGGCCAATTGTTGCATCCATTTCAATGCTCAGTTGAAACAAAGTATGAGCCAAGAATTGATCTTGGACTCTTCCCTGTCTGGCTCTGTTTCATATGTTTGAAGAAAATCACACCTGCTAAGAATGATGCATATTAATTTCATCAAATGGAACATTAATTTTAAACTCTTACTGGACTGAAAACATGGCTGCACCTGCATTCTAAAAGGACAGTGGCTGGAAACATATGCATTCTAAGAGACAGTTGCCTGGAGAAGACAATGGAACTGCTTCCTGATTCAATTAACTGAATGGATTTTGATTAAAAGACATTGAGTGTGTGAACATCAGCATTCCAGCCCTCTACTGAGGATGTCTACTAAGATTGAAAGAATCCACAAAACCTCACCAGGCAGGTTGTCCCAAAAAAAAGCTAGTCACATGACTGGCCTGCTGGCCCAGGTTTGGTTTGAATTGTGTTCACAGAACAGTTTGAGGTTAGACTGCAACTTAACTTGAAGAGAGAGCATCTTCTTCTCTCTCTCACTCCCTCATGAAAAGAAGAGACTGCAACTGAATTTCAAGAAGACAGAAAACCATTGAAACAAGTTTGAAAGCACTCAAAAGACAGTAAATGAACTCCAGCTATTGCTTCAAACCTTTCCCCTTGATTCTTTCCTCTTTTTGTCTCTATCTGCGTGTGTGTTTGTCGCATATGCATGCTAGCATGGTCGCGTTGTGTATTTTTAGTAGCTGTAACCGAATTAGAGTTTTAAGGTTAATAAAATTACACCTTTCTTGTTTAAATCTAAGAAAACTTGTCTGGTTGATTTCTTTGCCCTTACAATTGGAGAGCAGTGAACGAGGATTCACTGGGGGGAAGCTAAAAACACAGCGTTTTAAAAATTAAACCCTTTTATGGCCAAGCCAGGAAAAGGCTGAGAGGGAACCCCTAGACCCCTTTCTCACCCAGTCGTAACAGAAGGAACAGTGCACTTACAAACTGAGTCATCTGAAGAGCTTCTTTCGACACATTCTCATACCTCTCTTCAGTTGTTATAATAATATGACATTTAAGATTGAGATTATCCTTAATTTCTAAAGAGCATAGATAGCTACACCTGCTAAAAAGAATGTTACACAGTATATGACAACACAATGGTTAGGAGATTTAAAATTTGGCAATAGTAAAATCTAAAAATATATATATTGCATGAATGAAGCACACACAGGGCTGTTTGATTTTTAAAATATAAATATGTATGAAGAATTGGGTATAGGGAGTAACATTTTGCATCTATAGATGATGGAAAATTTGGCCACATACTAAATAGTGAGGAAAATAATAGCAGACCTCAGGTGGAACATAGATAGACTGGTAAAATGGACAGAAACAAGGCAGATGCAATCTAATGTGATAAGTCTGAAGTGATGCACTATGAGAGAAACAGCATGGGAAGGCTACTAATCTAAAGGGGTGCAAAGGTAGAGGGGACTGTGGGTGCAATATTCACAAATCTTTCAAGGTGGCAGGGTAAATTGATAAGGCAGTTAATAAAGTACATGGGATTCTTAATTTTGTGAATAGGGACATTGAATAAAAAACACAAGAAAGTCATGCTAAAACTTTGCAAATCATTGGTTAGGTCTCAGTTGGAGTATTGTGTACAATTCTGTTCAAATTACTTTACGCTGCATTGTTCCCGTACAGACTCTGTCGCAGCGAGGAGGCTGGTGTGGATTGGAAACCCAATTATTCTGTCAGTGGTCTTTGCCGTGGCTGTTTAACTCAGCCATGGTATTAACATCTTGTTTCCCCGTTTCCTGACCAATGACAGAGTGCGGGCGTGATGATGATTGGCACCTGTTAAACGAAGGATTTCTATTTAAAGGGGCCCCAGCAGGGATCAGTGTGGCTGCATTTTACATAGGTTCCAGAGACTTCAGAAAGCAGGAGAATGGAAAGGAGACATGGGTAAATTATTACCCCCAGTTCTCTTCCCGAGAGTTCCAGCTGCGTCTGTGAGGGATTGCAGTGAAATGTTGCTTCCCATGGACAGGAGGAAGAGGCCCAACCTCTCAAACCGACCAGGCATGGATGCAAGTATCGAGGAAGTGAGCAGCAAGAGTTTGGCCCCTCGAACCTCGATGCTCTGCTGTAAGAGTTTCAATGACCTCGTGAGGTTAGGAAAGGTGAGTGGCATCCCACTTTTAGGTGCCAAGCCCCAGCTCTGACTTCCCCAGCAATTTTCTGCAAAGCACTCCTCAGAACAACACAACTTGCAGCTTCACTCATTCCTCTGTTTGATGCACCTCCTCACATCCTCATCTGAACAGTCAACAGTAACATTCACCCCCATCTTATTGGCATCTTGCACTCATCCCTGACAGTCACCCTCCACAAATGATGTCATTCACTTCTCTCCACACAATCCGCTTTTCACACCCATAACTCTCTGGTTTCTTTCCCAGCCAGGAAAGACAGAGAACAGGGGGTGGCCTTCCAGTGTTAGCCACCCTGACCACTGCAGAGGAGGTGGCCTTGGAGATTGGTGGGGTGGTGGAGTGCATGGCCACCGGCGATGGAAAGATGGTGGTCTCCCAGCTACCCAGAGACAGAGTTAGAGATCACACTGCCACTTAGCACATAACAATCACTAACGTCAATTTGCCATCACCATTAATTGAAATATGTGCATCTGCTCAATGGTGACTTTTTACCCTTTCCCCATGCCAGTTCTAATTCATGTCTTTCATCTCAGGTCCATCAAGCGTAACACAGGAGTTGGATCAGGAGGAAGCCAGGAACTCCTCAGAGGAGGGCACGAGCTCTGAGGAAGCATTGTCACATGTCTCATGCGCACCCTCCACCAGCACACCTTGGTGGGAACTCCAAGGAAGAGAGCTGAGCTCTCACATGGTGAGGAGCACATCACAAGTTAGCAAGATCAGCTCTATTAAATGGTGCTCAGGCAATTAACTGCCTGGCCTCCCTGTAGGCTCAGTGGGGTGGCCTCCTCCATGGGCAATCTTTGGACCACGGAGAGCCCCTGGCAGCAAAGGCCACCCCTCCGCTAACAACCCCTCTACTCTCAATATCCACCCTCAGCACCCACCTTTCTGGGGCCTGTTGGACTGGCTCTGGCAACCCTGCCACATTTAGCTGGTTTCTGGGGCTCCACTGCTTGTCCTGATCCTGGGCCTCGTGTGATTGGCTGGCAGCTCTTGGAGGTGGGATCCCCGTTCTTAAAGGGACAGGCAGTTAATTGCCCGAGCACCATTAAATAGAGCAGGGAGGGTGTCCTAAGGGCTGAGGTGGGGATCCCCTTCCCTTCTGGGCCCAGTGTCAGGACCCCTGCTGGCTCCATAAAATCCAGCTCAGTGTCATTTTTCAAACAGAGGGTTAAGATCTGGAATGCGCTACTTGAAAGGGTAGTAGAATCAGATTCGATACGAATTTTAAAAGGCATTTGGACACGTACTTGAAGAGGACTAACTTGCAGGGTTTGGCAGTAAAATCTAGGGCACAGGACTAAATTGGGCAACTCTTTCAAATAGGCAACACAAACACAATGGCTAAATAGTCTCCTGCTGTGCTGAATCTATGGGCTGAAATTGACACTTGTGCCACCGATAACAATGGTGGTCCACCGCACGGGCCGCACATTGCGGAGCCGCCACGATATTAAATGCGGCGGCTCGTTTAAATAGCCGGGGCACACTGCCCACCCCGATGACGTGGAGGGGGCAGGTGGTCGTCCCCAGCAATGGAGTCAGACACCTTTGCGCGGGCGCTGATGCCATTTTTAAAAGGCTCCAAGCCTTACATTTCAATTTAAATAATTAAAGAGATAGTGATATAAAAGATTCAATAAATTGATCCTGACCCTTTCCCACTGCACCCCGCAATAACTGTAGGATTAATGACCTGCCCTCTCCCCCGCCCACGCCCAAAACACGTACCATGTGCACCCGACCTTTCCCCCCAAAAAGTCACAAAATTTAAACTTTAGCCCTTCCCACCATTCCCTACACCAATGATATTCTTTTGACACCTTTCTCCCCTCCCCCCTGCACTGAAAAGCTTACCTGTTCCTCTGTCCCCACCAGTGTTCCGGGGATCTGAAGGCATGGGAGTGCCGGCCATGCACCAGAATCGCTCCGGGACGGACGGTGGGAGAGGGAAGGTAATTTATTTGTTCATTTAAATTATTTCACATATTTAAATTTGGCTCCCATCACTGAGTGGCAGGGGGACCGCCTCACGGCCTCGCTGCTGCCAGCAATATTGGGCCGGGCCTTCTCAGCATCGAGGCCTGTGGCAGGCCTCTGCCAGAAACATTTTCTGGCCCCTCCACCACCCCACCCCCCTCCACCACCGCCATGACCCCTGACCTCGGGGGGGGTGCTGTAAAATTCAGCCCTATGATTCCAAGAGTGCACTATTATTTAACAATTATTTTTTAAATGGTTAAAGCACAAAGGGAGGTCATTTGGCCTGCAGTGTCTATACCAGCTCTCTGCAATAGCAACTCAGCTAGTGCCACTACCCTGCCTTTTTCCTGTCGCCCTGCACATTTTTTCTCTTCAGATAATTATTCAACACCCTTTTGAAAGTCACGATTGAATCTGCCTCCAGCAGACACTCAGGCAGTGCATTTCAGGTTCTAACCACTCACTGCGTAAAAGCTTTTCCTCATGTTGCCTCTGGTTCTTTTGCCATTCACCTTAAATCGGTGTCCTCTGGTTCTCAACCCTTCTGCCATTGGGAACAGTTCCTCCCTATCTACTCTGCCCAGAACCCTCATGATTTTGAGCATCTCTACCAAATCTCCTCGCAACCTTCTCTTCTGTTAAGGAGAACAGCCCCAGCTTCTCCAATCAATCCTCATAACTGAAGTCCCTCAACCCTGGAACCATTCTTGGAAATCTTTTCTGCACCCTCTCCAATGCCTTCACATCCTTCCGAAAGTGCGGTGCCCAGAATTTGACACAATAGTCCAATTGAGGCCAAACCAATGTTTTATAACCTCCTTGCTTTTGTACTCTGGCCTCCATTAATAAAGCCTAGGATCCCGTGTGCCTTATTAACTGCTTTCTCAACCTGCCCTGCCGCCTTCCATTATTTGTGCACATATACCCCCAGGTCCCTCTGCTCCTGCACCCACTTTAGAATTGCATTCTTTATTTTATATTGCCTCTCCTAGTTATTCCTCCAAAAATGTATCACTTCACACTTCTCTGCATTAAATTTCATCTGCCACTTGTCCACCCATTTCACCAGCATAACTATATCCTCTTGAAATCTAACTCTATCCTCCTCACAGTTCACAATACTTCCAAGTTTTGTGTCATCTGCAAATTTTGAAATTTTGCCCTGCACACCCAAGCCTAGGTCATTAATATTGATGAAGAAAAGCAGTGGCTCTAATATCGATCCCTGGGAGACCCCATTCTATATCTTCCTCCACTCCAAAAAACAACAGGTCACCACTACTCTCTGTTTCCTGTCACTCAGCCAACTTCATGTTGCCACTGTCCCTTTTATTCCATGGGCTTTAACTTTGCTGATGAGCCTGCTATGTAGCACTTTATCAAATGCCTTTTTGAAGTCCATGTACACCATATCAACTACATCACCCTCATCAACCCTGTCTGTTACCTCATCAAAAAACTCAATCAAATCATTTAAACAAGATTTGCCTTGAACAAATCCATGCTGGCTTTCCTTAATTAATCCACATTTATCCAAGTAACTGTCAATTTTGTCCCGGATTATCGTTTCTAAATGCTTCCCCACTGCCGAGGTTAAACTGATAACCCTGTAGTTGCTGAACATATCATTACACCCTTTTTTGAACAAGGAAGTAACATTTGCAATTCTCCAGACCATGTCACCACCCTGTATTTAAGGAGGATTTTAAGATTTAGGCCAGTGCCTCCACAATTTCCACCCTTACCTCCCTTAGTATCCTTGGGTGCATTTGATCCAGTCCTGGTGACTTACCAACTTTAAGTACAACCAGCCTTTCTAATACACCCTCTTTATCAATTTTTAGCCCATCCAGTGTCTCAAATACCTCTTCTTTCATTGTGACTTCGGCAGCATCTTCTTCATTGGTAAAGACAGATGAAAATTACTAAATTAGTACTTCAGTTATGCCCTCTGCCTCCATGCATAAATCCCGTTTGTGGTTCCCTAATCGGCCCCACTCCTCCTTTTACTACCCTTTTTCTGCTAATATGCCTATAGAAGACTTTTGGATTTCCTTTTATGTTAGCTGCCAGTGTCTTCTCATACTCTCGCTTTGTTTCTTTTATTTCATTTTTCACTTCCCTTCTAAACTTTCTATATTCAGCCTAGTTCTCATTTGAATTATCAGTCTGACATCTGTCATATGCACATTTTTTCTGCTTCATTTTACTCTCTTTCTCTTTCGTCATCCAAAGAGCTCTGGCTTTTGTGTGTCCTACTTTTCCCTGTTGTGAGAATGTACTCAATTGTACCAAATCATTTCCTTCTTAAAGTCAGCCCATTGTTCTGATACAGTTTTGCCAGACAACCATTGATTCCAATTTACCTGGGCCAGACCTGTTCTCACCTTATTGAAATTGAAACTCCTCCCGTTAATTATTTTTATTCTGGATTGCTGTTTATCCTTTTCCACAGCTAACCTAAACCTGATGCTACTATAATCACTGTCTTCTGAATGTTCCGCTACTGACGCTGATCCACTTGACCTACCTCATTCCCTAGAATCAGATCCAGCAATGCTTCCTTCCTTGTTTGACTGGAAACATACTGATATAGAAAATTCTCCTGAACTCTCTTCAGAAACTCTTCTCACTCTCTGCCCTTTGCACAAATACTATCCCAGTTTATATTAGGATAATTAAAGTCCACAATATAACTACTCTATAGTTTTTGCACCACTCTGTAATTTCCTTTATATCTTTCCTCTATATCTTTCCCAATGGTTGGTGGCCTATGGAATACACCCAGTAATGTAATGGTACCTCTATTATTTGTTATCGCGAGCTAAATAGATTCTGTCCTTGACCCTTCTAGGACGTCATCACTCTCCAGCACTGTAATATTCTCCTTAATCAAAACTGCCAGCCCTCCTCCTTTTTTTTCTGCCCTCAGCAGATTTTTGGCCCAATATGGGCAGGAGAATGGAGGTGGGCAGGTGGGTAATTTTGTGCTGCCAGCTGGAGTGCCAGTTTTCCAGCGCCGTCCCGCCTCGATCCATTTTCCTGGAGGTCAGATTGAGGGGGAAACAACTACATCCCACAAGCGGTGCATTGCCAATTGAGGTAAGTTAAAGTTTCCAGTTTGCAGTCAGCATGCGGGCCCCCCACAGCATCGGCAGCATGGTAGATGCCTGGAGGCAGCATCCCAACAACAGACAAGATGGCCAGTTCTCCAGGCAGACTCTGAGGCCCCTCTCCCCTGCCTATTTGGTCAGAGCTGGATAGGAGGAAGGAGCTGCAGCCTGCTGTTGCAGGTAAGAGAGAGAGAGGTGCCTCCATCTTGAGTTGCCCTCTTATCAACATTAAAAAAGGTGAAATAAAAAATAGCTGTAATGAGTTCTTTCGGTTGTCTAATGCAAAATATTTGCAGAACCTTCCTCTAGGCGTTACAGTTGCAGAGTGATGTGGCTTTAAGTCACATGACTACAACCTGGTACTTTGCTCATTAGCATACTAAGATCTTAAAGGGACATCACTCTTAAAGGCAATTATGCAACAATAGCCACAGTTGCAAGGACGCCCTTGTGGAGGGAAAACCCCTCCACAAAATACAAAATAGTGCCTTCTAACTTTCCTAATCACCTTGTATCCAGGAATATTTAGTACCCAGTCCTGCCCTTTTATGAGCCAGGTCTCCATTATCACCTCAACATAATATTCCCACTTGGCTATCTGCACCTGCAGCTCACCAAGCTTATTTACCACACTGTGTGCATTGATATGCACACACTGTAAACCTAATTTAGACCTTGTTGCATTTCCTCTTATCTGACCCCACTTAATGCCTTCCTATTTCTTACTCCAGTACAATCTGTCTCTCCCAATTCTTAATGTACCTTTCCTGGTTCCCTCCCCCCTGCCAAGTTCGTGGAAACCCTCCCCAACAGCTTTAGAAAACCACCCCGCAAGGACATTGGTCCTGGCTCTGTTCGTGTGCACCCGTCCAGAGTGCACTGGTCCCATCTTCCCCAGAACCAGTCCCACTGTCCTGGAATCCAAAGCCCTCTCTCCAGCCACACAGTTATCTGCTCTATCTTCCTACTTCTGTACTCACTAGCACGTGGCACTGGGAGTAATCTGGAGATTTCTACCTGATGTCCTGCTTGCAAGTTTCTTTCCTAGCTCCCTAAACTCTGCCTGCAGGACCTCATCCCTCTTTCTACTCATATCATTGGTAGCAAGATGGACCATGGCCCTTGGCTGTTCACTCTCCCTCGCCTCCTCAAAGTGCTCTGCAGCTGCTCAGTGACATCCTTGACACTGGCACCAGTGAGGCAACATCCTGGATTCAAGTCCAAGGCCACGGAAACCCTTCTCTGTTCCCTTAACTGTAGAATCTCCTATCACTATTGCCTTCACAATCTTGATTCGGCTCCCCCTGTATGGCTGAGCCAGCCGTGGTGCTGTAGACTTGGTTCTGTCAGCGCTCCCCAGAGGAACCATCACTCTCAGAAGTATTTAGAATTGAAGTTGAAGTGAGATGCACTCAGGGGACTCCTGCACTACCTGCCTGGTCTTCCTTGACAGCCTGGTAGTCACCCATTCCTTCTCTGCTTGTATAACCTTCAGCTGCTGGGTGATTGCGTCCAGAAACGTGCTATCCACAAAACTCCACAGTGATGCCAGTTGCCGATCAAGCTCTGAAACCTGGAGCTCAAGCTGCTCCAGCTGACGACTCTTCCTGCATATGTGGTTGTCCAGGACATGAGAAGTACCCCGGATTCCCACATGGAACAGGATGTGCACTATCCGGGACTGAGATGCACTGCCATGCCTGTATTTAGTAGACTATTAACAGACTTAACAGAAATAAACTTAAGACTTAAATAAAGACATGCCAACTACTCACCAGTTAGCTGCTTCCCTTGTGCTGACATAGCTTTATTTGATAGGGAGTTAGGTGAAATGTTTTACTTTAGTCTAATCATCTACATTGCTCAGATTTAAATTTACTGAGAAAATCAGAGCCCTTTAGTGTTGCTATCCCTTGCTATTTAATTTTAACTTTATCCCCTAGATTGGATTAATTCATTGAACACTGATTGGAATTATATGATAAATTATCAAATTGGCTTTAGTTTTATGTTAATTAATTGATCTAGTCTTACTTTATAGTTGATTAATTTAACAGGTTACCATATACTCATCCCCACATGACTCTTTGTCCTGTGACATCACTTTGTGATCCATCCAACCTCTCCCCGTTCCTACCACTCCTCTCCCAGCCGCCCTCTTTCTGACCGCTCCGCTCTCGGGCTTATATGAACTCAAAAGAATAGGCAACATATAATATGTGATGTTAAGCAAGAGAGTAACTGTGATGGAAGAAGACCTCTATCTTACCTGGAAGACTGGAGAGACAGCAGACCTGGGAGGAATCGCACCAGGAAAGGCACCTATAAATCAAGACCAGGGCTCGGGGCCCACACTTACCTGGGAGAGCGGAGAGGCAGCGGACCTGGGAGGAATCACATCAGAGAGGCAAGCCAGGAGAGCAGAGAGGCAGGCTGTGGCTGTGGCCTTGGCTGGAGATCAGTGTACTGGGTTTGAAGAGTGAAAAAAAGTTTAACAGTGACAACACAGGAAAGCCATAAGGTGATTGGTTGGGGAGTAACTGCCATTACAAAGTGCCTGTAAATACTTGGAAAATCAGAAAAAAATAGTTCTTCTTTTAACCCTCAAATAGCTACCTTATAAGTGGTAAGGTTAGTGCTACTAATGTATTAGTTGGTGTAACGTATTAGTAATTACTAATTTGAAAGTGCTGCTTGGACAGAGCAGCTGTGAGCTGGTGTGTGAGGGAGTTCAGTGACCAAGGGTGGGAAGTGCTCCTTTGTCTTTATTTTCCTTTCTGCCTTTTCAGCCTCCACTATTTGATTCTTACTTCAGAAGAGGGGAAGAAGCCGATTGGCAAGTAAAAGGGAAGTTATTCTACTTATTACACCAACAATAATTAGATGGTAACTAGAAGGTATGGCAGGGAAGCTCAGACAAGTGGAATGTGCCTCCTGTTATATGTGGGAACTCATGGATACACCATGTGTCCTTAACAAACACAGCTGCAGGAAGTGTCACCAGCTGCAGAAGCTTGAGCTTCAGGTTTCAGAACCTGAGCAGCAGTCGGAGTCAGCAGTCAGGCCCATTGAGCCTGCTCCACTATTCAATACAGTCGTGGCTGATCTTGGGCATTAATTCTACTTTCTTGCCCAATCCCCATATCCCTTGATTCCCGACGAGACCAAAAATCTATCTATCCCAGCCTTAAATGTATTCAATAATGGAGCATCCACAACCCTCTGGGGTAGAGAATTCCAAAGATTCACAACCCTTTGTTCTTCTTTGGCCTCCTTGTCTCGAGAGACAATGGGTAAGCGCCTGGAGGTGGTCAGTGGTTTGTGAAGCAGCGCCTGGAGTGGCTATAAAGGCCAATTCTAGAGTGACAGACTCTTCCACAGGTGCTGCAGATAAAATTGGTTGTCGGGGCTGTTGCACAGTTGGCTCTCTCCTAGTGCTTCTGTCTTTTTTCCTGCCAACTGCTAAGTCTCTTCGACTCGCCACACATCAGCCCCGCCTTTATGGTTGCCCGCCAGCTCTGGCGATCGCTGGCAACTGACTCCCACAACTTGTGATCAATGTCACAGGACTTCATGTCGCGTTTGCAGATGTCTTTAAAGCGGAGACAAGGAGGGCCGGTGGGGTCTGATACCAGTGACGAGCTCGCTGTACAATGTGTCCTTGGGGATCCTGCCATCTTCCATGCGGCTCACATGGCCAAGCCATCTCAGGCGCCGCTGGCTTAGTAGGGTTTATATGCTGGGGATGTTGGCCGCCTCGAGGACTTCTGTGTTGGAGATACGGTCCTGCCACCTGATGCCAAGGATTCTCCGGAGGCAGCGAAGATGGAATGAATTGAGACATCGCTCTTGGCTGACGTATGTTGTCCAGGCCTTGCTGCCCTAGAGCAAGGTACTGAGGACACAGGCTTGATACACTTGGACTTTTTTGTTCCGTGTCAGTGCGCCATTTTCCCACACTCTCTTGGCTAGTCTGGACATAACAGAGGAAGCCTTTCCCATGCGCTTGTTGAATTCTGCATCAAGAGACAGGTTACTGGTGATAGTTCAGCCTAGGTAGGTGAACTCTTGAACCACTTCCGTCGTCGATATTGATGGATGGAGCATTTCTGATGTCCTGTCCCATAATGTTCGTTTCCTTGAGGCTGATGGTTAGGCCAAATTCGGTGCAGGCAGCTGCAATCCTGTCGATGAGACTCTGCAGACACTCTTCAGTGTGAGATGTTAATGCAGCATCGTCAGCAAAGAGGAGTTCCCTGATGAGGACTTTCCGTACTTTGGTCTTCGCTTTTAGATGGGTAAGGTTGAACAACCTGCCACCTGATCTTGTGTGGAGGAAAATTCCTTCTTCTGAAGACTTGAACGCATGTGAGAGCAGCAGGGAGAAGAAGATCCCAAACAGTGTAGGTGCGAGAACACAGCCCTGTTTCATGCCACTCAGGATAGGAAAGGGGTCTGATGAGGCACAGCTATGCTGAATTGTGCCTTTCATATTGTCATGGAATGAGGTGATGATACTTAGTAGCTTTGGTGGGCATCCAATCTTTTCTAGTAGTCTGAAGAGACCACGTCTGCTGATGAGGTCAAAGGCTTTGGTGAGATCAATGAAAGCAACGTAGAGGGGCATCTGTTGTTCACGGCATTTCTCCTGTATCTGGCGAAGGGAGAACAGCATGTCAATGGTGGATCTCTCTGCTCGAAAGTCAGACTGTGCCTCAGGGTAGACACACTCAGCCAGCTTCTGGAGTCTGTTTAAAGCGACTCGAGCAAAGACTTTCCCCACTATGCTGAGCAGGGAGATTCCACGGTAGTTGTTTAGTTGTTGTGGTCACCGCGGTCACCCTTGTTCTTATAGAGGGTGATGATATTGGCAAAGCGCATGTCCTGTGGTACTGCTCCCTCGTCCCAGCACAGGCAAAGCAGTTCGTACAGTGCTGAAAGTATAGCAGGCTTGGCACTCTTGATGATTTCAGGAGTAACGCCGTCCTTCCCAGAGGCTTTTCCGCTGGCTGGAGAATCAATGGCATCACTGAGTTCCGATTTTGTTGGCTGTACGTCCAGCTCATCCATGACTGGCAGAGACTGAGCTGCATTGAGGGCGGTCTCAGTGACAACATTTTCCCTGAAGTACAGTTCTAGGTAGTGCTCAACCCAGCGGTCCATTTGCTTGCATTGGTCAGTGATTGTGTCCCCTGATTTAGATTTGAGGGGGGCAATCTTCTTGATGGTTGGCCCAAAAGCTCTCTTAATGCCATCATACATTCCTCTGATATTTCCGGTGTCAGAGGCCAGCTGAATATGACTGCATAGGTGTTGCCAGTAGTCATTTGCGCAGCGCCTGGCTGTTCTTTGTGCAGCGCTTCTGGCTGCTTTAAGTGCTACGGATGTAAACTCGCTGGGGGCTTTCTTGTAGTTCAGCAGTGCAATGCGCTTAGCGGCTGTGACAGGTTCCAGCTCTTCAATGTGAGATTGAAACCAGTCTACATTCCGCTTCACACGTTTGCCATAGGTGGTCATTGCTGGGTCATAGGTGGTGTCACTGATGTGGGCCCACTTGGTCTCTGCATCCCCTGTGGGAGTGTTTTGAAGGGCTTTTTCAAGTGAATTTAGAAACTTACGTAACAGCTGTGGATGAGAAATTCTGCTAGTGTTGATGCACGGGCAGCCCTTCTGCTTGGAGTGATGCAGCTTCTTTGGTTTGAGTCTAACCTTGCTGCACACCAAGGAGTGGTCGGTGTCGCAGTCCGCACTGTGGACGCTGCGTGTGATTTGAACGCTGTTTAAAGAGGCTCGCCTTGTGACAATGAGGTCCAGCTGCCAACGACGTGATCTTGGGTGCCTCCAAGAAACCTGGTGACAGGATTTAGTGTGAAAGAATGAGTTGGTGATGCAGATGTTATGATAGGTACACAACTCAAGCAGTCTCTGTCCACTCTCATTCATCCTACCAATGCCATAGCGCCCAAGGCACGAGGGCCATGAGTCATGGTCGGCCCCAACCCTGGCATTAAAGTCCCCGAGCAGGAACAGGTGTTCGGTGTTGGGGATGCTACTAATGATATTATGGAGTTCCTCGTAGAACTGGTCTTTAGCTTCAAGTGGGGAGCAGAGTGTTGGAGCATAGATGCTGAGTGGGTGTACTAGACCAGAGGCGGTGAACAGTCGGATGGACAGAATGCGTTCCGAGCCATTTGAGGGTGGCTTTGAGTGTAGTAATTTCTCCTCATCTCAGTCCTGAATGATTGGCCCCTTATCGTGAGACTGTCCCCGTGTTCTAGATTCCCTGACCAGTGGAAACAATCTCTCAGTTTCTACCCTATTGAACCCTTTCAGAATCCTGTATGTCTCAATTAGATTGCCTCTCATTCTTCTAAACTCCAGAGAATATGGGCCCAATTGACTCAGCCTCTCATCATAGGACAACCCCCTCATTCCAGGGACCAATATCGTAAATCTTCACTGCCCTACCTCCAGTGCAAGTATATCTTTTCTTAAATGTGGAGACCAAAACGGCACACAGTGTTCCAGGTGAGGTCTCACCAAAGCCCTGTACAATTTTAGTAAGACTTCTTTATTCCTGTACTCCAATCACCTTGCAATAAAGGCCAAAATGTCATTTGACTTCCTAATAGCCTGTTGCACCGGCATGTTAACTTTATGCGTTCCTTGTACAAGTACCTCCAAGCGAAGCATAGAACTTCGTGGATAGTGCGTTCAGGGAGGTGGTCACACCACAGGTTAAGAATGTGCAGACAGAGAGGGAATGGGCGACCACCAGGCAGTCTATGAGAACCAGGCAGATAGTGCAGGGGTCCCCTGAGTCAATCTCACTTGCTAACCAGTTTTCCATTTTGGATACTGGAGAGGGCGAGGGTTCCTCAGAGGAGTGCAGCAAGAGCCAAGTCTGTGGCACCACAGGTAGCTCAACTGCACAGGAGTGGAGGAAGAAGAGTGGAAGGGTAATAGTGATAGGTGATTCATTAGTTAGAGGAACAGACAGGAGTTTCTGCTGCCACAGACGTGACATCAGGATGGTATGTTGCCTCCCTGGTGCCAGGGTCAAGGATGTCACAAAACGGCTGCAGAACATTCTTCTGGGGGAGGGTGAACAGCCAGAGGATGCGGTCCACATTGGTATCAATGACATAGGTAAGAAGAGGGATGAGGTCCTGAAAGCAGAGTTTAAGGAGTTAGGAAAGAAATTATTAAGCAGGACCTCAAAAGTAGTAATCTCAGGATTATTCCCAGTACCACGTGTTAGTGAGCATAGAAATAGGAGGATTAAGCGATTTAATATGTGGCTGGAGAATTGGCACAGGAGGGGGGCATCCGATTTCTGAGGCATTGGGATCTGTTCTAGGGTAGATGGGACCTGTACAATATGGACGGGTTGAACCTCAGCAGACCGGGACTGAGATCCTTACAGAGAGATTTGCTAGTGCTGTTGGGGAGTGTTTAAACTAAATTGTCAGGGGGTTGGGAAGACGAAGCCAAACATCAAATAAGATCGGAATGAGGAATAATGTTGAGACAAAGTTAAGGGCAGTCTATCTGAATGCAAGCAGCATTCGCAACAAGGTAGATGATTTGAAGGCACAAACAGAGGTAAATGGGTATGATTTAATTGCCATTATGGAGATGTGGTTAGAGGGTGACCAGGACTGGGAACTGAATATTCAGAGATATTTGTCATTTAGGAAGGATAGGCGGAGGGGAAAAAGAGGTGGGGTAGCGCTGTTAATAATGGACTACCGTTAGTGAGACAGGATCTTAAATTGAAGGAACAAGATGTGGAATCAGTTTGGGTGGAGCTAAGAAACAGCAAGGGCAGCAAACATTGGTAGGAGTTGTTATAGGCCACCAAACTACAGTGGTCATACTGGGCATGGTATAAATCAGGAAAATAGAGCTGCATGTAGCATGGGCAATACAGTAATAATGGGTGGCTTCAATTTACATATAGATTGGTAAACCTAATTAGCACTAATGCTGTGGAGGATAAATTCCTGGAGTGTGTATGAGATGGGTTTCTGGAGCAATATGTTGAAGAACCAACTAGGGAGTGAGCTATTTTAGATTTAATATTATGCAAAGAGAAAGGGCTAATTGATAAGCTTGCTGTAAAGGAACCATTCGAAAATAGTGACCACAATATGATATAATTCTACATTAAGTTTGAAAAAGTTTGAAACTAGCGTCTTAAATCTGAACAAACTATGAAGGTATGAAGGGCAAGTTGGATTTGGTGGATTGGGAAAATACATTGAAAGATTTGACAGTAGACAGGCAATGGCAAGTATTTAAATAAATATTATATGGTTTACAGCAAATATACATTCCTCTAAGACACAAAAACCCAACAGGAAAGGTGAATCAACCGTGGCTAAAAAAAAAAGTTAAGGATTGCATTAGTTCAAAGAAGTGGCTTGTAAGGGTTGACAGAAAAATTGGTAAGTCCAAGGATTGGGAGCAATTTAGAGTCCAACAAAAGAGGACCAAGAAACTGATAAAGAAATGGAAAAGAGATTATGAATGCAAGTTAGCTAGAAACATAAAGGCAGACTGTAAAAGCTTCTTTAGGTATGTGAAAAGGAAACAATTAGCAAGGATGAATGTGGGTCCACTGCAGGCAGAGACAGGAGAATTTATGGTGGAGAATGACGAAATGGTGGAGAGACTGAATAATTACTTTGTGTCTGTCTTCACAAAGGGACACACAGAAAATCTCCCAGAAATACTACGGAACTAAGGGACTTATAAAAATGAGGAACTGAAAATATTTAGTATCAATAAAGAAGTAGTATTCAAAAAATTAATTGAATTGAAATTTAATAAATCCCCTGGTCCATCTCAGAGTATTGAAGGAGGTGCTATAGAGATAGTATATGCATTGGTGATATCTTTCAAAATTCTATAGATTCTGGAAGGGTTCCTGCAGACTGGAAAGTAATATATGTAACCCCACTATTTAAGGAGGGAGTGAGAAAGAAAACAGAGAATTACAGACTTGTTAGTTTGATGTCAGTAGTAGGGAAAATGTTTGACTCTATTATAAAGGATGCGATAACTGGACACCTGGAAAATAATGATATGATTGGGCAGAATTAACATGGATTTGTGAAAGGGAAATCATGTTTGACAAACCTGTTGGAGTTTTTGAGGATATTACTTGTAGCATAGATAAAGGAGAACCAGTGGATGTGGTGTATTTAGATTTTCAGAAGTCTTTTGATAAGGTCGCACGCAGGAGGTTAGTAAACAAAATTAGAGCACATGGGATTGGGGATAATATACTGCAATGGATTGAGAATTGGTTAACAGACAGAAAGCAGAGAGTAGGAATAAATGGGCCATTCTCAGGATGGCAGGCTGTTACTAGTGGGGTACCACAAGGTTCAGTGCTTGGGCCACAGCTGTTTACAATGTATATAAATGATTTGTATGTGGGGACCAACTGTAATATTTCCAAATTTGTGGATGACACAAAATTAGGAGGGAATGTAAGTTGTGAGAAGGATGCAAGGAGGCTTCAAGGGTATTTGGACAGGCTAAGTGAATGGGCAAGAACCTGACAGATGGAATAATGGCCGGAATTTTACGGTGGATGGACGGGAGCCAGACTCCAACATGAAAGTTGGTGGTGAATCCGCTTCCGCCTAGGCCGGGGATCCGTCCCGTATTTTACAGGTCCCCAGGCTTTAATTGTCCAGAGGTGGGACTTCCACCCACTTGAGGGTCAGTGAGCTGCCAACCAATCAGCGGGCTGGCAGCTCTTATTCCCAGCAGCGCCACCAAGAGCGGTGGACACTGCTGGGACTGCAGCCCAGCCGACACCATGGATCAAGGAGGGAAGGTAAGTAGAGGCATGCCTCACCGGGGGATCAGTCCTTCCCTGGTGAGGCTGGAGTGGTCATTTTGGGGGGAGGGGAGTGTCTTGGGTCCCGGGGGTGGGTTGGGAGGTGGGTGCGGCCCTCAATCGGGCACCCTGGGCCCGACTGCCATGCCCCACCCCCACCCAACCGGGTCGCGGAAAGACCGGCAGCTGTCGCTGGGTGGCCTTTCACGTCCCCAGCTCACCCGCTCGCCATGGGTAAAATACCCGTGGAGGCGGGCGAGGGCCCTTAAGTGGCCGTTAAGTGGCAACTTAAGGGCCTTGATTGGCCTCGGGCGGGCGGGCCGTTTTCCACCCCCTGCCCAACACTGTAAACTTGGCTGGAGGCGGAAGCAGAGCGGGTAGGCCTCCCAGAACCTGCTGCTCAATTTTACGCCGCCCCCACGCCACCATCCAACCCACTGGGGCGGCGTAAAATTCCAGCCAATGTGAATAAGTGTGAAGTGATCCACTTTGGTGGAGAAAATTTGAAAGGCAGAGTATTTCTTAAATGGTGAGAGCTGGATGTCCTTGTTCATGAGTCACTAAAAGCTAGTATGCAGGTTCAGCAAGAAATTACTAAGGCAAGTGATATGTTGGCCTTCATTGCAAGGAGATTTGAGTACAGGAGTAAAGACGTCTTGCTTCAATTGTATAAAACCTCGGTGAGACCACACCTGAAGTATTGTGTACAGTTTTGGTCTCCTTATCTAAGGAAGGATATACTTGCCATAGGGAGAGTGCAACAGAGGTTCACCAGACTAATCCCTGGGATGGCGGGATTGTTTTATGAGGAGAGATTGCAGAAACTGGGCCTGTATTCTCTAAAGCTTTGAAGAAGGAGAAGTGATCTCATTGATACTTAAAAATTCTTACAGGGCGTGACAGGGTAGATGTGGATAGGATGTTTCCACTGGCTGGTGAATCTAGAACAAGGGGTCACAGTCTCAGAATAAGGGCAGGCTCGAGAAAACGCGGGAAAACCAAGATCACTGCAGAGTCTTCATCGATGCAGCCAAATTTAAGAAAATAATAAAACTACTCCAGTGTGAATTTATTTTATTTTATTTTATCTTAATTTGTTCAGTTTGCCTACCCACTGTTTTTTTTTTCATGTTTGTACTTGTGGCTGTTCAGTTTTCAGTCCATTAACACCCTCTCTGTACTAATGCTTTGTCTTTCAACACACTGTTAACATATTGTTTGCCTTTGCTCCATGACCTTCTGGTCAGCTATTCTCTGTGACCTTGTCCTATCTACACCTTCTTTGTTATCTCTTGCCCCACCCCGCTTTACTTGCTTAAAACCTTTCACATTTCTAATATCTGCTAGTTCTAAAGAAGGGTCACTGACCTGAAACGTTAACTCTGTTTCTCTCTCCACAGATGCTGCCAGGCCTGCTGAGTATTTCCAGCATTTCTTGTTTTTATTTCAGATTTCCAGCATCCGGAGTATTTTGCTTTTATAACCGAAATGCAATTTCATTGAGGTAATCTGTTTTAGCTGAGTTCCTTGACCTTATGTTGTTGTCTGTATTCGGATGTTCATTGAATGAGAATCTTAATTGATTTCTGGAGAAGTTAATCTATGCAAGATTACAGAAACAGGACAGTAGGAAAATCTTTATCTCTAACCTGACCTACAAGGGGACATTTCAGAAGGGAGAATTGCCTGTAGCAATTTTAACTGTCTGATAAGAATCCATTTATTCTTCAAATGAGATCGGCTTGGATTTCAAAGGCAAGACAGAAATATAATCAGGCAGCAGACCTATATTCTTGAGTGCCATGCCTTACATTACCTATTGTTTGTGAGGCAATTAAAAAAGAGCTCCAAGGAGTCATTGTTCACTTGGTATATAATGAGACACTCAATTGGAAGCTATTGAAAAAGGCCATGAAGATTTTGAGCTCTTTCTTGTTTTTGGTTAAGTATTGTATTAATCAGGATTGCACTGTTGGTTACTTGGTGTATTCTTTTTCTATATGATTGTCTTGGAAATAGATTAGAGTAATTTAGACTGAATGCAACTATCTGATTGTGTGATATTTATCATCTTTTGGCATGGACGAGAGTGTTTTGTGCAACAAATTTTGACTCAGATGCATAATCCTATGATGCAAAAGTAATTGTTAATCCAGTGATATTATTTCCTATTTGCAATATGCATAAGGGTGTAAGTGACAGGAGAAGGACTTGAAACCACAACCTTTAACCTCACAAACAAGCAAGATACCATTAAGCCAGAGCTTATGCATTGCTCGTAGCATTATAAAACTGTTTGTAAAGAAAAATATCTGTTTTGTTTTTTTCTAAAAAATAATGACCAGATGAAATCTGCACCACCCTACACCAAACCCAATTGGTGAAATGTCACAGAATGTTGTATAGAAAATGACTGAAAGACAAAATTAATTGTTACTTCTGCACTCATAACTGGACACAGTACTGTTTATCCCTCAACCAACATTGCTAGAACAGATTATCTGGTCATTATTTCATTGCTTTCACGGGACCTTGATGTGTGCAAATAGGCTGCTGTTTTTCCTAACTTACAACAGTGAGCTCACATCAAAAGTTCTTCATTGGCTGTAAAGGGCTTCGGGATGCCCTGAAGCCATTAAAGGCACTGTATAAATACAAGTCTTTCTTTTTCCTCAAGGTGTAATTTAACACTATAAAATGTGAGCACAATGTCTTCTGATTTATTTTCTACTGTTATGTAGTTCAGCATTTTATTGGCTTTGCTGAACCACATTGATTGAACATGTTGAGCATTGAGTCTACTGGGTTTAGTACAAATTCATTTCGCAGGATGATATTCCTATGATTCCCAGAACTAAAACCCTTGGGGGTGAAATCTCTCCTTGCCGTTGCACCTCCCTATTTATGTAATCGCCTCCTGCCCTACTGAAGTATAAGGGTTTGAAAGGGTTAATATCTGGGACAATGTGAGTAACACCTCCCACTGTGATGATGCAAGGGATGACATGGAAAGAGACTTGAAGAGAAGAGAAGCAGCATGGCTTCAGTGGAGTTAGACGTACTTCTATAAACCTGCATATAGTTCTTTAATATGTAATAAACTAGTTATTGTTAAAACTTACCGAAGACGCAATAATCTCTCCTAGCTAGACTAACCAAACATACAACACCTACAGCCTCCAAGATCTCTGCACTCCTCCAATTCTGGCCTCTTATGCATCTCCAACTTCTTTTGCCCCACTATTGGCAGCCATGAATTCAGCTGCTAAGGCCCAAGGTAGGTTGGAAGTCCAGCTTGCGGTGTGTGAAGATCTGGCAACAATTCCAGATGATATGCACACCCTGGCTTGGTCTGTGCACAACTCCATCTAGGACATGAGTGCTGCAATCTCCTTCTCGTCTGAGTATGTGACCTCCTCCATCGAGAGATTGGCAACTCTGATGGAGAGCCACATCCAGCAGGCCAGTCGGTGGCTGACGGAGATTTACACAGACCTGCATGTCATCACCTTGTCCATGAGCTCTATCTGGCTGTGGCAAGGTGAGAGATGGATGAGGCATCTGGAATCTTCACCAAGTCCTCGTCCTTCTCAGGGATGTGTAAGT
Organism: Heterodontus francisci; assembly: GCF_036365525.1. NCBI lineage: Eukaryota > Metazoa > Chordata > Chondrichthyes > Heterodontiformes > Heterodontidae > Heterodontus > Heterodontus francisci. The sequence goes on from NC_090371.1 coordinate 220,363,059, forward strand.
ATGCCTTACAAGGGAGGAGCAGTGGCTACCTCCTGCTCCTGGGGGCTCCTCTCAGGGTGCTCCTGGAGTGAAAAGCAGTTCCTCAGCCCCTCTGCTAGTGACACCAGCACCTCAGGCTGCCATGATGACAGGGAAAGCTTCAATATCTGTGCAGCAGCTCCTCAGCATACCAGCACCAGCCCAGCCTCAGAGAGCCAGAGGACAGCCACCAAGGTCATCCCAGGCAGCGGGGCGACAAAGTCAGCAGCCTAACTCCACCACCGATGGCAGAAAAAGGGAAGCACCATGTAGGAGCACTCGTAAAAGAATTAAGAAAAAGCACTTGATGCACTTGCACCTCAAGGGCGAATGGGCAGTTAAAGAATCTCTGCTTGTGTCAGATGATGTTTGGAATAAATGTAGGATTTGGTTTCTGTAAGTTTCCATCCATTGTTGGTGACCCTCTGTCAGTGCAAGAGTGGCATGGGTCAACCCTGGGGTTGGCTGGGGTGACCAGAGCTTGTGTGTTTATCAATTGTGCATTGTTGTAGCACCAGGTGCTAGTGGCTGAAAGACTCTGGACTAAGAACAGAGATGAGTAGCATTAGTGTGGGTGGAATTTTGTTCTTTATTCAACTGTTTGACTGCAGTGGTAGGGGTCAGCTGAAACAAATGAGTATAAGAACCTCCCGAGCCTCCCTTGCACCTATGTCATTGCACCCTCCACGCAGCCCCTCACGTCGTTCAGGATGCTGCAGCTGGTCATCAGATTCCTCATCTTCCTCTCGTCCGAGGACTCCTCGCACTCAACTAAGTCCTTAACAGCCAAGGCCTTCCCTCTCTGCAGCACCAGGTTGTGTAAAGCACAGAACAGCACCACTATCTGGGAGCCTCTTTGCTGAGGCATATTGAAGTGCCCCACTGGAGCGATCCAGGCACCTGAATCTCATCTTGAGGAGACCAATGGCCTGTTCGATGACGTGTTGTAGCGTTCCTCAGCCTCCTTCACAGGGTTCCTCACAGATGTCAGCAGCCATCTTTTCAGTGAGTATCCCTTGTCAGCAAGTATCGATCCTTGAAGTTGCACAGTGCAGGTGAAAAGCTGTGGCACCTGGGAGTACCAAAGAATGGAAGCGTCGTGGCTGATCCCGGGGGTACTGTGCACACACAGGATCCGCACACCTGCAGGATCCATTGATGGTGGTCACAGACGAGTTGCATGTTGAGGAAATAGAATCCTTTCCAGTTAATGAAGGTCACTGGCTGGCCTGTGGGAGCCTTGGTGGTCACATGCGTGCCGTCTATCATACCTTGCACCTGGTGGAACCCGGCCACTGTGGCAAATCCTGTGGCTGTATGATACTGACTGTCCACATCAGTTCGGTAATGAATGTACTGGCTGGCACTCCTGAAGACAGCATCTGTCATCACCTTGTTACAGTGATGTGCGGCTGATTGGGAGATGCCACACATGTCTCCAGTGCATCCCTGGAATGAAGCTGAAGCATAGAAATTCAGGGCCACGGTGACCTTGATGGCCACTGGCATCAGATTCCCAGAACAACAATCAGAGCTCACCTCCTTCACCATCATGGCATATAGAGTGATCATGGCCTATCAGGTGAGACACAGTCCACAGCAACACTGGAGGACCCTCCTCTGGAACGAATGATGCACATGGCACTTGGGCACTGCCACTCCAACTTGCATACCCTGCCATTAGCTGCTCCAATCTTCTCCTGTCTCCAACCCCTCTCCAGTGAGCCCCCTGCCGGAAGCATGATCTCATCAAAGGGGCCTCAACCCAAAATCAATGGCTACCCAACTCATTTCAACTGAACAACAAGAAAAGTCTTACTCCATGGTTTCCAAGTGCAGCAATGGCAGCATCTGCCACTTCATTGCTGCCCTTTAAAAGCTGCCGAGACTCCGATGCGGCACATCCTCAGTGCGCTTAACGTTAAATCCGGAAGGGCTGATTAAATTGCTGTCAATTGCCTTAATATGTTACTTAACTACCTCTCAATTGCTCATTATTAAAACCCAAATCGAGTCTCGACCTGTCTTGCTGTTGAACTTGACTGAGGCAAGAGGCGTCAGGGTTCCATATCGACGCCATCCCATGCAATTTTACAGCTCCCCCCCCCCACATCATACCAACCCCACACCCCCACCTCCATTGCTGTCCACTTCTGGATCATTAAATCCCAGTCTAGGTGTCTGTTTTTGTCTGATCACACTCCTGTGAAGTGCCTTAGGACTTTTTGCTGTGTTAAAGATGCTGTATAAACGCAAGTTGTTGTTGGTTCATCCATTTGTCCATCATAACCTTGACAGAAAAGCCATAGAAAGCCTGGGAAAAAACTGTTTTCCCGGTTTTCACACCCATTCAAAGTTACATCAGGCATACAGGAGAATCCTCCAAATTCATCCTCCTCGTCTTTTGTAGTGTATTTAGTCATTTAAGTCCATGTCATTTTTAACTCTGATCTGAATTAGATTTTTGCCCAGCCCTTCTGTTTCTGTTGGATTGATTGTATATTAGACCGATTCCCACCAAACTGTTAACCACCCTAACCTCCCTTCCAGGCTTCCATGTTAGTTAATAGTGTCCATGGTTCCCCCTCTTCAGGCACTGTACCTATTCCTTTCAAATCTTCTGTCATTATTTTCTCCTCAATAATCCACCTTTGACTCTCCCGGCAAAATTTTGTAGACTTAGTCCCTGACGGAATGGTGGGACCTGATCACTAATTGGCAGGCTTAGCCAAGGCCCTTTCCCAGACTCACTGCATTAGCATCCCACCTCTGGGTTTCCTGACCAATCAGGGAGGGCGGGTGGGCAGGACACTGCATCCATTCCGCCAAAGGAAGGATTTCTATTTAAAGGGACTATGGCATAGATTACAGGGGTTCACCAGAACTTGGATTTTTGAGGCTGCAGCAACTACAGGAATGGAGAGGAGACCTGGGAAGGCTGCTCCTGGTTCTCTCACTCTCGCCTGGAGGTCCTACTGCAGGATCTGAGGGTTTGAAGTGAGGTGAGCTCTCCCTAGGACTGGAGGAAGGGGGCAACCTCTCCATCCAAGCAGGTGTGGATGCAAGTGGCGTGGATGAAAGTGGCCAAGGAAGTCAGCAGCAGAAATGTGTTCCCTCCAGCCTGGAGAAATTGCACCAAGAGAGTGGCATAATGCTTTCAGGTGCCAAGTCCATACTCTGACTTTCACAGCATTCTTCTGAACAGCACTGCTCAGGTCAATGCATCTTGCAGCTGCACTCATTCCTCTCTGTCCAGATACCTCACATCCCCCTCTGAGAAGCCTCCTCCTATTTCCTTCTTGCACCCATGCCTCACAGTCGCCCTCCACAAATGTTGTCCTTCCCTCCTCTCCACTCAAGCCATGATGAAACTCATACCTCTCTGCTGCCTCTCCTTGTAGGAGAAGAACACACACAGCTTAGCGAGAGGCAGAGACCTGGGGATGGGGGTTTGGGATTTGTGGGACAGGCCCTCCAGTGGCAGCCATCTTGTCAAGCACTGGTAATGTGAGCCCACCTGCTCCACTGGGAAGGAGGTCTTGTTCCAGAAGGCTGCAGATGTCAGCAGTGGCCTGCCAAGAAAGCTTGAGCTTCCAGAGGCACTGGTACTCAGAAATGGCAGGAGAGCTGATCATCTGTCTGTAGACCCTGTGTTCGGGGCCTCGCCTCGTTCCAACTGGATATCAGTGTCCATCCCATCTGCCCTGTGGAGAGGCATGTGGCTGAGGAGAAGGCAGCTGGTGCTGCTGCTGGAGAGATTAAATGACAAAAGATTTCATGGTGTAAGGCCAAAGGGGGTGGTAATGGGACAAGTAAAGAAATGAAATATGTGTCTAGAGGAAGCGTGAATGGCAGGAAAGCAACAGTATGAAAGCAAAGTGAAGCAATTAAGAAAGAAATGAGAGAAAAAAAAGAAACCAAAAATGGGGGCAGAGGTTATGATCTAAAATTGTTGAGCTCAATGTTGAGTCAAGAATCCTGTAAAGTGCCCAGTTGAACGATGAGGTGCTGTTCCTTGAGCTTGCTTTGAGCTTCATTGGAACACTGCAGCAGGCCAAAGTCGGAAAGGTCAGAGTGGGAACAAGGTGGAGAATTAGAATGACAGGCAACTGGAAGCTGGGGGTCATGCTTGTGGACTGTATCACCCCATCTCCTACCTCCCTTTCCTCTCCAAAGTCTTTAAATGTACTGTTTCTTCCCAAATTCATCCCCATCTATCCGGTAACTCCATGTTAGAACCCTTCAAAGCAGATTACTGTCACACCACGGAACTGAAATGGCCAGTATCAAAATCATAAATAATATCCAATGTGATTGTGATCATGGCGAATTATCCCCTCCTCACCCTTTTGAACTGCTTGCAGTCTTTGACACGGTTGACCACACAATACTCCTCCAAGTCCTCTCCTCCATTGTCCAGCTGGGTGGGATTTCCCTCCCCTGGTTCCATTCCTATCTACAATTCATAATCAGTGAATCTCTTGCAACGTTTTTTCTTCCTGCTCTTGCACTGTTATCTCTGGGTCCCCCAAGCATCTCTCCTATCTCGTCGACATGCTGCTTCTTGACAAATGTTATCCAAAAGCACAACATCAGACAATGACACCTAGCCCACCCCACCGCCACCTCTCTCAACCACTCCGCTGCCTTTGGATTGTCTGACATACCATTTTGGATGAACAGAAATGTTCTAAATTTAAATATTGAGAAGACTGAAACTATTGTCTTTGGTCCCCACCACAAACTCTATTTCCTAGCCACTGACTCCATCCCTTGCCCGAGCTACTGTCTGAGACTGAACTGAACTGTTTGCAACTTTGATGTCCTATTTGACCCTGGGTGAAATTTTGGACTCCATATCCTTTCCATCACTAAGACAGCCTACTTCCACCTCTCTAACATCACCTGTTCTTGCCTCTGCCTCAGCTCATCTGTTGCTGAACCCCTCATCTATGTTGTTGTTTGTCCCAGACTCAACAACTCCAATATTCAACTGGCTGACCTCCCATCTTCCACCCTTCATAAACTTGAGCTCATCCAAAACTCTGCTGTCTGTATCCTAACTCGCACTAAGACCCCTTTTCCCATTACCCCTGTACTTGCTGATCTACATTGCTTCACAGTCCAGCAATTTTAAAATTCTCATCCTTGTGTTCAAATCCCTCCATTGCCTTGCCCTTTCTTATCTCTGTGATCTTAACCCCACAACTCTCTAAGATCTGGGTGCTCCTCAAACTCTAATTTCTTGCGCAGCCTTGATTTTCTTTGCTCCACATTTGGCAGCCATGCCTTCAGTTGCTGAGGCCCTAAGCTCCAGAATTCCCTCCCTAAACCTTTCCAGCTCTCTCCTTCTCTTTCCTTGTTTAATTCAGGCCTTAAAACCAGCTCATTGAGCAAGCTTTTGGTCTCGTGTCCAATATCTCTTTTTGTAGCTTGGTCTCAAATTTGTCTGACAACACACTTGTGAAGTGGCTTTTTACTACATTAAAGGCAAGTTATTAAACTGCAAGTTGTTGATGTATATGGCTGATCATTGATAAAAATTGAACAAAAAGAAACAGGAAACTTAGATGGATGCTCATCACCAAGGCTAAACATTGATTTAAGTGGTGAGACATTCGTATTGTTTGTTTTGTTTAATTTGTTTTGTTTATTTTGTTTGAGATTTTGAAAGACTGCAGCAAGAGAGGTGGGACACCCAGAATTATCGACCTTCAAGCAAGCTGCGGGAATAATAATTAAGAAATGAAAACCTTGGTTCAACATCTCATCTGAAAGTCAGCAGGGTAGAATAACCATGATTGATGAGAAAGGGGTGGTCGCTGACCATCTGCTGTAACTTCAGTAGGAATTTCAGAGAAATTATATGAATGGCCTTTTATGATGCTCTTATGCTAAAAGTATTGTGTACAATTCATAGAACACCAGCAGAAATTTCAGTCAGGCATATTTGACAGTGCAGTACCCCTTCAGTATACATTGAAGTGCCAGCATAAATTATGTGCTCAAGTTCTACAATAACACAGAGGTTTGATGAAGGTACAGTAGATACTGTATATATGGACTTTCAAAAGGTATTTGATGAAAAAACACACAACAAACTTATACAGAAAAGAGAAGCGCATGGCCTTAAAGAGATGTTGGTAACTTGCATATGTAATTGGTTAAGGGATGGAGAAAGAGGTGGTCAAAGGATGTTTTTCTGACTGAAGGGAAGTATGCGGTAGGGTCCCGTGAGGGTCAGTATTAGAATAATTAGATATTGGTGGCACAATTTTGATGTTTACAGATGATGCAAAACTTAGCAACAGATTAAATAGTGAGGAAATTGGCAGAAAACTTCAGGAGACAAAGACAGAAGGTGAAATGGACAGGCACATTGCAGATGAAAATAATGAGAAAAAGTGTAAAGGTGCTGTGCTTTTCGGAAAAACAACATGCGGGGGAAGGCAGAGGGATCTGGGTGCATATTCACAAATCCTTGAAGGTGGCAGGACAAGTTGTTAAGGAAATTAAGAAAATGTATGGGATATCTGACTTTGTAAATAGTGCCATTGAATACAAAAACAAAGAAGTCATGTTAAACCTTTACAAATCACTGGCATATTGTGTACAGTTCTGGGCACCACACTTTATGATGGATGTTAAGGCCTTGAAGAGAATAGAGAGGAGATTTACCATGATACCAGGGATGAGGGACTTCAGTTATGTGGAGAGATTCAAGAAGCTTAGATTGTTCTCCATAGAGCGGTGAAGATTAAGGAGAACCTAATAAAGGTATTCACAATAATGAGAGATTTTGGTGCGACTAGTGGGGTACCGCAGGGATTGGTGTTAGGACCCCAGCTATTCACAATATATATTAATGATTTAGATCAGGGAACTAAATGTAATATCTCCAAGTTTGCAGATGATGCAAAATTGGGTGGGAGGGTGAGTTGTGAGAAGGATGTAGAGAGGCTTCAGGGTGATTTGGACAAGTTGAGTGAGTGGGCTAATGCATGGCAGATGCAGTATAATGTGGATAAATCTGAGGTTATCCACTTTGGTAGCAAAAACAGGAAGGCAGATTATTATCTGAACGGCTATAAACTGAGAGAGGGGAATATGCAGCGAGACCTGGGTGTTCTCGTACACCAGTCGCTGAAGGTAAGCATGCAGGTGCAACAGGCAGTAAAAAAGGCAAATGGTATGTTGGCCTTCATAGCAAAAGGATTCGAGTACTGGAGCAGGGATGTCTTGCTGCAATTATACTGGGCCTTGGTGAGGCCACACCTGGAATATTGTGTGCAGTTTTGGTCTCCTTATCTGAGGAAGGACGTTCTTGCTATAGAGGGAGTGCAGCTAAGATTTACCAGACTGATTCCTGGGATGGTGGGAATGACGTATGAGGAGAGATTGAATCGGTTAGGATTATATTCATTGGAGTTCAGAAGAGTGAGGGGGGATCTCATAGAAACCTCTAAAATTCTAACAGGACTTGACAGGGTAGATGCAGGAAGGATGTTCCCGATGGTGGGGGAATCCAGAACCAGGGTTCATAGTGTAAGGATACGGGGTAAACCTTTCAGGACTGAGATGAGGAGAAGTTTCTTCACCCAGAGAGTGGTGAGCCGATGGAATTCGCTACCACAGAAAACAATTGCGGTCAAAACATTGTATGTTTTCAAGAAGCAGTTAGATATAGCTCTTGGGCCTAAAGGGATCAAAGGATATGGGGCGAAAGCGGGAACAGGCTACTGAATTGGATGATCAGTCATGATCATAATGAATGGCAGAGCAGGCTCGAAGGGCCGAATGGCCTACCCCTGCTCCTAGTTTCTATGTTTCTATGTTTCTATGAGTTAGAAATAAGGCAGCAGAGTTCTGCATGTAAACAAGTTTTTGCAGGGTAGTTGATGGGAGGTCAGCCAGGAGAACATTGGAATAGTCAAATCTAGAGGTAACAAAGGGATGAATGAAGGTTTCCGCAGTAGATCAGTTGAAGCAAGGGCAGAGTCAAGCAATGTTAGAGAGATGGAAATATAAGTTGCTGATGTAGCAGATATATGGTTGGAAAATGATCTCGGGTTCAAATACAACACCAAGATTGCAATCAGTCTGGTTCAGACAGAAACATATGCCAGGGAGAGGTGTAGAGTCGCTGACTATGGATCAGAGTTTGTTGGGGCACCGAAGGCAATACAGTGGGCCTTGAAATTACAACCTTCTGATTCTGAGGTGAAAATGCCATCAACAGAATCAAGTCGACACTGTAAAAAAATGGCTCATAAGATTAGACAGTCAAAATTCCATGAGGACCTTCAGCAGCTTCAAAACACAATGAAGTGGCCATGATCTCTTCATGTTTCATCTTCCAATATTTCTGAATCGTACTCATTTAACCTCATATTCTCCAACAATCATCTAATCATTAAGGATGGCAGTGATGTCCTACTAAGCTGTCGGAAATTTATAAACTTATGACCCTTTTAATGCTGCAAAAGCAAGAATTACCCTCTCTATTCTCCCATTGCATTGGAAATTAGTCATCAGGAAAAGAGCACATGTCCAGCTCAAGGTGTAGCCAGCAGTGTAACATTTGTCTGTTAATTGTGCACTACACAATACAAATACTGGTATCTCTGGTATAAAGACAAGCTAAATTACTTAACTGATTTAGATATTATTTAAAATTATAATCATAATTTAATTATAACTAAGGGAATGGCAGTGACATAAAACATAAGAAGATAAGAAATAGGAGCAGGAGTTGGCCATTCGGCCCCTCAAGCCTGCTCCACTATAAGATCAACTCTACTTTCCTGCCTGTACCTCATAACCCTTGAGTCCCTTGTGGATCAAAAATCTATCCAACTCAGCCTTGAATATATTCAGTGACCCAAGCTCCACTGTTCTCTGGGGTAGAGAATTCCAAAAATTAACAACCATCTGAGAGAAAAACTTCCTCATTTCCATCTTAAATGGGAAACACCTTATTTTGAAACTGTGCCCCAGTTCTAGATTCCCCCACGAAGGGAAACATTCTTTCAGCATCTAACCTGTCAAGACCTCGCAGAACCTGATATGTTTCAATAAGATGACATCTCATTCTTCCAAACTCCATCCACCTTGCATGGGCGGCATAGTAGCACAGTGGTTAGCACCACAGCTCCAGTGACCTGGGTTCAGTTCTGGGTACTGCCTGTGTGGAGTTTGCAAGTTCTCCCTGTGACCGCGTGGGTTTCCGCTGGTTGCTCCGGTTTCCTCCCACCGCCAAAGACTTGCAGGTTGATAGGTAAATTGGCCATTGTAAATTGCCCCTGGTGTAGGTAGGTGGTAGGAGAGTGGTAGGGAATATGGGATTAATGTAGGAGGGGATGTGGTAGGGAATATGGGATTGATGTAGGATTAGTATAAATGGGTGGTTGATGGTCAGCACAGACTCGGTGGGCCAAAGGGCCTGTTTCAGTGCTGTATCTCTCTATGACTCTAAAAGCAAACATTTAATTTGCCTTCCTAATTACTTGCTGTACCTGCGTGTTTCATGTATGAGGGCACCCCGTTCCCTCTGCACTGCAACATTCTGCAATCTCTCTCAATTTAATTAATATTCTTCTTTTCTATTCTTCCCACCAAAGTGGACAACCTCACATTTTCTCACGTTATACTTCATCTGCCAAATTTTTGCCCACTCACTTAACCTATCTACTCCCTTTGCAGACTCCATGGGCTGGATTTTATTCCAGCAATGGGCCAGAATGTGGGGTGGTGGTGGGGGAGACCTTGCCTAGCCCCTCCAGCAGGCCCCCGTTGCTATTTCACAGCGGGTACACAATTAACTGCCTGCTGTCAGGGAACGGCACTCCTTTAGAGTATGAGCTCCTGCCCCAGGAGCTGCTGGTCAATCGGAAGGCTGGCAGCTCTGCAGTACTGACTGCACCACTGGGAGCGGTGGTCACTGGGGTGGCGTGGGAGTGGTAGTGAGGTTGGGGAGGGGCTATCTTCCCAGGGCGCAGACATCATCACCTAGGGGGCCTCCAGGAGCCGTGGATTGCCCCAAAGGAGGGACCCACCCCGATCCTGCTAGGAAGCCACCATGTTTTACCTGGCGGCATCTCCCCACAGTGGTGGGCACCTCTGCCTTCAACAAAATTGAGATAGAGGTGGGAAGAGGCTCGTAAGTGGCAATTAATCAGCCACTGAAGGGCCTCAATTGGCCTGGGTGGGAAGACCATCCTTGGCCTTCCCCGCCCCAGACAAAACGTTAGGGGGCCTGGCAATGTCAGGAATGGCACCCCTGCCATTTTGTTTGCCCCCCGCCTCCATGCCTGCCTCCAAGGGCAAAACAAAATCCTGCCCTTTGTGTCCTCCTCACAACTTACTTTCCCATCTCTCTTCGTATCATAAGCAAATTTGGCTACAATACACTTGGTCCCTTCATCCAAGTCATTAATGTAGATTGTAAATTGTTGAAGCCCCAGAACCGATGCCCACTAGTTACAGTTTGCCAACGTGAAAATAACCCATTTATCCTGACTCTCTGTTTCCTGCTAGTTAGCCAATCCTCCATCCATGCTAATATATTACCCCCAACACCTTGGCCTCTTATCTTTTATGTGGTACCTTATCGAATACCTTTTGGAAATCCAAATACACTACATCTACTGATTCCTCTTAATCCACCAAACTTTTTATATTCTCAAAGAACTCTAAAAAAATTGTCAAACATGATTTTCCTTTCACAAAACCATGTTGATTCTGCTTCATTGTATTATGATGTTCTAAATGTCCTGTTACTATTTCCTTAATAATGGATCCCAGCATGCTGCCAATGACAGTTCGGCTAACTGGCCTACAATGTCCTGCTTTCTGTCTCCCTACTTTCTTGAATAGAGGTGTTACATTTGAGGTTTTCCAATCCACTGGGACCGTTCCAGAATCTATAGAATTTTGAAAGATTACAACCAATGCATCCAATATCTCTGCAGCCACTTCTTTTAAGACACTGTGATGTAGGCCATCAGGTGTAGGGGACTTGTCAGCTTTTAGTCCGATTAGCTTTCCTAATACTTTTTCTCTAGTGATAGTGATTGTTTTAAGTTCCTCACTCCCTTTTGCTTCTTGATATTCTACTATTCTTGGGATGTCTTTTGTGTCATCTTCCATGAAGCAGATACAAAATATTTGTTCAAGGTCTCTGCCATTTCCTTTTTTCTCATTATTAATTCCCCAGTCTCATCCTCTTAGGGACCAACATTTACTTCAGCTACTCTCTTTTTTATATACCTGTAGAAGCTCTTACTGTCTGTTTTTATATTCCTTCCCAGTTTACTCTCATGCTCTAATTTCCCCCTCTTTATTTTCGTTTTGGCCTTCCTTTGCTGGGTTCTAAAATTTACCCAATCTTCTAGCCCACCAATAATCTTTGCAGAATTGTATGCCTTTTCTTTCAATTTGATACCATCCTTAACTTCCTTAGTTACCCATGGATGGTTCATCCTTCTCATAGTCTTTTTTCTTAATGGAATATATCTTTGTTGAGAGTTATGAAATATCTCCATAAATGTCTACCACTGTTTAGCTACCTTTTACCTTTTAACTTAATTTCCCAGTCCACTTTAGTCAACTCTGTCTTTACACCATTGTAATTGCCTTTATTTAAGTTTAAGACACAAGTTTCAGACCCAAGTTTCTCACTTTCAAACTGAAGATGAAATTCTATCATGTTATGATCACTATTGCTAAGTGGATCATAAGAAATAAGAAATAAGAGCAGGTGTAGGCCATTCAGCCCTTTGAGCCCAATCCACCATTCAATGAAATCATGGCTAATCTTATACTTCAACACCATTTTCCTGCACTATCCCTATATCCCTTGATGTTTCTAATGTGTAGAAATCTATCGATCTCAGTCTTGAACATTCTCAATGACTGAGCCTCCAACACCCTCTGGGATTGAGCATTCCAAAGATTCACCACCCTCTGAGTGAAGGAATTCCTCCTTATCTCAGTCCTAGATGGCTTTCCCCTTAATCTGAGACCGTGTCCCCGTTTCTGGACCCCCAGCCAGAGGAAACATCCTTCTCGCATCAACCCTGTCGAGACCTGTAAGAATTTTGTATGTTTGAATGAGATCACCTCTCATTCTTCTAAACACCAGAGAATAAATTCTATTTAATCTTTCCTCATAGGACAATTCCTCCACCCCAGGAATTATTCTGGTGAACCTTTGTTGCACTCCCTCTATGGCAAGTATATCTTTCCTTATGTAAGGAGACCAAAACTGCACACAGTACTCCAGATGTGGTCTCATCAAGGCTCTATATAATTGCAGCAAGACATCTTTACTCCTATACTCAAATCCTCTTTTAATAAAGGCCAACATACTATTTTCCTTCTTAATTACCTGCTTTACCTGCATGTTAGCTTTCAGTGACTCATGAATAATGACACTCAAGTCCCTTTGAAGTTCTACACTTCCCAGCTTCTCACCATTTAAGAAATACTCTGTATTTCTGCTTTTCCTACCAAAGTGGATAACCTCACATTTCTCCAAATTCTATTTCATCTGCCAAATTTTTGCCCACTCGCTTAGCCTCTCCAAATCCCCTTGAAGCATCTTTGCATCCTCCTCACAACTCAGACTTCCACCTAGTTTTGTGTCATCTGCAAACTCCCCATATCCAAATCATTGATTGTGAATAGCTGGGGCCCAAGCACTGATCCTTGCAGTACCCCACTAGTCACAGACTGCCAACTGGAAAATGACACATTTATTTCTACTCGCTGTTTTCTGTCCATTAACCAGTTCTCAATCTATGCCAGTATATTTCTCCCCAATCTCTTGTGCTGTAATTTTGTTTACTAACCTCTTGTGTGAGACCTTATCAAAAGCTTTCTGAAAATCTAAATATACCACATCCACTGGTTCCCCCTTTCCTTTTCTGCTAGTTACATCCTCAAAAAAACTCCAACAGGTTTGTCAAACATGATTTCCCTTTCATAAATCCAGGTTAACACTGCCCACTTTATCATTATTTTCTAAGTGTCCTGTTATCACATACTTTATTATAGATTCTAGCAGTTTCCCTACAAATGACGTTAAACTGACAGGTTTGTAGTTAGCTGCTTTCTTTCTTCCTCCTTTCTTAAATAGTGGGGTTGCAATTGCCACCTTCCAATCTGCAGGAACTATTCCAGAGTCTATAGAATTTTGAAAGATGACCACCAATGCATCTACTATTTCTACAGACACATCTTTCAACACTCTGGGATGTAGATCATCATGTTCATGGGATTTATTTACTTGAAGTCCCATTAATTTCTCCAGTACTTTTTTTCACTAATATTAATATCTTGCAGTTCCTCATTTACTCTAGTCCCTTGATTCTCCATTATTTCTGGGAAGTTTTTAGTATTTTCCTCCGTGAAGACACACACAATATATTTGTTTAGTTTCTCTGCCACTTCCTTATTCCCCATTATAAATTCTCCCCACTCTGCTTGTAATGGACACACATTTGTTTTTGCTAATCTTTTCCTTTTGACATACATGTAGAAGTTGTTGCAGTCCGTTTTTACGTTTATCGCTAGTTTACTCTCATTCTATTTTCCATGTCTTAATTTTTTTCTTGGACCTCCTTTGCAGAATTCTAAAATGCTCCCAATCCTCAGGCTTACCGTTTTTTCTGGTAACTTTATACGCCTCTTCCTTTGGTCTAATACAATTCTTGATTTCTTTTGTTAGCCATGGTTGGAACACTTTCTGCGCTGGGTTTTGGGCATTAAAGGATTATATTTTTGTTGTAAACTATGTATTAGTTCTTTAAATGTTCGCCATTGTCTGTCTACAGTCATACCTTTTAATGTAGTTTTGCAATCCACCATAGCCAATTTGCCCCTCATACCTTCATAGTTTCCTTTGCTTAGTTTTAAGACCCTAGTTTCTGATCAAACTATATCACTATCAAACTTCATGTAAAATTTTATCATATTCTGATCACTCTTTCCTAAAGATTCCTTTATAACAAGATCATTAATTAGCCCTTTTTCATTGCACAATACTAGATCTAAAATAGCCCGTTGCCTGGCTGGTTCCTCAACATACTGCTCCTGAAAACCATCTCGTATACATTCCAAGAATTCATCCTCCAGAACATGAGACTAATTAGGTCTACCCAGTCTATATGTAGATTGAAATCCCTGCTGATTACTGTATGACCCTTGTTACACACACCACTAAATTCCTGATATATACATTGATTTACATTACCACTGCTGTTTGGTGGTATATAAACCACTCCCACCAGTGTTTTCTGCCCCTTGCTGTTACTTAGTTCCACCCAAACTAGTTCTATAGAACTAGGATCATCCCTCACTATAGTACTAATGTAATGCTGTTTTTAGTTAACAGAGCTACCCACCAACTTTTCTCAGCTTCCTGTCCTTCCTGAATGTCATGTACCCTTAGATATTCATGTTCCAGCTTTGGTTTACTTGTAACCACGTCCCCACAATGGCTATCAGGTCATATATATGAATTTCTATTTGAGCTGACAATTCATCTGTTTTGTTGTGAATGCTTAGGGCATTCAGATACAGAGCCCTTAATTCAGTTTTTTTTTACTGTTTTTGTAAATGCTGGCCCTATCTGCTGGCACACTCTTAAGTTTGTAGTCACTTTCCCTTCCTGCCATACTCTGATTATCATTACCTTTATTGCTACCTTGATCTATTGTCTTCTCATTTATCTTTAATTTACTCATTCTTCCCCTACGTAATCCCTGCACCCACCCCACCCCCCCCCCCCTATTTAGTTTAAAGCCCACTTTATTTTTCTAGTTATACAACTCACTAGAACACTGATTCCAGCAAGGTTCAGGTGAAGTCCGTCCCAACGGTACAGCCCAGTACTGGTGCCAGTGCCCCACTAACTGGAACCTACTTCTCCCATACCAGTCTTTCAGCCATGCATAATCCAGAGATTATTACCTTTGAGGTTCTGCTTATTAATTTAGTGCCTAGCTCCTCTTACTCCCTATGCAGAACCTCTTTCCTAGTCCTATCTATGTCATTAGTGCCTACATGGACCACGACAACTGGATCCTCCCCCACCCACTGCAAGTTCTTCTCCAGTGCTGAGCAGATATCCTGTACCTTGGCACCAGGCAGGCGACACAACCTTCTGTATTCTCAGTCTCAGTGGAAGAGAACAGTGCCTATTCCCCTGACTATACTGTCCCCTACTAACACTACATTCTTTTTAACTCCCCCCACCTGAATGGCTTCCTGTACCATGGTGCCATGGTCAGTCTGCTCATCTACACTACAGCCCTTACTCTTGTCCATACAAGCTTTAAGAAACTCAAATTTGTTGCTCAATTGCAAGGGCTAAGGCTCCTCCACTCCCACCTTCTTCATACCCTTACCTGCTTGACTCGTATTCACACCCTTCTGTCCCTGACCACTGATCAAATCAGGTGACCCTAACCTAAGCGGTGTGACTGCCTTCTGGAAAAAAAGTGTCCAGGTACTTTTCCCCCTCCCTGATGCATTGCAATGTCTGCAGCTCAACCTCCAGCTCATTAATTCTTTACCAAAGCTTGTCAAGCCGTAGACACTGATGACAAATGTGGTTGCCATGGATTTCAGTGGCATCCAGGAGCTCCCACATGCTGCAGCCATGACACATCACCTGTCCTGCCATCTTTATTGTGTTAGTTAAATTTATTTTTCTTTATTAATTCATAGTTCCCCTCTTCACAGAACTCCCTCACTCACCAAACTCCCGACTTCACACTCTGTGCACACAAGCCGCACTCATTGCAGACCCTTTACTATGAGATGATTAATTAAAATATGTTTTCAAAGTCTCTGCCATTTCCTTGTTTTCTACTATGAATTCCCCAGTCTGATCCTCTAAGGGACCAATATTTACTTTAAGTGCTCTCTTCCTTTTTATATACTTTTAGAAGCCATTGCTGTCTGTTTTTATATTTCTTGCCAGCTTACACTCATATTCTAATTTCTCCCTTTTTTAAGTCATCCTTTGCTCTTCCTGTCTCATTACACATTACCAAATCTAAAACAGCCTGTTCCTGGTTGGTTCCACAACACATTCTAATAAACTGTTCCAAATACAATATATGTACTCATTCTCAAGGCTACCTTTGCTAATTTGATTTGTTCAATCGATATGAAGATTAAAATCACCCACACTTATTGTATCTATCTTCATGGTAGAAGACACAAAATCTCAGACATAGAAAGGAACTAGAGCGGAAGTGAGGAAATTAGGAATATAATATGAGTAAAGAAATAGCACTGGAGAAATTGATGGGATGTATAGTTGACAAGTGCCGTGGGTCTAATGGCCTGCATCCTAGGGGTTTTAAAAGAGGTAGCTACAGAGCTAGTGAATGCACTGGTTTTGATCTTCCAGAGTTTCTAGATTCTGGAATAGACTCCGTGGATCGGACGGTAACAAACATAACCTCAGTATTCAAGAAAAGAGGGAGAAAGAACACAGGAAACTACAAGCCAGTTAGGCTAACATCAACAGCAGGGAAAATGCGAGAATCTATTATTAAGGGTGCATTAAAAGGCCCTTAGAGAATCATTATATGATTAGACAGAGTCAACTCAGATTTATGCAAGGGAATAAAAGCAAAATACTGCAGATGCTGGAAATCTGAAATAAAAACGAGAAATGCTGGAACCACTTAGCAGGTCTGGCAGCATCTGTGGAAAGAGAAGCAGAGTTAACATTTCACTGACCCAAAATGTTAACTCTGCTTCTCTTTCCACAGATGCTGCCAGACCTGCTGAGTGGTTCCAGCATTTCTTGTTTTTATTTATGCAAGGGAAATTGTTTTTGATAAATCTGTTAAAGTTTTTGAGTTTGTAACTAGTAGGCTAGATAGGGGGGAAACCAGTGGATATAGTGTATTTGGAGTTTCAAAAAGCATTCAATAAGGAAGTTATTACACAAAATTAGGGCTCATGGGAATTACTCATGGATTAAGGATTGGTTAATGGACAGAAAAAAGAGAGTGGGAATAAACGGACCATTTTCAGGTCGGCAGGCTGTAACTAGTGGGCTCTTTCAAGGATCAGTGCTTGGGTCTCAGCTATTTACAATCTACATCAATAACTTAGATGAGGAAACTGAGAGTAATATATCCAAGTTTGCTGATGATACAAAGGTGGGAAAGTAAGCTGTGATGAGGATGAAAAGAGGCTGAAGAGGGATATAGACAGGTTAAGCAAGTGGGAAAGAACATGGGAGATGGTGTATAATGTGGGGAAGCATGAAGTTATCTACTTTGGAAGGAAAAATGACATAGCTGGAACTAGCAATGATGTTCTGCTGAGAGTTTGAGAATACAGAGTAAAATTTCAAAATTTGCCAATGATACCAAACTTGGAACTGTGGCAAACAGCAAAGAATGTACCAATCGACTGCAACAGGACAAAGATAGACGAGCAGAATGGGCAGACAACCTCCTGCAATAAGTACCTACTGCCCTCCCTCAGCTGCTTCATGTTGAACACCAATTGGAAGAAGCAAGGGCTCAGAATGTACTCTGGGTGGGGGACTTTGATGTCCATCACCAAGAGTGGCTCGGTAGCACCACTATGGAGGGAGCTGGTCGAGTCCTGAATGACATATCTGCCAAACTGGGCCTCTAGCATGTCGTGAGCAAACCAACAAGCGGGAAAAACCTACTTGACCTCGTCCTCATAAATCAACCTGTCACAGATGCATCTGTCCGTGACAGTATTGGTAAGAGTCACTACCAAACACTCCTTGTGGAGACAAAGTGCCGTCTTCATACAGAGGACACCATCATGTTATGTGGCACTAGCACCTTACTAACTGGGATGAACAGATCTAACAGCTCAAAACTGGGCATCCATGAGGCAGTATGGACCATCAGCAGCAGCAGAATTGTATAAAACCACCGTCTGTAACCTCATGACCAGGCATATTGCTCACTCTACCATCACCATCAGCCAGGGGACCAATCCTGTTTCAAGTGAGGAGTGCAGAAGAGCATGCCAGGAGCAGCACTATGCATACCTAAAAATGAGATGTCAACCTGGTGAAGCTACAACACCATGCACACTAAACAGCGGAAGCAGCATGCTATAGACAGAGCTAAGCGATCCCACAATCAACAGATCAGATCATTGCGGAACCGAGGTGGGTAGAAGGAATTAAGATACAGATCAGCTATGATATAATTGTATGGCAAAACAAGCTTGAGGGGATGAATGGCCTAATTCTATTCTTATGTTCCGTCTTGTAGTGGTAGTGAAAAAAGTACAGGAAGTGCTTTCACAGCACATGGGGCCACTGAAGGGAATAGTTCATGTTCAGTGGCAATGAAGGTGTCAGGATAATCCTGCCTCCACAACACAGAGAAAGTCTGAGTGTAAGAGAAGGTGCTGAATAAAGGGGAGACTGAGAAGACCTTACATCATCAAATGTGGAGGAAAGACTTGCAACTTTCGAAGATGAAGTTTGGTGAAATGTAATTTTTTAATGTCATAAGTTCAGAATTACAATAGTTTCCAATTTTTTCTTGGAGAGAAGAAACTTTTCTTGTCTGTTCAGCTCTTTTATATTTTATCCAATATCCTACACTGAAAAAGAGACAGTTTATGTCTAGCCTGTAGTTCAAATCAAGTAAAAGAAAATGAGCAAAAGATGGACAATTTGAAGGTGACATAAGGTGGGTGAGTTAGAGAAGATTGAAGCAGAAACAGGAAGTGTTG
Source organism: Heterodontus francisci (assembly GCF_036365525.1). NCBI lineage: Eukaryota > Metazoa > Chordata > Chondrichthyes > Heterodontiformes > Heterodontidae > Heterodontus > Heterodontus francisci. The sequence goes on from NC_090371.1 coordinate 220,381,839, forward strand.
GAGAAAAAAAAGAAAAACAGTGTGCAGTTATAGCAAGAAGACATCCCAGTAATCCACTCAGTGCTCCCCATGACACGTGACAGGGTGGCACCCTCATCCTCCTCGGTAACATCCTCAGCACATGGGTTGACACTTCGGATAGCTGGAGAAGGAACATCAGCTGCGATGCAACTGCCATCCCCTACAAATATCTCTGCGCCATCAGTGCCACTGACTGGTCCAGGCTACATAGTGTGGCATGCATCCTGTGTACATCAGTGCACAGTTCCTGCGTGCATGCCAAGTACTGCCGTCTATGGCTATCCATGAGGCTGGCCACTCTCTCCAAGGAGGAGCTCGTGCACTGGTAGCCCTGAGCCATAGTGGTGCACATGAGCTTGATAGATTCCTCCATTCTCTGCCCACGATCCCACCTGTCTCAGGGAACACCGACATGGGGGAACACATCTATTGCTGCTGGTCTAGATCGAGCCTCCTTTCCAGTGATTCCTGAGACCCTGCATTTGCATCCAGTTGAGCAGGACTGGGTCTGTCCACCCTCCACCAAGGGGACTGACCATAGCCGCCTCTGCCTCTGGCACCTCCTCCTTCACACTGGTGCTGTGCTCGTCACCCAGTGCCACCCTGTCTAATGCATGCAAGGAACCAACAAGGTGAGTGTATCTGCACTGGTGAACATTGCACTTGTAAGATGTGACTGTGCTTCTTCAGATTTTTACTGGTCATCTTGGCTTAGCGATGGAGAGAGAGAAGGTCTCCTTGGGTGGATGTCTGCATCTGTTGGAGACACAAGAAGCAATCACGAGAACTAGTCTCAGAGAGCAGATGCCTCTGCAGTGCTGAGGCTTCCCAATGCAACTTCATGTTTGGCATGCTATTGGACTGGATGGAATGCAGTGCACCCCCTTAATGAGCGCATTGCCCTCTGTAATCATCACCTCCACCATGAGTGGCCATTTCGCCATGGCCCACTTCCCCGTGGTCTGCAATCCTGCCTATTTCCATCACTATCTCCTCCATTGGTGTGACTATCTGAAGGTAGGGTAGCCCTCTACCAGTTTGGGCCCTTTCTCAGGCCATATATGCTTTTTCTTTTGCAAGGACAAAGGAGACTGTGATAAGGCACTGCTGTCCTCTAGGGCCAATGATAGTTGCTGCAATTCATTGGAGGGTTCATGTTTCAATGCTGGCAGATCCTCAGCAGCACTATGGCTTAGCAATATTCTGAGGGGTAAGTAAGTGGCGTGTGCACATACCCCTCCCATGCTCATGAGAAGCATGTGCCCTGAGGCTCTTCAGCTGGTGTGTCCACTGTAAGGTGAATATCCAAAGACCTGCCCTGAGGGTTGGGGGGTAGCACTCACCTTGCCAGAGTGTATCAGGTCATTGAAACTACTCTCTCACTGGATTCAGGTTCTTCTTACCACCCTTCTACCGCTGGCAGTGGCAGCGATATCCATCCACATCTACTTGGTCTGTGTGGGTGGTCTCCTCCTGCCACCATCTAGGAAGATGACCTCCCTCCTCTCTCTCATAGCCTGCAGCATCACCTCTAGGTCTGCATCTGAAAATCGAGGACTGTCTGCTGCAGGTTCCAGGCCTCCAGCTGTCCTAAGACTTTGTGGAAATTAAGTTTTCTCTTCTCCTTCACTGTGCAATCAGCAGTGAACTGGCACAGTTGTGGCTGCTATGCTGAGTTTAAATCAGGCCCGCGCTTAAATTGGCCCACCTTGGTTCCCAACCCCGTGGCCATTAATTGGGCAGCAAACCCATCTCCACATCAATTAAGTGGTAACCCCCATGAAACTTGAGGCCTGTTTCTGTTTCCCCCCCGGGGGAGGGTTTGGGACACAGAAAAGGTCGCCTTGCCTTTTCCGCCCCTGCAGCGAAATTCTGGCCTAATGAGTTAGCAGAAGGTCACATGGACAGGAAGTAATCCTGCTTTGTCTCAAATTTACCAATCAGAGAAACATCCAGCTTAGTCTCTTCAAAGTTGACAGACTCCCTAGTTTGAATACTCCAGGCTAATAAGGCTGTCAAAAGTATGATCAGCATTTTACAAATAATTGTAAGCAAATTCAAATGGAGAGGCCAGACAAATGTATTAGCTATCTGAATTGTATGGCTTGCCTCCTCCCTCAAGCGAACTATCCAGAGACAACTGCACAGATCATTACTGCAATGATAAATTGTGAGATAAGCAATATTCTTACATAGCAATTGCTTTCTCTAACAGCTCGAAGGCAATCAAACAGCAGCCCTCGCCTCACACAGGGGTTCCGATGAAAGGTCATCGAACTGAAACACGAACTCTGTTTCTCTCTTCAAAGGTGCTGCTAGACCTGCTGTGTATTTCCAGCATTTTCTGTTTTTATTTCAGTAACCCTCAAATGTTTGTCCTGAGTCTGTCTGGGACACAATTTCAGAGTGTAGATGGGTTTTAACTCATTATGACCTGTGACTGAATTAAAGGAATTAGTATCAAGCTAAAAGCAGACAAAATATTTTTGTCATGCATTATTTTGTTTGAGTGATGTTGCTGGTAATAATCATAACAACTCTCAAAATTACAGCACTATTATATTGCTGAAAAACACATAAAACAGACCGATCCATGATGGGAATTCAATAGCACAGTAATTGCTTATTGTAGCACAGTACAAGGAAAAGTCAAGTAAGGCATTACCTTGTGATAATTTCTCACAGATAATGTGCTATAACTTCCTCTCAGTAAAATGACCTAGTGTATAGGCTGGAGCAGCATTGATAAGATTTCGCCCATATCTTTACCAGTTTAGAGGCGGTATTGAACATAAACAGGGTTTCTGATGAAGTTACTGTGGTGAAATGGCAGAAGATCTGAAGAAATTTAAGCTACATGAATTTCAAAGAAAATCCAAAGCAAACTGATTAAGTTCACTGCCACGTACTTCCATGCTCCCTCTAAATGTGCAATGCAAAGTCTATTGGAAAGTATGTCAGTGCTGGTTTCTATATTTTAGGGCTCATTTAAAAAGATGTTGGGCTGGATCTTGCTATTATTAATAAGCAAATCAGTTAGCAAATTCAGGGATTAAAAGATACCCTGTGGGCTTGCTGGTCGATTTACACCGCCCCACTGTTTGCTTTGCACAAACAGCATCTTGTCCTTCGTCTCTATGCTATTTTTACGATTTTGCTAGATTTGCACATTAAGAGCCCTTTAAATTTGCCACAGAGAGTTAAGGCTGGAACGTAAAAGCACCTAACAATGTGACGATTGTTAATACAATGTTAAACAACTCTTTCGCCCAGCAAGGGTCATTGAATGTTTTTAAGGCAGCGGTAGACAGATTCTTGACAAACAAGGGAGTCAAAGGGTATCGGGGGTAAGCAGGAAAGTGGAGTTGTGTCCACAAACAGATCAGGGATGATATTGTAGAATGGTGGAGCAGGCTTGAGGGGCCGAATAGCCAACTCCTGCTCATAGCTGGTATGTTTGTAAAGTGAACATTTGAAATTTCAATCTCATTCCTGCATGTAGTCAACTGTTGTTAGACGCTCAGAAAATGTCACTTTTAATTTTCTACATTTTTTTCTTACCTTTCTTTGTTTCTTTTCTCACTCTCTCTTCATCCAAACTTTATTTCTCTTTCTGTACCTGATAACTATAATTTACATTCCTTCTATTTCTTTCTCAGTCCTTAAATCTCATTGGTTAATGAGATACACCTTTGGTCCTGACATTCACTAAGATTTCAGATGACCCATTGCTCTTGCCACACTGATATCAGCTTGCATTTCCAACAAGTTACAGTTCAAAAATATATTGAGCTGAAGGGTGTAGAAAAATTGTAATGCTATATGCTGCAAGCAACACTGCTCCAGAAAGATATGGTCCATTATTGCCCCAGTGTAACTGTGCATTTCCCGTACTTTCTTTTCCTGAATAAGCTCACTTAAATATGCAAACTTCCATTTTCTTAATACACAGGCTGTAATGACATAATTGGTGCTAGAGTGTGGCACTTACATCATTATTATATTCACCAGGCCTTTGAAGATGTTGTTCTCATTACAGGAGGGCGGAGAAAATCCAACAGAAAATTGTTTCACCACAAGGAAGTAAAAACTGACAAGTGACTTTTCCAATTTTTGCTATTAAAAAGAAGCTACTGAATTGTGCACTATTTTTGATGCCAATTCAAATGGACATAAGGAAAATACAGCATGACAGATCTTGAGAATCCTCTTTTGCTGAAACTTAGTCCAACTGCAAGGCAAACCCATAGTAACATGCCTAAAAATAGGGCATAAAATGAGGCATTTTTAGACATGAAAAACTGCACAAAGGCATTTATAAAAGCGCAAGACAACACAGGCCTATCAGTTCACAATTAGTAACACCTCAATTTTAAAAATGTCATCCTTGTCTTCAAATCCCTTCATGGCCTCACCCCTCCCTATCTCTCTAACTTCCTCAATCTCTACAACCCTCCACAATCTTTGTGTTCCTCCAATTTTTGAGCATCCCTGACTTTCATGTCTCCACAGTTAGAGGTCATGTCTTCAGCTGCCTCGGCCCAAAGCTCTGGAATTCCCTCCCTAAATCTCACTGCCTCTCTACATTCTTCGTTTAAGTCACTCCCTAACACCAACCTCTTTGATTTAGCTTTGGTCATGTGGGTCAGTTTCAACTTTTGTCTAGTAATGCTCCTGTGAAGCTACATTAAAGGCACTATATAAATCTAACTTGTTATTCTTGTTATGCCCTCTCGAGGAACCTCTTTCACTTATTTAATCACTGACTCTACAACATCTAGGAAAATAAAGCTCTATGAAATTTCTCCTCAACCCCCCAAGCTAATCTTTCAAAAACTCAGCTTTTTCCAATTAAAAATTACTATGTATATTTTTGGGTTCTGACCAGATAAATGCCCTTGGTCTTAGCAGCACAGGAAAAATGTTACTGCATTCATAATTCAACTATCAACATCTATATCTCCATTGTTATGGACACTGAACTTTGTAGTGTGGTTATGTTTTAAAAACTGTAATCTTTAATGCAGTGTAAATTCTGCCCTGAAATCATGAGAACCAAGAACCCAGATAAAAGACACTTTTGAAAGCAGAGTGCAAGATTGTAACACCTGAAGGACAAAGGGTTTCACTCTCCCAGACTCTCAGATTGTAAACAGGGAGCCAGGGGCTCTAAAAATGCAAATTTGAGTTGCTATTGGAAACACCGGGAGTCAAGGGAAGGCCCGGATGGTTTTGCTTTTGCCAGACTTATGGACCCTGAAGATTGTAACATAAGGCAATTAGGGATGGGCAATAAATACTGGTCCTTCAAGCAGCCAATAATTAATTCAACCACAAATCAAGTAATGCAAACGATCCCATAGTATGATTTATTCCAAAATTTGTTTTATAGATTTTATTAACAATTTTTTAATGATTTCATGGGATGTGAGCATTGCTAGCAGGGCCAGCATTTATTGCCCATCCCTAATTACCCTTGAGAAGGTGGTAGTGAGTTGCCTTCTTCAACCGCTGCAGTCCGTCTGGTGCTGGTACACCCAAGGTGCTGTTAGGAAGGGAGTTCCAGGTTTTTGATCCAGCAACAGTGAAGGAACGGCTTTATAGTTCCAAGTCAGGATGGAATGTGACTTGGATTGGAACTGTGGTGGGGTTCCCATGCATCTGTTGCCCTTATTCTTCCAGGTGGTAGAGGATGCCGGTTTGGAAGGTGCTGTCGAAGGAGGCTTGGCGAGTTGCTGCGTGCATCTTGTATATGGTACGCACTGCTGCCACTGTGCATCAGTGGTGGAGGGAGAGAATATTTCAGCTGGTGGATGGGATGCCGTTCAAGTGGATTGCTTTGTCCTGGATGGTGTCGAGCTTCTTGAGTGTTGTTGGAGCTGCACTCAGCTAATAAGTGGAGAGTATTCCATCACACTCCTAACTTTGTGCCTTGTAGATGGTGAGGCTTTGGAGAGTCAGGAGGTGAGTCACTCGCTACAGAATTCCCAGCCTCTGACTTGCTTTTGTAGCTACAGTATTTTGTGACCTGCAAATTTGGCAAGGATTCCAGTTACCGAAATATCTTAATCAACTTTTAGAAATGAGCTAGAACTTTGACGCCGCAGCACCTGCTTTATGGGATGGTGAGGCCTTTAATATAGTGGGCAGGAAGTGTGCATACTTTTCCAAACAAAAGGACCCCGGCTGCCATATTGGATGAGGTTGTTGCACTGTTGTTAGGAGTGCACGTTGGGAAGATTTAAAGGGGAAATTATTTAATTAAACTAGGGTTCTGTGCATCTTGCAGGACCCATTCTCAATTGTCAACTGTCCCAGCGCTTCGCTCACCATGCGCTGAACACCCCTGTCACAACGTGGTGCTAACCAGTAATATCCGGGGTTCCTCGGACCTCATCATTCAAGTGAAGGATTTTACATTGTGCCCCCACCCCTCTGTGCACCCAAAAATTGATGCACTCAAATTTCTAGGCCATAAAATTATTATTCTCACGCTTACAAGAAGTACAATGATGAAAAAATACAGACCCAAACTGAAGAGTTATAAAAAAGTGACTTTACCTTTTTAAAAAAATGGATCATGCTGCAAAAGTTGGCCGTATGTGTATTCGAACATTGCCACAATGTTTAGAGCAAAGGATGCCCAACCAGGTTGAGAGGTGTCAATTACCCCCATCCTGAAATATTCCTGAATTGAATTGATTCCACTGAAACAAAGAAGGTATGAAGTGGAAACATCAGAACTGGATTATTCTCATCCTAGGCCATTGTGTGATTACCATGGGGGAAGAGAGCAAAGTGTCTCCTACCAGAATCTGATGTGACAAATGTTTGACCTTAAAAAGGCAGCCCTTGAGGCAGAGAGAGAGAGACACCCAGAAAGAAGCATCACCCAAAAGCTGGTCCAGCTAGGAGCTTGGAGAAAATCCAGCAAGCCAGAAGGGAGACATCCTGTTGTAAATGCTACATTTTCATTGTGTGCAGCATTGAAGTTGCAAGTGATCCTTTGTCTTCAAACAATTCAACAAGTTTACAATGAACCCTGAAACCCTACCTCACCTGAAATCCACTTACTTTTTTTCCTCTCTATCTGTGTCTTCTTGTGTGTGTGTGCAAGTGAATGTGTGAGTGGATGCAGTGACAATTTCGGGATAAGGCATATTGCTCAATAAATAATTAATCTTCTGTTGTAAATCTACATGAAACCCGTCATTGTCTGTTCATTTGACAAATAAAACACAAAGGGGTTAAACCCTAATAACAAAAAACACTTTCTGCAGTCAGGTGGGAGTTGAACAATTGGGACCACCCAAACCCCTCACCACGTGGCTGTATTATTATAAACTTTTCACCTTGTGGGACCTCTACAGCAGATGTTATGCTGCTTGTTGTTTTGGACATGCTGGAGACCTGATAGCTCCAACAAGAGTATTTCTGATGCACTGGCAAATTCAAAAATGACATTTTTAAAGTACTGACAACTATAGCATGAACCAACAGATTATTAAAATCCAGCTTAACTGCTGTAGATAAGGCTCCTCAAAATGAAATTCTTCTTGTGGTATTCTTGTTTTATCCACAGACACAGGTCGGGATGTTATGGGCCCCCCTGAGGCAGGGAAGGAAGCGGGGGGGCACGGAGTATTGTAATGGATGGCGGGGGGGTGGCGCGGCAGAGGGCCTGTCACCTCCCTGTTGCTAAGTGATCTTCCTGGGGGTGGGATTGGCCAATGACGGCCTGCCCGCCAAGAGGCCAATTGAGCCCTTAAGTGACTATTAATGGCAATTAAGGGTCTGGTCCCGCCATCTTGGGATCGAACCAGTGGCAGGGTGGAGGGCCTTCGCCATGTGGGGAAGATGCCTTGCAGCATGAGGTGCCCTCCATGCAGACTTGGGGGGGGTGGTGGGGTTTGAGGGGGCTTCTCCTTGGGCAATTTGTGGCCCATGGAGTACACCAACTGGAAACAACTTTATCTGCTGGGAACTCCCTACCACTGGACTTCACAACTTCCCACCCACCCTCCCTCGCCGGGTCCTATCGGACTGGCCCCGGCGACCCTGCCTCACTTACCTCTTGTCCGGGGTTCCAGCACTGGGCTTGGGTCTGAGGTCTCTGCAGTGCCGGCAGTGGTCACCGCTCCTGATGGCATTGCTGATACTGCTGACCTGCCAGACCTCTGATTAGCTGGCAGCTCATGGAAGCGGGATCCCAGTCATTAAAGGGACAGGCATCCCGGATCGTGACTCTTTAATTGAAAAACACCAGAGGATTGCTCCGGGGGGCTGAGAAAATGGAGAGGCGGGGCTCACCCCATCTTTTCGGTCCGGCGTCGGGAGCCCTGCCTCGGACACAAAATCCAGCCAATAGAAATATCTGTTGAATATTTCTGAACCCATCTATTTCCGAGGTGTTGGAAAACCAACAATGAAATTGATGTGAGCATGTCTTACTTATATTTTTAATGAAAACAATTATTTTACACTTTTTGAAAAAGACTGCATATTAGGGGCGGTGCAGTGGTTAGCACTGCAGCCTCACAGCTCCAGCGACCCAGGTTCAATTCTGGGTACTGCCTGTGTGGAGTTTGCAAGTTCTCCCTGTGTCTGCGTGGGTTTCCTCCGGGTGCTCCGGTTTCCTCCCACATGCCAAAGACTTGCAGGTTGATAGGTAAATTGGCCATTATATATTGCCCCTAGTATAGGTAGGTGGTAGGGAAATATAGGGACAGGTGGGAATGTGGTAGTAATATGGGATTAGTGTAGGATTAGTATAAATGGGTGGTTGATGGTCGGCACAGACTCGGTGGGCCGAAGGGCCTGTTTCAGTGCTGTATCTCTGAACTAAACTAAACTAAACTAAACATTATAGATGCTACTTCCATGACTAATGTCAATAGTGCACATTGCTCGCTGAAGTCAAGACTCTGAACAAAAACAACATAATGCTTGCATTTAGTAATCTCATATAGCTCTTCTTCATCCTTCTTTCTGCGACCTTATCAAGAAAATATTTAAGATTACAGCTAATGCTTTCCCTGTGTCATTGATTGTAAAAGCCTCTGGGAGATAACCTCTGACCAGAGGCTAAAATCTAACAGGCAGTGGACAAGTCAATTTGATTTGTTATACATTCCCATCCACATTGACAGACAATACAGAATTTATCCCATACAGAATAGACAGGAATATGTTTCATCTTTCTTGCTTCCTTTATCTTTGTGGAAAGAAATGACATTGGTTGGTAATTATTTCACTTACAGACTCAGGCAGAATTTAAGATAAACTGATCTGCAACGAAATTACATTTTATTGACAGTTAATGATTCAGCCAACAATCTATTATGTTCCATTTACCTGAAAAAGGACAAATTTTCAATGTGTAACTTAATCTATAGAAAACTGACACTATGAGGCAATTTTCACTGTCCAAAATGAATGGGCTTGTATTAGCTGGGATGCTAAAATTTTTAAAATCTCAAATTCGAACCCAACCTATCACAAACCCTCCCACTTCCAGTTTTAACATGGTTGGAAGGGGATGGGAAACCAACCCACATGCAGGAGGTGGGCCACTCATTTTAGTATTTTAATTAGGTTGCATGCCTCAGATTATATCTTTATTCCAGCTTTAACACTGGTCAGCCAGGTTACCCAGGCATCAGGAAACCCAGCAGCTAAGGGGAGGCAAGACTGCATGGAAAAGTTAAGTGCCTTTGTAGCACTGCTTGTGGGCCAGGAGGAGCAGAAGTGCATCCCACTGGACACCCAAGCTAACCTGCTTCCCTCTCTGTGATTTGACCCTGCTAAATTTGTGGGACCTATTTATTCAGGCTTCCTGGGCAGATGCCTAAAACAAACATTAGGCTGCTTAAATATGTAAATTAGGACCCTAGACCCTGATGAAGGACCCCATCAATGATGCTGCAATGAATAGGTGTTGGAGCTTCCTTGCTCAGTATTCTTCAGCAAACCCCACGGCTGCCAACACCAGTTAAGTTAAAAAATAAAATTGTTAAAAATCCCATAATTGGAGCAGACAGTGTCACAATCCCCCACCCCCCTCAGCACCCATTCCCTACATCCCCCCTCCCACCAACACCCACCTCCGCCCCTCCCCCCACCCACCACCATCACTAGTTACAGCCTGGAGTGGGATTAGGATGGCACAAGGAATTGAAGAAGAATTCCTCATTTATGACAGGCATAATCCAAGTGAGTTATGGTAACCATCCTCAACAATAGAATAAATCTGGAATATCATTGCTATCCAATTTTGGACAGAGTAAAATAAATCAACATTCAGAAATGCCACCCGAACACAGAATATATACCAAGGTATTGGTAAAAGTGCTTACTTGTAAGTGCTTGAAGGTTCCTTTTGTTAAAATCTATCTACAGAGTAAGTTGGTCATTGGGGTAGTGACAGTCGGGGTCATTCTGAGTTTACCTGTGCATGGGGTAGACATCTTGCTGGGCGATGACTTGGCAGGAAGAACAGTATTGTACCCAGAAGGTCCAGAACAGTCTGAGGAAAATGGAGAAACTGAGGGGAACAAACATTACTCTGTACAGCTGCAGAGGGCTGGGAAAGTGCCAAGAATCCCACAAGCGGCAATAGAGACAGTGGAATTTAAAGAGACCAAGATAGAAGCAGAAACATTTAAAGGAACTAAGATAAAAGCAGCAAAGGTGGGCGGAAAAGGACCAGAGAAATGACTGGCCAAAGCCTTCTTTAAAGATTTAAATAGGGACAAGGAAACTCCCCAAACAGGCAAGCCAAGTGCGAGGAAGATGCCTCACCTAGTTGAAGTGCCACAAGGAAGAGCAGTGGAAGATGGACAACCACCTGTGAGCGGTAGTGTCTCAGAGGACATGGGGCAGATTAGGAAAAATCATCCCTGAAGTAAAAGGAACAGGGAAGATAAAATACCCTAAAATAAACAACACTTGTGAAAATCACAAGAAAACTAAAAGTGAGGTTAATGTGGATCTACCCACTGAAGAATCAAATGATCCGGTTCCAATTCCAAAGCTAGTCAGACCCAACAATTTAGATTCTGATCTCAGAAAGAGCAATGGACAGAAGGAAATCCCAGACACCTTACAGGTGATAAAACACAATTTATCACCCACTATTACCCTAGAGATAAGAACTATCAATGTGTCAGAAGCTGAATTGTTAAACCTATGTGTTGTTGAAACAGCAGTCAAGGGGTTAAAGCTTATACAGACAGGGAAACTTGCCACCAGCGGTAATGGAAATTTGCATACTACAAGCTTCACCAACAACAACATGCTTATTGAAATTAACATTCCCAAAGTACTACACACTAATGCTAGTGAAATTACAACCCCATTTGACAACACGTAACAAAAGCAAATGCAATTTTATAAGGAAACCTCATCCAAAGGATGGAGGATGGAAAAAACTTAAACTTGAACAAGAAATGGCTGTTAGAGACAATGTCACCTGCAGCAATTATGAGATTGAGGGATGGGTTCCGTTTGTGCAATGGTGTGACTCCTAAAACAACTTACTTTTTCCTTTCTTTCTAAATCCAAAACCTCAAATCTCCCAGAAATACTAGAGAACCAAGGGACTTGTAAAAATGAGGAACTGAAAGAAATTAGCATCAATAAAGACGTAGTACTCGAAAAATTAATTGGATTGAAAGTTGATAAATCCCCTGGACCAGATGAACTACATCCCAGAGTATTGACAGAGGTGGCTATAGAGATAATAAATATATTGGTGGTTATCTTTCAAAATTCTATAGATTCTGGAATGGTTCCTGCAGGCTAGAAAGCAGCAAATGTAACCCCACTATTTAAGACAGGAGTGAGACAGAAAACAAAGAAATACAGACCTGTTCGTTTGATGTCAGTAGTAGGGAAAATGTTAGAATCTATTATAAAGGATGAGATAACTGGACACTTGGAAAATAATGATATGATTGGGCAGAGTCAACATGGACTTCTGAAAGGGAAACCATGTTTGACAAATCTGTTGGAGTTTTTTGAGGATGTTGCTTGTAGCATAAATGAAGGAGAGCCAGTGAATGTGATGTATTTGGATTTTCAGAAGGCTTTTGATAAGGTCCCACACAGGAGGTTAGTGAACAAAATTAGAGCACGTGGGATTGGGGATAACATACTGCAATGAATTGAGAATTGGTTAACAGGCAGAAAGCAGAGAGTAGGAATAAATGGGTCATTTTCAGGAAGGCAAGCTGTGACTAGTGGAGTACCGCAAGGCTCAGTGCTTGGGCCATAGCTGTTTACAATCTATATTTGGATTTGGGGACTAATTGTAATATTTCCAAATTTGTGGATAACACAAAACCAGGAGGGAATGTAAGTTGTGAGGAGGATGCAAGGAAGCCTCAAGGGGATTTGGGCAGGCTAAGTGACTGGGTAAGAACATAGCAGATGGAATATAATGTGAATAAGTGGGAAGTTAGCCACTATGTTAAAACAAACAAAAAGGCAAAGTATTTCTTAAATAGCAAGAGGTTAGGACGTGTTGATGTCCAAAGACACCTGGGTGTTCTTGTTCATGAATCATTAAAAGCTAGTATGCAGACGCAGTAAGCAATTAAGAAGGCAAATGGTATGTTGGCCTTCATTGCAAGGGGATTTGAGCACAGGAGTAAAGATGTCTTGTTGCAATTGTGTAAAGCCTTGGTGCGACTGCACCTGGAGTGTTGTGTACAGTTTTGGTTTCCTTATCTAAGGAAGGTGTCATGCAGACCCCCACCTGCCAAGAACAAGGCATATTAATTTTGTCATATGAACATTGATTTTAAACTGTTATTGGAGTGAAGAAATTACTTGTTTGAAGATCACCAGACACTGGGCTGGAAGGACATTTGCATACTCAGAGATGCTGCATGTGGAGACAAAGGACTATTCCCTGTTCCAATTAATCCAAATGGATTTTGATCACCAGACATTGAAGGTGTAAGGAAGTGCATTCCAGGCCCTGCTATGCTGATACAATCCACAGAGCCAAGGCTAGTTAAACCAGCTGGTCACATGACTAACTGGTTGGTCCAGGTTTTTTGAACTAGTCACAGGACAGGTTAAATTCAGAAGGCAGTGTGCAACTGAAGCTGGAACAAGGAAGCCTCTCTCTCTCTAGCACTTTCTCTCAAGCCACCAGACCCATGGACGACATGTAAACCTCAAGAGAGAAAAGACTCCTATGGCGGAACAAGTTGAAGCGTGAACTGGGTCCCAACGACTTGCAAGACTTACTGGCAACCAAAGACTCCACCTTGAACTTAAAGGACTGTAACTACAAGATATTGCCTCAAACTTTTCCCCTTTATTCTTTCTACTCTTTCCATCTCTATCTGCGTGTGTGTTTATTGCATATGCATGCAACGTGGTCATGTCGCCTATTCGTAGTCGTTAACCAGATTAGAGTTTAAGATTAATAAACTTCCATCGTTCTTGTTTAAATCTAAGGAAACCTGTTTGATTTCTTTGCCTTACAATTAGAGCAGTGAACAAGGATTCACTGAGGGGGAGCTAAAAACACAGTGTTTTAAAATTAAACCCTGTTACAGTTAAACCAGGCAAAGGCTGAGAGGGAATCTCTAGACCCCTTCTCACCTGGTCGTAACAAAGGATATACTTGCCATAGAGGGAGTGCAATGGAAGTTCACCAGACTAATCCCTGGGATAGTGGGATTGCCCTATGAGGAGCGATTGCAGAAATTGGGCCTGTATTCTATGGAGTTTTGAAGAATGAGAGGTGATCTCATTGAAACATTCAAAATTCTTACAGGGAATGACAGGGTTGACGTGGATAGGATGTTTCTTCTGGCTGGGGAGTCTACAACAAGGGGATGCAGTCTCAGAATAAGAGGTAGGCTATTTAAGACTGAAATGAAGAGGAATTTCTTTACTCAGAGGGTGGTGAATCTGTGGAATTCTCTACCCCTGAGGGCTGTGGAAGCTCAATCATTGAGCATGTTCAAGACAGAAATTGATGGATTTCTGAATATGAATGACATCAAGGGATATGGGGATAGTGGGGAAAATGCATAGAGGTAGATAATCAACCATGGTCTGTTTGAATGGTGGAGCAGTCTCAACAGGCTGAATGGCCTACTCCTGCTCCTATTTCCTATAATTCTATGAACAACATAAAAAAATCCAAGGAATTTCATTTTTTTCCCTTTTGGGGGAAGTATCGTGCGTACAAGTGTGATGATGGAAAATTACAAACTGAAGAGTTATAAAAGTTGACTTTATCTTTTAAAAAATGGACCTTTTCTTTTAAAAAGTGAACAATGTGCTCAAAATAGACACTGCAATTAAAGGACTTGACCTTTGTATATTCAAACTGTCTGACAAGGACAAACGAATACCTTAAAACCTGAGAGTTGTCAATTGCACCCACCTGAAACCTTCCCAAATTTATTGGGTTCTTCTGAAACAAAGAGGGTATGAAGTGAAAACATCATAACCGGATTATTCGCATCCTAGGCCTTTGTGTGATTAACATAGGTAAGCGAGCAAAGCATCTCCTACCAGAAGATAATGTGACAAACTCATTATCTTAAAAATGCAGCCCTCGAAGAAAAAGAGAGAGAGAGACATGCAGAAAGAAGCATCAAGAAGCTTGTTTCCAGCTAAAGGGGCAGAGAAAATTCAGCCAGCCAGAAGGGATATGCCCTGCTGTAGAATTCTACATTTATACATACATAGCAGTGAATTAGAAGTGATCCACTGCCTTCAACTGGACTTTCAACTGAGAGAGAAACCGATAAACACCTCAGGCCTGAAACCAACGAGAACTTGACTTCTGAGAGAATTCAACGGGTTTACTGTGATCCCCCAAAACCTACCCCCCACTTACCATCGCTTACCCCTTTTTCTATCTATCTGTCTCTTCTTGTGCACGCGTGTATGTGTGTGTGTGAGTGAATATATGGGTAGATGTGGTTGTGACAATTTCGGGTTAAGACATTTTGATCAATAAATAATTGATTTTCTGCTTTAGACCTACAAGAAAGCTTATCGCTATCTGTTTATTTGACAAAAAAACACAAAGGGGTTAAACCCTAATAACAAAAAAAACTTGCTGCAGTCAATTGAGAGTTGAACAGTGGGAACCACCCAAACCCCTCACCACGTGGCCATAACACTAGTTTTTTTTTTGCCGCTGTTATGCAAAATTTTTCAACTTTAAAAAAAATAAAGCTTATTATTTTAATATAGAGATAAAGCTCGACCACTAACACAAAACGTCTGATTAATGTGAGTTAGAGGGGGTGATCTTTGACTTCCATGCAGGCCAATTGCAGTCAGCGGACTATGAGCTCTGACTGACTTTACTTTGCACAGTTCCCTCATCAAGCAACTAAACTGTGATTCACCTCAAACTCTGTTTACTAAGCAACAATTAGGCTTGGAGCTTCATTATACCAGCAGAATAGTACTGCATCATGTGGAATAATAATCAGATCCTCATGAAACCATGTTTCATTCAAGTTACTATGAGCAACACCATGGGATGTGTGCTGATAGCATTATAAAAATGTTTGCATTTTCTGTCCATCATATTTATTTCTCTGGTATACTGTCTCAGGTGTCACAGTGTTTATTTGTAAACCTCCATGCCATGAGGGCCGATTTTAATGTTACCCAGGGGATAGGCAGTTAAAATCAGCTGGTGACTGACCACCAATATCCCTCTTGGGCCTATCATCTTCAACTTGAACTTGCTGTTCTGAGCAGGCAGCACAGATACCTTTCCTTAATAAGGCAGACGAGGTCCAATGATGTCATAAGGCACTGAGTGCAATTTCAGCTCTGGCCAGTGTCCAGAAGCCATTTTAGTATTTCTGCAAGATGAAGACTGCCGAAAAGGATCCGTCACCAGAAGTGGCCATTTTATATTTTCCTTGCAGGAAAAGGATTGTTCCCTTCGGATGAAGCCCAGAAGTTAAAATTGGCAAGGTCAGGGGCTTCG
The DNA here is from genome assembly GCF_036365525.1 of Heterodontus francisci. Classification (NCBI taxonomy): domain Eukaryota; kingdom Metazoa; phylum Chordata; class Chondrichthyes; order Heterodontiformes; family Heterodontidae; genus Heterodontus; species Heterodontus francisci. The sequence continues at coordinate 220,397,845 of NC_090371.1, forward strand.
ATGAGTTCAGGAGCTTCGATGAGGTCAGGGGCTTCGATGCGGTCAGGGTCTTCGATAAGGTCAGGGAATTCGATGAGTCACGAGATTCGATGTGGTCAAGAGATTTGCCAAATTCTGGGGATTGGCCGAGGTCTGGGGATTCAATGAGGTCTGGGGATACGATGAAGTCAGGTGATTCGATGAGGTCTGGGGTTTTGCCGAGGTCAGGGGATTGGCCGAAGTCAGGGGATTCAATGAGGTCAGGGGATTAGATGAGACAAGGAGATTTGCCGAGGTCTGGGGATTGGCCAAAGTTAGGGGATTTGATTGGTCAGGGGATCGATTGATCAGGGGATTTGTTGTGGCTAGAGGATTCCATGAGTTTCGGGGTTTTGACAAGGTCAGTGGAATTCACCAATGCCTGGGGATTTGCTGAGGTCGGGAGATTTGCCGAGGTCAAGGGATTCATCAAGGTTAGGGTGTGATATACTTGGGTGGCACTAACAGACAAAATGGACACCAAGCATAGCCAGTTCAAGGAAGTATTTATTCACATCAAACATTAAACTTAAACTTAAAATCTAATTCAGTTAACGCCTACAGATACACGCCACGCCCCACGCTAGCATGCATATGCGATACATACATGCAAATAGAGACAAAAAAGAGCAGAAGAAAAATAAAGTGGAAAGGTTTGAGGCAATATCTGAAGAGTTGTTGTTACGGTTCTTCGAGCTCACTGTAGAGTCCTTGATTGTAGGTAGATCATGCTTTTCATTAGGGCCCAGTATTCCTCTTAAACCTTGTTCGCTGTAGGCGACTTTTCTCTCTTGGGGTTCATGTATCTTCAGTGGATTCAGAGGCTTGTGAGAAAGAGGCGAAGCAGACAGGAGAGAGATCGTCTCGGTCCAGGAGCAAACAGCTTTCTGCCCAAACTGTTAGTACAAATTCAAAAAACTCAGTTTGCCCAGCAGGTTAGTCATGTGACTAACTGGTTTGACCCATGTCCGTTTGTGTATTCAGCCATTTTAGCAGTCAATCTGGAATGCGATCTCCCCCACCTTCAACATCTGGTAATCAAAAGTCCATTGTGGGTTGAATGTCAGGGAATGGCTGCTTTGTCTTTCCAAACACTGGTCTGTTAATATGCAAATGTCCTTTCCAGCCACGGCTGATCTGTTCAACAAGTCCTTTCTTAACTCCAGTAACAGCTTAAATTTAATATTCATGAAAAAAATCAATGTGCCCCGTTCTTGGCAGGTGGGGGCCTAGCATGACAATGGCATCATCATGTCATTACATCATCACATAATAATGCATTACACAAATACATCTTCCTCCTCTCCTTTCAAAAGAAAAGTGCTTTTCTCTACAAATAAGTATATTTACAAATCAAGTTTAATAACAGATTAACAAAGTCTTTCTGCTCTCCTTACAGGTTGCAGTGTCGAGTCAGGTTTTTGATTGCTTGGCTCGGTTCTGAACTTAGAGAAGATCTTGTCCCTTTCTCAAAAATTGGTACTTCAGACACTGAAGTCTGAACTGGTTCAGATTCTGACAGGAGCTCATGATCAAGAGGATCGTGCTCACGTTTTGGCTCATCCCTTGCCAGGATCATGTGATCTACATGGACCTTTTGAAATGGTCGGTGCAACCATGACCATGATTGAAAAGGAATTTTAGGTGGCTTATTTCTACAATTTTGGCAGATAGTGCATTCGTGTAAGAAATGTGGGATTTATATATTTTTCCTTGCACCCTAAATTTTAGGTACTCTACTTTACTTATGTGGTGTGGGTTCTTTTAGGAAGCAAAGAGTTAACTGAGGTTCTGCGAACAGCAGTTTGCATTGATTAGGTTCGATGTAAATAAAGGATGTCATGTGATGATTAGGGTAATATGTTGGATGAAATTAGACATTTATAGAGACAAAGGGTAAGAAGTTAGAACAATTTAGGAAGATTAAATGGAAATTAGAACAGTTTAAAATGATTGAGTTGGAAGGTATGGTTCAGGCATTCAGCCACAGACTAACAATGGGGACAGGAAAAGGTTGCTTCGGAATGACTAGGCTATTTTGATTGTATTGTTGAACTCTGATTGTAATTGTGTTAGCAAAGAACAATTTAAGCTCCAAATCATCCGTATGCCTTAGACTTTATCTTTTATAGTCCAGGAAAAAAGACAGAAGCGCAAGGAGAGAGCCAACTGTGTAACAGCCCCGACAACCAATTTTATCTGCAGCACCTGTGGAAGAGTCTGTCACTCTAGAATTGGCCTTTATAGCCACTCCAGGCGCTGCTTCACAAACCACTGACCACCTCCAGGCGCTTACCCATTGTCTCTCGAGACAAGGAGGCCAAAGAAGAAGAAGACGAAGAGTCCAGGATATGACCACAATTGTTGTAATGCTCTTCTGATGTAACTGTGAATGGGCTATTGAAAATGTAGATTGGAGAAGGGGCTTCGTCCTTAACAAGAAAATGAGTAACTGGTAACCATTGAATCCACTACCACTACGTCTAGGTGCTACCCTGACATTAGCAGCTGGGGTGGAGGCAGTCTGCTCAGTGCGCTGCCCTGATCCTGTGGATGACCGTGGCGGGCATCCTCTGGAGGAACAGGGCCTTGATGGCTCCATCCTACTAGGGGTCTGCAACACTGGTGCTTGAGTATCCCCTGTGTGCTCGCCTGCTGGAGGTAGGGAGTCAATGTTGGGGAGAGGATGAGATGCCATTTACCATGGGGTGTACTGAGAGGAAGTCCCTGGGCAGCTGGCATGCGCTGGTCCTCCATCTGGGTGCATGATGGCACCTGCCTGTCTCCCTGAGGGGAAGGGTGCCTGTAGGGAGGTCCAGGTTCCTCATCCTCCTCTCACTTATACTCTGCTGCATGGAGCCCCCATGCCAACAGCGATGGAGTGCAGACTCACCCCGGAGCTTGCCGAACTCTTGACTGATGAAGCCCTATGCTTATATACCTGGGACATGGCAAACGTCATGGCTTGCATGGACTCCTCCATGGCACGCGCAAAGCCACACATGAACTCAGACATCTCTGACATATTTTCCACATGGCTTTGCTGCACATCCAGAAAACTTCCTGTAGCAACAAACGGAGGATCATCATGAGCATGGAGCTGAGCAGGAACCCGGCCCTCAGCAGTCCTCCGATTGTCAGGGGACCCAGCTGGCGCATGCTCCCTCAACTGCTGGGACATGTCTGTGTCATGCACACCAACTTGTGACCCAGATTCTAATGTTAAACCCCTGTAGACCGTGTGGATGTATCGCTGCTGGCAGAGGTGGAAGAAGAGGCAGGTGACAGTGCACCCTCTGGGGCAGGACTTTATCTTCCTCCCCAGAGGAGGAGCACTGGGCCTCTCAGCATTCTGAGACTCGAGTGCGGGCACCTGCAGTGGAGATACAAACAAAAGCACTTTAAGCATCAGCTGAACATGAGTTGACACATTTTCCTTTGGTGTGCACATATGGCTGCAGGAGTGGAGATGACACTTCATCCTTACGCCTTGAGGATCCTGCCTTGCCCTCTGTGATTGCCCTGCCTCCTCCCTCTCTCGCTATTCCTGCCACATCCTCCTCATCTGGTGTCAGCACCCTGATGTTTGGGACTCCTCCACCTGTCATTGCCTGCTCGTGCTGGTTGTGGGTGCGCTTATCCTGCAGGAGACAGTACAGATTTAATGACATGTCAAAAGATGGATCACAATCATTGCATACATGTATCGACATTACTCATTCAGGACTGGCTTTTGCACGACACATCCAAGAACATCAACAATACCAATTGTTAACTTTGCGCACAATCAGTAAGTGTATGGCACCAAAGCTGCTCACGCATTTCACTGCCTTAAAGAGACAGAGCCAGGGAGAAAAACAATGGAGCTGCTTCACCAAGACCACTTACTCTCACCAATCTGAGCAAGTCATTGATATGTTAGTGACACTGAACCCAGGTTCGCTGCTTCACCCTACGGTTCGAGACCTCCGCTGCTACCTCTTTCCAGGCCATTTTGGTCACGCAGGAGGGTCTTCTGATTCCATCTGCAGGGAAGAGGACCTCCTGCTTTTCCCTGACAGCCTGGAGGAGAACCTGCAGCAAGGGCATCACTGAAGCGAGGGCTGGGACGCTGCCTGCTGGTTGACATTTTCTTTTGTGCTGCTGCAGTGAAAAAAAAATTATGAGGAATTGGTGCTGGATTTGAAAAATTAAGGAAGGAAAGAGCAGTTGCAAAATAAGTGAAAGATTTAATTTTGATAACACTGAAGCCATGTACATAACACGAAGGATGCTTCTCCTCGAGGCTTGAAACACAGAATGCATTATAGCCGTAGCGCTCATGGTGTTTGAGTCAGTGAAGGCAGGTTCCACCAATGAAAGTCCTTCCCTGCCGCATGATTGCACGTGTCTCCCGTGCCCGCCGCCATATTGTTCATTTACATAGATAATTGCATGGAATACGGAAAAAATGGCGGAACCGGAAGTTACACCAAATTCCGGTTCCGCTATCGGGAATGCCACAGGACTCATAAAATCCCAGCCATTAAATATGATGCACACGAGGACCCTGTGGCATCCCATTCAACTGAGAAGACAGCTTGAGGATCTGTCTTCGCACAAACCAGCCAAAATCTCTGCCATCCGAGTAGGTAGGTCACCAGGAGTTGACTAATCTTTTTCACTGCTGTCACTCCCGCTGTTTCAGACTATATTAACAGAGTTGTATCTTATCTTCATCACCATTTTCTGTAACATTTTGGATGGTACTAAGACAAGATGGACACCAAAATAAAAGCAAAATACTGCAGATGCTGGAAATCCGAAATAAAAACAAAAAGTGCTGGCAATACTCAGCAGGTCTGGCAGCATCTGTGGAGAGAGCAGCAGAGTTAACGTTTTAGGTCATTGACCTTTCATCAGAAGATGAATACCAAACATGGTCAGTTCAAGGAAGTGTTTATTTACATCATAACGTTATGATGTCATTATATCAATTCATCATTAGCGTATTATACAAATACATTACACAGGGGATTTGCCGAAGTCAGAGGGTTTTGCCGATGTCTTGGGGGTTCACTGAGGTCAGAGGGTTTCCCACTTACCAGGGCCCCTGTCCAGCTCAAATTGCATTCCAAGATAAAATCGGGGCTGCACTTTCTTATAAATTCCATTCCAACTTCCTTCACTCAGGTTGTGTGCCCTTGTTCCATTTCCACACTCTCCCCCAAAGAGCACAGATCCGATCACAGAATCACAGAATGGTTACAGCATAGAATGAGGCCATTCAGCCCATTGTGTCTCCGAGCCAGCTCTCTGCAAGAGCAACTCACCTAGTCCCACTCCCATGCCTTCTCCCCATAGCCCTACCTTCAGATAGAGCGATGAAAATAGCCAGGATCATAAACCATGAAGAAGTCCACCCTGATCGAAATGGGTACTCATGATGGAGACGGTCATTAGAGGGCAATGTGCTCAATAAGGGGTGCATTGCACTCCATGCCGTCTGACAACATGCCAAACATTGAGTTGCATTGGGAAGCCCTGGCACTGCAGAGGCATCTGCTCTCCAAGACTAGCTCTCATGATCTCTTCTTGTGTCACCCACAGGTGCAGACGTCCACCCAAGGAGACCTTCTCCCTTTCCATCAGTGGTTCAAGATCACCAGCATGGATCTGAAGAAGCATCATCACAACTTACAGGTGCACCATCCACCAGTGCATCTTGGCCATGTGGTAGATAGCGAGGAGGATAGCTGTAGGCTGCAGGAAGATATTGATGGTCTGGTCAGATGGGCAGAAAAGTGGCAAATGAAATTCAACCTGGAGAAGTGTGAGGTGATGCATTTGGGGTGGTCAAACAAGGCAAAGGTTTACGCGAGTAATGGGAAGGTACTGAGAGGTGTAGAGGAAGTGAGGGACATTGGAGTAAATGTCCGCAGATACCTGAAGGTAGCAGGGCAGGTCGATAAGGTGATAAAGAAGGCATTATTCATTGAGGTATAGAATATAAGAGCAGGGAGGTTATGCTGGAACTGTATAAATCATTGGTTAAGCAACAACTTGAGTACTGTGTGCAGTTCTGGTCACCTCATTACAGAACGGATGTAATTGCACTAGAGAGGGTACAAAGAAGATTTACAAGGATGTTGCCAGGACTGGAAAAATGAAGATTGGATAGGCTAGGGTTGTTCTCCTTGGAATAGAGAAGGCTGAGGGGAGATCTGATTGAAATGTACAAAATTTTGAGGGGCCTGGATAGAGTGGAGGTGAAGGGTCTATCTATCTTAGCAGAGAGGTCAGTGACTAGGGGACATAGATTTAAAGTGATTGGTAGAAAGATTAGAGAGGAGATGAGGAAAAGCTCTTTCACCCAGAGGGTGATGAGGGTCTGTCATAGAGTTATAGAGGCATAGAGCCATAGAGTTATACAGCATAGAAACAGGCCTTAAAGCCCATCATGTCTGTGCTGGCCATCAAGCACCCAGCCTGGAACTCACCGCCTGAAAGGGCAGTTGAGGCAGAAACCCTCAACTCATTCAAAAGGAGTCTGGATATGCACCTTAAATGCCGTAATGTGCAGGGCTACAGACCAAATGCTGGATGATGGGATTAGAATGGGTGGAGCGTTTTTCGGCTGGCACAGACACGATGAGCCAAGTGGCCTCTTTCTGTATCATAAACTTTCTATGATTCTATGAGTGCATGTACAGTCACCTTGGTAGGTCCTCACGGGCATTTAGATAGGGTGACACTGGGTGAGAAGCACAGCTGTGTGCAGGGCATCAGGAGTCACTGGAAAGGAGCCTATACCTAGAACAGCGTCAGATATGCTTCCAAATGTTGGAATTCCCTGAGACAGGGTGGTGTCATGGACAAAGAATGGAGGCGTCATCAAGCTAATGTATGCAACAATGGCTCAGGGCTATGAGCACATGGTCTCCTTTATGGAGAGAGTGGCCAACCTCAAGGACAGCCATATGAGGTGCCACTTCGGGTACATGCAAGAAGTGCATACTGATGTACGCAGGATGCATGCCACACTATGTAGACTGAACCGGTCAGTGGCACTGATGACACAGAGATGCTTGGAGGTGATCCAGTTGTGCCCCAGCTGGTGCTCCCCTCCAGCCATCCAGAGTGCCAGCCAAGTGCTGAGGATGTCACCGAAGAGAATGAGGGTGCCATTCCTCACGTGAAACCGTCATCATCCTCAGCCTCCTTGGCTCCTCTGACAGTGGGAGCATCTCTGCAGCAGGGCCAAGTGATGGATGTTGCCCCTGCATTGATTCAGGTGGAGTAGTCTCTGGAGATGCCCTCATCGGCATCTTCACAATGAGAATGACTGCCACATGCATCTTAGCCACAACCCAAGACAAGTCAGTTGTCTGCCTCCTATCTATGCACCATTTCCTCTCTGAACACTCTGTAATTAATGGCACCTGAAGGCTCATGTGTGAGATTCCTTTTATTGATGGCTGGACAAGAAATGAGGTATGAAGTGGTGAAGGAGAACAAGGGTACGTCAATGAATAGCAAAACCTCCAGGCAGATGTGCATCTTTTATTGGTGGTAAGAGTTCAGATGTTCCAGGCTGTGTTCTCAATGGAAGTGTTAGCACAGGCACATCAGAGTGAGTTCCATTCCATGCCCTTTCATCCTGGGTTAGAGGGGCTTAGTGAAACGTTCCTGAATAAGATGATCCCTGATATTCATGGCATTCTGATGAGACCTTCAAGCCCCACACCATGCCCAGCCACCTCCCTGTGCAGCCGGTGCACCTCAATGTTCTGCATGCTCTCCCCCAACTCCTTTTCCTCCTCCTCCTCTTCCATGTCCTACTCCTCCTCTTCCTCCAATGAGCTGTCTCCTTCCAGGGTTTCACCGTCCCCAAGGTCCACACTTCTCTGAAGGGTCATGCTATGAAAAGTGCAGCAGACCACCATAATGAGTGAGACCCTTGCAGGACTGTACTGCTGGGTGCCACCTTATCCATCCAGGCACTAGAGCTGCATCTTGAAAAGCCCGATGACCTGCCCAATGGGTGTCCTGGTGTGTCTTTGATTGTATCGCCTCTGTGCCTCTGTTTAGGGCTCCTGTAGAAGGGTGAGTAGCCATCTCTTCAAGGGTTATCCCTTGTTCCCTAGGAACCATCCACAGACTTTGAGGGATGGAATGAAGAGCTGTGGCAGCATGGATTGGAGGAGGATGATGGAATCATCCAGGAAAGTGAGCGGACACATGGAGGAAACTCTTGTTGTGGTCTCAGACCAGCTGAACGTTGAGAGAGTAGAAACCCTTCCTGTTGTTGAAACTAAATTGGTGGTCACTTAGTGCCTTGATTGCCACATGGGTGCAACGATGATGACCCGCATTGGGGTAATCCAGTGATGGTGCCGAAACCCACTGTTCTCTTGCCTGCAAAGCTGTGTCTGTCATGGACTGAATGTACTGTCCGGCTCAGGAAATAGGGTATCAGTAACCTGCAAGATGCAATATTGTGCTGCCATTTGTGAGATGCTACCAAGGTCTGGAGCTGATTCTTGGAAGGAACCAGAAGTGAAGAAGTTCAAGGCCACAGTGACTTTGTCGGCCACTGGCAGGGCATGGTGACCAGTGTTGCAAGGTGTAAGGTCTTCAGTGATGAGGGCACAGATATCTGTGGCCATCTGCCTGGAGGGTTGCAGTCTCCTGTGGCACTGGTTTTCAGTCATCTCCAGGTAGCTCTGTCTTCGTCGGTAGATCCTATGTTGAGAGTATGGCCTCCAGGTCTTTCCTGTCCCTTTTTCCTCTACACAACCTTCCTGATGCCTGTGGCTCTGCCCTTCCTGTGGAGGGTGATGGCCTTCATCGCCACTAGGCCTAAAATCTGAGAGTCATGCCCCCATTGCTAGCTGCAGCCTTCCTTGTGGTCAGGTGGCCACCCGAACGTCCTTGGCAGCCTTGGCCCTGCTCCTATGCCCCTGCAATGCCAGTTTGGTGACACACTGCTCACGTGCTTACTGCCCACTTTCCCTGCCAATGGCCCCTGTTTATCGATGGCCGAGTTGGCCCTGCGCCGTTCACCCTTTTATGGGTCCCAGGTAATTCCATGAGAAAACTATGACTGGCTCCCCACTGTGTAGTCGTCTCCTTTCACCTGGTCTGCCTCAGACAGTGAATGCCATCTTGAAAATCACACCCTGCATTCCCCTCCCCATCCCCCACCTCTCATCAATGAGCTCCTCGACCAGCTTAATTAGCCTTAATCAGGGATCAGGCAGGATTACGATGCCACCCTCTGCCCACCCTGGTCAACATGGCTGGCGCTGGTGTGTTCAGTTCCTATCTGCCTTTGTTCCTGCCCCTTGATGGACGTGAAAATTCAGCCCATACTGTAGGTTTCAGCTATATTTTGCTGCAGGGCATAATTTAGATAAAGGTTTTCACAGGCTTCCAGAGGCCTGAGTTTTAGTCCAGAATCATTAATTTCCTAATAGCACATCTGGCACAAAGCGAATAGTGTTGATTAGTGATTCTATTAAATTGAACTGTGTATGAAAAAAATGGTTTAATGTGAGCACCTAAATTTTCTTCACTTGGTTTCAGGCACCATATGGCATTGATCATGAAACTGAACCCAATTTGTTGAAAGTGGGACCAGGCTCCTATTTTACATGGATTTTAATTAACTTTTTTTATTCTGTAAAAGAAATAAAAAATATTGATGGTTTCATTCTTTATTTTTACATTTATTGAATTAAGATAAATGTTTGCTGAATCAGTCCTATTTTTGTTGGTAATTAATGCCCTGAAATTTCACAGATGGGTTCACTTGGTCTCCTGCTATAACTCCAGCAAAACCCTCACAACAAACCTCCTCATGAATTTGTGCAATTTCCCTTCATAAGAGGACCCACAGCATTGAATGTTGGTCCAAGGTCATCTATAGAAAATGGATTGTGTTGGACTTTCAGGAAGGTCAAGGTTTACCCAATGAAGGGACTCGACTGAAACTAGTTCACACAGCTCCTGAAGAATTTGACAGCTAAACAATCAGCAGAATATATGAAAGGTCATTGACCTGAAATGTTAACTCTGTTCCTCTCTCCACAGATTCTGCCAGACCTGCTGAGTATTTTCCTGTTTTTATTTCAGATTTCCACCATCCTCATGAGTGAATGCATGTGCTTTTTTCAGAAATTTAACTGAATCAGCCGTAATAAGGTCATAGCTCCAAGAACAGGACAGAGGTTAGATATTCTGCAACAAGTCAATCATCTCCTGCGACCCCTCAATCCTTCGTCACAATTGTCAGCAGTGTGATAGAATAATCCCCATGCTCCAAGATAGGTGCAGCCACAACAAAATTCAAAAACTTAACAGTATCGAGCACAAAGCAGTATGCATGATTGTTACCCCAGTCACTAAACCTAATGTCTACCATCTCCATAATGCTACACTATGGCTGCACTATGTACTATCTACAGGATACACAGAAGCAACTCGCCAAGGTCACTTCCACAAAAGCCTTCAGCCATATTACGTCTACCTCTGAGAAGGACAAGGGCAGCAATAGCATGGGAACACTATGGCCTCCGATCACCCCTCTGACCTCTTCCCCCCAGGTCGCCAATTATACTCCCAATGCCTCCAATCCCTTCCCCCAGGACCTCAGGATCGGCATTCCCCCTAGGATCCACCCTTGATTAATGCCCCCCCCCCCACCCCCCACCTTCTGCCACCATCATCACCCCGGGATAGACATCCTCCCTCCAGGGATCAACCCCACCCCTCCCCCACCTATAAGATCAAACCACTGCACCCCCCCCACCCCAGGCTCTGAGATCACCTCCCTACCACACCTGTAACCATGGTACAGACCTACCTGGTCCTGCAGTCTTCTCCAACTAGGTTGGTTTTTAGCCAGGGAACAGATCAGTGGCATCGCGTGAACCTTGTGGAACTCCACAGCTTTTGGGGAAATCCCAACTTCCGAGTTCCCCGTGAATTTCTGACTCCCCTGCTGCTGGTGGGTCAGGAAAACAAAAATCCAGGCCCATGTGTGGGACTGCCAAAGAGCACTTCAAGATGAAGGCCCACTAACCTCTAGCAACTCAGGGTAACAAATGTGGCAAGTTTGTCCGCACCCTGAGAAGAATTTTGAAAGAAAGATAAAAATATTAGGAAAGGACTCTAACACTGATACAGGTTAGCACCACAGCCTCACAGCTCCAGCGACCCGGGTTCAATTCTGGGTACTGCCTGTGTGGAGTTTGTAAGTTCTCCCTGTGTCTGCGTGGGTTTTTTCCAGGTGCTCCAGTTTCCTCCCACAGCCAAAAGACTTGCAGGTTGATAGGTAAATTGGCCATTATAAATTGCCCCTAGTATAGGTAGGTGGTAGGGGAATATAAGGACAGGTGAGGATGTGGTAGGAATATAGGATTAGTATAAATGGGTGGTTAATGGTTGGCACAGACGGTGGGCTGAAGGGCCTGTTTCAGTGCTGTATCTCTAAATCTAAAAAAAATCAATGCAAACCGCCCAATATTGGCTCTTTGAAATGAGATGGGCAGGTTGTGGACACCCACTGGCTATCACTAAGCAATTTGTGGTGAAGAGGCTTTGAATTTTAGATGACGAGCACCTGGATTGGGAAAGAGAGAGCAATTAGGAAAAGGTGAGTGATCGGGGAAAGGAAGGGTGACTGTGAGTGGGAGGATGATCGGGAAAGGGAGGGCAATGGGAAGGGGCTGACCTGGAGAGGGGAGATAACCAGGATTAGGGTATGGTTGGCATGGGCTGACTGTCGGGTGGCAGGTCAAACGGTGTTTGGCAGCAACCTGTGGCTTTAATGTGGGGCTGGAGAAGCGCTCCTACTTCTCCCGGCTCCATGTTCTAGTAATTATTTTTTAAAACATACCTCTTTGGAGGCCATTTACAGTGGTTTCTTTGAAAGCAGCAGTTACCGATTGTGCGTTTAAGGCCTCAAACAGGTGCCTCATTTACATATGCATCTATTTCAGGTGCGAATCCTTAACATCTAATTTATTGCCTATACAAATGTGTTAGGCGACATGATTCCAATTGATAATGAGCATGCGCTTTCCGTCCACCATATTGGAGGCTTCGGCATGATGCCATTGAATTTCTAGGCCCTTGTGTCTCTACACTGAAGTTATTCACTATCCTAGATTTGCATACTGATGAGAAGAAAACAAAAGGGGTAATTGGCATGATTTAAATTGCTGGTTGGATAATTGTATGCAGAGCATGTTCAAAGTTTCACTTATACTCCCAGTGGGCAAGGCTGCCTGCCAGGAACATGAAGTCCTTCTTACTTCTTAAATCTTAGCCATCAGAATAATTTTTAGCATCTTCAGAGACAGTTTAATATCCTGTCTCTTCTTAACGGAGGCTAGGCAAGCTGATAATTAAAACCTTAATAAAGAACGTACTATTATGGAAAAAAATCTCTTTGAGCAATCGCACAGCTGCACCCCACTCAGGCCCATGGTTAAAACAGTAGTCGGGCATGAATAGTGTATTTGGAACTCCATCTGCACATCTAAAGAAGCACCTGCTGGTGCCTTTCCACCTGTTCAGAAAACAAGGTTAAATTGAAGACTCCAGCAGGGAGTGAACATCAGTGGGTAAGTTGCCCAATGGATTTTAGTTGTTAACTTACCTGATTCCTGGCTGGCAGGTGGGATTAAAATCACTCCTTTGGTAAGTTTTGATAACAACCAACCAATCTTGATCTAATCATTCTCAATCCCCAATGCATCCATAATAATATCTCTACCTTGTGTACCGCTTCCAATTCCACGTTGACAAAACCCACAGAAAATCTAAAAGGAGCATGGGAGCAGAATTTGGTCACCAAATAACAGAAGGACAATGGAAGAACATCTGGGGACAAACTCTCACAATAACCACTCACAGTGTAACGAATACTGCAATCACCAAATACCATGCAAGCTTCATAGATTCTGCCCCTCTCTGTTGGATAAATACTGGAGAGAATGTAGCCAGAGTAGCACTCTGATGTACACCTTCCGATCCTGCATCACAGTTAGGAAGGAATCCAAGGTGTCACATAGGCTAGAACAAGAATTAACGACCACATGAATCCACTTCACTGTCTGCTGGACCGATCCTCTAGGTTGTCATTTTGACTTTGGACATTAGTCTAACACTTGTTATACTTCTCTCCTTATTTTCATTTTCACTGTATAACAAGCAGCGGTTTTACATTATCATCCAAAGTCAAAAATTATCCCCGAAGAGAGATGCCCAATCCTCACTGTGAGCAACAAGAAAATGCATCACCCCTTTGATGACAAAGTTCAACTCCTTCCAGGTTGAATGTCTCAGAAATCTCACAAAACAACCCATACAGATGGAAGGATAGCTTGGTGCCAATGGAAGCATATGACCTTTGGTTCCAAGGTGTACAGAAAGAGTGATTCAACCCACTATTAACTGGAAAAGGTGGGCTAGTCTTTGTGCACTTTTTTCAGGTTGTGCTCCCTTTACCCTGTTTCCACCCCAGATTTTAAGCATGTTAAATATTGTGCAAATATGCATAACTATGCCACCAATGTATCATTCTGTAAATGCTGTGTTGATTCTTTTGGGCCTCCTTATCTCGAGAGACAATGGATACACGCCTGGAGGTGGTGAGTGTTTTGTGAAGCAGCGCCTGGAGTGGCTATAAAGGCCAATTCTAGAGTGACAGGCTCTTCCACAGGTGCTGCAGAGAAATTTGTTTGTCGGGGCTGTTGCACAGTTGGCTCTCCCCTTGCGCCTCTGTCTTTTTTCCTGCCAACTACTAAGTCTCTTCGACTCGCCACATTTTAGCCCTGTCTTTATGGCTGCCCGCCAGCTCTGGTGAACGCTGGCAACTGACTCCCACGACTTGTGATCAATGTCACAGGACTTCATGTCGCGTTTGCAGACATCTTTAAAGCGGAGACGTGGACGGCCGGTGGGTCTGATACCAGTGGCGAGCTCGCTGTACAATGTGTCTTTGGGGATCCTGCCATCTTCCATGCGGCTCACAAGGCCAAGCCATCTCAAGCGCCGCTGACTCAGTAGTGTGTACAAGCTGGGGATGTTGGCCGCCTCGAGGACTTCTGTGTTGGAGATACGGTCCTGCCACCTGATGCCAAGTATTCTCCGGAGGCAGCGAAGATGGAATGAATTGAGACATCGCTCTTGGCTGGCATACGTTGTCCAGGCCTCGCTGCCATAGAGCAAGGTACTGGGGACACAGGCCTGATACACTCGGACTTTTGTGTTCCGTGTCAGTGCGCCATTTTCCCACACTCTCTTGGCCAGTCTGGACATAGCAGTGGAAGCCTTACCCATGCGCTTGTTGAATTCTGCATCTAGAGACAGGTTACACACATAATATACACACAATGACTATTTCAAAAGTAATTAAGTGCTTTCCGGCTTACTTACGATCTGCTAAGTTGCTGTACAAATGCAATTTCTTTCTTTCCAACTATAACAGTGTGAAAAACAACACTTTTTTTTATCTCATGCAAAGAAAAATATGGAAACCATTTAGAATGTGTTTCTCTCTGGGTCATTGATTGTTAAATGTTTTCCTGTTTTGCTGTTTCAACTTACAATCTATTTGTTAGTAATGTTTAATTCTTTGAAAAAAATGAAATAAAAAAAAGCTCTAATCTTGATCTAGAGAAGCCTGTCCAATGTTACCATGCAATCTTCAGAAGAGACGTGAAGTTAATGAGGCATTCTGTAAAGTGTGTCACTTTATTGTCATTCACTGCACGTGTCTGGTGCTATAAACATTGAAAAGCAGCCCTGTTGTTGAGATGGTAAGCTATTGATGTTACTATTGCTGCACAAACAAGAGCCCTGGTGAGAAGATAATTAACATGATTCTTTGTGTTGCATTGCACAGTGGTATGAACAAGGCTGTCTAAAGTAAATTTCAAAATAAGTAGGTAACATTTAAAAAAAATAGTGATTTGTATATTTTTAAAAGATTTTATTACTTTTTTGGCACAGAGCGCCTAACCGTCGCAATTGTAGAATGTTGATCTTACGTTTGATGAATTAATTCGTTGATTTTTTTTTCTGCAGTGGCTGCAGTCACTGGGCATTCGCAAAAAGGCATTTTGGTTCTTGCCATGACTTTAAAGGGGCAGAGTGTTCGTAGCAAAGCAGTCTGAATTCAGTGAAGCACAGGTATGCACAAATAAACCCAAATTTGCCTAATTCAGCTTCTTTATGGCTCTTTATTATGTTTGATACTAAAATACTATTAAAATGTCTTCATCTAACATTGAAAATCAAACAGAAATTATAATTGTTACAGTCACCAGATGGTTTATTAATGCAGGAAATTATCCTTTGAGAATACTGGAGTCCCAATGAATTGTTCTTTATGAAAAAAACTGTTGGATCCCAAATACTTGATCTTTGATATCTTTCAATATTTATGGATACGGCTTATACAGGGTACATGTACTTACCTTTTGACAGATTATTATATTAAAGACTTTTAACAAGCTTAGATGACATAACATTAAAATCTAAAATAATGTTACACTCTATAAATTTTATAAAGTTAGGTCTCAAATATTTTCAGTCAGGATTACAGTTAAACTGTGTTTCTCTCTTAGGCTGTTGATTGTTAAATGTTTTCCAGTTTTACTATTTCAACTTGCAATCTATTTGTTTGTAATGTTTAGTTCCTTGAAACAAAATGTAATAACAGAAGATCTTATCTTGATCTAGGGAAGTCTGTATATTTAACAAATAAAAAATCTAATTAACCTAATTTACAAATTATATCCAATTAGCATCATTTGTGAATATATTACCATTAATAGCACGATAATGATAACCTACAACTTACAATTTATAATTTGAGAGGCCATAATGAAAAATTGTAACAAGGTTAACCCTAACTTTGATATTGATCCAGATTTATCCCTCCAATATTGTTTGGCTATCCAAGCAAATTGTGTTTAAACCTTTTAATTTCAGATGTTACAGACAGGTAGAAAGGGATATGGGTGGTTCACACTGTTCACCTCCCAACTGACCACAATCGTGTTTTGTTAAAAATTATGCGTTAGCCCCTGAGTGTCATTTGGGTCAAATAAGAAGATAAATGACAGAATTTCTCATAGGTTAACAAAGAATAACTATAGGGAGACCTCATCCACACACACATTCACTCACTCACACAAGAACAGATAGATGGAGAGAAAAGGGTAGGTAGTTTATAGTCGTAAGTGAGGTAAGTGTTCGTGGTTTGCAGTAAACCTGCTGAATCTTCTCAGGAGGAAAATTTTTTTCAAGGTGTAGACCTTGTGTAGTCTTGAACTTGTTGAGGTGTTGTAGAGTTCTAGTGGTTACAACTCAGCACAAAGCTAGTGGCGTGGATTTTGTTATCCTCACAGATGGAGAGTCTTAAAGTTATTTTGTCATGTCTTTGCTGTAGTGGCTGTTCAGTTGTTGTTCAGCAAGATTCTTCTTGCTTGGCTGGATCTCTGACACAGCGTCTAACTGGACTGCTTTCTGAAGGTGCTGGGAATACTCAGCAGGTCTGGCAGCATCTGTAGAGAGAGAAACAGGTAAACATATCAGGACTGTGATAAAAGGTCACAAATGGGCGGCACAGTGGCGCAGTGGTTAGCACCGCAGCCTCACAGCTCCAGCGACCCGGGTTCAATTCTGGGTACTGCCTGTGTGGAGTTTGCAAGTTCTCCCTGTGTCTGCGTGGGTTTCCTCCGGGTGCTCCGGTTTCCTCCCACATGCCAAAGACTTGCAGGCTGATAGGTAAATTGGCCATTATAAATTGCCTTTAGTATAGGTAGGTGGTAGGGAAATATAGGGACAGGTGGGGATGTGGTAGGAATATGGAATTAGTGTAGGATTAGTATAAATGGGTGGTTGATGGTCGGCACAGACTCGGTGGGCTGAAGGGCCTGTTTCAGTGCTGTATCTCTAAACTAAACCTGAAACGTTAACTCTGTTTCTCTCTCCAACGATGCTGCCAGATCTGCTGAGTATTTCTAGCACATAGTGTTTTATTTCAGATTTCCAGCACCCACATTATTTTGTTTTTGCTTTCTGAAGGTGATGGCTTGATCTCCCCTTTCTCTTCAGACGGTTACCTTTTTAAGATAAAAATCCAGCACATTAGAATTTCTGTTAGGAGATACATAGCTCTCTTCCCTGGTGTAACCACAGAATAGGCCAGGATAGGATAACTATTGGGGACCATTCTGGTAACACGTTGCTAATTCAGAACTATTCATTTTGGTTTGGGCTGTGAGTCAGCCTGTCTCCAGAATCCCTTTGTCAGTACACTAATGTTGATAAGAGTCATGAATATGCAATAGTGTTCCTTTCAATTGCAAAGGGATCTCCCCAGCGCTATTTCAGTTCCATCTTTGCAGACAGGTTTGTTGATTTCCAGTACAGGAGGGGCCACATGACCGCTACTCCAGTTTGACTGTGGTACGAGTGACCATATTCTTGTAGCTTTGTTTAACAGTTGACTTTTTAAATTCATAATTCTTCCAATTCATTGTTTATTTCATCATGGCGCCTTTGGTGCATGGCACAGAGTTCAGATCTATTTAATTTTCTGCGAAAGAATAATTCACAGGATCCATATTGAAGACAATGGTCAGAGAGTCATAAGGTCGCACAGCACAGAAACAGGCCCTTTGGTCCAGTGCGTCCATGCCGACCATAATGCCTATCTATAATACCTATCTAGGGCGGCGCAGTGGTTAGCACCGCAGCCTCACAGCTCCAGGGACCCGGGTTCGATTCTGGGTACTGCCTGTGTGGAGTTTGCAAGTTCTCCCTGTGACCGTGTGGGTTTTCGCCGGGTGCTCTGGTTTCCTCCCACAGCCAAAGACTTGCAGGTGATAGGTAAATTGGCTGTTGTAAATTGCCCCTGGTGTAGGTAGGTGGTAGGGAATATGGGATGACTGTAGGGTTAGTATAAATGGGTGATTGTTGGTCGGCACAGACTCGGTGGGCTGAAGGGCCTGTTTCAGTGCTGTGTCTCTAAATAAAATAAATATACTAATCCCACCTGCCTGCATTAATTCCATATCCTTCTATGCCTTGCTCACTCATCTGACCCACCTGTCCACATGCCTCTTAAATGTCACTACTGTTCCTGCCTCCACCACCTCCTCAGGCAGCTCATTCCAGATACCCACTATTCTTTGCGTAACAAATTTACCCCTTTAAACCTCCTCCCTCTCACCTTAAATCTATGCCCTCTAGTTTTAGTAACCCATTCCATGGGAAACAGACTCTGGCTATCTACCCTATCTGCCTCTCATAATTTTATATAGCTCTATCATGTCCCCTCTCAGCCTCCTTCGCTCCAAGGAAAACAGACCCAGCCTATCCAATCTCTCTTTATAACTCAAGCCCTCCAAACCAGGCAACATCCTTGCGAATCTTTTCTACACCCTCTCTAGCTGAATCACATCTTTCCTGTAGTACGGCGACCAGAACTGCACACAGTACTCCAAATGCGGCCTAACCAGCGTTATGCACAACTGTAACATGACGCCCCAACTCTTGTACTCAATGCCTCGGCCGATGAAGGCAAGCATGCCATACTCCTTCTTCACCACCCTGTCTAGCTGTCTGGCCACTTTCAAGGAACTATGTACTTGCACCCCAAGGTCTCTCTGCTCAACAACACTCCCCAGGGCCCTGCCATTCATTGTATATGTCCTGCCCTTGTTTAACTTCCCAAAATGTATCACTTCGCACTTGTCTGCATTAAATTCCATTTGCCAATCCCTTGCCCACTTTCCC
This sequence comes from Heterodontus francisci, assembly GCF_036365525.1. Classification (NCBI taxonomy): domain Eukaryota; kingdom Metazoa; phylum Chordata; class Chondrichthyes; order Heterodontiformes; family Heterodontidae; genus Heterodontus; species Heterodontus francisci. The sequence continues at coordinate 220,416,664 of NC_090371.1, forward strand.
AGTTGATCTATATCCTGCTGTAACCTTCTTCACTTTCCACTATATCACCAATTTTGGTGTCATCTGCAAACTTACTAATCATGCCCCCTACATTCACATCCAAGTCATTAATATATATGACAGACAACAGAGGGCCCAGCACCGATCGTTGCGGCACCCCACTGGTCACCGGCCTCCAATGTGAAAAACAATCCTCCACTACCGCCCTCTATCACCAAGCCAATTTTGTATCTGATTGGCTAGCTCACCCTGGATCCCATGTGTTCGAACCTTCCGGACCAGCCTACCATGTGGGACCTTGTCAAAGGCCTTGCTAAAGTCCATGTAGACAACGACCACCGCCCTGCCCTCGTCAATCCTCTTGGTCACCTCCTCAAAAAACTCAATCAAATTCATGAGACATGATTTCCCACGCACAAAGCTATGCTGACTATCCCTAATCAGACCTTTCCTTTCCAAATGCATATAAATCCTGTCTCTCAGAATCCCTTCCAATAACTTTCCCACCACTGATGTAAGGCTCACCGGCCTGTAGTTCCCTGGCTTATCCCTGCTGTCCTTCTTAAATAAAGGCACAAAATTATCTGTCCTCCAGTCTTCCAGTACCTCACCCATGGCTAACGATGATACAAAAATCTCTGCCAGGACCCCAGCAATCTCATCCCTTGCTTCCCATAGCATCCTAGGATACACCTGCTCATGCCCTGGGGATTTATCCACCTTAATGCACTTCAAAACCTCCAACACCTCCTCCTTTGTAATGTTGATATGCTCCAGGATATCGCTGTTCCCTCCCTTGAACTCACTAGCTTCCATGACTTTCTCCATGGTAAATACAGACCAGAAGTATTCATTTAAAACCTCTCCCATTTCCTGTGGCTCCACACATAGATTACCACACTGATCCTTAAGGGGACTGACTCTCTCCCTAGCTACCCTTTTACTCTTAATATACTTATGGATTCTTTTAGGATTCTCCTTTATCTTATCTGCCAGGGAAATATCATGGCCCCTTTTCGCCCTCCTAATTTTCTTCTTAAGTGTACTCCTACATCCCTTACACTCCTCGAGGGACTTGCTTGGTCCCAGCTGCCTATACCTGACATAAGACTCCTTCTTTGTCCTGACCAGACCCTCAATATCCCTCATCAACCAAGGTTCCCTAAACTTGCCAGCCTTACCCTTCCATCTAACAGGAACATTCCGGCCCTGAACTCTTCCTATCTCACTTTTAAAAGTCTCCCACTTGCCAGACGTCCCTTCACCTGTAAATAAACTCTCCCATTCAACTTTTGAGAGTTCCTGTCTGATGCCGTCGAAATTAGCCTCCCCCCAATTTAGGACTTCAACTTGAGGACGAGTCCTATCCTTTTCCATAACTATCTTGAAGCTAATAGAGTTATCGTCACTGGTCCCAAAGTGCTCCCCCACTGACAACCACCTGCCCATCCTCATTTCCGAAGAGGAGGTCGAGTGTAGCCCCTTCTCTAGTAGGACCATCCACATACTGCTTCAGAAAACTATCCTGGACACACTTAACAAATTCTTCCCCATTTGATCCCTTAGCACTAAGGCAGTCCCAGTCAATATTAGGGAAGTTAAAATCACCTACTATTACAACCCTATAATTCCTACACCTATCTGTGCTTTCCAATATTTAGTATAATAAATACATTAAAACTATCATGGCTTGAAACAGTACAAATGTTTTATTACAATACTGGTTATCTTCAATACTCAATACAAGTAATAAATTAACTACAAAGTGCACTTATGATATTTTATCTACCTTATAAAAAGCAGTTCCATTGGCCTTACGAGAATATAACCTTATCAGCTATACAGAATTTGAATGAGACTAATATGTAAGAAATTGAACAATTAATATTGTCTACAATATAACTTTTCCTGAGAAATGGGTCCGGAATTTTCCTTACCTAACCTACCAGGAGCTGGTGGGCCAGAAAGTTGCAGGGAACTCAGAGGTCAGGATTCCCTGGCATTTTGTGAAGTTCCACAGGGTTCATGTGACATCACCGATCAGTTTCCTGCCTGGAAGCCAGCCTGATTGACAGGCCTGGCTTCCAGTTGAACAGGGAACTGGTTGGTGAAGGCCACAGAAATTGGTGGGTCCAGGCCTGGGGGCTGTTGTCAGAGTGGGGGAAGGAGGGGTCGATCCCAGGGGGATAATGGAGGTGGCAGGGGAGGAAGGAAAGTCAGTCCTAGGGGCAAGGAGAGGGGTTGATCTGGCGGGGAGGGCGGGTGATTAGGTGGGCGGATGGCTGCCGATCTCAGGGTCCAGTGGAGTGGGGGGGGGGGGGGGGGGTGGAAATCGACACCTGCCGAAGGGAGGTCAGGAGGGATGGGGCGTGGTGGGGAGGAAATCAGAGGCCTAAAGGGAAAGTCGGAGACCTTGGAGAGGAGGAATGAGAGGTCTCATGAGGAAAGTTGAGGGGGGGTCAATTGCAGGGGTTCCTCAGGCAGGCACACTGGATCCAGGAGTAGGTGTAAAGGCACACATTGACAGCTTTTTACTGTGGGAGGCACATCTCTCAAGCGCATTGCACCTCAATCATTGACTCATTTTCCTCTCTCTTGCAGGACCAGGTGGGCCATAATCAGAGGCAGTAGAATCCACCGGCAGTTGCAGCACAGCTGAATGTCCTCACCCCCATTGAGGAGGCAGTGTTGGCAATCATTGGTGTGACCATGACTGAGTCCACGTCCAGAGGCGGGACTGAAACCATTCAGGATGACGGTATGTTCCCACCTAATCCACATTCTTACCTCCCACTTTCCCCTAATCCCACAGTCTCTTCTGATCTACAAGCTGCAGATGGTGTATGTATGCACCTCTTGCTTTCACCACCCCACCCCCCCCCATGCTCCTCCCCCCTATCTTCCCTCACCCCAACCCCCACTTTCTGCCTCTTTCTGCCTTTCAGATAGCCAATAACTGCTACCTGGTCAGGCACTGATGTGGGAGGGTAAAATTCTTGAGGAACAAAAGACTGATTAACTCTTAACACTCTCACTTAATTTCACACTCTGACCCACCAGCTCAGATACCAGCACTGCACAAATTTTAGAGGTAGCATAGAGGTGGAATTTGCACATGGTGAGTCACTGGGCATCAGTGGCCTGCATCCAGGGCAGGGGGAAAGGATAGTGCAGGTGCCAGCTCCCCTGATAGTGAGGCCGCAGATGAGTTCTACTACAAAGGACTCAGATAAGGATTTAAGTGGGCTGGTATACAGAAAAAGCTGATGGGCATGGACACAGAAATGCTTGGTATATTGGCAGGCCTGCCAGAAATTCTGCTGTCACTGTGAAGGAGCATGGAGGGGTCCAGCTCCAACTTGGCAAATGGCTTTCCTGCATAGAAGTGATGCCAACGCCATAACTAACCATTATAATAACCATAATGCCCTTGAGAAGGTGGTGGTGAGCTGCCTTCTTGAACCACTGCAGTCCAGTATGGTAGAGCTAAAAGCCCTGGTGCTGCATCTCTCTTGAGAAGAAAAAAAACACTGGCAGATTAATTCTCAACACTGCCTGAAAAGAACTGCTTTAGAAAAGATCCCAGTGTCCCATCACCTTATACCGGATGCTAGACCAAAAGGGACAACTGACTTCCTTCCATATCTTCTCTTTTTTCTTCAAGAATTAGCAAGTATTTGACCAAAGTATTCTTTTTTTTTGTAACATACATCTGCAGAGAGAATTTCTGTACTTTTTCAGTGTGTGTGAGTTTGTGTGTGTGTGTGGAATTTAGAAAGGGAACTTTCATATTTCCATCTGTGTGTTCATGCTTTGCTTTATTACTGGATAAGTCTTGTTCGATTATAAACTGATAATTTTGTTGTTTATTAAAGAAACCTGGTTGATATATTTTATTCTGGGTAAACATTTAAATACATGTTGTGACCTGTGGAGAAGTGGAATTAGTCGTAACAGGGGCTCTGTGCGGAATAACCCAACATCAACGACATGCAATTTTAAGTGGAGTAATAATAATTAAAAAGAGCAAAAAACAGATTTCTTGGGCATTGGAGTAAAGTTTACACTACCAGAATGTCTTTGTTAGTTGCTACGACCTTTTTTGGGGGAAGGAGGATGTATCCCTGAGTGATTTAAGAAACTTAACCAAGGTTAGACTAAACGAATTGGAAGAAAAGTTGGTGCTAGTGTTAAAACCAGGAGCTAACAAAGCAGAGGTAATTGAAGTAATATCACACCATTTGAAATTGGAAGAAAAAAAAGACAAACCAGATGGTAGTGCAGTCAAATTAGCTAAAATTCAGTTGCAGATGAGGCAGCTTGAACTTGACAAGAAAAAGCAAAATAAATAGAATTGGAAAAACGTAAGCTTGAACATAAAAGAGAATTGACAATGAAAATACTTGAACTAGAGTTTTAAAGAGAAAGAGAAGGAAGGGAAATCAAATTTAAAAAGATGGAACTAAGGCAAAGGGATGACTCCAGTGAAAATTTTGGTGGGGAAAGATCTGACTCCAGGGAAATAATTCTTCTGGAAGAATTAAAAAATTTACTGCCTTCTGGGAAATCGCTGATGATTACGAGCTTGTTAACAAGCCAAACCCTTTGTCCATCACTCCCACAAACCCAAGAAGGATAGAAATTGGGAAGGTGAAAGGAAGGTAAGTAGCCAGGGACAAGAAGGGACAGCTGGGAACACCCTGGGATTTTCCCCTCAAGCCAGAAAGGAAGATGCTGAGGGTGGAAATGTGGTCCGCAAGCCTAAATGTTACTATTGTCACAAGGTAGGACACCTTCGTGCAGAATGCTGGAAATTGTGTGGTAAACCCATGGGACTTAGTGGAGTGCACAATGTAGAGAAAGGGGCCCTGACCAAGAGTATGACAGGTCAGGCTGTAACTCTGACTGCAGCTGTAAGGCCAAGTACATATGCCACTGTGAGTGCGGAGGCATGAACAAGATACCTGAGAGTTATAGGGAATTCTTGTCAAAAGGAAAAGTAACTCCTTATCCCTCAAGTGAGGCAGGTAAACCTATAGTTATACTTAGGATACAGGAGTCACCCAAACTCTTTTGCTGGGGAAAGACATAACTTTTCCACCAGAGAGCACATTGAATGCCAAAGTTTTAGTGAATGGTATCAGCGGGGAGTATATTACCTGTACCTTTGCATCGGGTACACCTAAAGTGCGACCTAATGTCTGGAATGGTAACTGTAGGAGTTGTCCATAGTTTGCCTGTAGACAGAGTTGACCTATTCGGGGAGAATGATTTGGCTGGAGCGAAGGTAGTAGCTTCTCCAGTAGTTACGGAAAAAACAAGTGAAGTCAAAGAGACAGAACAGTTGCAGGAAAAGGTTCCAAGAATTTTTCCTTTATGTGTAATGACCTGAGCAATGGCTAAACAAGTGCCATTGTTGGAGGTCAGATTAGCAGAACAGACAGATAGCCAAATACCTGAAACTTTCTTTGGGGATTTGGATAATCCAAAGGAAATAAGTCTTTAATAAGTCTTCTCTGATCACGGCTCAGCAAGCCAATCCAGAGATAGACTACAGAAAGGTTAATGCAGTAACAAAGGCAGACTCCTACTCAATTTCTTGCTTCGAAGACTGTATTGACAGAGTGGGCATTGCCATGTTTCTTACAAAAATAGATTTGTTAAAGGGATACTGGCAGGTTCCTTTAACACCCTGAGCTCAAGAAATGTCAGTCTTTGTCACACCAGATGTTCTTTTCAAATGCCAAGTGATGTCATTCAGGCTAAAGAATGCCCTAGCCACTTTTCAGAGACTAATAAATCAAGTGGGAGCCAGTGTTCCTAACTGTGTGGTTTACCTTGATGATGTGCTGGTATACAGTGACTATTGGAAGGACCACTTGGAACAACTAGAAGCTCTGTTTAGAAAATTACGATTTGCTGGTTTAGTGATAAACCTTGCCAAAAGTGAATTTGCAAAAGCGAGAGTAACCTACCTTGGGCATATAGTAGGGCAAGGACAAGTGTTGTCAAGTACAGCGAAAGTACAAGCATTGGTGGAGTTCCCAATGCCTAAGACTAAGCAAGAAATCATGATGCTTTTGGGGATGTGTGGTTTCTACTGCAAGTTTGTTCAAAATTTTAGTACAATAGCTACAGATTTGCTGCAGCAAAAGAAAACCAAAGTAGCATGGTCAGGGGAGTGCCAAGCTTCTTTTGAGAGGATGAAAGCCATTTTGATTCATGAACTAGTGTTGGCTGCTCCAAATTTCACGAAACCCTTCAAGGTAGTAATGGATGCTAGTGACCTGGGGGTCGGTGTAGTCCTCTTACAAGATGATGAGTCAGACATAGAAAGGTCACTGGGATACTTTTCCAAAAAGCTAAATCGACACCAAAAAGATATTAACAGTGGAAAAAGAAATCCTGGGATTAATACTAGCTCTTAAACATTTTGAAGTCGATGTCTGCTACGACTACAGAGAGACACTGGTATATACTGATCATAACACCCTAGCCTTTGTGGAGAAACAGAATGCCGGACTATTCTGATGGAGTTTACTATTGTAACCTTATCACTTAACGATTATCCACATTGCGGGAAAAATAACTTAGTTGCGGATGCTTTGTCTAGAGTCTAACGGTGCTTTGAGGGGGTCAGTTAGCTCAGTTGGCTAGATGGCTAGAATATGATACAGAAAGATGTCAACAACAGGGGTCCAATCCCCATATTGGCTGCGGCAGTTCATGGAAGCCTGCCTCCTCATCTCGCCCCATGCTTGAGGAGTGGTGATCCTCAAGCTATACATCACCAACTGTCTCTCTAATGGGGAGAGATGCCTCTGATCCTTTGGGACTATGGCTAGAGCAACATTGCTTTGAGTTATCTGAGTGCAAAGATGGTACAAAGCAGAACTGTATCAGCTACAGGTGAATGAGTGTGTAATGTGGTTCTATATTTTTTCATCTTCTGTATTTTTTTAATCTTTGTAATGAAATGCATTTAAAGATGACATTTAATTCCTCCAAAGATGGAGGTGTAATGAAGATGCTTCTATATCTTTAAAGTATTTTTTGAGGACTCGTATTTAAATTGTGGAGATGGATTCATTGGAAGACTGAAGATTTCATAAATGCTGGACTTTGCTTTGTTGTTAACAGTTCACTGAAAGGCCACTGAGGTGTTGTTTGAAAATAACCTTTGTTGGAAATCATGTGCTTTGGACTCAGTAAACAACAGAAACCTTAGTGACCTGGGGAAGGTGTTTACAGAGAAACCACATATCAGGATTTATGGAGGTCAGGAGGCTGACTTGCTGTTTCGTTTCCAAGACATTGTTTTGGCAGACTAGTGTGGATGCCTTTGCAAAGCCATCATCTGTCCAAATTCTCTGAGATGCAGGAGACACTGCTCGAAAAACAAGGGAGAATGAAGATTGTGCATGACCGACACGCAGGGGCAGAACTACTTCAGCTACACGTAGGCCACAAAGAGAACATGGTTACCCACAAAGGTGTCCAAAGTATTCAGTGAGCCTAGGTCCTATGAGATTACAACATCTAGTGGAGCAGTTTTGAGAAGGAACTGAAGCCAATTAAGAGAAGTGTGCAATACTCCAATTGCGCACAGCAGACTTGAAAGAACACACTCCAATGATGAGGGTGTGACGGAACAACAGGACAACAACCAACACATTGATAACATGTCTACAAACCCAAAGCAGGCAAGGGTGAAATCCATATCCTCAGAATGTTATACCATAACCAGATCTGGAAGAGTTGTCAAACCACCAAAACGATACATGGACTCTTAAGCTTCTATACTTGTAAATTTTATAATCTATATCCCATTTAATTAGCTTTGATGTTATCTAATTTTATGGGTTTTTACTTGTAGCATACAAGACTTAACTTTGGAAAGAAAGGAAATGTTGTATGATTGCCTTTAAGAGTGATCTCCCTTTAAGATCTTAGTATGCTAATAAGTTAAGTACCAGAATGTAGTCATGTGATTACATGCTAGCGTCCCTCTGAAACTGTTACACCTAGAGGAAGGTGCTGTAAATAGTTTGCTTTGTACAGTATATAATAGTTTAGCTCTAATAAAGCTGTTTGAGATCTTCAACCAACTGGACTCCATGCATCTCATTTATGTTGCATCAGACAACACAAAGAATGTATTACATTCCTAGCATAGATGAAGGTAGGAGACATGTGGTCAGAAGTCGCTAGGTGGACAAGGCCTCCTGCCGAGAGCACTTCTGCCCCTCCTCCTCCTGCAAGCAGCTTGTCTTCTTCTTTGCTGCCTCTGCACCATCTCCCTCTCATGCTGCAGTCCAAGGGGGACTGCTACTAAGGCCCCAAGCCTGGGAGCAAGTGGTGTGCCCAAGGCCTTACATACACAAGCAGCGCCTCCCCAATGTGCAGCACCCCTTCCTGCAGACTTCACCTGCTTTAAGCAAGTCCACAAAACAACCAGAACTTCCACAAACTTAAGCAGAGCCAGTAGAAAGTGATCAGCAACTAACCTGCAAGTTGTCGATGATCTTTTTAAATAGTGCTGGTGGGGAGTCCTTCCTGCTGCTGAACACATGTTTAGCTGTTTTTGCTTAAGAGAGGGCGTTAACAAGGCCCAAAATGATTAAACTGAAAATCAGTGTTACATGCTGACTGATGTCATGACCTTCTGGTGTGCACCCGTAATGCCCATGCTAACGCCTCACCAAGATGGCATTCGGTGCAGGCCATGCTGGAGATAAGCAGAAGCAGCGCAGGTGCCAATTTGGTGTTAAAATGGCACTCGTAGTGCTGAATGTTTCAGCCTTTATCTGATCATTTATGTCATTAATGTTTGTGCAAATTTTCAGCTTGCAGTTCAGCTGCTCCGTTTCATACCTGACAAGAGTAACTACATTTCATACAAACATAAGAACATATGAATTAGGGGCAGACATAGGCCATTTGGCCCCTCTAGCCTGCTCCACCATTCAATAAGATCATGTTTGTGTCTCAAATTCCACACTCCCTTTGATTCCCTTGCCTAACAAGAATCTATCTGCCCCCACCTTAAAATTATTCAATGACCCTGCCTCCACCACCTTTTGAGGCAGAGTTCCAAAGTTGCAAAATCCTCTGAGAGAAAAAAATTCTCCTCACCTCTGTCCTAAAAGGGCAACCCCCTAATTTTAAAACAGTGCCGTCTTGTTCTGGACTCACCCACAAGAGGAAAGATCTTTTCCACATCCACCTTTTCAGGTCCATTCAGGATCTTATAAACTTCAATCAAGTCTCCCCCCCACTTCCAAACTCCAGTGAAAACAAGCCCAGTCTGTCCAACCTTTCTTCAGAAGACAACTCGCTCATTCCAGGTATCAATCTAGTGAATCTCCTCCGAGCCACCTCCAATGCATTCACATCCTTCCTTAAATAAGGAGACCAAAACTGCACACAGTATTCGAGATGTGGTCTCGCCAATTCCCTATATAACTGAAGCATAACATCATTACTTTTATTTTCATTTCCTCTCATAATAAAGGATAGCATTCCATTAGCCTTCTTGATTACTTGCTGTACCTGCATACTAACTTTTTGTGATTCATGCACTGGAACACCTAGATCCCTTGCATCTTGGAGTTCTGCAGTCATTCTTCATTTAAGTAATACTCGGCTTTTTTATTCTTCCTATCAAAGTGAACAACTTCACATTTTCCCACATTATACTCCATCTGCCAGATTTTTGACCATTCACTCAACCTATCTATATCAATCTGCAAACTCCACATGTCCTCTTCACAACCTACTTTCTTATCTATCTTTGTGTCATCTGCAAATTTAGCTACCATGCCTTTGCTCCCCTCATCTAAGTCATTGATATAAATTGTAAAAGGTTGAGGCCCCAGCACAGACCCCTGCGGGACTCCACTCGTCACTCTTGCCAATCAGAAAAGGACCCATTTATGCATACTCTCTGTTTTCTGCCATCCAGCTGCAACATAATGCTAATAATTCTGGCTTTGAGATTTATATAATGAACAGTGAGAAGAAAATAATGCTAAATTTTCTGCTTTAAAAATTTAGAAGTAGAAAACAACTCTTGGTTTTGCTGACAGTAAAGGAAACAACTGAAATGTTGTTATTTAAGAGGGAAATTGTCAGAATTATTTCCCATTACATCTACCATTCAAAACTCTGTTGACTGTGTCCTAACTCACACCAAGTCCCATTCACCCATCTCCACTTTGCCTGCTGATATACATTGGCTTCAGGTCAATTTTAAAATTTTCATCCTTGTTAACAAACCTCTACATAGCCTCACCCCTTCATAATTCTGTAATCTTATCCACCCCACAACCCTACAAATTGGCAGTCCTTCTCTAATTCTGGCCTCTTGATTATTCCCTATTTTAATCACTCCAACTTCGGTGGCTTGTCTTCTTCTGCTTGGCCCTAAGCTCTGGAGTTCCCTCCATAAGCCTCTCTACCACACTTTCCCCCTTCAGGTGCTTCTTAAAACCTATCTAACACCAAGGGGAAGCATGTAGATAAGAAATAGGAGCAGGCCAAGGACAGATCTTTGAGGGACACTAGAGGTAATGATGTGGGAGTGAGAAGGGAAGCCATTGCAAATGATACTCTGGCTACTATTAGACAGATAAGAATGGAACCAGGCAAGAGCAGTCCCACCCAGCTGAACAACAGTGGAGAGGCATTGAAAGAGAATAGTGTGATCAACTGTGTGAAAGGCTGAAGATTGATCCAGAAGGACAAGGAGGGTGCATTTACCTTTGTTATAGTCACATAAGATGTCATTTATACTCATCCTACATTATTCCCAACCTTCCCTCAATTCTCCTACCAACTACCTACACTAGGGGCAATTTTACAACAGCCAATTTACCTATCAACCTGCAAGTCTTTGGCTGTGGAAGGAAACCAGAGCACCTGGTAGAAATCCCCACAGTCACAGGAAGAGCTTGCAAACTCTGCACAGGTAGTACCCAGAACCGAACCCGGGTCACTGGAGCTGTGAGGCTGCAGCGCTAACCACTGCACCACTGTGCCGGTGCTGAAGTGGGATGGAAACCTGACTGGAGATATTCAAATATGGAGTTCCGGGAAAGATGGGCACAGATTTAGGAAGCAACAACACATTCAAGGACTTTGGAGATGAAAGGGAGGTTGGAGATGGGATAGTAGTTGGCAAGGATGGTGAGGTTAATGGTTGATTTTTTGAGGCAAGAGGTGATGTCTGCACATTTGAAGGAGAGAGGGCCAGTATCTAAAGAGAGAGAACCTTTAACAATATCAGCTAAGATGGAGCCACAACTTAAGGTTGGGTGGTCAGCACTTTAGTAGGAATAGGGTTGAGAGAGCAGGAGGTGGGTCTCATGGACAAGATAAGCTTGGAGAGGGCATGAGAAGTGATAGGAGAGAAATCAAGGAATGATACAAATTCAAAGCTAGAGAAGAGGGGAGCTTTAGTTTTGTCCCAGTGGGCTAGTAGAAGAGAGGGATGCAGCAGAGGCAGCTGATTGGATGGTCTCAATTTTATTGATGAAGAAGTCTGTGAGTGTTTCACACTTGGGGGTGAGGGCGGAGGAGACAGGGGAGAGAGGTTTAAAAAGACTATTTGCAGCAGAGAAAAGATACTATGGATTATCTTTGCATTCCAGGATGATCCTAGAATAGTGAGAGTCTTAGCAGATGAGACCAGTACCCGATAGTGCTGTCTGTGTACCAGCCAGTGCTGGCAGTGAATAGCAAAACCAGTTGTCTGCTAAGTTCTTCAAGTCTCCATCCGTTGGACTGAAGGGAATAAGGATGAGGGCTGCACCAGGGGTAATGGCCAGGGTGAGGAAGAGTAATAATTTTAGTGGGGACTAGGGCACCAAGGGGAGGTGAAGTTGCAGTTGAGCAAGTCAGCAGCTGCAGAAATATCATGGTAAATGGAGGGCAAAAGTGTAGACAGTTGGGATTTTGAAAGTTCAGTTGTAAGTGTCTTTGGAGAGAGTTTTTCCAGGGGCGGACACAGAAAGAAGTAAGATTGGGACATGGAAAAGGAATGTGGGTGGAGACTGATGCAAGGAAGTGATTAGAGATGACCTTGTCTGTGAATGATACAATGGGAGTATAGAGGTCATGTGAGATGGCAAGGTCAAGGGGATGGCTGTGTATATGGATTGGGGAGTTTACATGGAGGGAGAGATTTAGGGAGGATAAGAGGGCAGTGAAATCAGAGGAGAGAGAACATGATGAGTTAAGGTGGAGGTTGAAATCACTGCGGATGAGAAGTCACTTGGTGCAGAGGCTGAGGGAGGAAAGCAGAGAAGATATGTGAGTGAGGAAGTTTTTACGTAACTTGGGTGGACGGTAGAGAATGAGGAATTTAAAGAGATGTGGGTTGGGGGCGGAGTGCGGAACAAAATGAGATGCTGTTTCCTCTGCTTTTCCAGCTTGCTTGCTCAGATGTGCAGGTTATGGTTGGAACACAGTGGCAGAACAGCAGGACCAGAGTGAGATAAGTTGCTCACCTTATTTTAAATATCTGTCACCCATGCCCAGTTTCCACCAGGTGAGGACAGATAAAAATGGTGCACCAGTCAGTTAGACTTTACAGAAACTGAAGAGTGTACCTTATGTGCCATTGCTCCTGTGATTTTATCAAATTGTATCCACAAAGGTATCTCAGAGAGCACCTTGAATTCTCATTCCTCTGCTACTGTCCTTTTTTTCCCACAGACATGACAACTAGTTGGGTTTTACAGAGCAGGATTAACTAAACATTGGACAATTTCAACACTGGACAATTTTGGTTAATGTATTAAAAGCACCAATTGCTTGGGGTACAGCCAATCTGTTGAAGTAATATGCTATTTTCAGCTGAAAAATAAGCAATCCAGCCCAAACTAGGTTGTTAAGATACCATGGGACTTGTATCACATTACATTTTGCCAAATGAGAGAAGATCCTGTCAGTATCTTATGTTGCATGACCAAACAGTATAAAACACTTTAACAACATCACAGCATCTTTGTGATACATCAAACTTTTTCAATGCACTGACAACTTTAGTATTTGCAATACTTCATGATTTTTTGCTATAGGATTACACAAGCCATGGATTCTATGAGTACAATCCTGAGGGTAGGATGTGGTGGAATCCTTAAACACACCAGCAATATGTTCATGCTTCAGATTTGTGCCGATTTTTGATGTGAGCTTATGAAACTTTGACAGAGGTCAAAGCAAAACTTTAAATTTAATTCATGGGAACACAGCAATTGATTAAAAAAAGGAATTGTAAAATTTTAACAAATACTAGTGCACCTACCATGAAGCTGCTCATGGTAGCTCATAGAATGAGCTGTTTTTATAATGGCAGGAGCACCATATCATGTAATGAACAATATATTCTGCATTTGAATGGCTGAATTTAACGCAGCCATCAAGGATGGTCACGGTGGCCTGGGAGAGGGGAGGGGGACAGAGAATCACAACACAACCATTTGCCCGGAAATCCGTGTTGTGACATCGATTCCGGATTTTGCCAGTAGCAGGAAAGTACAATGGCAGCATAGCCGCAATGCGCCGGGAACTTATTTAAAATTGCTGAAATACCTATTTACATGCATTAAAATATAATTAAAAGATGGGTGAGCGATTCTCTGAATAACGGGCAGCACTCACCCGTCTCCGGATTCACGACCGGTAAAACCTGGTGGCACTGAGGCAAAAGTACACATTGCCATGATGGTAGGCAGCCTTGAGTATTGCCGCGTAGGAGAAGAGGGGGTTTTAGAGGCCTTTGTGGGACTGTGTTGTTGTGTGCTCTGCAAAGGGGTCCAAGGTCCTGGAGGTTCTGCAAGGGGGTCCAGGGTCCTGTGGGCTCTGCAAGGGGGTCCGGGGTCCTGAGGGTTCTGCAAGGGGGTCCAGGGTTCTGGGGGCTCTGCAAGAGGGTCTGGGGTCCTGGGGGCTCTGCAAGGAGGATAATTATGGGTGTATGGGGATGGTGGGTCAGGATAGGGATGGCTAACTGCTGTGTTATGGGTCTGCTTGCTTACACTACTGGAATAGATGGTGGGCCATTGTCAAAGTTGGGCTCTGAGTTCCATCAGCGACTGTGCCAGCAGAATTGTCACATTCTCAGGTACCAAGGCCGGACAGCAAACTGGTAAGTAGCACGCAAAGCAGACAACCTCGTCATGATTCATTTATAGCCATCCTGGTGTCCATTCATAGTGAGTGAAATAAAGGATCACCTTAATGCCTGAACTCCATCACCTCCATCCTATTTGTATTCCTTGTCTTGCAAGTGGCTGCAATGCATGCTAGTGACCATTGGAGAACATATGTTAATGAGGGCTGTCATCACATTGGCATGTTTATGAGTGCTGTGGTCACACTGGCATAGCCCTAAAGAGGAAGGGTGAGGTCAGTAGCTCACAATTAAGGCAAAATGGCACATGGCTTTCAGACAGTGAAGCCGAATTATTTGAACAAAGGATCTTTTAATTATTTACCACAAAACATATTTGGTACACCTGTGAGACCCAAAGTGTGGCTATGTGCTCTGCTTAATACCTTCGCGGGTGTGGTCTCTGCGACAGCAGCTGGTCGGAGACAGGCTGCTGATCAGGCTGCCCTTTGGCCTGTGATGACTTTGGTGGGTGTCCTCTGGTTGCCTGATGCCTGGAAGGCCCCAACTGCCTGAGGGTGTCCTGCACTGGTGCAGGATTCTCCTCAGGCATCGCACCTGCTGGAGCTGGGCTCACTGGCGGAGTGGCTGAGGAGCCGGTGTCCACACTTGGAGGGATGTTAGCCTTTCCTCCTCCCTTTCAAGTCTTTCTTGAGCATCCCTGCTCACCAGAGAAGGACCAGCAGTTGTTCCTTCTCTCGCCTTCCCACTGCTGCATTGAGCTCATGGCCAAGGCGATGGTGTGCAGGGTTGCACACATTGTGGGATCTGGCTCTCCAAGAGGATTGCCAACCTCTCAATGGACAAAGACATGCACTCATAGGCCTGAATCATGGCAGCAGTCATGGCATGGGTAGACCCCTCCATCACACGCTCAAGGCTGCACATGGCCTCTGGCAGCTCTTTCAGATGTTGCCTTACCTCTCTCTGCAACTCCAGCATGCCCTGTGCTGTCGACACCAGAGGCTCGTCATCAGCCTGGGGCTGAGCATGGGCCTGGCCATCCACAGTCGTCCTGCTGTCAGAGGCCTTGGCTGCATCAGCCTCAGCCAGCGGCATGGGCATGTTTGTAGTGCTCTCACGAGCTTGTGACCCTGATTCTAATGCCGAGCCTATACCCAGCGAGGTGAAAGTATCTGCGCTGGTGGAAGGTGAAAGAGAGTCATGGGATGGTGCATCCTCTTAGTGGTCCTCCTCCTCTGAGGTGGCTGTAGACCCCTGTAAATGGCAACCTGCATGAGAACACAACATATATGGGTTAGGCTTTCCAGATCTCCTGATGCTAACCATGCGTGACGGGAATCTCCAACATTAACGTGCATGCTGACAGGAGGCAATCCTCACTCTCCTGCACAGGGACTCCAATCTCCCCCTCTGATATAGCGCACCTTCGATGCCCGCAAGCTCCAATGCATCTTCCTCGGTGGTGGTGAAAGCATACAGATCCAGAACTCCTCTGCCAGTCTGGGCCATCTCCCTCCTGTTTTGGGCCCTCTTGACCTGCAAGTGGAAGGATGGAGATGATAGAGAATTGCAGAGAGATCAACATGATAGTTCTGCTCATGTCAGCCCCTCATCGCCTACTGGGGGATCTGATGTATCTAATGCTGACACTCGCTGTCAGGGACGTTAAGTGGGATAAGCTATGAAGAAAGGTGGCCTGTGACCAAGAGGCAGCCATGCATCTGACGGGAAGAGATAAAACTATAGCCACTCAGCTAATGCTGCAGCGCTGCCACCTTCCCCGTGTTGTGCAACCTCCCGCGTGGTTACATGCAATGATCAGAAAGGCAGTTGGTATGGAGCATGCACCTTGGCCGAACACAGGAGGTCATTGGCCTTGCTTGGTCAGGCAGGGGACCTCTTCTTGCCATCTATTGGAGTTGATAGGATTACCAACTCCATTATTCTCTCGCAGAGTTCTGGTTCTGAGAAATCACAATTATTTCCTTGATCTCGACACCTACTGACAAACTGGTTAATAGTTTTATTGGTCTGTTGTCTGTAGGCCATCAGTTCCAGTTGATGGATCCTGAAGTCGACCTTGACAATTAATTGGTACAACGTTTAGATGGGTCTTTCTGGTCTGTTTCTGACAGTCCAGAAGTGTTGATGCAATGGGGGCCTTCATTGGCAATTGCTATCTTTATTTTTATTGCTTGCTTGTTGAGTTCTGTGACTGTAAGATCCAAAAAGCATAACTCCATACGCTATCGAGAAAGTTGGAAATCATGAAGGACATCTGGAACATTGCAATTCGTAGCTGGGTATTTTGTTGTCATGGCATTAAAATATCTTGCTCACAGGATTTCTGTTGCTAGAGCTTGCCCCTTAAATTATTTTCCTTTTAATATCTTTCCTTCAAGGAAAAAACAATGCAGGTCCACTGTTCTTGCAGCACTGGACCTTTGCCACGCCCAAATCTCTGCAGCAGCAGAGTGGGCTTTAAGCCTCTGAATGGGAAGATTCCACTCATGAAGCTCCTTTTGGCAGGAAAAGCACAATACTTAATGTGGTGCAGTCGCCCAGCCCCAATTTGGATCTACTCTTTTTTCTCTTTTGAGCCCAATCCTGCCAGAATATACTGCCTTTCTGGCCAACTACCATTCAACAAAACTCCCCCTTTTGATTACTGACACTTCCTCGGAGTACTGATCCTCCAGGGTGGTCTTCGAATGTAGTCCTATGTTGCACTCTGTTGTTCAGTGTTATTCCAGGCTTTTATGGCTTTATATGAAGGTTGCCGTTGTCCACAATGTCACGCTAATGATCACTGTTGAACACTGCTGTGCACCTCCATATCGCTGCTACCTTGTTGTGTACTACTGCCACCATATTGTGTTATTGGTTCTTAACACAAAAGTACCAAAAACTATGAGAATGATTGGTAAGGTTAACAAAGTGCTCTTTATTACAGAACAACAGAATTACAGGAAAGCGCTTCAATAAACATGCTACCTGCTGACTAATACTGCTCCAACTACTATATCACATGCTTGCTTGCATCACTTCCTGTGATGATGTATGCTACAACTATTTACATATTCAGTAGTATGTTAACTAGTATTAAAGCAATTAAAGCAACATCACAGGCACTGGGGCGCGCTGCCTCCGGAATACAATGCTATTGTTATGACCAGGTGAGAAAGGTGTCCAGGGGTCCCTCTCAGCCTTCACCTGGTCTTACTGTAACAGGGTTTAATTTTAAACACATCGTGTTTTTAGCTGCCCCCTTGGTGAATCCTTGTTCACTGCTTTCCAATTATAAGACAAAGAAAGCAGCACAAACAGGCTTTATTAGGTTTAAAGAAGAAAAGCTGGAATTTATTAAACTTAAACTCTAATTTGGTTAATGTTTACAGATACATGATGCACCCATGCTAGCATGCATATGCAATATGCAAATAGAGACAGAAAAGAGCAGAAGAAAAATAAAATGGAAAAGGTCGAGGCAATATCTGAAGAGTTTTTGTTATAGTTTTTCGAGCTCACTGTAGAGTCCTTGATTGTAGATAGATCTTTCTTTTTGTTGGGACACAGTATTCTTTTTAAACCTTATTCAGTGTAGGAGAGTTTTCTCTCTTGGGGTTCAGTGGGTTCAGAGGCTTGTGAGAAAGAGATGGGAGCAGACAGGAGGAAGATCTTCTCAGTCCAGGAGCAAAATGTCTTTCTGAGTTCAAACTATTTGGGCAATTCTGAAAATCCCAGGTTGCCAAGCAGGTTAGTCATGTGACTAACTGGTCTGACCACGTCTTGGATTGTATCACCTTAGCAGTCTCTGGAATGCTCCTCTTACACACAATACCTGGTGATCAAGGTCCAATGTAGGTTCAATGTGTCAGCAAATGGCTCCTTTGTCCTTCCAATCACCGTCTGTTAATGTGCAAATATATTTTCCAGCCATGGCTGATCTGTTTAACGAGTCCTTTCTTCACGCCTGTAATAGTTTAAAATCAATGTTCATGACAAAATTAATGTGCCTCATTCTTGGCAGGTGGGGGCCTAGCATGACACCATTTTTGAAGGGACACCAGGAGGTAGCAAATGGGTTGGACGCACGCCTCCAATTACCCGCCTGTTGAGCTCATTGAAGAGCTCATTAACTGGCTTGTCAGCAGCAGTTTTTAATTTTCAAAGGCTGGAACATGGAGGACACTATGTGGGGAACACAATAGGGTGTTCAAGTCATGAACGCAGTGAAGTGCCATGAGGGTGATAGGAAGGGCTGATTAAAATACTGCAAAGGCACAAAGTAAAGTGCAGCTGCTTCAAAAGTGCCACAGAGTAGCTGGAAGACATACTTTTCTCAGTGGTGAGTGGCAGGAATCCAGAGAGGGATGTGAGGCTGCTGGCATCACTTGGGCAGCTGGGGTTGGCAGAGGGAGATGCACAGACCATAACACTCTACAGAGCAGCCAGGATGAGTTTCAGCAGATGCAACCTCCTGGACAGTGGTAGGCCAGAGGAGCACAGTGGGGGGGCTGCAAGGAGAAGAAGGTCCTACTCAAGACGGCACAGGGCAGCGCAGTGGTTAGCACCGTAGCTTCACAGCTCCAGTGACCCGGGTTCAGTTCTGGGTACAGCCTGTGCGGAGTTTGCAAGTTCTCCCTGTGGGTTTCCGCCGGGTGCTCCAGTTTCCTCCCACAGGCAAAGACTTGCAGGTTGATCGGTAAATTGGCCATTGTAAATTGCCCCTGGTGTAGGTAGGTGGTAGGAGATTGGTGGGGATGTAGTAGGGAATATGGGATTAATGTAGGATTAGTATAAATGGGTGGTTGTTCGGCACAGACTCGGTGGGCCGAAGGGCCTGTTTCAGTGCTGTATCTCTAAATTAAAAAAAGACATTGGGTGCACAGCCCAAGAGTCAGCTACCTGCAAATGACAGACAGCCATGGGCATGGATGGCAACCTCCAATACCCTCCTGCAAAGGTCTCCGTCATTGCGGTGGTCTGCTGCCCTCTCCATAACATGGCCCTCCAGACAGGTGTGGACCTTGAAGACAGTGAGATGCATCAGGGAAGGAGTAGGAGGTAAGAGAGGAAGAGGGGGTTTAGGGGATAACACTGAACAGAGATGTGTCTCTGCTGCATGATGAGATGGTCTCCTCCTGCCACTCTCTGGGAAGAGGACCTCCCTCCTCTTAATTCACAGCCTACAGCATTATATCAAGGTTGGCATCGATGAAGCGAGGATCTGTCCAATTCCTCATGCCAGGACTCCAGCTCCCCTGTAACATCTCACTTCCCTCTGGTGCAGTGGAAGGTTTTTGCATAAAAAACAGATCTCTCCCTCAGGACAACCAGCAGCCTCAGTGATAGTTGCCATGGAGAGTCTACATGAGCGCGATGCTTGACCTGTCCCACCTCCATTTTCAATCCCACTGGCTCTAAGTGGACAGGAAACCTGTTTCCATACCAAATAAGGGCTTGTCCATTTGAAAATTGTAATTTGAATCAGTTTCCCACTGGCTTTTGACCCAAAACCAGACCCGGTTCCTGTTTCCCACCGCCATAATGAGATTCCAGCCCATAGAGTCATCACAGCACAGGAGGAGGCCATTCAGCCCTTTGAAACCATGCCAGCTCTCTGTAGAGCAATCCAATCAGTTCCATTCCCCTGCTTTATCCCCTTAGTCCTGCAAGTTTGTTTCCCACAAGTGCTCATCTAATTTCCTTTTAAAATCATTCATCATCTCTGCTTCCACCACCCTCATAGGCAGTGAGTTCTAGGTCATTACCACTCACTGCATAAAGAAGTTCTTCATCACATTCCCCGAGCATCTCTTGCCCAAACCTTAAATCTGTGTCCCCTAGTCCTTGTATTCTTCTATTATTTTTATAGGATATGGGTTTCACTGGCAAGGACAGTATTTATTGCCCATCCCTAATTGCCCTTGACAACTGAGTGACTTGCTCGGCCATTTCAGAGGGCAGTTAAAAGTTACCTACATTGCAATGGGTCTGAAGTCACATGTAGGCCAGACCAGGTAAGGACAGCAGATTTCCTTCTCTGAAGGACATTAGTGAACCAGATTGTTTTTTCTGGCAGTCGAAGATAGTTTCGTGGCAAAATTACTGAGGAGTTCTGATGAAAGGTCACAGACCTGAACCATTAACTCTGTTTCTCGCTCCACAGATGCTGCCAGACCTGCTGAGTATTTCCTGCACTTTCTGTTTTTATTTCAGATTTCCAGCATCCGCAGTATTTTTCTTTTATTATCCTGTTGATTATTTTCCTGATTATTGTTTCAAAAACCTTACCCAGCATTGATGTGAAGCTGACCAGTCTGTGTTAGGAGGAATACCCTTACATAGTTTCAGAATAAGGTTGTCAGATTTTCCACTCTCCAATATTCTCCCCCCAAACTAGGGAAGATTGCAAGATTATGGCAAGTCCTTCCGCTATCTCCATTCCCACTTCCTTTAGCAATCTGGGATGCAAGCCATCTGGACCAGGTGACTTATCCACTCTAACTACATCCAGCCTTTCCAGAACATGCTTCCTATTAATTTTCATCATATCAATTACCTCTGCCATCTCCACTTCGACCCATTCCAAGACTTTTGCAGAAAAATCAAGGCTCAGACTCTCGTGCAGTTCTGAGGGATTGATGCACTGTCAGAGGTGCCATCTTTCATCTGGGACATTAAACCGAGGCCCCATCTGCCTGCTCTGGTAGATTAAAAATATTCCATGGCACAATTTTGAAGAAAAGCAAGGGAGTTATCCCCGGTGTCCCGGCCAAAGTTTATCCCTAGATCAACATTAAAATAAACAGGTTCTCTGGTCATTATCACATTGCTGTTTGCAAGCATTTGCTTTGTGCAAAATTGGCTGCCAGGGCTCCAGCATTAGAACAGTGACTATACTTCAAAACTACTTCATTTTCTGTAAAGCACTTTGAGACATCCGGAGGTCATTAAAAGCATTATATAAATGCAAGTTTCCGTTATTTTTCCTCATCAGTACTGCCACCCATCCTCACTTTTTTCCTTCACTTTGTATCCTTGAATATTAAGTGTACAGTCCTCACCATTTTTAAGCCACCTTTCCGTTATTGCCACTACATCACATTCACACATGAATATTTGTGCTTCTAGCTGACCAATCTTCTTCACCACATTTCATATATTTACATACATGCATTGTAAACCTGTCTTTGTATTTCTCGTAGTCCTTCTTAGTCTGCTCCTATCTAATATGGTACTAGATCCTTCTCTAGTACTATCCAATACTCACACTCCTTTATGCACCTTACACCTCTTTTCTACTTCTATATGCTGGTGCTCATCTCCTGCCAATTTATTTTGAACTCCCCCCAACCACACGAGTGAACCATCCTGTAAGCACTTTGCTTCCAGTCCTGGGAGTTTATTCTTTCTACTTTTTCTGTCTCTATCTGCATGTGTGTTTATCGTGTATGCATGCTAGCGTGGTCATGTCACATATTTGTAGTCGTTAACCGAATTTGAGTTTAAGATTAATAAACTTCCACCTTTCTTGCTTAAATCTGAGAAAAACTGTCTGATTGATTTCTTTGCCTTGCAATTGGAAAGCAGTGAAAAAGGATTCACCAAGGGGGAGCCCAAAACATGGTGTGTTTAAAATAAAATCCTGTTACAGTAAGACCAGGCAAAGGCTGAAAGGGGTCGCGAGACACATTTCTCATCTGGTCGTAACAGAAATTTGGGTGCTAGCGTCTGGATTTGACCCACAGACAAATGAGAAATTGGAAGTGGGAAGCTAAATTGATCCCAATCAAAAAAGAGAAAAGATATCAATACCGGTTTTCTTGTGGTTGTGTGTACTAGAATATTAACATGTCTGCGACTGAAGCAAGTAGCTCTCCAAGCCAGGGTGAAGTAGCTTGGGATAAGTTAAAAGCACTGTCTATGGAGGAGTTGAGGAAAATGGCTAAACAGTATGGGGTCATGGTCCGTGCCAAGGCTAGAAAGTCTGAACTCCTAAGACTCGTGGCTAACCAATTTTCCCTTGAATCTGAAGAACAGAAACAGGGTTAGAAGTAAACCCCGACAGGGTACTGCTAGCAAAGCTACAATTGGAACAGAGGAAACTTCAATTAGAAGACAGGGAAAGAGAAAGAGAGAGACAGAAGAAAAAAAGAGAGGTGAAAGAGAAAGAGAGAGAGGAGAGAGAGAGAAAGCAAGAGAGGAGGGAAAGAAAGAAAGAGCAGTCCAGAAGGAATGTGGAGAGAGAGAGCTGAGGTGGCTTAAGTTAACTTGGGGGTGACAGAGTAACCCCAGTGAAAGCATGGCCAATATGGAGGAGCATAATTCAAGGCTGGGTACAGAATTGTTAAAACTTTCCCAATTGATCCCAAAATTCAATGAGGGAGAGGTGGAAGTCTTTTTTGTGTCTTTTGAAAAACTGACCAGGCAGTTAAAATGGCCAGCTGAGGCTTGGCCTCTCCCGCTACAAAGCAAGCTAACTGGAAAAGCCCATGAGGTTTATTCCATGTTGCCAGATGAGAGTTCATCCAATTATGAACTGGCAAAAATGCAATCCTCGGGGCAAATGAGTTAGTACTTGAAGCCTATCGCCAAATGTTTAGAACCCTCAAGAAACAAGCTGATCAAACTTACCTGGAGTTTGAGAGAAATAAGCAGCTGGCTTTTGACCGATGGCTAAGGGCTCTTAAAGTGCAGCTCAGCTTTGAAAACCTCAGAGAGGTAATTTTGCTAGAGGAATTTAAAAACTCTCTCCCACTCGCCATAAAGACACATGTAGAGGAACAGAAAGTTCATAGAGCCCAGCAAGCCACAGTGCTTGCTGATGAGTTTGTTCCCATTTATAAGTCAGCTCCCTAGGGGAAAACCTTTCCTAGTCACCTCCATGAATCCGAAGAGGACAAAGTGTGGGAAGGTGATAAAAGCCCAAGCAATCCTGGAAGAGAAAGGAAAGTAGGAGACACAGGGGTCCCTCCTCCAGCCAAAAAGGAAGGTGCTGTAAGTAGGAGTGAGACCCGGAGACCTGTGTGCTTCCATTGTAATAAAGCAGGGCGTTTCAGAGCAGACTGCTGGAAACTAAAGGGAAAACCTGTAGGGTTAATCAGGGCACACCCACTCAGGGAAGGAGAAGGGACCCTGATAGAAAGCACAGCTGAACGAGCTGTGGCTTTAACTGCAGTATTAGTGAGACCTAAGAAGCTTACTGCTGCAAGTGCAGGAAAATTTAATCGGTTCCTGAAGGTTATCAGGGCTTTGTGTCTGAATGGAGAGTAACCCCATACCCCTCGAGTGGGGCAAGCAAGCCCATAGTAATACTCAGGGATACAGGGGCCACCAGATCCTTTTGGGAGAAAAGGCCTGACCTTCCCCCCAGAGAGTGCAGTAAATACTAAAATGGTGGTGAATAGCGTTGGAGGGCAGTGTATGCTTGTACCTCTACACTGGATGCACTTGGAGTGACCAAGAGGGCAGATTAAAGGAAGTCCATGTGGAATGCCAAATGAAAACCACTACTGTCTGGTCAGTCAACCCCGAAATGTTTGAAAAATTAGACCCCACAGCCTCCTATGTAAATGCAGACACTGGAAGAACCCCACCAGAGTTGCTAACAGCAATTACAGGAACTTGCAGAGACAAAGAAAGTCCTCAAGAGGGCAGAGAAACCATGAGGGTGATGCCTCACCTCGTCAGAATGCCACTGGAGTGTGTAGCAGAATCTGGGCAAATACCTACAAGCAGGAATGGCACAGAGGGCAAAGGGAAGATTAGCATGAATCCTCCCCCACAGTGAGGAGAAAAGGAACCATCCATCCCCTGAGGTGAAAAGCCCTTGCATGATTCATCAAAGCACTGAAAGAGAGTTCAGAGTGGTTCCACCCACTGCCGATGCCCATGAGCAGAACTCCAACTTAGGGCTAATTAAATCCATCCCTCCCCCTGCAGACCACAGCAGGAACAAAGACACCCAAAGCAGTCATGGAAATGTGCAAACTGAAAATCCTCCCCAAAAACCACATGTTTATTTGGATGCCAAAAAGGGCAGTTTACAGCAGCACTACTACCAAGAAAAGACAGGCTGTAACAAGTTTAGGATTTCTGAATGAATGAGAATGATGCATGTGTGTTTTCCTGTACCTACTCTTCTCTCTAGTCCCTTTTAATGAAATGTTCTTTTAAAAAATCACATTTCATTCCACTGGGTGAGGAGGTGTCATGAAGACCCCCACCTGCCAAGAATGAGACATATTAATTTCATCACATGAACATTAATTTTAAACTGTTGCTGGAGTGGTGAGATGACTTGTTTAAAGAGATCAGCAGTGGCTGGAACAATATTTGCATACTAAGAGACTGTGGTTGGAGAGATAAAAGAATTGCTCCCTGATCCAATTACCCTGAATGGATTTTGATCACCAGATATTGAATGTGTAAGACAGCCAGCATTCTAGGATGTCTGCCAAGGTGGAGAATCCACAAACACAGGAGTTTGTTTAAACAGCGAGTCACATGACTAACCTGCTGGCCCAGGTCTGGTTTTGAACTGCTCGGAGGACAGCTTGGGTCAGACTGCAGATTGCAACTCAACTTGGAAGAAAACAGCCCCTCTCTCTCTTTCTCTCTCACTAATCTCTGGATCCACTGAAGTCACTTGAACCTCAAAAGAGAAAAGACTCCTACATCGAAACAAGTTTTAAAGCGTGCACTGGGCCCCAATGAAACGGCAAGTCTTACCTGCAACCAAAGACTCTACATCGACCTCAAAGGACTGTAAATAATTCCCAGCTATTGCCTCAAACTTTTCCCCTTTATTCTTTCTACTTTTTGTGTCTCTATCTGCATGTGTGTTTATTGTGTATGCATGCTAGCGTGATCGCGTCACATATTTTTGGTCGTTAACCGAATTAGAGTTTAAGATTAATAAACTTTATCTTTCTTACTTAAATCTGTCAAAACCTGTCTGATTGATTTCTTTGCCTTGCGATTGGAAAGCGGTGAACAAGGATTCACTGAGGGGGAGCTAAAAGCACAGTGGTTTTAAAATTAAACCCTGTTACAGTTAAACTCTGAGAGAAGAGGCAAAGACTGAGAGGGAACCCCTAGACCCTTTTCTCACCTGGTCGTAACATGATCTTATTGAAACATATGAGTTTTTTGAGGGGGATTGATAGGGTAGATGCTGAGAGGATGTTTCCCCTCATGGGGGAAATCTAGGAGGCACAGTTTCAAAATAAGGGATCTCCCTTTTAAGTTGCTGATGAGGAGGAATTTCTTCTCTCAGAGTGTTGTTAATGTTTAGAATTCTCTTCCCCAGAGAGCAGTGGAGGCTGGGACATTGAATACATTCAAGGCTGAGTTAGACAGATTTTTGATCTACAAGGGAGCAAAGGGATATGGGGGGCCGGCAGGAAAGTGGCGTTGAGGCCATGATCAGATCAGCCATGATCTTATTGAATGGTGGAGCAGGTTCGAGGGGCCGAATGGCTGACTCCTGCTCCTATTTCTTATGTTCTTATGTTTTTATTTGCATGTATGCAGAACTTTGGGAGTGTGACGTATTCTAACAGTAGTTAATTGCAAAGGAATTTAGTGTGTAACTTAGAATGGGTGTAACCACTGTGTAATTAATTTACACCCCAAATTCTAGTCCCCACACCATTTTTGCACCAAAGTAAAGCGAAATTTTGGGCCTCTGAACTAGGTGAGTGAACAATGGATAAGTTTGGATAATAGTGAAAGTAAAAAGGACAATTATACAATGTGCTTTACCTTGTCTCACTCCAGCATTCAATGTTTATTTAATGCTTCTTTTATTCTGCATGCTAAATTACTTATGAAACGATATTCATGCTTTGATCACCTATCTCAGTGCTATTAGAAAAAGCAGACATACTCAATGTCCATTTCGAACATTTGAGTCAAATTGCAATCATTATGCCAAAGGCCCAGTCTTGCTGCTTGTTCTGTTCTATTTAATATCACGCAGTTATCCATTCAGACGTAAATTAATATCAATCCTTTACAAATTTCCCTGTCAGATTGTCAATAATAAACCATTCAAACAATAGCTTGATGAGTGAGAAATACATACAACTGACCTGGATGTGTGAAAACAGAATAAACCTTTTGAGGCTTCACATCTCCACACAACACAAAACCCTTCGCACAACACAAAACCCTCCGCACAACACAAAACCCTCCACACAACACAAAACCCTCCACACAACACAAAACCCTCCGCACAACACAAAACCCTTCGCACAACACAAAACCCTCCGCACAACACAAAACCCTCCACACAACACAAAACCCTCCACACAACACAAAACCCTCCGCACAACACAAAACCCTTCGCACAACACAAAACCCTCCGCACAACACAAAACCCTCCACACAACACAAAACCCTCCACACAACACAAAACCCTCCACACAACACAATACAATACCCTCCACATGACACAACATCCTCCAAACAACACCCTCCACACAACACACAAAACCCTCCACAGAAAGAAAATCTGAAATATTCAAGATTCTGCATTTCTCATATCAACAAAAATTTTCTTGGATTAATAAAATTTCTCCATAGACAAGGAATTCATGTACCAGACTACTGATTAAATCTGCAGTTAGAAAAAAGATAAATCTCTGCAATGCCTGCTCATCACATTTGACTAGCACTAATCTTAAAGGTCTGCTTTGACATTCAACTTGGTTTTACTTGCAGATGAATAAAAAATTATTTCACCTTTCTATATAATACATATAAATTAAACAAGATATAATAATGTTCAGAATGTTCTTCTTTGTAGAGGGCATGCTAAACTGCAGCACTGTCATCCTCAAGACAGCATATAATTGCAAATTTAAAATTGTCAACAAAAAATCCAACAAAACCACCATAATTCCACTTATATCCTAAAATCCTCACTGATTTCAGCATTATAGAAATGACAGTCTGGATCACAAATTTAGCAACAATATGTAATCATTTCCCTGCTTTCATTTAAGGTATTTGCATTTATGTTTTGAATGCTATCCTCTTCGAGGTGAAGGATGTTAAAGCGAGGAATCGACCACTTTAAAGTTTGGCACCAAGTATCAGTATTAACAACAACAACAAAAACAACTTGTACTTATGTAGTGCCTTTAAAGTAAAATAACATCCTAAGGCACGTTAGAAAAGCATTATAAAACAAAATTTGGCACTCAGCCACATAAGGAAATATTAGGCAGATGACCAAAAGCTTGTCAAAGAGATAGGTTGTAAGGAGTGTCATAAAGGAGGAAATGTAAAGAGGCATAAGAGATTTAGGGAGGGAATTCCAGAGCTTAGGGGCTTGGCAGCTGAAGGCATGGCCACAAATGGTGGAGCGATTAAATTCAGGGATACTCAAGAGGCCAGAATTAGAGGAGTACAGATATCTCAGAGGGATGTGGGGCTGCAGGAGATTACAGAGATAGGGAGGGGTGAGAACGTGGAAGGATTTGTAAACAAGGATGAGATTTTTAAACTCGAGGCGTTGCTTAATGGGAACACAGACCATCCTCCACACAACAGAAGAGTATCCACGCAACACCCTCAGTGAGGGTAAGTCAGCAAGCACAGGGGTGATGGGTGAAAGGGGCTTGGTGCGGGTTAGGATATGGGCAGCAGAGTTTTGGATGACTTCAAGTTTACAGACGCTTTTCCTATTCATTCATGAGTTGTGGGCATTACTGGCAAGGCTAATATTTATTGTCCATCTCCAGCTTCCCTGGAGATGTTGATGAGCCGCCTTCTTGAATTGCTACAGTCCATATGGTGCAGGTACACCCACAGTTCTCTTAGGTAGGGAATTCCAGGTTTTTGACCCAATGAAGGAACAGCGATATATTTCCAAATCAGGATGGGGTGTGACTTGAAAGGTAACTTTAAGGTGAGGTTGTTTCCATGTGCTTGCTTCCCTTGTTCTTCGAGGTGTAGAAATTGTGGGTTTGGAAGCTGCAGTTGAAGAAGCCTTGGCGAGTTGTAGATGGTACACACTATAGCCATGGTGTGTCACGGAGGAGGGAATAAATGTGGTGGTGCATGGGGTGCTGAGTAAGTGAGCTGCTTTGTCCTGTATGATGTTGAACCTTTTGAGTGTTGTTGGAGCTGAACTCATCCAGGCAACTGGAGAGTATTCCATCACATTCCAGACTTGTGTCTTGTAGATGGTGAACAGGCTTTGGGGAGTCAGGAGGTGACTTACTCACTGCAGAATTCCTAGCCTCTGAACTGCTCTTGATGCCACAGTATTTATATGGCTGGTCCAGTTAAGTTTATGGTCAATGGTAGTCCCCAGTATGTTGATGGTAGGGGATTCAGCAATGGTAATACTGTAGAATGTCAAGAAGAGGTGCTTAGACTTCCTTGTTGGAGGTTGTCACTGCCTTGTAATTGTATGGTGTGAATGTTACTTGCTACTTATCAATCTAAGCCTGAATGTTTTCCAGATCTTGTTTTATGTGGGAATGGACTGCTTCAGTATCTCAGGAGTTGCAGGTGGGACAGAACACTGTGCAATTATCAGCACACGTCCCCACTTCTAGCCTAATGATGGTGGAAAGGATGGACGAAGCAGCTAAAGATGATTGGGCCAAGACACTACCCTGAGGAACTCCTGCAGCAATGTACAACCATATTCCTTTGTATTAAGTATGGCTCCAACCAGTGGAAAGTTTTTCCTCTGATTCCCATTGACTTCAATTTTTCCAGGGCTCCTTGATGACACACTTGGCCAAATGCTACCTTGATGTCATGGGCTGTCACTCTCACCTCACCTCTGGAATTCAGCTCTTTTGTCCATGTTTGCACAAAGGCTGTATTGAGGTGAGGTGTGGAGTCATGTGGTCCTGACAGAACCCAAATGGAGCTTCCGTGAGCAGGTTATTGGTGAGTAAGTGCCACTAGATAGCACGGTCGACGATGCCTTCCATTATTTTTCTGATGATTGACAGTAGACTGAAGGGACAGTTATTGGTTGGATTTGATTTGTCCTGCTTTTTGTGGACAGGATATACATGGGCAATTTTCCACATTGCCGAATAGCTGCCAGTAATGTAGCTGTACTGGAACAGCTTGGCTAGAGGAAAGGCTAGTTCTGGAGCACAAGTCTTCAGTACTACAGCCGAGGTGTTATCGAGACCCATAGCCTTTGCTGTATCCAATGTATTCAGCCATTTCTTGATATCACATGGAGTGAACCAAATTGGCTGAAGACTGGCATCTGTGATGGTGAGCACTCCAGCAGGATGCCAAGATGGATCATCCACTTCTGGCAGTAGATAGTTGTGAATGCTTCTGCT
Source organism: Heterodontus francisci (assembly GCF_036365525.1). Classification (NCBI taxonomy): domain Eukaryota; kingdom Metazoa; phylum Chordata; class Chondrichthyes; order Heterodontiformes; family Heterodontidae; genus Heterodontus; species Heterodontus francisci. The sequence continues at coordinate 220,446,136 of NC_090371.1, forward strand.
TTGCCTGTTGCACTGATCTGCTGAGCTCTACCATCATTGAGGAGAGGGATGTTTATGAATACTCCTCCTCCCATTAGTTGTTTAATTGCCCACCACTATTCACGATTGGATGTGGCAAGACTGTAGAGTTTTCATCTGATCCATTGCTTGTGGGAACATTTAGCTCTGCCGATATACTGTTTAGCATGAATGAAGTCCTTTGTTGGAGCTTCTCAGCTTTGCATCTCGTATTCCTGTATGCCTGGTGCTTCTCCTGGCATGCTCTTCTACACTCCCCTTTGAACCGCTTGGCGGAATAGTAATGGCTGAGGGAGGGATACTTCGGGCCATGAGGTTACAGATTTCTGTGGAACACAATTCCACAGTGATGGCCCACAGTGCTTCATAGATTCCCAGTTTTAAGCTGATAGATATTTTCTGAATCTATCCTACTTAGCACATTGGTACTGCCACATAATATGATGGCGGGTGTCCTCAATGTGAAGATGGGACCTTGTCTCCCAACGGACTGTGCGATGGTCATTCCTACCAATACTGTCATGTACAGATGCATCTGCAATAGGTCAATTGTTGAGAATGAGTTCAAGTAGATATTTCCCTCTTGTTGCTTCTCTCACCACCTGCCACAGGCCCAGTCTGACAGATTATGTTCTTCAGAACTTGGTGGTGGTGGTGCTACTGAGCCACTCTTGGTTATAGACATTCAGGTCTCCTACCCAGAGTATATTCTGCATCCTTATTACCCTCAGTGCTTCTTCCAAGTGGTGTTCAACATGGAGGAGTACTGATTCATCAGCTAAGGGAGGGCAGTAGATGGTAATCAGCAGGAGGTTTCCTTGCCAATGTTTGACCGAAGGTTATGAGACTTCATGGTGTCCATAGTCTATGTTGAGGACTCCCAGGGCTATGCTCTCCTGACTGTATACCACTGTGCCGCCACCTCTGGTGGGTATGGAGGTGTCTGGTACTTTGGCTGTAGGGTATGATTCTGTGATTATGATTGTGTCAGCCTGTTGCTTGCCCAGTTTATGGAAGAGCCTTCCCAATTTTGGCACATGTCACCAGATGTTAGTGAGGAGGACTTTGCAGAGTCGACTGGGCATGGTGTACCTTTGTCGTGTTTGGTGCCTAGGCCCATGTAAGGTGGGGCATCCAGTTTTATTGTTTTGAGACTTACTGTAGCGGTTTGATACAACTGATTGGCTTTGTTACAATCAGGTGAGGAGGGGTCACAAGGCTCCCCTCTTATCTTTCAATTCTCTGGCTATGATTAGATACATAAGAATGGAATCAGGCAAGTGCAACCCACCTAGTGACCTGAGGCCCAATCTCAGAGCAGTAGCCCCTATAACAACAATATGACAGTCTCCATATCAATTATATGGTGGCACTTCTGAGTGGGATTGCCCACTTAGTGCCAATTTAGAGCTGAGTTATAGACAGTTGCTTTTGGTGGAGAGTCAGGGTGTATAGATATTAGGTACTGATTGAAAATGTCCAATTCCAAGCAGTTAATGCCAAAATGAATGCTAGGAATCAGACAAAAACAGGAAACACTGGAAGGACTCAGTAGGATAGTAACATCTGCTAAGAGAACACAAATCGATTTTTCAGGAGCAGAACATTTCCTCCGAATTGGAAGATATTATAGATGAAAATATTTAAAAAGGAACAGAACAAAGGGTAAGAAAAATAAAGCACACAATGACCATACACACAGGGATAGAAATAACATTACAGCCCCTACCACTGAAAGATTTTGGACTTTTAAAGAAGATTAAAATAATGGACTTGAATTAAACCCTCTCTTTCTTTGTAAGATTATACCTAAGTAACAGATAAGAAAGAATGCTTCAGTTGCAGAGATAAGGACATAAAGCCTGTGAAATGATGAGAGATTCTTTGATGTTTGATAATTAAGCAATAGATTTGGAAAGAAAACCACATAAAAGAGTTCATTCTGCAAGGGGTTTCGGGAGAAATGTGAACATTATCAGAACTGCAAGAAAGAAACCTTTGTTTTCTCCTCAAGACAATGGCAGAAAATATTGGTTACCTAGCACCTATTTTCTGTCCAAAATAACGCCTGTGCTGTGCCACACACTTCTAGTGTTGGCTGTGCCGGATGCCATTTTGGTGACGTTATTAGTGCTGGTTTCGAGAGTGTGTGCCAGAAGTATGCAGAGTAGGCAGTTTGTGACATCAGGTAGTGTGCAATGCTGATTTGACCCTAGTGGTGGCATTTTCAACTTCAAAGTTCCAGCTTATAGCCTCTCTTAATCTCACACAGCTAAATATGCATTCAGCAGCAGGATGTACCACCCACCAGTGCAACTTGAAGAGATCATCAAGCACTTTCAGTTAGTTGCAGATTGATTTCTACTGGCTGTTGCTGAGTTAGTAGAAGTTATTTGGAGGTTGGTGAAATTTACAGGGAGTGATGTGGCATGTGGTGAAGGCATTGGTTCTGACTTCAAGGGTTCTGCTCAGACCATTTGCTCCCCGTCATAGTATTATAGTTTTCATTTCCCTTGGCCTGTAGCATGACAGGCAGAATGAGGAGAGATGACACAGAGAAGGACAAACTATTTGAAGAAGAAAGAGGAGGAGGATGAATGGGGAGAAGAGCTCTCAGAAGGAGGGCATATCGATCCAGGGTCTTGAGGGAACAATTTTCCTATCTCAGCTTCAGTGAGGACCAGTGTATGTGGCATCTCCATTCCACTAAGCAGATCTTCAGCGTCAGAGCAGGACAAGGATGTCATTGTCAGTGGTGATAAAGGCGGTGGTGGCCCTGAATCCCCGTGCGTCAAGTTCCTTCCAGGCTGGAACAGGTGGCATCACCAACATCTCGAAGTTTTCCATCCACTGTTGCATAAGGGATGTTATTGATGCTTTGCATGCAAAGAGAGGGAAATATTTTGCATTCTCTCTTTCCAGAGTGTTTATTTGGCTTCACCAGGAGAGCGGGCTTTGGCATGGTGCAGCATGCCATTGACTATATACACATCACTTTGCAGGTGCTGCATCTAAATGCTGAGATGCACTGCAACCTCAACAGATTCCACGCCCTCAATGTCCAGCTAATGTGCAACCATATGCAGTGCATCATGCAGGTCAATGCCCAGTATTTGGGCAACAGTCATGATGCCTCAGTTCTGTGGCAGTCTGTTGTACCATCAGCATTTGAGCCACCACAAGAAACCAAAGGGTGACTACTGGGTGACAAGGACTATCTGCTGACCACCTAGTTCATGACTGCAGTACATGACTCACACACACGGGGGCAGCGTGCATATAATGAGAGCCATGCTGTCAGATAAAATGTAATTTAGCAGCCCACTGAGGTGTTTAAGCACTGCGTGTCCTAGTGCTCCGATGGAAGTCTACCCCAGTGGCTGCAGCATGGCAGGTGGAAGGCTGCTGACCTTCAGCAGGGCACACTGAAGATGTCTTTGCAGGATGACCTCGAGCGGCTCTGGTCGTAGAATGTCTGGCTTTAGACTTCACCATCTCGGCATGGGCAGTAGCAGTCTGTGCTGGCTGACTGACAGGCAACTGCAAGGGCAGTGGCAAAGTGGCAGCAGTGGGAGGATGAATGTTGTCATGCTGAGAAAGGACAGCAGGATTGGGATCCATGAAGCCACAGTCTCTAGGCTGATGCCTAGCAATGTGTTGGAGGAAAGATTACTGTACTGTTGTGAGACCTGCATGCATCTTTGAATACTGGCATCTGCTGCCTTGATGGCAGCAGCCTGAGCTTGTGTGCATGTGTGACTTCTGTCTGAGGTTCTACTGCAGCAATTAGGCATTGTGTGGTTTTTGCTTGTGCTGCAACGGAAACTGAGACATCAGCCATCAACACTGCAATGTGGTTAGGTCTGCAAATGTTCTCATGGAGTTGGCCACCAATTACACGCTAGAAAGGATGGGCTCCAAGCTCTGCAAAAGACCTGTGCCAAGTTGGTACCAGACTCATCAGTCCTCCTTGATAGTGACCACAGGCTTTCTGGCAGCCTGTCAATGCACCAAGCATTTCATCATGTATACCCATCAGCCATTTTCTCTACACCACGCCATCAAAGACCTCATCTGACTCCTCTGCAGTAGAACTCATGTGCAACCTTGCCTTCTGATAAGATGGTACCTGCACTACCCTTGCTCCCTGTGCTGGCTGCAGGCCACTAGTGCCCAGTGATTCACCATGTGCAGATCCCATCTCTAAACAAACCCCTAAAATACATGGTGTATCAATATATCAGCTGCTGGCTGCAATTATGAAAGTGAGCATAGGTGTTTCTTCATTATCAGTCTCTTCTTCTTCCACTTCTTGCTCCTGTACCACTGCCTGGCTACTTTGCAGTTCTTGGGTATCTGAAAAGAGAAAGGCACAAGGTTATGGTGAGGATCAGGTGGAAAGCAACAAGTGCATGCTTATAAATTAAAAGAGATTCTGGGATGAAAGGGAAGTGGGATGTGAGGAAGAGGATTACGTAGGAGGATATTGTCATCTTCAATGCTTTCAGCTCCACTGCTGGCCAAGGCCTCAGTTGTGGCCACTCCAGTGATGGTGAACACTGTCTCCTCTATCGGGGTAAGGACATGCAGCTGTGTCTGTCCCACACCAAGTAGGTTCTGCTGCCTGCAGTTGTGCAGCTTGTCTTGCAAGAGAGAAGGATCTTTGTCAGCGACTGTGCAATGAGAAGCTTTTTTAATGTTGTCTGATGCAAAATAAATGAAATGCGTGGAGTTCAGGTAGTTGAAGATCTCAAACTGGTTTATTAAACAGCTAACAACTATATACAGTGCAGAGCTAACTCTCTGCAGGTCTTGCGTCTTGGTGTTACAGTGGCAGAGTTAGACTGGTATGTAGTCACATGACTACATCCTGGCATTTAATTATTAGCAAACTAAGAAATTAAAGACACATTATTCTGAAAGAAAATCACACAACAAAATGTGCTACAATATGTTTGGATGATGTGCCTGTCATAGTTGAATAGTTGCACTATGTGTAAGCTGTGGGATGTAGGTGTGAGGCAGTCCTAAATGTGTGAGGGTTCAGTGAAACTAGGAATGTTAGCATGCTAATTGGCTGCCTCCAGGCCTGCTGTCCAATTAAGGATGGTGGGTGGGCTTCTGATGCTGCCAGCGCAATCAGAGCGCCAACAGCTCAAAAGGCTTGGCAACTTCATCAGGAGAGATGGGCGCTGCTGAGGCAGCTCGGGCATTGAGATGGCGCCTCAGCATGGCTGCCTTCCCTGCCCACAACCCCCTCTTTGGGTATAGAGCCTCCAGGTGCAATGGCTTCCCCCAGACGGCCATAGGAAGGCTGCCTCCATGAAGCTGGTGGCCTCCCTATGCAATGGTGGGCCACTCCACCACTGGCAAAATGCTGGCAGGCCCAAAGAATCAAAGCTATTGGGGTCCTTTATTATTTAAGTTGGCTGCACTGCTTCATTGGGCGGGCAGCCGCTCCACATCCATTTCCACTGCTGGGAAACATCCCAGGCAGCAGGATTGTGTGGGGCTCCTTCCTGATGCGGTTCCTCACTATTTTCCTGGGCCCCCACCTCTCAGCATGCCACCCTGCCCTTTGATGTGAAAGCCGCTGGTTAATTTCAAAGTTCTGTTGACTTTACATTTGGGAATGTCTCAGAAATTATCATTTAATAAGGGTCATAATTCAAAGAAGGAAATATATTTGACGAGTACAGTTAGTCCGAAGCGTGTGTGAATGCAGCTGCTGCGGCCCAATTGGGCTATGTTGAGGCACCCTCTCGATCCCCGAGCTGCCTCAGCAGTGCCCACCTCTCCCGATGAGGCTACCAAGCCTTTCGATCTGCCAACTCTTTGATTGGGCCAGCAGCATCGGGATCCCATCTGCCATCTTTAATTGGATGGCTGCCTGGGTGCAGTCAGTTAAAAGGCTGCCACCGGGAATATCACTGAGCTGGTTTCAATGCTTGGGTGTGGCTTGAGACCCCATTTCATCTCGACGTCAGGGTCTCGAAGCCCACGGTAAAATCCTGCCCAAAGTTCCTTACACACATCATGATAGTCTCTGCTGGCCCATAGAGCTTGGTAATATTTTGACACTCGCAATAACATCTCATTAAATGTGGTGGTACTAGAATTAATTTGGAAGTCCATCTGCCATAAAGTTTGTCAAATGTTATGCCAGCCCCCAGTACGAGTCAGCACCATTTTTTTGAAAAAAGCTTCTGATGTGCAAAGTACTTTTATAAGACAAAGAAGCAGTGCAAATCCAGGCTTGAATAGTAAGCTCAGTTAATCACTGCAAGTCTTTGGTCATTAATTTCACTGCTGTGAAACACTGTACTGGCTATCATGTACAGCAGTCAAATCACATTCACACACACAAAACCTCCCGCTACATGTGGTGAGGACTGTACATGTAAAGTGCCCTTAGATGTTTTACTACATTAAAGATGCCATATGAATGTAAATTGTTATTGTTGTTTAGATGGAGATCAGAAGGTCATTAAATGGCAGAGCAAAAATGTGCAGAGATGAAAGGTGGCATAATGAGAGAAATCAAAGATATTTACAAGGCAAAATGCCTGTAAGGTTGCCAACCCTCCTAGATTGTTTGGGAGTCTCCTGGAATGAAAGATTAGTCTTCTGGGCACAATTCCTAGCAGGCTGATAGAAATGTACTTTGTATTCTTGATTCACTCCACAGATGCTGCCATAAATTCCTTCCCGCTTCCCAGCCCACCATCATACTTACATCCCACACTTCTGCCGATATTACCACAGCAAACAAAGAGGAACCAGCCATGAGAAAATTTCAGGCCACTGTAAGAATTTCACCTGTGTTCACAAACATCAGAAGTGTATCCTTCCTACAACTGATGGTGAAATAATGATACTAAGTGAAAACCAGGGTGGGCTCGGGGTTATCCACGATTGGTGAGCTTCCCCTTCCTTGGCGAGTTTTCAATATTGTCCCGTTGTTTCCTTTATTCCCACCCGGCATCGACCTAGGCATTGGAAAAGACAGAGGCACACCCTGTCCATTCCACCCTGTGAAGTCCTCCTCACTAAAATCTGGGGTCTTGTGTCAAAATTGGGAGAGCTGTCGCACAGACTAGTCAAGCTACAGCCTGATATATCCATACTGACTGAAACATACCTTACCACCAATGTCCCAGACTCCTCCATCACCATCCATGGGCATGTCCTGTCCACGGGCAGGACAGACTCACCAGAGGTGGCGGCACAGTGGTATACAGTAGGGAGGGAGTTGCCCTGTGAGTCCTCAACATTGACACCAGACCCCATGAAGTTTCATGGCATTAGGTCAAACACAGGCAAGGAAATCTCTTGTTGATTACCACCTACCTTCCTTCCTCAGTATGGCAAACACCACGGAAGAAGCACTGAAGGTAGCAAGGGTACAGAATGTACTCTGACTGGGGGACATCCATGCCCATCTGCAAGACTGGCTCGGTAGCACCACTACTGACCAAGCTAGCCGAGTCCTGTAGGAGATATCTGGCAGACTGGGCCTGCAGCAGGTGGTGAGGGAACCAACAAGAGGGAAAAACTTAATTGAACTCGTCCTCATCAATCTATCTGTTGCAGATAGGGTAGGCAGTGGCGTAGTGGCATTATCACTGCACTAGTAACCCATAGACCCAGGGTATTTCTCTGGGGACATGGGTTCGAATCCCACCACAGCAGAAGGTGGAATTTGAATATTAATTAATAAATCTGGAATTAAAAGCTGGTCTAATGATGGCCATGAAATTATTGTCGATTGTTGTAAAAACCCATCTGGTTCACTAATGTCCTTTAGGGAAGGAAATCTGCTGTCCTTACCTGGTCTGGCCTACATGTGACTCCAGACCCACAGCAATGTGGTTAACTCTTACATGCCCCCTGAAATGGCCTAGCAAGCCACTCAGTTGTACCTAACCGCTACAAAGTCAATAAAAAGGAATGAAACCGGACGGACCACCCGACATCGACCGAGGCACCGGAAACGACAATGTCAAACCCAGCCCTGTCGACCCTGCAAAGTTCTCCTTACTAACATCTGGGGGCTTGTACCAAAGTTGGGAGAGCTGTCCCACAGACTAATCAAGCAACAGCCTGACATAGTCATATTCACTGAATCATACCTTACAGACAATGTCCCAGACACTGCCATCACCATCCCCGGGTATGTCCTGTCCCACCGGCAGGACAGACCCACCAGAGGTAGTGGCACAGTGGCATATAGTAGGGAGGGAGTTGCCCTGGGAGTCCTTGACATCGACTCCAGACTCGATGAAGTCTCATCGCATCAGGTCAAACATGGGCAAGGTAACCTCCTACTGATTACCACCTACCGCCCTCCCTCAGCTGATGACTCAGTACTCCTCCATGTTGAACAGCACTTGGAGGACGCACTGAGGGTGGCAAGGGCACAAAATGTACTCTGGGCGGGGGACTTCAATGTCCATGACCAAGAGTGGCTCGGTAGCACCACTACTGACCGAGCTGTCAGAGTCCTAAAGGACATAGCTGCTAGACTGGGTCTGCGGCAGGTGGTGAGGGAAACAACATGAGGGAAAAACATACTTGACCTTGTCCTCACCAATCTGCCTGCCAGAGATGCTTCTGTCCATGACTGTATTGGTAGGAGTGACCACAGCACAGTCCTTGTGGAGATGAAGTCCCGCCTTCACATTGAGGATACCGTCCATCGTGTTGTGTGGCACTGTCACGGTGCTAAATGGGATAGATTTTGAACAGAGTGAGCAACACAAAACTGGGCATCCATGAAGCGCTGTGGGCCATCAGCAGCAGCAGAATTGCACTCAACCACAATCTGAAACCTCATGGCCCAGCATATCCCCCACTCTACCATTACCATCAAGCCAGGAGACCAACCCTGGTTCAATGAAGAGTGCAGGAGGGCATGCCAGGAGCAGCACCAGGCATACCTCAAAATGAGGTGTCAACCTGGTGAAGCTACAACCCAGGACTATCTGCATGCCAAACTGCGTAAGCAGCATGCGATAGACAGAGCTAAGCGATCCCATAACCAACAGATCAGATCTAAGCTCTGCAGTCCTGCCACATCCAGCCGTGAATGGTGGTGGACAATCAAACAACTAACTGGAGGAAGTGGCTCCACAAATATCCCCATCCTCAATGATGGGGTAGCCCAGCACATCAGTGCGAAAGATAAGGCTGAAACATTTGCAACAATCTTCAGCCAGAAGTGCCGATGATCCATCTCGGCCTCCTCCTGAAGTCACCAGCATTACAGATGCTAGACTTCAGCCAATTCGATTCACTCCGCGTGATATCAAGAAACGACTGAAGTCACTGGATACTGCAAAAGCTATGGGCCCTGACAACATTCCAGCAATAGTACTGAAGACCTGTGCTCCTGAACTTGCTGCGCCCCTAGCCAAGCTGTTCCAATACAGCTACAACACTGGCATCTACCCTGCAATGTGGAAAATTGCCCAGGTATGTCCTGTACTCAAAATGCAGGGCAAGTCCAACCTGGCCAATTACCGCCCCATCAGCCTTCTTTCAAACATCAGTAAAGTGATCGAAGGTGTCATCAACAGTGCCATCAAGCAGCACTTGCTTAGCAATAACCTTTCAGTGACGCTCAGTTTGGGTTCTGCCAGGGTCACTCAGCTCCTGACCTCATTACAGCCTTGGTTCAAACATGGACAAAAGAGCTGAACTCAAGAGGTGAGGTGAGAATGACTGCCCTTGACATCAAGGCAGCATTTGACTGAGTATGGCATCAAGGAGCCCTAGCAAAACTGAGGTCAATGGGAATCAGGGGGAAAACCCTCCGCTGGCTGGAGTCATACCTAGCGCAAAGGAAGATGGTTGTGGTTGTTGGAGGTCAATCATCTGAGCTCCAGGACATCACTGCAGGAGTTCCTCAGGGTAGTGTCCTAGGCCCAACCATCTTCAGCTGCTTCATCAATGACTTTTCTTCAATCATAAGGTCAGAAGTGGGGATGTTCGGTGATGATTGCAGAATGTTCAGCACCATTCGTGACTCCTCAGATACTGAAGCAGTCCGTGTAGAAATGCAGCAAGACCTGGACAATATCCAGGCTTGGGCTGATAAGTGGCAAGTAACATTCACACCACACAAGTGCCAGGCAATGACCATCTCCAACAAGAGAGAATCTAACCATCTCCCCTTGACATTCAGCGGCATTACCATCGCTGAATCCCCCACTATCAACATCCTAGGGGCTACCATTGACCAGAAACTGAACTGGAGTAGCCATATAAATACCGTGGCTACAAGAGCAGGTCAGAGGCTAGGAATCCTGAGATGAGTAACTCACCTCCTGACTCCCCAAAGCCTGTCCACCATCTACAAGGCACAAGTCAGGAGTGTGATGGAATGCTCTTCACTTGCCTGGATGGGTGCAGCTCCAACAACACTCAAGAAGCTCGACACCATCCAGGACAAAGCAGCCCACTTGATTGGCACCCCATCTACAAACATTCACTCGCTCCACCACCGACGCACAGTGGCAGCAGTGTGTACCATCTCCAAGATGCATTGCAGCAACGCACCAAGGCTCCTTAGACAGCACCTTCCAAACCCGCGACCTCTACCAACTAGAAGGAACAAGGGCAGCAAATGCATGGGAACACCACCACCTGCAAGTTCCCTTCCAAGTCACACACCATCCTGACTTGGAACTATATCGCCGTTCCTTCACTGTCGCTGGGTCAAAATCCTGGAACTCCCTTCCTAACTGCACTGTGAGTGTACCTACCTCACAGACTGCAGCAGTTCAAGAAGGAAGCTCACCACCACCTTCTCAAGGGCAATTAGGGATGGGCAATAAATGCTGGCCTGGCCAGCGACGCCCAAATCCCTGAATGAATAAAAAAAAAGATGCATCTGTCGATGAGAGTTTTGGTAGGAGTGACCCCCACCACACAGTCCTTGTGGAAATGAAGTCCCATCTTCACATTGAGGATACCCTCCAACATGTTGTGTGGCATTACCCCATTGTGCTAAATGGGATAGCTTCAGAACAGATCTAACAGGTCAAAACTGGACATCTATGAAGTACTGTGGACCATGAGCAGCAGCAGAATTGTATTCAGCCACAATCTGTAACCTCGTGGCCCAGAACATCCCTTCTTCAGCCATTTTCATCAAGCCACGGAATCAACACTGGTTCAATGAGGAGTGCAGGTGAGCATTCCAGGAGTAACACAAGGCATACTTAAAGATGAGATGCCAACCTGGTGAAGCTACAGCACAGGATGACATGCATGTTAAACAGTGGAAGTAGTATGCCATAGAGAACTCTAAGCAATCCCACAACCAATGGATCAGATCAAAGCTCTGAAGTCCTGCCACATCCAGTTGTGAATGGTGGTGGACAATTAAACACTGAACCAGAGAAGAGACTCCACAAAATTCCAATTCTCAATGAGGGGGAATCCAGCACATCAGTGCAAAACACAAGGCTGAAGCATTTTGCAACCATCTTCAGCCAGAAGTGTAGAATGGATGATCTATCTCGGCCTCCTCCTGAGGCCCCAAGCATCAGAGATGCCAGTCTTCAGACAATTCAGTTCACTCCATGTGATATCAAGAAATGGCTGAAGGCACTGGATACAACAAAGGCTATAGGACCTGACAACATCCCGGTTGTAGTCCTGAAGACTTGTGCTCCAGAACTAGCTGTGCCTCTGGTCAAGCTGTTCCAGTACTGCAACAACACTGGCATCTACCCGAAAATGTGAAAAATTGCCCAGGTATGTCCTGTCCACAAAAAGCAGGGCAAATCCAATCCAGCCAATTACCATCCCATTAGTCTAGTCTCAGTCATCATCATGAAGCATTTACACAGCAATAACCTTCTCACCGATGCTTAGTTCAGGTTCCACTAGGGCCACTCGGCTCCAGACCTCATTACAGCCTTGGTTTAAACATGGACTAAAGAGCTGAATTCCCAAGGTGAGGTGAGAGCGACTGCCTTTGACATCAAGGCAGCATTTGATTGAGTGTGGCATCAAGGAGCCCTCGTAAAATTTAAATTAATAGGAATCATGGGGAAAACTCTCCACTGGTTGGAGTCATACCTAGCACAAAGGAAGATGGTTGTGGTTGTTGGGGGACAATCATTTCAGCCCAGGACATCACTGCAAGAGTTCCTCAGGGTAGTGTCCTAGGCCCAACCATCTTCAGCTCTTGCATCAATGAGTTTCCCTCCATCATGAGGTCAGAAGTGTGAATGTTTGCTGTTGATTGCGCAGTGTTCAGTTCCATTTGCGACTGCCCAGATACTGAAGCAGTTCGTTCTAGCATGCAGCAAGACCTGGCAACATTCAGGCTTGGACTGATAAATGGCAAGAAACATTCATGCTATACAAGTGCCAGGCAATGACCATCTCCAACTAGAGAGAATCTAACCATTTCTCCTTGACTTTCATTGCATTACTATTGCTGAATCCCCTACCATGAACACCCTGTGGTTTACGATTGACCAGAAATTTAACTGGACCAGCCTTACAAATACTATAGCTACAAGAGCAGGTCAGAGGCTAATAAGTCACCTCCTGACTCCCCAAATCCTGTCCACATCTACAAGGCATAAGTCAGGAGTGTGATGGATTACCCTCCACTTGTCTGGATGAGTGCAGCTCCAACAACACTGAAGAAGCTTGCCACCATCCAGGACAAAACAGCTTGCTTGATCAGCACACCATCCACCACTTGGAAGAAGCATTGAAGGTCGCAAGGGTACAGAATGTACCTTAAACATTCACTCCCTCCACCTCTGGTGCAGTGTGCACCATATACAATATGCACTGCAGCAACTCGCCAAGCCTCCTTCGATAGCACCTTCCAAACCCGCGACCTCTACCACTTAAAAGAACAAGAGCAGCAATCGCATGGGAAAACTACCACCTGTAAGTTCCCCTCCAAGTCACACACCATTCTGACTTGAATCTATATCGCTGTTTGTTCACTGCCAAATACCTGGAACTCCCTTCCTAACAGCACTTTGGGTGTATCTACACCACTTGGATTGCAGTGGTTCAAGAAGGCACCACCACCTTCTCAAGGCAATTAGGGATGGGCAACAAATGCTGGCCTGGTCAGCAATGCTCACATACCATGAAAGAATGAAAAAAAAAATTGGTTTCTTCTGCTGGACTTTTCAGATCACTGAGCCTGCCAGTCTTTTTGGAAGTGAGTTCACTTAGCTTGAGCACTGTTATATGTAAGATGGTGAATGGTCATTTGCCATCAAGGCTCAGTAAGACTACGTTACGGAATAACACGAAAACGTCTGGCCTTGGATTCACCGTGCACAGTGTAACGAGGATCCGCTGGTAGTTGCTAGAGAAATGAGATCTAAGTAACATGCTTTATATAGCAAAGCAAGAGTGTGTTACAAAGATAAAAGCAATCAAGAAGTTTTTATTTAGTCAAACCGTGAGAATGGAAGCTTAATGACTGATGTTGGCCAAAACTTTGTTTCACAACCTGTAACACATTGCCAGACACTTACACTAAATAAATACATCACAGTCTTCAAGGGGAAGAAGAGAGAGCACGTTAATTGTTGCCTTAACTAATCTGTTTTGTTATTGGAAATCTTGCAATACCAATGCTAATTTTTTCTATTACTTCCATCAATTAACTTTGACAAGCAGCTTTACTCATAAGTCGTACTTGTAGACAGAATAGGGGAGTTTAGCAGGCAAACATCTAGTCTGCATTCCTGATGTAGAGGAGGCTGTACTGTGAGCAGGGAATACAATATACTAGGTTGGAAGAATTACATGTAAATTGCAGTCTCACCTGGAAAGGTGTTTGCAGCCCTGGGTGAGAGGTGGTGAATGAACAGGTCTTGCATCTCCTCTGCTTGCGTGGGAAGGTGATAGAAGAAAAAGACAGTTGGTAAACTAATGATGCCACCTTCCAAACCATATCTTCTGAAATGTCTAGCTTTTTCTCAGCTGAGAATTCACTTCCATCATTGTTTATATGGTCAAGTCAATCTCATTTTTCGGAAGCTACGGTTTGGAAGGTGGCATCATCAATTTACTTCAGGCATACAACTAATCACAAACTTCAAGTTGATAGTCTTTCTGAAATTGGGTTTTATTCAAAACAGTGGCTGACTATAATGGGACATCATTCTGAACGTAGGTGCAGGAATTACTGTGGCAGATATTTGAAAACTCCTGTGGTCTGGAACTGCAAACTGCAGTAAACAATGCCAATGCAACACTGGGGACTATAAACAAACCAGATATTTCATCTCTCAGTATTTAAGATCATCCTCCAGATGTTAAAACTCCAGAAAAATTGCACCACATCCAGTATAATCAATGCACTATATTTCATGCTGTACTGCAAATGGATCAATAAAATTTTATGGACTAGATACATCTCATTAAAATATATATAGAATTTTGTTTAGCTATCTTGAGTATGCTAACATTTTCCAAAGAAATAACATTTATGATGGTCATAAATATCTTTTAAAGGACTTTCTTACACATAATATGTTGCTGATAGGGCTGATGTTAACTTTTGGTGGTGGTGGGAAATAAGCAATAGTCGATTCTGTTGTATACACTCAGCTCAATTTTACTTATCAGCGATTTCAGTTCTACTCAGCACAGAGAAAAGTTCTGTTGGGACATCTAACTCGGTTGTCAACCAGTTCCTCAGCAATTACATGTAATTAGGTGCCATGACAATGGCGGGGCTGATCTGGATCCATTGCATCTCTGTGGGAAATCAAATTCAAATTAACCAATAATTTGAATTAAGAAGCTTGAATTAGGCAACATAACTTCAACGCATTTCCAACGAGAGACAATTTTTGCACAATTTGGATTTGAATTAACAAACAATTTGAAGAAAGTATGTTTGCATATTTACTATGTTTGTATATTTATATTTATATTTGCATATTTACTATGGGATTGGGTTGTATTGATGCATCAGTTTCCACAGCCTGCTATCAACCAGTTCAGTGACACCATTAATCGGCTTGGCGTGGAAGATGTACTTAATGGAATAGAGCACAATCAGAATTTTCCAACCTTTTTCATTATGCTCTGTTACAAACTCTTTTCCACCAAGTTCTGAAGACCATTTCTTTAAGTAAGCCCTTGCTCCCTATGAACTGAATTGAGACTTCATCTGCATAGTATCTGGTAATGTAGCATTGTTTAGGATTCATGCAGAACATCCTCATTATTGTGATTTTCTGAATGGTAGCACTTTTGTATCTAAATCAGAAGGCTGTGGATTTATGTTCCAATCCAGAGACCTCAGCGTGTAAGCTAGCTGTCATTTCTGTGCAGTCATGAAGGAGTGCTGCACTGTCAGAGGTCGCATCTATTGGATGAGATGTTAAACCCAGGCCATGTCTTTCATCTTAGGTGGTTGTGAAAGATACCATGGCACTATTTTGAAAAAGAACTGGAAAGTTCTCCTGGGTGTCCTGGCCAATATTTATCCCTCTAAGAACATCAGTTCTAGGTAGTGCTCAACCCAGCGGTCCATTTGCTTGCGTTGGTCAGTGATTATGTTCCCTGATTTAGATTTGAGGGGGGCGATCTTCTTGATGGTTGGCCCAAAAGCTCTCTGGGTTTGGCACTACCTAGAACTGTACTCCAGGGAGAATGTTGTCACTGAGACTGCCCTCAATGCAGCCCAGCCTCTACCAGTCATGGATGAGCTGGACGTACAGCCAACAAAATCAGAACTCAGTGATGCCATTGATTCTCTAGCCAGCGGAAAAGCCCCTGGGAAGGACAGCATTACCCCTGAAATAATCAAGAGTGTCAAGCCTGCTATACTCTCAGCACTACATGAACTGCTTTGCCTGTGCTGGGATGAGGGAGCAGTACCACAGGACATGCGCGATGCCAATATCATCACCCTCTATAAAAACAAAGGTGACCGCGGTGACTGCAACAACTACCGTGGAATCTCCCTGCTCAGCATAGTGGGGAAAGTCTTTGCTCGAGTCGCTTTAAACAGGCTCCAGAAGCTGGCCGAGCGCGTCTACCCTGAGGCACAGTGTGGCTTTCGTGCAGAGACATCAACCATTGACATGCTGTTCTCCCTTCGTCAGATACAGGAGAAATGCCGCGAACAACAGATGCCCCTATACATTGCTTTCATTGATCTCACCAAAGCTTTTGACCTCGTCAGCAGACGTGGTCTCTTCAGACTACGAGAAAAGATTGGATGTCTACCAAAGCTACTAAGTATCATCACCTCATTCCATGACAATATGAAAGGAACAATTCAGCATAGCGGCACCTCATCAGACCCCTTTCCTATCCTGAGTGGCGAGAAACAGGGCTGTGTTCTCGCACCCACACTGTTTGGGATTTTCTTCTCCCTGCTGCTCTCACATGCGTTCAAGTCTTCAGAAGAAGGAATTTTCCTCCACACAAGATCAGGGGGCAGGTTGTTCAACCTTGCCCGTCTAAGAGCGAAGACCAAAGTACGGAAAGTCCTCATCAGGGAACTCCTCTTTGCTGACAATGCTGCTTTAACATCTCACACTGAAGAGTGTCTACAGAGTCTCATCGACAGGATTGCGGCTGCCTGCAACGAATTTGGCCTAACCATCAGCCTCAAGAAAACGAACATCATGGGACAGGACATCAGAAATGCTCCATCCATCAATATCGGCGACCACGCTCTGGAAGTGGTTCAAGAGCTCACCGACCTAGGCTGAACTATCACCAGTAACCTGTCTCTTGATGCAGAAATCAACAAGCGCATGGGAAAGGCTTCCACTGCTATGTCCAGACTGGCCAAGAGAGTGTGGGAAAATGGCGCACTGACACAGAACACAAAAGTCCGAGTGTATCAAGCTTGTGTCCTCAGTACCTTGCTCTATGGCAGCGAGGCCTGGACAACGTATATCAGCCAAGAGCGACGTCTCAATTCATTCCATCTTCGCTGCCTCCGGAGAAGATTTGGCATCAGGTGGCAGGACCGTATCTCCAACACAGAAGTCCTCGAGAGGGCCAACATCCCCAGCTTATACACACTACTGAGTAAACGGCGCTTGAGATGGCTTGGCCATGTGAGCTGCATGGAAGATGGCAGGATCCCCAAAGACACATTGTACAGCGAGCTCGCCACTGGTATCAGACCCACCGGCCGTCCATGTCTCCGCTTTAAAGACGTCTGCAAACGCGACATGAAGTCCTGTGACATTGATCACAAGTCGTGGGAGTCAGATGCCAGCGTTCGCCAGAGCTGGCGGGCAGCCATAAAGGCGGGGCTAAAGTGTGGCGAGTTGGCAGGAAAAAAGACAGAAGCGCAAGGGGAGAGCCAACTGTGTAACAGCCCCGACAAACAAATTTTTCTGCAGCACCTGTGAAAGAGCCTGTCACTCTAGAATTGGCCTTTATAGCCACTCCAGGCGCTGCTTCACACACCACTGACCACCTCCAGGCGCTTACCCACTGTCTCTCGAGATAAGGAGGCCAAAGAGGGAGAGAAGAACATCACTAAAACAGATTACTTGGTGACTACCTGACTACAGCAAGCCAAAGAAGATAATATTCAGATGATTTCCAGCATTTTCTTTTCTCATTTATGATATTAGGAGGAGTGACTAGAAGCTTGGTTAAAGAAAGTGAGTTTTAAAGATCGTCTTAAAGAAGGAGAGAAAAATAGAGAAGGTTGTTTAGGATGGGAATTCCAGAGCAGTTAAACTAGCAATAATGAGGCAAACAGTGGTGAGGGTTTGTGGAGGGATGCACACGTGGCCAACATCAGAGGGACAGATTTTGGGATGTGGGGATTTGCAGGGATGGGGAGGGTTATACAAATAGGAGTGGGGCAATGTCATGGAATGATTTGAATATAAAGGTGAGAAATGAAAAATGGCCTGCTTAAAATTCTGGAAATATCAATGGGAAGGAAAATCAGGCAGGTTGTATAATAGGCAGCCAATCCAGTGTTGCTTGTGTTCCACCATTGCTGAAATTTACTATTACCCTGGTCTGGTTGGTAGTTGAGGAGTAATAATTCATGGTGACAATGTTGAAGATGTTTTGGAGGACTGTCCATGCAAGGGGACAGGGTGTCAATATGTGAAGGGCTCATTATGCAGATTTTGACTGATCCAACCTAGTTTTGCCCTTACGAAACTAACAAACGTGACCCCGACTTCGCCCTTTTGCTGGCCTTGGGGATCCTCATTGTTATGTGTGTCTGCCTCCTCAGTAGACTGAGAGTCTTCCTCCCCATGCAACTCCACATATATTCTGTGCAGCACAGCAGATTTGTGCAGCATGCAGTAAACCACAATGATGTGTGATACTTTGGTTGGGCTGAACTGGAGAAAACCCCCAGATCTATGAAGGAACGAATGCTTCACCATTGGTCAATGATGGTTCTCAAAGATGCATAAGCTCCATTGAAGCTGTACTCAGCAGGTGTTTGGAGATGTCATATCGATGTCATTAGCTATGTGTGTGAGCCAAACTTGCATTTCTTGTTCAAGGTGCAACAATGGAGGACTTGAATAAAATAAAGACATCATGACAATGTTCAGGAAAGTGGGTACTGGCCAACATGATCCTGAGCAAATGGTCACAGACTAACTTACCAGTTAACTAGGTTGCTAGTGGAGACTGATTGGTTACCAGTGGCATTTGCAGGGATTGTAGGACTATAGAGAATCCTTGACCACTGCAAACAGATCTTGATGTGCAAGGAATTGGTTCCATGAATGGAAAATGTAGTGTTATGTATGTGAGAAGCTCAAATGCTAAACATACATACACCCAAAGGGAAAAGAATTAAAACCAGCGGTGAAAGAAGGAGACCTGGGTGTATCAAACAACATGTCCCTTCTGCTGGTCGCAACGGGCAAGGTACAGGCCGTATCCAACCAGCCCGTGCTTGCAAAGCCCAAAACACAGTGTCCAACATTAGATGTTATTCCACAATTAGACAACAATTGCTAAATAATCCTCAGTGTGCTAAGAATTATGTTGACAACCAATTTAAGATTGTCAGTCGGGCTCACAGTGTGGTGCATATGAGCAAACTGGAAGCTACATATATTAATACACAGGGCCCTGTTCTGTGCAGACAGAAATAACATGTAAAACATTACACCTGTTTCAGCTAAACAAAATAAGTGACAGCCATTCGCTGGCTCACTCTTCAGGGCAATGCCTTGATCAATCAGAGTCAAGCTGCCTGGTTTAAATTTCAAACAAAGCTTGGCAATTAACTGTCAGTCACTATAAACTGGTGCATATTCCATGGCAATGCCTCTGCCAATCAGAGTTCACTTGCCAACCAATCAGCACTCTCTTCTCATACAGTATAAAGTTGTTTTCCCTTACATTGGCATTCTTGTGAATTGTCCTGATGAGGGCAAGACAAAAGGCTTCAACAACATGTCTCTATATTCAGCAATACTAATGTTCTGTACTACCAAATGATGAAATTTAATAGGTTAAGGAGGACCAAAGTTCACACTTATAAGTCATGTAAGGTCAGAACGAGGTTGGATGTTGCCAGGTCATCTTTTCCCAGAGAATAGTGCACCCGTGGAACAGGTTTTCAGCTTGTGAATGCTGAGTTGCTGCATTCGTTAAAGCAAGAGCTGAACCAGCTTGTGGTTGGGAGGAGATCACCTCATGCAAACGGTAGGTATTTTATAATGTTAATCCAGGCCAGGGTGGTCGCCTAGACTAGTTTTGATTGCCTAAGTGGATCAGAGAGGAATTTTCCAGATTTTTCTCAACAAATTGCTCTAAGTTTTTTTATCTGTTTTTGTGCCACTCCCAGGAAATTATATGGCTCTGGGTGGGTGGGGAGTGCTATGTATTTTGAAGCCTTATGCTGCATAGATCAGTAGGTAGTAATCTGGCCATCATTTCATGTTCGTATGTAGCTGCATTACTGGAGTGGAAGCCTTTGTCATTCCTGAAAGATTAATCATTGAGGACAGAAACATGCAGGGCAACATGTGTGTCACCTAAGTCATCCTGGATTTTGGGAATCCTGAAATCTTACAGAAACCTAGGACCTTGCCTTTCTGCTTCTGGTTGTCCATTGTTCTGCTAAACAATGCATCAGTCACCTGTTTGAAACTTGCATTCAAATGCACTCCTGGCTGGTCTCTCACATTCTATACTCTGTGAACTTGAGGTCATTCAAAGCACTGGTGCTCGTGTCTTAACTTGCACCATGTCCCATTCCTGTATCACCCTTGCACTTGATGACCTAAATTGGCTCCGAGTCAAGCAAGGTCTTGATTTTAAAATCGCATCCTTGTTTTCAAGTCCCTCAATATCCTCACTATCTTTGTAATCTCCTCCAGTTCCAAAACCCTCTAAGATATCTGCTCATCTAATTCTGTCCTCTTGAGCATCCCCAATTTTAATTGCTCCAACATTGGTGACCGTACCTTCAGCTGCCTTTCTTCTTTTGGGCCTCCTTATCTCGAGAGACAATGGATACGCGCCTGGAGGTGGTCAGTGGTTTGTGAAGCAGCGCCTGGAGTGGCTATAAAGGCCAATTCTGGAGTGACAGGCTCTTCCACAGGTGCTGCAGAGAAATTTGTTTGTTGGGGCTGTTGCACAGTTGGCTCTCCCCTTGCGCCTCTGTCTTTTTTCCTGCCAACTACTAAGTCTCTTCGACTCGCCACAATTTAGCCCTGTCTTTATGGCTGCCCGCCAGCTCTGGCGAATGCTGGCAACTGACTCCCACGACTTGTGATCAATGTCACACGATTTCATGTCGCGTTTGCAGACGTCTTTATAACGGAGACATGGACGGCCGGTGGGTCTGATACCAGTGGCGAGCTCGCTGTACAATGTGTCTTTGGGGATCCTGCCATCTTCCATGCGGCTCACATGGCCAAGCCATCTCAAGCGCCGCTGACTCAGTAGTGTGTATAAGCTGGGGGTGTTGGCCGCTTCAAGGACTTCTGTGTTGGAGATATAGTCCTGCCACCTGATGCCAAGTATTCTCCGAAGGCAGCGAAGATGGAATGAATTGAGACGTCGCTCTTGGCTGGCATACGTTGTCCAGGCCTCGCTGCCGTAGAGCAAGGTACTGAGGACACAGGCCTGATACACTCGGACTTTTGTGTTCCGTGTCAGTGCGCCATTTTCCCACACTCTCTTGGCCAGTCTGAACATAGCAGTGGAAGCCTTACCCATGCGCTTGTTGATTTCTGCATCTAGAGACAGGTTACTGGTGATAGTTGAGCCTAGGTAGGTGAACTCTTGAACCACTTCCAGAGCGTGGTCGCCAATATTGATGGATGGAGCATTTCTGACATCCTGCCCCATGATGTTCGTTTTCTTGAGGCTGATGGTTAGGCCAAATTCATTGCAGGCAGACGCAAACCTGTCGATGAGACTCTGCAGGCATTCTTCAGTGTGAGATGTTAAAGCAGCATCGTCAGCAAAGAGGAGTTCTCTGATGAGGACTTTCCGTACTTTGGCCTAGGCTCTGTAATTCCCTCCCTAAACCTCTCCAGCTCTTTCCCTCGCTTTCCTCCTTTAAGGTCAAGCTTTTGGTCATCTCTTAATATCTTCTTATGTGGCTCGGTGTCATATTTTATTTTATAATGCTCTTGTGAAGCCTCTTGCAATGTTTTATTATGTTAAAGGTGCTATGTAAATATAGGTTGCTGTTGTTCGATGGGCTGCTGATTGGATAATATTACTAATGTCCAATGGGGCAGCCTGAAAGGAACCTGAGGAAAGAGAAGTTTAGGGCTACAAAGGCCTTTATTGCAACAGACAGTGCTGCGCTTGCCTTGAAGGTTGACTGCAGGTCACCTTCCAGCTTGTGACATAATCCTGACTGTCTTCCTCATGAAGCGAAGCATCTGTACACATTGCTTTTCTGTCAACTGCAGGAATATTTGCCCTGGCCTATGTGCTTGTTGGGAGGATGGGGTATTGCAGTCCTCTTCTGATGCCTATCTATCTTGACCGCCATCCTCCTTCTCTTCCTTTAAATATGCCAGTGGGAGAATCTCACAGGGACACTATGGGATGGATTTTACAGAGCTCCCGACGTCCGGAGTCGTGCCGGGGCAAGGGGGCTGGAAAATACCTGCGGCAGAGGCCTGCCACGGGCCTCGACGCCGGCAAGACCTGGGCCGATATTGATGGCGGAGGCAAGGCCCTGTGGCAGCCCCCCCACTGCTCGGCGACAGGAGCCAAATCTCAATAAGTGAACTACCCACTCCCGCCGTCCGTTCCGGGGTGATATTTGTGCCAGTGGCCAGCACTCCTGCACCTTCTCCATCCGGAGATCCGAGGCGGGACACTGATGGGGAGGGGGGAGCAGGTAAGCTTTTCAGTGCAGGAGGTGGGGATAGCAACGTCAGATTAATTTAATTGGTCTAGGGGCTGGTGGGAAGGGGTAAAGTTTAAAGTTGATGAACTTTGAGGGGGGAGGCAAGTCTGGCAGCACTGTAGTGGTGATGTTGGGAATGGCATTAAACAGGAAATTGGAGAAGCATGCGATAAAGGAACATCTGTAAATATGGGTAAATTTAATCTGCATATAGATTGGGCAAATCAAATTAGTCACAATACCGTAGAGGAGGAATTCTTGGAGTGTATGTGGAATGGTTTTCTGGACCAATAAGTTGAGGAACCAACTAGAGAACAGGCCATCCTAGACTGGGTATTGTGTAATGAGAGAGGAATAATTGACAATCTAGTGGTGCGAGACCCCTTGGGGATGAGTGACCATAATATGATAGAATTCTTCATCAAGATGGAGAGTGATGTAATTGATTCTGAAACTAGGGTCCTGAATCTTAGAAAGGAAACTACGAAGGTATGAAGAGCGATTTGGGTATGATGGATTGGGAAACGTTACTTAAAGGGAAGACGGTGGATAGGCAATGGCAAACATTTAAAGAGCACATGGATGAACTGCAACAATTGTTTATTCCTGTCTGGCGCAAAAGTAAAACGGGAAAGGGAGCCAAACCATGGCTTACAAGGGAAATTAGAGATAGCATTAGATCCAAGGAACAGGCATATAAATTTGCCAGGAAAAACAACAGACCGGAGGATTGGGAGCAGTTTACAATTCAGCAAAGGAGGACAAAGGGATTGATTAAGAAGGGGAAAATAGAGTACGAGAGAAAGCTTGCAGGGAACATAAAAACTGACTGTAAAAGCTTCTATAGGTGTGTGAAGAGAAAACGATTGCTGAAAACAAATGTAGGTCCCTTACAGTCAGAAACAGGGAATTTATTATGGGGAACAACGAAGTGGCTGACCACTAAATGCATACTTTGGTTCTGCCTTCACAAAGGAGGACACAAATATCATGCCAGAAATGTTGGGGAACACAGGGCTTAGTGAGAGAGAGGAACTGAAGGAAATCAGTATTAGTAGAGAAATGGTGTTGGGGAAATTGATGGGATTGAAGGCCGATAAATCCCCAGGGCCTGATGGTCTGCATCCCGGAGTATTTAAGGAAGTGACCCTAGAAATAGTGGATACATTGGTGGTCATCTTCCAAGATTCTATGGACTCTGGAACAGTTCCTACAGATTGGAGGGTAGCTAATGTAACCCCACTATTCAAAAAGGGAGGTAGAGAGAAAGCAGGGAATTATAGACCAGTCAGCCTGACGTCGGTAGTGAGGAAAGTTCTAGAGTCCATTATCAAAGATTTTATCGCAGAGCACTTCGAGAACAGTGTTAGAATCAGACAGAGTCAGCATCGATTTACGAAAGGGAAATCATGCTTGACAAATCTACTAGAATTCTTCGAGAATGTAACTAGTAGAGTTGATGAGGGGGAGCCAGTGGATGTGGTTTATTTGGACTTTCAGAAGGCTTTCGACAAAGTCCCACATAAGAGATTAGCATGTAAAATTAAAGCGAATGGGATAGGGGGTAGTGTATTGCGATGGATAGAAAATTGGTTGGCAGAAAGGAAACAAAGTGTAGGGATAAATGGGTCTTTTTCTGAATGGCAGGCAGTGAATAGTGGGATATGCTAGGGCCCCAGCTATTCACAATATATATCAATGATTTAGATGAGGGAACTAAATGTAATATCACCAAATTTGCAGATGACACAAAACTGGGTGGGAGGGTGAGTTGTGAGGAGGATGCAGAGAGGCTTCAGGGTGATTTGGACAAGTTGAGTGAGTGGGCATGGTAGATGCAGTATAATGTGGAAAAATGTGAGGTTATCCACTTTGGTAGCAAAAACAGGAAGGGTCACTGACCTGAAACATTAACTCTGCTTCTCTCTGCACAGATGCTGCCAGACCTGCTGAGTATTTCCAGCATTTCGTGTTTTTATTTAAGGCAGATTATTATCTGAACGGCTATAAACTGAGGGAGGGGAATATGCAGCAAGACCTGGGTGTTCTCGTACACCAGTCGCTGAAGGTAAGCATGCAGGTCTAACAGGCGGTAAAAAAAGCAAATGGTATGTTGGCCTTCATCGCGAGAGGATTCGAGTACAGGAGCAGGGATGTCTTGCTGCAATTATACGGGGCCTTGGTGAGGCCACACCTGGAATATTGTGTGCAGTTTTGGTCTCCTTATCTGAGGAAGGATGTTCTTGCTATAGTGGGAGTGCAGCATAGGTTTACCAGACTGATTCCTGGGATGGCGGGACTGACGTATGAGGAGAGATTGAGTCAGTTAGGATTATATTCGCTGGAGTTCAGAAGAGTGAGGGGGGATCTCATAGAAACCTATAAAATTCTAACAGGATTTGACAAGGCAGATGCAGGAAGGATGTTCCCGATGGTGGAGGAGTCCAGAACCAGGGGTCATAGTCTAAGGATATGGGGTAAACCTTTCAGCACTGAGATGAGAAGAAATTTCTTCACCCAGAGAGTGGTGAGCCTGTGGAATTCGCTAGCACAGAAAGCAGTTGAGGCCAAAACATTGTATGTTTTCAAGAAGGAGTTAGATATAGCTCTTGGGTCTAAAGGGATCAAAGGGTATGGGGCGAAAGTGGGAACAGGTTACTGAGTTGGATGATCAGCCATGATCATAATGAATGGCGGATCAGGCTCGAAGGGCTGAATGGCCTACTCCTGCTCTTTTTTTCCCCCTATGTAGCACAAGGTAAATGTTTTGGGGGGAGAGAGGTCAGGTAATTACTTCTATGCTTATTAGGGGGGGCAGAGAGTGTCAGAATCACTTTATGTATTTATATAAAATGAGTATTCCTTCAAAAATTTAAATTGCAATGTGGGCTCAAAGCCCTTTAAAAATGGTGGCGCCTGACACCATTGCCGGGGAGGGACCGCCCACCGCCCACCCTGGCCATTTAAATGAGACACCGCGCTTAATTTTGGGGCGGCTCCGCGACATGCAGTCTGTGTGTGCGGATCGCCATAGCTTCTGTCTGCCGTCAACAATGCACCCTATAAAGCAAAGAATGTGGGAGCTTGCAAAAAATGAGACCCTCCTGGAAATACAATTCATGCACTGAGTGCCAAAAAACTTTCTGAAAGGTAGTTCAGCAACATAGAAAATGAGTTACACAAGTATCATCTGAGAGCTGCACAGTGCTTCAAATAGATCCTACTAGAAATGGCCACCATTTATTCATGAATGGCTAAGGATTGTGAGTGTGGAATCGATGTTAGGTCATGTTGACATCTACATGATGCTACTTTCTCTTAATTTCAATGCTTAAGAAGTTTCCACCTATCTTAATTAGGAGCTTGCATTGTCCACCCAAAAGCCCAGCAGAAAATCAATCAACTCTATGAAAGGGCTGAGATTAGGCGGAACTGATCGTCACCATATTTCCTGTGCCATTATGCCCCATCTGCACCTATACCTGGAACATAATGTAAACTAAACTCAGCCCCAGCAACAATATTAAAAATATTGCTTGTGAAAACACATAATGGTAAAGGAAATAAATAGAAAAAGACTGCAGCATAGATACAGGTGAAACAGTATTGCTAACTATCGTAAAAAGGATCTGAGGCATGTGTATTGGAGATTCAAAAGGTGCATTTAAGGAGCGCTCTCTGCAAATATGTTTTTCTGTACTAGGGGATCGTACTGAGGGAAAAAATGCACTTTAAACTGATCAATTATGTGATACTCCAGGGATGGGTTTCTTTCACTTGTCCTCTAGCCAAATGGATTTTATGTTTGGTGGGATTAAGCCTCTAAAATATGCTGTAGCTTTGAAAAATTGTCTTTTTTGTCACCATTTTTATTTTGCAGTTCTAGAGCATTTGATAATATTTGACTATTTTGACTTCTTTTTCTCCCAAATGCAGTCCATGTTCAGTATGGCCTAAGTTGCACTGTCTGTTCCAAGAATATTTCCTTGAATTGGGTGACCTGCTGAACTGGAAGACATTCAAGTTTTCTGAATAAAACAACATTCTCTGCACGTATTTATGCTGCAGTTAAGTGTGTAAATACAGTCCAAACCCCAAGTCAAGCCATAATCACACCCTGGATTGAAGTAGGATGAGACTTCTTTTGTGGCTGAGGTCTCACTCTACTTCATACTAGAGTCACATTGTGCTTTTACTCTGGATTGACATTGTGCAAGTTTAATGTCACTGCCAAGCAGAAATTGCTTTGAAAAGACACTATACTTCTGAATGTACCCTCTGTTTCCTTTTGGAATTTAATGTCTTTGCAGTTTGCAGTTTGCAGTTTATAATATGCATTAATTTGCATAATTAACATTTGTTACTGTACATTAGTATATGTAAAGATTTGAATAATGTTAACCAACTTCGGATTGGATGTCTCATTTCACTGCTGTCAGTAAGTTAAAATGTTGGTTCCCAGAAATTGAAGTGATTTAGTCCATAAATAGAGTCAATATGACACAGAAGGAGGCTATTTGGCCTATTGAGTCCATGGCGGCTCTCTGCAGAGCAATCCAATCAGTTCCATTTCCCTGTTATAGCCTTGTAGCTCTGCAAGTTTATTTCTGTCAAGTGCCTATGCAAATACAGACAATTATCTCACAATAACAGTACAGAGAGCCTCAACGCCCACAACTCAGAAAATCACCCATAGGTTGCTGTTAGTTTGGTTTAGACTTATTAATTAAATCAACCAACACACAAAGATTTGTAAATCAGCACTTTTACTCCTCAATTTGCAAAAATTTTGCACTAACGGTCCTGATCCAAGTATAAATTTTCTCGTAAACTAATCATGAAGCTATCAGGATTCCGCTCTATGTATAGATGTTACTGGCATATGTACAGAAACAGTTGGATAATTAATCAAATACTCAATAGGGAGATATCATATGAGTCAGTAAAACAACTACTTGTTGTTACTGAGGGCTCATTTCTGTGCTGAGATTTTGGCCTATTTCCACTGCAATAGGTACTAAACCTGGTAGAGAACATCACAGCTTGAGGTGGCATCATTTCCCATTGCCAACTAAGGGTGAAGAAAGGGGGAAAATAGGTGTTAAATGGATGCTGTGCTAATAAGTCATACCTGTTTGAAAATCTGATAAAGTACACAATTTTTGGGTTACTTGATAATTACCATGATTTGAACTTTCCTGCATGTGCTCATCAGAAACCTGCAGGTTTAGTGCTGATTAGACACAGTTTTCGTGGAGCAGTCTATGTGGGCTCCTGGCACCCACTTCCATGGAGGTGTGGAGTGCTCTGGCTGGCACATAGCAAGAGGTTTCAGGATGGTTCAGGGACTGAGAGAGAGGGGGCACAGGTTCTCAGATGAGGTACCGGAAATCCTGATGGAGGAGGTTTAGAGGAAGAGGGGTGTCTTGCACCTGCAAGGGAGCAGGATGTGACCTTGCCTGTACCCTCTGCTCCTTCCTGTCCCTCTATCTGGCAGCAACTGGTGCTGCTCTGCGTGGCCTCTTATCCTGCTCGTATCTGTCATCCAGACCAAGGGGGATCCCAAGCAAGATGGCCATGACTAAGCACTTTCTTTCTCCTGGTGACTCTATGAACCTGATTTTCCTTCGGGGGTCAGGAAAAAGCCCCTGATTTTCAAAGAGATGGGCTGCTAGTTGGCAGGAGGGTGGGTTGGGCAGACAATTAGCAGATGCAGCGTGGGAATGGAGGCGGGACTGTGTACGTGTGGGCCCAATTTAATCACACCACAGCAGCCATTAGTGTGGCTGCTGTTTGCCTGAAGTAGTGGATGCAGCAGTGAAGGGAGAGGAAAGCCAAAGGGTTGGCACCCAGGGAAGGGCTGCCCCTTGCTTTGCTGATGCCAACCTGGAGGTCCTCCTTGAGGCAGTGAGGGAGAGGAGGGAGGCCCTCTTCCTGGAGGGTGGCAGGAGAACCCTTCCAAACAAAGCAGGCATGGATTTCTGAGACTATCAGCAGCCAAAGTATGGTCAGGAGGAACTGTCCAGTTCCGGAAGAGGTTCAATGACCTTATTTGCACTGGCAAGGAGTAGACCCTCATGACAAGCCTCTGGGTATTCAAGCTCCAACAGACCTACCAGCTGAGGAGCCTGAGGGCACATGCTGCTCCTCAACATAGGAGGAATATGTGCCCAAGGTACCTACTACCCTTCAATAAGGCTCAGAGCCATAGCATTGGTAAGGACTTGCCAGCACTGAGACATGAAGATTACTATGTTAATGACCTGCTGGCATAGGCCAAAGAGGCCAGCAATGGCTTATCTCTCTCTCTTTTGTCCTTCCAGAAGGGAGCTAATAAGAGAAAAGGCACTGACAGGTCCAGGAGCTCCCCAGCTGTACATCATCACTGACATGGAGGAGGGAGCCATGGAGATCGCCAGGGTGACCCAACCCCACCCCACCACGAGCAAGTCAGGGAAAGCAAGATGGACATTCCTGGTGGAGAGGATGAAAAAATATTGTAATCTATAGATGAAGGGGTGGCATGCATTCCTCTCCATCCAGCAGCATGCCAAAGATTCAGCTGCATTGGGAAGCCTCAGCACTGCAAAGGCTTCTGCTCTCCAAGACTACATGTCGTGATCCCTTCTTGTGTCTCCCCCAGGTTCTGATGACGAGGGGGAATGACAGAGTCCTACGGCAGCCCCGGGGCAAGGGCTAGAAGCAGAGACATCAGAGTAAGCACCATCACATTTTACAAGCTCACCTTCCATCAGCGCCGACACACTCACATTGGTGGGTCCTCATGTGTAATTATATAGGGTGGCACTTGGTGAAGAACATGGCATGAGTGTGCAGGATGAGGTGAGAGAAACAAAGGCAGCTGTGGACAGTTCCGGCCTTTTGGCTAAGATCAAGTGTAGTATCTGTTCTTATCAGTGCTTACTTGGTTGAGAAGAGACCATGATCATTGCTCTTTGATCCAGGGTAGGCTTTGAGTGAAATGGCCGTAACCAATCTTAGAGCTTCAGGCCTGGGAGTGCGCAACACCGTTCGGGTGGTCGTGAAGGACAAGGAAGGAGATGCACCGGTCGATCGCACCTTCTTCATCAAGAAAATTCTCTCCGATTGCTGCGGATTTCAAGCTACAGACGTCTTCTGCCTGCAGGATTTCCCCAGCAGTGGATACTTCGACGTGACGTTCCGGAACGTGGCGGGATGCATTAAGTTCCTGAAGGCGTTCAAGGAGAAAGGGGATCGGGCGCCACTGTCGATCCTCACAGCGGAGCCGCTCTTCACGCTTCCGTTACAACGGGACCGGGTGGTGACGATTCACCTCGACAACCCCCATGTTCCGGTGGTGGATGTACTCACCTTTCTCGCCAGGTACGTCGAGGTGGCCGGCAGCAGCACTGATGTCAAGGACCCCTTTGGGATTTGGACCAGCAAGCGGCAGGTCAAGGTCACCTTGAAGGTCGATCCCAGTGGAGCCATCATCCACCCTCCCTCCAGCTTCGCTATCGGGGGAGGTCGAGGCTTCTTGGTCTACGCTGCGCAGCCCAAAGTTTGCCACATCTGTGGCAAATCTGGTCACGTGGCAGCCAACTGCAGCACAGTTGTTTGCAAGAACTGCAAGGAGGAAGGCCATCAGACCAAGGACTGTATGCAGACGAAGTGTTGCAACTTGTGCGGTGCGGCAGGCCACCTCTACAAAACCTGCCCTAAACGCTGCCTCAGTTATGCTCAGGCGGCAAGGTCCAAGGAAAGGCCAGGAGAAGGTTCAACAAAGGCGTCCGGTGTTCGAAAGGAGACAAGCAACCTTCTCTGCAGTGAGGAACTTCAACCTGAGAAGGAGAAGGAAGGGGAGGCAGCTGAAACCAGCGACCCAGCACCTACCCTGCGCCCGGAAACCCCTCCTCCACAGACAGAATCAATGGAGGAGGAGGCAGCGGGTGGACAAACAGGTCAGTGGCAAGTGGTCCAGAGGAAAACCACAAAGAAAAGACCTCCAAAAGCGGAACAGGCCACCACCCAAATCAGTGGCAAGAGGAGGCTACCTTCTGAAACAGACTACAACAGCTCCTCTTCACTGGACGGGGAAATGCTGGAACGATAGCCCCTTCAAAAGAGGCGGCAGAACTCCAAGGAGATGGAAGATAAAGCATCCCAGCCCCCAGGCACTGGAAACTGTGATGGGCCCGGCGTGCCCCAACCCCAAAACGGCACACGTAACGACATGGCCAACGCATTGCAGCTCCAGTACACTGGGAGCAAAGACACATCTGGCGCACCTCAGCTCCGGGAAGCCGGGAGCAGTGATGTTTTCGAGGAGGAACAGAGGGAAGCAGCAGAGGACAACCCAATCCTTGCTGCCTACAAGACCCCCCCCGATGTCACCCCAGCGGAACAAACCCTGCATGAAAAACCAGGAGGGGTTTCTGAGCCCAACTAACGTGAAACAGCTTGCTCACACGATGGATATGCAGGAACATCCCGAAGGACTGGGACTAGCAAGGACAAATGGTATGGGAAGCAACAACTAACTTTTAAAAAATGGGTGTAAGAATTGCTTCCATTAATGTGCGTAGCATTAAATCTACTACGCGATGTGTTTCAACCTTAGATTACCTCGCCAAGGTCAAAGCTGACCTACTGTTTCTGCAGGAGTGTGGAATACCACACCTCAGCACCTACAGGCAGTGGTCGCAATGGTGGTCCCACGGGCCATCGATCTGGTCAGGGGGTAATGAGAGCTCTGTTATCAGCAGCCTGAAGAAAGAGGATGGCTCGGTAACATCTTCGCAGTCCGACATACTAAGGATCAGCAAATCCTTTTATGCTGGGCTGTATGACGCGAAGCCCACAGACAGCAGAGCCTCCCAGTCCTTCCTGTCATCTATCACAGAGGTCTTAGATGACAGCAGGAGGGAGAGACTGGACAAGCCGCTAACTCTGGATGAGCTGACAAAGGCCGTCGAGTCCTTTGAGACGAGTAAAACTCCCGGAAGCGACGGCTTACCGGTCGAGTTGTACTCGGCCCTGTGGGACTGGGTGGACCCGGACCTGCTGGAAGTATACGAGAGTATGCTCCTGGCCGGCAGCATGTCAGAATCCATGAGGAAAGGCATCGTCACCCTCATTTACAAGCGGAAGGAGGAGAGGGCAGAAATCAGAAATTGGCGGCCCATCTCACTGCTTAATGTTGACTACAAGATTCTGTCCAAAGCCATAGCCAGTCGAGTCAAGCCTGCTCTGGAGTTGGTGATTCACCCCGATCAGACCTGCATTGTACCCGGCAGGAAGATCTCTGATAGTCTCGCGCTACTCAGGGATACGATCGCCTATGTACGGGACAGGAGGGTGGACACCTGCCTCATCAGCCTGGACCAGGAGAAGGCTTTTGACAGGATATCGCACACCTACATGATAGACGTGCTTTCCAAAATGGGGTTTGGGGAGGGAATCTGCAATTGGATCAAACTGCTCTACACAAACATCAGTAGCACAGTATCAATCAATGAGTGGGAATCGGAAAGTTTCCCGATCCAATCTGGAGTCAGACAGGGCTGTCCTCTCTTCCCTGTCTTGTTTGTTTACTGTATTGAACCCTTTGCTGAGTCTATTAGGAAGGATGCGAGCATAAGAGGGGTGACAATCCCAGGCAGCGGAGGCACTCAGGTGAAAACCTCCCTGTACATGGATGACGTCGCCGTCTTCTGCTCGGATCCGCTGTCCGGGCGCAGACTGATGAGCTTCTGCGACCAGTTCAAACTGGCCTCGGGAGCCAAAGTTAACCACGGCAAGAGCGAGGCCATGTTCTTTGGGAACTGGGCTGACCGATCCTTTGTCCCCTTCACCGTCAGGTCAGGCTACCTGAAGGTGCTGGGGATATTGTTCGGAAGGGCCGGGGCGTGCACCAAAACCTGGAAGGAGCGAGTAGCCAAGGTACAACAAAAGTTGAGAATGTGGGGGCAGCGATCTCTCTCCATTGTGGGTAAGAACCTGGTCATCAGGTGCGAGGCGCTCACGTTGTTGCTGTACGTGGCGCAGGTCTGGCCCATACCCCACTCCTGCGCTGTGGCGGTCACCTGAGCCATTTTCCGCTTCATCTGGGGATCTGAATGGACCGGGTCCGGAGGGACACGATGTTCAAATCTCTGGATAAGGGCGGGAAATATGTACCCAACGTGGCCCTCATCCTGATGACCACCTTCGTGTGCGGCTGCATCAAGCTGTGTGTAGATCTCCAGTACGCAAACTCCAAGTGTCACTACGTGCTGAGGTACTATCTGTCCCCGGTGTTGCGAAGGATGGGCCTGGTCACATTGCCGCGGAACGCTCCATGCAGTTGGACCGTGCCGTACCGCCTATCCTTCGTGGAGCAGTTTCTGCGGGAAAACACCTTTGACCACCAATCCATCAGGCAGTGGTCTGCACGGAATGTCCTCAAGGTCCTACGGGAAAAGGAGACGGGGGATCCTGTCGGATGGTTCCCCGAGCAGACCGCCAAAGTCATTTGGCGGAATGCCTCATCACCAGAACTTTCAAACAAGCACCAAGATGTAGCTTAAAAGCAAAATACTGCGGATGCTGGAAATCTGAAATAAAAACAAGAAATGCTGGAACCACTCAGCAGGTCTGGCAGCATCTGTGGAAAGAGAAGCAGAGTTAACGTTTCGGGTCAGTGACCCTTCATCGGAACGTTCCTCTGGGTTGGGGCAGTCTCAAGTAAGTAAGTGTTCATGAAAGATCTGTCTGTACATGCAGAATCATCCATAAAGAAAGAATCAACGTTAGTGCGCTCCTGATCCAGTCTTGAGTGGACAGTGCTTTGTGTATAGTAACAGCTAACACAGAGATTAAGACAACATGCAACAACCTGTATCTAAGTAGAATTGGAAGATTAAGGACCGTGCCTCCACAATGTCCATCCTTACTTCTCTCAGTTTCCTTGGATTCATCTCATCCAGTCCTGGTGACTTATCAACTTTAAATACAGCTAGCCTATCTAATACCTCGTCTACATCAATTTTTAGCCCATCCAATGTCTCAACTACCTCCTCTTTCACTGTGACTTGGGCTGCATCTTCTTCCTTGGTAAAGACAGCTGCAAAGTACTCATGTTGTACCTCAGTCTTGCCCTCTGTCTCCATGTGTAAATCCCCTTTTAGGTCCCTAATCAGTCCTACTCCTCCTTTTACCACGCTTTTACTATTTATGTGCCTATATAAGACTTTTAGATTCCCTTTTTATGTTAGCTGCCAGTCTCTTCTTATGCTCTGTCTTTGCTTCTCTTATTTGTTTTTTTCTCTTCTCCTCTGAACCTTCTATATTCAGCCTGGTTCTCAATTGTATTATCCACCTGACATCTGTCATTGGTGCACCCTTTGTCTGCTTCATCTTACTCGCTATCTCTTTCATCATGCAAGGTGCTCTGGATCTGTTGGCCCTACCTTTCCCCCTCATGGGAAAGTACCTTGATTGTACCTAAGCTAACATCTCTTTTGAAGTATCCCATTGTTCAGTTACAGTTTTGCCTTTCAATCTTTGATTCTGATTTACTTGGGCCAGATCTGTTCTTATTCCATTGAAGTTGGCCCTCCCCCAATTAATTATCTTTACTCTGGATTGCTCCTTGTCCTTTTCTATAGCTATTCTAAACCTTCTGATGCTGTGATCATTGTCCCCTAAATGTTAGCCTATTGTCCCCAGAACCAGATCCAGCAATGCCTCCTTTCTCATTGGACTGGAAACATACTTCTGTAGAAAATTCTCCTGAACACACTTTAGATCTCTTGCCCCTCTCTGCCTTTTACAATATTACTATCCCAGTCTATAACAGAATAATATGTCATAACTACTCCATAATTATTTCACCTCTCTGTAATTTCCTTGCAAATTTTTCTTTTACATCCTCCCAATATTTGGTGGCCTATAGACTACCCCCAACAATATAATCGTACCTCTATTGTTGCTTAGCTTTTACCAAATAGACTCTGTCCTTGACCCTTCTGGTAAATTCTCTCTGTCCAGCACTGTAATGTCCTCCTTAATCAATACAGCTACCCTTCCGCCTTTCCTTCCTTCCCTATCTTTCCTGAGCATCTTGTATCCAGGAATATTTGGTATCAACTCCTGCCCTTTTTTGAACCAGGTCTCCGTTATCAGCATGACACCATATTTCTAGGTGGCTATCTGTACCTCCAACTCACCAACCTTATTTATCACACTCCGTGCATTTATTTGCATTCATAGTAAACCTAATTTAGACCCTACTACATTCCCTCTTACACTGATCTCAGCGAATGTCTTACTAGTTCCGAATTGAGTGCTATACGTCTCTTCCAGTTCTCTGTGCATCTTGATTTTCCTCTCTAAATTTACCTCTTGGTACCCACACCCATGGCAAGTTAATTTAAATCCTCCCCAATAGCACTAGCAAATTGCCCCACAAGGACATTGGTCCCAGCTCTGTTCAGGTGCAACCTGTCCGGCCTTTACAGATCCCATCTACTCCAGAACCAATGTCCCAGGAATCTAAAGCCCATCATCCTGGACCATCTCTCCAGCCATGTAATCATCTGCTCTATCTTCCTATTTCTATACTCACTTGCGCATGGTACTGGGAGTAATCTTGAGGTTATTACCTTTGAGGTCCTGCTTGCTAGTTTCTTTCCTAGATCCCTAAACTTTGCCGGCAGGATCTCATCCCTCTTTCTACCTATGTTGTTGCTACCAATTTGGACCACGACTGCTGGCTGTTCACCCTCCCCCCCTGAGTGCTCTGCAGCCATTCAGTCACATCTTTGATTCTGGAAACAGGGAGGCAACATATCATCCTGGATTCACGTCTGCGGCTGCAGAAATGCCTGATTGTTCCCTGAACTAAAGAATCCCCTATCATTATTGCTTTCCCAATCTTCCTCCTGTCCCCCTGTACAGCTGAGCCAGTGCTGTGGACCAGATTCTGGCTGTACACCC
This sequence comes from Heterodontus francisci, assembly GCF_036365525.1. NCBI lineage: Eukaryota > Metazoa > Chordata > Chondrichthyes > Heterodontiformes > Heterodontidae > Heterodontus > Heterodontus francisci. The sequence goes on from NC_090371.1 coordinate 220,481,462, forward strand.
CAGAGGAACCATCACTCTCGCCAGTATTCAGAATGGAATACTTGTTGGTTAGTGAGATGCACTCAGGGGACTTCTGCACTACCTGTCTGGTCCTTCTTGACTGCCTGATGGTCACCCATTCCTTCTCTGCCTGCATACTCTTAAGCTGTGGGATGACCACATCTATAATTGTGATATCCATCAAACTCTAAGCCTCATGGATGCACCGCAGTGATGCCAGTTGCTCCTCAAGCTCCGAAACCCAGAGGTCGAGCTGCTGCAGCTGATGACACTTCCTGCACATGTGGTTGTCCAGGACATTAGAAGAGTCCAGGAGTTCACATATCGAGCAGAGTCTGCACTCCACCATAATAATAAAAGCAAAATACTGCAGATGCTGGAAATCTGAAATAAAAACAAGAAATGCTGGAAATACTCAGCAGGTCTGGCAGCTGATGGGGACGAATGCTCCTCCAGATCCTCCTTCCGCTTCACTTCCCTCTGACCCCACCCCTTCTGATCTGACCCCTTGCCGTGTATTCACTATACCCTCTGACCTCCCCCTCTCTGATGCTGACCGTTCTGTACTCAGCAAAGGACTAGTTTTATCCCCTTACGTCCCCACCTCAATGAATTTCGCGCTTGGCATGACGTTGAGCTCTTCTTCCGTCGCCTCCGCCTCCAGGCTCACTTCTTTGACCAGGAGTCTTCCCCCCGACCAGCAGACCCAGTCACCCGCTTCCAGCATTCTCCCTCTACCCGGACCCCTCCCCCTGGCCTCTTACCCGCTCTTGATCTCTTCATTGAAAACTGTCGGCGAGGCATTGGTCATCTCAATTTCTCTGCCCCCCTCACTCACTCTAACCTGTCCCCCTCTGAACTTGAGGAACTCCGTTCTCTCAGGTCTAACCCCGACATGGTCATCAAACCTGCAGACAAGGGTGTTGTTGTTGTATGGCGTACCGACCTTTACCTTGCAGAAACTCAACGCCAACTCACAGACACTTCTTCCTACCTCCCTTACTTGAAGGAAGTGAGTGGAGTTGAAGGAGAAGTTGTTCAATGTGAGAACAGGTTCAGCCAGGCGGAGGAGGGTGGTGGTGATGGGGACTGGTTGGGCCTCTGTTCAAGGAAGAAGCGGAGAGCCCTCAAACCATCCTGGTGGGGGATGGAGGTGTAGAGCGATTGGACGTCCATAGTGAAGAGGAGGCGGTTGGGACCAGGAAACTGGAAATTGTCAAAATGATGTAGGGCGTCAGAAGAGTCACAGATGTAGGTGGGAAGAGACTGGACCAGCAGAGAAAAGATAGAGTCAAGATATGAAGAAATAAGTTCAGTGGGCAGGAGCAGGCTGACACAATGGGTCTGCCGGGACAGTCCCGTTTGTGGATTTTGGGAAGGAGGTAGAAGCGGGCTGTCCGGGGTTGCGGGACTATGAGGTTGGAAGCTGTAGAGGGAAGATCTCCAGAGGAGATGAGGTCAGTAACAGTCCTTTGGACAGTGGCTTGATGTTCGGTGGTGGGGTCATGGTCCTAGTTATGCCTGTCTTTTTGTGGGATATGTCGAGCATTCTTTGTTCCAGTCCTACTCAGGCCCCCTCCCCCAACTCTTTTTCCGGTACATTGATAACTGTATCGGTGCCGTTTCCTGCTCCCGCCCCAAACTGGAAAACTTTTATCAACTTTGCTTCCAATTTCCACCCTTCTCTCACCTTTACATGGTCCATCTCTGACACTTCCCTTCCCTTCCTCGACTTCTCTGCCTCCATCTCTGGGGATAGGCTGTCTACTAATATCCATTATAAGCCCACCGACTCCCACACCTACCTCGACTACACTTCTTCACACCCTACCTCCTGTAAGGACTCCATTCCATTCTCCCAGTTTCTCCGTCTCCGACACATCTGCTCGGATTGCTACCTTCCATGATGGTGCTTCTGATATGACCTTTTTCCTCAACCGAGGATTCCCCCCCACTGTTGTTGACAGGGCCCTCAACCGTGTCCGGTCCATTTCCCACACCTCTACCCTCACCCCTTCCCCTACCTCCCAGAACCGTGACAGGGTTCCCCTTGTCCTCACTTTGCACCCTATCAGCCTCCATATCCAAAGGATCATCCTCCGCCATTTCCGCCACCTCCAGCGTGATGCCACTACCAAATGCATCTTCCCCTCCCTTCCCCTGTCAGCATTCCGAAGGGATCGTTCCCTCCACGACACCTGGTCCACTCCTCCATTACCCCCACCAGCTCGTCCCCTTCCCATGGCACCTTCCCCTGCAATCGCAGGAGGTGTAATACCTGCCCATTTACTTCCTCTCTCCTCACTATCCCAGGCCCCAAACACTCCTTTCAGGTGAAGCAGTGATTTACTTGTACTTCTTTCAATGTAGTATACTGTATTCGCTGCTCACAACGTGGTCTCCTCTACATTGGGGAGACCAAACGCAGACTGGGTGACCGCTTTGCGGAACACCTCCGCTCAGTCCGCAAGCAGGACCCTGAGCTTCCGGGTGCTTGCCATTTCAACACTCCCCCCTGGTCTCATGGTCACATCTCTATCCTGGGCTTGCTGCAGTGTTCCAGTGAACATCAACGCAAGCTCGAGGAACAGCATCTCATTTACCGATTAGGCACACTACAGCCTGCTGGACTGAACATTGAGCTCAATAATTTCAGAGCTTGACGGGCCTCCCATTTTACTTTTATTTTTAGTTATTTTTTTCTTTTTTACATTTTTTTTCGTATGTTTATTTCATTTCATCTTAGTTTGTTCAGTTTGCTTACTCACTGTTTTTTTGTCATGTTTGTACTTGCTGCTGTTCAATCTTCAGTCCGTTAACACCCTATCTGTACTAATGCTTTGTCTTTCAACACACCATTAACATATTGGTTGCCTTTGCTCCATGACCTTTTGGTCAGCTATGTGGCCTTGTCCAATCTACACCTTCTCCTTTGTTATCTCTTGCCCCACCCCCACCTCACTTGCTTATAACCTTTGACATTTCTAATATTTGTCAGTTCCGAAGAAGGGTCACTGACCCGAAACGTTAACTCTGCATCTCTTTCCACAGACGCTGCCAGACCTGCTGAGTATTTCCAGCCTTTCTTGTTTTTACTGCACGCCACCATGTCTGAGCTGCCCTGCAATGCCTCTATTTATTAGACCTTAAAATTACTACATAAAAAATAGACTCACCAGCTACTCCCCAATCAGCTGCTCTCGACCTGCTTCACACTAGCTGAGTATTTCCAGCATTTCTTGTTTTTATTTCACCCTAGCTCCTGACCTGCATAATAGTCTGCTTCACACTGCTTCGATCCTGGTCTGCTTCAACAATTGATCTCGGAATTGACATTACACAATGGGCCTCTTCACTAAACAATCCTTCTCAGAAAGCTTGCCAGCTAGACAGTTGAGATTTGTGTGAGCTATCCAATCAATCAACTGTTGCTCTGGTCTTCACATGATGGAGTTTCCTGAAAGGAAGTTTAAATAAGATGAATAGTATTATGTGGGCTTTAACTTTAATTTTAAACAAAAATGTGAAATATTATTGGCTATCATGACCTTATTCTATCATTGATAGGTCAATGAGGCCTTGGCGATGCAACATCCTGCCCACCATTAAAAAAAAGATATAAAAGAAGCTGTTACGGTAACTTCATTATTGCAGACAGGGAAGAAACACAACTGATCATGGAAGGAGAGCTGCAACCTAGGGAACCGATTGTTGGAAATGACACTCAAAGAAGGAACTCAACTCATCTTCGGAAGAATATCTATTCTGTGCTCAGAACTAGGTATTTAAAGGGAGCCTGACCCATCACTGGGAGAATATTTAAGGGAGCCCGTGTCATCATCCGAAGAATATTTAAGAGAGACCGACCCATTGTCAGAAGGATATTTATAATCAACAGGAGTTCACCACTCCAGGGTGATTGTATGACCATTTGTTAAGAACATATTGGGGCTTTATATAGCTGCAGCATCTTTATTACTAAGAGTAGACTAAGAAGGACACTGGAGTCTGTTTGAAACTGTGTGTGTGTGTGTGTGTGTGTGTGTGTGTGTGTTTATTGGTGTAAGCTCTGTGGTTTCTCTTTGAATCTGCTTAGAACATTTGTTGTAGGTGTTACATAATACATAGCAGAACAAATTATTGCATCGTATGTCTGATCTAATTAAGCTAAATATTTAATTCAGATATTTGAATGTGCTCTCATTATTTCTCTGAAATGTAGAGTAACCTAGCAAAGGTAGAAGGTTACGTCCTGCACCCACTGGCACCTCCAGGATGAGGACGATCACCACCTGTATCCCAACCCCAAGCAGAGGCAAGTGAGCAGGCTGCTTCCACCTCGTCTGAGGCCACAAGGGGAGCACCGCATAGAAGTGGCTAAGAGCAGAGGCCACCGCATCGGGCAGAGCACTGAGTAGTTCACTTGAGTTTTTTCCACCTGTAAATGTGCACTTTTTCTCTTATTCAACACAATATAAATAATGATACATGATGCTAGACGTGTGAGCTTGCATGCTTTAATGGCAACACTGGAAAAGAGTGAGGAGGTGATGTAGTGAAGCAAGGGTTCTTGAACTGGGACAGTGAAAGCTATGGAAAGACATGGATCATTCCAGGCTGTGTCTTCAATGGAAGTGCTCTCACAGGCAGCTCAAAGTGAGTTCCAGACCATGCAGATCAGCTGCGGACCTTGGTGGCATCTCGCAAATGGCAGCACACCACTGCAACTCGCTGGTCACTGATGCCCTATTTTCTAGAGCTGGGCATTTAGTTCATGACAGACATCGCCACACAGGCACAGAGGGCATTGAGTTTCCCCCGGTGCAGGGCATCATCGATTCCACCCATGTGGTTATCAAGCACTGAGTGACTGCCCACACAGATTAATCAACAGGAAGGGCTTCCATCCTCTTAGCATTCAGCTTGTCTGTGACCACAACAAGAGCTTCCTCCATGTGCGCTCGCTTTCCTGACAGCTGCCATGACTCCTTTACCCTTTCGCCAATCTACTCTGCTGCAGCTCTTCACTCCAACCTCCAAAGTTTGTGAATAGATTGTAAAGAGATGGCTGCTCATCCATCTACGACAGCCCCAGACAGAGGCTCAGAGGTGATAAAACCAAAGCCATCTGCTCGCTAGGATATCCATTGAGCAGGTCATCGAGCTTTTCAAGCTGCATTTCTGGTGCCTGGAGCAGTTGGGTGGTGCTATGTAATATAATTCTGCAAGGGTCTCAGTCATTGCGGTGGTCTGTTGCACTCTCCATAGCATGGCCCTCCAGAGAGGTGTGGACCTTCAGGACAGTGAGGCGCTGGAATGATACAGCTCGTTGGAGGAAGAGGAGGAGCAGGAGGTGGAAGAGGAGGAGAAAGAGGATGTGGAGTGGGAGGATGCAAAAGAACTGACAGGGAAGATGGCTGAGTATGGCTCAGGGCTAGAAGATCTCGTCAAGATGCCAAGTATGTCAGGGATCATCTGAAACAGGAGCATTTCGACTGAGCCCTCTGACCCAGGGTGAAGGGCATGGTATTGAACTCACATGCGGTGCTTGTGCTAACACATCTATTGCAGATGCAACCTGGAACATCTAAACTCTTACCACCAATGAAGGATGTACCTCTGTCCAGAGGATTTGTCATCACCATTGAGGAACCCTTTCTCTCCTTCACCACCTCATACCTCTATTCTTATCCTGCCATCAATATAAGCAGTCTCACATGTGTGCATTCTGTTGTCAAAGATTCAGAACCCTTTGAAGAAATTTCTCCTTAACTCAGTCCTAAATGGCTGATTCCTTATTCTAAGACTGTGACCCCGTGTCCTATATTCCCCAGCCAGGGAAAATTTTCTCAGCATCTACCCTGTCAAGCCCCTTAAGAAGTCCCAGTGTGAGGCCTTGTCCGTTTTCAGGGCCGGACCTCGCAGCATCCAAACAGCAGTCTGTAGCTGTAGTTCGAGTGCCCTAGTCAAGGCTACAAGAAGTTAAGTCCATGGCGGCCTAGACCTGATGTCTGGAGGTGGGGGGGGGGGGGAAGACCGAGAGTAGTGGTGCCCCAGGATGGTTTGGTTATTTCTGGCCCCACAAAAAAAAACTTAACTTGGGTATTCTCTTTGGCCGAGCCACCAGCTGATTGAAAGCTAAATATTATTACTGTTACAGCATTACTGAAGTATTTTAGTGCCAAGCTAAAAAATTATGATGTAGAGACTAACCAACTTGATTCCTCTTATTAGCTGTTGTGCAAGCTTTTTGTAACATATCAGAAGAGGAGGAAATGAATTTTGTATTAATGCAACATTGAATGTGCTGGCAATACAAATTAATTAACTTTTTGGCATTGCACCAGCTTCTAAATTCAGTATCCCAACTGCTGATGCAAAGAGGGATTTAAATTGGACACATTGAGCTGACAGATCTAACTGGAGAGGACACTGGGGATTCTTGTGGAAAGTTGTTGTTGATTATTTGTTTTCATTTTATTCAAATAGGTGGCTTGTAGCTGAGACTCATTTCCGCTACATTCTGTTGTTCTTCATGATAATGCAGGTTCTCCACGTCACACTAGCAATGTTGACTTTGAGGAAGTCAGCAGGGATAGATTTCAGACAGTGCACTATAACAAAAGGAAGATCAGTGATGTTAAAATTTAGTGCTAGAAACAGAGCGAACAGCTTCTGCTTTAAGAAAATGGTCAACTTCAATTGCTTACACACCAGATGGTGCTTTTACATGGACCAATAGTAGACGTTAATGTGCAGTCTTGCAACATAAAAGCTACATGTAACATTCACAATGTTATTGGATATGGAGTGGTCCCATCTTCGACTGAAATTTCAACCAACAAAGAAAACTACAAACACTCCAGGCTTGCAACGTTAAAGAGAAATTGACCTCCGAGAAGGTTCAACAGGTTTACAGTGAACTCTGAAACCCTACCTCACTTCAATCCACTTACCCCTTTTCCTCTCTATCTGTCTCTTCTTGAGTAAGTGTGTGTGCGCAAGTAAACATGTGAGTGGGTGTGGTTGCAACAATTTCAGTGTAAGGCACATTGCTCGATAAATAATTAGACTTCTGTTTCAAACCTACAAGAAAACCTGTCAGTATCTGTTTATTTGACAAATAAAACACAAAGGGGTAAAAACCTATTAACAAAAACACTTGCTGTGGTCAGGTGGGAGTTGAACAGTGGGGACCATTCACACCTCTCACCACATGACCATAACAGCATGAACACTTCTGGACTATCAAAAGCAGACCAGAAAGACGCATGAGGATGTGCAATGCATATCAAAAACATCAACTGAGTCAACGCAAAGAGTTACTTCATCCTCAAGATGTTTCAAGAATAGCTACTGACTTATTTAATGTCAGAGGTGACAACTTCTTACGATTACCGACTACTTCTCCAAATTTCCTAACATTCGACAACTGAGTACATCAGTAGTAAACACGATGAATGTAATTTTCAGTCTTTTTGGTTCTCCGGAGGAGATAGTGTCAGATAACGATCCACAGTACGCCACTTGAAGTAAGCCACTTCAAGACATCTGCAAAGTGGGCTGTAAATCACATTACGTCATCTCCACACTATCCAAGGTTGAACAGACTAGCAGAAAAGATGGTGCAGATGGTAATGTCATTAATTTTGAAGTGTAAGGAGACCAATCAAGACATTCAAATAGCAATGTTGCACCTATAAGCAACACCCCTAGATACAGGATTGGCATCCCCAGCAGAGAACATGTTTAGAAGGCACAAAAACAAGAAATGCTGGAATCACTCAGCAGGTCTGGCAGCATCTGTGGAAAGAGAAGCAGAGTTAACGTTTCGGGTCAGTGACCCTTCTTCGGAACTGACAAATATTAGAAAAGTCACAGATTATAAGCAAGTGAGGTGGGGGTGGGGCAAGAGATAACAAAGGAGAAGGTCCAGATTGGACCAGGCCACATAGCTGACCAAAAGGTCACAGAGCAAAGGCAAACAATATGTTAATGGTGTCTTTCAACACACCATTAACATATTGTTTGCCTTTGCTCCATGACCTTTTGGTCAGCTATGTGGCCTGGTCCAATCTGGACCTTCTCCTTTGTTATCTCTTGCCCCACCCCCACCTCACTTGCTTATAATCTGTGACTTTTCGAATATTTGTCAGTTCCGAAGAAGGGTCACTGACCCGAAATGTTAACTCTGCTTCTCTTTCCACAGATGCTGCCAGACCTGCTGAGTGATTCCAGCATTTCTTGTTTTTGTTTCAGATTTCCAGCATCCGCAGTATTTTGCTTTTATGTTTAGAAGGCAAGTGTGAACAACTCTTCCGAGTCATCATTTGATCAGATCGTCGTCAATCCAGGACAAATTATTGGCAAGACATGCGGAAATGAAAATAACACATGACAAATATGCAGGTGTGGAGTTGTCTCCTCTGCATGTCGGACAGAAGGTCAGAGTGATCCACCCTCAAGAGAAGACATGGTTCCCTGCAGAAGTGTCAAAGATCAGTAATAAGCCACAGTCATATGAGGTAACTACCTTGAATGGAGCAATGTTGAGAAGCTGGGAGAGTTAGCTAACAGCATCATACCAAACACTGCTGTAGCATCAAGAACACGTTCACATTCAAGAGTGGAGTTAAGGAAAACGACACGTACAACACTCAAGTGCAAGATAATTGTCAGACTGAACATATGAGTCAAGAAAAGAATTGACAATTCCAGATCTCAGCAAAGATCCACTGTTAACAGATCAGGTCGAGTCAGCAGACCACATGTACGTTTTTGAGACACTTGAATAATAAATGTGAGATGCCATACATGTGTAAATACTGTTCACAATTATCCTATTTCATTATATACATAACTTATAACTTATGCAAATTTCTATTTAAAGAAAGGGAGATGTTGTGATATTGCGTTAACTGCTTTAATACTGATTAATATACTACTGAATATGTAAATAGTTTAGTAAACATCATCACAGGAAATGATGCAAGCTAATGTGATACAGTAGTTGGAGCAGTGTTAGTCAGCAGGTAGCACATGTATTGAAGGGCTGTCCTGTAATTTTGTTGTTCTGTAATAAAGAACCCTTTGTTTAACTTACCAACTATTCTCATGCTGCTTGGTAAGTTTGTGTTGAGAACAAATAACACAACAGAATTAATTATTCTGACCTACACTTCCTGGGGGCAGGAAAGGAAGCAGGCCAGATGAAATGTGGGATTGATTTAGACTCCCTACAGCAGCCATCACTGAAGCTACTGGTTGTCCTCAGGGTGAGATCTACCGATTATGCCAAAGCCTCCACAGCACCAGACGGAAGCGAAATGTCACAGGAGAGCTGGAGGCCTGGCACCTGTAGCAGGGCTGCCCCTTGCATCATTGATGCTGACATAGGTCTAATGTTGCAGGCTGTGAGGGAGAGGAGGGAGGTGTCCTTCCCAGAGTGTGGCCGGAGAAGGCCAGCAGGTCCCACAGAGCACTGCGTAGGTCGCTGGAGTGTGTTCTTACTGTCTCCGTTCACAGTTTTCCTCTCATTGCACTGTATAAGTAATGACACTTTAAGCTAGAAGTCTGGAACTCCATTTATAGCTGCTGTGGCAGGAAAAGTGGTATGAGATGGTGGAAGAGGTAACAGGGTCCTCCACGGTGAGGGCAAAGCCGCGGAACAGATGTGCTTCCTTCACTGGTCATAAATGATTAGATATTCCAAACTGTGTCTTCCATTGCTGCCTTAGCAGAGGTATCTCAGACTCCCTTCCATGCCATGCCACTCAACATGGGTGAGAGGGGCTCATAGAGTTATCGAGTAATTTATGGCAGAGAAGGAGACCAATAGGCCCCTCAAGTCCATGCCGGCTCTCCATGGAGCAATCCACTCAGTCCCACTTCCCCGCTCAATTCCCATAGGCCTGCAAGTGTCCATCCAATTTCCTTTTGAAATCATTGATTGTCTCTGTTTCCACCACCCTCCTGGGCTGCGAGTTCCAGATCATTACAACTCGCTGCATAAAAAAGTTCTCCGCCATGCCCTTCACCTCAAGATAAAGCAATGAAATGATTCTGCTGTTCACGGCCTCGCCATCTCCCATCAACTAACTTGTGGGAACGCTGGAGATCCCAGCGCCGCCTCCTTCATCAGCATCAGCGTCTGGAGTTGGGCCACACCACCACCCATTCTGGCCATTTCCCAAGTGTTGTGGGCTTGCTTCTCATAGAGTCATAGAGAGATACAGCACTGAAACAGGCCTTTCGGCCCACCAAGTCAGTGCCGACCAACAACCACCCATTTATACTAATCCGACATTAATCCCATATTCCCTACCACATTCCCTCCTACATTAATCCCATATTCCCTACCATTCTCCTACCACCTCCCTACACTAGGGGCAATTTAGAATGGTCAATTTACCTATCAACCTGCAAGTCTTTGGCAGTGGGAGGAAACCAGAGCACCTGGGAGAAACCCACACAGTCACAGCGAGAACTTGCAAACTCCGCACAGGCAGTACCCAGAACTGAACCCGGGTTGCTGGAGCTGCAGTGCTAGCCACTGTGCCGCTGTGCCTGCAGGATAAGGGGAGAATAATTCATGGGTAGGCTGCCCTCCCTCATCTCTTCCAGCATGACATACATGTGAGCTGTGATGCCCCTCAGTAATGTCCCCTTCTGAAGAGCATCCCATATGTGGGGGCGGCTGCTGTCTCAGTGATGCAACTGAACACTTGATCTGACAATGTTAGGGAAAACTCTAGACATCCTGTGAAATTAGCTTGTATGCATGCTGCTGTTTACAGAGTTGGCGACTTATCACCTGAATGCCACTGGCCACTCACTTTACCAGACCTTATCAGGTCATTGAATCTCTTCCTACCCTGGACACACATCCTTCTGGTGAGTCCCTGGCCCTCCGAGGCCATCTCCATCCATGTCCTCATGGTCTCTCTGCAGGCATTTCTCCTTCCCGACGCCAGGAGAAGGACATCCCTCCCGCCTGCCATTGCATCCGTTAATGTTTCAAGGGAGGCATCAGAAAATCATGGTGCTGCCTGGGGAGGCATGCCCATGCCTGCACTGGCCCTCTGAGCTCCCTGCTGCTCCATACCTTCAGGCAATGGTAAGTCCAATCATGGCTGCTGTTTGTCTTTTAAAATTGCCCTCGGTTTCCAGGTCCCACCTCCAGGCCTCTCCCAGTGCCTCTAATTGGGCACCGAACGCGACCCCCAGAAAAATTGAAAATAGCGGCACGAGATTGGGACCCGGAAATATTCCAGGCATTGGTTTCCCAACCCGGAACGAAAATTCAGCCCATGCCTCAATAAGAGTTCTTCAATCTGATTGGTTCAGGAGGTACACAATTGCTTGCCCTGTTCACACTTGTCCCAGATCCCCTGTAGAGGGTGCTGCTCCAATATGGATTTATAATCACAATCAGTTCCAGTGCAAATCCCCATGGAAAGTCTGTGGGCAAATGTAAGGGTAATAATAGGTGCCGTTCATTCATTGTTGACTATAACATCCAGGCTAGTTTTAAGCTCTCTTAATATTTTCTATCCACCTTCATTTGATCCCTCAACAAATACACATTTAATCAAAATTTTATACAACTATTTTTACGAGTTTCAGTCATGCATTAAATTCCGGTAACACTCTCCACTCCTCCCAATCTCACCTGAACCTGTTTATGCCTTCCTGTACTATGATTCCATGGGGGCTGATTGTTCTCTGGTACCTTGTCCAGGTGGCATTGCTCATATGTAAACCCAGATAGTAAGCAATGGCAGGCTATCCAACTGTAGGAGACATCACATTGGAGTCCAATTTCTATCCTCATCCAATATATGGTTCCAATAGGGCATGCTGAATAGCAATCAGCATTGAGAATTTCAGTGGCTTTCCTTCTTTTTAATCCAGGGTACTAAGGGCAATTCTAGTTTGCCTAACATCTACTCCAGCTGAGATCAGCAAATTTAGCACAGACCAACAATTGAAACTGGAATCAGCTGGCCTGTGTGTCCCAGTTATACACTATCTTTACAAACTAGGCCACGGGAGACTTCCTTTTACTATTATTGTTCTAATAACAGACTTCTAATTTGGCCAGGCCACATCTTTTTGTTAGTGTCTAATTGGAATGTCAGCCATGCATGGGAAAGTCTGGCATTTGGCTGGATCCAACATTACAGGAAATATTTAACTTTGTATTCATCTTTCACATGATCTAACACTAAAATGCAGGGAAAACTTTCCAAAACTTTATGCATTTGCTCAATTATCCACGACAGAAACTGGCATTACTCAGAATTGCCTTCAACTAATGTTAGGACATTTATCATTGATGCCCCCACTTACTCAGAATGTTGTTTTCATGATACTCTAGACATTGTTCTGTGCTTTTCTCTGCAATTACTTCAGACTTTTCATTTTGAGTTAATTTGTGGTCAAGTTCTTTTCAAATCCATTTATCTAGTTCAGTGGATTTCATATTTTTAAGCTGTTTGTGCTTTTGTTGTTATTCAAATGCATGAGAGGAATTTCAATGAGTGACAACTGTGGTATACACTGAGTGAAAATATCAACAATGTTGTAATTCTCTATTTTAAAAGTTTTCCAACCTTAAAGAAACCTCTTGTTATAATTTCAACAAGATGCAAACAAGTTCCAGTCATGTGTTCACCCTTTTTATTCCAAAGGAATGAAGGATAGGTAAAGAATACTAAGAAGTACAAACAGTTTGAGGGCAGCAACAAGAACATCACAATTGTTCTCAGCATCTCTGGGCAGGTGAGATGAAGAATCAGTCAGGGTTTCCCTTTCTAATTATAACCTTTGTTGGATAAGTGCATCTGTGTAAAAATCAGGTACAGACAGGTACAAGTCTGACTGTGATGAAACAGCCAGCTAATACCCAAAGTCTAGGCTCATCATTGTCTGAGGCATCAGCACCTGTGAATCATGGAACATAACCCAAGTATGAGACAATACCTTTAGCACTTTAGTGGAGAAAGCTATTGGGTGAAAAATTATACTTTAGTATTGTCAGCCACGGCTAAAATACAAGTTCAAATTTTTAAACAGTCACCACTTTATGATAATATGTTAAATGAAATCGGAAGGTGAAAAGCAATAAATGTAAAGCTCTTAAGGTGTATTGTAATATAATGATATGTTTATTTTTCGTAATGGATACTGCAATTTTTTTTTCCACCTGAGCAAAAGATCATTTTTTTTGACAAAAACAGTATAAATCAAATTACAGTTAATACATTTTACAATTAAGTTAAATTGAGGATGAATGTTCAATTGGATTGTTTTGGTTTATTAGATTTCTCATCTGCTAATCTGATTTCAATTGTCCTCAAGCAGTCAGCATTTTAAAGGAATACTGCAAGGCAAGCTCTTAGAATTCATTCTTATCAGTTTCCTCCAGAATCTATATTTCTTTACATCATAAGCTAAATCGAAATGTAACCATGAAAAGCTACTTGAATTTTTATTACAAATTGTACAATCTGTGTTTGGATGTTCGCAATTTTTTCCAGCTATTAAGACCAGGTGAGAAATGTGTCGAGGGGTCTTTTGCTGTCTTTACCTGGCCATATTGTAACAGGGTTTAATTTTAAATACTCTGTGTTTTGTGCTCCCCGTTTTGTGAATCCTTGTTCACAGTTTCCAATTAAGGCAAAGAAATGAGCACACCAGGTTTTCTCAGGTTTAAAGAAGAAAAAATGAAATTTATTAAACTTTAAACTTAAACTCTAATACAGTTCACGCCTACAGATGCACCCATGCTAGCATGCACACAACATATACACATGCAGATAGGGACAGAAAAGAGAAGAAAAGATAAGGTGGAACAGTTTGAGGCAAACAGTGTGCCTCGAGCTCACAGTTTAGTTCTTTTGTAAGCACTCTTGCTTTTGTCAGGGCCCAGTGTTCTTCTTAAACCTTGTTCATGTAGGAGACTTTTCTTTCTTTGAGGTGCACATGTTTTCACAAGATTCAGTTCCGTGGAAAAGAGATGGAGCAGGCAGACAGGAGAGGAGGTAATTCTTGCTTCAGTTCCAGGAGCACACGGCGTTCTGAGTTCAAATCCTTTGTTGGAACTTCAAATTCGCTGCAACAGCCAGTTAGTCGTGTGACTAAAACTTGTCTGACCACTTCTTCAGTCTATTGTGGAAGCAACGACTGGGTCTCCATTGTTCCAACACTGTTAGTACTATGCAAATCTCCTTCCAGTCAGGGGCTTGCAATTTTAAGTTTTAATGTTCATGTGGCGAAATAATGTGTGCCTCAGTCTTGGTAGGTGGCGGGCTTGCCTAACACCACCCAATAATGTTTCAATGTGCATGATCCTACATTACAGCCAGATAACTTGTGAGGTGCTGCATAATTGGAAGCTAACTCACATTCTCAAAAGAAGCAGGCATCAATATTGTTATAAATTTGTTTAAAATAAAAAAAAAAGTCAAAACTCAGTGGGTTAAAAGCAGTAATTCAATTTTAGGGAAAACTGATCAACAAACCACTTGTGCTTCGCTCTTGAAGTGCATAATTTCATCTGAACCCCTTAATTGAATTATTGCTTTCAAATCCATTGCCAGCCAGCAGGTGTCTTCTATTTCTTGGCATGAATGTTGATGTAATTTCCCCCTTCTTCCTGCAGTGATGTTTCCCTCCAGTGAAAGTAGTGCACATTTGCAGGACAATATTAGCTGATGTATGTCTTTGGGTATATACTGGCAGGACAAAATCACAATTTTTTTTTTATTTGTTCCTGGGATGTGGACGTCGCTGGCTAGACCAGCATTTATTACCCATCCCTAATTGGCCTTGAGAAGGTAGTGGTGCGCTGCCTTCTTGAACCGCTGCAGTCCATGTGGGGTAGGTACACCCACAGTGCTGCTACAAAGGGAGTTCCAGGATTTTGACCCAGCGACAGTGAAGGAACGGCGATATTGTTCCAAGTCAGGACAGTGTGTGATTTCGAGGGGAACTTGCAGGTGGTGGTGTTCCCATGCATTTGCTGCCCTTGTCCTTCTAGTTGGTAGAGGTTGCGGGTTTGGAAGGTGCTGTCTCAGGAGCCTTGGTGCGTTGCTGCAGTGCATCTTGTAGATGGTACACACTGCTGCCACTGCTGTTACTGTGCGTCGGTGGTGAAGGGACTGAATGATTGTAGATGGGGTGCCAGTCAATTGGGCTGCTTTAACCTGGATGGTGTGGAGCTTCTTGAGTGTTGTTGGAGCTGCACCCATCCAGGCAAGTGGAGAGTATTCCATCACACTCCTGATTTGTGCCTTGTCGATGGTGGACAGGCTTTGGGGAGTCAGGGGGTGAGTTACTCACCGCAGGATTCCTAGCCTCTGACCTGCTCTTGTAGCTTATGGCTGGTCCAGTTCAGTTTATGATCAATGGTAGCCGCTAGGATGTTGATAGTGGGGTATTCAGTGATGGTAATGCCATTGAATGTCAAGGGGAGATGGTTAGATTCTCTCTTGTTGGAGATGGTCATTGCCTGGCACTTGTGTGGCACGAATGTTACTTGCCACTTATCAGCCCAAGCCTGGATATTGTCCAAGTCTTGCTGCATTTCTGCACGGATTGCTTCAGTATCTGAGGAGTCACGAATGGTGCTGAACATTGTGAAATCTTCAGCGAACATCCCCACTTCTGACCTTATGATTGAAGGAAGGTCATTGATGAAGCAGCTGAAGATGGTTGGGCTTAGGACACTACCCTGAGGAACTCCTGCAGTGATGTCCTGGAGCTCAGATGATTGACCTCCAACAACCACAACCATCTTCCTTTGCGCTAGCTATGACTCCAACCAGCAGAGAGTTTTCCCCCTGATTCCCATTGACTCCAGTTTTGCTAGGGCTCCTGGATGCCATATTCGGTCAAATGCTGCCTTGATGTCAAGGGCAGTCACTCTCACCTCACCTCTTGAGTTCAGCTCTTTTGTCCATGTTTGAATCAAGGCTAGAATGAGGTCAGGAGCTGAGTGGCCCTGGCGAAACCCAAACTGAGTGTCACTGAGCTGGTTATTGTTAGCAAGTGCTGCTTGATGACACTGTTGACACCTTCCATCACTTTACTGCTGATTGAGAGTAGGCTGATGGGGCGGTAATTGGCCGGGTTGGATTTGTTCTGCTTTTTGTGTACAGGACATACCTGGGCAATTTTCCACATTGCCGGGTAGATGCCAGTGTTGTAGCTGTACTGGAACAGCTTGGCTAGGGGCGCAGCATGTTCTGGAGCACAGGTCTTCAGTACTATTGCCGGAATATTGTCAGGGCCCATAGCCTTTGCAGTATCCAGTGCCTTCAGTCGTTTCTTGATATCATGCGGAGTGAATCGAATTGGCTGAAGTCTAGCATTTATGATGCTGGGGACTTCAGGAGGGGACTGAAATGGATCATCAACTCGGCACTTCTGGCTGAAGATTGTTGTAAATGCTGCAGCCTTATCTTTCGCACTGATGTGCTGGGCTCCTCCATCATTGAGGGTGGGGATATTTGTGGAGTCACCTCCTTGGCTGAACCAAGGTTGGTCTCCTGGCTTGATGGTACTGGTAGAGTGGGGAATATGCTGGGCCATGAGGTTACAGATTGTGGTTGAGTGCAATTCTGCTGCTGCTGATGGCCCAGAGTGCCTCATGGATGCCCAATTTTGCATTGCTAGATCTGTTCGAAATCTATACCATTTAGCACGGTGGTAGTGCCACACAACATGAAGGAGGGTATCCTCAATGTGAAGGCAGGACTTCGTCTCCACAACAACTGTGCGGTGGTCACTCCTACCAATACTGTCATGGACAGATGCATCTGTGGCAGGCAGATTGGTGAGGACGAGTTCAAGTATGTTTTCCCCTCTTGTTGGTTCCCTCACCACCTGCCGCATACCCAGTCTAGAAGATATATCCTTTAGGACTCGGCCAGCTCGGTCAGTAGTGGTGCTACCGAGCCACTCTTGGTGATGGACATTGAAGTCCCCCACCCAGAGTACATTCTGTGCCCTTGCCACCCTCAATGCTTCCTCCAAGTGCTGTTCAACATGGAGGAGTACTGACTCATCAGCTGAGGGAGGGCGGTAGTTTAGTTTAGTTTAGAGATACAACACTGAAACAGGCCCTTCGGCTCATCAAGTCTGTGCCGACCATCAACCACCCATTTATACTAATCCTACACTAATACCATATTCCTACCACAAACCCACCTGTCCTTATATTTCCCTACCACCTACCAATACTAGGGCCAATTTATAATGGCCAATTTACCTACCAGCCTGCAAGTCTTTTGGCTTGTGGGAGGAAACCGCAGCACCCAGAGAAAACCCACGCAGACACAGGGAGAACTTGCCAACTCCACACAGGCAGTACCCAGAACTGAACCCGGGTCGCTGGAGCTGTGAGGCTGTGGTGCTCACCACTGCGCCACTGTGCCGCCCTAGGTAGGTGGTAATCAGCAGGAGGTTTCCTTGCCCATGTTTGACCTGATGCCATGAGACTTCATGGGGTCCAGAGTTGATGTTGAGGACTCCCTGGGCAACTCCCTCCGTATTGTATACCACCGTGCCGCCACCTCTGCTGGGTCTGTCCTGCCGATGGGACAGGACATACCCAGGGATGGTGATGGCAGTGTCTGGGACATTGTCTGTCTGATATGATTCTGTGAGTATGACTATGTCAGGCTGTTGTTTGACTCGTCTGTGGGACAGCTCTCCCAACTTTGGCACAAGCCCCCAGTTGTTAGTAAGGAGGACTTTGCAGGGTTGACATGGCTGGGTTTGCCATTGTCGTTTCCGGTGCCTAGGTCGATGCCAGGTGATCCGTCCAGTTTCATTCCTTTTTATTGACTTCGTAGTGGTTAGATACAACTGAGTGGCTTGCTAGGCCATTTCAGAGGGCAGTTAAGAGTCAATCACATTGCTGTGGATCTGGAGTCACATATAGACCAGACCAGGTAAGGACAGGAAATTTCTCCCCTAAAGGACATTAGTGAACAAATGTGGCAGTCCTCTCAAAGGCAGAGCTCCCAAGTGTGTTGGCATGAATCAAACAGAGGCAGCTTCAGTGGATCGGACACATCTGCAGGGTGGAAGACGGTCGCATACCCAAGGACCTTCTGTATGGTGAGATAGCCGGGCCCAGACATCAGTGGGACGCCCAAAGCTCCACTTCAAGAATGCTTGTAAGCATGACGTAAAGGCTCTAAATGTCGACTATCACACCTGGGAGTCACTAGTTGGCAAAAGAGGGAAATGGCGACACTTTCTGTCGACTGGTGTGCACTACCACGAAGACCAGTTGCTACAGCAGCTTGGCAACAGGCACCAACGTCAAAACAACAACTCACAGCATCACTTGGCAGCTTCACGTGTAGCACTTGTGGCAGAAGCTACTTTTCAGGGATTGGCCTTGACAGCCATCAGTAAAGAGGCACCAAGACACCAAGAGTCACTGCCATTTCCCAGGGTCCACCACCACCACCTCTGCACCCTCCCTCTGCCCATCTCACTCCGCACATGGCAGCTGCAGGAAGTAATGGTAAGCAGATGGATACCAGGTAAATCAACTGAGGACTGGGTCTCATCCACTTGTATTTGGGTGGTGAAAAAGGAGTAAGCAACAATCCAGTGGCAGCTGTAAAAAGGAAGTCAAGGTTTGGGCACCGAGTGGTGGCAGATCTCACTGTTGGAATTTTTCATCATTTTCCACCACTATCCCACGAGATTTCAAGTAGAATTGTGGAAGAGAATCCAACCCTTAAGGTCTTCCTGTTTTGAATTTAAGTAATTATTATCCATAAAATATATAGATTGCTGTATTAGGTTTCAAGATCACAGTTCTTCTAATACCCTAATGGATAACGGCACTGCCCAGAACAACAATATCTGCTACAGAGCAGAAAGGCCAATGTTCAAATCCTGGTCTATGTTAATAGTTGATTTCAGCCATGGCATTAGTTGAATTACTATCATTGACCTCAATGACCCTGGGCTACCAAAAAGAAATATCAGGAAAGTTTCCTCCTTTTGATGGATATCCAGTGGTCCCCTGCTGGAAAATATACAAATTTAGTCACCAGGTAATTTCAGACGCTATACCTTCAATGAGCAACATTCTGGGCTGAATTTTGCCTCCAGCATGTCGATCCCACTGTCGGGAGAAATACCAGGTCAGGAATCCAGAATAGCGACTGAGGGACATTAGGTGCGATCTTCCAGAAGTGACCAATTTAGAAGCTGCCTTCAGGAGCAAAGTCCAATTGAACATTTTATAGAAGATTTAAAACTATATCAGCAGGATAGCAGAAGCCCCTTAAAAACTATACCAGCTGGATAGCATAATCTCCTTATAAACTATACCAGCAGGATAGCATTGTCTCCTTATAAACTATACCAGCTGATAGCATAAACCCCTGATAAACTATACCAGCAGGATAGCACAGTCCCCTTGTAAAGTATAACAGTAGGATAGCAAAGGCTGCTTGTAAACTATACTGGTAGGATAGCATAGTCCCCTTAAAAACTATACCATCAGGATAACAAAGTCCCCTTATAAACTCTGCCAGCAGGACAGCATAGGCCCCTTATAAACTGTATCAGCAGGAAAGCATAGGCCCCTTGTAAGCTATACCAGCAGGACAGCACAGGCCCCTTATAAACTATACCAGCTGGATATCATTGGCCCCTTATAGACTGCACCAGCAGGATTGCATAAGTCTCGTACACACAATACTAGCAGGATAGCATATGTCCATTATAAACTATCCCAGCAGGATAGCATAGGCTGCTTGTAAACTATACCAGCATAGGACCACGTGTAGGGTGTCAAAGTTTGCAGATGACACTAAGATGAGTGGCAGAGAAAAGTGTGCAGATGACTGTGAAACTTTGCAGAGGAACATAGATACATTGAGTGAGTGGGCAAAGGTCTGGCAGATGGAATACAATGTTAATAAATGTGAAGTCATTCATTTCGGTAGGAGTAACAGTAAAAAGGATTATTACTTGAATGGTAAAAAGTTGCAGCATGCTGCTATGCAGAGGGACCTGGGTGTCCTTGTGCATGAATCGCAGAAGGTTGGTCTGCAGGTACAGCAAGTAATTAGGAAGGCAAATGGAATTTTGTCCTTCATTGCTAAAGGGATTGAGTTTAAAAGCAGAGAGGTTATGTTGCAGCTGTATAAGGTACTGGTGAGGCCGCACCTGGAGTACTGTGTGCAGTTTTGGTCTCCTTACTTGAGGAAGGATGTACTGGCACTGGAGAGGGTGCAGAGGAGGTTCACTAGGTTGATTCCGGAGTTGAGGGGGTTGGCTTTTGAGGAGAGACTGAGTAGATTGGGATTATATTCATTGGAATTCAGAAGAATGAGGGGGGATCTTCTCGAAACATATAAAATTATGAAGGGAATAGATAAGATACAAGTAGAGAGGATGTTTTCACTGGCAGGTGAAGCTAGGACAAGAGGGCATAGCCTCAAGATTAGAGGGAGCAGATTTAGGACTGAATTAAGAAGGAACTTCTTCACCCAGAGGGTTGTTAATCTATGGAATTCCTTGCCCAGTGAAGTAGTTGACGCTTCTTCAGTAAATGTTCTTAAAGCTAAGGTTGATATCTTTTTGAACAATAAAGGAATTAAGGGATACGGTGAGAGCGCGGGTAAGTGGATCTGAGTCCACGAAAAGATCAGCCATGATCTTATTGAATGGCGGAGCAGGCTCGAGGGGTCGGACGGCCTACTCCTGCTCCTAGTTCTTATGATCTTATAAACAATATGAGCAGGATAGCATAGTCCCCTTATAAACTATACCATCAAGATGGCATAGTCCCCTTATGAGCTATACCATCAGGATGGCATAGTCCCCTTCTGAACTATACCAGCATGATAGTATAAGCCCATTATAAACTATACCGACAAGATAGCATAGTCCCCTTAAAAACTACCAGCAGAATTGCCTAAGCCCCTTGTTAACTGTACCAGAAGGATAGCACAGGCCCTGGTGAGTGCCTGGAACTTGCTGCCGGGGGAGGTGGTGGAAGCAGGTACAATAATGACGTTTAAGAGGCATCTTGACAAATACATGAATAGGATGGGAATAGAGGGATACGGTCCCCGGAAGTGCAGAAGGTTTTAGTTTAGGCAGGCATCAAGATCGGCGCAGGCTTGGAGGGCCGAATGGCCTGTTCCTGTGCTGTACTGTTCTTTGTTCTTTGTTTGTTCTATACCAGCAGGATAGCATCGGCTCCTTATAAACTGTACCAGCAGGGTAGCACTGGGCCCTTATAAACTTAACCAGCTGCATAGAACAGGATCCTTATAAACATAACCAGTAAGATAGTATAGGCCTCTTATAAACTGCACCAGCAGGATAGCATACGCTCCTTATAAACTTAATCACCAGTATAGTATAGGCCCCTTATAAGATATACCAGCAGGATAGCATAGGCTCCTTATAAGATATACCAGCAGCATAGTATAAGCCCCTTTTAAGATATACCAGCAGGATAGCATAGGCTCCTTATAAGATATGCCAGCAGGATAGTATAAGCCCCTTTTAAGATATACCAGCAGGATAGCATAGGCTCCTTATAAGATATACCAGCAGCATAGTATAAGCCCCTTTTAAGATATACCAGCAGGATAGCATAGGCTCCTTATAAGATATACCAGCTGGATAGCATAAGCCCCTTATAAGATCTACCAGCAGGATAGTATAAGCCACTTTTAAGATATACCAGCAGGATAGCATAGGCTCCTTATAAGATATACCAGCAGGATAGCATAGGCCCCTTATAAGATATACCAGCAGGATAGCATAGGCTCCTTATAAGATATACCAGCATGATAGCATAAGCCCCTTATAAGATATACCAGCATGATAGCATAAGCCCCTTATAAGATATACCAGCAGGATAGCATAGGCTCCTTATAAGATATACCAGCAGGATAGTATAGGCCCCTTATAAGATATACCAGCAGGATAGCATAGGCCCCTTATAAGATATACCAGCAGGATAGTATGTCCCTTTTAAGATATACCAGCAGGATAACATAGGCTCCTTATAAGATATACCAGCAGGATAGTATAAGCCACTTTTAAGATATACCAGCAGGATAGCATAGGCTCCTTATAAGATATACCAGCAGGATAGCATAGGCTCCTTATAAGATATACCAGCATGATAGCATAAGCCCCTTATAAGATATACCAGCAGGATAGCATAGGCTCCTTATAAGATATACCAGCAGGATTGTATAGTCCCTTTATAAGGGGTGGCACAGTGGTGTAGTGGTTCGCACTGCAGCCTCACCTCTCCAGGGACCCGGGTTCGATTCTGGGTACTGCCTGTGTGGAGTTTGCAAGTTCTCCCTGTGACCGCGTGGGTTTTCGCCGGGTGCTCCGGTTTCCTCCCACAGCTAAAGACTTGCAGGTGATAGGTAAATTGGCCATTGTAAATTGCCCCTAGTGTAGGTAGGTGGTAGGGAATATGGGATTACTGTACGGTTAGTATAAATGGGTGGTTGTTGGTCGGCACAGACTCGTTGGGCCGAAGGGCCTGTTTCAGTGCTGTATCTCTAAATTAAATAAATAAAAAATATACCAGCAGGATAGCATAGGCCCCCTTATAAACTGTACCAGCAGGATATCATAGGCTCCTTGTAAACTATAATAGCAGGATAGCTAGTCCACTTATATACCTCAGACACAACATGAATATATCACATCAAGATTCTAACGGCTGAATTGAAACAATACCACCGCCACCTCGGAGGCTGCTGAGGAATCTCGTGAGTGACACTGTAATTTACAAGTTTTTTGTAAATACAAATGCGTAATATTGTAATGCTCACGGTCCATTATTAAATCTATGCAATTTTACATGTTAATAATAACCTTTCATCAATTGCTCACGTTAACCAATCTCTACACACATCAGCTGCCAAAACAGAATTTTTATTGCATTTTAAAAATATTAGAAGAGAAATCAGTACACATGCTACTCTTCACACAAACTCTACAAATGTTGTTCCTCCACACCAAATAACTGCTACTTGGGCTGCGACCAGAGTGATGTTTCCTCCCAACACTCTCATGATTATGTCCTGACATCCAACCATTCTTGATAGCACTCAGCAATACCATGAGTATCACGTCTTTCACTCCCAGAGGACAGAATTCAGTATTTGATGGACTTGTTCACTGAAGAGCGAGAGCTCCAACCCAAATGCAGCAGTAAGTGCATCCCTGCTCTCTGCCAGGTTAAAGTCCTGCCCCCCCCACGTCCCCACTAAATACATGGCTGTAACCCATGTGAGTGAGGCACGTCCTAATCAGAATGAGTGATGCTCAGCCTCATTCTAGGAATTGGAGAAACACCAAGCAGTCTAGGATCCATTGTTGGAGGCTCACTCAAGACAATTTCTGCTTCCCAGCATAACAACCCATTCACTGACCATGAAAAGTAATGATTCCAACCAACGATTTAATTTCGCCATGCCCTAATAAGTACAGAAATAGGGGGATCAAGCAGATGCACACTTGGCTGGAGAAATGGTGCAGGAGGGAGAGCTTTAGATCCCTAGTGCATTGTGACCAGTTCTGGGGGAGGTGAGACCTGTACAGATTGCACCTCAATAGAGCTAGGGCCAATGTCAGAACTGTGATGGATGGTTTAACCTAATTTGGCAGGGGGGATGGGCACCGGCACGCAGCATTAGAAAGGGGAAGCAAGGTGCACAGAGGATTGGGGGGGGATAGACAGCACTAGAGTAAGAAATCGTAAGGTATTGGATGGGATCAGACAAAGAGAGAATACTAGAAGGTCTAAGACAGGTTTGCTGTGCATATGTGTAAATGCACAAAGCATGGTTTAAAAAAAGATTGGTGATCTACAGGTGCAATTCGCCACATGGGGATATGATGTTATGGCAATAATGGAGACTTGGCTACAAAAAAGGCACGATTGGATACTAATATTCCTGGATACAAGCCAGTCAGTTTAACCCCAGTGGTGGAAAAGCTTTTAAAAATGATAATCCAGGACCAAATTAAGTCACTTGGACAGGAGTGGATTAATTAAGGAAAGACAACACAGATTTGTTGAAGGCACATTGTGTTTAACTAATCTGATTGAATTTTGTGATCAGGTTACAGCGAGGGTTGATGAGGGTAATGCGGTTGATGTGGTGTATGTGGACTTCCAAAAGGCATTTGATAAAGTACCACATAATAGACTTTCAGCAAACTTGAAGCTCATGGAATAAAAGTGACAATGGCAGCATGGATACAAAATTGGCTGAGTGACAGGAAACAGAGAGTAGTGGTGAACGGTTGTTTTTCAGACTCGAGGAAGGGGACCACCACTTTTCATAATATATATTAATGCCTTGGACTTGGATGTACAGGGCACTATTTCAAAATTTGCAGCTGATACAAAACTTGGAAGTCTAATAAAAGGTGAGGAGGATGGTGATAGACTTCATGAGGACATAGACAGGCTGCTGGAATGGGCGACATGTGACAGTTGAAATTTAATGCAGAGAAGTGTGAAGTGGAATATTTTGTAGGAAGAATGAGGGAGGCAATATAAAATTAAGGGTACAATCGTTGAAGGTGACAGTACAGATTGAGAAAACAATTGAAAAACCATATGGGATCCTGGGCTTTATAAATACAGGAATAGAGTAGTAGTAGTAGTAGGAAGTTATGCTGAACCTTTATGACAATTAGTTTGATCTCAGCTGGAGTACTGAGTCCAATTCTGGGCACCACACTTTAGGAAGGGTGTGAAGGCAATAGCGAGTGTACAGAGAAGATTTACGAGAATGATTACAGAGATGAGGGACAAGGATAGACTGTAAGGAAAACAGCCCTAGCTTCTCCATTCTATTCTTGTCCCTCATGTCTGGAATTTTCGTCAGTCTTTTTGCATCCCCATTTCTAATGCCTTCACATCCTTCTTAAAGAGAAGATTGAGAGAGGAGATTTGATAGAAGTGTCCAAAATCACAAAGTGTCTAGATCGAATAAAGAGAGAGAAATTGTTCACACTGGCAGAAAGGCCAAGAATCAAAGGGTACAGATTTATGGTGTTTGGCAAAACAACCAAAGGTAACATGAGGAAAGATTTTTTTGCACAGCGATTGGTTATAATCTGGAATGAGCTTCCTGAAATGGTGACAGAGGCAAATTTAATCAAGGCTTTCAAAAAAGAATTCGATAAGTACATAAAAGGAAAAAAATTGCAGGGCTATAGGGAGCGGGGCTAGCTGGATTGTTCCTCCAGAGAGCTGACACAAACTCGATGGGCGAAATGGCCTCCTTCTGTGCTGTAACCATTCTATAATACAAAACAAACACCAGTTAACAGGAAGTTTTCCACTTTGCACAGATCCAGCTAATCCATAGAACTGAAAGCAAACAAAATGCCTCAACCTTTTGGCTTGCACTGCTCTCAGGGAAAGTGAAGTTCTGTCAAGAAACCTGGCTATACAACTGAAATGTAAAATGGCTTCATAAAATATATTAAATACAATTACATTGAAATTATGGTACAGAAATAAGCAATTCAGCCCAACTTGTCTATGCCAGTGTTTATGTTCCACATTCAGCCTCCTCCCACTCTTCTTCATCTAACCCTATCAGCATTTCCTTGCATTCTTTTTTCCCTCATGTACTTATCTAGCTTTCCCTTAAATGCATCTACCATATTCACCTCAACTGCTCCATTCAGTAGCAAGTTTCACAATCTAACTATTCTCTGGGTAAAGAGGTTTCTCCAGAATTTCATAGGATTATATACATGGGATTACATGAGATAAAAGGCACAGAAACGGGCATTCAGCCCAAACAGTCCATGCCAGCATTTATGTTCCATTCAAGCTTCTTCCCAGCTTTCCTCATCTAAATCTATCATTCTAACCCTCTATTCCCTTCTCCCTCATATGCTTGTCTGGTTTCCTCTTAAAATGCATCTATACTATTTGCTTCAACTACTGCCTGTTGTTATGGCCATGTGGTGAGGAGTGTAAGTGGCCCCCACTATTCAAACCCCACCTGACCGCAGCAAGTGTTTTTGTTACTGGGGTTTTTACCCCTTTTGTTTTATTTGTCAAATAAACAGACAGCGACAGGTTTTTTTTGTAGGTTTAAAACAGAAGATTAATTCTTTATTAAGTAATATGCCTTATCCGTAAATTGTCGCAACTACATCCACTGACACATTCACTCGCACACACACACACACAAGAAAAGACAGATAGAGAGAAAGAGGGGTAAATGGTCTGACGGGAAGTAAGGTTTTGGGGTTCACGGTAAACCTGTTGAATCTTCTTGGAGGTCAATTTCGCTTTAACGTTGCGGGCCTAGGGTGTTTGTAGATTTCCCTGTTGGTTGAAATTTCAGTCTGAAGACAGGAGATCACTTCCAGTTCTCTGCTGCACAAGTTGAAGTGTAGAATTCACAGCAGGGTGCCTTTCTTTTGGAAAGAGAAGCAGAGTTAACGTTTCGGGTCAGTGACCCTTCTTCGGTTCCGAAGAAGGGTCACTGACCCGAAACGTTAACTCTGCTTCTCTTTTCACAGATGCTGCCAGACCTGCTGAGTGGTTCCAGCATTTCTTGTTTTTATTTCAGATTTCCAGCATCCGCAGTATTTTGCTTTTATTATTATGCCTTTCTTTTGGCTTGCTGGATTTTCTCCCAGCTCTCAGGTGGACAGGCATTCATGATGTTTTGTCCTGGGTCTCTCTCTCTCTCTCCAGAGAGCTACCTTTTAAGCTAAAAGTCTCTCACATCTGTTGGGAGACAGAGATCTTCCTCTCTGTGGTGACTGACAATGGCCCAGGATGTTGCTACTTCACACCTTCGCTTGATGGGTTCAGGATCAGTGTAATTGATACCTCTTAACTTTGGAATGTATCATCCTGTCCTTGCCAGACAGTAAGACAGTTTGAATATAAAAGGCCAGGTCCTTTGACTTTTGGCAACCATTTTGAAGCACATTGTTCACTTTTTAAAAGTCCATTTTTATAACTCTTCAGGCTGAGTTCTTGAATTTTCAATCACTGCACTTTACATGAGTGTAACACTGTGATACACAGCAAGTTCTCACCACTCTTTAGGTAAAGAAGTTTCTTCTGAATTCCCTATTGGATTTCTTGGTGACTATCTTATTTTGATAGTTTTGCTCATTCCCACAAGTGGAAATATTCTCTCTGTATCCATTCTATCAAAGTATTTCATAATGTTAAAGACCTTTAATAGGTCACCCCTCAGCCTTCTTTTTTCAAGAGAAGGGAGCCCCAGTCTGTTCATCCTTTCCTGATATGTATCATCCTTGAAAATCTTCCCTGCACCCTCTCCAGTGCCTCTATATTTTTTTTATAATATGGCAACCAGAACTGCAAGCAGTACTTGAAGTGTGGTCTAATCACAGTTCGGTTCAGGTTTAGAATACATTTCTTATTTTTCAATTCTATCCCTCTAGAAATCAAGCTGAGCACTTAGTTTTCTGTTTTTTGGCCTTAGTAATCTGTGCACAACTTTTAGTGATTGGTGTATTTGTACTCCGAGATCCCTCTGTTCTTCTACCCAATCTAGACTCATACCTTCCAAGTAATAAGTGACCTCCTTATTCCTCCTACCAAAATGTGCCTACCTCACATTAATCTGTGTTGAACTTCATTTGCCAATTATTTGTCCATACTACAAGTTTATTAATGTCCTCCTGTAATTTGTTGCAGGCTTCCTCAGTATTAACTATCACCCCAATGTGTTGTCATCTGAAATTGTGTTTATGATCCTGTTATGGCGGGGGGTGGTGGGGGGATTGGTTGTGAAAATTTGAGGAGAGATAGTGTGGATGACTTCCTCTTTTCACCTCTCTTTCACTGTGGTTAATGTTTTTAAAATTATTGTTTTAGTCCCAGAGTGTTTGAGTGATCAAATAAATAGACAAACGACAGGTTTTCTCGTAGGATTAAAAAGAAAGATAAATTATTTATTAAACAATACCTGAAAATATTCGCAACCTCATCCATTCACACACCTACACATGCACAAGAAGAGTTAGAGATTAGAGGATAGCATGTATTTAAGTCTGATTATTTATTTATTTTATTTAGAGATACAGCACTGAAACAGGCCCTTTGGCCCACCATCAACCACCCATTTATACTAATCCTACATTAATCCCATATTCCTACCACATCCTCACCTTCCCTCAATTTCCCCTACCACCTACCTATACTAGGGGCAATTTACAAAGGCCAATTTACCTATCAACCTGCAAGTCTTTGGCTGTGGGAGGAAACCGGAGCACCCGACAAAAACCCACGCAGTCAAAGGGAGAACTTGCAAACTCCGCACAGGCAGTACCCAGAATTGAACCCAGATCGCTGGAGCTGTGAGGCTGCAGTGTTAACCACTGCACCACTGTGCTGTCCCAAATTGTAAAAAGAGTTTTCTTTGAAACTTTCTTGGCTTTCCGCGAGGAATTTGTAACAGCGGTGAAGGCCTGGTTGTTCCTTTTTTTGGTTCACTGATGTATTGCAGACTTCTCAGGTTAAGATTCTGTCAACGTCAGTGGCAAGAAACCTGTTAGGAATTCCCTGGTAAGGAGTTTTCAAGGTCACCTTCCAATCTCTGCCTCTGTGGTTTAAAGATGTTAAAGGCAGGGTCTTCTTCTTGGCTGGAATGACTTTTTCAGATGCCTGGCTGGCTGGTCTTCTCTGTCTGTCTTTCAGAGAGCTCTTTTTTAAGAAAAAAAAACCTTATCAGGCTTGGTGTCAGTCAGATGACCATAGATGCTCTACTCGGGTATGTTCACACAATGTCTTTGAACATGTGGTTATTGTTAAACAATAGGGTTTGAATGTGGCTTATCTTGATAAAGTGGTATTATGTCCCACCTGTTATCCTGGCTTTGAATCTGGAGTCTCCCTGTCTGCAAAGGCCTTTGTCAACCCAATTCTTGCAGAAAGGAGCCATTTAGCACTGAATGGGCTGTTTAGCATTTTAATGTGCATTCCCCAGGACTAGTCCAGATGTGATGATGGGTTTAGTCTCAAACAATCACAATGTATATTTGCAGTTTGAGAGAGGTCACTTGACCTCTTACTCCATCTTGTCTGCAGTAAAAGTGTCTCCATTTTTTGGAATTTACTTCATCAGTTCATTTTTACAGTTCCTGATTGCTCCAGTTCACTTTAGTTCATACAAACAGACGAACATACGAATTAGGCACAGGAGTAGGCCACCCGGCCCTCTGAGCCTGCTACGCCATTCAATAAGTTCATAACTGCTCATTTAATTAGACAATTAAACAACTAATTGGAGGAGGAAGCTCTACAAATATCCCCATCCTCAATGATGGAGGAGCCTAGGATATCAGTGCAAAAGAAAAGTATTTGTGCCATATTCAGCCAGAAGTGTCGAGTGGATGATCCATCTCCCCACCATCACAGATGCCAGTCTTTAGACAATTCGATTCACTCCATGTGATATCAAGAAATGGCTGAAGGCACTGGATACTGCAAAGGCTATGGGTCCTGATAACATCCCAGCTGCAGTACTGAAGACTTGTGCTGCAGAACTTGCTGCGCCCCGAGCCAAGCTGTTCTAGTACAGCTACAACACTGGCATCTATCCAATAATGTGCAAAATTGCCAGGTATTTCCTATCCACAAAAAGCAGGAAAAATCCAATCCTGCCAATTACCGCCCCATCAGTCTACTCTCGATAATCAGCAAAGTGATGGAAGGTGTCGTCGACAGTGCTATCAAGTGTCACTTAAACAGCAACAACCTGCTTACTGATGCTCAGTGTGGGTTCTGCCAGGGCCAATCAACTCCTGACCTCATTACAGCCTTTGTCCAAACCTGGGCAAAAGAGCTGAACTCAAGAAGTGAGATGAGACTTATTGCCCTTGACATCGAGGCAGCATTTAACCGAGTGTGACATCAAGGAGCCCCAGCCAAATTGAAGTCAATGGGAATCAAGGTGAAAACTCTCCACTGGTTGGAGTCATACCTAGTACAGAGGAAGAATGTTGTGATTGTTGGAGACCAATCATCTCAGTCCTAGGATATTGCAGCAGGAGTTCCTCAGGGTAGTGTCCGAGGCCCAACTATCTTCAGCTGCTTCATCAAGGACCTTCCCTCCATCATAAGGTTTGAAGTGGGGATGTTTGCTGATGATTCTACAATGTTCAGCACCATTCGCAACTCCTCAGATATTGAAGCAGTCCATGTCCATATGCAGCAAGACCTGGACATCATTCAAGCTTGTGCTGATAAGTGGCAAGTAGCATTCACGCCACACGTGCCAGGCAATGACCATCTCCAACAAGAGAGAATCGAACCATCTCCCTTTGACATTCAATGGCATTACCATCACTGAATCTCCAACTATCAACATCCTGGGGGTTACCTTTGACCAGAAACTGAACTGGAGCAGCCACATAAATACTGTGACTACAAGAGCAGGCCAGAGGCTCAGAGTTCTGAAGCGAGTAACCCACCTTCGACCTCCTCAAAACCTGTCCACCATCTACAAGGCAAATGTCAGGTGTATGATGGAATACCCTCTAATTGCCTGGATGAGTGTGGCTCCAACAACATTTAGGAAGCTCGACACCATCCAGGACAAAGCAGCCCACTTTAAACATACACTCCCTTCACTACCAATGCACAGTGGCAGCAGTGTGTACCATATACAAGATGCACTGCAGCAACTCACCATGCCGCCTTTGACAGGACCTACCAAACCTGGACCTCTACCACCTAGCAGGACAAGAGCAGAAGACATGTGGGAACACCACCACCTGAAAATTCCCCTCCAAGGGACACACCACTCTGACTTGGAAATATATCACTTTTCCTTCACTGTCACTGGATCAAATCCTGGAATTCCCTCTCTAACAGCACTGTGTATGTACCCGCACCAGATGGAGTGCAGCAGTTCAAGAAGGCAGCTCACCACCACCTTCTCAAGGGCAATTAGGAATGGGCAATTAATGCTGGTCAGATTTTCAGGAGCTAAGGAGAAAGGTAAAAAGTAGGACCTAGCAGGCAGTAATCTCTGGATTACTCCCAGTGCCACGCGCTAGCGAGATTAGAAATAGGTAGAGAGGATCAATGGGCGGCTTGAGGCATGGTGCAGGAGAGAGGCCATCAGATTCTTGGAAATTGGGGCAGTTCAGGGCAGGAGGGACCTATTCAAAGGGAATGGGGTGCATGGAATACCCTCCAATTCTTGATGGGGGGAGCATGGGTGGCTACAGCTTCCTTCCGTTTTTGACATATCTCTCCTGCAGCTTTGCATTTCAAGGACTCAACCCTGTGCATAGCATTCCTGATTTTTGTGCGCCTGTCAGCAGCTTCCTGCTCCCACATCTGTTGTTCGATGTCAACCAAGGAGAGTTGTTTCTTCAACTGGTCCGTGAAACGTTTTCGAGGAGCACCTTGATTCCACTTCCTGAGGCACAGCTCTCCATACAGCACAGTTTTTGTCATTCTGGTATCCTCCATCGTGGCACATCCCCTGACCAGCACAGGTGTTGCTGTAGGAGAATGCTCTCAATGCTGGGTAGATTCGGTCTTCTAAGGTCTTCAATATTTGTAATGTAGTCCTGACATTTGATACTCATGATGGAACACAAGAAGCATTGATGAAAGTGTTCAAGTAGCTTTAATTTGTTCATTGTACAGAACCCAAGATTCTGAGCCATACAATTTGGGAGTGATAACAACAGCTTTGGGCTTTGGACAAACAATTGCAAATGTCTTTACTGATGGAGGCGTCGTTTGGAATAACGCTGTCCATATATATGAATTGATCAACAGTGTTGAGACTTTCGTTATCGATATTGATCTGTGGTGCCTTGTAATTTGGGGGTTGAAACAGCACTTCTGTTTTTCTCAGGTTGATGGTAAGGCCGAAAACCTTTGCTACTTCAGAGAAGTGGTTCACGATGAGCTGTAGTCCTTCCTCTGTAGGCACAATCACCAGCAAAAAGAAGTTCCAAGATGTGCACTTCTGTGATCCTTGTAAGTGCCAAGAGTCATCATAGATTGAAAAGATTTCCATCTGTTTGGAAGCAGATATAAATGCCCTCTATCAAATCTCCCTTGGCCTCCTGAAGCATCATACTGAAGATGATGGGACAGAGAGTCTTGCAAGAACACATCCTTGCTTTACAGCATTGGAGATAGGGAAGCTGTCAGAAAGTTCTCCATTCAGTTTTACCTGACCTTTCTATCCTACATACAGCTGACAGAGTGGGCTGGATTTTACATTGCGTGGCGGCCGTAAATAATGGTGGCCCACACGTGCGGACAGCACTTCATGCAGCCGCTGCAATATTAGACCTGGCGGCTCATTTAAATGGCCGGGCAGACCACACCCCCCCTCCCCCCCCCACGATAACGTGGAGGGGGCGGGCGTCCGTCTTGGCTATGGCATCAGGCGCCACTGTACAGGTGCTGATGCCATTTTTAAAGGGTTTCGAGCCCTTCCATTTAGTTTACATATTTAAAGAGATAGTCATTTAAAATTTATTAAAAATAAATAAATAAATGCTTCTAGCCCCTCTCCCACTTCCCCAATAACCATACAGTTCATTCTTTGCCCTCTTCCTATCACTTCCTATCGTTCTTTCCTAATGATCCCCCAAGCCTCAAAGACCAGTGGTTAAAGAAAGGATTGACTGGTGTGGAGGCCTATATGTCAAGGGAATAATTGCAGATGTTCATGTTGCAAATGCCTATTTCTGGTAGTGTCGCAATGTTTTGAATCCTTCTCTGGGATGGCATTGGCTTTTTCCTTGACCTCTGCCACATGTCCCAAATTCTCTGAGAGGGCCCTATGTGAGTTTCATGAAGATCCAGCAACATTTTAGAACAGAACACCTGTGATCCGACTCCATGGGCTCAGAAGCCATGACCTGACTTCTGCAGAGCTTCTGCTCCTCAATGTCAGATCGCACTTTCAACTTTGATACCATTGGCACCTAAGGGGATGGTAGCATGGTGGCAATGTTACTGGACAAGTAATCCAGAGGCCTGGACTAATACTCTAGAGACATGAGCTCAAATCCCACCACGGCACCTGGGGGAAGGGAATTTAAATTCAATTAATAAATAAATCTGGAATAAATTGCTACTTCCATTAATAATGATCAGAAAACTACTGAATTGTCATAAAAAAACATGTCTTTCACTAATGTCCTTACCCAGTCTGGCCTAATGTGTCTCCAGACCCATAGCAATGTGGTCGACTCTTAACTGCTCTCTAAAATGGCCGAGCAAGCCTCTCAGTTGCATCTAACTGCTACAGAAAAATCAGATAAGAATGAAACCAGTTGGGCCACCTGGCACCGAAAACAACAAAGCCACACCATGCCCAATCACCCCTGTAAAGTCCTCCTCACCAACATCTGGAGATGTGCCGAAATTGGGAGAGCTGTCCCACAGACTAATACAGCAACAGCCAGACATAGTCCTACTCACCAAAACTTATAGCCATTGACCCATACACCTCCATCACCATCCCAGAAGAACAGTTGGGAATCCTCAGCAATGACTCCTGACCCGATGAAGTCTCATGGCATCAGGTCAAACATGGGCAAGGATACCTCCTGCTGATTACCACCTACCACCCTCCTTCAGAAGATGAATCAGTACTCCTCCATATTGAAAACCACTCGGACGAAGCACTGATGGTGGCAAGGGCACAGAATGTGGTCTGGGTGAGGAACGTCAATGTCCATCCCCTAGAGTGGATCAGTAGCATCACTACTGGCTGAGTCTTGAACGACGTAGCTGCCAGAATGGGTCTGTTGCAAATGGTGAGAGAACCAACAAGAGGGAAAAACGTACTTGACCTCATCCTCACAAATCTAACTGTCACAGATGCATCTGTCTATGTATTGGTAGGAATGATCATCACACAGGCTTTGTGGAGACGAAGTCCCATGTTCACACTCGACACCCTCCATTGTGTTGTGTGGCATGACCACTGTGACAAATGGCATAGATTCAGAACAGATCTAGCAGCTTCAAACTGGGCTTTAATGAGGTGCTGTGAACCATCAGCAGCAGCAGAATTGTATTCAACCACAATCTGTCACCTTATGCTTGGCATATCCCTCACTCTACCATTACCATCAAGCAAGGGGATCAACCCTGGTTCAATTAGGGTGTAAGAGGGCATGCCAGGAGCAGCACCAGGTATACTAAAAATGATGTGTCAACCTGGTGAAGCTACAAGACAGGACTACATGCATGCTGAACAGCAGAAGCAGCATGCAATAGATAGAGCTAAGCAACCCCACAACCAATGGATCAGATGAAAGCTCTGCAATCCTACCACATCCAGTCCTGAATGGTGGGGGACAATTAAACAACTAACCAGAGGAGGAAACTCCAAAACATGCCCATCCCCAATGATGGGAGCTCCCAGCAGGTCAGTGCAAAAGACAAGGCTGAAGCATTTGCAACCATCTTTGGCCAGAAGTGTTGAGTGGAAGATTCATCTCGGCCTCCTCCTGAGGTCCCCACCAGTATAGTTGCTGGTCTTCTATAGGTATGTAAAAAGGAAAAGATTAGCAAAGACAAATGTTGGTCTATTACAAGCAGAGTCAGAAGAATTTATAGTGGGGAATGAGGCAGAGAAATTAAACAGATACTTTGTGTCTGTCTTCATGGAGGAAAATACTAAAAACCTCTCAGGAACAATGGAGAATCAAGGGACTAGTGTAAACAAGAAACTGCAAGATATTACTATTAGTTAAAAAAAAGTACTAGAGAAATTAAAGGGACTTAAAGTCGATAAATCCCCTGGACCTGATGATCTACATCCCAGAGTGTTGAAAGAGGTGGCTGTAGCGATAGTTGATGCATTGGTGGTCATCTTTCAAAATTCTATAGACTCTAGAATGGTTCCTGCAGATTGGAAGGTGGCAAATGTAACCCCACTATTTAAGAAAGGAGGGAGAGAGAAAACAGGGAACTACAGACCTGTTAGTCTAACATCAGTCATAGGGAAAATGCTAGAATTTGTAATAAAAGATGTTATAACAGGACACTTAGAAAATAATGGTAGGATTGAGCAGAGTCAACATGGATTTATGAAAGAGAATCATGTTTAGCAAACCTGTTGGAATTGTTTGAGGATGTAGCTAGCAGAATAGATAAGGGGGAGCCGATGGATGTTGTATATTTGAGATTTTCAGAAAGCTTTTGATAAGGTCCCACACAAGAGATTGGTAAAGCAAATTATAGCACATGGATTGGGGGAATATACTGGCATGGCTTGAGAACTGGTTAATGGACAGAAAACAGAGAGTAGGAATATATGGGTCATTTTTGGATAGGCAGGCTGTGACTAGTGGGGCCCCAGCTATTCACAAGTTATATCAATGATTTGGATGTGTGGATTAAATGTAGTATTTCCAAGTTTGCAGAAGACACAAAACTAGGTGGAAGTGTGAGTTGTGAGGAGGATGCAAAGATGCTTTAAGAGGATTTGGAGGGGCTGAGCAAGTGGCCAAAAATTTGGCAGATGGAATACAATGTGGAGAAATGTGAGGTTATCCACTTTGGCCACTTTGGTAGGAAAAACAGAAATACAGAGTGAGAGGCTGGGAAGGGTTGAATTTCAAAGGGACTTGGGTGCCCTTGTTCTTGAGTCACAGCAATTAAGAAGGTAAATGGTATGTTGACCTTCATTACAAGAGGATTTGAGCATAGGAGTAAAGATGTCTTACTGCAATTACATAAAGCCTGGGTAAGACCGCACCTGGAATATTGTGTGCAGGTTTGGTCTCCTTACCTAAGGAAGATATACTTACCAGAGAGGGAGTGCAGCGAAGGTTCACCAAACTAATATCTGGGATGGAGGGATTGTCCCATGAGGAAAGATTAAATAGACTGGGTCTTTATTCTGTGGAGTTCATAAGAATGAGAGGTGATCTCATCCAAACATAAAAAATTCTTACAGGGCTCGATAGAGTAGATACAGGAAGGATGTTTCCCCTGGCTGGGGAGTCCAGAATCAGGGGACACTGTCTCAGAATGAGGGGCAGGCCATTTAGGATTGAGATGAGGAAGAATTTTTTCACTTAGAGGGTGGTGAATCTTGGAATTCTCTGCCCCAGAGGGCTGTGGAGGCTCAGTTGTTGAGTATATGTGAGACTGAGATCGATAGATTTCTATATATTAAAAACATCAAAGGTTACGGGGATAGTGCAGGCCAGTGCTGTTGAAGTAGAAGATCAGCCATGATCTCATTGAATGACGGAGTGGGCTCAAAGGGCTGAATGGCCTACTCCTGCTCCTATTTCTTACGCTTTTATGTTCTGTCTTATGTTTTTAGATACCCAATTCACCACATATGATATCAAGAAACAGCTGAAGGCACTGGATACACCGAAGGCTATGGGCACTGACTACATCCCGGCTATCGTACTGAAGACTTGTGTTTCAGAACTAGCTGTGCCCTAAACCAAGCTGTTCCAGTAGAACTACAACACTGGCATCTAGCCAACATTGTGGAAATTGCCCAGGTATTTCCTGGCTACAAATCCAATCCAGCCAATTACTGCCCCATCACTCTACTCTCAATCATCAGCAAAGCGATGGAAGGCGTTGTCGACAGTGCAATCAAGCAGCACTTACTCAGGAATAACCTGCTCAGAGATGCTCAGTTTGGGTTCCGCTAGGGCCACTCGGCTCCTGACCTCATTACAGCCTTGGTCCAAACATGGACAAAAGAGCTGAATTCTAGAGGTAAAATGAGAGTGCTGCCCTTGACATCAAGGCAGCATTTGACTGACTGTGGCATCAAGGGGCCCTAGCAAAATTGAAACTAATGGGAATCAGGGGAAAATGCTCCTCTGGTTGAAGTCATACCTAGCACAAAGGAAGAATGCTGTTGTTGTTGGAGACCAATCATCTCAGTTGCAGGACATTGCTGCAGGAGTTCCTCAGGGTAGCGTCCTAGTCCCAACCATCTTCAGCTGCTTCATCAATGACGTTCCCTCCAGCATAAGGTCAGAAATGAGGAAGTTTGCTGATGATTGCACAGTGTGCAACTTCTCAGATACTGAAGCAGAGCGTGCCTGCATGCAGCAAGACCTGGACAACATTCAGGATTGGGCTGATAAGTAGCAAATGACATTGCAAATGACAAAAGATAAGAGATCAATGTGTTGAGGGTGATATATCAGCATGGGTAGAGGATTGGCTAACTAACAGGAAACAGACAGTCGGGATAAATGGGTCGTTTTCAGGATAGCAAACTGTAACTAGTGGAGTGCCACAGGGATCAGTATCAATGACTTGGATGAAGGGACCGACTGTATGAGACCTAAATTTGCTGACAATATGAAGATAGATAGGATATAGATAGGATAGAGAGTGAGGAGGATACAAAAAGTCTGCAAATGGATATAGATAGGTTGAATGAGTGGGGAAAAAATTGACAGATGGAGTATAATGTGGGAGGATGTGAGGTTGTCCACTTTGGCAGGAAGAATAGGAAAGCAGAATATTATTTACATGGAGAGAGACTACATGAATCACAAAAAGTCATCATGCAGGTACAGCAAGTAATTAAGAAGGCAAATGGAATGTTGGCCTTTATTGCAAAGGGTGACAGAGTATAAAAGTAGGGAAGTCTTGCTACAACTGTAAAGGGCATTGGTGAGACCACACCTAGAGTACTGTGCACAGTTTTGGTCACCTTCTTTAAGGAGGGACATACTTGCATTGGAAGCAGTTCAGAGAAGGTTCACTAGGCTGATTGCTGGAATGAAGGGGTTTGTTTTGTGAGGAAAGGTTGAGCAGGTTGAGCTTATACTCAGTTGAGTTTGGAAGATTGAGAGGAGATCTTATTGAAACATATAAGATTCTGAAGTGGCTTGACAGGGTAGATGCTGAGAAGATGTTTCCCCTCGTGTGAGAACCTAGAACTAGGGGGCACAGTTTTAAATTAAGGGGTCTCACATTTGTGACGGCGATGAGGAAGAATTTCTTCTCAGAGAGTCATTAGTGTTTGGAATTCTCTTCCCCAGAGAGCAGTGGAGGCTTGGATATTGAATATATTCAAGGCTGAGTTAGACAGATTTTTGATCTACAAAGGAGTCAAGGGGGCCAGGCAGGAAAGTGGAGTTAAGGCCACAATCAAAGCAGCCATAATCTTATTGAATGGCAGAGCAGAGTCAAGGGGCCGAATGGCCTATTCCTGCCACTATTTCTTAAGTTCTCATGTCCAACAAGAGAGAATCCAACCATATCCCCTTGACATTCAACAGCATTACAATCGCTGAATCCCCTACCATCAACATCCTGGGGGTTACCGTTGACCAGAAACTTAACTGGACCAGCCATGTAAATATTGTGGCTACAAGAACAGGTCAGAGTATGGCAATGCTGTGGCGAGTAACCTACCTCCTGACTCCCCAAAGCCTGTCCACCATCTACAAGGCACAAGTAAAGAGTGTAATGGAATACTTTTCACTTGCTTGGATGGTGCACCAACACTCAAGAAGCTCGACACCACCCAAGGCATAGAAACATAGAAAATAGGAGCAGGAGTAGGCCACTCGGCCCTTCGAGCCTGCACCTCCATCAATACGATCATGGCTGATCATCCAAACTCAGTACCCTGTTCCCGCTTTCTGCCTGTATCCCTTGATTCCTTTAGCCCTAAGAACTATATCTAACTCTTTTTTGAATATATTTAATGATTTGGCCTCAACTGCTTTCTGTAGTAGAGAATTCCACACGTTCACCACTCTTTGGGTGAAGAGATCCCTCCTCATCTCAGTAGCAGCTTGCTTGAATGGCACCCCATCCACCAGGTCAGGCAAGACCCCACCTGCCAAGAATGAGGAAAATTAATTTCACCACATGAACATTGATTTTAAACTGCTGATGGTGAAGAAAGAACTTGCTTTAAAAAACAATTGGAGACTTTAGCTGGAGAGAGACATTAGCATATCAACAGACAAGTACTTCAAAGGACAAATGAGCTAGTCCCTGCTCCAGTTTAAACCACCATGGAATTTTGATTACCAGACGTTAGGGCATTCCAGATTAACTACTAAAATGGACGAATACACAAACAGACGTGGTCAAGCCAGTTTAGTCACATGACTGACTTGGAGTTTTTTGAATTTGAACTTCCAACAGGGAATTTGAAATCAGAAAGCTGTTTTCTCCTGGACTGAGAACACTTCTTTCCTGTCTGCTCTCATCTCGCTCTCACCAGCTTCGGAAACCATTGAAGACAGACGAACCCCAAGAGAGAAAAGTCTCCTACAGTAAACAAGGTTTAAGAAGAATACTGGACCCCAATGAAAAGCAAGACAAAAGGACTAGAGTGAGCTCAAAGCACAGTAAACAAGAAACTCTTCTGATATTGTCTCAAACCTCTCTTTTATTTTTCTTCTGCTCTTTTCTGTCCCTATTTGCATGTGTGTATCGGTGTGCATGCTAGTGTGGGCGCGTCGTTTATCTGTAGGCATTAACTGTATTAGAGTTTAAGTTTAAGGTTTAATAAATTTCACTTTTCTTCTTTAAACCTAAAGAAAACGTAGTGTGCTCATTTCTTTGCCTTATAATTGGAAAGCTGTGAACAAGGATTCACAAAGGGGGAGTTCAAAACACAGTGTGTTTAAAATAAAATCCTGTTACAATAAAACCAGATGAAGACAGCAAAAGACCCCTAGACACCTTTCTCACCTGGTCGTAACAACCACCTTAAATATTTATGCCCTCCGCCATCAATGCACAGTGGCAGCAGTGTGTACCAGCACCAAGGTTCCTTCGGCAGCACCTTCCAAATCCGTGACATCCACCACCTAGAAGAACAAGGGCAGCACCTGCAAGTTCCCGTCCAAGTCACACATCATCCTGATTTGGAACTATATCGCCGTTCCTTCACTGTTGCTGGAACAAAATCCTGGAAGTCCCTCCCTAATTGCACTGTGGGAGTACCTACGCCATATGGACTGCAACAGCTCACCACAACCTTCTCAAGGGCAATTAGGAATGGTTTTACCAGGGACACTCACATCCCAAGAAAATAATGCATAAAGAGTGCTACACATATAAAAAAGCAAAGGGTGTCAGGGGAAGCAGGACACATACCGTGGCTGCTCTAGTGAGATTGTTAAATTTCCCGCAGCACTTTAAAGAAGTTCTACAAGTCAAGGAGGTGACAGTCACTACCATGGCCAGTTCCCTTCCACGAAGTGTGCACTATATTTTTAGGGATTTCTGTCTCCTAACCTCAGTCTGTTCCTCATACTCCACAACTTCATTACGAGGACATGCTGGCTGGCTAAGGGAGAAAATTAATATCAGTATAATGTAAAATTGAAGATTGAAGGGCTGATTTTTCAATCAGACGATCACAGAAAGGATCAATACTCAGCGGGAGCAGGATTGGAAAATTGCAAGGATGGATCCTCACTGAGATCATACAATTGGCAAAGAAATCCTGGGACTGAAATTTATGAGCACGCCGCAAATCACGGCAGTGCGCTCTGTTGTCGGCAGTCTTCATGCGCAGATGCGCCATCACTGAGCCCCCGCGATATTTCGCGCAGGGCCTCATTTAAATGGAGGAGACGAAATGGCCGCCCCCGATGACATAGAGGGGCTGGCCGCTTCGTCCCCAGCAACGACGTCCAGTGCCACTACACAGGTGCAGGCAACATTTTTAAAGGGCTTCAAGCCCTGCAGTAACAATTGAAATTCTAAAGGGGCATTAATTAGAAATTTGTGTGAAAAACTAAATAAAAGCTGAAATCCCCTTTCCCACCAACACCTCCCCCACCCCCCGTCCACCCCACACCCCCCAGTGTTTGTTTTTGGGCCTATCCCATCCAGAATAAAGTTAATTCCCAACCTGAAACCCGCCCCGTACCTCGTTACCTTTGCCCTTCAACCCCTTTCCCACCCAGCCCTGAAATTTTCACTCCTCCCCTCTCCCCACCAGTATCACGCCTTGGAACTCCAAACGGAATTCCAAAGGCATGGGAGTTCCAGCAGGTGGGTGGAATACCAACATGGGACAGCCATCGCTACCAGTTAGGTAATTATTCTTTCATTTTTATCTCATTTGCATATTAATATTAAGGCTTCGCTGCCGAGTGACCGGGGGGGGGGGGTGGGCGGGTGCTTCACCGAGGCCTCGCCGCTGCCGTTAAAATATGGCGGGGTCTTCTCAGTGTCGGAGGTCGTGGTGGGCCTCTCCTGGAAGAATTTTCCGGGCTCCCCTGCCACAAAGCCCGACGTTGGAGGGCTCATAAAATTCAGTCCTTGGTGTCTGTAATGAATCAGCAAAATTATCCTGGTTCATGGCTAACAAGCTGGAATATATTGCATGGGTTCAGATATGGGTTCAAACAGTTTTGGTTACACTAATAAGGTCCACCCGAACCCGTGCTGCATTTCAATATGTCACCTCAAGAAGGCACTTATAATAGTTGTCCCTTTTACAACCAATGAGAAATAGTTGAGTATGTGCAAAATGTTCTCTCATTGTTGCATAGGTAGCTGCATCCAGAATATTGGGAACTAATGTAGTGCATTTTTGCACATCAATGATAATGGCTAAATATTTGATAACATAAGAAGATTATTGATATTTCCCCCATTTTAAACTTTCCTTTTTCTATCAGTAGATGTCCTCAGAAGGCTCTAAAAGCCATAACAGCCTCTCTGTGACACTCTATTGATTTATAGCCTGGCTGTAATTGCAATTGAATTATTAACACCACAGAACCCACACTGAGTTTAAAATGTGATATTTTTGGATATATCAGTTGTTGCCAAACCCTTCTAAACATTGATTCATCATTGGTTTTAGAGTTTGTAATTCAAATAGTTCATGGATTTATTATAGCTTTCTCTTTGGTGTACTTTTGTTTATTCTGAGTTCAATAATGTCATCTCCTGAATTATGAATGATATAGGTATACGCGTCACCTGAATGGCATCAGGTATAAATTGTTTTGGAAATGTTTAAAATTTCTGACAAAAAAATAAATAATTGTATTCGCATTGTTTTACTGTCATATATGGACCATTAATTTTAAATATGTGCTACGACTAATAGGAGAACAATAGTAGTATATTGTATATATTAGTTGTTAGCTCTAGCAGCTCACTAGCACTCTTTTCTGAGTTAGAAAGTTTTGGGCTCAAGACTCTCAAGGCCGACATTCTGTGCATTACTGAGTCAGTTTTACTCTGTCGGAATTACCATCTTAAGACTTTCAACCAAACTCCTGCTTATTCTCTCTGGTGGATGTTGAAGATCCATTGGTTTTCCCTCAACCAACACCACTAAAAACAGATTATCTGGTCACTTATCTCATTGCTGTATGTGGGACCTTACTGTGTGCAAATTGGTTGACTTGCAAGTGCAGCTACAATATCTAAATATTTTTTGATTGTGAAGTGTTGTGGGACGTCCTGAGGTATTATGTAAGTGCAAGTTCATTCATATATATCATTCAAAGATATTGTTTATGTGCTATTTGCTGTTGTGGTTTGAGGTTCAGGTCATACCGTCTTTGTTAGGCTTTAACTTTACTAGGCTTTACGTTATTGCAAATAATGAACAGAATACAAGTGAAACAGGATTGGGTCATGCTAGGTATGTTGGGGAGAAATAAAATGTATCAAAGATTTCGTTTTATATTTATTGGAAGCCTGAGTGCAAAAAGATTGACCAAGGGGCGGCACGGTTGCGCAGTGGTTAGCACCGCAGCCTCACAGCTCCAGCGACCCGGGTTCAATTCCAGGTACTGCCTGTGTGGAGTTTGCAAGTTCTCCCTGTGTCTGCGTGGGTTTCCTCCGGGTGCTCCGGTTTCCTCCCACATGCCAAAGACTTGCAGGTTGATAGGTAAATTGGCCATTATAAATTACCCCTAGGATAGGTAGGTGGTAGGGAAATATAGGGAATGGTGGGGATGTGGTAGGAATATGGAATTAGTATAGGATTAGTATAAATGGGTGGTTGATGGTCGGCACAGACTCAGTGGGCTGAAGGGCCTGTTTCAGTGCTGTATCTCTACAAAAATAAACAACAAAAACCAATGAAAAGGCAAAAGAAAATGCGCTCAGTAATTTGATATAAGGATTAGCCTTAGGAAGTGTTTTATTCAGCTATAGTTTACATTTAAATAGATTGAGAAATCAATGTTACTGAATACATCTTGCAAAATAAAGGTACCTTTCTTGACTTTCAGTCTGTATTTTTGAATGCTATATATAATTCAGCTGCATTTGTAGTTCCATTTTTATTTTGTGTGCTTGTCCCCTAAAGGGTTTGCTTGCTTTGCTGCATGCTCAGTCAATGGCAGACAGAGGCAGCCTGAGCCAAGGACATTTGCACAAAGACTGCTCAAACTTTATTACTATTCAGCTTAGAGGACATGTAAATTTTATACCAAATCAGGATTTGTTCATTCCGATTCCTAGTCCGTGATCAAGTTTGTTCACCCAATGGTAGACAGATATAAGAGACTAAAGCAAAGCAGTGACTTTCCTATGATCAACAGGAAAGCACTTCCTCTGACCAATTTCTGAATACCAATAGAATTGGAGGAAATTTTCAGAGAACCAGCTCCCAGCAGATTCATAAAAATTAATGACCGGAAAATTGGAAGTACTGCAAAACAAGTGCACTGAGATCTGTGCCTAATTCTCCGATCTGAACTCCCTTCAGCAAGCCTCCATTGTGGGATGGTGTCTCTGATAATTTATTGTTATATTTATTAAAGGTCACCATTGACTGTAGAACTAAACTATCTTAATTGGGCTTTGAATTTGCCTTTCATAGGCAGCTCACTGGTTCAGAGTGTGCTGCAGTACTTTCCCTTTCCTCCAGTGCCACAGGTCGCAGTCCAGTTTTCAAGGATGATGCCTTCTTTTTGTCTCAAGGCCCTTAAAGGTGACAAGTCAAATAAATCATGTTTATATTACAATTCTCAATAGATGTCACTGTATGTGTATTTCAGAAAATTG
Source organism: Heterodontus francisci (assembly GCF_036365525.1). Taxonomy (NCBI): domain Eukaryota; kingdom Metazoa; phylum Chordata; class Chondrichthyes; order Heterodontiformes; family Heterodontidae; genus Heterodontus; species Heterodontus francisci. Next base: position 220,525,509 of record NC_090371.1, read on the forward strand.
GAAATGGTTACCTCATTTCTGAGAGACCAGGTTAAGAGGACTGAGATGCAAATATTAAAGTTGCCCTGCCACACTGTCATGTGAAAATCTTTGATTGGACAGGAAGGAAAGTGCAAAGGATAAGTGCTTATTCAGCCTAGGGCAGCTGGAAATAACAATAAAATCAGCTACTACTGTCTCTTTTCTGTACTGATACATCTCTTCCTATCTTAGAAACAAACATCTTGTGTACCAATGTGCTGTTCTATAAAATGCTCTCAATACAAAGCTTTGGTCCACACAATTTCTTATAGATTGAAATTACCATCTTGTTTGAGTCTTCTGGGATTTTTGTGAGCATCTCACTTGTCCTGCCTCTTGAACAACATATAATGCTCCCAAAAGCAATCAAAAAAAATTGCATAAAAAAATTAACACAGCCACAGAAATGTCAAACCTTAGTCTTGATTGCCTGCTTTTCTCAAACAAGATCTTTTCCATGTATTATAGAGATGACTGAGTAATGCTATCGTAAGAGCACTTGAAGTATTTGTAGCAAGTGTCTTCCTTTTCCATGTTAATGCAGGATTGAACACATTTAAAATAAAACACATAACATCTCGATTGATATTAGGAGATAGCGGAATTTGATACCAGTACATTGAGCATTCCTATAATAACAATCTCACAGTAATTTCCAGCCTGTCGGAATAAAAGTGCTGCAAAGTCATTTATGAAATTATAAAGCTCCTTTGCTGCATTGTTTGATTCAGAGCTCCACAGAAATTTTTAATTTTACTTATATCAACTTTGTGGATTTTAGGAACAATGCCCATCATTACCCATTAATGCCAAGAATAGCGAAGGATGTGAGATAAAACAAATTCCAAAGAATGATTCTCATCACAAATTGTCCCTGTTGATTCAAAATCAAATTATTCTTTGGATATCTCTTATTTTGCTTCAGGCCTTTATTATTTTATTAAGGTTCGCCTGGATTCCCAGGCTGAGATCTAGTGCTAGGCCTAACTCAATGTTGCCCCATAACTAGCTTTTGGAAATGTGCTGGAAAGTGACAGGTTCACTTGTTCTCCATTTTTCATTCTCTCTCTTTAAGAAACTGTCACCTCAATGATTTGGGCAAAAATGGGAGCTTGGCATGTTTGGAAATGCAAATAGCAGCACATCTTTTAAATTTTTCTTTTGATTTTTAGATTAGGCATTTCCTTAGCAGAATGGCCTAAAGGATAATTTGTGTTCTTCTTATTTTAATGCTACAAAAAAAGCTGCTAAAGGAGTAACTACAAAGAACAAAAAAAAAACGAGCTAGAAATGGATAATCTCTCCAACATCTCTAAAGATTTATGCATGCTCCTAATCTCATGTAAGCAGCAATGTTGTATTGGAAAGGATCCAATTGACAATATGTGATTTCCATATTTTAATAGGTATTAAAGAAATTAATTGTGCATATTAATGTTTTAATTGATACTGGTTACGATGCTAAGGTTTGAATTTATTTCAACATTACATTATACCTTTTCAAAATTACTGTATAATATGCGACTGAAGTAGCAGTAAAAAGACAATTGAATTGATGCCATGCTACGCTTGTTTGACCATGGAATAAAAAATCGACTTGTTTTATGGCAACTCATGTGACACTATAGAATAGAGCATTGCTCTACTGAAATGATGGCCTAAAAGGCCGAGGGTTCAATATATAAGAGAGACAATAAGTGTATTTGAGAAGGGATATAGCACACTACAAAACAGAATCAGTTGCAGTTGGAAAAGATTACTAATTGCCAATAGCGAAATATGGATAGAACAGATTAAAGAAACCTATTCATTCACCAGGCTGGATTTTATGCAGCTAGCAGGGGTCCCAACGCTGGGCCAGAAAGGCAAGCTAACCCCACCTCAGCTGTTTGGGGGCCTCCCAGCTGCATTTTACGCTCCTCAGGTAGTTAACTGCCCAGCGAGGGATCCCTGTCTCTTTAAGGATGGGCATTCTGCCTCCAAGAGCTGCAAAGAAATCAGTGGGACTGCATCTCAGCAGTCCCAGCAGTGCCACTGGAGCAAGATTTTATTCTGGTGATGGGGTCTCGACATCTAGAAAAAGTGATGCCGAGATCCCCACATCACCTCGTTGGAAGGCAAGCCAAATCTAGTGCCAATCAGGCACTTATGTGGACAGCGGCAGGTCTTCCACAGGATCAAGGGCCCCTTGCAAGAAGTCCCGCCCTTGAAGATCTGCCAGTCAATCAGAGGCCGTCAGTTGCAGCGCCACAGCAAAGGTGGTGGCTGCTTCTGGAGGAGCATCTATTAGAGGCTGAGGAGTGTCACTGGACTCAGGTCATAGGTAGGCCAGGCAGGAGAGGCCTCATGGTGTGAGGGTCACAGGGGAAAAGGTTGTAGGGGAGTCATTTGCAAGGGCCTGGGTATGGCTCTCAGTGGGGGCCCCCCTTCCCGATGCTGGGTCCCGTGTTCAAGAACTAAGTGCCTTTTAACGAGACACCACTCCCTCACCTCCTACCCCTGGAGTCAGGAAGCAGCCCACATGATTTGTCGTGCCGTGCCTCCCGTGCAGCAACCGGTCTGCCCAGTTAAGGGCCTCAATTGGCAGCAGGGTCAAACTAAATTTTGCCGGAGGCAGGATGGTAGCGGGAACCACACACCCTCCACCAGCCCACCCGATTCTATGCTCTCCCCAAATGCGCCACGGGGGAGAGTATAAAATTCTCCCCTGGTGTTGGAAGCACTGCTCAGGGTCAAATAGGATCCTCAGAGAGAAGGATGGAGTTGGTGGCTTGGAAACAGAGTTCGTGGCATGGAGCGAAGACAATGGCTTCCATCTTTCCAATATTTAATTGGAGGAAATTTCTGCTCATCCAGTACTGGATGAGCGACAAACAGCATGATAAATCAAGGCAGTAGAAGGGTCAAGAGAGGTGGTAGTGAGGTAGAGCTGGATGTCATCAGCGTACATGTAGAAACTGATTTTTTTTGGATGACGTTAACTGTTGCATGTTTGGTTAGTCAGCCACCATTATCTAGCTAGCCAAGATTACTAAGTCTTTAGCAATTTTAACGTTAACTCATTTATTACATTTTAACTATATATAAATTTCCATAAGTCTGTATAACTCCTCTGAAGCCATGTTGAGTCTCCTTCCTGTTTCTTTCACATGCAATTTTTACATCATCATGATGGAAGGTATTCCTCACACTGTCTCAAATATTAACCCTTTCAAACCCTTATACTACATTTGCCAAGGGACAGCAGGATGATGAGAAATAGGAAGGGCCTAGATAGATTCTTGAGGTACTCTAGAGGTCAACGTGAGAGATTGGGAAGAGAAGCTATTGCAGAAAATTCCCTAGCTGCAACTGGATAGATAGGAATGGAACCAGGTGAGTGCAGTCCTACCAGGCTGAATAATGTAGGAGAGGCGTTGGAGGAGGATGGTGTGGTCAACTGTGTCAAAAGCTGCAGACAGGTCAAGAAGGCTGAGAAGGGATAGTTTACCATGGTCAGTCATATAGGATGCTATTTCTGACCTCGATAAGGGCAATTTCAATACTGTAGCAGGGGCAGAAACCTGATTGGAGGAGTTCAAACATGATACTTCTCATTTCAAGGTAATACTCACTTAAAGTGAGAATCCCTATAAAATGCACACTACAATGCCATATCGCATTTAATTTACTTCATAGAGATGTTTTACTTTGCAAACAAAATCTGAATACAACATGCACCAGATGCAGAAGTCTAGAGATGGGGCTGAATTTAGTATCCCCGTCATGGGGCCTAGTGGCGGACCCAGAAATGGGTGCTGTTGCCCCTTCTGACGTATGCAGCCGCCGAAAGTGATCACATGATGGGCAGCCACTTACCATAAAGGAATCACAGGGCCTATTCAATCACTGACGGGGCGGGCTTGGAGGCAGTGATTGCAGCACCAGATGACTCTAACACAGGTGCTGGTGCCATATTTAAAGCACTGCCAACCTTGCTTGTATTACTGCCTTTCAGTGAGGCAGTGAAGCTGCAGTGTTGCTGGACTCGACTGAAGATCTGTTGGAATTTCTGGACCACACCCCCACCCCGCACTATACAAGGACATAGCTCCATTGTAACAAGGCGGGAGCGACCTGGCACCATGGCTGAGGCATTAGCTCTTAGCCTATCGGGTGTGATTTTCCAATCAGTGAACCCAAGGTAGTTTGCAAATTTGCTGAACTCATTGCTGTTGAATGGGGATCCATTGTTACTTCTTACTGTTTGAGGGATTCCAAACAAGGCAAAGATCTGGTCAAGCTTTGGGATGGGTGCTTTCGTTAAAGTTGACATACCTAATTCCACGATTGGGAGCCTGCTGTAGTCGTCAGTGACAACAAGCAGGTGTTCACCTGTGGGCAAATCTGCGATTTCAATGCTGACTTCAATCCATGGTCCTGGAGGTAGTTCAGACATTTTGAGAGGATCATGAAAATTTGATATTGTGCTTGCTTGACATGGCAAACACTAATTGATTTTATGCTCTCCCATGTGGTCAATTCCTGGGAACCATACTTTATCCCTAAGGAGTTGTTTGGTCTTGACTATTCCCCGGTGTCCTTCATGTGCTATATCACCAACACGTTCCCTCAATGAGTGTGGAACAACAATACAGTTGTTGCATAATACGAGATCAGATGTGGTTGTAACACTGAGTTCATTTCTAACATTGTGAAGACCTGTAGTGTATGAGCGATCTTGTTTGTAGACGCTTTCTCAATCACTTCTTTCCAGTTTTGTGATTCCATATCCTTCATACATCGTTGCAAAGCCTCACCTTGTTTTGCTATTTTTTTGATGTCAGCTAGTGTTAGCGACTTTGGCCCCACATTTATGCTTAACGTAGTTAAAATGTTATTCAGCAACCTTTTCCTCTTAACTATTAGGACTGACTGTCAGCAGTGGATGTCGCAAAAGATAGTCTGCTAGGTTGAGCTTGCTTGGCTGATACTCAACTTGGAATTCATACACTTGTAGTTTCAGTATCCAACGTTCTATTCGAGTGAGTGGTTTGCTAAGTGGATTGTTGAACAACCTCACTAGATGTTTATGATTTTGGTTCTTACTTTAAACTTGCTTCAATGTAAGTTGAGATGAAAGTGTAAGATACCCGATGTGATTGAGAGCATTTCTCTCTCTGTTTGCAAATCTACAGGTGTTAACAATCTGCTTGCCAAAACTGCACCTAAGCCAACTGGGCTTGCATCCACATCTAGCTGGGTGGTTTCCTTAGGGTCGAAATAGGCATTTTTGCAACTTACTGACAAAAGTTGTTTGATCTGGTGTACTACCTGTTTGTGTGATTTAGTCCATTCTCAATTGGTGATCGATTTTGTCATATCGTGTGGGGAGCAGATAACGTAGCGAGGTCAGGAATGAAGTAAACTAAAGTACCTGATAAGTACCTAACATAGGAGCAGGAGTAGGCCATTCAGCCCATTGAGCCTGTCCCACCATTCAATATGATCATGGCTGATCATCCACTTCAATGCCTTTTTCCCACATATCAACACAGATTCTAATCTGGTTTTCGCTCTTGGGTTTCTTGATGATTTGTATTGTTGAGACCCAAGAAGTAGGCTTATCCCCAATTTTCTCAATAATGTCAAAGTCAAGTAGATGTTGAAGTTCATTCTCTGTCTGTTTCCTGACATGGAATGGTATTTGTTCCTGTTGATGTGCATATGGGGGCACATTAGGATCTTCATGCAGCTTTCATGTAACACCTTTCAGTTTGTCAATACCAGTGAAGCGATCAGCATACAGTTCAAGCGTGGTCGCCAATATTGATGGATGGAGCATTTCTGACATCCTGCCCCATGATGTTCGTTTTCTTGAGGCTGATGGTTAGGCCAAATTCATTGCAGGCAGACGCAAACCTGTCGATGAGACTCTGCAGGCATTCTTCAGTGTGAGATGTTAAAGCAGCATCGTCAGCAAAGAGGAGTTCTCTGATGAGGACTTTCCGTACTTTGGACTTCGCTCTTAGACGGGCAAGGTTGAACAACCTGCCCCCTGATCTTGTGTGGAGGAAAATTCCTTCTTCAGAGGATTTGAACGCATGTGAAAGCAGCAGGGAGAAGAAAATCCCAAAAAGTGTGGGTGCGAGAACACAGCCCTGTTTCACACCACTCAGGATAGGAAAGGGCTCTGATGAGGAGCCACCATGTTGAATTGTGCCTTTCATATTGTCATGGAATGAGGTGATGATACTTAGTAGCTTTGGTGGACATCCGATCTTTTCTAGTAGTCTGAAGAGACCACGTCTGCTGACGAGGTCAAAGGCTTTGGTGAGATCACGCTCTGGAAGTGGTTCAAGAGTTCACCTACCTAGGCTCAACTATCACCAGTAACCTGTCTCTAGATGCAGAAATCAACAAGCGCATGGGTAAGGCTTCCACTGCTATGTCCAGACTGGCCAAGAGAGTGTGGGAAAATGGCGCACTGACACGGAACACAAAAGTCCGAGTGTATCAGGCCTGTGTCCTCAGTACCTTGCTCTACGGCAGCGAGGCCTGGACAACGTATGCCAGCCAAGAGCGACGTCTCAATTCATTCCATCTTCGCTGCCTTCGGAGAATACTTGGCATCAGGTGGCAGGACTATATCTCCAACACAGAAGTCCTTGAAGCAGCCAACACCCCCAGCTTATACACACTACTGAGTCAGCGGCGCTTGAGATGGCTTGGCCATGTGAGCCGCATGGAAGATGGCAGGATCCCCAAAGACACATTGTACAGCGAGCTCGCCACTGGTATCAGACCCACCGGCCGTCCATGTCTCCGTTATAAAGACGTCTGCAAACGCGACATGAAATCGTGTGACATTGATCACAAGTCGTGGGAGTCAGTTGCCAGCATTCGCCAGAGCTGGCGGGCAGCCATAAAGACAGGGCTAAATTGTGGCGAGTCGAAGAGACTTAGTAGTTGGCAGGAAAAAAGACAGAGGCGCAAGGGGAGAGCCAACTGTGCAACAGCCCCAACAAACAAATTTCTCTGCAGCACCTGTGGAAGAGCCTGTCACTCCAGAATTGGCCTTTATAGCCACTCCAGGCGCTGCTTCACAAACCACTGACCACCTCCAGGCGCGTATCCATTGTCTCTCGAGATAAGGAGGCCCAAAAGAACAGTTCAAGAATGTTTTTGTTATGTGAAGGAATCGCGTATGTGACTGCAATCGTGTGAAGATCTGTTGCTATGTGGAAACTGATAAATGTGTCACATTCTCCAGATATGACATAGAATACAGCATTCATTCAAGTGCCTTTGAATGAGACTGGCATTTAAAAAGTCTCCAGGATTTTTTGCAGTTTGTCACTGTTGTAAAGGAAAAGTTTCATATTCCCTGGTTTGCAGAAAATGGGACAATCCAGTTGACTGCTTTGACATTAACAGATGGTCCTGTATCTATGAAATCATTTACGTCCAAACAGCCAATGGTCAGAGTCACGTGACTGTTTTCTGTTTCTGAAAGAGAGGACAAATGTACGTTCAGGCTCATGCACGTCTACATTAGTTACATTGTCTTGCCTTTTTGCTGTGGTATGCATACGTGGCACACTTCTGTCAGTATTATTTATAGTAGTTGATTTGACTGATGAGTAACAACATGAACAAAGTGGTTGGGTTTTTCACAGGATTTACACTGATTACCAGTCGCAGGACATGCTGTCTGGTGTGGGTAAGCACCGCCACACTGGAAACATTCTTTGGACAAGTCGCAAGTCTTTTTGTGAGACAGTTGTTGTCACTTTGCAGGTGGTTTCCTGGCACATGGGCAATGAATAGTGCTCACAGGAGTTGAAATTGAAGTATGGTCATTCTTGTCAGCAGCCTCAACCTCAGTAGTTCTGAACCTTGAGAGCGATGGTGATCTTGCTAACTCCAACAACTCTGACAGCTCTTTCTTGAGTGCGTTTCAACATAGTTGATTAGAGAGACATTCTTCAATTATTTGTGCTTTGGTTTCCTGTTCGACATGTTCAACATCACCAAAGTCACATCTGTTTGCTAGTTGCCTCAATCGCATGCAATATTGATCAATTGTCTGGTTTCCTTCTTGCTTAGAGCATTGGAAGGCAATGGTTTCATATACTGTATTTTTCTTGGGTGTGAAGTTGCTTGTTAGTGCATTTTTTTGCTGAGTCACAGTCAATTTGCTCAGGCGTAAGTGTCTCAAGGATAACTTTTAATTCTTCACATCCATAGCATAGAAGTCAGGCCTTTTTCCTTGTGTCATCTGTGATTACAAAATCTGCCATCGCACCTTCAAAACATTGCAGCCACTTTTGCCAACGTGGGGATACAGATAATGGCTCTGAATGCACATCAAAAGGTGGTAGGTTGGGCATAGATAACGCCATATTGATCAGGTTTGAGGAAGAAGCTCATAAGTTTGGAAACAATTGGAGCTTAACCGAAAGTGCTGTCTTACCTAAAGAGAGACAGCCTTCGATTATTTGTGTTTTGGTTTCCTGTTTGACGTGTTCAACATCACCAAAGTCCCATTGGTTGCTAGTTGCCTCAATTGCGTGCAATATTGATCAATTGTCTGGTTTCCTTCTTTCTTAGAGCATCGGAAGACAATGGTTTCATATACGGTATTTTTCTTTGAAGTTGATTATGTTACTACTGATTTGTTGTTTCCAATTTCTAAGAATATAAAAAAAACTTGTGTAAGTTTAAAAAGTACCCTAAGACTTGGGAAAGCTGTTTAAAATGGTGCTTAGTTCATCTTTGATTGGAAAAAAAGTTATGTAAAATGACGCATCTGGGAATGTTTTGCTCAGCCCCCTTGAAAAGAAGCACAGAAGTTAACCCTTTGTGCTGACAGCTTTTTTTTATTTAATTCATCACACAACTTTTGTATTGCTGAGTGTAAATTTATATATTGGACTTCATTAAATTTTAAGTTTCTTAATTGATAGGTATATTTGGACAAATTAACCCATTGGGCTCTGGGGCAAAGCTTCAATGAATTCTTTGTATTTGTTTTTAACAGGCAACAATGTTTTCCAGTGCTACATAAGTACTGATGCCACAGCAAGAGTTCTAGCATTTTTTTAAAAAGATTTTGAGAACTTATCTGCAAACATCAAATGTCACAGCATGATGATGATTTGGACTAAAGGCTTTGCCTTTCAAAGACTTGGCCTTAACCCATTCAGGTCATTTATTATTTTCCAAGGCAGAGTGTTTGACAAGGGGAGATATTGAAGCCACTTCGAAAGGTTAAACCATCAATTCTGGGCATAATTGTTTCCGAGATTTGAATTGATAAAATAAACTGATTATGACTAGCTATTTTGAGCACTCCAAGGGAAAATGTACTTAAACTTAAGAGGATAATCAAATTTTCATTCAACAAATAAACTGATGGAAAAGCAGTCTAGGTGGTTCCTGAGTATCAAGAAAAAGCTCAGAAAGTTTCTATTGGGGAAAAACAAATTGAATATTGACAAAACCTGCCAGCCCAACAGCACAGCTGGTGAATTTGGGATAACATCAACATTTCTGAAGCATAAAAGGTCATCTAAAATTATCTAAAGTAAAGAACAAACAAACTATTGGCACCACTGGGGAATGTATGATTTTAGTTCTAAAGGTACCATGAGAACATTGCATTGGACAGTAAAGTTCCTCCAGGGCTTATGAATAAGATAGAATAGTAATTAATGGGATTCCCCACTTAGAGTAAAAGATAGAGACAGGAAGACTACATCACCAAATGGAAGCTGGAATAACTCACCTTGTGTATGGTTCAATGGAATGTATCAATCTGGCATATCTGTACATTCTAGTGAAAGTCAGGAAAGTGTAGAGGAGACTTGTAAATTGGTAGCTTTCTCTTGGAGATGTTAGTGTTCTTGCCTATAAACCTATTAAAAAAATTATATTTGTTAGGTTGGCCACTACCCGAGACATCGGGACTATGCAGGGGGAGATAAGCAAAGGTCTACAGACAGACACCCCACCACCCCCCCCCCCCCACCCCCACTTTGATATTTGGATAATATCACTGGAGAGTCAAGAATATGTGACATGATATTGGGACACTAGTGTAAGTTTGCAAATGTGATGTATAACGTGCAAAGTAACGAACATGTGGGAATGCATGGTGAACCTGCACTGAAGAATGGGCCTCAGACATGCTCAGCTACTTGACAACAGGACACCATGGAATGGTTATTGTGGCCAGTAGAGTGAGACAGCATTTTAAATCATCAAGGCATTGACACATACTGCATAGAGAAACTGACCTCAGGATAGAATGTTACCTGTCAGGGGGAGTAAGATTGTTTGCCATTTAACATAAAGAGGGATCTGGAATCTGGATTAAGACATTTCAGGGCTAGGTCTAATGTTTGGCAAGAACTATCCACAAGATGGATGTAGATAAAAGGACAGCTGGAGAATCTTTTAAGTCCATGCATGATCTTTTGTTTGAACCATATGTATTTATAACATTTTACTGGAAAAGATTTTACATTTATTCTTGGTGGCAGCTTAGAAATATCTAGGTTAGCTAAAAATTAGTTGTGAGAAGTCAATAAGGATATTTCCTTCTCAAGAGAGGCTAACTGTAAGAAATAATACTTCTCAGAGGAATATAGAATTCTGATAGAAACAATAGGCATAGTATGAAAGAGATCCACAGAAGAGCTGTTTTCCTTTCTTTCTCAAAAGGGACAGAGAAGCAGTTCCTAACACCAGGGTCATCACTGGTGTAAACAAGATATGGGAAGAAGAGCATGACATTCCCAAGGAGGTCATATAGAAGCCACTAGACACCATAAACATTCTGGAGCTGATGGGAGGGAAACTTCTGGCACCTTGTGTGCCCTGCTTATCTGTACAAGTGCCTGTAAGGATTGACAAATGGCCTTCAATATGAAGTAAACTAAGGTGTATCAATGGATGCTCGGAGAGCAGAACCCAGCCTTGCCTGACAGAGAAGTTAGATAGCTTCCTAACACCTGGGCCAACACGAGTGAGAGGGAGAGAGAGAGAGAGAAGGAAGACTGCCACTTCTAGCTGCAGAAATTGGCAGCAAAATGCTGTCACCCCATCCAAAGAGATCAGCTCATTTGTTTCTCTGGGATCGGGAAACCATTTTCATCGTCACCGGTCATATACCTTTTCTGTCTATTTAGCTTATCCATTATTTAAACTGTTGCTTCTTAATAAATTTAATAAACTATCTTAAAATTACTTATGAGTTCTTGACCACCTATTTTGCATAATCTGTGACTCCCGAAACTAAATCTTACACAGTGGTAATTTGTGATCAAGGATCCGGGATCACATTCCTTTTCAGAGGAAACTTCTCTGCAATGATCCAAGATTTTTTTTCGATTGGATAGTTGTTTTGGAGAGATCAGTGTGTGAGTGTACATTGTGTGTCACTCTAATACAGTCTTCAACTTAAAATATTGCCTTCAGAAAAGCAGACAAAATCCTGCCAAAAATTTCATCACTGAAAGCAATGTTTTGTGTTTTTTCACCATCCATTTTCTGTTTACCTCGTCACCATTGTGACCTTCTCGGCACTGGAGTGAGATTTAGTTGAGTTTATTAAGGAATATGAGGCAAAGACTGAGACACAGCCAGAATGCTGTTGAAAATAATGGAGCTTTTATTACTTTGTTTTAATCACACTTTCTCTTTCAGCTCCCTCTGCTGGCTCATGTGTGCATGGTAGCCTCAAGTGAACAATATGTACAATGCAATTCTCAAAACACTACACAGACCAGTTGAACGTTGGTGGAATGGAAGCCCTTTCTGTTGATGAAAACAGCTGGCTGTTCCATGGGAGCCTTGATGACCACATGCGTGTAATCGTGACACCTTGCACCTGCTGGAATCCAGTAATGGCCTCAAATCCGATGGCCCTCTCTGCCTGACTGTCAGGGTCAGTCAGGTAGTGCACATATTCGCTGCCCCTCTTGAAAAGGGCATTAGTCAACTCCTTGACGCAGTCGGCTACTGCCTGGGAGACCCCACACATGTCCCTGATGGATCCCTGGAAAGACCCAGACGCATAAATGTTGAGTGCCACAGTGATATTCAGGGACACAGGCATTGGGTGCCCAGCGAAGCCCATAGGTCACAACCCATCCTGTAGCATGGTGCATAAGTCATTGATGGCCTCCCTGGGGAGCCACATTCTTTATTGACACTGCCGATCAGACAGTTGGAGCTGGCTGTGGTGAGTCTGGTACACTGTCAGCTGCTGGTTGGCCTTTCTTGGTGTGGCTAGCTGCTGTCGCTCTCCTCTTGGAGCTTTATGGGTGGATGCAGCTGCATCCTGGCCCAACCTCCGTTTGAGTTGCTGTTGTGCGCCACAGGGGTCCACAAAGATGAGATGTATGAGACCCATGCCAGTTGACCATGAGCACTCCCACGTGCTCTCTTGGAGAGATGGACTTGCCTTGGCACCTATCCCTTTGCTACTCCACTCAGAATATGCTCTAATTGCCCTTCAGTGCCCACATTTCCAGAGAGCCCAGGGCCCGAGACTGTGCCCACCCATCCGTCACCCAATGCAAAGACCCTGACTGGAATTGTTGCACCCCCCAAAAGTGTGGGCTGGTGGTGGGGGTGGGAGGGAAGGTGGTGGGTGCATAAAATGGAGTGTGATGCGGGTGGGGGGCCATTTCTGATGCGATCCTGCCTCCACTGCCAATTTATGTGGGGTGGTGGTGGCAGGAAACAGCCCACCTACCCCAAGCCAATCAAGGCACTTAAGTGGCCAATTGTCTTCCACTTAGGGCTTCCATCTGCTGCTACAAGGTGGCAAGCGAGTGACTAAGGCCTTAGAAAACCTGCCTGATAAAACTAGGCGTTCTTCTGGTGGCGGTAGGCCCTCCTGATCGGGCACCCTGTGCCTCACAGAGGGCCGTCCCCGAAGCCCCAACTGTCCCCAACGCACAACACCCCCCCCACCCCCAACCAACCCCGCCCCCCTCTGCCTCGCCAGGGCCTGACCGATTGTCCCCAGCGAGGCCCTAAAAACTTACCTCTTTTCCAGGGCTCACCATCATCTTCCTCCTGCAGCTGGGTGTAGTCCCGGCAATAACCACCGCTCCCGATGGTGCTACGAGGACGAAGAGCTGCTGGCCTGCTGATTGGCCAGCAGCTCCATTGGGCTGGACTTCCTGCCTCAATTAAGGGCCCGGGGACTGTAAAACCCGGTCTGAATCCCCAGGCCCGGCGGAGGTGGGATTGCCACCGACTTTTCAGCTGGTGAACGGATCTCCCCGCTCGCTGTAAAATCCAACCTGCTATCTCCCAATACAATGGCCACCCAGCCTGTCACCTGAGAATGTGCAAACCCGGCCCAGTCATCTGATGCAGTGGCCACTTGGCCCTGTTACTCACGAATATGCCCACCTGGCCCTGTCACCAAAATACGATGGCCCTGTCTCTTGATACAATGGCCACATGCCCCTGTCACCCTAGACTGCGCCCACCTGGTCCTGCAACCCAAGAATAAGCCCACCCATGCAGGGAGCCCACTGCCACAGGACGACAATGACCTCTGCTTTCCTCTCCTCCCCTATCCACTTATCCCATGGCTGCCCTGCTGTGTCAGCACTGAGATCTGGTCTCGGTGCTGCCACCTTTCAATGGCTGGGAATCAGAAGGCATGTGATCCCCATCTGCCTTTGTCTAGATTCCAAACCCCCCATTGAATTGCCATCATTTCAAGGCAAATGTATTGAAATGACCTATTCAGCAATTTAGATTGCAGTCCTGCCACGTTGGGGAGGCAATGCTGCCTTGGAGCTTTTCCGCTGTTGATAAAAGCCAGAACCAACGTCATGGCGTCAGGTTTCTGGGCCAGCGTGTCCGTCGCGATTCTTCAGCCCCCCCATGCCTCCATTCTCACTCCTACTGGCCTCACAACATTTGACCCATGGAGTGCAGCAAGTGTAACCCCTTAGTCTTTATGAGGAAGCCATTATGGAAGTCATTGACTGAGAGCATGTTTACAGGTACTGTACTTTGGCTGAAGGAATGGCTATAGCAGTTAGTAAAGGTCTGTGATAGTATTCATAGAAAAATACAGCCTGCATGCATACTGCTCGACTGTGAGGATCAGGTGGCTGGCCAGCCTGCAGCTTTCCATTACATGGGGCTGAAGAAAATGCAGATGGTTCACCTCCTATTCCCTCAAATCTCCTGAGTGATCCTCTCCTGCTACTTCTCTAAACATAGATACTAGCTGCAAGATCCCTGTTGAAGGATTCAGCAAAGTTTCCTTTATGAAAATAATTTCCACTCTGCTCACTTTTCAATCTCGGATGGCTTCCTGAGCTGATTTAACACCCACTTCAAATGCAGGTAATTAGTCTACTGTGAGAAAGACGTTGCAGGTATGCAAATGTGTATATTTCTCTTTCATTGCTATTTAACAAGCATTTAACAAACAAAAAGCCTTAATACACAATCTGTACTTTAAGATTTATTACACTTGCCTCTTCCCAGGAGCATTTTGTAGAACATAAGCAAAATTTAGCACATACTCCAATAACACAAATGTATAGGTAATAACATTTAACTAATGAATGTACCATGTCTAACACTCAGAGGTAAATAACTCTGTTATGTATTGTGTCAACCTTTGAAATAACAATAATTTCAGCTACTCTTTTCCCTGAATTCAGGATCTTAAAAAATATCATACAGTAATGATTAAACGCAGTGCCATTGTTGAATACAGAGTACATATCACCCCTTCATTGAACTGCCTTACTTCTGGCAGAAATTCCACATTAAATGGAACATGTCAGCATGTACTATTATTGCATGTACAGTTCAGGACCACTGAACTGAATATGAATGTTATACATCAGCACTTATGAAACCATAAAGCAGTTGAACTGTTTTCATAATGGTTCAGCAAATGGTTTCAGGGTTATTGTTTCAGGTAAATCTATAAGTTGGTCTTGGGTAAAGACTGAGGGCTGGAATTTTGTTTGTGTAGCGCCACCTCGAGTGGCACTATGGAGACCTACCGCCACTTCCTGCGGGAGCGCTGCACTGCTAGCAACTTCCTGTGCAGCCGGTGTGGCATTGCTGAAGGTTAAGGACACACACAGGTACATCCCCTGCATGCACCAGAAGACCTTGAATGTACTCTACTCTATCCTGACATCACACAGCAGATGTCATGTCATGCCAGGGTTGGAAACTTGGACCATGCAGGTCCAGCCCACAAATTCATGCGTCACTCAACAAAGATTAGGTGTACAGTTGTAAGATGAGACCTGCACCTGTGCTAATTAAAGGGCCACTCCACAGGTTGCAGTTGAGGTGTTTTCAGTCAGTTTTGCTTAGAATCAGTTGGTGGAAGCTCTGTGCTGGGTTCATGGAGATGTTTTTTTCCAGTTTCTGAATGCAGCCAAAGTGGAGAGGGAATTATGTGTCCTAGATACGGGAGCAGTTATTGTGGTGCCTCCTGGTCTGCAACATAACCAGGAAATGGAATGGAGGAGGCAGAGAAGGGAAACTCTGCAAGGAGAAGGGGGGATGAAGAGAAGGAACAGGAGGAGGCATCCCGCTAAGTGGACAGACTATGAGAGAGCAAATTGTAAGGCTCCATTTCAACTTCAACAACTTTCCCATCCCAACGTGGAGCCACCATTCACCACCGTCACATCCATTTCACATTCCCCATCACAATGTCTCCTTGGGCAACATTGAGCAATAAAAGCCACATCATTACAAAACATCCAATTATGCAAACAACAATGAACTATTCACCTTACTGCATTCACTTTTTGCCCTACTTGCATGTGCCCTTGCCTGGCCTATGGCTCCTAAGACGTCCTACCCCATTGGCTGCAGCATGGCTGCTGACATCCGGTGGGGACGACTGCAGATGGCCTTGCAGGATGCCATTGAGCAGCTCTGGGCCTTGATAGCCCAGATTTCAACCATTCCACTTTGGTATGGATGGCAGCATTTAGGGCTGGCTGAGAGGCAACAGCAAAGTGACTGGGGGAGTGGCGTAATATTGTCTTGTATTTTCTTGCATTTGGAAGGCTGAAAGGTGATCTAATTGAGGTGTTTTAAATGATAAAGGAATTCAAAAGGGTTTATACAGGGAAATTATTTCATCTGATGGGAGAACCCAGAATAAGAGACATACTCTTAAAATTAGAGCTAGACTATTCAGGAGGAAAATCCAGAAGCATGTTTCACATGAAAAGTAGTAGAGATCTGGAACTCTCTGCCCCAAAACTCTTTGGATGCTGGGTCAATTAAAATGTTCAACACTGTGAGTGAAAGATTTCTATTAGGTAAGGGATATGAAGGGATGTAAATGGAACTGAGGTACAGATCAGCCATAATCTAACTGAATGGCAAAAAAGGCTCAAGGGGCTGAATGGTCTAATCCTTTTTCTATTTTCCAAAGGAGAGGTTGGTATTTATTTTTCTAATTAATGCAAAAGTTCTCCTTTGCACCTTCTGCCCAATGGTGTATGTTGGAAGTTCTTGGGTTGTTACCTCATTGGTAATATTTTCTTTGATGTACTGGAGGCTTTTTTCTGCACCAATAGACCGCTGAAAATAAAATCATTTTGTCATATTATCCTCAATACATTGGCTTCATTTCATCCTGTTCATTTAGTTATTTAGTGCAAATAGACCCTATATATAAACTTCCAGTTTTGACAGAAAATCAGTATTAATTGTGGAGATATTTATAAATATAAACCTGTCTGTGACTCTTTAAGTGTGAACTGAAAAGTTATATTTTTTTATAAATGTGTTCACAGGATACGGGCAAAACTGGCAAAGCCACATTTATTTCTTATCCCAGTTGCCCTGGGAAAGTTGGGGGGGGGGGGGGGGCTCCTTAAACCACTGCATTCATTGTGATGTTAAGTTGGAGATTTCAGGAATTTGGCCCTGTTAAAATGAAGGTATGGTGATCTATGTATAAAACAAGATGGTGTTTGATTTGGAAGGGATCTTCGAGGTAATGTTTTTTCCATGATATGCTACTCTCATCCTCCTCAATGATAGAGATTATGGGCTGGGCAGTGTTGTTGAAATAAGCTTGGTGAGTTGCTGCAGAGCATTCTATCGATAAAGCATACTGTGCCAATAGTGGAAGGGTGAATATTATGTCCAGTGGCAAGGCAGCAATCAAATGTATTGCTTGATCTTGGATTGTCTCTGGCTTCTTGAGTGTTGTGGTGGATTCACCCATCCAGGCAAGTGGTGGATATTCCATTGCACTCCTTAATTGAGTTCTGTGCATAATGGGGAGATTTTAAGGAGTCGACAGTGAACCATTTATCAATCATGGAGTCGCTAACCTTTTTCCTGTTTATATAGCTGCAGTGTTGGTATGATTGGTCCAATAAAGCTTCAGATCAGTGGAGACACCAAGGTAATGATGGTGGTGGACTCAACAATGATGGTGCAACTGAAGGTCAGGGGAATTTGCTGGGCTTTCACATGTTTGATAGGTCGTTGCCAGGCCCCATGTTGTGCAAATGTTATTTGCCACTTGTCAGCCCTAGCCTGGATGTTGTCCAAGACCTGCTGTGGACCAGAATGGACTGCTTCATTATTGAAAGAATTATGAGTGAAGCCAAATACTGTGGCAACACTGAGAGTGGACCCTGGGCCTTTGAAACAGTGGGCGAGGTTTTATGGACTGCTACTAAGAAAAACACAATGGCGGGAGCAGATTGGTAGTGGTGAGTGTGAGAAAAGGCATGGTTGTTTGGTGCCAGTTGGGCTTGGGGAGCAGTGAGAGGTAGTTGGAAGAAGTGGGGCGGGTGGGGGGCAGTGATGACAGAAAAGTGCAACACTAAAAGTCAGGATGATAGCAGAGAAGAGATGAGTGAAAGAGAATCCTTCCTTTCTCTGCCCCAGTAAGTTTCAAAAGCTAAAGAGGTTTCCACGGGAAAACACGGAAATTCTGTATAATTTAAATGGCAAACACTATTTACATAACTGCTGCTTTCTGATTAAATAACTGGGAGCCCCAGTTAGAAATCCTTTATGGAATCCTTTTCTCAACTGTGACTGAGCACCAGCTTTAAGTTCTTTCAGCAATTTTAGTGCTTTGAAGAGCTTTTGCCTTTTGAAAGTGCCAGAAATGTTTAACCCGTCACTTCCTGATTATCACTGAGAATGTAGTTTTTTAACATACAAAGCTGGAATTCCACAAAAGGGCTCCTCATGTGAGCTGGGGAAGCCCCTGTTATTTCTTAGTATTGATTCTGGGGACCAGGAACTAAAGCCTTGGATAGAACATAAAGGTCAGAAATCCAGTCAGGGAAACGGGTGCAAGGCTTATCCAGTGGGTGACAGAGGTGGCAGTGAGGCTGGTACTAAAGAGAGCGAGGAAAGACAACAGACTAAATAGAGTACAGCATTACACATCACCTACCTTGGAGATAGTAGCTAGATTGACACAATCAACTGTATATTTACCATAATTAAGGTGCAATAGACAGGTATGACAGAGATATTGTGATAGAAAAAGCATGATGAAAGTAGACAGGACAGGAAAGTCTCACAGGAACTTTGTGCATTGCTAAAACTTTTAAGAAGAGACGTGTGCTGCTGCAATGGACTCCCTGGGTACAATGAATATTGGAAAATCATGTGTGTCAGAGCACATACTTGTAAAGTAATTTGCCCAATTTTCCTCTGTTTAATTGAAATGAAAGGAAAATTGGACAGATTGCTTTATGGGCATGTACACCAACTTGCCCAATTTTCCAGTGTTCCCTACACCCAGGTAATCCAGTCAACCTGAGTGCAGGCCTAGCTAAACATTCCTTTAATATAGATGGTTGATAATAAATGAAACAGTGGATAGAGTACACGAGCAGTAATAACTTCACCACCCTGAAAATTACTTCCATGTTCTTCTGAAGTTTTAAAGAATCCCATCTATGAAGGTATCCATATTGTACAAAATCAGAAACAACATTGGGAAAATTTTGATGTCAAAATGTCACTGTTTGCTTCATCATTGGCAAGCATTGAATGTCATGAAGTTTCTGTTTTTGCACAATAGTTATGAACTAAATCCAATACAGATATTTAGCGCGACCAATTACAAGTGTCAATACCCTATTAATAGTGTGAAAAGGGTCAATGACTGCCAATCGACTTCACTGGCACTTAAAATTAACTATTATAAGTGTGGAATCTAATTCCTTCAGGTTGTGAGTTGTTTTAGGAGAATTTTAAATATCATTTTTTAAATTTTGTTTCCTTACTTTTTCTCCCTCTCTCTTAATCTAATCTTTCTTTTCCTCGCTTTATTTTAATTTCTGTATCTGTTTTGACATTGAATTTACCCCCTTTAATTCAATGGGCGGCACAGTGGCGCAGTGGTTAGCACCGCAGCCTCGCAGCTCCAGGGACCCGGGTTTGATCCCGGGTACTGCCTGTGTGGAGTTTGCAAGTTCTCCCTGTGTCTGCGTGGATTTTTTCCGGGTGCTCCGGTTTCCTCCCACAAGCCAAAAGACTTGCAGGTTGATAGGTAAATTGGCCATTATATATTGCCCCTAGTATAGGTAGGTGGTAGGGAAATATAGGGACAGGTGGGGATGCGGTAGGAATATGGGATTAGTGTAGGATTAGTATAAATGGGTGGTTGATGTTCGGCACAGACTCGGTGGGCCGAAGGGCCTGTTTCAGTGCTGTATCTCTAATCTCCTTTTCGTTCATCCCCTGTACATTTCCCAATCCTTATATCTCTGTGGTTAAGGAGATACTCTGTTGGTTCCTCTCTTTACTCATGGCCTATATGCCTTGATTCCCTCACTGCACCATCATCAGAAACTTTTTAGGCAAAATGTTTTGAGCTGGAGTTTAAAGGGGCAAGCCTAACTCATGCCTTTAGATGGCCTGTTGCAGCAAAGTTTGGCTCATAATTTAGTGACAAAACTTTTAGCAAAATAGTGTGACAGCACTGCCAAAAACTGCTAATTCATTTTTAATTCCTAAAATAAATAAAACATTATGTTAACTGATGCACTGTAAGAAATGTCTTGGATCATGGAAGAAGCAAAACACACCTTTATGGACATTAACAGATTAACCTGCTTAAAATGTAACTTATAGTAACTCCATGTCACTCAAATAGCTAAAAAATGGACATGCATTCGCATTAAACTATCATATGAGCAATTTGTAAAACTTGCACAGGAAAAGGTACACATATAAAACAATGATTTCCTTGAAAAATGCTAATTTAGCAAAATTTAAGCTCAATATTTTATATATTTTGTTGGTAATTGCCAGAAATGAATTTCCATCTAATCTTTGGTATGTGTGATCTACCAAAACATTTTAGCAAAGAAAAGATTTCTAAAATGTAAATCGTTCCCCCAATATGATCATAATGTTAATTTGGCTTATGATTGACAGAGTAAACAATGCACACTTCAGCATGACTAACATGAAGTGACATTAGAAAGGCAGCAAATTCAGATTCTGGTGGATAAACAGCTGAAGATATTTATTTTATATCTTGAAGCCTTGAAGAAAGATAATTAATAAAAAAAATACACTGATGAAAAAAGATAGAAGCTGAGCATCTGAACTATTAGAAGGGAACAGTCGCACAGTAGTTGTGTGACTGAACTTGTAATCCAGAGGCCTGGTAAAATGATCCAGATGCATGAGTTCAAATCTTAATAGTAATTGAGGAATTTAAATTCAGTTAAGTAAATAAATCTGGAATAGAAAGCTAATATTAGTAAAGGGATGATATATATACTGTAAAAACCCACCTGGTTCACTAATATCCATAAGGTAAGGATATCTGCAGTCCTGGTCCAGTCTGGCCTATATGTAACTCCAACACACAGCAATGCGGCTGACACTAATGGCCCTCTGAAATGGCCCAGCAAGCCACTCAGTTGTATCAAATAGGAATGACCACCACACAGTCCTTGGGGTGACAAAGTCCTAACTTCACTCTGAGGACACATTTCATCATGTTGTGTGACACTACCATCATGCTAAATGGGATAGATTCAGAACAAATCTAGCAGCTCAAAACTGGGCAGCCATGAGGTGCTGTGGGCCATCAGATACAGCAGAATTTTTCTTTTATTCGTTCGTTTGTGGGATGTGGGCCTCTCTGGCAAAGCCTGCATTTATTGCCCATCCCTATTGCCCTTGAGAAGGTGAGCTGCCTTCTTGAACTGCTGCAGTCCTTAGGGCGTAGGCACACCAATAGTGCTGTTAGGAAAGAGTTCCAGGATTTTGACCCAGCGACAATGAATGGCAATACAGTTCTAAGTCAGGATGGTGTGTGGTTTGGAGCGGAACTTGCAGGTGTTGGTGTTCCCATGCATCTGCCCCCTTTGTCCTTCTAGGTGATAGAGGTCGTGGGTTTGGAAGATGCTGCTGATGAAGCCTTGGTGAGTTGATGCAGTGCATCTTGTAGGTGGGGCACACTGCTGCTACTGTGCGTCAGTGGTGAAGGGACTGAATGATGAAGGTGTTGGATAGGGTGCCAATCAAGCTGGCTGCTTTGTCCTGGATGGTGTTGAGCTTCTTGAGTGATGTTGGAGCTGCACCAATCCAGGAAAATGGAGAGGATTCCATCACATTCCTGACTTATGCCTTGTAGATGGTGGATAGGCTTTGGGGAGTCAGGTGGTAAGTTACTCGCTGCAGTATTTCCAGCCTCTTACCTGCTCTTGTAACCACAGCATTTATGTGGCTGGACCCGTTCACTTTTTGGTCAAAGGTAACCCCCTGGATGTTGATAGTGAGGGATTCAGCGATGGTAATGCCATTGAACATCAAGGGGTTAGATTCTCTGTTGTTTGGGAATGTTACTTGCCACTTATCAGCCCATGCCTGGATGTTGTCCAGGTCTTGTTGCATCTGCAGACAGGCTGCTTCAGTATCTGAGGAGTCCTGAATGGTGCTGAACATTGTGCAGTCATCAGCAAACAACACATTTCTGACCTTATGATGGTGGGAAGGACATTGATGAAGCAGCTGAAGATGGTTGGGCCTAGGACACAATCCCGAGGAACTCCTGCCGTGATGCCCGGGGACTGAGATGATTGACCTCCAACAACCACAACCATCTTCCTTTGTGTTAGGTATGACTCCAACCAGCGGAGAGTTTTCCCCTGAATTGTATACAAACACAATCTATAACGTCACAGCCTGACATATCCCTCACTCTGCCATTACCATAAAGGCAGAGGACCAATCCTGGTTCAATGAGGAGTGTAGAAGAGCATGCCAGGAGCAGTGCCAAGCATACCTAAAAATGAGGTGCCAACCTGGTGAAACTACCACACAAGATTACGCACATGCTAAACAGTGGAAGCTAAGGGATTCCACTAGCAATGAATCAGATCTAAGCTCTGCAATTCTGTCACATCCAGTCGTAAATAGCGGTAGAGAATTAAACAACTAATAGAAGGAGGCACCATAAACACCCCCATCCTCTATAATGGTGGAGCCCAGCATATAAAATCACAGAATCAAAGGATCATAAAGTCATAGGGCTGAATTTTGTGCCCACAGTGGGGCTCCTGGCACTGGGCTGGAAAGGCAGAGTGAATACCCGCCTCAGTCAGCTGGGGCCCTCCTGAAGCAATTCTATGGCTCCAGGTGAATTACCACCCGGCATCAGCCTACTCCCAATCATCAGCAAAGTGATGGAAGACATTGTTTACAAAATAATAACCTGCTCACCGATGCTCAGTTTGGGTTGCACCAGGACCATTCAGCTCCAGACCCTATTGCAGCCTTAATCCAAGCATGGACAAAAGAACTGAATTTACAGGTGAGGTGAGAGTGACCGCCTTTAACATCAAGGCAGCATTTGACCATGTGTGGCACCAAGGAACCCTAGAAAACTTGAAGCTAATGGATATCAGGAGGAAAACTCTCCATTGTTTGGAGTCATACCTAGCACAAAGGTTGTGGTTGTTGGAGGCCAATCATCTCAACCCCAGGGCATCACTGCACAAGTTCCTCAGGGTAGGCCCTACCATCTTCAGCTGCTTCATCAATGATCTTCCCTCTATCACAAAGTCAGAAATGGGCATGTTTGCTGATGATTGCACAGTGTTTAGATCCATTTGAAATTCCTTAGATAATGAATCCATCTGTGCTCACATGCAGCAAGACCTGGAAAGCATTCAGGCTTGAGCCAATAAGTGGTAAGTAACATTCACACCACACAAATGCAAGGCAATGACTCTCTCCAACAAGAGACATTTTAACCCCCTCCTCTTGACATTCAACGGCATTATCATTGTTGAATCCCACACCATCAACATCCTGGGGGTTACCATTGACCAGACACTTATGTGGATCAACCCTATAAATACTGTGGCTATAAGAGCAGGTCAGAGATTGGGAAATATATGGCAAGTGACTCACCTCCTGACTCCACAAAACATTTCTACCACCTATAAGGCACAAGTTACAAGTGTGGTGGAATACTCTCCACTTGCTTAGATGAGTGCTGCTCCTACAACACTCAAGAAGCTCAACATCATCCAGGACAAAGCAATCCACTTGATCAGCACCCTATCCTCCACATTAACCATTCACTCTCTCCTCCACTGGTGCACAGTGGCTGCAGTATGTAGCATCTACACGATACACTGCAACAACTTGCCAAGGCTTCTTTGACAGTTGCTCCCAAACCCACAAAATCTACCACCTAGAAGCACAAGGGCAGCAGGCATATGGGAACACTACCACCCCCAAATTCCCCTACAAGCCACACACGATCCTGACTTGGAAATATATTGCAGTTCCTTCATCATCACTGGGTCACAATCCTGGAAATCCCTCCCTGACAGCACTATGGGTGTACCTTCACTTAATAGACTGCAGCGGTTCAAGAAGGTGGGCCATCACCTTCTCAAGGGCAGTTAGGGACAGGTAATAAATGCTGGCCCTGCCAGCAACAGCCACATCCTGTGAATGAATAAAGGATATTTCACTGAGGTTTGTTAAGAATTGATTACATTTAAAATATTGATGAAACTCATTTCTAAAAGACATAACACAAAAATTATCTTGTCACAGTATTATTACAGTGATACTAGCCTTTGTCATCCTTTGAAAATTTAATCCAACTTACATGCATCTTTTCTTTCTGCAGTATGTTCTCAAATAGCTCTGAACTGGGAACATTTAGAAGGGTCATCTCAGCAGGCTAGATAAATAAATACTTTGTAAAACAGAAACAACATGCAGTCAGTTCCGTAGTATTCAACACAATGGCAGCAGAGCTGGATTTTTGTAATAACAGTGTTTTCGAACAATTTCAAAGAAGCAATTTGAACAAGCCAGTTAAAGCCAGTTATTATGGTGTATTCATTGTCTTCCATCATACTGGGCATTCCAATATCAGGCCCTACAAAATGGTAAATGGATATTTCTTGGATTATCAAGATATAGCTAATGGAGTACCTCAGTGATTTGTTTTGGAGCATCTCTTATTCTTGAAAAATATAAATGATCTTAACATGAGTATAGAGGAAAGAGCATCAAAATTTGTTGATTGACTAAATTAGGGGGCATGGTAAAGTGTGATGAAGAATCTAGGAGGCTACAGGAGGATAGTTATTGGTAATGGAACTTCACAGATGTATCATAAATGTAGTTAACATGGTTTGATGTTTAGTGCCTTTTAAGAAAAAAAATGAGAATGGAAATATGTTCCAAATAGTTTAATATTCAATTCAGTGAAGGAAAAGAGATCCTACCTACCATTGTGCAGCACCATCATCACAAGGACTGCAGCAGCTCAAGGAAAAGGCCATCACTTCCTACTCAGAAGAATTTGGGTCGCCACCACATCCTGAGTACATTTTTTTTAAATATAGAGGACTAGCAAAAACAGACCAATAGCTTCAACATATTGATACAGCCTCCAACAAACTGATTACTCCCAAACTGCTTTAAATATAATACTGCGAGTCCATAAGCATAATTTTGCACCATCTAACCAGTTCTTTTTATAATAAAAAAAAACATTTGGCAAACTGTCCCAGTGGCTCAGAGATTTGGTGTGTTATGGATTACAGATTAGGAAAATACGAGGTTTGATCCTTGGTCTGTGCTAAGATAGCCACACTGAAATTTATCTCTGTATCCCTCAATTTGGGAGGGCAAAACCAGTCAGGGTTCCTAATCTATATGAATATCCAGTGATCCCTGCTGTGCCAGCAACAGTAAGAATTGGATTGGACTCAGCTACAGTCTACCACAGACAAATAATGAATTACTGTCTAGGTCTTTACATGAAGAGTGAATACTTGGTGATTTATTAGAGGCTGCCAGTTGATGCACACACCAGCATGAATCACTGCCTTGTGAAGATGGGAGGAAATTGGAGAAAAGATTTTAGACAATTTGAAAAGCGCAATTTTTAATTTAAAAGTAGATAGCTGTGACTAGCTGCAGTGAAGTTGAAAACTAACCTTTCACCTCTGGGATTAGGTTCAAATTTAGCCTATACTGGCAGAATTTAAGTCTTATCTTCCCATTGTCTGCAAGAGTTTAAAGTGAAATTGCCTTGTAAAATTTCATCTTGGCTCCGAGCAGATGGGAGCTTGTAATTAAACATAAATAAAAGTAATAACTGTTAGAAATATATAGCAGGTCCATCAGCTGCCGATAAAAGATAGGTTAAATGTTTCAGGTAGAAACCCATTGTCAGACCTAAAAAGGAAATTGGGTGAATTCCTTTTAAAGATTGACCAAAGCAAAAGAAGGAAGTACAGACACCAGATAAAGCTTATGAATTAAGTATGCTAAATCTTTCACTGTCATTCTATTTTCCCAACTTTGTTTAGGTCCCCTGCTTTTCTTTCAAAAGCAAAATACTACAGATGCTGGAAATCTGAAACAAAAACAGAAAATGCTAGAAATAGCAGGTCAGGCAGCATCTGTGGAGAAAGAAACAGAGTCAAGATTCCAGGTTGTGTTCTAATGGAAGGTCACAAGTTGAAACGTTAACTCTGTTTCTCTCTCCACATTTGCTGCCTAACCTGCTGAGTATTTCCAGCATTTCCTGTTTTTGTGCGGCGCTTTTCTTTTTCAGTTCTGACAAAGAGTCTGTATTGTGAAAGGGAAATTTCTGAGTTTTTTTAAATTCATGCATGGGATATGAGCATCACTGGCAAGGCCAGCATTTATTTCCCACCCTAATTGCCCTTGGAGAAGGCGGTGGTAAGCTGCTGCTTTGAGAACTGATTGGCTTGCTAGGCCATTTCACAGGGCAGTTATGAGTCAACATTGCTATGGGTTTAGAGTCAAATGTAGAGCATGGGTAATAATGGCAGATTTCCTTCCTCACAAGGTATTAGTGAACCAGGTGAGTTTTTGCGACAATCCAGTAGTTTACTTTAATTAACTGAATTTAAATTCCACACTTGCCATGCTGGGATTTGAACTCATGTATCTGGATTGTTACGACTAAGGCAAGAGGAGTGCCTTGTTTATTCTAGTTCCACTGCTCCACGGGTCATAACGTATATTTAAACTTTTTTCCCACTTACCGATACGGTCAATCATAGATTCTACACCAACCATGTTTCTTTAATAAACAACAAAATTATTGGTTTATTATAAACCAAGTCTTAACCAGTAATGAAGCAAAGCATAAACACACGGTTCGAAATATAAAAGTTCCCTTTTTACCTTAGCCCCTCACACACACACACAGCGGTTAACTTGAAAAATAAAAAGATTTTTATTTTTAGAGCTCTATGACAGACAAAAAAACCATTGGGCTGAATACTTGTTCATTCTTGAAGCAACAGTAGATGAGATATGTTGTGTTCAAAAACTGGCATACAGTCTGAACTCCAAGTACACATAGATGGGTCACTGGGATCTTTTAGAACAGCTCTTTTCAGGTGGTGTTGAGAATTAATTTAACAGGCTTTTCTTCAAAGACAGGAGATGACATGAGTTGACTCAGTGGACTTCTCAGGGTCTTTTAGAAAGGTGCTGGAAAGCTGAGCTAGGTTGTGGTCTTCTCTCCTTCCTTGGGAATTCTTTTCTCTCCTTGGAAGTTCTCTTCCCTCCTTGGAAGTTCTCTCCCTTTTTATACATTTCAACCCTAACTCAAAACAATTCAAAAGTGAAGCACGCAACAGGAGATCAACCTTTTGACCTTCATCAATCTTGGCCTGTAACTTCTTTGTAAACAACTTCTCTAAGTGTCCAAAGTTCTTTGCTGTTTATTGAGCTGGAAGTCAGGTGGTTTCCCAGAAAGGTTTGTTGTTGTTGCTGGAAGTCATGTGGTTTCCCAGAAAGCCTTGTTTTCTCACAAGACCTCTCAGTGCCCCTTTTAAAAACCATTTCCAGGGACTGTTTTTCAAAGTCAAGTGGCCTTTACATGACCCCTTTGAAAACCACAAAGTTTAACATTTCTTCAATCTTTCAAAAATGAATCCTCAAAAAATATATTTAACAAAGCACAGAGGCACTTTAGTAACAGGATCATTAGTTCAAGCCACGGTATTCTCATCCAGTAACATAACTACTATGCTAAAGTTCTTTAATACTTGTGCCAGGCATGAACCTCTTATTCGAAAATCAAGGATTTATTCCCAGAAATTTTCTGCCCTGGGAGTGTGCATTTGTAAAATCAGCCCTAAAATATCTTGGCCAACATTCTTTGTTCAACCACTGCCCAAATTCAAATTAGCCAGAAACAGAGTGATTAGAATATGAAACTCACAACGAAAATGATTAGTAGAGATGTTTACCATTGATGCATTTAAGGGGAAGCTAGATAAGAACATGAGGGAGAAAGGAATAAAAAGGATATGTTAAAAGGGTTTAGATGAAGATGAGTGGGATAAAGTTCATGTGAAGCAAAAACACTTTCCTGCATCTGTTGTGTTGAATGGCCTATTTCTGTGTTGTAAATACTTTGAAATACTATGGCCGGAATTTTACGCTGTCCCAGCGGGTCGGATGGTGTGTGGGGGCGGCATAAAATTGAGCGGTGGGCTCCAGGAGGCCTACCTGCCTCGATTCCGCCTCTGAAGAATTCAATTTTACAGAGGTCAGGCTGGGGGGCAGGGGGTGGCAAACGGCCCACCCACCCGAAGCCAATAAAGACCCTTAAGTGGCCACTTAACGGCCACTTAAGGGCACTCACCCGCCTCCACCGGTATTTTACCCGTGGCAAGCAGGTGTGCTGGGGACGTGAAAGGCTGCCCAGTGATAGCTGACGGCCTTTCCATGTCCTGGGGCGGGGGGCATGGCAGTCAGGCACAGGGTGCCGATTGAGGGCTGCTCCCGGCTCCCAACCCACCCCCGGGACCCAAGACACACCCCTACCCCCAAAGGACCACTCCAGCCTCACCAGGGAAGGACTGATGCTCCTGGTGAGGCATGCCCCTTATTACCTTCCATCCTCGATCCATGGCGTCGGCCTGGCTGCAGTCCCAGCAGTGGCCACAGCACCCGGTGGCGCTGCTGGGACTAAGAGCTGCCAGCACGATGATAGGCCGACAGCTCACTGAGGTAGGACTTCCTCCCTCAAGTGGGTGGACGTCCCGCCTAGGGACAATTACAGCCGAGTGATCCATAAAATACGGGACGGATCCCCAGGCTAGGTGGAAGAGGGTTCGCCACCGACTTTCACGTCAGAGTCCAGCTCCCATCCATCCACCGTAAAATTCCAGCCTTTATAAAGTAGTCAGATTAACTGGTCATTCATTTCATTATAATTTGAGGGATCATGCTGTACACAGCATAACTGGCACATCTGCTTACATGGTAACAATGACAGCACTTGAAAGTTATTTATTGTATCTGATAATTTGGAATATAAATGCAACTCTTTCTTTCCATCTTTTATCTCAGCTGCTGCACATTTCAAGGATATTTTGTTGATGCTTCAGACTTCCATCATCTGCAGTTGTTTTCTTTTTATAATAACCATAATTTGAGAGTAATTAACAATCGTTAAAGTTGTCTGGATGAGTGCAGCTCCAACAACCCTGATGAAACTCAACACCATTCAAGACAAAGCAGCCTGCTTGATTGACACCCCATCCACCACCTTAAACATGTGCCATCTACAAGATACACTGCAACAACTCACCAAGGCTCCTTCGATAGCACCTTCCAAACCCACAGCCTCTATCACCTAGAAGAACAAGGACAGCAGACATATAGGAACACCACCACCTACAAGTTCTCCTCCAAGCCGCACACCATCCTGACTTGGAAATATATCACCATTCCTTCACTGTTGCTGGATCAATATCCTGGAACTCCCTCCCTAACAGCACCGTACCTACATCACACGGACTCCAGCAGTTCAAGAAGGCGGCTCACCACCATCTTCTCAAGGGCAATTAGGAATGGGCAATAAATGTTGGCCTTGCCAGTGATGCACACATCCCAGGAATTAATAAAAAGAAATTGCACATGTGGCTCAAAAAAATAGTTGCACTGCAAAACTGAAGAATTCAATTTAGTGCAGCACAGGCACTCTTCTGGAAGTATGGTTAAAGCACATTGTAGGGTAGACAAAGAGAGCTTTACAATGGACTTGTATTGAAAACACCTCACCTTGATGGAAAATTCATCAAAAAATGTAAATAAATATCACTTTCATTTTGAAAGTGTTGAAACCATTCTCCTTTTGAAAAGAAAACTTCAAGTTACAACGTTGTGCACTATGATACATTACTTGTATTCTTTGAGCATCATAGCTAATGTTGGTATAAAGCATGTTCCATTTCAATGCGTAAGCATAAAATCACAAACATCTAAGTAAATTTTAATAAAATATGTGTTCAGAAGTGTTTCATAGACAAGTATGCTCTGAAGGCATGTTAATTTCTAAATTGTTAATATGGTATTGATCTTCTTGCAGTAGTTGAACATTCTCTACAGTCCTAATTCTTGCACATATCTTGGCATTGCCTGCAAACTTATAGATAATTTCCACAACACCTACAGCTAAATTTTTAATGACATTCGTAAATAGCAAAGGTCTTAACATCAATTCCTGTGGAACACCATTGGTAACTGGCATCTAAGAGGATCCATATCCATTAAGAATCATTTTCTGCCTATGGGCATGCATTTTTCAATTTGCCAGAGCAGATTACTATTAATTCCACATGATTCTATTTTTCAGTGAAGTCTCTCAACAAAAGCTTTCTGAAAATAAAGATAAACAATATCCATCGGGTTACCCTCATTCACTAACCTGGTGAGTTGTCATATTGGTTAGAAACTACCTTTTCCAGAAGCTGCATTGGCGGGGTATCTGATATGGTTTTCTCTGTCTAAGTCGACATATATTTCATGCTTTAATGATTCCCTTGAGTATTACTGATGTCAGCTAGTGGGTTTATAGTAACCCGGTACTGCCTTATCCCCCTTTTTAAAAATTGGAACTACATTAACCTCCTTCCAGTCCAAGGGAACAGTTCCCAACTTCAGCAAGCTATTAAAGATATGACAACACCTGCCTCATCTTCTTAAGGACCCTCTCGTATATATTATCTGCAACAGCAGCCCAATCTACTTTAAGGTTACTTACTCTTTCCAAAACAATATCCTTATCTATTGCAGGAATGTAAGAACAGGATTAAGCCATTCAGCTATTCATAGTTGATCTGCATCTTAATTCCATCAACTTACCTTGGTTATGTAACCCTTAATATCCATGCCTATCAAAAATCTATGAATCATAGTTATGAAATTTTCAATTGGCCTAGCCTCAACATCCTTTTGGGGAGAGAGGTCCAGATTTCCACTACCCTTTCTGTGCAGAAGTGCATTCTGGCATCACCCTTGAATGGTCTCTCAATCTACCCTATCGAATCCTTTAATTGTCTTGAACACCTTGCTTACATCACCCCTTAATCTTTTATGCTCAGAGAATATAAGCCTCGCCCACATCATCTGTCCTCTAAGTTATTTCTTTTAGTTCCGATATCATTTTTGTAAATCTGCACAGCACCTCCTCCAATGCCATATTATCTTTCCTGAGGTATGCTCCCCAGAACTGGATGCAATACTTCAGGTAGGGTCTAACCACAGTTGAATTACAATGTCGAGCTCTTTGTATTCCAGCCCTCTTGAGATAAAGGACAACATTCCCATAGCCTTTTACATTACTTTTTGTGCTTGTCCACAAGTTTTATTGGTTATTTGGACCCCTAAATCTCTGCTCATCATTTAGGAAATGCTATTTTTTATATTGTTAACAGCACCATTTAATGCTGTCAGTTGCACATCATCACCAGATTTGCTTATCTATTGATTTGCAAACCGTAGGACAAAAAAAAGTTTTTAATTGAATTCATGGCAAAAAAGCTTGACAATACGCTTCACCATGAAATGAACTGGGGTGAGAGCCCATCTCTTGTGCAGTCTTCTAAAATAAACCCGCTGAGATTGCTAAGCCGAGAGAAGAAAACAAATGCTATCAAGAAAAGCAACAGAGATAATACAGGCCAGCATGAGGCACTAGTGCTTCAGTATATGAAGACTATGGCTGGAATTTAACGGTGAGCGGACGGGAGCTGGCCTCCAATGTAAAAGTCGGTGGCGAAACCGCTTCCGCCTCGCCTGGGGATCCTTTCCATATTTTACGGGTCCACAGGCTTTAACTGCTCTGAAGTGGGACTTACACCCACTTGAGGGACCAAGTCCCACCTCATTGAGCTGCCGACCACAGGCCAGCAGCTCTTAGTCCCAGCAGCACCACCGGGAGTGGTGGCCACTGCTGGGACTGCAGACCAGCGTGCACAGAAGATGCCTGGGAGCCGGGAAGGCAGGTAAGTTTTGGTTGCCTCACCAGGGGTAATCCAGCGAGGCAAGGGTGGTCGTTTGGGGGGAAGAGGGGCGTGTTGGGTCTTGGGGGTGGTTGGGGAAACAGGGGCGACCCTCCATTGGGCACCCTGTGCCCGATAAGCAGGGCCTCCCCCCGAGACGATTGAAATCCGCCTGCTTTTCCCAGGCAGTTTTTCCCAGCTCCAGGATGCCTGCTTGCCACACATAAAATCCGCATGGAGTTGGGCGAAGGCCCTTAAGTGGCTGTTAAGTGGACACTTAAGGGCCTTGATTGGCCTGGGGCAGAGCGGGCTGTTGTTCCCAGCCGTTGCCCTGCATAAAGTGGCGGCAGAGGGGGAGCAAGTCGGGAAAGCCTCCCAGAGTCTCCTGCTCCATTTTACGCCACCACCTCCACCGCCACACCCCCACCCCCCCCCTACCCACCACCACCATCACCATCCGGCTCGTTGAGGTGGCATAAAATCCCAGCCTATGTTAAACTCCAGAAAGCTTGTTATGGAAGGATAATGCTGGAGCCTATCTTTACTTAGTTTCACATTTATAGTACAGAGTAAAAGGATCATAAACATGTAGCTCCTCACTCAAAACCCTCCACCAGTCTCAGTAAGTATCTGCTTATGAATGCTCAAGTAAGAACCCAATTAACACTCTACACCTGCATATAATCAAACAATTGATACACAATTAACAGATTCCCTTCTTTCTTTTATAATACAATGTGGATTAATATGCTGAAACAACATTTCAAAATTAATTCCATATAATGCACAAATTAACATGCTCAAAGAACCTTACAAAATAAATCAAAATAAATTCCACATTAGATAAAAAGCATTACATTGTGAGACACCCCTCCTCTAGCATCCCGAACAATTTATTTATACTAGCATTTCTTTTTGTGAAACAATCGGATAGCTGATGACTTGTATTTAGCCATTTAAGTTGGGAGATTTACTTTCTCTCCAGCATTTGTTTCAATCCAGCAAGGTCAATACGTAGTCTTTTCTCACTCACACCTTTTGTAGAGTGTACATTGTCCCACAAAGAACAATTCTCCACGTAATATTCAATGTGTATCCTATCCTCAGTATGTCCCTTGTTCAGAATTTCACTCAAAATATTTGACAAATAGAACCCCATATCCACTGCCTCCACAAGACCCAGTGTTTCTGCAACTAAAGTGCTTTTAATGACCCATTTTATTTTCTTAGTTTCCCAAACTAAAGGACATTTCCTATTTTCACCCATCAGCAAGATTAACATGTGAAGCATCACTAAAAATTATTAGCTTCATGCTCTTTGGGTCATCCAATGATGGAAACTTGGGTACACATTTCTCCAGAATTAGTTTTTTTAAATGTTTTATTTGCCCTTAAAACATTCTCAACTTTCAGATATTTCATCATCGTGCTTAATTCCAGCACATCAAAACTAGCATCAGGCCTAGTCTGAGAGCACAACCAGTTTAATTGACCAATCAAGCTTCGCAATTGCTCAATCTCTGTTTTAGATCTATCATCATCTTTCTGTGATAACCTAACATGATGAACCGGGACGGGAGTAACACTCTCGAAATAGAATTGTTGATTTAAAGTTATTCCAGACTCAATCAGCTTAATATCTAAACCAATATATTTAAAGGCCCCACAAGCCTGACTCCCAATCTTAAATTCTGTCCTAATCTTATTAACTCAAAATCAGCATAAGAACTCATTAACGTGCATCATGAAGATGCCTGAAAGTTTCTCTTTATGATACCAATAAAACATTGCAGGATCTGCCTTTAGTTGAACACAACCAATTTTCAACAAAACAGATCTGACCGAGAAATACCACACCCTAGAAGCATCATTAAGGCCTTTTATTTATTCAGTTTCCAAAGTTTTCCTTCTGCATCTGCTGCCTCTTTGGGTGGTTTCAGAAACACTTATCTCTGAAAAGTATCACCCTGCAGAAATGCAGCATTCATGTCAATGGATCTACACTCCCATGAATATGTGACCAAAAGAGCTAAACAGATTTTCAAGATTACCTTTCCAGCTGTAGGAGAGTCCACTCTAACATCGGTATCACCCAGTCACTCATCAAAATCCCTCGCAACTAGCCTCGCTTTAGCCTTATAAGTTTCATCAAGAAGGCCTTTTTCAGTACAAATCCATCTTTGTGACACGGCTGGCTGTCTCCTATCTGGTACCTCAGAATAAACTCCAAACTCTCACCAACTCTCTAATTCCTTTGTTTTGCTTCTCTTATTAGCTTATCCTCAAGTTTAATGGCAGCCACTAAAACTTCACGGTTATGAGGACTTCTGCTTCTAATTCTATTCCGAGACTGCTCTCTAGCCTTCGTTTCATTGTGGAATCTACTCAAACTATGGCCTCTGTTAGTACTTTGACGTCTTTCGGGACTACTGCTAGAAGATCTCCCATGCACATTATCGGAGACTCTTTCTCCAGTACGTGATTGCTTCCTTATGCAAGAGTCACTTCCAGACCCACTATTAGAACTTGCACTGTACTTTCTTACCCTCCACTCTTTCACTGCTTTCTGCCAGTCCATGTTTCCTGGTCATCATCTTAACTGTCATGCAGGCCCCCACCTGCCATGAATGAGACACATTAATTTTGCCACATGAACATTGATTTTTAAACTGTTACTGTAGTAAAGAAAGAACTTGTTCTTTTTTTAAAAAAAAACACCAGCCCCTTGACTGGAAAGACAGTTGCATAGTAACAGACAGTACTTGGAAAGGACAAAGGGACCACTTGCTGCTCCAATTTAATCCATAATAGACTTTTGATTACCAGACGTTGAAGGTGGAGAAGCTAGCATTCCAGGTTAACTGCTAAGATGGCTGAATACACAAACAGACGTGGTCAGACCAGTTTAGTCACATGACTAACTGGCTGTTGGAGTTTTTTGAATTTGAACTTACCACAGATGTTTAAAAACTCAGGAAAGCTCTTTGCTCCTGAACTAAAAAGACATCTCATGGCTGGCTCAGTACAGCCTCTCCGGTCTGCTCCCATCTCTTTCTCACAGAACTGAAGACCCATTGAAAACACATGAATGAACCCCAAGAGAGAAAATCTCCTACAGTGAACAAGGTTTAAGAAGAATACTGGACCTCAACAAAAAGCTAGACTACCTACAATCAAGGACTGGACAGTGAGCTCGAAGCACAGTAACAAACGCCTTCAGAGATTGCTTCAAATGTATTCACTTTATTTTTCTTCTGCTCTTTTCTGTCCCTATTTGCATGTGTGTACCACGTGTGCATGCTAGTATGGATGCACTGTGTATCCATAGGCGTTAACCAAATTAGAGTTTAAGTTTAAGTTTTAATCAATTTCACTTTTCTTCTTTAAACCTAAGAAAGCCCGTTTGTGCTCGTTTCTTTGCCTTATAATTGGAAAGTGGTGAACAAGGGTTCACCAAGGGGAAGCTCAAAACACAGTGCGTTTAATATTAAATCCTGTTAAAGTAAGACCAGGTGAAGGCAAAAAGGAACCCCGAGACACCTTTCTCACCTGATCGTAACATTAACCAATATTTAAACTTGCCTGTAGATTTTCCAGCGTGTCCCTCAATTTTTGCATCCCTCCATCTATTAGACCCTTCTGGGATATTTGTCACCCGAGTACCTACTCGGGCAATTGTCCTTTGGATGCGATAGTTCTTTCTTGAGCGTCACAATCCCTCATATTGCTATCCAACCCTTGATCTGTTCCTCAGGACCTTCAACACAAAATGCATGAGTATTTGAGGTACAAGATGCATTGTTTCCCTCTATCAACTGCTCGCATTCTGACATTTTGTAATCAACCCCGAGTAATCATGAGGAATGAGTCTTTACAGTTTGATTTCCATGCTTGATAACTACTGTCTTACCATCACGACCAATTACTTTACCAGGGTCTTTCCATTCCCTATGACATTCTCTTTTATAATACACCAAATCTCCTGAATTAAATTCCACTTCAGATGACCTTATAAGATGCCTCAGAGCTCTCCAAATTTCCTCAGAGATCTCAGCCTTGATGTAAGCCCGTCTCCCTGCATGTAAAGCATTTAAATGTGCAAAAAAAATGAAACTAATTGTAGTACCTTCTAGAGCAGGAGGACTGTCACACAGTACAAAAGGCAATTAGGGATTCCGCCCATAGACCAATTGATAGGGACTATATCCTCCAATGATCTGAAGCAAATTCTTCGCATGAGCCGCCCATGTCAGGGCAGTTGTCAACTTGCAGTTTGGCTGGTCAGCTAAGATTTTATGCAGCATTTTATCAACTGCTGCATCATTCCTTTCACAGAGCCTATTGCTGAAAGGACTTTCAGCTGCAGTATTCATAACTGTAATGTTCATGTTCTCACACATGTCTCTGAACTCGTCATTGGCAAATTCCTTTCCATTTTCAGTCAAAAACTTAGCTGGTGCCCCAAGCCCAGTCCCTATCCATTTTTCCATAATTTTGTCTATAATCACCCTTTTGTCGTTGCTATTTATTATTGTAGAAATACTAATTCTAGTTGCTAGGTCTATAAAATTAAGAATGAAAATATTCTTGTCTTTGTCCCACACCTTTAAATCCATGGCAACTACCTCGTTAAAGTCCCGTGCCGATGGAAGGCTGACAATAGGACATGATGGTGTCCTCCAATAGTTTTTACAGATTTTACACTTTTCACTGATCTCTTTTATTATCGTTGCATAGTCTTCAACAATCACACCTGTATCATTTAGCAGGGTTTTTAATCTGACAAGAAGGGTGAGCAAATTGTCTGTGCAACTTTAAGACAATTTGCTTTATATTTCTCTGATTCTTAACACCTAATGCCATTAATACTGTTCTAACACTGACTAGAAACAGCAGGTTTTGTTCAGGGTATACAATAATGCCCTGACTGGGTAAACTGCAAATTCATTGACTTTCCAAAAATAATTGTTTTATCATGCTCCATATGAAGTTTCACTTATGCCTTTTTCTTTGATGGCTTACTCAACAATAAAGTTATCTCACTAGATTCTACATCAGTATTTATAAAGTGGCTTAATCCAGCTATTTTACATGGAATTATTACTCTCTTCAGTGACTTCAATGTGTTGTCATCACCAAACTTAAAGCTGGTAGTACTTTTAAACTCCTTAACCCTGTGTTGATCCTCACTGTTAAGTGAATCCAGATAACATTCTAACCAATCAGTTCCATATACTATCGACGTGCAAACACTATCCAATACAGCACAGTTGAACGAATCTGCAACTAACACACTCATCACAGGACTAAAACTCCTTGTAACTAGTACAATTCATTCAGATTCACCAGTATCTTCCTCTTCTGCCTCAGAATTCTCCGCGTCATGTGTTATTTTGAGGACTCTGCCCCTCCGCTTACGGCAGTTCTTTGCATAATGATACTTTGAATCACATCTGAAGCACCTATTAACTGTTCCTTGGGCATTCTTGGGATTTATTCACCTATGACTGCTGTTCCAATTCTGTCTTCCACTGTAATAGTCAGACCTGCTAAAGGTGCTTTCATCCTCATTCCTTCTGTCTTTAACTCTTCCATTGTACGTATGCCTGCTTCCAGTATCTGAACTATTTCAAAATCTAGTAAACACTGAGTCCACCATTCTTTGTATCACCGGAGAATGTCCTGTTTGTTCTACCAAGGCTGCAGGAAATGACTGTTTCCCGAGGAATTTATTTAAGGCAGCAGAAATTTGATCCAACAGGGAGTCTTTGTCCAAGAACCAAGCCCCAATTAGAAGCAGGAGCATGTCCATATGCAACACCCTAGCACAATTTAGCAATTTAAATGCTAGAAATGAACCAGGGATTTCCAAATTGAATTTTCTCAATCTTCTATACAGTCTGATGAAGTCCAATGATATATTCCTCCATTGCAAATCCATTTGTTTTTTGAAATCTGTCAAAAGTCTGACAATACCTTATATGCATTCAATAGGTCACCTTTCTTGTACATTTCATCCAAGAATTTTAACAGAAGATCCAACCCTTCATCAGTATCCAACTGATGAGCAGCCAGTTCACAAAACACTTTGCTTCTGATTTTACTTTTGGTAGGTAGAGACAACACCAAGGCCATACCTTGTTTCCTCTTTGGTAGAGATGTAACCCATGTCCACATATCCACTTCATTCTTCCATTGGTCATATGGTTCAGACTTAGAGAATATTGGAGGGTTATACCCTGACAATTTACACTTGCTTTCTGCCATATTTTCCACAATAGCATGTGAGATTTTAGTTTTCTATGTAAAAAAAAATTCGTAGTGTTCAACCTTCAGCTTTAGGCACCCATCTCTGCTACCATGCTAAACTCCAGAAAGCTTGTTATGGAAGGATAATGCTGGAGCCTATCTTTACCCAGTTTCACATTTATAGAGTAAAAGAATTACAAACATGTAACTCCTTCACCAGTCTCAGCAAGTGTCTGCTTGTAAGTGCTCAAGTAAGACCCCAATTAATACCCTTCACCTGCATATAATCAAACAATTGATACACAATTAACAGATTAACAGACTAGACCTTGGACCTGTATTTTTTTTTTATTCATTCATGGAATGTGAGTATCACTGACCAGGCCAGCATTTACAGCCCATCCCTAATTGCCCTTGAGAAGGTGGTGGTGAGCTGCCTTCTGAAACACTGCAGTCCATCTGGTGTAGGTATACCAACAGTGCTGTTAGGAAGGGAGTTCCAGGATTTTGACCCAGCAACAGTGAGGGAATGGCAATATAGTTTCAAGTCAGGATCATGTGTAGCTTGGACGGGAACCTACAGGTGGTGGTGTTCCCATGTGTCTGCTGCCCTTGTCCATCTAAATGGTAGAGGTTGTGGGTTTGGAAGGTGCTGTCGTAGGTGACTTGGCAAGTTGCTACAATGCATCTTGTATATGGCGCACACTGGTAACACTGTCTGCTGGTGGTGGAGGGAATGAATGTTTAAGGTGGTGGATGGGGTGCTGATCATGCGGGCTGCTTTGTCTTGGGTGGTGTTGAGCTTCTTGAGTGCTGTCAGAGCTGCAATCATCCAGGCAATATTCCATCATACTTCTCACTTGTGCCTTGTAGGTGGTAGACAGGTTTTGGGGAGACAGGAGGTGAGCTACTCGCCACTGAATTCCCTGCCTCTGACCTGCTCCTGTAGCAACAGTATGTATGTGGCTGCTCCAGTTAAGTTTCTGGTCAATGGTAAGCCCCCAGGACCTTGATGGTCGGGGGCTCAGTGATGGTAATGCCTTTGACTGTCAAGGGGAGGTGATTAGATTTTTCTTGTTGGAGATGCAGAAGGTGATGCACAGTTTTCCAACAACATACAAACATATTTTACTAGAAAATTGAGTATAAAGGGTTTAACAGAATGGAAGATGACTGACGAAAATGAAAGAAAGATGGACAGCTTTCTCAGCAGATTCAAATCATGCCTTAAACAAATGGCAAGAAATATAATTGGGTATTGTGCTTTTAAAAGAATCTTCACAGAACAGTATGGTCTGCCAATATAGTAAGCTAACCCCATTCCCTGAAAAAGTGTATAAAAGATTGAACACATTAGAGATCTCTACTGCAGTCAAAGAAAGAAGACTCCTGTGGAATTGTCCGAAAGAGATCTCAAAGAGAGAGCCCGACTAATTATCGGGAGAAGAATCTACAACCAAAGGAGCTGGCCACTTTGGGTGGTTGTATGACCATAGTTAATAACATATTTGAGCTAGATATTGGTGAAGCATTTACTTGCTGGGAGTAAAGTAACATATTTGAGCATTCTGAAGCTAGATGTCAGTGAAGCGATCATTTGCTGGGAGTAAAGTAACAAAGCAACTTTTTTATCATTTCCATTTTCTCTTCTTTCTCAACCTGTTAAATCTGTAACCATTTTAATTTTCATGTAATCCTTTTAAATCGGTGCCCATTTCAAATCTGTAAGCGTGGGTACAAAATAAACTAACCCCATCAAGCATTACAACCTTTTGAGTGAGTCATCAGTTTGTTCTCTTGCAATTCGCGGAAAAAGCAAACTATAATTAGAGTGAGTGTTTTATAAAAGATAGCAAGTCCTGCAAAACTAAGATGACAAAACATTAAAGAGGCCTTTGAGAAACGTATGATTTGTCCAGTGGTACCCACCCACCAAGCATTTTTTTAAAAAGTTCTTCTGCATTCGCAGCAAACAAAAGTGTCAAACTTGTGGGGTAGCTACCTAATTGCAGGTTGCATCCTATTTTCATACAAGTAACACAAATGTGAAAATACTGGTTTTAACTATTTAAGGTGTACTCTTCATTTTGAAATGAAAACAAGGAACATTCATTAT
The DNA here is from genome assembly GCF_036365525.1 of Heterodontus francisci. Lineage (NCBI taxonomy): Eukaryota > Metazoa > Chordata > Chondrichthyes > Heterodontiformes > Heterodontidae > Heterodontus > Heterodontus francisci. The sequence goes on from NC_090371.1 coordinate 220,565,724, forward strand.
GTTAATAAAAATAAATAATGCTTTAAATACTCAGCAGGTCAGCCAACATCTGTGGAAAGAAAAACAAAGTTAACATTTCACCAGAACTGGAAAAAAGTTGAGATGTAATAGGCCATGAGCCACAGAGGCAGAGAAAGGGGAAGAGAGGAAAGAAAAAATGGGAAGGTCTGTATTAGGATGGAAGGCAGAAGTCTCTTCTGACATACATCTGCGATCCTTAGACTGCCCTCTGGCACTTAAAAAGTTTCCAGTTTCCTGACCCTAACCGTCTCCTTTTCACTATGGAGATAGAGTCCACGACAAAGCAAGGCAAAAGGGAACGGTAATGGGGCAGGTATAGAAACAAAAGTTGGGTCTAGAAGAGGTGCAAATGGCAATAGCAGAATTATTAACCACATCTGCTGTGCGAAAAAATGAGGACAGAGGTTATGATCTGAAATTGTTGAACTCAAATATTGTTCTGATGAAAGCTCAAGGAACAACACCTCATCTTTCAATTAGGCATGTAACAGTATTTTGGAGTACTGTCAAAAGGCCTAATCAAAATATGAGGTGTTGTTGCTTGAACTTTAATTAGAACAGTGTAGGAGGTCAAGGACAGAGAGGTCATAGTGGGAGTGAGGCAGAGGATTAAATGCAAAGCCAACTAGAAGCTCAGGATCACACTTGCAGACTGAACGCAGGTGTCCAGAGTGGGCGTTAGCTCGCACACAGTGAGCATCCCCCAGAAGTATACAGAGTAGGCAGATCAAACTGCACCAGTTCAGCAAGGGCAGCAGCAGTCTGGGCTGGCTGGCTGATAGACAGTGGTGGGAGGATAATTGCTGTCATCCTGAGAGAAGACAGCAGGTTTGCACTACACGGAGCCACTGCCCCTGTTGGAAGACAGATTGCTGGACTGCTGTGAGACCCTGCAAGCCCCTTTGAGCATGATAGCCACTGCTATGATGGCAGAAATCTGAGCTTGCATGGTTGCAAGCTGACCTTGCATGACACAAGCCTGAGCTTCCACTGCAGCACTCAGACCTCGGGTGGCTTTTGCTAGGTAGCATTGGATGCTGAAGTATCGGTCATCAGACACTGTACTATGGTCGGGTCTACAAGTGTGCTAATGGAGTTGGATACCACTTCTGTTCTGGAAAGATTGGTTTCAGGCTCTGCGCAAAGCCTTGTCTAAAGTTAGTGCCGGACTCCATGCCACTTGCCAAGGCACGCAGGCAGGCCTTCCAATGCACCAAGTATTTCATTGTTCATAGCCATCAGCCATTTTCTGTAACCTGCCCCATCGAAGACCTCATCTGGGTCCTCCACACAGAATTTGTGTGCAACCTTGCTCTCCAAGAAACAGGCACCTGCACAAGCCTTGCTCCCTGCCCTGGCTGCAGTACAGCCCGGTGTCTCACCACATGCAGATCCTGCCTCTATGCTATCCTCTAAGCTACATGCAGTGTCAGTATCTGAGCTGGTGGATGTAAGTGTTACATCGAGTGGCTGTGTTTCTTCATCATTGGTGTCTTGTTCTTCTACCTTTTGCTCTTCCACCATTGCCTGGCCAGGTTGCAGTTCTTAGGTATATGAAAGGAAAAAAGACACACAGCTAAGCTTGTGATAAAAGGAGAGGGGAAAAGCAAGGGTGTATGCTTAGACCATCAGCAGCTTTAAATCAGAAAGGATTGTGGGATTAGAGGTATGTGGGATGTGAGAAGAAGAATTAGGCATGAAGATCTTCCATGGTTTCAGCCCCAACGTTGGACACAGCCTCAGCAATGGCTGCTCCACTGATGGTGAGCAACATATCCTCCATGGGGATAAGAACACGCAGATGCGCCTGTCCCCTGGCTGTTAGCTCCTGTTGCCTCTGGTTGCGTGTCACCTTATTCTGTAAAAGAGAGGGAAGTGTGACAGTGAATGTGGAGAAATCTGTTTGGATTTTTTTCTGGTTTTCTTTTAAAACCCAGAGAGGAGTGGAGGCTGGGTCATTGAATATATTCAAAGATGAACTAGACAGATAGACAAAGGAGTCAAGGGTTATGAAAGGCAGGGAGGAAAATGGAGTTAAGGCCACAATCAGATCAGACATGACCTAATTGAATGGCGGAGCAAGCTGGAGGGGCCAAATCGTCTCTCCTGCTCGTATTACTTATGTTTTTATGGTCTTATGTCATGGTTGCATAGCTTGCAGTATGTACAAGTTGTGAGATGTGAGTAAAGTTAAGTGTGTGAGGGTCAGGTGCAGCTATACATAATAGGTAAGAGTCCTGATTGATATTGAGCAGTGCCTGAAGCTAATTTTTTTAAAATTTACTCTTGGCATGTGGGCATCACTGGCAAAGCCAGCATTTATTGCCCATCCTTAATTGCTCCACTCTTGAACTGCTACAGCCCATGTGGTGCAGGTACACCCACAGTGTTGGTAGGGAGGGAGTTCCAGGATTTTGATCCTGCAACAGTGAAGGAATGAGGATATAGTTCAAAGTCAGAATGGTGTATAACTTGGAGGGGAAATTGCAGCTGGTGGTGCTCCCATGCATCTGCTGCCCTTTTTCTTCTAGGTGTTAGAGTTCACGGGTTTGGAAGGTGCTGTCAGCCTTGGCAAGTTGCTGCACTGCATCTTGTAGATGATACACACTGCTGCCACTGTGCAGCGATGGTGAAGGGAGTGAATATTTAAGGTGGTGGATGGGCTGCTGATCAAACGTTGTTGGCCCTGCACCCATCCAGCCAAGTGGAGAGTATTCCATCACACTCCTGACTTGTGCCTTGCAGATGGTGGACAGGCTTTGGGGGTCAGGAAGTGAGTTACTTGCCACAGAATTCCCCGTCTCTGACCTACTCTTGTAGCAACAATATATATGTGGCTGGTCCAGTTAAGTTTCTGGTTAGTGGTAACTCCCAGGATGTTGATAGTGGGGAATTCAATAATGGTAATGCCATTGAATGTCAAGGGGAAAAGGTTAGATTCTCTCTTGTGGGATATGGCCATTGCCTAGCAATTTTGTGGCGCGAATGTTACTTTCCATTTATTAGCCTAAGCCTGAATGTTGTCCAGGTTTTGCTGCATGTGGACACAGACTGCTTCAGTATCTGAGGAGGCATAGAATATATGGGCAGGGAGATTATGCTGGAACTGTATAAAACACTGATTAGGTTACAGCTGGAGTACTGTGTGCAGTTATGGTCATTGCAAAATAGGAAAGGTGTGATTGCACTAGAGATGGTACAGAGGACAGTTACAAGGATGTTGCCTGGACTGGAGAAATGTAGTTATGAGGAAAGATTGGATAGGTTAGGGTAATTTTCTTTGGAACAGAGGAGACTGAGGGGAGGCCTAACTGAAATGCATATAATGATGAAAGAGTGGATAGGAAGGCCCTATTCCCCTTGGTTGAGGAGTCCATAACCAGTGGCATAGTTTCAGGGTAAGAGGTAGGAGGTTTAGAGGGGATTCGAGGGGAAAACTTTCACCTAGAGGGTGGTGGGGATCTGGAGCTCAGTGCCTGAAAGAGGTGGTAGAGGCAGAAACCCTCATAACATTTAAAAATTACTTGGATATGCACTTGAAGTGCCATACCCTACAAGGTTACAGATGAAGAGCAGAAAGTGGGATTAGGCTGGACGGCTTCTTGACAACTAGCACAGACACGGTGGGCCAAATGGCCTCCTTTCATGCTGTAAATTTCTATGATTTCTATGAATTGCATCTGGTACTAAACATTGTGCAATCATCAGCACACATCCCACTTCTGACCTTATGTTGAAGTGAAGGCCATTGATGAAGCAGCTAAAGATGGTCGGGCTTAGGATACTACCCTGAGGAACTTCTGGAGCGCTGTCCTGGGGTTGAGATGATTGGCCTCCAACAGCCATAACCAACTTCCATTTTGCTCAGTATAACTCCAACCAGTGGAGAGTTTTCCCCCTGATTTCCACTGACTTTAATTTTTCTAGGACTTCTTGATGCCACATTTGATCATATGCTGCCTTGATCTCAAGGACAGTCACTCTCACCTCACCTCTGGAATTCAGCTCTTTTCTCCATGTTTGGACCAAGGCTGTAATGAGGTCTAGAGCTGAGCGGCCCTGGTGGAACCCAAACTGAGCATTGGTGAGCAGGTTATTGCTGAATAAGTGCTGCTTGATCACACTGTCAATGACACCTTCAATCACTTTTCTGATGATTGAGAGTAGACTGATGAAGCAGTAATTGGCCAGATTGGATTTCTCCTGCTTTTTGTGTACAGGACATACCCGAGCAATTTTCCACATTGTCAGGTAGATGCCAGTGTTGTAGCTGTACTGGAACAGCTTGTTTAAGGGCGCAGCTAGTTCTGGAGCACAAGTCTTCAGTATTTCACCTGGGATGTAGTTAGGGGCCATAGTCTTTGCTGTATCCAGTGCCTTCAGCTCTTTCTTCATATTGCATAGAGTTGGCTAAAGACTGGCATCTCAGGAAGCAGCCAAGATGGATCATCCACTCAGCACTTCTGGCTGAAGATGGTTGCAAATGCTTCAGCTATGTCTTTTGCATTGACTCTCTCATCATTGAGGATGGGCATGTTTTTGGAGTCTCCTCCCCCTGTCAGTTGTTTAATTATCCACTACCATTCATGACTGGATGTGGCAGGACTGCAGAGCTTTAATCTGATCCATTGGTTGTGGGATCACTTAGTTCTGTCTGTAGCATGCCACTTTCTCTGTTTAGCATACATGTAGTCATGCATTGCAGCTTCACCAGTTGGCACCTCATTTTTGGTATGCCTGGAATGCTCTCTTACACTCCTCATGGAACCAGGGTTGGTCCTTTGGTTTGACGATAATGACAGAGTGAGGGATATGCCAGGCCATGGCGTTACAGATTGTGGTTGAATACAATTCTGCTGCTGCTGATGGCCCACAGCACCTTTTGGATGCCCAGTTTTGAGCTGTTAGATCTGTTCAGAGTCTATCCCATTTAGCATCTATGGTAATGCCACACAGCACAATGGAGGGTGTCCTCAGTTTGGAGATGGGACTTTGTCTCCACAAGAGCTGAGTAGTTATCATTCCTACCAATACTACCACGGGCAGATACATCTGCAACAGGTAGATTTGTCAGGACGAGGTCAAGTAGCTTTTTCCCTCTTGTTGATTCCTTGGAGCTTGAGCCCTGGCGTTGACTGACACTGTTATCTCCTCCCCCTGCCTTCTTAGCATTTCTCTCGAGGTGCCCTGGTTTTCTGTGGATTTAGAATTTCTCATCTCCTTTGCAGTTTATTCACCAAGGCCTTCAGTGCAGTGTCCAAGAACTTTGGAGTACACTCTTTCCCATGTATGCTATTATTCAATCTTTTTCCATGTCATAGTGACTTGTACAAGGATTTCCACTACCTACTCCAGCCACAATGCACCTCCTCTTTAAGAAGTGCATGCTGGCTTTAAGTAGTACTATGCTGTCAGGATTTTGGCTCCCCACCCCCCACCACCCCAACCCCCACTGAGGCATGTAGCCACACAATAGTGCGGTTAGAGTTGGCAGCACGCTACAATCATTTAAATCTTAAAGCGCACTGCACTCATGCTAGAGGAGCTGCTGCAACTGTCTCTGGAAGGCTTGGCGGGAAGAAAAAGCACAGCAAATGGAACAACAGGTCAGAGGGAGGGCTCTTAGGTTTTTTGGATGCATCATTGGAGACATTAGTGTTTGAGATGGAAAGGAGAGACAGGGTGCAAGGAGGCCCTTAAGGCACACCCACAGATGGGAATGGAGCATGTGGCCAGTGAGGTCAACTCCTGGAGTCTGGCCACAAGGCTGCAGTGCTCGAAGAAAAGTTCACTGACCTCACATGAGTGGTCAAAGACAGTGAATGCATATCCACATGACATCTCCTACTCATCACACCACCAGCTTCTCACACTGCTTAATGCACCACAGCCCCATCACTCACTTATCAGCAATCAGGATTCCACCTCACACTCACCAATTCTGCCCGCCTCACATCCACCTCTCACTGCTTCCACATATTTACAGCTATTCACCGATAGATAACACATCATCCAAACACTTTGTAACACATTCACTGACATTTGTCTCTTGCAGAACAATGTAGCTCTTTACTACAGGGGGCGGCAGAGAACCAGCATGGACAGGCATGCCTGCATCTCCCGAGCTCCTGAGGAAATGGTGCTCTGCATCATGGGGCCGACTGTGGCTGGGGTCATAATATCCGGCATTGTTAAGAACAGTGAAGGTGATGGTATGTTCCTGCCTTAAGCACCTTCTCAAATCCTGTCTCACCTTCATCCTGCTTTCTGGCATGAAGTGCAAGCTGCAGATGATGTGACCATTGTTTTGCTCATATAAAGTGCAACAATTGAAAGTACAAGAACTCAACCTGAAGAGTTATCAAAATAGACTTTTTTTAAAAAGTGGACAATGTGCTTCAAAATGGCTACCAAAGTTCAAAAGACCTGATCTTGTATATTCAAACTGTCGACTATCTGGCAAGGACAGAAGTATACATTCCAAAGCTTAGAGGTGTCAATTACACCCATCCTGAACCCATCAAGAGACATTTTTGAATTGAATGTGTTCTGCTGAAACAAGGTCATTCTCAGTCACCACAGGAGGAAAGATCTATGGGCTGAATTTTACGCCCTCCTGAAGAGCGGGATGGTGGCAAGGGAGGGTGGTGTAGTATGGAGCAGGAGGCTCTGGAAGCCCTTCCCGACCTGCTGTTGCCTCTACCGCCACTTTACGCAGGTCGGCGGTGCCGATAAATGGCCCTCTCGCCCCAGGCCAATCAAGACCCTTAAGTGGCCACTTAACAGCCACTTAAGGGCCTTCGGCCGCCTCCAAGTGGATTTTATGCATGGCAAGCGGGTGTCCTAGACCTGAGAGAAGCCGCCTGACAAAAGCAGTTGGCTCTCAAATGACCCGGGGTGCCCTCATGATTAGGCACCCTATGCCCGATGGAGGGGCCACCCCCGCTACCCCAACCACACCCAAAACACCCCCTCGTCCCCCCAATCGATCACCTTTGCCTCGCCGGGGCCCAATCGATTACCCCTGGCGAGGCAACCAAAACTTACCTTTGTTCCAGACTCCCCAACATCTTTTCTTCGAGCTGGTCTGTAGTCCCAGCAGTGGCCACCGCTCCCAGTGGCGCTGCTGGGACTATGAGCTGCCGGCCCGCTGATTGGTCAGCAGCTCCATTAGGTGGGACATCCTACCTCAAGCGGGTGGAAGTCCTGCCTCAGAGTAATTAAAGCCCAGGGACTCGCAAAATTCAGGTCGAATCCCCAGGTGAGGCGGAAGCGGGTTTGGCACCGTCTTTTCAGTCGGTGGCCGGCTCCCGTCTGCCTAGGGTAAAATCCAGGCCTATGTCTCCCAACAGAAGCAAGATGTGAAAGATTTTTAGCTTAAATGGTAGCTGTCTGGAGAGAGAGAGAGAGAGAGAGACCCAGGACAAAGCATCACCAAATCCTGTCCAGCCGAGAACATCCATTTACCACTACTCTCTGTTTCCTGAAAAATCCAGCGAGTTAGTTGAACATGATTTTCACTTAACAAATTCCTTAATTAACCCAAATGTGTCCATATGACTAATAATTTGGTCCCCAGTTATTGTTTCCAGAAGTTTCCCCACCACCAAAGTTAAACTGACTGGCCTGTAGTTGCTGGGCTTAACTTCACATCCTTTTTTGAACAAGGATGTAACATTTGTAATTCTCCAGCCCTTTGGCACCACTCCCGAGTCTAAGGAAGACTGAAAAATTATGACCAGTGTCTCCGAAATTTCCACTTTAACTTTCCTCAGTATCCTTGGATGCATTTCAAAAGGTCCTGGTGCTTTATCAACTTTAAGTACTGATAGCCTACCTAATACCTCCTCCTTATCAATGATCTAAGAAAAATATTTCTCTTCCTTCTTTTATAATCTAGTTCGTACCTTGTATAAACTACTAATTTTAATTAAAATGCTTCTAGATCTGCTCTGTGCTAATACTCGTATTAATTCAGATACTGTTATGCTTACCCCATTTGGAATTCTATTAATCTAAGCTGTAAATTTAATACAGTACTTTGTAGTTTTCTCGCGCTATTTTCAAGAACCACCCTGGATTATTGAGAAAGAAAAAAACCCTTAAAAACTCACCAACAAATCACCTACCTGCTATCCTTTGATGCCACTCCTTGCTTTTTCTGCAAAATGCCGTAATTTATTAGCTGCCGCTGCTGCTGCCGGGTCTCACTGTCTCTCGCTCCCTCACTCAGACTGCTCCTTGTGTGATAAAAGACCAGAATATGCACAGAATTCCCCGAGTTACATACTCTCTTGCAGCAGTACTCCATTGAGCTGGACTTTGGGCTCCTTACTTGGTGCGTGAGCAAAACCCTCCTGTATTTATACTCGCAAAAGTTCCAGGTGCTCTGTCCTTGTGTGGCCTGGTGGTGGAGGGGAGCCATTAACAAGGTGTAGAGCGAGTATCCCTTGTAACCCAGCAGCCAGCCTCTGGTTGTTTGTGGTGGGTCAAAGATGGCTGGTATGGCTGATTGGTGTACAATTAATGCATTGTGCCTGTTGCCAGAATAGCGAGCATTCACCAAGAGGATCTGCTAGGCATGGTTGCACATCATCTAGTCATTAATAGAGTGGTAGCTTTTCCCATTAACATGTGGGGCCCACAGAGCCACATGCGTGTAGTCAATTTCATCCTGCACTATTGAGAATCCTGCCAGACACGTGCTCTTGCCTCCTGGTTCTCTCTGGTCAGTGAGATGATGATGAAGACCCCTCTCCTTCTATACAGGACTCTGTCACCTCCCTGATGCAACAGTGGATGGAAAACTGGGAGATGATGCTAATGTCACTTGCGCGGATCCACTAGCATAGCAACTTAAAGTGACAGTGATCTTGAAGGCCACTGGCAGTGTCATCCTTGCCCTGCTGTGACAATGCAGGTCGGGTTGTCGGAGTGACCATTTCCTAGGTGAAATGCAGGCACCTTACACATTCTCCTGGCTGAGGTGGAGTTAAGAAAAGTGCTCCCTAAAGACCCTTGGTGTGTAGGGCCTTCTATTGAGAGCCCTCCTCCTCCTCCTACAGCGCATTGCTTTTCCCCGCTCTGCTGCCTGTGCTCCATTTCAACATCATGCTGCAGCCCAAGGGGGATGGAAACTTTAGCCCCCATTTCTGAAGAAAACATTCTCCTGACAGGCCAAATAACTCATAGAATGATAGAATCATAGAATGGTTACAGCAAAGAAGGAGGCCATTTTGCCCATCATGTCTGTGCCGGCTATCTGCAACAGCAACTCAGCTAGTCCCGTAGCCGTGCAAATGGTAAGTAGCCAATCTGCCTCCACTACATTCTCAGGTCATGCATTCCAGATCCTAACCACTGACTGAAGAAAAAGCGTTTCTTCATGTTGCCTTTTGTTCTTTTGCCTTCACCTTAAATCATTGTCCTCTGGTTCTTGACCCTTCTGCCAATGAGAACACTTTCTCCCTATCTACTCTGTCCAGACCCCTCATGATTGTGACCACCTTTATCAAATCTTCTCTCAACCTTCTCTTCTCTAAGGAGAACAGTCCCAGCTTCTCCAATCAATCTATGTAACCATGGAAAAGTTACAGCACAGAAGGAGGCTCTTTAGCCCTTCGTGTCTGTGCCAGCTGAAGTTCCTCACCCCTGGAACCTTTCTCATAAATCTTTTCTGCACCCTTTCTTAAGCTTTTGCATCCTTCCTAAATTGCGATGCCCAGAATTGGACACAATACTCCAGTTGAGACCTCCTTGTCAAGATCCAGAACCACTCCCTTGAAAATTCAAAAGGTTTGCAAAACTCCAATAACACAGCACAGTACCTCGACTGGAAGTTGGATGGGTAACCCTTTGAATTGTACTAGTTGGGGCTGGGGGGGGGGGGGGCGGGGGAGAGGAGGGCCCCTCTTGCAGCTGAGTGCATGTTCAAATGGAAGTGATTAAGAAAGGGCATTAGCAGGACCTTTGCGGTCCAAAATGACAGATTGTGCCCCTAATAAAGGTTCGACAATATTTGACGTCAAAATTCAGCCACTCTGCATGCTTCTGCCGCACGCACGGCATGCCCGAACTAGTGCCCTGTCAGTCAGGGCACGCCATTCAGACTTGCACCAGAAGCGGCCACAAGTGTTCCTGCAGACCCTTTTTGAGTTTGGGGCTTCCCTGCCAGCACCAACAATGCTACGGAGCCAAATTTTGCAGCCAATGTCCTTTAGAGTAGTTAGCTGGAGTAAAATCATAGCTATCGTAACGGACAGTAAAAATGTGCGCATTTTACATGCATGTGTTGGACTTAAAAATGAACACGCCTTCTGTCGCAGTTGACAGGCTGAAGGGTTTGGGTAGAAGGGCTTGAGGGAGAGGCTGCCTGGCCCCAGGCGCCCGCCCCTCAGCAGGTGAAGTGAGCTCTGCGGCTTCATTGGCTGGGCTGCTGTCTGTATGTAAAATACGGCGTGAGGGCGTGGCGTGGGGCGGGATCGCGGCGCTGGGAGCTGTTCATTCACTCAGTGCTGGTTGTACAGTAACAGCACAGAGAGGGAGCGGAGAGCAGCGTATCCGTCTGCCGGAGCTCACTGCACAGCAGAGTGTACCGAATAGCAGGGAGCAGCCAGCTCTTCTCCGATACAACCAGACCCATACTTCCGATAGGGGATTATTGCTGCCTCACTTACTCACGCGCTGAGCTGATTCCCCCCCTCTCTTCGCTACTTTTGTTTTGGCTTGAGGGACAAATTCAGTTCGCGCGTCTTTTTCCCTGTTTATTTTGAGGTGCTCGCGCTGAAAGCAGGAATTGCATTGCTTCCCAACACTGGAGGGTGTCAAACAGGTAAGAATGTATATACACACGGGGGGAGGGAAGGAGTACTACTGAAGCTGAGGTGTATTTGTTGGTGAACTGTTACATGACCGCAGTCTTTTTGAAGTACCCAGGCCTACAGATGTTTAAGAAACAATAAATAAAAGACGCCAGTGCTCATCAACAAGCATCTGTAAAAAAAAAACAGATTCAGTCTGGATGGTAGTTAAATTGAATAAATGCAGTGTTGTAACTACTGAAAGAATAACTTACAACTACTATGGAAAGTAATAGCAGACGATGCTTAACATTTTGTGAAGTAATGCCGCCGGTGTAATTGGAAATTTGTGCTTGTCACGTAGTGTAAGACTTACAGACCAACTTAAAAGTGGTAAATTTGGACAGTTGGCGCAACATTAGATTTGGGAAGAATACATTCTGCAGGTGTCCGGAGTTTGCCCCAGGCTACCTCTGATGTACATTAACAACACCCATTTCAGATCACGTGTAAATTGCTGTTCGGTGAAGGACGAGATGTACATTCTAGAAGATAGTTTGAGGCTTTTTAAAGGGAGCTTTCTCCTTGCACCTTACAAGGCGCCCCAGAGTCAGCAACTGTTATTGAAACATATCAGATGTGTAAAGCTTCAAGGCAATTTCGATTTTTTTTCCCCCGCTCTGCTTTGGCTACGCTCTGTTTAAAAAAAAATGGAGAAGACTTAAGTTGCACGGCATTGTAAGCGGTTGTAAATGCAGTGGGTTGATGCAGGGTAGTGTTTGGCAGCTGTGAGGAGCCTGGCTGTGTTTGTTATTCAGCGCTCTGTTGTGGGATGAAGTTCAGCCTTAATTTACATGTGAATCAGTTGAGCTTTTTATTCGTTGACCTGAGCTTTCAAGAGAATATATTAAAATCCGACAAAGTGTCAGACACTTCAATCTCCTCTGATGAGATTTACCATAACTCCCGTCGGTAATCCCTCTGGCGGTTACTTTACCCCATTTAGAGGTGGTTGCCTAGCGATGTTCTCTTGATCTACATTTTTGTTAACAAATGAAATACGCAGTACTACAAAATAGCCAAGTTATTGTAAAAATTGCAATAATACAATATGGGAAAGTTAATTTTTTGAACTTATTGGTATGACATGTTAAAAGCTACATATCGAGGTTGTGCTGAAGATATGCTATAATTAGGAATAATTTTATTGATCTGTACTTCGAGATGTGTGGGGAAGGGAATGCTTACGATTCAAAATTGTTTGTTGTGGACTGGGATATGCTTCCAAATAATGTGATCCAACCGGAACATGTGTAGAAAACGTGTTTTCTTGGTCATAAACCATTTGGGTTTCTGAAATATTAAACTTCCACATTGGGTAATAAGACTAGGAACTGCCTATTTTTGCAAAAGATACATAAAACTTCAATTATCGACAATATTCAGGATGTGATTTACGTACAGTGAGTGCGCTACCTCCATGACAAATACGATGTGAAGGATGGCCTGTGTTATGTACGTGGGGTGGAGGTTTTGGAGGCTCTTACTGGAGGTTGTGATTCGGGTGATTTTCTTTTGATATCGCCGATTACCCGCCGATAGTTTGAAGATTTACCGGGGTTGAAAGGATCAGTCCTCTTATCCAGTAGTCAGTTATCATTCACAGTTTGAATTGTCAGGCTTGTGACAGATTAATATTTTGTACGTATTTTCAGACCTTTCAAATAACCGATTGTATGCGAATTTATATCGAAACTGAAGTAATTTTAAATATAAACAAAAATGCTGAAAATACTCAGCAGATCAGGCAGCATCTATGGAGAGAGAGAGTTGACGTGTCATGTCTGTGACCTATAGTCAGAATTGGAAAATGTTAGAGCTGTAACAGATTTTAAGAAAATGCAAAGTCATGGAAAGGGGGAGGGGAGGGAAAAGCAAAAGGAAAGGTCTGTGATAAGCTAAAGGGCAGGGGAGATTAAATGGCAAAAGGGAGGGTGGTGCAAGGTGAAAGGAAGTGGTAATGGGACAAGTAAAGAAACAAAAGGTGGGGCACCAGAAGCTGTAAATGGTAATAGCAAAATCAATACCAGAGCTTGCTCTGTGAAAAAAAGTGGGAGCAGTGGTTATGATCTGAAATTGTTGAACTCCATGTTGAGTCCAGAAGGCTGTAAAGTGCCTAATCGAATGATGAGGTGCTGTTCCCCAAGCTTCTGTCAAACATCATTGGGACAGAGTGGTCGGAATGAGGCAGAGAATTAAAATGGCAAATAACCTGAAGTTCAGCATCACGCTTGTGGACCAATCGGAGGTCTTCAGCAAAGTAATCACCCAATCTGCATTTGGTCTCCACAGTGTAGAGGAGACTGCATTGTGAGCAGCAAATACAGTATACTAAATTGCTCCGGTTTCCTCCCACATGCCAAAGACTTGCAGGGTGATAGGTTAATTGGCCATTATAAATTGCCCCTAGTATAGGTAGGTGGTAGGGAAATATAGGGACAGGTGGGGATGTGGTAGGAATATGGAATTAGGGAAGGATTAGTATAAATGGGTGGTTGATGGTCGGCACAGACTTGGTGGGCCGATGGGCCTGTTTCAGTGCTGTATCTCTAAACTAAAAAATTGAAAGAAGTACAAGTAAATTGCTATTTCACCTGAAAGTAGTATCTGGGGCCCTGGATGGTGGGAAGGGAGGTGGTGAAAGGGCAGGTGTTGCATCTTCTCACTTGTATAGGAAGGTGTCATAGGCAGAGAGTGGGCATTGGGAGTGGTGGAAGAGTGAACCAGGATGTTGTTGAGGGAGCAGTCCTTTGGATTGCTGAAAGGAGAGGGGAATAATTTTGTATCTCAAGTGTGAATTATGAATTTCCTAAAGAAAAATGCGTTTAAAAAATAGTTTTTATGTAAAAAGTTCAAAGATTAGAGGTGGCAGCACAGTTTTGTTTTAATTACATGATCATAACTTTACATATATTTTTACTAATCTGCAATGCCTCTGCAGCAAAACTCTGATCAAAGGTCACAAACCTGAAACGTTAGCCAGAACCTTACCACCCGCCCCCCCCCCCCCCCCCGCAAAAGAGCGGGCTGGTGGCAGGGGAGGGGGGCATAAAATGGAGTGGGAGGCTCGGTGGGCCCTTCCCAGCCCGCTGCCACCTCCACCGCCATTTTACTCAGGGCAGCGGCGGTGAAAAATGGCCAATCAAGGCCCTTAAGTGGCCAGTTAACGGCCACTTAAGGGCCTCCACCCACTGCCATACAGATTTTACCGTTGGCAAGCGGGCGGCCCAGGCCTGAGGAAAGCCGCTTGTAAAAAGTAGGCAGCCTTCTGATGGCCTGGAGGGGACTCTCCTGATCGGTTACCATATACCTGACCACCCCCAACGCCCAACACAACCACCCCCCCCCCCATTCCCCTTCCCAATCGACCCCCCTTGCCTCGCTGGGGCTCGACTGATCACCCCTGGCGAGCCCCAAAAACTCACCTCTTTTCCGGGGCAGCCTTCCTCTTCATCTCGAAATTGGGTTGCCGTCCCAGCGGTGGCCACCGCTCCTGGTGGCGCTGCTGGGACTAAGCAGCTCCATTATGCAGGACTTCCTGGCTCAATGAGGTAGAAGTCCCACCTCAGACTAATTAAGGACTTGGGGACCATAAAATGCAGTCTGGATCCCCAGGCCCGGCAGAGGCGGGGTTGCCACTGACTTTTCAGCTCCTGTCCGCCGAGCGTAAAATTCCGGCCATTAACTCTATTTTTCTGTCCTCAGATGCTGTCTGACCTGCTGAGTGTTTCCAGAATTTTCTGTTTTTGTTTCAAATTTCCAGCATCCACAGTATATTATTTTGCAATGCCTCTTGTTCTGTTCAAACCACTTGAAAAATTTAAAGCAAATGACAATATATAACTATCAAAAAGTAAACTGCAATTGTCTTGACTACTTACATATGGACGAAGATGCAATTTAAGTGGAAATCAAGTCATATAGGAGATAGCTGACTAGTATAAATAGCTTTTCGAAATTAGCATTCATGGTTCCTTTTTGGAAGCCTTATTGATTTTATTTTTATAAAGAGTGTAAAAGGGAATAAAAGATGAGTTGGTATATATTACATTCCCAGCCACTTATTATTGTCATAAAAAATGTTGAAAATTGAAGCAAAACAGAAAACGTTGGAAATACACAAAAAATTAATCAGCATCTCACGAGAGAGTTGAGCTGAGGGTATAGATAGACACATGGCAGTATGATATCATAGCTATTACGGAAACATGGCTTAAGGAGGGACAGGCATAGCAGCTCAACGTTCCTGGTTACAGGGTTTTCAGACGCGCCAGGGAGGGGGATAAGAAAGGAGGGGGAGTGGCAATTTTGGGCAAGGAAACTGTCAAGCAAACCGCACCTGCCAAGACTGAAGCACACATTATTTCACCACATGAACATTAAAACTTTAAAAATTGCAAACTCTGACTGGAAGGACATTTGCATTGTACCAGACAATGTGGAAACTAAGGGAGCCAATCCCTGTTCCTCCAATACACAGAAGTGGTCAGATCAGTTTTGGTCACATAACTGACTGGCTGTTGCAGAGATTTTGAACTCCCAAACAAAGGAATTGCCAGGCAGAGAAAGCCGTGTGCTCATGGAGTAAAGACCTTCTCTTGGGACTGAGAACATCTTCTCTCCTGC
Source organism: Heterodontus francisci (assembly GCF_036365525.1). Classification (NCBI taxonomy): domain Eukaryota; kingdom Metazoa; phylum Chordata; class Chondrichthyes; order Heterodontiformes; family Heterodontidae; genus Heterodontus; species Heterodontus francisci. The sequence goes on from NC_090371.1 coordinate 220,581,230, forward strand.
TTGCCTTCATCTCTTCCCACGGAACTGAATCTCGTGAAAACATGTGAAACTCAAAGAGAAAAGGGTTTGCCATGTGAACAAAGTTTTAAGATTACTGGGCCCCAACAAAACGCAAGACCATATCTTCAATCAAGGACTTCAGTGAGCTCAAGAAACAGTAACAAGATATTGCCTCAAACTGTTCTAATTATCTTTTCTGCTGCTTTTTTTCTATTCCTATCTGCATGTTTATATTGTGTGTGCATGCTAGCGTGAGCACGTCGTATATCCGTAAGCGTGAACCATATTAGAGTTTAAGGTTTAATAAATTTCCTCTTTCTGCTTTAAACCAAAGAAAGCCTGTTTGTGCTCAGTTCTTTGCCTTATCATTGGAAATGGCGAACACAAATTCACAAAAAGGGGAGCTCAAAACACAGTGTGTGTAAAATTAAACCCTGTTACAATAAGACCCGGTAAAGACAGCCAAAGACCCCTAGACACAATGCTCACCTGGTCGTAACAAAAATATTACAGCTGTGAGGAGGGATGATTTGTTGGACGGTTCATGAAATAAGGCCATATGGATTGAGCTAAGGAACAAAAGGGGCAATCACACTGCAGGGAGTATACTATAGACTCCCAAACAGTCAGAGAGAGATAGAAGAGCAGATATGTAGGCAAATCTTTGAGAAGTGCAAGAACAATAGGACAGTAATAGTAGGGAATTTTAACTACCCCAATATTAACTGGGATAGTTTTAGTGTGAAAGGAATTGAGGGAGCAGAATTCTTGAGGTGCATTCAGGAGAACTTTTTTGGCCAGCATTTATCAAGCCCAACAGGAGAGGGCGCAGTTTTAGACTTAGTTTTAGGAAATGAAGATGGGCAGGTGGAAGGAGTGACAGTGGGAGAGCATTTTGGTGGTAGTGATCATAATTCAGTCAGTTTTAACATAATTCTGGAAAGGGACAGAGATAGAACAGGAGTTAGAGTTCTCAATTGTGGCAAGGCCAATTTTAATAAACTGAGGAGTGATTTAGCGATAGTGGACTGGAAACAGCTACTTGAAGGGGAGATTCAAGGGGTTCAGCATAAACATGTTCCCACAAAGAAAAAGGGTGAGACGGCCAAATCTAGTGCCCCATGGATGTCAAGGAGCCTATAGGGTAAGGTAAAGCAGAAAAGGAATGCTTATGTCTGACACCAAGAACTCAATACTACAGAAAGCCATGTGGAAGGGTGAAATCAAAAAGGAAATTAGGAAAGCAAAGAGACGGCATGAAAGAATATTGGCAAGCAAAATCAAGGTGAACCCAAAGATGTTTTATCAATACATTAAGAGTAAGAGGATAACTAAGGAGAGAGTAGGGCCCATAAAACACCAACAAAGTAATCTTATGTGTAGGGGTGGAAGATGTTGGTTTGGCTCTTAATGAATACTTCACGCCTGTCTTCACAAAAGGCGGGGGGACGATGCAGATATTGTAGTTGAGGAGGAGTGTGAAGTATTGAATTAATATTAAACATAGGGAGAGAGGAAGTATTAATGGGATTAGCATCCTTGAAATTTGATAAATCACCAGGGCCGGTGATTTGCTTGTTAAAAGAAGCAAGAGAGGAAATAGCAGAAGGTCTGAGCATCATTTTCCAGTCCTCACTAGATAAAGGTGTGGTGCCGGAGGCCTAGAGAACTGTTAACGTTGTACCTCTGTTTAAAAAGGGAGCAAGGAATAGACCAATTACTTACAGGACAGTCAGTCTAACATCAGTAGTGGGCAAATTATTGGAATCTATTCTGAGAGACAGGATAAACTGTTACTTAGAAAAGCACGGATTAGTCGAGGATAGTCAACATGGATTTGTTAAGGGAAGATCTTGTTTGACCAACTTGATCGAATTTTTTGAAGAAGTAAGAAGGAAGCTAGATGAGGGTAGTGCAGTTGATGTGGTCTACTTGGATTTTAGCAAGGCTTTTGACAAGGTCCCACATGGCAGACTGGTTGCAAAAATAAAATTGCATGGGATGCACGGAACTGTAGCAAGGTGGATACAAAATTGGCTCAGTGGCAGGAAACAAAGGGTAATTGTTGACGGGTGTTTTTTGTGAATGGAGGGCTGTTTCAGTAATGTTCTGCAGGGCTCAGTACTGGGTCCCCTGCTTTTTGTCATATATGTTCACGATTTGAATGTTAGTGTCGGGGGCATGATCAAGAAGTTTGCAGACGACACACAGATTGGCCGTGTGGTAGATAGCGAGGAGGAGAGCTGTCGGCTGCAGGAAGATATTGATGGTCTGGTCAGATGGGCAGAAAAGTGGCAAATGAAATTCAACCTGGAGAAGTGTGAGGTGATGCATTTGGGGAGGTCAAACAAGGCAAAGGAATACACGATTAATGGAAAAATACTGAGAAGTGTAGAGGAAGAAAGGGACCTTGGAGTAAATGTCCACAGATCCCCGAAGGCAGCAGGACAGGTCGATAAGGTGGTTAAAAAGGCTTATGAAATCCTTTCCTTTATTAACCGAGGTATAGAATATAAGAGCAGTTGTGCTGGAACTGTATAAATCATTAGTTAAGCCACAACTTGAGTACTATGTGCAGTTCTGGTCACCTCATTACAGAAAGATTGTAATTTCCAGAAAGAGGGTACAGAGGTGATTTACGGGGATGTTGCCAGGACTGGAAAAATGCAGCTATGAGGAAAGATTGGATAGGCTAGTGTTGTTCTCCTTGGAACAGAGAAGGCGGAAGGGAGATCTGATTGAAATGTACAAAATTTTGAGGGGCCTGGATAGAGTGCAGGTGAAGGGTCTATTCACCTTAGCAGACAGGTCAGTGACTGGGGGCGTAGATTTAAAGTGATTGGTAGAAAAATTAGAGGGGAGATGAGGAAAACCTTTTCATTCAGAGGGTGGTGGTGTCTGGAACTCACTGCCTGAAAGGATAGTTGAGGCAGAGGCCCTCAACTCATTCAAAGGGAGTCTGGATATGCACCACAAGTGCCGTAATCTGCAGGGCTATGGACCAAATGCTGGAAGGTGGGATTAGAATAGGTGGATTGTTTTTCGACCGGAACAGAAATGATGGGCCAAGTGGCCTCTTTCTGTGCCTTAAACCTTCTATGATTCTATGAATCTAAATAGGTTAATGTTTGAGGTGTAGATGCTTTGCCAGAAAATTATCTGATAATTTGCGTAATATTTTGATCATTCCCTTTCGAGTTTGTATTTTGTGTGCCCATTCCTTTTTATTTGCTACTGACCACTTTATGTCTCAATTACAGCTACTGAGTTTGCCATGTCAAATTGCGTAACAGAAGGAGGAACATTATTGATATGTGTGATCTTCTCTCTCACGTGACAGAAAGCAACCTTTTTCTGAAAATGATTACATTGTCTCTTTCAGGATACCACTGACCTGTGCAATGTGTAAATATACTGAGTGAAGAACTGTGGTGATACACTGTTGACCTGAGGGCTTTACAAAGTAACTAACTGTGTTACAATGCCAGAGGCAGAAGGCTGAAGGCATTGGTGCACATTCAAGGTCACTTTTCGCATTCGTGAAGCAATGGCTTACCTTCTGGTGTTATACTGATATTATATTGTTGGATGTAAATTCAAAAACTTAAAAATTTGGCAGAGTACAAGGGCTGACTGGTACAGAAAATGCAAAGAGCATAGGCTTCTGAAGTAACAATCCATGGATGAATTATGCACCAAAATTAAAATATTATTATTTATGATGAATATTGAGTAGTGTGCAATGCTGGAAGCTGCCTCCACCATTTCCCCAGAAACACATTAGTAGTTATGCACAGGCTAAAGTTTATGCCTTTTGATACTATTGGGAATAATTCTGCTCTAATGCCTGCTGACATCACTGCTAACATCACTTAATGAAGGGGCTCTCAATGTGGTAGGTGGGTGGGGGAGGGGGGGAGTTGGTGCTGTGGTCATCTAGAGGTCCATAAGAAGACTCCAAAGGGGTACGCCATAAATAAAAGTGTTTGACATGATAGCAGACCAATCAGAATCGGAGCTGGGATAAGCAGCAGTTGAGATGCCTTGTCAATCAAGGGGTGCTGTCCAATTAGAGTGAATTAGAGCCAGGGTTGAAGTGTTGAGAGGCAGAGAGAAAAATCAAGCTGCACAATGTATGAGGCAGTGCAGTGGTTGGAGTTTGGTTGCAGAACACTGAAGAAAACCCCAGAGGGAGGTGGGCAGGGCACTTAACAAATCTTGACCTTGTTTTTGCAATTTTTGTTGTCGTTTGTAAAGCAGTAGCTGGCATGTGCTGGATCATTACAGCCATTACACAAAAGCCCAACATTTTGAAAAGTATTTACATGTCTTTGGCATCAGTATATGCATGTGCCATTTGAATGGAAAATCACTTGTTACCGTTGCTGTGCAGCTGAATTGTCTTAAACTAAATCATTAATGCAGGTATATTATAATATTGTAATTCCATGAGTGAATTTGCAAGAGTTGAAAAGTTGCAGCTGTCTGCTGTGCCATTGGAAATTTAGAATTGTGTTCAGTACCATATTTCACTAGAGGGGGAAAGACTGAAGGAAAGCAGTCAAGTTGTAAGTAAAACAAAAAAATAAATATGTATGCTTAATTTTATAACTAAGTCTTACACAGAAAAAAATACTTATGTTACAGGGGTCTGTCAAATTTGTCAACACGGGAGAGATCCTCAGAAACAAAGGGTGGAATCTTATGGATTTAGTCCCTGGCACAACGGTGAGATCGTTTCTGTGTCAACAACACAACCATCTGAGTCGTGGGTCTTCCCCCAGTTGCTCCTTATGGGGGCTAACCAATTAAGAGCCTGCCTCTGGGATTGGTGTCCAATTAGGGGGAGTGGGCAGGATGAAGCGTCAGAAGCATGAATAATGAATAAATAAAAGGGACACCAGCAGCACTCACAGTGGCAGCACTGCATAGTGTAGTTTTCTCAGTGAGAGGCACAAAAGAGGAAGAGACTGAATGAGAGATGGGGAAAGGCTGCTCCTCCCCAACCCCACCCCCACCCCACCACTTCATGGACATATCCCTGGAGGTGATGTTGGAAGCATGGAGACAGGTGCTTTTCCAGAGGACAGCAGGAGGAGGCCAGTAGCCTCACCAAACAGGCTTGGCTGGAGGTCACAGAGGAGGTGAGCAGCTGGACTGTGGTGTGGATGCAGTGCAGGAAAGGGCTCAATGACCTATTAAGGTCCAGCAACATGAGTGCCATTCAACTTTCAGTTGGCAGCATTAACTCTCTCACCTCCTGAGCAGTCTCAAGGACGGATATCCTCTGAGGCACACCATCTGCAGCCACACAGAAGAATGTCTCCCCAGGTTCCACCCTACATCTCCATCTCCACAGACAGCACTGACATTCATCATCAATGTGGTGACCTACTGCTCCCCATCTGGCAGTGACTCCTCCTGCAAATGTTGTGCCTCCTTCCAGAGCAAAGACTGTATTCCTAACAGTTCAAACTCTCTGTCTTTTCGCACTGCAGGAGAAGAGAGCCTACAACTCCCCGGAGAGGCAGAAAAGTGGGGGTGGAGTTGCATCCTTGGCCAACCTGACAACAATGGAGAAAGATGTCCTGGAAAACAGCAGGATGGCAGCAGTGTGGCTGTTGCTGATGGAGAGATGGGTGTGGCACAGAGACTGGGTGAAAGTATTAGATATCACATTGACACTTGGCACTGACCTGTCACTCAAGGAGAATCGTTGCCACCAATTTATTAAATATGATGGTCTGCAAAATGCTAGGGATGGATCCCTCTGTCATGTACATGCAGCACTAATGTTTGCCTTCCACCTCCATCAGGGGTATTGCTGGAGGTGCACCAAGAGATGAGGGAGGAGGCAGTGCTCACAGGAGAAGCATCACTCTGAGAAAGCACGATCACATGATTCATATGAACCCTTCACCAGCACAGAAACACTCACCTCGGTAGGTTATCCCTCAAGATAGAAAATGTGGTACATGGTAAGGAACACATCATATGTGAGCAGGAGCAGGTGCTGGAGGCAGAGACAGCTGTGGAGGATCCCCATTGGAGGCATGAGGATATCGCTAGCTTTGCTGAACTCGATATAGAAGCTGAGCCTTGGGGGTGGGGGGGGTGATGGGAGGGGGAGGCCGTGGGGGTGGGGGGGCATACACTCACTGGATACTTGTGGAGCAGAAAAGGAAAATATCTAGCTAGTTCTCCCTGTGTCTGCGTGGGTTTTCGCCGGGTGCTCCGGTTTCCTCCCACAGCCAAAAGACTTGCAGGTTGATAGGTAAATTGGCCATTATAAATTGCCCCTAGTATAGGTAGGTGGCAGGGGAATATAGGAACAGGTGGGGATGTGGTAGGAATATGGAATTAGTGTCAGATTAGTATAAATGGGTGGTTGATGGTTGGCACAGACTCGGTGGGCCGAAAGGCCTGTTTCAGTGCTGTATCTCTAAAATAAAATCTGGAATTTCCAGAGGCTGTGCACACTTTGGATATGGAGGAATCCATCTCTGCCATGAGTACCGTGATGTCTCAGGCATTTGAACGCATGGCAACCTCCATTGAAAGAGTGGCCAACCTCATGGAAAGTCATAGAATCATAGATTAACAGAAATTTACAGCATGGAAGGAGGCCATTCTGCCCATCTGTCCACACAAGCCATCGAGCCTAATCCTACTTTCCATCTCTTGGTCCGTAGCCTTGTTGGTTACGACACTTCAAGTGCATATCCAAGTATTTTTTAAATGTTCTGAGGGTTTCTGCCTCTACCTTTCAGGCGCTGAGTACCAGATCACCACCACCCTCTGGTGAAAATTTTCCCCTTGAATCGTCTCTAAACCTCCTACCTCTTATTCTAAATCTATGCCCCCTGGCTATGGACCCTTCAACCAAGGGGAATAGCACCTTCTCACCCACTGTATCTTGACCCACCATAATTTTATACAGTTCAATTAGATCTCCCCCTCAGCCTCTTCTGTTTCAAAGAAAACAACCTTAACTCATCCAAGACGTGGCAGATCAGTGAGTGGATACAAGGACACATTAATGGCCTCCATACAATGGCAGCGACCTTGAGAAGCAGTGATCAAAGAGTCGCCTTGCTAGCTGAACAGTACATTCAAATACAGCCAAGTGCTCTTCCACACTTGGTTAGCAGAGAAGTGCAGGTAAGCCCTGCGAGAGAACAGGGAGACAGGGATGATGTTACTAGGGGCTTTCCTCAAGGCACCCCCAGATCACGGTTGCATCCTTTCCCCATGACCGAAGCTGCCCCTGCAGAGGTGCAGGTGGGGCAGCCTTTGGCAGGGTCCTCAGGGGCTCCCCAACCCAAAGGACATCCGCCGTGGCCATCTAAAGTATCAGAGCTTGAAAACGAGATTGCTGCCTCGAGCTGTGCTGCACCAACAGGGTTAGCACCACGTAGAAGTAAGAGAAAGAGGATGTGGAAGCGGTCCTGGTTGGCACAAAGGGAATCACTTGAGTGCATCTTCCAATGTTAGTGTCACATGGAAAACCTTTATTTCAAAGAGGCGTATGGTGTTGGCCTGTTTCTGTTCCATTCCACATTGACCATGGGTAGTTGAAGTTAAGGAAGAGGCCTGAGACTCATGGATGACAATGCAAGGCTGAGAATGTAATGGCTGGATGGCTCTTGGCAGCAAGTAGATCTGTTTGTTCGAAGGTGGTTTTGGATGTGGCTATACTGTCTGTCACAGGGCTCCAGATGGCAAGAGTACAATACTGCATGTACTGTACTCAGCTGAAGCATTCCTGAATGAGGGTGTTGCAGCTTCTCTGGCATGCAGATCCATGGCAGCAGGCAGCAGCAGCACCTCTGGATGGTCATGCTGTGCCATGCCCTCCTCCTCTTGTCCTTCTCCTCTGAGGGAGCTGGGCATCCTGCCTTTATCTGGCACCAGTCCTCTTTGAAGTGCCAAGTTGGGCAGGGCGCTGCACAGCACCCCTATCCGGGAGACTCTTGCCGGCCCCTGTTCAAGGGCGCCCCTAGATTGGTCAAGGCATTTTGAGAAAGCCAATGCTTGTGGTGGGTTACACACTGGTGTCAGCAGCCAGGTCTTCAGCAGGTACCCCTTGTCACCCAGGAGCCATCCATTGAGGTTGGCTGGTGGTGTGAAGAGCTGAGGCATCTGAGACTGTCAAAGGATGAAGGTGTCATGGCAGCTCCTGTGAAACTTCGTACACACCTGAGGGATCCTTTTGTTGTGGTCGCATACCAGCTGCACACTGAATGAGTGAAAACCCTTCCGATTCACAAGTACACCTGACCGGTCTCCTGGAGCCTTGTTCACCACTTGAGTGCAGTCTATTCCATCCTGGACTTGAGGAAACCCAGGGAGGTGAAGCCAACAGCCAATCAGGGCTTGATTGGCTGCATCCGTCTCGAACTTAACGTACTGGGATGCCCTCTGAAACAAGGCATCCATCACCTGGCTGATGTAGCTGTGGGCTGCAATTGTGAGATTCTGCCGATATCAGCGGCTAAGCCCTAGAATGATCAGACACAAAAAGATTGAGAGCTACAGTCACCTCGACTGCCTTGGGCAATGAGTGGCCACCTGTTCCTACCTGCCTTAGGTCTTCATCCAAGAGGAAGCAGAGGTCACTGACTACCTGACGTGAGAGCTGCAGCCTTCGGAGGCACTGTTGCTCTGAGAGATCCCAGGACCATTGGCCCAATGCAGAGGGTAGCGTCTTCTTCTAGGCACTGCCCTGCAGCCATCCGCTCTGTTTCGGCCAGATGTCTGCGTTTGTGTTGCATGCTGTAGCTGCTTCTCTTTGCTACCCCTGCTGGTGTGGCTGCTGAGCTGAAGGACACTGCAGCTTCTCCTCAGTGGTCCACTCTACTTTGGAATATGTGCACTCCATGTTCCTGTGTAAGCTCACAGACAAAAAGGTCAATAGCCCCATATAGGTGTCCAAGTTTTCTCTTCAATGAAATAGCACCAAGTAGCTTTTCCCGAACACAATCTACTCTATTCACCTCAAGGACCTGCTCCTGCCAGTGCCAGTCATTGACAATAGCTGGCCTAAGGCTTGCAGCTTTCCCCCTTTATACTGGTAATTTCATGTTAGTTTCAGCCCTCAGTGCTTCCTGCTGTGCATTCGCTTTCGGCAACCTGCTGAGTCTCTGACCCAATGTGTGACCCATGCACTGTTGGGAAAGAGGCATTGCAACTGTAAAATGGCTCTTGATTGTCATTTTAATTGCCTCACTTGGCTGCTTGCCTCTGCCATGGGGGTTTCCTGCTTCTCTCCCAACCCGTCCCTGGGAAAGACGGAAGGAGGCAGGAAGAGGTCAGCCCAACAGCAGTTCCTGCTATTTGTCTGGGCCTCAGATCCCACCTCCACCAGCCTGAGAAAATTCCACCCAAAAAGGTTGAGAAGAGAACCCTGACTTACTGTGTGCTATGCTCAGTAATAATGTCAATAAATAGGACACAGCTAAATAAGTTGGAATTACCATTTCATAGAATAATAGGTAGCTCAGGTGCAATTTAAATAATATATTTTATAATCGATACATATCAGCAAAGTCCCTCAAGGTAGTACCTAATTGAAAGGAACACATGACATTGTAAGTGATGAGTGGAAAGTTCAAGCACTTTATTGCTGGCAACTGATCAGAAATAGCCTGGAAATATCACTCTTTAATAATAGGCTCTACAAAACACATGGGCTGGAACTTTTCATTGGGCGGGAGGCTCCATCCACCGGCCAGAAAGTTGGTGGCGAGCCCACCTCTGCCGGGCCTGGGGAACCAGACTGGAATCTTTCACTCCCTAGGCCTATAATTGGCCCAGGGCGGGACTTCCACCTCCTTAAGGCAGGAAGTCCTTCCTAATGGAGCCAATCAGTGGGCCAGCAGCTCTTTGTCCCAGGTGGCCACTGCTGGAACTACACCCATCCATCGGAAGGAAGATGAAGGACAGCCCCGGAACTATGGTAAGTTTGTAAGGCCTCGCCGGGGACAATCGGTTGGATCCCGGCGAGGCAAGAAGGATAGGTTGGGTGGACAGGGGGAATGTTGTGCATTGGGGGCGGTTAGGGCTTCGGGGGCAGCCCTTTGTGGGGCACAGGGTGCCGATCAGGAGGGCTCCCAACCAGCCCACAAGAAGGCCACCCGGTTTTACCAAGTAGGGTTTTTGAGGTTTTTGCTGTCCGGTCGCCAAGGGTAAAATACCTGCGACAGTGGGCAAAGGCCTTTAAGTGCCAGTTAATTGGCCACTTAAGGGCCTTGATTGGCCTGGGGTGGGCAGGCTGTTTCGCGCTGCCACGGTCAACTGTAAAATTGCAGCGGGGGGGAGGGGGGGGGATGTTGGGAATAGCACCTCCCCCCCATCTCCCACTGAGTTTTATGCCAAACCACACCACCCCCCCCCCTCCACCAAGCCACCAGCCTGCTCATTTGGGGGGCGTAAAATTCCAACGATGGTTTCAGTTAAATGTGAAAACTTTTTCCTTCTGCTCAGTGTTTGTGCCACCAGCTACTTCAGAGTGTATACCAACTCTCATATACTTGATGCATGATGCTACTTACTCAACAGGATTGATCATCCAACGCTTGTATTATAAGTTTATGAAAAAGTAATCTGCATCTGATTACCAGGAAATTGTCTGAGAGTAATAAATCAGTGTTTATGACACCTGTTGCAAAACATTTCTTGTTTGGTTTAAAATTAATATATCCTCCAGTCTTTGTAAATGGAGATTGAAATTTCTGACTTTTACAATTACAAACTAAAGTTTTTGAATGTTTCAAGTGTTTTTCAATGGTACAGACGATACTGTAAATCAATGTTTTCAGTTCTACAAATGCAACATAAATAGATTTGTAAGTGGGCAATTGACTGGTTTGTTAATCTAACGGCATTTAACAATATCATACTTTTCCTTGGGCAACTAATCAGTCATGTGATTTATATTTGAAAAAGCTTAGCGAGCAAGGAAGGCTTGCCTATTGCAAGGTCAATGCATGCTCATTTCAAAGGATAGAAAGGTTAGCTTTAATGGGAAGAGATTCAACAGTTGACACAGTCGCGTGCATGAAGTCTCCAGGGTACTGAGAATGCAGCAGTAACAAGATCTGTTACAAGACTATTGAATGGCATTGATGTAAAGTGTGTAGTCACATGTGGCAGACCTATACATTCATAGATACGGTGAATATAGGTTTTGTAATACCTTCAATGGTACTTCCTTTAAAGTAAGATCATGTTTAATTTAGATGTTAACTGAATGTTTTGCACAAGCAAATGTTGAATGTTGAAAAGTTTCTCTGTGACAATAAGAAAATCTGTCAATAAATCATGCTAGCTTTATGTTATTTGTTTTTGTACAGATTCTGTTTCTAATCTTGTAAACTGAAATGAATGCTAAAATTAGGTTCATGGAATATGAGCATATGAGTGCTTAATTTGTTCATAATAAATTCTTCGGCTTCTATTTTAACACAGGCATTAATCCATCTATTTTACATGGATTAGTGCTTTTCAGAGGTTGGGCTTATGATACAATGACAATTTCCTCTGTACCTTGGCATAGTGAAGTCTTAAACATGTTTACAGAGAATGCACTTATAATTTTGCTATACTTAATATACAGGCAATATGTTCCTCATTACTGATGCAGAGTATTGACAGCATTACCTTACTTCCAACCATACAATACTCGGGAATGTGTAATGTTTAGTGCAGGTATAAAGAGTATTAAAATACTGAATTGCCCAAAGTTGCCAATTTTCATGGTCATAAGTACAAACTCAGCTCCAAAAAGTAAGCAGCAAACTATAAAACTTATTGTTATGGAAAATAATTACCGAAAAATATAGGCCCGAATTTTTGCCCATCCCATCAGCAGATTCTTCAGTGGATTTGGGATGGGCAGGGGTGGAAAATTGCTTGGAGTTGTGTTCTGCCATGTATCCACCTTGCTTTGCCTTTATCCCACTTTCTCTTCTTGGGGCCGAGCAGTGTGCACAATTACCCATCTGTATATGGGCAAGTTTATTAAAACCAGATGCAAAGTAGAGGAATGCATCCACTGACATATTTTTCATGATTTGTGTCTTTAAAATGCGTGATGCAAGGTTGTCTGTGGTCCCAGGTGTCTGATGTTTTAATGGTAGTGGAGGGGAACAAAGACTTTAGTTTGCTTTTAGTGCCTGTGCAGACATACACAGAGCAATGGATTGTGCATTCGAAGAACGAATCCAAAAATCTAAACAAATGTTTGACCCTCTTGCAGGCAAGGAAGAGGCTGCCTGTACCACTATGCTGTGACAGGCTTCCATGGCCTGCCACAATATATCGCTGACCTAATCCAGTATAATTTGCAGCAGAGGCTTGGCACTGCAGCTCCAGTATTGAAAAGACCGTGGGCTTGAAGATCAGTAAAGATCAGGGCTGCATCTCTCGAAAAAAATCCTGCTCTGCTAGAGATGCACACCAATGAAAGAACTAGGGAAACCCAGGCTGCAATATTTAGTGGTTGCATCAAATAGAGATTTAATTCAGTTTAGATTATCTCAGACTTTATTTATTGCACCTGCTCACTGTTACCATTCATCCCTTTTTTTATTCTTTACCCCCTATTCTGGTTAAACAGTGACTCAATGGCATTGTTCTATCGACATTAGCCGCCTTCCGGTACCTTGCCCTAATGATTATTCTCGTTGTGTAATCCCAGAAAGGGAAACATCACAGCTGACCTGAATTGTTTTCATCTGACGTCTTCACGTGCTTACTTAGATTGGATAGATATCAGCAGTGGAAACCTGGCTGATTTATCCCCATCCTAACTCAGGGGCACTCAGGAGAAATATAATGCCATTAGTCAAAAGTAAAATACTGCAGATGCTGGAAATCTGAAACTAAAGCAGAATATAGTGGAAATGCTCAGCAGGTCTGGCAGTATCTGTGGAGAGAGAAACAGAATTAACCTTTCAGATTGATGAAGTCATTGATCTGAAACAGTAACTGTTTTTCTCTCATCAGATGCTGCCTGACCTGCTTAGCATTTCCAGCATTTTCTGCAATGCTTTTACAGTTACCTTAGTTGAGATCAGGACTGGAATTTTATGACCGCCCCCCCCCCCACACCTGCAGGAGTGGTTGGGGCAGGGGGGAGTTGTAAAATTGAGTGGGAGGTGGGAGTGCCATTCCCAATGCCTTCCCACCGCCGCTCTAAATTTATGAGGGCAACGGCGGCGAGAAACGGCCTTCCCACCCAGGTCAATCAGGCCCTTAAGTGGTCAACTAGCTGCAACTTAACGTCCTCCTCCTGCTGCTGCTGGTATCTTACCAGCGGCCGATGGGCAGCTGAGGTCCCCCAGGGGGCCGCCAAGTAAAGCCTGGTGGCCTCCTTGCGGGATGGGGGAGGCCCTCCTGATTGGGCATCTGTGCCCCAAGGAGGGCATCTCCCCCATAGCCCAACTGCCCCCACTACGTGCCATTCCCCACCCCACCCCCCCACCCCGCCCCACAACCGGATCCCCTTGCCTTGCCGGGGCCGGCCGATTGGCCCCGATGAAGTCCCAGACACTAACTGTGTGTCCTGGATCAGCGTCCCTCTTACTGCTGTGGCTGGGTGCAGTTCCAGCAGTGGCCACTGCTCCTGGAGGCGCTGCTGGGACTGAGAGCTGCTGGCCCGCTGATTGGCCAACATCTCATGTAGGTGGGACTTCTTGCTTCAGAGGGGTGGAAGCCCCATCCAAGGCCAATTCAGGGCCGGGGGCGTAAAATACTGCCGTGGCTCCCAGGCATGGTGGAGGTAGGCTCGCCCCTGACTTTTTGGCCAGTGGGCAGAGCCGCCCGCCCAACATAAAATTCCGGCCCAGCTAACTCAATATGAGCAATGGATTGAAATCTGTCTGGCTCTTGGCTCACACTAGTCATCACACTTACCGCAAGCAGAGTGAACCTTTATTTAAGATTAGTTTTTTCAATGTGTTTTTTTTTTATTCATTCATGGGATATGGGCGTCGCTGGCCAGGTCAGCATTTATTGTCCATCTCTAATTGCCCTTGAGAAGGTGGTGGTGAGCTGCCTTCTTGAACCGTTGCAGTCTAATGGGGTAGGTACACCCACAGTGCTGTTAGGAAGGGAGTTCCAGGATTTTGATCCAGTGACAGTGAAGGAATGACGATACAGTTCCAAGTCAGGATGGTGTGTGACTTGGAGGGGAACTTGCAGGTGGTGATGTTCCCATGCATTTGCTGCCCTTGTCCTTCTAGTTGGTAGAGGTTGCGGGTTTGGAAGGTGCTGTCTAAGGAGCCTTGGTGCGTTGCTGCAATGCATCTTGGAGATGGTACACACTGCTGCCACTGTGCGTCGGTGGTGGAGCGAGTGAATGTTTGTAGATGGGGTGCCAATCAAGTGGGCTGCTTTGTCCTGGATGGTGGCGAGCTTCTTGAGTGTTGTTGGAGCTGCACCCATCCAGGCAAGTGGAGAGTATTCCATCACACTCCTGACTTGTGCCTTGTAGATGGTGGACAGGCTTTGGGGAGTCAGGAGGTGAGTTACTTGCTGCAGGATTCCTAGCCTCTGACCTGCTCTTGCAGCCATGGTATTTATGGGCTACTCCAGTTCAGTTTCTGGTCAATGGTAGCCCCTAGGATGTTGATAGTGGGGGATTCAGCGATGGTAATGCCATTGAATGGGGAGATGGTTAGATTCTCCCTCGTTGGAGATGATCATTGCCTGGCACTTGTGTGGCGCGAATGCTGCTTGCCACTTATCAGCCCAAGCCTGGATATTGTCCAGGTCTTGCTGCATTTCTACACGGACTGCTTCAGTATCTGAGGAGTCACGAATGGTGCTGGACATTGTGCAATCATCAGCGAACATCCCCACTTCTGACCTTATGATTGAAGGAAGATCATTGATGAAGCAGCTGAAGATGGTTGGGCCTAGGACACTACCCTGAGGAACTCCTGCAGTAATGTCCTGGAGCTGAGATGATTGACCTCCAACAACCTCAACCATCTTCCTTTGCGCTAGGAATGACTCCAGCCAGCGGAGTTTTGCTAGGGCTCCTTGATGCCATACTCGGTCAAATGCTGCCTTGATGCTTCCTTGGGCAGTCACTCTCACCTCACCTCTTGAGTTCAGCTCTTTTGTCCATGTTTGAACCAAGGCTGTAATGAGGTCAGGAGCTGAGTGGCCGTGGCGGAACCCAAACTGAGCATCACTGAGCAGGTTGTTGCTAAGCAAGTGCCGCTTGATGGCACTGTTGATGACACCTTCCATCACTTTACTGATGATTGAGAGAAGGCTGATGGGCAGTAATTGGCCGGGTTGGACTTGTCCTGCTTTTTGTGTACAAGACGTACCTGGGTAATTTTCCACATTGTAGTGTAGACGCCAGTGTTATAGCTGTACTGGAACAGCTTGGCTAGGGGCACGGCAAGTTCTGGAGCACAGGTCTTCAGTACTATTGCTGGAATATTGTCAGGGCCCATAGCCTTTGCAGTATCCAGTGCCTTCAGTCGTTTCTTGATATCACGCGGAGTGGCCTCCTGAGGTTGCGGGGGAGCCCTCCTTAACTCCTTAATGGCCACTCCATGGCCCACAGAGGGGCCCCTCCCCCCGTGGCTAAGGCACCACTGCTAGAATAGGATGCCCCCTACCGAAGCCAGGGCCTGCTTGCCAGGCCCAGCCAGTTCAACAAAACTTACCTCAAATTTGAGAGCACCTTGCCATGGAGTTTCCCTCTCCTTCCTCTTGTAGCCTCAGCATTGGCATCACTAGCAGTGGCGCTGCTGGGCTGTTGGCTCTCTGATTGTGCTGGAAGCCCTGAGGACTAAGTCCCTGTCCTCAATTGGATGGCGACCCCAGTGGCCACCAGCAAAATGCCACCCCTGGGTCCAGCTGCCTGCCGGAGCGGGGTTGGATCCCACTTTTGGCCCCAACAGCGGGACTGAATCCTCACTGGAAAAAATCAGCACTTTGTCTGACTTGCCCGCATCTTATGATTATTTTTATCTTGGAGCACATTAATTGATATAATGGGATAAATCCTGTAATACAATTCTGTTCAGTAATATATTGTGTTCATATTGCATGTCCAAATAACAGTTACTTTAGTAAAATGACATGTTATGCTTTGCTCTAAAACTGCTGAAAAGCTTATTTTCATTGTTCTTTCGTTATATTTTACTTCAGAACTTCTACTAACATCCTAGGGGGAATTTTAATTCCCCAAGATGAGCTGGAAAGAGTTGGGAAGTGCGGGATGTTATATTCAGTAAAATGGGAAACCCGACGCCAATGAGCTGTGAATGCCTGTTGCCTTTTTAATGAGGTGGGTTTAAGGGTGTCCAGTTAACCTGCACTTGCGCGGTGGGGCAGTGATTATAATACTCAACTGAGGACCTGTTCTATAATTTTGGGAGCCAATTAAATTTAAAACGGTAGGCTGGGTTTCCCAGGGCTCAGGAAACCAGCAGTGAAGCAGGAGTGGCCAGATCCAGCAGCTAAATGCTTTTCCAGCATTGCTTGTGGGTCAGAAGGAGCAGCAGTTCTTCCCCCAGTCCCTCAAGTAAACCTGCTGCTGCGATCTCTTCTTCCTCGCAATTAGCCAATTGCTCTGTGATCTCTGCATGAGATCACTCTCCTCGATCTCCCCCTGCAATCTCCTCCATGATCTCTCCTCTTGCAGTCTCTCCCCCGTCATCTCTTCCTCATATTCTCTCCACCCAGTGATTTCTCCCTGGTGATCTTTTTAACTGCAATCCCCACTATCTCACCTTCTCACCTGCGATCTCTCCCTCCGATCTCTCCACCCACGATCTCTCCTCTGCAATCTTTCTGTTTCACAATCTCTACCCTATGATCTTTCCACCCCGTGATCTCTCCTGCCCGCGATCACTGCATCCCGCTTTCTTTCCCCCCATGATTTGTCTCCGCAACCTCTCTGCTCTGCGATCAGCCGACCTCCCTGCAACCTCTCCCTCTTGGTGAGTTCTCCCTTCCCTCTCTCTCCTCACCACTGTGCTTTGAGCACCCCAACTAACCCCACCCCTGCTCAATCTTCCCTGACTGCCTTTCAATCTGGCCAGCTGCCAGCCCGGAAGCAGAGTAAAAAAAATCTAATGAGGTCTGACAATGCCTTGAGTTTAAAATTCTGAGCCTTGCTTTCAAATTCCTCTCTAGCCCTGTTCCTCCCTATCTCTATGAGCCTTCTCCAGCCTTACAAAACTCCAACTTATCCACCAATTTTGGCCTGCTGAGCATCCATGATTTTAATCACTCCACCATTGGTGCCCGGTCTTCTGCTGCATAGGCAGTAAGCTCTGAAATTCCCTCCCTAAGTCTCTCTGACTCTCTACCTCGCTCTCCTCCCTTAAGATGCTCCTGAACACCTACCTCTTTGAACAAGCCTTTGGTGATCTGACCTAATATCTCCTTATGTGGCTTGGTATCAAATTCTGTCTGATAACACTCCTGTGATGTGCCTTAGGACATTTGACTACATTAAGCACACTATAGAAATGCAAGTTTTTCTTGCTTTTGTTGTCCTGCTATTATATTCAGCAGGACCTGTGCCTTCCTGATATTTCCAGGGTGTCCCAGTTGCAGACAAGCACCCCTGCTCCTTCACTGTAAACATTGGGACCCATCTTCCTGAATTTCATAGTTTATTATCTACATATCTCTAGTTTTTTTATTGGGATGTGGGCAGCGTTGGCTAGGCCAGCATTTACAGCCCAACCCTAATTGCCTTTGAGAAGGTGGTGGTGAGCCATATTCTTGAACCACTGCAGTCCATGTGGGGTAGGTACCCCCACAGTGCTGTTAGGGAGGGAGTTCCAGGATTTTGACCAAGCAACAGTGAAGGAACGGCGATATAATTCCAAGTCAGGATGGTGTGTGACTTGGAGGGGAACCTGAAGGTGGTGGTGTTCCCTTGCATCTTCTGCCCTTGTTCTTCTAGGTGGTAGAGGTCACGGGTTTGGAAGGTGCTGTTGAAGAAGCCTTGGGGAGTTGCTGCAGTGCCACTGTGTGCCGTTGGTGGAGGCAGTGAATGTATAAGTTGGTGGATGGGCTGCCAATCAAGCGGGCTGCTTTGTCCTGGATGGTATCAAGCTTTTTGAGTGTTGTTGGAGTTGCAGCCATCCAGGCAAGTGGAGAGTCTTTCATCACTCTCCTGACTTGTGCCTTGTAGATGGTGGACAGGCACTGGGGAGTCAGGAGGTGAGTTACTCGCCGCAGAATTCCCAGCCTCTGACCTGCTCTTTTAGCCACAGTATTTTTATGTGGCTGGTCAAGTTAAGTTACTGGTCAATGGTAACCCCCAGGATGTTGATAGTGGGGGATTCAGCAATTGTAATGCCATTGAAAGTCAAAGGGAGATGGTTAGATTCTGTCTTGTTGGAAATGGCTATTAACTGGCACTTGTGTGGCACGAATGTTACTTGCCACCTATCAACCCAAGCCTGATTGTTGCATGCTGCATGCGGGCACAGATTTCTTCAGTATCTGAGGAGTTGTGAATAGTATTGTACACTGTGCAATCATCAGAGAAGATCCTCACTTATGACCTTATGAGGGACGGAAGGCCATTGATGAAGCAATTGAAGATGGTTGGGCCTAGGAGGCAACACTGAAGATCTCCTGCAGTTGATGTACTGGGGCTGAGATGAATGGCCTCCAACAACCACAACCATTGTCCTTTGTGCGAGGCATAACTCCAACCACTGGAGAGTTTTCCTCCAGATTCCCATTGACTTCAATTTTGCTACGGCTCCTTGAAGCCACACTTAGTCAAATGCTGCCTTGATGTCTCACTTCACCACATTTGTCCAAGTGTGTCATCATTTACAATAGGAGCTGCCTACATAAGCTTTCCTTCAGTTATGCTAGTTTATATATTGTTGTCACTTGGACTTAAAAATAATGATCTAAGTGGCCTAGCTGCAGTGTGATATTGGTCCAAAGTTTCCTGTGACAGGGCAACGAATGGTACTCGATGTTAGATTTAGCCTTATGCGTTTAATGACAATGATATTTTGCCTTGAAAGTTATTAGAAATGTGAGCTGAAAATAGTTGGGCACCCTCTAAGAGGGCAATGGGGACCTGAGTCAACAGGACAAATAACTGTGTATTTCCTTAACTGATCAGATTGAAGTATTGGGAAATTAACAGCACAGGGTCGGAACAAGGAAATGTAAGTTCGAATGATGAATTCAATGTCAATCAGGTACAGAAAGACAAGTAAAGAGAGAGAAAGAAAGATTGGATTAAAAATGGGTAAAAAAAAACATTCAGAAAACAACAGAGTTATCTTCACCAACTGCTCTGTATCAGCATTTTAGAGTTCAAACTAAAACTAGCTTCAGAGAGCATGATTTAATTGCTGTTCTGTAAAAGCTTGGTCTTTTAAAAAAAAAAAGAAACAGATTGAAGTAGACCTTAGGGCTCCAATGAAATATGCAATTACTCTATGAAAATGAAGCCAAATAGATGAAAGGCAGAACTACCAAGACTCAATATTCAGACTTTTATATTCTTCATTGTAATTGTATTGTAGCTTAATGAAATTTACAATCCAAAGTAGCTTTCTTTTAAAAAATGAATCTGACAATCAATTTATTCAGCTTACAGTGTAAACCTGTAGATTCTGATCCTGCTTCAAATAAATTCTACATACATTTTTTTTTAAATCAAGTGCATTTAAAGAAAAATTAAGATGGCTGTTTTCGGTTCTCTTCCGTAAAACGAAATGATTTTGGTTTCACCATTTCTGATTCACTGCTATGTTTGGTGTGGTGTATTCAAATAGGTTTTCCAGTAGAATTTGGCATCAATTTGCCACTGGAGGATTAGGGCACGCATGTTCTCAATAGTGGCCCTAGTTGCCAAAATCACTGATAGGAAAATTTGGGTCAATACTAGTCACTCCCAAACTGTCGCACACGGGCAGAATATAATGCACCATTTACTGTGGGAATAGTGGCATGCAGTGGAGGGTGGGGGGGGGGGGGGGCGGAGAATCGCATCGTAATGCCCTGCCCAGAAATCCAGCATTGTGACATCAGTTCCGGATTCTATCAGGGGGCTCTGCAAGTGATTTGTGTGTGGGTTGTGGGGTGCTGTATTGGGTAACCATACCTGCTGTGTGAGATGTTTGGTCGCTCATTCGGCTGGATGAGGGGGTCGGCTATTAGTAAGGGTGGGCACTGAGGGCCATCAGGGAGTCTGCCGGGAGAATCGTCAACGGTTCAGCTACTAAGCCGGGTCATCTCTGCATCGACAGTGCTCTGTATGCTCACTGGTCACCTGGCATGGGTCTCATACACCCTGTCTTTCTGAACCCCCGTGGTGTGATATGGTGTATCCGACGGAGTGAGGAGCAAGACACAGCTGCGCCCGCCCGTGAGGCTCCACGATGAGTACAAAAGCAGCTGGCCATGCCAAGCAGGGCCCACCTGCGCCAGAGAGTATACTGGACTCGAATCAGCTACCTCCAAATGTCCGAGGACATATGGGATTTGGGGATCACCCTGTGCCAGTGACCCTGATGATCACAGTGACACTTAACTTCGACCAGGGGACTGCTGGGTAGGGGAAAACTATTTATTTGGGCAGTTTTAAAATCTTTGTCTTTTGCGAGGAGCAGCTTTGACAGAACGAGGTGCGGAGCGGACTTTCAGCTGAGCGGTCAATTTCAGTAAGTTACAAGTTAATCCCCTTTTGTTTCGGAGGACCAGGGGACTGCTGGGTAGGGGAAAACTATTTATTTGGGCAGTTTTAAAATCTTTGTCTTTTGCGAGGAGCAGCTTTGACAGAACGAGGTGCGGAGCGGACTTTCAGCTGAGCGGTCAATTTCAGTAAATTACAAGTTAATCCCCTTTTGTTTCGGAGGACCAGGGGACTGCTGGGTAGGGGAAAACTATTTATTTGGGCAGTGGCAGTACCCGAGACACTACACGTGTAGTGTCTCCCACCCACCCTCCTCCTCTAACCAAAAAAAAGGACTCTGGTGTGTTGATAAGGTAAGCTTTTTATTTAAAAAGTTCAGTCCGTCGGATTGCTAAGCGAACAAGTTTTGACTTTTTTTTTTTCGTTTGGTTTTTCAGTAGATTTATTGGGAATCTAGAATAGTGGGAATGGAGGTAAAGGCAGTTGTATGTTCCTCCTGCAGAATGTGGGAGGTAGGGGTCGCCAAGAGTGTCCCTGCTGACTGCATCTGCGGGAAGTGCACCCAACTCCAGCTCCTCGCAGACCGCGTTAGGGAACTGGAGCTGGAGCTGGATGAACTTCGGATCATTCGGGAGGCGGAGGGGATTATTGACAGGAGTTATAGGGAGGCAGTCACACCTCAGGTAAAAGAAGTAGGTAGATGGGTTACCGTCAGGGGAAGGAAAGGGAACCAGCAGGCAGTGCAGGGATCCCCTGTGGCCGTTTCCCTCAACAACAGGTATACCGTTTTGGATACTGTTGGGGGGGACGACTTACCAGGGGTAAGCAATGGGGTGCAGGTCTCTGGCACAGAGTCTGTCCCTGTTGCTCAGAAGGGAAAAGGGAAGAGGAGCAGAGCATTAGTCATTGGGGACTCCATAGTTAGGGGAACAGATAGGAGGTTCTGTGGGAACGAGAGAGACTCACGGTTGGTGTGTTGCCTCCCAGGTGCCAGGGTACGTGATGTCTCCGATCGTGTTTTTGGGATCCTTAAGGGGGAGGGGGAGCACCCCCAAGTCGTGGTCCACATAGGCACCAACGACATAGGTAGGAAGAGAGATGGGGATTTAAGGCAGAAATTCAGGGAGCTAGGGTGGAAGCTTAGAGCGAGAACAACCAGAGTTGTTATCTCTGGGTTGTTGCCTGTGCCACGTGCTAGCGAAGAGAGGAATAGGGAGAGAGAGGAGTTGAACACGTGGCTGCAGGGATGGTGTAGGAGGGAGGGTTTTGGTTTCCTGGATAATTGGGGCTCTTTCTGGGGTAGGTGGGACCTCTACAAACAGGATGGTCTTCACCTGAACCAGAGGGGTACCAATATCCTGGGGGGGAGATTTGTTAGTGCTCTTCGGGGGGGTTTAAACTAAATCAGCAGGGGAATGGGAACCTAAATTGTAGTTCCAGTGTACAGGCTGTTGAGAGTAGTGAGGTAGGGGATAAGGTTACAGGGACGCAAGAGGGCACTGGCAAGCAAGAACTTGGTTTAAAGTGTGTCTACTTCAACGCCAGGAGCATCCGGAATAAGGTGGGTGAGCTTGCAGCATGGGTTGGTACCTGGGATCCTGATGTTGTGGCCATTTCAGAGACATGGGTAGAGCAGGGGCAGGAATGGATGTTGCAGGTTCCGGGATTTAGATGTTTCAGTAAGAACAGAGAAGAGGGTAAAAGAGGGGGGGGGTGTGGCATTGTTAATCAAGGAAAGTATTACAGCGGCAGAAAGGACGTTTGAGGACTCGTCTACTGAGGTAGTATGGGCCGAGGTTAGAAACAGGAGAGGAGAGGTCACCCTGTTGGGAGTTTTCTATAGACCTCCGAATAGTTCCAGAGATGTAGAGGAAAGGATAGCGAAGATGATTCTCGACAGGAGCGAGAGTAACAGGGTAGTGGTTATGGGGGACTTTAACTTTCCAAATATTGACTGGAAATACTATAGTTCGAGTACTTTAGATGGGTCTGTTTTTGTCCAGTGTGTGCAGGAGGGTTTTCTGACACAGTATGTGGACAGGCCAACCAGGGGCGATGCCACATTGGATTTGGTACTGGGTAATGAACCCGGTCAGGTGTTCGATTTAGATGTAGGTGAGCACTTTGGCGATAGTGATCACAATTCGGTTAGGTTTACCTTAGCGATGGGCAGGGACAGGTATATACCGCAGGGCAAGAATTATAGCTGGGGGAAAGGAAATTATGACCCGATTAGGCAAGATTTAGGATGTGTAGGATGGGGAAGGAAACTGCAGGGGATGGGCACAAACGAAATGTGGAGCTTATTCAAGGAGCAGCTAATGCGTGTCCTTGATAAGTATGTACCTGTCAGGCAGGGAGGAAGTTGTCGAGCGAGGGAGCCGTGGTTTACTCAAGAAGTTGAAGCGCTTGTCAAGAGGAAGAGGGCGGCTTATGTTAGGATGAGACGTGAAGGCTCAGTTAGGGCGCTTGAGAGTTACAAGCTAGCCAGGAAGGATCTAAAGGGAGGGCTAAGAAGAGCAAGGAGAGGACACGAGAAGTCATTGGCGGATAGGATCAAAGAAAACCCTAAGGCTTTCTATAGGTATATCAGGAATAAACGAATGATAAGAGTTAGAACAGGGCCAATCAAGGATAGTAGTGGGAAGTTGTGTGCGGAATCAGAGGAGATAGGGGAAGCGTTAAATGAATATTTTTCGTCAGTATTTGCAGTAGAAAAAGAAAATGTTGCAGAGGAGATTACTGAGATACAGCCTACTAGGCTAGATGGGATTGAGATTCACAAGGAGGAGGTGTTAGCAATTTTGGAAAGAGTGAAAATAGATAAGTCCCCTGGGCCAGATGGGATTTATCCTAGGATTCTCTGGGAAGCCAGGGAGGAGATTGCAGAGCCGTTGTTGTTGATCTTTATGTCGTCATTGTCGACAGGAGTAGTGCCGGAGGACTGGAGGATAGCAAATGTTGTCCCTTGTTCAAGAAGGGGAGTAGAGACAGCCCTGGTAATTATAGACCTGTGAGCCTTACTTCGCTTGTGGGTAAAATGTTGGAAAAGGTTATAAGAGACAGGATTTATAATCATCTTGAAAAGAATAAGTTCATTTGCGATAGTCAGCACGGTTTTGTGAAAGGTAGGTCGTGCCTCACAAACCTTATTGAGTTTTTCGAGAAGGTGACCAAACAGGTGGATGAGGGTAAAGCCGTGGATGTGGTGTATATGGATTTCAGTAAGGCGTTTGATAAGGTTCCCCACGGTAGGCTATTGCAGAAAATACGGAAGTATGGGGTTGAAGGTGATTTAGAGCTTTGGATCAGAAATTGGCTAGCTGAAAGAAGACAGAGGGTGGTGGTTGATGGCAAATGTTCATCCTGGAGTTTAGTTACTAGTGCTGTACCGCAAGGTTCTGTTTTGGGGCCACTGCTGTTTGTCATTTTTATAAACGACCTGGATGAGGGTGTAGAAGGGTGGGTTAGTAAATTTGCGGATGACACGAAGGTCGGTGGAGTTGTGGATAGTGTCGAAGGGTGTTGTAGGGTACAGAGGGACATAGATAGGCTGCAGAGCTGGGCTGAGAGATGGCAAATGGAGTTTAATGCGGAGAAGTGTGAGGTGATTCACTTTGGAAGGAGTAACAGCAATGCAGAGTACTGGGCTAATGGGAAGATTCTTGGTAGTGTAGATGAGCAGAGAGATCTTGGTATCCAGGTACATAAATCCCTGAAAGTTGCTACCCAGGTTAATAGAGCTGTTAAGAAGGCATATGGTGTGTTAGCCTTTATTATTAGGGGGATCGAGTTTCGGAGCCACGAGGTCATGATGCAGCTGTACAAAACTCTGGTGAGGCCGCACCTGGAGCATTGCGTGCAGTTCTGGTCACCGCATTATAGGAAGGATGTGGAAGCTATGGAAAGGGTGCAGAGGAGATTTACTAGGATGTTGCCTGGTATGGAGGGAAGGTCTTATGAGGAAAGGCTGAGGGACTTGGGGTTGTTTTCGTTAGAGAGAAGGAGGAGGAGAGGTGACTTAATAGAGACATACAAGATAATCAGAGGGTTAGATAGGGTGGATAGTGAGAGTCTTTTTCCTCGGATGAGGATGGCAAACACGAGGGGACATAGCTTTAAGTTGAGGGGTGATAGATATAGGACAGATGTCAGAGGTAGTTTCTTTACGCAGAGAGTAGTAGGGGCGTGGAACGCCCTGCCTGCAACAGTAGTAGACTCGCCAACTTTAAGGGCATTTAAGTGGTCATTGGATAGACATATGGATGTAAATGGAATAGTGTAGGTCAGATGATCGGCGCAACATCGAGGGCCGAAGGGCCTGTACTGCGCTGTAATATTCTAATTCTAATTCTAATCTCTGGATTGTTCCAAGGATCCACTGGGGACTCACAGGCAGCAGCCCACTGCTGCATCAAGGAGGTGACCAATGCCCTATTCAAGAGGGCTGGTGACTGTGTGTGCTACCAGAATGACCCTGACTGTCAGGCCGAGAGGGCCATCTGTTTCGGGACCATCACTGGATTTCCCCGGGTATGAGGTCATCAAGGCTTCAACAGACCAGCCAGCTGCCTTCATCAATAGGACAGACTTTCATTCAATCAACTTTCAACTGATCTGTGACCATTGAAAGCATTTCATGCAGGTATGTCCCCGCTTCCTGGGAAGCAGCCATGATGTCTACATACTTCGACAGTCCCAGGTGCCATAATTTTTCAGGCCCCTGCTCACCTTCAGGGATGGATTCTCGCGGACAAGGGCTACCCATTGAAGACATGTCTATGCATGACTGTGATGAACCCTCGCAAGGCAGTGGAGAAGAGATACAATAGTTGCCACGACTCCACTCGAGTGAGCATCAAGCAGGCCATTGGGCTGCTGAAGATGAGATTCCACTGCCTCGATTGATCCAGTGAACCCTGCGGTATATCCCTGTGAGAGTCTTGCATATCGTGGTGGTCTGCTGTGCCTGCACAATCCAGCACTGCAGAGGGAGGAAGCCTTACATGATGATGAGAATGCCTGAGCAATGCTCCTCCACCTACGATGAGGACATGGAGGAGGGAGAGGAGCAAGCAGCATTGGATGGTCAAGAGCTTGTGCTGGAGGCCAGGCAGATTGAGTGACAGGCCCAGGCGGCAAGAGGCAGCCTCATAATCACTCGCTTCCAGCCACCCTGATGTCCACTCCTCGAGAAATCTATAAAGATTCATCTTAATGCATGTTGTGTGTTGCCTCCATTCCATTTGTGTTCCCTGGCTTGCACCCAGCTGCAATGCACGCCAGTGGCCATAGGAGATCATATGTTAATGAGGGCTGTGGTCACATTGGCATTTCACTAAGGGGGAAGGGGGGAAAGTCAGCAGCTCACAATTAGGAATAATGGAAAATGGCTTTCAGACAATGATCGCTAATGATTTGAACAAAAAAACTTTTAATTAATCGATGCATTTAAGATTTCCGACACCTGTGAATCCCCAAGTGTTGCTAGTTGGTTTTAATACATTTGTGAGTGCTCCTATGTGGTGTCATGCCTGCGACAGCAGCTGGGCTGGAGGCATGCTGCTGGTCAGGCTGCCTCTTGGCCTGTGCTGAATTTGTTGGGCATCCTCTGTCTGCCTGAGGCCTGTGAGGGCCCCAGCTGCCTGAGGGTGTCCTGCACTGGTGCAGGACTCTCCTCAGGCATCGCAGCTGCTAGAGCTGGGCTCACTGGCAGAAGGACTGCGGAGCCGGTGGCCACACTCAGAGCGCCCTGAGGGGAGCCATCAGGTATGGAGGTCAGCCTCTCCTCCTCCCTTTCAAGGCTCACTGGAGGAATGAAGGAAGCCATGCGCTCACATGACTGAGACATGGTAGACTAATGGCATGGATGGACTCCTCCATCATCTGCTCATGGCTGCGCATTGCCTCTGGCATCTCTGCCTTACCTCTCTCTGTAACTCCAGCATGCCCTGTGCTGTTGACACCAGAAGCTCGTCATCAAGCTGGGGCTCAGCATGGGCCTGGTCACCCACAGTCCTCTGACTGTCAGAGGCCTTGGCTGTCTCAGCCTCAGTCAGCTGCTCGGGTGTGTGTGCGGTGCTCTCACTAGCTTGTGACCCTGATTCTACAGCCGAGCAGGTACCCACTGAGGTGAAAGTATCTGCACTGGTGGAAGGTGCAGGAGAGTCATGGGATGGTGCATCCTCTGAGTGGTGGTCCTCCTCAGAGATGGACGGCTGTCCCCCTGTGGCTGTCGTGTCCTGTGGACGCCGACCTGCATGAGAGAACACAAATATGTGTGGGTTAGGCTGTGCAGCTCTCGTCATGCCAAGTACACTTGATGTGTGTCTCAGAAGAGATATATATGTTGATGGAAGCCAATCCTCACTCTCTTGCACAGAGACTCCAGTCTCTCCATCTGATATGGCCTGGCTGCCCGGGGTCCCGGCCAATTCCGAAGCCTCTTCCTCAGCTGGGGTGAGAGGACGCATATCGAGAAGGCCTCCACCTGTTTCTGCTATCCCCCTGCACTTGTGGGCCCTCTTGTCCTGCAGGAGGAAGGACAGAGAGAGTAGAGATTGACGACAGTTCAGCTAATGTCAGCCCCTTGTCCCTTTTGCAGGACCAGGTATAGCTCGTGCTGCCAAACGGTCTCAGGGTTAATGGGGATGAGCTGTGAAGGAAGGAGACCTGTGGCTGAGATGCAGCCATGCATCTGTCAGGATGAGGTGATGCCTTACCCCCTCTGTCATCGCTGTGGTAGTGCCACCATCACCGTACCCTGCTTCCCCCAGTGTAGCCACTTGCAATCAGTAATAAAGAGAGTGTTGTGGAGCAATCATCTTGGCCAAACGCAGGAGGTCATTGATCCTCTTTCAGCACTGCACCCAGTTCTAGTGTGTGACCCCACGGCTGCTGACCTCCTCAGCGATCTCCACACAGGCTTGCTTGGTCAGGCGTGAGGACCTCTTCTTGCCATCGCTGGGGAAGAGAATCTCTCGCCTTTCCCTTGCAGCCTGGAGGAGAATCTGCAGGGAGGCATCATTAAACTGTGGGGCCACCCTCTGCCTTGGTTTGGCCATCCTGTGCTGTCCTCCTCGGGGTTGGGGGGGGGTTCAGGAGTCAGTCCAATACCAGTTTCAGCAGTGAACAGAAAACAGCAAATGATTCTGAGGCAGGATTGAATGCAGGGCCTGTAGGCTTTAAAATATGGCACCAGCACCTGCTCTGGAGTCATCTGATGATATAATTGGCGACTCGCCTTGCGCCCCTGCCAGGTAATTGGGATGGCCCCATGCCTCCACTATGTAAAATGGCTGCCCGACCACGTGACGGACGGGAATGGCACCCATTTCCAGGGCTGGGCTCATTAAATTCAGTCTGCCCATCTCAGGACAAAGTGTAGTCTTCAGGTGAAGCAGGGTTTGATAACAGGCAATTACCAGATAAAGCCAAGCAGATATAATTCAGTCCCCATTTTAAAATCATAAATTCTAACTTTTTTATTACCATTATAAATTTCAATGCATACATTTATAATAGAATCTCTACATAAACTTATCATGCTGTAATTATACATTTTTATTTCTCTCAACTTTCCTCTCTCTCAATCTTTGTCTCAAACCCCTCTTTCTCACCCCATTTTCTCTCTCAATCCCATTTCTCTCTTAATCTACCTTCTCTATCTCAAACTCATCTCTCTCAACCTATTCTCTCTCTCAGCTCCCATCATTTCTTAATTTCCTCTATCGACCTTGTCTGTGAACCCTTTCTCTACCCCTTTCTGTCTATCAACCCCCCTCACATGTCTTCACTCACTTAACACCTCTCTTTCTCTTAAACTGCTCATTCTGTTTCCTCCTCCTCTGCCTCTCATCTTCATTTTCTGCCATCCTGACTTCCAACCAGCTCTCTGTCTCTCAAACCGCCTTTCTCAACCCTAATCTCTCTACTCCTCTCTCCATTCTTTCCCCTTCTGTCTTCCTTTCAAATCTATTTTTCTCAAGAAGGCTTTCAAAATTCAACTTCTTAAAAACAGTTCTCATTCACATTGGTAAAACCTATAATAATTTTTTTTTATTTTAGAGATACAGCACTGAAACAGGCCCTTCGGCCCACCGAGTCTGTGCCGACCAACAACCACCCATTTATACTAACCCTACAGTAATCCCATATTCCCTATTACCTCCCTACACTAGGAGCAATTTCCAACGGCCAATTTACCTATCACCTGCAAGTCTTTGGATGTACACTAGGAGCAATTTCCAACGGCCAATTTACCTATCACCTGCAAGTCTTTGGATGTGGGAGGAAACCGGAGCACCTGGCAAAAACCCACGCAGACACAGGGAGAATTTGCAAACTCCGCACAGGCAGAGTTTAGATATAGAAATTTATAATAGAAGAATCATGTGAAACTGTGGCAACACAAAGTCAAGTGGCACAGCAGAAACTATGTGCAGATGTACCGTTTATAATCTAGTTGTCTGTATTGTTAGTTTATAATGTTTTGTTGGAAAAAGGATGTTTACTTTCTCCGGGGTTGGGGTAATGCACTGAAGAAGAGTCTGCATGTCTGACATCAGTCTTTTTATTTTCAGAATTGATTATTAGGTTGTAGCTGAATAAGTAGGACCAGCACTAACTTCCCACTAATTAAATAGAAGGTCATAATATTGCTGAATAGTATTTATTTTAAAAGTTATTAGGTATTTCTCAGAATTTTGGCATAATACACTGTACGTAATCCCAAATTCAGTTAAACGTTTGCTTCTTTTGAATTCTGAAGGTAAATAATCTGATCACAGGAGTATCTGGAATAAATGGCACACAATAGTAGTAGTTCTTATTTGTTAACAGCAAAAATATAAATGCAGGAATCACAATTTTCTGTAAAGCAAATTGCAAGAGGTCCAAATTCTATTGTCCTTTCATTAAAATTACATCTGAAGCCATTTAACAACACAGTTGAATATAAGCTATCCTTCAGAGAAAGAACATAATGTGGTGCAGGACTCATTTTAGTGTGATTACATATTTCTTGCTATTGTGTTTGTGGTGGAGAATTAATGTCAGAAAGACAAATCATCTAGTGTAATGTTTACTATAAAATAAATATTCAACAGAATGTTTTTAAAATACAGAATGTAGAACTGACTTACAAAAGGTAGTAAAGGTTCAGTGTATAATTATGTTGACGTTTCTGCGATTAAGATAAATGAATGGTTTCAACACTAATGAATTAATGTTGTTATTTATGCTTCCGTGATGGCTCAGTCGAGAAATGCACTGTTTGGTATGGTAGTGAGCCACACACCTATAATATGGCGCTGACATGGCAAGCCTGAGCGAGGCAGCTCCTGTTGTATCAATTATGGGGAACCACCTAAGAATTTTGGCGTGGCTCCATCACAAGGAGGGGTGGCAAAGAACTTCACACTGACTTTAGTACTGATCAGGAGTTCCTCAATCCTGGGAATCATGCTCCAGGCTAGGATATTTGTATTCCTAGTTTGTAGCAGGTTTTCACACCATCATGTGGTGTCTGTGTTCCCTCAGATCAAAGTAGGGTGTGTCCTCCACTGCAATAGACTTGTTCCAGGTGCTGTCTAAGGATCCTTGGTGCGTTGCTGCAGTGCATCTTGTAGATGGTACACGATGCCACCGTACGTTGGTGGTGGATGGAGTGACTGTTTGTGGATGGGGTGGCAATCTCTCCACTGGCTAGAGTCATACTTAGCACAAAGAAAGATGGTTCTGGTTGTTGGAGGTCAATCATCTCAGCTCCAGGACATCACTGCAGGAGTTCCTCGGGGTAGTGTCCTTGGCCCAACCATCTTCAGCTGCTTCATTAATGACCTTCCTTCAATCATAAGGTCAGAAGTGGGGATGTTCGCTGATGATTGCACAATGTTCGGCACCATTAGCAACTCCTCGAATACTGAAGCAGTCCGTGTACAAATTCTGCAAGACCTGGACAATATCCAGGTTTTGGCTGATAAGTGGCAAGTAACATTCGCGCCACACAAGTGCCAGGCAATGACCATCTCCAACAGCAGAGAATCTAACCATCTCCCCATGACATTCAATGGCATTACGATCACTGAATTCCCCCACTATCAATATCCTGGGGGTTACCATTGACCAGAAACTGAACTGGAGCAGCCATATAAATACTGTGGCTACAAGAGCAGGACAGAGGCTAGGAATTTTGTGGTGAGTAATTCACCTCCTGACTCCCCAAAGCCTGTCCACCATCTACAAGGCACAAGTCAGGAGTGTGATGGAATACCCTCCACTTGCCTGGATGGGTGCAGCTCCAACAACACTCAAGAAGCTCGACACCATCCAGGACAAAGCAAGTCACTTGACTGGTACCCCATACACAACCTTCAACATTCATTCCCTCCACTATCAACACCCAGTGGTAGCAGTGTGTACTATCTACACGTTGCACTGCAACAACTCTGCAGGACTTCTTCGAACAGCACCTTCCAAACCATGACCTCTACCACCTCGAAGGACAAGGGCAGCAGATGCATGGTGGACACCACCACCTGCAAGTTCCCCTCCAAGCTGCACACCATCCTGACTTGGAACTATATTGCCATTCCTGCACTATCGCCGGGTCAAAATCCTGGAACTCCCTTCCTAACAGCACTGTGGGTGTGCCTATACCCCATGGACTGCAGCGGTTCAAGAAGGCGGCACAGTGGCGCAGTGGTTAGCACCGCAGCCTCACAGCTCCAGCGACCCGGGTTCAATTCTGGGTACTGCCTGTGTGGAGATTGCAAGTTCTCCCTGTGTCTGCGTGGGTTTCCTCCGGGTGCTCCGGTTTCCTCCCACAGCCAAAAGACTTGCAGGTTGATAGGTAAATTGGCCATTATAAATTGCCCCTAGTATAGGTAGGTGGTCGGGGTATATAGGGACAGGTGAGGATGTGGTAGGAATATGGGATTAGTGTAGGATTAGTATAAATGGGCGGTTAATGGCCAGCATAGGCTCGGTGGACCGAAGGGCCTGTTTCAGTGCTGTATCTCTAAATCTTAAAATCTAAATCTAAGGCAACTCACCACCACCTTCTCAAGGGCAATTAATGATGAGCAATAAATGCTGGTCTAGCCAGTGATACCCACATCCCATGAACGGATTGTCTAGCACATAGGGACATACTATTCAGCTGTCTCCATTTCAACAATAAGTTTGAGTGATCTAATGAAAAATTTAAGTTTACCTTTCTCATTAATAATGAAGGAATATTTTAAATGTGAATGAGTGTCAGATTAGCTCAGCTGGTAGCATTTTGCTTCTAAGTCAGAAGGTATGGGTTCCAAGCCTCACATGAGGAATTGAACGCATGATCTAGGCCAGTGATTTTCAATTTTTGCAAATATTGGGTTCCCAGTAAATATTAACAGATTCCCAGGACACACTGTCACAATCTCCAAAAATACAGTATTAGCTACCTGAGGAAAATAGTACCGTCACTTGAAGATGTTAAAATATATATTATTCTTAATGTACAGCAACAGAGATGATATGCTGGCAAATTAAGAAGTACAGAAAAAACAGTACAAAAGTTTTGAGACTGATGCTTTCAGTGTGTATTTAACCCAGCCCCAGGCAGACCGAAATCTGATGATGTCAAGGGTTCCTTGGGAATTCCTTTCTGATGCCAGCTTGAAATCCTATCATCCAAGATGAGCCTCGTGCTGCATTGAGGGAATGCTGTATTATCATAGGTGCTATTCTTTGAATGAGGCATTACACTTAGGTGATTGTGACCATCTTCAAAAAGGTGACAAGACTGACTGTGATAACTACAGAGGGGTATCCCTGCTGTCCGCACAGGGAAAGTCATCACAAGAGTCCTTCTCAGCTGCCTCCTCCCCGTGGCTGATGAGCTCCTACCAGAATCACAATGTGGATTCTGTCCATCAAGAGGCACAGTGGACATGATCTTCACAACAAGACAACTCAAGAAAAATGTAGGGAGCAGCAGCAACCTTTATACGTGGCCTTCTTTGACCTCACAAAGGCCTTCGACTCTATCAACCGGGAGGGATCATGGAACATCCTCCTCAAATTTGGTCGCCTGGAGAAATTTGTCAACCTCCTCTGCCTGCTGCATGACGACATGCAAGCTGTAATCCTTGCCAACGGATCTGCCACTGACCCAATCCAAGTACAAACTGGGGTCAAGCAAAGCTGCGTCATTGCACCAATGCTCTTTTCCATCTTCTTCGTCAGAAAACTCCATCTCTTCTCCTTGAAACTCCCTGCTGGAGTAGGTCTACTCTACAGGATGAGCAGCAAACTATTTAACCTACGTCGCCTCCAGTCCAGAATCGAGATCACCCGAACCTCTGTCATTGAACTGCAGTACGCTGATGACGCTTGCTTATGTGCACACTCAGAGGCCGAGCTTCAAACCCTCGTTGATGCATTCACGGAGGTGTATGAAAGAATCGGCCTTAAGCTAAACACCCGGTCGACAAAGGTCCTCTACCAGCCTGCTCTTGCAGTGCAACACTGCCCCCTGACTATCAAGATTCACGGCGAACCACTGAACAATGTGGATCACTTCTCATACCTTGGGAGCCTCCTCTCAGCAAAGGCAGAGATTGATGATGAAACTCAGCATCGCCTCCAGTGTGCCAGCGCAGCCTGTGGTCTTCTGAGGAAAAGAGTGACGACAGACCTCAAACCTGGCACAAAGGTCCTGGTGTACAGGGCCGCAGTGTTACCTGCCCTCCTGTATGCATCGGAAACATGGACACTGTACAGCAGACATCTCAAAGCCCTGGAGAGATATCACCAGCGATGCCTCTGCAAGATTCTGCAAATTCAGTGGCAGGACAGGCGCTCCAATATCAGTGTCCTCTCTCAGGCCAACATACCCAGTATCGAGACACTGGCCATGGCTAGTCAGTGACGTTGGGCGGGCCACAAGTCCGCATGGCTGACAGAAGACTCCCAAAATGAGCTTTCTACTCCAAGTTCTGTCAAGGCAAGAGGCTACCTGGAAGGTAGAGGAAACGCTACGAGGATGTCCTTAAAGCCTCCCTGAAAAAATGTGACATCTCCTCTGATTCATGGGAATCTCTTGCCCGAGACCACCCAAAATGGAGAAAAAGCATCCGTGAAAGTGCCAGCCAGTTCGAACAACATTGACATGCCCGGGCAGCGACCGAGTGCAAACAGCAGAAGGAGCATTCAGAAATTTGAGCATCCCTTTCACTCGTCTCACCAAACACCACCTGCTCCATCTGTGGCAGAGTGTTCGGATCCAGAATTGGACTATTCAGTCACCTAAGGACACACAACCTTGGAGTGGAAGAAAGTCATCCTTGTTACCGAGGGACTGCCTAAGAAAAAGACACTTCGGTTCAGTCTGTTTTGGATGTTCAGGTGGACAGTAAAGATCCCAATGCACAATGGATTTTCTTCAGATGCAAATCATTTTTCTATCTGATGTTCTCCCTCCTTCTGAAAAGCATTCTTTTTTTTCGCCAGTTATTTCCATTATTACCATACCATGCCATACGACCATACAAGTTAGGAGCAGAGGTAGGCCATTCGGCCCATCAAGCCTGCTCTGCCATTCAGTAAGATCATGACTGATCTGTTTCTGTCTCGAATTCCACACTCCCATCTACCCCCAATAGTCTTTGATTCCCTTGCCTAACAAGAATTTATCTACCTCCACCACCTTCTGAGGCAGAGAATTCCAAAGTCGCACAACCCTCTGAGAGAAAAAAATTCACTTAATCTCTGTCCTAAAAGGACGGTTCCTCATTTTAAAACAGTGCGCCCTTGCTCTGGACTCACCCACAAGAGGAAACACCCTTTCCATATCCACCTTGTCAAGACCATTCAGTATCTTATATACTTCAATCAAGTCTCCCCTCACTCTTCTAAACTCCAGTGAAAACAAGTAAAGTCTGTCCAACCTTTCCTCATAAGACAAATCGCTCATTCCAGGTATCAATCTAGTAAACTTCCTTTGAACCACCTCCAATGTATTCACATCCTTCCTTAAATAAGGAGACCAAAACTGCACAGAGCATTACAAAATATTTTTCTCCACTACCCACAATGGGTTTGTAGTTTTTTGTTGAAGGTGTTGGTGTATTGTTGAGCCACAGGGGTTTTGCCTGCTGTTGAATCACCAATTTTAGCACAGGCGGCCTCTTAATTGACCACTTGTGGGCCTGCTGTACAATTAAGGATGACGGGCAGGCGTCTGTTGCTGCCGGCCTAATCAGAGGGCCGGCAGCTCTGAAGCCTCAGCAGCAGCACTGGGAGAAGTGGTTGCTGCTGAGGTGTGCAGGAGACATCGGCAGCTTGACAGGGAATTGAAAAAAAATCATTCGACCAACGTTAGAGGAGAAACCCCTACGGCGAAATCATTGGGGCCGCGAGGGCTACCTTCCCTGCCCACAGCCCCCTCTTTGGGCCATGGAGCCTGCCCCACCAACCCAGGCTGCCACCGGGAGGAGTCTCCAATTAGCTGGCAGCCTCTGCAAGTGGCGTGGGGTCACCCGGATGTCAACAAAATGCTGATGGCATCCTAAAGTGGCCCCTAATTGGGCCATTAATTATGTAAGTTGGCTGCCCACATTCTTGGAGCAGGCAGCCTCTCTGCATCCAGTCCCGCTGTTGGTAAAATGCCCTGACGGCGGCACCACATCAGGGAGCTGATCTGACACGGCTCTCTGTGATTTTATGAGCAGCACCACCCAGCCTGCCTCCCAGTTCACTTCTCGGAGGCGAGTAAAATGTTGGCCATTGTATTTTTCATTGGCAGATCCCTACATAGTTGTTTTCAAAGCATTTTGAAATGGAATATTGCAACCAATTCCATGGTTCCACTATATGATAGTGGCTGCAAGATTCCAAGGTCAATGCTCTGCTGCTGGAAGTGTGATGGATGATCAGCTATCGATGGCCCTTGATGTAGGTTCTGACCCAAATTATGGGGCAAGGTTATTTCTAAAATCAAAAAGGGCAACGCACATGTGTGAGCGCATCAGTGCATTAGCTGTGGACCTCGAGATGGCACCCAGTGGTAAGATAGGGAAGCGAAATCTGTAAAGGGTTGTAGAAGTAAGAAAAACAAATATTCTACTCCTTCAAGGAAGAAAATCAGCTAGAGTGAGTTTTATTCGGCCTAGGGAGGGCACAGTGGGTGAAAATCTTAGGGTAGTTCAGGAATTCCCCTAGATATGTCCCCAAATCAGTCTGTCTACCTAACCAACTGATCAGAATTAGGACTGTTTTTTACATGGACAGAAACCCTATGGATCCAGGTACTACATCAGATTGCACCCCTGCATGGCTAAACTCTCCATTCTACTCACTCCCTTACCATTGTATTTCAGGTGATTGATTGTCTTTTTAAAGAAGTTTTATAAGAACAGAGCTTTTATTCCAAGCGATATTATCAGAGGCACTAACTTATCAACACTGGGGGCAGCCCTGGGATCTGAGGACGTTGGGATGAGAACCTGGGGTCTGGCAGTATTTGAAAGGAGCCTCAGGGTCTCGTTCTATTTTGAAAAGGGGAAGGATTCCAGAGTTCCAGGAACATTAGAAAGTGATATTCTGGAAAAAGATTGAGTTTTCTTTCAAATTTGTTTTTCAACAGCAATGCATTATGCAAAAATTAACTGTTTGCTTCCTTTTCTGACTGGTTAATCTCCCATGGCATTGTACATTGCCAAAACAAACTAGTCCTGAGGTGAAGTTGGCCTAGACAGCAGGGTATAATTGGACATAATGGGGGATTGTAATTTTGGATACCAGTAGAGGGGGAAGGCAGAGTGGGTTAGAGGCTGGGGATGAAAAGGAGAGAGGTAGAGTAAAAGTGGAGGAATAGGGAGTGACAGAAGAGGATGGATCAAGAAAAGCCTGCAGCCAACAATGGCTGAGTGAGATAGCAGAAGTGCTTGCAAATGAGTCTTACACGGACAACCAGGTGGCAAAGCAGGGCCCCGGTCGGGAGTGCTGACACTAACATGAAACAGTGGGGTATCAGGCAGACCAGAGCCTGATCAGGAGTGACAGAAACTTTGTTAAACAGTTCAGGAAGAGTTGAGCTTCAGCTGGGAATGGTGCTTCTCTCATTAAGGCAGCTGGCAGAAAGAGAAAAGCTTATCAGAAAGGGGTAAAACATAATAATGAAAGAACAATACTTGGTATTAAGAACAGAAAATGTAGAAGTTAAACATGAAAGAATTAATCTGCCAGTTTAAAAATCCAACATGACAGAGAGTCAGAGATGAGAAGACTAAATCGTGCTCCAATGTTACCGCATGGTCAGAGTATGAAGCTGTAGGCAGACTTCCCCTTCTGTGGAAGAACGGCAGTCTCCCTCTCTTCTACTCCCAGGTTCACATTCTTCACTAGTGCCTAGTGACTGACATGGTGACAACCCTTTTGACTGTCTGACCAATTCCTTGCAAGTGGGTATTTCTGTGCTAATGCTTGCACAACTAAGATTGCAGGATGAAGTTGGTGAGGATGTGGCAGCAGCTGTGCAGTGGAAGTGCTTGGGTGCCTTAAGAGTAGATGACCTCTTCCTTCACAACACTTCCTATGATGTGAAAGAAAAGCTAGTTAAGTTGTGCACTCAATGACATATGCCTTTGAAGAAAGAGTGGATGAGTGTGAAGGCATTGCAGTACTTTAAGAAAGCACATGAAGCTGAAACTGTATATGATCAGCCTTGCCCAGCCTTTACCAACCTCATTTTGCCAGCTCCCCACCAAACTCACCCTCTTCTACAGGTTCTCTTGTTTATTTGCCTATTAATGACTAAAGTCTCTTCCTTTTACAGACTCAAGTTGATCCTTTCTCAATTGTCCAGTTGTGCTGGGTTAGGGCCAATATCACATATTTTGGTGTGAAGACTACCTACCGCAAACACACTTATTAGAGGGGATGTAAGCTTAGAAATTTAAGTTGCTAAGGAAAATGGTGGATGAATTTTTTTTAAATTTAAGTATTTTGAGTGATTTGATTGATTTATCACAAGTCATGATGTCAGTATAGGAAAATGGGTTGCAAAATATGAATGTGGAAACTTACAGTAGGAAAGGTTGACAAAAAAAAGGTATGACCATAAATTATGACACTACATAGACAAGAAAGGCATGCAGACATAGCAGGGATGAAATTTGTCTTTAGCAATAGCAATCAACAGCAATAGCAAATCAGCAGCTTGTTTTGCACACCATCGGATTTATTGCCCATTTTGCGCTTCTGCCCAAGATAAATTTCGCACGTTGGCACAGTGCCTGTGGAACACATTCAAATAAATTGACTTTGACCTGACCACAGACACTGTTGAGGTCAGCAGTGGAGGTCATCTGCATCTGGTGTGCTGCACTTCCAGGAACAAGACAAGCTTGAGAATTTTTGGTTCAATTGAGATATTTTGTGCTCCCACCGTATCTGGAATATGTTCTGAAATTTCTCTGTTACCAGTAACATGATGAAATGCCAGTATTTTTTTCAAAATGTCATCAAATCACTGATGGCACTTTAATATTTCCTATATTTCCAGTCTATGTGGTAGCTTCACCACTCTGAAGAAGTAGTTATGTCTTCATCTGTTGGGGGTATATTTACGTGCTTATTGAAATCAGGGTCGTTAATGCTAGAGAGTGGAACATCTAATCATTATGATGCTGTCAAAACTCCTAGATAACAGGTGTAGCACACGAAAGATGGAGGGTGTATCTCTGCTCCAACGATGAGCCTTCATCCCAATAGCCTCTTCTGAATGACTGTGACACTTCAGTTTCCATTTTAGTAATCTATGACATTGTCAATTTGGTGTTGAATTGTAGGTTAGAATTTATTGTAGACTTGCACACAGTCAGGCCAAGATCAAGACTGAGCTCTTTTCAAATCAGTCTGAGCACTTTTTAAAAGTTAGTGTTAGAAGAGAAGACACTGGGATAAATTTACACTTTAGCATCTGGACATTAAACTGGCATTGCAAATCCACCGTCCGTTCTAGAAACCACTGGATTTTCATTTCCACTGTTCTCAAGTGGCTGTCTATTATGAGTGGCTGAATGCCAGTTTTATGCCTGGATGGCAAGTTGAAAATCTACCCAGGTATCCCAATCTAGTACAGAGCTGTTTTGTTGCTAGGTTGTACATTATTTAATAAAAGACTGGAGTTGGGAACTATGGATGGGCTACAACTGAAAAGTTAAGCTTTTCTGTGGCTCAGTGTCAAATTTTGATTACGTTCTTGTGAAGTGCCTTGGGACATTTCACTATGTTAAAAGCACTATATAAATACAAGTTGTTGATGTTAATCATTATTGACATGTGATTTTTTAATCTAGTTGTGACTTATTAGGTCTGTGAATATTTGTTTTGCACACAAGTTATCCTTTACATTTCATGGATTACCTGTTGAATATCGAAACCATATAAGAGATCTTCTGCCTTGTACTGATGATTACTAGTAAAGCAATGATGCTAACATTTCATTTATTTATTTAGAGATACAGCACTGAAACAGGCCCTTCGGCCCACCGAGTCTGTGCCGACCAACAGCCACCCATTTATACTAACCCTACAGTAATCCCTTATTCCCTATCACCTACCTACACTAGGGGCAATTTACAATGGCCAATTTACCTATCACCTGCAAGTCTTTGGCTGTGGGAGGAAACTAGAGCACCCGGGGAAAACCCACACAGACACAGGGAGAACTTGCAAACTCCACACAGGTAGTACCCAGAATTGAACCCGGGTCCCTGGAGCTGTGAGGCTGCGGTGCTAACCATTGCGCCACTGTGCCGCCCCATTTTAACCCATTGTAAATTACTTTTTCTTTTCATGAATGACTTGTTATTCTTTCTTGGGATGTGAGCATCACTGGCGAGGCCAGCATTTGTTACCCATCCCTAACTGCCCTTAAGAAGGTGGTGGTGAGCCAAGGGGGAAGTCAAATGATAAATTCTCAGTTTAATGTCATTGTAGTAATGAAAAAAAGTGATTAAAAAACTAACCCTCTTTTGTGCCTGTGGAAAAATGTCTTGTTTCTACTGTTTTTCTCAACTGAGATTGGGAATTCAGGAGTGACTGTTCACCATTAGTGGCACAGGTGGGAACCTGGAACGAAAACCGGATGTGCTGTATAATGGGCAGGCAATCCATTCACCAGATTATCACCCGTGTGGCTGTAGGAAGTCCAAAGGCTGAGGGTGACTGACTGCAATGCTCGGATGTGGATTTAAGCTAAAATTATTCATGGGCAATAATCTGGTGGAATGGATAGAGCCCGTCTGATTTTCATTCCAGATTACTACCTGTGCAGTGAGGATGAATAGTGTGGGAATGATTGTAACTCAGATTTACATCTTAATATTTCAGGGACTAGTGTTGTGCCATCGAATTTTCAATTTTTTTTAAGTACCTACAACCCCAGTAAATCATGGATCTTCAAATTTAAAACAACTGTATGAAAATTTATTGAAATTCCTTTGAAGTTACACCAATCTTTTCACCTCACAAGATGCTGACTGTTATGCTATGTATTTCCAGCATTTTCTGTCCAGTTGCTGATACTGTGGGATTATCTAAACATATATTCTCAGTCTCCACAGTTGAACAAATTATGCAAATTGGACACTGTGTAATAACACAAATTTAACCTTCAATGTGGTTCAAAATCACAAAAATCATTAGTATAATTGTTATATTAATTTGCAGCAGTGGGCAGAGAATTAAAAACAGGTTTTACATAAAGCAGCAACGTAAGGCACTGAGACAGAATCCCTGCTAAGTTGTTATCCTGATGTGTAATTAAGAAATGAAAGTCGGACAGTTATTGACCATCTTTATTCCAGTAAGCCTACTTCAATTACATTGTTGCTAATGTATTAGATAGGTAGTAACTTCATAACTGATTTTTGTTCAAGTATTTAAATAATCAAATGACTCAACTTTTATTCTCTTTCCTCTTTCAGGCATAGATCAATGATGACACCAGAGCGGTGGTCAGTTCTTTTATTGCTTAGCATTGTGTTGCTGAACACAGAGGGATGGCCAGCCAAAGAAGGATATGGTCCAAAACACTATCCACCATTAGTGCGATTGCGACATAAGGTATTGGCTGCATTCTGTTGGTACTAATTCCTCAAATGCACATTTCAAAGGCCAAATTTGGCACAGTTTTTAATTCCAAAAGAGCATAAATATATCCTGAATTGACAATATTGTTTCCATCTTGAAGCAGATAATTTTTTTATTATTATTGTAAATTGCACAGTGAAGAAAATTACACAATTGTACAATACGCTACTTGATTAATGCCTGCAGTGGCCATGGAACCTTACATCCAAAAGTGTCATTGATTCATGAAAAGAAGCAATTCTCCCATGATATTTTCAATGCAAAAGAAGATAAGTTCAAGCAGGGCCATTATGCTGCACAAGTATCATTATACATTTATTTTCAAAGTATAGTACCTGTATCTAGTGGTTGTTTAAAGGTTTCCTGAGGGAAATCTATGGAATATATTGGGCCAGAATTAGTGCTAGATCAAACTGCATTCTTCTTTGGCCTCCTTATCTCAAGAGACAATGGGTAAGCACCTGGAGGCGGTCAGTGGTGTGTGGAGCAGTGCCTGGAGTGGCCAATTCTAGAGTGACAGGCTCTTCCACAGGTGCTGCAGAGAAATTTGTTTGTCGGGGCTATTACACAGTTGGCTCTCCCCTTGCGCCTCTGTCTTTTTTCCTGCCAACTACTAAGTCACTTCGACTCGCCACACTTTAGCCCCGCCTTTATGGCTTCCCGCCAGCTCTGGCGAACGCTGGCAACTGACTCCCACGACT
Organism: Heterodontus francisci; assembly: GCF_036365525.1. NCBI lineage: Eukaryota > Metazoa > Chordata > Chondrichthyes > Heterodontiformes > Heterodontidae > Heterodontus > Heterodontus francisci. Next base: position 220,622,732 of record NC_090371.1, read on the forward strand.
TGTGATCAGTGTCACAGGACTTCATGTCGCGTTTGCAGACGTCTTTAAAGCGGAGACATGGACGGCCGGTGGGTCTGATACCAGTGGCGAGCTCGCTGTACAATGTGTCTTTGGGGATCCTGCCATCTTCCATGCGGCTCACATGGCTAAGCCATCTCACGCGCCGCTGACTCAGTAGTGTGTATAAGCTGGGGATGTTGGCCGCCTTGAGGACTTCTGTGTTGGAGATACGGTCCTGCCGCCTGATGCCAAGGATTCTCCGGAGGCAGCGCAGATGGAATGAATTGAGACGTCGCTGTTGGCTGACATACGTTGTCCAGGCCTCGCTGCCATAGAGCACGGTACTGAGGACACAGGCTTGATATACTTGGACTTTTGTGTTCCGTGTCAGTGCGCCATTTTCCCACACTCTCTTGGCCAGTCTGGACATAGCAGTGGAAGCCTTTCCCATGCGCTTGTTGATTTCTGCATCTAGAGACAGGTTACTGCTGATAGTTGAGCCTAGGTAGGTGAACTCTTGAACCACTTCCAGAGCGTGGTCGCCAATATTGATGGATGGAGCATTTCTGACGTCCTGCCCCATGATGTTCGTTTTCTTGAGGCTGATGGTTAGGCCAAATTCATTGCAGGCAGCCAACCTGTCGATGAGACTCTGCAGGCACTCTTCAGTGTGAGATGTTAAAGCAGCATCGTCAGCAAAGAGGAGTTCCCTGATGAGGACTTTCCATACTTTGGACTTCGCTCTTAGACGGGCAAGGTTGAACAACCTGCCCCCTGATCTTGTGTGGAGGAAAATTCCTTCTTCAGAAGACTTGAACGCATGTGAGAGCAGCAGGGAGAAGAAAATCCCAAAAAGTGTGGGTGCGAGAACACTGTTTCACACCGCTCAGGATAGTAAAGGGGTCTGATGAGGTGCCGCCATGTTGAATTGTGCCTTTCATATTGTCATGGAATGAGGTGAAGATACTTAGTAGCTTTGGTGGACATCCAATCTTTTCTAGTAGTCTGAAGAGACCACGTCTGCTGACGAGGTCAAAGGCTTTGGTGAGATCAATGAAAGCAATGTAGAGCGGCATCTGTTGTTCGCGGCATTTCTCCTGTATCTGACGAAGGGAGAACAGCATGTCAACGGTCGATCTCTCTGCACGAAAGCCACACTGTGCCTCAGGGTAGACGCGCTCGGCCAGCTTCTGGAGCCTGTTTAGAGCAACTCGAGCAAAGACTTTCCCCACTATGCTGAGCAGGGAGATTCCACGGTAGTTGTTGCAGTCACCGCGGTCACCTTTGTTTTTATAGAGGGTGATGATATTGGCATCGCGCATGTCCTGAGGTACTGCTCCCTCGTCCCAGCACAGGCATAGCAGTTCATGTAGTGCTGAGAGTATAGCAGGCTTGGCACTGTTGATTATTTCAGGGGTAATGCTGTCCTTCCCAGGGGCTTTTCCGCTGGCTAGAGAATCAATGGCATCACTGAGTTCCGATTTTGTTAGCTGTATGTCCAGCTCATCCATGACTGGTAGAGGCTGGGCTGCATTGAGGGCGGTCTCAGTGACAACATTCTCCCTGGAGTACAGTTCTAGGTAGTGCTCAACCCAGTGGTCCATTTGTTTGCGTTGGTCAGTGATTATGTCCCCTTATTTAGATTTGAGGGGGGCGATCTTCTTGATGGTTGGCCCAAAAGCTCTCTTAATGCCATGATACATTCCTCTGATGTTTCCAGTGTCTGAGGCCAGCTGAATATGACTGCATAGGTGTTGCCAGTAGTCATTTGCACAGCGCCTGGCTGTTCTTTGTGCAGTGCTTCTGGCTGCTTTAAGTGCTACGAATGTTAACTAGCTGGGAGCTTTCTTGTAGTTCAGCAGTGCAATGCGCTTAGCGGCTATGACAGGTTCCAGCTCTTCACTATGAGATTGAAACCAGTCTGCATTTCTCTTCGCACGTTTGCCGTAGTTGGTCAAAGCTGACTCATAGATGGCGTCTCTGATGTGGGCCCACTTGGTCTCAGCATCCCCTGTGGGAGTGTTTTGAAGTGCTGTTACAAGTGAATTTAGAAATTTTTGTAATGACTGTGGATGAGAAATTCTGCTCGTGTTGATGCACGGGTGGCCCTTCAGCTTGGAATGATGCAACATCTTTGGTCTGAGTCTAACCTTGCTGCACACCAGGGAGTGGTCGGTGTCATAGTCCGCACTGTGAAAGCTGCGTGTGATTTGAACACTGTTTAAGGAGGCTCACCTTGTGACGATGAGGTCTAGCTGGTGCCAACGACGTGATCTTGGGTGCCTCCATGAAACCTGGTGACAGGGTTTAGTGTGAAAGAACGAGTTGGTGATGCAGAGGTTATGATAGGTCCACAACTCAAGCAGTCTCTGCCCATTCTCATTCATCCTTCCAACGCCATAGCGCCCAAGGCAGGAGGGCCATGAGTCATGGTCGGCCCCAACCCTGTCATTAAAGTCCCCCAGCAGGAACAGGTGTTCGGTGTTGGGGATGCTGCTAATGATATTATGGAGTTCCTCGTAGAACTGGTCTTTAGCTTCAGGTGGGGAGCAGAGTGTTGGAGCATAGATGCTGAGTAGGTGTACTGGACCAGAGGTAGTGAGCAGTCGGATGGACAGTATGCGTTCCGAGCCATTTGAGGGAGGCTCTATCATGCTGAGCAAGGAGTTTCTGATGGCGAAGCCCACTCCATGCTGTCTTTACTGCTGAATTAATTGGGATATTACAAATAAGTTATTATTCACATCAACCCTGGTATCATCATGATTTTTGTTGCTAAGTAGCTGGCATGCTTGCCTTTGGTGCTTGAAAATAGATTCAACGTGCCTATAAATGCTAATGCCAGTTGTAGTATTAGGGTCTGAAAGGGTTAATCTTTGAGAGTGTAAAGAATATCTCCTAACATGATGATGTAAGAGTTCACATGTGAGAGCTAGATGCAGCATGGCTTTGGTGGAGTCACACAGACTCGTGTTCTAATATAATAAATACCAATGTTCTAACTATCCCAGATCGAAGTATCTCTCTCAGCTAGACTAATTAAGGTGGCAGTGTACCAAACAACACCTGGCATGACTGCATGTGGGCTGATCCCACATACAAACTTCAAAAACATGGATGCCAGAATGTTTTTTTTTATTCATTGATGGGATGTGGGCTTTGCTGGCAAGGCCAGTATTTGTTTCCCATCCCTAATTGCCCTTGACAACTGAGTGGCTTGCTGGGCCATTTCAGAGGGAGTTAATGGTCAGCCACATTGATGTGGGTCTGGAGTCACATGATGACCAGGTAAGAATGGTAGATTTCCTTTCCTAAAGGGCATTAGTGAACCAGATGGGTTTTTTACAACAATTGACAATGGTTTGATGGTCACCATTAGACTAGCTTTTTAATTCCAGATTTATGAATTGAATTCAGATGTCACCAGCTGGTCTGGTGGGATTTGAACCTATGTCTCCAAAGCACTGGCCTGTGTCCCTAGATTACTAGCCTCATAACATTGCCACTGTGCCAATGCCTCCCCCAATGTGTGTTGCGCATCCACATATTTAAGATATGCAACAAAAAAGGAAGAGAAAAGACCACTAATGTCCATCCAATGTATTAGCTGGTGCAAGACCACAAATGCTGGAGGAGCCAAATTTTTAGCAAAATTCATAAACCACTATACCTGTCAATATTGCACAGACATTGCCCTAAAGACATAAAATAGAGAAGTTACACTTTTTTAAGTTGTATATATGAAATGGCTTGGGTTGTTTAATAAATTCACTTAAGGAGCTATGGGTTCTTGCAGAGGAGTGATTTTGGCTCAATGGTTTAATGGCTTGAGGGCCTTATAAGCCCTGTTTCTGATTTATTACTTGAATTCAGAGTGAAAACTGACTTAAAAATAAAATACTGCAAACAACTGCAAAACATCAAAACAAAGCAAAATACTGCAGATTATGGAAATCTGAAATAAAAACATGATGTGCTGGAAACTCAGCAGGTCGGGCAGCATCTGTTCGGGAAGATACAATGTTAATATTTCAAGTTGGCAACCCTTCAGCAGAACTGTGATTTTCATTACAAAATACTAACCTTCTGTAGCATTGAATTCACTACCAAAAAAGTGGGGCGGCACAGTGGCGCAGTGGTTAGCACCGCAGCCTCACAGCTCCAGTGACCCGGGTTCAATTCTGGGTACTGCCTGTGTGGAGTTTGCAAGTTCTTCCTGTGTTTGCATGGGTTTCCTCCGGGTGCTCCGGTTTCCTCCCACATGCCAAAGACTTGCAGGTTGATAGGTAAGTTGGCCATTAGCAATTGCCCCTAGTGTAGGTAGGTGGTAGGGAAATATAGGGACAGGTGGGGATGTGGTAGGAATATGGGATTAGTGTGGCATTAGTATAAATGGGTGGTTGATGGTCAGCACAGACTTGGTGGGCCGAAGGGCCTGTTTCAGTGCTGTATCTCTAAACTAAAATGAACAGAACCGGGAGCAAAAGCAAAATACTGCGAGCACTGGAAATCTGAAATAAAAATAGAAAATGCTGGAAATACTCAGCAGGTCTGGAAGCATCTGTGGCAGGTGAAACAGAGTTAACGTTTCGGGTCAATGACTTTTCATCAGAACCAGGAGCAGTGAACAAGTTCAGTAAGACTATAAGCGAGTGGACTTAATGTTTGAAGGGTTGCTAATTTTAGCTGATGTTCCACGGAACAGTAATCAGCAGATATGTTTAAATCAAATAGTTTTAGTCTCTAGAATTCCCTTTCCAACTTATCTTTATGAAAATGATGCATGGGAAAATACCTGTCAGTCCATTCATCACATGATTGTGATGCTTTATATGTCACTCCCCCACTACACTGAAAGACACGTAATCTTCTGAGAGAGGTGAAAAAACAGATAAAATCACTGGCTAATTAGAGGAAAAAACCATGGAGAATTCTTCTACGATCAAGACTAGTCTAGGATATCAGATTGTCCCTCATTTACATAACAGGATATCTATGTCTTGTATGAGACGATCTCTGTCTCAGTCAAGAACAGGTCCAGCGTCTGCTTGAAAGAATTCAGCAAATTTGCTTCCATCGCACGAGCTGGCAACCTGTCCACCAAGTTCTTTACTCTCTGGAGCGAGAAGAACTAGCAACATCCAACCTAGTTCTACTCTTAGATAACTTTTAAGTATGACCCATAATAAGAACATCAGAAATAGGAGCAGGAGTAGACCATACAGCCCCTCATGCCTGTTCCGCCATTCAATGCGCTCATAGTTGATCTTCTGCCTCAACTCAATTTTCCTGCCCACTCCCCATATCCCTTGATTCCCTGAGAGACCAAAAATGTGTCTATCTCAGTCTTAAATATATTCAACGATGAAATATCCACAACACTCTGACAAAGAGAATTCCAAAGATTTACAACCCTTTGAGTGAAGAAATATCTCTTCATCTCAGTCCTAAATGATCGGCCCCTTATCCTGAGACTAGAACGCCCCCCCGTGTTCTAGTTTCCCCAGCCAGGGGAAACAACCTCTCAGTGTCAACCCTGTCAAGCCCTTTCAGAATCTTGTATGTTTCAATGAGGTCACCTCTCATTCTTCTAAACTCCAGAGAGTATAAACCCAATTTACTCAGCCTCCCATCATAGAACAACCCTCTCATCCCCGGACCCAATCTATTGAACCTTTGCTGTACAGCCTCCAATGCAAGGATATGCTTCCTTAGATATTGAGAAGGAAATAGAAAAGCCCTGTACAGTTGTAGCAAGACTGCTTTATTTTTGTACTCCAATCCTCTTGCAATAAAGGCCAACATGTCATGTGCCTTCCTATTGCTTGCTGTACCTGCATGCTAAATTTCTGGGTTCCTTGTACGAGTATACCCAAGTCCCTCTGAGCATCAACATTTAGAAGTTTCACACCTTTTAAAAAATATTCTGCTTTCCTATTCTTACTGCCAAGGTGAATAACCTCACACTTCCCCACATTATACTCCATCTGTCACCATGTTGGCCACTTACTTAACCTGTCTATATCTCTGCAGCCTCTTTGTGTCCTCCTCACAGCTTACATTCCCACCTAGCTTTGTATCATCAGCAGACTTAGATACATTACTCGAGATATCTTCATCTAACTTATTAATATAGATTGTAAATAGTTGAGGCCCTAGTACTGATCCTTGTGGCCTTCACTAGTTACAGCCTGCCAACCTGAAAATGCCCCATTTATCTGTTCTCTTTGCTTCCTGTCTGTTAACCAATCCTCTATCCATGCTAATATACTACTCCCAATTCCATGAGCCCTTCTCTTGTATTAACCTTTTGTGTGGCACCTTATCGAATGCCTTCTGGAAATGCAAGTATACCATATCTGCAGGTTCCCCTTTATCTACCTTATTAGTTACATTCTCAAAAACCTCTAATAAAATTGTGAAGCATAATTTGCCTTTCATAAAACCATGTTGACCTTGTCTGATCATACTATGATTTTCTAAGTGCATTGTTAAGACTTCCTTAATAATAGATTCCAGAATTTTCCTAACAACTGATGTCAGGCTGACTGGCTTCTGGTTCCTGGTTTTCTCTCTCCCTTCTTTCTTGAATAGCAGAGTTACATTTGCTAACTTTCAATCTCCTGGGACTGTTTTAGAAACTAGGACATATTGAAAAATTATATCCAGCACATTCACTATCTCTGCAGCTACCTCTTTTAGAACCCAAGGAAGCAGCCATCAGATCTGGGGGATTTGTCAGATTTTAGTCCCTTAATTTTCTCCAGTACTTTGTTGATATTAATAACCTTTAGCTCTCATTCATGTTAGCCCCTTGTTACCCTCTATTTCTGGTTTGTATTTTGTGTCTTCTACCGTGAAGACAGGCGTGCAATATTTGTTCAACGTCTTTGCCACTTTCTCATTCCCCATGATAATTTCTCCTGTATTTGCTGCTTAGGGACCAACATTTACTTTAGCTACACTCCTTTTTAATACTTGTAAAAGCTCTTACAACTGTTTTTATTTTAGTTTATTCTGGTTAGTTTATAAACTGGTTAGTTTATTCTAATTTTTTATTTTTTTCCTTTTCATCAACTTTTTGGTGGCCCTTTGTTGGTTTCTAAACCACTCAATCCTCAGGTTTACTGCTATTATTTACAACATTATAAGCCTCTTCTTTTAATTTAATACTATCCTTGCCTTCCCTAGTAAGCCAGTGATGGGTCTTTCTTGCTGAATTTTTGTTTTTTAATGGAATGTATCTTTGTTGAATATTTTGAATTGTTTCTTTAAATATTTCCCACTGTTTATTTACCACCATTCCTTTTTGTTTATTTGCCCAATCAAACTTAGCCAGTTTTCCACTCATATGTATGGAATTGGATTTGTTTAAGTTTAAGATTCTTGTTTGGGACTGGAGTATGTCACTTTCAAATTTAATATGGAATTCAATTGCTTTATGATCACTTTTTCTGAGCAGATATTTTATTATGCGATTACTAATTAACCTAATAATTTACTAATAACTAATTAATTTTCTATGTTTCTATAGCTCTTGGGTCTAAAGGGATCAAAGGGTATGGGGAGAAAGCGGGAACAGGCTACTGAGTTGGATGATCAGCCATGATCATAATTAATGGCGGAGCAGGCTCGAAGGGCCGAATGTCCTACTCCTGCTCTTATTTTCTATGTTTCTATAACCCTGCCTCATGACACAATACCAGATCTAAAATAACGTTATTCCCAGTTAGTTGCACAATGTATTGTTCTAGGAAACTGTCACAAAAGCATTCTACAAACTCATCTTCCAGACCATCTCTGACAATTTTATTTCTCCATTCTATATGAAGATTAAAGTCCCCCACAATTATTGCACTGCCTTTGTTACAAGCTCCAATTATTTGTTGCTTAATGCTCTGTCCAATGGTAGAACTACTGTTAGGGGGTCCATAAACTACTCCCACCCATGTTTTCTGACCCTTGTTATTTCTAATCTCCACCCATACTGATTCTACTTCCTGATCTTCTAAATGAAGATAATCTAACCTATTGGATTGAAATAGTTGGCCCACGTAAGCAAGTCCCTTCATTATTTTAGAATCCTTGATCAAATCACCCCAATGTCTGCAGTTCTCTAAAATCTAAAGGCCCAGCTCTTTGAGCTTACCTGGGTAACTATGGTATTTCAAACTAGGAATTAATCTTGTGGCACTGCTCTACACCCTTTCCAAAGCCTCAATAACCACCATATGAGGAGACCAAAACTGGCCTCAGTATTCCAACAGAGGCCCTAACTGTGGTCTTGTAAAAGGACAAATAGTCCTTGAATGTGAATAGACCTGAAATATTAGATCTGTTTCTGTCTCAACAGATGCTGCCACCTGCTGAGTACAGTATTTCCAGCATTTTCTGTTTTTATTTCAGATTTTCAGCATCTGCGGTAGTTTGCTTTTGCAAATAGTATTGTCAGGAATTATACCTTCAGCACTCCAGATCTATTTCCATCTCATCTTTGAAAAAGTCACAGCTTGATAGGCCTAAGTATTGTGCTAGGATAAGGTGACTGATTAGAAATAAGGGGCTAGATTTTCAAAGTGCCATTAGGTCGTGAGCCAGAGCAGATGCAATTTGAAGATCATGGTCCCAGAGGTCGTCTCTGGAACCCGAACCCGCTTGCCTGCAATTAAGGGCTTATTAAGTTCCTTTAAGAGCTTGTTAATGGGCCGGGGTGATCGGCACCACAATTTCGGAAGGGAATTCCGGCGAACCCAAGCGGCCTGGTGCATGTTCATGCACAGCTGTCATGTTCACTGTAGGGCAAAAGGAAAGTGCTTTTTAACTGTTTAAAATTATCAGGAGCTCTGGTATCCTGCAGGGGGACTTACGCAGTACCTTCATTTTGGCTATTTTGCCTTAGCTCCATTTAGTATTTGGTTCTGTCCCTCCCCTCTCCTCAGCAAGACAGCGGCAGGTCCCATCGTAGCTGGGCTTGCCTTTGCCTCTGGCGCCAGGCAGGTAGCTCCCTATTCCTGGAGGCGCTTGGCGCCTCTAATTGGATGCTGAGCTCACCTCCTGCCCAATCAGGCTATTAGCATTTAAAAATGGCTGCCTTTGCCAACAACACAACCACTAGGTGGCGCAGTACGGTACATGCACAAAGGCAGCCTCATTTGCCGAAACATCACTGTTTGCGAAGTCTCAGGCAGCTGCCAGTAATAAAAATAGTGCTGCTCAATTACACACGAAAAGCAAATGAATCCCAAAGCCCCTCAACGGCTGTGATCGCCACCTCCATCCCACCCCCACTAGTACCGCAATCCCTCCTGCCATCTGCGCTTCTCTTTGCTTCTCCCTCTGGTGACCATCTGCTTGCTCCCCACCTTCTCCCTATTGCTGCTCGCTCCCCGCCTCGCCTCCCGGAGAAGCGGCGGGTGCAGGAGGAGAGCTGCCGAGGTAGGGAAGTGGCGAGGTGGGGAAAGAGCGGCCAGCAGGGGAAGCGGCAAGGCAGGGAGCGAGCGGCCAAGTGGGGGGTAGCAGTGAGGCAGAATGGAGAAGTGTGTAGTCAGGAATGGGAAATTGAAAGCCGCGATTGATGCGGGGATAGTGGGAGGGAGCAGGATACGGTTAGGGGGAATGGAGGTGGCGATCGCGACTATTGAGGGGTGAGGACGCCATTGTGTGGTGACGTCACTGAGTGCATGCGCGCATTCGTACTGGCAAGCTGGCACATGTTCACATGCACTGATGACGTTCGCGATCGCTTTGCACATGCCCTGCGTTGTCAGGAGTCACTCCATTTAAAAATAGCCTCATGTGAGCGATGCAGTGGAGGTACAGGGTCAGGGCCCAGAAATTATCCAGGTGTTCGGTTCCTGACACCGGATTGAAAATGATGCCCAACAAATCTATTTTATATTAAAAATAGTGATAGGATTCTGAAGCTACTACAATAGTAGGTGGCACTGTTAACAAGATAAATCAAAAGTGATGAGAAACCATGGCCGAGATTTTCAATTGCCCGTGGGGCGTGAGAATGGGAGTGGGAACACTTTGAAACTATCACTTCTGGATGGCGTATCAATGTCTCTACACCTCCGAGACGCACAGGTATTTGCAAAGTGAGGGCAGGTTGGGGGGAGCCAGGAACCCACTTGCCTCCAATTAATAGCCTGGTAATGGGCAGAGGAGGGCCAGAAGGCAATTTTCAATTCACAAATTGCTAAACCTGAACTGTCTGATGCACCTTAGTTGTTGTTTTTATTCGTTTGTGGGATGTGAGCATCACTAGCTAGGCCATCATTTATTGCCCATCCCTAATTGCCCTTGAACTGAGAGGCTTGCTCAGACATTTCAGAGAGCATTTAAGAGTCAACCACATTGCTGTGGATCTGGAGTCATATGTAGGCCAGACCAGGTAAAGACGGCAGAATTCCTTCCCTGAAGGACATTAGCGAACCAGATGGGTTTTTGCAACAGTCAAAACTGGTTTTATGATCTTACTAGTAAGGTAGATGATTTGAGGGCATTGATTAACACATGGGAATATGATATTATTGCTGTCACAGAGACATGGTTGAGGGAAGGGCAGGACTGGCAGCTCAATATTCCAGGGTATAGAATCTTCAGGCGTGATAGGGGAGGGTGTAAAAGAGGAGATGGCATTGCACTATTGATCAAAGAGTCAATTACTGCAGTAAGGAGGGGTGATATCTTAGAAGGTTCCTCAAATGAGGCCATTTGGGTAGAACTTAAAAACAAAAAGGGGGCAATCACTTGGCTGGGAGTGTACTACAGATCTGCAAATAATCAGGGAGAGATAGAGGAGCAGATATGTAAGCAAACCTCAGAGAGGTGTAAAAATGATAGGGTAATAATAGTCGGGGATTTCAACTTCCCCAATATTAACTGGGATAGTCTTAGTGCAAAAGGCTTAAAGGGGGCGGAATTCTTAAAGTGCATACAGGAAAGTTTTTTGAGCAAGCACGTAGAAAGTCCTACAAGAGAAGGGGCAGTGCTGGACCTAATCTTAGGGAATGAAGCCGGACAAGTGGTAGAAGTGTCAGTGGGGGAGCATTTCGGGGATAGTGATCATAACTCTGTAAGATTTAAGGTAGTTATGGAAAAGGACAAAGCTGGACTGGAAATAAAGGTACTGAATTGGGGGAAAGCTGATTTCAATATGATAAAACAGGATCTGGTCAAAGTGGACTGGGAGTAGCTACTTGTAGGAAAGTCTACATCAGACCACTGGGAGTCATTCAAAAAGGAAATAGTGAGAGTTCAGGGCCAACATGTTCCTGTAAAGATGAAGGGTAAGACCAACAAGTCCAGGGAACCCTGGATGTCAAGGGATATAGAGGATTGGATAAGGGAAAAAAAGGAGGTTTAAGGCAGATTCAGAGCACTGAAAACAGCGGAGGCCCAAGAGGAATATAGCAAGTGTAGGGCGGTACTTAAAAAAGTAATTAGGAGAGTGAAGAGGGGGCATGAAAAAACACTGGCGGGCAAGATAAAGGAAATTCCCAAGGCATTTTATAAGTATATTAAGGGAAAGATGATAACCAGGGAAAGAGAAGGGCCCATTCGGGACCAAAGTGGCAGTCTGTTTATTTATTTAGAGATACAGCACTGAAACAGGCCCTTCGGCCCACCGAGTCTGTGCCGACCATCAACCACCCATTATACTCATCCGACATTCCTACCACATCCCCACCTTCCCTATATTCCCCTACCACCTACGTATACTAGGGGCAATTTATAATGGCCAATTTACCTATCAACCTGCAAGTCTTTGGCTGTGTGAGGAAACCAGAGCACCCGGCAAAAACCCACACAGTCACAGGGAGAACTTGCAAACTCCACACAGGCAGTACCCAGAATGGAACCCAGGTTGCTGGAGCTGTGAGGCTGTGGTGCTAACCACTGCGCCACTCCTGCATATGGATCCAGAGGACATAGGTGAGGTTTTAAACGATTACTTTTCATCTGTGTTCACTATGTAAAACGACAATGTAGGTGTAGAGATCAGGGAGGGGGATTGTGATATACTTGAACACATTAGCATTGAAAGGGAAGAAGTATTAGCTGTTTTACTGGGCTTAAAAGTGGATAAATGACCAACCCCAGATCAGATGTATCCCAGGCTGTTATGTGAGGCAAGGGAGGAGATAGCAGGGGCTCTGACACAAATTTTCAAATCCTCTCTGGCCACAAGAGAGGTGCCAGAGGACTGGCGAATGTGGTAGCATTATTCTAGAAGGGTAGCAGAAATAAACCAGGTAATTACAGGCCAGTGATTCTAAAATCAGTGGTAGGGAAACTATTGGAAAACATTCTGAGGGACAGGATTAATCTCTACTTGGAGAGGCAGAGATTAATCAAGGATAGTTAGCATGGCTTTGTCGGGGGAGATCATGTCTAACAAATTTGATTGAATTATTTGAGGAGGTGACTAGATGTGTAGATGAGGGTAAAGCAGTTGATGTCGTCTACATGGACTTCAGTAAGGCTTTTGATAAGGTCCCGCATGGGAGATTGGTCAAGAAGATAAGAGCCAATGGGATCCAGGGCAATTTGGCAAATTGGATCCAAAATTGGCTTAGTGGCAGGAGGCAGAGGGTGATGGTCAAGGGTTGTTTTTGTAATTGGAAGTCTGTGACCAGTGGTGTACCACAGGGATCGGTGCTGGGACCCTTGCTGTTTGTAGTGTACATTAATGGTTTAGACGTGAACATAGGAGGGATGATCAGTAAGTTCGCAGATGACACAAAAATAGGTGGTGTCGTAAATAGTGAGGAGGAAAGCCTTAGATTACAGAACGGTATGGATGAGCTGGTAAGATGGGCAGAACAGTGGCAAATGGAATTTAATCCTGAGAAGTGTGAGGTGACGCATTTTGGGAGGACTAACAAGGCTAGGGAATTTACAATGGATGGTAGGACCTTAGGAAGTACAGAGGGTCAGAGGGACCTTGATGCACTTGTCCATAGATCACTGAAAGCAGCAGCACAGGTAGATAGGAAGGCAACAAAAACAAGAAATGCTGGATTCACTCAGCAGGTCTGGCAGCATCTGTGGAAAGAGAAGCAGAGTTAACGTTTCGGGTCAGTGACCCTTCTTCGGAACTGACAAATATTAGAAAAGTCACAGATTATAAACAAGTGAGGTGGGGGTTGGGCAAGAGATAACAAAGGAGAAGGTGCAGATTGGACCAGGCCACATAGCTGACCAAAAGGTCACGGAGCAAAGGCAAACAATATGTTAATGGTGTTTTGAAAGACAAAGCATTAGTACAGATTAGGTGTGAATATACTGAATATAGAACATCAGCAAGTGCAAACCTGAAGAAAAACAACCTGAAAAAAACAGTGGGTAAGCAAACTGAACAAACTAACATGAAATGAAATAAATGCAAAAAATGTAAAAAGGAATGCAAAAAAAAGGAAGAAAAATTAACTAAAAATGACTAAAAATGAAAGTAAAGTGGGGGGCTGTCATGCTCTGAAATTATAGTCAGCTATGTGGCCTGGTCCAATCTGCACCTTCTCCTTTGTTATCTCTTGCCCAACCCCCACCTCACTTGTTTATAATCTGTGACTTTTCTAATATTTGTCAGTTCCGAAGAAGGGTCACTGACCCGAAACGTTAACTCTGCTTCTCTTTCCACAGATGCTGCCAGACCTGCTGAGTGAATCCAGCATTTCTTGTTTTTGTTTCAGATTTCCAGCATCCGCAGTATTTTGCTTTTATTATAGATAGGAAGGCATATGGGATACTTGCCTTTATTAGCCGAAGCATCGAATATAAGAGCAGGGAGATTATGATGGAGCTGTATATAACACTAGTTAGGCCCCAGCTGGAGTACTGTGTACAGTTCTGGTCACCACACTATAGGAAGGATGTGATTGCACTGGAGAGGGTGCCGAGGAGATTCACCAGGATGTTGCCTGGGCTGGAGCATTTCTGCTATGAAGAGAGACTGGATAGGCTAGTTGTTTTTCTTAGAGCAGAGAAGGCTGAGGAGGGACCTGATTGAGGTATTCAAAATTACAAGGGGCACAGATAGGAAGAAACCTTTTCCCTTAGCGGAGGTGTCAATAACCAGGGGGCATAGATTTATGGTAAGGGGGAGGAGGTTTAGAGGGGATTTGAGGAAATTTTTTTTCACCCAGAGGGTGGTTGGAATCTGGAACCCACTGCCTGAAGGGGTGGTAGAGGCAGGAACCCTCATAATGTGTAAGAAGCATTCAAAGGAGCACTTGAAATGCCATAGCACACAACGCAATGGGCCGTGTGCTGGGAAGAACAGACACTTTGGGACAGTTGCTGTGGTGTATAACTCCATTACTATGACTCTAATTACCAGTTGCCCAGCTTTTAATTCCTGACTACACTAATTGCCAGTTGCCCAGCTTTTAATTCCTGATTTATTAATTGAAATCAAATTGTACCATCTGTCATGGTGGGGTTTGAACCCATGGCCCCAGAGCATTAGGCTGAACTTTGGATTATTACTCCAGTGACATTATTACTACACCATCACCTCCCAGCTGTTCAGGTTAATGTGGGGAGCAATTAAGTAATCTTTTTATGCAGTAGAACTTTTGCCATTAGGGTTTTTTGTGTGATATTGGACGCAGTAACTTTTACTTGGACATTTGGTCACTTACGAAGATATGAACATATGAATTAGGAGCAGGAGTAGGCCACTCGGCCTCTCGAGCCTGCTCCGCCATTCAATAGGTTCATGACTGAATTGATTACTCCACATTTCCACTTACCCCGATAATCTTTCATCACCCCCCTTGCTTATCAAGAATCTATCTACCTCTGCCTTTATTCAAAGTCTCTGCTTCCACCACCTGTTGAGGAAGAGAATTCCAAAGACTTATGACCCTCTGAGAGAAAAACATTCTCCTAATTTCTGCCTTAAATGAGTGATCCCTTATTTTTAAACAGTGACCCCTTGTTCTAGATTCTCCCACAAGGGGAAACATCCTTTCCACATCCACCCTGTCAAGACCCCTCAGGATCTTATATATTTCAATCAAGTCGCCTCTTACTCTTCTAAACTCCAGCAGATACAAGCCTAGCCTGTCCAATCTTTCCTCGTAAGACAGCCTGCCCATTCCAGGTATTAGTCTAGTAAGCCTTTTCTGAACTGCCTCCAACTCATTTACATCCTTCCTTAAATAAGAGGACCAATACTGTACACAGTACTCCAGATGTGGTTTTACCAATGCCCTGTATAGCTGAAGCAGAACCTCCCTACTTTAGTATTCGATTCCCCACGCAATAACCGATAGCATTCTATTAGCTTTCCTAATTACGCGCTGTATCTGCATACAAACCTTTTGCGATTCATGCACTAGGACACCCAGATCCCTCTGCATCTCAGAGCTCTGCAATCTCTCACCATTTCGATAATGTGCTTCTTTTTTATTCTTTCTGCCAAAATGGGCAGTTTCACATTTTCCCACATTATACTGGATTTGCCAGGTCATTGCCCACTAACCTAACCTATCTATATCCCTTCATAGCCTCCTTATGTCCTCTTCACAACTTTCTTTCTTACCTATCTTTGTGTCATCAGCAAATTTAGCAACCATACCTTCGGTCCCTTCATCCAAGTCATTTATATAAATTGCAAAAAGTTAAGGCCCCAGCACAGATCCCTGTGGCACACCACTCGTTACATCTTGCCAACCAGAAAACGACCCATTTATGCCTACTCTCTGTTTCCTGTTAGCTAGCCACTTTTCTATCCATGCCAATATGTTACCACCTATACTATGAGCTTTTATTTTCTGCAATAGCCTTTGATGTTGCACCTTTTCTAATGTCTTCTGGAAATCTCAGTACAATACATCCACCAGTTCCCCTTCATCCACAGCACCTGTAACTCCCTCAAAGGACTCCAATAAATTGGTTAAACATGATTTCCCTTTCACAAAACCATGTTGACTCTGCCTGATTACCTTGAATTTTTCTAAGTGCCCTGCAATAATGTCTTGAATAATAGCTTCTAACATTTTCCCGAAGACAGATGTTAAGCTAACTTGCCTGTAGTTTCCTGCTCTCTTTCTCCCTCCCTTTTTGAATAAAGGAGTTACATTTGCTATTTTCCAATCTAAAGGAACCTTCCCCGAATCTCGGGAATTTTGGAAAATTAACACTAACACATCAACTATCTCATTAGCCATTTCTTTTAACACCCTAGGATGAAGTCCATCAGGACCCGGGTACTTGTCAGCCCGCAGCTCCAACAATTTGTTCAGTACCACTTCCCTGGTGATTGTAATTTTCTTGAGTTCCTCCCTCCCTTCCATTTCCTGACTTGCATCTAATTCTGGGATGTTACTTGTATCCTGTATAGTGAAGACCAATACAAAATACCTGTTCAATCCATCTGTCATCTCCTTATTATCCATCATTAATTCCCCAGACTCACTTTCTATAGGACCAATGCTCACTTTGTTAACTTTTCTTTTTTAAATATCTGTAGAAATCCTTACTATCTGTCCTTATATATCTAGCTAGCTTTCTCTCATACTCTAATTTTGCTTTCCTTATCAATCTTTTAGTCATTCTTTGCTATTTTTTATATTCTGTGCAATCTTCTGACCTGCCATCCATCTTTGTGCAATCATATGCTTTTTCTTTAAGTTTGATACTATCTTTAGCTGTTTTAGTTAACCACAGATGGCAGGTCCCATCCTTGGAATTCTTCTTTCTCGTTGAAATGTATCTATTCTGTGTATTCTGAAATATCCCCTTAAATGTCTGCCACTGCATCTCTATTGATCTATTCCTTAACCTAATTTGCTAGTTCACTTTAGCTATCTTTACTTTCATGCCCTCATAATTGCCCTTATTTAAGTTTAAAATACTAGTCTTAGACCCCCTCTTCTCTCCCTCAAACTGAATATAAAATTCTCTGTACATTGAGGCTGCTGGCCCTCCGATGTCCTGCCTCCTCTCTTCTGCAAGGCAGCAGTAGGCCCCATCATGGCTGCCATCTGTCTTTGACGATCATTCTCTGCAGATAGCTCCTGCCTCCTGGCAGAGCCCAGCACTACTAATTGGTACCAAGCTCATCACTGGCCCAATTAGGGCATCTACATTTGAAGATTGCATTATATGATGACGTAGATATGGCGTGGGGTCGTGACCTGGAAAGTATCCAGGCATTGGGTTCCTGATCCTGGATTGAAATCAAGCTCTATATAATGTTATGTAACAACCTAAATGGTACTGTGGTATGAAAAAGTATCAATGAATGCAGCTAATTTATTTAATCCAATTAAATGATTGCAATAAGTTAAACCTTTAAATTGAATTCAAACGCAAAAATAAGTTCACAGGAACCCATTGATAAATGCACAAAGGCATGCGGTTCAGTGGGGAAAATGCTGTAAAGTGTTCGACCCTTTCCTCCCTCTTGCTGAGTAAGTTTGTAGCTCCATTCTCCCATCATCTGAAAGAGCATATATGAGAAGGCCCTGTTACTCCACAGAACAAACAGAAGTGGATCCCGTCCAAGTAGCCTGTGAGTATCAGAAATCCCTGAAGCACCAGTAGGTAGTCCTACCATCTGAACAAATTGAGAAGCAAAGTAAGATAGAAAACAAAACCATCCCTCCCCAGATAAACAAGTACGCCCGTCTCCCCCTTCAGACCTAGAGACACCAGGCTGATCCCCCACCAGTGATCTCCCTGCCCCATGGCACCAACCTCCGAACCCTTACTCCCAGCTACTGATCTTCCAAGCTCCCGACCTTTGTCCCCCGTGACTAAAACCAGCCCCCTCCGACCTGCAGCCACGACCATGGCCCTGCATTATCTTGAACCCCATCCAAGAACTAACTTCCTGATCCACTTACCTGAGGGCTGATATGACAGCAGTAGTGGCCTGAACTCTAAATAATCCTGTGTAACTTTTTCTGGTGGACTGCTGCACCATGCAAGTTTCATTGCAATGAGATCCAGTGCCCAATATCTGCAGTGCCTTGGACCCTCACCTTTCTAGCATATTGTATTCGCTTTACATGTGCTAATTTCTAGGAAATTAATTAAAAGTAGAAAATAGGAGTGAATAAATCAAAACCATTCGATAAATAACAACTTAAAAAGAATATCTACTGGATTAACTTTATTAATAAATATGGCAGGATCAGAATCTGAAGTGATGTTTGTGGCATGAATGATGTGGACCTACATGTCCATCAGTCTGGCTGAATATCTATGTATCAACTGTGTGAAGGTTTCATTCGAGCAGCAAATTACCACAAACTTTATTCCCTAGCTCCCAACTCCATCTCTCTCCCTGGTCACTGTCTGAGACTGACTCAGACTACTCACAACCTTGGCATCCTATCTGACCCTGAGATGAGCTTCCGACCACATATCTGCTCCATCACCAACACCGCTTACTTTTACCTCCATCTCCATCCCTGCCTCAGCTCATTGGAGGCAGGAAACCTTATCCATGCCTTTGTTACTTCTAGACTTGACCATTCTAATGCCCTCCTGGCCAACCTCCCATATTCAATCTCCCATAAACTTAAACTCACCCAAAACCTTGTTGCCTGTATACGATATCCCATTCATCCATCATCCCCTGCTCACTGATCTATAAAGGCTCCCAATTGGTCAACGCCTCCATTTTAAACTTCTGATCCTTGTTTTCAAATCCCTCTCTGACTTTGCCCATTGCTATCTCTGTAACCTCCGCTAGTTCTAAAACCCGCCGAGATCACTGTGCTTCCCATTTCTGACATCTTGTGCATTTCCTATTTTAATGGCTGGACCGTTGGTGACCGTGCCTTCAACTGCGTCAGCCTTAAGCTCTGGAATTCCCTCCATAAGTCTATTTACCTCCTTACCTCTCTCTCTGGTCCTTTAAGACACAAAGTTTGATGAAAAAGTTTGGTGAGTTATTAGCACAAATAGCCGTGTGGGAATATGATATATAGTAATAACGGAAACGTTGTGAAAAATGGTGAGGACTGGGTGCATAATATTCAAGGATACACAGCGTTCAGAAAAGATAGGGATGGGAAAAAGGGAGATGAGGTGGCAGTACTGATTAGGGAAGACATTGTAGTGTTGGAAAGGGAGGATCTCCTTGAGGAGGCAAGGACAGAATCCATTTGGTTAGAGTTGAGAAACAAGAAAGGTATGATTGTGCAATGGGGGTATTCTACAGGCCTCCAGATAGTGTGAGAGAGATAGAGAAGCAAATCTGCAGGGCTATCACAGAGATGTGTAAGAAAGAGATGTGTGAGAAGTGTGGAGTGGTGATATTGGAGGAATTTAATTACCCAAATATCGATTAGGATAATGATAGTGACAATGATAGTAGAATAAAAGGAAAGGAGGGGGAGGAATTTCTGAAATGTGCTCAGGAGAACTTCCTTGATCAGTAAATTCTCAGTCCAACTCAGAAGAAGGCATTGGTACTTGGGAATGAGGTAGGCCAAGTAGATCAAGTGGCTGTGGGGGATCACTTGGATAAGACTGATCATTGCATCATAATGTTTAGATTAGTAATGGAGAAGAGCAAGGAACAATCAAAAGTAGAACTTCTAAATTGGAAGAAGGCTAACTGGGATGAGAGGGGATCTAGCCAGGGAAAAATGGAATGGAAGACTGACAAGAAAAACTGTAATGGAACAATGGGTGATCTTTAAGGAGGAGAAGTTTCAGATACAGGCTAGGTACATTCCAACAAACGGGGAAAGGTCGAGAGAGGAACCAAAGCCAGGGTTCCTTAGCTGACGAGGGTGATAGAGAATGTGATGAAACAAAAAAGAGGGTGTATGATGCATGTCAGGTGAATTCTTCAAGTGAGAACCAGGCCAAATACATTAAGTTGAAAGGGGAATTGAAGACTGGCAAAGAGAGAGTATGAGAATAGAATGGCACTTAACATAAAAGGGAATCCAAATATTTCTGCCAGCCTCTAAATAATAAGTGGGTAGTAAGAGAAAGATGGGGCCTAGTAGGGACAAAGAGGGTGATATATGCTTAGAGGTGCAGGGCAAAGCTAGAATACTTTTAGAGTACTTTGTATCTGTATTTAATAAGGACAAAGATGCTTACCAAATATAGGTAGAAGCTGAGATGGCAGAGGTAATGGATGGGGTGAAAATTGATAGGCAGGCTGTACTGGAAAGGCTGCCTATGCTTCGAGTGGGTAAGCCTCCTGGTCTGGATGGCTTCCATCCCAGGTTGCTAAAGGAAGTTGGGGTGGAGATAGAGGATGATTTTCCATAATCTTCTGAACTTCCCTAGACATTGGGAAGGTGCCAGATGATTGGAAAGTGGCAAATGTGACATCCTTGTTTAAGAAAGGGTGTAAGGACATTACTAGTAACTACAGGCCAGTCAGTTGAACATCAGTGGTGGGAAAGGTTTTCGAAACAATAATCAAGTAACGAATAAACAGACATTGGAGAGATTTGAGTTAATTAAGCAGAGTCAGCCCAGATTTGTAAAAGGTAGATTGTGTTTGACTAATCTAACTACTCTAATCTAATCTAATCTTTCAGTGGATGTGGTCCACATGGATTTTAGTAAGGCATTTGACAAGGTATTTGACATGGCAAACTGGTCAGAAAAATGAAAGCCCATGGGATACAGGTGAATGTGGCGAGTTAGATCCAAAATTGGTTCAGTGACAGGAAACAAAGGGTAGTAGTCGATGGATGTTTTTGGGAATGGAAAGCGGTTTCCGGTGGCGCTCCACAGTGCTCAGTGTTGGGTCCCTTGCTGTTTGTGGTATATATTAATGATTTGGACTTAAATGTGGGAGGCATGATTGGGAAATTTGCTGATGAAGGATAGAGGGGACATGAGAAAAAGCTTTTTCACCCAGAGGGTGGTGGGTGTCAGGAATTCATCGCCAGGAATGGTGGTGGAGACAGAAACCCTCAACTCACTTAAAAGGTGCTTGGACATGCACCTAAAGTGCTATAACCTGCAAGGCTACGGACCAGGTGCTGGAAGGTGGGATTAGATTGGGCGGCTAGTTTTTTTGGCTGGCGCAGACACAATGGGCTGAATGGCCTCCTTCTGTGCCGTAATGTTTCTATGGTTCTATGGTTCTAATTGATTTTTTTGATGAAGTATCAAAGAAAGTTGATGAAGGGAATGCAGTGGATATTATCTGTTTGGATTTTAAGAAAACATTTGACAAAGTACCATATAAAAGGCTGGTTAACAAAATTGAGGCTCATAGAAAAGGAGGGTCAGGGTCAGCTTGATTAAAAAAAATTGGCTTAAGGACAGAAAATGGCAACTGGAGGATGGTAGACAGTGGTGTTCCCCAAGGGTCAGTGCTAGGACCACTGCTTTTTTTGATTATATATATATATATATATATAAAATTGACTGTGATATTGGAATACAGGCTAAAATTTAAAAATTAGCCATTCACAAACCACAGTGACCACCTCCAGGCACTTACCCATTGTCTCTCGAGACAAGGAGGCCAAAGAAGAAAAAGAGACATTGATACCAAACTTGGAGGCGTGGCACACAGTGACAATGATACCAATTGACTGAAGCAGGACATTACCTCGCAGGATGGGCAGATTAGCAGATGAAACTTAATGCAGAGAAGTGTGAGGTAATGCATTTTGACAGAGCAAATAAGGGGAGGCACTGTAGACTATATGGCACAGTTCTAAATAGTGTGCAGGGACAGAGGGATCTGGGGGTTCATGTGCATGGATCTTTGAAGGTGGCAGGACATATTGAGAGGGTGGTTAGCAAAGCATATGGGATCTTGGGCTTCATAAATAGAGGTATTGAGTACAAAAGCAGGGAAGTTATGCTGAACCTTTATAAAGCTCTGGTCAGGTCACAGTTAGAGTATTGTCTCCAGTTCTGGTCACCATACGTCAGGAAGGATGTGATGGTATAGAGGTGATTTACCAGAATGGTTCCAGGAATGAGGGATTTTAGCTACAAGGTTAGGGTGGAGAAGCTGGGGTTGTTCTCCTTGGAGCAAAGGAGTTTGAGGGGCAATCTGATAGAGACGTACAATATTATGACAGGTTTAGTTAAGGTAGACGAGAAAAAGCTTTTCCCATTATCTGATGGTACAAAGACAAAGGGATATGGTTTTGTGCAAGAGATACATGGGGAATGTGAGGAAGAACTTTTTTATACAGTGAGTGATAATGACCTGGAACTTGCTGCCTACCAAGGTGGTAGAAGAGGAGACGCTGATTGAATTCAAAAGGAAACTGGATCGGCACTTGAGGGAAATAAACGTGCAGGGCTATGAGGATAGAGCAGGGAATGAGACTGACTGGATTGCTCTACACAGATCAGGCATGGACTTAATTGGCCAAATGGCCTCCTTTGTCATTATGGCTCAATGACATTGATCTTTACATTAACATGTGAGACTGTCCCCCAGTCGTGTGCTGAACCTTACAGACTAGAAGCTCCCAGTTTTAATCTCCAGGTACCATTTGGGACACTACAGTTGGCTGCACGTTAAAGGAGGGTAAAAATCAACTGGAACTGTTGCTGCTGATTACTAGCCTCCAACTGTGTGTAGGTGCTTTTTGAGGACATGTTTCGCATTGTCAATGATGCCTTTCTTTAGCTGATTGGTCCACTGACACTCACTGGCTTGTTGCGCACATGAAGGATGGCCACAAGTGAGAGGTACTGCAGTCTTGCCAGCACCAGTGGAACCACACTGCAGCAAGAGTCATAATCCAGAGGAGGAGGCAAAAATTGGGGGGAGAAATCTAGCAATGTCAAGTCAATCGCACACATATGTGCTGAAAGATAATAACTGTGTCATTTAATAATCTTTTCGGTCGAGCAGGTGTTCCACTGAAATGTCCCAGTGGATCCTAATCTGGATTGTGGCCAGTAAATGGAGAAGAATCTGTAAGGTGCATTGGGACAATCGTCATCTCCTGAGGTATAACTAGATTATAAAGAAATAACCATGGAGAGTGCTTAGCAATCATAGTTGAAAGCAAATGATTTAGTGAAATGAGGTCCCAGGGATTTAGAGATAAGATTAAGACAGAAGCTGCTTGTCAGCTTCTTTCATCTACTGCACTGATCAGCTCAGATAGGCCTCAGTGCTGCAAAGTTTATCACCCAGAGGAGCCATGAGCAACTGCCACACATAGTGCAACTTCCCTCTTACCATTCTGCACTATTGAAGAATCTGTCTTTGTCTTCTGCTTCATAAGCATTCTGCCAAGATACTCTCTTAATCGAGGTCACAGGAAGATTTCTATCTCATGCCTATATTTTGAACATGGTGTTCACGGCACACAATTATGCTGAATACATTGAAAAGTAATATCATAACGGTGTATTTATATATATTGAGGTAAATTTAGTGCGACCATTTGGAGTGGGAAAGGAGGCGTGGGGGTGGGATGGGGGGAGGGCGGCGATCGAATTGCGTCAGAAGCGTCTGCCCAGAAATCTGGCATCGTGATGTCGGTTCCACATTTAATAAACGACAGGAAGGCATCAAGGCAGCATCATCACCCCAACGCGACAGGAGTGTAATTTAAATTGTAGAACACTTACTTTTAATAGATTAGCATCTTGTTCATCACAATTCAATGGGGCGGGGGCTTGGGTTTAAATGGACGACAGGCGGTCTTCACATGCCTTCAGATCCCCAGCCATTGTAAGCTGGCAGCACCAAGGTGAAGCCTCAGTGCCGTGACAGGTAGGTAGCCATGCCCAGCACTGCAGAGGGGAAGAGGTGGGAGTGGAGGCCATTGTCATCCGACAGTGCTGTGCGCTCTACAACGGTCGGTTGTGGTCTTGGGTGCTCTGCAAGGGGGTGGTCGGGGACTCGGGTGCTCTACAAGGCGGGGGTGGTGGTTGGGAAACGGATGCTCAGCAAGGTGGGGTGGTTGGGACTCGGGTGCTGTGAAAGGGGAAGTTGGTCGGGGACTCGGGTGTGCTGAAAGGGGGCTCGTGGTTTCGGGTGCTCTGCAAGCTGAGGTTCAGGGGTTCGGCTGCTCTGCAAGAGGGATTGTGGTCTTAGGTGCTCTGACATTGGGGGGTCATGGTTTCGAGTGCTCTGCAAGGGGGGCTTGGAAACTCGGGTGGGTGTGCTGGGTGAGTAGGGTCTTGGGTTGGAGTGCCAGCTGAGCAGGGTCTCTGGTGGGAGTGCTGGCTGAGCAGTGTCTTGAGTGGGAGTCCCGGCTGAGCAGGGTCTTGGGTGGGAGTGCCAGCGGAGCAGTGTCTTGGGTGGGAGTACTGGCTGAGCAAGGTCTTGGGTGGGAGTACTGGCTAAGCAAGGTCTCGGGTGGGAGTGCCAGCTGAGCAGGGTCTCAGTTAGGAGCACCAGCTGGGCAGTGTCTTGGGTGGGACTACCGGCTCAACAGTGTCTTGGATGAGAGTACCGGCTGAGCAGGGTCTTGGGCAGGAGTACCGGCTGAGCAGGGTCTTGGGTGGGAGTGCCGGGTGAGCAGGGTCTCGGGCAGGAGTACTGGTTGAGCAAGGTCTTGGGTGAGATTACCAGCTGAGCAGCGTCTCAGGTGGGAGTGTCGGGTGAGCATGGTCCCGGGTGGGAGTACCAGCTGAGCAGGGTCTGGCTGGTCTGCAAGGTGGGGGATTTGCATTTGGGTGGCTCTATCTGGAGACCAAACTATTTGATGAGATGTTTTGCTGCCCATACTGCTGGATGAGAGGGTTGGCTATCTGCAAGAGTGGGCACTGAGGGCCGTCCGGAAGTAGCTAAAGCACATCTACCAAGCCAGGGTTGTCACTGCATTGACAGCTCTGGAGGCCTCTGAACACCTAGCAAGGGTGTCTTTTTGGACATCCATGATGTGATGTGGCACCTCCAACGGAGGAAGGGTGGGAAGCAGCTGTGCCTTCCTGTTAAGCTCCACAACAAGAGCAACAGCAGCCGGACATGCCAAGAAGGACCCACCAGACTCGAATCAGCTCCTGACAAATGTCTGAGCGGCATTGTCAGCAAAGACTACGGCTCTCCAGAGAGGCCGTCGCTGACTTATGCGCCCTGCCTCAGGATGGGTTGTGACTTATGGGATTTGGGGGTCACCCTGTGCCAGTGGCCCTGAAGATCACAGTGGCACTAAATTTTTATGCTTTTGGATCATTCCAAGGATCCACCCGAGACGTGTGTGGTGTCTCCCAGGCAACAGCCCACTGCTGCATCAAGGAAGTGGCCAATGCCTTGTTCAAGAGGGCCGTTGACTACGTGCGCTTCCAGACTGACCCTGACAGTCAGGCCGAGAGGACCATCGGATTCGGGTCCATCGCTGGATTCCCGCGGGTGCAAGGTGTGTTAGATTGCATGTGTGTGGCCATCAAGGCTCCACGGACCAGCCCGCTGCCTTCATCAACATGAAGAGCTTCCATTCAATCAATGTGCAAATGGTCTGTGACCACTGAAAGCATTTCCTGCAGATGTGTGCCTGCTTCCCGGGAAGCAGCCACGGTGCCTACATACTTTGACCATCCCAAGTGCCACAGTTTTTCAGGCATCCCGCTCACCTTCAGGGATGGATTCCTGGGGACAAAGGCTACTCATTGAAGACATGGCTACTGACACCTGTGAGGAACCCCGCAATGCAGCGAAGGAGAGATACAACACTTGCCGTGGCTCCACCTGAGTGACCATTGAGCAGGGCATTGGGCTGCTGAAGATGAGATTTCCATTGCCTAGATCGATCTGGTGGAGGTCTGCAGTGTGTCTCAGCAAGGGTTTCGCACAATCCATCCCTGCAGAGGGGGGAGGCCTTACATGACAATGACATGACTGAGCTTTACTCATCCGCTGATGAGGAGGATGTGGAGGTTGGAGATGAGCAAGCAACACTAGATGTTGCTTCCGTTGAACTGGAGGCCAAGCAGATTGAGCGATGGACCAAAGAGGCAAGAGACAACCTCAAACTAATGTATTTCGAGCCACCCTGTTGCCCACTCAGAAACAAAAGAATAAAGACTCACCTCAATGCCTGTAGTCTGTCGCCTCCTTTCTATTTGTGTTCTGTGCCTAGTGCCCAGCTGAAACACACAAAATGGCCCATGGGAGGTCCTATTCAAATGAAGCCTGTGCCTACATTGGCATCCACTAAGGGGAAAGAGTGAAGTCAGCAGCTCATAATTAATGCATGATAGAATAATCACTTTTACACAATGAAATGTTAATTGCTAGAACAAAAGAACTTTATAGAATGCAGCATATGTCAAGTTTCAAACTCCTGTAAACCCCCAAGTGTCTCCATCTGGTTTTCTTTATATGCTTGTATGAGGTGTGAACCCATCACCAGCAGATGGGCTGGAGGCAAGCTACTGATCAGGCGGCCCCTTAGCCTGCGATGACTGCAGCGGGCGTCCTCTGGCTGCCTGAGGCCTGGAGGGTACCAGTTGCCTGAGGGTTTCCTGCACTGGTGCAGGACTCTCCTCATGCATCGTGGCTACTGGAGCTGGGTTCACTGGCAGAAGGGCTGAGGAGCTGCTGTCCATACAGCAGGGGACATACAGAGGGGAGCCCCAGATGTGGAGGGCAGCCTGTCCTCCTCCTTT
Organism: Heterodontus francisci; assembly: GCF_036365525.1. NCBI lineage: Eukaryota > Metazoa > Chordata > Chondrichthyes > Heterodontiformes > Heterodontidae > Heterodontus > Heterodontus francisci. The sequence continues at coordinate 220,649,276 of NC_090371.1, forward strand.
TCAAGGCTCGCTTGATTCTCCCTGCTCAACAGAGAAGGACGTGAACTGGAGAAGCCTCCAGGGGGTTCGTCCGTCTCACACCTTGCCACAGCTGCGTCAAGCTCATGGCCAAGGCAATGGTGTGCAGGTCTGCATGCATTTGTGGGATCTGGCTCTCCATGAGTCACTAACCTCTCGATGGAGGAAGCCATGTGTATACATGCCTAGACATGACAGCATTAATGGCGTGGATGGACTCCTCCATCATCCACTCACTGGAGGAGATGGCTCCACAAATATCCCCATCCTCAAAGATGGGGGAGTCCAGCACATCAGTGCAAAAGATAAGGTGGAAGCATTTGCAACAATCTTCAGCCAGAAGTGCCGAGTTGATGATCTATCTTGGCCTCCTCCTGAAGTCCCCAGCATCACAGATGCCAGACTTCAGCCAATTTGATTCACTCCGTATGACATCAAGAAACGGCTGAAGGCACAGGATACTGCAAAGGCTATGGGCCCTGACAATATTCCGGCAATATACTGAAGACCTGTGCTCCAGAACTTGCCGCGCCCCTAGCCAAGCTGTTCCAGTACAGCTACAACATTGGAATCGTCCCGGCAATGTGGAAAGTTACCCAAGTATGTCCTGTACACAAAAAACAGGACAAATCCAACCTAGCCAATTACCACCCCATCAGTTTACTCTCGAGCAGGAATAGTCCAAGCCGACCAATTACTGCCCTATCAGTCTCCTCTTGATCATCAGCAAAGTGATGGAAGGTGTCATCAACAGTGCCATCAAGCAGCACTTTCTTAGCAATAACCTGCTCACTGATGCCCAGTTTGGGTTCTGCCAGAGCCACTCAGCTCCTGACCTCATTACAGCCTTGGTTCAAACATGGACAAAAGAGCTGAACTCAATAGGTGAGGTGAGAGTGACTGCCCTTTACATCAAGGCAGCATTTGACCGAGTATGGCATCAAGGAGCCCCAGCAAAACTGGAGTCAATGGGAATCAGGGGGAAAGCTCTCTGCTGGTTGGAGTCATGCCTAACGTAAAGGAAGATGGTTGAGATTGTTGGAGGTCAATCATCTGAGCTCCAGGACATAGAATCACAGAATCACAGAATAATACAGTGCAGAAGAGGCCCTTCGGCCCATCGAGTCTGCACTGATGCATTAAAACACTTGACCTGTCTACCTAATCCCATTTGCCAGCACTTGGCCCATAGCCTTGAATGTTATGACGTGCCAAGTGCTCATCCAGGTACTTTTTAAAGGATGTGAGGCAACCTGCCTCTACCACCCTCCCAGGCAGGGCATTCCAGACTGTCACCACCCTCTGGGTAAAAAAGTTCTTCCTCAAATCCCCCTTAAACCTCCCGCCCCTCACCTTAAACTTGTGACCCCTCGTAACTGACCCTTCAACTAAGGGGAACAGCTGCTCCCTATCCACCCTGTCCATGCCCCTCATAATCTTGTACACCTCGATCAGGTCACCCCTCAGTCTTCTCTGCTCCAGTGAAAACAACCCAAGCCTATCCAACCTCTCTTCATAGCTTAATTGTTCCATCCCAGGCAACATCCTGGTGAATCGCCTCTGCACCCCCTCCAATGCAATCACATCCTTCCTATAATATGGCGACCAGAATTGCACACAGTACTTCAGCTGTGGCCTTACCAAAGTTCTGTACAACTCCAATATGACCTCCCTGCTTTTGTAATCTATGCCTCGATTGATAAAGGCAAGTGTCCCATATGCCTTTTTCACCACCCTATTAACCTGCCCTTCTGCCTTCAGAGATCTATGGACAAACACGCCAAGGTCCCTTTGTTCCTCGGAACTTCCCAGTGTCAGGCCATTCATTGAATACTTCCGTGTCACATTACTCCTTCCAAAGTGTATCACCTCACACTTTTCAGAGTTAAATTCCATCTGCCACTTCTCTGTCCATTTGACCATCCCGTCTATATCTTCCTGTAATCTAAGACACTCCACCTCACTGTTAACCACTCGGCCAATTTTTGTGTCATCCGCGAACTTCCTGATCCTACCCCCCACATAGTCATCTACGTCGTTTATATAAATGACAAACAATAGGGGACCCAGCACAGATCCCTGTGGTACGCCACTGGCTTCCAGTCACTAAAACAGCCGTCTGTCATCACTCTCTGTCTCCTACAGCTAAGCCAATTTTGAATCCACCTTATCAAGTTACCTTGTATCCCATGTGCATTTGCTTTCTTGATAAGTCTCCCATGTGGGACCTTGTCAAAGGCTTTGCTGAAATCCACGTAACCTACATCAACTGCACTACCCTCATCTACACACCTGGTCACATGCTCAAAAAATTCAATCAAATTTGTTAGGCATGACCTCCCGCTGACAAAGCCATGCTGACTATTCCTAATCAAATTTTGCCTCTCCAAGTGGTGATCGATTCTCTCCTTCAGAATTTTCTCCAATAGTTTCCCTACCACTGACGTGAGACTCACTGGTCTGTAGTTCCCTGGCTTATCTCGACAACCTTTCTTAAATAGTGGGACCACATTAACTGTTCTCCAGTCCTCTGGCACCTCCCCCGTGGCTAGAGAGGAATTAAAAATTAGGGTCAGAGCCCCTGTAATCTCCACCCTCGCCTCCCACAGCATCCTGCGACACAAATCGTCCGGACCTGGAGATTTGTCCACTTTTAAGCCTTCCAAAACCTCCAATACCTTGTCACTCCCTATGACAATTTGCTCAAGAACCTCACAGTCTCTCTCTCTGAGTTCCAATTTACATCCTCTTTCTCTTGGGTGAAGATAGATGTGAAGTATTCGTTCAACACCCTACCAATGTCCTCTGGCTCCACCCACAAATTTCCCCCTTGGTCCCTAACGGGTCCCACTCTTTCTCTGGTTATCCTCTTCCCATTGATATACTTAGAGTAGAGTCATAGAGTTATACAGCACAGAAACAGGCCCTTCGGCCCATCGTTATAGAATATCTTGGGATTTTCCCTACTTTTACCAGCCAGAGCTTTCTCATATCCCCTCTTTGCTTTCCTAATTGCTTTCTTAAGCTCCATCCTACACTTTCTGTACTCCACTAATGCTTCCATTGATTTGCTCTCCTTGTATTTGCTAAAAGCCTCTCTTTTCCTTCTCATCGTACCCTGAATGTTTCTGGTCATCCGTGGTTCTCTGGGCTTGTTGCTCCTACCTATTACGGTAGAGGGAACATATTGGGTCTGTACCCTCCCCATTTTCTTTTTGAATGCCCCCTACTGCTCTTCTGTAGATTTCCCGACAAATAACTCTTTCCAGTCTACCTTGGCCAGATCCTGCCTTATTTTACTAAAATTTGCTCTCCCCCAATCCAAAACCTTTTTTTGCAACTTGTCTATTTCTTTCTCCATAACAAGCTTAAATTGTACCATGTTGTCGTCGCTATCACCAAAATGCTGCCCCACCAACACATCAACCACCTGTCCGGCTTCATTCCCCAGAATTAGGTCCAGCACTGCACCCTTCCTTGTTGGATCCTCTACATATTGAGCTAAAAGGTTCTCCTGTGTACATTTTAAGAGCTCCACTCCATCTAAGCCCTTAACACGATGACTATCCCAATTAATGTTGGGAAAGTTGAAATCACTTAATATAATTACCCTATTATTTTTACACACCTCTGAAAATTGCGCACATATTTGCTCCTCAATTTCCTGTTGACTATCTGGGGGTCTATAATAAACACCTAGCAATGTGGCTGTCCCTTTTTTATTCCTAAACTCTACCCATAAAGCTTCATTTGATGCCCCCTCCAAGATATCATCTTTCCTTACTGCAGTAACTGACTCCTTAACTAATATTGCAATACCCCCTCCTCTGTCTCGCCTGAAGATTCTATATCCTGGGATATTGAGCTGCCAATCCTGCCCCTCCCTCAACCATGTTGCCATCACTGCAGGAGTTCCTCAGGATGGTGTCCTAGGCCCAACTATCTTCAGCTGCTTCATCAATGACCTTCCTTCAATCATAAGGTCAGAAGTGGGGATGTTCGCTGATGATTGCACATTGTTCAGCACCATTCTTGACTCCTCAGATAGTGAAGCAGTCCGTGTAGAAATGCAGCAAGACCTGGACAATATCCAGGCTTGGGCTGATAAGTGGCAAATAACATTCACGCCACACAAGTGCCAGGCAATGACCATCTCCAACAAGAGAGAATCTAACCATCTCCCCTTGACATTCAATGGCATTACCATTGCTGAATCCCCCACTATCAACATCCTAGGGACTACCATTGACTGGAAACTGAACTGGAGTAGCCATATAAATACTGTGGCTACAAGAGCAGGTGAGAGGCTAAGAATCCTGCGGCGCCTCCCTAAAACCTGTCCACCATCTACAAGGCACAATTCAGGATTGTGATGGAATACTCTCCACTTGCCTGGATGGGTGCAAGAAGCTCGACACCATCCAGGACAAAGCAGCCCACATGCGAACCCCCATGCACAAACATTCACTCGCTCAACCACCGACGCACAGTGGCAGCAGTGTGTACCGTCTACAAGATGCACTGCAGCATCGCACAAAGGCTCCTTAGACAGCACCTTCTAAACCCGCGACCTCTACCAACTAGAAGGACAAGGGCAGCAAATGCATGGGAACACCACCACCTGCAAGTTCCCCTCCAAGTCACACACCATCCTGACTTGGAACTATATCGCCGTTCCTTCACTGTCGCTGGGTCAAAATTCTGGAACTCCCTTCCTAACAGCATTGTGGGTATACCTACCTCACATGGACTGCAGCGGTTCAAGAAGGCAGCTCACCACCACCTTCTCATGGGTAATTAGGGATGGGCAATAAATGCTGACCTAGCCAGCGATGTCCACATCCCATGAATGAATAAAATAAAACTCATGGCTGCGCATGGTCTCCGGCATCTCCATCAGACACCCTCTCTGCAACTCCAGCATGGCCTCTATGGTGTCGACAGCAAAGTCTCATCAGCAGCCTAGGGCTCAGCATGGGCCTGGCCACCCACAGTCTGCAGACTATCGGTGCTGTCAGCTGTCTGAGCCTCAGCCAGCTGCTCAGGCATGCGTGTGGTGCTCTCACCAGCTGCGACCCTGAATACACAGCTGAGTGGAAACCCACTGAGGTGAAAGTATCTGCGCTGGTGGAAGGTGCACTAGAATCATGGGATGGTGCTTCCTCTGACTGCGGTTCCTCCTCAGAGATTGACGGCTGTCCCCCTTCTGCTTGAGTCTCCTGTGGCCTCTGACCTGTATGAGAGAACACAACGTGTGAGGATTAGTTTGTGTAGATCTCATCATGCCAACCATGTGTGATGTGGGACTCCAAAAGTGATGTGTATGTCGATGGAAGCCAATCCTCACTCTCTCGCTCAAGACTGCAGTCTCTCTGTCAGTTATGGAGCGGCTGCCTTGGGTCCCCACAAATTCTTGTGCCTCCTCCTCTGCTGTGGATAGAGGTCTAAGATCTGGAATGCTTCTACCAGTCCAGGTTCTCTCCCTCCTGTTATGGGCCCTCTTGTCCGACAAATGGAAATAGGGAGATAGTCATACTTTGCAGAGAGATCAACATGAAAGTTCTGTTAGTGTCAGCCCCTTGTCCCCTACTGGGTATCAAATATAACTCATGCTTCCATCCACTCTGAGGGGAGTTAATGGAGGTGAGCTATGAAAGAACGAGATGCAGCCATGCATCTGTCAGGATGAAGTGATGTCTAAGCCTCTCTGCCTGTGCAGTTGTAGTGCCTCCCTCCCTATGTCCCTCTTCATCCTGCATAGCCACTTGCAATCACTAAAAATGCAAGAGTTATAGAGAAGTCACCGTTGCAGAATGCAGGAGGTTGTTCTGGGGGTGACCCCACAGCTGTTAACCTCCTCGGCTATCTCCATACAGGCTTCCCTGGTCAGGCGGGAGGACCTCTTCTTGCCATCATTGGGGAAGAGGACTTTTCGCCTTTCCCTTGCAGCCTGGAAGAGAATCTCAAGGGAGGCATCAGTAAGGCGTGGGGCCACCCTGTGTCTTGCCTCTGCCATCCTGCGAGGTCCTTTTCCAGGGATGAAGGCGGGGGTGGGGGGGGGGGTGGGTCGGTGATGTCCAGAGTCACTGCAGCACGGGTCTCAGTTGTGATGATCTAGCAGCAAATGAGTCCATGGCAGCAATGCAAGCAGGGCTGGCAGGGCTTTAAGTATGAGGCCAACATCTGCTCCGCAGTCATCTGATGCCATGTTCAGCATCTCGCATCCCACCCCCCGCCGCGTGATTGGCCAGGACCTACACCTCCATTACGTAAAGTAACCACCCGCCGCCTGAATGCGGTGGGCCGGCCGGCCACGTGACTGGTGGGTACGGTGCCCACTTCCAGGTCCATTGCCAGGACCTGCGACGGGCTCACTAAATTCTGTCCAATTTGTGAATTCATACATAGCGGGCTAGATTTTATGCTGTAGGCAGGATCCCCGCTCTGCCGTTACTGTAGAGGCCTCGGACCCAGGTCCAGTGCTGGAATCCAGGACCAAAGGTAGTTGAGGCGACGTTGCCAGGCCCAGCCCAAAAGGCCCCGGTGAGGTGTGGGTGGCGGGCAGTCCAGGGGGAGGGAGTTCCTGGGGGGTAAAGTTGTTCGTGGTGGGGTCCTCCGTGGGTCACAAATTGCCTGCAGGGAGGTTACCTCATCTTACAAGGTGACATCCCAGTGTAGCGGAGACCACAACCCCCCCCCCCCTCTCCACCCTCCCACCCTGCTGCTGGTAAGATCCCAGTGGCGACGGGAAGAGTCCCTAAAGTGGCCATTAAAATAGGCCATGAAGGGCCTCAATTGACCTCTGGGTGGGAAGGCTGTCGTCAGCTTGTCCAGCCCCCAGGAAGATCGCTTGGCGATGAGGAGGTGACGGGCCCTCTACTCCATGCCATCCGTCGCAATTTTCCGTGCCCCCTACCTCTGACCCCGCCTCAGGGGGCAACACAAAATGCTGACCAGCATCCTTAATTTTAACTTATTGCTAGTATCCCTGATGTGGCCTTAGTCACTAATGTCCAATTACCATTATTAAACTCTCTGAGGGAGAAATTTGTTTGGGCGTTACGCCGACTTATGTCGATTCCCTGGGAGCATCCAGTACTGCAGGTTGCCACCTGCGTGGCCCATGCAGCGTTTTTCAGTGATATTATTGAAGAAAACTGCGTGGGCCATGCAGGTCGTGGCCCATGACACTGTCTTCCCCGAGGGAATTGCTGTAGTTTGTGTATCACTTCGCAAAGCAACGCTATGTGAACAAATCTTTCACTCTCTATCTCTTCATGACACAATCTGCTTGTTTTTACCCAAATTGCTACTCTGATCTAAAGACTTTTCTCTTCAGACTTATACATTTGCCCCTAACTGAACACACCCTCCCCCTTATCAGTTCAGAGTCCTATCTATGACCTTGGTTATTCGATTCACCAGGACACTGGTCCCAGCCTGGTTTAAATGGATTCCTTGCTGCAGCTTTCCACATATGCCCTTCTTCTGGGGACTGGGTGTTGTGTTGGGGGAGGAAGAATGAGGTGAAAGATCAGGAATGCCATCTCCACCTCATTGTCACAACTATATTGGCTCTGTGGTTTGGCGTCTTAGTTATTCTGGCAAACCAAAGAAAAGCAAGATTTGGAAAAGGTGCAGGAAATGAAAAACAGAAGAATACAAATATAAAATGCCAAAATGAAGCTTGGAAATAGTAGATTATCATGAGGAAAAGGGATGTATAAAGAATAAAGAAAATAAAGCTATATTATGAATTCCAAAACATCCAATTTAATTTTGTTGATAAATTTGGCGGTAGCTTTTCAAAGTGTGAGACAGAAGTTTTTGATTTTCGAAGAAAACAAATAGAGATTTTGTTATACTACATATCATTAACTGACCTAAAACTCACCCTTAGGCTATATGCACAATGTCTTTCTGAGGTTTGAATTTTTGATGACTTTTGTTGTTTTCACTCACAAATGTGGAATGCAGTTTTCAGTGTCGAGTAGAGTTAGATGTTTTGGGAGAATTGGATCAGCGTACAAACCTGTCAAAGTTCATTTTAAAATGAGATTCAGGAAGACCTATCAGGAATTAGAGTTTCATCATCATTATGCTCACTATCAAGGAATTTTGGCAGTTGTGCCTCTGTATCTCCTATTCTTTGTATTAATACAGAAAACAGCTCAAATTTTTATGTAAAGGAAGGAACAGAATAAAGGTGCAAGATGAGTTTGGTATCATAAGAGAAAAGAATACTCGTACATTAGTTTTACTCAGAGAGAAAATAGGCCTTGAAATTCCATGTGGCCATTTGCCTCAATATTACTGTGCTGAGCCAGGACTTCTGCCCACCAATCCGCTCCTGCACTGATTTGCCATAATTGCAGGGTCAGCTCATTTGCATATAGTAGCATCAGCTGAATGAAACGCCTGTGCAACATCAAGATACTGTACTGGCATATCTGGAAATTTAAAGTGCCGCCTTTAGAAAGTCCGGAGCGCTGATTATTTCAATAGCAGGCTGGGAAAGCAACAGTAAGAATTAAACTTTTGCAAGACTGAGTGACCATCAGGTAGCTCTAATAGATGACATAGGAACAGGAGAAGACCACTGGAGCTTGTTCCTCCATGTGAAAATTTGTGGCACTTTATTAAAAAACAAAAAAATGTCTTAGAACCATAGAAAAATTACAGCACAGAAGGAGGCCATTCAGCCCATTTTGTCTGCACAGCCAAAAAACCAGCCACCCAATTCTTTTTGCTGGAGGAACCAGGAGAGACACTGAAAGTAGGGCCTAGGGCATTGGTTGGCAGTAGAAAAGACCCATGGCACCCCAGGAGGAAACCTCAGAAAAGTGTTGCATGAGCCATGTTCTGAAAACCAAGAGACAACCCGTGATGCAGAGTAAGAGGGGAACCTGAGCATGGGTAAGGTGAAGAGATTCAAACAGGGCTAATCATGGGCAAGAGACTCAAAGGAGCAAAACCAGATTTTACTAGTAACTAGTTGTAACTCACTTAAATTGTCCTGATAACAAATAGTAACACTGGCAGTGCTCAGATTCACCTTATTACCAATAGCAATGCAATATCTCACAAAAAGTCTAAATGTAACTGGTAGTAATTTGTATAATGCTCGATATTTAATAGTAATCCTATAACTCTCTGATATTCACCCTATAAGTACAGTCAAAATCACCCTGCACAGTGCAAGGTCAAACTCCCCAGCCAGTCTCACTTTAATAGACCTCATGTCTCTCCCTATCTTCTTGGACTCTGCATTGGATTCAGGTTCTGTGTGAAGGTGGCAACTCTTTCACCTTCTCAATCCTTCGTAAATAATCTTCTAATCTCTGTTTCCATAGATACTTATGGTGAACCTTCAGTTCACAAATCATCTCCTTTGTTCTTCCAGTGACAATTCTCATTCACAGTCATCTGGATCCACATGCATCCACCAGTGGAAACAATCTTTTACTATTTGCCCAAAGTAAAGTCTCCAGGTTTTATTCACCTCTTTACTAGGCGCTCCTCCCTCAGCACTGCTCGTACTTATCATGCGGCTGCTGCTGCTCCCGAGTCTGCATGAAATTCTGCGCTCCACAAAGGCCCACCCCTTATTCTCCATTCTCCTCTATTCCCCGGCCTAAGCCCCAGTTCCCTGACCTCCAAACTCCTGTCCTCATGGCCACAAGGAAACAAGTAACATTTTAAAATCTCAGCTAGCTGGGCCTCTTCTTACCCTGGCTGCTGTTGGTGACAGGTTTGGTCTGGTGGGGAATCCATCACTGCTCCCCCACTCAGGCCTTGGGTTAAAAAGGAGATCTGCATATTTAAGGATGATAGGCATGAAATTCATTATGAATGCTGAGTGCCACCTTGCTGGGGCGCAATCCACCACCAGCTGCTTCTGCTTGACCCACCCAGTGTACTATCGGGAAAAGAACACACACAGGAGTGTCCTCAATGTGCGCTAGAAGGCTGTGAATGTGTGCTATGCTGACATCACACAGCCCAACCGGCTGCTGCAACACTAGGATACCTAATTTGTACCACCCAGAACCAGGCAACGAATTTGTCAATCACTCAGCAAACAATAAGCATTCGTCAAAGGGCCAGCCAGGCACAGAAATTGCCGGTAAGGTAATTGCAAAATATCTGGAAGTACTTTGGAATGTTTCTGGAGATGCTGCAATGAGTTCCTGGATTTGGCTGGGAATGTTGCTGCAGCATCACAGGGAGGGCAGAAGAGTAGATGACCCATCTACACAAATGTTGAAACAGATAGCGGGACAGCATTGGTAGTGCCTCTGGGTCTGCAACACGACAGGGAGATGAAGCAGAGGCTGTGGAGAGGGCAAGCTCTGCACCATGCCCTCTGCCAAGTTGGAGGCGGATTCCTCCATGCTCCTTGATAGTAATAGGAGCCTGTCTGGCAGGGCAGTCAATGCACCCAGCATCTCAGTGTGCATGCCCATCAGCATTCTTCTGCGTGGCACCTCATCACAGCACTCATCTGAGTCCTCTGCAGTAGAACTCGTCTCTAACCTCTTTGGTGAGCTTTCAAACAAACTATCCTTTACTCCTGGCATGGCTGCAGACCACTCGTGTCCACTGACTCACCACATGCTTATCCCAAGTCTCTAGTAGCCTCCAAGCTAAGTTTAGTTTAGTTTAGAGATACAGTACTGAAACAGGCCCTTTGGCCCACCGAGTCTGTGCCGACCATCAACCACCCATTTATACTAATCCTACACTAATCCCATATTCCTACCACATCCCCACCTGTCCCTATATTTCCCTACCACCTACCTATCCTAGGGGTAATTTATAATGGCCAATTTACCTACCAACCTGCAAGTCTTTTGGCTGTGGGAGGAAACCGGAGCACCCGGAGAAAACCCACGCAAACACAGGGAGAACTTGCAAACTCCACACAGACAGTACCCAGAATTGAACCCGGGTCGCTGGAGCTGTGAGGCTACGGTGCTAACCACTGCGCCACTGTGCCAGTGGCTGAGCTGGTAGTTTCTAGTGACGGGGCCTGTTTTTCAGTGCCGTGCTATTACTCTTTCTCTTCCTTTTTGGGCTGCTGGGCAGGTGGCAGCTCTTGGGTGTCTGAAATCAGGAAATCAGAAGGAGAAGGTTGATGTGAGAATAGGAGGGGTGTGGTAGGGAGCATGGTCACACCATTAGTGGCTTTCTCATCACGCCAGACAATAGGATGATGGTGAACTGGGAGCTGAGAAGGGGTATAAGGCAGGAACATACCATCATCCTCAATGTTCGCAGCGACACCAGATGCCGTGGACTCTGTCACAAACACCACCATGAGGCTGAGAGCCATCTCCTCCAAAGGGCTCAGGAGTTGCAGGTGCATCTGTCCCTTGCCTGTTTTGCTCTTCCTTTTATTGTGTGTCACCTTGTCCTGTAAGAGAGATAGCAGCATGTCAGTGATTGTGTAACACTGTGTTTGGGTGATGCCCCTGCCATAGTTGAATAGCTGAAGGTCTGTAGAGACAGCGAAAGATGGGTGTGAGGCTGGCAGGATAGGGAGGTGTGTGAGAGTGAGGTGGAGTATCTGGATGTTAGGCGTGAGTCGTGAGTGCCAGGGAATGCTGCTGGGTGAGTTACGGGGGTGTAGTGCATTGAACAGTGTGAGAGGTTTGTGTTGTGGTGATGTCATGTGAAGCTGCATTCACTGACCTTGGCCACCCATGTGAGTTCATTAGACTTCTTGTGGTACTGCTGCCAGATCCAGATTCTAAGTAAAAGCAAAATACTGCGGATGCTGGAAATCTGAAACAAAAACAAGAAATGCTGGATTCACTCAGCAGGTCTGGCAGCATCTGTGGAAAGAGAAGCAGAGTTAACGTTTCGGGTCAGTGACCCTTCTTCGGAACTGACAAATATTAGAAAAGTCACAGATTATAAACAAGTGAGGTGGGGGTTGGGCAAGAGATAACAAAGGAGAAGGTGCAGATTGGACCAGGCCACATAGCTGACCAAAAGGTCACAGAGCAAAGGCAAACAATATGTTAATGGTGTGTTGAAAGACACCATTAACATATTGTTTGCCTTTGCTCTGTGACCTTTTGGTCAGCTATGTGGCCTGGTCCAATCTGGACCTTCTCCTTTGTTATCTCTTGCCCCACCCCCACCTCACTTGCTTATAATCTGTGACTTTTCTAATATTTGTCAGTTCCGAAGAAGGGTCACTGACCCGAAACGTAAACTCTGCTTCTCTTTCCACAGATGCTGCCAGACCTGCTGAGTGATTCCAGCATTTCTTGTTTTTGTGCCTTCTAAACATGTTCTCTGCTGGGGATGCCAATCCTGTATCTAGGGGTGTTGCTTATAGGTGCAACATTGCTATTTGAATGTCTTGATTGGTCTCCTTACACTTCAAAATTAATGACATTACCATCTGCACCATCTTTTCTGCTAGTCTGTTCAACCTTGGATAGTGTGGAGATGACGTAATGTGATTTACAGCCCACTTTGCAGATGTCTTGAAGTGGCTTACTTCAAGTGGCGTACTGTGGATCGTTATCTGACACTATCTCCTCCGGAGAACCAAAAAGACTGAAAATTACATTCATCGTGTTTACTACTGACATGGACCATGTTTCACCCTTTTTGGCCTTCCTTAGCTAAGTTGGATTATTCTGGGTAGACAGCACCTAATCCTTTAGGATCACAGGGTTTGTATTTTGTCTTAGCTTGTTTTCAAGCCCAGACGCAGCATGCCTGACTAGAGAGCCCCAAGGCCGACCCAGGTTTAGGCCTTAGGCCTCATCTAAATAATTCAGATGAGCTACCTGCGCTTATCACGCATCTACACACAGCTTACACTTTTCTGGGATTGAATTGTATATAAAAGAAATATTTTCATATATATTGTAGTCGTGCATATTTTGTTTAATGCTGGCAGCTGAGATTCTATTGTTGGCATAGCTCATAGAACTCTAGAGTGGGCATTTTGATATTCATGTTGATAAATATACTTTTCTGAATTGATTCAATATTTAGGAAGAGTAGGCAAAAAGGGAAAGAAGGTGGAGTAGCGTTGTTAGTAAAAGAGGAAATCAGTACAGTAGTGAGGAAGGATATTAGCTCAGAGAATCCTGATGTGGAATCTGTATGGGTGGAGCTAAGAAACACCAAGGGGCAGAAAATGTTGGTGGGGGTTGTATATAGACCCCCAACAGCAGTGGTGATGTAGAGGATGGCATTGAACAGGAAATTAGAGACGCATGGAATAGAAGTGCTACTGTAATTATAGATTGGGCAAATCAAATTAGCAATAATACTGTAGAGGAGGAATTCCTGGAGTGCGTACGTGATGGTTTTTTGGACCAATATGTTGAGGAAACAACTAGAGAACAGGCCATCTTAGACTGGGTATTGTTTAATGAGAAAGGATTAGTAAACAATCTTGTTGTGCAGTGTTCCTTGGGGAATATGCGATCATAACATGATAGAATTCTTCATTAAGATGGAGAGTGAGAAAGTGGATTCCGAGACGAGGGTCCTGAATCTAAATAAAGGAAACTATGAAGGTATGAGGCGTGAGTTGGCTATGATAGATTGGGGAATGTTACTTAAAGGGTTGACAGTGGATTGGCAATGGCTAGCATTTAAAGAGCGCATGGATGAATTGCACCAATTGTTCATCCCTGTCTGGCGCAAAAATACAACAGGAAGGGTGGCTCAACCGTGGCTTACAGAAGAAATTAGGGATAGTATTAAATCCCAGGAGGAGAAATATGAAATGGAGAGAACAAGCAGCAAACCTGGGAATTGGGAGCAGTTTAGAATTCAGCAAAGGAGGACGAAGGGATTAAGAAGGAGAAAATAGAGTATGAGAGAAAGCTTGCAGAGAACATAAAAACTGACTGTAAAAGCTTCTATAGATATGTGAAGAGAAAAAGATTAGTGAAGACAAATGTGGGTCCCTTACAGTCAGAAACGGGGGAATTTATAATGGGGAACAAAGAAATGGCAGACCTATTAAATATATACTTTGGTTCTGTCTTCACAAAGGAGGACACAAATTACCTCCCAGAAATGTTGGGAAACATAGGGTCTAGTGCGAAGGAGGAACTGCATGAAATCAGTATTAGTAGGGAAATGGTTTTAGGGAAATTGATGGGATTGAAGGCCAATAAATCCCCAAGGCCTGATAATCTACGTCCCAGAGTACTTAAGGAAGTGGCCCTAGAAATAGTAGATGCATTGCTGGTCATTTTTCAAAATTCTATAGCCTCTGGAACAGTTCCAACGGATTGGAGAGTAGCTAATGTAACCCCACCAATTAAAAAAGGAGGTAGAGAGAAAACAGGGAATTATAGACCGGTTAGCCTGACATCAGTAGTGGGGAAAATGCTAGAGTCCATTGTAGAAGATGTAATAACAGAGCACTTGGAAAACAATGACAGGATCGGACAAAGTCAACATGGATTTACGAAAGGGAAATCATGCTTGACAAATCTACTGGAATTTTTTGAGGATGTAGCTAGTAGAATGGATAAGGGAGAACCAGTGGATGTGGTGTATTTGGACTTTCGGAAGGCTTTTGATAAGGTCCCACATAAGAGATTAGCATGCAAAATTAAAGCACATGGGATTGGGGGTAAGGTACTGACATGGATAGAGAATTGATTGGCAGACAGGAAACAGAGTAGGAATAAACGGGTCTTTTTCCGAGTGGCAGGCAATGACTCGTGGGGTACCGCATGGATAAGTGCTAGGACCCCAGCTATTCACAATATATATCAATGATATAGATGAGGGAATTAAATGTAATACATCCAAGTTTGCAGACAACACGAAGTTGGGTGGGAGTGTGAGCTGTGAGGAGGATGCAGAGAAGCTCCAGTATGATTTGGACAGGTTGAGTGAGTCTGAAAATACATGGCAGATGCAGTATAATGTGGATAAATGTGAGGTTATCCACTTTTGTGGGAAAAACAGAAAGGCAGATTATTATCTGAATGGCAATAGATTGGGAAAGGGGGAGGTGCAGTGAGACCCGAGTGTCCTTGTGCTCCAGTCGCTGAAAGTAAGCATGCAGGTGCAACAGGCAGTTAAGAAGGCAAATGATATGTTGGCCTTCATAGCGAGAGGATTCGAGTACAGGATCAAGGATGTCTTGCTGCAATTATACAAGGCCTTGGTGAGACCACATCTGGAGTATTGTGTGCAGTTTTGGTCGCCTTATCTGAGGAAGGATGTTCTTGCTATGGAGGAAGTGCAGCGAAGGTTCACCAGACTGATTCCTGGGATGGCAGGACTGACGTACGAAGAGAGATTGGGTCGATTAGACTTGTATTCGCTAGAGTTTAGAAGAGTGAGAGGGGATCTCATAGAAACCTACAAAATTCTAACAGAACTTGACAGACTAGATGCAGGAAGGATGTTCCCGATGACGAGGGAGTCCAGGACCAGGGGTCATAGTCTTAGGATAAGGGGTAAGCCATTTAGGACTGAGATGAGGAGAGATTTCTTCACCCAGAAAATGGTGAACCTGTGGAATTCTCTACCACAGAAAGCAGTAGAGGCCAAATCATTAAATATATTCAAGAAAGAGTTAGATGTAGTTATTAGGGCTAAAGGGATCCAGGGATATGGGGAGAAAGCGGGAACAGGGTATTGAGTTTGGATGATCAGCCATGATCGTATAGAATGGCAGTGCAGGCTCGAAGGGCCGGATGGCCAACTCCTGCTCCTATATTTCTATGTTTCTATCATTCACATTCATTTGCAAAGCTAATGTGCCGATTTAAGTTTCTGCTGTATATGCGGTAGAAAACATTGTGTCTATTTTCTGTCTTTGTGGGAGAAGATAAGAAGCAATTTGCAAAAGTCAGGTGGCTTATTTTGACGATAATTAGAATCATAGACTCTTACAACACAGCAGGAGGCCATTCGGCCCTATTCTGTCTGCTGGCTCTTTGAAAAAACTGTCCAATTTAGTCCCATACCCTAACTTTTCCCCCCATAAGCCTGCTAATTAGTCCTCTTCATGTATGTTTCCGTTTGCCTTTTGAAAATTCCTATGGAATCTGATTCCTCTCACTCTTCAGGTAGTGCATTCCAGATCTTAACAACCCTCCTTATTTCCCTTCTAGGTTTTTTGCCAATGAGTTTAAATTTATGACTTCTGCTTACTGTCCCACTGCCAAAGGAAACAGTTTCTCCCTTCTTGCTTTATCAAAACCCCTCATAATTTTGAATACCTCTATTAGGTAACCTTCTCTGCTTTGAGAAGAACAATCCCAGCTTCTCCAATTGAAAACACTGACCCTCTTGATTGTCCCATTTTGAGAAGATGCTACTGTAAAAATTAAACTTTGAGCAAGTCAGTGAGGAACCAGGGAATGATTCCAGTCATATTGTCCCAAACTATTATTCTCTTAATTCTGATCTTGGGTGAATAGCAACTATGCTTTGGTGAAAATGGAAAAAAATAATTCTTCGACACAATGTTAACTGTCACTCAGGTGGAAGCAGGTGACATCAGCAACATCTCACAGTTCGCCATTCATCGCTGCATCAGGGAGGTGACAGAGGCCCTGTATACATGGAGAGGGGACTTCACCATCTTCTCACTTACCAGAGAGAAGAGGAGTGAGCACATTGTTTTGCCAGGCTAGCAGGATTCCCAGTGGCAAGGGAAGAATCGACTTCATGCACATGGCTCTGCGGGCTCCTCAGGGTCAATTTTATGAGCGCACCGCAAATTGCGTCGGCGCACTCTGATCTCGGCAGTCTGCTTGTGCGGATCCGCCGTCGCTGAGCCCCCGTGATATTACATGCGGGGGCTCATTTAAATGGAGGGGGTTTGAATGGCCACCCCGATGACATAGTGGGGGTGGCCGCTCCGTCCCCGGCAATGGCGTCCGGTGCCACCGCGCAGGCGCCAGCATCATTTTTAAAGGGCTTCAAGCCCTTCACTGACATTTGTATTTTTAAAGGGAACAAACGTTCAAAATTAAAGTTACACATGCAATAACAGTTTCACTTCCCTCACCCACACGCCCACGCCCAAGGAAGAATCAATTCATTAATTTCCTATTCTCCCAAAAATCTTTGAGGCAGTTTCCGACCTTTCCCCCCAGACCTTCATTAACTTTAAATCTTAAGCCTTTCCCACCATCCCCCCCACCAATCAAAAGACTGTTCCCTGCTCTCTCCACCCACCACCCCCCCCCACCCACCCATGCCCTGAGAATTTCACTGCTCCCCTTCCCGACCACTGTCACACCTCAGATGTATTTCAATGTTAAAATGAAGGCCCCGCTGCTTGGCAGTGTGGTGGGTGGGGGGGGTTGTTGCACCGAGGCCTTGCCGCCACCAGTAAAATGCGGTGGGGCCTTCTCGTCGTTGGGGGTTGAGGCGGGCCTCTCCCAGAAGAATTTTCAGGGCCCCCTGCCACGACCTCCAACATTGGAGGGCTGGTAAAATTCAGCCCCTCGTGTTCATCCTGTGCCAGTCAGCCATACATGGCCCACCATGTAAAATCAGAGGCTGACCACTGGGTGACAACGGACACCTGCTCTACACCTGGCTTATGACTCCCCTTCGCCACCAAACCACGTGCGGACAGTGCATCTACAATGAGAGCCGTGCAGCAATGACGAAGTCATGGAGCAAATCATCATCATCCTGACACAACAATTCCACTGCCTGGATGCTCGAAGGGGAGCCCTGCAGTACTCACCAGAGTATGTCTCCCAAGTTTGTGGTGTTCTCCTCTGTCCTCCACAAACTTGCTATCATGAGGATGCAACCCTTGCCGCCAGGCCTTCAAAGACTAACTCAGGAGGAAGAGGAGGAGGAGAAAGAGGAGCAGGAAGAGGAGGAAGGGAGGAGACATCCGGACGCTCTTTGCTCCAGACGGTCTGTCCTTGAGTGGACACTCAGACGCCACTTCTCCTGAGATCCCATCCCCACACCACAGTTGCTCCATAACTTCCATCTTTCAATTCTTCTGATACGTACCATCACATCCTCCTCTTGACCAAAATCCTGAAATAAAAACCACCAATAAAAAACCATTCCAAAACAACTTTATCCAACAACACTTGCAACAATGCATATAAAACTTAACTATTCACGCTTGTGCATTCAAAACAGAAAATACTGAAAATACTCAGCAGGTCTGGCAGCATCTGTGGAGAGAAACAGAGTTAATGGGTGGAATTTTATGGGTCCTTGCAAGACAGGCTGCGAGATGCGGAGTGGAGGGTAGGCCCATAAAATAGAGAGAAAAGGAGAGAGGTAGAGTGCCCGTTGCTTATCCGAAACCATACAATTTTGTCGGGGGTGGGGAAGGCCGAAGACAGCCTTCCTGCCCAGAGGCCAATTGAGGTCCTTGTGACTATTTAATGGCCACTTAAGGGCCTCTTCCCTTTGCCACTGGTATTTTACCAGCAGCTGGTGGAGCCCCACTACGTGGCAAGGTTGCCCAGTAAAACAAGGTGAGCACCCTTTGGGCTGGGGCAGGGCAGTGGGGACCTCCTCCATGGACAATCTGTGGCCCACAGAGGGCCCCCAGTGGCAAAGGCTGCCCCTCCACAACGACCACCATCCACCATCCCCCTGCCAGGGCCTGCCTGACTGACAGCAGTGAGCCCACTCCTCTTACCTACAGTCTGAGGCTCCATGGCTGCTCCTGGTCCCGGGCCTCCTATAGTACCGGCAGTGGCCACTGCTCCCTGTGGCACTGCTGATACTATGGAGCTGCTGACCCTCTGATCGGCTGGCAGCTCTTGAGGGCAGGACCCCATCTTTAAAGGGGACCCCGATGGCAGGCAGTTAATTGGATTCCCGCTGTGGAATTTGGCTGGGGGTCCAAAACAGGCCATGGCAGGGTCACCCCCTGCTTTCCGCCCATTGCCAGGACCCCCGCGGTAATGGTAAAATTCAGCCCTATGTTTCAACACAATGACCCTTCATCAGAACCCTTGTGCATTTCCTTTGCGCCTATCTTGTTGCTGCCTTTGCCTGTCCTAATGCTCCTGTGCAATGCCATCCCAGTGGCTGAAGCATGGCTGGTGGATAGTTGCTGACTTTCACTGTGAAAGTCTATAGATGGCCTTGTAGGATGACCTCGAGCAGCACTGGGCATAGAAGTTTGGCTTAGGACACTTCACTTCGGCATGGGCGACAGCAGTCTGGGTTGGCTGGCTCAAAGGCAACACCAAGGGCATTGGCAGAGCGGCAGTGATGGGAGCACGAATGCTGTTATTCTGAGAGAGGACCGCAGATTTGTGCTCCACAGCCACTGGCACTCCCCTGGGCCTCAGAAATCCTGGTAATCTGTTGGAGGACAAATTGCTGGACTGCTGTGAGACTCTGCAAGCCATTTGAGGACTGGGATCCGCAGTCATGACGGCAGCAGTCTGAACCTGCATGACACCAAGTTAGGCTTGCATTGCAATAAGCTTGGATTGCATAATCTCAGTCAGAGCTGGCACTGCAGCACTGAGACATTGAGTAGCTTCTACCTATGGTGCAATGGAAACTGAGACATCATAACTTGATGCTGCATCACAGCTGGGTCCGCAAGCGCTGTCATGAAGTTGATCGCCACTTCCATGCTGGAAAGAATGGGCTCCAAGTTCTGCGTGAAGTTGGATCTGGACTCCTCCATGCTCCTTGACATTGACAAGAGGTTCGGTGGCAGGCCTGCCAGTGTACCAGGCATCTTGATGTGCATGTCCATCAGTATGCTGCCCCATTGAAGTCCTGATCGGAGTCCTCTGCAGCAGAATATGTCTGTGACCTCACTTTCCGGGGAGCTGGTACACAAACTATTCTTTCCCCCTGGCCTGGCTGCAGCCCACTCATGCTCAGTGAGTCACTACATGCTGATCCTGACTCTATACCACTCTATTGTATAGGCCATGCCAGTATCTGAGCTGGTGGCTGCAATTGTCAGATCAAATGATGGTACTTCTTCATCAGAGTTCTTGTTTTGCTCTCACCTCAAGGTAAAGCTGCACTGGTTAGCCAGGTGGCAAATCTTAGGTATCTGTAAGCAGAAATACAGAAGGGAAAGGTTGGGGTGAGCCAAGTGGGGTGGGTTGGAAAGCAAGAAGTCCATGGTCACACCATTTGCAGCTTGCATTTCATGTCAGAAAGCAAAATGAGGGTGAGGTGGGATTTGAGAAGGGGCACAAGGCAGGAACATACCATCATCCTCAATGTTCTCAGTGACTCCAGATGCAATGGCCGATTGCAGTCTTCTCCAAAGGGTTCAAGAGATATAGGTGTGCCTATCTCCGCTGGTTCTGCTCTGTTCCCTGCGGATATATGCCATCTTGCCTGCAAAAGTGAGTATGCTGCAATGTGTTCAGGTGACGTGCCTGTAATACCTGAATAGTTGGAGGTACGTGGAAGCGGCGAGAAGTGGGTGTGAAGCTCGCAGCCTGATAAGTGTGTGAGGGTGAGATGGAGTCCCTGAATGTTAGGCATGAATCCTGATTGCTGATTGGTGACCAATGGGGCTGTGGTATTTGAACAACATGAGAGTGATGATGCGGTGGGTAGGAGATGTCCTTTGAAGATGCATTCACTAACCTTGACCAAGGTCATTGAGATTTTTTTCCACACTGAAGCCAGTTCCTTGGAATTAGACACCAGGAATTGACTTCCCTGGCCACCTGCTCCCAGTCCCTTCTCATGGTGTGCCTTGAGGGCCTTCTGGCTCACTGTGGAAAAATGGCATCGCTACTCCTATCGACCTCCATCACTAAGGCCTCCAGCACTGCATCTGAAAACCTGGGAGTCCTCTGTCTGGTCTGTTGTTCCATTTGCTGTCCTGTATCTTCCATTAAAGTGTTCCTGAGAATGTTCAAACAGCTCATGTAGCATAAGTGTAGCTCCCCTTTAAAAGGGGCAGGCAACCTTTAGGAGGGCAGGCTAGCAGTACAGTGTGCTAGCCACACATGCACCTGGGCCCCCTGCTGTGCATGCAGCCAATTGGCAGCATGTTTTGCACTGGGCTGCATGCTGCAATCGTAGATGAACAGGCCGCACAATGTTTGCCTGCCTCAATGGAAACGCTGGAGTAGTTATGCAATTGGTGTCAGCCGTGGCTTACTGGATAGCAGTCTCATTGCTGAATCAGAATATTGTGGGTTCAAGTCCCATTCCAGGACTTAAGCATAAAAATTAGTGCAAAACTGAGGGAGTGCTGCAGTGTCAGAGGTGCTGTTTTTCAGATGAGATGTTAAACTGAGGTTCTATATCCCATCGCAGGGGGATGCAAAAGATCCATGGCACTATTTTGAACAAGAATGGGGGAGTTACCCTGGTGTCCTGGCCAATATTCATCCTTCAGTAAATGTCACAAAAAACATATTATCGCATTGCCACTTGTGGGAGATTGCTGTGTGCAAATTGGCTGCCTCATTTCCAATAGTACCTACACTTCAAAAGTATTTCATTGCGATATCTGGTGGTCATGAAAGGTGCTAAATAAATGCAAGACTTCCTTTTCTATTTATTGCCATCCCCGTGCCCAATATCAGGCATGATCCATTCACTCACGCACGCACATGCGTCTAAACACAAGAGTACAGATTAAGGGAGGTCCATGACAGCAAATTGCAGTTACTAAGTGATCTTTCCTCCTCCCCCCGCCCCCCCCTTTCCCTGCCTCTGTACTTGCTTAAAACCAGTTACAAGTCTAACTTATTCCAGTTTTAATGATAGTTCATCGACCTGAAACATGAACTCTGTTTCTCTCTCCACAGCTGCTGCCTGGCCTGCTGAGTATTTTCAGCATTTTCTGTTTTTATTTTATGTTCTATAATTCTTTCTGAAATATTTGATTTGGTAGATCTCCAAAATGTCATAAACTATTGCTTAAAGAGCTCCAGACAATTTTTTGGTTTTGAAATGATGTCTCAATTAAACAGAGCATTATTCCCATTCCATCACACCTTGCCTTTGAGATCCTTCCTACTTTCTCAATGTCTTTGAGATCTTATGGTCCCATTGTACTTGTTTCCAAGATTCCCATCCTGCTTATCCTCGCATGTCTCAGATCTGCCCTGCTGCTTGCTCTTGCGTTTCCAAGTTATCTTAAAGCCTCTACCTTTTTCCTGTCTTTCCCCATGCCACTTCATGGAGGACATTTTCAGAGGCTCCACTCCTGCTATGCAATCTAGCTCTTTGGGAGGGCAAATAGAGCATTGGGTGTGGAGGGCATAATGCTCGATTCAGGGCACTGGTTCTAATCATGGATAACAGGACTCTGCACTGGAAGCAGAGACTACGAAAATATATCTTTATGTTGTTCCATCTCCTTCTCCATATTTCTGTGTTACTAGCACCTCAATTAGCACTCCAAATCTGAGGTTTCCCAAAGTATTTTACATCTCCAAGATCCTCCATCTCCATTCATAATTTTCATATTCACCCATTACGCTTCATTCAACCTGATGTCAGCTTCAGCTCTCCATTATCTCATTTTTTCCCTGGTGAGTCACACCCTTTGCTGCCTGCTTATCTCTAATAATGTCCGTCCTATAGCTAGTTAGGGCGGCACAGTGGTTAGCTCTGCAGCCTCACAGCTCTAGGGATGTGGGTTCAGTTCTGGGTACCGCTTGTGTGGAGTTTGCAAGCTCTCCCTGTGACTGTCTGGGTTTCCAAAGACTTGCAGGTTGACAGATAAATTGGCTATTGTAAATTGCCTATAGTGTAGGTAGGTGATAGGAGAATTGTGGGGATGTGAGAGGGAAATGGGATTAATGTAGAGTTAGTATAAATGGGTGGTTGATGGTCAGCACAGCCTCAGTGGGCCAAAGAGCCTGTTTCAGTGCTGTATCTCTCTATGACTCTAGTTACTCAGCTGAGCATTATAGGTATGTGATTCTCATGGGAAGTTAGGAAGGGATGACTCATCAAGGGAATGTGTGAACTCTTCACACAGTGAAGAGCTGGGAAAGAAACTGGAGTTGCACACAGCTAACAATGTGATTTGTGCTTTTGGACTGGACTGTGGACAAGCAGCTGGGGTGGGGGGGGTGGGGGCTGGTGGGGGGTGGGTTTGGCACTGACTCGTTGAGCTTGGGAGTGGTTTATACACAATTCAAAACTTTAACAGAGAAGGAATTTCTTCATAACAGATTGTGATATTTTGACATCTTCTGCCAATTTCTACAGTAAGGATTTGGATAAAAATGTTATCTTAAAAGTGTTTTAAACATACTCCTGCAAATTACAACAGACAATGAAACTGTAGATAGATAAGCTCCAAAATAGCAACCATTGATGTTGGGTAATTTTTTGTCTTCACTACAGGGACAAAAATCTTGCAGAGAGTATCACCTGTCCATTATAGACATGCCCAATTTTCAAATTTTCATTCCATTGCAATCAATGGTATTAAAATCAGTCAGGGAATCCACTCCATCAGATTATCATCCATGTGGTGAAAATGAAAATTTACCCCAATTTTTCCTAATATACTGTATATAATGAGAAATATGTTAGCTTGTCTTAGTAATCGATATACACCTCACACCACCAGGCTAGGGAATGGATGGTTCTCAGTACTCTGCAGGAAATCTGTCAGGCAAAGAGATAGACACAGGCCATCAGATAACAAGTGCAGCGAGCAGGATGGAATACTGTAGAAGACAGTAACCATTTAGTTTAAATCAAGCTAGATGACCTGCTGATGTGGGGATGCAGAGCGTATTCATTATTTTGTATTATTATGCAAAGGCAATTTGTAGTGATTGAATTCTGAGACAATTGTAATTACTATTCTTTATCTTCTCCTACTGTGAAATTAAACAGCTTATTGATTTAAATGAAACCTTATTTGACCAAGTTTGCTTGGTCTGCTGTTAGAGTGATTGAAAAAGTACACACGTGAAAGGTTTAAGTTACAAGTGGGCTCTATTATTGCACCCTAAGGTTATGGTATCAAGCAGGTGAATAGGCAACTCCCATAAAAGTAGGACACTTAGACCACTTACGGGAATGACTAGAGTCACTAAATTTGAGTTGATATCTTCAGCTAAATTTGTAACACAGACATTATTTAAAGTAGATAAAATAAATTCCTTCTTTTTTCTTCTTTGGCCTCCTTATCTCGAGAGACAATGGATAAGCGCCTGGAGGTGGCCAGTGGTTTGTGAAGCAGCGCCTGGAGTGGCTATAAAGGCCAATTCTAGAGTGACAGGCTCTTCCACAGGTGCTGCAGAGAAATTTGTTTGACGGGGCTGTTAAACAGTTGGCTCTCCCCTTGCGCTTCTGTCTTTTTTCCTGCCAACTACTAAGTCTCTTCGACTCGCCACACTTTAACCCCATCTTTATGGCTGCCCGCCAGCTCTGGCGAACGCTGGCAACTGACTCCCATGACTTGTGATCAATGTCACAGGATTTCATATCGCGTTTGCAGACGTCTTTAAAGCGGAGACATGGACGGCCGGTGGGTCTGATACCAGTGGCGAGCTCGCTGTACAATGTGTCCTTGGGGATCCTGCCATCTTCCATGCGGCTCACATGGCCAATCCATCTCAAGCGCCGCTGACTCAGTAGTGTGTATAAGCTGGGGATGTTGGTTGCCTCGAGGACTTCTGTGTTGGAGATATGGTCCTGCCACCTGATGCCAAGTATTCTCCGGAGGCAGCGAAGATGGAATGAATTGAGACGTCGCTCTTGGCTGACATACGTTGTCCAGGCCTTGCTGCTGTAGAGCAAGGTACTGAGCACACAGGCCTGATACACTCGGACTTTTGTGTTCCGTGTCATTGCACCATTTTCCCACACTCTCTTGGCCAGTCTGGACATAGCAGTGGAAGCCTTTCCCATGCGCTTGTTGGTTTCTGCATCTAGAGACAGGTTACTGGTGATAGTTGAGCCTAGGTAGGTGAACTCTTGAACCATTTCCAGAGCGTGGTCGCCAATATTGATGGATGGAGCATTTCTGACGTCCTGCCCCATGATGTTCGTTTTCTTGAGGCTGATGGTTAGGCCAAATTCATTGCAGGCAGCCGCAAACCTGTCGATGAGACTCTGCAGGCACTCTTCAGTGTGAGATGTTAAAGCAGCATCGTCAGCAAAGAGGAGTTCCCTGATGAGGACTTTCCGTACTTTGTACTTCGCTCTTAGACGGGCAAGGTTGAACAACCTGCCCCCTGATCTTGTGTGGAGGAAAATTCCTTCTTCAGAGGACTTGAACGCATGTGAAAGCAGCAGGGAGAAGAAAATCCCCAAAAGTGTGGGTGCGAGAACACAGCCTTGTTTCACGCCACTCAGGATAGGAAAGGGCTCTGATGAGGAGCCACCATGTTGAATTGTGCCTTTCATATTGTCATGGAATGAGGTGATGATACTTAGTAGCTTTGGTGGGCATCCAATCTTTTCTAGTAGTCTGAAGAGACCACATCTGCTGACGAGGTCAAAGGCTTTGGTGAGATCAATGAAAGCAATGTAGAGGGGCATCTGTTGTTCACGGCATTTCTCCTGTATCTGACGAAGGGAGAACAGCATGTCAACGGTCGATCTCTGCACGAAAGCCACACTGTGTCTCAGGGTAGACGCGCTCGGCCAGCTTCTGGAGCCTGTTTAGAGCAACTCGAGCAAAGACTTTCCCCACTATGCTGAGCAGGGAGATTCCACGGTAGTTGTTGCAGTCACCGCGGTCACCTTTGTTTTTATAGAGGGTGATGATATTGGCATCGCGCATGTCCTGGGGTACTGCTCCCTCGTCCCAGCACAGACATAGCAGTTCATGTAGTGCTGAGAGTATAGCAGGCTTGGCACTGTTGATTATTTCAGGGGTAATGCTGTCCTTCCCAGGGGCTTTTCCGCTGGCTAGAGAATCAAAGGCATTGCTGAGTTCCGATTTGGTTGGCTGTATGTCCAGCTCATCCATGACTGGTAGAGGCTGGGCTGCATTGAGGGCAGTCTCATTGACAACATTCTCCCTGGAGTACAGTTCTAGGTAGTTCTCAACCCAGCGGTCCATTTGTTTGCGTTGGTCAGTGATTATGTCCCCTGATTTAGATTTGAGGGGGGTGATCTTCTTGATGGTTGGCCCAAAAGCTCTCTTTATGCCATCATACATTCCTCTGATGTTTCCGGTGTCTGAGGCCAGCTGAATATGACTGCATAGGTGTTGCCAGTAGTCGTTTGTGCAGCGCCTGGCTGTTCTTTGTGCAGTGCTTCTGGCTGCTTTAAGTGCTGCGAATGTTAAATTGCTGGGGGCTTTTTTGTAGTTCAACAGTGCAATGCGCTTAGCGGCTATGACAGGTTCCAGTTCTTCATTATGAGATTGAAACCAGTTTGCATTTCTCTTCGCACTTTTGCCGTAGGTGGTCAAAGCTGACTCATAGATGGCGTCTCTGATGTGGGCCCACTTGGTCTCAGCATCCCCTGTGGGAGTGTTTTGAAGGGCTGTTACAAGTGAATTTAGAAATTTTTGTAACAGCTGTGGGTGAGAAATTCTGCTCGTGTTGATGCGCGGGTGGCCCTTCTGATTGGAATGATGCAACTTCTTTGGTCTGAGTCTAACCTTGCTGCACACCAGGGAGTGGTCGGTGTCGCAGTCTGCACTGTGGAAGCTGCATGTGATTTGAACACTGTTTAAGGCGGCTCGCCTTGTGACAATGAGGTCTAGCTGGTGCCAACGACGCGATCTTTGGTGCCTCCATGAAACCTGATAGGGTTTAGTGTGAAAGAACGAGTTGGTGATGCAGAGGTTATGATAGGTACACAACTCAAGCAGTCTCTGCCCATTCTCATTCATCCTTCCAACGCCATAGCGCCCAAGGCAGGAGGGCCATGAGTCATGGTCGGCCCCAACCCTGGCATTAAAGTCCCCCAGCAGGAACAGGTGTTCGGTGTTGGGGATGCTGCTAATGATGTTATGGAGTTCCTCGCAGAACTGGTCTTTAGCTTCAGGTGGGGAGCAGAGTGTTGGAGCATAGATGCTGAGTAGGTGTACTGGACCAGAGGTAGTGAGCAGTCGGATGGACAGTATGCGTTCCAAGCCATTTGAGGGAGGCTCTATCATGCTGAGCAAGGAGCTTCTGATGGCGAAGCCCACTCCATGCTGTTTTGGTTCTTCAGGATCCCTGCCATGCCAGAAGAAGGTGTAGTCTTGCTCCGCTAGAGATCCACTCGTGGGGAGGCGAGTCTCCTGAAGTGCTGCCATTTCCACATTGAGTCTGCTGAGCTCGTTGTTAATGATGGCGGTCTTCCGAGAATCGTTGATTTGTGTAAGGTCTTCCGACAGGCCAGGACACATAGTTCTGACGTTCCAGCTTGCAAAGCGAAGGGCTGGTACCTTCTTTCCTTTTTTCGTGTTGTTTGGTGCGGTGTATCAGTCCACCTTTCGGGCAATGACCCTGAGCTCCAAGCACCCATTGAAGCAGGTAGACTGTGGCGGGACAGAACCTTATTGACCGGGGGCTGCCCGGTTTGAGGCAGGCGGTAGCTGTCTAGTGAGGTGTGATGACCTCTCCCACCGACAAAGGCAACCCGTGGCGCCCAGTTTCTACGCCAATTTATCTGAACTTATAACCCGTAACTGCTGCCTTCTGTGTTGTATCAGTCGCTGTGAGGCAACTATGGAGTGACCTCTCCCTGGCGCATACCTGGGCAAATTTATGGAGGTTGAGAGTTGCCCAGTCGTTAAAACCCCCCTCTCGGCCTTTCTGGTGGGGTCCAAAGGAGTGCAGAGCACGACGTTTGGCACCGGTATGGCTGCAGGAACTGCCGGAAACATGCCAAAGGTGACACATGACCGCCTATGGGGATCTGCTCCGGATTATCTGTTAGGGTTTACTCCCTTAGCCTTGGTCTCTCCCGAGACACCCACAAGGCAGTGGGGTTGTTAGGGCCCCTACACAGGTGTAGGATGATGCTGGTGGGAGGAGGGGGTGCGAGGGGGATCTGGGAAGGGGGCTGTAAGGGGGTGGGGGGGTGCAGGGGAAGGGGGTGCGGGGGGAAGATGGTGCGAGGGGCCGCTGGGACGGGGTTGTGAGGGGGTGAGCTGTGAGGGTGGAGCAGGGAAGGGGAACTGGGGGGGGGTGGAAGGGGGAGAAGGGGGAGGGGAAGGGGGGGAAAGCAGGTGCAGGTAATAAGCCATTTCCTCAGTGCCCACCATCGACGTCCGGAAAGCTCATCCACGTCCTTCGGGAGGTGAAGCATCTTTTAGCAGACTTACAAAGGTGATTATATTCGTTAAGGGTTTTTTGATGTGGTTTATATAAAGGCATGCAGCATTGCCGACAGTGCGCTGCAGATGCTCTCTGAGCCATCTCCCGCGGGCGCTTTGAAGTTGCGGCCGGGGAGCCGTTAGTGGACTTTTTGGGTGTTCGGGGCACCTTTTCTCAAGACTTCTCTCGGGTCCCACTGCTCCTTCTTCACCTCAATGGACTTACCGCACGCCGTGGCTGCAGACACTCTGGACAGTGAAGACAGCAGGATCAGAGATCAAAGTATCACCAGTTGTACTTTTCAGTTTCATCCGGATCAATTTCGTTGAGAAAACAAAGAGCAGGTGTGGCTGGGGGAGGGCAGTGGGCCCAGGTAACATAAACTAAACTAACTGTTAGCTTTTAGTTAGGGCTAAAATGAACTGATTTAAAGAGCCAGGGGAGTTTAAACAGTTTAAGAGGCTAGATTGGGGGAGAAAACACTAAGAATGGGAGCAGATGGCCATGGATAGAGTTGAACAGCAAGGGAGCTTACAGCCCAGGAGCCATCATGCGTAAAAAAAAAATTAGAGGGTAGGAATACTCTCTGTTGAAAGTCCTTTTTGTCCTAGTGGATATGTTTATAAGCATATAGATTATTTTGCTGTAAATTTTTGTAGGTATTCCATTTTGTGCCTCAACATTCCTCCTAAGTTACCCCACAATTTAAGTTAAAAGAGTAGGTTTCATATATATTGGAGTGATTCCACTGATTTCAGTGGAAATTGACGCTTGTGACCAGACATGTGGGGCTGGATTTTACGTTGGGCGGACAGGAGCTGGTCACCGACGTAAAAGTCGATGGCCAACCAGCTTCCGCCTCGCCTGGGGATCCGACCCACATTTACGGGTCCGCAGGCTCTAATTGTTCCGAGGCGGGACTTCCACCCGCTTGAGGGAGGAAGCCCCACCTTGTTGAGCTGCTGGTCATCAGCGGGCCGGCAGTTCTTAGTCCCAGCAGCGCCACCGGGAACGGTGACCACTGCTGGGACTGTAGCCCAGCCGACCGAAGAGGATGCCTGGGAGCCCGGATCCAAGGTGAGTTTTGGATGCTTCATCGGGGGTAATCGATCGGGCCCCGGCGAGGCGATGGTGGTCGTTTGGGGGGAAGGGGGCGTCTTGGTTCCTGGGGGTGGTTGGGGAAGCAGGGGCGGCCCTCAATTGGGCACCCTATGGCGCTGATAGGCCGCTAGCTTTTACCAGGCAGCCTTTCCCGGCTCCAGGACGCCCACCTGCCATGCATAAAATCCGCGTGGAGGTAGGCGAAGGCCCTTAAGTGGCCATTAATTGGCAGCTTAAGGGCCTTGATTGGCTTGAAGCGGGAAGCCCTTTTCTCGCACCCACCCCCCCCACAACCCTATGTAAAGTGGGGCGGAGGCGGGAGTGGGTAGGGAAGGCCTCCCGGAGCCTCCCGCTCCATTTTACGCCAAGCTCCGACTCATTGGGTTGGCATAAAATTCCGTCTGTGATTGATGTGAAAGCACCCAATACCATAGAATATCACAACTGGTTGGATATACTGCAACTGCAGCCCTGGAGGGAAGCAGAAGTGTGAAACACTATTTTCAGCAAGATAATTTATATGGTTATCTCCTTGTAGGAGAGGACTAGTACTTTGAACAAAAAGTACTCCTGGAGAGATTTTCGAACCCTTTTAATGTGAATAATCATGCCATCAATCTTTCCAGGCCTTGTTTTTTTTAATTGCGTTTTCCTGCACACTTTTGCAATAAAATAATAAAGAAGGTTTGTGCTTTATTGAGAACAAAGATTATCAACATCATTTACCTTTGTAATTGACTAGAGATAGTCATTCAAGAGAAGTGGTTTCCTTTTACAAGCTGGAATCTGAATAATTAATTGGCTTCTGAAAATGTTTGACTTGTAACGATAAAAGGTGAATTTTAAAGCATGAGTGTTTTGTTGAATCTTAGAATCGTACAGTGTAGAAGGAGGCCTTTTGGTCCATTCTGTCTGTGCTGCTTCTTTGAAGGAGCTATCCAGTTATTCCCACTCCCTGTTCTCTCCCCATAGTCCTACAAACTTTTCATTTTCAAGTTTCTATCAGTATTCATATTTAAAAATCAAATGGCGCTGAAGGGAGCTGAATTAACATCATTAGAGATAAAGGGGAGGAGTTTCCTTTTTTATTACTGTCTGAATACAACAGGCCCAGGGTGGGGAATCAAGGAAAATAGAGTGGGTGAGCTCCTGCCAGATCTTTTACCATTAAATTGTTGTCTCCTCAGCTTTATTTGACAACCGACCACCCATTGCCCCCCTTGTCACATGTAATAACAATGGACTGTGGGGATCATTGCTCAGGACTCTAGTGCATTTCTCTCTGTTTCTGCATCTGCACCATCAGTGAAAAGGAAGGCCAGAAGGGAAGAGACAACGAGGAGACTATAGCAGCAGGGGCCAGGTTGCACTAATGAGGAAACCAGTAGGATGAATGTTTTTATCACTTCAGATGGCACCTGCCATTAAAGATTGCTTCCAGCAGGATCAGCATTCACTTTGGTTCTTCTGTACTTGTTGGCCAGGTAGTTTTTGGCAAAAGCCTTTAAGCTGTTCCAGCAAGGGTAATGCTACATCAATGTACCAGCTCTCTCCCCTGCAGTAACAAATCCCCAAAGCAGAGCTCATTCCAGGTAATTAATTGACTCCACTCATGAAAATGGGATGGGGTCACAGCAGGGTCAGACCAGTGACACCAGTACTGATGGCTGTCACATCTCAGGCTGAAATGAATCTGATGCTTGCCTCAAACGAGTCACAAATTGGGCTACTGTTGCACCCTCTTTTTGTCTTATTTGACGGAAAACATGCCTTTGGAATGTGGCATTTGGCGTCACCACATAATAGACCTTCAAAGCATTCACTGCACGTTCATAATCCACCTTTACCCCATGTCAGGCAACGTCTTAAATGTCTCCCTCACCGATGCACCCGCATTGAACAACAATAAAACATGTCGCCGTGCTTTCTGCATCTCCGTTGCCCCGTCCAAAAACAAACGGCGACTGTCAGCATACGCTTCAAACTCCTCCAGCCACGCATTCTATTTCACACTGACGGAACTGGCATCACTCGCTGAATCAAACAGCTCAATTCTCTGGACTGCAGACATATCAGCTGCAGAAAATGCCATGACACAATCCTAAATATCTCCGAATATACCTTATTGCCAATGTCACATCTCAGGCTGAAATGAGTCACACTTGAAATTACAGCTTTAACTTTAACAAAGCTTTAGCAAGTCTTTTATTAAAGACTTCTGTAGAGTTCTGTTCACTGTTCTCACTACAGCAGCGTAAGCTTATCTGACCTTACAAACCCCCAGGTCAGGTGTTTTCCCCAAAGCACAAAGCTACTTTCAGTTTCACTTCCAAGTAGAATATATTCTCTAATACTCAAGCCCACACATACAATCATGACAATGGTTATCTTGCTTTTGATGAAAATGAATTCCCACACCCCCCACCACACCTAACTGTCATTAATATGGATGCTTCAGTGATTCTTCTTCTTCTTTTCTTTGGCCTCCTTGTCTCGAGAGACAATGGGTAAGTGCCTGGAGGTGGTCAGTGGATTGTGAAGCAGCGCCTGGAGTGGCTATAAAGGCCAATTCTAGAGTGACAGACTCTTGCACAGGTGCGACCGATAAAATTGGTTGTCAGGGCTGTTACACAGTTGGCTCTCCCCTTATGCTTCTGTCTTTTTTCCTGCCAACTGCTAATTCTCTTCGACTCGCCACACTTCAGCCCCACCTTTATGGCTGCCCGCCAGCTCTGGCTCCCATGACTTGTGATCAATGTCACAGGACTTCATGTCGTGTTTGCAGACGTCTTTAAAGCAGAGACATGGATGGCCGGTGGATCTGATACCAGTGACGAGCTCGCTGTACAATGTGTCCTTGGGGATCCTGCCATCTTCCATGCGGCTCACAAGGCCAAGCCATCTCAAGTGCCGCTTGCTCAGTAGCGTGCATATGCTGGGGATGTTGGCTGCCTCGAGGACTTCTGTGTTGGAGATACGGTCCTGCTACCTGATGCCACGCATTCTCCGGAGGCAGCGAAGATGGAATGAATTGAGACGTCGCTGTTGGCTGACCTACGTTGTCCAGGCCTTGCTGCTGTAGAGCAAGGTACTGAGGACACAGGCTTGATACACTCGGACTTTTGTGTTCCGTGTCATTGCACCATTTTCCCACACTCTCTTGGCCAGTCTGGACATAGCAGCGGATGCCTTTCCCATGCGCTTGTTGATTTCTGCATCTAGACACAGGTTACTGGTGATAGTTGAGCCTAGGTAGGTGAACTCTTGAACCATTTCCAGAGTGTGGTCGCCGATATTGATGGATGTAGCATTTCTGATGTCCTGTCCCATGATGTTCATTTTTTTGAGGCTGATGGTTAGGCCAAATTCATTAAATCCATTCTTTCCTGCCGTTGGGGTCAACTGTTCCACCAAAACAGTTTCCATCACTGATGTCATTAGCACACTTACTTAAACAAAGAATTAACTGGAAGACTGGGTTAAATCAAAGAATATTAAGATTTTTTCTTTAAACAAGCCAACGATAGTTGTAGTGGTAGAACAATGGACTCCCACTTTACTCTCACCCTCAAATATCAGTTCAGATCTAATTGGGCAAATTAGAAAATTCTGCTGAGATGGACCCCTCAAAACAGTACAGTGCCTTGAACAAGCACCTTTTCATATTGGTTTGTCATGCAGTACATATGGCAGTAGGACCTGGTTCAGTTCATGCAATCCTTCTAATAGAAGGAGGAGTCTTGCAGATTGGGAAAATCCAGTGGGAGTCTTAGGAGAGGAAGTTATCTTACACTACTGATAGATTCAGGGAAATTCCTGTCATAGTAATAATATAGGAATAAAGTTACTAAAGCATCAGGCATAGCTGTATTACTGCAGTATTAACCCTGAAGTATCAACATAAACACCAAAAGCACAATTTTAAATTAAAAATGGCTTCAATTTAGTCTAACCTGTATTTCCTGTTTCCTGTTCTTCCTCAGTCCTATTTTTATAATTCAAAGCTTAATATTATACTTTTTTCTAACTAATGCAGCCTATTTTATCTGTTGTAACGTTTTCTCCCTAATTGTTCTAAAATTTGAAATCATGTACCTCCTATCTATCGCCGTCTGTTTTGGAAGAGGAACAACTTTGAAAAAAATGTTGTTTCTTTGGATCAAATGTGACTTCAAAAGTTAGTTTTACTTCCAAACAAATGGCAAACATTTCAAGATTGATCTAATCATACCATGGATATAAGCAGGTCAATCTTTGATGTGTTTCAATACAAATAGGAAGGGGATGTTAACCAATGAGCCTTGTGAAGTTTAAATATACATTTCTAATGTACAACAAATGTAAATGTGAAAGCTCTATATCCTTTCATTCTAAATAATATTTTGCTTCCTGTTTTATTACAGCAAGATGGAAGCCCAGACAGCATAAGACTAAAAGGTGAGTCGTCAGTTTATTCGTGGATTTCTAGATTTTAGTGACTTGCTAAGAGAATTGAAATTTATGTATAAAATAACTTCTTTGCCATCTGTTTGCTTTTTGTACTGCTGGAGGAATCAATTTTAGTTTATCGTCAAATAATGATAATGGAGTCACATCAGTTTATCTGTAAATTAATGGAAATGAAAACCAAGAGAGTTTTATAACAGGTGGGCAATCCGCTCTGCTAGTTTGCCACTCAGGTAAAAATGATCCCTGTAAAGGATATGGAAGATAAGAGATGTGCCTCCTTTCAGATCTCAAGAATTACCACTTTAAATATTTTAAATGAATACTTAACTAGTACAACATCTTGTTTTTTCTTCAGTGGCTCGCTGAGAGTCACTTGTTTTTGTGAAGTTGATAGAGCAAGTACCTGGCTGGTTTATAGATGCCACTTTAAATCAAGTTGCCTAATCCCTGTTTATTTAGATTCACAACACTTGTTTTTTCAGTTCCCTTCTTGCTATACCACTATATGCATAAAGGCTAACAAAGGACACTGTGGGTTCATTCCTCATGCAAAGCTTTTCATTGGGAACATATGATCCGAATTGTTTTGTGCATGGCAGACAACTACCAAAGCTTTATGAAGTATTGTAATCCACATAAGATTAGCAGTTTATTTCAGCTTGATTTTATTAATCCTACTTGACCAAGGAACTTGCTATAGTTCCTTAAATCACTTACTTCAATTTTACTAACACGGTTAAAGTGCTTTGAAGCACTAAAAACAGGTTGCAAGATTGTGCAATATATCCTTTCTGGGAGCAGGGTCACGCTGGCAAGTGTCACTTGGTTATCATTTATGTTGTATTTGCTGGCATGTAGTTGAAAAGCATTTCTCCATATATAAAACACTAAAAGTAAAAAAATGTAGTTGCTGGTGTAGAGTGGCACTTAAAGGGATTATATGTCTGGAAATCGAGGACTAGCAGTCCATGTTTTTCTGACCATTAACTCAAAGCAACCTGAAAACCACACAATACTGGTGGCAACTTCTGGCAGGACCGAATCATTATTCAACTTTTCAAAGAGATTCTGAATAAAAGACCTCAACTTAAATAAATACATTTTAGTAACAGCAAACATTATTCCAAAGATATTTTATGAAAGATGTAATTTAATTCAAACATTTTTTGAGTTTTATATTTCTTGACTCTCACTATAATAATTCACAACCCAAACTGAAGCAAGAATGCTCATTTGATAGCCTTGGTAAAGAACCCTTTCCCTCCCCACAACGCAACACCCCACAAGGTGGTTTAATTATCTATGTAATTGTGATAAGTAAGAGAAATACATTTATTTTCAATGCCAGCTGCAATGGGCAAGGAAGACACTATTGAGTTCATTTTCTGAGTATGTGCTGGTGCTAAGGGTCCTCAACTGCTGGCAGCAAATATTGGAAAATTATAGATGTGCTCTTGGAATTTTCCAGTATGCCACCACCAGCATGCAAGGTTTTCCACTGCGAGAGTATATTTGGAAAATGACTCCTTATTTATTAATCAGAAAGCAATGAAAAACAGACAGGGCTGGATTTTGTTTTTCCCAGGCCTCGGGTTCCATGACAGTGGGGGGGCGGAGGTGGTGGGTCTGAAGATGTCTTCGAATGAGGCCCACCATGGATCTTGGCGCATGAGGGTCCGGCCCAATCATCCTGGCGGCCGCGAGTCTCCCTGGCGGCACCCCACCGCTGGGCGACGGGACCGCAAATAAAATATTCAAATCAATAAAATGAATATATTTAAATAGACTTAACTGTGATCTGGAGGGCCTGCCGTGACCTTCGACGCAGCGACTGGCACTCCTGGGCCTTCAAATCCCTGTCCGGAGAAACGCGGCACCACACTGGTGGGGAGTGGGGGAGGAGGTAAGATTTTCAGTGCGGAGAAGTGGGGACGGGGTCAAATAAACGTAATGGGTGTAGGGGATGGTGGGAAGGGTTGACCTTTAAACTTTGTGCAGTTTTTGGGGGGGAAGGTCAGTTGTCAAAGGTATGTGTTTTGGTGGGGGGGTGGGGGGGAGAAGGGCAAATAGTTACTGTAATTGTTATGGGGGGGTGGTGGGAAAGGGGCATTATAAATTTACTTATTTAATTTTGAGAGGGGTTACTTCATTATAAACTTTGATGTGCCGGCAGGGCTGGCTGCCCTTCAAAAATAGCGCCAGTGCCTGTGCACAGGCAACTGACAGCATTGGCGGTGACCGACCACCTGCCCCCTCCACGTGATTGGGCAGGGTAGGGGTGGGCAGGCCGCCCCAGCTATTTAAATGAGCTGCCGTGCGGGAGATTGCGGCGGCTCTTGGCTCTTAAAATACATTCCATAGGGTAGAATTTTATCACGGCTACCAGGGCTGCCATTTCTATTAAGACTGGCGACGTGCCCCCAAGAGCTGCCAGCCCAAAAAGAGGGCTGCCAGCTCAGCAGCCTCAGCTGCATCACGGCTAGTGGTGGCCATTGCTAGGGCTGCACCTGAGGAATAGGGTACATCGATGGCCATGTACCCTCGAAGACAGGTAAGTGGGGTCTGCGGAGCTGGGGCCAGGCAGGTAGGCCCTGGCAATCGGGGCAGTGGTTGATCGCTGAGGGCAGCTCTGCTATTGCCACCATGGGGCTCCTCCGTGGGCTATGGGGTGCCCAAAAAGGAGGGTCCCCCCCACTTCCAGAGCCCATTGGGAGGCCACCAGGTTGAACTGGACTTTTTCTCCATGCAGTGGCGGCCCTCCTCGCCGTTGGCAAAATGCCTGTGGAGGCGGGGAGAGGCCCTTAATTAGCTATTTAAGTGGCTCAGTTAGGCTCCCGGTGGGCACTACATCTGCCAGCTATCCTGACACTGGCAAAATAGCATGGCGGTGGGAAGATGTCAGGCACAACCCCCGGTGCCTTCCCGCACCATTTTGCCAGCCTTCCTACCTCTCAGCCCATTGCCAAGGGCCTGCTAAAATTATGGCCATAGAATTTACAGCACAGAAACAGACTATTTGGCCCAACTGGTCTATATCAGTGTTTATGTTCCACACAGGCCTCCTCCCTCCCACTTACTTCACTCTTTCTGAGCACATCACTCACAAACTTCTTTTCAAAGATACAGTTGCCCTGAATGTAGATGAATCCTGCTGCTCTGAAATTTTTCCAGGCTTTCTGTGAAATGTAAAGCATACATGTGATTGTATAAATTGTATGAAAAATTATTCAGTTTCTGCAAGTGGGATGAATGCATACATTATTGTATTGTAATAATTATAATTTATTCACTTACTTTGATAACTTTCATTTATCATTATTCATTTTACAAAAGAAAATTGTTGGTTATGGAAAGTATGAATAACTAATCATCATTTAACAGAACTGAAATTTGCTTAAATCATAAAGAACTGAATCCTAAAGTCATCGACAGTTGATAATTTGCACAAGAATGTGCATTATAACTCAGCATAAAGTAAGTTGTTATTTGTTTGAAAAAACATGAACAGTTTATGGATTCAGATGTTTACTGGCAGACAGTTAGGGTTGAATTTTATTCTCCTGCCGGGAGCGGCGGCCGACAAAAGCAATGGCAGCCTGCCCACTTGTGCTGCGCGCCACCATATTGTCGCTATCTACTGTGCGGCGGCTCAAGATAATATGCTGGCTGGGTTGACCTCCCCCCGCCCCCGCAATCACGTGGTGAGGGCGGGCTCTGTGATGCCGTCAATGCATCAGCAGCCTGTGCACAGGTGCTGACACCATTTTTAAAGGGCGGCCAGACCTGCCGCTAAATTTAAATATTTAAATCCGTATCCCCTAGAACATCGCAATACAAAATATTGCCCCCTCCCCCCATAACACTTACAGATAATAGTTGGCCTCTCCCCCCCCCCACCGCCAAAAGGCTTACATGCAACACTTGACCTTTGGCCCCCCCCAAAGTGTTCAAAGGGCAGAGGTCACCCCTTCGCCCCTCCCCTATTAATGCACATTTGACCCCGTACACCCCCCTCCCCCCACCACTACACTGAAAATCCTAAGTGCAGCCCTTCCCCACCTCGGTGCATCACCTTTCCCTGGATGGGAAAATGAAGGCACATGAGTGCCAGCCACTGCTCAGAAGATCCAAGGCAGCATGTAAGATCACTGACAGTTTAATTTAAATGTATTAATTTTCTTAACTTACATATTCAAAGTCAGGTCCCGTCACCTAGCGGCGGGGGCGGTGGGAGGGGGGCCGCCATGGAGCTGCACTGCCTCTGGGAAGATCGGGCCTGGCACTCCCAGCATCAGGCTCTGTGGTGGGCCGCTGCCGGTACAATCTTCTGGACCCTCTGCCGTGGATCCCAACGTCGGGACCGCAACAAAATCCAGCCCTTGGAGTGTAAAATATGTCTTTATTGCCTAGCATCAAGTAATAATTTTCAACAATAAATCTAAGTCGTACAGTCATTGAGTCAAATACGGCACAAAAGGAGGCCATTCGGACCTTTGAATCCATGCCTGCTCTCCATAGAGCAATCCAGTCAGTCTCATTCTCCCGTTCTATCCCCATAGCCCTGCAAGTTTATTTCCTTCAAGTGTCCATCCAATTTCTTTTTGAAATCATTGATTGTCTCTGACTCCGCCCTGCTCATAGGCAGCATGTTCCAGATCATTATCACTTGCTGCAGAAAAAGTTCTTCTTGATATTCCCTCTGCATCAGATAATGGGAACAGTTTTTCTTTGTCCACTGTATCCAACTCTGCCATAATCTTGTACACGTTTATCAAATCTCTCCGCAATTTCCTTTGCTCCAAGGAGAACAACCCCAGCTTCTCCAAACTAACTTTGTAGCTAAAATCCCTCATCACTACAACTATTTTGGTAAACCTCCTCTGCACCCTCCTATGCCATGAGCCCCAATTTTGTTAACCAGCCTTTTATGTAGCACTTCGTCAAATGCTTTCTTGAAATCCATATGGACAACATCCACCACATTCCCCTCATCAACCTTCTCTGTTACTTCATCAAAACATTCAATTAGATTTGTCAAACATGATCTGCCTTTTACAAATCTGTGCTGGCTCTCCTTAATTAACTCAAACCTCTCCAAGTGCTTGTTAATTTTTTGCTCTGATTATTCTTTCTACAACCTTACCCACCACTGATGTTAATCTAACCGGCCTGTAGTTACGAGGAATGTCCTTCAACCCTTTGTTGAACAAGGGTGCCACATTTGCCACTTTCCAATTCTCTGGCACCTCTCCTGCATCTAGGGAAGATTGGAAGATTACGATGAGCCCTTCCTCTATCTCCACTCCCACATTCCTTAGCAAACTGGGATGCAAGCCATCTGAACCAGGGGACTTATCCACTCTAAGCATAGCCAGCCTTTCCAGTACATCCTGCCTATCAATTTTAACACCATCCTTTCCTTCTACCATCTCTGCTGCTACCGATACTTTGTCAGCATCTTCTTCCTTCATAAACATCAATACAAAGTGCTCATTAAGTATTCTAGCCTTCTGTGTGCCTTTCAGAATATATACCCTCTTTGTTCCTAATAGGTCCACCCGGCTTCTTACCACCTAATAACTATTTATGAACCAATAGAAAATTTTAGGGTTCCTTTTTATGTTAACAGCCATTCTATTCTCATACTCTATCTTAGTCATATTTTCGTCTTCACTTACCCTCTCAACTTACTGTATTTAGCCTGGTTCTTGCTTGAAGAACTTGTCTAACACCTGCATCATAAACCCACTGTTTTTGTTTCATCATATACTCTAACTCTGTCATCATCCAAGGAGCCCTGGCTTTGGTTCGCTACGTTTGTCCCTTTTTGGAATGTCCCTAGCCTGTACCATAAACATCTCCTCTTGAAGGAACACGCATCGTTCCATTACAGTTTTTCATGCCAGTCTTTGGTTCCATTTTACCCTGGCTGGATCCCCTCTCATCCCATTGAAGTTAGCCCCCTTCCAGTTTAGAAGTGCTACTTTAGATTGTTCCTTGCTCTTCTCCATTACTAATCTAAACTTCATGATATGATGATCACTCTTATCCAAATGTTCCCCGACAGACAATTGGTCCACTTGGCGCCCCTCTTTCCCAAGCACCATATCCAGCAAAACCTCCTTTCTAGTTGGACCGAGAACATACTGGTCAAGAGTATTCTCCTGAATGCATTTGAAAAATTCCTCCCCCTTCCTTACCCTTTACTTTAACATTATCTCAATTGATATTTGGGTAATTAGAGTCCCCCAATATCAGCACTCTATCATCCTTGTAGCATTTTGTGATTTCTCTGCAGAATTGCTCCTCTGTCTGTCTGTCTGTCTGTCTGTCTCTCTCTCACTATTTGGAGGCCCTTAGAATACTCCCAGTAGTGTGATCATACCCTTTTTGCTTTTCAACCCAGTAACTCCAGGTGGCCTCTGTGTGGGCTGGTGGCCGGGGGACCCTCCTCCGTGGGCAATCTGTGGCCCGTGGTGGGCCCCTAGTGGCAAAGTTCATCCCTGTGTCACTACCCACTACCACTGTCCTCAACTAAACCCCCCACCATTCGCCAGGGCCGGCCTAACTGGCCCCGACGAGCCCACGTCCACTTACCTGCTGTCCGGGGCTCCATGGCTGCTCAAGGTCCGGCGACTACTGCAGTTCCAGCAGTGGCCACCACTCCTGGAAAAGTTCTACATAAATACATGTACTTCCTTTTTTTGCTATATAAGCACTTTCTAATGAGCGAACCTGAACAATAATAATCATCAGGATATTTGACCATAGTGTGTGGGAGGGAGGTGGTGAGGGGGGCGGGTGGGCATCAGGGCCAAACAGTCCTCTGAACCTAATCCCATAATTACCCACTTTTCACAAATAACCTTTCCAACAGGAGTTGCTGGATCACTTGTTTTTGTGAAGGACATGGACCAAGTCCCCACTACTTTCAGCAGTTTGTAAAAGGCAGATCATGCTTGACTAATCTAATTGTGCTTTTTGATGAAGTAACAGAGAAGGAAGGGAAAGCAATGGATGTTGTCTATCTGGATTTTAAGAAAGCCTTTAACAAAGTACTACATAAAAGCCTGGTTAACAAAATTGAGGCTCATGGAATGGGAGCGTCAGTGTCAGCTTGGATTAAAAATTGGTTTAAGGACAGAAGACAGTGAGTCATGGTAAATGGTTGTTTTTCAGAATTCAGGATGGTAGATAGCGATGTTGCCCAAGGGTCAGTTCTAGAACCACTGCTTTTTGATGTATATGATCAGCCATGATCATAATGAATGGCGGAGCAGGCTCAAAGGGCCAAATGGCCTACTCCTGCTCCTATTCTCTATATTTTCTATGTCTATAAATGACTTGAATATTGGAATACAGAGTAAAATTTCAAAATTGCTGATGATACCAAACTTGGAGGTGTGGCAAACAATGAAGATGATACAGAACGACTGCAGCAGGACATAGATAAGCTAACAGAATGGACAGACAAGTGGCAGATCAAATTTAATACAGTGAAGTGTGAGGTAATAAATTTGGGCAAAAGAGATGGGGCAGTCATATAGACTTACTGGCACAGTTCTGAAGGGCATGCAGGGGCAGAGGGCCCTGGGCGTTCATGTGAATAGATCTTTGAAGATGGCAGGACATATTGAGAGAGTAGTTAGCAAAGCATTTGGGATCGTGGGCTTCATAAATAGAGGTATTGAGTACAAAAGAAGGGAAGTTATGCTGAACCTTTATAAAGCTCTGGTCAGGCCACAACTTGAGTATTGAATCCAGTTCTGGCCACCACACTTCAGGAAGGATGTGATGGTCCTTGAGAGGGTGCAGAAGAGATTTACCAGAATAGTTCCAGGGATGAGGGATTTTAGCTATAAGGTTAGGTTGGAGTAATTGGCGGTGTTCTCCTTGGAGCAAAGGAGATTGAAGGAAGATTTATTAGAGGTGTACAAGATTATGGCAGGTTTAGATAAGGTAGACAAAGAGAAGCTGTTCCCATTAGCTGATGGTACAAGGGCTAGGGGACACAGATTTAAGATTTTGGGCAAGAGATACGGGGGAATGTGAGAAAGAACTTTTTTATGCAGCAAGTGGTTATGACCTGGAACTTGCTGACTAGGAGGTTGGTGGAAGTGGGGATGATGAATGACTTCAAAAGGTAACTGGATGGCCACATGAGGGTAATACACTTGCAGGACTACAGGGATAGAGCAGGGGAATGGGACTGACTGGATTGCTGTACAGAGAGCCAGCATGAACTCAATGGGCCGAATGGTCTCCTTCTGTGCCATAATGAGTCTATGAGTCTATGAATATGTTTAAAGAGATGTCACAGGCATAATGGGACAAATGGCCTCCTTCTCTGCTGTGAATTATGGAACCTTTGATTCTACAGTATTAGCTAATGCAGTATGTATTTTACACAAGCTCAGTCTACGAACATACAAATTAGGAGCAGGAGTAGGCCACTCGGTCCCTCCAGCCTGCTCCACCATTCAATACGATTATGGCTGATCTGATTGTAAACTCAACTCCATAATCCTGCTTATCCCTGATCCATTGCATATCAAGAATCTATCAACCTCTGCCTTAAAAATATTTAAAGACTCTGCTTCCACTGCCTTTTGAGGAAGAGAGTTCCAAAGACTCATGACCCTCTGACAGAAAAGTATTCTGCTCATTCCTGTCTTAATTACATACGTATAAGGGGTGACCCCTTATTTTTAAATAGTGACCTCTAGTTCTAGATTCACCCACAAGAGGAAATATCTTTTCCACATCCACCCTATCAAGACCCCTCAAGATCTTGTATGTTTCAATCAAGTCACCTCTTACTCTTCTAAACTTCAGTGGATACAAGCCTGGCCTGTCCAATCTTTCTTCATAACACAACCCACCCATTCCAGGTATTAGTCCAGTATACCTTCTCTGAACTGCTTCCAATGTATTTACATCCTTCCTTAAATAAGGAGACCAATACTGTACACAGTACTCCAGATGTGGTCTTACCAATGCCTTGTATAACTGAAGCATAATCTCCCTACTTTTGTATTCAATTCCCCTCATAATAAACAATAACATTCTATTAGCTTTCCTAATTACTTGCTGTACCTGCATAATAACGTTTTGTGATTCATGCAGTAGGACACCCAGATCCCTCTGCATCTCAGAGCTCTGCAATCTCTCACCATTTAGATAATATGCTTCTTTTTTATTCTTTCTGCTAAAATGTACAATTTCACATTTTCCCACATTATACTCCATTTTCCAGGTCTTTGTCCACTCACTTAACCTATCTATATCGCTTTGTAGCCTCCTTATGTCCTCTTTAAAATTTACTTGCCTACCTATCTTTGTGTCATCAGCAAATTTAGCAACCATACCTTTGGGTCCTTTCATCCAAGTCATTTATCTAAATTGTAAAAATCTTGCTAACCAGAAAATGACCCATTTATGCTACTCTATTTCCTGTGAGCTAGCCAATCTTCTGTGCATGCCAATATGTTACCCTATACCATGAACTTTTATTTTCCGCAATACCCTTTGATGTGACACCTTATCAAATGCCTTCTGGAAATCTAAGTACGGTACATCCACTGGTTCCCCTTTATCAACAGCACATGTTACTTCCTCAAAGAACTCCACTAAATTGGTTAAACATGATTTTCGCAAAACCATATTGACTCTGCCTGATTATCTTGAATTTTTCCAAGTGACCTTCTATGACGTCTTGAATAATAGCTTCTAACATTTTCACTAATACAGATTTGAAGTTAAATGGCCAGTAGTTTCCTGCTTTCTGTCTTCCTTTTTGAATAAAGTAGTTACATTCGCTATTTTCCAATCTAATGGAACCTTCCCCGAATCTAGGGAATTATGGAAAATTAAAACTAACGTATCAACTATCTCACTAGCCACTTCTTTTAAGACCCTAGGATGATGTCCGTCAGGACCCGGGGACTTGTTAGCCTGCAGCTCCAACAATTTGTTCAGTACCACTTCCCTGGTGATAGTAATTTTCTTGAGTTCCTTCCTCCTTTCCATTTCCTGATTTACATCTGTTTCTGGGATGTTACTTGTATCCTATATAGTGAAGACCGATCCAAAATACCTGTTCAATTC
This sequence comes from Heterodontus francisci, assembly GCF_036365525.1. NCBI lineage: Eukaryota > Metazoa > Chordata > Chondrichthyes > Heterodontiformes > Heterodontidae > Heterodontus > Heterodontus francisci. The sequence continues at coordinate 220,693,132 of NC_090371.1, forward strand.
ATCTGCCATCTCCTTATTTTCCCTTATTAATTCCCTAGACTCACTTTCTATAGGACCAACACTCACTTTGTTAACTTTTCTTTTTAAAAATATCTATCGAAACTCTTACTGTATGTTTTTATATTTCTAGCTAACTTTCACTTGTTCTCTAATTTTTCCCTCCTTTTCAATCTTTTAGTTATTCTTTGCTGTTTTTTATATTCTGTCCAATTGTCTGACCTGCCACCCAGCTTTGTGCAATTATATACTTTTTCATTATGTTCGATACTATCTTTAACCTTTTTAGTTAACCACGGATAGTGGGTCCTCCCTTTGGAATTTCTGTTTCTCGTTGGAATGTATCTATTCTGTGTAGTCTGAAATATCCCCTTAAATGTCTGCCATTGCATCTGTATTGACCTATCCCTTAACCTAATTTGCCAGTTCACTTTAGCTATGCTTTCATGCCCTCATAATTACTCTTATTTAAATTTAAAATACTAGTCTTGGACCCATTCTTCTCTCCCTCAAACTGAATGTAAAATTCGACATATTATGATCGCTGCTACCTGGAGGCGCTTTCATTATAAGATCATGAATTAATCTTATCTCATTGCACAATAGCCTGCTCTCTGGTTGGCTCCAGAACATGTTGTTCTAAGAAACTATCCCGAAAATATTCCATGAGTTCCTCTAGGCTACCTTTGCCCATCTGATTTTATGTAGATTAAAATCCCCCATTATTCTCGCTGTACCTTTCTGACAAGTTCCCATTACTTCTTCCTTTATACTCTGTCCTACCATATGGTTACTGTTATGGAGCCTGTACACCACTCCCATGAGTGACTTCTTGTTTTTTTCATTTCTCATCTCGACCCAAACCGCTTCTACATACTGGTTTCCTGAACTTAGGTCATCCCTCTCTAGTGTGCTAATACCATCATTAATTAACAAAGCCGCCCACAGAATCGTTACAGAGCAGAAGGAGACCATTCAGCCCACCGTGTCCGCACTGGCTCTCTGAAAGAACAATTCCCTCAGTTCCATTCCCCTGCCTTCTCCCCGTAACCCTGCACATTCTTCCTTTTCATATAACTGCCTAATTCCCTTTTGAATGCTTCAATTGAACCTGCCTCTACCACGTTCTCAGGCAGTGCATTCCAGACCTTAACCACTCGCTGCATGAAAAAGTTTTTCCTCATGTAACTTTTGCTTCTCTTACCAAATACTTTAAATCTGTGCCCTCTCGTTCTCAGTCCTTTTATGAGTGAGACCAGTTTCTCTCTATCTACTGTATCCAGACACCTCATGATTTGGAATCCCTCTATCAAATCACCTCTCAGCCTTCTCTTCTCCAAGGAAAACAGTCCTGACTTCTCCAATTTATCTTCATAACTGAAATTCCTGATCCCTAGAACCATTCTCATGAATCTTTTCTGCACTCTCTCCAATGCCCTCACGTCTTTCCTAAAGTGTGCCCAGAATTGGATGCAGTATTCCAGCTGAGGCCAAACTAGTGTCTTATACAGGTTCAACATAACTTCCTTCATCTTGTATTCGATGCCCCCATTAATAAAGCCCAGGCTACTGTATGCTTTATTAACCACTCTCTCAACCTGTCCTGCCACCTTTAATGACATGCACCTATATACCTAGATCCCTCTTCTCCTGCACCCCCTTTAGAGTTGTACCCTTTATTTTCTATTATCTCTCCATGTTCTTCCTACCAAAATGAATCATTTCACATTTCTCTGCATTGAACTTCATCTGCCACCTGCCTGCCCATTCCAGCAACTGGTCTCTGTCCTTTTGAAGTTCTACACTAGCCTCCTCACAGTTCACATTGCTTCCAAGTTTTGTATCATCTGCAAACTTTGAAAGTGTGCCCTGGACACCAAGGTTTAGGTCATTAATATATATCAGGAAATGCAAGGGTCCCAAAACTGATCCCTGCAAACCTTCCTCCAGCCTGAAAAACATCCATTAACCACTAGTCTTTGTTTCCTGTTGCTCAGCCAATTTTGTATCCATGTTGTACTGTCCCTTTTATTCCATGAGCTGCAAGTTTGGTCACAAGTCTGTTGTGTGGCATTGCATCAAATGCCTTTTGAAAGTCCATGTACACCACATCAACAGCATTGCCCTCATCAACCCTCTCTGTTACCTCCTCAAAAAACTCTAGCAAGTTAGTTAAACATGATTTTCCCTTAAGAAATCCATGCTCGCTTTCCTTAATTTACTCGCATTTTTACTCCATGTGACTATTGATTTTGTTCCAAATTTTTTTGGGGGAAGTTTTCCCACCACCGAAATTAAACTGACTGGTCTGTAGTTGCTGGGCTTATCTTTACACCCTTTTTTGAACAAGGGTGTAATGTTTGCAATTCTCCAGCCCTCTGGCACCATCCCTGAGTCTAAGGGAGACTGGAAAATTGTGGCCAGTGCCTCTGCAATTTCCACCCTCACTTCCCTCAGTATCCTTGGATGCACCTCATCTGGTCCCGGTGCCTTATCTACTTTAAGTACAGACAGCCTGTCTAATACTTCCTCTTTATCAATTTGAAACCCCTCTAGTGCCTGACTTACCTCCTCTTTCAACATTGCCTGGGTTGCTGCATCTTCCTTGGTAAAGAAATATACAATGTATTCATTTAATACCTCAGCAATGCCCTCTGCCTCCATGTATAAATCCCCTTTCTGGTCCCTAATCGGCCCCACTCCTCCTTTTACCACCCTTTTACTATTTATATGCCTATAAATAAAACTTTGGGATTTCCTTTAATGCTAGTTGCCAGTCTCTTTTCATGCTCTCTATTTGCTTCTCTTATTTGCTTTTTCACTTCCCCTCTGGACATTCTATATTCAGCTTGGTTCTCAATAGTATTTTCTACCTGACATCTGTCATAAGCACACTTTTTCTTCTTTATCGCTCCCTCTTTCGTCATCCAGGGAGCTCTGGATGTGTTTGTCCTACTTTTCCCCTTTGAGGGAACATACCTTGACTGTGCTCGAACTATCTCTTTTCCTTCTTTTCCTAGCTTCCCGCCTTTCCTAAATGTCATGTATCCTTCACTATTCAGGTCCCATTCTATGTCTGGAGACACGTCTCTGTAATGGCTATCAAATCGTACTTATTTATTTCTATTTGCGCTTTCATTTCATTTGTTCTGTTTCAAATGCTACATGCATTTAGATACAGAACCTATAGTCTTGTCCTTTCATTATTTTTGTAACGTCTAGTCTTGACTGTTGATTTACTCTTAGATTTGTACCCTTTATCCCTTCCTGTCATGGTCTATTTATCATTTCCCATATTATTACCTTTTTCTCTTGCCTTGTCTCTACTCTTTGATGGACCACATCTTCCCAAATTTGATCCCTTGCCCCCACTATTTAGCTTAAAACCCTCTCTACTTCCCTAGTGATGCTGCTCACTGGAACATCGGCCCCAGCACGGTTCAGGTGTAGACTGTCCTAACGGTAGAGCCCCCCCTTTCCCCAGTGCTGGTGCCAGTGCCCCATGAACCGGTACCCACTTCTATCACACCAGTCTTTGAGCCACGATTCATTTCTTTAATCTTATTTGTCCTATGCCAAGATTGCACATGGCTCAGGTAATAATCCAGAGATTATTCCCTTTGAGGTTCTGCTTCTTAATTTGGTGCCTGGCTCCTCATACTGACTATGCATCACCTCCTTCCTTGTCCTGCCTATGTCATTGGTACCTACATGGACCACGACGACTGGATCCTCCCCCTCTGTCTGTAAGTTCCTCTCCAGCCCTGAGCAAATGTCCCGAACCCTGGCATTGGGTAAAGCCTGGCTCGGGTATAAAATTAAAACCTGAGCTGGGCCCAACCTGACCACAGCCAACCCAAACCCGACCCGGGCCCGGGTCCTTCAATTTTTTTTTAACCCTATCTGCCCCCCAAAATATCAAACATGTTATTAGTACAGAAAAAAAATTGCGTCAAAATGTAGATTAAAAAGAAAACAATACAAAACAAAACACGACCACAGCCAACCCGAACCCGACCCAACCCGAGCCCGAATGCTGGACACAGAATATAGACCCGACCTGACCCAAACCCGACACGTGTAGTTGGGTTTGGTTGGGTTCGGGACGGGTAGCCAGGCTTTAGCATTGGGCAGGCAACACAGTCTTCTTGACTCTCGCTCTTTGCTGCAGAGAACAGTGTCAATCCCCCTCACTATACTGTCCCCTACTACCACTGCATTCCGTTATTGCTCCCCCCACTTGAATGGCTTCCTGTAGCACGGTGCCATGGTCAGTTAGCTCATCCATCCTACAGCCCCATTCTTATCCAAACAAGCTGAAAGAACCTCAGACCTGTTTGACAATTGCAAAGGCTGAGGCTACTGTACTCCTGCCCTCTGGCTTCCCTTACCTGCCTCAACTGCAACCACAGTCTGCAGTTCCTGACCACTAACCACATCAGAAGACTTTATCCGAAGGGGTGTGACCGCCTCCTGGTACAAAGTTTCCAGGTAACTTTCCTCCTCCCTGATGAATTGCAGCGTCTTCAGCTCGGCCCAGCTCAGTGACTCTGAGCCAAAGCTCCTTGAGCCACATACACTTACTGCAGACTTGTTTTCCCTGGATCGCACTATATGCTAGAGCCGTGACACATCACCTGTCCTGCCATCCTTAATGTGTTGTAATTAACTAATTAATTATTTTATTCAATTATTTATTTTCCTTTTTTATATATTTTATTAACCTTATCACCAGTTCCTGTACTATTTTAAACCTTAGGAATAGAATAGACCTTAACCACTTATCAGATACTCACCAAACAACTAACTTCTTCCCCAAACTCCCAGCACCCTGTTCAAGTTGCAAACTAAATCCTGTCCTCTCCCGCTACTTCCCTCCGAACCTCTGAGCTTTGGACGCGCTTTATAAATCCTCTCCTTTCCCGCTATTTCTCTCCGAATCTCCGAGTTTTTGGTGCTTTATAAATCCTCTCCTTTCCCACTGCTTCTCCCCGAATCTCCGAGCTTTTGGTGCTTTATAAATCCTCTCCTTTCCCACTGCTTCTCCCCGAATCTCCACGCTTTTGGTGCTTTATAAATCCTCTCCTTTCCCATTGCTTCTCTCCGACTCTCTGAGCTTTTGGTGCTTTATAAATCCTCTCCTTTCCCACTGCTTCTCTCCGAATCTCCACGCTTTTGGTGCTTTATAAATCCTCTCCTATCCCACTGCTTCTCTCCGAATCTCCACGCTTTTGGTGCTTTATAAATCCTCTCCTTTCCCACTGCTTCTCTCTGAATCTCCACACTTTTGGTGCTTTATAAATCCTCCCCTTTCCCACTGCTTCTCTCCGAATCTTCAATCTTTTGATGCTTTTTAAATCCTCTCCTCTCCCACTGCTCCTCTTTTTAATCTAAATTTTAATCTTTGTTCACTGAATCAGAAGGTCATGTGTTCAAGTCCCATTCCAGAAACTTGAGTACATAATCTCGGCTGAAACTTCAGTGCAGTACTAAGTGAATGCTGCATGTTAAAAACCCACAAACAAGGCCCCATCTGCACTCTCAGATGGATGTCAAGGATCCCATGGCACTGGCCAGACAATGATTTCTGCTTCGTTCGATCAGGGCTTGCATATGGAAATAAGACCCATGAGTTTCAATCTCTCTGGATTTCAACATGCGAGCTTATTGCTTGGCCAGGATCCAACATGGAACAATCCCACCTCATGATAAAGTTGGAGGCTTTATCTTTGTTGCAACATAATTATAGAATCATTCATCATAAAAGATCATGGCAGTGCTGGTTCATTGAAAGAACTATTTGATCAGTCCCAGTCCCCTGTTCCTTCCCCATAACCTGCAATGTTTTCCCCCTCAAGTAATTATTCAATTCCCTTTTAAAGGTTAGTATGGAATCTCCTTTCACCACCCTTTCAGGCAATAAATTCCAGATCATAACACCTCAATGCATAAAGGAAATTCTCCTTGCTTTCTCCCTGATTCTTTTATGATCCCCATGGAGAAACCAAAAGAACCCAATTTACTGAATGACCCCAATAAATAAACCCAAATAACTTTTATAACTTTTACTTTAACAATCAAACCAGAAATAACATAAATTAAATGTGAATTAACAGAAAAATCATGGTCAATATATATATTACAAATTACACATTAACTATCATATACAACAAAGGTGTATCTCAAGGATTTACTGGGAAGTCCACTGACTGTATGTGGTACCAATTACAGCCACAAAGTTCTTCAAAGCTCTAAACTTCGTCAGGTAGATCACCAGCTTTGTTCTTCCAAGATGCAGCCACTGATTCTCAACCTGAACTCCATGAGTATGGTCTTCACCCAAAACCATGCACTACTCCAGAACCTCCTCAGCTCTGGTCATCACAGTCTTGATAGCATGGATCCACCAGTATTACCTTTATCCGACCCCTTCAGTGACAACCTTGTGCTCTATACGGCCAGGTCTGGTTAATCAGTTATTTTAAGTAACAGAATTAGCTCCTGGATCTAGCCTTCACTTTCTTCAGCTTCCTTGCACTCCACTCTTTCGTGATCAAAGCTTGAACGTGTCCCTTTTATCTGGTTCCAACCAATTTCAGTTTCCCCAGAAATCCTAAGATTTAGTTTCAGTTTTAATTTCAGTTTCTGTTTCAGTTTTAGTTTCCCTCTCAGTTAGAGTCTATCTTATAAAAAAACAAGCTTTGAAACCAGGGTTAGTACATCCAACAGAACATTTAACAAGCCATCTGTTCAGACAACAGCTCTCACACGCTCTCCCACTGATCCAGCAGCCTGCGGAATCCATCACATTTGCCAATTACCTTAAATCTGTATCCTCTGCTTTTCTGGCCCTTCTGCTACTGGAAACGGTTTTTCCTTATTTACTCTATCAAACCAGTAGGTGTAGTCTACCTGGATTTCCAAAAGGCATTAGATAAGTTACCACACAAAAGGTTAATAGGCAAGATAAGGGCTCATGGAGTTGGGGGGAATATATTAGCATGGTTAGATGATTGGTTAACAGACAGGAAGCAAAGAGTGAGTATAAATGGGGCAATTTCAAGTTGGCAGTCACTGAATAGTGCAGTTCCTCAAGGATCAGTGCTGGGGCCTCAGCTATTTACAATCTATACAAATGACTTAGATGAAGAGACAGAGAATAATGTATCTATGTTTGCTGATGATATAAAGCTATGTGGAAAGGTAAGCTGTGGGGAGGACATAGAGAGGCTGAAAAGAGATCTAGACAGGTTAAGTGACTGGGCAACAAGATGGCAGATGGAGTATAATATCGGAAAGTGTGAAGTTATTCACTTTGATCGTAAGAATAGAAAAGCAGAATATTTTTTAAAAAGGAAGAACCTTGTAAGTGTTGGTGTTCAAAGAGACTTGGCTGTGCTTGTACAAGGAATGTAAAACGTAAGCATGCAGGTACAGCAAGCAATTAGGAAGGCAAATGGCATGTTGGCCTTTGTTGCAAGGGGATTGGAATAAAGGAATAATGGAGTCTTGCTATAATTGGACAGGGTTTTGGTGAGAGTACATTTGGAGTACTGTATTCAGTTTTGGTCCCCACATTTAAGAAAGGATATACTTGCATTGGAGGCGGTAGAGTGAAGGTTCACTAAATTGGCCCCTGGGATGAGGGAGTTGTCCTATGATGAGAGTCTGACTAAATTGGAACTATATTCTTTGGAGTTTAGAAGAAGGAGAAGTGATCTCATTGAAACATACAAGATTCTAAAGGGACTGGATTGGGTCGACACTGATTTTTTCCACTGGTTGGGGAATCTGAATCGTGGGGGCACAGTCTCAGGATAAGAGGCTAATCATTTAAGACTGAGATGAGGAGAAATTACTTCACTCAAAGGGTTGTGAATCTTTGGAATTCTCAACCTCAGAGAGTTGTGGATGCTCCATCGTTGAATGCATTTAAGGCTGGGATAGACAGATTTTGGGTCTCTCAAGGAATCGTGGGATATGGTGAGAGGGCAGGAAAGTGGAATTGAAGCCTAAGATTAGCCACCATCGTATTGAATGGCGGAGCAGGCTCGTGGGGCATATGGTCGACTCCTGTTCCTATTTCTTGTGTTCTTGAGTTATGAAGGATTTTTATAAGGTGAATAGGGAAAGAGTAGCAGCGATCCACAAAACATTTGCGGCCAATTCGTATCTTTATTGCAACAATACTTTAAATACAAAATCAAAACTTTTCATACTGGAAAAAGCTACATAAAGCTGTCTATGTGTAAAAACAGGCCTAGGAATATAAATGCAAATTTTACCAAGCGTTTGGCCTTACGACTTGTTAATAGTCATAGAATAGGAAAGTCGAATTGGGAACTTATTTTCCAGAGTTAAAAAGGCAGGTTTCCATCTGATGGGTTTTATATCATTTGAGGTATAAACATTCGGGGCTGAATTTTAATAGCTCGCCGCCTGGACGTGCACCGCAGAGCTGCCGCGATATTTCACGCAGCGGCTCATTAACATGGAGTGGGTGGAAAGCTCGCCTCTGATGATATAGAGGGGGTGGGTGCTCCATCCCCGGCAATGGCGTCTGATGCCACCATGCAATCATGGTGCCATTTTTAAAGGGCCTCAAGCCCTTAGAAGACATTTACATTTTTAAAGGGATATTTAACTTTGTTGTCAGTTTTCACATTAAAAAAAACAAGCAAAGCCCCTCTTCCACCAGCCCCTCCCCCCACCATGACCTAGCAAAGTTTTAATTTCCCTCTCCCACCACCCTGAAAACACTGTATTGCTGGCTCCATCCTTTCACCCACAAAAGCAGTCTGGACAGACAAAAACTAAGTATTATTATAGATTATTTTCACTGATTGGGAATTCAATGAAGTCGGGTCATAATTTAAAATTGTCATTAAACTAGTGAGAAGAATTTCTTTATGCAGGATTGTTAGAGCTCAGAATGCTTTGCCTCAGGTAGTTGCGGTAGAAATCATTCAGTTTCTGAAGGGAAAAGCTCCACTGGGTTCACTCTTTTCTGCAAAAGCAACCCAGTGTTCTTGAGGGCAAGGATAACTCCATTCACCTTTTCTCTATAAATGGCTACTTCCTTAAACCACTCCCCCCTCCCTCTCGGCGTCCAACAGCAAGTGCAAAAAGCTCGTGAATTTCTTTATTGCTAAGGTAGAGAGTGCCTGTTCGCTTGCCTCTTTTATCTCCCCCTTCCCTTGCTCATTAAATCAACCTTCCAGTTCCCTTCCATTCCAGCCCTGAACTCCTATCTCTCTCTCTGACTTCTCCTTCATCTTCCACATGCCCTCTCCAAGCTCATTTCATCTATGAGGTCTACCTCCAGCTCCTTTAACCCTATTCACACTGAACCCTAGACTGCATAACTTTGCTCCCTGTCCCCCATTCTAACTGATAATGTAAATGGTTCTGTCTGCTCATGTACTATGGCCCTGCATTTCAAACCTGTGCCTTCACTCCCTCTTCAAAAACAATAATCTTGACCCTTCTATCCTCGCTAGTTACCGCACCCAGGTCCAGTCTCCTTTTCCTCTCCAAGATCCTTGAACATGTTGCCTCATATGTCTATATCCATCTCTTCCACAAATTCCTGTGACAACATTCCAATCAGGGATCTGTCCTTCTACCAGCACCAAAATGCTTCTAATCAAAGCCACGCATGCATTCCAGGAGGTTTCATTACATGACTTCCCATCTCCAGCCACCTCACCCAACTTCACAGCACATCGCCTTCCCATGCCAATTAAGTGGACTAACTCTTCATTACCCTATGGGATGAATCTTGACTGTGAGGCAAACAGCCATTTTTTCCCATTTCCACTTTCTTTGGCCCTATGATTTTTCTCCTGGGTTGCTTGGGAGATCTCCTGGGAGATTAATACTTAATTCCAGGAGACTCCTGGACAATCAAAGACGATTTGCTACTCCACTCCCCCACCACTGTACTCTCTGTTCCTCTAAAATTGGTCTCTTATTTTTTCCTCTCTCTTTGCCACACCATTGGTGGCTATGCTAGGACTCACTTTGTCACATTGTCAAACATGGGCAAGGTAACCTCCTACTGATTACCACCTACCGCCCTCCCTCAGCTGATGACTCAGTACTCCTCCATGTTCAACACCACTTGGAGGAAGCACTGAGGGTGGCAAGGGCACAAAATGTACTCTGGGTGGGGGACTTCAATGTCCATCACCAAGAGTGGCTCGGTAGCACCACTACTGACCGAGCTGGCCGAGTCCTAAAAGACATAGCTGCTAGACTGGGTCTGCGGCAGGAGGTGGGGGAACCAACACGAGGGAAAAACATACTTGACCTTGTCCTCACCAATCTGCCTGCCGCAGATGCTTCTGTCCATGACAGTATTGGTAGGAGTGACCACCACACAGTACTTGTGGAGACGAAGTCCCGCCTTCACATTGAGGATACCGTCCATTGTGTTGTGTGGCACTATCACCGTGCTAAATGGGATAGATTTTGAACAGATCTAGCAATGCAAAACTGAGCATCCATGAGGCACTGTGGGCCATCAGCAGCAGCAGAATTGTACTCATCCACAATCTGTAAACTCATGGCCCGGCATATCCCCCACTCTACCATTACCATCAAGCCAGGAGACCAACCCTGGTTCAATGAAGAGTGCAGGAGGGCATGTCAGGAGCAACACCAGGCATACCTCAAAATGAGGTGTCAACCTGGTGAAGCTACAACCCAGGACTACTTGCATGCCAAACTGTGTAAGCAGCATGCGACAGACAGAGCTAAGCGACCCCATAACCAACGGATCAGATCTAAGCTCTGCAGTCCTGCCACATCCAGCCGTGAATGGTGGTGGACAATTAAACCACTCACTGGAGGAGGTGGCTCCACAAATATCCCCATCCTCAATGATGGGGGAGCCCAGCACATCAGTGCGAAAGATAAGGCTGAAGCATTTGCAACAATCTTCAGCCAGAAGTGCCGAGTTGATGATCCATCTCGGCCTCCTCCTGAAGTCCCCAGCATCACAGATGCCAGACTTCTGCCAATTTGATTCACTCCGCGTGATATCAAGAAATGACTGAAGGCACTGGATACTGCAAAAGCTATGGGCGCTGACAATCTTCCGGCAATAGTACTGACGACCTGTGCTCCAGAACTTGCCGCGCCCCTAGCCAAGCTGTTCCAATACAGCTACAACACTGGCATCTACCCTGCAATGTGGAAAATTGCCCAGGTATGTCCTGTACACAAAAAGCAGGACAAGTCCAACCCAGCCAATTGCCGCCCCATCAGCCTACTCTCAATCAGAAGTAAAGTGATGGATGGTGTCATCAACAGTGCCATCAAGCGGCACTTGCTTAGCAATAACCTGCTCAGTGACGCTCAGTTTGGGTTCCGCCATTGCCACTCAGCTCCTGACCTCATTACAGCCTTGGTTCAAACATGGACAAAAGAGCTGAACTCAAGAGGTGAGGTGAGAGTGACTGCCCTTGACATCAAGGCAGCATTTGACCCAGAATGGCAACAAGGAGCCCGAGCAAAACTGAGGTCAATGGGAATCAGAGGGAAAACCCTCCGCTGGCCGGAGTCATACCTAGCACAAAGGAAGAAGGTTGTGGTTGTTGGAGGTCAATCATCTGAGCTCCAGGGCAACACTGAAGAGTTCCTCAGGGTGGTGTCCTCGGCCCAACCATCTTCAGCTGCTTCATCAATGACCTTCCTTCAATCATAAGGTCAGAAGTGGGGATGTTCGCTGATGATTGCACAATGTTCAGCACCATTCGTGACTCCTCAGATACTGAAGCAGTCTGTGTAGAAATGCAGCAAGACCTGAACAATATCCAGGCTTGGGCTGATAAGTGGCAAGTTACATTCGCGCCACACAAGTACCAGGCAATGACCATCTCCAACAAGAGAGAATCTAACCATCTCCCCTTGACATTCAACGGCATTACCATCGCTGAATCCCCCACCATCAACATCCTAGGGGCTACCATTGACCAGAAACTGAACTGGAGTAGCCATATAAATACCGTGGCTACAAGAGCAGGTCAGAGGCTAGGAATCCTGAGGCGAGTAACTCACCTCCTGACTCCCCAAAACCTGTCCACAATCTACAAGGCACAAGTTAGGAGTGTGATGGAATACTCTCCACTTGCCTGGATGGGTGCAACTCCAACAACACTCAAGAAGCTCGACACCATCCAGGACAAAGCAGCTCGCTTGATTGGCACCCCATCTACAAACATTCACTCCCTCCACCACCGATGCACAGTAGCAGCAGTGTGTACCATCTACAAGATGCACTGCAGCAACGCACCAAGGCTCCTTAGACAACACCTTCCGAACCTGCGACCTCTACCAACTAGAAGGACAAGGGCAGCAAATACATGGGATCACCACCACCTGCAAGTTCCCCTCCAAGTCACACACCATCCTGACTTGGAACTATATCGCCGTTCCTTCATTGTTGCTCGGTGAAAATCATGGAACTCCCTTCCTAACAGCACTGTGGGTCTACCTACCCCAATTGGACTGCAGCGGTTCAAGAAGGCAGCTCACCACCACCAATTAGGGATGGGCAATAAATGCTGGCATAACCAGTGACGCCCCCATCCCATGAATGAATAATAAAAAAAATTTCCTCCCTCAAGCTCTTCACTTCCAACTCCTCCTTTAAGATGCTCCTTCAACTCAACTGGATCACTTATATAAATGCTTTCTGTACTAGAGAAGGTCATAAATTGGTTATTCTGCAATGTGGCTCACTTCCTGACTCGCCAAAGCCTTTCTCCACCTATAAAGCATAAGTCAGGAGTGTAATAGAATATCTTCACTTGCTTGAATGGGTGCAGCTGCAACAACACTCAAAGAGCTCAACACCATTCAGGGCAAAACAGTGTGTTATATTCCAGAAAGTCAGGTGGTGAAGTGTAGAACTACAGCTAATCTTTACACACTTTTATTAGCATTTATTAACAGAGATACACACTACAAATATGCACCTCCTCACCCAACAATCACAGTTTCAGTATGTTCCTTTTTATTGGGGTACAAGTCAATCTCGAGTGAATGTCTACCATCTGCATACAATTAATATACAATTAACACAGTGCACTGGATTGGCACCTCATCCACTAGCCTAAACATCACCCCCTCCAATACTGGTGCACGGTGGTATTGTTCACTATCTACAGAATGCACTGTTGCAACCAGCCAAGGTCCCTTCAGCAACACCTCCCAAACTTGCAAACTTCATCACCTGGAAAGATATTGGCATCAGGTACACGAGAACACTATCACCTCCAAGTTTCCGTTCAAGTCACACATTCGTCTAACTTGGACATGCATTGTTGTACGATCATCATTGTTATGTCAAAATCCTGGAATTCCCTGCCCAACAGCACTATGGGAGCACCTTTGTTTTATTCGTTCGTGGGATGTGGGCATCACTGTCTTGGCCAGTATTTATTGCCTGTCCCTAATTGTGCTTGAGAAGGTGGTGGTGAGCTGCCTTCTTGAACCGCTGCAGTCCTTGGGGTGTAGGTACATCACAGTGCTGTTAGGATACCTTCAGCACAGGACTTGGAGCTAATCGACAAGTAGGGTCACAGGCACTTTCTCAGGGCAACTAGGGATGGGTAATAAATGCTGCCCTTGCCAGTGATGCTTTTATCTCGAGAATGAGTAAAAAAATACCCCACCTCTTTGAGCAAGCTTTTGGTTGTCCCTTTAACATCTCATTTGGCTCTGTGTCATATCTCAGAGAAAAGCACAGATGAAGGAAGGGGAGAGTATGACTGTCAGTCAGCAGGATATGGGGATCCGAGGGGCGGCAGAAAAGGTGGTTCCACAGACACTGGTCCTATTCCACTTCTGTGAAACACTTTGAGACTCTTTTTTACATTATAGTTGCAGCATAAATGGAAGATGTCATTAATGTTGGAGGTGATGAGTTGGAATTTAGTTTGGTTGAAAGCTTCTCACTAATTTTGATCATCTTATGTCATTTAAACTGACTAATGTCTAGCCTGTTGAATCTGTCATTCATTTTTTCGAAGATATGTGTGTTCATAGTGATGTATATGTGTTTTTGTCATATAAATAAGTCACAGGATGCCCAAACACAATATGGAGCTGTCGGTATATTATAAAAATATATTCGGAGAGGGGTTAAGTGTGTGATGGTTTTGGTGGAATATGTTAATATAACACATTTAGCTTTTTTTAGGAAATATATTTAAATTGATCACTTTAATTGCAGAACAATAATGCTCTTATATCAGGAGTGGGCAAACTTTTCAGCCGAGGGCCACATCTGGGTATGGGAATTGTATGGCAGGACAATAATGATCAAGGAGCAAACAATTCATTTTCAAACAAGGACAACACAATTTTGTTTTAAAATCAACACTGTGTTAAAATAATAGTGTTGAACAATGCACTGTTAGAAAATTGCATCATTGAGTTGTTTGTTGATTTTACCACACAACTGTATTACTCCTGCCAGAACACAAATTTTATTATATCTAAAACTTTTTGGTGCATTGCACTATGTGAAAGTTTGGTAGTTTTCCCATTTATTGATGACTTCTTTCTGTTTAAATCTGTAATTAGCTTTGTTAAATCATCAGTAATTCTCCGTTTTACTATGCCAATAATCAAAATATATTCAAAGTATTGCAGCTTTAAAGTAAACCAGAAGTTTTTGAGCAATTTCTTTGGAAATCAATTTAACTCTGAAGAAGAAATATTAAAATTAAAATAAATTTTGGTTGAAATAAATATAAAACCTTACTTATTATAACTATACCATCGTAACGATGCATTGCAATAATGAAACCAAACTTACTCCCTTGCTCACACCCTCATTGGTTAATGAGAACAATGCAGTTTGTCACCCCTCTTTACAATGGCTTCAAAGCCTGGTGTCATCCTTGTGGCAATCCACAATAAGCAGCTGAGATGCTGGTCAGTTATCTGGGGTCTGTAGTGAAATTTGTTGCATTTCAGCAGGATAATTGTTTGGACACATAGGTGGAGGAGGACAAGGATTTTCTGTGCCACTTTGTAGATATTTAGGAACTTAGTTTCACTCAAAGAGGCATAAAACTCATCCAGTTTTCCTGAATTGTATTTTTTCTTGAGGGTGGATTTGCACTGGAGATCAATGAGTTCAAGTTGTAATTCTTGCGAGGCTTAGTCAAACGACAGTGGACATGACCCCAGCTCTAGTGTCTTCTGTACCTTCTCAAAGTCAGAGAATCAATGAGAAAATTCTGCATGCAAGTCACTCAATTTTTTTCTGTACTTCTCTGTCTGCTCTGGCGACACTTCCAAGCATTTCAGTATTCGAAAGTGAGCAAACTCTTTTGTTAACGGTCCGGTGGTAAGTGATGTGGGTGGTTCCCACTGTTCACCTCCCAACTGACAGTCATCAGTTGTTTGACATGGTGAGCTAGTCCCTGAGTGTTTTACTTGCCAAATAAACATACAGTGACAGGTTTTCTTGTAGGTTTAAAACAGAAGATTATCTATTTATTAAACAATATTCATTCCCTGAAAGATTCGCAACACTGCTTAGGCACACATTTACTCACACGTGCACTCTCAAGAGAAATTAGATAGAAGGTAAAGAGTAAGAGTCAAGGGGCTGGAATTTATTTTCCTGCTGCCGCAAGCGCTGGCAGGCTGCGCACCGCCCTGCCGCAGCGATCTAGTGCATGGGAGCTCATTATAATATGCAGAGCGGCCACCCCCCCATATCACATGTCGGGGGCGGCCTCGACGACACCGTCAACGTCGTCACCATTTTTAAAGGGCTGCCAAGCCTGCGTTGACCAATGACAGTTGACCCCATCATCCCACACCCACCCCCCCAACTACACTAAAATAAATGTTTGGCCCTTTCCCCCCCCCCCAATACGCTGAAATTGCAGAGTTGACCCCTTTTCCCCACAACTGCACAAGGTGCAGAGGTCACCCCTTTCCCCCCAACAACTGCACAAAGTGCAGCGGTCACGCCTTCCCCCCACACTAAAAATGCAGCATTGGCCCCGTCCTCCCCCCCTCACCCACTACACTAAAAATGCTCTGATCCCCCCTTCCCCTCCTCGGTGGCGCCCGCTTTTCCTGAATGGTAAAGTGAAGGTGCTTGAGTGCCGCCCGTTACATTGAAGATTCGGAACCGAAGGTAAGATTGCAGGGAACTGGATTTCAATGTATGCATAGAATTTATTTAAATATTGAAATCTGGGTTCTGTCACTGAGCATTGGGTAGCCACAATGGAGCCTCATCACCGCTGGGAAGATTGAGCATGGCAATCCCGGCATCAGGCTCTGTGGCGGGCCGCTGCCGGTGCATCTTCCAGGCACCCCCACCACGGAGCCTGATGCTGGGAGCTGAACAAAATTCAGCCCAAGGTGTGGAAGGTTTTTGTGGTTTACCATAAGGTTGCGTTTGCTGACAACGCAACCGCTAGGTGGCACAGTACTTGCACATGTGCAAATGCAGCCTCTTGCACTGAAACGTCACTGTCTGCGACTTTTTTGGCAGCTGCCAGTAGGAAAGATGGCGCTACTCAATTTATCACAAAAGCAAATGAAACTCAAATCCCCAGTGGTTGCGCCCGCCGTAGCCATCCCACCCCTAATAATACCCCGCTCCTGTGCTTCTCGTCACTGCTGCCTCCCGCGCCCATCTGCTCGCCGCTCGCTCCCCACCTCGCCACTTCTCCCCCCCGAGCACTCGCTGCTTCTCCTCCACTCGCCTCACCGCTTCCTCCCCTCTGCTCTGCTCCCAGCTCCCTCCTGTTTCTGCTCCCTGCTCTCTCCTGCTCCCACTCCCTCCCGCTTCAGCTCCCCACTTCCTCCCGCTTGCAGTCTCCCTCCCCTGCCTATCTTGACACTCTTTCTCACCCCCGCTTCCTCCGTGCAAGAAAGGGATCGCAGGAGGGAGCAGAGAGCAGAGGCAGAGCAGAGCGGGGAGAAGTGGCAAGGCAGAGAGCCAGTGGCCGACAAGTTGGAGGGTGGGGGGTGTGTGAAGCGGGGAGCAAGTGGCCGACAGGTCGGGTATGGGGGGGGGGTGAACAGAGACTGGGTGGCTGAAGGGGGAGAAGTGGCAAGGCGAGCTGCGAGCGGCGAGCAGACATCGCAGTACGGAATGGCGTTTTTGAGCGCATGTGAGAATTAGTCCTGGCAAGCCGGGTGGTAACATAGGCTGCGCCTGTGCAGCACCATACTGACAGAAAGAGTCCATTTTGCACATGTGCGAAGTTGGCAGCACTCTGATGACGTCGGCGCTGGGCTGTGTTGTCAGGAATCACTTTGTTCCGGTAAAACTGTTGAATCTTCTCAGTAGGACAGTCCCTTTTAAAGGAACAGACCTGGGTTGTTTGTAGTCTTGAAATTGTTGAGGTGTTGTGGATTTCTGGTGGTTAAGATTTCAGGCTGGAGCTAGCAGTCACTTTCAGTTCTCCGCTGCACCAGCTTGAACTGTAGAATTAGCAGCAGTGTGTCTTCTTGTTTCGGCTGTATCTTTCTGCAGCCCCAAATAAGACTGCCTTCTGTGATCTGGCTGTCATCTCTCCTCTCTTTCCAGAGGGTCAGAATCCATCAAATTAGAGTTTCTGTTGGTTGACACATAGCCTTCTGTCCTGTTGTGACAATGCAATGGACCAGGATGTGGAATCCATCGCTACCTATTCATGTTTGAATGAGTACTATTCTGTTATGATCTGTCTCTGTCACACCTTCTTTGTCTTGGTGCAGGTGGAAATTAAATCCACCTTTTGATTATATATTGCTCCTGTTGTGCAGAGGGAAGGTGGCACTTTTCCACTTGGTTGCAGCTCAGGATGATTGGTGTTCAGATTTGTACCTATTTTTACTTTTTCGCCTGTAAGGAGAAATAGAGCATTGAGTTTTAATAATTTTTGTAGTTAATAGAAAAGACATTGAATTCAAATGACAGAATGGCTTGCAGGTGGCCATTTCTGATTTGTCAAAAATTTGTTAATTAGCATTTAGATTTATATAGACAGGTGTTCAGATAGATGATTACAATAATAGGTTTTACTGATTTTACAGACATGAATTGATTGTGATTCGATTAAATTTTCCTGCTTGAGGCAAGACTGAAATTTCTGATTAAATTTTTCCATGGTCCAAGGCGACTGCTCCCTTGTCATTCCTCAGTATTCATCAGATCACATCTAAAAGCCGAAAGAACTTGGATGTAAGGAAGTAAATTGTTTTTGTTAATGGACTGATGTTAAACATATATTTCTGGCATAGACGTAATGATTTTCAGTACTACAACACTTCAAACAAAATTTTGAATTAAAGGAATCTCAATGCCGATCTACTTTGCACTAAAGTACATAAAATATTTGCTATTACACAGCTGTATTTTATGACAGCGTAAATATATACTACATAGAGGATTTCATGAAGCTGGCCCTTGATAAAAAAGGCAATAGCTGAATTGAAATGTTTAGGTGACATCATACCATTTATCACTGAAGCTTGCTAGAGTTCCTTACCTCAGAGGAAGAGACTCACTGAACAATTGAACGATTGGAGTCATACCTAGCGCAAAGGAAGATAGTTGTGGTTGTTGGAGGTCAATCATCTCAGCTCCAGGACATCACTGCAGGAGTCCCTCAGGGTAGTCTCCTAGGCCCAACCATCTTCCGCTGTTTCATAAATGAACTTCAACCTGGTCAGAACTGGGGATGGGTGCTGATGATTGCACAATGTTCAGCACCATTCGTGACTCCTCGGATACTGAAGCAGTCTGTGTGGAAATGCAGCAGGACCTGGACAAAATCCAAGCTTGGGCTGATAATTGGCAAGTAATATTCGTGCTACGCAAGTGCCAGGCAATGACCATCTCCACCAAGAGAGAATCTTACCATCTCCCCCTGATATCCGATGGCATTATGATCGCTGAATCCCCCACTATCAACATCCTGGGGGTTACCATTGACCAGAAACTGAACTGGAGTAGTCATATAAATACCATGGCTACAAGAGCAGGTCAGAGGCTAGGAAACCTGTGGTAAATAACTCATCTCCTGACTCCCCAAAGCCTGTCCACCATCTACAAGGCACAAGTCAGGAGTGTGATGGAATACTCTCCACTTGCCTGGATGGGTGCAGCTCCAACAACACTCAAGAAGCTCGACACCATCCAGGACAAAGCAACCCACTTGATTGGCACCCCATGCACGAACATTCACTCCCTCCGCCATCGACGCACTGTGGCAGCAGTATGTACAATCTACTAGATACACTACAGCAACGCACCAAGTCTCCTTAGATTGCACCTTCCAAACCCGCGACCTCTACCATCTAGAAAGACAAGGGCAGCAGATGCATGGGAATACCACCACCTGCAAGTTCCCCTCCAAGTCACACACCATCCTAGCTTGGAACTATATCACTGTCGCTGGGTCAAAGTCCTGGAACTCCCTTCCTAACAACACCGTGGGTGTACCTACCCCACATGGACTGCAGCAGTTCAAGAAGGCAGCTCACCACCACCTTTTCAAGGGCAATTAAGGATGGGCAATAAATGCTGGCCTAGCCACTGATGCCCATATCCCAGGAGAAAATAAAAAAAAGAAAGTGTGTACCTCTTAATGAGTGTGTGCATCTTAATTCATAGTATCACTTCCTGTAATGGGAACTTTATTGTGTTTTTAACATGTCCCTTCTGCTGTTCGCAATGGGCACAGTACGGGCTATACCCAACCAGCCCGTGCTTGCAAAACTCAAAACACAGTGTCCAACATTAGATGTGATTCCGTGATTGGACAATATTTGCTAAATAATCCACAGTGTTTTAAGAATTACACTGATAACCAATTTAAGATTGTCAGTAGGACTCGCAGTGTGGCGCATTTACGCGTACTGGAAGCTACATAGATTAATACACAGGGCCCTGTTCTTTGCAGACAGAAAGAATGTGTACAAACATTGCGCCTGCTTCAGCTGAACAAAATAAGTGACAGCCATTTGCTTTTTAATTCCTCAGGGCAATGCCTTGACCAATCAGAGTCAAGCTGCCTGGTTTAAATTTTAAACAAAGGATGGCATTTAACTGTCAGTCACTGTCATGGCAACGTCTCCACCAATCTGAGTTCACTTGCCAACCTGTCAGCACTCTCTTCTCATGCAGTATAAGTTGTTGCTTCCCTTACATTGGTTATTCATGCGATTGTCCTGATGAGTGCAAGACGAAAAGTTTTGACAGCATGTCTCTATTTTCAGCGATACTCATGTTTAAGTTTGGGTTACACTCGTGTCCATCATTGTGACCCATGCTGCAGGAATGCAACAGGACCCTGTTTTTTATTCATTTCATAGCCAGCAAAGCCTGCATTTGTTGCCCATCCCTAATTGTCCTTGAGAAGGTGGTGGTAAGTTGCCTGCTTGAACTGTACAGTCCATCTGGTTTCTTGATATCACGTGGCATGAATCAAATTGTCTCTGTTAACAATGCCCACCTTTATGTTTCTCTTCAGCTTTTTCTTCGTGCTTTGCATTTCATATGAAATGTGTGGCATTCACCAAATCTGTTATTTTCTGCCCTGTTTTCATTCTGCACTTGATTGTAGAGGCCCTGAGGATTGCTGAGGTGCCATCTTATGGAAGCGGCAATGACATAATGGAACACAAATCTGCTGTATTTTCTCAAGCTGACAGCATTCATCCTCCCACCATTGCCACTCCACCTGCCAGCCCAGAATGTTGCCGCCCATGCCGGGCAACCTATTGCCAGAGGTATACAAGGTCATCCCGCAAGGCCATCTGCAGTCTCCTCTACTGAAAAATAGAGAGCCCGCCACCAGCCATGTTGTAGCCACTGGGGGAGCCCTGCAGAGGAGCACAAGGACAGGCAAAGCACACAGAAGACAGGCACTAAGGGAATACACAAGAGTTGTTAGTTGACTATGGATATTGAAAGGTTTGATTGGCTGGCTTGGAATGTTTGTTTAGTTGTGTCTATTATTCCAGCATTGTGGTCAAGAGGATGCTGTGATGGTCAGTATTAGAGAGATGGTAAGGTATGGGGCTGTTTTTGAATAGGGAGTTGGGGTGTGTTCACTGGTACCATAGGTCGATGGCTGATCACAGATGGCCTGGTCAGAACGATGCTGTGTTGATTGCATTTTCCCTTCCTCCTCCTCTTCCTTCTCCTCCTCCTCATTGTTGTTCTGTTCCTTCTCATCCCCTCTTCAGCTGCTCACAGTATACCTGGTGGCAACCCTCATGATGCCGAGGTTGTACACAATAGAGCAGACCATGTTGAATTATGACGTATGCTCTGGAGTGTACTGCTGGGTTCCTCCAGAGTGATCCAAGCAGTGGAAGCATTACTTAAGAACCCCAATGGTGTGCTTAGTGACATTCCGTGTGGCAGTATGGCTTTTTTTATCTGCATGCTGCCCACGTATGGGTATGTTGCAGACTGGAGTCATGAGCCAGGTGGCCAATTTATAGCTCTTGTTGCCAGGAGCCACTCTCTGGTTGCTTATGTAAATGTGGTTGGTACAACGGACTGATGCAGATTAAAGGCATGATAACTGCTGCCTGGATACCGAGCATTAGAAAGCATGTTGCATTGGGTATGGTCATACATCAGCTGGATATTGAGGGAGTGAAATCCTTTGCAGTTGTGATGCATTGTGAATTTACATGTGGGTCCTGCCTAGCAACATGTGTGCAGTCAAAGGCACCTGCACCATGCGGAAGCCCATTCTCCTGGCAAAGGAATGTGCTTGCTCTGTCCACTTCACTCTTGAAAGAGGTACTGCAATGTATTCCCCTTTCCTTGCATACATAGCGTCAGTGACCTCCCCTATACAACAGTGGATGGCAAACTATGAGATGATGGAGATGTCACCTGTTTCAGCCAGGAAGTAGCTCAGTGCAAAGAACTTCAAAGCCACCATTACCTTTACAGTCAATGACGGTGTCATCCTTGCCCTGCTCTGAGTCTGGAGGTCTGTCTGCAAAAGGTAGCAGATTTCTGTGAGCACCTCCTTAGTAAAATGGTGCCATCGCACACACTGGTCCTCGCTGAGGTTGCGATCGCAGAATTGCTCCCTGAGGACCTCTTGCTGTAAGCTCTTCTCCCCCTCGACCTCCTCCCTCTTTGAACAGCTTGACCTTCTCTGTGCCTCCTCTGCTCATTCTCTGTCATGCTGCAGGCCAAGGGACCCATGACAGGGAGCAAGAAGTCTGAGCAGAACCCTTGAAGTCAGACCCAAGATCTTCATCACATGCCACATTACTCCCTGTAGATTTCACCAACTTTAAGTAGTATTGCAAAGCTCCACATTCTTCTAACTCAGCAGCAGCCAGTAGAAATCAATCAGCAACGATCCTGAAAGTGGCTGATGATCCCTTTAAGTGGCGCTGGTGGGGGATCCTTCCTGCTGCTGTGTTCAGCTGTGTGAAATTAAGAGAGGGTGTTAGCTGGAGTGTAGAAGTTGAAAATGGCACCACTAGAGTCACTAGTGCTGCATACTGACTGGTGTCACGATCTGCCTACTTTACTTCCAGCACACACTGTCAACATCTGCACTAATGACCTCTCCAAATTGGCTTCTGGTGCAGCCAGCGCATGAGGCTCTGGATGCCATTTGGAACCCAAACAACACCTGTTGCGCTGCAAATACCAATGCCCCACAACCGGATTTTGCGGCCAGTCTTTTGGATGAGATGTCTTACTAAGGTCCTGATTACCCTTTCCGGTGAATGCAAAGGATCCCACGGCAATACTTGAAGAAGAGCGGCGGAGTTCGCCCCAAAGTCTTGGCAATCTTTATCTCTTAGCCAACATCATTAAAACAGATTATCTGGTCATTGTATGTAAATTGGCTGTCACATTTCCCTACATTACAACAGTGGCTGCACTTCAAAAACTACTTCATTGGCTATAAAGCATTATTAAACATCCTGAAGTTGTGATAGGTGCTATATAAATGTAAGTTCTTTCCTGTCCTTTCATTTTTTTCATCAGTAGCCGAAAAACTTTTGTCAAAAATGGTTTCTGGGATCTTCATTGAACACAACAAAACTGTGTACTGCTGAGACTTGCTGAACTAATTATGCTTTTTGGTGTCGATTTATAATGAACAATCCTGACTGCAAGTCAGTTTTGTGTTTACATTATTTTCCGTCATTCAGGCCAAATTTGACCCATCAGAAACAAGAAATGCTTCTTTTGTGTAATAGTTCAAAATTTAGTTATGAAACATGGAAATGCGAATTAATACACAATTTATTGTATTCTTGAGCCAATTGTTATTGTAACATAGTGGAGAATATCAAATTTACATTAAAGAAAGAACTAACTTAGGAATATGGGAACCGGAGGAGGCACCCAGTTCCTTGAGCCTGCTCCGCTATCCAATGAGATCGTGGCTGATCTGTGACCTAACTCCAGATACTCATCTTTGCCCTATATCCCTTAAGATCTTCAGTTAACAAAAATCTATCACTGTCAGCGTTAAAATTAACAATGGATGTAGCATTAATTGCCATTTGCGAAAGTGTTTCCTAAATTTACTGCTGAATTTTTTTAATTTTTAGACCATGCCCCCTAGTCCTAGACTCTGCAACCAACAAAAATAGTTTTTCTCTAACTGTGTGTTCCCCTTCATGTATTGAAAACTTCAAATTTTAATCGAAGTTGGCCTTAACCTTTAAATTCCCAGAAATATACCGCTAGATTGTGTAATCTCCCCTTTGAGTCCTGGTAAATCTATATTGCACTCCCTCTAACATCCATATATCCTTCTTAAGGTGTGGTGCCCAGAACTGCTCACAATATTCCAGGTGTACTAACCAGGGCTTTGTTACATGAAGCATGACTTCTGCCCCCTTAAATTCTATTCCTCTAAATATAAAGATTAGTATTCCATTAGCCTTTTTGATTATTTTCTGTACCTCTCAATGATATTTTAATGATCTGTGGACCTGGACCCCCAAGTCTCTTTGGACCTCCACTGGTCTATGCTTTTTGGGTCCAAAGTGGATGTCCTCGATATCCATATGTGCAGGAAGTGTCATCAGTTGCAGCAGCCTGAGCTCCAGGTTTCGAAACTTGAGCAGCAGCTGGCATCACTGCGTCCTATCTGTGAGGGTGTGAGCTTCATGGATAGCATGTTTCTAGATCTGGTCAACCCACAGCTTAAGAGTATGCAGGCAGAAAGGGAATGGTTGACCACCAGATAGTCAAGAAGAACCAGGCAGGTAGTGCAGGAGACCCCTGAGTGCATCTCGCTCTCTAACCCGTATGCAGTTCTGGTTGTGTGATGGTTCGTCTGGGAGGTGCAGCCAGAGTCAAGGTCATGGCACCACAGGTGGCTCAGCTGTAGAGGAGAGTACAAGAAATATTGGAAGGGCAATAGTGATAGGAGATTTGACATTCGGGAACAGACAAGCGTTTCTGTGGCCACAGATGTGAATCCAGGATGGAGCGTTGCCTTCCTGGTGCCAGGGTCAAGGATGTCACTGCGCGGCTGCAGAGGGGGCAGGGTGAACAGCCAGCAGTCGTGGTCCACATTGGTACCAACAACATAGGCAGGAAGAGGGATGTAGTCTTGCAGAAATGGTTTAGTGAGCTAGGTAAGAATTTTTTTTATATCCGTTCATGAGATGTGGGCATCGCTGGCTCGGCCAGCATTTACTGCCCATCTCTAATTGCCCTTGAGAAGATGGTGAGATTCTTGAACAGCTGCAGTTCTTGGGGTATAGGACACCAACAGTGCTGTTAGGAAGGGAGTTCCAGGATTTTGACCCAGTGATAGTGAAGAAACAGCGATATAATTCCAAGTCAGGATAGTGTGTGGTTTGGAGGAGAACTTGCAGGTGGTGGTGTTCCCATGCATCTGCTGCCCTTGTTCTTCCAGGTGGTAGAGGTCACAGGTTTGGAAAGTGCTGTTGAAGGAGTATTGGTGAATCGCTCAGTGCATCTTGTAGATGGTACACACTGCTGCCACTGCGTCGGTGGTGAAGGGGGTGACTGTTGAAGGTGAAGGAAATTAGCAAGCAGTACCTCAAAAGTAGCAATTTCTGGATTATTCCCAGTATCATGCACAAGTGATTCTAGAAATAGATGGATAGTGCAGATGAATGCATGGCTGGAAAGATAGTGCAGGAGGGAGGACTTTAGGTTCCTGGGACTCTGGGACCAGTTCTGGAGAAGGTGGGACGTGTACAGACCGGACAGTTTGCTCCTGAACAGAGCTGGAATGAATTTCCTTTCGGGGAGATTTGCTAGTGCTATTGGGGAGGGTTTAAACTAACTTGGAAGGGGTGTGGGAACCAGAGGATAATAAAAATGAGGAACACTAAGGTGCACAGAGAATTGGAAGATAACACCAGATTGGGAAATAGTAATGGATTAGGTGGGGTCGGTGTAAGAGTGTTAGATAGTACTGGAGAAGAGAGTAGTTCATGTTTGATAGGAGTGGGCTGAGAACGACTATGTGGGATGCAAAGACAGGATTACAATGCATGCGTGTAAACGCACAAAGTATGGTGAATAAAATTGGTGAGCTACAAGCACAAATAGCAGTATGGGATTATGATGTAGCAGCAATAACGGAAACGTGGCTTAAAAATGGTGAGGACTGGGTGCTTATTATAGAAGAATATAAAGTGTTCAGAAAGATGGAGAAGGAAAAAAGGGAGCTGGGGTGGCAGTCCTGATTAGAAAAGACATTGCATTGCTGAAAGGGGGAGAATGTCCTTGAAGGGCAAGGACAGAATCCATTTGGTGAGGGTTGAGGAGCAAAAAGGGTAAGGAGGGGGAGGAATTTCTAAAATGTGTTTAGGAGAACTTCCTTGATCAGTATGTTCTCAGCCCAACTAGAAAAGAGGCATTGCTGGATCTGATGCTGGGAAATGATGTGGACCAAGTGTCTGTGGGGGACACTTGGGTAAGAGCGATCATTGTATCATAAGGTTTAGACTAGTAATGCAGAAAAGCAAGGAACAACATAAGGTAGAATTTCCAGATTGGAAGAGGGCTAATTTCAACACAATACAAAGGGATCTAGCCACAGTAGAATGAAAACAAAGACTGGCAGGAAGAGCTGTATCAGAACAATGGATTATCTTTAAGGAAGCGATGCTTCAAGTACAGGCTAGGAACATTCCAACAAGGGTGAAAGGTAGGGGAACCAAGAACAGAGCTTTTTTAATGACGAGGGAGATAGAGATTCTGGTGAAACAGAGAAAGAGGTGTATGTTGCATGTCTGGTGAACTCATCAAGTGAGAACCAGACCATATACAATAACTTGAAAGGGGAGATGAAGAGGAAAATAAGACTGGCAAAGAGAGAACATGAAAATTGAATGGAAATCTATATAAAAGGGAACCCCCAAATTTTCTAACGACATGTAAATAATAAGCAAGTAGCAAGAGGAGGAGTGGGGCCTATTGGGAACAAACAGGGTAATATGTACTTAGAGGCACAGGACAAGGCTAGTGTACATAATGAGTACTTTGTGTCAGTGTTCATTAAGAAAATAGAGGCTGGCAAAATATCAGTAGAAGCAGAGAGAATAGAGGCAATGGATAGGATAAAAATTGAGAGGGAGGAGGTACTTAGGATAGATAAGTAACCTGGTCTGAATGGTTTACATCACAGATTGCTAAAGGAGGTGGGCATAGAGATATTAGAAGGGTTTGCCATAATCTTCCAATTCCCTGGATATGAGGGAGGTGACAGTGGATTGGAGAGACGTAAGTGTGACACCCTTATTCAAGAAAGAGTGTAAGGACAGTCCTAGCAACTACAGGCCAGTTCGTTTAACATCAGTGGTGGGTATGGTTTTAGAAACAATAATCAGGGAAAATATCAATGGACGCTGAGAGGTTTGAGTTAATTAAGAATAGCCAGAATGGATTTGTAAATGCCAGATCAGGCTTGTCTAATCTAATTTAATTTTTTGATGAAGTAACAGAGAAGGTTGATGACGGGAACACTGTGGATGTTGTTTATATGGATTTTAAGAAAACATTTGATAAAGTGCTATATAAAAGGCTGGTTAACAAAATTGAAGCTCATGGAATAGGAGGGTCAGTGTACTATTGGATAAATAATTGGCTTAAGGACAGAAAACAGCAATTTGTACAAAATGATTGT
The DNA here is from genome assembly GCF_036365525.1 of Heterodontus francisci. Taxonomy (NCBI): domain Eukaryota; kingdom Metazoa; phylum Chordata; class Chondrichthyes; order Heterodontiformes; family Heterodontidae; genus Heterodontus; species Heterodontus francisci. Next base: position 220,720,278 of record NC_090371.1, read on the forward strand.
TTTTCAGACTGGAGGATGGTAGACAGTGATGCTTGTTACGAGAAGCTTTTTATGTTGTCTGATGCAACATAATTGAGATGCATGGAGTTCAGTTGATTGAAGATCTCAAACAGGTTTATTAACAGCGAGCAAGTATATCCAGTGCAGAGCTATCTATTTACAGGATTTGCCTCGTGGTGTTAGAGTTACAAAGTGATTCTGGCTCCAAGTCACATGATTGCTTCCTGATACTTGGCTCATTTGCATACTAACAGTGTTCTCCAAGAGTCAGTGCTCAGACCACTGCTTTTTTTTCTATATATAAGTGACTTGGATCTCAGAATTCAGAATAGAATCTCCAAACTTGCTGAGAGACCAAACTTGGAGGTGCAGCAAATAGTGAGGATGATATGAACCGCCTGCAACACAGCATAGATAAGCTAGCAGAATGGAAGTTAATACTGACAAGTGTGAGGTGATGCATTTTAGCAGAAGAAATAGGGAGAGGCAATATATACTTAAGAGTATGCAGGAACAAAAGGAACTGGTGGTGCATGTGCATAAATCTTTGAAGGTGGCAGGACCTATTGAGAGAGTAAAGCATAGGGTTCTTGAGCTTCATAAATAGAGGCATTGTGTACAAAAGCAGGGACGTTAAGCTGAACCTTTATAAAGCTTTGGTTAGGCTCCAACTGGAGCATTGCGTCCAGTTCTGGTCACCACACTTCAGGAAGGATGTGAGGGTCCTTTAGGGCATGCAGAGGAGATTTACCAGAATGGTTCGAGGGATGGAGGATTTTAATTACAAGGTTAGGTTGGAAAAGGTGGGTTTGTTCTCATTAGAACAAAGGAGATTCAGGGGAGATTTAATGGAATTGTACAAGATTATGACAGGCTTAGATAAGTTAGACAAGGAAAAACTGTTCCCATTAACATATGGTACAAGGACTAGGGACACAGATTGAAAGTTTTAGGCAAAAGATGCAGGGGGAATATGAGGAAGAACTTTTTTACGCAGCGGGTGGTAATGACCTGGAACTCATGCCTACGAGGGTGGTGGAAGTGGAGATGATCAATCAAGAGGAAGTTGGATGGCCACCTGAGAGAAATAGGCTTGCAGGGCTACGGGGATTGAGCCAGGGAGTGTGACTGACAGGATAGCTCCGTGGAGAACTGGCATAGACTCGATAGGGCAAATGGCCTCCTTTTGTGCCATGAATGACTCTATGGCTGTATGACCTCCCATTTATCTACATTAAAATCCATTTGACGCAGTTTTGCCCATTCACTAGATCGCTTAATGTCTCTTTGTAATGTTTTACTTCTATCTACATAGCTTACAATGCTACCATCTTTGTGTCATTGGCAATTTTAATATGTGGCTTTCTCTCCCATTATCTGAGTCCTTCATAAGTACGGTGTATAGTTAAAGCCCCAACACAGGCCCGTGAGGAACACCATTATTCACATGTAGTTATTGTTTCAATGCTGGAAAAACGACAGCCAATTTTCACACTGCAAGATCCCAGCAATGAAACGGCAACAAAGTCAATGTAAAGTTATTCTGTATTTAATATCCCCTCTGAAAAATAGCACCCCTCTCAGTAATGCAGAAGCACTAATATAGATTATGGGCTCAAATCTCTGGTATGGGGCCTGAACCCATGATGTTCTGACGCAGAGACAAGAATGTTACCAATGAGCCAATAGTGGAATGACTTGAATGCATTAACACTTTCCTATGTAGTCTAAGTAAATAAATATCCCGCACACTCAAGCGTTCCTCCCCCGCCCTCCCCCCCTTTTTCCACATGAAAGTGTTATCATCAGTTTTGGAACCTGCGATATTTTCCTATTTTCCAGGCTATTTGGATGATGCAATCAATCTCTTTTACTATTTCAGCCACCCCCCAAATCTGAAATTTTTCTCTCATCCTGTCTTATTGCATTTTCCACCTCCTACAATGTAATTTTTCTCTGCATCTCTCATCCTAAACTTCAAATTTTTACGCTTCTTGCTCTGAACTAAACTGATAACTCGCTGTTCAATCATTCTTGAAACCAGTATCTTCAGACAAGAAAGAGAGTGTTATCTTCTTTCGCTCAACAGCAAAACAGGTGATTTTTGTAGGTGTCATTTTCAAAACAGCAGGTAGTACAAAATTCTTTAGAAACATGTAAGAAAATTTCCTCTGCTCTTTCTAGTGGAATCTTAAGAACATTTTTTAGAACAAATTTATTATTTTGCTACTCAAAGTGAGTAGAGGAGTTTTTTTTAAAGAAAGAACTTGCCTCTTGTGACACTTTATCGCATCTCGCAGAAACGACACAAGCTTAACATTCACCTGAAGCACAACAGACAAATAGAGCCTTGGTTTAAGCTGATGATTAAGCAGGTTCAGTGCAGAGCTGCATTTGCAGGGAGTGCAGATCAGAAAATTGCTGTTATTTTGTAATTCTTTCTCCAATCTACTTCTTAGGAGTAAGGATTGTGGAATTACCCATAACATCTCATCCAAAGAACTGAAACACTTCCTCAGTACTGCACTGCAATGTCAACCTAGATTGTGTTCTCAAATCCTGGGGTGGAACTTAAACCCACAAACTCAGAGGAAAGAATGCTACCAACTGAGACATGCCAACACATTTATTTCAAGGTGGTTTGCCAAAATGCATGCTATATAATGAAATAATTACTGAATTTATAAGATTATGTTAGAAGTGTCAGAATCAAGAGTTTCAATCTGATAATCAGAAAGTGTTGACGAAGAGATTAATAAAAGTGTACCAGGAATATTGCATAAACTTAGCAGGTGCTTTTTAACATGTTGTGAGAATCACTACTTGAGGTGGTAGTGAACATTTTTTATTATATAAATTGATTCACCAGGCTGAGTTGGCGAAAACAATGGCTGTCCGCCCATGTGGGCTGCACGTCACGGAGCCGCCGCAGTCCTAAGCGTGGCGGATCATTTAAATAGCCAGGGCAGGCGCCCCCCCCCCACCCCCCCCCAATCACATGGAGGGGTCAAGCTGTCCGTCCTGGGCAATGGCTTCAGCTGCCTGTGTGCAGGCGCTGACACCATTTTTTAAAGGGCTTTGAGCCCTACCGTTAATTTCAAATATTTAAAGTGCAAGGACATAAAAATAAAGACATTTCTTCTGCCCCTTTCCCATCCCCCCCAATAACAATTAAATTAATTACTTGCCCTCTCCCTCCCAAAACACTTACCTTGTCCACCTGACTCTCCCCCACCAAAATGCATAAACTTTAAACTATAACCCTTCCTCCCATCCCCTATGCCAGTGATGTTAGCTTGACCCCATTCACCCCCTTCACCTCCCCTCCGCACTGAGAAATTAACCTCCTCCCCCCTCCCCACAAGTGTTCTACCTCATTTCCCCAGACAGAGATCTGAAGGCGTGGGAGTGCCGGCCACTGGACCAAAGATGTGAGCGGGAACTCAAGCGGTGATGCAAGTATAATTAATGCACTGATTTGCATTTATTTGAATATGCAAATGGAGGTCCAATTGCCAAGCGGTGGGAGGGCCACCATGAGGCCTTGCCGCCACCGGTGATATTGGGCCCAGTCCTCCTGGTGTCGGGGTGCGTGATGGCCCCCCCCCCACCACAAAACCCAACGTCAGGGTGTCTGTAAAATCCAGCCCACTGTGTTTAAAGATGCAACATTCATGGACATAGGATTTCCAATAATTTAGTGTAAAAGCAAATGAAATTATTGCTATTAGCCATTGTTGTATGTTGCAATGAACTATTTTAATATAAAAGCAAAATACTGCAGGTGCTGGAAATCTGAACTGAGTTCTGAAGAAGGGTCATTGACCTGAAACATTAACTCTGCTTCTGTATCTACAGATGCTGCCAGACCTGCTGAGTATTTCCAGCATTTATTGTATTAATTAACTATTTTAATATGTTGATTTTTATATAGTAAATGTTAGCCGATGTAATTACAATATAATTAACTGTGATTGCTGATAGGCTAGTGTGAGAAGGAGAAAGACAGATAAGCAAAAACGGGTTAACTTCTTTGTACTAGGTGAGTAACATCTACGGAGTTAGATTAATCGAAGCATTGTTGAAAATTTGTCAAAGTATTTACATAATACAAGAGAAATATAAACAGCTATGGCATGATAGGATAAACCCATGGTATTTCATACTTTTAAAACTTGTCTAGCTGGAAGCAGTGCTTGAAAGCCTGTAGCAATGTAAAGCAGCAGCAGATTGCTGGAGGCACAGCAGGCATTGGTGTGTGTTATGATGTGCATTCTCTCCTTCAGCTTTTGTCAGAGTGCTCAGTGTAGTGATTCCTTACCACATGGTTCCTTGCGCTTTCTCAAGACTTCATAACGGCTTCCGCTTTATACCCTGGTAGCTCGCGAGGAAGGCTTTGGGAATTTGGTGGCCGAGCGAGGCGAGCATGGAATTCTTTAGATTCCGATGTGCAGATTTTCCTCAATTAAAATCAGAGGAAAGACCATCTGCAAGGCTCACAGGGAATAATGCCACCCAAAGCAGTCACCAGAGTTATGTGGAGGGAGGTAAAATTGCACTGAGTAACAACTGGGGTGATTTTAGTATAAAAAGAGCCATATCTACCCATTATACATCTCTCCCAATTTCTATTTTCTTCAATGGAAATGAAAGTATAATGAGTGGCTGCATCATATCACACTATCAAAATCAAAGTTACTCCCAACCTTTGACCCCGAAAACAGTAGACCAGAGCTTCAAGAAGTTTATTGTGCAACAAGGTAAGAGGATTCCAACTTTCCCATTTTCACTTTGGCAACAAGGAACTCCCTTCACCATACACACTCAGTTCCCAAAAGAAATGATAGCTGTTCATTCACAATGCACTGTGGTTCAAGGGTAGAGCAGATGAATGCGTGGCTGGAGAGGTGGTGGAAGAGGGAGGACTTTGGATTCCTGGGGAATTTGGACCAGTTCTGGTGGAGGTAGGATTTATTCAGGCTGGACAGGTTGCAGCTAAACAGAGCCAGGACGAATGGCTTCCAGGGAACAGTTTGCTAGTGCTGTTCAGGAGAGTTTAAACTAATTTGGCAGGGGGATGGGAACCAGGATATATAATTAGGAAGGATAAACAAGGTGCACAAAGGATTCGGAGAAGCAGATAGCACTAGAGTGAGAAATAGTAAGGTATTAGGTGCGGTCAGATGAAGAGGTAATGCAATAAGGTCTGAATTAGGTGTTACAACCACATGAGGAAGGGGTCTCAGGCTCCCCCTTCTGCAACAGGGTTTATCCATTTTTATCACAGTGCTTGACCTTACCATCTCAGTGAGCACTTGCTCCTGTTCCTCTAATAAAGTTGCAAATGAACCAATCAGACAGGTTTTCTTGAGTTTAAACAAGAAAGATGTAAGTTTATTATCCTTATCACTCTAAACAGGTTACAATTACTAAAATACGCCACGCATCTATGCCCACATTCACACAAGAATCACACACGCACACACGCAAATAGATTACAGAGGAAAATAGAGTTGGGTGGTTGGAGTAGAGTCTGTAATAAATGAAATTTAAATACATTTCAGTAGTCCCAGAGTTCTTGGTTGAAATTGTAGTCCTGAAGTCCTCGCGGGGCCACGTGCACAGTTGCAGACTTACTTGTACCCTGCTTGTTGGCTTGAATCTTCTCTGGATCTCTACTAGAGAGAGGGAGAAGGAGAGAGCGCTGTTCCCTTGCTCACTTCCAGTTATAGTCTGCCTTCTGAGTCACCTTTCACAATCTCCCAGAGTTGCACAAGCAGTCAAATGATATGACCACATCTTTGTGTTTCAATGAGAATCTTCGGAATTTTCTCTGAAATTCAAGGCTTTCCCTGAAGCTGCCAAGACATACTTGGTGGTTGGGGGGGGGGAGGGGGCAGGGTGGGTTGGCTCTTTCAAAGTCAATGGGTGTCAATGGCATTTGATGACCACATGGACAAGGCTATCTCAGGTAACTGAATCAGGGAGCACCCCATTGTTCTGGTGAGGCTGAGTCAATCATGTTTGTCTCCAGTCTAATCCTTTGATGTTTCAAATGCAAATGTCCTTGGCCATTTCAGCTGCTAGCTGTTCTTTTTAAAAAGTTATTTGTAGCAATTTCCAGTAAGTCTCAGGCAAAGTTCTAATCGATGAAATTAATATTTCGCATTTGAGCATGTAGGGTTTTCATAACATAGATGTGCAGTGCATGTCTATAAACATTTGCATGGTAAATAAGGCTGGTGACCTGTAGGCTCAAATAGCCATATGAGAATATGATGTTGTGGCGATAACGGAGACCTGGCTTATAAATGGGCAGGCCTGGATACTAAATATTCCTGGATATAAGGTGTTCAAGACATATAGAGAATAAAAGAAAGGAGGATGGGTGGCTGAAATGATTAAGGAGAATAGTACAGTGCTGGAGAGAGGAGATCCTGGAGAGGTTAAGGACTGAATCTATTTAGTTAAGAAACAATAGAAGTACCATTATACTACTGGGGGTATTCTGTAGGCCACCAACTAGTGGCAAAGATATAGAGGAGCCAATTTACAGGGATATTACAGAGAGGTGCACAAACTATAGAATACTGATAATGGAGGACTTTAATTATCCTTATATAGGCTTGTATAGTAATAAGATAAAGGGCTGATAGGGGTAAGAGTTTTTGAACTGTGCTCAGATGAATTTCCTACATCGGTATGTTTCCTGTCCAATGAGGAAGGAGGTATTGCTGGATCTGGTTTGGGGGAATGAGATGGGTCAAGTGGATCAAGCGTTAGTGGGGAACTTTTAGCTAACAGTTATCACAATATCATAAGGTTTAGGTTAGCCATGGAAAAGGATAAACAGCAATCACGGAACTAGTAATCTAGAGGCCCATGCTAATGCTGTGGGGACATGGTGAAATTTGAATTCAAATAATAAATCTGGAATTTAAAAAAAGCTAGTCTAATGGTGATCATGAAACCATTGTTGATTGTTGTAAAAACTCATCTGGTTTACTACTGTCCTTCAGGGAAAGAAATCTGCTGTCCTTACTTGGTCTGGCCTACAAGTGACTCCAGACCCACAGCAATGTTGTTGACTCTTAAATGCCCTCTGAAATGGCCTAGCAAGCCACAGTTGTATCAAACTGCAACAAAGTCTAAGAAAAGGAATGAAACTGGACGACCCGGCATCGACTTAGGCACTAGAAAACTCCCTTCCTATCAGCACTGTTGGTGTACCTGCATCCCAAGGACCGCAGCGGTTCAAGAAGGCAGCTCACCACACCTACTCAGGGCAATTAAAGGATGGGCAAGAAATGCTGGCCTAGCCAGTGATGCCCACATCCCACAAATGAATAAAATAAATCCAGAGTAAAAATACTAGATTGGAGGAGGACCAATTTCAGTGACGTGAGAACAGATCTAGCCCAGGTAAATTGAAATCAAACATTAGCAGGCAAAGCTCTAATGGAGCTATAGGCTGCCTTTAAAGATGAGATAGTTCAGGTACAGTTGAGGAATATTCCCTTGAGAAGGAAAGGTAGGAAAAGCAAAGCCAGAGTTCCCTGGACGATAAGAGAGATAGAGAGTAAGATGAAGCAGAAAAAATGGACATATGATGGATGTCAGGTTGATAATACAACTGAGAACCAGGCTGATTTTAGAAAGTTCAGAGCAGAAGTGAAAAGCAAATCAGAGAGGCAAAGAGAGAGAATGAGCCTGGAAGCTAGCATAAACGGAATCCAAAAGTCTTCTATAAACAAATAAATAGTAAAAGGGCAGGAAAGGAGGAATGGGGCCAATTAGGGACCAAAAAGGGGAACTATGCATGGAGGCAGAGGGCATGGCTGAGGTACTAAATGAGTACTTTGCATCTGTCTTTACCAAGGTAGAAGATGCTTCCCAAGGCATAGTGAAAGAGGAGGTAGTTGATATATAGAATGAACTAAAAATTAATAATGAGGAGTTATTAGAAAGGCTTGCTGTACTTAAAGTTGATAAATCTTCAGGACTGGATGGGATACATCTGAGGATGCTGAGCCAAGTAACTGCAGAGATACTGGCCATAATCTTAAATATGTGGGTGCTGTCAGAGGACTCAAAAATTGCAAATGTTACGCCCTTATTCAAAAACAGGTATATAAGGATAATACCAGCAACTATAGGCCAGTCAGTTTAACCTTGGTAGTGGGAAAGCTTTTAGAACTGATAATCTGGGACAAAATTAACAGTCACTTGGACAAGTGCGGATTAATTAGGGAAAGCCAGCATGAATTTGTTAAAGGCAAATTGTGTTTAACTAATTTGCTTGAGTTTTTTGATGAGGTTTGGGTGAGAGCGCAATGCAGTTGATGTGGTTTACATGGATTTTGATGAAGTCCCACATAATAGACTTGCCAGTAAAGTTGAAGTCCATGTAATGAAAGGGACAGTGACAGCATGGATATGGCTCAGTGACAGGTAACAGAGAGTTGTGAACGGTTATTTTTCAGACAGGAGGAAGGTATACAATGAGATTCCCCAGGGGTTGGTACTCGGATCAATGCTTTTCTTGATATATATTAATTAGCTAGATTTGGGTGTCCAGGGCACAATTTCAAAATTTGCAGATGGCACAAAATTTGTGAAATGTGAGGGTGATAGTGAAAAACTTCAATGGTGGACACTTGGCAGATGGTATTTAATGCAAAGGCTTGTGAAACGATGTAATGTGGTGTTTCATGTTTTTAATCCAATGTTTTGTGACTGGTTGCACTTTATGTACTATTTCACTTTTAAACATTCTCATTTTCTAATTGCATTATTTAAAAGATTCCTCAGAGTTTTTCCCCTTATGTCCTGACAGTGCTGACACTTGTTGAGATGCATGTTCAAGGGCGCTGGGGGTTTTGCAGTGCCTTTGAAGGTGAGCTGAGAGATGGATGGTTGGCAGGCGAGTTGACATAATGTTGTTTCTCAAAAAAGCAGCTCATGTTGTATTTCGGCTTAGACCTTCGGAGACTGACTCCAAGATCACATAGAAGGTGGGGCAAGGTGGCCCAGGCACTTGTGCAAGAAATATAGCCCATAGCAGGACTTCACCGGGCTTAGAGCTTATGACACGAAGACTTCCTTAATCCAAAGAGACCCTTGAACCCATACGACAGCAAGACAAGCCTCGTGACACTGGCATCAGGGAGTACCCAGACGCAACACCAGGATAGGTAATAGAAATGTATATTTAGCCGCACAGATAGAAAATGGTGATAAGAAGAGGATTTGGTCACTTACTGTAAAATTAAAATGATGTTGCACATTGCTTTATTGTTGTAACTTGATGATGGGCTGAATTTTATAAGCCCCCTGATGTCGGGGGTCATGGCGGGAGGGCCCGGAAAATACTTCCTGGAGAGGCCTGCTATGGGCCTCAACACTGGGAAGGCCCCGTTGCATTTTACCGGAGGCAGCGAGGTCTTGGGGAAAAAGCACTTATCTGGTCCTGATGGCTTCGGAGATCCGAGGCGTGACACTGATGGGGAGGGGGGTTTTTCAGAGTGAATTTTTCAGTGTGAGGGGGGTGGAGATGCAAAATCCAACGCGATTGGTTATGGGGATGGTAGGAAGGGGTTGAGGGTCAAAGAGAATAAAGTTCGGCGGGTGGGGGGGGTGGGGAGGTCGTGAGTGAAAACAATTTTATTTGGGGTGATAGGACAAATAATAAACAGTTTATTCATGGGTGGGGGTGGTGGGAGAGGGGATTGGAAGTGTGAGTAAAATTTTATTTTAATCTTTTGCCAAACCTGTCCCTTTAAAAATTAAAATGACCTGTCAGGGCTTGAAGCTCTTTAGAAATGACACTAGCGCCTGCCCGATGGTGCCAGACACTGTTGCCAGGAACGAAGCACCCACCGCCGATGGCATAGAGGGGGCAGGCAGTCTGCCCCTTCCATGTTAATGAGCCGCCATGCAAAATATCATGGCGGTTCCGCGGTATGTATCACGTGCGTGCGCTTGCAGGTGGACCGAGAACGGCGGTGAGCTAATAAAACTCAGCCCAATATGTGAGGTCTGATATATGACGTGACATTTCTGTTAATGAGGACCAGAAAGACATATAATAAAAGCAAAATACTGCGGATGCTGGAAATCTGAAATAAAAACAAGAAATGCTGGAACCACTCAGCAGGTCTGGCAGCATCTGTGAAAAGAGAAGCAGAGTTAACGTTTCGGGTCAGTGACCCTTCTTCAGAAAGACATATGTTTGTGTTTGGAATTACTTATATTAGTGACAAGGTAAGGGAATTGTTGTGATAAAATCTTCCAAAGACTTCCGCTTTAATCTGGGGAGAAGATGTTATTCATGATTTTCCTACAAATGTTCCCGGCAGCAGACATCAAAGATTCATCTGAGTACTCATCCTCCTGACACTGACCTCTATGTTTATCAGCATCATCAATATCTGGCCTCACCTCCAATTACCATTCCACCGACAGACCTTCATCAATTGCAAAGATGCGAAGATACAGCAATCAATGTGATTAAGATCTTGTAGAGAGCATAGAGCAAGGCCCCTCCTGATCTGTCAAGACAGAGAAACCTAGGGCTGGATTTTGTGCTCCATTAGAAGGCGGGTTTTTTGGTGGGGTGTGCAAAGAATCGGCAAGGAGTCGTCTGCTCCAGACCCCGTAATGCCGGTTTCTAATTTTCTTGGAGGCGGCAAAGTTCCATGGCGACACCTCTTCCGCGACGTGACGGGATCGTAATTTAAATCTGTTACATACAGTTTTGCATGAATTTATATCAATTCACTGCGATCCTACCAGGCGCTCACAATCTTATGCATGACGTGCAGCACTCATGTGCCTTCACTTCCTCATCTTTGAAAAGCTGGCGCCACCGAGGCAAGAGTCATTGGTGCCTGCAAAGGGTAGGTAGGTTATCCGTTGTCATCTTGTGGAATTTTTTTTCACATCGGACATTGCCGCTGAGCTCAAACTGCAGAGGTGGGGGAAGGAGGGAACTCTGCAAGTGGGTACTATTGAGAGGGAGGGAAGAACTCTGCAATCCAAAATCAGGAAGTACCGTTAATGGTGTCGTCAATGTCGCCCCTGCCGCATGATTGGGCGGAACGGCTGCCGACATTATGCCAATGGCCGCCTGCCACATAATTATGGCGGCGTGGCTGCTAACCTCACAGGCAGGACCACTGTCATTTTGTGCACCCACTGCCATTCTTGACAGTGGGATCATAAAATTCAGCCCCTAATCTTTAGAACCTCAAGGTCTTCTCAATGACCAATCTAGTTGATGAATAGGCCTTGTTATAGAGATGTTTTGCTGATGATATTGTTACTTGACGTGAGGTCATGAACCATGGGAGCAAGGACTATACCTTGTCTCCCAGAAACCATCCCGACACTCCATTGTCTTCTCTAAATGGAGAATTCCTATAGTGTACACATCTCCTTGAAAATATAGCATTGGCATAAAGGATTTGTTGCAGCTGATCACAGGAAATTTTAATATTGTCGAAATAGAATGCCTTTCCATTCAAAGATCCATACGAGAGACCACTGTGTAACATAGGTTCCATTGATTGCCCCTTGAACTTTGGTAAAATCTGCAATGTGACAGAAACCAGCATCTGGCATCTCCCAACTGGGCCAGGGGATCAAAAAACAGGCTGAGCAATGGAGGAATTGGGTCCTGCCAATAATTATAACCCTTCTAATTGTGTTAGGTTGCCATTGCACTCCTAACTCATTTGTTGCAAGTGTGAATTTTTGAGCCCAGCAAGTTGACATAAAGTGTTAACCAGTGGTGCTAAAACAACATACAGAGGAAATTAAGCTCCTAACGTTCGCAAATGCAGTTTCTATCACACGGTACTGAATAACAGTTTGCGTTGGGCACTGTGGCTGTTTTTTCCACTCCCTGGCCCAGACGTGTTGATATCAATTACAGCATATCAACAGCTGCAGCTCGCATCAGTTAATTCAGACTAGACCAGAAATTGAACCTGGGACTTTCTTGTCTCCACAGCTTAGCACTACACCAATTGCCACCTTAATCCAATAGGCCATCAAATTGCATTTTTGAATTTCTATGCAGCGTTCAATTGATACCTTTTAAAATTCTAATCAGAGGGTAAGATAAATTGGAATAAAATAAACTGACATTTGTTCTAAATTCTAAATATCAATTTATGCTATTTCACAAAAAATGTAATTCATAAGGCACCATATAAATGCAAGTATGTTCTTTCTTAGCAGGGTCATTGCCATGGTTATCATACATTTGATAAGTACACCGGAAAGTTACCAGAGGTGTCGATTCCTGTTAGTGTTTGCATAATAATGAAGGACTAATATTAAAATGAGAGTACAAATTAAAGCTTGCTAAGATGCCTGCCATGTACAATTACAGTAAAACTGCTCTAAAAGCATCCGTTTTATTTCTGTAGGTCAAAGTAAGAAGACAGGGTAGCACATTATCATAAAGAGTGGACCGAGCTGCCTGATGTGATTAGTCTTAATCTGCTGTATGTCTCAGGTGATTGCTGTGTGAACAGTTTTGACCTCTGTGAGCTAGGGCAAATCTGACATTGAATCTGGTGCTATCTTTATAGCAACTGGGTATTTTTCTGTATTTATATTGACAGTTGCTGAAATGGAGGCTTTCTCTGACATCCAATTATCTCACATTCTGGAAGCTATGAACATAGTTTGGCCCATACTCTGAAACACAAGAGGAAGCCCTAAGATTTTGGGGAACACCCCAACAAAGTTAGTCATATCGATCTGCTATCTAGCCTGATCTCTCCATTTGACTACCTGGATACATTATCATATCTAGCACAAATCACTGTACGCAGTGTTATGTTCAAAAACATATTTGATCCTGAAATTCCATGGGAATGTTTTCATTTTTCCTGATCTTCAGGTGTTCAGGGTATTACTTTTTCCTGGATCCCGTTTCCCCACTCTCCCCCACAATCCAGTGAGGCCCTCTTGCTTCAGTCTGTAGACCTCATCTCGCTTGCTATTCTGGCCTCCAGTTCTACACCAAAGGAACTTAAGAACATACGAATTAGGAGCAGGAGTAGGCCTCTGGGCCCCTCGAGCCTGCTCCGCCATTCAACAAGATTATGGCTGATCTGATTGTAAGCTCTACTCCAGATTCCCGCCTACCCCTGATAACCTTTCACCCCTTTGCTTATCAAGAATCGACCTATCCCTGCCTTAAAAATATTCAAACACTCTGCTTCCACCACCTTTTGATGAAGAGAGTTCCGAAGACTCATGACTCTCTGAGAGAAAAAAATTCTCCTCATCTCTGTCTTAAATGGGTGGCCCGTTATTTTCAAGTAGTGACCCCTAGTTCTAGATTTTCCCACAAGGGGAAACATCCTTTCCACATCCACCCTGTCAAGACCCCTCAGGATCTTATCTGTTTCAATCAAGTTGCGTCATACTTTTCTAAACTCCAGCAGATACAAGCCTAGCCTATCCAACCTTTCCTTATAAGACAACATGCTCATTTCATCTATTAGTCTAGTAAACCTTCTCTGAGCTGCTTCCAGTGCATTTACATCCTTAAGTAAGGAAACCAATACTATATGCAGTACACCAGATGTGGCCTCACCAATGCCCTGTATAGTTGAAGCATAACCCCATAATTGTAGTCAATTTCCCTCACAATAAACAATAACATTCTATTAGCTTTCCTAATTACTTGCTGTACCTGCATACTAACCTTTTGCGATTCATGCACTTGGACACCCAGATCCCTCGGCACCTCTGCAATCTCTCACCATTTAGATAATATGCTTCTTTTCTATTCTTCCTGCTAAAATGGACAATTTCACATTTTCCCACATTATACTCCATTTGCCAGATCTTTGCCCACTCATACAACCTATCTATAGCCCTTTGTAGCCTCCTTATGTCTTCTTCACAACTTACTTTCCTACCTATCTTTATGTCATCAGCAAATTTAGCAACCATATCTTCGGTCCCTTCATCCAAGTCATTTATATAAATTGTAAAAAGTTGAGGCCCCAGCACTGAACTCTGTGGCACACCACTTATTACATCTTGCCAACCAGAAAATGATCCATTTATGCCTACTCTCTGTTTCCTGTTAGTTAGCCAAACTTTTATCCATGCCAGTATGTTACTCCTTTCACCACGAGCTTTTATTTTCTGCAATAACCTTTGATGTGGCACCTTATCAAATGCCTTCTGGAAATCCAAGTACAATACATCCACCGATTCCCCTTTATCCACAGCACATGTTACTTCTTCAAAGAGCTCCAGTAACTTGGTTAAATGTGATTTCCCTTTCACAAAACCATGTTAACTCTGCCTGATTACCTTGATTTTTCTAAGTGCCCTGCTATGCTGTCTCTAATAATAGCTTCTAACATTTTCCCTAAGACAGATGTTAAGCTAACTGGCCTGTAGTTCCCTGCTTTATGTCTCCCTTTTTGAATAAAGCAGTTACATTTGCTATTTTCCAATCTAATGGAACCTTCCCAGGATTGAGGGAATTTTGGAAAATTAAAACGCATCAACTATCTCACTAGTTACTTCTTTTAGGACGCTAGGATGAAGTCCGTCAGGACCCGGGGACTTGTCAGCCCGCAGCTCCAATAATTTGCTCAGTACAACTTCCCTGGTTATTGTAATTTTCTTGAGTTCCTCCCTCCCTTCCATTTCCTGATTTACATCTATTTCTGGGATGTTACTTGTATCCTGTATAGTGAAGAGCATTGCAAATTACCTGTTTAATTCATCTGCTATCTTATTATTTTCCATTATTAATTGCCCAGACTCACTTTCTATCGGACTGAGGCTCACTTTGTTAACTCTTTCCTTTTTAAAATATCTATAGAAACACTTACTATCTTTTTTATATTTCTAGCTAGCTTTCTCTTGTACTCTAATTTTTCCCTATTAAACTTTTCGTCATTCTTTGCTGCTTTTTATATTCTGCCCAATCTTCTGACCTGCTACCTATCTTTGCACAATTACATGCTTTTTCTTAAAGTTTGATACTATCTTTAACTTTTTTTAGTTAACCACAGGTGGTGGATCCTCCCCTTGGGAATTTTTCTTTCTAGTTTGAATGTATCTATTCTGTGTATTCTGAAATATCCCCTTAAACGTCCGTCATTGATTCTCTGTTAACCTATCCCTTAACCTAATTTGCCAGTTCTCTTTAGCTAGTTCTGCTTTCAAGCCCTCATAATTGCCCTTATTTCAGTTTGAAGTACTAGTCTTAGACCCACTCTTCTCTCCCTCAAACTGAATGTATGATCGCTGCTGTCTAGGGGCGCCTTCACCATGAGGTCATTAATTAATCCTATCTTGTTGCACAATACCAGGTCTATTATGGACTGCTCTCTGGTTGGCTCCAGAACATGCTGTTCTAAGAAACTATCCCGAAAACATTCTTTGAACTCCTCATCTAGGCTACCTTTGCCCATCTGACTTTTCCAGTCTATATGTAGATTAAAAGCCCCCGTGATTATCGCCATACCTTTCTGACAAGTTCCCATTATTTCTTCCTTTATACTCTGTCCTATCATGTGGTTACTGTTAGGGGGCCAGTACACCACTCCCACAAGTGACTTCTTGCTTTTCTTATTTCTCATCTCGACCCAAACCACTTCTACATCTTGGTTTCCTGAACTTAGGTCATTCCTCTCCATTGTACTAATGCCATCATTAATTAACAGAGCCATCCCTGCACCTTTTCCTAGCTTCCTGTCCTTCCTAAATGTCATGTATCCTTCAATATTCAGGTCCCAATCTATGTCATTCTGCAGCCATGTCTCTGTCATGGCTATTAGATCGTACTTATTTACTTCTATTTTTTCTATCAGTTTATCAGTTTTGTTTCGAATGCTACGTGCATTCACCATGCTCCACTGAGCTGAGAACTCCTGATATAGGTTTCCTCAATCCCTACTCTGTTCCAGCAACCATCTGTTGATATATTTTGCAGAGGTTCTGCCCCTTACAAGAATGACCAGTAATTCCCAGAAATGGGTCTCTGCTGTTTTCTGGTGGGTCCTGCTGGTGTTACAACAGCATTGTACAAGTTTATGATTGCACTTTTTTTTAAAGTTGTAATAATTAACTCCCAATACCATATTCATATTTGCAACAGTATCATGACAATCATCATAAACCTTCAATGATTGGTGAATTATAACCAAGTCTTTCTTCCACTCAGCAGCCTTGGACACCAAATCTTGCACAGTGGATACATGCTTGGTATTTTTCCTGCCTAAATACACCATGCTGCATTTGTTTATATTGAACAAAGCCTACAAGAAGCACTGTTATTCCCCCATTGTGTGTACATTCACCTGTAGATTAATTATTTCATTTAGACTCATAACTCCTGAACATTTCTTCATTTCACCCATGAACATGTATCCTGCCCCCCATTGATACCTTCACCCAGATCAGTAAACCAACCCCTATGGGACTCTATTAATGATTGCTCCCCACCCACCCCATTGAGAGCTTCTACCATTATTAACTAACTTCTGTCTACATGAATGCAAATCATTTTCACTCCAATCCGACATCTACCTGTCAATTCTACAAGATGCAGACTTTAGTAGTCTTTTGTGTAGCACTTTATCAAAGATTTTTTTAAAATCTAAATACACACACCTGACTGGCCACCTTAACTTCAATTAATATGGGCTGAAAAGTTGGATATTCCATTTAAACATGGTTATCAATGATCCTCATTGGCCAACTGGAGAACTTGCAGGAAATTCTTGGCAACAATACCTACTGGACTTCAATCGTCCATCGATGTTGAAACTTCCACAAAAAATCAATCACATTGCTGAGACAGGACCTCCTTTTCCAGAAGCCATGCTGTTATTTCCTAATAGGCCCATGCTCTTCAGAATTTCTTCTTATAGCTTGCTGATAACTGAAGTTAAACTAACTGGTCTATAGTTTCCTGATTCTGACTCACTGCCTTTCTTCAATATTGGCACCACCCCTTCAGTCCATGGGAACAGTCCCAGACTTCAGTGAGCTTTTAACTATATGAGCAACAATACAGCCACCATTTCTTTCAGCAACAGTGGGTGGATACTTCTAGAGTGAGCACCCTGATTTTAACAAGTATATTTCTCCATGCATTTGCAATTTTAACATCAGCTGCATGCTGCAGCATTCGTAATTCAGCATAATGTTCATCAATGAAGACTGATGCAAAGTAACAATTTAAAACCTCAGCCATATCCTGGGACTTCAGCCAAATTAATCCTGCAGAATTGCTCACTGGGCCTTTACAATCTTTAACAGTTCTCTGATTCCTAATGTAGCTGAACAAGGAGAGGTGTGCTAACATTGTCTACCAACTCTCCCCTTCTCCATTGCCCTTTTAGCCAGTCTGATAGCAGACTTTATTCCCCTTAGCTGAGTGTAATATCCAACCCTACTCTTGAGAGTTATTCACCTTGTATCTGGTAAAATATTTCCAATTTAGTTTAATTTGTCTTTTGACATCACCATTTAGTGATTCAATTTTTTTTAAGCTTGTGCTCTTCTTTTGACACTAGGGTCATGACGTTTTGTAAAAGATTGGTTTTAAATCATTCAATTTTTCATCAATGGTGCAATTATCTCTGCCTAGAAGGATCCCACAGTCAACGTTACTCATGCTCCTTACCATTTTTGTAAATGTAATCTTCATAATCTGGCACTAATATTAAATTTTTATCAGCATTAAAGCTTGGCTAATCAAGTTGAATCTAACAATATTAAGGTCACTGTTGCCCAGGTGTTCTGTCAAATTGATATTTGATACACAACTGGGTTACTACCAAGAATTAGGTCTAGCACAAAATTTAGTTGAATAGCTTCTCTAACATGCAGTGTAAGGAAGCAAATGTTGATAACATTTACAAATATTTCTGTCCTAAGCAATGCTTAGAATGTGAAAGGTACAAATCATACCCCACTAGTAACGCAGACCTTGGCTCATGCACAGTTTTGTTGTCAGCTCAGCTGAGCAAAAGCTTAAAAATTGTACTCCACAGCTGTTTTCCAGAGGGATACATTTCCAGAGGGATAGAGTTGAAAAGCAGAGAAGTTATGTTGAACTTGTATAGATCAATAGTTCCATTACACTTGGAGCACTGTGTACAGTTCTGGTCTCCATAGTATAAGAGGCATTGGTAAAGATATAAAATGAATCACAAGGATATACCAGAACTGAGTGCATATACTTATCAAGAAAGACTGAACAGACTTGCTGCTGTTCAATATTCAGTGTATTAACACCTAATCTGTACTAATGCTTTGTCTTTCAACACACCATTAACATATTGTTTGCCTTTGCTCCGTGACCTTTTGGTCAGCTATGTGGCCTGGTCCAATCTAGACCTCCTTTGTTATCTCTTGCCCCACCCCTACCTCACTTGCTTATAACCTATGACTTTTCTAATATTTGTCAGTTCCGAAGAAGGGTCACTGACCCGAAATGTTAACTCTGCTTCTCTTTTCACAGATGCTGCCAGACCTGCTGAGTGGTTCCAGCATTTCTTGTTTTTATTATGAACAGACTGAGGCTGTTTTCTCTAGGAAAGAGAAGACTGAGGGATGACTTGATAGAGTTCTTTAAGATAATGAAAGAATTGATGGTGTAGGCATAGAGAAAATGTTTCTACAGATGGGGGTGTCTAAAACTAGAGGACATAGATGTAAGATAGTCACTAATAAATACTATAGGGAATTCAGGATAAACTTCTCTACACAGAGAGTGGTAAGAATGTGGAACATGCTGCCATAAAGAGTAGTTGAGGCAAATAGCATTGGTGCATTTAAGGGGAAGCTGGATAAACACATGAGGGAGAAAGGAATAGAGGATATGCTAAAGGGGTTAGATAAAAAAGGATGGGAGGAGTCTTGTGTGGAGCATAAATGCCAACGCAGACAAGTTAGGCCAAATGGCCTGTTTCTGTGCTGTAAACTCAATGTAATTCTTCATTATGCTTTCTTTACTCAGTTTTTTCAGCTACATTGAAAAAGTCCAGTTTCAATGGGCAACCGATGGTGTCTTCCATATTCAACTTTTATTAGTTATCGAAACTTTTGCTTAACTGTACTTTAATTGTAGGGATTTACATTTAAGGATGTTTTCATACACATACTTAAGTATGAAAACTTTAGGAACTAATACTAGTTTTATATCATCAGATATGAGCTGCAAAATACTGGGCAGGAGGGAATTAACATGTCCTAGGTCACTTACCCACCGAAAAGCCACCCGGATCCCGCTAATTCTGATTTTAACAGGTTTCTGAATAAGTGGCTAATAGGGTCCTAATTTGCAAATGCTAATCTGAGCAATTACGCGACAGCAATTTTAACTTCAGCCAGAATGTGGAAAATGAAGGCTAACATCAAGAACAATGGAAAGCTGAAGAGACTTTCAGGTAAATTTTATTACTTTCATCTGTTGGGTCAGAAGGAGTAAGAGTTCTTCAATCGACCCCACAAGGTGGATTAGGCCTCTTCTTTCCCATCTCCTCCCACCCTGTCATGAGACTTTGAGGAGCCTTCTTCCTTACAATTAACCTGAGTGTCAATGGGCAGACAAACGCCACCTGATTGTCCACAGCCTGGCAGCAGCTGCCCACTCACTGGCCTCTTGTTCCAGGTGGGAAGTAGACCAGTGGTATGTTAATGAGACCTGGTTGTTAAAATTATTGTGGTAATAAATTACCAAGGGTGGAAAACCTACTAAAACCAATGGTTTCCGACCAGAAAATTGCTAATGATTACAATCCCCTCCACTGGATTTTTCTTTGCATGCATACTTGGGATATGTTCATTATTAAATAAATATTAATCATGGAAGTATGAGATAATTCATACCTGAGACTACTGAAATCAGAGGGGACCTTAGATTACAGATTGTATTATAATTACACTCATTTGCCAATAAATTGAGGTGCCCAGGGATAGTAATAACAGTTTAGTTTAAAAAAGCCATGACATTGGAGTAATTAATCATCAAACAATATAATTTTTATTAAAACGTTTCCTTTGCACATAACAGCTATTTTAAATGTTTTAAAATAAGAGAATCTATTGAAGCAATTTTCGACATATAATGGCAATCTGCTGGAATCATATAGTTTATATCTGTTCCTGCAGTGGCTATCACAATGCAACAACTATTGCAGGATATTCTGATAAAGACGCTAGTTTATAATATCAGTTTAAACCCAGAGCAACTAGCCATTTTTAAATTAACAAAGTAAGTAGTTCAATAAAAGTAATAAAAGCAAAATACTGTTGATGCTGGAAATCTGAAATAAAAACAGAAAGTGCTGGAAATACTCAGCAAGTCTGGCAGCATCTGTGGAGAGAGAAACAGAGTTAACATTTCAGGTCTGTGACCTTTCAGCAGAAAAAAGGTAATGTTAGGATTTTAACTAAATAGTTAACCAAATATTTTGGCACTGATTTTAACTGGTAGAAGCCAAGAAGGCGTGAAAGTATTGAGAACGAGAGGGCGTAGATTTAAAGTAATGCGTAAGAGAAGCAAAAGCGACATGAGGAAAAACTTTTTCACACAGAAGATAGTTAAGGTTTGGAATGCACTGTCTGAGATTGTGGGGAGAAAGATTCAATTGAAGCATTCAAAAGGGAATTAGACTGTTATATGAAAAGGAAGAATGTGCAGGGTTATGGGGAGAAGACGGGGAATAGCACCAGGTGAATTGCTCTTTCGGAGAGCCGATGCAGAGACAATTGGGCTGAATGTCCTCCTTCTGCGCTGTAACAATTCTGTGATTCTGTGGGTGAGGGGGAATCGCTAAACTAAGGTGAATCACTTAACTCGACTGATCCCTACCATCTCCGGATAGTAACCTGCGCTTTTGAACAGGTGAGCAAGACACCTGCAGGAAGGAGTCATAGAGTCATTACGGTACAGAAGAAGGCCGTTCGGCTCATTGTGTCCATGCCGGCATTCTGTAGAGCAATCCAATCAGGCCCATTTGCCCGTTCTATCACTGCAGCCCTGCAGGTTTATTTCCCCTAAATGCCCATCTAATTTCATTTTGAAATCATTGACCATCTTTGCTTCCACCACCCTCATAGGCAGCGAGTTTCAGGTCATTATCACTCGCTGTGTTAAAAAGATCTGCTTCACAGCGCCCTGCACCTCTTCCCCAAAACCCTAAATCTGTGTCCCCTGGTCCTTGTACCATCAGCTTTTGGGAACAGCTTTTCACTATCTATCTTATCGAAACTTGCCATAATCTTGTAGACCTGTTCTCTTGATCCACCATAATGTTGATTGGTGATTAGTGTATACACATTGCACCACACTCACTGATGCACTTCCCTCTTTCTTGCAGGACAAGATGGCACACCACTGGAGGCAGTGGGAGCTAACCAGAAGAGGACAGGCATTCCTGCATGTCCTAAACTCCATGGAGGAGACGGTGCTGGCCATTATTGGAACAGCCATTGCTGAGTGTATGACCAGTGGTGTTGCTGTAACCATCAAAGATGATGGTATCCTCCTTTTCACATCCCACTTCCCCCTCATCCCACAATCTCTTTAAATTTAGAAGTTGCAAATAATGGAAGCATACACCTCTTACTTACCCTCCCCTCACCATAACCTTACCCGTGTGCCTGTTCCTTTCAGATATTCAAAAGGGCTAACTTGTCCAGACAGTGGAGGAACAAAAGAGATTGATGATAAGGACAGCACCATCACTTGATTTCCCTCTCACAGCCACCAGCTCAGATACTGACAATGCCCACATATTCTCGAGGATAGATTAGAGGTGGCATCTGCCCCTGATGAGATGCAGGGCACAAGTGGGCTACAGGCAGAGCAGGGGGCAAAGATAGTGCAGGTGCCAGATCACTGAAGGGTGAGGTAGCACACAGGTTTTACTGCAGAGGAATCAGATGAGGACTTCGATGGAGCAGCCCACAGAAGAACGTTGATGAGTATGCACAACAAAATTTTTGGTGCATTGGGAAGCCTGAGAACAATGTCAAGGAAAATGGGTGAACTCAGCACCAATTTTACACAGAGCTTTGTGCAGAACTTGGAGCCCATTCTTTCCAGTATGGAACTGGTGGCCAACTCCATTCGTATACACAACCATGCAGCACCAACAGCAGCCATCCAAATGACTGAATGCTGCAGTGGGAGCACAGACTACTGTCATGTGAGGTCAGCTTGCTCCCTTGCAAATTCAGCCTGCTGCCATCATGACTGTAAATTACTGGGCTGAATTTTGCTAGCCCTCCGACGTCAGGGTTGTGGCGGGGGCGGGGGGGGCTCAGAAAATTCTTCCAGGAGAGGCCCGCCTTGACCCCTGACTCTGAGAAGGCGTTGCTGCATTTTACCAGGGCCTCCAGCTTTTATTTAATTTTTTAATGACAATGTTAAACACTGCGTTTAAAAATTAAAATTTCTTCGAATCCCTTTAAAAATGGCACTGGCACGGTGGCGCCGGATGCTGTTGCCGGGACGGAGCAGCTGCCCCCTCTACGTCATCATGGGCGGCTGCTCCGCCTCCTCCATTTAAATGAGCCCCCACATGAAATATTGTGAGGGCTCAGAGATGGCTGCTCCGTGTGGGTAGACCGCCGAGATCAAAGTGTGCCGCCGCGATTTGTGGGGTGCTAGTAAAATTCAGCCCACAGTGTTCAAAAGAGCTTGCTGGGTGTCACAGCAGTCCAGAAATCTGTCTTCCAACAGATTACTTGGATTGCTGAGGCATTGAAATGGGGTGGGGGGTGTCGGGGGTGGCAGTGTTTCCATGGAGAACGAACCTGCTGTCTTCACTCAAGATGACAGCACTCTCCTCTCACCTCTGTTACTCGGCCAGTTGTTGCCTGTCAGTCAACCAACTCAGACTGTTGCCGTGCATGTCAAGATGGTAGATGGTGCAGGCCGTAGCTGGGCATTCTAGGCCCAGAGCTGCATGAGGTCATCCTCCAAGGCCATCTGCAGTTTTCCCCATTGGAGGTCAGCAGCCAGTGGGGTAGCACTGTATAGGAGCACTAGGACTGGCAAAGGCAAAATGGAAGACAGGCACTAAAGGAATGCAAAATGATAATTAGTTGATGTTTGTATGCAATATGGCATAATTTCATTTATAAATTTGGTTTAGAATGTTTATTTTGTGGTGGATTTTGTTTTTGTATAGTGGCCAAGCGGATGCTGTGATGGTCAATGACAGCGGGAAGATAAAATTGGTGATCACTGTTGGTGACTGGGGAATTATGTTGCTGTGGTATCACACTCGAGTTTAGCCTTTTTTTTTAGCGATACAGCACTGAAACAGGCCCTTCGGCCCACCGAGTCTGTGCCGACCATCAACCACCCATTTATACTAATCCTATACTAATTCCATATTCCTACCACATCCCCACCAGTCCCTATATATCCCTACCACCTACCTATCCTAGGGGTAATTTATAATGGCCAATTTACCTATCAACCTGCAAGTCTTTGGCATGTGGGAGGAAACCGGAGCACCCGGACGAAACCCACGCAGACACAGGGAGAACTTGCAAACTCCACACAGGCAGTACCCGGAATTGAACCCGGGTCGCTGGAGCTGTGAGGCTGCGGTGCTAACCACTGTGCCGCCCACGCAGACAGTTTGTGCAGAAAGTTGTTGTCCAGGTTGCCTCCTTCCTTCCTGTTCCACCTCCTGCTCCTCCTCCTCAGCTGATCGCAGTACAGCTGGTGGCAAGGACTGTGCCCTCATGTTGGTGAGGTTGTGCAGCATTCAGCAGATAACCACGAATCATGACATCTGCTTTGCTGGGTGCTGTACTGCAGGACTCTTCCAGAGTGGTCCAGGCAGCAGAAACTTTGTTTCAGCAATCCACTGTTCTGCACACTGCCTCATGAGACATATCATTAGTGGATTTCCCTTGTTGCCCTGTAGCCACCTTATGGGTTGTCATGAAGACTCAAATGCACATTGTTCAGCAGACTGCTGCAGAATGAAGACATCATGACTGCTTCCAGAATACTGGTCATTGATCCGCATTATTTGCTGCCAGCTGGACATTGAGGGAGTGGAATCCTTCCCAGTTCCAGTATATAGCAGATTTGACATGCACACCCTCAAAACGTGGTGCATGTGGTTAATAAGATCCTAACCATGAAGAAGTCTGCAATGCTGGTGAGGCTATATGCTTGTTCCACCTGCTTCTCTCCAGCAAATGCCTTGAATATCACCAGCCTGCAAGGATTTAGATTTATAAAAGTTCATTTCTGTGGTCACTGTCACAGCCACTGACAATGTGGCCCCTGCCTTGCTCTGAAGTTGTAGTTGTGGCTGCAGCAGATGGCAGATTTCAATGAGGACATCCTTATTGAAGCATAGACATCTGATCAAAATGTTCCTCACTGAGGTTCAGGTAGGAAACTGCTCACTGAACACTTTGGGTGAATATGGCTTGGTGCTGAGAGCCCTTCTCTGCCTCTTCCTCCTCCCTCTTCTAGCTACTTATCCTGCTCTGTGTCACCTCTGTTCATTCTCCCAGTCATATGAACATACGAATTAAGAGCCGAGGTAGGCCATTCGGCCCCTCTAGCCTGCTCTGCCATTCAATAAGATCATGGCTGATCTGTGTGTCTCGAATTCCACACTCCCATCTACCCCTGGTAATCTTTGATTCCCCTGCCTAACAAGAATCTATCTATCCCCGCCTTAAAATTATTCAGTAGACGTGCTTCCACCATTTTCTGAGGTACAGAGTTCCAAAGTCACACAACCCTCTGAGAGAAAAAAGATTCTCCTCATTTCTGTCCGAAAAGGGCGACCCCTAATTTTAAAACAGTGCCCCCTAGTTCTGGACTCCCCCACAAGAGGAAACATCCTTTCCACATCCACCTTGTCAAGACCGTTCAGGATCTTATATACCTCAACCCTCACTCTTCTAAACTCCAGTGAAAACAAGCCCAGTCTGTCCAGCCTTTCCTCATAAGACAACCCGCTCATTCCAGGAATCAATCTCCTCTGAACCACCTCCAATGCAGTCACATCCTTCCTTAAATAAGGAGACCAAAACTGCACACAGTATTCGAGATATGATATCACCAATGCCCTGTATAACTGAAGCATAACATCCTTACTTTTATTTTCTATTCCTCTAGTAATAAAGGATAGCATTCCATTAGCCTTTTTAATTACTTGCTGTACCTGTATACTAACTTTTTGTGACTCATGCACGAGAACCTAGATCCCTTTGCACCTAGGAGTTCTGTAGTCGTCTTCCTTTAAGTAATACTCTGCTTTTTTATTCTTCCTGCCAAAGTGAACAACTTCACATTTTCCCACATTATACTCCACTCCAGATTTTTGCCCACTCATTCAGCCTATCTATATCAGTCTGCAAGCTCCTTATGTCCTCTTCACAACGTACTTTCCTACCTATCTTTGAGTCATTTGCAAATTTAGCTACCATGCCACCGCTACCCTCGTCTAAGTCATTGGTATAAATTGTAAACTTTTGTACTCTATTCCAAGGGAATGCCTATTAGTACACCCATGTCTGTGAACAGCTGATTGTGCAGAATACTTGATATCAGCAAAACGCCATACAGCAGCTATTTTTTATTCATTCATGGGATGTGGGCATCACTGGCTAGGCCAGCATTTATTGCCCATCCCTGATTGCCCTTGAGAAGGTGGTGGTGAGCTGCCTTGCCGAACTGATGCAGTCCATCTGGTGTAGGTTTACCCACAGTGCTGTTAGGGAGGGAGTTCCAGGATTTTGATCCAGTGACAGTACAGGAACGGCAATATATTTTCAGGTCAGGATGGTGTGTGACTTGGAGGGAAACTTGCAGGTCGTGTTCCCATGTGTTTGCTGTCCTCATCCTTCTAGATGGAAGACTTCTCAGGTTTGGAAGATGCTGTTGAAGGAGGCGTGGTGAGTTGCTGCAGTGCATCTTGTATATGGTACACACTGCTGCCACCGTGCATCGGTGGTGGAGGGAGTGAATATTTAAGGAGGTGGATGGGATGCCGATCAAGCGGGCTGCTTTGTCCTGGATGGTGTTGAGCTTCCTGAGCACTCATCCAGGCACGTCGAGAGTATTCCATCACACTTCTTACTTGTGCCTTGTAGATGTTGGACAGGCTTTGGGGAGTCAGGAGAATTCTCAGCAGAATTCCCAGCCCCTGACCTGCTCTTGTAGCTACAGTATTTATGTGACTGCTCCACTTCAGTTTCTGGTCAATGGTAACCCCCAGGATGTTGATAGTGATAGTGATAGCTGTTGATAACTGCCACACCACTGCCTGTAGACTTTTGCAATTTGAAAGAACTATCGATGGTAACAAACACTTGTACAATTGTAGCAACAGCAAAAAGAAATCAACCAGCAACTGGCCTGTAGGGAGTGATGTTTCCTTTAGATAATGCTGATGGGGGTTCATTCCTGCTCCTTAACACGTGTTCACCTGTGTGAGGTTAAGTGAGGGCTTTGGCTGGAATGGCACCTCTAGGGTCAAATCAGTGTTTCATGCAGATGGACATCATGATCTGCTTGCTCCGCACTCTTGTGGTCGACTTTAGTTGTGTGCATGCTAACACCCTCACCAAAGCGGCATCTGGCGTGATTCACAGTAAAAATGTGCACACGCTTGTGGATGTGGTTTTAGTCCCCAAATGGCACGCATAACGCTGAAAGATTGGATTGTACTGAACCTAATTTCATGTCCAGGATGAAGAAATAACTTAGATTTATATAGTGCCTTTCGTATTAGAATGTCACAGCCATTCAAGTGAAGTGTAGTTACTTTTGTTATGTAGGCAAACACAGCAAGCAGTTTGCACACAGCAAGGTACCACAAACAGCAAATGAAATAAATTAATGGAGAGTCTGTTTTTTTAGTGACACTTGCTGAGGAACAAATATTGGCCAAGCTATACTGCTTTTCATCAAATAGTGCTGTGGGTTCCCTGAACAGACAGCCTGGCCTCCGAATAATGTTTCATTCACAAAATAGCGCCACCAGTAACGCAATACTGCACTGAAGCCCTAGCCTAGACTAGGTGCTCAAGTCCTCAGGTGGGCTGGGAGGGTGTATTTGGTCTTGTGAACCAGTAGTGTGAAATGGTTTTATAATGAACCCACAGTCCATTTTACATCATGCCTCATTTTTTTTCCCATTGAGGTCAATTATAACGTAAACCTGGCACAGTATAAAATTGGCAGCCTATTTGCTATGAGCCTGTTTCGCACTACTGGCAGGGACCACTTTCACCTCCAAGACAAGATTCGAGCAGGCTCTATAATGGGTATACGATCTGTTCCAACAGGTTACTGCCCTTGCAGTGTAGATGAAAGTTTACCCCAATTGCTTCTAATTCCCCCAGTTTACTTCCCACACTCTGAGAATTGCAATACCTGCATTTATCTTTTTGTTGCTTGCATTTAAAGCTACACATTTCTCCTTGATAATTTGTCTAAACTCACATCTCATTCCTTTATCTCAGACATTTCATTGTTTATAACTGATTGATCTGAAGTTTCCTCCTCTACTCTCTGTATTCCTTCTGCATACTATCCTTTTTGCTAAGTTCTTTTTTATTTGTATGTTACCCTAATTTAATTCTACCTGTTTTTTCTGATTGTTTATCGTTCTCCTGCCCCATTTCCTTATTTGTTAAAAGGACTCTTCACTTTTCAATTTATCCAATTTACTAGTTCATTAGCTCCCTTCCAGTTCAGATGTAACCCATTCTTGCAGAATGGCTTCATCTTCCCCTGAACTGGTGCTGATGGCCCATGTTATGGCAATCATCTTTCTGACACCATCTCGATAGCCACGTATTGAACTGCCTAAACTGCCTTTCCTTCCTTATTCTTGCATGTAATTCGGGGGAATAATCTGGAGATTACTATGAGCTCCTAAGGCTGTTTTCTTACTTCTTAAATTCTTTTGAAGGATTTTAGACTTTGTCTTTTCGAAGTCATTGGATTGCCCAGGAACAAAGTGAATGGCTGCCTTTCCCTAATCTATTCCAATCTTCCTAAAGTGTCCCTTAAACTAGCAGCTGGGAGTAACAAAGCATTCCATACTCAGTTTGGAATGCAAAAGATAATGTCCTTTGACTATTGAGTGTTCTTTACTACTGCATTCTTAACTGAATTGCGAATCACCACCATCCCCTCCTCCTTGAGTCATCTCACGTCTTTCGTGTCATTGTCCTCCCCAGAGTCCTCACGCTCCATGCCGGAAGCAGTGATGACTACACAAGTCAGTGAAAGCAAGAGTGGGCACAAGCTAGAGCAGGAATGCCTAGAGCAAATGATCATCTTCAACAAGTTTATAAATGTTCGTTAAGTGAAGTTAAATTATAAACTATTCTTTATCTATTTATCACTTTAATTAAGCTACTTTTGATTCTCCTTCCTCTTTTGCCCTGAATTCCAATGCTCGCCAAATGTCCATTTTGAAAGAATTGTTTCATTCTGTTCCCACCTCATTCTGTTACCAGCTCACTCCATGGTACATGCTCCACTCAAACTTGGAACACAGAAAGGCTAAGATGCAGTGGGTAATTTTAACTGAATTCACTGGGCAGGTAATAGGTGGGTTCGCCCATTTTACACCCTATCTGATTTTACTGTGCAGTGAACTGGGACTGATATTGCTTGGTACCACTGTTAATTTATCGAATTGTGGTTGATGTATTTCCAGTAGTGACTTCTTTTCCTACTCCTGCACCTTTACTTCTGGAGATCCTATGGATCTACTCTACCTCATCTACATGCTGTTCATTGGCAATATAATTTGCAAACATGGGGTTAACCATATGCTGATGACACCTGCCTACTCCCCACCAATTCTCTCGACCCCTCTATTGCCTCTGTGTTGTCAGAGTGCTTGTCTGATATCAGTCTGAAGAGTTATAATTTTCTTCAATTAAACATTGGAAAGAATGCAGCCATCATCTTTGGGTCCCAATCACAAATTCTGTAATCTGTCCACTGATTCCATCCCTCACCACAATCACTGCCTCCAGTTGAACTCAACTGTTCACAGCCTTGGCATCCAGTTCAACTACAAGCTGAGCCTCTGACCCCATCGTCCCCTCCATCCCAAAAAATGTCTATTCCCACCTCCATAACATTACCCAGCTCAGCCGATTTTCAGCAGCTGGAACCCTCATCCATGTCTTAGTCATCTATAGGCTAAACTACTCCAGTGTTTTCCTGGCCATCCTTCACCTCAGCTCATCTCAAATTCCCGCGCACCCCCCTCCCCCCCCCCACCCCCACCCCCTGCCCGACCGCCGTAAAGTTGGCCGGAGGCGGGAGCATGGCGGGAAGGCCTTCCGGAGCCTCCTGCTCAATTTTACGCTGCCCCCACGCCACCATCCGACCCACTGGGGCAGCGTAAAATTCAGCCCCATGTGTCTTTCATTGGTATTGAACTTGTGTAAGGACCAATATCTGAACACTTGCATTCATATTAAATTTCTTTGAGCGCTGCTCTAATCACTGCATTAAACCATTTAAAATAAACAATGATGCTTCTGTTAAAGCAGCAGACAAAGGAATTGAATACAAATGTGTTAAACATTCTCATGCTAACCTTTTCTACATTGTAATTTTAAGGCCTTTGTATCCAGGGAGAAGTTTAACTGCAGATGATCATGTCAGTTTTAAAAACAGAATCGGTGCAGACTGTATTGTAGAATGGGGATTTTTTTTTTCCTTGGCACTTGGCAACAAGTATTGTTCCGGGCTTATGACTGGATTACAAAGGTAAATGCTCTCGCATTTTTATTCAAGAGAAGGAGTTGAGACAGTTGGTTCTTGCAATGTGACAGATCTAAAGTTAGTTTGCAAAAGCTGTTTTTATATTGGCTTAGGGCCTCTGTACTGCTACCGGCTCCCAACATGCAGGTCATGCTCAACTAACAACAGTACCAAAGGAAACATGTTGCATTTGTTAAGACGAGCATTCAGCAAGATCCATTAACAACGAGTCTTCCCAGTCCCTTAGTGAAACTTTGTGGGTGTGAATTTCATCTCTGTTGCACCGCTGGAGATGAATGCTCCTTGGCAGTGACAGGAGGCTGTCTGGAAGGCCAGCCAAATCACCAACATCTCTGTACGCATACCCATTAGCACTCTCCTGTATGCCACCCCATTGAAGTCCTCATATAAGTCCTGTGCAGCAAAACCCATCTGCGACCTTGCCCTCTGGTGATCTGGCAAACGAACCATCCTGCACCCCTGGCTTGGATACAGCTCACTTGTGCCCAGTGACTCACCACGTGCTGATCCAACTCTATACTGGCCTCCAAGGTAAGTGCAGTGCCAGTATCTGAGCTGGTGGCTGTGAGTGTTAAGTGCTGAGGCCTATTCATCAACGCTGTACTGCTGCTCTCTTTCTTCCTCCTTGGGCTGCTGTTGCTGGACTTGTGGCAATTCTTGGGTGTCTGAAAGCAAGAAATCAGAAAATGGAAGGTTGGTGTGAGAGAAGAGGGGTTGTGGGGTGGGAAGCAAACAGTACATGGTCACTCCATCAGCAGCTTACTATTAATACAGATAGCAGGATGAGGTTGAGCTGCGAGTTGAGGAGGGGCATAAGGCAGGAGTATATCATCATCCTAAATGTTCTCAGCCCTGTTGCAACCGGCCCCATGATGCTGAGAACCATCTCCTCTGTAGGGCTCAGAAGATGCAGGCATCCTTGTTTCTTGCTGGCTTTGCTCCCTTCTACTGTGTACCACCTTGTCCTGAAAAAGAGAGGGCAGACTGTCAGTGATTGCATAGCTCTGTGTTTAGTGATGTGCATGCCATACTTGAATAACTGGAGATATGTGAAGGCAATGAGATGTAGGTATGAGGCTTGCAGGATTGGTGAGTGTGTAAGGTGATTTGGAGTATCTGAATGTTAGGTGTGAGCCCTGAGTGCCAGGTACTGGTGCTGGGTGAGTGATGGCAGTATGGTGCTTTGAGCAGCATGAGTGGCTGATGGAGCGGTGTAACAGATGTCATGCGAAGATACATTCACTGACCTTGGCCATCCATGTGAGGTCATTAGTCTTCTTGTGGCACTGCTGCCAGGTTCTCAGATCCAGATGCTGGTATTGACCTCCCTGGCCACCTGCTTCCACTCCCTTCTGAGGGCGGTCCTTGAGAGCCTCCAGCAACCCCCGCAGAACCATGGCATCTCTCCTTCTGTCCGCCTCTTGCACTGCTTTGGTCACCCTGGAACCCTCTCTCTGCCCTAGTGTTCTACTTTCCGTGTTTTAAATTGCAGTAATATTATTCAATGCAGTTTTCCTTTAATGGAACAGACTGCCTTTAAGAAGAGCAAGCTGGCTGCACCACATGTTAATGTCACAATGCTGATTGGCCCCCTGCTGAGTGCAAATGCAGCCGGCAGTGCAAAGAGGCAACCAGCAGTGAAGTAGATGCTCAACCACACGCTCCAATCATGGTAATGCGCACAAAAGTTATGTGCTGCCCACCTCCAATAGAACTGGCATGGGCAGGTCACGAATTGCAACCCCTGCACCTGAAAACCAGGATAAACCAATTTTTAGCCCAGTGTGTTGCTTCCATGTACATACGACTCACTTGTCAGGGGTAGATAGCACTATTATGGTGCCAAGCTAATATAAAAGAGCTAAAGAGGAATAAGCTTGCAGTAGTGGCTGCCAAATTTGGTTGCATAGTGCCCATATTTTTGGAGCTAGGGGGCGCTGTTCTGTTTCCAAAATGGCATCTGTGGTATGCATGTGCAAACCTCTCATATGAGCCACAGCAGACACCATCTTGGGTGGAGCGTTAGCACAGGCACAGGGAGCGTGCACCAGAAGTATGCAGAGTAGACAGATCGTGATAAAAGCAAAATACTGCGGATGCTGGAAATCTGAAACAAAAACAAGAAATGCTGGATTCACTCAGCAGGTCTGGCAGCATCTGTGGAAAGAGAAGCAGAGTTAACGTTTCGGGTCAGTGACCCTTCTTCGGAACTTCTTCGGACCCTCCGAAGAAGGGTCACTGACCCGAAACGTTAACTCTGCTTCTCTTTCCACAGATGCTGCCAGACAGATCGTGATGTCAGTCAGCGTGTAATGCTGATTTGACACCAGCGCTGCCATTTTGGAGCTCAATGCTCCGACTCATGTCCTCTGTTAACCTCACACAACTTATAGGACCCCATCACAAGTGCTAATTAAAGGGATCATCAGATATTTTCAGGGTAGTTGCTGGTTGATTACTACTCGCTGTACTGAGCTTGTAAAAGTGTTTAGCAGTTTGTACTGTTATATAAAGTTGCTGAAGCCCACAGGGAGTGGTGTGGCAGTTGCATTGCCAATGGCTGTGAAGATAACCGTGCATGAACTTCTATGTCATAGAGGATTATGGCACAGAAGGAGGCCATTTGGCCCATTGAGTCCATGCCAACTCTTTGTAGAGCAATCCAGTTGATCCCATTCCCCAGTAGCCCTGCAGGTTTATTTCCTTAAAGTGCCTATCCACGTTGAATACGTTTAATTCTCTCTTACCCGAGAGAAACAGAGAGTGAGGAGGTGGGGCAAGCAGGCAGCTTCACCAGGACTGCAGGCTTCTCCATGGTGCATGGTGCACATTACTTTGAAGATGCCACATGTCAACACTGAGATGCACCCCTAATGGAAGGTATTCCACTCCCTCCATGTCCAACTGGTGTGCCACCACATTCAGCACATCATGAAGGTCAGTGCCCAGTATCCTGGCAGCAGTAATGATGCCTTCATTCTGTGCCAGTCTGTTATACCATCTGCATTTTAGTCACCACATAAAACAAAAGGGTGGCTACTGGTGACAAGGGCTATCTGCTGACCACCTAGCTCATAACTCTATTGCAGGACCCACTCACACATGGGTGTCATGCATATAATGAAAGTCATACTGCCGCATGAATTGTAATCAAGGAGACCATTGACCCAGTGCTGTGGAGCAGCCGTTGGAGGGTGCTGGGAAAAGAGAAAAAAGTGTCGGGATAGCCACCCAATGTATTTGCGCCTCCTCGCAATTTTTCTGGAGATGCCTTCAGGCAGATGAAGGCTACCTTGTCAGCGGTGGCAGGAAGCCACTGAATGTAATAATTGAGCAAATTAAAAGCCATTTTTAGTAGAGGTTTGAATATTGTTAGTTGCACATGAGACCCCCCACTGTGTTTGCAGCTTGCCAACTCACAGGAAGCGAGAGCACTGTGGGAGGTCAGAGCGCCATGAGTTGCATATCCGATGTTCACTTTGAAAGACCAAATGGGCAAGCCTCAGGCCATCTACCTGCAAAGACTTGCAAATCCAAGTGTTTCACCTGTAAATAGATCCAACGGATAGCGCTGGGTGTGAGGGATTGACTGCCAGTCCCATCATCAGTATCACGCCTTCATCTTGTGCTCCATGCAGCTTAGCATCACAGTGGGGCTGCCCTTCACTTCAGGCGCACTGATTGTCCCTACTGTGTCTCTGTTAAATGGCTGCATCCTGTAAAATTTAGCTGGAGGACATGATGTGGCAGTGAGCATGGTTGGGATCCGGACTAGTTCCCGCTTCCCGATTTCTTTCTGAGTTGGCAAAATTCAGCTCAATTTTTCTGTTGCTCTGGAGGAGCCCTGCAGTACTTGGCAGAGCGTGTACTGCAAGTTGCCATCAGGCGGGCACAGCCCTTGCCACCAGATATATGGCAAAGAGCTGAAGAAGGGGAGGAGGAGGAAGAGGATGAGGAGCATCAGGAGGAGAAGGAGGAGGAAGGGAGAGTCAACCGACATTTCCCCTATCTGTCCAGGCTGTCTGTGATCAACTAATTAGACTGCAGAACTAGTGAACATAACCTGAATTCCCCATTCAACAACAGTCCCGCACCTTACCTTCCTTCTTTTTTTTTTAGAGATACAGCACTGAAACAGGCCCTTCGGCCCACAGAGTCTGTGCCGACCATCAACCACCCATTTATACTAATCCTATACTAATTCCATATTCCTACCACATCCACACCAGTCCCTATATTTCCCTACCACCTACCTATCCTAGGGGTAATTTATAATGGCTAATTTACCTATTAACCTGCAAGTCTTTTGGCATGTGGGAGGAAACCGGAGCACCCGGAGGAAACCCACGCAGACACAGGGAGAACTTGCAAACGCCACACAGGCGGTACCCGGAATTGAACCCGGGTCGCTGGAGCTGTGAGGCTGCGGTGCTAACCACTGCGCCACTGTGCCGCCCCTGTTACTGACCATCAGTGTCCTCTTGCCCACAACGCAAAAATAAAAGCCACCACAAAGCAAACTTTCCAAACCAAATTTATAATTCAAGCCATTCAGTGTTCTGTATAAAAGTCGACTGATCACCCTTGTGCATTGCCTTAGTGCCTGTCTTCTATGTGCCTTTTCCTGCCCTAGTTCTCCAATGCATTGCTACCTCAATGACTGCAGCATGGCTGGTGGAAGCCTGCTGATTTTCAGTGAGGGAGACAGCAGATGGTCTTGCAGGACAACCTTGACCAGCTCACGCCCTAAAAGACCTGGCATTGAACTGTACCACCTCAGCGTTGGCTGCAGCAGGCTAGGCTGGTTGACTGATATGGAACAGCAGGGGAATGGTGGGAGGACAAATGTTGTGTAATGGGGGTGTTATGCATTGAGCGGTGGGAAGCTAGTAGCTCACTTGGTAGGATGTGGCATTTGAAGAGGTATTCATTGGCTTTGACCACTTGTGTGAGATCATTGAACTTCTTGCAGCCTTGCGTCCAGGTCCTCAGGGCTAGACTGCTGACATAGACTGCCATGGCTTTCTGCTCGCACTGCCTTCACAGTATCTGTCTGGAGGGCCTCCTGGCCCCCGGTCGATAGAGGACATCTCTCCTCCTGTCCACCTCCTGCACCAAGCCCTTCAGTGCAATGTCTGAGAACCCTAGAGCATTTTTTTTCTATGCTGTGCCATAGTCAGACACACTTCTCCAGCCAATTCCAGCACCTTCTCCAGCCAGAATGCACCTTCCCTTTAAGAGGTGCAGACTAACTTTAAGAACTGCTAGCCTTGCACTGTGCTGGGCCGGGCGGCACAGTGGCGCAGTGGTTAGCACCGCCACCTCACAGCTCCAGCGACCCAGGTTCAATTCTGGGCACTGCCTGTGTGGAGTTTGCAAGTTCTCCCTGTGTCTGCGTGGGTTTCCTCCGGGTGCTCCAGTTTCCTCCCACAAGCCAAAAGACTTGCAGGTTGGTAGGTAAATTGGCCATTATAAATTGCCCCTAGTATAGGTAGGTGGTAGGGAAATATAGGGACAGGTGGGGATGTGGTCGGAATATGGGATTAGTGTAGGATTAGTATAAATGGGTGGTTGATGGTCGGCACAGACTCGGTGGGCCGAAGGGCCTGTTTCAGTGCTGTATCTCTAAACTCTAAACTCATTTAAATGAGAGGGTGGCACAGTGGCACAGTAGTTCGCACCACAGCCTCACAGCTCCAG
This sequence comes from Heterodontus francisci, assembly GCF_036365525.1. Classification (NCBI taxonomy): domain Eukaryota; kingdom Metazoa; phylum Chordata; class Chondrichthyes; order Heterodontiformes; family Heterodontidae; genus Heterodontus; species Heterodontus francisci. The sequence goes on from NC_090371.1 coordinate 220,755,790, forward strand.
TGACTTGGGTTCAGTTCTGGGTACTGTCTGTGCAGAGTTTGCAAGTTCTCCCTGTGACCGCATGGGTTTCCACCGGGTGCTCTGCTTTTCTCCCACAGCCAAAAACTTGCAGGTTGATAGATAAATTAGCCATTGTAAATTGCCCCTAGTGTAGGTAGGTGGTAGGAGAATTGTGAGGATGTGGTAGGGGACATGGAATTAATGTACAGACTCGGTGGGCCAATGGGCCTGTTTCAGTGCTGTATCTCTCTATGAGTAGACAGCATGGTGTTTGCTTGCTGCCTGCATTGGAAACAACGGGCACAGGTTAATTGCGCATCACAATCCCCAACCTGTTTTCGGGGGCTATCCAATTTTGCCCAGTATGTTTACTGTAGATTGTCTAGAGACCAAAGAAAATGCAGATCAAGTAGAACTTCCTTACTGAAGGATTGATGCAAGCTAATCTAGTGTTTTCTGGAGTGAGAATCATCTCAGAAGACAATTAGAATGGGTGGAAAATGTGCAAAACACGACTGAGAAAGGACATATTTGTTCAGTTTCTAAAATAGCAGGTTTCAAATCCGGTTATGTTTGATTAATTTGGTCTTTAGAGAACTCATGGTAGCTGGTTAAAATGATTGCACCATTGTCTTTGTGAATATAGCTCTGATTCAATAAAGTGGAAGCTGCACTACAAAAGGACCAAAAAGAAATGGGTATTTTTGAATATTTGAATGGATCAGTTTCTTAGCAGAAATTTGTCTTGGCCCTTCTCAGCTGAAAATGGGTGGTACATTGCAAATGTGCACCAGAGGCCTGAGGCACATTGCGATTGGATTGAGGACTTCATTTTAACAGTGGAGGCGAGCGGCAGCTCATCCAATGGCGGGGATTGAATTTGGGCCTGCTGCCTTAGAAGGTCCTAATGAAAGATCACAGATCTGAAACGTTGGCTCTGTTTGTTTTCTCCATAGATGCTGCCTGATCTGTTGAGTATTTCCAGCATTTTCTGTTTTTATTTCAGATTTCCAGCATCTGCAGTGTTTTGCTTTTGTAATAGTGGTAAGCATAAGTTATTGCAGACGCTTCTCCTCTCTAGTACTAGTGCTCAAAAGCTATTCTTAGTATTTGGCAAACAGGGTCAATTAAAAACACATTTACTTTTCTGAACCGCATCCAATGAAAGCGGTCTAATAATATGTACCCAGCTAATACTACAGGAGCGACTCACCAGTGATGGAAAATTGTGCACATGAAATTTGTGCAGGTACAGTCACTTCAAAGTCAGGAAAAGGACTCAGATATCATTGCAAAGTGAATTGTACACTTCAGCAGTTAGTGCAAAGTTAATTTTGTGACTTTGTGAGCCTAGTTGTGCGATGTTTCCATTTTCAGGTGAACAATGCCAAAAGCATTGCTGGGCCCAAGAATGTGGATAAAATGTTAACTGCTGTCAGCATCATATATATATATGGCATGCATCATTAACAGTTTGCATCCAGTTCCCAGTTTAGGACCTGGCCTTTTTTGAGTTTTTCTGCCCACCCATCTGAGAGAGGAACATGATTCCAAGAGGATTTTATTGCCACTGTGACACTGGCATTTTACTTGCTGTAATGCCGCGAACATGGCAGTTTATAATGAATAATACATATACCTGAGGCACGTCTCACTGTTTACATGTCAACAGGACTGGAGTCTAGCTGTGCGCTTCAGTGATGGTAACCAATGTACGAAATCAGGTGAAATAGAGTAAATATTGGATTGCACTAAGGTAGCCTACCTGCCAATTATATGCTAACAACAGTTGAATAAAGTGTCCAGCACAACACATAAAATTTGAGGGCTGTACATTTATGTAATTTAATCTGTTTTGCAGCAAAATCATACAGAGTCCATCCACTGTGATAAAACTATCATTACACATGTACTGTGATTAGCTTAACTGAGTTGAGGTGGAAGTGCAGTCAAGTTTCACACACTGGGACAAATAAATCTTAAAGTACACCATAAATTAATATTAATGAACACCCACTGATGTTACAGAACAATGTGACTAAAAATGATTACTTGAAGTGGAAAAATATATGACCTCTTTGTGTGAGGCTTATTACTGAGATATATATTTTCCATAGTGTATGCTTGTTTCAGAAAGACATAGTGTTATGCAAGTGCTTCCATCTTTTAATATTTTTGAGGACTTGTGTATAAAAATTGTGAAAATTGATTCATTTGAGAGACTGAAGAGATTCCATAGGTGCTGGCCTTTTTTTTAAAAGGTCACTGGAAGGACTTGGTACTTTGTGTAAAAACAAACCCTTACTGGAAGTCACATATCTTAAGCTAAATAAACAGCAGGAATCTTGATGACTATGGGAGTTGTTTACAGAGAAGTGGCATGTCAGGATTTATGGTGGTCAAGAGTTGGTTTTGTTTTTGGATATTATTTTGGTTCAGTTGGGGTAAGCCTGCTAAGAGAGAAGCCACCAGCTCAACCTTTTGCCACTTCTTTAAGAAACCCTGAGTATCCAGTGTGATCGCTGAAACCCCTGATGCAGTGATTCTCCTGGAAAGCCTGCAAGATTAATCCTCGGCGTCGCCTGAAAAGAACTGTTCCAAAAAGATCCCAGTGACAGCCGTCTATGCGCATTTGGGTGCTAGAATAAAGGAACATACCATGTCTTATCCTTTTCCTTCAAGAATTAACAAGTACTTGCCTGAAGTTTTTTTTGTCTTTTTTTCTAAAGAGATCACCACAGAGAAAATGTCTACTTTTTCTTTTAACCGGTATGTGTGTGTGCGTGTGTGTTCGGTTACTTTAGGAGAGAACTTTCATATTTCAACCTGTGTGTTAATAAGTTTTGAATCTTTATTGAATAAGTCTTGTTTTATGATAAATTAATAATTTTGTTGTTTGTTAGAGAAACCTGTTTGGTGGATTTTATTCTGAAACTAAAATAGATAAAGTATACAATTGGCTGTATTGGTAACTGGGTAAAACATTTCAATATATGTTGTGACCCCTGGAGAAGTGGAACTAGAGAAAGACAGTGCATTCCTCCAGCCTCGGTTGTAACAGTAGGTACTGATCTTTTGTGACACCTTAAGGAAAGAACATAACTGTTAATTATTAATAACAATTGATAATTGCTTAGTTCCATTCTTATCTATCCAGTCATAACCAGAGAATCACCTATAATGTCTTCTGTTCTTGCTCACCCACCATTACCTTTGGTACTTCCAAGCCTCTATCCTTGGCCCCCTCCTATTTCTCATCTACATGCTGCTCTTCAGTGACATCATCCATAAACAAATCAGGTTCCATATGTACGCTGATGACAGCCAGTTATTCCTCACCACCATCTCTCTCAGCCTCGTCCTGTCTCTGATTTGTCACACTGCCTGTCTGGCATTCAATAGATAAGCAGAAATTTCCTCCAACTAATTGTTGGGAAGACTGAAGCCATTGTTTCTGGCCCTCCATTAAATTCTGTTCCCTAGCCACTGACTCAATACCTCCCCCTGGCAACTGTCTGAGGCTGAACCAGACTGTTTGCAATCCTGGTGTCATATTCCATCACCAGGACTGCCTACTTCCAGCTAACATAGGACTTAGGAACAGGAGTAGGCCATTTGGCCCTTCGAGCCTGCTCTTCCATTTGATAAGATCATGGCTGATCTGGTTGTAGTCTCAAATTCCACTTTCTTGTATGCCCCCCCATAATCCCCGACACTCTTATCTATCAAAAATCTCTCCAACTCAGCCTTGAATAAGTTCAATGACCCAGCCTCCACTGCTTTCTGGGGAGGAGAATTCCTTTGAGGAAAAAAAAGTTCTCCTCATCGCCATCTTAAAAGGGAGACCTCTTATTCTTAAACTGTGTCCCTAGTTCTAGTCTTCCCCACAAGAGGAAACATCCTCCCCGGTATCCACTCTATCAAGTTCCCTCACGATCTTATATGTTTCAATGAGATCACCTCTCATTCTTCTAAACGCCAACGGGTATAGGCCCAACCTGTTCAATTTTCTTCATAAGATAAGCCCTTCATCCCTTGAATTAGTTGAACGAACCTTATCTGAATTGCTTCTATTATATCTTGTTTCAAATAAGGAAACCAAAACTGTACACAGTATTCCAGATGTGGTCTCACCAAGGTCCTTTGCAGCTGCAATAAAACTTCCCTACTTTTAGGCTCGATTCCCCTTGCAACAAATGCCAACATTCCATTTGCCCTCCTAATCACTTGCTGTACCTGCATACTAACCTTTTGTGATTCATGTACCAGGACACCCAGATCCCTCTGTACCAACGAGTTCTACAGTCTCTCTCCATTTAAATAGTATACCACTTTTCTATTCTTTCTGCCAAAGTGGACAAGTTCACATTTTCCCACATTATACTCCATCTTCCAAATTTTTGCCCACTCACTTAACCTATCGACGTCCTTTTATAGGCTCTTAACTTCTTCTTGACAACTGACTTTTCTTCTTATCTTGGCGTCATCGGCAAATTTAGCTACCATACATTCGGTCCCTTCATCCAAGTCATTGATATAAATTGTAAGTAGTTGAGGCCCCAGCACTGATCCTTGTGGCACTCCACTAGTTACAGCTTGCCAACCCGAAAAAGACTCATTTATCCCTACCCTATGCTTCCTGTTAGCTAACCACTCCTTTATCCATGCTAATATTTTACCCCCTACACCATGTGCCCTTATCTTGTGTAATAACCTTTGATGTGGCACCTTATCAAATGCCTTTTGAAAATCTTAAGTACACCACATCCACAGGTTCCCCTTTAACCACCTGGCTTGTTACTTCCTCGAAGAACTCGAATAAATTAGTTCCCTTTCACAAAACCATGTTGACTCTGTTTGATCCCTTTATGATTTTCTAAGTATCCTGCTATATCTTCCTTAATATTGTATTCTAGTAATTTTCCTATGACAGATATTAGGCTAACTGGCCTATAGATTTCTGCTTTCTGTCTCCCTCCTTTCTTGAATAAAGGTGTTACATTTGCTATTTTTCAATCCACTGGGGCCCTTCCAGAATCTAAGGAATTTTGGAAGATTATAACCAAAGCCTCTACTATCTCTTCAGGCACTTCTTTTAAGACCCTGGATGCAGGCCATCTGGTGCTGGGAACTTGTCAGCTTTTAGGCCTAATAGTTTTCCCAGCACCTTTGCCCTGGTGATGGTGATTGTTTTAAGTTCCTCCTTCCCTTTCACCTCTTGATTTTCAAGTATCTTTGCTAGGTTTTCTAAGTCTTCTACACTGAAAACAGACATAAAATACCTGTTCAACGCGTCTGCCATTTCCTTGTTTTCCATTATCAATTCCCCAGGTTCACTCTCTAATGGACCACCTCTAACTTTGGTTACTCATTTCCTATTTAAATACTTGTAGAAACGTTCACTATCTGTTTTTATGCTACTAACTAGTTTTCTCTCATATTCTACTTTCTCCCTCTTAATTATTTTTTATTCACTAATCATTCTTTGCTGGTTCTTCAAAACTGTCCAATCTTCTGACCTACCATTAATCTTTGCAGATTTGTACAGTCTTTCTTTTAATTGATGCTGTCCTTAACTTCCTTATTTAGCCATGGATAATGCATCCTTCTCAAAGAATTTTTCTTTCTCACTACGATAAATCTTTGCTGAGAGTTATTAAATATCTCATTAAAAGTCTTCCACTGCATTTCTACTATCCTACCTTTTAACCCTAGTTTCCCAGTTCACTTTAGCTAGCTCTGTCTGCCTTTATACCCTTGCAATTACCTTTATTTAGGTTTAAATCACTAGTCTTAGACCCACACTTCTCCCTTTCAAATTGAATTGTGAAATTTTATCATGTTATGATCGCAGTTGCCTAGAGGCTCATTACCATGAGGTTATTGATTAATCCTGTCTCATGGCACATTACCAGGCCGCGAATAGCCTGCTCCCCAGTTGGCTCTAGAATGTACTGCTCTAAGAAATTGTCCTGAATATACTCTACAAACTCATTTTCCAGGCTACCTTTGCCAATCTGATTCACCCAATTGACATGTAGATTAAACGCACCCATAACTATTGTGGTACCTTTTTTACATGCCCCATTTATTTCTTCCTGTATAATGTATCCTACAGTGTAACAACTGTTAGGGGACCTCCCACAAGTGCCCTCTTACCTTTATTATTTCTTATCTCTACCCAATCTGATTCTGACCCGGCTCTCCCTCACTACTGCACCAATGATATCCATAATTAACAAAGCTACCCCACCACATTTTCCTAGCTTCCTGTCTTTTCAAAATGTTGAATACCCTTCACTATTCAGGTCCCAGCATTGGTCACCTTGCAACCATGTCTCTGTAATGGCTATCAGGTCATATATATTTATTTCTATCTGTGCTAACAATTCATCCATTTTGTTATGAATGCTGCGCACATTCAGATACAGAGCCTTTAACTCTGGCTTTTTATCATTTCTACACTCTTTTGCCTTATCTGCTGTTGCAGTCTTACATTTTGTCATGATTCTGTTTTTTTTCACTTCAGGAAATATTGCGGTATGCCTATAAGGCTGTAAAAAAATCAGTACTTCTTTAACGCAGCAAACTCCAGGGACTGTAAGCGAAAGTACATTCTAGTTGCTTAGTTACAACCGTACAGATCGAGAAGAGACGAGATACAAATGTATCCATTTTAATTTTGAAAACTGGCTAACTGGTTTGTTCAGAGATAGACAGACACAGTTGTACTAGCACCTTAAGGGAGAAAGAAGAGCTCTCTAAGACAATTTGTTTAGCTTCTCTCTCAAAATTGTAAAAACTTCAAGCAAGATTAATTCCTTAAAAAAATAATTAATTATTGATCTGCTGTGTTCATCGCTGGAAAAAAGAAAAATTTAATACTAAACTGCTGAACTGAATTGCTGAACTGAATTGCTGAACTGAACTGCTGCACTGAACTGCTGAATTCCCATCTTTGGAAAAATCTTCAGATTCTTTGGACCTTGGAAGACTGCAAGTGGACTTTGACTGTGTTATATCAGATGACCGTTCGTCAGGAAGCACAATTTACAAAGACTTTATTGTTATTTCTATTTTATCGGGCAGCTAATTAAACACCAAACTTCCATTAGTTTGGGTATACATCTGCGAATGTGGGGGTTAGAATTTTTAAATAAGTTGTAAAGTCCTTAGATATTGGTTTATCTTAGTAGTGTTTAAGATTTTGGTTTTTTTCAATAAATAGTTAATTTGCTGATATCTAAAGATACCTGGTTGGTTTGCCTCATTCAGGCATTACTAGATTTTTTCAATTAGGCTGCTGTTTTCTTTGATTTGGAAAGCTTAAAGATATGTATGATGCGACCTGTGGGACTGAATTGAAAGTGTGTTGCTCCCATCGCAATCAGAATCATATATTTTGATTGGGGGCTTTGACCTGAGTGGTCACAACATAACAGTTTGTACGCTTTGTCCCTTCCTGTCACAGTCTGGTTATCATTACCCAAATTGCTACCCTGCTCTATTACCTCATTGTTTCCCTTTGACTTATCACATCTCCTCTCACATTATCATTTGCCCCACTATTTAGTTTAAAGCCCTCTCTACCACCCAAGTTATATGACTCGCCAGAAACTTGGCCCAGCACAGTTCAGGTGAAGACCGTCCCAATAGTGCAGCTCCCACTTTCCCCAGTACTGATGCCAGTGCCCCATGAATCGAGACCCATTTCTGCCACACCAGTCTTTGAGCCATGCATTCACCTCTCTGGTCTTATTTATCCTATGCCAATTTGAGGTTCTGATTTTTAATTTAGCCCCTAGCTGCTCATACTCCCTATGCAGAACCTCTTTCCTAGTCCTATCTGTGTTGTTGTTATCCATGTGGACCATGACAACTGGATCCTCCCCCTCCCACTGCAAGTTCCTCTCCAGCTCCGAGCAGACGTCCTGAATCCTGGCACTGGCATGCAATATAGCCTTCTGGACTCTTGCTGTTGGCTGTAGAGAACAGTGTCTATCCCCCCAACTATGCTATCTCCTACTGTCACTACATTCCAATTTACTTCCCCTGCTTGAATGGCTTCCTGTACCATGGTGCCATGGTCGGTTTGCTCATCCACCCTACAGCCCTCACCCTCATCCATACAAATTGAAAGGATCTCAGATCTGTTGGACAATTGCAAGGGCTGAGGCTCCTCCACTTCTGTCTTCTTGATCCCCTTACCTGCTTGACTCGCAGTCACACCCCACTGTGCCTGACCACTGACCAGATCAGAAGACTCTAACCTATGGGGTGTGATTGCATTCTGGAACAAAGTATCCAGGTAACTTTCCCCTTTCTTGATGCATCGCAGTGTCTGAGCTGGAGCTCCTTGAGCCGTAGACACTGTGAGCTCTGTGACAACATCTGATTCCTCCCCTGCCTCAGCTCATCTGATTCCTCCCCTGCCTCAGTTCATCTGCTACTGAAACTTTCATCTGTACCTTTATTACCTCTAAACTTATCTATTCAAATGCTCTTCTAGGTGGCCTCCCCTCCTCCACCCTGCATAACCTGAGCTCATCCAAAGCTCTGATGCTCATATGTTGATTCGCAAAAGTCCCATTCACCCATCATCCCTCTGCTCACTGGCGTACATTGGCTGCCAGTCTGGCAACACCTTAACTTTAAATTTCTCATCTTTGCTGTCAAATCCATCCATGGCCTCACCACTCCCAGGCCTCCTCCAGCCCTAGGAGCTTTCATAATCTCTTCCAATTCTGGCCTCTTGAGTATCTCTGATTTTGATTGCTCCACCATTGGAGGGCATGCCTTTGGCATGCTTCTGAAATTTATTCCCTAAACCTCCCTGCCTCTCTACCTTTCCTTCCTCCTTTAAGACACACCTTAGAGCCTACCCCTTTGTCCATGCTTTGGTCATCTACCGTAACATTTCCTTTTATATCTCGGTCTCAAATTTTTGTCTGGTAATCTGTTCAAAGGTATCTGAACCTGCACTTGAAGTGCTGTAACGTGCAAGGCTACAGACCAGGTGCTGGAAGGTGGGATTAGATTGGGTGACTAGTTTTTTCAACCAGCATAGCCACAATGGGCTGAATGGCCTCTTTCTGTGCAATAACTTTTCTATGCTCCTATGAAGTGTCTTGGGATATTTTATTTAAAGGTGCTATATAACGGCAAGTTGTGGTTTTTGATGTTTTTCATATTCCTATGGCAAAAAAATCTGATGCCTTTTTCCATAAACCCACTTCCATCATTCTTTCTATTCTACCAAGTAAGTGTATACATATATAAAATTCTGACAAATTGGTAATTATATGTTGGCCCACTGTGCTCTGCTCTGGGGCAGGTTGTAACTCAAATCTCATGTAGAATTCTTGAACCATTTGCTAGAAGTGTAGCTGTGATTGGTTTCCGCTGCCTTCCTCGCTGTTTTCATCTTTGCATTTCCTCCTCTTGGTTGGCTGCAACCAAAGATAAGGAGCTTTGCCTACCATTTAAGATGGGGTGTGGGGGAGCACTTGCACTCATTAAATGAAAATACCCCCACTTGATGTCAGTCTGGAGAACAAGAGGGCACAGGTTTAATTTAATTGATAAAAGAAGCAAAAGCGACATGAGGAAAAGTTTTTTCATGCAGTGAGTGGTTAAGGCCTGTAATGCACTGCCTGAGAGTGTGGTGGAGGAAGGTTCAATTAAAGGATTCAAGAGGGAATCAAAAGGAACAATGGGGTTAAGGGGAGAAGGCAGGGGAGTGGCACTAGGTGAAATGCTCATTCAGAGAGCTGGTGCAGACACGATGAGCCAAATGGCCTCCTTCTGCTCTGTAATAAATTCTGTGATTTTGTGATTCTAGTATTCAGTGCTGTTGGTACTGGAGTGGAGCTCAAACCCTTTATCTCTCTCCATATAAGAAAGAAAGGCTTGCATTTCATGAACAGCAGACATCTCAAAGCACTTTACAGCCAATGAAGTATATTTTGAAGTGTAGTCACTGTTGTAATGCAGGAAACACAGCTGCCAGTATGCACACAGCAAACTCCCACAAACAGCAATGTGATAATGATCAGATAATCTGGTTTTGTAATGTTTACTGAGGGATAAATACATCCAGGACACCAGGGATAACTTCCCAGCTCTTCATCAAAATAGTGCCATGGAATCTTTTACATCCACCCAAGTAAACAGATGGGGTCTCACTTAACATCTCATCTGAGAAACAGCATCTCCAACAATGCAGCACTCCTTCAGTACTACACTGCAGTATCAACACTGATTTTTATGCTCAAGCCTTAGAGTGGGACTTGAAGCCAGAGCCTTGTGACTCAGAGACAAGAATGCTACCAATTGATCCACAGCTGACACTGTAGCCCACAAAACTGAGAATATAGATATGATGTAAAACAACTATTGTGGGTGTGAAGGTCAGCACTTTTCCTACACTGGAATTGTGTTGACCAGTCAAACACTTGAACAAGCTGATCCTGCTTTCATTAGCAAAAGGCAATATTTGCACACTGTTAAATATGCATGCTACCCAGTGCTGGAAGAAAGGGTACTGTGATACCTAAAATTGCAGTTAGTTGAATGTTTTCTGCTTGTATTCAATAAATGTAATATGTCAAATTCTCTAGTGATACCAATAAAAGAGTGAAAATGGTTGTTTATCATTGATGCATGTTACCAAGCTTAATTGGATATGTTTTGTATCTGGACCTGCATCAACTGACATAGGGATTTACATCAGATGTTGCCTGAAACAAACATGAGAGGAATTATCAGTGACTATTTCTGGAAAAACCCAAAACTTGCAACTTCTCCTTAATTCAGTATTGCTGCTTTAACAGAAGAATCAGAATTAACACCATCGAGGATTTATTCAGATCTTTCCTTGGCCCCCTCCTACATGCTGCCCCTCGACGACATCATCCGAAAGTACAGCATTTGTTTTCACATGTGCACTGACGCGCCCAGATCTCCCTCACCATCACCTCTCTCGACTCCTCCACTGTTGTTAAATTATCAGACTGCTTATCCGGCATCCAGTACTGGATGAGCAGAAATTCCCTCCAATTAAATATTGGGAAGACTGAAACCATCGTTTATAGTCTCAGTTCCAAACTCTGTTCCTTAGTTACCAGCTCCATCTGAGATTAAGCCAGTCTGTTTGCAACCTAGGTGTCACATTTGACCCCAAAATGGCTTCCAATCTTATGCAATCACTAAGACTGCCTATTTCCACCTCTGTAACATCACCGTCTTCACCCCTGTCTCAGCTCATCTACTGCTGAAACCCTCATTCATGCCTTCGTTACCTCCAGATTTGACTATTCCAGTGCAGTCCTGGCTGGTCTCCCACATTCTACTCTCTGTAAATTTGAGGTAATCAAAAACTCTGCTGCCCATGTCTTAATGCGTACCATGTTCCATTCTCCTATCACCCCTGTACTCACTGATCTACATTGGCTCCCAGTCAATCAATGTCTTGATTTTAAAATTCTCATCCGTTTTCAAATCCCTACATGGCCTTGCCCCTCCCTATCTCTGTAATTTCCTCCAGCCCAACAACCCTCTGCACTCCTTTAAATCTGGAATCTTGTGCACCCCTAATTTTAATCACGCCACTATTGGTGGCCCCGCCTTTAATTGCCATGGCCGCAAGTTCTGGAATATCCTCCCTAAAACTCTCCGCCTCTCTACCTCGCTTTTCTCCTTTAAGACGCTCCTTAAAAACCTAGCTCTTTGACCAAGCTTTTGATCATCTGACCTAATATCTCCTTATAATGGCTCGTGTCATATTTTGTTTTATAAAGCTCCTGTAGAGTGCCTTGGAATGTTTTATTATGTTAAAGGTGCTATATAAATACACGTTGTTGCTGAAATTGTTGTTGTAATGCCACTGGCCAGCATCCCTTATGGTGCATGTTAGGCCTGGGATTTATGAGCAAACCCACCCTTCCCCCCCCCCCCGCCCCCCCATGTCTGAAAATACTTTTTTTCTCCATCAGTTTGCCAAATTAATATGCAGTATTTTATCCTGTTGGAAAACTAACTACGTGGGTGTTAGAGACTAATACAGCTACAGAGCCCAATATATCAGTTCAGAATTTTCAGCCATTACATTTCAAAATATATCCACTGCTAACTCTTCCAATGCATTTATATGAAATATATCAGATTCTGAGGGGGCTTGACTGGGTAGATGCTGAGAGGATGTTTCTCCTTGTGGGGGAATCTCGAACTAGGGACCACAGTTTAAAAATAAGGATTCTCTCATTTAAGACAGAGATGAGGAGGAATTTCTTCTCTCAGAGAGTCTTTAATCTTTGGAATCCTCTACCCCAGAGAATTGTGGAGAGTACATCATTGAATATATTCAAGACTGACAGATCAGCCATGATCTTATTGAACGGCATAGCAGGTTTGATGGGCTGAATGGCCTACTTCTGCTCCTATTTCATATGTTCTTATATTGTACACGTCAACTCGAGAGACCATGGAAAATTATGAATAATGTATTTGCAAATTTCCTGTTGAAAAATTTATTTTGAGGATAAAAGGGGGTATTTTAAACCAGTATAGGCTTTAAACGTTTCTGTTGATTACAGTTTATCTTTGAACAACCCAGTATATATAAACATTAATGAGAAACCCTATTAAATATCATCAAAAGAAATCATTACTATTATGAAAGTGCTTCCATTTTAAAAAATATTTTTTGAGGACTCATGTTTTAAAATTGTGGAAATGGATTCCTTTGGAGGACTGAAGTGATTCCATAGATGCATGGACTTTTTTTAAAAGGTCACTGGAAGGACTTTGGGACTTGAGTTTTCTGTTTGAAAACACTGACTGGATGTCTCATGTCTTCAGCTAAGTAAACAGCAGAAGCCTTGGTGACTGGGCAAGTTGTTTACAGAGAAGTGACTTGTCAAGATTTATGGTGGTCAAGAGTTGGTTTTGTTTTGGATGTTGTTTTGAGTCAGTTGGGGGTTAGCCTGCTAAGAGAGAAGACACAAGTTCATCTTTTCTCCACCTCTCTGAGAAACCCTGTGAATCCAGTGTGTGATAATCGAAACCCCTGATGCCGCATTTCTCCTGAAAAGCTTGCCAGACAAATTCACGATGACGCCTGAAAAGAACTTCACCAGAAAGATCCCAGTGACAGCTGTCTACACATATTTAGGGTGCCTAAATAAAGGGACAACTAATATTGTTCTAAATCTTCTCCTTTTCCTTCAAGAATTAACAAGTACTTGGCCAAAGTATTCTTTTTTGTCTTTTTTGTCAAAAGATCGCAACAGAGAAAACTTTTTTTTAAACTGGTGTGTGTGTGTGTGTGTGTTTGCAAGTTCGCCCTGTGACCGCGTGGGTTTTTGCCGGGTGCTCCAGTTTCCTCCCACAGCCAAAGACTTGTAGGTTGATAGGTAAATTGGCCATTATAAATTGCCCCTGGTATAGGTAGGTGGTAGGGGAATATAGGGACAGGTGGGGATGTGGTAGGAATATGGGATTAGTGTAGGATTAGTATAAATGGGTGGTTGATGATCTGCACAGACTTGGTGAGCCGAAGGGCCTGTTTCAGTGCTGTATCTCTAAATAAAGAAAAATAAATAAATAAAATAAAGGTAGAAGGGAACTTTCATATTTCAATCTGTGTGTTAATGCTTTGCATCTTTACTGAATAAGTTTTTTTATAGTAAATTAATAATTTTGTTCTTTATTAAAGAAACTTGGTTAGTGGATTTTATTCTGAAATAAAAATAGAGTATATAATTGGCCGTATTGGTAACTGTGTAAAACATTTAAATATATGTTGTGACCCGTTGAGAACTGCAACTCATGAAGGACAGTCCAGTCCTCCCGCCTTGGATGTAACACTATTTAAACATGTTTAGTTAAAATATATATGATGTATGTTTATGAAACATACTCTGTGTGTATTCTCTGCACAGTTCACCCAGGCATGATGTAACTTTTAAAGGTGCTAAAGAAATACAAGTTGCTGCTTTTTAAGGTGCACATGCAATATGAGAGGTATCACAGCTCAGTAATAGTAGAAAGAGAATTCAGGCTGCCCGCAGGGAACTCCATTGAACTGATCCAGTTTATTCCACAAATCATAATTACTTGGAGGTGGTGCATTCTATCAAATGTACTCTTGTGGTTGTGACTATATTATTTAATTAAAACATTGTCGGTATTTATTACATCAATCATATAATTACTGGAATCATCATTTGCTCACAGTGCTATTGTATAAACTGTTTCTGTACAGGGCCGACTGTAACTTGGACCACGCGGTATTAATAGGGCAGTAAGAGCCTCAGAATTGGGGTAGTAGACGTACTGCCCCATTAATTCCGTTGCTCTGGCTGGCACTATTTCTACCTCTGTAGGCCCATTTTAAGATGAAAATTATGGTCCTATTATATGTATAGGACCCTGATTGCTATTTTAGGACAGAACTGGTGTTCAGAAAACAACCCACCGCATCCCTTCACGTCTGCCTACCAACTAAGGTAATCCTGTTTTAAAAAGAGTACAGAGTAGAAAATGAAGAGTTAATGTTGCTTCAGACAATCTTCCCATGTGTGTTTATTATTTTCAAATTATATGTGTTCTTAGGTATTTTTTAGAACTATGTTTTAATTCCAGGTGACTATAAGTGGCCTTAATAAATTATACTTTAGCGAGAATTACTTCTGCTGTTTATATGGCCTGAATTTTACACAACCCCCCCGGGAGCGGGCTGGAGGAAGTTGAGGGGCAGGAGTGCTGGCATAAAATTGAGTGGGAGTTGAGGGTTGTCGTTTCCGTCACCTTCCTGCCCCGCCTCCATTTTACCAGCAGTGGGGGAGGTGCCAAATGGCCCACCCGCCCGAGGCCAATTGAGGCCCTTAAATGGCCACTTAATTGCCACTTAAAGGCTTCCTCCCACTGCCACTGGTATCTTACTTCAGTGGCCGGGCACTTTGCAACTCGGGAGGCTGCCCAGTTAAATCTGGCGGCCTCCGTGCGGGCTGGGGGGCCTCCTAATCAGGAACCCTGTGCCCCACAGAGGGCCCCCCCAGCAGCATAAGCCACCCCCACTGGAGCACCTCTCCCGTCCTCTTGATAACCCCCACCTGTCTCACCGGGGCCCAGCTGATTGTTCCCGCCGACACCTGAAACCCCTCTCATCTTTTTTTGGGGCTCTTGTTCTACTGGCTGGGTGCAATCCAAGCAGTGGCTAATGCTTCCAGTGGTGCTGCTGCGACTGAGGAGCTGCCGGCCCTCTGATTGGCTGGCAGCTCTAGGAGGCAGAACTTCCTGCCTCAGAGAGGCGGAAGTCCCACCTGAGGTCAGTTAGGAGCCTGGGCAATGTAAAATTACAGCTTGGCTTCCAAGCCTGGTGTAGGCGGGCTTGTCCCCAACGTTTAAGCCTCTTTTAAACCACTTTTAAGTGGTTGGGGCCTCTGCCGCGACATTAAATTCCAGCCTATGTCTCTTCAAAGGGCACAGTGATCTAACTGGGGAACTTTTAGGTGGAGTAATTTCCTGAAACCTTCAAAAACTCCACTGCCTTCATTTTCTTGATGGTGAAAATTGCAGTCTGCTGAGCCATACAGACCAAATTCGATTCCTATTCTATGCTGTGCTGATCTCAGTTGGGGTGGCTGTAGAGAATCAACAATTGGATAGGGAGAGGAACAAACTATCCATTGAAAAGTTGTTGCATGTAGGTTTCCAGTGAGAACAAGTTGGACTCAGCTTACTGCCCACTTGACAAATAGCTCACTGAAAACTCATTGCAGGTGAAATTGGTCAATGACAATCCTGCGAAACAGGCTCTTAGAGAATAACCAACCCATTTTGTACCATGTTTGGTTTTCCTTTCCATCCCTATTTTCCAGGTGTACATGTGAAAGGTGGAATAACACTACATGGAGAGGGTCCTGGAGGAACTGTTGGATCCTGTTGCTCCAGAGCTAGCCACAACCCCTAGCCTAGCTATTCCAGTACAGCTATAAAGCTGGCATCGATCCGACAATGTGGAAAATTGCCCAGATATGTCCTGCCCACAAAAAGCAGGACAAATCCAATCCAACCAATTACCACCCCATCAGTCTACTCTCAATCATCATCAAAATGTTGGAAGTGCTATCAAGCGGCACATATTTGCAGCTGTGATGGCCGAGTGGTTAAGGCGTTGGACTTGAACTCCAATGGGGTTTCCCCGTGCAGGTTCAAACCCTGATCGCAGCGAGTTTGTATCAGTTTTCATCAGTTGGCTGTCTGGTGAGATCACAGACTTGTTCACCAATTGAACATCCATGTGCTGCAGTCTGCTAAGGGGAGACAGTGGTGTAATGGTAATGTCACTGTACTAGTAATCCAGATGCCCAGGCAAATGTCCTGGGGACGTGGTTTCAAATCCCACCAGGTCAGTTAGGGTGGCGCAGTGGTTAGCACCGCAGCCTCACAGCTCCAGAGTCCTGGGTTCAGTTCTGGGGACTGCCTGTGCGGAGTTTGCAAGTTCATCCTCCTCCCACCGGGTGCTCTGGTTTCCTCCCACAGCCAAGACTTGCAGGTTAATTGGTAAATTGGCCATTATAAATTGCCCCGAGTATAGGTAGGTGGTAGGAGAATTGTGGGGATGTGGGAGGGAATGTGGGATTAATGTAGGATTAGTATAAATGGGTAGTTGATGGTCGGCACAGACTCGGTGGGCCGAAGGGCATGTTTCAGTGCTGTATCTCTCAATAATCTATAAACAACCTACTCACTAATGCTCACTTTGGGTTCCATCAGGGCCACCCGGTTCCTGATCTCATTACAGCATTGGTCCAAACATGGACACAAGAGCTGAATTCCAGAGGTGAAGTGCGAGTGACCACCCTTGACATTGAGAGAGCATTTGACTGAGTGTGGCATCAAGGAGCCTTAGCAAAACTGGAATCAGGGGGAAAAATCTCTGCTGGTCGGAGTCATACCTAGCACAAAGGAAGATGGTTGTGGTTGTTGGAGGCCAACCATCTCAGCCAGGACATCACTGCAGGAGTTCCTCAGGATTGTGTCCGAGGCCCCAATCATCTTCAGCTGCTTCATCAATGATCTTTCTTCCATCTTAAGGTCAGAAGTGGTGATGTTCACTAATGGTTGCACAGTGATCAGTTCCATTCGAGACTCCTCAAATATTGAAGCAGTCTGTTTCCAAATGCAGTAAGACCTGGACAACATTCAAGCTTAGGCTGATACGTGGCAAGCAATATTTGTGCCACACAAATGCCAGGCAATGACCATCTCCAACAAGACAGAATCTAACCATCTCTCCTTGATGTTCAACAGTATTACCATTGTTGAATCCCCCACCATAAACATCCTGGGCGTTACCATTGATCAGAAACTTAACTGGACAAGCCATATAAATACTGTCGTTACAAGAGCAGGTCAGAGGCTGGAAACTCTGTAGTGCGTAACTCACCTCCTGAGTTCCCAAAGCCTGTCCACCATCTACAAGGCATAAGTCAGGAGTGTGATGGAATACTCTCCACTTGCCTGAACTAGTGCGGCTCCAACAACATCATCCAGGACAAAGCAGCCCCTTGATTGGCACTCCATTTACCACCTTAAACATTCACTCCCTCCACCACTGATGCACAGTGGCAGCAGTGTGTACCATCTACGAGATCCATTGTTGTAATGCACCAAGCCTCCTTCAAAAGCAGCTTCCAAACCAGCAATCTGTATCCCCTAGTACAACGAGGACAGCAGATGCATGGGAACACCACCACCTGAAAGTTTCTTTCCAATCCTTACACCATCCTGACATGGAAATATATCGCTGTTCCTTCACTGTCGCTGGGTCAAAATTCTGGAACACCCTCCATAACAGAACTGTGGGTGTACTACACCGTATGCACGGCAGCAGTTCAAGAAGACTACCTTCCTTCTTAATGAAATTTCGGGATAGGCAACAAATGCTGGTCTTGTCAGCGATTCTCACATCCCATGTACAAATATTTAAAAAAATCTCCTGGAAACATGAGCATTTGCCTTCAGAAGATGATCAGTACCACTGTCGGTACTATTCAGAATAATTCAGACTACATTCAGAATATATTCATCATGATGAGAAAAATTTTATCACAGAAAAGAAGTCTCAGATTCAGGTGGAATTCAGATGTAAGGCCCAAAAATCCACACAGACGGCATCACAGCCTGGCATAGTTTGATGGGGTCAGGAGGGGGCTCCTTAATTTGAATGGGATGGTGGGGCCAGCAAGCCATGGAAAGCATCTGGGGTGGGCACTCACCCGAGTCTGCACATTGCAGCAGAACAGTAGCCATTGGTTGGGGGAGGGGTGGGGGGGATGCGGTTTGTGGGTGGTGACAGAATTATCAAGTGTCCTCCATGCGCTGCATTTATATATATCTTTTTAAATTTCATCCTTTGTTTGAGGTTCCAATCATGTTGTTGACTTGGACCCATTTTAGCAAACTTGTTTCACCAATCCTATACCCACTGGCTGAGGAAGTGGGAATATCGGAGCTGTTACGGTTAGCAGTCAGTAACCTCTCTTGCATCTCCTACAAAAACTGTGGAAATCCTAACTTAAGGCCCAGACCAACCAAATCCAATTTTTAGCATTTCTGGCACAGCCCCACTGTAATTACATCAAGAATGTGCTGGAAGGGTTGTAAATTTGCAGCCCAAGAGACTGTTATCGACATTTACTAGTTATCTTCTCTCTTCCACAATACATTGATTCTGTGTCTGAAAATCCATGTGAAGGTGAACTATGTCATTTGTACATTAAATCTTGGAGAGCTTTTAAACTCGGAAGTAACAGAACATTGCTTGCATCAGAAACAGTGCAATGGAATACGTACCAAACTTTGCAGGGGGAAAAGGCAGGGGAGTGGGACTAGGTGAGTTCCTCTTGCAGAGAGCCGACATGGACACAATGGGCTGAATAGCTTCCTTCTGTGCTGTAACCATTCGATGATTCTATGATCCTTCAAACGAAGGGCAGAAAAGCAAGATGTTCTTCTGTTTTTTAGTTTCACATTTCAAAAAACATAAAATACAAAATGAAGAATTATTAGTTTTACTTTGCTGGCTGAATATGTTTAGATATGATGTGCTGTGGATTTGGGCTCTACTTTATTGATGTGATGGAGGACATCGGTGAATGACTAAACACTTCATAGAACACTTACTTTTTGAGCGTATCCAAATAGAAGAACTGAAGATGATGCTTGGTGTGTGCACAGAATAAATTGATGTGTTAAGGATTTCACTGCAGTATTAAGGATAAAACACAATGGTAGAACATTGAAAAACGAAAGTCTTGTGAACAGCACTTCTTGTTTTGACTTTATAGAGGAAAGTGACGATTGGAAGGAACATGCCACAGTTGAAAGATGGAGGCTGCCCTCCTATTATAGTAGCAGCAACTGAACAGACACCATTGAAGGGAATGACCCTCATTTTTGTAATACTGCTTGTTTTTTTGATATGTGAACTACTGTAAACTCAAAGGACTCCAAGTAATATCCAAAGAAAACGTGGGTTTTTATTATAACTTAAGTAGAACATATATATACAAACAGTGACTGCACAAGCCACATCTAAACACATCTCACTCTGTTGGGCTAAATGACACTCTGTTGTCGTGTGTGACACGATAGTACAGCTTTTTAAGGTGGTCCGCTCTTAAGGTCGTCCTGCAACATCCCCCTTTCTTTCCAAAGATAAATACATTCGTACCATAATGTTGTGGTTTGAACTAACTATACATGATGAAAACAAAATGTTATTTACAGGTAAGTAAGTTTAACACTTTCTAAAAGATAGAGAAGCTTTGCTTATTCATCCCGATCTTGTTATTGTAAACCTATTCCCAGAGCTGATCTCGTCTTTATGTTAGTCTCCAGACTTTGTCTTTGAATGTGTCCGCGATGCCACAGGGTGAGGCCTGCTACTCGACCCAAACCCGACGGGACCCGACGACATGTGTCGGGTGCGGGTCGGGTCGGGCCCATCTTCCGGGGCCGGCTTTCGGGCTTGGGTCGGGTCGGGTCGGGCCGAGTTCAGATCGAGTCAGGTCAGGTCGGGCCGGACACACAGAGTAAGTCCTCTGCTGGTAATTATTAAAAATAAAAAAACTTACCTGAGCTGGGAGTCCAGGACGAAACTGTTTCTGCGCAGTGAGCGAATGACGTCACTATGATGTCTTGTGCATGCACTGCAGCTTCTTGCAGGTTCGATGTCAGGAAGGTAAGTAAATGGATGGTTGGGCTCAGGTCAGGCTGAGTAATGGCAGTTTCGGGTCGGGTCGGGCTTGAGGCAAAATCGGAGGGGCTCGGGCCGGCTCGGGCTCGGGCCCGCTGTGGTTCGGTCGGGTTTAGATCGAGTTCCTTGTCCCGACCTAAAGCAGGCCTCTACCACCAGGTTGTCACATGTAGTGTTGTTGCACAGTTCTCTGAACTAACTTTGGTTCCATCTGTGAATCGCACCATTGGGTATCTGGACCTCGTACGACCTGGGCTGGTCGCATGTCCTAGCAACCTTTCCAGGATACCAAGTTACTAACACACGGTTGAGGACTCTGACCTTCTGTTCTATTCGCAATCAAGCTAATCCTGGTCCCACTTGCCTGTCATATGCTGCCTTCATCATCCCTTGTTTAGAAAGTTTAGAGGAACGACGACTGGCAACATCACCAATCACCAGCAATCCCTCTGTCCTCCAAGTACTTGGTGCAATTAACTGAAGAGAGACTCCGTTCATATCGCCTCTTGGTGTCAAGACTCGCAGCCTTTGTGTTGTCCTGTACATCAACCGACCAGATACATTCAACCTGGATACTTTGCACCATCTTCGTTGCAGTCCTGACCTCATCTATTGTGACAATTTGTAGACATCGGCATACTTGAAGTCCTGCAACAGCTGGTCCAGTTGTCTCTACAATAGTAAACATTTGTGGTAGCCATTCAGAGTTCCCATAGCTGCACTGTAAGGTTATTATTCTAATCCACTTGATTGGAGAACCATTGTAGGCAGCCAACCTGGCGGCACAGTGGTGCAGTGGTTAGCACCGCAGCCTCACAGCTCCAGCGACCCGGGTTCAATTCTGGGTACTGCCTGTGTGGAGTTTGCAAGTTCTCCCTGTGTCTGCGTGGGTTTTCTCCGGGTGCTCCGGTTTCCTCCCACAAGCCAAAAGACTTGCAGGTTGGTAGGTAAATTGGCCATTATAAATTGCCCCTAGTATAGGTAGGTGGTAGGGAAATATAGGGACAGGTGGGATGTGGTAGGAATATGGGATTAGTGTAGGATGAGTATAAATGGGTGGTTGATGGTCGGCACAGGCTCGGTGGGCTGAAGGGCCTGTTTCAGTGCTGTATCTCTAAACTAAACTAAATACCATAGATTCCCATTTCTCCAAATACATGTCCTTCAGTATATGGCTGGGTAGAATATGTGCACTTGCTCTGGTGTTAATATTTACTCTGAGCTTATGCTTGCCACTCTTCTGCAGACATGTAATCCCGATCATGACGAATGCCTCAGATTGCATAATAGCATTGACATGTTGATCCAAATTAACTATGTGAAATGCTTGCTAGCTGTTCGCATACGTGCACACTTCATCTGTGTCCTCCTGGCAATCTATCTCTCTGCTGACTTGATACTTGATTTATCTGCTTGGGCCTTTGTTGTGTGTTGGCATACCTTTTGTTATGTTTACATCCTGTCTCACAAATGTTCTCTCTGTATGTGATCTGCCACCATTCCAGTGTGCAGTATGTGAGCTCGGCCTTCTGCACTGCCTTGCCCAATGTCCTCACATGCCACAGGCTTTGCACTGGTCCTGGCATCCCAGACAACTGTGAATTAGGTAAGTCAGGCCACATTTGCCACAAGGCTTAGCAGACTTCTGAGCCTTGGTTATCATGCCAATTGTTGTATTTGCCCCCAACAGTTGGTGCCCAGCGATAATGGCTTCAAATTTCCTTCCATCATTCAGGAGTGCATCAGTGGTGTGCCCTTGATTCTTTTCTAGTAGGTCTTTTTGAAAGGCCTCTATCTGGGTAGACGCGATTATTAGGTCCTTAATGCGTGCTGACAATTCGATACCTGCGAGATCACAATATTGAGCTCGGTCTCGGTACTTTGCAATACGTTGGTCAATGGACTCATCTTGCCTTTGCCGGTAGGTCATAAGCTCAGGCCTATGTTCCCGGAAATCTACCTTCACCTTGGGTTGCTGCTCCAGGAATGTCCATAGCTTACTGGGCTCCTTCTAATCCTCAGCTGACAAACTTGGTGTATTGATACACTGGAGGCCCTCATTGCCCAGCAGAACCTTAATTTTGATAGCTTGTTTCTCTGGTTCGCTCACTTCATGATCCAAGAAACACAATTTCATTGACTGCCGAAACAGTTTAAATTCAGACACTATGTTCGACACCTTCCTGTTTATAACTGGATATCTGAAAGCCATTGTCGTAATGATCCTGCTTTTTTAAAATAAATATAGGACTTCTACAGGTTTTCTTTTTCACATACACACTTTTTTCTTATTTAGACAGATTCATTTCCTGCAGGCCTGCCCCTTTAAGAGTGAGACACCACAGTGCTTTCTGTTTGTCCAGCTCTTTTTTTAACTGAGACAGCATTGTTTACACAGGCTGGTTCTTTTTTTTAACTGTGAACCTTTTTTTTAACTGAGGGAGTTTCTTAAAGAGGGCAGTAGCTTGCAGTACCAGCAGCTGTCACAACCAGCCTTTTACTTTGTGCTGGACCTCCAGTGTTGCTGTTGAGTTCTTCCTTTTCTTTTAAGCTTAGGCCCCACCCATGAAGCAAAAAACCTGGGAAAACTAAAACACTGATGGCTTCAACCACTGATTTTCAAGTTTTTTGACCCATTGCCAGACCTGTTGATAGGTCCTATCCCCTGGCAAACCTCCTACTGTACTCATAGAATTTCAACAGTCCCAGGTCCCTGTCTGTGGTCCTAGCTCACTGCACTATTTTGGGGTCTCCTGCCAGCTGCTCTGCAGACTTTTCAGCTACTCCAGGTAGGCAATCATTGTTCCTCATTCTCACTTAGTGTGTTCCTGAGGGAAAAAAAATTCAAATGTGGCCTCAATGTACTATTTGGTTGTCTTCAGAAAAAATATATCCTGAATGTTGCCACCATGTAATATTACTTGTTCCTTTGATATGTGAACTATTGTAAGACTCACAGGACTCCAAGTAATAGCCAGAGATAATGTGTTTTTTTTTAGAATTAGAATTAGAACATTACAGCGCAGTACAGGCCCTTCGGCCCTCGATGTTGCGCCGACCTGTGAAACCATCTGACCTACACTATTCAATTTTCATCCATATGTCTATCCAATGACCACTTAAATGCCCTTAAAGTTGGCGAGTCGCCATTTCCACCATTTCTGCAGCTGTTTCGTTTAAGATCCAAGGATGCAGGCCATCAGGTCCAGGGGGCTTGTCAGCCTTTAGTCCTATTTGTTTTCCTAGTACTTTTTCTCTAGTGATGGTGATTGTTTTAAGTTCCTCCCTCTGTTTTGCCTCTTGAGTTTCTGCTATTTATGGGATGCTTGTTGTGACTTCTACTGTTTTTACAGATACAAAATACTTGTTCAAAGTCTCTGCCGTTTCCTTGTTTCCCATTATTAATTCCTCAGTATCATCCTCAAAGGGACCAATACTTACTTTAGCAAAATCTGCTTTTATTTTAAACATTGTATGTTGTCCACAGGCTTGATAGTATGACCTAAGTGGCCCATGCAGGCAATCACCTGGGACACTTATGGGGTAGAGTATCACCAGCACTGGGTTTGAAATAGTCAAAGTGTGGTTTCACCCAAAATTCTTCTGGAAACAGGCACTCTACCCTGGGTGGACTAGGTGGTTTATCAGTGGGTATGTATGTGTGAACTTTCAACCCAGAATGTTCCTCTTGAATTCCCTACTTGCTTCATGACTACTCCTAGGATAGTGTGATGGTCTGTGTTGTATATTTTTCAGTGATACTCCATACTGGAGTTCTTTGAGGGAGTTACATGTGCTGTGGATAAAGGGGAACCGGTGGATGCACTGTACTGAGACTTCCGGAAGGCATCCGACAAGGTGCCCCTTCAAAGGCTACTGCAGAAAACAAAAGCTCATGGTGCAGGGGATAACATACCGGCATGGACAGAAGATTGGCAAGCCAACAGGAAACAGAGAGTAGGCATAAATGGGTCATTTTCTGGCTGGCAAGATGCAGCGAGTGGTGTGCCACAGGGATCTGTGCTGGGGTCTCAACCCTCCACAATCCATACAAATGACTTAGATGAAGGGACTGAAGGTATAAATTTGCTGATGACACAAAAACAGGCAGGAAAGCAAGCTGTGAAGAGGACACAAGGAAGCTACAAAGTGATACAGATAGGTCAAGCGAGTGGGCAAAGACCCGGCAAATGGAGCATAATGTGGGAAAGTGCGAAATTGTCCACTTTGGCAGGAAGAATAAAAAAGAAGCACACTATCCAAATGGTGAGAGATTGCAGAGCCCTTATTATAACTTAACTAGAACATATATACAGACAGTCACTGTGTGAGCTACATCTAACACATCTCACTCAATCCAACTATACCTACAACTCTCTGATCTTGTGTGACATGACATCACTTCCTCCAGTGACCAACAATTATACCTTCTTAAGGTGGTCCACTCTTAAGGTTGTCCCACAACAATCTTTAACAATGTAATCATAAAATAACCTTATCAGCAGCCTGTAAACAAGAGTTAATGAGAAAGAAATTGGACCTTGTTGCATTGCATTCATCAGGTGCCCCTGCAGCCATCTAAAACAGAACTGTTACATATGTAAATGAGGAGCTAATGCTTGTTTTAGGATGCCTTTGTCAAATTGGATAACACAGAGTGGAGAAAGCACTGGCTGAGCCTGCTGCACTGTGTTCCAACTGGAAAACCCGAATTTCAGGCCAGCCTTGGGCCTTCCAGTTGGGACACATGCTTCGTGCATGGTACATATTTCAGGCCATAAACTGGCATAAAGCAATTTCACCCCTAATAATGGTACGCTCCTGTCTGTTGGTTAGATACGTTGTTGCATCATTTCACTGTAAGTACAATTTGGAAAATCTGTTGTCCATCAGTCTAATGCCTCATGGGATTTGACTACTGTGTCTATTTTAAAAATTAAAAGAGCTAAAAGTAAGGGGGATCATGTTGCAAAAGCTACCCAAGAACAGTTTGCGCAGTGCAGGTGTCTTCTTTCAGATGAGATATTAAACCAAGGCCCTGGTCCTGAAATTCCATAGGGGTTGTGCGTTCTCCCATTGTACCTCCAACAGGCGACAGGTGGAACCCCCAGAACAATATTTCCCTCCGGGTTTCCTTTATTGAGAGACCCTTGTCTATGTGTAAAATGGTTTTGCATTCTTAGAAGTGTTTTCGAGAAAATTCTTCACTCAACCAACACAAACGAAAATTGATTCACTGGTCTTCTGCTGTTTTTTGTGTTTTGCTGTAGACAGATTCTCCACCTTGTTTGCTATGTAACAATAGCCATGCTTCAGAAGTGATTTGCTGGATGTGAAACCTTTTTTAGATGTAAAGATGTGTTAGTGCACTATATAAATTCAAGTTTGTTGTAGAAAAGAGGAGAAAATTGAACAGTGTACAAGAATCAGTTATTGTCACACTATTAAATTCTGTCTTTATTGATAGATCTGCCACAATTTTAACCCAGCCCATTTAGCAGAAACAAGGCAGTTGGGGGGATTAAATGGCGGCCGGGCAGAATCTGCGAGATTCCCGCAGTGTTTCCAGTCTTCTGCTTCTGCCATTTTAGCTGCCAGCATTCTGACAGCACAAAGGCCTTCTGCCATAGCAGGCTGAGGCCCAATTAAAAAGTGAAAATTGCAGTCCAATGATGCCAGTAGTGTCACATTGTCATTTTAACAGAAAATAGAATACCTAGCGGAAGGCAGCAGCGTGGACAGAAAAACATATAAGTATGTTTTTCCCATTTATGTGACAATACTTCATGGGCTCCAAATTCTGCTAGGATTCATTTGGCCTCCCCAACCCCAACCTTCCCCCTCCCTCCCACCATGACAGTTTTTAGAAGGCTCTCCTCCCAGCACTAACCATATACTTTTGCCTTGGCTTCCTGCCCATCGGCTCTGGCATCATTCCCACTGTCTTTTGGTGGGAGACAGGATAGACACAGTAAAATGATGTGCAGGAGTTAAAATGGCCAAGGCCTCATACCAAGAAGCCCATGGGTGATCTTGACTGTCCCACACTTTGGTTGGGATCTTGTGGAGGCACTGGGCCTCCTTGTGGTGGGCTGAAAAGGTGGGGGGATCTCCAACATAGCCATCTTGTGCAACCCCCCCCCCACACCCCGCCAACCCCCCCGGCACGATCTTCCGTTGCTCTAGAGGCAAAGGTTCCGGTGCTGGGATCTCCGTTCCTTTAAAGATGGGTATCCTGCCTCCAAGAGCTGTCGGCCAATCACAGGGCCGGCAGCTCAGCAGTGGCCACCGCTCCTATACTGCAGAGGTCTTGGACCCAGGCCCAGTGCTAAAGGCCTGGACTTCAAGTAAGTGAGCCAGGGTCACCGGGGCCAGTCTGGAAGGCTCTGGCGAGGCGGGGTGGGAAGTTGGTCGTGCAGTCCAAGGGGAGGGGAGTGCATGGAGATGGGAGGTTTTGCCAGCAAGGGTCCTCCGTGGGCCGTAGATTGCCCATGGAGGAGGGTCCCCCCAACAACCATAGGGAGATCGCATTTTACAAAGCACCCTCCCTGTGTGGTGGAGCCAGCCCCTACCATTGGGTAAATCACAGCAGAGGCGGGAAGAGGCCCTTAAGTGGCTATTAATGGGCTGTCATCGGCCACTCCCACCCACAGTAAAATGGCTTGGCGACAGGGCAGTGACGGACCCACTGCTCCCCCCCTGTCCCCCCCAACGCCACCTGTCACATTTCTATGGGACCCCAACTGACCCCAACTCAGGGGGGAACCCATAAAATCTAGCCCTTTGTCCGCGCAAGTTAAAATCGAAGCTGAATATTCACAGACATGGCCAGTTTGTGGTGATGCACATGCTAGATCCAGTATGCTAAATAATGTAATGTTTTATAACGGGTTTTTCTTTTTTCAATTTTGATATGCCAGAAGGGTTTGCTGTGCTCTGCCCTATTCAATAACTTGGTAAATTATCAAGGGGTCGTACCAAATGAGAATATTTTTTCCATACAGCACGCTAAAGCAACTAAAAGCTGGACTTCATTAATTTTATACTCCACATATACAGTTGTAAATGGGTCTTCCTTCCTCAGCTGAACATGTTGAATCTGTTATGTTCTCCAATCCGGCAGCTGTTCACAGTTGGTTTCGCTAGAATTTCAAAAGCATGTGAACGGTGAATTTACACTGCTGAATTTCAGCCCTTTGCTGTCTTTTGACAAGTCACAAGGGTATACTAGAATTTGTCTAATTAATAGTGGCTACATATAATCAGTGGAAGATGAACCATGGAACTTGTATTTCACACTTTGTTTTCCTGAGTTAGTTGGTGGTAGGTGCACTAAGGTTCACCTATTTAGAGTCAGAGAGTTACTTTTTTTAATTCATTCATGGGATGTGAGCGTCGCTGGCTAGGCCAGCATTTATTGCCCATCCCTAATTGCCCTTGAGAAGGTGGTGGTGAGCTGCCTTCTTGAACCGCTGCAGTCCATGTGAGGTAGGTACACCTACAATGCTGTTAGGAAGGGAGTTTCAGGATTTTGACCGAGCGATAGTGAAGGAACGGCGATATAGTTCCAAGTCACGATGATGTGTCACTTGGAGGGGAACTTGCAGGTGGTGGTGTTCCCATGCATTTGCTGCCCTTGTCCTTCTAGTTGGTAGAGTTCACGGGTTTGGAAGGTGCTGTCGAAGGAGCCTTGGTGTGTTGCTGCAGTGCATCTTGTAGATGGTACACACTGCTGCCACTGTGGTGGAGGGAGTGAATGTTTGTGCATCAGGTGCCAGTCAAGCGGGCTGCTTTGTCCTGGATGGTGTCGAGCTTCTTGAGTGTTGTTGGAGGTACACCCATCCAGGCAAGTGGAGAGTATTCCATCACACTCCTGACTTGTGCCTTGTCGATGGTGGACAGGCTTTGGGGAGTTAGGAGGTGAGTTACTCGCTGCAGAATTCCTAGCCTCTGACCTGCTCTTGTAGCCACGGTATTTATATGGCTACTCCAGTTCAGTTTCTGGTCAATGATAGCCCCTAGGATGTTGATAGTGGGGGATTCAGCGATGGTAATGCCATTGAATGTCAAGGGGAGATGGTTAGATTCTCTCTTGTTGGAGATGGTCATTGCCTGGCACTTGTGTGGCACAAATGTTACTTGCCACCTTTCAGCCCAAGCCTGGATATTGTCCAAGTCTTGCTGCATTTCTACACGGACTGCTTCAGTATCTGAGGAGTCACGAATGGTGCTGAGCATTGTGCATTCATCAGCGAACATCCCCACCTCTGACTTTATGATTGAAGGAAGATCATTGATGAAGCAGTTGAAGACGGTTGGGCCGAGGACACCACCCTGAGGAACTCCTGCAGTGATGTCCTGGAGCTGAGATGATTGACCTCCAACAACCACAACCATCTTCCTTTGCGCTAGATACGACTCCAACCAGCAGAGAGTTTTCCCCCTGATTCCCATTGACTTCAGTTTTGCTAGGGCTCCTTGATGCCATACACGATCAAATGCTGCCTTGGTGTCAAGGGCAGTCACTCTCACCTCAGCTCTTGAGTTCAGCTCTTTTCAGGGTTCAGGGGCGGCACAGTGGCGCAGTGGTTAGCACTGCAGCCTCACAGCTCCAGGGACCCGGGTTCGATTCTGGGCACTGCCTGTGTGGAGTTTGCAAGTTCTCCCTATGTCTGCGTGGGTTTTCTCCGGGTGCTCCAGTTTCCTCCCACAAGCCAAAAGACTTGCAGGTTGATAGGTAAATTGGCCATTATAAATTGTCACTAGTATAGGTAGGTGGTAGGGAAATATAGGGACAGATGGGGATGTTTGGTAGGAATATGGGATTAGTGTAGGATTAGTATAAATGGGTGGATGATGGTCGGCACAGACTCGGTGGGCCGAAGGGCCTGTTTCAGTGCTGTATCTCTAATCTAATCTAATCTTTTGTCCATGCTTGATCCAAGACTGTAATGAGGTTAAGAGCTGAGTGGCCCTGGCAGATTCCAAACTGAGTGTCACCGAACAGGTTATTGCTAAGCAAGCGCCGCTTGATGGCACTGTTAATGACACCTTCCATCACTTTACTGATGATTGAGAGTAGACTGATGGGGTGATAATTGGCTGGCTTGGGCTTGCCCTGCTTTTTGTGTACAGGACATACCTGGGCAATTATCCACATTGCTGGGTAGATACCAGTGTTGTAGCTGTACTGGAACAGCTCGGCTAGGGGCGTGTCAAATTCTGGAGCACAGGTCTTCAGTACTATTGCCGGAATATTGTCAGGGCCCATCGCCTTTGCAGTATCCAGTGCCTTCAGTCGTTTCTTGATATCACGCGGAGTGAATCGAATTGGCTGAAGTCTGGCATCTGTTATGCTGGGGACTTCAGGAGGACGCCTAGATGAATCATTAACTTGGCACTTCTGGCTGAAGATTGTTGCAAATGCTTCAGCCTTATCTTTCGGACTGATGTGCTGGGCTACCCCATCATTGAGGATGATGATATTTGTGGAGTCACTTCCTCCATTTCGTTGTTTAATCGTCCACCACCATTCACGGCTGGATGTGGCAGCATTGCAGAGCTTAGATCTGATCCGTTGGTTTTGGGATCGCTTAGCTCTGTCTATTGCATGCTGCTTACGCAGTTTGGCATGCAGGTAGTCCTGTGTTATAGCTTCACCAGGTTGACACCTCATTTTGAGGTATGCCTGGTGCTGCTCCTGGCATGCCCTACTGCACTCTTCATTGAATTAAGGTTGGTCTCCTGGCTTGATGGTAATGGTAGAGTGGGGGATATGCCGGGCCATGAGGTTACAGTACAATTCTGCTGCTGCTGATGGCCCACAGCGCCTCATGGATGCCCAGTTTTGCACTGCTAGATCTGTTCGAAATCTATCCCATTTAGCACAGTAGTCGTGCTACACAACACGATGGAGAGTGTCCTCAATGTGAAGGCGGGTCTTTGTCTCCACAAGGACTATGGGGTGGTCACTCCTACCAATACTGTCAGGGACAGATGCATCTGTGGCAGGCAGATTGGTGAGGACGAGGTCAAGTTTTTTTTTCCCCTCTTGTATGGCACAGAAGGAGGCCATTTGGCCTATTGAGCCCATGCTGGCTTTCTGTAGAGAAATCCAGTCTGTCTCAGTCCCACACCCCATAGCCCAGTAAATTTATTTCTGTCAAGTGCTTATCCAATTTCCTTTTGAAAACATTTATCGTCTTTGCTTCCACCATCCTCGTGGAGAGTGAGTTCCAGGTTATTACCATTCGTTACGTAAAAAAGTCCTTCCTCACATTCCCCTGTATTTGTTGCCCAAAATCTTAAATCTGTGTCCCCTGGTGCTTATACCATCAGCTGATGGGAACAGCTTTTCTTTGTTGACTTTATCTAAACCTGTAATAATCTTCTACACCTCTATCAAATCACCCCTCAATCTCCTTTGCTCCAAGGAGAACAACCTCAGCTTCTCCAAACTAACTTTGTAGCTGAAATCCTCCATCCCTGGAACCATTCTGGTAAATCTCCTCTGCACCCTCTCAAGGTTTCTCATATCCTTCCTAGCATGCGGTGACCAGAACTCGATGCAATGTTCTCCTTATGGCATAACCAGAGCTTTATAAAGCTTCAGAATAACTTCCTGCTTTTGTTGTACTCTGATAAATATCATATTTCTTGGTTGCATTTCGAGCAAAAATCTTGGCCTTGATATTAATCTACATGCACCCCCCCCCTCCCCCTCCCCCCCCCCGCCCACACCATCCTCCCATTGAACAGACAGGAGAGTGCCAAGCAGGCGGTTAAATTGTGAAAATTGCTTGACCTCCCCCAACCCACACAGACACATGAGGTGCAATTTTCACGGGAGCTGTCAGCAGGTCTGACAAGTGTCCCACTCTGAAGAGGTGGGTAGGTGATTAACATATTGAAATTGAGATCCTATGACGCAATAGAATCCCTAATTGAATTCAAGGACTGCAGCATAGGTTTCCCACTGGTCGGCCAGGAAACAGAGGCAGAATTGATAGGAAATTTCTATAGGTGCTTAACTTCCCATGTGAGAGCTTCTGAACTGTCAGGTGCTTCCGCAGTTTATTGTGGGATGTAATTTTTTAACAGAACTTGGTTTCAGATAGTGATTTGGAGACTGTCGAGTTGGTGTGGAAGAAGTCCATCATGGGTGCCGCCATTATTGCCTTGTTCTGAATTGTTAAATAGGAGGAGGAGGGCACTGCAGGAGGACAACAGAGAAAACAGCAACAGAGAGCCCATGCTCATAGAAGGCCATTCTCATTCGTCATGCAGAGGCTCAAGTCTCTTGCCCTCTCAGAGGAGCAGTGCTTTGGGAGGCTCCAGATGACATGGCAGATGGTCACCAAACCTTTGCAGCTTCTTGGAGGAAAACCTCCTGTCAGCTGGACCTGGTGGCAATGCCATCCTAATGGCAGTTAAAGTAACCACCGCCTTGGATTTCTTTGTTTCCAGTTCCACCCATACTGCGACAGGAGCCATATCGAGGATGTCACAGTTCGCAGCTCACAAATGCAAACAGGTAGATCATGGATGGATTATTTTCAGGGCCAACAGATAAAATATTTCTGTGTGATTAAGACAGTCAGACAGAGTGAGCATTGGTGCCTGCATCTCTGGCAGACTTCCCACATTCAACAATGGCACATGACACTTCTGAGAAGTCCTGCTATTCAACCACAGGACAGATACAATACCAAACACATCACCATGTCGAGTCATGGGAGGAATTTTATGCTGTCCTCCGCGGCAGGTTTGGAGGACAGGGAGGGCATAATATCAAGTGGGATGGTAGCGGGGAGGGACATTGCTAATTTCCCGCCTCCGCCAAAATTAAGTCTGGGGTGGGAAGGCTTGTAAATGGCCTTCCCGCCCCACTGCCAATTGAGGCCCTTAACTGAGCAATTAACGCCCAATTTTAAGGGCCTCATCCTGCTGCCGCCTCAATTAGCTGTGCAGCAGGCAGCCTTGTCACTGCACGGGAAGGGTGGTATGAAAAACTGTGCGGGCTGCTTGCTGGGTCTGGCGGGGCCTGGTGGGATCCCTCGATAAAAGGCACTTAGTGCCTGAACGAGGGACCCAGCATTGGGAAGGGGAGGGGCCCACTGAGAGCCATCTCCCTGCCCTTACTACCTACCTCCCTAGACACCCCATCCCCATGGCCCTACCCTGCGAGACCCTTCCTGCACTGACCTACCGGTGGCCTGAGTCCAGAGCCACTCCTAGGCCTCAGGTAGGTGCTCCACCGACAGCAGCCGCCGTCTCCGTGGTGATGCTGCTCAGTTAAAAAACTGCCAGCCTCTGATTGGCTGACAGCTCTCATAAGTCAGGACTTCCATCGCCGGGGTCCACGATCCTGTGGAAGGCCCGCCACTATCCAGTTAAGGGTCTAATTGGCGCTAGAGTCGGTGGGCCTTCCACAAAAGAATTGAGACCCCCATCGCCCAGATAAAATCCCGTCCATAGAGTCATACAGTCATTTATGGCACAGAAGGAGGCCATTCAGCCCATCGAGTCCATGCTAGCTCTCCGCAGAGCAGTCCTATCAGTCTTACTCCCCCTCTTGATCCGTGTCGCCCTGCAAGTTTATGTCCCTCAGGTGCCCGTCCAATTTCCTTTTGAAATCATTGATTGTCTCCACTTCCACGACCTTTGTGGGCAGCGCCTTTCAGGTCATTACCACCCGCTGCCTAAAAAACTTCCTCCTCACATTTCACCTGCATTTTTTGACCAAAACCTTCAATCTGTGTCCTGTAGTCCTTGTATCATCAGCTAATGGATTTTCCTTATCTAATCTTGTACACCTCTGTCAAATCTCCCCTCAATCTCCTTTGATCTAGGGAGAACAACCCCAGCTTTTCCAACCTAATCTTGTAACTAAAATCCCCCATCCCTGCAACCATTCTGGTAAATCTACTCTGCACCCTTTCAAGGACCCTTGCATCCTTCCTAAAATCTGGGACTGGACATAATACTCTAGTTGGGGCCTAACAAGAGCTTTATAAACGTTCAACCTGCATAACATCTCTATTTTTGTACTCTATGCCTCAATTTGTGAAGCTCAAGATCCCATTTGCTTTGCTAGCCACTCTCTTAATATGTCCTGCCACCTTTAAAAATTGACGCACATGCACCCCCAGGTCCCTCTGTTCCTGCAGACTCTTTAGAACTGCACCATTAAGTCTAAAGTGCCTCACCCTATCCCTTCTGCCAAAATGCATCACCTCACACTTGTTGGTATGAAATTCTAACAGCCGCTTGTCTGCTCACTCAGCTAGTCTATCTATGTCCTGTTGCAGGTGGCTCATATCATCCTCACTGTTTGCCATTCCTCCAATTTTGGTATCATCGGCAAATTTTGAAATTCTACTCTGTATTCCAAGATCCAAGTCATTTCTATATAGCAAAAAAAACTGTGGTCCCAGCACTGATGCTTGGGGAACACTGTTGTCTACCATCCTCCAGTCTGAAAAACAACCATCTACCATGAATCGCTGTTTTCTGTCCTTAAGCCAATTTTTTATCCAATTGGACACTGACCCTCCTATTCCATGAGCCTCAATTTTGTTCGCCAGCCTTTATGTGGTACTTTATCAAATTCTTTCTTCAAATCCATTGTCAGGCAAGCCCCCCACTTACTAAGACTGAGGCACTCATTATTTCACCACATAAATTAAAACTTAAAAATTGCAAGCCCCTGACTGGAAAGACATTTGCATAGTAACCAACAGTGTTGGAACAATGGGGATCTAGTCGCTGCTTCCCCAATACATAGAAGAAGTGGTCAGACCAGTTTTAGTCACATGACTAACTGGCTGTTGCAGAGAATTTGAACTTCCAATAGAGGATTTGAACTCAGAAAGCCGTGTGCTCCTGGAACTGAAGCAAGAATTACCTCCTCTCCTGCCTACCTGCTCCCATCTCCTTCCCATGGAACTGAATCTTGTGAAAACGCATGAACCTCGAACAGAGAAAAGTCTCCTACGAGAACAAGGTTTAAGCAGAATACTGGGCCCCAACGAAACGCAAGAATTACCTACAAAAGGACTATACCATGAGCTCGAAGCATGGTAACAAGATATCGCCTCAAACTATTCTACTTTATCTTTTTTTCTTTTTTCTGTCCCTATCTGCATGTGTATATCGTGTGTGCATGCTCGCATGGCTGCATCATATATCTGTAGGCGTGAATCGTATTAGAGTTTAAGTTTAAGTTTTAATAAAATTTCATCTTTCTTCTTTAAATCTGAGAAAACCTGGTGTGTTGCTTTCTTTGCCTTATAATTGGAAAGTGATGAACAAAGGGGGAGCTCGAAACACTGTGTTTAAAAATTAAACCCTGTTACAATAAGACCAGGTAAAGGCAGCAAAAGACCCCGAGGCACATTTCTCACCTGGTCGTAACACCATATAGACATCATCCACCGCATTCCCTTCATTAACCTTCTCTGTTACTTCATCAAAATATTCAATTACATTAGTCAAGCATGATCTGCCTTTTATAAATCCGTGCTGGCTATCCTTAATTAACTCAAACCTCTCCAAGCACCTGTTGATTTTTTCCCTGATTATTGTTTCTAAAACCTTACCCACTACTGATGGTAAACTAAGTGGCCTGTAGTTGCTAGGACTGTCCTCACACATATTCTTGAATAAGGGCATCACATTTGCCACTCTCCAATCCTTTTGCACCTTCCCCATATCTAGGGAAGATTGGAAGATTAGGGCTATCTTTACCCCCACTTCCTTTAGCAACCTGGGATGCAAACCATCTGGACCAGGTGAATTACCTGCATGAAGCATAGCCAGTCTTTCCAGTATCTTCTCCCTCTCAATTTTTACCATATTCATTACCTCTACTCTTTCCACTGCTACCGAAATTTTGTCAGCATCCTCCTCCTTAGTAAACACTGATACACAGTACTCCTTAAGTATTCTAGCCTTGCCCTGGGCCTCTAAGCATATATTGCCCTCTTTGTCCCTAATAGGCCCACTCCACTTTTTACGACCCGCTTACGATTTACATGCCGGCAGAAGATTTTTGGGCTCCCTTTTATGTTGACTGCCATTCTATTCTCATATTCTCTCTTTGCCAGTCTTATTTTCCTCTTCACCTCCTTTTTCAACTTACTGCATTTGGCCTAGTTCTTCATTGAAGCATTCACCTGACATGCATCATACATGCTCCTTTTTTGTTTCATCATAATCTCTATCTCCCTCGTCATACACCTGATGCATTATTGAGCAGGCTATAGAAACGCTGAAGTTCAGGTTCTGGTGCCCTGACAGTACTACAACAATTTGTACTTATGCAGTGCCTTTAATGTAGCAAAATGTCCCAAGGTGCTTCAAGGTGCTGGTGTAGTCGGAGTAGAGGCATCATGTTGGATATTGGTTGAGGGGGTGGCAATTGATGGGATGTGCAGATTTTCTGAGAAAGCTCTGTACTTACCTCATTTGTTCTGCCACCCTCCCTCCCTGAGGCAGCAGCACATAATTCCTGCCTGTCTGTGGGAGAGCAGAGTGGAGGAGATCAGTGACAATGTGGAAGTCCTGATCTAATCCATCTACAATCTTGTTAAAACTAGTCAAGACATTCATGACCAGTGTCTGAACAGTTGCTGTCTGAGCTTGCATGCAGGACATAATGGCTGGTAGCATTGACTCATATGAACAGCTGGCTACAATTTCCTTGGCTGTCACCACACTTTCCATGGTGGATTGCAGAGTTGAAAAGCCCTGTGACATCACCTCACATTGGCTCACCTCACATAGGATCGATTGGGACTCCCCCAACCTCTCTATCACTGTGGCCTGCCAGTACCTCACACAGTTGCTGCCCTGCCTTCGACATTCTCATTTTCAGTGCTGGCCCCAGGAGTTCTGCATCTCTGTCTTGTTGGGTTGCACTCCTACAGTTCACTTCTTCTGCCACATCCAGCTCGGCTTACTTTTCTCACTGGCTGGGAACAGCATCTCCCTCCTGCTCCTTGCTGCCTCCAGCAGCAATTCCAAAGAAGCATCAGGTAATTTGGGTACAGTCTTTCCTCTCCTTTCACTCATCTTTCCACTTCCTGGTTGCATTTTTACTATCACACCCTGCAAACTTCCTCCTCCATTTCATCTCTTAGCTTGGGCCTTGAACGAGGGGAAAATACACCGTGCAGGTCTGCGTCACGCTTGCTCATGTGCTTCGGAGACTTGGAACCCAGGAGCAAAATGATAATGAGACATCCGTGTAGAAATGGGACATTCCCAAACACCCCACAATGCCATGGGTTTGTCGTCCACTATGGAGCCCCCCCCGCACCCCCCCCCCCACTAATTCTCCCCCTCACCCCCGACACCAGCTCCAATCCAATCCCATCCTCACATTAATATTGGGGCCCATTGGTCAGTCACAATGTTTAGAAATCATCAAGTTCAAGAAATTGTGACCTTTCTATCATATTTCACTGTAATAAATGTTTACTCATTCTCTCAATGCACATCTTTGTTTTAAAAATAGCTATTTGTTTAGTGTAATGTAGCTGATTAAATTATCAGTGTACTTTCACAGACTTATGTATTAGCCCTTGTCATAATCCTTGAGAAATATCCAATCATTTTTCTCTGCAAACTTACAGGTAATTGAAGTGCTAGTCAGCTGAGAAGAAAAAGCAGAAATTGTTGTAGATTAATTTTACATGGTAATTTTTGCTGTTTGATTTTGACTGTTGTGCCAAAAGTACAGTTTAGTTATGCATGGATAACTTTTTCCATTCCTTGTGATGGGAAGGATTGTTTGTATGTACAGTAAATGTCATATATTTAATGTGTTTCATAATTACAATCAATCTTTCAGCAATGCAGCAACACACTGGAATGTATTCTATATTATTTGATTTAGTGTTAAAAATGTCATTTTATAAAAAGGGTTCTATTATCAGTTATCCAATTAATGCGGAATATCTAGTTCATTTCATGACTGAGGAGGTTATCATAGTTTATGAGACACAAAGGCATCAATGAGTTTTAAAGTCTTTTTTCATTAGTGGAATACAATGATAATTCCACTGATCTGTATTGTATATCTGTTTACAGTGATAGGAAAATAAATTAAGGATGCTTTCCCTTGGGGATTTTCAATTCTTTGAGGTAAATGTAATACTTTCCATGACCTCATTTGAAGCATGTCTCTTGTGGCTTAATTGCACAACATTCTACGTTTGATCATGGTTAGGGACTGTGGGTTGCAGGTGCACTGCAACAGTTTTTCTTAGCAGGTGAACAACATAAATGATGGAATTTTTTTACAAATATTTCAGCAATTTTTTTAACACTATTAACGCTAAATGGTGCAAAAGGTTTTAAAATATTCTTTCCACAAAATCATTAATTGGGAATAGAAATTCCTGCCAGTCAAATGCTATTCTTAATTCTATAC
Source organism: Heterodontus francisci (assembly GCF_036365525.1). Classification (NCBI taxonomy): domain Eukaryota; kingdom Metazoa; phylum Chordata; class Chondrichthyes; order Heterodontiformes; family Heterodontidae; genus Heterodontus; species Heterodontus francisci. The sequence goes on from NC_090371.1 coordinate 220,793,493, forward strand.
TGAGGTGACCATTGTGATTTCTCTACAGGACTCAAAAGCTAGTCAGAGGATTTACCTAGTTTGCCGATGAGACATTATTTAATGTTCATGGTTGCAGGAAGATGCCAAATGAAATCTTTGGTGCTTCTTTTGTGATAGAAACAGTTTTCATGTAAATGTTGTTAGTGAAAAATTGTGAAATTTGTGTTGGTTTATTGTCCAACTAAATACCAGCCTTTAGTATATACTATCATGGCAGAGGGTATATGGCTTTGTCCTTGTAAATTAGTTTCTAGTTAGTTTAAAATGACCTAAGTGTAAAAACCTGGTTCTGTGTCTGTACAGTCAAGCAATATTACTTTGTAAACTAGCTCTTCATTGCAGAATTAGGAATTGTTTTTAGAAGTTTGGATTGAAATCAGATGAAATTTTCCTGTCTTTGTAATGATAATACCTGACTGAAGCATGAAAGTGGTCTGGTGTAGGTTTCCATGCAAGGTGCATTTAACTTCTCATAAACATTCGATAGAATTGTCTTCATAATAATATGTTTCATATTTTAGGAATCTTTACCATTGGGGTAAATTTTCATCATATCGGCAGTAATCTGGAGGAATGGGTCATTTAGCTATTACAGAACCTGTCTAATTTTCAATCCATTGATTTAAATGGGATGAAGATCCGGGGGATTCTACAACGGATGGGTAGTCTACCTTGTCCATGTAGTGAAGACGTAAAGACCTAGGTATTCTGACGTCCCCACTTCTGGGCTTGCAGGAGACGAGGGTACATGCCCTGCACCTGAATGCTTAGGCACGATATTGGGCCCAGGTCATCATTACAGTGAAACCAGTGTGGCACAAACAGCAACCCGGTGAAGAGGAGACCAATATTGGTCTGCTGCTAGTGTCGCAATGGCCCTCAGGTTAAATGAAGTCAGCGGTAGTAAGGGGGCATGACCGGAGGCTGGGGTTCAGGATTGGAGGCTGGGGGTCAGGAGAGGAGGCCAGGTTTGCCGGTGCAGGGACTGGGGGAGACACTGGCAGATGGGAACGGCAGTGAGCTTTCTTGAAATATAAGGTTAGGAGGAGCACTCATGCATCTGAGGCTCTGCATTCAGGTAACTAAATTTGAAAAACTTACCTTCTAGGTAAAAGGCCGTTCCCAAGGTTTGGAGCGAACACTGCCACAGGGCAAAATAATCTCAAAATGGGCTCCTCAAAAGGCAAGAGGCCCCTTATTTGCATGAATTTATAGGCCTAAATTTATTCTATTTTTATTTTGCTCATAATTGATTGATTGTTCTCTCTTCAATGTGAAAGTATCCTTAAAGGACTCCAAAGTCTAGTTTTTTAATTCTCAGCCAGTTTGAAAGAAGAAGCTTTGTAGTGAACCTCTATAATATGTGATTCCCCCATGAGGGGAAAAGCGTCAGAACAAAAGACATTGCTGGTTGTTAGACTGTTTGGTTCTAAAATTCCTGGAGTCCACTCTGCGTGAGATATTCCATCAGTCTGCTACAGCCCTGATTGCGTGCCAAATCCCAGGATTGAGGTCAATTACCTGAATATCTGCCCTCCCAGCGGCAAAAAATATTTGGCAGCAACATTTTGCTGCTCCTTTGGAGGTGGGGGGACAAGATACACTGTTCCAGCTGTCAATTTTGAAAATAATTGTGATTTTGAATTGATCGCTTTCCTTACATTAATCACTCACTCAGCATCGATTGCTGTCAGGAAACCATGACTTTCAATTGTTTAGGGCCCTACTTCTGCCAGGATTTGATCCTGGCATTCAAGTACTGCATTGTGCAGGTGTATCTTGTGTTGGGGGCACAGGAGGTGGAATTGAAGGTGGGTTCAAGAAGGTCACTTCTGGCAGAATTTCATAATGGAAAATAAAAGAGACAGATGTCTGGCTTAACTGGACCTCACCATCCAAAACACTATCCTGACGAAAAGAATTCTGACCCTTTTATTCTTACTTGAAAACTGAAAAAGGTAGCAATTCCTTAGTATCTGGAGATGGAATATTTCAAGGCCCTACACCACTGGTAGAGCATTGCACACAGTGTGGTTGATGAGAAAATTGCAGATGGACTGCCAGTGATTCTCCACCAATTGATATTAATGGACTGACAATTTTCCAGTAATTTACCTACCTTGTTTGAAGCCCTGTTAACTCCACCCGAGGGGCTAAAAATGCATGGATCTGCGCGGGCATTCCTGGCTTAACTCTGATGGAATGACTGGAAATTAGGCCAGAAATTGGATATGCAAGATAAGATCCAACCTCCCAGTTAAGTTTCTGGTCAGTAGCGACCCCCCCAGGATGTTTATGGTGGGGGATTCAGCGATGATAATGTTATTGAATATCAAGGGGAGATAGTTAGATTTTCTCTTGTTGGAGATGGTTATTGCCTGGCACTTCTGTGGCACAAATGTTACTTGCCACTGATCAGACCAAGCCTGAATGTTGTCCAGGTCTTGCTGCACGTGGGCACAGATTTCTTCACTAACTGAGGAGTTGCGAATGGAACTGAACACTGTGCATCAGCGAACATGACCACTTCTAAGCTTATGATGGAGGAAAGGTCATTGATGAAGCAGTTGAAGATGGTTGGTCCTAGGACACTATCTTGAGGAACTCCTGCAGCAATGTCCTGGGCTGAAATGACAGGCCTGCGATAACCATAACAATCTTCCTTTGAGCTCGGTATGACTCCAAACAGTGGAGAGTTTTCCCCTTGTTCTTATTGACTTCAATTTTGCTAGGGCTCTTTCACACCATACTTAGTTAAATGATGTCTTGATGTCAAGGGCAATCACTCTTACCTCACTTTTGGAATTCAGCTCTTTGGTCCGCATTTGGACCAAGACCGTAATGAAGTCTGGAGCCGAGTGGTTCTGACAGAACCCAAACTGAGCATCAGTGAGCGGGTTCTTGGTCAGTAAGTACTGCTTGATCGCACAGTTGTCAACACCTTCCATTACTTTGCTGATGATTGAGAGCAGACTAATGGGGCGGCAATTGGCTGGATTAGATTTGTCCTGCTTTTTATGGGCAGGACACAGCTGGGCAATTGGCTTTGCAGGATTGGGTCTTCTGCCTGCCAAGGCCAGTAGCATAGAAAGAGACCAGGTCAGGGGTGGAGATTCCAAACATTGGGAGCCACTGCATCCCTGACTTATTGGAGGACTGATTGATCATCAGGGGTTGGTCAATTTATGCATATCAACTTGCCAATTGATAGTGGTATGGGACCACTTGGGGTGCAGGCTTCTATTATGGCCAGAACCTGAAGAAAGTGCAATATTTGTAAGGGGATTATGGGTCACATCACAGTTCTTCATTATTGCCAATGTCACTCCCCTTCCTGTTAAAGAATAAATGAAGTAGTGTCAAATATTAATCAGTTCATTTTATTTTGTCACACACACTAATAAAATGTATGTTTTGACAAGAACAGCATAGATATATCAATTGTACAGAATAGATATATGGGCTATGTATAGCAGTGGAGCTTACAACAGCAGTAAATGCATTAAGATAATACTTTAACATTCTTTACCTAAATTATGCCGATCACGTCAGATACTCACTAGAGTATTTAAATATTGATTTCACCAGTGTTCTGTTATTATTTTGAGAATATGATACAGTTCAAGTCTTGGATTCAGAGAGTTGACTACTAGCTGTCGTTGGACAACCATATAAGAGATGTTAGGCTAGATTTTACGGTGGGCTCCGTCCACCGGCCGAAATGTCAGTGGCGATCCCACCTCCGCTGGGCCTGGGGATCCAGGCCCTTAATTGGTCTTGGCGGGACTGCCACCTCATTGCGGCAGGAAGGCCCGCCTAATGGAGCTGCTGGCCAGGCAGCGGGCCAGCAGCTGTTAGTCCCAGCATGGCCACTGGGAGTGGTGGCCATGGCTGGGACTACACCCAGCTGCAGGAGGAAGATGACGGCCGGCCCCGGAAAAGAGGTAAGTTTTTGGGGGCCTTGCTGGGGGCAATCGGTCAGGCTACAGCAAAGCAAGGGGGGTTGTTTAGGGGGGCGTGGGGTGTGTTGTGCGTTGGAGGCGGTTGGGGCTTCAGAGGCGGCCCTCCGTGAAGCACAAGGTGCCCTATCAGGAGGGCCCTCCCCCCAGCCTGCCAGAAGGCCACCTGCTTTTATCAGGCAGGTTTTCTGAGACCTCAGCCTCCCACCAGCCAAATGTAGAATCCTTGTGGTGGTGGCTGAGGCCCTTAAGTGGAAGTTAATTGGCTACTGAAGACCTTGATTGGCTTGGGGCAGGCGGGCAGTTCCTCACCGCCGCCGCCCCGCATAAGTTGACAGCGGAGGAGGGAGACCCCCCCTCCAAGCCTCCCACTCCATTTTATGTCCCCTCCACCCCCCACCCTCCCCCACCACCCATCATCCCACTCTTTTGGGGGGTCTAAATTTCTGGCCATTTTCTGTGTTTCAGTCTGAATGTTCTCACAAAAGACAACTCTAATACTGGGTGATCCAGTGAGCTGAGGTTGGACCAGGCAATGCTGGGTTAGAATTATGCTTTGCACAGTAAAGCCTTAGGCTAGATTTCACGCTTAATGAAAGAAAACTTTTCTTTATCCCCTCCAACTTAATGGCTATGAGTTAAAATTACAGTAGCTGACCATTTCCCTTTAATGAATTCCCAATTCATTAGTGAAAATGCCAAAACAGCCACTGTGACTGCACCTCATTCTAGAAGTTTCACACTTCCAAGCAGCTAAGAAGCTGGTTAATCAGCAGAAATAGTGAAATATTTCTTTATTCACTTGTGAGTGGCACGATTGAGGAATAACTGGTGAGGAGTGTACGTAGAAAATTTTAAGAAAACTTATATTAACTGCCCAGCCATGGAGCTTCTAATATCAAGAGTCATGGAGATGTTGTGTTCACATTGATGTATTAATGGTTTTCCTGACTCTCAAATATCTGTTCTATCCATCCGATGCAATTAATGGGCATGCATTATAATGTTTTCTGTAGTAAGTTAAATAAAAATCAGCATTGTTCATTGAAATTGGAGATTTGTTTCAGAATATAGATGTAGATGCGGCTTTAGTCAGTACATTAATTAACTCACGTCTTATTTTTAAATTACCAATGTGATATTTTAAATTGTATATTATTGCGAGTGCATCAGGAATGGAACTGATAATATTTTACCAATAATTTACTGTAATATCTGTGTTAATTGTGGCTGTTTATTAGCATTAATGGGTAGCACACCATTTTTTAATTTTCATGAAATTCAGCATCAAGTGAAAATTTGGAGCTGTAATTGAGAGTTCAAGTAGATGCCAAAGATGGTTGTGATTTAATAAAATATTTTTGCTATGATACATTGTAAAATATATATACTAACCATACCAGAAGGTCCAAAATATTTGTCTACTTAGATTCTTTCTTATTAGCAATACAGGTCCTTCTCTCACCCACTCCAATTTTCTTGCTTCCTTCTCAGAGGGTACAGATATATATTGGGGCACAGTTCGTGGACTCTGTGGGGTAGATTTTCAAATACTTTACCTGCGTAGTAGTCTGGCTGAGCAGATTTTCAGATACTACCCAGAAGATGAAAATGATAATCACAGAGCTAGAGAATCTGGGGGCGGTTAGGGCGGGGTGGGGGAGGTTGTGGGGGTGGGGGGGTGATAAATCATCAGAATAATAGAGAGATTGGTACAAAATAAAGCAAACAATTGAGTTGTGAAAGGTTACTTCTGCAAATATTCCTTCTAGAGGTTGACCGGGCAGCAGCCGATGTGTTACCTTGCCAGTCCTGGTAAGGTTATTGAACTTTTTCCAGCAATGATCTGAGGAGGAATGAGGTGACATGTGTGGCATTTGCTTAAGTTTCTTCCCATGTGCACCCAGCAATCTTTCTCTTTATTGCATCTAATCCAGGAGCACCTGAAGGTCAGGCTGATTGAAGTCATGTGATCTTTTTTGCCTCATTGAAATTCCTTGCTCTGCTTTGCGTGTGTCTGCCAGGCTCTCCACTTGAAGATATGCTTTAAAGCCACCTGTGAGCCATCCATTGTGCCTCTCTGAGAGTCAACTCACTCCCACTCTTTCCTACTTATTGGCTGATTCCCCAGCCCGCCATTGCAATCTTCAGGCCTTCTTGACCATTTCCAGTGGTTTCAGTGCTGGACACTGCCTGCATCAGGAGCACAACACTTACAGCTTTACAGTCTCTGCAAGTTTGCTTCCATCGGCAATTAGTCCAAACTTAATAGATTTTTAATTCGTCACAATTATTTTATATCCCTGAAGGATGTTCTGTATACAAATTGTGTTTTACATCATGTGAATTGTATTTATTTGGATTTTCTATTTTAGTATAGTATTTAATGCAATTTTATGAGAAGACGTTGTTATTAAGAAGTACATTGAAAAACGACGAATATATATATAAGTGGCAAATAACTTCAGTAGTTCTCAGCAGGAATGGGATATTAACAAGGGGGATTCAATCACAGTCACCAGGGTAAAGGTACTGGGAAAACTAAAGGCTGATAAGTTCCCTGGACCTGATGACCTGCATCCTAGGGTCTTAAAAGAAGTCGCTGCAGAGATAGTTAATGAATTAGTTGTGATCTTCCAAAATTCCCTAGATTCTGGAAAAGTCGCAATGGATTGGAAAATAGTCAATGCAACACCACTATTCAAGAAGGGAGGGAGACAGAAAGCAGGAAACTATAGGCCAGTTAGCCTCACATCTGTCACAGGGAAAATGTTAGAATCAATTATTAAGTAGGTTATAGCAGGACATTTAGAAAATCCTAATACGATCAGGCAGAGTCAACATGGTTTTGTGAAAGGGAAATCGTGTTTGAATAGTTTCTTAAAGTTCTTTGAGGAAGTAACAAGCAATGTGGATAAAGGGGAACCTATGGATGTGGTGTACTTGGATTTCTAAAAGGCATTCGATAAGGTGCCACATCAAAGGTTGCTACACAAAATAAGAGTTCATGGTGTAGGGGGTAACGTATTAGCATGGATAGAGGATTCGTTAGCTAACAGGAAGCAAAGAATCGGGATAAATGGGTCATTTTCAGATTGACAGAATGTGACTAGTGGAGTGCCACAGGGATCAGTGCTGGGACCTCAACTATTTACAATCTATAACAATGGCTTGGATGAATGTATGGTAGCTAAATTTGCAGAAGACACAAAGATAGGTAGGAAGGTAAGTTGTCAAGAGGACATAAAGAGTCTACAAAGGGATAAAGATAGATTAAGTGAGTGGGCAAACATTTGGCAGATGGAGTATTATGTGGGAAAATGTGAACGTGTCCACTTTGGCAGGAAGAATGGAAAAGCAAAATATTATTTAAATAGAGAGAGACTGTAGAACTTTTGCGGTACAGAAGGATCTGGGTGAATCACAAAAAGTTATTATGCAGGTACAGCATGTGATTAGGAAGGCAAATGGAATGAAGTCGCTCATTGCAAGGGGAATAGAATATAAAAATAGGGAAGTTTTGCTACAGCTGTACAGGGCTTTAGTGAAACCACATTTGGAGTACTATGTACAGTTTTGGTCTCCTTACTTAAGAAAGGATAAAATTGCATTCAAAGCAGTTCAGAGAAGGTTCATTCAACTGATTATTGAGATGAAGGGGTTATCTTATGAGGAAAGGTTGGCAGGTTGGGCCTGTACCACCCATTGGAGTTTAGAAGAATGACAGGTGATCTTATTGAAACTTGACAAGATGGATGGTGGAAAGATGTTTCCACTTATGGCAAAGACTAGAATTAGAGACACAGTTTAAAAATAAGGGGTCTCCCATTTAAGACAGGGATGAGGAAAAATCTTTTCTCGCAGAGGGTCCTTAGTCTGTGGAATTCTCTTCCTCAGAGAGCAGTAGAGGCTGAGTCATTGAATATATTCAAGGCTGAGTTAGATTCTTGATAGATAAGGGAGTCAAGTGTTTTGGGGCAGACAGGAAAGTGGAGTTGAGGCCACATTCAGAACAGCCATGATCTTAGCAATAAAAACAAGAAATGCTGGAACCACTCAGCAGGTCTGGCAGCATCTGTGGAAAGAGAAGCAAAGTTAATGTTTCGGGTCAGTGACCCTTCTTCGGAAATCTTAGCAAGATCTTAGCAAATGGCAGAGCAGGCTTGAGGGACCGAATGGCCTGCTCTTGCTCCGAATTTGCATGACCACATCGCTCTAAAAATGCCACTGACTATTTTTCAATCGCAATTACTAGATAGCCTGTGCTGATCTTGACTTTTTGTTTAGCGTTTACTTCTATTCTGAAAGGTAGTATAAACAACACAACTTTTCTTTACATAGGCCACAGAGGAAAGCTGCTTGATAGTTCAAATTCCAGTAGTAAGGGCAGAAATTCAGAGTGGAACCAAATTTGACTTAGATGGGGCAGACAAACATTCTGCCTTTCTCTCCTGCGGCAGCTTTGCAGGTGTGTCTGGGGGTGTCCGTTGGCTAACGTGAGAATTGCTAAGGAAGCCAAGCCTGCTGAAAATGGGCATAAATGCTTTTGTGGACTTGATAAAGGCGTCAATAACTGTACAAAACAAAGATAATTGATTCTAAAGGGGATCAGTTACCTTCTGAATGGAGATACTTTGCCTCCCGGGGGGTTGACAGTACATTTTTAAGCATTTAAGACTTCAGCCCTTCCAACTGGGGTGGCAAGGTGACGCTCTGATTTTCTGGGGCTTCATCAGGATGGGCACTTCAGAGCCTGTACATGGTAATCGGGCCATCTGATTTTTGAAAGGACTGTACCAGCAGCATTTGGGATGGGGTCAAAGTACAGTGTAGCAGATAGACAAGAGTCCCACTGTGCCACACTTCAGGTGGCAGAGCAGGGACCTTGGAATTTCAGGTCTTTAACATAGGTCTTTAAAAAAAGCTTGCAAAGTAATTAGCATGTCTATAAACATTTTTTTCGGGCCTTTCTTTTGTATTCTGCAATGCTAAACTGAGCAAAAATGAGAGTAGCACTAATCACAAAAGAAAAGCAAGTTAATCAATGAATTGATTTCTCCTCCCTCTCCAATGTTTATCCAAAAATCTACTGAGGCTGGTACAATTAAAAATTTTATAACTGAGATTGATGGAATTTTGTTCGGCAAGGGCTTTAAGGGTTATAAAGCCAAAGTGGGTAATGGACTGAGGATACAGATCAATCTTGTTGAATGGTGCAAGAGGCTGAATGGGCTAAACGACTGCTCCTATTTCTATCTTTATCTATGTGGAATTAAATTTGTGCCATGAGACAATTGCATGGATCACACTTTTATCTGAAGTAAACGTGTTAATCCCTCCGTTAGAATACTGCTGACAAGAATGGCAGACGAATACACTAAGCATTCTTGCATTAGTATTCACCAGGATAATGTCAGGGCCTATTAAAAGACATTTTGTGCGTTAGCTACAGTGTACATCAATAATTCACTGCAGTCTGACTGCCATCTGTTTATCAGATAAGTATCTCAGCTGTTCCAAAAGATGCCCTTTCATTTTTAAATGGATTACTATGTACAGTTTTATAGGTTCCTCTTTAAATAGTTTAAAGGGGAGCCTCAGTGTAGTTGTAACTACTAGGAATAGCAAGTATTTACCTCAAGATGAGGCCTAGGTAACTTTTTTTTACAGGACTACAACTTTAAATGATTTAACTTCCATGAAGCCATAGAACTCCAATTTTAGCTATCAAATTGTGAAGTAGGCATGTTAAATGGCATAAGACAAGGTGACACCTTTGGACCCTGCCCTCTTCTTATCATTGCTGTCAAGTCAAGTGATCTGTTCCCTTTTATAACCGTGTATTTGTTGAAGGTTAAATTCACCAAATCTCCAGGAGTAGTCCACTCTGAAAACTCAGTTGAACATTTACCATGGTTACTGCTACACTACCACCCTGCAGTAGAAAATATCTTCAATGCATAGTTTCCTCTTCGTGCTCCCAATTTTGGGTTGAACATTAAAATCTGATAAGCCAGATTATATTGGAGACATGATGGTACTCTATCAATAGATATTGGATACAGCGCTGATTTTTCCCCAAAGGGGAATGATCAGTAATTCAGGATCCATTATCTTTAGCAGTGAAAGATTTGGATATCTTTGAAGGCCTAATAAGGGATCTTTTTTAATTCATTGACAGGATGTGGGTGTCGCTGACAAGTCTAGCATTTATCCCTGATCCCTAATTGCCTTTGAGAAGCTGCTGATGAGCTACATTCTTAACCGTTGCTGTCTGTGCATTGAAGTTACTCCCACTGTACTGTTAGGTAGGGAGCTCCAGGATTTTGACCCAGCAATGAAGAGCAATGACAAAGTCAAGGCGGTATGTGACTTGGAGGGAAACTCGCAGTGGAGTTGTTCTCATGTGCCTGCTGCCCTTTTTCTAATGTGGTAGTGGTCATGAATTTGGAAGATGGTGTTGAAGGAACCTTGGCAAGTTGCTGTGGTGCATCTTGTAGATGGTACACACTGCTGCCGCTCTGTGCTGGTGGTGGAGGGAGTGAATGTTTAAGGTGATGGATGGTTGCCAATCAAGGGGGCTGCTTTGTCCTGGATGGTGTCGAGCTTCTTGAGTGTTGTTGGAGCTGCATTCATTCAGGAAAGTGGAGAGTATTCCATCACACCCCTGACTTGTGCCTTGTTGCTGGTGGAAAGGCTGTGAGGAGTCAGGAAGTGAGTTACTCGCCGTGGAATACCCAAACTCTGACCTGCTCTTAAAGCCACAGTATTTATATGGCTGGTCCAGTTCAGTTTCTGGTCAATGGTGACCTCAGAATGTTGATGGTGAGGAATTCTTTGATGCTAATGCCATTGAATATTAAGGGGAAAGGGTTAAATTATTCTCTCATTTTGAAGATAGTCATTACCTGGCACTTGCGCGGTATGAATGTTATATGCTCTTTATCAGCCCAAGCGTTAATGTTGTCTTGCTTCATTATGTAAGGAGTTGCAAATGGGACTGAATACTATGCAATCATCACTTCTGAATTTATGACAGAGGGAATGTCATTGATGAATCAGCTGAAGATGGTTGGGCCTAGGACACTACCCTGAGGAACTCCTGAAGTGATGTCCTGGGGCTGAGATGATTGGCCTCCAACAACCACAACCATCTTCATTTGTGCTATGTATGACTCCAACCAGTGGAGAGTTTCCCCTTATTCCCATTGACTTCAATTTTTCTAGGGCTCCTTGATGCCACACTTGGTCAAATGCTACCTTGATTTCAAGGGCAATCACTCTCACCTTACCTCTGCAATGCATCTCTTTTGTCCTTGTTTGGACCAAAGGTCTAATGAGATATAGTCTATGCCTTTGTCATAGTCCTGGTGAAACCCAAACTGAGACTCGATGAGCAGGTTGTTAGTAAGTGCCACTCGATCGCACAATTGACAAAATCTTCTTTGACTCTGCTAATAATTTGAGAGTAGACCGACGGGACGGTAATGGCTGATTCGATTTATCCTGCTTTTGGGGATAGGACATACCTAGGCAATTTTCCACTTTGTCGGGTAGATACCAGAGTTGTAGCTGTACTGGAGCAGCTAGATTAGTTCTCAGATGGTGTAATTCTGCTAAGTCTATGGAGAGTGAATTGCCACAATAACTCAGTAAGTCCTCCAGTAAATCCCCAAAGTTTGTTCTTGGACTAATGAAGGACAGGTGGAATTTGGTATGCAGGATTCACACCGTAGAAACTTGATGGATCTGGGTTCCCACCCACTAAATTTCAGGCTCTCTTGCTGCCCCCAAAGACAGTCCCTCTGGGTCTAAATGTGTACAAAAACTTCACTCTGCCTAACATCATAGTTTATTGACCCAAAAGATATCAGATTAAAACCAGGAATGTTTATAATAGCTCAGCTGCAGGACAAACAGTAGTTGAAAGGAATGATTTTTTGGAAGCTTATTTCAAACTTTATGGATCCAGACTGTAAGCTCACCTTTTTTGGCACAAAATTGTGCGCATGAGGCATTCATGGCACTGATGTGACTGCACAATGAATGAATAATAGATGAAGTAACAAGGATTGAGGTTGTTTTCATTGTACCCTTGTGGCTAGTCTCTAAGCCTTTCTTCCATACTGGTGATCATGTGATCTAAAGAGAAAATGTAGGAATCAACACTCAATGGACAAACACAGCCACAAAATAGTTCCTGCATTTCTGTCGCTGAGTCTGAAAAAGAAAGTGTCTTGTGCACACTGGAGGAATGCTTGCATTTACACATAAAATAAGCTGCCAGTTGCTACGTGAAATAGTTATTAGTGATACAAAGCAGGATAATGCATGCTGCTCGTTAATGGTGGGAGGTGATTCTTCAATTTATAAGATTGAAATTCTGATCAGTAAATACTTAAGTGGGGAAATTTAACTTTTCCAATTGACAACACAGGAGTGGGGGAGCAGTTACAATCAAGGGGACCCATTTTGCACCCTGTACTAGGATTTTAACAGCACTGTTTTTGGTGGTGGATAAGCTTCTTGAAGGACTCCAATAGGATTCTTGTTAATAACTGACCTACATGGGACCCCATTGGTATTTTAACTCCCTCCTGAGTGGGATGCCTGTTGTCGCCAATTTGCCAGGTGAACTGTCGGGAAGCCAGTGAGGCCACTAAGTTAAGTAAAAAAAAGCTTTTTTAGAAGGATCCAGCGGAGCAGGTGCAGATGCCTTTGAAGCAAGTATGGCCTGGGGTTCTCGCACAGTGCCCTCTCAGATTTACTTGGCTCCAGATGGCCTTCTTCCAATGCCTGTGGGTCATAGAAACTGGTTTTTGCCCTCTCCAGAAGAGTTGACCAATAGGATTCAAATGAGCTGGGCAGCTAAAATTAGAAGGCATTTTTTTAGCAGGGGTGGGGAGGTGGCCAGAGAATCGGTGTAGATCCGTCCGCCATGGAACCTGATGCTGTAATGCCGGTTTCTGATTTTCTCGGAGGCGACAAAGTTCCGTGGTGCACCTCTGCTGCGACACGACAGGATCGTAATTTACATCTGTTACATACTGTTTTACATAAATTTGTATCTAATTCACTGCGATCCTACCAGGCATTCGCAATCTTATACATGACATACGGCACTCATGTGCCTTCACTTTCCCATCTTTGAAAAACTGGCGCCACTGAGGCGAGAGTCATCAGTGCCTGTAAAGGTTACTTAAGTAATCCATTGTTAGCTTGTGGAATTTTTTTTTCACATCAGACATTGCCGCTGAGCTCAATCTGCAGATGTGGAGGACAGAGGGACCTCTGCAAGTGGATACTGTTGCGGGGGAAGGAGGGACCTCTGCAAGTGAATACTGTTTTGGGCGGGGAGGGGATGGGGGGTGGAACTCTTCAGTCCAATACCAGGAGACGCCGATAATGCCATCGCCAATGCCTCCCCGGCCGCGTGAATAAGGGAGACAGTCGCCATCATTATGCTAAATGGCCGCCCACTGCGTAATCACAGAGCGCAGCTGCTAACCTCACAGACAGGACTGCTGCCATATTGCGCACCTGATGCTGCTCTCTGCAACAGGATAATAAGATCCAGCCTATAGAATCTCAGAATACAGCACAGAAGATGGCCATTCAGACCCTCATACCTTATACTTGCTCTTTGAAAGAGCAATTCAATTAGTCCCACCACAGTGCTCTTTCTCCAAACCCTGCATTTTTTTTCCTTTCTAAGTATTTATCCCATTCCCTGTTGAATGTTGTTATTGAATCTAGTTCCACCATTCTTTCACAAAATGCATAGGAGCTTGCTGTCTGGTCTGTGGCTTTTAAAATGAGCCTTACAATGTGTTTGTATTACGTTCCTGAGTGCACTCTTTTCACACAGGTATTAACCTTACTACCTTTATTGAAAAAAACATGAACTAAGTGAAAATAATAATTACTCTTCGACATGTGTGTCGGCTTACCAGCATCTCTGACAGCAGTACTGCTATGTGGCCTCCAATAAGCTGTGCATGTCCACTCCTATTAATCTGACAGTTTATTTTCTAGGGTTGGATTGTGGATTCACAAACTCAACATCAAGATTGAAATAAAAAGGTGTTGTTTGTTCTTCAAGATCAGAATCTCTGGAAATGAGCTGGCTGGTTGGAAATGCAAACAATAGATGACCTACATCAGCCAGCATGTGTGTACACAAGAACTAGCTCGCAAGCAGAGACAGAAGGAGACAGCTATGGTGGATTCCCTGTGGGAAGCTAGATGAGATAATAAGTTGTGAGAAAGCTGGTGACAACAGAGCAGCCACCAAAGCAGTGATAAGGGTTTTTTTTTAGAGTTGTATTTGCTGTAATAACTGCAATTAACAGATCTTTTCAACCAGTGTGTACAATTATAACAAAGAAAAAAAATCATAAATGGTTAGCATACTGAGGAGCTACTGGAGTGTAAGAGTGTAACATTGTTGGACTGGGCCTCTGCTGGAATGGATGCTCCAGGTAACAGTGCACATTTAGGCCAGCTAGAGTGATGACATCTTTCAGAATTCATCCCTGCAAACTCAGAAGCAAGGATTCACTAATTGCACTAATGAGCCAGGGAACCAATAGAGTTTTTTTGATTAAGAAGATAAAGTAAAGGGAGCCTTTTTTTCCCTCTCTCTTGCCCATGTGGGCCCAAGTCAGGCAGAATGCACCTGAATCTGCCTGTGTTTGTGCGTAGATATGTGAGGCCTGCAGCAGCAGTAAAAATTCAATGGGATACCTGGAGAAGAAAGGGCACTTACCTTTTCGATTATCTGTGGCCTTATTATCTGTCCCTCTCAGCTCCTCTGATCTCAAAGATAAGGCAGCTTCTTCTGGGTGCACCTCCATTTGGGTGCTTATCCAGTCTTCAGATGACAAAATGAGGTTGGAAAGCATGTCTCAAGCCACAAGCTAACTTGCCATTAGAATCATTTTTAATGTTGAGAATCACTGATCTACTGAATAAACTGCCTATTAGTGCACTAAGCCCTGACGCAGTTAAACTATTCATAAAGGAATTGGATC
This sequence comes from Heterodontus francisci, assembly GCF_036365525.1. Classification (NCBI taxonomy): domain Eukaryota; kingdom Metazoa; phylum Chordata; class Chondrichthyes; order Heterodontiformes; family Heterodontidae; genus Heterodontus; species Heterodontus francisci. The sequence goes on from NC_090371.1 coordinate 220,808,506, forward strand.
AACTTCTGATTTATCAGAGGAGTGCAAGTTATGGGTTTGCCCTAGGGTCTAAGACATGGTCAGTTCATATCCAGAAATGGCACCTGTGCAATAGAACAAAATTGATGCCTGTTTCTTCCTGAGTTCTTATGACTACGGATTGTATCAGGAAACCTTTTAACCAGACACTTTCAAAATGCTTGTCTCATCACACTTGACTAGTAATTTACATTTCTGGGAGGATATCAAAACTCTGTGATATTTTATCTTACATTTGTTCAGCTGTGAAGCAAATATATTTCAATATCTCAATGAAAATTATAATGACTTCTGTTTTCAGACTGTTGAGTGGAAGGTGGCCAGGTGAAGGAATCTAGGTATCACGATGCAGGCACTTCCTGCCAAGGTGTGAATAATAACCTCTCTGACACATACCACCTATCAGTCAGCTAACCTTTAAATTGTTGGCAAGTTAAGGCTATGCTTGTCATCCTAACCAATATGCTTGTTTAATTTATTTTCATATTGTGATACTAAATGGTAGATTTTATTAATTTGTACTCCCAGTGACTATCCAGAATGATAAATACTCTGGGGCTCGGCTGTCCTAGGTGCCCAAACTCTTGATATGTACTTCTAGTAAGTAAGGCATTGTGTCAGGAGCTTCGATTCATAAAATCTAGCCTCAAAAATAGTGGTGGCTAGTGGCCTTTTCGGCAACTGAGTGCAAGTATACATGCCTCAAAAAGCCACCGTGTTGCCATGAAAACTGACCCTTGCTGTAGATTCCTGCTGCCAACATTAATTAAAAAAATTATTATAACAGAGTATGTTTGAAAGAGTCCAAGTAAGTGCACTACTCAAAGGATGAATGAAAGAACTGCTCTATGTTTAGTTACAAGTATGAGGTACAAGTTGACAGAAGTGTCAGAATAGAAGTACTCGAGACTGGCACCAAAATCCCATTCAATTTCACTGCCTAGAATTCAGTGCCTCAGATTTTTGTAATTCCAAGTGAATGTGCAATGTAAACGGTGGCTCTGCATATCTACCCATTGACAGTGACATTGACTTCCCACTCATGCACACATCAGAGGTGCTGTGAGGATTTTAATCTACGCCTAAAATACAACTTTGCATTAAATGGATGGATCCCATTAATCTTTGATGCAATTTTCAACATCACAACCGGGAAATGCCTGCAGCTCCCATAGCCCAACAATGCCAGTAGGAGCATACTTCACCATGGGGCTTGAATGATTCGGCCACTGAATCAGATGTTATTTCTGTAGTGTTTAAAAGGGTTGACTTTTTTTTAACATAAAAGTTTTTTGTGTTCCTCATTCTGCTATGATTTCTTGCAGGACCTGATCTTCAAAATTTACTTGCCCTGAAATTCTGTACCTCTGACTGGAGATTAGTGGAACCCCCAGGGAATGGTGTGAGCAGCTGTTGTCATAATTTCCATCATTTTCCAGGAGGTTCCACCAGTTTCCTGCTGGAGTTATGGTTGGAGACCTATGGAACGGAACGCCTGTGCAAGTTCAGGGTCACCTCCTTTAGTAATCTTGCTCTGTGTTAAGCTGCAATGTAATCCATTAAAGATGCCTTACTGGGGATATGAGTTCATAGGCTGCCTGTTGTACATTCCTGATATTGCACACAATTGAACTGTATAATAAAGCATTTTTTTTTTGATTGTCCTATAAAAAATCTTAAACGATGAACCATATGGACTTTATTTTGCTCCAGAAGAATCATTTCCAGAATTGTTTCCCAATCTCTCTGTATAACTAATGTATATCCTATCACTGACTTATTCAATTTCTATTTCTTACCTTTTTTAAAGCCCAGGATATATAGTAAGATGGTAGTTAACATGGTTAGAGGTGGATCAGGCTGGGAAAAGTGAGCAGATAGACATGGGTGAGGAATTGAAGCTAGGAGGGATGAGTCTGTTCTTGGTGCAGGAGAGGCAGTGGCTGGAGGGATTCCTTTGGATGGGAACTTAGGAAAGGAATAAACCATGTTGTGGTCAAATAAGAGGAAAGGGCCAGAGGGGAGCCTGAGACCCCCTCCTCACGTGGCCGTAACAGAATCTGTTTATTCTTTTTAAACAGTTGTTGTGCTTACCACCTCTGTGAGTGTTTTACCTTTTTCTTTTACTATGATCAAGAAAGAACCAATTGGACAGGTTTTCTTGAGTTTAAACAAGAAAAAGGTAAGTTTATTATACTTAACACTCTAACCCGATTTAAAAATACTAAAAATATGCTACACATTCACACACACATTCACACACACATTCACACACAGTGATAGATTACAAGAAGGAAAATAGATTTGATGGTCAGATTAAAGTCCAGAATAAATGGAACTTAAATACAGTCTGTAAAGTGGATGATCCAGTGGTCCTCAGCTGAAGCTGTATTCTTGAAAGTTCTTGGTTGGTCAAAGTGTATTTTGGCTGGCTTGCTTTGTTCAAGATTTTCCTGAAGGCAGCATTGTACCTGGCTGTCTTCCCCTGGTCGCTGGCTGTAGCAGTCTGTAAGCTTGGAGGATCCTCCAGTTGCAGATGGTTTTCAAACTTGATGTTTTCTGGGGAGAGAAAAAGAGAGAGAGAAAGGGAAGTACACAGCTTTCTGCTGCTGCACGTTCTGTTATTGCTTGTCTGTTGGCTGTGTAACAACTTCCAGTTTCTTCAGAGATGAACAGAGGGTCATGTGGTTCTCTCAATCCTCTTTGTTTCTAAGGAGGCTTTCTGGAACTTTCTAATGAAATTCAAGGTTCTACATGCCCCAAGATGCCTATTGTCTTATCGACAGTATAGAAATGATGTCTATGAGAATTGGTCTAGACCTGGACCGATTCTGTCATGACCCACCTCTAGTCCGATGGAATCAGACACATGAAAATTCATCCCAGTTTACATTTGTATAGGAGCTGCAGATTTTGAATGATCTGCTGTGTTAGGCACTTGAAGCCCAAGACTGTAAAGGAGAAGGCAGTTTTAGTTCCCAGAAAACAAAGGGGTATTCTTGACTTACAGTGATAGTGCAAAATGGGCGATATCAATTTAGTTACCTGTTAATCATCTCTCCCGATTGTCAGTTCCATTGAAAGTAATGGATGATCACCCAATGCCAAAGTTACCCTTAAGAGTCACAGCTTCCACCTTTGTATAATCGCATTGCATCTTGTTAGTTACCACACTGCTTGATACAGGTCATGGTACTGGAAGGGATTAAATGGTTTGGAAACATGCATATACCAAATTTCATGCTTTTAATTTGCAACTTTGATCCCACATATAATCCAATTGGTTTGTCACAGATGTTTGTAAATGGACAGCTCAGCTGAAATCCGCCTGATAAGTCGAAGGATTGAAAGATTGCTGTGTTGGTCATCACCAAAGATTGCATCAAGATTAAGGTCAAAAGAGAGAAGAAAGGATTACAGAGCTCCAACTTTAATGGGACTCCTCTAAAGCACACATTCCAACTTAGTCAAAATGCTTTCCACTGCTTAGGAGGCTATCACTGTGCAATCAATCGCATTAGTGTGTACCATGTGTATGAAATGAAGAAATCAAGATTAAATAATTGATAGAATACATTCCATCAATAATTCCCATCCTAGCCAGGTAAATTCATTTAATTAATTTATTCAAATATAGACATACAATCTTTGCTTGAATTTTCTAAGAGTTTCAATGGGAATAAAAGTTTGCATGAGATTACCGCAGAGGTCTTCAACTTTTTGAAAATTAGGGAGAGGCTACCATTTGGACATGACCATCATGTCTTCTTCTTAATCAAACCTTTCTTAATGTATCCTAAAAGTGAGAAGAAACTGAAATCAGGTGGGATTATGGCAGTGAATGTTGGAAAGTTTGAATGGTTTGATTTACTGCCATCTCACTGCATGGGCTGGATTCTATCTGCGCGCGTGCTCTTTGGCGGCGCACTTCGAACTCAGCGGCCTTCTGACATGGAAGGGCCGCCGCACAGCCCCCACGATATTATGCGCGGGGGCTGATTTAAGTGGAGCGGGCAGAGCAGCCACCCCCGATAATGTAGAGGGACGGCTGCCACATCCCTGGCAACGGCGTCTGGTGCCACCGCATAGGCGCCAGTGCTATTTTTAATGGGCTTCAAGCCCTTAGATGAAATTTTAATTTTAAAAGTATTCAAATTTTTAATTAACAAATAATAAACATATGGAGGCGCTTTCCCAAACCCCCCTCCCCCCGGCCGCCAATGGTCATTTCAATGCCCGTTATGACCAACACTTGCCTTTTTCCCTACCTGAAGTTTCCCCCCCAAGCTTCTAACTGTTGCCCTTCAACCCCTTCCCACCATCCCCACATCCAATAAAAAGTAATTTCACCGCTCCCCCACCCCTTCCACCCTGCAAGTTTTAATCCTCCCCTCTCCCCACCAGGTTCCCACCCCAGAACTCTGTACGGAGTTCTGAAGGTGCACGAAGGACGAACGGCGGCCATAAAATCGGTGTGGGATGGCTGCCGCCTGCAGGTAAGTTAATTTACATTTTTTATTGTTAATTTGAATATTCAGATGAAGGGCCTGCTGCCAGGCGGCAGAGGGTGGCCAGACCGATGTCCCCCCCGCTGCCGGTAATATGCGGCGGGCCCTTCTCTACGTCGAGAGTCGAGGCAGGCCTCTTCCCATAGAATTTTATAGCCTCCTGCCCCGCTGCAACACATGGCATTGAGGGGCTGGTAAAATTCAGCCCCATGAATGGAATTTCTCTTCACCCACCACTGCTGAGATGAGCATTGCCCGCTCCTGCCTCACCTGCCACCTGCAAATGGTGGAAGGAAGTGGGGCCTGAGGTACTGCCTGATTTCTCTACTCCCTGCTACACCCACTGTACTTCCCAGACCTGCCATGTGGAGCTGGCAGCAGGCTCCAGAAGCAGTGATAAATATCCATATGGCAAGAGATAGTCTCACAGCAGCCTCCTTTCCGTCCAGCTTGTCGCAGAGATTTAATCTACTCAAGGCTTTGGTCTCAGACAAGGCCTTCAGTGCGAAACCTCACTTCAATCTTCAGGACTGTAGTCGCACTGGAGATGCCTGACTGGCATTGGTGAGTTTACTCTTAATGGTGGGAATTTCATCGGGTCCCTGTTGTGCATGCCATAGCATAGCAAATTGAAAGAAAATGAATAATTACATTTATATAGTGCCTTTCATGACCTCAGGTTGTCCCAAAAGCACTTATGAATCTGGACGGGGGTAGAGATGAGAGCCTCAAAAAGGCTAATCTGGGTCTTGCTGCCTATTTTTTCCATTTCCCTTCAGTTGAGGATTGCTACTAGCTACCTTGTGCTCATTTTGTCAGTGAACCTTGTTTAGCTAACCTCCATCTAACTAAAGAATATGCCCCAGTCATTAAGTTTTGTGTCTTTGTATGGTGTAGACAAGATCTTCCTACGAATAATTTTCATTCCTATGTCAGCATTGCACATATGGGACTGGATTTAGTCACACTGGCAGGGCTCCCAGCGCTGGGCTGCAAAGGCAGTGGGAACACCACTTTGGCCTCTCAGAGCCCCCACGATGCACCTAAGTGCTTGGCGCTGGGATTCCCGTCCGTTAAAGACGGAGATTCCACCTCCAAGAGCTGCCAGTTAATCAGAGGGCCGGCAGCTCAGTAGTATCAGCAGTGCCACTGGGAGCAATGGCCGTTGCCGTTATTACAGGAGGCCCGGGAGCAGGTCCAGCACTGGAGACCCAGACTAAAGGTAAGTGAGGCGGGATTTCCAGGGCTAATCTGGCAGGCCCCAGCGATGGGCAAGGTGGTGGCTGATGTGTGGTTTACGGAAGGTGGGTTGTTTGCTGTCGTGGGCACTCCGGATTGCCCACGGAGGAGGGCCCACGCCCGCCAAACCAGGCTGAAGAGAGGTTGCCTTGTTTTACTGAGTGACCACTGGCATAATTCCAGTGCCGGCAGGAAGTGAGCCCTAATTTGCTAATAATAGGCCACGTAAGGACCTCAATTGGCATCTGGGCGGGAAGGCTGTCTTCAGCCTTTCCTGCTTCCGACTTTATCATGTTGCAGTGGGAGGCGATGTGCCCTCCACTCCCTGCTGTCCGTTGCAATTCTATGGGCTCCCCCCTACCTCCTAGCCCATCTCCAGGAGGGCCCTTTATTCCAGCCTATGATTTTCCCAGAAGATTTCAACTTTTTGCATACCTTGAACTCAAAAGCAAGGAGCCAACGTCCATCAGCCAACTGCTTGGCAATATTAAATCAAAGTAGGTCGTCGGTTAGCTCAGTTGGCCAGAGTGTGATGTAAAAAGATGCGAATAGTGCAGGTTCAATTCCTGTACCAGCTGTCGTAGTTCATGAAGACCTGTCTTCTCACCTTGCCTCATGCTTGTGGAGTGGTGTCCCTCAAGCTAGCTATCAATATCTGTTTCTCTCTTGTGGGGAGGGATGCCTATGGTCCTTTGAGACTATGGTTACAACAGCAATATTGAATATGTGTAACTAAATAGTTTATTTTTGCTCACTTTACCAACAATGTTCAAGCATGTGCAATTATTATCTTTAGATCTTGTAATATTTGGTTGCCTGCAGTGATAATAGAGCCTGAATATTTTAAGCTACACTTGGTTAAATCATTATCTTCTATTTTGACCTGGGCACAGTTTAACAGTTTGTAAACAAGCATGTATTTAGCCTTCTTCCATGTTGCAATTTTTGTTGGTTTTGTACATTATTGTCAACAGATCATGGCATTTTCCTTTGAGTTAACCATGAGTACAGTGTCATTAGCAAATCTTACATTTATCAGCAGATTATCTCAGATACTGATCTCACTTAGGTGCTCGGCTTTTGCCATGTGTGTAATATGTTCCAGGAACAAACAGATGCAAAAGGAGCAAACGCTGCCACACATCAACAACTAGTCTGAGCCAATCTGTCAGTTTGTCATTGATCTTCCCTGCACTCTCTGTTCCCTTATTGATATTTTGGATGTTGATAAGTTTGATTGGGTATTAAAGTGTTGTAAAGTTCTAAGGCAATCTCTGTGCCAAGCCCAGTCAAATGCTTTCACAAGGTCAATGCAAACGTTTATGCAACTTTGTTGACTTTTACTTGAGGAATGTATCAGCTGACTGCAGATTAAGAACACCTGAAGAAAAATGTTTCAACTCAGCCGACAGCCAGCTTGTTTTCTGATGGTTAACAATCAATGCGTGGTTCGAACTGACTGTCAGTGACCTCTAAGAATATCTTGCTGCATGATTAGTAAAGCTTAATATTCTGCTATCTTTGCACTCTTGTGTACTGTGTTTTCTTTGTGGATGAACTTCATCTCTCAGTATCTTCTGAGAAATATGGTGCATGATATCAAAGAATATTTTGTTACCAAGCCATTCAGTGATATTACTGATGCAAAGACCGCCATCATTAACAACGAGCTCAGTAGACTCAATGCTGACATTGCAGCACTTCAGGGGACATGCCTCCCTGCGAGCGGATCTCTAAGAGAGCAGGACTACACCTTCTACTGGCAGGGTAGGGATCCTGAAGAACCAAGACAGCATGGAGTGGGCTTCACCATCAGAAACTCTTTGCTCAGCATGATAGAGCCACCTTCAAATGGCTCAGAACGCATACTGTCCATCTGACTGCTCACCACCTCCGGTCCAGTACACCTACTCAGCATCTATGCTCCAACACTCTGCTCCCCACTTGAAGCTAAAGACCAGTTCTACGAGGAACTCCATAATATCATTAGTAGCATCCCCAATACCGAACATCTGTTCCTGCTGGGGGACTTTAATGCCAGGGTTGGGGCCGACCATGACTCATGGCCCTCCTGCCTTGGGCGCTATGGCATTGGAAGGATGAATGAGAAAGGACAGAGACTGCTTGAATTGTGTACCTATCATAACCTCTGCATCACCAACTCGTTCTTTCACACTAAACCCTGTCACCAGGTTTCTTGGAGGCACCCAAGATCACGTCGTTGGCACCAGCTGGACCTCATCGTCACAAGGCGAGTCTCCTTAAACAGCGTTCAAATCACACGCAGCTTCCACAGTGCGGACTGTGACACCGACCACTCCCTGGTGTGCAGCAAGGTTAGACTCAAAACAAAGAAGCTGCATCACTCCAAGCAGAAGGGCCACCCGGGCATCAACACGAGCAGAATTTCTTATCTACAGCTGTTACAAAAATTTCTAAATTCACTTGAAAAAGCCCTTCAGAACACTCCCACAGGGGATGCAGAGAGCAAGTGGGCCCACATCAGAGATGCCATCTATTAGTCAGCTATGACCACCTATGGCAAACGCGTGAAGTGGAATGCAGACTGGTTTCAATCTCACTTTGAAGAGCTGGACCCTGTCATAGCCGCTAAGCGCATTGCACTGCTGAACTACAAGAAAGGCCCAAGCGAGTTAACATCTGTAGCACATAAAACAGCCAGAAGCGCTGCACAAAGAACAGCCAGGCGCTGCGCAAATGACTACTGGCAACACCTATGCAGTCATATTCAGCTGGCCTCAGACACCGGAAACATCAGAGGAATGTATGATGGCATTAAGAGAGCTTTTGGGCCAACCATCAAGAAGATCGCCCCCCTCAAATCTAAATCAGGGGACATAATCACTGACCAACGCAAGCAAATGGACCGCTGGGTTGAGCACTACCTAGACCACGCTCTGGAAGTGGTTCAGGAGTTCACCTACCTAGGCTTAACTATCACCAGTAACCTGTCTCTCGATGCAGAAATCAACAAGCGCATGGGAAAGGCTTCCACTGCTATGTCCAGACTGGCCAAGAGAGTGTGGGAAAATGGCGCACTGACACGGAACACAAAAGTCCGCGTGTATCAAGCCTGTGTCCTCAGTAATAAAAACAAGAAATGCTGGAACCACACAGCATCTGTGGAAAGAGAAGCAGAGTTAACGTTTCGGGTCAGTGACCCGTCTTCGGAAGAGTCCTCAGTACCTTGCTGTACGGCAGCGAGGCCTGGACAACGTATGTCAGCCAAGAGCGACGTCTCAATTCATTCCATCTTCGCTGCCTCCGGAGAATCCTTGGCATCAGGTGGCAGGACCATATCTCCAACACAGAAGTCCTCGAGGCGGCCAACATCCCCAGCTTATCCACCCTACTGAGTCAGCGGCGCTTGAGTTGGCTTGGCCATGTGAGCCGCATGGAAGATGGCAGGATCCCCAAGGACACATTGTACAGCGAGCTCGCCACTGGTATCAGACCCACCGGCCGTCCATGTCTCCGCTTTAAAGACGTCTGCAAACGCGACATGAAGTCCTGTGACATTGATCACAAGTCGTGGGAGTCAGTTGCCAGCGATCGCCAGAGCTGGCGTGCAGCCATAAAGGCGGGGCTAAAGTGTGGTGAGTCGAAGAGACTTAGCAGTTGGCAGGAAAAAAGACAGAAGCGCAAGGGGAGAGCCAACTGTGAAACAGCCGTGACAACCAATTTTACCTGCAGTACCTGTGGAAGAGTCTGTCACTCTAGTATTGGCCTTTATAGTCACTCCAGGCGCTGCTCCACAAACCACTGACCACCTCCAGGCGCTTACCCATTGTCTCCTGAGACAAGGAGGCCAAAGAAGAGGAAGAAGAACTGATGCAAAGTAATTGATGAAACCTAAGCTTGGTAATTGCTGCCATGAACTCATCCTTAACAGTATCCATGTCAGTACCTTTAATCTCTGGTTGTCTCCATTCATCAATAACAGTGAAGTATTTTACCAGATTGTTATACAACTTAGTACTGTATTCTCACCAACAAGTGAATGCACATCTATCGATGATAAGTTGCTTGTTACCTTGTCCTTTGTAAATGTTGATCCTTTCAAGGTTCTGTATGTCCAGTGATCTCTAACTGTTTTGCACAATTTGCTGGCGTAATAGCACTGATATTTAACAGAAGGTGGGGGAAGCTGAAAACAGCCGAGGAACCCAGCAAAGTGGGGGATACAGAGGTCCTGCTGGGTTTAATGGCGGGAAATCATTAAATTTTCATTTCCTGCCCAGCAGCTGGCCAAATTGACAGCAGGGACAGCAGAGACCAACATGCTGCACCACGGACGTTTGACAAAATTATTGACTCAGCCACGCATGGGGATGATTAATATGTATATAAATGTATATCCAATCTAATGCCATCGAAATACATTCCAAATAAAAACACATTTCTCCCTATCAATAAAGTAACTAAGTATTCAAATACCAATGGAGAGCACCACAACTGTATTAGCTAGCTAGCAAGCAAAATAATACGCAATGCCAATGCGAATTATTTTTGCAATTACATTTGCTGCTAGGTTATTTTAAAACACAAGGTTAAACATATGAACATACGGACATATGAATTAGGAGCAGAAGTAGGCCATTTGGCTCCTCGAACCTGCTCCACCATTCAATAAGATCATGGATAATCTGTTTGTATTTTGAATTCCATACTCCCATCTACCCCCGATAACCTTTGATTCCCTTGCCTAACAAGAATCTATCTACCTCCGCCTTAAAAATATTCAATGACCCCACCTCCACCACTTTCTGAGGCAGAGAGTTCCAAAATCGCACAACCCTCTGAGAGAAAAAAATTCTCCTCATCTCTGTCCTAAAAGGGCGACCCCTAATTTTAAAACAGTGGCCCCTAGTTCTGGACTGACCCACAAGAGGAAACATCCTTTCCACGTCCACCATGTCAAGACCGTTCTGGATCTTATATACTTCAAACAAGTCTCCCCTCACTCTCCTAAACTCCAGTGAAAACAAGCTCAGTCTGTCCAACCTTTCCTCATAAGACAACCCGCTCATTCCAAGTATCAATCTAGGAAATCTCCTCTGAACCACCTCCAACGCATTTACATCCTTCCTTAAATAAGGAGACCAAAAGTGCACACAGTATTCGAGATGTGGCCTCACCAATGCCCTGTATAACTGAAGTATAACATCATTACTTTTATTTTCAATTCCTCTTGTAATAAAGATTAGCATTCCATTAGCCTTCTTTATTACTTGCTGTACCTGCATACTAACTTTTTGTGACTCATACACTAGAACACCTAGATCCCTCTGTACACCGGAATTCTGCAGGTGTTCTCCGTTTAAGTATTACTCTGCTTTTTTATTCTTCCTGCAAAAGTGAACAACTTCACATTTTCCCACATTATACTCCATCTGCCAGATTTTTGCCAATTCACTCAACCTATCTTTAACAGTCTGCAAGCTCCTTATGTCCTCTTGACAACATACTTTTCTACCTATCTTTGTGTCATCTGCAAATTTAGCTACTATGCCTTCACTGTCCTCAACAAAGGCATATGACAAAGTCATTGATAAAAATTGTAAAAAGTTGAGGCCCCAGCACAGACCCCTGCGGTACTCCACTCGTCTCATTCTGCCATTCAGAAAAGGACCCATTTATGCATACTCTCTGTTTTCTGCCAGCCATCCAATCTTCTACCCATGCTAATATGTGACCCCTACACCATGAGCTCTTACTTTGCACAATAACCTTTTATGTGGCACCTTGTCAAATGCCTTCTGGAAATCCAAGTTCAGTATGTCAAGGGGCTCCCGTTTATCCACAGTGCATGTTACTCCTTCAAAGACCTCCTATAAATTAGTTAAACATGATTTCCATTTCACAATACCGTGCTGACTATTCCTGATTACCTTGAGGTTTTCTAAGTGCCCAGCTATAATCTTAATGATCGATTCTAACATCTTTCCCATGACAGGTGTCAAGCTAACTGGCCTACAGTTACCTGTTTTTTGCCTCCCACCCTTCTTGAATAGAGGGGTTATATTTGCTACTTTCCAGTCTGATGGAACCTTTCCAGAATCTAGCGAATTTTGAAAAATTAACACCAATGCATCTACTACCTCATTAGCCACCTCTTTCAAGACCCTGGGATGAAGTTGATCAGGACCTGGGGACTTGTCAGCCCGCAGCTCCATCAGTTTGCTCAGTACCGCTTCCCTGGTGATTGTAATTTCACCAAGTTCCTCTCTTCCTTCCACCTCCTGATTTACAGCTATGAAGGGAATATTTTTTGTATCCTCTATATAGTGAATACAGAAGCAAAATATTTGTTTATTTCATCCGCCATTTCCTTATTATCTACTATTAACATCCATTCTCACTCTCTAGACAACCAACATTCACTTTACTTACTCATTTCCATTTTAAACACCTGCAGAAACTCATGCTGTCCATTTTTACATTTCTAGCTAGCTTCCCCTCAGACTCTAATTTCGTTCTGCTGATTAACCTTTCAGTTATTCTCTGCCATTCTTTATATTCTGACCAATCACCTGACCTGCCACTCATCTTTGTGCAATTATATGCTTTTTTCTTAGGTTTGATGCTTTCCTTAACTTCTTTAGTTAACCACGGATAGTGGGTCCTCCCCTTAGAATTTTTCTTTATCGTAGGAATATACTTTGAGTATTCTGAAATATCCCCTTAAATGTCTGCCACTGCTTCTCTATTGATCTATCTCCTAGCCTAGTAACCCAGTTCACTTATTTAGATGCCCTTATTTCAGTTTAAAATACTAGTCTTAGATCCACTCTTCTCTCTTTCAAACTGGATGTAAAATTCAATCATATTGTGGTCACTTATAGCTAGAGGTGCCTTTACTATGAGGTCATTAATTATTCCTGTCACATTACACAATACCAAGTCTAATATATAATCTGCTATTATAAAAGCAAAATACTGCGGATGCTGGAAATCTGAAATAGAAACAAGAAATGCTGGAAATACTCAGCAGGTCTGGCAGCATCTGTAGAGAGAGAAGCAAAGTTAACGTTTCAGGTAGTGACCCTTCTTCAGAACTCGCAGATATTAGAAATGTGAAAGGTTTTAAGCAAGTAAAGCGGGGGTGGGGCAAGAGATAACAAAGGAGAAGGTGTAGATAGGACACGTTCACAGAGAATAACCGACCAGAAGGTCATGGAGCAAAGGCCAACCATATGTTAATGGTGTGTTGAAAGACAAAGCATTAGTACAGATAGGGTGTTAATGGACCGAAAGCTGAACAGCCACAAGCACTCCCACAGCTACCTCGACTACACTTCTTCACACCCTGCCTCCTGTAAGGACTCCATTCCATTCTCCCGGTTTCTCCATCTCCGACGCATCTGCTCTGATGATGCAACCTTCCATGACGGCGCTTATGATTTGTCTTCCTTTTTCCTCAGCCTAGGATTTCCCCCCCACGGGGGTTGACAGGGCCCTCAACCGTGTCCGGCCCATTTCCCGCACCTCTGCCCTCACCCCTTCCCCTCCCTCCCAGAACTGCGACAGGGTTCCCCTTGTCCTCACTTTCCACCCCATCAGCCTCCATATCCAAAGGATCATCCTCCACCATTTCCGCCACCTCCAGCGTGATGCCACTACCAAACGCATCTTCCCCTCCCTTCGCCTGTCAGCATTCCGAAGGGATCGTTCCCTCCGCGAACCCTGGTCCAATCCTTCATTACCCCTTCCCCTGCAATTGCAGGAGGTGTAATGCCTGCCCATTTACCTCCTCTCTCTTCACTATCCCAGGCCCCAAACACTCCTTTCAGGTGAAGCAGCGATTTACTTGTACTTCTTTCAATATACTGTATACTGTATTCTCTGTTCACAATGTGGTCTCCTCTACATTGGGGAGACCAAACGCAGACTGGGTGACCACCTTGCGGAACATCTCTGCTCAGTCCGAAAGCATGACCCCGAGTTTCTGGTTGCTTGCCATTTCACCACTCCCCCCTGCTCTCATGCTCACATCTTTGTCCTGGGATTGCTGCAGTGTTCCAGTGAACATCAACGCAAGCTCGAGGAACAGCATCTCATTTACCGATTAGGTACGCTACAGCCTAGGACTGAACATTGAATTCAATAATTTCAGAGCATGACAGGCCCCCCATTTTACTGTTATTTTTAGTTATTTTTTCTTTTTCTTTTTTTCTTTTTTTGGTGTTTATTTTATTTTATCATAGTTTGTTCAGTTTGCCTACCCACTGTTTTTTTTTCCATGTTTGTGCTTGAGGCTGTTCAATTTCCAGTCCATTAACACCCTATCTGTACTAATGCTTTGTCTTTCAGCACACCATTAACATATTGTTTGCCTTTGCTGCATGACCTTCTGGTGGGTTATTCTCTGTGACCTTGTCCTATCTGCACCTTTGTTATCTCCTTTGTTATCTCTTGCCCCACCCCCGCTTTACTTGCTTAAAACCTTTCACATTTCTAATATCTGCTAGTTCTGAAGCAGTGTCATTGACCTGAAATGTTAACTCTGCTTCTCTCTCCACAGATGCTGCCAGGCCTGCTGAGTATTTCCAGCATTTCTTGTTTTTATTTCCAATATAACCTGCTCTCTGGTTGGTTCCAGAATGTGCTGCTCTATGAACTATCGCGAAAGAAATAGGCTTGAAGCAGGGGTAACCAGCATTTTTGAGTGGAGGGGTCACATTACAATTTTGTGTCTTGCATAGGGGAATGGTGAAACAATTTTGGAAAGATAAAGGCATTAAAAATTTATCTTACTATTAAAACAACAACAAAGGTGCATTTTTCTGAAGAAGCTTTAAATGAGAAGAGTAATTTATTGACTTACTTTCTGGTCAGTAAGTTGGACACTGATTTCGTGAGTCACCTGGCATTTTTTTGCTTGCACAAGTCGTCATTATTTGCCTGCACACTTCTTGTAGCGATGCCAAGCATTCCAGATAGACTTCAAATGTCAGGACTCATCTTGATTGCTCTTTCTCACACTTCTCTCTCTGTCTCTGTCTGTCGCTCTCTACCCTTCCCTCTCCGTGTCCCCCTCTCTGTGACACACCCCTCTCTCCCCCTCACTCTCTGCCCCTCTATCTCTTTCTCTCTCTACCCCCTCTTGGCCCCCTCTCTACCTCTGCCTCCTCTCTCTTTCTGTCTGCCTCCTCACTCTGCCCACTCTCCCTCTCCCCTCTCTCTCTCTGTCCCCCTCTGTCTCCCCACTATCTCTCTTTCTCCCCACTCTCTCTTTTCTGCCACTCTCTTTCTCCCCACTCTCTCTATCTCTGCCACTTTCTCTCTCTCCCCCACTCTCTCTCTTTTGTGGGCCAAAGAGTGCCCAAAAAGGAGGCTCCCCGCCCCCACTCCCAGAGCCTGCTGGGAGGCTGCCAGAGTTTACCTGGTGGTCTCCCCATGCGATAGAGGGGGTGCCTCCGCTGCTGGTCAAATGCCAGCGGAGGTGAGAAGAGACCCTCAATTGGCTACTTAAGTGGCTCAATTGGGCTCCAGGTGGGCAGACCGGCTGCCACGATTCCCATCACTGGCATAATGGCATGACAGCATCGGGCATGCTACCTGGTGCCTTCCCATGCCTTTTAGCCAGCCTTCCCATCCCCGACCCCCCTCCTCAAAAGACCCAGAAGATCCCGGCCCTGTGTTCAGCAGCCTATAATTTCCATGGGGTTGTTCATTTCTCTAGGGTTTCACTGACCTTCCATCAAGGAGATGATTGTGGTTGTTGGAAGCCAATCATCTCAGCCCCAGGCCATTGCTGTAGGAGTTCCTCAGGGTATTAACCTAGGCCCAACCATCTTCAGCTGCAGTCAATGACCTTCCCACCAACATAAGGTCAGAAGTGGGGATGTTCGCTGATAATTGTATGTTGTTCAGTACCATTCACAACTCCTCGGATACTGAAGCAGTCTGTATCCATATGCAGCAAGACCTGGACAATATTCAGGCTTGGGCTAATAAGTGGCATGGAACATTCGCGCCAAACAAATGCCAGACAATGATGATCTCCAACAAGAGAGAATCTAAGCATCTCCCCTTGACATTCAATGGCATTACCATAATTGAATCCCCTACTATCAATATCCTCAGGGGTTTCATTGACCAGAAACGGAACTGGAGCAGCTACATAAATATTGTGGCTACAAGAGCAGGTCAAAGGCTGGGAATTCTGCAGTGAGTAGCCCTTCTCCTGACTCCCCAAAACCTGTCCGCCATCTACAAGGCACAAGTCAGGATGTGATGGAATACTCTCCACCTTGCCTGGATGATTACGGCTCCAACAACATTCAGAAAGCTCAACACGATCCAGGACAAAGCAGCCTGCTTGATCAGCACCCCATCCACCACCTTAAACATTCACTCCCTCCCCCACTGACGCACAGTGGCAGCAGTGTGTACCATATACAAGATAAACTGCAGCAATTCACCATGCCTCCTTCGAGAGCACCTTCCAAACCTGCCATCTCTTTCACCTAGAAGGACAAGGGCAGCAGACGCATAGGGACACACCATCTGCAAGTTCCCCTCCAAGCCACACACCATCCTGATTTGGAAATATATCGCTGTTCCTTCACTTGCTGGATCAAAATCCTGGAATTCCCTTCCTAACAGCAGTTGATGTACCTACCTCACATGGACTGTAGCGGCTCAAGACAGCTCACCACCACATTCTCAAGTTAGAGGTGGGAAAAAGTGCTGGATGGAATATTCTCCACTTACCAGCGATGCCCACATCCCATGAAACAAAAAAAGTCTTATTTTTATTGAGTTTCCAAGATTATTAGTGGAATCACCAATCACACAATCGAAACAAATATGTGAGAAGTTGAATTTGGCACCTAACAAGGTTATTGCAGATTGCATTTAGTTTGTCAAAAACAAGAGCTATGTGGGTTGTGCTTTGGGCATTGATTGTGTTATGAAACATTTTTAAAAGAAGCAATTAGTAAGCTCGTAACTGCTAACAAAACCATCAAACTGGCAAAGTAGGGAATAGTTCAGTGAGCAAACAAAATCTGAAAAAAGTGAGTCATGATCAAATGAAACAGATTTAATTTTATAGCTGGTTTTATTACCTAATTGCTCAAGAGCTGGTCCTCGCCGTCACATTGTGGGTGAAAGATCCCTGTTAAGTAGATTGAACAAAGACGCTAAGTGGATAATTTTACAAATGCATGTTCTTGATGTGGAGCCTTGCACTGTGAAGGGTGCATATCATAACTTTGCAAGCATGCTCCCCATGATTTTCTGTCAATTATGGACCTTGTAAAACAAAAGCAAAATGTTTTAATGAAATGTCATAAACATGAAACGTTAACTCTGTTTCTCAGAGATGCTGCCAGACCTCTGCGTATTTCCAGCATTTTCTGATTTTATTACGGGTTTTGTAAAGTTGCTCTTAAATGTACATTAATACATAATTATTTTGTGTATTAACAGTGGTGGAGTAATTTTTGCTTATGTTTTAATAATTATTAAGGGGAATAATTTAGTTTAGTGCACAACAGCACACAAAACAGTTCAGTTTTAACATTAAAAAAAAAAGTTTATTTGCACCTATGGAAAATATGCAAGTTTACTGCTGGTTGCCTTTGTGCATAACTGACCCTAATGACAGTTACATTGAAAATTGCATTTTGGCAGTGAAGAGATTCAGCAGCAGCCCAGTATGGAATACAGCAGGAGATGTTGACAGGATCAACTTAACTGTTTCAGTGCACACCCACCAGTGGATCAACAGCAAGTCTTGCCATGCTGGACATGTTGCAGGAGGAAGAGAAGAAAGGGCAGCAAAGGAGGAGCAAATAGACAAGCAACAGTTACCATGTTCTCATTGAAAATGCTATGTGAAGAAACTACAACTCACCAAGGAAACCTCAGAAGAATTGTGCCATCTCCTGGAACCAGATCTTCAGCCAAGGAGTAACGTTCGCACTGTTGTGCTGGTATTGCTAAAAATGACAATGGCACTCGATGGACTGAATTTTATAGGGAACTCAGGAGTGGAATATGGAGGGGGTGCAGAAAAATTGGGAGGGGGCGCACTTATCTGGAACCCCGAGGTTGTGACATCGGTTCCGCATTTTACCAGTGGCGGTAAAGATCCAAGTTGGCATTGCTGCTACGACGGGACTGCAATTATGCTCATTGACAAGGTAGTTAAGAATAATTTGCATGTGAGATTGAGATTTTATGCATCGTTTGGCATTTAAGATCAGTGAGCAGGGATCATGGCCTTTCAGATCCACAACCAGCTAGAGCTGGAAGTCAGTCACTTTGCGTTTATTGGTTGATTGTTGGTTGTCCTGAAGGGGAAGAATGGGGAGCAGAGGCCTTTGCCGACTTATGGCGGAGACCTCTAAGGGTGGGAGCTGCTTGTGGTGGTGGGCTCTCAGCAACAGTGGGAGCTCCTTGTGGTGGTGGGCTCTCAGCAACAGTGAGATCTGCTCAGGGTGGTGGGCTCTCAGCAACAGTGGGAGCTGCTTGTGGTGGTGGGCTCTCAGCAGCAGTGGGAGCTGCTTGTTATGGTGGACTCTCAGCAGCAGTGGGAGCTGCTTGTTATGGTAGGCTCCCAGCAGCAGTGGGAGCTGCTTGTTGTGGTAGGCTCCCAGCAACAGTGGGAGCTGCTTGTTATGGTGGGCTCCCAGCAGCAGTGGGAGCTGCTTGTTGTGGTAGGCTCCCAGCAGCAGTGGGAGCTGCTTGTTGTGGTAGGCTCCCAGCAGCAGTGGGAGCTGCTTGTTGTGGTAGGCTCCCAGCAACAGTGGGAGCTGCTTGTTATGGTGGGCTCCCAGCAGCAGTGGGAGCTGCTTGTTGTGGTGGGCTCCCAGCAACAGTGGGAGCTGCTTGTTGTGGTAGGCTCCCAGCAACAGTGGTAGCTGCTCAGGGTGGTGGGCTCTCAGCAACAAAGGAGTTGAGATTTGATCCAGCCATAATCTGACTGAATGACAGGATGGGCTCTAAGGGCTGCCTGGCCTACTCCTAATCTTATATGCCTCATTATTCTACTCTTAACAGCTTTGATATGCTGTATCATATTGGCCTTGGCCCTTTGCTTTATTAGTATTTCAAAAAAATCAGCATGCTGAAAATTGCACTCTTCCAATTGAGGATTGTAATAAATTTTGTTCAGTTTAGTTTCAATGGAAGACAATGAATGTTATACAATTTGCTTTGAAGTCCATAAACAATGGTACACAGAAATCATTGTATGATGCTTTGTCTGCTTACAACCATGTGCTGGGAAACATCTGTTGGACTGATTAGTAGCACTTTCTGGACTTCAGTCTGTCAGCTTGTTATTCACACTTACTCTTTAAATGATAACAAACTGGCATACAATGGAGATAAATTTTATTGTTTGAAAATGGCAGTGTGAAATATGCTGCACAGCAAAGCTCCAATTTAATACTGTTTGTTTTTTCTACTTGATTCACTATCTTTCGCATTCATTGCCATTAATGTCATATTTGTTATTTACAAAAGAAAAAGGATTCAGTTATAACAGTATGGTGGCAAAATAACAGCTTCAACTTTAATGTAAGCCAAAAACATCCCGAGGGTAGATTATAGATCATAATGAGCAAAATTGCCCTGTGCCTACTGTTTTCTAACAACGTGCAAGAGACTATTGAAAAACAATGGTCTGGATTTGCACTGGAATGTGTAGTGATTAGAAAATTCCGAGGACCTGTGTGTACAGGAGAAGCAACTATGTATCTCCTTAACTGGTCAGATTGAAGAATTCTTACTGAGACACGCAGAGTGTGAGCCAGGAAGTAAAATAGCTAATTCAATGCCAAGTCATGTGCAGAAAGTGAAAGAAAGAAAGATGGGATTAAGAGATAGAGATAAAAGAGACAAAGGAAAATCTCCAAATTCTTAAATCTCCCACAATTATTAAAATCTAAAAGAATGAGACTCCATGCTTACAAAGTTAATATTCAGTGCCAGAGTGATTGTTTGTGAATTATTAAGAATGACCATGTTGTTAAAGATTTACTTTCCCTGCAATGGACAAGCCCTAGCGTTTTCTGGCATGTTAAGTGGGTACCTATTGCATAGATACAGTATCTTCATGACATTCCATGTGTTGCCATGCTGAGTCTCTTGGCGTGATACTGTTATGGCACAGCTTCGGGAGGAGCAGGACAACTTGGACAGCAAGGGCTGGATTTTGTGCTGGAGGTGGGGCGTCCGGTCCCGGGTCAAAAAGTGGTGGAAGTCCCGCCTCTGTCTTTTTGTGCCCCTTGGAGCGCTCCTACGTTGCTTTTTTGCCTAAGTGGCCCGCCCCAGGACCCTCATCCCTTTAAAGGTGGGGATCCCACCTCCAAGAACTTCTGGTTAATCACAGGGTCGGCAGTTCAGCAATATTGACAGTGCCACTGAGAACGGTGGCCACTATCAGTACTGCAGAGGCCTTGGACCCAGCTGCAGTGCCAGAACCCCAGACCTCAGCTAAGTGAGGTGGGATTGCCGGGACCAGTCTGGAAGGCCCCGGCGAGGGGATGTGGTGATGTGATGGTTCAGTCTAGGAGAAGGGGATCCAGGGGTAAAGTGGTTCCTGGTGGGAACTCCCATGGGCCACAGATTGCCCTTGAAGGAGGGACCCCCCCGCCCCTCCCCACAAACCCACAGGGAGTGTGCCTCATGTTACAAGGCAACCTCCCCAAGTGATGGAGGCACCCCCACCGCTGGTAAGATCGCAGCAGCAGCGGGAATGGGCCCTTAATTGGCTGTTAATAGACCATTTAATGGCCTCAGTTGGCCTCTGGGTGGGAAGATCGTCGTCGGCCTATCCCGCCCCTGGGAAGGTCGCTTGGCAAGGGGGAGGTGACGGACCCACTACACTGCACCACCCCCCCCCCCCCCCGCCACCCTTCTCAATACTCAGTGCCCCCGCCTCCGAACCCACCTCAGAGGGCCGATAAAATCCGAGCCCAAGTTTCTGAGTTCAGAGTTTAACTATACATATGCAGGTTCCAGAAGTAATTGGCAAATTTATTCCTCAATAATGGTGAGCACTGATACGTCATCATTACTTTTACCGTAAAATCTGGGCCAATGTATATTTTTATATTGATGAATAAGACCTCCAATACTTCTGTGTATTTCCTTTTTGCAGAAAGTTGTGGTCAGTGAAATACCATTCACAGAGAGTTAGTGGGACTGATTTTATCTGCCTCTGCTCAGTGAAAATAGGGCGGTAGCAGATGGAAAATGGCATCGGATGACTTACCTCCCTTTTTACATTGGCACTGCAGCTGCTGCCATCTTGGGTAGGGCCCTGAGAAGGGCAATTGGACTGCTACCTGTTTCAACCAGGAGGCCCTTTTAAAATGCTGTATATAGGACCTTGAGTGTAATTTGGAGGTAAAAATGGATGGAGTGTGTGGCAACAGAAGAAATTTTCATTTTTGAATTTATGTGGGACCAAGAGGAGGAATACTGACCACAAATATAGTCTGTCCCTGCTGCCAGTCCATGCGAGTTTTCACCTGAGTTACCAACTCCCACCCCACCAGGCTCCAAATGTTGACCGGAAGTGCATAGAGCCTGCTGATTTCTCACCCACCAAATGCTCGTTGCGTATTGAAACTGAACATTAGCCCCAGTATTTCCTAGTTATTAATGTGGGGCTCTGGCACTGTTGTCTTCTTTTCTGCATTGTAATGCCTATTTTTAAAAAAAATTAGTTTTCTTCAGAATAGTGCCTTTTTGTTTCCTAAAAGTAGTTGTATTAAAATATATTGGTAAGGCCAGCATGAGCCTAACTAGCAATAGTAGTCTGAAGCAAACAACCTACATTTGCAATAGTGTTACGAATCAAGTTTAAAAGGAATTAAATATACAGTACTGGAATTAAAATTACATGGTCCGATAAATTAGATTATGTAATTGTGGACAAAAAACAGAAAAGGATTGTGTGTAACGATAATAAAACATATGATAGTGGCTGTTGCTAGTCAGTGTTGTATTTGCATGAGAAGTGTGTGGTGCAGTGGGTTAGAATATAATCTATACATCTCAAGATCCTAAATCAGAATGGGATGAAAGTCCAAGGGGATAATTTTGACTTTGAGTCTTACTGTAAAACAGGTGATACTGATAGTGGAAATGAAATGAGATGTATAACGGGCAACTGAATTAATAATAAGGATGGCTACTGTGAGAAATAGAAGTTTACACAGATGCCATGGAAGACAGTCTTCTATGTATAATTATGGAACATTCTAGTGGCGCAGTGGTTAGCACCGCAGCCTCACAGCTCCAGGGACCCGGGTTCAATTCTGGGTACTGCCTGTGCGGAGTTTGCAAGTTCTCCCTGTGTCTGCGTGGGTTTTCGCCGGGTGCTCCGGTTTCCTCCCACCGCCAAAGACTTGCAGGTGATAGGTAAATTGGCCATTGTAAATTGCCCCTAGTGTAGGTAGGTGGTAGGGAATATGGG
This sequence comes from Heterodontus francisci, assembly GCF_036365525.1. Classification (NCBI taxonomy): domain Eukaryota; kingdom Metazoa; phylum Chordata; class Chondrichthyes; order Heterodontiformes; family Heterodontidae; genus Heterodontus; species Heterodontus francisci. The sequence goes on from NC_090371.1 coordinate 220,830,736, forward strand.
ATTAAATGTAGGGTTAGTATAAATGGGTGGTTCTTGGTCGGCACAGACTCGGTGGGCCGAAGGGCCTGTTTCAGTGCTATATCTCAAAATAAAAAAATAAATAAAATAGTGAGCATTGTACTCTGCATCTGACATTTGTCTGACTGTGTGATAGTGACATTGGTGGAATTGTGGTCCATTCTTTAGTAGCAGCTGCAATCCTGCACATAAATAGTTTAGTTTAGAGATACAGCACTGAAACAGGCCCTTCGGCCCACCGAGTCTGTGCCGACCATCAACCACCCATTTTATACTAATCCTACACTAATCCCATATTCCTACCACATCCCCACCTGTCCCTATATTTCCCTACCACCTACCTATACTAGGGGCAATTTATAATGGCCAATTTACCTATCAACCAGCAAGTCTTTGGCATGTGGGAGGAAACCGGAGCACCCGGAGGAAACCCACGCAGACACAGGGAGAACTTACAAACTCCACAAAATAGGCACTGTAGAAGTCATTTATATCTGTAAACGGATATCAACACAAATTATGTGAACAAAAGGAGCTGCAGTCCGAAAAATGCTGCTCACTAAGATAATGAAAAGAAGAACGTGGAAAACAAACATGTTTGAGGCAGGAGTTTACAACCTCTTAAAACTTCTTAGCTTTGTCTTTGTATGAATGCTTTTGACTGATCTGCAGTTTTCAGAAATATGTCAAAATATTGTGATTTTTATCATGATTAACAAGCTGTAAATAGCAAAAACTGCTTTCTATTTTGTAGTCATCTGCGAGTGTGTCAAAAACATAATTATATTAATTTATCAACTGCTTACTGTGTATGGCCCTAGGTGATGTAACATACAATTGTATTCTCCATATCATACAAACCCTGAAGATAACGGTAAATCTGGTTCTTGTTACTTTTCAGTGTACTATGGTCAGGATGGCCATTTTGGACCCTGTGAGAACAAGTACTGTGGACTTGGCCGACACTGTATTGTTAACAAGGAAACAGGACAGGCGGACTGTGCATGCATGGAGCGCTGCAAGCCTAATTATAAGCCTGTGTGTGGTTCTGATGGGGAACTTTATGAAAACCACTGTGAGCTTCATCGTGCCGCCTGCTTGAAGAAACAAAAAATTACAATTGTCCATAATGAGGATTGCTTTTTCAAAGGTAAGAATCGAAAGAAATAAGTTACAAAGTCATATTTCTCTTTCAAATGATAAAAAGGTCCCAATTGGTCTCTGACTTCAGTGGGTTTCAGAGATGAACTGTGATAGAGCAAAATTTAGTCATTAAAGTTAGTGAAATGAATTAATTGTCAAGTGTTGTATGAAAATAATAGATTAATTTTGAAAGATTGTATGAACATTTTCTGGGCCAGGTTTCTGGCCTGGAGAAATTAAGAAGATTGCATTTCTTATGAATAATAATGAATAAATAGGATCACAGGATGCAAAAGTGAACTAAAAGACCATTTTATAGTTAGCATATATAAGTTTAATGTTTACTATACTGCACAGATAAACATAGCCAATAAACAAAATGTTGTTTGCAATTGTAATTAAATGCGGGCTCTTAATTTTATATAACAACCACCACACCAACTTGCATTTCTATAGCACCTTTAACATAGTAAAATGTCCCAAAGTATTTGTAGGAGTGTTATAAACAAAATTTGACACAGAGCCACAGAAGGAGGTGTTATGACAGATGACCAAAAGCTTAATCAAAGAGGTGGATTTTAAAGAACAACTTGAAGGAGGAGACAGTGAGAGAGGTTGGGAGGTTTAGGGAGGAAATTCCATAGCTTAGGGCCTTGGCAGCTGAAGGTACATCCACCCATGGTGAAGTGAAGAAAATCGGGGATGCTCAAGAGGGAAGAATTGGAGTATTTATATATTATTCATAAGGATCTTTAAAGTCAGTTTTTTTTTATTCGTTCTTGGGATGTGGGCATCGCTGGCTAAGCTAGCATTTATTACCCATCCCTAATTGCCCTTGCACTGAGTGGCTTGTGAGAGCATTTAAGAGCCAACCAAATTGCTGCGGGTCTGGAGACACATATAGGCCAGACCAGGTAAGGACAGCAGATTTCCTTCCCTAAAGGACATTAGTGCACCAGATGGGTTTTTATAAAAATCGACAGTGGTTTCATGGTCATCATCAGACTAGCTTTTTAATTCCAGATTTATTAATTGAATTCAAATTTCACCATCTGCCATGGTGGGATTTGAACCCATGTCCCCAGTACACTAGCCTCAATTTAATGTAAAAATCCAGGGAAAACTGATTTTTTTTGTCCATCACTAAGTTCAAGAAAACGATCAAGAAAGTATACTCTTTTAAGTACAGTCAAAGTAAAAACATGGCACAATTATTTACATAATTCAGAAATACTACCTTTATGGGCTCATCGTTAGACTCTGACCTAACCCCTTGATGTTCTGCTGGCTAGCCTCCAATCATCTACCCATCTTCTGCCTGTATCCCATCCTTCATCAAGTGTTACTCACCCATTACTCTGATCTTCACAGATCTATATTGGCTCCCAGACCCTCAATGCATCAGGTTTAAAATTCTCATCCTCGTATTTAAATCACTTCTTGGCCTCTCCTCCCTATCCCTCTTACCTTGTTCAGCAAAACAAGTTGTAAACTCTCCATTCCTCTGACTAGAATTCCTTTCCTAAACCCCGCCATCTGTCTGCCTCCCTCTTCTATTTTAAGAACCTCCTGAAAACACATCTTTTGTCACCCCTGCTAATAGTTCCCTCAGTGTTCAGTCCACTTTTTTGATTTTGTTTCTGTGAAGTACAATATGTTTCTATGTTAAAGAGATTATATAAAGGCAAGTTATTGTTGTGGGTACTTTTTTTAAAGGAGTAAATGTAAAACTGAAGAACCTTGCCTTGAAATTGCATAGTCTAAGATCCTAGTTGTTGCACCATAATTGTGTCCAATACAGATGCTCACTGGAGTTTTGAAAGGACACCTCATTTACTTAAGACTTGTGGTCTACCTGTGGGGAAGAGCTAGTAGAAGCTCCATGGAATTTTGGGGCCTCTATTATTATTGTTGTGCCTTCAGCAACCTAGCTGTCACAATGATGGTAGAATATTAAAAAAAAGGGTTGGATATTATGCACCAGGGAACAGCTGCAATGTTACTTTCAGTAAACAATGTATTGGTATATAATCTAAATCAGTGTGTTGTTACTACCAGGTGAGGAAGGGGTCTAGGGCTCCTTCTCGGCCTTTTCCTGGTTTGGCCATAACAGGGTTTAACTTTTAAAACACAGTGTTTTTTGCTTCCCCTCAGTGAGTCCTTGCTCACTGCTTACTAATTGCAACTGTAAAGAAATCAACCAGACAGGTTTTCTCAGATTTAAACAAGAAAGGTGTAGGTTTATTCACCTTAAAACTCTAACTCAGTTAAAACTACTAAGAATATGTGACACGATCACGTTAGCATGCATACACAATAAACACACACACCAACAGAGACAGAGGAGGAGAAAGAATTAAAGGGGAAAGATTTGAAGGAGTAGATGGAATACAGTTATTGGTTTTGGGTTGGATGTAAAGTCATTGATTGTAGTTACGTCTTGCAGTTCTCGGTGGGGCCCAGTGCACACTTTCAAACTTGTATTCCTGGTACCAGAAGGCTGCAGGCTCTTCTGCCTTGAAGCTTAAGTTACTTCTGGAACTTTGCGTGAGAAAGACCTTGCATCGCTTTTGGTTTTCAAAAAGCAGTCTGTCTCAAAACATTACTATGAGCACAATTCAATCAACTCCAGCAGGTTAGTTATGTGACTAGCTTTTAGTTTGAAACCTGCGAGATTTGTGGATTCCTCCAAGCTTACCAGACACACTCAGTGGGGGGTGGGGGGTTTGGGCGGCGGGGGGGATGGTATAATGCTGGCACTTACACGTTGAATGATTCTCAATGTCTCTATGGTGGGCACTGCACTGCTGGCTGATGGAACCTGGATTGAAATGTTCAAATTAGCAGAATGCATGTATTTAAATAAAATTGACTCCAATCTTACTCTTGGGCCAAAGTTTTCTGAACGGTGGCTGGAACTCACGTGACTTCGCTTTCCTGTCTGGGGAAAGCAGGCGCCGCAGTGGTGGGGAAGGGGGATCTTAAGATTTTTAGTGCAGGCGGGGAGGGTGAACGGGGTCAAATTGGCATCATTAGTGTAGGGGATGGTGGGAAGGGGTGGCCTGTGCACTTTGTTCAGTTTGGGGAGGGTAAGGTCAAATGTGGAAGGTAAGTGCTTTGGCAGGGAGTGGGTAAATAATGAATTTTATTGTTATTGGGGGGGTGGGAAAGGTGCGGCAGATTTTTAATCAGTACAGTGGGGGGGGGGTATAACTTGAAAAATTTAAATTAGCTGGCAGGGCTTTAAAAATGGTGTCACACCTGCGCATGGGCAGCTGACGCCATTGCCGACTTCGGAGAGCCCATTCCTTCCATGTGATTGGGGGGGTGGGGGGCGGGTGGCGGCCCGATCGGCAGCAATGGCAGCTCGTGGCCCACAAATGCGGGCCACCATTTAATCTCAAACACACACTTCATTTTGTTATTTGGAGTTCATTCAGTATTACTGTGGCAAGAACAAAGTGAGTCATGGCCTTGCAGCTGACTCTTAGCAACTCTTCAGGATTACTGCTTCAATGCTGCAAGCCTACTCACCCCTTTGGTGCCTGCAGTAGCAAGCAGCTGCAATCTGCACATGCCAGATAGAATTTATCAATTCCTTATTGTCCACCTCTAACAAATCACATCTAAGATAGGCAGATTATCCGATAACCATGTGTCAAAATAAGTAGGGAGTTGCTAATGTTTGTTTTCCATAGTTTTAATATTAATTTATTTGTCACATGGACAAACAACAGTTGGATTGCTGTACATTTTCTACCATAATCTTGCATTCTCAGACTGTTGAGATAGATTTTCACCTTCACCGCTCACCCTTTATAGAACCTGCCTGATTTTCATTCCATCGTTAGGCAGGTCCTATAAAGGGCATTTGATCCACTCCAACAGATTACCATCCAGGTAGTGAGGACACAAATATACCCAATAACAAAACTTGCATTGATATAGTGCCTTTAGTATAATAAAACACGCCAAGGCACTTCATAGGGTTGTTATCAAACAAAATTTGACACCAAGCCACATAAGGAGAAACTAGGGCAGATTATGAAAAGCCTGTTAAAGAGTTTTAAAGAGTGTAGTGGGCTTTTCATGTAGTTGCACTATGAGCTGAATTTTACTGGCCCCTCGATGCCACGGGTCACGACGTGGGGGCCGGTAAAATGTTGCGGGGAAAGGCCCGCCTCAACCCATGACGTCGAGAAGGGCCTGCCACATATTACCGGCAGCGGGGGAACCTCGGTGCAGCCCACCCCCGCCGCCTGGCGGTGGGCCCTTTATCTAAATATTCAAATGAACCTAAATTAGATGCTGATAAACATACCTGCAAGCGGCGGACGTCCCACGCCGATTTTCCCGACTCCGAAATTAGCTCGCGCGCCTTCGGAACTCCATATGGAGTTCCAAAGTTTGAGACTGTCCAGAATGGTTTTTGGTGGGGAGAGGGAATTAAATCTATTGTGTGATCATTGAGGGGCTGGAAGTGGCACTTTTATGTGAAATTTACTATTTTGACTAAAAATTAAATTCCTGGTCCCTTTAAAAATTAAAATTTCTGCTCAGGGCTTAAGACTCTTTAAAAATGGCGCCGGTGCCAGCACAGTAGTGCCAGATGCCGTTGCCGGGGACACGGCGGCTGCCCCCTCTACATCATCGGGGGTGACTAATCTGCCCCCCTCTACGTCATTGGGGCGACCAATCTGCCCCCCTCTATGTCATTGGGGGCGACCGCTCTGCTCCCACTATTTAAATGAGACCCCGCGCGAAATATTGCGGGGGCTCCTCGGCGGCCCTTCCGTGTCGGAAGGCTGCCAAGTTGAAAGCGCGCCGCCGAGGAGCGCAGTGCGTGATTAAAATTCAAACCTACGTGTTTTATGGGCTGTTCATTTCTTTGAATCATCAAACCCATAATTGTGATGATCTGCTTTCACTACTAATTTGCATAGTGTATGTCAAAATTTAAAGGTCATTAATGGATGGAACAAGCATGATTTATTGCTTTGCGTTGCTCATTCTGTGCTGGTAGTTACGAAGACCCATTTCTTTGATGATGAATCTAATTGATTATATATAATAGGAATAATTTTCTAACTTTGTACTTCCAGTGAGGTTCTCTGCCAGGGATGTGAAGTTGTAAGATTATCCCTAATGAACAAACTTATCATAAATGCAAGAACAAAATCCACATATAAATTGAAATGAACATAAAGTTGAGGTATGACTTATATAAGTTATATACCAGTTAGTTTCCAATGTGATTTCACCGTAGACAATGGATGATGACTAAACATTATTACTCATATGTAGTAATCTGGAATTGATGTTTGGTGATTCACCAAGTTAGTTGGATTTCCCTTTCACAGAGAAGCAACACAATCATTTAAATAGTCAATGTCACTGTTTTGTTTGATGCCAATGTGGGAGGCATCCTTCACGTGTAGGAAAATAAATTATCATACTTCCACCATAACACATCAAAAAGATGATAAAATTTGCCACGGAGGTGCATTGTTTAATAATCCTGACAATATTGTGGGATTTTGCCACTATAAAACTGATCCCAGTGTCCTGATGCACTTTTATACATGTGAGACCAATGCTAGGGATACCAGGCCCCCTGAATGTGCAATAAAAACAGAAAGTGCTAGAAATACTCAGCAGGTCAGGCAGCATCTTTGGAGGGAGAAACAGAGTTAACGTTTCACGTCAATGACCTTTCATCAGAACTGGCAAAGGTAAGAAAAGTATTAGGTTTTAAGCAAGTAAGATGGGGGGGCTGTGGAGAGGAAGAGAACAAAAGTGAAGGTCTGTGATAGGGCAGAGGGCAGGAGAGATTAAATAACAAAGATGTCATGGGACAAAGGCAAAGATTGTGTTAATGGTTGTGGTGAAAACCAAAGCATTAGTCTAGAGAGAGTTTTAATGGCAGAATAATGAGCAGCTCTGTCCAAAAGCACAACATGAAAAACAGGCACATGGTTAAAGAAAATTAAAAAGAAATAAAAAATAAAATATGCCACTCATGCTCCGAAATTGTTGAACTCAATGTTGAGTACGCAAGGCTGTAGAGTGACGAATCAAAAGATGAGGTGCTGCTCCTCAAGCTTGCGTTGATGTTCACTGGAACACTGCAGCAGGCCAAGGGCAGAAATGTGGGCATGAGGGCAGAGTGGTGTGTTGAAATGGCGAGCAACCGGAAGGCCAGGGTCATGCTTTCGGACTGAGCAGAGGTGTGCCGCAAAGCGGTCACCCAATCTACGTTTGGTCTCCCCATTGTAGAGGTGACCACATTATGGGCAGCGAATACAGTATACTAAATTGAAAGAAGTACGTGACCTGGAAGGAGTGTTTGGGACCTTGGATGGTGAGGAGAGAGGAGATAAAGGGCGGGTATTACACCTCCTGCGATTGCATGGGAAGATGTCGTAGGAAGGAGACAAGGTGTCGGGGATGATGTAGGAGTGGACCAGGGTGTCGCGGAGGGAATGGTCCTTTTGGAATGCTGACAGGAGAGGGGAAGGGAAGCTGTTTGGTGGTAGCATCACGCTGGAGGTGGCAGAAATAGCAAAGGATGGTCCTTTGGAAGTGGAGGCTGGTGGGGTGGAAAGTGAGGACAATGGGAACCCTGTCCCAGTTCTGGGAGGGAGGGGAAAGGGTGAGGGCAGAAGTGCGGGAAATAGGTCGGATACAGTTGAGGGCCCTGTAACCTAATGTGGCGGGGAATCCTCGGTTGAGGAAAAAGGAAGACATGTCAGAAGCGCTGTTGTGGAAGGAGAAACTGGGAGAATGGGATGGAGTCCTTACAGGAAACAGGGTGTGAGGAAGTGTAGTCATGATAGCCAAGGGAGTCGGTGGGCTTATAATGAATATTAGTATGAATATTAGTGGACAGCCCATCCCCAGAGATGGAGACAGGCAAGTCAAGGAAGGGAAGGGAAGTATCGGAGATGGACCATATAAAGGTGAGAGAAGGGTGGAACTTGGAAGCAGTTTCGGATTTCCAGTTCAGGGCGAGAGCAGGAAACAGCACCGATACAGTCATCGATGTACCAGAAAAAGAGGTGAGGGAGGCGGCCTGAGTAGGACTGGAACAAGAAATGTTCGACCTATCCCACAAAAAGACAGGCATAACTAGGACCCATGTGGGTATCCATAGCAACACCTTTTATTTAAAGGAAGTGAGTGGAGTTGAAGGAGAAGTTGTTTAATTTAAGAACAAGTTCAACTGGGCAGAGGAGGGCGGTGGTAGATGGGGACTGGTTGGGCCTCTGTTCAAGGAAGAAGCAGGGAGCCCTCAGACTGTCCTGGTGGAGGATTGAGGTGTAGAGAGATTGGACGTCCATAGTGAAGAGAAGGCGGTTAGTGCCATGAAACTGGAAATTGTCAAAATGACGCAGGGCGTCAGAAGAGCCACGGATGTAGGTGGGAAGAGACTGGACCAGGGGAGAAAAGATAGTGTCATGATAGGAAGAAATAAGTTCAGTGGGGCAGGAACAGGTGAAATGATGGGTCTATCAGGACAGTCCTGTCTGTGGATTTTAGGAAGGAGGTAGAAGCAGGCTGTTCAGGTTGTGGGACTATGAGGTTGGAAGCTGTAGAGGGAAGATCTCCGGAGGAGATGAGGTCAGTGACAGTCTAGAGACAGTGACATGATGTTCGGTGGTGGGGTCATGGTCCAAAGGGAGGTAGGAAGAAGTATCTGAGAGTTGGCGCTCAGCTTCTGCAAGGTAGAGGCAGCTTGTACAACTGGCTGCTAACAAAATTTAAACGCTGTGGGGAAGGGGTAGGAGGCAAGTTTCTCGGTGCGAGGGCGGGGGGGGCGGGGTCAAATTAATGTCATGGGCATAGGGGTTGGTGGGAAGTCATAAAAAAATAAACAAAAACGAATAAAACTGACACTTTAAGACAAAATATGTTATTTCCCCAGACGGGGATCCGAAGCTGCGGGAGTGCCAGCCACCGGGCCAAAGATCGCGGCAGGCCATCTAGAGGAGGCATAAGTATATTTAAATTAATTAATTGAATTGATTTGAATATTCAAATTGTGGTCCCACCGCCCAGTGGCAAGGTGGCCGCCATGGTGCCTCACCGCCGCCGGGTGGTTCAGGCCAGGCCCTGCTGGCGTCGAGGTCCGTGGCGGGCCTCATCCAGGGCCATCTTCAGGCCCCTCCGGCACGGATCCCGACGTCGAGGGCTCCTTAAAATCCAGCCCATGGTTTACATAGGGCCCATGAGACCTAGCTTGGGGAGCCCACTGCAATATAAGAACACCTTTGGTGCTGTGGAAGGGAAGTGCCATTCTTTAATCATCAGACTGCTCCTGGGCCCTTTAGTGTTAATTGTAACATTCAATTGAAAGTTACCATTCCATGTAATATCAATGAAGGAGGAGACTTGGCATGGACTCGATGAGCCAAGTGGCCTCCTTCTGTGCCATAAATGACTCTTTGGCTTGCGCTTGTGGTCATACACTGCACACTTAAGAGGATGCAATACCACTGAAACCATGTCATAATATGATGCACATTACGAACCATCGAATGTCACAATTAATTAGGCATTCATAAATTCTAATGGTGCCATTGTTTCTGTTATTCCAACTTCTTTTGGAAATAGCAGCCTCTACAAGTGAGGTTTATTATCTCTGCCTGTAGATACACATGTCTGGGTGTCAGTGCACCTCTAATGCAGGCTTACCTTTCAGGCATCCCTCCTAAGGATGTTGCTTCTTTCAAACACATCAGATAGGTAGATTCACATTGGGAAACCCTTAGGTGCCAGTAATGGTGCCGAGGGCAAAACTGATAAAACAACAGTCAGAAAAGCACCCACAGAAAAGAAACAAAAACAAAAATAAAAACAGGCTAAAGTAATCTAAAAATTATGACCTTAACATCAATATGTCCTTGAAAGGAACTTGAGTCTATTTCTTTGTCCCTGAGGATCCTGAACACCTTGTTGTCAATAATTATGATTGGATGTCGTGAAGGTATGAGCATTTCAAATTGGTATGCAGGTTGTCACCGTGCGTATTTTAATAAAATTCCTGAAATGCACTTCAAACATGAATGAATTGAGACCCAGAATTCCAGATCAACAACCTCTTTTGCCTGCCTGTCACAGTCCATGAGCTGGTGCATACGAGATGTAATGGACTTGAAAGTCAGCTTCTCATTCTACATTTTTCCCTGTTGTTTCCCCTTCAACTTCTTTCCAGTTTTTGGTTCTCTTAAAAGATCCACACATAAAACATGAACCCATCATTTTTCTTTGCAGATGTTGGATCCACTGTATATATACAATATATTGTGTTTTTTCAGATTTCTAGCACCACCAGTTTATTTTATCTGGCAGGAAAGAAAAATTATGTTAAAAATAATGCACTTCCTTTCACTAGAATGTTCTCTTTCATATATATTTTTATAAAATATGTGAAATCCCTGCACTTATATAGCATTAGAGTCAACTCATTTGTTGTGGACATTTTTCAAGAATGTTGCTTATCCAGATACAGTCATTCTGCAGAGATTAAGAAGCGACTTTATTTCATTGAATACTTTTGATGGTTCAATCTATAGGACTGATGTTTTGCATTCACCAGGAATCTCACACGACGCCCACATACATTGAGTAATTGTGAGCCTGTTGCCTTCAATTTCCTGTCCATTAAAGTCAATGAACAGAAATTATGGAAAGCGTGCCACAACTTCCTGATGTGTGCAGCCAGAATCTCTGGTGCCAACACAAACTCAGAAAAGCAGCTCTTATATGTCATTGTGAGGAACATTGTGAAACAACTCTTGTATAAGGAAACATCACATCGATCATGTGACGTTGGTACTTTTGTTTATTGGAATTTTTAAGAGACTGGTTTTAAGTGGGGAGGAGTTCCAAGGGGCTTACATTATTTTCATTATGATGCTTTCACTCTCAAAGTGATGTGATGCATTTCAGTGTGATTTATGTCATCACGCTGTATGTTTAGAAATAAATTGTAAAAAGCTCTTCCAAAAAAGACAAATTGCCACTAAACAGTGCTTTGTGGAAAAAAAATTGCTATTTCTTCCACATGATTAATAAATGGGAAATCTGCAGTAATCTTGTGCGTAGTTTAGTTTAGGAACATAGGAATAGGAGTTGGTCATTAAGCCCATTGAGCCTGCTCCACCTTTCACTTAGATAATGGCTGATCATCTACCTCAACGCCACTTAGCCATGCTATCTCCATATCCCTTGATGTCATTTGTCTCCAGAAATCTACTGATTTTTGTCTTGAACATGCTCAGTGATTGAGCTTCCACAGCCCTCTGGGGTAGAGAATTCCAAAGATTCACCACCCTCTGAGTGAAGAAATTCCTCCTTATCTCAGTTTTAAATGGCCTGCCCCTTATTCTGGTTCTAGGCTCACCAGCCAGGGGAAACATCCTATCTACATCCAACCTGTCATGCCCTGTCAGAATTTTGTAAGTTTCAATGAGATCACCTCTCATTCTTCAAAACTCTGGGCCCAATTTCCTCAATCTCTCCTCATAAGACAATCCCACCATCCCAGGGATTAGTCTGGTGGACCTCCATTGCACTCCCTCTATCCTTCTTTAGATAAGGAGACCAAAACTGTACACAATACTCCAGCTGCGGTCTCATCAAGGCTCTATACAATTGCAGCAAGGCAACTTTACTCCTGTACTCAAATCTCCTTACAATGAAGGCCAACATATCATTTGCCTTCCTAATTGCTTGCTGCACCTGCATGCTAGCTTTTAGTGATTAATGAACAAGGACACCCATGTCCCTTTGGACACCAACACTTCCCAACCTCTCACTATTTAAGAAATATTCTGTCTTTCTGTTTTTTCTACCAAAGTGGATAACTTCACAATTATTCACATTATATTCCATCTGCCATGTTCTTGCCCATTCACTTAGCCAGTCCAAGTCCCCTTGAAGCCTCCTTATGTCTTCCTCACATCTTACGTTCCCACCTAGTGTTCTGTCATCAGCAAATTTGGAAATATTACAATGGGCCCCTACATCCAAATCATTTATATAGATTGCGAACAGCTGTGGCCCTAGCGCTGATCCTTGCGGTACCCCAGTAGTAACAGCCAGCCATCCTGAGAATGACCCGTTTTGTTTACTAAACAAAATTTACTGTGTGGGATCTTATCAAAAGCCTTCTGAAAATCCAAATACACCACATCCACTGGTTCTTCTTTATCTATGCTACAAGTAACATCCTCAAAAAACTCCAACAGGTTTGTCAGACATGAATTCCCTTTCATAAATCCATGTTGACTCTGCCCAATGTTACCATTATTTTCTAAGTGTCCAGTTATCACATCCTGTCTAATAAATAGGAACATTTTCCCTGCTACTGATGTCAAACTAACAGGTATGTAGTTCTCCATTCTCCCTCTCCCTCCCTTCTTAAATACTGGGGTTACATTTGGTACTTTCCAATCTGCAGGAACCTTTCCAGAATCTATAGAATTTTGAAAGATAACCACCAATGCATCCACTATCTCTATAGTCACCTCCTTCAACACTCTGGGATGTAGATCATCTGGTCCAGGGGATTTATCAACCTTCAATCCAGTTAACTTTTCAAGTACTACCTCTTTACTAATACTAATTTCTTTCAGTTCCTCACTTTCACAAGTCTCCTGGTTCCCTAGTATTTCTGGGAGATTTTCTGTATCTTCTTCTGTGAAGACAGACACAAATACTTGTTTAGTCTCTCCGCGCTTTCCCTGTTCTCCACTGTAAATTCTCCTGACTCCACCTGTAATGGACCCACATTTGTCTTTGCTCATCTTTTCCTTATCACATACCTAAAGAAACTTTTACAGTCTGCCTTTATGTTTCTCATTAGTTTGCATCATATTCTCTTTTCTCTTTCTTTATCAGTTTCTTGGTCATCCTTTGTTGGGTTCTAAATTGCTCCCAATCCTCAAGCTTACCACTTTTTCTGGCAACCTAATAAGACACTTTCTTTGATCTAATGCAATCTTTAGTGCTTTTGATAGCCACGGTTGATTCACCTTTCCCATCGGGTGCTTGCGCCTTAGAGGAATATATATCTGTTGTAGACCATGTAGTACTTCTTTAAATACTAGCCATTGCCTGTCTACCATCAAATCTATTAATGCATTTTTCCAATCCACCATAGCCAACTTGCCCCTCATACCTTCATAGTTTCCCTTCTTCTAGATGAAGACCCTAGTTTCAGAATGAACTATATCACATTCAAACTTAATGTGAAATTCTATCAAATTCTATCACTATTTCCCAAAGGCTCCTTTACAGCAAGGTTATTAATTAGGCTTTCTGATTACATAATACTAAATATAAAATAGCCTGATCTCTAGTTGGTTCTTCAACGTATTGCTCCAGAAACCGTTCTCGTACACACTCCAGGAATTCATCCTCCACAGCATTAGTGCTGATTAGGTTTATCCTGTCTATATGTAACTTAAGGTCGCCCATTATTACTGTAATACCCATGTTACATGCATCTCTAATTTCCTGATTTATACCATGCCCAACATTACCACTACAGTTTGGTGGGCTATAAACAATGCCCATCAATGTTTGCTGCCCTTTGCTGTTTCTGAGCTCTGCCCAAACTGATTCCACGTCTTGATCCTTTGATCTAAGTTCCTTTCTCACTAATGTACTGATCTTGTCCCTCAATAAGAGTGCTACCCCACCTCCTTTTCCTTTTTGACTATCCTTCCTACATGATGAATATCGTTGGATATTCAGTTCCAAATCTTGGTTACCCTGTAGCCATGTCTCTGTAATGGCAATTAAATCATACCCATTTACCTCATTTTGTGCCTTCAAATCATCAACTTTGTTGCAAATGCTGCGTGCATTCAGATAGAGTGCCTTTAATTCTGCCTTTTTAACATTATTCTTGGTCATATTCTGAATCCCCTCCCCTATTTTTCATGGACAAACTGGCTTATTGAAAAACAAACCAAAAAAAATCAATTTGATATGCTAGAATAACTTGCCAAATGATTGTGGCTTAGAGCCATCCTTTCTGATAATTCCTGTGTCAGGAAATTTCAGGTTCAAGGACACTACTGATTTGAGTTATACTGTGCAGTTTGTTCCATGGTTTGCTGTTGAGGTATAATTTCAGACACCAGTTGGTAATGTGAATTAAAATTCAAGGGATCGGGGTTAAATTTGAAGGTAACTTTTTTCGAAGTTATAATTTCAAAGAAAATTCTTTATACTGCACTGCAATCAATATGGCTGTTTAGACATTCTGTGGTGATTCCATCTGGAAGTTTATGGTTAAATCAAATTTTCTATTTAGATTCTTTCTTTTAAATTATTCATTCTTGGGATGGGAGCAGGGCTGCTCATCACTACTTGCCCTTGAGAGTGTGATGGTGGGCTGTCTTCTTGAAACACTGCAGTCCATTGGTATAGGTACACCCACAGTGCTGTTAGGAAGGGAGTTCCAGGATTTTGTCCCAGTGACAGTGCAGGAATGGCGATTTAGTTTCACGTCAGGATGGTGTGTGACTTGGAGGAGAACCTGCAGGTGGTGATGTTCCCATGCATCTGTTGCCATTGTTCTTCTAGGTGATAGAGATCACGGTAAAGGCCTGCTCAGGTCGGGAAAAAGAACCCGACCCGAACCACAGTGGACCCGAGCCCGACCCGGCCCGAGTCCCTCCGATTTTGCCCCGACCCGATCCGTCCCGAGCCTGGCCTTGACTTGACCCGACCCAAGCCCGACCCGACCATCCGTTTACTTACCTTCCAACTCGGAACCTCCAGGAAGCTGCAGCGCATGCGTGATGATGTCATAGTGATGTCACTCACTCACTGTGCAGACTCAGTTTCGTCCCGGACTCCCAGCTTAGGTAAGTTTTTTATTTTCAATACTTACTGGCAGAGCACTTATCGTGTGTGTCCGGCCTGACCCGACCCGACCCGACCCGACCTGGACTCGGCCCGACCCGACCCGAACCCAAAAGCCGGATCCAGAAGAAGGGCCCAACCCAACCCGAACCTGACACATGTCGTCGGGTCCTATTGGATTTGGGTCGGGTAGCAGGCCTTCAGGTCACGGGTCTGGAAGGCACTGTCGAAGGAACCTTGGCAAGTTGCTGCAGTGCCTCTTGCAGAAGGTACACACTGCTGCCACTTTGCGCCAGTGGTGGAGGGAGTGAATGTTTAAGGTGGTGGTTGGGAGGCCAGTCAAGCGGGTTGCTTTGTCTTGGATGGTATTGAGCTTCTTGAGTGTTTTTGGAGCCGCACTCATCCAGGCCATTGGGGAGTATTCCATCACTTTCCTGACTTGTACCTTGTAGACAGTGGACAGGCTTTGGGGATTCAGGAGGTAAGTCACTGGCTGCAGAATTCACAGCCTCTGACCTGCTCTCGTAGATGCAGTATTTATATGGCTGGTCCAGTTAAGTTTCTGGTCAATTATAATCCCCTAGGCTGTTGATTGTGGTAGTTTCAGCAATGGTAATGCCATTGAATGTCAGGGGAGATGGTTAGATTTTCTCTTGGCATGCTGTCCTGCACCTCTTATTGAACCAGAGTTGACCCCTTGGCTTGATGGTCATGGTCGAGTGTGGGATATGCCGGGCCATCACCTTTCTGCCTCTCTACCTCGCTTTCCTCCTTTAAGGTACTCCTTAAAACCTACCTCTTTGACCTAGCTTTTGGTCATCTAACCTAATACCTCCTTTTGTGGCTCAGTGTCATACTTTGTTTTATAATGTGCTTGTGAAGCGCCTTAGGACATTTTATTATGCTAAAGGCTCTATATAAATATAAGTTGTTGTTATTTCTATACATAAAACCAAGATAAAACGGAAGCTTTGCAAACAGTCATTACGAATGATAAGGTGTACAGTAAAAACAAATTCTAGCATTTAAGGCAACATTGTGGTTCTATTCTACAACTACAACTTGCATTTATGTAGCCCTTGTAAAATAGGAAAACACCCCCAGGCACTTCAGAGAAGGGTAATCAGACAAAAATTGTCATCGACCCAGAAACAGAAATATTAGGACTAAAAACAAAAAATACTGGAAATACTCAGCAGGTCAGGCAGCATCTGCGAAGAGAGAAACAGAGTTAACATCTTAGATTGAAGACCTTTCACCAGAACTAGAAAAGGCAAGCAATGTAACAATTTATAAGCAAGTGCAGAGACAGGGAAAGGGGAGAAATCAACAAAAGGACAAGTCTGTGATAGAGTGGAAAGCAACAGAGATTAAATGACAAAAGGGATTATCGTGCAAGGCAAAAGGGATGGAATGGGTCAAGGAAAGAAACAGTTTGATGCATCTAGAGGAACTTAAATAACAAAAGCAAAATCATTGTCAGCAGCTGCTGTCTAAAAAAAATTGTAGCAGTGGTTATGATCTGAAGTTGTTGACCTCAGTTATGTCTGGAAGGTTGTAAAGTGCCAAATCGAAAGATGAAATACAGTTCCTGGAGCTTCCGTTGAGCTTCATTATAATAGGAGGCTGAGGACAAAGAGGTCAGAGTGGGAGTGGGGCGGAAAATTAAAGTGACAAGCAACTGAAAGATCAGGGTTATGCTTGCGGACTGAATGGAAGTGTTCCAACAAAGTGATCACCCAATCTCCATTTGGCCTTCCCAATGTAGAGGAGATTGCATCTGAGCATATACATATGGAAGACCAAACGTACTCTATCACAGACCTACCCTTTCATTCTTTCCTCCCCTCCCACACTTGACCTGCCTTTGCACTAGCTTAAAATATGTTCCATCTCTACCTTTTTCCAGTTCTGATTAAAGGTCATCAACTTGAAACAAGGGGGGGAGTTTTATGCTGGCAGCCAGGGACTTGTCGTGGGGGAAAACTGATGCCGAGATCCCTGTGTTGCCTCTTTTCCATAAAACCTGCTGAATTTAGTGCCAATTAGGCACTTAACTGGACAGCGGCGGGCCTTGCATAGGATTTAAGACCCCGTCGCTGGAAGTCCCGGCTTTTCAGAGCTGCCAGGCAATCAGAGGCTGGCAGCTGCAGCGCCATCATGGAGGTGGCAGCGACTGTTGCAGCTGCAGCGACCAGACACCAGGCACTGGAACCAAGCTTAAGGTAGGTCAGGGCGGGAGGGGTCTCACGGGGTGGGGGTCGTGGAGGAGAGGGGTAGGGGGGTCGGCATCATGGGCAGGTGGGTAACTCTCAGTGGAACCCCTCTTCCTGATGCTGGGTCCCTCGTTCAGCCACTGTGCCTTTGAAGTTTTTGTAGAGGGTGTTAATGATGGTAGATTTTAAGGGGAGTGGGAACAGTTAGCAATATAAACTAGCATAGAGACCAGCAAGGGAAGTTGGGTAGTCAGCAGTTTCGTGGGAGGAGAGAGTGGGAGGTTGGTCTCATGGACAAGACGAGGTCAGAGAATGAGTCAAGAGAGCAACCAGAGAAAGGTATGCGTTCAGGGATAGGCTATGGGGGATGCTTGGCTTGGCGGACAAGGGGAAGGGAGGGATACGACAGAGGCAGCGGAATAAATGTTCTGAACCTAACTTGCTAAATAAGCATCCTGCTCAGAACCAAAGGCATTTACTTTCCAGGAGAGATATTTTCACGACAAATATTGTCAATTGGTTTCAAAGCTATATTTTTGTTGCCTCTGGAAAATATGTGGACCTAGAGTCTCCATTAGGTTGTGTTGTTTTTTCCAGTGCATTTTGCCCGAAATGGTCCACACTAGCAAATAGTAATTTATTCACCCTGGGGAAGTAGCCAGTTTTGTGGACTGGGATGGCTTCTAGCACAATTTTTTTTAAAACCAGCGCAAATGATCACGGAAATTTAAGTGCAAATTACTTTCAGTGCAAATTGAGCTTCTGCAATCATTTGTGCTGGATGTATCCACCAATTGTGCTCGATTGCAGGCTTTTAAGGACACAAGGACACTAATAGGTATCTTTTAAACGCTTTTGATTTTTAAAAAAATTACTAAGAACCTGAGTCCTGGATATCAGTATAACTAGCAGATCGTTCTGTGTAGTTTTTTAAAAGTCATTTTCAGTTATTTAAAATCGGTTTGCTGACAGATGTTGGATTAGGCACTGATCAAAAATGCTTACTTTTTGTGATAAACTTATTTTCAGCTGCATTATCAACCTGCACCAAGTTACAATTCTTAAATATATCAAGAAATATTTTTTAAAGCAAAATAAAAAAAATACACCCTAAACTGCTGACGAATTCTGCTGGTTGATGGCAGATTTTGTGCTTGGCGATATGCAAATGAGTTTAAGTGGAAACCTGAGGGGCAAAAAGCACTTCTCAAAACTAGCACAATTTTGGGTGTAATTTGTGTCCAGATCACCAGTTTGTACTCAAAACAGACTGTCTACCCCATGGTTCTGTCAATAAGTAGCCAGTGAGGGTACCAAGCATTTATCCACTTATCTGTGCAAGCCTCCCTTTCTTATTTTATTTAGAGATACAGCACTGAAACAGGCCCTTCAGCCCACTGAGTCTGTGCCAACCATCAACCACCCATTTGTACTAATCCTACACTCCTCTCACGTCCCCACCTACACGAGGGGCAATTTATAATGGCCAATTTACCGATCAACCTGCAGGTCTTTGGCTGTGGGAGAAAACCAGAGCACCTGGCAGAAACCCACACAGTCACAGGGAGAACTTGCAAACTCCACACAGGCAGTACCCAGAATTGAACCCATTTTGCTGGAGCTGTGAGGCTGTGGTGCTAACCACTGCGCCACAGTGCCGCCCAACTAAGATTTCTTGGAATCTAGCTGTGGCATATTTAGCTTCAGATCAAATTGTCAAATTTAGTTGCATGTATTCCTTGTGCAGAAAATTAATTCAGGCGCAACACTTTAAATCCGCATACAGGCCTTAAATTGCTTAATTTTCCTTAATGACAGCGGTACATGTTAGAAGGTTAATCTGCTGCACATTAAAAACTCAGTCATCTGTTTATTATAGAACAGACTGCTGTGATGACATTGTCACTTCAACAACTGTGCAGGAGTCCATGCCTTGTAGCAGCTCGTGCTGAAGAGAAACCTTGCTATTGAAAATAATAGTGAAGGCAACAAATGGCTGAGGAGAGACATGATCCTATCACATGGGAAACACGGCTAATGATAATGAAATCAGATGTGGTGATGTTGCCAAATTATTCACTTAAATCTCAGTCTAAATTTTATTTTAAAAGGATTGAAAATAATTTAATTGTAGCACAGGACAATACTCTTGAGTTTGGCTACATCACTCCTCATGAATTATGTGATCAGGCTTATTTGTGACAATTGAAAAATTCTCTTGGTCCTTTCTTTAACTGATTACTGCACAGTGCACCAACAGCTTGCATTTCTATGGTCTGTATTATATGAGGGAAGCTTTGAAATGTTGTAAGTCAGTGGCATGAGGGAGATTCTGAGGGAATTTCGAAAGTGAGGGCCAACTTGGTTGAAGGAGTACCCATAGATGGTGAGTGGAACAGAGGCCATAAAATAAAATTGGAAACTATGGGCTGGATTTTCAAACGCCCGTGAGGGCGAGGTCGGGTGCTGGTGTGCTAGTCTTCTGACACCTCCAGAAGGCGCTGCAATTTTCAAAGCAAAGGTGGGGTTGGGAAATTTTTAAAGCGACAAACAGGAAGAGCAAATGGTCTGGAGCACATCTGTTGGGAGCACTGTGAGGACCAATACTGTGATGTTGCTGCTGAATTAAAGTGCTGAAAAAAGGGTTGTTCCAAGTGAGGTGCTCAAGCAGTGGTGCAAAGTTGCCAGCACTTGTGATTAATGGTTTGACCACTTGTATGCACTGTAAGGCTGCTGGTCCTTGGCTCTCCTGTCTGCTCCAATCTGCAAGGCAATGGCAAGTCCAGTCATGGCTGCTGTGTGCTTTTGAGCATTGTACTCCAGAGCCAGCTTCCACCTCCAGGCAGCACTAATTGGACGCCGAGCTCACCTCCAGCCCAATTAGGGGCTTTGCATTGAGTCAGCGGAGTCGAGACCCAGGAATGATCCGGGCGTCAAGTTCCCGACTCCAGATTGAAATTCCAGTCCTATGATTCAGAAATAATATTGTTTGACATTTGCTTTTTTCATCGCTGATTTCTTGATCTGTGTTTATTGCATTGTGACTGGTAACTTTAAACACTGAAAGCATGCTTATTTAAATGATTAAGATACACAATTTTTGATTACTGAATTCAACTTTTTTTTCAAACTTTGGCAGCCTCTCTTCCTGCGCCAGGTTTACTTATAAGCTTTTTAACTTTCTCAGGAACTCATTGCAGGATTTTCCCTGTGGGCTTCTGACCCCTACCATCAGGCTCAAATGTGGGTCAGATGCCCGCATTATGTGCGAAACAGTATGAATGTCACTCAGGAGGGAGGCTCAATCTC
This sequence comes from Heterodontus francisci, assembly GCF_036365525.1. NCBI lineage: Eukaryota > Metazoa > Chordata > Chondrichthyes > Heterodontiformes > Heterodontidae > Heterodontus > Heterodontus francisci. Next base: position 220,851,303 of record NC_090371.1, read on the forward strand.
AGGGTCTAACATTACAGCTGCTGAGCTACTGCTCATAATTTGCATTATGTCACTCATTCCAATCAGTGATTAAGAAGAAATTAAATCTAACTTTTGCTTTTATTTAAATCTAACTGCTGTAAGGTTTTAGATGATCAGTTCATGTCATTAAAATTAAGATAATTGTTCATATATCACTGTAAAAGAGTTATGGAAATGTAGAACATCAATGCACAGGGGGAAATAGCCTTCATTTACAGCTAACTGAATCACTTTTTATATTTTCACAATAAATTAAAATAAACCTCAGTTAAATACATCCTGGGTTTTAAAGTTGTATTTTGGTTTATTCAAGATCATAAACCACTATCAGGAGGAAATTTCAAGAACTGTTAGGTACCCTCAGGACTGGCACTGATCCTGTCTGTGGAGGTAACTGTGGGATGGGTCGGAATGGTTTCCTGACAATTGTACTCAACCACAATCTGTAACCTCATGGTCCGGCATAACCCCCACTCTACCATTACCATCAAGCCGGGAGAGCAACTCCAGCATAGCTACAACACTGGTATTTACCTGGCAATGTGGAAAATTGCCCAGGTATGTCCCGTACACAACAAGCAGGACAAGTCCAACCCGGCCAATTACCGCCCCATCAGTAAAGTGGTGGAAGCTGTCGTCAACAGTGCTATCAAGCGGCACTTGCTTAGCAATAACCTGCTCAGTGATGCTCAGTTTGGGTTCCACCATGGCCACACAGCTCCTGACCTCATTACAGCGTTGGTGTAAACATGGACAAAAGAGCTGAACTCAAGAGATGAGGTGAGAGTGACTGCCCTTGACATCAAGGCAGCATTTGACCGAGTATGACATCAAGGAGCCCTAGCAAAACTGGAGTCAATGGGAATCAGGGAGAAAACTCTCCGCTGGTTGGAGTCATTTCTAGCACAAAGGAAGATGGTTGAGGTTGTTGGAGGTCAATCATCTCAGCTCCAGGACATTACTGCAGGAATTCCTCAGGGTAGTGTCCTAGGCCCAACCATCTTCAGCTGCTTCATCAATGACCTTCCTTCAACCATAAGATCTGAAGTGGGGATGTTCGCTGATGATTGAACAATGTTCAGCACCATTCACAACTCCTCAGATACTGAAGCAGTCCGTGTCCAAATGCAGCAAGACCTGGACAATATCCAGGTTTTGGCTGATAAGTGACAAGTAACATTCGTGCCACACAAATGCCAGGCAGTGACCATCTCCTACAAGAGAGAATCTAACCAACGCCCGTTCACATACAATGGCATTACGATCGCTGAATTCCCCCACTATCAACATCCTGGGGGCTACCATTGACCAGAAACTGAACTGGAGTAGCCATATAAATACCATGGCTGCAAGAGCAGGTCAGAGGCTAGGGATCCTGCATCGAGTAACTGACCCCCTGACTCCCCAAAGCCTGTCCACCATCTACAAGGCACAAGTCAGGAGTGTGATGGAATACTCTCCACTTGCCTGGATGAGTGCAGCTCCAACAACACTCAAGAAGCTCAACACCTTCCAGGACAAAGCAGCCCACTTGATTGGCACCCCATCCACAAACATTCACTCCCTCCACCACAGACGGACAATGGCAGCAGTGTGTACCATCTACAAGATACATTGCAGCAACGCACCAAGGCTCCTGAGACGGCACTTTCCAATCCCGCGACCACTACCACCTAGAAGGACAAGGGCAGCAAATGGTTGGAACCACCACCACTTGCAAGTTCCACACCAAGTCACACACCATCCTGACTTGGAACTATATCGCTGTTCCTTCACTGTTGCCAGGAACTCCCATCCTAACAGCACTGTGGGTGTCCCTACCCCACATGGACTGCAGCGGTTCAAGAAGGCAGCTCACCACCACCTTCTCAAGGGCAATTAGGGATGGGTAATAAATGCTGGCCTGTCCAGCGACACCCACAGCCCATGAATGAATAAAAAAAATCCAGATGGGCATTGATGGACCCACACCAGGCGGTAGAAGAGCCAAGCCTTTGGAATCTGGATCGGCCCCTTACACAGGAGCCAAAGTGGACATAGCTCGGGTTGCTAGTGAGCTAAAGGGGTCTGGGCACCTGTTCTGATGGCAGACAGCTGGGTGATTTTCTGGCTGCATGAAGCAGGTGGGCACTGGATCTGTGTCTGGATTGGCATGGGCACGCAGCAGCTCCATGCAATTTAGATGCCCTCCTGCTGACCACACAAAGTGTAGCTGGAAGACATTGGCAGGTATGAATCCAACATACCTGCGGGATCGTCTCACATATATTTTAAGGACTGTATGTTTATTCAGTAAATTCAAAGTAAAAGTTGGCATTCAAATCGAGCCTTAAAGGGCAGAATTTAATGAGGCCGTTTAAAGAGGTAATAGTGGTATGGGGGGGGGGGGGGTGGTGGGATGGAGAATTGCATCGGAACCGTCTTCTGGGAGATCCAGCATTGTGATATCGGTTGCAGATTTTGTCAGTGGCAGGAAAATATCATGGCAGCATTGACGCCCCGACGCTGGGGAAGCTATTTTAAATTGTTTAGCAGTTTTTTAAAATGCATTTAAATCTAATTATTTCTGACTTGATGACTGGTTCTTGATTTAGTGGATGGCGGGTGGCACTCACATGCCTTCGGGTTCACAATCATTAAAACCTGGTGGCACAGAGACGAGAGTGCTCACTGCTACGACGGGGAGGCCACCCTGAAAGGCGGGGGGGATTTGAAGGCCATTGACGGACTGTGGTACTTTGTGCTCTGCAAGGGGGTTTTAGTGTCCGGGGGCTATGAAGGGGGTTCGGGGTCTCGGGGGCTGTGCAAGGGTTTAGTATGGATGTGTGGTGGGGGTTTCTGTATTGGGTTACCAAACTGCTGTGTGATGTGTTTGGTCGCTCACACTGCTGGAACAGAGGGTCAGCCATCAGCTATGTTTGGCTCTGATGTCTATCAGGGACTGTGTCGAGAGAATTGTCAAAAGCTCACTTGCCACAGCAGGGTCATCTCTGCATTGACAGCGATCTGCGGGCCCAAAGGTCACCTGGCATGGGTCTCATACCCCTGTATTTTTGGACCCCGTAGTGTGATGCGGCGCCTCCGACGGCGGGAGAGCCAAGAGGCTGCTGTACTTGTCTGTGAAGCTCCACGACGAGAGCAGCAGCAGCTGACCATTCCAAGAAGGGTCCACATATATCAGACAGTGTACCGGACGCAGAACAGTTACGTCCAAATATCTGAGCGCCACTGCCCGCAAAAATTACAGTTCTCCAGGGAGGCTGTCACTGACTTACACCCTCGCTACAGGACAAGTTGCGATCTCTGAGATTTGGGGATCACTCTATGCCAGTGGACCTGAAGATACCATTGCACTAAATCTCTACGCGGATTGATTTTTCCAGGGGATCCACCAGGGACATGTGTGGAGTCTACCAGGCAGCAGCCCACCATTGCATTAAGCAGGTGATCAATGCCTTGTTCAAGAGGGCCGGCAACTAAGTGCACTGCCAGATCGATCCTGACAGTCAAGCCAAGCGGGCCATCGGGCTTGGGGCCATCGCGGAATTCCTCCAAGTGCAAGGTGTTGCCATCAAGGCTCCTATGGACCAGCCAGCCACCTTCATCAATAGGAAGGGCTTCCATTCAATCAACATTCAACTGGTCTACGAACACCAAAAGCGTTTTGCTTCTAGGGAAGCTTCTAGGGAAGCAGCCAACATACTTACATGCTTCACCAGTCAGAGGTACCACAGCTTTTCAGGCCCCCTGCTTGCCTTCGGGGATGGATTCTCAGGGACAAGGGATACCCATTGAAGACATGGCTTCTTACCCCTGTGAGGAGCCCTTGCAATGCAGTGAAGGAGAGGTACAACAATTGTCACGGCTCCACCCGAGCGACAATCAAAGCAGGCCATTGGGCTGCTGAAGCTGAGATTCTGCTGCCTTGATCAATCCGGTGGAGCCCTGCACTAAGCCCCACCCAGGGCCTCGCGTATCGCGGTGATTTGCAATGCTCTGCACAATCTAGCAGAGGTGGGAGGCCTTGCATGACGATGAGATGCCTGAGCGACAATCATCCACCGACCAAGAGGACGCAAAGGTGGGAAAGGGGCAAGCAGCAATCGTGCTGGAGGCCAGATAGTTTGAGCAACGTGCAAAGGAGGCAAGAGACAACCTCATAATTACTCATTTCCATCCACCCTGATGTCTATTCACAGAGAATCCAATAAAGACTCACATGTAGTCTGTCACCTCCTTTTCATTTGTGTTCCCTGACGTGCAACCAGTTGCGATGCGCAGTATTGCCCATGGGAGAGCATATGTTAATGAGGGCTGTGGTCACATTGGCATTGCACTCAGGGAGAAGGGGGAAGTCAGCAGCTCACAATTAAGACATGATGGAACATGGCTCTCAGACAATGATGGCTGAATATTTGCACAAAAGAATTTAAATTAATCACTACATTACATATTTCCTACACCTGTGAGTCCCAAAGTGTGGCGAGACGTTCTTCTTATATACTTTTGCAAGTGCTCCTACGTGGTGTGATCTCTGAGACAGCAGCTGGGTTAGAGGCAGGTTGCTGATCAGGCTGTCACTTGGCCTGTGATGACTTTGGTGGGTGTCCTCTGGTTGCCTGAAGCCTGGAAGGCCCCAACTGCCTGAGGGTGTCCTGCACTGGTGCAGGATTCTCCTCAGGCGTCGCAGCTGCTGGAGCTGGGCTCACTGGCAAAGGGTCTGAGGAGTCTATGTCCATACTCGGAGCTCCCTGTGGGGTGCCCACTTTTGTGGAGGTCAGCTTCTCCTCCTCCCTTTCAAGGCTCATTTGAACCTCCCTACTCACCAGAGAAGGATGAGGAGTGGGAGAAGTCTCGAGGCTCCTATTACTTTTCTTGCCTTGCCACTGCTGCGTTGAGCTCTTGGCCAAGGTGATGGTTTGGTTTAGTTTAGTTTAGTTTAGTTTAGAGATACAGCACTGAAACAGGCCCTTCAGCCCACCGAGTCTGTGCCGACCATCAACCACCCATTTATACTAATCCTACACTAATCCCATATTCCTACCACATCCCCACCTGTCCCTATATTTCCCTACCACCTACCTATACTCGGGGCAATTTATAATGGCCAATTTACCTACCAACCTGCAAGTCTTTTGGCTTGTGGGAGGAAACCGGAGCACCCGGAGGAAACCCACGCAGACACAGGGAGAACTTGCAAACTCCACGCAGGCAGTACCCAGAATTGAACCCGGGTCGCTGGAGCTGTGAGGCTGCGGTGCTAACCACTGCGCCACTGTGCCGCCCCTGGTGTGCATATCTGTGCGCATCTGTGGGATCTGGCTCTTTATGAGGGTTGCCAACCTCTCAGTGGAGGAAGCCTTGTGCTCACATGCCTGAGGCAGCAGTCATGGCATGGTTGGACTCCTCCATCGTCAGATTATGGCTGCGTTTGGCCTCTGGCATCTCTGCTAAATGTTGCCTTACCTCTCCCTGCAGCTCCAGCATGCACTGTGCTGTCGACACCAGAGGCTCGTCATCAGTAGGGTGGCACAGTGGCGCAGTGGTTAGCACCGCCGCCTCACAGCTCCAGCGACCCGGGTTCAATTCTGGGCACTGCCTGTGTGGAGTTTGCAAGTTCTCCCTGTGTCTGCGTGGGTTTCCTCCGGGTGCTCCGGTTTCCTCCCACAAGCCAAAAGACTTGCAGGTTGGTAGGTAAATTGGCCATTATAAATTGCCCCAGTATAGGTAGGTGGTAGGGAAATATAGGGACAGGTGGGGATGTGGTAGGAATATGGGATTAGTGTAGGATTAGTATAAATGGGTGGTTGATGGTCGGCACAGACTCGGTGGGCCGAAGGGCCTGTTTCAGTGCTGTATCTCTAAAAATCAGTCTGGGGTCAGCATGGGCCTGGCCACCCACAGTCCTCCAACTGTTGGAGGCCTCGTCTGCCTTAACCTCAGTCAGCTGCTCGGGCGTGTGTGTGGTGTTCTCACCAGCTTGTGACCTTGATTCTAAAGCCGAGCGATTACCCACTGAAGTGAACGTATCTGCACTGGTGGAAGGTGCAGGAGAGTTATGGGACAGTGCATCCTGTGAGTGGTCCTCCTCCTCAGAGGTGGATGACTGTCCCCCTGTGACTGTAGTCTCCTGCGCATGCCAACCTCCATGAGAGAACACAAACAAGCTGTGCAGATCCCATCGTGCCAACCATGCGTGATGTCTCCAAAAGTAATGAGTATATCAATGGAAGCCAGTCCTCACTGTCTTGTGCAGGGACTCCAATCTCCCTGGCCTAAATTGTGTGGCCGCCCTCCGCCCTGCCAGTTCCAAGGCCTGTTCCTTTGCGGTGGTGAGAGGACACAGGTCTGGAACTCCTCCGCCAGTCCGGGCTGTCTCCCTCCTTTTGTGAGCCCTTGTGTCCTATAAGAGGAAAGATGAAGATAGTAGAGATTGGCAGAGAGATCAACATGACAGTTCTGCTAATATAAGCCCCTTGTTCCCTACTGGGGGATCTGATATATGTCATGCTGCCACTTGCTGTCAGGGGCGTTAAGGTGGGTGAGCTATGAAGGAAGGTGGCCTGTGGCCGAGATGCAGCCATGCATCTGTCAGGATGAGGTAATACCTTAGCTCCTCCGCCATCGCCATCGTAGTGTTACCCTCCCCATGTCGCGCACTCTGCCGTGTAGTCACATGAAATCCCCAAAAAGGCGAATGGTATGGAGCTCTCAACTTGGCAGAATGCAGGAGGTCGTTGATCCTCATTTGACACTGGACCCAGTTGCGCTGGGTGACCCCACAACTGCTGACTTTCTCTGCGATCTCCACCCAGGCCTTCTTGGTCAGGCAGCAGGACCTCTTCTTGCCATCGCTGGGGAAGAGAACCTCCCTCCTTTCCTTCGCAGCCTGGAGGAGAATCTGCAGGGAGGCATCACTGAAATGTGGGGCCCCCCTGTGTCTTGCCACGGGTGTCCTGTACTGTCCTCCTTGTGGGGTTGGTCCAGAAACCAGTCAAGCAACGTTTTAAACTGTACAAAGCTGGAAATGACACTAAGGCTAGAGTGAATGCAGTGTATTAAATATGGCGCTAGCACCTGCACAGCAGTCATCTGACACCATAATCAGCAACTCTCATCCCGCCACTGCCACGTGATCGGTGGGGGCCCACACCTCCCCTATGCAAAATGACGGCCTGCCGCGTGATCATGGTGGGCCGCCCATGTGACAGACGTGAACAGCAGCCATTTCTCGGCCCGCCGCTGGGCTCATTAAATTCAGTTCAAAATGTGCATTCATTGCATTGGGGAGCCAAACAACAGAAACGTCTAAAGTTATTTTTAGTTAATGTGAAATTGTGTTTATGCTACAATGTACAGCGTTATTGAGGTTTACCATGTGCTATTGTATTATCTTCCATTATCAAGACATCACATTCTTATTTTAGTGCTATCTTTGAAATGATGGAAGCTTACATATTAGAAGTACAAAGTTCATGGCCCCATCACATTTGAGGAGCCATGGTAGTCATGCTTTACCACCATTCTCGGCTTACAATATAATGATCAAGGATATATTTTCCTGGCCCTATTTCTGAGCAAGGCTGTTCTTATCCAAAAGCTCATTTGTTATTCAGAGACAAATGCTTTATTTAGGCTGAAGTTCCTTTACAACATGTCCTGCAGTCGACAAAAAGAATTATTGTGGCATTTGCTTATGCAATCTCACTCCGAGAAAGGTCAAATCCATAGTAGAAATCAGATTGTGCAATATTATTAACGAGATAACACATTGATACGAAATTCCTTTGTTTGCTATTTTAAAAGGTTAATCCATTTGTTTTATTGCGTTCATCACTAATTTTGCACAACATGAATTCAACCCAAATAAGTCTTCTGATTTAATTTGTTCCTATTCAAGCTAGAAATAATCTCAACTGGAAACATCACTGCTGGAGTGTTGGATCTCTGCTATACTGATGTAAAATGAGTTTGCAGTCTGAATGACAATAAAAATTTTGAAATTAGTCACACTTCTTGAAAACTTAACATCAAGAGGCAATAAACTGGAGACTCAGATGTCGTGATAACACATAATATTACACAAAGAGAAGTAACAGTTACAATGCATAATATTTATTCATAGGAATGCCAAATGCCCTTTGTAGCTTTCAAAATATTCTGCTTTCATGTTTTGCAATTTTTTTTATTTCTAGTATGAAACAGAATTTCTGGGGTATAGTAAGTTGTAACATTATTCCTTTAACTCCAGGACAAGGCTGGAAAAATATCAGCTCTCTCTGCTGGTTGTGAGGGTTCTGAATGAAATTAGCTTTGACAGTCTCGGCTGTATTCCTAATGGGCATGGTACTCAGAAGAAAATTGCTCATAATTCAGCACTAATCAGTACTGAATTGTTAGTCTCACTATGAATGGCCAGAACAATGACTGGTGTGAGTCATGGAAATGTTGGAGGTGGTCGTATGAGGTTACTGTTAAGGTATGTTATGGTGACAGAGTGCTGAGACTTTCACTGTTGATCCAGTTTGTATGATGATGTCCTGGCACTAACAGGGCTGTGCAGCAACTGTGCCAAGGTGCTTCACACAGGAGAAAAGTAGCAGGCAGGAAGGTCAGGGGAGATGACTGAAAGTTTGACCAAGAAATGTGCTTTGAGAAGACTTTCAAAGGCAGGAAAAGAATTGGATGAGTTTGAGAAGGGAGTTCAAAGACTAGGGAATGATCTAATCGTCAGCACTTAACTTTGATGAATACCGAAAATTTGTCTTAACGAATCAGGATTTTCAGCAAGTTGAAAATATGCCTCAATATTTCAGGTTATTGTCTTTATCTTTTAATTTTTGTGCCACTTGTCCTGGTCATCTGAAAAAGGTGGGAGAAATGTAGTAACAAACTTGAAAGGAACACTGAGATGTTGGAATATTCAGATAGAGAAGATACATCTTCTGCATCTGAATACCAGTGACTTTGCAAAGCTTTATATAAACTGTAGTGCAGTCAAACCAAACAGTATGGAGGCTGTTGTAACAGCTGTTCCCAACAAATGTTCAGTCCCTGACGAAAGACCTGGTATCTTGTTTTGTAACTTAAAATCGTACCTTTGCTATTGCCTCACCCGACACATAGGAAAGCTGTTTTCTATATTTTTAACTTGATTCAATTACAACAGAACTCAAATCTTTGAATTTCCTGTTAAGTCTTTATTTTTAATCTATAGCCAACTGTTGGCATATGAAAAAGACTTTCATGTAAAGTACATTAGGCATCCTGCATGCACTCTGTGCAGCCCTTATATTGAATGCTGTCATCCAAAGCCTCAGCACAGACTATACATCTGCAATCTGTGTTGTTTTTCATTTCAGCAGAGGAAGGGTAAGTGAGGGAAATTGACTATAATCTAAATTTGTGCTCATCCACCATCTACCCACCAAGTCCCCCAGCCAACATTTAACTGTCGTGGGACAATCAAAGGACGGGCAGCTGACTTCCTTGCAAGTGGGAGGAGGGGGAAAGAAACATTGCTGCACCAATTTATGGGGCAGGAATTTGGTGGTCGGGTTCCTTGCCCCATTTTCCATGCTGCACCACTGGCAAGCTGGCAGAAAATGGACACTTTGCAAGAGGAAAGCCCAGTCCAATATGTTGATATCTTTTATAATAAAATTTCTTGTGTTTATCAGGTACATCCTGATTGTTAACCATTGGTCAGTTTTCTTCTCCTTTATGTTTTAGTGTTTAAAGCCTGTTTTTCTTCTTCCTAACTGGGGTGTAAAGAAAATAAAAGTAAACAGAAAGTGCAAGTAGGAAACGTATAAATAGAAGTGGTTAATAAACATATAAAACCAATATAGCAAATGGGAGAGTATTGAAAAGGAATAAGGGGCCTCGAGAGGAAAAACAAATCAACCAATTACAAGTAAGGAAAAACTGAGGGACAGGAATAAGGTATTAGCTTGGTCAAAAAAAAAATCAATGGAACAGGACTAGCAATAAATTCAAACTATAAAAAAGATAGTATGCATACATTGCAATGCATAGTGTGTGGAAAATAAATTAGGAAAGTTATTATGTCAGAGCCAGGTTTCGAACAAGCAATATCGGATCTGGAAAGAAAATTGGTCAGGTTGTCTAACAGGCAGATGTTCCACTGTCGCTCATTTTGTGCCCCAGGTGAAGTTGAAAACTTTGCCGATAGATTTAATAGCATTAACAGAAACTTGATTAGGTAGGTGAGTAGGTGGGTTGCTAATCCTATTCTTAGGAGGGACAGAATAGGTAAGAAAGGAAGAGTAGCGATGATGGTGAAGGAGGGAATATATGCTGTAGATAGGACTGATGTGCCCAAAGAAAAAGCTCAAAATTAATATGGTTGGGGCTCAAAGGCACAAACAAAGGATTGTTATATTAGTGGGGTTGTACTTTTACATCTCCTAATTCTGGGAGCGAAGTGGAAGAGTAAATGTGCAAGAGATTTTGACTATACACTCACTGATTGGGAGAGAGCAGGACACCTTTTCTCAAGCAATATGTTTCAAGAGGATTTCTAGATATAATAAAGAGTTGAGAAATAAATCCAGTAGATGAGTGAAATATAGGTTGGCACCTTGAGAGTGATGACCACAGTATGTTAAGATTCAAGATCCACATAGAAAGTGAAAAAGTTAGCACAAAAACTTGGGTATGAGATTACAATAGGACAGATTTTTAGAAAGAATGAGGCCTAGAAATTGTTTTGTGCTAACCTGTTGATCCATGTGTCAGATCGGGTAGTCCCTTGATACACCCGATATTGAATTTGGGCCTCACTTACATGAGAGCAGCAGACAGGGGACGAGTGATAGAGGGAGGGAGGAAAGGTGGCAAGTGGGAGAGGGGGTGGAAGAGATCGGGGAGGGTGGGAGGGAGGCGAGCAGGAGAGGAGGTGAAATCGATCGGAAGGAAGGGAAGGAGGCGAGCGAGAGCGGGGCTTGAAGCGATTGGGAAGGAGGGAGGGAGGTGAGTGGGAGACAGGGTGGAAGCAATTGGGAAAGAGGGAGGGAGGTGAGTGGGAGAGGAGGTGGAAGCAATCAGGAAGGAGGGAGGGAGGTGAGTGGTAGAGGGGGTGGAAGCAATTGGTGGGAGCAGGAAGGTGAGCGGGAGAGGAGGTGGAAGCGATTGGGAAGGAGGTGAATGGGAGAGGTGGGCGGAAGCGATCAGTGGGGAGACAGGATAGCAGGAGAATGGGGGGAAGCAATCAGGAGGGAGGCAAGCGGGAGAGGGATGGAAGTGATCGGGAGTGGCTGGAAGCGATCGGTATTGGCTGGAAGCGTTCGGGGGGGGGGGGGGTGAACTGATCTGGAGGGAGGTGAGTGGGAGAAGGGGTGGAAATGATCGGAAGTGGATGGAAGCAATCGAGAGTGGGTGGAAGTGATTGGGAGGGAGGCAAGTGGGAGAAGGTGTGGAAGTGATTGGGAGTGGGTGGAAGCAACCAGGAATGGGTGGAAGTGATCAGGAAGGAGGCGAGTGGGAAAAGGTGTGGAAATGATCAGGACTGGGTGGAAGCAATCGGGAGTGGGTGGAAGTGATCGGGAGGTGGTAGAAGCGATTGTGGGGGGCAGGGAACGATCGGCTGGGGGGAATAGTCCTGATTTTCTTGGCTCCATTTTCAGGTTCCTTCAACCTATTTGCATAAACATAATCCATTTATTTTGGATTTATGAGTGTGATGTTTATTAGTTTTATCTGCTTGTTTCCATTGTTTTCTTGATTATATCAATTTAAAGTTTATATAATGGCACTTGTGGTTATATTGACTTATTTTATAATCAGTCTAATTAGTTATCACTGTGATAATCCAGTAAAATACAACACAGACAGTAGAGTTTATTATGTAGAATAAGATATGAGCATTAAAGTGTGAAATAACATTATTCAATATGTATGCTCAATAACATTTTTTGTTCAAACATATTTTAGAGACCAATTTGAAAATAGTCCCGACCTGAGGCTGCGACTTACCATTAATTTGCAGTTTGTATTTATTTTCCTAAAATGCAAAATCTTCACATTAATTGGTCAGTGTGACCCTCTACATGCATAGGTTATCATTGTTGTATCAGTGGAAATGGTGCCAGGCACTGCGATAGCCTTTGTGGAAATAGATGCAGAGGCTTCTTAACAGCAATGTGTCTCCTATTTTTAAACGAGCTGTAGACATAGAGGACAACCAATCTGGTATTGCATCTCTACACCTGATATCATATGATATACCCTCTGGGAAAGTGCTTCCATGATTTCAAACCGGGATTAGAATACAGAGAAGACAGCTGCAGAAACACATTGTAGAGGTTAAATGGTTTTTGTCTTTGATGTTAATGGTTAGAATGGACTGGCATTTCTATTAGGCAAATGCAGCCTTTTGGTTGTAGCTTGATAGTAGCAGTCATAAATGAATGTAAAGTAGCAATTGCAATTGTCTTTCTTGCCAGGCATAAACACTTCAAGGATGGTTAGTATTTTATGTTTAGGATTCTATTGCATTCATACTAATATCTTCACTATGAATGAAACAAAAAATGCTCATCATGGAACTATGTAAGATGAATTTCATTAATGTGTGTTAGTTTTGGAATTGTTTTGCAATTTCCTCTATTGAACTGCAATTATTTAAAGGAATACTGTACATGTTAAACAAAAAGACTCTTCTGAAGGTGCCCTCTGACATGATTTTTTGATCTTGTGGGGAATATTTGCATTCCATACAAAGATACCTAACTTAAAAGGTTGGCAGAAAAGTCACCTAGTCCGAAAGGGATGCATCTTAGGTTACTGGGAGAAGGAAGGGTAGAGATTGTAGAGGCTCTTGCCACAATCTTCTAGTCCTCTTTACTTCTGGGAGTAGTGCCAGAGGACTGGAGGATTGTAGTTGTTACATCCCTGTTTAAAAAAAGGGAGAGGGGTATACCCAACAGGCCAGTCAGCTTAATGTCAGTGATGGAAAACTTTTGGAGACAATAATCTGAGACATAATTAATCGGCACTTGGAAAATTTCAAGCTAATAAGTGAAAGCCAGCATGGATACGTTGAAGGAAAATCCAACTTGATTAAGCTCTTTAATGAACAACTGGAGAGGGTTGATGTGGGTAGTGTGGTTGATGTTGTGTATGTGGACTTTCAAAAGACATTTGACAACATGCTACATAATAGACTTATTAGCAAAATTAAAATTATGGGATTAAAGGGACAGTGGCAGTGTGGATATGAAATTGGCTATGGGATAGAGAGCAGAGAGTAGTGGTGAGCAGTTATTTTTCAGAATGGAGAGAAGTATAAAGTGGTGTTACCAAGGGGCTTTTTCCCTAATAGAAATGCCAGTCCATTCTAACCATTAACATCAAAGACAAAAACCATTTAACTTCTGCAATGTGTTTCTGCTGCTGTCTTCTCTGCATTCTAATCCCAGTTTGAAATCATGGAAGGGCTTTCCCAGAGGGTATATCATATGACATCAGGTGTAGAGATAAACATGCACTACCAGATTGGCTGTCCTCTGTGGCTGCAGCTCTTATAAAAATAGGAGACACGTTGCTGATAAGAATTATAGTATCAGGACTGCTGCTCTTTTTGATATATATTAATAATCTGGACTTGGGTATACAGGGCATAATTTCAAAGTTTGCAGATGACATGAAACTTGGAAATGCAGTAAACAATGAGGAGAATAGCAACAAACTTCAGGATAACATCGGCAGAGTACTGAAATAAGAAGCCACATGACAGATGAAATTTAATGCAGGAAAGTGTAGAATGATACATTTTGGTAGGAAGAAGGTAGGCGATATAAAATAAATGGTACAATTCTAAAGGGGCTCCAGAAACAAAGAGATCTAGGGTTATATGTGCACACATCTTTGAATGTAGCAGGACGAGTTGAGAAGGCTGTTTAAAGAGCACGCAGAATGCTTGGCTTTATGAACAGAGGCAAAGAGTACAAGCACAAGAAAGTTATGCTGAATCATTATCAATAATTGGTTGGGTCTCAGCTGCAGCATTGTGTCCAATTCTGAGCACCACACTTTAGGAAGGATGTCAAGATCTTAGAGAGAGTGTAAACAAGATTTGTTAGAATGGTGCCAGAGATGAGGGACTTCAGTTATGTGAAGAGACTGGAGAAGCTTAGAGAAGGAAATGTTAAGAGGAGACTTGATTGAGGTGTTCAAAATCATGAATGGTTTTGTTAGAGTAAATAAGGAGAAACTGTTTCCAGTGGCAGAAGGGTCGATAACCAAATATCAGTATCAGGTAACTGGCAAAAGAACCAGCAGTGAAATGATGAATTCTTTATGCAGTGAGTGTTATGATCCAGGATGCATTGCTTGAAAGGGTAGTGGAAGCATATTAAATAGCAACTTTCAAAAGACAATTGGATAAAATACTTGAAGGAAAAACATTGCAGGGGTTGTGGAGAAAGAGAGGGGAGTGCAGTTGTGAGTAATGATATAGGTGTAATAGATTGTGATGCAGAATCAGTTTGGGTGGAAATAAGGAATAGCAAGGGAAAGAAATCATGGGTGGGAGTGGTCTATAGGCCCCCAAAAAGTTGCCTCTCTGTAAGACAAGATATTAATCAGGAAATAATGGAGGCGTGTAAGAAGGGCACTGCAATTATCATGGGTGATTTTAATCTGCATATAGACTGGACAAATCAAATTGGCATGAGTAGCATGGAAGATGAATTTGTAGAGTGCCTCAGGGATTGTTACTTAGAGCAATGCATTGCAGAACCTACCAGGGAACAGGCTATTTTAGATTTGGTATTGTGTAATGAGGTAGGATTAATAAGAGATCTCATAGTTAAGGATCCTTTAGGGGGAAGCGATCATAACATGGTATAATTTCAAATTCAGTTTGAGGGTGAGCAACTTGGGTCTCAAACCAAAGTCTTCAACTTAAACAAGGGCAACTACAGAGGTATGAAGAAAGAATTGTTTAAAGCAGGCTGGGAAAATCGACTACAGGGGAAGTCGGTAGATGAGCAGTGGCAGACTTTTCAGCAGATATTACATAACACTCAGCAAACATTTATTCCAGTCAGAAGGAAGGACTCGAAGAGAACAATGAACCACCCGTGGATAACAAAGGAAGTTAAGGAGAGTATCAAATCAAGAGCAAAGCCTACAATGCGGCGAAAATGAGTGGTAGGTCAGAGAATTAGGAAGTTTTTAGAAACCAGCAGCAGATGACTAAAAAACTAATAAAGAGGGAGAAAATTGATTATTAGAGTAAATTGGCAAGAAATATAAAAACAAGCAGTAAGAGCTTCTATGGGTATATTAAAAGGAAGAGAGTAGCCAAAGTAAGTGTGGGGCCCTTAGAGGATGAGAATGGGGAATTAATAACAGGGAACGGGGAAATGGCAGATAATTTAAACCAATATTTTGCATCAGTCTTCACGGTGGAGGACACTATAAACATCCCAATAATAATAGATGAACAAGGTGTAAATGGGAGGGAGGAACTTGTAACAATCTCTATCACGAGGGAAAAGGTGCTGGACAAACTGATGGGACTAAAGGCAGACAAATCATCAGGACCTGATGGCCTGCACCGAAGTGTTTTAAAAGAAGTGGCTGCAGAGATAGTGGAGGCATTGGTCATAATATATCAAAACTCACTGGATTCCAGTAGGCTACCAGCGAATCGGAAAACTGCTAATGTGATACCCCTATTCAAGAAAGGAGGGAGACAGAAAGCAGGAAACTATAGACCAGTTAGCTTAACATCAGTCATTGGGAAAATGCTTGAGTCCTTTATTAAGGAAGAAATAGCAGGACATTTAGAAAAAGGTAATGCAATCAAACAGAGTCAACATGGTTTTATGAAAGGAAAATCATGTTTGACAAATTTGTTACAGTTCTTTGAGCATATAACAAGCAGAGTGGATAAAGGTGAACCAGTAGATGTTGTGTATTTGGATTTTCAGAAGGTGTTTGTTAAGGTGCCACATAAAAGGTTATTGCACAAAATAAGAGCTCAGGGTACGGGGGGTAATGTGTTGGCATGGATTGAGGATTGGCTAACACACAGGAGGCAGAGAGTAGGAATCAACGGGTCTTTTTCAGGTTGGAAAGCCATAACTAGTGGGGTGCCACAAGGATCGGTCCCAGGCCCTCAGCTATTTACTGACTATATTAATGACTTAGAGGAAGGGACAGAGTGCAGTGTATCCAAATTTGCTGATGATACAAAAATAGGTGGGAAGGCATGTTGTGATGAGGACACAAAGAATCTGCAAAGGGATATAGATAGGTTAAGTGAGTGGGCAAAAATTTGGCAGATGGTCTTCAATGTGGGAAAGTGTGAGGTAATCCACTTTGGTAGGAAGAATAAAAAGGCAGAATGTTATTTAGATGGCGAAGGACTACAAAATACTACAGTACAAAGCGATCTGGGTGTTCTTGTGCATGAAACACAAAAGGTTAGCATGCAGGTGCAGCAAGTGATTTGGAAGGCAAATGGAATTTTGGCCTTTATTGCTAGAGGGTTAGAGTTTAAAAATAGGGAAGTCTTGTTACAACTGTACAGGGTGTTGGTGAGGCCACACCTGGAGTATTGCGTACAGTTTTGGTCCCCGTATTTAAAGAAGGATATACTAGCATTGGAGGCAGTTCAGAAAAGGTTCACTAGGCTGATTCCTGGAATGAAGGGACTGTCTTTATCAAGAACAACTAAACAGGTTAGGCCTTTATTCATTGGAATTTAGAAGAATGAGAGATGATCTTATAGAAACATATAAGATTTTAAGGGGGCTGTTGAGGGTAGATGTTGAGAAGATGTTTCCACTAGTGGGGAAATCTCGGACACATAATTACAGAATAAGGGGGCACACATTTAAACCTGAGAGGCGAAGGAATTTTTTCTCTCAGAGGGTGGTGAATCTGTGGAATTCTGTGCCTCAGAGAGTTGTGGAGGCTAGGTCACTAAATGTATTTAAGGAGGAGGTAGATAGATTTTTGAAATCTCGGGGAGTCGAGGGTTAGGCAGAGCAGGCCCAAAAGAGAAGTGAGGACTGGGACAGATCAGCCATGATCTTATTGAATGGCCGGGCAGGCTTGAGGGGCTGAATGGCCAACTGCTGCTCCTATTTCTTATGTTCTTATGTTCTAATTGGATTTCTCTTTCAAAGAGCCAGGACAGGCACGATACGCCAAATGGCCTCCTTCTATGGTGTATCATTCTATGATAGCATGCAGTTTAATTTTTGTAAAAGATTTGGAATTATATGTAACACAAATTATAGTATGGTTTATTTGGAACTATAATAAATTACAGTAAGACTTGGATGTCTTTAGTCTACACACAGAATTATATTAGGCTATTATTTCATGCAGCATCTAATCTCAAATTATATAACAATAGGTTGAGTCTATTCTTTCTGTGTCACCTAAAGATCATCCTTTTAAAAAGTGCTAGATGAAATTCCACTATGTAAGGAGATTGCACTACAGGAATCGTTTCAGGGAACTGATTTCAGTCAATCATCAAAATAAGTCACATCAGACTAATGCTTTACTGTGAAGACTTTGAGCCCTGATTGCTAAATTATATTTTCTTTTCAAAATATACACATTGTCATGATTACATATTGTTCCATTTGCACATTTGATAGCAAATATTCGATTTTGAAATATTGCTTAGTGCAGCGTTCTGTTACTTTAACCACGGCAGCATTTTTTTTCTTAGCAATATTGTGGTCTGTTCCACTATAGGGTGACATAATCTCTTTTCTTAGATAATATTCAGCTAATATGAGTACATTGATGATACTATTAAACTCTTGAGTCCCTTATGTCATGGACTTTAGTGACCTCCAGATACCCTGCTAAATAAATATGCCTTTTGGAACTGTGTGTCACTGGAATAAACTGGGAAATACCACAATGGTTGTCTTAATAATTACATGTTTTCTTTCAAAATGTTTGCCAATGACTTATTATCATAACAGCCATAGAAATTTGTTGGTAATTTATTGGGATTCCTCCTCACCTGACACTTATATATTTTGTACTCTGCATTTCCCCTCTTCTAAATGAAAAGAGAAGGAAGGAAAGAACTTGCATTTATATAGTGCCTTTCACAACCTTACTTCTTTACAGAAAATGATGAAATTTTTGACATGTAGTCATTGTTATAATGTAGAGAACCAGAGCAAACAATTTGCGCACGGCAAGGTCCACAAACGTCAATGAAATAATAACAAGATAATCTGTTTTTGGAGATGTTGGTTGAGGGATACCAGGAGAACTCTTTTGCTCTTTTTCAAAACGTGTCATGGGATCTTTTACATTCACCTGCCTTGTCTTTGCATCTCATTGGAAAGAAATGTGGAACTAGAAATAACAGTACAACTCTGTTGTCATCATTGTGCAGTTACTGAATAAATAATAGCTGGAGGTTTTATTTTGTGTGTGTTTCTTTGTTGACATGCTGTCTGATGTATGTCATGTAAACAAAATATGGGGTGAAAAGTCCATAGGCCTTTTGATGCACTGCTGCCTTGGCTATGAGACAGTGTGCCAGAAGAACAGTAAGTTAGGTGATCATGTGCCAGATCCTGGCCTAATGTTGAAGTTTGCGCAAGCGTTATGGGAGGTGGAACCACCTCTTACGAGGTCAGCAACATCAAAGGTGCCAGGACAGGGACAAGGACTCTCTATGTTGGAAGTTCTGAAGACTTCAACTCCCAGAGGGACCTGGTGTAACATCAACGGCAGTGTGCCTGGTGGTATGTCAGTCATTGTAGGCTGCTAAATAGTGATGGTGGGCCCCAGTTGGGGTCTCAGCCAGGGTTGTAGCCTGGACCTCAAAAGGCAATTTGGGCAGCTTTAAAAAAAAAAGACTCTTGCACAAAGGCAGCCTCTGGGGACAGTTCAGAGTCTGTGGAATTCTCTTTCCCAGAAAGCAGTGGAGGCTGGGTCATTGAATTTTTTCAAGGCCGAATTAGATAGATTTTTGATAGACAAGGGAGAAGGGTTATGGGGGGCAGACAGGAAAGTGGAGTTGAGACCACAACCAGATCAGCCATGATTTTATCAAATGGTGGAGCAGGCTCGAAGGGCCGAATGGCTACTGCTGCTCCTAAGTCCTATGTTCCTAGTTCTTTCTGGGGAAACTGGTATCTTTCCCTGGACTGACAAGTTGTGCTGCACTTTGTGGTCTTTAAGGAAGGTGGTCGATCACCTTAGAAACTTGCTTCAGGATGTGGTGCTGGTGCAAACCATTGGTATTTAAATAAATACAGGGACTACCTCCCCCAGCCCACCCCCGTGAACTTTGGCAGAATCAGTGGTGAAGGTCAGAGGCAGGCGCATTCCAACATTTATTCGGGATGCGCCCTCTGCAAATTTCCAACCCCTATCTCATCTCTGTTGAATAAATATTCAGAAGCTAATACAAATTAGCTTTTAATGTGTTACTGGTGCACTGAAAATAGCATCTCACACCCACATCGAGAATAATTAGATCATTTTCATCCATATATTGAAAGCAAGTAAAAAAGTATATTTCAAGTGCTAAGACTAAAGTTGTTGAAATGTGAATTAAATTTAAAAAGGTTATAAAAATGTGACAGTGTGGGAAGCTTAACCCCCCACATTTGCAACCAGATAATTTGAACATATTGATATTTTATCACCCTTTCCTTGCCAGTGGGATGCAAAGCTGACTGATTACTGCGAATGACAAAGTGGGAGGATAGGGTGTATCATTTTTCAAACAGCTCAATTGCATGTGCACTGTAGGATGAAGTGTGAACACATTTGTGCAGCAGTCTATAGAAAGCAGAATCCTCTCAGTAAATATGATTAAATGGAATCTCACTCCAGGGGTCTTGCTTTCACCATGTTACATTGGTTGAAGAAAAACCAGACTATCTTTTTTCCTCATGAGGAGTTAGTATAACAAAGTTACAGTGTGATGAGAGGAAGGAAGCACTAGGGTCTGGGAAAAAAACTACAGTATCAGAAGGCATTTTAAATTAAAGTTCAATTAAATTATGTTAAAATACACTGCACAGAGCATTCATTCTCTAGGCAAAACTGCACATGCTGAGAGGAAGAAGCAGCAGGGAATGGTTTCTCTGTGGACCCAGTTTCCCAGTTGGAGTGAACTGATCCAAAGAGATCCCTAAGGCCTTATGCAGACAGTTAAAAGCAATGGAGTTCAGCATGACAATTAACACTTGTTCAGAAAATGCCTCTTAGTGAGATAACCCAGTCTACTAATTGGTGTGAAGCCTTTACAGTTTAACACTGAGATCACTAGCAACTCCAGGAAATTCCAGGCTTCTTGTATTGTTTAATATGAAGATTGCAGCTCTCACCATGACAAGAACAACAGCAATAACTTGCAGCAGCTGTATTTCGGTTCTCCCAGGCCTGCAAAGAGTTTGGACTGTTAATCAGCATCAAGAAGACCAATGTAATGGCCCAGGACATATAGACTACACCTTCCATCAACATTGACAACTGCACTTTGGAGGTTGTTGACAGCTTCACATACCTTGGATCAACAACCACCTATAATCTGTCCCTTGATGCCGAAATCAGCACCAGGATTGCCAAGTTTGCAGCTGTCATGTTAAAGTTGAGGAGATGAGTGTGGACCAACAGCAAACCTGTAAAGCTTTGTGTGTACCGGGCTTGTGTTTTCAGCACCCTCCTTTACAGCAGTGAAGCACGGACAACTTATGCAAGCCAAGAAAAGTGACTGAACAGCTTCCATCTCTGCTGCCTCAGACAGATATTGGGCTTCTCCTGGCAGGACAGAGTGCCAAATACGGAAGTACACCAGCGTGCAGGGATCCCCAGCATGTTGGCCCTTTTGAGTCAGTAGCGACTCTGTTGGTTGGATCATGTGCACCGAATGGATGACAGCTGCATCCCTAAAGACATGCTCTATGACGAGCTTACCATTGGCATGAGGCCAGCAGGTCGCCCACATCTGCGGTACAAGCCAGGCCTCAAGCTGACTGGGATCAGAGTCAATGCATAGGAAGGCGGTGGCGTAGTGGTGATGTCACTAGACTAGTAACCCAGAGCCTGAGGCTTATACTCTGGGGACATGGGTTTGAATCCCACCAGGCATTTGAATTCAATTAATAAAAAGCTGGAATTAAAAGCTAGTCTAGTGATGACCATGAAACCATTGTCGATTGTTGTAAAAACCCATCTGGTTCATTAATGTCCTTTAGGAAAGGAAGTCTGCTGGCCTACATATGACTCCAGAACCACAGCAATGTGTTTGACTGTGAAATGGCCCAGCAAGCCACTCAGCTGTATCAAACTGCTACAAAGCCTAAGAAAAGTAATGAAACCGGATGGGCAACCGGCATTGACCTAGGCAGTGGAAATGACAATGGCAAATCCAGCCCTGTCAACCTACAAAGTCCTCCTTGCTAACATGTGGGGACTTGTGCCAAAATCGGGAGAGCTGTCCCACAGACTAGTCAAGGAAAAGCCTGTCATACTCACGGAATCATACCTTGCAGACAATGTCCCAGATATCACCATCCCTGGGTATGTCCTGCCCCATCGGCAGGACAGTCCCACCAGAGGGGCGGCACAGTGGTATACAGTTGGGAGGGAGTTGCCCTGGGAGTCCTCAACATTAATTCCAGACCCCATGAAGTCTCATGGTATCAGGTCAAACATGGGCAAGGAAGCCTCCTGCCGATTACCATCTAACGTCTGCATCCCCCCCTGCCCCCGCCACCCCCCCACCTTCAGCTGATGAATCAGTGCGTCTCAATGTTGAATACCAATTAGAAGAAGCACTGAGGGTAGTAACGGCAGAAAATGTACTCTGGGTGGGGGACTTCGATGTCCATCACCAAGAGTTGCTCAATAGCACCACTACTAACCGAGCTGGCCGAGTCCTAAAGGACATAGCTGCTAGACTGGGTCTGTGGCAGGTGGTGAGGGAACCAACAAGAGGGAAAAATCTACTTGATCTCATCCTTACCCATTTACCTGTCACAGATGCATCTGTCCATGATAGTAATGGTAGGAGTGACCACCGCACAGTCCTTGTGGAAACAAAGTCCTGTCTACACATTGAGGGTACCCACCATCGTCCTAAATGGGATAGATTTTGAATACATCTAGCAACTCAACACTGGACATCCATGAGGCACTGTGGGCCATCAGTAGCAGCAGAATTGTATTTAACCACAATCTGTAACCTCGTGGCCCAGCATATCCCCCACTCTACCATTACCATCAAGCCGGGGATCAATCCTGTGAAGAGTGTAGAAGGGCATGCCAGGAGCAGCACCAGGCATTCCATAAAATAAGGTGTCAGCCTAGTGAAACTACAACCCAGGGCTACTTGCATGCCAAACAGTGGAAACAGCATGCAATAGATTGGGCTCAGCTATCCCACAACCAATGTATCAGATCAAAGCTCTGCTGTCCTGGCACATCCAATTGTCAATGGTGGTGGACAATTAAACAACGGACAGGAGGAGGAGGCTCCATTAATATCCCCATCCTCAATGATGGGGGAGCCCAGCACATCAGTGCAAAAGACAAGGCTGCAGCATTTGCATCCATCTTCAGCCAGAAGTGCCGAGTGGATGATACATCACGGCCTCCGCCTGAGGTCATCAGCATCATCGATGCCAGTCTTCAGCTAATCTAATTCATTCCATGTGATATCAAGAAATGGCTGAAGGCTCTGGATACCGCAAAGGCTATGGGCCCTGGCAAATTTCCGGCAATAGTACTGAAGACGTGTGCTCCAGAAGTAGCCACGCCTCTAGCCAAGCTGTTCCAGTACAGCTACAACACTGGCATCTGCCCGGCAATGTGGAAAATTGCCCAAGTAAGTCCAATACACAAAAAGCAGGACAAATCGAACCCGGCCAATTACCGCCCTATCAGTCTACTCTCGATCATCTGCGAAGTGATGGAAGGGGTCATCGACAGTGCTAACAAGCGGCACCTGCTCAGCAATAACCTGCTCAGGGTTCCGCCAGGGCCACTTAGCTCCTGACCTCATTACAGCCTTGGTTCAAACATGGACAAAAGAGCTGAACTCCAGAGGCGAAGTGAGAGTGACTGCCCTTGACATCAAGGCAGCATTTGACCGCGTATGGCATCAAGAAACCCTAGCCAAACTGAAGTCAATGGGAATCGGGGGAAAACTCTCCCCTGTTTGGAGTAACACCTAGCACAAAGGAAGATGGTTGTGGTTGTTGGAGTTCAATCATCTCAGTCCCGTGATATCACTGCAGGAGTTCCTCAGGATAGTGTCCTAGGTCCAACCATCTTCAGCTGCTTCATCAATGACCTTCCCTCCATCATATGGTCAGAAGTGGGGATATTTGCTGATGATTGCACAATGTTCAGTACCATTCGCGACTCCTCAGATAATGAAACAGTCCTTGTCCAGATGCAGCAAGTCCTGGCTTGAGCTGATAAGTGGCAAGTAACATTCGCACCACACAAGTGCCAGGCAATGACCATCTCCAACAAGAGAGAATCTAACCATCTCCCCTTGACATTCAATGGCATTACTATCGCTGAATCCCCCACTATCAACATTGACCAGAAACTGAACTGGAATAGCCACATAAATACTGTGGTTACAAGAGCAGGTCAGAGGCTGGGAATTCTGCTAGTAACTCACCTCCTGACTCCCCAATGCCTGTCCACCATCTGCAAGGCACAAGTCAGGAGTGTGATGGAATAATCTCCACTTGCCTGGATGGGTGCAGCTCTAACAACACTCAAGAAGCTCGACACCATCCAGGACAAAGCAGCCTGCTTGATTGCCACCCTATCCACCACCTTCAACATTCACTCCCTCCACCACCGACGCACAGTGGCAGCAGTGTGTACTTTCTACAAGATGCACTGCAGCAACTCACCAAAACTCCTTCGACTGCACCTTCAAAACCCGTGACCTTTGCCACCTAGGAAAAGGGCAGCAGATGCTTGAGAACACCACCACCTGCAAGTTCCCCTCCAAGCCACACACCATCCTGACTTGGAACTATATCGTTGTTCCTTCATTGTTGCATCCTGGAACTCCCTTCCTAACAGCACTGTGGGTGTACCTATACCCCAAGGACTGCAGCGGTTCACCAGCACCTTCTCAAGGGCAATTAGGGATGGGCAATAAATGCTGTCCTACCCAGCGACGACCAGATCCCATGAACCTATTAACTAGTCCATGCCTGTGTTTATGCTCTGCATAATCCTAAATACGCCTCTCCCTCATGTCCTTACCTTCCCCCCCCCTTAAATGCATCTATGTTATTTGCTTCAATTGCTCCCTGTGATAGAACCTCGATCAGTTATAAGAAGCAGCAGCGAAAGATTCTGATAAAGTAATGCCCTATGCCACTTTGTACTAGGCAGCTTGTCTCTGTTGCTAATTAACTAATAGTAAGGAAAATAGGGGAAAACTTGAAAAACTTGGCAAACTCCTTCAAAATACTTTTATCTGCTGTGAACACTTAGTTTAAAACAATCTGTCATAATACAAACAGAAAATGCTGGAAACCTTCAACAGGTCAGGCATCATCTGTGGGGAGAGAAACAAAGTTAGCATTTCAGGTCAATGACCTTTCACCAGAAAGCAGGTGTTTCATATTAGCTGGACAATATAAATTATGTGTAATTGAAATCTAAGTTCCTTCCTCTTTCTTTGATCAATTCTGATTTATATGGCATGTTTAATGTAAAAATTATTCCGTGGTGCTTCACAGGGATGTAATCAAAAATAAAAAATTGACTCTGAGCAAAAGGAAGATATATTAGGAGGAGAGCCACAAGCTTGGGCAAAGCAGTGGGTTTTAAGAAGGGTCTTAAATGAGGATAGAGAGCTGGGGTGGGGAGGGTGTGGAGGAGGAGGGTTGAGAGTGGGAAGTCCTGCACATGGGTCTAGGTGGCTTAAATTACAGCCACAAATAGTGGGCTGCAAGGATACACAAGGAGCTGAATTTTTGGGTCCCACAGTGGTCAGGAACCGAGGCGGATGGGGCATGAAAATACCGGCGCTGACCGAGATGGTGTCTTCATGTTGAAGTGTCCCTTCAATTATTTATCGTTTATTGCAGCCTGCTGCTCCTGTCAAGCTGGCAGGCTTCTGATTGACTCTCGAGCTTCGAGAGCCCGCCTGCCGCTTATAATTGGACAGGGAATGAATCTCCATGCCAATTAAGGAGCTGTCTCCTTGAAAATCCCAGTGAGTGACTGATACCCCCTGGGGGCAGGATTGGAACCCGGAAACAGACCCGACTCCTGTTTCCCACCCCCAGACAGAAAATCAAGCCCAAGTGGTTGGAACCGTCCAGTTGGTAGGATAGACAAGATTTAGGGCTGCATGAGGTTACAGAGATAAGGAGAGTGAAGCCATGAAGGAATTTGAACATGGGGATGAGAATTTTACATTTGAGACTGGGAGCCAATGTAGGTTAATGAGCATGGGGTGTTGAGTGATAGGTACTTCGAGCAGGATAGGATATGTGCAGCAAAACTTTGGATGAGCTGAAGTGTAGGCAGGATGGAAAATGTGAGACCAGCCAAGAACTCATTGAAATAGCCAAGCCTGGAGGTGACAAAGGCATGTATGTGCCACAAATAGGCCCAGTTAGGAGCAGAGGCAGCAAATGCTACAAAAGTGGAAGTAGGTGGTGTTTGTGATGGAGAGGATATGGAGCTGATTGCTCAGCTTGGGTTTGAATAGGATGCTGAGGTTGCAAACAGTCTGGTTTAGTTTGATAGAGTAGCCAGGGAGGAGGATGGAACCAGTGGCAAAGGTAGAGTTTGTGGCAGTCTAAATATTTAACTAGAGGAAATTGTGTTTTATTTTAAATTTCAGAAAAGTTAGATTTATTCCTTTGTTTTTAGATATGAACTATGATTTAACAGAATGAATAAAAGCATAGAAATCTAAACTTCACAGGCACTTATGAGTATTGCAGATTTTGATGACGATAAATTATTTTGAATTGCATAAAATGTACAGCATAGAAAAAGGCCATTTGACCCAAAAGGCCTGTTCCCATCCAACTTCATCTAACCCTATCAACATATCTTTCTATTTCTTTCTCACTCATGTACTTACCTAGTTACCCCTTAAATGTATTTATATTATTCACCTTAAGTGCTCCTTGTAGTGGTGAGTTCCACATTCTAACCACTCTTTGGGTAAAGAAGTTTCTCCTGAATTCCCTTTTGTATTTATCAGTGATTATCTTATATTTATGTCCTCCAGTTTTGGACTCTCCACAAGTGGAAACATCTTCTCTACATCAACACTATCAAAATGCTTTATAATTTTAAAGACCTCTATCAGGTCTCCCCTCACTCTTCACTCTTCTGAAGAAAAGAACTCCAACCTGTTCAGTCTTTCTTGATAGTTATAACCTCTCAGTTCTTGTATTATCCTTGCAAATGTTTTCTTTACACATTTTCCAGTGCCTCAATATCCCTTTTGTAATACAGAGACCAGAAATGTTCACTGTACTCTAAGAATGGTCTAATCAAGGTTCTGTATAAATTTCATATAACCTCTCTGCTTTTCAATTCTATTTCTCTAGATATGAACCCTAATGCTTGAATTGCATTATTATAGCCTTGTTAACCTGTATTGCTACTTTGAATGATTTATTAATCTTTATCTCTTGGTTCCTTTGCTGCACTACCTCATTTAGACTGTTTGGGCAGGATTTTTGACCCCACAAGTTGGCGAACATGGAGGTGGGCGGATGAGAAAATTTGTGCCGCTGGTCAGCGTGCCAGTTGCCCAGCACCATCCAGTTCCTGGGACATTTTGCTGGAGGCAGGATGGGAGTTCTGAAGGGCTACCTACCCGCAAGCATCGGGTAGCCAATTAACGGGAATTAAAGGCCTATTTAGGCCTATTAACAGAAGCCAACTGGAATTTTCCAATCGGCCTGTGAGCCCTCCGAGGCATCGAGGACTAGGCCAGCTGCCTGAAGGTGGCGTCCCAGCAGCAGGACGATGGGTCAGCGCACTAGGCAGGCTTTGAGGCCCTCTCTGCCTGCCTGGTTACAGCTGTGGTCACAGGCTGCCCTGTGGAGGTGTTCCCCCTTCACAACTGCTGATTCCCTTTCTGGATTTAAAATTGTGAAAGGTTGGAGAGAGGGTGCCTCAGGATGGAGACAACCTCTCTCTTCCTTACCTGAAAAGTCAGGCTGCTGCTCTTTCCAAGCTGGAGGGGCTCTTACTGGCCCTCCAGCTTTGAGAACCTGCCTGCCATCTTTAATTGAATGGCGAGTTTGCCCTATGGCTACTAATTGGCCAATTCAGAGGAAATCACTGCTGAGTGACTATTTCCCACACAGTGTGAGGTAGTGACCCCATTTGACCCCAACAGGGTCCCAACCCAAAACCCAAAATCTTGCCCTTTATTTACCAAGGATATGTAGCTTCCTTATTCTCCTACCAAAATGCACCACCTTACATTTATCTACATTGAAATTACATTTGCCATCTACAAACGTATTCTAATTGTGTTACTATCTAGTTGTATTTTTCCAGCTGTCTTCTTGAATATTAACTATACCCCACCAATTTGGTGTCATCTACAAATTTGGAAATTGGTGAACAACAGAGGTCCCAGCACTTCTCACTTTTTGCTAGCGTGAATAACTACCCTTAATCTCTACTCTCTGTTTTCTGTTTTGTAGTCAGCTTGTTATCCATTCTGCTACTTGTCCCCTGGCTCACAAGTCTGACTTTAGTCATGACTCATGCAGTACCTTATCGAAGGCCTTTTTAAAATCCCAATGTATTATGTCCACTGCATTACCCTTGTCCACCCTTTCTGTTACTTCTTCAAAGAATTTCATAAGGTTGGTCAAGCATGACCTTTTTTCATATAAGCTAAAACAGCACACCAGAGGGCTAGCACAAATATCATTGGACACTTTCCTACATTGCAACAGTGAATTTCAAAGTACCTCATTGGCTGTAAAGTGCTTTGGTGCAGCCTGAGGTTGTGAAAGGCTCTACATAAATGCAAGTATTTTCTTTTGATGCATGGACAGAGGCCTGAACAGTCACTCCTGTATGCAGGCTCAAAACCATAAGAAAGAACGTCTACTGGAAGAAAGCAAGCTTCAGAAACGAGCAAAATTGATGACCCAAATCTATAAGAGAACTTAGATCTTTAGGGACACAACTTACTGGTTAGATTTCCAAATTGGAAATCGGCAGATTTCTGGATAAGTTTAAATAATTTTGTTAAGTATTTAAGTTTTTATACTTTTTTTAATATTACAAATGTTATTTTTAGTGGATATGGTTGGCTGATTAAGAAAAGAAAATGTTGCTAAGGAAATGAAATATAAAGCTTGCATGATTTAATTTTTTGTGGTAACTTCTGATACCCGATTTGAAATTTTGAAGGAAAAGAACATTTTGATTGGTTTCTCGGGTTTATTGCTGTTGATTGTCAATGTTTCCTATCTGTCTAGTGAAAGTCAGATTTTTGTGCAAATCAACAAAATTAACTGAAAAAATATTGTTATTAAGTCATTCTTTAAAATCTGAAGGATGATTTTTGATGTAATGGACATATTTAACATATTACTTGCCATATGCAAGACTTTAATTAGCTGGATCGTACAAAACAGTACATTCTGGATCCAGAATAATTTTAAACACAGTAGGAAAGAGATTGTCAGAGTGAGAAAATTAAAAGGTCAAATGACAGTTGATTTACTATGAATGCTCATCATATCTAAGATGTACTGTAATACACTATAATAATGTGCAGACTCATATACTAGGGTATGCACTGCAATAATGTAATTCACATTCAGGAAAGTTAACTGTAGGATAATTAACATAGAAGCATAGTCATAGGCTGGAATATTATGCCCTCCACCTGGAGCGGGTTGTGTGGTGGGGAGGGGGTTTAAAAGCAAGTGGGAGGTGGTGGTGCCATTCTCATTACCTACCTGCCCCCGCTGCCATTTTTCCAGCGTTGCAGGAAGTGGCATACGGTCCGCCCGCCCCAGGCCAGTTGAGGCCCTTAAGTGACCAGGTAATTGCCACTTAAGGGCCTCCTCCTGCTGTCGCTGGAATATTACCAGCGGCGGATGGGCACTTCAGCAGCTGAGGAGGCTGCCCAGTAATACCTAACGGCCTCCCTGGGGGCCTCACAGACGAACCCCCCAACATCAAGGGCTGCTCCAGCTAAAATACCACCCCCCTCCCACCCTACCCAACATTCCCACCCCCAGCCCCCTTGCTGGGGCGAGGCCCGAATCCCACTTACATTTTCTGGGGCCTTCTCCTTTGTCGCTGGTCCTGGCTGGGTGCAGTCCCAGCAATGGCCATTGCTCCAAGTGGGGCAGGAGTCCTGACCGAGGGCAATTAAGGCCCTGGGTTAAAATTGCTGCGTGGTTTCCAGGCATGGAGGAGGCAGGCTCTCCCCTGACATTTTTGCCAATGTGCGGGGCCACAGCCGCAAGGTAAAATTCTGGCCATAGTCATTATGGCAGAGAAGGAGGCCATTCATCCCATCGAGTCTAACCTACCTTGTAGCTAAATTCCCTCATTTCTGGAACCATTCTGGTAAATCCCTTCTGTACCCTCTCAAGCAGCCACACATCTTTCCTAAAGTGTGGTGACCAGAACTGGATGCAATACTTTAGTTGTGATTGAACCAGATAGAACAAAGAACAAAGAAAATTACAGCATAGGAACAGGCCCTTCGGCCCTCCAAGCCTGCGCCGATCCAGATCCTCTATCTAAACCTGTTGCCTATTTTCTAAGGGTCTGTATCTCTTTGCTTCCTTCCCATTCATGTATCTGTCTAGATACATCTTAAAAGACGCTATCGTGCCCGCGTCGACCACCTCCGCTGGCAACGCGTTCCAGGCACCCACCACCCTCTGCGTGAAGAACTTTCCACGCATATCCCCTCTAAACTTTTCCCCTCTCACTTTGAACTCGTGATCCCTAGTAATTGAATCCCCCACTCTGGGAAAAAGCTTCTTGCTATCCACCCTGTCTATACCTCTCATGATTTTGTACACCACAGATATTTATAAAGGTTCAACATAATATCCCTGTCTTTGTACTCAGTACCTCTATTTATGAAGCCCAAGATACTATATGCTTTTCTAACTGCTTTCTCAATATATCCTGTCACCTATAAAGATTTATGCACATGTACCCCCGGATCCCTCTGTCCCTGCACACTCTTGTGCCATTAAGTCTATATTGCCTCTCCCTATATCTCTCTGCCAAAATGTATCACCTCTCACTTCTCTCCATTAAATTCCGTCTGCCACCTGCTCGCTTATCTATGACCTGTTGTAGTTGATTGGTATCATCCTCACTATTTGCCACACCTCCAAGTTTGGTACCATCGGCAAATTTTGAAAAAATAATGAAGTAAAATATGCACTACAGTAAGATATTTCATGCTAATTTGGCGCAAGCACTTGATGAGGATTCTTACCTAAATGTCCAGAAATGAAATTTAGCAACCTACATTTAATGTTCAAGGCATTGGAATTTACTCAGCATAGATTTGTTGCAAATACAATTAGATTTTGGAGACTGATGATGAAAAATGATTGCTGAATGGCCATATATGCTTTTCATGAAAATTAGCTATTTCAAACATTTGATAAATGCTGCCAAAAACTGACAATGACACATTGTCATACTGGGAGACAAGCAGAAATTAAGGAATTGTATTCCATAACAGTATAGTCAGGTTTGACATAGACAATGCAATTTTAATGTGGATTGACTTGATGTACTTGTTAATTAACAAGAAGATGGAAGTGCCAGAATGACCTTGCATTTGGGCTTAGAAATGCAGCCCCTTTGGAATTCTAGCTGTCTGTAAAATCATAGCATGCGTTGGAACATAATTAGTTTGACCAGTGCACCATTCATGAATATTTCCGGAATAGTAGTGGGTCTTTCTTATGCAGAAGACATCATGGCTAGGAAGCCTTGATAGATAACAAAAGAAAACTGTTTTGTGGTTTTTAAACTTTTATGGAAAAGCACTATATCTAATGAACATTATTTAAATACAGTGCTATTTCAAAGAGATACCGATTTGAGCTGTGCGAGTCAAATATAGTACACTGGCTTCTTTATAATTAGAATTTAGGACGACAGAGGTCCTTTCTTTAGTTGAGTCTGAGGAAGGAAGCTTAGCAGTCCAGAAAGCTACTGTCTACACCATGTAATATATCTTAAACCTAATAAATATATCATAGAAACAATTGTGTTGTTTTAAAGGTGACAGAAAAGAGGATGACGCTAATGCACATAACAAATATTCTGCTTGAAACTATCACTTATTAGTGTGAGATACAAATTAGATTCCTCCAGTGTGCAAAGTTCCTGATCTCAGCTGTGCTGCTGTGAAGAGGTGCCAAGTGGAGGCCACGTGTCTTCCCATATCTGGGAGGAACGATATCATTAACCTACCAGCAGACTGCTTAAAGTGACTTTGACAAAAACCTTACAATAGTTAGCCCTCTTATCTACAGTTAATGTGTGGTCCAAGGAGCCAAGGATACTGGAGAGGTAAGGAAGGAATTAGTGTTCCTTATAGTAGGGGATCAACAGATAGTGGTGTAATTGGGGAAGTCCAAGATTGGAAAATCATACAATTTGAAAAGAGAAGACTTCAGGGTGATCTAATTGAGATTCTCCAGATTATGAAGGGAACTGCCAAAACTGATTGAAGCATATTATACACTATTATGAAGGGTTCCAATATGAAGAACAGCAAGTTCAAAATTATGAAGATCGGAGTAAATGGAATGTGAGGATAACATTTTCAGTTGGTGACCTGTGGAGCATGTTATCAGGAAAGGCCATTGAAGCTGATAGTGCAGATACACGAGACAGATATCCTTCTACGTAGGATTCATGCAACCAAAATGGAGGAGGGGGGAGGGTGGTCTTACTGGGCTTAATGACTTGCTCTGTTTCTAAAAATTTTAAGGCTAAATTTTCCTCTAGCCTGCTTCCAAAAAGCAAATTATGGGCATACACTGAGAAAAGATTGGCATTTACCTTCTTCCTCTTTCTGTGCCTGACTCGCACTAATCCTGACTTTTCTATATGACTTTTCTTGCGTTTGAACCTAAAGAGGGCACAGCATTGTACATTACATGCAAATTGTGCCAAAAGAGTGAGCACTCAGATTTCATCTAACTGCTGAATGCAGATCAGAGGCCGACTGCCCTGGTAAAACCCGAGCATTACCTCTTTCTGAGCTACCCATTTTGGTGCTACCTGTCTTAAACTGACAGGCAGATATTGCCAAGAGAGGGCTTCATGTTTGGTTTTCTGCATTTAAATGGTTTTGTTGTTGCAGTACTTGTTGAACACAACCAATTTCAAACATTAGTGACAGAGGCGATGTTCAGTACTTTGTTCCCCCTCCTCCTTTGTGATATGGTTTATTTGCAGGGAGATGATAAGAAGCAGCCCAAGCCTCCTTGATAGTTATTGCGAAAATTTTCCAGCCTTTTCCTGAGCCACTAACAGCTGTTTCTCTACCACAGAGAAAGAATCATTCCTTTTCAGGACTGTACAATTGCTCTACCGCCTTGAATAATATTAGAGGGCTCATAGTTGAACCAGCACTCTTCTTTAGATGCACTGTTATT
Source organism: Heterodontus francisci (assembly GCF_036365525.1). Taxonomy (NCBI): domain Eukaryota; kingdom Metazoa; phylum Chordata; class Chondrichthyes; order Heterodontiformes; family Heterodontidae; genus Heterodontus; species Heterodontus francisci. Next base: position 220,883,996 of record NC_090371.1, read on the forward strand.
CTTCACACCCAAACTTGTTTTCTTTCTTTCTCTGCATTCAAAATGCTGTCAACACAGCCTGTTAGAGCATCACAAGCATACTCACTAGGGAAGCTACATTAAAATGAACAACATGCAAATTTCAGCTTCTGGCTGGCGAGAAAGGATTTCTACTCATTCAAATATTCATAAGTAGCTGGTGCAGTAAAATATTTCATAAATACTCAAATACACATAACTCAGTCTGTTTCTCTCACATGGCTTCCGCTGTATGCGCTCTTTAAATACTGCTGCCTGTAAAGATCAACAGTTGCCCACACTTCCTCTTCCCTACCTTCAGGTGCTCTCCATTGCACCTGGGAAAGTTGGGAGAGTAAAATTGGCCCTCTAATGATCTGGTAACAGTGATAGATTCTCAGCCAAAAGCTATTCCGATTTGGAGAAATGAATGTTAATAAATTCAATGTGTGACACAATCAACATTTTCGATTCCTTTTCCTTTAAGAAAGAATAGAAAACATTACTCACTTCCAGAATTGATTTATTACAGAATGAAACAAAAAATTAAAAGGGTTGTTGGTACATTTGGGATTGAAAGGACAAAGTAGTGGTATTCTTGAACTGTACAACAGTGGCAGAGAATAATTTAAAATTAAAATGAAAAAGACTGAAATGTCAAAATTATGAATAAAATGGGGACAAAGCCACGTGGAAAAACTAGCTAACAACTGCAATGATTTTATTTTAACTGGCTACATGGTACACTTAATACTTCATGAAATTCAGGATGTAATTTGCATTTTAAATGGTTTATACTGAAGTAAATATTCTGTACTTTATACACTATTTTATGAAACACTATATGAATCATGTTTGTAAAAAATATATATATTTGTTCTTGAGATCTGCAAGACCACATTCTTTTTCCAGATACTTTCATTTTGGTTGGGAATATTCTAAATAACTGTGACTGACCAGAAGGTAGCTTTTACAGCTTTGCCATAACACAAGGAACAAGGGAATATTTTCCCCTTACCTGGCTGTATGTACAATGGATTACTTGATCACAAACACACAGACAGATCAGACAGAGAAAGCTGCATGCCCATGAGGGAGATTGATGAATTTTCCATCTGGCATTCCCAGATGCAAATGGAGTGCAACTGAAGGATGTTATGCTGGCATCTTTACTGTAGCACCCAAATACATGAGAGTTACCTGGGTGAGTAACCTCTCTTTCCTTCGCATGCCATGAGATTAACGAGGCTTCCATTTAGCAGCACCCTCCTCCCTTCCACACAACCTCCCCCTGCACCCGCCTCTACACACCCCCACCCCATCACGATTGTGTAAGAGCTCACAATGTCAGGAATTACAGTGGTAAACATCTATTCTACGAATGCAAGAAGTAACACAATGAACAGTCTTTTTTTTTAAGCAAGAAAGTCAATTCCTTAAAAAAATAGGTTCTAGGCTAGATGAAGTCAGGGCAAGCTGCTCTAATACTGCAGCAAATCCCAATACTGTGGAAAGTAAAACTGTTTATTACAGGCGATAGAGAGAAGCTATACAGGCAATTTTAACTGGATTAATCTGGATTTAACAGAGGCGAGATTGGATACTGGCAAGAAACTGACACACTGAAGTCAGGGATTTCATAATTGGCTGCAGGCCGGTACTTGTTGACTCAATTAATATCCTTGGGAGACATTAGTGAACTCTTTTTAAATTGTTTTTAACTTTTCTACAAATTTAACTTGGGTAGCAAGGAACTGACCAGGGAATCAGAGGCAAGATTACAATGGGTATTTAAACTTGTGATTGCCCCATCTGCATAAAAGCTGACTGAGTACAGCTGGTGTATCACCTTCCTCTAGCAAATATTTTGACAGAGAGTACTTGTGTGGATATAGCTTTTTTCAACCTTGGAGGATTTCAAATCAGGGTGGGAGGTGCCTTGGATTTGTTTGACAGCACATCAGAAGAGCAAGACAATCAACCTCCACAGCAGGGATGATGCATTGTGGTGAGACCAGAATATGGACTGGAGGAAGGTGCTCAGGAGGGAGGGGTGCTCAGGAGGGAGGGGTGCTCAGGAGGGAGAGGTGCGCAGGAGTGAGGTGCACAGTGTTATATGATTGCCTTTAAGAGTGATGTCCCTTTAAGATCTTAGCATGCTAATGAGCCAAGTACCAGGATGCAGCCATGTGACTCAGAGCCAGAGTCATGTTGCAACTGTAACACCCAGAGTAAAGTTCTGTAAATAGTTATCTCTACTGTATAATAGTTTAGCTGTAATAAAATTGTTTGAGATCTTCAACCAACTGGACGCCACGCATCTCATTTATGTTGTGTCAGACAACATAAAGAACTCATTACACTCAGGAGGGAGAGGTGCACAGGAAAGAGAGGTGCACAGGAGGGAGGTGCGCAGGAAGGAGATGCACAGAAGGGGGACCAAGGCCGCAGGTGGCACTAACTATGTCACAGGATTTACGATTTTTCTGAAGAGCAGTGCATCTGCAGGCTGAGATTGTCACGTCAGATGGAGGCAGAAATCTGCAGCCTCCTAAAGGAAACCCTGCTCCCTGACAGCCATGCATTACCAGTGCCTGAGAAAATGACCACTGCACTCAAACATTTTTCTTCCGATCCTTTAGGGGCGCTATTGCGACATTACCAGCATCTCCCAATCAGCTGCACATAAATGCAGGTACAAGGGCCGGCATTGATGTAATTTTCTCTTGTGATTCGGAGTTGCCTCTCTGGCTGGATTCCCACAGGTTCAGGGTGCCATTGATGGCACACATGTGGCAATCCTAACACTACCACAGCAATCAGGAGCTTTTATCAACGGCAAAAGATATTTGTTCATCAATGCATAGCTAGTGTGTAACCATGCAAGTCTGTGCCAGATTCCCTGGGAGCTGCCATGCTATTTCCATACTGTGGCAGTTCAACATTCCAGAGATTTCCCTTTCAGGAAGTAGACTTAAGGGCTGGCTCAGGGGAAAGAAGCGTACCCCCATCAAACATGGGTCATGACATCTGTAAGGAACCACACCAATGAGGCACAGAAGTGCTACAATGAGAGCCACCAGGTGTGTCAACAAGCAAGTCATGGGAATGTTGAAGATGTGCTTCAGGTGCCTAGATAGGTTTGGAGGTGCCTTTCAGTACTTGTTAGTGAGAGTGTCCAGAATAATGCTGCTGTGCTGTGTCCTGCATAATATTTTGCAACCGAGAGGATTGTGGGTGGAGCAAGTTGAAGGGGCTGATCACTCATCTTTGGATGGGAAGTGTGAGGTGATGCATTTTGGCAGAAGAAATAAGGAGAGGCAATATAGACTAAATGGCACTGTTCTAAAGAGTGTGCAGGGACAGAGGGACCTGAGCATAGATCTTTGAAGGTGGAAGGACATATTGAGAGAGTAGTAAGCAAAGCACATGGGAACTTGGGCTTCATAAATAGAGGTATTAAGGACAAAAGCAGGGATGTTATGCTGAAGCTTTATAAAGCTCTGGTTAGGCCACAACTAGAGTATTGCATCCAGTTCTGGTCACCACACTTTAGGAAGGATGTGATGGTCGTTGAGGAGATGCAGAGGAGATTTACCAGAAAGGTACCAAGGATAAGGGATTTTAGCTGCAATGTTAGGTTGGAGAAGCTGAGGTTGTTCTCCTTGGAGCATAGGAGTTTGAGGGGAGATTTGATAGAGGTGTACAAGTTTTTGACAGATTTAGATAAGGTAGGCAAAGAAAAGTTGTTCCCATTTGCTGATGGTACAAGGACTAGGGGACACAGATTGACCTCACTCTCCACCATGCTCCAGTCTGAAAAACAATAATTTACAATGACTCACTGTTTTCTGTCCTTAAACCAATTTTTTATCCAAGCTGACACTGACCCTCCTATTCCATGAGCCTCAGTTTTGTTAATTAGCCTCTTATGTGGTACTTTGTCAAATGCTTTCTTAAAAAATCTATACAGATAACACCCATTGCTTTCTCTTCATCAACCTTCTCTGTTACTTCATCAAAAAATCAATAAGAAAAGGACAATCTGCTTTTTAAAATCCTGTGCAGCTTCTCCCTAATTAACTCAAACCTATCCAAGTGCTTGTTAATGTTTTCCCTGATTATTGTTTCTAAAACTTTACCCACCAATGATGTTAAACTAATCAGGCTATAGTTACCAGGAATGCCCTTGCACCCTTTGAATAAGTGTGTCACATTTGCCACTCTCCAATCTTTTGGCACCTCTTCTGTTTCTAGGGAAGATTCTGGCAAGCCCTTCCGCTATCTCCACTCCCACTTTCTTTAGCAACCTGGGATGCAAACCATCTGGACTTATTTGCTCTAAGCATAGCCAGCCTTTCCAGTACATCCTGCCTTTCAATTTTCACCTCATCCATTACCACTACCATCTCTGCTTCTACTGGTATTTTGTCAGCATCCTCTTCCTTAGTAAACACCAATACAAAGTACTCATTAATTATTCTAGCCTTGCCCTGTGCTAATCATATAGCACTCTCTTTGTCCCTAATAGGCTCTACTCCACCTCTTATTACCCTTTTACTATTTACATGCCAGTAGAAGATTTCTGGGTTCTCTTTTATGTTCATTTCCATTCTATTCTCATATTCACTCTTTGCAAGACTTATATTCCTCTTCATTTCCCCTCTCAAAGTATTGCATTTGGCCTGGTTCTCGCTTGAAGGATTCACCTGACGTACATGATATACCCTCTTTTTCTGTTTCATCATTTTCTTCATCTCCCTCGTCATCCAAGGAGTCCTGGCTTTGGCTCCTCTGCCTTACCCTCTTGTTGAAATGTACCTAGCCTGTACCTGAAATATCTCCTCCTCAATGATCACTCATTGCTCCCTTACATAAATACAAGCTCTTTCTTTCTTCAAACAGTTACCAACTAAGGTTTGGCTGGAAAATGTGTGGGGGAATTTGGCAAGGACATGCCATGCCTGCATTTTGTTGCCTGTCAAGATTCAGGCTCACACCTGAAGAACTACTTGAATAAGGTATTGAAGGATTGGTGCCACATGTGGAATTGTATTGAGTCATTGTCTTGGAATTTCAAGAGCAAAGCAGAAGGAAAGAGTAGGAAAAAACCTTCAAAGCTTTAATAAAACAATCCAGGCTCTTTTCCTTTTCTGTCAATCTTTGGTTCCATTTTACTCTGGCTAGATCTCCTCACATCCCATTAAGAAATTTTACTTTAGATTGTTCCTTGCTCTTCTCCGTCAATAATCGAAACCTTATGATACAGTGATCACTCTTACCCAAGTGTTCCCCCACAGACAGTTGGTCCACTGGGCCCACCTCATTCCCCAGTACCAGATCCAGCAATGACTCCTTCCTAGTTGGACTGAGAACATATTGGTCAAGAAGATTCTCCTGAACACATTTCAGAAATTCCTCCCAGTCCTTTCCTTTTACTCTAACATTATTCCAATTGATATTTGGGTAATTAGTCTTGACGTCGCCATACTCAGTGATCTCATAGTGCAGTTATTGATGAAATAAAGTCAGCATGTGTGTCAGATATTTGCATTTCTGTCACCAGCTATCTGATGACTCCCTTTCTTCATCTCTGATTAAGAGATGTGTCACTTATCTCCAGGGCATCCTCCTCTACAACAGAGAATTGGATTATTTGTAGTGGACCACCTCCAGACCTCTACCTCTCCCTTGGGTTTTATGCTTTCCTCCTACAAGGAGCCTAAAAGGGTGAGGCATTCCCCAATGGATGCAGTGTTTTCCTTGGGTGTGACTATGAGACAGAAGGATTCTAAAAGGATTGAGGTTATTGGCAGGCAATGTTCACTCTAACTTTTCTTTGCTGTGCGCAAGCTGTTCGTTGCAATGTACAGGCCCTTTAAGATTGCTGTGTGGCTATGCACTTATGTATCTTAAAGGGAATGTTGGTTGTGTGCAGCCTTTTTGGTGCACTGCGTAGCATATTCCGGATTGCTGCATGACCTACACCCACACAGCTTAAAGGGAACATTGGTGGCAATGGAGGATTGATAAATTAGAGGTAATGAAGTACATAGAAAGTGAAGGGTGGGTGCAAAAAAGTTGAGTGGGTATGAGGAGTGTAACAAAGTAAGAAATAGGAGCAGCAGTCATTCATTTGGCCCTTCGAGCCTGCTCCACCATTCAACAAGGATATGACTGATCTTCTACCTCAACTCTACCTTCCCGCACTATCACCATACCCCTTGATTCCATGAGTACCCAAAAATCTATTGACCTCTGTATTGAATATACTCAACAACTGAGCATCCAGAACTCTCTGGGGCAGAGACTCCCAAAGAACCAAAACCCTTTGAGTGAAGAAATCTCCCCTCATCTCAATCCTAAATGGCCGACCCCTTATTCTGAGACTGTGAAGTCGTGTTCTAACTGCGCCAGCCAGGGGAAACAGCCCCTGAAGAATTTTATATATTTCAATTAGATCATCTCTCATTCTTCAAAATTCGAAGGAATATAGACCTAGTCTACTTAATCTCTCCTCAAAGAATATTCCCCTCATCCCAGGAGCCAGTCTAGTGAACCTTTATTGCACTCCCTATAGGACATGTATGCCCTTCCTTAGGTAATGAGATCAAAAATGCACACAGTACTCCAGGTGTGGTCTCACTAATGCCCTGTATAATTGTAATAAGACTTCTTTACTTTTATATAGCAATTCCTTGTAACAAAGGCTTGCATATTATTTGCCTTCCTAATTGCTTGTTGTACCTGCATATTAACTTACTGTGAACACCCAGGTTCCTCTGAATGCAAATGTTTCCCAGTCTCTCACCATTTGAAAAATATTCTGCTTTTTTTTCTTTTTCCTACCAAAGTGGATAACTTCACACTTCATCATATTGTATTCCATCTGCCATGTACTTGCCCACTCACCCAACCTGTCCATGCCCCTCTGCAGTTTCTTTGCGTCCTCCTCTCCGCTTACTTTCCCAACTTACTTTGTATCATCAGCAAACTTGGATACATTACACTCAGTCCTCTTATCTAAGTTATTAATGTAGATTGTAAGTAGCTGAGGCTGAAGAACTGATCCTTGCAGTTTCCCGTTAGTTACATCCTGCCAACCCGAATATGTCCCGTTTATTCTTACATTCTTTTTCCTGTCCATTAACCAATCCTTAATCCATGCTAATATATTACCCCCAATCCCATGAGTCCTAATTTTGTGTAATAACCTCTTTTGTGGCACCTTATTGAATGCTTTTTGAAAATCCAAACACACTACATCCACTGGTTCTCCTTTATGCATCCAACTAGTTACCTCCTCAAAAGGGTCGTACAGATTTGTCAAACATGATTTCCCTTTCGTAAATTAATGTTGTCTCTGCTTATTGATGTTTAGTTTAGTTTAGTTTAGAGATACAGCACTGGAACAGGCCCTTCGGCCCACCGAGTCTGTGCCAACCATCAACCACCCATTTATACTAATCCTACACTAATCCCATATTCCTACCAAACATCCCCACCTGTCCCTATATTTCCCTACCACCTACCTATACTAGTGGCAATTTATAATGGCCAATTTACCTACCAACCTGCAAGTCTTTTGGCTTGTGGGAGGAAACCGGAGCACCCGGAGAAAACCCACGCAGACACAGGGAGAACTTGCAAACTCCACACAGGCAGTACCCAGATTTGAACCCGGGTCGCTTGAGCTGTGAGGCTGCGTTGCTAACCACTGCACCTCTGTGCCGCCCCATGATATTATGATTTTCTTAGTGCCCTGCTATCATGTCCTTGGTAATAGATTTTAGCATTTTGTTTACCACTGTTGTCAGGCAAAGTGGCCGATAGTTCCCTGTTTTCGCTCTTTCTCCTTTCATTATGTTTGCTACCTTCTAATCCTTGGAACTGTTCTAGATTCCAAGGAATTCTGGAAGATCAAAACCAATACATCCGCTATTTCTATAGTTAAAACCCTTGGATGCAGGTTGTCAGGTCCTAGGGATTTGTTGTCACGTAGTCAGGAATATTTCTCTAGTACTATTTCTTTACATATACCAATTTCTTTAAGTTGCTCATTCTCACTAGATCCTTGGGTCCCCATTATTTCCAGAATGTTGTTTGTGTTTTCTACCATGAAGACAGCTACAATGGGCAGGATTCTTAAAGCCCGCTGAGTGCGGGTATGGAGATGAGTCCTATTTGAAGTTCACATTCTCGGAGGTAAGCAGCTGGACCCACAGCCCTGGAACACAAGGCCATTTTTACAGGGACACCGTGAGGGAGGGAGCGGGTTGGGTGCGCGCCTCCAATTAAGTACCTGTTGAGCTCATTAACAGGCTTGTCAGCAGCAGTTTTTAATTTTCAAGGGCTGGGAACGTGGACGATGCCATGTGGGAACACGACAGGCTGTTCAAGTGTGAACACAGCAGGGGACCATCAGGACATTGGGAAAAGCTGATTAAAATACTGCAGAGGCCCGAAAAAAACACAGCTGCTTCAAAAGTGCCACAGAGCAGCCATTGCTGCAGCTGTAAGACATGCTTTTCTCAGTGGTGAGTGGCAGGAGAGGGATGTGAGGCTGCTTGCATCACTTGGGCAGCTGGGGTTGGCAGGGGAAGGCATGGTAAATGCACAAAGCCCAGCTGAGAGAGTTGAGATGGCAACAGGCTACTCTGACATTGGACAGAGCAGCTAGGATGAGCTGCAGCAGATGCAACATTCTGTACAGCAGGAGGCCAGAGGAGCACAGCAGGGGACTGCAAGGGGAGGAAGGTGCTACCCAAGACATCAGATGCACAGCCCAAGAGTTGACTACCTGCAAATGACAGTGTCAGTGCCATAGGAGCCTGCACCTGTCCAGGCAGTTGGTCTCAGACCTTTGTGCTCTGATCCACCAGGACCTGAGGCCTCACAGCGCCCTGGCAGTCCCCTACCTGCAGCCATCAAGGTCTCTGTCACCCTGAACTTCTGTGCAACCGGGTCGTTCCAGGGATTAGTTGTGGACCTAGGTGATATCTCACAGTCGGCATCTCATCAGGCCATCAGGGAGATTACAGATGCCATATTCAGGAGGGCAGGGGCGACATCCAATTTGACACAGATGGATCTGCGCAGGCACAAAGGACATTGGGTTTCGCCTCCGTCACTGGATTCCCCCAGGTGCAGGACATCATCGATTGTGCCCATGTGGCCATCAAGGCACCAAGCAACCAGCCAGCGAAATCCATCAACAGGAAGGGCTTCCACTCCCTTAACATCCAACTAGTCCATGATCAAAATGAGAGCTTCCTCTATGTGTACTCGGTTTTCCTAGCAGCTGCCATGACTCCTTCATCCTCCTCTAGTCCAGGCTGCCTCGGATTTTCACTCCATTCCGAAAGTGCATTGATGGATCCAAGGGGACAAGAGAGATCTCTTGAAGAGCTGTCTATTGACCCCTTTATGGGAGCCCCAGACTAAAGCCTGGCTCGGGTATAAAATTAAAACCCGACCCAGGCCCGAGCTGACAACAGCCAACCCGAACCCGAGTCCTTTAATTTTTTTTTAATGCCCAACCCGACCCGACGTGAAAATAGCAAACATATTTTTGAAACAGTAAAAGATCATAGACTAAAACAAAAACAATACAAAACATAACAGTACAGTCCAGCCTGACCCGACTCGAGCCGGAATGCCGGACGCTGATTACGGACCCAGCCTGACCTGAACCCAACACATGTAATTGGGTTTGGTCGGGTTCTGATCGGGTAGCCAGGCTTTGCCCCAGACACAGGCACAGACGTGAAACAACCAATGCCACCTGCTCAGCAGGCCAACCATTGAGCAGGCCATTAGGTTTCTTAAGAATGGATTCAATACCTTCCTGCAAGGGTCTCTGTCATTGTGGTGGTCTGCTGCGCTCTCCATAACTTAGCCTGCAGATATGTGTAGACCTTAAGGACAGTGAGACCCTGGAAGGAGACAACTCATTGGGGGAGGAGCAGGAGATAAGAGAGGAGGAGGAAGAGGGGGAGGAGGGGGATATTACTGAACAGAGAGGTGCCCCTGCTGCATCTCGACGTGGCCTCCTCCTGCCACCCTCTGGAAAGAAGATCTCCCTCCTTTCACTTGTGGTCTCCAGCACTAGATGCAGGTCAGCATCGATGAAGCGAGAGATCTGCCCTCCCCCTAGTGCCAGCCATCCAGCTCCCCTGTGACATTTTGCTTCTCTCTGTACTGTGGAAGGCAGATCTGCCACTCAGGACAATCAGCAGCCTCAGTGATGGCTGACCGTGGAAGTCTACGTGAGCCCCACACTTGATCTGACCCACTGCCATTTTCAATCCCACTGGCTCTAAGTGAACAGGAAACCTGTCTCCATACCAATTAAGAACTTAGCAATTTGAAAATTGCAATCTGAATCAGTTTCCCATAGGAAGTAGGTTTCTGACCCAAAACCAGACCCAGTTCTTGTTTCCTGCTTCCATAATGAAAACCTAGCCCAAAGTATTTAACATCTCTGCCATTCCCTTATTCTTCAATATAATTTGACCTGTCTCTAATTTTATTTATTTAGAGATACAGCACTGAAACAGGCCCTTTGGCCCACTGAGTCTGTGCCAACCATCAACCACCCATTTATACTAATGCTACATTAATCCCAAATTCCTACCACATTCCCCTACTTATACTGGGAGCAATTTACAATGGCCAATTTACCTATCAACCTGCAAGTCTTTGGCTGTGGGAGGAAACCGGAGCACCTGGTGGAGACCCACACGGTTACAGGGAGAACTTGCAAACTCCACACAGGCAGTACCCAGAATCAAACCCAGGTTGCTGGAGCTAAAAGGCTGCAGTGCTAACCACTGTGCCACTCTTAATGGGCCCACATTAACTTTCACTAATCTCTTCCTATTTACATACCTATAGAAACGTTTACAATCTGTTTTTATGTTGCTTGTTAGTCTACTCTCATATGCTGTTTTCTCTTTCCTTCTAAATTCTTTGGTTCTCCTTTGATGAATTCTAAAATCCTTGCAATCCTCAGGCTTACTACTCTTCTTGATAATATTTCAAACCTCTTCCTTTGGTCTAATACTATCTTTAACTCTTGTTACACAATGTTGAATAATTTTTCTGTGAACCTTTTGTGCCTTAAAAGAATGTATATTTATTGCAAATCATGGGCTAATTATTTAAAAGCTAGTCATTGCTTGCCTACAGTCATACCTTTTAATGTAGTTTCCCAATCTACCTTAGTCAATTCTCCCCTCATACCTATGTAGCTTGCTTTATTTAGATTTAACACCCTAGTTTTGAATTAACTAAATCACTTTCAAACTCAATATAAAATTTTATCCCATTATGGTCACTCTTCCCTGGAGGCCCCTTTACTACAAGATTATTAATTCACCCTTTCTCATTGCACAAAACTAGATCCAAAATAGCTTGCTCCCTAGTTGGTTCCTCAACATACTGATCTAGAATACCATCTTGTATACACTCCATGAACTCACCCTGCATACTGTTCCTGTAAATTTGGTTTGCTCAGACTACATGAAGATTAAAATCCCCCATGATTGCTGTATTACCCTTGATACATGTGCCTCTAATTTCCTGATTTATACTCTGTCCTAGACTATAAATACTGTTAGGGGGCCTGTAAATAACTCCCACCAGTGTTTCCTATCCCTTGCTGTTTCTTAGCTCCACCCAAACGGATTCTACTTCTTGATTTTCTGAGCTAGGATCCTTTTTCTTTACTGTCTTTATCCCATGCTTTATTACTAGGGCTACCCCTTCTCCTTTTCCATTTTGCCTATCTCTTCTAAATGTTAAGTTTCCTAGAATATTATGTTCCCAACCTTGGACATTTAGCCATTACGAAGACATGGTTGCAATTAGATCAAACCTATTAATTTCTATCTCTGCTATTAATTCATCTAATTCGTTCTGAATGCTTTAAATATTCAGATTTCGTTTCTTTAGCTTTTACTATTTTCCAGGCTGGAATTTTCCGCCCCCCCTAAAAGAGCGGGCTAGTGGCGGACTGGGGGGACGGAAAATGGAGTGGGAGGTTCGGGGGGCCCTTCCCGATCCACCTCCGCCTCCGCCGTCATTTTACACGGGGCAGCATCGGTGGGAAATGGCCTGCCCACCCCAGGCCAATCAAGGTCTTTAAGTGGCCACTTAAGGGCCTCCGCCCGCCGCCACGGGATTTTACCATTGGCAGGTGGGTGGCCCAGACCCAAAAAAAGCTGCCTGTTAAAAGTAGCAGCTTTCTGATGGCCTGAGGGAGGGTGCTCCTGATCAGGCACCCTGTGCCTGACAGAGGGCCACCCCCGATGCCCCAACCACCCCCAACACCCAACATGCCTCCCCGTCCACCCCAATCGACCACCCTTGCCTCACCAGGGCCTGACCGATCACCCCCGGCTAGGCCCCAAAAACTTATCTTTTCCCAGGGCTGTCCTTCCTCTTCTTTTTGAAGCTGGGTTCCAGTCCCAGCAGTGGCCACTGCTTCCTGCTGCCAGCTGGCCGATTGGCCGACAGCTTCATTAGACGGGGCTTCCTGCCTCAATGAGGTGGAAATCCCGCCTGAGACCAGTTAAGGGCCTGGGGACTGTAACATCCAGACTGAACCCCGAGGAACAGTGGGGGCAGGAGCGCCACTGACTCTTCGGTCGGTGGACGGTTCCCGTCCGACAGGGGAAAAATTCCCGCCTTAATCTTTCTTGAAGTCACCTTTGTTACTCTCACTGTCCCTTCCTGACCCACTCTACTTATTTTTAGTGCAAAAACTATTCTGCTGTAGAGCCTTGACATTTTTCTTACTGCTTTTGAATTTACCCTTCCCTGAATCCTCCCACTGCACCCCCTCCCCACCCCCCTTTATTACTTTAAATCACTGTCTACTGCCTTAGTGATGGAGATGTGATGGAGATTGCTCAGCAAGACGGAGTGAAAACACAGGATGTAATTGATTCAGCAAATGTACTCACTTTTCCTAACTTGGTTAGGCCATTGAACCGCTTCCTACACTGCATCCTTGACCTGGACATAATGCTCCTGCTGCTCACCTTCTCAGGTGCCTTTAACCAATCCTTCTTGGTGAGAGCAGCAGGTGTCTTCCTCCCATTGTTGAGGAGAAGGATGAACTTCCTATTCTTGATTACATTCAGCAGTAATTCCAGTGAGGCATTACTGAATCTGTGTGCTGCCCTTGCTGTGTTTCCATCTTCCGTCTTGAACACTTCTAATTTTCACTTCTGGGTTTCCCCGTACAGTTCCACCTCCCACTCCTTCCCCAGTTCAGAATCTGCCTTCATATTAATATTGGGCCAGAGTATTTGGAGGGAGGGGATGGTAGGGCATTGTTGGTTGGAGGAAGGAGGGATGAAGCCATACGCAGATTTAACACAAAGATGGGAATTTTAAATTTGAGGCATTGGGAGATTAGAGCATAATTTCCATTGCACACCAACACATCATAATGGTTCTCTGCATATCTCTATGTTTCTAACTTGAAAACTATACATTATGTTAGCCTGAAATCTCACTGAAAGTAAACTCTGGCAAGAATCAAACCTCTTACTTACCTCACACCAATCTTGTGCAGTAGCACCTGAAGGCCGGACACGTCTGAGACTGATCTCTTGTTGAGACTACACTACATACTCTCCTGACAGTTCACACTCCACTTGCCGCACCTAGCTTGAGATGGAGCTCTTGCTACTCACTTACAATTTATATTGTCAGAATTTACACAACCGTCCAAGTGGCTCAGGTAAGGCTGCTGATTAGACATTAGCAGATCACATTTTTTTCTAACCACTTCATTACATTTTACTGCCTCAAACCAGCTCATAGTATTGATCAGCTAAAATGGAGCAAATGAAAATAAATTAATTCTTAAAATATATGCATAGCTCAATATTTAAGTCCCAAATATTCCCATTGAGGCTGAACTCAACGCTCTTCTGGCCTTTCACACTCCACTGCCTTTTCACAGGTCAATATTGAATTGATGAAAACTAAAGACGACGAATACTAATTCAGTTTAAGGATTCCGTGTTACAGATTTATTAGAAAATAGGGCTATGGAATTGGGCTGTTATCCAATAAAAGACGTTTTCATCGTCAAATCTGGTTCAGAAATAGGGGGTGGAATTTTACGCCCCCACGGGAGTGGGCTGGAGGTGCGGGGGTGCATAAAATTGAGTGGGAGGTGGGGTGCTGTTCCTGTCGCCTTCCTGCCGTGCTGCAATTTTACAAGCGGCAGGGGAGGTGACAAATGACCCGCCCGTCCCAGGCCAATTAAGGCCCTTACATGGCCAATTAATTCCCATTTAAGGGCCTCCTCCTACTATTGTTGGGATATTACCAGCGGTGGGCGGGTGCTCTGCATCTCAAGAGCCCACCCAGTAAAACCTGGTGGCCTCCTTGCAGGCTGGGGAGAGGCCCTCTTCATTGGGCACCCTGTACCCCATGGAGAATCATCACCACTACCTCCCCCCACTCCTCACCGGCACAAGCTCCCCCCTGCTTGATCACATCCCCCCTCCATCAACCAACCCCCCTTGCCTTGCGGGGGGTCCATCCAATTGTACCTGGCAAGGCCCCATACACTTACCTCAATTCCGCGGCCTCCTCCATTGCTGCTCCTCTCACTGGGTGCAGTCCCAGCAGTGGTCACCGCTCCTGGTGACGCTGCCGGGACTGAAGAGCTCCCAGCCTGCTGATTGGCCGGCAGCTCTTGGAGGCAGGACTTCCGCCCTCTGAGGGGCGGAAGTCCTGTCCGAGGCCAATTAAGGGCCTGGGCCACGTAAAATCACGGGGTGTCTTCCAGGCCCAGTGGAGGCAAGCTCGGCCCCAACCTTTTGTCCGATGGGCAGGGCCTCCGCCCTGATGTAAAATTCCGGCCAAGGTTTTGGTGACAGGACAAGGTGGATGGACTGAATAGGATCATAAGTTTGTGATTTGAGCAGTTCTCCTTTTTTCTTTCTTTTCTTGCTTTGAAATAGTGCAGCAGCTGCCTTGATATTTTCAACTTCTCGAAAATACATATTTATGATACATCAGTATGCGTATCTATAGTATACATAGCTACTTTTTGTTGCACTGGTGTC
The DNA here is from genome assembly GCF_036365525.1 of Heterodontus francisci. Lineage (NCBI taxonomy): Eukaryota > Metazoa > Chordata > Chondrichthyes > Heterodontiformes > Heterodontidae > Heterodontus > Heterodontus francisci. The sequence continues at coordinate 220,899,088 of NC_090371.1, forward strand.
TTCTTGAATGATTTTTATCAAGTATGATATTCTACAATAAAATAATATTGATATATTAGGTACACATATTACACATTACATTTTCACATTGGTCTCATAAAATCTAATATTCTGATGCTGTGTACTCAACTTTTCAATTAGCATAGTTTATTGATTTTATACATATTACATGTGTGATTCAATTAAACTTCTACATAGCTGAGTGTTCAAGTCGGTTCTCAGGGAATTTCTGAGCAGCAAATGAAAAATGCAGACATGAGGCAGGAGAAATTTAATTCCATTTGGAAAAACAAGTGTCCAGCAGTTCAAAAGTGTGGAGGTACCTTGGCCACTCTTTTGATGCCCAAAGCCCAACTGGTGCAATATTCGTGTGGGCCTGTAAATGGATGAGTGACCGGCCATCTGAAACAGACAGAATCGGCTATAAATTCGATAGCCCCTGAAAATGGATGCAGGGATCGCGATGCACTGTTAACTCGGCTCGCTGATTGCAGTACAGCAGCTCGCCAACTTCATGCCGTCTGCTCATTTGAATGATCTCTACTTCCAGCCATCTCTAACCACATTGTTCATTGTTTGGACGCATCAGCAGGGGGCCAGTATTATGAGTGGCTGGCACCACTTAAAGGGGAGATACATTGTGGCTGGAGCTGATGTTGGAAGTCATGGTTGAAGAGAATCTGACTTGAAAAGAGTGATGAATGGCACAATAGGGAAAAGAGCAGGTTCCAAGGTTTCTAGACACTGATGAAAGAGGTGGAAAGGAGTAAAGGTGTCCTGTATCCGCAGCGGGGAGGAAGGAGACCCTCCGGACACAGTCAAAAGGCAATAGGAGCAGAAAGCCATGGAGGTCAATGCAAGGAGCCACGCCCCGAGGACCAAGATGCAGTGCCACAGGAAGTGCAGTAACCTCACACAAGTGGTCACGATCCTTGAATGCATCTTCAAATGACATTTGCTTCTGACTGCACCACAAGCCTCAGCCACTGCTCAAATCACCACACCCCATCAGTCACCAACCAACTATCTCCATCAATAAGGCCTCAAACCTAACATTCATATGTTTCACCTCACCCTAACACACTTAGCACTGCTGCAAGCCTCATACCCATAACTCAGAGGTCTCACTCACTGCCATTCAACCATGACAGCCACATCTGCTAAGCAGATTTCATGACACTGAGGTGAGAGTGACTGCCCTTGACATCAAGGCAGTATTTGACGGAGAATGGCATCAAGGAGCCCTAGAAAAACTGGAGTCAATGGAATCAGGGAGAAAACTCTCTGCTGGTTGAGTCATACTTAGCACAAAGGAAGATGGTTGTGGTTGTTGGAGGTCAATTATCTCAGTCCCGGGACATTACTGCAGGAGTTCCTCAGGGTAGTGCGCTGGACCCAACCATTTCAGCTGCTTCATCAATGACCTTCCCTCCATCATAAGGGAAGAAGTGGGGACCTTCGCCGATGATTGTGCATTGTTCAGCACCATTCATGACTGCTCAGATAATGAAGCAGTCTGTGTCCAGATGCAACACAATCTGGAGAACATCCAGGCTTGGGCTGATAAATGGCAAGTAACATTCATGCTGTACAAGTGCCAGGCAATGGCCATCTCCAACAAGAGAGAATCTAACCATCTTCCCATAATGTTCAATGGCATTACCATCATTGAATCCCCTACTATCAACATCCTGGGGGTTACCATTGACCAGAAACTGAACTGGACAGCCACATAAATACTATGGCTACAAGAGCATGTCAGAGGCTGGGAATTCTGTGGCGAGTAACTCACCTCCTGAATCCCTAATGCCTGTCCACCATCTACAAGGCACAAGTCAGGGGTGTGATGGAATACTCTCCACTTGCCTGGATGGGTGCAGCTCCAACAACACTCAAGAAGCTCAACACCATCCAGGACAAAGCAGCCCGCTTGATTGGCAGCCCATCCATCATCTTCAACATTCATTCCCTCCTCCATCGATGCACAGAGTGTGTACCATCTACAAGATGCACTGCAGCAACTCAGCAAGGTTCCTTCGACAGCACCTTCCAAACTCGCGACTTCTACCATCTATAAGGACAAGGGCAGCAAATGGTTGGGAACACCACCACCTGCAAGTCCCCCTCTAAGCCACACGCCATCCTGACTTGGAACTATATCACTGTTCCTTCACTGTCGCTGGGTCAAAATCTTGGAACTCCCTTCCTAACAGTACTGATGTATCTACCCCACATGGACTGCAGCAATTCAAAAAGGCAGCTTACCACCACCATATCAAGTGCAATTAGGGATGGGCAATAAATGCTCACCTAGCCAGTGATACCCACATCCCATAAGCGGATAAAACAAACACTCAGTGATACACCGAGAGGACAATGTGTCACACAACCGGTGGTAGCAGGAACTAACCAGAGGAGACAGGCTTGTCTGCAAGGCCTTACTTCCTATGGAGGAGATGGTGTGGGCCATTATTGCAATGGTCATTGCTAAGGATGTAGTGAACGGCAGGGCTGAAACCATCAAAGATGACGGAATGGTCATACCTAATCCTCCTTCTCACATCCCACTTGCTTCTCATCCCGTAAACATTTCTAACTTACAGGCTGCAGATGGTGCAGCATGTACCTCTTACATTCCCCCTTCTCCACGCACCACAATATTACCTTTGCATCTTTTTGTTTTCAGATACCCAAAAGGTACTGCCTGGCCTGGCAGTGGAGGAACACCAACAAGAGAGCAATGATGATGATATAGTGCCATCATTTGATTTCATACATGTAGCCACCAGCCCAAATACTGACACTGTGCATATTTAAGAAAGATAGATTCAAGGCGGGATCTGAATGTGGTGAGACACAGGGCACGAGTGGACTCTAACCAGGACAGGGGGGCAAAAACAGCACATCCACCAGCTCACTGGAGGGTGAGGTAACACACAGGTTCAGCTGCAGAGGAATCAAATGAGGTCTTCAATGGAGCAGCCTACAGAAGAACGATGATGGGTATGCGCAAGAAAATGCCTGGTGCATTGGGAAGCCTGGCAGAAAGCCTGTGGCGAATGTCAGCCTGAAGGTCTAGCAACAATTTGGCCCAGGGTTTTGAGCAGAGCTATGAGCCCATTCCTTTCGACTGGGGAAGTGGTGGCCAACTCCATCAATACACTTGTGGACCCAACCATAATGCAACATCTGATGGCTGATGTTGCAGCTTCCATTGCAGCGCAAGCAGCAGCTTCTCAGCAGCTGAATGCTGCAGTGGAAGCTCAGGCTGCTGTCATGCAAGCCCAGCTTGTTGCCATGCAAACTCAGACTGCTGCCAGCATGGCTGTGGATTGCAGTGTTCAGAATGACTGGCCTCCAGCAAATTACTGAGGTTGCTGTGGCGCCACACAGGAGGAGTGACAGTGGCTTCATGGAGCACAAACCTGCTGTTCTCTCTCAGGATGACAGCATTCCTCCCACCCCTGCCAATCTGCCAGTACCCTTGCTGTTGTCTGTTATCCAGCCAGCCCAGACTGCTTCCACCCATGCTGAAAAGATGCTGTCCACACTGTTAGAAATCATTCTGCAAAGTCATCTGCCATCTACAATGTTGAACATCAACATTGCTTGATGGCCGGCACAGACACAAAGGGCCGATGGGCCTGTTTCTCTGCTGTATAACTCTATGACTCTAACAGCCTTCTTCCAGCTATGCTGGAGCCACTGGAGTAGCATTACATAGGTGTACAAGGATAGGCAAAGACACATGGAAGGCAGACAGTAAGGAAATGCGCAAGGGTGATTAGTTAACTTTTGTTTACAATACGACATGAGTTCATTTACAAATTTAGTTTGGAATGTTATTTTATAGTGGCTTTTATTTTTGCATTGGGGCCAAGCGGATGCTATGATGGTCACTGATAGAGGGAAGGAAAGGTGTGAGCCAGTTGCTGAATGAGGCATTGGCTTTGCGGGTACCGGTATCGCATTCAGATAAGTCCTTAGCGAATAGCTCAGGGAGAAAGGAGCCTCCTCCCTTCCTCTTGCTCCTCCTTCCTCCTCCTCCTTCTCAGGTTGTTGCTCCTCAGCTGCTTGCAGTATAGCTGGTGGCAAGGGCTGTCCCCTCATGATGATGAGGTTGTGCAGCATGCAGCAGACCACCCTGAATCTTGACACCCGCTCTGCCAAGTGCTGCACAACTCCTCCAGAACGGTCCAAGCATTGTTTCCGCACACAGATTGTTTGCCCTTTCACATTTTGTGTGGCACCATGGCTTTCACTGTATGCATGCTGCGAACAATTGGGTAGGTTCTGCACCGAAGTCACCAGCCATGTCATCAATAGATAGGCCTCGTCTCTCAGTAGCCATCCTTTGGTTTGCAGCAGTGGCTCAGTAGAATGCTGTAGAATGAAGGCATTATGACTGCTGCCAGGATACTTGGCATCGACCTCCATGATTCTCTGTCTATAGTCACACACCAGCTGGATGTTGACAGCGTAGAATCCCTTTTGGTTCCAGTATTGGGCAGCGCCTCCAAAGCTATGTCTGTACAGGCAATGTCACCACAGGAAGCCAGTAATCCTATTGAAGCCGCATGCTCACTCTGCCTGCTTGTCTCTGGCAAGAGAGAATTAAATATAATTATTTACATTTGAATACAGAGCCATTCAGCCCAACATGTCTGTGCCAGATCTCTGTAAGAGAGTTGGCAAATACATTGGCCTGGATTTTGCAGCAAAAAAGAACCATTAGGCTATCAGCACTCACTGCTGTTAAAGAATATATTGAATAACAGCTTATGGATTCTGCACAGGCCCAGGTAAGAACATAAAAAGTTAAGAAATAGGAGCAGGAGTAGACCATATGGCCTGTCGAGCCTGCTGTGCCACTCATTAAGGTCATGGCTGACCTTCAACTCTAACTACACATTCCTGTTCACTCCCAATATTCCTTGATTCCCTGAAAGACCAAATATCTGTCTGTCTCAGTCTTAAATATATTTCAACGATGGAGTGTCTATAACATTCCACTGTTAAACGTAGGAATCAAGAAGTTGCTATCTGAGTTGCCCTGCTCTTCCACAAGCTTCACTCTAACAATATCTCGCCAAGAGAATCAGCATTTACACATATGGAAAGGCATGAATTGCAGCACTTACCCACTACATACACACTAAGCACACCAAAAAAGTTATGGCATATCCATTCTAGCATAAGTGGATTTTTACTGCCATGCTAAGTTTTTAATTACTGCCAAGCAACGTCTCTGCAACTGAAAATTAACTTTACAGGTGTGGAATCTCATCCTTACACATTTTAATTATTGTAGGCGATTTAGAAAGATAAAGAATTTTTTTAACTTCTCCTTTTGGTCTCTTTTATTTTTCTCTCTTAATCCCATCTTTCTTTCCTTCTCATAATTTTGCTTCCTGTACGTGATTTGGCATTGAATTACTTATTCTAATTTACACTTCCTAGTTCACATTCTGCAGGTAGAATTTTATGCTGTTCCCTGCGGTGGGTTTGGAGGTGGGGAGAGCATAAAATTGGGTGGGATGATGGCGGGGGCGGGGCCTCCGCCACCATCACCCCTCCACCAAAATTTAATCTGGGTCAGGAAGGACATTCACAGGCTGCAAATTCGAGGCCCTTAACTGGATAATTAAGCCCCAATTAAGGGACTCTTTCCGCCGCAGCCACCCGTGAGGTGGGTCACACGGGGAGCATGGCATGAAAAACTGTGCAAGCTGTTTCCCAGCTCTGGGGGCAGGGTCCGCCTCGTTCAAAGGTACTTAGTACCTGAACGAGGGACATGGCATTGGGAAAAGGGGGCCCTTGCTGCCCCCTCCCCCATGACCCCACCCCATGAGACCCCTCCCGCCCTGACCTACCTTAAGCCTGGTTCCAACAGCACTCCTCGGTGTCTGGACGCTGATTGTCCAGCAGCTCTGCAAGGCCAGGACTTCCAGCAATGGCATCCTAAATCATGTGTAAGGCCCGCCATTGACCAGTTAAGTGCCTGATTGGCACTGAATTCAGCGGGCCTTCCATACAAGAGGCGACAAAGGAATCTCCAACGTCGAGACCCCCGCTGCCAGCAAAAAATTCCCACCTTCGTTTCTCAGTAAGGATTCTTTAATCAAATTGGTTATGGAAATAAACTTTCTTGCCCTGTTCACACAGGTCCTAGATTCCCTATAGAGAGCGCAGCGTTGAAATGGCTTTCTATTACCAAAAGTTCCAGTATTTTAAAGCCCAAAGGAAGTCTTTGGGCAAACGCAGGTGCAATGAACGTCGAGCACAGTTCGTTCACCTCTGACCGGAAAATCCGGAGTAATATTATTGTCTGTCATGGATTACAGATTAACATGATAAGATGGTGAAGCACATATATCCTGTAATAAAATATCACAATTTTATTTGGTTGACTTTTGTCTTATGAATACCACGATATACATTTGAAGAATTATAATAAAAGGGGTTCTGGCATTGAAATTCATAATTTACTGTCAAGATATAGAAACAGAACAATGGTCTGGTAAGATTGTTATACTTTTGTAAACTAATTTAGATTTACCTCATTTAATTAAGGATGGAAGATTTAAATAAGCTGAGGTCAAGATATTTTGATATATTAATATTAGTTTGTACTGTATTTCTACAAATAGGCATCAGTTTTAATCCATGGAATGATTGCATCAATGAGCAGAATATGTTTCAGCAATTGTATGCTACTTTTAAAAGTAATTGTGGAGAACAATCTCCATTTGTTTGCAGATATTGTAAAAAATGAATACTGACTTTTCTTTCTATCTTTCATCATTTGTTTTCCTTTGCGCACTGTGGGCTGGATTTTTTGGGGTGGCAGGGGCCCCGACAATGGGCTGGAAAGCCGGGGGCAACCCTGTCTCAGTAGTTTGGAGGGACTGGTGGCCATTGCTGGGACTGCACCCAGTCGAGAGACGCAGCAATGGACGTTACCCTCGGAAGAAAGTGAGTGGAGTTGGGAGTCACCGGGGCCAATCGGGTAGGCCGTGGTGAGGGCGGGGTGTGATTGGTGAGGGCAGGGTGGGATGTTGCCATGGAGGTGGCCATTGCGGATGGGGGTGGGGCCTCTTTGTGAGCCACAGAGTGCCCTGAGCCTGGTGCTGGTTAAGTGCCAGTGGAGGTGGGAAGAGGCCCTTAATTGGCCACTTAAGTGGCTTCTGGATGGAAGGATCGTCCTCCATGTTCCCCCCAGCCCCCCCCTCATCATTTTACAGCCCCCACCCCTCACCTTGCAGTCCGTCCCTCGAGGGCTGGTAAAATCCAGCCCTCTCTCTCATATTGTTTACCAACTACAATGCCAGAACGGGACTTAAACTTCTCCTTGCTCACTTTGCAATTGGCTGAAGATTTTCCCCACCCCAACATTATTCTAGCGCTTGAAACCCAGTCTAAAACAAATGTAACTCTAGTTAGTTTGAGTGGCAAGTAGCCATCTAAACTGACTGTGTCATTTCTGCTGGGCAGGCAGTGACACCTACCAATTGAAGTAATGGCTTGCAATTGAAAGGAATGGCACTTTCAAGAAAACATGAAATAGGAAGTTGTTTTCACAATAGAGAAAGCAAAGTGCGCAACTTAAGAAACCAATGAAAAACTATGGAGAAGCTAATTCAAACTTGAATATAAAGAGCTGAATTTCTTGACCTTTGACCTAAGGAAAGCACAGTTCTCCAAGTTTCAATCTTAGGGGAAAGGTATAGGTTTCTGCCATATTTATTTTGGCTCAGCACTTGCAGGGTTTTATGGGGGCAATGTGATTGGGGTGGGGGTGTTATGGAGGCTTATCATTTACTTACTATAGTAGGTGCAGGCCTGCTGGGGGCATTTCACTGAGGTGCAAAAGGGTGTTCCTGATACCTGTTTCAATTTTTGGATTGTAAGCCCACTGGCACCTCTGTACAGGGGTGCCCTATAAACAGCACAACCTCCTACCTGCACCTCCGTAACAGCACCTGACTGCTCCCCTGCCTCAGCTTATCTGCTGCTGAAATCCTCAGAGCAGGAAGAATTGATTGGAAGAACTTTAGGTACACCTAAGGTACAGTGAAACTTGAGCCAACCTCATTCTCTGGAGAAATTATAGCTGCAGTACTTTTTGGAAGAACTCCAAGAACTGCGCATATTAAGGCACTCACTGTTTACTCGATATGTATTATGCAAGTTTTTTTTAACCTGATTGACCTTCTTAAATTTCACACTTTATTGTATATTTTTCTGTCCATTTTTAATTTATCAGTATCACATTACTGAAATGTAGTTAGAGTGCACTTTCAAGATACAAACACTACAACTTGATTATTTTATACACAATTTTGGATCTTGAATATTGTCAGAATTGTGCTTTGGTTTGTTTTTTGTCAATGTGTTAGTCAGTGCTCAAAGCAGTGATCTGTCAGCTCAGTGTTTTGTGGCATGTAATGAATTATCCAGACTGCGCACCATGTAAAATCCCTAGTGCTTTGAGCAATGAACTTATGCACTCTGAGCATGATCTTTTATGTGGTTTATTCAAAGTGTATTCCCAAGTCTAATTGAGACAAGACACATATTGAAGACCCTTTTGATTTTTTTTCCAGTGCAATAGGGATGAGCAAAAGAATCAAAATTTGACAGACACTTTTAATGGTGGGACAAGTTACTGGCAGCTGCCCTTTTTTTTGCTGACATTTTCATGTCGGACTGTCTCGACAGTTGTGTTGTTTAGGTTCAGCAGGCAAGGATTCCACGAAGAAACAAAAGAACTTGCAAATACCTTCAGTGTAGCACTATCTTACCAATAGCAACACAACTGCAGCATATAAAGGAATTGGTGGGCAGCTCTTTTTGAAAAAAAAACCTTGTTTAACATGAGAATGAAGAACACAGATTCATTTTGAAACAGTTTAGCTCTAACAAAACATGGAATGAAATATGTTTAACTACACTGCATGGCTTTACCACAGCTGTTATCTTTTGAACCCCAGTCTTTCCAGCACCAAAATTTCTTGACATTTTTGGCCATTTGGACCTTTAAGGTCATCCATCTATATTTGCTGGAGGTGGAAACATTATTTGTTGTGTTTTAATAGTTCTGCTCTGGGGTTGGCCTCTTACATACTTTGAATATAGTCGCATTTTCTGTGTTATGGCTTTGCAAAGCATATTCTTATTGTCAACTCCCTTAATTATTCCTAATGTAAAGTCATTGGTGTTAAATTTGATGTGCCGGCTTCCTTTGGAGCAAGCTCACCACCCGCCCGATAGAAGCATTCAGAGGTCCAAACCATTTTCATGGTCTGGCCTCATTTGATTTCCATCTGTGAACTACTCAGCCGCTCACTGATCAGAGGGGGTGGAAAATCGTCCCCATAGAGCCAGTCCAGATAGTTTAAAGGTTGGTAGGCAATCTCGCAGGAGGGCTATGGAATAGCAAGCTTTGAATGAGGTCACTTTTTGTCAGGTGAGGAGAAGTAGCAGGCCCTTTAAGGACCATTGGCCAGGTTGCTCTATGGCAAGCAGTGCATGCTCCGCCCAATGGTACTTTAAAAGTGCTCCAGGGTCGTATTGAAAACATAGGACCTCCATTTGCCTTGGGTACTAACACTTCTGCCTGTTTCCTGTGGGAGCTTGGGTTACAAATTTTAAAGCCCTCACCAAAATAGCAGCAACTCAATGGAGGCAGAAATGGGGCAATAACTTGTGCACCTGCATTTTCAGTGTGATCTTGCCCTGTTTCCTCTCGAAAACAGGGATGTATATTGCCCCACTGTATTTTCATGTTGGCAGTTTTTGCTCGTTTAAAGAAACTTGATGTTACACAGTCTCAGCCACTAGGAAATAGGTTGAGCCTATGAGCTAAAGCATAAACCTACTCAAAAATTAACACAAATTAGCATTCAATTGGCAATACCTGTGTGGCAGACCTTATTCATGGCTGGTGTGGGAAATAAGAGGATAGAAATTACACTAATGTATCACGGGTGTTTTTTCAGGATTTGAAGTTAAAGTGCATTAGGGGCAGAGTAGATGGAGTTTGATTTTGTATCTTGCCAGGCTGCACTTAACCTGGGAGTGCTTGGTGTTGTCAGTTTGTGGAGCTTTCTTTGTCAATGTTGCCTCACCTTATTAGTGCCGAAATCCCCAAGAAACCTAAATTATTTAAGGAAACTTCCAAACAGAAGGAATCCTTGTAAGATAGTCTGTTATACTCTCTTCAAAACAGTTAAAAGAAGCTTCAGTTTATGTTTGGATTTTTTTTAAATTTGCTTGGCCAAAATACAGTGAAAATGTTTAGATCTTGCTCAACTGGTTCATGGGGAAGGCGATGTGGATACTGAAAATTCAAATTCTCATTTAAAAATAGTGGAAACAATAGTCAGTCTTTCAGTAGGTCAGTCTAGAAGAGGCTTAAAATGTTGCATCGAGAATAACAACAGTTGCATTAAAATAAATGTTTTAATATTGGGAGATCCCTACTGAACCAATCATACAGCTGATATTCAAGTCACAATGCAGCAGTTTGTGACATGTCATGTCATTCAGAGTTGCGCCTTCTTGGTAGTTCATCACTTTAATGATCTTCATGTTATGATAGTGATCGAAAAGATTTATTACAGCACTCTAAATGTTGACCTCAGTATTATGGAGTCAGAAAGAAGTAGAGGGAGTTTAAATTCAAACAAAAATCAGTACCCATCACATAACCTGTCTGGAATGTACAGGTTTTCTTTTTACAAATGAAGAGTGCTTTGCTTCACTCACATAAAATGTTCATGTCTGTGAACTGAAAAGGAGCAATGTAGCTGAGTTTTTCCTCAAAATCTATAGAACACCTGTATACACATCTGGAGCATAGTGCTAAATTTCTGTCAGAATATTTCAAAGTGGCAATGTAAGTATTGTACAGCCAGAGTATGGGATTGAAATCTCTTTTCCTTGGAGTTCTGAACCTGATTGAAGTACAGACTAAGATTTCCGTACAAGATGAGTGAATTTCCACAGGTCCTCTCCTGCTTGTCTGCTGCAAACTTCTGCAAGGAAGAGCCACAACTATCCATCCTAAAAGTACATTTACAGAAATGCAGAAAAAAGTGTCTTAATTTATATTTAGATCATTTATCTGGGGTCTCCATGATCCATCCAATCCATCCAGTGAATGATCTGAAAGAGCCTTGCAGAAATTTACCCCCACAATGCATTGGCAAACTGAAGCAAAGGGTAATAAAAACAAGAAATGCTGGAACCACTCAGCAGGTCTGGCAGCATCTGTGGACAGAGAAGCAGAGTTAATGTTTCGGGTCAGTGACCCTTCTTCGGAAGCAAAGGGTAGCTTTCCCTGCAAGATAAAGCATCAGTGTTTGGAACTTAATAGTATAATGTATCACATCACACGAGCCCTTAGATTATCCCCTGGGATACTGGACACTTAATTTTGGTACAAGCTATTTATTCTAAATGGATTATTGTTGCTGCTTAAAAAAACATAGGAAGAACTTTGCAGGCTAATGCATTATGGATCCATATCCTCATATCCCAAGGCATAATTTCAGGACTGTTTTATACAAATTCTACCTCGGTAATTATTTTTGTTTTTGTTAAGTATGGGAGAGTGACTTGTACACTGTAATGTGTTGCTCGTCAACACTTTTTGAACAATGCAATGGAAAGAATCGTTCACTGCAAATTAGCTCCACACATTTCTTCTTTGGCCTCCTTATCTCGAGAGACAATGGATAAGCGTCTGGAGGTGGTCAGTGGTTTGTGAAGCAGCGCCTAGAGTGGCTATAAAGGCCAATTCGAGAGTGACAGGCTCTTCCACAGGTGCTGCAGAGAAATTTGTTTGTCGGGGCTGTTACACAGTTGGCTCTCCCCTTGCGCCTCTGTCTTTTTTCCTGCCAACTACTAAGTCTCTTCGACTCGCCACACTTTAACCCCGTCTTTATGGCTGCCCGCCAGCTCTGGCGAACGCTGGCAACTGACTCCCACGACTTGTGATCAATGTCGCAGGATTTCATGTCGCGTTTGCAGACGTCTTTAAAGCGGAGACATGGATGGCTGGTGGGTCTGATACCAGTGGCGAGCTTGCTGTACAATGTGTCTTTGGGGATCCTGCCATCTTCCATGCGGCTCACATGGCCAAGCCATCTCAAGCGCCGCTGACTCAGTAGTGTGTATAAGCTGGGGATGTTGGCCGCCTCGAGGACTTCTGCTTTGGAGATACGGTCCTGCCACCTGATGCCAAGTATTCTCCGGAGGCAGTGAAGATGGAATGAATTGAGACGTCGCTCTTGGCTGACATACGTTGTCCAGGCCTCGCTTCCATAGAGCAAGGTACTGAGGACACAGGCCTGATACACTCGGACTGTTGTGTTCCGTGTCAGTGCGCCATTTTCCCACACTTCTCTTGGCCAGTCTGGACATAGCAGTGGAAGCCTTTCCCATGCGCTTGTTGATTTCTGCATCTAGAGACAGGTTACTGGTGATAGTTGAGCCTAGGTAGGTGAACTCTTGAACCACTTCCAGAGCGTGGTCGCCAATATTGATGGATGGAGCATTTCTGACGTCTTGCCCCATGATGTTCGTTTTCTTGAGGCTGATGGTTAGGCCAAATTCATTGCAGGCAATGCAAACCTGTCAATGAGACTCTGCAGGCACTCTTCAGTGTGAGATGTTAAAGCAGCATCGTCAGCAAAGAGGAGTCCCCTGATGAGGACTTTCCGTACTTTGGACTTCGCTCTTAGACGGGCAAGGTTGAACAACCTGCCCCCTGATCTTGTATGGAGGGAAATTCCTTCTTCAGAAGACTTGAACGCATGTGAAATTTAATATTATCTTAATTACCTAGATTTGTATTGTACACCATGAATGTACTTATAGGATGGATAGTTGTTAGTGCTCCAATGGGAGCCCTCATGGTATCATGCCTCACTCTTTCCTGAGGAGCTTGTAACCAGCTTTCGTTGTCAGAATTAAATGATGCTGGACACAGCAAGATGAAGAAAAAACTGTTTATTGTGACATAGAAAAGCAGGTTATTAACCAGTGAAACCAGGCTACATCCTATGCTGAAAGCATCTAATTAGACTTGTTCCAGTAGGCTTCACACTGCATAAGGAAGCGAACAGAAATCAAAAGAATACTTCGGTTGCATACACAATAACCTCTGATGCGGCTTACAGACACCACTTGTAGCAGAGACTAGACAATGCTGAACCTGGCAACTGTAACAATTATAACTGTTGCCTCAAACTCATTCTCTTCCTACTTGGTATTGACTAGAAAATGAAAGAGAGAAAAAGACAAAGAAAGTATTCTGATGTCAAGTCTTAAATATTTATTTTATTTCGAGATACAGCACTGAAACAGGCCCTTCAGCCCACCGAGTCTGTGCCGACCATCAACCACCCATTTATACTAATCCTGCATTAATCCCATATTCCTACCACATCCCCTCAATTCCCCTACCACCTACCTACACTAGGGGCAATTTACAATGACCAATTTACCTATCAACCTGCAAGTCTTTGACTGTGGGTGGAAACCGGAGCACCCGGCGGAAACCCACGCGGTCACAGGGAGAACATGCAAACTCCACACAGGCAGTATCCAAAATCGGACCTGGGTCGCTGGAGCTTTGAGGCTGTGGTGCTAACCACTGCGCCACTGGTCACCCAAAGCCTGACAGGGAAAAAGAGGATTTTAAAATGCTAAGACTAGGTCTATCAATCACTATCAGAACAAACACCCATCCCCACCCTCCAAGCTGGCTTCTTGCTTCCCTCAAGTACCTCCCTCAAGCCCATTGCTATAACAATTGAAGGGTGAAGGGAACCCAGGAGTGAAAATTTGATACTTTGTTGACTCAGATGTCTTGGGTCCAAAAACAATACAGTGTGAAATTGGTCTTCAGGACAACAGAGGCAGCTATTTGTGCACCCCAATTTTCTTTTCCATTGGACTACAAGTATAGGTACAGTTGTAATGTCATGTAGCAGCCAATTTGTGCACAGCAAGCTCCCACAAACAGCATTGTGATAATGTCCAGATAATTTATTGTAGTGATGTGAGTTAAGGGATAATTATTGGCTAGTGCATTAGAAGTTAATCCCCTGCCCTTCTTCAAAAGGTGACCATGGGATCTTTTACATCAACCAGTGGGGGAAGTGGGGCCTTGCTGTAATATCTCATTCGAAAGATAGCACCTGCAACAGTCCAGCATTCTCTCAGTTCTGCACTGGAGTTGTCAGCATAGAACCCACGACCTTCTGACTCAAAGTTGTGAGTGCTACCACTGAGTCAAGGTGGCATCTACTTAAGAGTTAACCATGTTAATGTGGGACTGGAGTAACAAAATGTAAGATCAGGTAAGGACAGCAGTTTTCCTTCCCTACAGGACACTAGTCAACCAGTTTGGTTTTTAGGACAGTCTGATAGCTTCATGCTATTGATACCAGCTTTTTATTTTCAACATTAAAAAAAAAATGCAAATTCTTAGCTTGTTTTTAAAAGTATATAATTAGGGAAGTCTTGCTACAACTGTACATGGCATTGGTGAGACCACACCTATAGTACTGCATACAGTTTTGTTCTCCTTATTTAAGGAGGGATATATTTGCATTGGAGGCAGTTCAGAGGTTCACTAGGTTGATTCCTGAGGTGAAGGGTTTGTCTTATGAGGAAAGATTGAGCAGGTTGGGCCTATGCTCACTGGAGTTTGGAAGAATGAGAGGTGATCTTATTGAAACATATAAGATTCTAAGGGGGCTTGACAGGGTAAATGCTGAGAGGATGTTTCCCCTCCTGGGGGGATCTAGAACTAGGGAGCATAGTTTTAAAATAAGGGGTCTCCCATTTAAGCTAGAGATGAGGAGAATTTTTTTTCTCTCAGAAGGTCGTTAATCTTTGGAATTCTTTACCCCAGAGAGCAGTGGAGATTGGGCATTGAATATATTCAAGGCTGAGTTAGACAGATTTTTGATCTCCAAGGGAATAAAGGGTTATGGGAGGCAGGCATGAAAATGGAGTTAAGGCCACAATCAGACCAGCCATGATCTTATTGAATGGCGGAGCAGGCTCGAGGGGCTCCCATTTCTTATATTTCTTAAGAGCTTTGTGCCTCAAAATAGCTCAGATCTCACAGCAACAGTGATGGACATACTCAACCTGCTGACTGCTCATAGCAACAATTGGTAAAAGCGCTCCCACCTGCATTTGTTCGAACCTTGAGATTTACCCTTTGTCTAAGCTATTGACAACAGTACTGTAAAGGGAATCAAAAGTATATGCAATAATGCGTCTGCTGAACATGTTAGAACATCACTAGGATATCAAATATTAAGTGGTATAGAATGCATCTTACTTTGCAGTTGGGGGCTGTACATTCGTGTTTTCATTTTAGTGTTTTTTTTCTCCCTTAATACACTTTAAGAAGCAGAACTACTAAATTATTGCAACTTCATTCAAATGCATTGTAATGCTATTGAGCACATCAGTGGTATTAATTACTTGGCCTCAATGCATTGGTTTTAACCAATTACTATGCTACCAACATGTTTGGAAGATGTCTGTGTGCTGCTTTTTTAAAACTGAAATTACTATGCTGCTGTGATGTTGGATGCACATTGTTATTATTTTGCACTGACATTTGCTATCACTATTCAACTGTTCTTTGCAGCAAAGAACAAGAGTCCAGAAGCCTGTGTTGCCTGCCAGGGTTCAGAACATCTGCTCAGGGCTGGAGAGGAACATAAAGTGGGAGGGGGAGGATCCAGTCATCATGGAAAGAGGCTCTGCATAGTCAGTATGAGGAACTAGGCCCCAAATTAAGAAGCAAAACCTCAAAGGTAATAATCTTTGGATTATTACCTGAGCCATGCACAGAGTGCAGTAGGGCCAATAAGATTACAGAATTTAAGCGTGGCTCAAAGACTGGCATGGTAGAAGTGGGTTCTGGTTCGTGGGGCACTGGCAGTAGTACTGGGGAAAGTGGGGGCTGTACCGTTGGGACGGTCTTCACCTGAACCGTGCTGGGACCGGTGTTCTAGTGAGCCGAATAACTCGGGAAGTAAAGAGGGTTTTAAACTAAATAGTGGGGACAAGGGATCAAATTTGGGAAGATGCAGTAAATCAAAGAGTAGAGACAAGGCGAGAGATTATTAATATGGGAAAAGATAAACAGACCATGACAGGAAGGGACGGTGAATACAAATCTAAGAGTAAATCAGCAGACAAGGCTAGAGCTACAAAAATAATAAAAGGACAAAACAAAAGGCTCTGTACCTGAATGCACACAGCATTTGGAAAAAGAAAAACAGATGAACTGAAAGCGCAAATAGAAATAAATAGGTCTGATCTGATAACTATTACAGAGACATGGCTGTAGGATGACATAGACTGGGACCTGAATATTGAAGGGTACATGACATTTAGGAAGGGCAGGAAGATCGGAAAAGGTAGATGGGTGGATCTGTTAATTAATGATGGTAGTTCAGGAAACCAGGGTGTAGAAGTAGTTTGGGTCGAGATGAGAAATGATAAAGGCAAGAGGTCATTGTGGGAGTGGTGTACAGGCCCCCTAACAGTAACCACATGGTAGGACGGGTATAAAGGAAGACATAATGGATGCTTGTCAAAAAGGTATGGCGATAAGGGGATTTTAATCTACATATAGACTGGAAAAATTAGATGAGCAAAGGTAGCCTAGATGAGGAGTTCATAGAATGTTTTCAGAATAGTTTCTTAGAACACTCACTCCCCATGGAGCCACAGCCATTAGCAGGCCACAGCTGGATCCACCGGCCATCCTGCAGAGTGATTTTCCCTACACAGGGTGGCCAGTCAGCTGTGGCCACTGTTTAGTTTCTTAAGTTAAATGCCTCTTCAGAGGGCATATCAAGATGGAGGCGGCCATTCAGCCCCCATCTTGCAGCGGCAATGCCCACCTCTGGCGCTGAGGCTACAATACTTCCAAGGCTGCTGGCCCTGTGATTGAGCCGGCAGTCTCAGGAACCTGCCCGTTGTTCTTAATTGGAATGCGGACCTGGAAACAGCCTCCAAATTGGCCACATTCAGGAAGATCTCCCAGGTGGGCAACCTGACAGCCACTGCTGGGTCACGACCTGGAAATGGTCCTGACCCACCATGATTTTTTAAAGGGCGCATGATTCCACCTAATATGTCCTGCCACCCTCAAAGATGTATGCACATGAACCCCCAGATCCCTCTGTCCCTGCACACTGCTTAGAATTGTGCAGTTAAGTCTATATTGCCTCTCTCTATCAATTTTGCCAAAATGCATCACCTCACACTTAACTGTATTAAATTCCATCTGCCACTTGTCTGCCCATTCTGCTAGCCCATCTATATCCTGTTGCAGTCGATTGCTATCATCCTCATTGTCTGCCACGCTGCCAAATTTGGTATCATTGGTAAATTTTGAAATTTTACTTTGCATTCCAATATCCAAGTCATTTATACATATAAAAAAAAAACAGTGGTCCTAATACTGATGCTTGGGGAACACCACGGTCTACCGTCCCCCAGTCTGAAAAACAACCATTGACCACGACTCGTTGTTTTCTGTCCTTAAGCCAATTTTTAAAATCCAAGTTGACATTGAGCCCCCTATTCCATGAGCCTCAATTTTGTTAACCAACCTTATATGCGGTACTTTGTCAAATGCTTTCTTAAAATCCATAAAGATAACATTTACCGTATTCCCGTCATCAACCTTCCCTGTTACTTCATCAAAAAATGCAATTAGATTACTCAAACATGATATGCCTTTTACAAATCCGTGCTGACTCTCCTTATTAACTCAAACCTCTCCAAGTGCCTGTTAATTTTTTTCCCTGATTATTGTTTCTAAAACCTGACCCACACTGAATGCTCTAATAGGCCCCACAACACCTCTTACTACCCATTTAATATTTACATGTCGGTAGAAAATTTTTAGGTTCCTTTTATGTTAACTGCCATTCTCTTCTCATATTCTGTCTCTGCCAGTCTTATTTTCCTCTTTCCTTTCCTTCTCAACTTATTGTATTTGGCCCGGTTTTCACTTGAGGAATTCACCTGACATGCATCATAGACCCTTTTTTTGTTCCATCATATTGTCTATCTCCCTCATCATCCAAGGTAAAGGCCTGCTTAGGTCAGGAAAATGAACCTGACCCGAACCTGACCGATCCACAGCAGACCCGAGCCTGACCCGGCCCATGTTCCTCCGATTTCGCCCGAGCCCGACCCAACCCGAGCCCGACCCTACTCGACCCGACCCAGCCCGACCCGACCATCCCTTTACTTACCTTCCGACTGGGAAGCTCCACGAAGCTGTAGCGCATGCGTGATGACATCATAGTGACGTCACTCGCTCACTGCGCAGATTCAGTTTCGTCCCAGACTCCCAGTTCAGGTAAGTTTTTTATTTTTAATACTTACTGGCAAAGCACTTACTGTGTGTGTCTAACCCGACCCGACCTGAGCACGACCAGGACTCAGCCCGACCCGACCTGAGCCCGAAAGCCGAGCCCGGAAGAGGGGCCCAACCCGACCCAACCCGACACATGTCGTCGGGTCCCGTTGGGTACGGGTCAGGTAGCAGGCCTTTAATCCAAGGAGACCTAGCTTTGGTTCCCTTACCTTTCACCCTTGTTGGAATGTACCTAGCCTGTCCCTGAAACATCTCCTTAAAGATCACCCATTGTTCTGGTACAGGTTTTGCTGGCAGTCTTTGGTTCCATTTTACCCTGCCTAGATCCCCTCTCAGCCCATTGAAGTAAGCCCTGTTCCAATTTAGAAGTTCTACTTTAGATTGTTCCTTGATCTTCTCCATTGCTAATCAAAACCTTATGATACAATTACCCAAGTGTTCCCCTACAGACATTTGGTCCACTTGGCCAAACTCATTCCCCAGCACCAGATCCAGCAAAACATCCTTCCTAATTGGACAAAGAACATACTGGTCAATGAAGCTCTTCTGAACACATTTCAGAAATACCTCCCCTCTTTGAGGAAGTGACAAAGTTGATTGATGAGGGAAGGGCTGTCGATGTCATATACATGGACTTCAGTAAGGCGTTTGATAAGGTTCCCCATGGCAGGCTGATGGAGAAAGTGAAGGCGCATGGGGTCCAAGGTGTACTAGCTAGATGGATAAAGAACTGGCTGGGCAACAGGAGACAGAGAGTAGCAGTAGAAGGGAGTTTCTCAAAATGGAGACGTGTGACCAGTGGTGTTCCACAGGGATCCGTGCTGGGACCACTGTTGTTTGTGATATACATTAATGATTTGGAGGAAAGTATAGGTGGACTGATTAGCAAGTTTGCAGACGACACTAAGATTGGTGGAGTAGCAGATAGTGAAGGGGACTGTCAGAGAATACAGCAGAATATAGATAGACTGGAGAGTTGGGCAGAGAAATGGCAGATGGAGTTCAATCAGGGAAAATGCGAGGTGATGCATTTTGGAAGATCCAATTCAAGAGTGAACTATACAGTAAATGGAAAAGTCCTGGGGAAAATTGATGTCCAGAGAGATTTGGGTGTTCAGGTCCACTGTTCCCTGAAGTTGGCAACGCAGGTCAATAGAGTGGTCAAGAAGGCATACGGCATGCTTTCCTTCATCGGACGGGGTATTGAGTACAAGAGTTGGCAGGTCATGTTACAGTTGTATAGGACTTTGGTTCGGCCACATTTGGAATACTGCGTGCAGTTCTGGTCGCCACATTACCAAAAGGATGTAGATGCTTTGGAGAGGGTGCAGAGGAGGTTCACCAGGATGTTGCCTGGTATGGAGGGCGCTAGCTATGAAGAGAGTTTGAGTAGATTAGGATTATTTTCATTAGAAAGACGGAGGTTGAGGGGGGACCTGATTGAGGTGTACAAAATCATGAGAGGTATAGACAGGGTGGATAGCAAGAAGCTTTTTCCCAGAGTGGGGGATTCAATTACTAGAGGACACGAGTTCAAAGTGAAAGGGGAAAAGTTTAGGGGGGATATGCGTGGAAAGTTCTTTACGCAGAGGGTGGTGGGTGCCTGGAACGCGTTGCCAGCGGAGGTGGTAGATGCGGGTACGATGGTGTCTTTTAAGATGTATCTAGACAGATACATGAATGGGCAGTAAGAAAAGAGATACAGACCCTTAGAAAATAGGCGACATGTTTAGATAGAGGATCTGGATCGGCGCAGGCTTGGAGGGCCGAAGGGCCTGTTCCTGTGCTGTAATTTTCTTTGTTCTTTGTTCTTTGTTCCTTACTCCTTTGCTGTAACATTATCCCAATTGATATTTGGGTTATTAAAGTCCCCCAATATAGTTCCTGCCCATCTCTGTGATTTCCCTGCAGATTTACTCCTCTATCTCTCTCACTATTTGGAGGCCTATAGAATACCTCCTGGCATATGATCATACCCTCTTTGCTTCCTCACTCTAACTAAATGGATTCTGTCCTTGGCCCCTCAAGGACATCCTCCCTTTTCAACACTACAATGTCTTGCCGAATCTGTATTGCCACCCCATCTCCCTTTTTTCCTTCCCCATCTTTTCTGGGAACTTTGTAGCCTTGAATATTAAATGCTCAGACCTCACAATTTTTAAGCCACATTTCCTTATCGCCACTACAAAATATTCCCGCATGACTATTTATGTTTGTAGCTCACCAACCTTATTCACCACTCTTACTTGGAATGTGGGTGTTTTTAAAGGAATGTAAATCTGCCATTTCCATCTGTGGATTGTAATTCAACGCATAAAAATAATTGGATGCCACAGGCGTTGTTAGTCACAAAGAGCAATTATGGGAAGTGGGAGTTCCCATTGATTACATGTGTTTTATTCTCTTACTGAAGAGCTGAGAAGAATCAAATGTAGGTGATTATATTATGAGTAAATATTACTTCTTGATAAGGAATCATTTCTGTAACCCAAAGAGGATTTTAAATAGCTGGAGAGCAATTGATATTGTGGTAGATAAACTGTTACTTTGAAGAAAAGTTGTAATTCACTCAATTTACTCAATTGCAAACTGAATTTAATATTTGCCGATACAAAGTTAACTTAAAAATTATACCCCTGTGTATAATTTCACTTAAAATGTGATTAGCACTGCTTTGCTGCCACTTATGTGCCTCCCTGCAGCTTCTCCTTCAGGCTGCTCGGGTAAGGTGGGAGGTCCTCTTCCCCCCGGAGGAGATCTGCCCGCCATACCAAACAAGCCTGGATGGAGATTGCAAAGGAGGTCAGCAGCCATGGGGTCATTCCCTAGAACATGTCTGCAGTGTCGTAAGAGGTTGAATGACCTCATGCGATTCGCCAAGGTAGGTGCACCACACTTTGCTCTCCTTAGGGGCTTACATGTGGCAGGGCGTAAGGGTGAGCTAATTAGCAAAGGAATGCCAACGCTGTCACTGCAATGTGGCCAGGTAGCAGCATTGCTGTCACAGGCCTGCCAGCATATCGGTGAATTTTGTCTCAGGTGACTCCTGCACTGTCGCTGCTGAGTGGCTGCATACAGGAGGCATGCATATGGCACCATCATGGACAGTCAGGAAGCCAACAGCACAGGCAAAGTGAAAGTTTTTGTTGGGCGGCTAACAATGGTTATCAGTGTGTTTGCAGGAAAAGACAGCCCACAACGCAAGGGAAAGGGTGAAGACTGGTGGTAGTGTATTGTACCTTGCTATCCTGACCGTCCATGGTGGAGGAGGCACTGGAGCTTGGAGGGCACTAAGGGGGCCGTTTCATCGCAAATGGTGAGATGGGAGTGGAGAGATGAGAGTGTGAGTGGCCTAACGGATCGGCACAAGTTAGCCTCTGGCAAACACAAGGCATAGTGGACACCACTGGTCAAATGGAGCTCCACACTAGGAGTAGACTGAAGGATGTGATGGAATGTGCCTTATCCTCTTTTCTCTCACACAAGTCAAAGAAAACAGCAGGTTGCTCAAGAGACCGGGGGACAGCTGTCCACCTTTGAGGAAGATGAGGGAGCCTCAGAAGACCTACTGTCACATCGTTCCCCCGCACCTTCCACCAGTGCAGATACTGTTACATCAGGTGGATATGCATTCGCGAGGAGATCTAGGATCACCATCTGATGAGAACAGCACAGACGAGCAGCTGAGGGAGGCTGTGACAACTGAGGCCTCCGACACTTGGAGGACTGTTGGAGGGCCCAGCAATGCTGAGCCTCAGGCTGATGACATGCCTCTGGAGTCATTAGTAAGGTGGCAGATGTTGGAGCTACAACGTGATGTGAGGGAACATCTGGCGTAGCTTTCAGAGGCTATGCGCACCCTGGCACAGATAATGGAGGAGTTCATTCAGGCCATGAATGCCACCATGTCTCCGACTTGTGTGTGCTTGGCTTCTTCTATCCAAGAGATTTGCCACCCTGATGTCGCCATATCCGTCAAATCACTCAGTGGATTCCGGAGATGTGCACAGCCCTGCATTGTGAGTTTTGTGCAGCAATGGCTTGTAGGATGAGGTGCCTGTAGTCACTGCCAGGTCCTTGCACTCCTCAGGTGAACAGAGGTACAGGTGTGCCTTGAAAGAGCAGAGGAGCAGCTGCCTGATGCCTCTGAGGGCTTCTGTCAGGGTGGTCCTGGTGTGCACTGTGGCACTGAGCCCCTCTGTCATTGACGCCAGCCCCTCACGCAGCTGTGATGACAGAGGAGACTACTGCACGTGCAGGAGGCCCTCAGTGTGCCGGGGCCCTCCTGGCCTCAGGCAGCCAGAGAACAATGGCCAAGGTCATCTCAAGCCATGGGGAAGCAAGGTCAGCAGTCTGCCTCCACCTCAGCTGAAAGTGCAAGAGAGCACCTGTAGGAGCATGCACACGAGATTTAAGAAGAGCAGCTTGTTGCACTCGGGGTTCACGGGGCCTTTTTTTGGATCCATGGAGCCTTCCAAATATTTGTTCCATCATTAAATATCCGATGTTGCAAGGGTTGAACTCTCCTTGCGTTTCTTGGACTTCAGGAGCATCCTGGCTCCATCAAAGGGTGTGATGAGTAGGACCACACCACGTGAGGTGAGGCACTCCCCATGCTGCAATAGTCTGTCTAACTGGGACCAAATGAATGGTAATGTTAATGAATGAGGTGGCACCAGGGCTGCAGAATGCTGAAGCTTTATTGCATTGCATACATCCATCAGTAAAAATCAGGTGAACCGTGCCTGCATTAGCGCGTCCCAAGCATCCCTTATGCATATCTCATGGTGTGGTGCCTGTGGACCCTGGGGCTCCAAAGCATCCTGAGCATCCAACTCCTCATCATCGAAGGAGACATCGTGCTTAATGATATCCTCATTGTTCCATTGCTCTCGCCTTTGTAGTGTGAGGTTGTGCAAGGGCACAGCATACCACAACAATATGCAAGATCCTTACTGGGGCATACTGTAGAGCTCCACCAGATCTGTCTAGGCATCTGAACTGCATCTTCAGAATTCCGATGGTCACTCGAGTTGTGCCGAGGCAGGTGTTGTATCTCTGCTCAGCATCAGTGCTTGGTTTCCTCACAGGTGTCAGTAGCTACACCTTCAATGGGCAGCCCTTGTCAGCCACTATCCATCCTTGAAGGTGTGTGGGGGGTTCTGAAAAATTCTGGCATCTGAGACTACCTTAGTATGTAGGTGTTGTGGCTGCTTCCCAGGAACTGTGCACACACCTGGAGGAAGTGCTTGCAGTGGTTGCAGACCAGTTGTACATTGAGTGAGTGGAAGCCCTTCCTGTTGATGAAGGCTGCAGGCTGGTCATTGGGAGCCTTGATGGCCACATGCGTTCAGTCAATGACCCCCTGCACCTGGGGGAATCCACAGGTGCCTGCGCACCCAATAGCCCTCTTAGCTTGACTGTCTGCATTGGTACGGAAGCACATGTATTGGCTGGCCCTCTTGATGACCATCTTGATGCAGTGATGAACCACAAACTGGGAGATCGCACACATATCTCCGGTGGATTCCCGGAATGATCCTGAGGCATAGAAATTCAGCACTACGGTGATCTTCATTACCATCAGCATTTGGTGACTACCACTTGCCATGGAACTCAGCTCATCCTACAGCATGGCATACACCCCTGTAATGGCCTCCCTGTCGAGGCGCAGTCTTCGGCAGCACTGCCGCTCTGACATTTGCAGGTAGTTACACGGTCTGTGGACACTCTCTGGTGGGTAACCTCTTCTCCACACAGAAGGTTGACTGCATCACCCATGCGCCCTTCTCCTTCATCCCCATGCCCTCAAGGCTGGCGTTCCTGCTGCCCCTCTGGTTGCTGCTGCCCTGCTGCACTTAGCTGCAGCTCTGTCCTCTCTGATTCTCCTTCTCACTGGAGGAATCACAACCTGAGTGAATGTGGACCATGGCATGTTGACTCACTCAATCTCCAGGGCCTCCTTGCATCCCTTCTTCCACCCACACAAGTGCCAGCGTCGATATGCCACTCTGGCAGTACATCCCTCCAGCTCTGGCACCTTCTCCCCTCCTCTCCACTGTCCATGCCAATGCCCACGCTCTTCCATTCTCACTGCCAAAGCTCGCCGGTACTCACAACGGCTGCCATTTGCAGCCAGAACTGACCTCCCACTTGTTCACTGCCTCCTTTTAACTGGCAAGGCTGTGAAGCCCCATGGTTTATGTGCAGGTCTGGAAAAATCTGAAAACGCTTGTAAAATTTGTTAATTGCCTTTCAAACAAGTTCAGTTCCCAGCCCACCGCGTGCAGGCGCGATGTCCTTCCGCCATGCCGCCTGTCCTTCTCAATATCCAGATTCGATGTGAAGATGTCGAGCTTCCGGCCCATCATCTTCTAATGCAATATTCCGACCTCCCCTGCCTCCCAGCGCTCCTCCAATGGGTCAGGAAAAGTCAGCCTTTTCTGAAACATCCTTTTTCATATATGCTACATCCAAAAGGCAACCTTCCACCATAAAGCTTGAGTTTATTGAGTAACTTCACAATTAGCTGAGGTCCATCAATTGCCACAATAAATCAGAGACCTTTCTGACATATCCAATCAATATTTCAAAATTAATCAAATATGTTTTTATTCATTTTTTACCAATCAGGATGATTTTAGAAATGGTACTTCCCTGAAGGATAATTGATCATTGTCAAAATGATGTGACATTTTTGTTTCCTTTAATCATGTTGAGTTTAGAATAGAGTTCTGCAGCCAACCCTTGATCCTGTCTCTCTAATCTAATCAGTTATATTAGAATAAAGTAGCTCATCAGTCAGTCAAATTTAGGATATTGGCAGGTCAAAGTTACATAAAACGTAAACAAATTGTGAAAGTGATTTATTTTTATTGTGCTTTGTTTCAAGTCATTTAAAAAAAATTATTGTCAGGATGCAGGCATTACTAGCAAGGCTGGTATTTAGTTCCCATTCCTCATGGCAGCGGGCTTTTTTTTTGATTCACTTATTCTTAGTAGTGGTTTGATACAAGTGAATGGCTTGCTGGTCCACTTCAGAGGGCAATTAAGAGTTACATTATCATGTCAGTTCCATGTACTTTTTTTACAGATCATTAAGATAGTGGCCAAAGCCAGTAATGTCAGTAAAGCTTGGGTTTTGCTTTCAACTCACAGCTATCAACACCAGTTTTAGTTTAATAGATCCAAAGTGTACATAATTACATATGCACTTTCAATGTGAAATGTCTGTTACTAATGAAATCAAATATTCTAGTTATACTATTGTTGTTAAATCCAATTGCAGAGGGCTGGGTTATGGATGATGGCTACCCATACAGATACTTAATGATTTGCTATTATTCAAATTTCATAGCACTAGAGAGAATTTTCCTACCGTTATACTGCCATTTGGCTTTTTAGAAACAGTCTTTAGCACTCTGAAATAGAAAAAAATGAACTGAGGATACGGAATCTGAAATAAAAACAGAAGATGCTAGAAACACTCAGTAAGTCAGGGAGCATCTATGGAGAGGATTCTTTATCAGGATAGGGATGCTCATAGTTTCTTTGGCCGGGAATACAAGTATGTATTCTCAGTGGCACAAAACCAGGTTTTCCAACTTGGATTTGCAATGATGCGAGTGACTCCAAAAGAAGATAATGTTTACACAGTTGAAATAGTTTGTAACAAAATGCTAGTTAAGCCTTTGAGAATCCTATTCTGGCTTTGCTGCTAATTAATCCACAATATAAACCTGCAGCTTTCTGCAAAAGTAACAACTGAAGATTCAGAAGTCTGTCTATCTGATGTTTAGCTACCTACTGTAAATTTAAAAAAGTGCTGCAACTGCTGGAAATTTGAAATAAATACAGAACATGCTAGAAACACACAGCAGGTCTGTCACAAAAAACGAATTAAGCCCAACCCCTCAATGGCTGCGATCGCCGCCTCCATCCCACCCGCGAAAGTATCCCGCTCCCTCATGCCATTGCACGTCTCTTCACCACTCCCTCCTGTGCCCGTCTGCTCACCACTCACTCCCCGCTCACCGCTGCCTCCCCTCAGCCACTCACTCCCCACCTTGCTGCTCCCCACTTCCCCAAAAACCCTGGCTGCTCACTCCCCGCCTCACCGCGTCGTCCCCTCAGTCACTCTCTCCCCACTTCCCCCACCACCCCAGCCGCTCCCTCCCCGCCTCACCGCGTCGTCCCCTCGGTCAATCGCTCCCCACTTCCCCCACCACCCCAGCCGCTCACTACCCGCCTCACCACGTCGTCCCCTCGGTCACTCTCTCCCCGCTTCCCCCACCACCCCAGCCGCTCACTCCCCGCCTCACCGCTGCCTCCCCTCAGCCACTTGCTCCCTACCTCGCCGCTGCTTCCCCTCGATCACTCGCTCTCCGCTCTCCCACAACCAGCCGCTCACTCCCTGCTTTCCCCACCACCCCGGCCGCTCGCTCCCTGCCTCATTGCTTCCCCCCTCTTGGCCACTCGCTCCCCACATCGCCCCCTTTACCCTTCAGCTGCTCGCTCCACCCTCGGCAGCTCGTTCCCTGTTGCTTCTCCAGGCAGTGCGGCGGGGAGCGATTGGCTGAGGTGGGGAAGCCGCAAGTGAGCGGCTGAAGTGGCCGGGGGGGAAGCAGCAAGGCCGGGACCGAGTGGCTGAGGCTGGGGGGAGAAGCGGAGAGGCGGGGAGCAATTAGCGAGGGGGGAACGGCCGAGGGGTGGGGGGTGGGGGGAAGCCGCGAGGTGGGCGGGAAGCGAGCGGCCGAAGCGGGGTACTGTTGAGGGGGGGAATGCAAGCAGCGGTTGCAGCCATTGAGGGGTGAGGCAACACTCAGACGTCATCAAGTCTGGCGTCATTGCATGGTGACTTCAGTGCATGCATGCACAGATTCATGCTGGCAAATGTTAGATCGCACTCATGATGTCGGCAATCACTCTGCACATGTTATGCGTTGTCAGGAAACACTCCGGATGAATAATAACAGTGATGAGTAATGACCCAGATTTAGTTAACAGCCTAATGGTGCGTGAATATTTGTCAAATAATGATCATAATACAATTAAGTTCAATGTAATGTTTGAAAGGGAGAAATGCGAAACAGCGACTAAGATTCCATATTTAAGTAAGGCTGACACCAATGCAATGAGACAGAAACTGTCCACAGTAAACTGGGCAAGACTGTTAATGGGTAAGTCAACAGAAGATCAGTGGGAGGTGTTCAAAAAAGAATTCAATGTGATACAGAACCAGTTCATACCCCTAAGGGACAAGCATTCTTTTTGCCAAAAATAAAAACAGCCATGGACAACTGAAGAAGTAAGAGCGAACAAGAAAGTTTAAAGAAAAAGCATACCAAAATGCAAAATGAACATTGTAATTGTCAACTGGGAAAAGTACAAAGAACAACAAAACATGGCAAAACAGATAGTCTTCTTCTTCTTTGGCCTCCTTATCTCGAGAGACAATGGGTAAGCGCCTGGTGGGGGTCAGTGGTGTGTGGAGCAGCGCCTGGAGTGGCTATAAAGGCCAATTCTAGAGTGACAGGCTCTTCCACAGGTGCTGCAGAAAAATTTGTTTGTCGGGGCTGTTACACAGTTGGCTCTCCCCTTGTGCTTTTGTCTTTTTTCCTGCCAACTGCTAAGTTTCTTCGACTCGCCACACTTTAGCCCCGCCTTTATGACTGCCCACCAGCTCTGGCGAACACTGGCAACTGACTCCCACGACTTGTGATCAATGTCACAGGACTTCATGTCGCGTTTGCAGACGTCTTTAAAGCGGAGACATGGACGGCCGGTGGGTCTGATACCAGTGGCAAGCTCGCTGTACAATGTGTCTTTGGGGATCCTGCCATCTTCCATGCAGATCACTTGGCCAAGCCATCTCAAGCGCCGCTGACTCAGTAGTGTGTATAAGCTGGGGATGTTGGCCGAAACGAGGACTTCTGTGTGGGAGATACGGTCCTGCCACCTGATGCCAAGTATTCTCCGGAGGCAGTAAAGATGGAATGAATTGAGACGTCGCTCTTGGCTGACATACGTTGTCCAGGCCTCACTGCCATAGAGCAAGGTACTGAGGACACAGGCTTGATACACTCAGACTTTTGTGTTCCGTGTCAGTGCGTCATTTTCCCACACTCTCTTGGCCAGTCTGGACATAGCAGTGGAAGCCTTTCCCATGCGCTTGTTGATTTCTGCATTGAGAGACGGTTACTGGTGATAGTTGAGCCTAGGTAGGTGAACTCTTGAAGCACTTCCAGAGCGTGGTCGCCAATATTGATGGATGGAGCATTTCTGACGTCCTGTCCCATGATGTTCGTTTTCTTGAGGCTGATGGTTAGGCCAAATTCATTGCAGGCAGTCGCAAACCTGTCGATGAGATTCTGCAGGCACTCTTCAGTATGAGATGTTAAAGCAGCATCGTCAGCAAAGAGGAGTTCCCTGATGAGGACTTTCCGTACTTTGGACTTCGCTCTTAGACGGGCAAGGTTGAACAACCTGCCCCCTGATCTTGTGTGGAGGAAAATTCCTTCTTCAGAAGACTTGAACGCATGTGAAAGCAGCAGGGAGAAGAAAATCCCCAAAAGTGTGGGTGCGAGAATACAGCCCTGTTTCACTCCACTCACAATAGGAAAGGGGTCTGATGAGGTGCCGCCATGTTGAATTGTGTCTTTCATATTGTCATGGAATGAGGTGATGATACTTAGTAGCTTTGGTGGACATCCAATCTTTTCTAGTAGACTGAAGAGACCACGTCTGCTGACGAGGTCAAAGGCTTTGGTGAGATCAATGAAAGCAATGTAAGAGCTACAAAAAGGAGTATAAAAATAAATTTGTAAGGGATAGGAAAACCAACACAAACATTTTTGCAATTAAATAAGAAAAGAGAGGGTGATCAGGAGCAATGAGAGCCTCTTGAAAACTGATAACAGTGATATTGTCAATGAAAATAAGGATTTGGTGGACAGGTTGAATAATTGTTTTGTGTCAGTATTTACAATACACATGAACACAAGAAATAGGAGCAGGAGTAGACCATATGGCCCATCAAGCCTGCTCCGCCATTCAATATGATCGTGGCTGATCTTGGGCTTCAATTCCACTTTCTTGCCCACTCCTCATATCCCTTGATTCTCTGCAAGACCAAAAATCTGCCTATCCCAGCCTTAAATGTATTCAGTGATGGAGCATCCACAAGCCTCTGGGGTAGAGAATTCCAAAGATTCACAACCCTTTGAGTGAAGTAATTTCTCCTCATCTCAGTCCTGAATGATCAGCCCCTTATCCTGAGACTGTGTTCCCACGTTCTAGATTTGCTGACCAGTGGAAACAATCTCTCAGCTTTTACATATCAAGCCCTTTCGGAATTTTGTATGTCTCAATTAGATTGCCTCTCGATATTCTAAACTCCAGAGAATATAATCCCAATTTACTCAGCCTCTCA
The DNA here is from genome assembly GCF_036365525.1 of Heterodontus francisci. Taxonomy (NCBI): domain Eukaryota; kingdom Metazoa; phylum Chordata; class Chondrichthyes; order Heterodontiformes; family Heterodontidae; genus Heterodontus; species Heterodontus francisci. Next base: position 220,928,958 of record NC_090371.1, read on the forward strand.
TTGTAGGGACAACCCCTTCATCTCCGGGACCAATTTAGTAAATCTTTGCTGCGCCACCTCCAGTGCAAGTATATCCTTTCTTAAATGTGGAGACCAAAACTGCACACACTATTCCAGGTGTGGTCTCACCACAGTAGAGGAAGAGGTCAGCATGCCAGATATCCCAAAGAAACTACCATTGAATCAAGGTCAGGAACGCACCAAAATGAGTATAAGTAAAATAACAGTAAGGAAAAAAATAAAGGCACTAAAGAGTCAAATCCCCAGGTCCAGATGGCCTCCATCCTAGGGTTTTAAAGGAAGTAGGTAAGGACATTGTAAATGCTATAACTATAATTTTGCAAAGTTCTTTCAATTTGTAAACCATTCCTTTAGATTGGAAAATTGTGATTGTTCCTCCTTTATTCCAGAAAGTTGTGAGAGAAACCAGAGAATTATAGACCAGTCAACCTAACATCTGTTGTTGAGAATTTTCTAGATTCTATAATTAAGGATGAAGTGACACAACAGCTAGAAAGTTTTCAGCTGATCAGAGAGAGCCAGCATGGATTTGTAAAGGGTAGGTCATCCTTGGCGAAATTGGTTGAATTTTTTGGAGAGGTGGACAGCGTATATGGACCTCCAGAGACATTTGATAAAGTCCTTCATTAGAGACTGTTAGCTAAAGTTGAAGGAGATATTTTATAACAGTCAGCAAAGATACGTGCCAGTGAGAAAGAAAGACTCCATGAGAAGGATGCACCATCTGTGGCTAACTAAGGATGTTAAGGTTAGTATTAAATTGAAATGCAATTCTTCGAAGATTAGTGGTATGTCAGGGGTTTGATAGAATTTAAAAGCAAGCAAAGATTGATGAAAAAAATAAGTAGGGAGAAATTAGAATATGAGAGACAGGTAGCTAAAAATATAAAAATGGAAAGTAAGAGTTTCTACAAGTATTCAAAAAGGACAAGAGTAACTAAAGTGAGTGTTGGTCCTCTAGAGAATGAGTCTAGGGAATTAATAATGGGAAGTAAGGAAATGGTGAAGCGTTGAATGGATATTTAGTGTCTGTCTTCACGGTAGAAGACACAAATAACATCCAGAAATACTTATAAATCATGAGGTGAAAGGGAAGGGGGAACTTACAACAATTATGGCCTGCATCCTAGGGTCTTAAAAGAAGTAGCTGCTGAGATAATAGATGTTTGGCTGAAATTTTCCAAAATTCCCTAGATTATGAATAAGTCCCAACAGATTGGAAAATAGCAAATGTAACAACTCTATTCAAAATAGGAGGGAGACAGAAAGCAGGAAACTACAGACCAGTTCGCATGGCATCTGTCAGAGGGAAAATGCAAGAATCTATTATTAAGGACATTTAGAAACTCTTAATGCGATCAGGTAGAGTCAACATGGTTTTGTGAAAGGGAAATTATATTTGACTAATTTATTAGAGTTCTTTGTGGAAGTAACAAGGAAGGTGGATAAAGGGGAACCTGTAGATGCAATGCACTTCAATTTCCAAAAGGCATTTGATAAAATGCCACATCAAAGGTTACCACACAAAATAAGAGTTCATGGTGTAGGGGGTAACATATCAGAATGTATAGGGGATTGGTTAGCTAACAGGAAGCACAGAGTTGGGATAAATGAGTCTTTTTCAGATTGGCAAGCTGTAACTAGTGCAGTCCCACAGGCCTCGACTATTTACAATCTATATCAATGACTTGGATGAAGGGACCGCATGTATGGTTGCTAAATTTGCTGATGACACTAAGATAAGTCGGAGAGTAAGTTCTGAAAAGGACATAAAGGGTGGAATTTTATGCTAGCGGCGGGGGAAACCGATGCCGAGATCCCCGCATCGCCTCTGGTACGGAAGGCCCGCCGAATTTAGTGCCAATCAGGCCACGCGCTTAACTTGACTTACCTTAGGAAGAATATTATTGCCATAGAGAGGGTGCAACGAAGGTTCACCAGACTTGTTCCTGGGATGGTGGAACTGTCCTATGAAGAGAGATTGGTGAAACTGGGCCTGTATTCGCTAGCGTTTCAAAGAATGAGAGGTGATCTCATTGTAACCTACAAAATACGTAAAGGGATAGACAGGGTAGATTCAGGTAAGATGTTTTCCCTGGTTGGGGAGTCTAGAACCAGGGGACACAATTTCCAAATAAGGGGGAAGCCACTTAGGACAGAGATGAGGAGAAATTTCTTTACTCAGAGATTGTGAATCTTTGGAATTCTCCACCCCAGGGGATTGTGGAAGCTCAGTCATTGAGTATGTTTAAAGCAGAGATTGACAGATTTCTAAATACCAATGGCATAAAGGGATATGGGGATAGTGTGGGGAAAAGGCATTGCAGTGGATGATCAACCATGATCGTATTGAATGGTGGAGCCGGCTCGATGGGCTGAATGGCCTACTCCTGCTCCTATGTTCCTAAGTTACTATGACAGCGGCGGGTCTTCTGTAGGATTTAGGAGCCCATCACTGGAAGTCCCGCCTTGTAGAGCTGCCAGCCAATCAGAAGCCGGCAGCTGCAGCGCCACCATGGAGGCCAAGGCCTCTACTGTAGCTGCAGTGACCAGACACCAAGGAGCAGTGCTGGAACCAGGCTTAAGGTAGGTCAGGGCGGGAGGGGTCTCATGGGGTGGGGTCACGGGAGGGGAGGGGGGTGATCGGCAGCAAGAGGCAGGGGGTTGGCCCTCAGCGGGCCCTCCCCTTCCCAATGCCGGGTCCCTCATTCAGGTACTAAGTGCCACCCGCCGCACGGGTAATTGTGGCTGCAGTAGGAAGAGGCCCTTAATTGGGGATTAATTACCTAGTTAAGGGCCTCAATTGGTGGTGGAGCGGGAAGGCCGCTCACAGTCCTTCCTGACCCGGACTAAATTTCAGCGTCAAGGCAGCATTTCACCAAGTATGGCATCAAGGAGCCCGAGCAAAACTGGAGCCATGGGAATCAGGTGGAAATCTCTCCGCTGGCTGGAATCATACCTAGCACAAAGGAAGGTGGTTGTGTTTGTTGGAGGTTCCAGGAGGTCACTGCAGAAGTTCCTCAGGGTAGTGTCCTAGGCCCAAACATCTTCAGCTGCTTCATCAATGACCTTCCCTCCATCATCAGGTCAGAAGTGGGGATGTTCACTGATGATTGCACCATTTGCGACTCCTCAGATACTGAAACAGTCCATGTCCAGATGCTGCAAGTCCTGGACAACATCCAGGCTTGGGCTGATAAGTGGCAAGTAATATTCGTGCCACACGAGTGCCAGGCAATGATCATCTCAACCAAGAGAGAATCTAACCATCTCCCCTTGACATTCAATGACATTACCTTCGCTGAATCCCCCACTATCAACATCCTGAGGGGGTTAGCCATTGACCAGAAACTGAACTGGACCAGCCACATAAATGCTGTGGCTACAAGAACAGGTCAGAGGCTGGGAATTCTGCAATGAGTAACTCACCTCCTGTCTCCCCAATGCCTGTCCACCATCTACAAGGCACAAGTCAGAAGTGTGTTAGAATACTGTCCACTTGACTGAATGGGTGCAGCTCCAACAACACTCAAGAAGCTTGACACCATTCAGAACAAAGTAGCCAGCTTGATTGGCGCCCCATCCATCACCTTCAACATTCACTCCTTTTACCACAGACGCACAGTGGCAGCAGTGTGCACCATCTACAAGATGCACTGCAGCAACTCACCAAGGCTTGTTCGACAGCACTTTCCAAACCTGCAACCTCTAACACCTAAAAGGACAAGGGAAACAGATGCATGGGAACCACCACCTGCAAGTTCCCCTCCAAGCCATACATCATTCTGACTTGGAATTATATCGCCATTCCTTCACTGTCGCTGGGTAAAAATCATGGAACTCTCTTCTTAAAAGCACTTTTGGTGTACCTACATGCAAAGAACTGCAGCGGTTCAAGAAGGTAGCTCACCACCACCTTCTCAAGCGCAATTAGGGATGGACAGTAAAAATAGCCAGCGATGCCCACATCCCACAAACGAATAAAAAAAATAAGATCCTGAGAGGATTTGACAGAGTGGATGTTGAGAGGATGTTTCCCCTTCTGGGAGAGACTAGAAGTAGGGGACACAGCTTAAAAATTAGTGGTCTACCATTTAAGACGGTGTTACGACTGAGGCGGGAGTAATGCACTGTCAATTCAAGTCCCATCAATCCACAGGTCGCAGTATATTATTAAAGTTTTCCCACCAAACTGGAAAACAGCCTAACTAAATACACCAAACCAGGTATCTTTAGACAACAACAATTTAACTATTTATTCAAAAAATCTAAAGCTTAAACACTGTTAACCTATGTCTAAAGACCTTATAACTTCTTATTTATCCTAACTCCCCCATTTGCACACATACATTCAAAAATCAACAATGGTTAACTGGTTTTAAAAAGAAATAGTGTTTCTTAGGAATAAAATAAATAGCTGGGTTATAAGTCCTGGTAAGTTACATTCCCGGTTGATGAGGTATGCCAGTTTGGAACAGTCAGATGCCACTCGAAGTCTCCAGGCAAATCTAACAGTCTTTGATGGATCAGCATTCAAAGCACTTCAGTTGCAGCAGGCGTCACATAGTTCTTTCAACACGGAGTATAACGACAGGTCTATATTTGGAATTTAATATTGGTAGTCTTTCAGTAGAAACTTGACTGCGAATGCCAGAAAACACTATCAGTCAAGAGAGAGTCAATCTTGAAGCAAATACTTGTTGGATTGGAAGTGACGAAGAGGAATTTTGCTACCTCCAGCAATACAAATGTTCTCTCAAAAGGGTTTTTTTTTCTCCTTAGGCAATTAACACAGCCTGTAGCTCATTGTAGAATTACTGCTGAGACAATTCTCTTCCTTCAAGACAAGCACACTTCGCAGGTCTCCCAGTTCAAACTCGTTTCAGCTGGTTTTTACTCACAGTTAAAAGTTACAGTACACCATGTGACCTCTCTCTCCTGCTGTGGCTTAGGAAACAAGTGCAGCTGCTGGCACACTGTGTTCAGTCTTAAAGGCACACCATTTCAAACAGGAGGGGAAAAAAACAGTTCCATGACAACAGAGAGAGAGAGGAGAAATGTTTCCTCTCAGAGGGTTGTTCGTCAGTGGAATTCTCTTCCCCAGAGAGCAGTAGAGGCTGGGTCATTGAATATTTTATGAGTTAGATAGATTCTTGATTGACAAGGAAGTCAAAGGTTATAGCAGGTAGGCTGGAAAGTAGAGTTAAGGCCGCAATCAGATCAGCCATGATCTTATCAAATGGCAGAGCAGGATCGAAGGACCGAATGGCCTACTCCTGCTCCTAATTTGTATGTTCGTTTGTATGAAGTTCATGGAATTGATGACAAATTATTGACTTGGTTAGGAAATGGGCTGAGCAGCAGGATGCAAAGAGTAAGGATAGGCAGGTATTCTAATTGGCAGGATGGTGTCCCACATGGGTCTGTGTAGGGTCTTCAACTGTTCATCGTATTTTTATTAACAACTTAGATGATGGGATAGAGAGTGACATATCCAAGTTTGATGATTACACAAAGATAGGAAGGATTGTCAGCAATGTGGGTGGAAACATAAAATTACAAAGAGATATTAATAAATTAAGTGAATGGACAAAACTCTGGAAAATGGATTTCAATTTGGCAAAATGTGAAGCCATTCACCTTGGTCCTGAAAAGTATAGAACAGAGTTCTTTCTAAATGGTGCAAAGCTAGAGCATTGGAGGTTGAAAGAGATTTGGGGAGACATGTTAGTAAATCATTAAAATGTCATGAATAGGTATCGGAAATAATCAAAAAAGATTAATGGAAAGCTTTATGTCAAGAGAACTAGATTACATGGGGTCAGAAGTCATGCTTCAGGTATGCAAAGCTCTGGTTAGATCACACCTTGAGAGTACTGTGAGTAGTTCTGGGCCCCACACCTTAGGAAGGATATATTGGCCTTGGAAGGAGTGCAGCATGTGTTTACCAGACTCCAAGCGTTAAATTACGAGCAGAGATTACATAAATCAGTATTGTATTTCCTGAAATTTACAAGATTAAGCAGTGATTAGATCAAGATTTGCAAGATATTAGTGGAAACTGATAGGGTAGATAGAGAGAAACTATCTCTGCTTGTTGGGAAGCCTAAGACTAGGGGATATAGTCTAAAAATTAGAGTCAGATGTTTCAGTACTGAAGAAACACGTCTCCATGGGAGTTTGGAACTCTTTCCCTCAAATGGCAATTGATCCTTGATCAATTGTAAATTTTAAATCTGTAATTGATAGTTTTTTGTTCGGCAAAGATATTCAGGGATATGGGTTAAAGGCACGTATATGGAGTTAGGTCACAGATCAGCCATAATTTCATTGAGGGACTCAAGGGGCTAAATGGCCTACTTCTGTTCCTACACTCTTATGTTCCTATGATGAGCAGGCAGAAAGTGTGCATTATGCACCAAACATTTTCAACATTTTAAAAATTCTGAGCTGCCGTTTGATCTCCAGATTTTTCAATACCATTGCGGGGGAATGCTGTTTGTTTTAGGACCACAACGAAATGTTCATTATGGACTTGCATACTGGGAAAAATCGTCCTGATGCAGTGCTATGCCAACAACTTCAGCAAGCACAATTTGGGGGAGGAACGTGAGAAGAAAAAAATAAAGCACTTATACTCAAGCAAATGTTGCAAATCCAACAAAGGGTAGTTGACCAAAACATATGCTTTTTAAGACATCTGAGAGTTTTGGGGAGGGAAAAAACAGAATTATTTGCAGCTCAAGCAAGTTTTGATGTGTTTTTGGTAAATTACGAGGAGACATTACACAAACTAGTGTAAACATTAGTATTAAAAATATATTGGTGATGCCTGCATCTTTCAATATCAGAAAGGTGTGTTGTATTTTCAGTTCTCCATTCCTGCATGTCAAGGTTTCATCGAGAGCTCCACTAATTACTGTCCAACTTCACAGTTTCTACCAGTCATTTGTGAGCTTCCAGCATGTTCAGTACCTCTATGCCCCTCACTGCATTTTTCCCTATTTGGCAGGATTGTACATCCGGTGGGGGTAATTTTGCCTCTGGTTAATAGTGTAAAATGGGTGATACCACATGGCTGATCCAAGATTGCTTGTTTTCCACAGTCATCCAAAGTCAAAAGTATCCTCCATGACTCCTCCCTCTACTACAAAAGAAACTTCTAACATCTCACTATCACTATTAATCCTTAGCCCCATTCAGATTCTTAAAAGCACAGAACATGTTTTTTTGCTCCAATCTCTGCATGTTTTTCATGTGGGCTACATATTTTCCCATACCAGTTCATTCCAGCATCTGTGTTGGTTGAATGATAGCATAGACAAGAGATTGTGGGATGAATCCTAACTCCAGGACTTGGGCCATTTAGGATGGCAGTTTAGTGTACTTCAAAGCAATGTTGCTTTGTCATAAATCATGTCTTTCAGGGAAAATTTTAAATTGAGCGCCTATTTACTTACTCGGTGGTCTTCGACGATCCCATGCCACTATTTCAAAGAAGTGCAGGGATGTCCTTCTGGCCAATATTTATTCTGTAAACCAACACCATCAGGGCGAGTTAACTGTACATTTATCACAATACTGTTCATGGGAGCTTGCTGTGCACAAATGTTCTTTTGGGAAGAAAACATGCATCCTTACCTGATCTGACCTATATATGATTTCAGTCCCGCACCAACATGGGTGACTTTGAATTGCCCTTTGGAAAGGCCCAGCAACCCATTTAGTTCAGGACAACAAGAAATGGGGAATAATTACCAGCCTTGGCAGGAACATCCGCATCGTGAGATAATAAAATGAATTGACTGTTGTTACGGCCAGGTGAGAAAGGTGTTTAGGGGTCTTTTACTGTCTTCACCTGGTCTTATTGTAATTTTAAACACACTGGGCTGAATTTTACCGGCCCCTCGACGCCGCGGGTCGCGGTGCAGGGGCCGGTAAAATGCTACGGAGAGAGGCCCACCTCGACCCGCGATGTCAAGACGGGCCTGCCGCATTTTACCGGCAGTGGCAGGACTTTGGGGCGGCCCCCCGCCACATGGCAGCGGCACCACAATTAGCATATGGTAATGCTTACTTACCTATGCTGATTATGCAGCCCACCGCCTCTCCACCGACACTGCCGATTTTTCGTTGAACGGGCAGTTGTTATGTGCCGTCCCGTTCACGATCTGAAAAGCCGGCAGGTCCTCACTCTGCATTACGGATGGGGGGGTGGGGGAGGGGGGATACACAGGAGTCCTACTCTGCATTCTTAAAGGGAGGGGGGAGGGGGTTATGCAGGGGTCATACTCTGCATTCTGAAAGGAAGGGGTCTGGGATTACTGGAGGGAAAACTGTGCTGGCATGAAGGGAGGTACCGTGTACCATTCCTCTGTTAACAGTGTACTCTCTGTGTTTGTGAGGGGGCAATGGCACACTAGGCACCCTGTGTGTGGGGAGGGTGCCAGAAAGGGCAGGAACATTAAGGTTTTATGGATGGTGGTGACAATCAGTTCAGCTGGTAGGATCTTGATGTGGTCATGCTGTGCCACTCTGAGTGTTGGCCAAGATGGGCAATGCCATGGCACGCTACATAGTTGATCCAGAAAAGCAGATGATGTACCTGTCAACACCAATCCATGCCCTGTTAGGAACCTTCGAATACATGCAGGGTTCAACTTTATTTATCACATGGAAATAGGTATGGCTCATACTACATTGTGTGATCCTCTGCACGTGAGGATCCGTATGCACCAGAGGCAAGACCAACAGGCAGGTACGATCCACGTAGAGGCCCCCAGTCGTGAGCAGCAACCCCAAGGAGAGCCCCCATTACGATTGCCGTGCATCGACAGGCCCCACATGACATGTCATTGGATGTCAGAGCACCAGTGTCAGAGGAGATTGCGCATGAAGAGAGGGTGCTGACATGCCTCTGTGCCCTGCTCAGGAATGACCTGCAGCCCATGGCCTCCGGTGGACATCCATGCCTTTGTTCCTCATAGTGGCAGCAGTTCTCAAGCCTGATGCCTCTGCAGTCTTTCAGGGGCCCACCGGAGACCTTTGTGGGGTCACACAGTCAGCAGTGCACTGCTGCATCAGGGAGGTCACCAGTGCCCTCCTCTGGAGGGCCAGTGATGATATGCGCTTCAGGACGGACTCTCACAGCCAGGCCCAGAGGGCCATTGGTTCTGGCACCATTTCCGGAGAACTATAGGTTGTAATGTTCATAGACTGCACTCATGCGGCCATCAGGCCTACTGGCAGGCTACCACCTGCAGACATCACCATTAAAGAAGCCCTCTCAATCTAGGTGAAGCTGGTATGTGATCACCGCGGCTGCTAGCAGCAAATGTGTGGCCGCTTCTCAGGCAGCTGCCATGACACCTGGGTCTTGCGCCAGTCCCGGCTGTCACCGCTGTTCACTGAACTGGCTCAGATGGAGGGCTGGCTTCTTGGTGATAAGGGCTATCCTTTGCAGACGTGGCTCCTGACACCGGTGAGAGACTCCACCACTGCTGCAGAGGAGAGATAGAACGCCAGCCACTGAGCTACATGAGCCATCATTGAGCAGGAGATCAGCATGCTGAAAGAGCTCCTCCAATGCCTGTGTGGATAGGGTGATGCCCTGTACTACGGGCCGAAAAGGCCAACTCCTTTCTTTGCTGCTCTGCACAACTACGCACCTAATAGGGCCCAGGTCTGACATGATGAGGAGAGACGCCAAAAGGATTCCTCCTCGGACTATGAGGACACTGAGGACCTACAACATGAAAGATGCATGGGAGGGCAGATGGTACCCAGGCTCTGCACGCAGAGCTAACAGTGAGCAAGGGATGTACGGAAGTGGTTTATCAGACAAAGGCTGTCTGCTCCATAGGAACTGACATGAGCTTTGAAAGCCACACATCACCCTCACTCACCTGCTGTGCACCAGTCCACATCTACCGCATCCCTGTGTAAACCATTAGAGGCAGCAGCTGGCTGAGACAATTTCCATAACACTGAGTCCCTGGAGACGCGCATGTGCAATGGTGGCATGGCAATGATGTTATTGCATATGTTGGCTCTCCTGAAGGGCTACAAGCTACATGCTGGCACACATCATTCCCACAGAGAAAAGGACACACATGTTGGTGAGGAACATTTCGTGAAAGACGTATTTACTTTGCTGTGACACCTGTGCATTCCCATTTGTGTCAGTGTGTTCTCTGTAAACCTCTGTAATACCTTTTATGGTCTATTTAAGTCTCACATCCTGGAATGTGCAAAATTAAGATGATTCATCCAGGTGCGGCACGCCTACAAGAAGCAATGTTACACTTGAATGCGAGAAGAGGATTGCAACTTCACAGGACACTGGGACACAGCAGGGTAAGTATGTGGCAACAAAGTAGAAAGTGCTGGAGTGACTCAGCAGGTCAGGCAACATTTGTGGAGAGAGAAGCAGAGTTAACTTTCAGTCTGTGAACTTGGACAAGTTAACTCTGCTTCTCTCTCCACAGATGCTGCCTGACCTGCTGGATTTCTTCAGGACTTTCTGCATGGCTGCCTGATTGACAACAGTCCCACTCTTCAGTAGTCAGTATTTATTTGACAGCTGTCAGGAAGCAGGTGCTGGAGGGCTTAAAATAGAGCCCCAGCACCCTGATATCAAAGACTCTCTCACTGCGTCAAATGTCCCACTTCACCCCTTGTAATACGGGGAGGGCTGCTCGGCGCCGTGATTCTAATGAGCCCCGGCGATTAATATTGCAGGGGCTCTGCGGCAGCCAGTGAATGCGGCCGTCCCGACGAGTTCAAAGGGTGCTGCCGCGGATGCCCAACAAAATTCATCCCACTGTGTTTTGAGCTCCCCCTTTGTGAATCCTTGTTCATGGCTTTCCAATTCTCAGGGAAAGAAATGAACACACCAGGTTTTCTTTAGGTTTAAAGAAGAAAAGTGAAACTTATTAAACCTTAAACTTAAACTCTAATTGGTTAACGCCTACAGATACACGCCACACCCACGCTTGCATGTACACGCGATATGCACATGCAAATATGGACAGAAAAGAGCAGAACAAAAATATAAAATGGAGAGGTTTGAGGCAGTCTCTAAAGGAGGTTTCTTGTTACTGTTTCGAGCTCACTGTAGTCCTTTTGTAAGTAGTCTTGCTTTTCGTTGGGGCCCAGTATTCTTCTTAAATCTTGTTCACTGTAGGAAACTTTTCTCTCTTGGGGTTCATGTGTCTTCAGTGGTTTCTGAAGCTGGTGCGAATGAGATGAGAGCAGACAGGAGAGAGGTCTTCTCAGTCCAGGAGAAAACAGCCTTTTGAGTTTCAATTCCCTGTTGGAAGTTCAAATTCAAAAAACTCCATGTGACTAAAACTGGTCTGACCACATCCATTTATGTATTCGGCCATCTTAACAGTTAACCTGGAATGCTAGCCTTTCCACCTTCATGTCTGGAGCAGGGAATAACCTCTTTGTTCTTTGAAGTACTGTCTGTGGACATGCTAATGTCTCTCTCCAGCCAAAGTCTCCAGTTTTTTAAAGCAAATTCTTTCTTCACCATCAGCAGTTTAAAATCAATGTTCATGTTGTGAAATTAAGTTTCCTCATTCATGGCAGATGGGAGGTTTGCCTGACCCTGTTACTATTCCTCACATTATAACAGTGCCCACACTTCAACTGTACTTCAAGTAGTTGTGAACCATTTTGGTATGTCCTGATTATGTGAAATGTACTATATAATTGCATGGTTCTTACTTATTGATTTCACTTTGGATGAAAGAATGTTGTGATTTTAAACCTTATTCCAATCCTTACATCTTACTCTGCACTTTACCCAGTTGCCCCTGCCTTTCATACCCAGCTGCCCCCATCCCCCAGTGGCCAAACTGCTTTAGATCTTCAATAATTGAAGTTCCCCTGATGCCCTCCACAGCCAGATAGTGCTAGCTATCTTACACTCTCCTAATCCCTCAACTTCCAAGTTCTTCCACTTGATCCACTTACTCCCAGACAGTTTTTCCCCACAACATCTAAACCTCCAACTCACTGTGAACAACACCAGAAGAGATTTATGAGTTACAGTGCACCAATGAAAATGTTCTACAAATGGAGGTTGTGGCCTAAACATTTCCCATACTTCATGCTATGAGGAATCGCACCTGCATATTGGACCATTGTGGGGGTGCTGCTGTACTCAGAAAATTTAAGTCAATAACTATAGAATGACATTATTTTACTCGGTCTTCATTAGGAGAAACTGCCTGTGTTTCAGAATATTCAAAGTTGCCATTAATGGTACTGTGCACAACAGTCAGTGTGTAATTTATCTGCAGTGAAATTACCTTAACAGATTGCTATTAGATTGTAAAATATTCTAGCAAGTCTTAATGTGCTGACTTATTTTGAATAGTACGGGGATATTTTCATTATCAAAAAATGTGCTAAAAGTCTATCACCATTTTAGGAGCTATTATTTTAATTAATGAAAGGAATTATGCTTGCCAAATCCATACATTTAACACCCAATCAATAAGTTTCCAGAAATCTTTCTTGCAAATACTAAGTAAAACAAATTACTTTATATTGAGAGTTACATTATAGATTGTTGTTAAAGTAAATTATTCTGCCTAATGGCTTGCTCAAAATGCTATTGCTGATATTTTATCCCTCACCAAGTCCCTCTCATCCATTACCCCTGTCCTTGCTTATCTGCATTCTTTCCTAGTACCTCAGTGCTTCCAATTTAACATTTTCATCTGCATGTCTAAATGCCTCCATGGTCTCACCCCTTTCTATTTATATAATCACCAACAGTACTCTCCCAAACTCACTGTTCCTCTAACTCCGATATTTTGTCAATTCTTCCTTTTGCCCCTCAATTGGGGGTGTGCCTACTGCTGCCGAGGTCCCATCATGTGGAATGCCCTCCACCTCCCTCTCCTCCTTTAAGACGTTCCTGAAAACCCACTTCTTTTAGTCACTAATCCTCATCTTTACTTTGGTAGATCAGAGTCCCTTATGCTTCTCTGAAACACCTCAGGACATTTTTCTACATTAAAAGCAATACATAAATGTAAGTTCTTGCTCATAAAGAATAAATGTTATATAGCACCTATCATGACCTCAGGATATTCCAAAGTACTTCATAGCCAAAGAAATACTTTTGAAGTCCTGTTGTAACATAGGAAAATGTGGCAGTCAATTTATGCATATCAAGTTCCCACAAACACAATGGGCTGAATTTAGTGAGCCCATCGCGGGTCCCACTAGTGGACCCAGACTTGATAGTCACATGGGCGGGTAAGCATGTGATTGTCTCAGGCCTCCTTGGCCTGTTGCTCAATTTGCCTGGCCTCCAGTGCAAGGCCTTCAACATCCAGTGCTGCTTACTCATTTCCCTCCTCCACATCCTCCTCGTCATTCAGTCAAGTCCTCATCAAACAAGGCCTCCCCCCATGCAGTGCTAGATTCTGCAGAGCAAAGCAGACCACAATGATACGCGCAACCCTCACTGGTACGCTGCTGGCCCATCTCCCAATTTCCAGCACCTTCCAGGGTCTTACCTTCAGGTTGCTGGTGGTGAGGGGAAAGCGACCAGTTTCTGATGTTTGCATAGTTAACAAACTGCCTGCATATGCGCCAGTAGTTCAACTAAATAATGTTAATGAGGCCAGCCATCCCAGTTGGAAACCACATGCCATGTACTGCACACATTTCCGGCCTGAAAATGGAGCAAAGCAAATTTTCACTCCTCAGATTATTACGCATGACTCTATGAATTTAGAATAGCCAATTCAAATATCTCTTGCTCTTTAGGGCTGTCGCATCAATTCTCATGGTACATAGGAACAGGAGTAGGCCATTCAACCTTTCAAGCCTGCTCTGCCATTCAGTAAGTTCATAATTGATCTGATTGTGGTCTCAACTCCACTTTCCTGTCTGCCCCCATAACCCTTGACTCCCTTGTCTTTCAAAATAGGAACATAGGATTACAATCCTCCAGAAAGATCTTTTTTTCTTTTTGGGCCTCCTTATCTCGAGAGACAATGGATACGCGCCTGGAGGTGGTCAGTGGTTTGTGAAGCAGCGCCTGGAGTGGCTATAAAGGCCAATTCTGGAGTGACAGGCTCTTCCACAGGTGCTGCAGAGAAATTTGTTTGTTGGGGCTGTTGCACAGTTGGCTCTCCCCTTGCGCCTCTGTCTTTTTTCCTGCCAACTACTAAGTCTCTTCGACTCGCCACAATTTAGCCCTGTCTTTATGGCTGCCCGCCAGCTCTGGCGAATGCTGGCAACTGACTCCCACGACTTGTGATCAATGTCACACGATTTCATGTCGCGTTTGCAGACGTCTTTATAACGGAGACATGGACGGCCGGTGGGTCTGATACCAGTGGCGAGCTCGCTGTACAATGTGTCTTTGGGGATCCTGCCATCTTCCATGCGGCTCACATGGCCAAGCCATCTCAAGCGCCGCTGACTCAGTAGTGTGTATAAGCTGGGGATGTTGGCCGCTTCAAGGACTTCTGTGTTGGAGATATAGTCCTGCCACCTGATGCCAAGTATTCTCCGAAGGCAGCGAAGATGGAATGAATTGAGACGTCGCTCTTGGCTGGCATACGTTGTCCAGGCCTCGCTGCCGTAGAGCAAGGTACTGAGGACACAGGCCTGATACACTCGGACTTTTGTGTTCCGTGTCAGTGCGCCATTTTCCCACACTCTCTTGGCCAGTCTGAACATAGCAGTGGAAGCCTTACCCATGCGCTTGTTGATTTCTGCATCTAGAGACAGGTTACTGGTGATAGTTGAGCCTAGGTAGGTGAACTCTTGAACCACTTCCAGAGCGTGGTCGCCAATATTGATGGATGGAGCATTTCTGACATCCTGCCCCATGATGTTCGTTTTCTTGAGGCTGATGGTTAGGCCAAATTCATTGCAGGCAGACGCAAACCTGTCGATGAGACTCTGCAGGCATTCTTCAGTGTGAGATGTTAAAGCAGCATCGTCAGCAAAGAGGAGTTCTCTGATGAGGACTTTCCGTACTTTGGACTTCGCTCTTAGACGGGCAAGGTTGAACAACCTGCCCCCTGATCTTGTGTGGAGGAAAATTCCTTCTTCAGAGGATTTGAACGCATGTGAAAGCAGCAGGGAGAAGAAAATCCCAAAAAGTGTGGGTGCGAGAACACAGCCCTGTTTCACACCACTCAGGATAGGAAAGGGCTCTGATGAGGAGCCACCATGTTGAATTGTGCCTTTCATATTGTCATGGAATGAGGTGATGATACTTAGTAGCTTTGGTGGACATCCGATCTTTTCTAGTAGTCTGAAGAGACCACGTCTGCTGACGAGGTCAAAGGCTTTGGTGAGATCAATGAAAGCAATGTAGAGGGGCATCTGTTGTTCACGGCATTTCTCCTGTATCTGACGAAGGGAGAACAGCATGTCAATAGTCGATCTCTCTGCACGAAAGCCACACTGTGCCTCAGGGTAGACGCGCTCGGCCAGCTTCTGGAGCCTGTTCAGAGCGACTCGAGCAAAGACTTTCCCCACTATGCTGAGCAGGGAGATTCCACGGTAGTTGTTGCAGTCACCGCGGTCACCTTTGTTTTTATAGAGGGTGATGATGTTGGCATCGCGCATGTCCTGGGGTACTGCTCCCTCGTCCCAGCACAGGCATAGCAGTTCATGTAGTGCTGAGAGTATAGCAGGCTTGGCACTCTTGATTATTTCAGGGGTAATGCTGTCCTTCCCAGGGGCTTTTCCGCTGGCTAGGGAATCAATGGCATCACTGAGTTCCGATTTGGTTGGCTGTATGTCCAGCTCATCCATGACTGGTAGAGGCTGGGCTGCATTGAGGGCAGTCTCAGTGACAGCATTCTCCCTGGAGTACAGTTCTAGGTAGTGCTCAACCCAGCGGTCCATCTGTTTGCGTTGGTCAGTGATTATGTCCCCCGATTTAGATTTGAGGGGGGTGATCTTCTTGATGGTTGGCCCAAGAGCTCTCTTCATGCCATCATACATTCCTCTGATGTTTCCGGTGTCTGAGGCCAGCTGAATATGGCTGCATAGGTGTTGCCAGTAGTCGTTTGCGCAACGCCTAGCTGTTCTATGTGCAGTACTTCTGGCTGCTTTAAGTGCTGCGGATGTTAAATCGCTGGGGGCTTTCTTGTAGTTCAAAAGTGCAATGCGCTTAGCGGCTATGACAGGTTCCAGCTCTTCATTATGAGATTGAAACCAGTCTGCATTTCTCTTCGCACTTTTGCCGTAGGTGGTCAAAGCTGACTCATAGATGGCGTCTCTGATGTGGGCCCACTTGGTCTCAGCATCCCCTGTGGGAGTGTTTTGAAGGGCTGTTACAAGTGAATTTAGAAATTTTTGTAACAGCTGTGGATAAGAAATTCTGCTCGTGTTGATGCGCGGGTGGCCCTTCTGCTTGGAATGATGCAACTTCTTTGGTCTGAGTCTAACCTTGCTGCACACCAGGGAGTGGTCGGTGTCGCAGTCCGCACTGTGGAAGCTGCGTGTGATTTGAACACTGTTTAAGGCGGCTCGCCTTGTGACAATGAGGTCTAGCTGGTGCCAACGACGTGATCTTGGGTGCCTCCATGAAACCTGGTGACAGGGTTTAGTGTGAAAGAACGAGTTGGTGATGCAGAGGTTATGATAGGTACACAACTCAAGCAGTCTCTGCCCGTTCTCATTCATCCTTCCAACGCCATAGCGCCCAAGGCAGGAGGGCCATGAGTCATGGTCGGCCCCAACCCTGGCATTAAAGTCCCCCAGCAGGAATAGGTGTTCGGTGTTGGGGATGCTGCTAATGATGTTATGGAGTTGTTCATAGAACTGGTCTTTAGCTTCAGGTGCGGAACAGAGTGTTGGAGCATAGATGCTGAGTAGGTGTACTGGACCAGAGGTGGTGAGCAGTCGGATGGACAGTATGCGTTCCGAGCCATTTGAGGGAGGCTCTATCATGCTGAGCAAGGAGTTTCTGATGGCGAAGCCCACTCCATGCTGTCTTGGTTCTTCAGGATCCCTGCCCTGCCAGAAGAAGGTGTAGTCTTGCTCTGCTAGAGAGCCACTCGCGGGGAGGCGAGTCTCCTGAAGTGCTGCAATGTCCACATTGAGTCTACTGAGCTCGTTGTTAATGATGGCGGTCTTCCGAGAATCGTTGATTTGTGTAAGGTCTTCCGACAGGCCAGGACACATAGTTCTGACGTTCCAGCTTGCAAAGCGAAGGGCTGGTACCTTCTTTCCTTTTTTCATGTTGTTTGGTGCGGTGTATCAGTCCACCTTTCGGGCAATGACCCTGAGCTCCAAGCACCCATTGAAGCAGGCAGACTGTGGCGGGACAGAACCTTATTGACCGGGGGCTGCCCGGTTTGAGGCGGGCGGTAGCTGTCCAGTGAGGTGCAATGACCTCTCCCACCGACAAATTCAACCCGTGGCGCCCAGTTTCTACGCCAATTTATCTGGACTTATAACCCGTAACTGCTGCCTTCCGTGTTGTTTCAGTCGCTGTGAGGCAACTATGGAGTGACCTCTCCATGGCGCATGCCTGGGCAAATTTATGGAGGTTGAGAGTTGCCCAGTCGTCAAAACCCCCCTCTCGGCCTTTCTGGTGGGGTCCAAAGGAGTGCAGGACACGACGTTTGGCACCAGTATGGCTGCAGGAACTGCCGGAAACATGCCAAAGGTGACACATGACCGCCTACGGGGTTCCGCTCCGGATTTTCTGTTAGGGTTTACTCCCTTAGCCTTGGTCTCTCCCGAGACGCCCACAAGGCAGTGGGGTTGTTGGGGCCCCTACACAGGTGTAGGATGGTGCCGGTGGGAGGAGGGGATGCAAGAGGGAGGGGTAGAGGGAGGGGGTGGGGGGGGGTGCAGGGGAAGGGGGTGCGGGGTGGAGATGGTGCGGGGGGGGGCGGGCTGGGACGGGGTTGTGAGGGGGTGAGCTGAGAGGGTGGAGCAGGGAAGGGGACGGGGGTGGGGGGGAGGTGGAAGGGGGGTAAAGGGGGGGGGAGGGGGGGTGGAATCTGGTGCAGGTAATAAGCCATTTCCTCAGTGCCCACCATCGACGTCCGGAAAGCTCATCTACGTCCTTCGGGAGGTGAAGCATCATTTGGCAGACTTAGAGGTGATTACATTTGCTAAGGGTTTTTTTTTTGCAGTGGTTTAAATAAAGGCATGCAGCATTGCCGACAGTGCGCTGCAGATGCTCTCCGAGCCATCTCCCGCGGGCGCTTTGAAGTTGCGGCCGGGGGGGCCGCTCGTGGATGTTTTGGGTGTTCGGGGCACCTTTTCACAGGACTTCTCTCGGGTCCCGCAGCTCCTTCTTCACCTCAATGGACTTACCGCATGCCGTGGCTGCAGACACTCTCCAGAAAGATACTTCACATTAAAATCAATAAAATATGTGATTCCAAAGGGAGAAGTGGATGTAGCATTTTCAGAGATATTGTGGGTGGCTCTTAAAAGAGCCATTGTGTTTTGGGTGTTTTTCAGTACATTCTGACTCCTGGAGTGCAAGAAATTTTAATTGATTGATTTAAGTTTGCCTGTATCACTTTTGCTAAGAGCCCCTCTATTCCAGGAGTTAAAGGTCAGGATAATCATTCTCACTGTGCCCAGGAGAACACAGTGCCATGATACCTCCACAATAATGAAAAATAATTGTGCAGAAACATTTCTAGAATTTTGGCTCCACTTCTGATCATATGCCAGTAAAATCTGCAATGGGTTCACGCATGTCATAAATTCCCTTGTATAATCCTTTATAAAAAATAAATGTCACTGTTTCTGACATGGAAAAGAAACTTAAAATAAATTAAATATTTTTCATGCCACTGACAATTTCTGTCTAATTTTACAAATGTTATGGTTCAGTAGATTGCCGATGGGGAGTTGAGTCAATGTTACTTAAATCTGCGTGCCATTGTGTCATCAGTTCATTTAAATCAATGATCCAAAGCAAGGAAGGGGAGAAACAGATCTCAGGTACTGAATCACATAGGACTGCTCCTCACAATATTTTTTGTATATCGTCACTATGTTGAAAAGGAAACTGAAGATAACAGGCTCGGCACATCCTGATCACATACCAATAAAACTGAAATGGGCTGTAAGATTACAAGTCACACAGTGCAATTACTTTGTTGAAAGTGAAAAACCAGTTACAACTTTCAGAAAGAACCAGGATCGATTTTGCAATATGGAGTTCACTGCCCTTATTACTTGTGTCACAAGCCACCACAAGAAATTCTTCATTCATGCCTCTCTCAGTTATCTTGGGGAGTCTGAGAACATTTCTGAATATGTCCTGTAACAAGGAGCCTGGCCCCTTGCCCGCATATATCATATAGGAGGAAGATGTTTTCCAGGGACATGCAGTTGGCTTCTTGTCACTCGAGAAAAGAAAGCACCAATTTGCCTCTGCTTTGCACCCAAATAGCAGTCAGACAATGACTGCAGTGTGACAATGAATGGGTGCCAATCCTTTCTTCCTTTTTGCGTCTGAATAGCACTGTATGGATTTTCTGGTATCTGCACCTGACTGCAGCTGAAGCGGGTGCAGCAATGTAAATTACATGCAAATGACTGCCAGAGACGCCTGCACTCAAATTTCCTCTGATAGCACTGGGTATTGTTCAGGATCAAACTGCGGTCAGAAAAACAGATGCCAGAGTTGCCGTTCAGGTGTTACCTGTGTTAATGGATGGGCTGGTATTGCCAAGAAATGTCTTTATTTTTAGCTTTTTGAATGTTAAAAAAATGTTTTTTGTCTGCTTCTGTACTTGTTGCAAAATGCTGTTTTTTATTTTACACATAGTCCTGGTGGCAATCTTTGGTTTTCTATCCTTGTAAAATGGCCCAGAAGTTTCTGGAGTAACTTACGTGGCAAGTGACGTGAATTGAACTTCTTACCTCTCTCCTCAGATCGCACTCTATCTGCACCACAGATTTCTTGGCATGTGAATTGATAATGGTGCAGTGATGTCAGCCATGCATCAGTAACCTCATGTTGTTACCAATTTTGTTATCACCTTATCCAATGAAACAAATAGAGAAAGAAACAGAATAAAAAAATAAAGAAAATAGTGTGAGATAAAGTCAAATTAGGTACAGAAAGGGAAAGAGGGGATGAAGAAGATTGGAGTAAGAGAGAGAAAAAAGTGACAGAAAGGAATAGTAAGAAAAAACAAAAAAGAACAAGCAGAAAAGAGGACCTTGTAACTTAATTGTCCTCGGAAATTGTAGTGGTAATGAGTGAATAGCAGGGTAGGCATGCGATATGTACAAACATTCTTACTTATATACTTTATCCCCAAACTATTTTCTGAAAAATATCTAATTTTCATTTCTGAGTGCTAAAAAGCTTATCATTCTGAAAATAATTGCCTTCTGGTACTAACTGGAGAGTGGATGGCTAGACTGACACACAAATACTTTCAGGCTAGATAAAGCAGTTTAAAAAACCTCTAGGAAAAATTAACTACCTACTGGAGTGAGACTCAACTTTATTTGTTCCTTCTCTGGATCTCCAAGGTTGAGTTTCACGTCAGGACCATATATCACATCAGTAACATGTGTTAATCTTAACAGGGTCCTTATGGCAATTAACCATTGTTGTATCTCTTCTTCAGCATAGATTTCTTGATTTTTTTTTATTAATAATGGCAAACACCATTAATTCGCCATTAGTTTTCCAGAAATTTCTGGGACAATATGTCTTATTTGGGAGGCAGATGAACACAAACAAGTACTCTTGACAGCTGCTAACATCATTTACCTGGCCATCTCCTGATCCACAAACTCCTGTTCAGGAACATAGGACTTAGGAGCAGGAGTAGGCCATTCGGCCCTTCGAGCCTGCTCCGCCATATAATAAGATCATTTGCCTAACCTTCTCACTGAATATTTAACTGTTCCCTCCCATCTGAAATAAAATAGCATCCTCGTCTTATTCCTGCAGCTTCATTCCTCCTACCCACTCGCTATACCAGTTACTCCCTCTACTGCTTGGCACAATCTTTTTATCAGTTCCTTCAGTGGCATATTGGAGGAGCATCTAGAACGCTGATTCAGGGGTTGCTGTCATCCCAGCCATGGCATAGCAGAAAACAAACTCATTAATAGGGGAGGAATCTTTAGTAAATACAAAGATTACCAACATGCAGATCGCAGCTTCTGATACAAGTACATTCATTGAAAAACTTATCCATTCTTCATCAGATGTTGTCCCAAGAGAGGTTTGAAAATCATTGCTCCAGTCTAACTTGTACTGGCTGTAGTATTTCTTTAAACATCTTTCCAGAGAATGTTGGTTCCTCTTGTTTTCTAAGGTTGAGTTTAATGTCAACCCCCTCCAATGACCCTGTTAGTGTCATCAGGCATCCATCGTAGCTATGCACAGAAGACCTGAGGGATGATCTTTGCCTTCTAGCTCTGACTGGGGACACTGTAGCACCAGAAGTGCACAGAGTACAGACCTAACTATGAGGAGCACCAACTGGGCACACAGTTCTAGTTGCAGGCCAAAAAAGAAATGGGGAATAAAGACAAGAAATGAATACTCAGCAGGTCTGGTAGCATCTGTGCAGAGAGAAGCAGAGTTAACATTTCAGGTCAGTGACCCTTCATCAGATTTGGCAGAGCCAGAAATGTAATAGGTTTTAAGCAAGTAAAGCGGGGATAAAGCGAGATAACAAAAGAGAAGGTGTTGATAGGACAAGGTCACAGAGAATAACTGACCAGGAAGTCATGGAGCAAAGGCAAACAGTATGTTAATGGTGTGGTGAAAGCGTTAGTAAAGAGAGGGTGTTAATTGACAGAAAACTGAACAGCCTGGCTCCAAGCACAATAATGAAAAAAATGGTGGGTAGGCACAGTAGAAACAAACTAAACAAACTAAAATAAAATAAGTAAAAAGTATTTTGCTTTTAAAGAAATGGGGAAGTTTGATCTCACACTGGGCCTTAAAGGCACTGGACCATTAAAGGACCAAGCAGAGTTAAAGTCCATGGGTGAGCCAGAGGATTATTTTGTGGGTAACTAAGTAGGATTCATATTTCTAGAAAAAGAAAATCAATGAATGTGTCAACTCAGTAAAAGTTACAAACTGATTATACATCTTCTTGAAGTAAAGATATTGTTAAGATTAGCTTTGTGGGTATGTCTAACATACTTCTTAGCTCAGTTGAAAACATTGAGGTCAGCTTTCCTTTCCATTACATCCCATTATCTATTTTTGAGACATAATGTGGAAGAAGCAGGGATAGACATCTCTTAAAATCTGGTTTCTGCCCTCAGATGAACTTCCTGTCACAGATAGTCCAGAGGTGAATCATAACATCTGACACAGGCATTACAATCAACATTATATTTAAACCTAAAAATATGATCAGAGCCTGCTCATTGATATCCATTGCTGCCTTGGTGCGCAACCCCGCTACAGAATCCCTGCATATCAGCTGAAGCCGATACCATGACGGGCATGCCTCCTCTAAATTTATTATTAATTGGCACTTCGAGTGCCTTGACAGGTCAGGAGGCTTCCTACAATGTGAAGCAGCCAATGTTCCCTATATTGTCATCTGTTTCATATTCCAAAACATTGCAATTGAAAGAGGCATCCATGTGAAACAGCAGCAGCAAGAGACCTCAGAACAGCAGCTGGAAGATGAGGTTAAGAAGCCTGAGAAATAACAAGAACACACAACACAATCACCTTTTGCAGCTACAAGGGCCATTTGGCAGACCTTAATACAAGTCAACTTTCTCATGAAGACCAAGAGAACCTTTATCTTTACTGTCCCTTTGCATCTTCTCAGTTGCTTGCAATGAATTATAATTTCTAGTATTTGCATATTCACCTCCTTACAGCCTTTCACTGGCCATTTATTTGCAGCCTGATAAATGATATTCACAGGGTGATTTTAACTCTGTCTGCCCGATAGAAACCAGGCCACTAAAATCGCCCAACGGCTGCTATTTGCTATGATCTTACTAGTCTTTCCAATTTTAACCTGCTGTCTTCTAAGCAGACGAGAATTTCAGAAGGGCCCAACTGCAATTTAAACTAGAGGCCTGTATGTGGTGGCTTTGCCACCAGACCAATCTAGCAGAAAGTGAAGTTGGAGATAAAAAATGGACAAAAAGATAAGTAAAATAAATAAAAATATCTAAATAAAAAAAAGATAAGTATTTCCACTCCTTTTAACTTTCCATGTAAGACCAGGAGAAGCAGGCGAGGGACTCTCCTGATCTCCCCGTAACTTACCTGAGTATTAGGTACCATTCCTTTGGTTGCTGGACTTTTGCTTCTGCCTGAGTTCAGAAAGCAGACTGATGCATCAATGCAGATGAGGCTGGGAGTTAAATCTCCTGGGCCTGGTGTAGTCGAGTTTGGTCTGGTTTATCACCTGCATTGGCTCCTGTCTGCCATCTCGAGTTCAAATCAGGGTTTCAGTGTACATGCTACAAAGAAATGTACCATAAGCATTTAATGTACAATATGTGTGAAGTATCTCTGAAGGAAGTCCCTGTTACCGTGGTGATTCCCCATATCAGTACGTGTATATTGTGCTTGACTACCTAATCTGGTATTTCTTCTCAGAGCAATCCCCAAGGTGGCAGGCTGGGTGATGGCTGTCATGTGTCTGTGAGAGACTCTTTGGATCCAGGTGGTTCTCGAACTCTGAGAGTACAACTCCAAGATAGTCTTGCTTCAGGCTGCTGCTCTTCCACTGGGACTAGGGGAGCCTGGTGCTCTCTGCTTCCTGGCACCTGTGAGATCATTGGCGAGAGGGAACTGGTGTGGTATTACCATCATGTGAGACAACATCATCCATTGCCATCTCTGGTCTGCTCTGCTCCTTATACCAGTGTGTGCTAACCAAACACATGGCAAGAGTGAAATTTTTGTTAGTATTTCTCTGCATTCAATGTGAGGGAGCAAAGATTAGCAGAGTATATACGTGTTCCTGGATCTGCCACACTTATGTTAGCTTTTGATCCCATGTGTTAGAACCCTTTTTCTACACAGAGGACACTCTGGATAGGAGGTGCAGAACCGGAACACTCCTTCATACACTCTTGGCCAGAAGAATCACCTCGACCACCGCTCCAGAGTGACCTCCAAGTCAAGGCTGGTGTACCAATGTGTCCATGGCAGCAGCACGATGTGGCACCACCTGCTTGGCAGGCTGTTAATAGTTGAGTGTTGCAAGGGTTGGTGCTGGGGCCTCAGCTATTTGCAGTCTATAAAAATGAAGGAGCGAGTGTAATGTATTCAAGTTTGCTGAGAATATAGATTAGATTAGATTAGAGATACAGCACTGAAACAGGCCCTTCGGCCCACCGAGTCTGTGCCGAACATCAACCACCCATTTATACTAATCCTACACTAATCCTATATTCCTACCAAACATCCCCACCTGTCCCTATATTTTCCCTACCACCTATCTGCACTAGTGACAATTTATAATGGCCAATTTACCTATCAACCTGCAAGTCTTTTGGCTTGTGGGAGGAAACCGGAGCACCCGGAGAAAACCCACGCAGACACAGGGAGAACTTGCAAACTCCACACAGGCAGTACCCAGAATCGAACCCGGGTCCCTGGAGCTGTGAGGCTGCGGTGCTAACCACTGCGCCACTGTGCCGCCCCAAAGCTATGTGGGACAGTAATCTGTGAGGACACAAAGAGTTTGCAAAGGGATATAGATAGGTTAAGTGAGTGGGCAAGAAGGTGGTAGATAGAGGAAAGATATACTTGACTTAATGAGAGTGCAAAGAAGATTCACTAGATTGATTCCTGGGCTAAGAGTGTTATCCTATGAGGAGTAATTGAGTAGAATGGGCCTATACTCTCTGGAGTTTAGACGAATGAGAGGTGATCTAATTGAAACATATAAGATTCTGATAGGGCTTGAAAGGGTAGATGCTGAAAGGCTGTATACCCTGGCTGGAGAGTCTAGAACATGGAGGCACAGTCTAAGGTTAAGGGGTTGGTCATTTGGACTGGGATGAGGAAAAATAAATTCACTCAGAGGGTTGTGAATCTTTGGAATTCTCTACCTCAGAGAGCCATGTATACTCAGTCATTGAGTATATTCAAAGTTGAGATAAAATTTTGAACTCTGAGCGAATTAAGGGATATGGGGATCAGACAGGAAAGTGGAATTGAAGATTAGTGTTACGACCAGGTGAGAGGTGTCTAGGGGTTCCCTCTCAGCCTTTGCCTGGGTTAACCATAACAGTGTTTAAATTTTTAAAAAAACACTGTGTTTTAGCTCCCCCTTAGTGAATCCTTGTTCACCACTTTCCATTGTAAGGCAAAGAAATCAATTCAGACAGGTTTTCTTAGATTTTAAGCAAGAAAGGTAGAAGTTTATTGATCTTAAACTCTAATCCGGTTAGCAACTACAAATATGCAACACGACCACGCTAGCATGCATATGCGATAAACACACATGCAGATAGAGACAGAAATGTAGAAGGAATAAAGGGGAAAAGTTTGAGGTAATATCTGGTAGTTACAGTACTTTAAGTTCAATGTGGAGTCTTTGGTTGCTGGTAAGTCTTGCAATTTGTTGGGGCCGTGTTCTACGCTTCAACTTGTTCCAATGTAGGAGTCTTTTCTCCCTCGATGTGTCTTCTGTGTGTCCGGTGGCTTGGGAGAACGTGAGAGAAAGAGAGAGGCTTCCTTGTTCGAGCTTCCAGTTCAAAACTTCCTTCTGCCTTTCTGTGACACAATTTAAAAAATCCCAGGTTGCCCAGCAGGTTAGTCATGACTAGCTGGTTTGACCACTTCTGTTTGTGGATTCTGCCATCTTAGCAATCATCCTGGAATGTGTGCTTCCTCACCTTCAATGTCTGGTGATCACAGTCCATTTTGGGTAAAGTGGATCAGGGAATAGTCCTTTGTCTCTCCAAGCACTGTCTGTTAGTATGCAAATGTTTTTCCAGCCAAGTGTCTGGTGATTTTCTTTTAACAAGTCCTTTATTCACTCCAGCAACAGTTTAAAATCAATGTTCATATGACAAAATTAATATGCCTCATTCTTGACATTAGCCATGATCTTGTTGAATGGCAGAGCAGGCTTAAGGGCCTGTAAGACCTACTCCTGCTTTGTTTCTTATGTTCTTGTGTTGTTAATTGCTCCACTTCCTCCTGATGCCCCTGAATCACCCTGTAGAAAGGTCATTTTTTATTATGTAATACAACCAGGACCTTTTGTTTTGCCTGTAACAGGGTGACCATTTATCACTCCTACCTCTTGCTTCACGTTTTATTGGACTGGATCTTTATAAATGATCCATTGAAAGTCAGTAATACACATATCCAGTCCCTTGAAATTTATTCTGGCCTCCCTGTGGAGGACAGCTAGGGGAGTTCTTTATCCCTACTAGTATCAGGCCTTGATTACCCTTCTAAGGCTGGAAAAGCAGGGGGAATAATGTCTTAATCCCCTGCTAAAACTCCAGGCACTTTCACTCTACATCCGCTTACCTTGTCTTTCCTAAGTTCTCTTTTTGATTTTTTGGGCTACATCCCCATATCTACAAGGGAAAACACTTGAGAGAGGCACTCGACCTGCCCCTTTCCAGCAGGCGATCTGGATACCCTCCCTTCCTTTGGATTTATGGAAGATCCAGTTCCTCTGCAATGCAACAAGTTGTCTTTCCATCAGTGCAATCAACTCTTGAGCAATTTGTGGGTGTCCTTGACCTACCCATTTCCTGATGGTGAATGGAAGGGTTTCCAGACAGCAATCAATTACCAGCAACTTCACAATCCTGGCAGGAGAGATGCTGTCATGTTGAAGCTGCGGCATATGTTGTTACAACCAGGTGAGAAAGGTGTCTAAGGGGCCCTTTTAGCCTTCACCTGGTCTTATTGTAACAGGGTTTTAATTTTTAAACACACTGTGTTCTGAGCTCCCCCATGGTGAATCCTTGTTCACCGCTTTCCAATTATAAGGCAAAGAAACCAGTACGTCAGATTTTCTCAGGTTTAAGGAAGAAAAGTGAAATGTTATTAAACTTAAATTTAATCTCTAATTTGGTTAACGCCTACAGAAACGCGCCGCGCCCTACACTAGCATGCATACACGATACAAACATGCAGATAGAGACAGAAAAGATGAGAAGAAAAAATAAAGTAGAGAGGTTTGAGACAATATCAGAAGAGTTTCTTGTTACCGTGCTTCAAGCTCACTGTAGTCGTTTTGTAGGTGGTCTTGCTTCTCGTTGGGGCCCAGTATTCTTCTTAAACCTTGTTCACTGTAGGAGACTTTTCTCTCTTGGGGTTCATGTGTCTTCAATGGTTTTCAGTTCCATGAGAAAGAGATGGGAGCAGTCAGGAGAGAGGTCCTTTCAGTCCAGGAGCAAACAGTTTTCTGAGTTTTAAAACTCTGTGGCAAGATCAAATTCAAAAAACCCAACAGCCAGTTAGTCATGTGACTAAACTGGTCTGACCACATCTTCTGTGTATTGGTCCCAGAGATCAGGATCCGTAGTCTGCTCAGCTCTATATGGAACTGACCTCACTTTCTGGATAAAGATTTTCTCCTGATACAGCTTCATCTGCTGTTGCATATGTGCTCCATTGATTATCTCACAGGCTGCCCTCAAACTGACTGTCTAAATCCCCTTAGGTGGAAGAATCTGTGCTGGTGCTGGGCAGAGTGAATTTAGTGAAGGAGTTTTGTGTGTGGTGCTCAGAGAGTCCATTTCTGAGAGTTTGAATCTCATAAGACAACTTTTTGCGCCTTACCTGAAAACACAGAGCAAATATGTTACCAAGATGTCCTCAAAACAAGAAGTTGCCAATCAAGCCTTGCTGATATAGAGCTGCTGGTCTAGGAAAGATGTTCTGTCAGTCATTGTGCCACTAAAGAAGATGAAAAGTAAAGAAAGGATAAGTTCTCCTCAAACCCTGACCTGGCTCCACACTTACTACTTCTCCAAATCCTGCTATCTCATCTACATCCCATCTTTGGATTTGGAAGGACCACCTTTAGTAGTCATCCTTTCCCTCTCATTATGTGATGCACTGTCCTACGAAAGCACATCTGCCATTGACAGCAAATTCTAACCTCACCCACATGCCAGGATGTTATTACTAGGTATTGTAAAGACAGAAAGATATTGTGTGTAGGTGCTGTTCATAGAAGAAGTTGACAGCCATTTGTCCTTTGCAGCTTTCCGCTGAAAGGTAATACTATGAAGTGCTACTGCTGCCTAATAGGCATTCATTGGAGGGATAAAAAGTAAGAGCTCATGATAGTAATCGCTGGTACAATGAAAGAAAATTAGTACTTTTTACCAAATCCTTTCTGTGGAGAAATGGTCAAAAATACCTAACATGCAGTAGTGATTCTATGACCATGCTGGGGAAATACAGTCTCCTGAGATTTACTCCCTGCAGTAAGACTTTAATGAATATAATTTTCAAAGCAGAAGGTCCAGCTTCCTTCTGTCTGGTTGTTAGACATTGCATTCTACTTTCAAACCATGGACCTTCTGAATGCCTCAGATCTTTAAGGCCTTCACTAGGACCTGAACTAAGTCTTCCTCTTGGTTGTGCACCTAATCCTAGGCATACATACGCCTGGTGGTTGCTCACAAAATAGAAGGGACCTGAGTCAGGAAATATGAGTGGGTTCATGTCCATTGAACTTTGTCACATTAGGCTACTGCACTGCCTGAGTTGTGTTAGGTAGAGGGAAGGAGGAAAATCAGTCTCATTATCAGTTTAACAGATCTCTAGCTAAATTAAAGCAAACTCTCTGTAGTTTTAATAACTTTGCCAATTTTAGCAGTGCAGGAGTATCATGTGACTTGAGATTGCTGTACTATATTATTTTCACTTTGTATTCTTCATTCTTGCAGCACCATACAGATATGTAAACAATGCAACCAACACTGTATGAAGAGTGATATTGTGAGATTCAGAAAATTCTTGTCATTCTCACTTGCTAGTTAGGGCCAGCGGAAAATAATGCATGTGGTTGGAAAATAATTTCGAGTTTGGAATCAGAGGCATTAAAGCCTTTTCCAAATGGTTTTCATTCTGAGCTAGAGAGTTATTTTAAAAAAGTGGCTCAAGACTATTTACAGAGCTAGCTTTTATCCAATATGTTTCACTGTTTTTGCTGCTGGCTAATCAGGGGAAAGAGGTAGCCGGAAAAAGATATTTTGAATTGAAATGCTCAATGCTGAAAAGCCTTTCAATGGGCAGCATTTTCCCAGCCCAGTGGAGGCAGGTTCTAGAGCATGCAGGGTGGGAAAGTCCTGGAAAATGACATCGGGACAGGATCCCAATGTGATCCCAGCCCCTTCCAGCTTTCCCTGGGTCGGGTTGTGAGTCTAGAGGGGAACTCCTTTGGGTCTGGCGAGTAAGCATTTGAGGTGATGAAAAAAAGCAATTAATAGCCTTTTTCTCCTTGAATTCCTTCTTTTCCAACAGTGCATGGCTTCCACACTCTGGGTGGGATTTAGTGGAGCCGGCAGGGCTCCCAGCGCCAGGCCAAAAAGGCGGTGGGAAACTCGCCTCGGCCATTTGGACTCCCTTCCCTGATCTATTTAACGGCACTCAGGCAATTAAGTGCCTGGTGCAGAAGGGGATCCCGCCTCCCAGAGCTGCTGGTTAACCAGAGGGCCAGACGTTCAGTAGTATCGTCAGCGCCACTGCTGGTACTGCAGGAGGCCTGGGATGGGGGGAGGGAGGGTGGGCGTTGACTGCGGGGGGGGTGGTGGGGGAAGGGGGAGTTCAGGGAGGTGGGTTGTTTTCCGCCAGGAGTCCTCCGTGGGCCAGAGACAATAGGTCCTGACTTAATTGTGATGTGACGGGAAGGTGATGCAATTCTATGAGGGCCCCACCTCCTAGCCCTTCTCCGGGGCGTGGGGTGGGGGGGGGGAGCAGTTAAAGGTCACTCAGGTGAGTCCACAGTGGGAGAAGCTTCTTCAATGAAACTGACAAGCTGGGAAGGCTTCCATCAGTTACACAGAAGAGCTCCAGCTATGGCCATTGAGAGACTGTTATTCAAAGCAATTCTTATCAGAAAGTGCTTCCCATGCTTGACAGGTAATTGCCATTTTCTTGGAAGGCTTACTTCCCTCAACCTCTGCTGCACTTCCCTGCTGCCAGCCTTCACCAGGGCATGGGAGCAGCTTATGCAGCTTCACATTCCGCCTCTACTGAGGGGCAAGAGCAGAGGCCATAACACACCAACAGCTCCAGTAGCAGCAGCAACAGCTGCCTTTTCCTCAACCATATGCCTCTCCATAGGGCAAATGGGATGGACACAGAGATCCAGCCCAAAGGAGGAAGACCCCCAACGCAGGGTCTACAAGCAGAGGATCAGTTCTCTCAACATATCTGAGTGCCAGTCCCTCAGGAGGCTCAGGCTGTGATGGTAGGTCACTGCTGACATCTGCAGCCTCCTGGAACAAGACTTCCTTCCCAGTGGACCAGTTGGGACACATTGACAATGGCCGACAAACTGCCTGTCGCTGGAGGGCCACAAGGTAGTGTGCTCTCTTCTGCAAGGAGAGAAAGCAAAGAGGTCTTAGAATCATGGAATCATAGAATGGATACAGCACAGAAGGAGGCCATTCAGTCTGTTGAACTCTCTGGAAGAGCAACTCACCTAGTCCCACTCCCCTGCCTTTTCCCAATAGCCCAGCAATTTATTTTTTACTTCAGATAATTATCCTATTCTCTTTTGAAGGTTTTGATTGAATCTCCCTCCACCACACATAATGGCTTGCGTGGAGAGGAAGGAACAACACCATTTGTGGAGGGTGGCTGTGAGGCATGGGTGTGAGAGAGCAATAGGCTGAGGATGAGTGTGAGTGTTGGCTGCTGAGAGGGGGATGTGAAGTGCCTGGAGAGAGAGGAATGAGTGGAGCTGCAAAGTGTGTCAACCTGAGGCATGCTGTGCAGGAGAATGCTGAGCAAGTCAGAATGTGGGGCTTTGCACCTGAAAGTGTCATAGAAACATGGGAGCAGGAGTAGGCCATTCAGCCCATCGAGCCTGCCCTGCCATTCAATATGATAATGGCTGATCATCCACTTGAATGCCTTTTTCCCACACTATCCTCATATCCCCTTGTTACTCACATCCCCATGTTACTCACTGCTGTTGCCCCTCCTGAGTCCCAGGTCCACGAGGTGCACTGTCTCCAGGTTGGAGGGAGCATAGTTCTGCCGCTCACTTCCTTGACCACTTCCATCCACACCTGCTTGGTTGGAGAGGTTGTTCTCTTCCTCCTGTCCTTGGGGGAGCTCATCTCACTGCAGCCCCTCAGATCCTACAGCATGATCACGGTTGCTGCAGCCTCAAAAATCCAAGTGCTAGTGAGCCCTTGTAAGCCATGGCATGGTCCCTTTAGATAGAAATCCTTCCTTTGACAGAATGGATGTGCCATGCCACCATCCTCCCTCATTGATCAGGGATGCTGGTGGTCAGATGGCAATTACTTTGCTCTGAGAAAGTGCAACGGCAGGTTGCTCAAATCGGTCAGTCGGGCTCCTGATCCAAATCTGGCAGGGACTAAGGTGAGAAGATTCCGCCCAATGTTTGGCATAGCACAGCTTCTGACAACATAGGACGGCACAGTGGTGCAGTGGTTAGCACCGCAGCCTCACAGCTCCAGCGACCCAGGTTTGGTTCTGGGTACTGCCTGTGCGGAGTTTGCAAGTTTTCCTTGTGACCACGTGGGTTTCTGCCGGGTGCTCTGGTTTCCTCCCACAGCCAAAGACTTGTAGGTTGATAGGTACATTGGCCATTGTAAATTGCTCCTAGTGGTTGTAGGGGGATGTGTGTAGGGGATATTGGTATATAGGATTAGTATAAATGGGTGGTTGTTGGTCAGCACAGACTCTGGGCTGAAGGGCCTGTTTCAGTGCTATGCCTCTATATTTGCTTTGATGCACTCCTTGATTACTTTGCCAGCATTCTTCAATTTATTTGGATTCAGTAGTCCGAGATTAAAAATGGGTGGTTACCAAAATAAATTGCAGCGTTTAAACTCTTGGCTTCCCTACATATGATGAGAGCAGAAATGTAATCAGTCTCAATGCCTTATGGCTTCTAAAGTGTTTCTACATCATTTCCAGGAACTGTAGACTCTCTTAATTCAATTCCTTTCTAAGTGGTAATTGGCAGAACAACAGTTTGGATACCGTGGAGAAAGTAATTTGCTGGGTAGCATCTTCAGATAATATTTACATCAGTGTTCAGCAGAAAATCAGCAGCCCAGCAGGAATTTTAAATTGTTAATTTGGTGAATATGGTGCACAAAGGAACAACTGGAATAAAACTGTTAAAACTACTGTTTACCTCAAGTTTCAGATTACCAAATGCCTTCTAATTAGTTTTGTTGTTACCTGATCTGGCTGCTGTGCTACCTATGGTTGCCAACTCTGGCTGGATGTATTCCTGGAAATTTGATCACGGGACATTTTATCACGTGGCAGTTAATTGTGTGGCATTTAATTGCATGATGTGATCATGTGACACCTGATTGTATGATACTTGCCTGCTGTTTGCAGGTGTTATTGCATTTATCTTATGAAAGTTTGCCTTTAATTGAGTGTTTTTGCTTGTGGTTTTGCACTAGTAGCTGTCACATGAGAAAGTCAGAGAACTGAGAGCCTATGAGCAGGTAAAGAAAGTACACAGGCGGGAACCACGAATGCAAAGAGCGAATTCCACTTTACTCCTGGGTTGCTAGCAACAGTGTTTGGGTGATTCATCTTCCATTTTGGGAGATCCTTGGACAATCTTGGCAGGTTGTCAACACTACTGAAGGGTGGAATAGCCTGTCAACATTCACTGTCCAAGTATACACCCAACAGTTGGCACATGTGAGTCAGCTTGCTTAAGAGGTGAAAACATTTCCAAGGGATGGGGTAACAGTCAACAAGAATTTGTGTCTCTGGTGGTATTAGTGGAAAGACAAACCCCTGCCATCAACTGAGATTAAATACGTTCAATTGCTTGGATTTTGTGGTTATAACAATGGCGAAACTGTCAGCATATGCTATCAGTACAACTGTGAAACTGACAACAACTTCTGGCATCCGCACATGCTCAGTTGAACACAGAAATCCAGGCATTGTGGTCATGATTCCCTGCTTCTCCACAGGTGCACTGTTGAAGTCCCAGCAAAGGAAAATCTTTAGAAATCACTTGAATTGATGAGAACTTCCACTTTTACATTATTTGTCTCAATGTAAAAACCTTTGAAAAAATTGTGCCTTGTTGAATGACGTGCAATTGGGTTTTTAATGATGTACTAAGGCCATAATTACTGCTTACTAACCTCTCTGGCCCTGAAAAACTAACTTTATGTTTATGGAATGTCAAACTTCTCCATTATGATACAAATTCCACAGATCTCTTTTTTTTTGTATTTTGTTTGTGATATCTCAGCTCCTTCCTTAATCCAATGAGTATGCCCCAATCTTTAATTTGCTGCATGTAAAATGATTAAAAATGAGAAGTGAAGGATGATCAGTTTGCTGTCTGTGAGAATTCCACAATGTGACTGGCTGCTTAGTTTGCTTCATGACATCACCGTAGGTGGACGTCGGAGATCCGCTTGAGCTGGCGCCGGAAAAAAGTAACATCAGTAAAGGGGAAAGCTACAGCACAGAGATCACTAGATCATTGTGGGAAGCTTTGTTTGAGGTCAGCACTGAGCGCCATCATTTCATCACTGACCATGAAATCTGACCCAATATGCTTCAGAAATTCAGAAATACACACGCACATACACATGCAGAAAAGTTGCAGTGAGAAAGGGGAAGCAAATGGATAAAAGGAACAGACTGGAATAAAAATTTTCCACAAAATAACGAACAGCGGTTATTTGGGAACTTTATACTGCTTACTGCTCACACCATCTCCAGTGCAGCCTATCCTGTGCTAGGATGCCTGACCCTGCTCATGTCTATTGCTCTGCATGCCTGTCCATAAGCTCTACCTCCTGTCATTGGTGCACTGGTGCTATCTAGCAACATAACTTTCCTATTTTCTCTCGAATTGCTCACAGTAGTGCTCGGGAAGTTAAGCTGTCATTCCGGGACACTCCCAGACAATCCAAGAGGTTGGCAACCATAGTTGCTACATTATTTACATTCTACAAGAGGTATTAATCCAGGTTATAGAGCCATTTCCTTGGCTTAAGAAGGTGGAATAATAGGGATGAAGCATTCGAATGAGTTTAAACCTCCCTCTGCTACAATTCTGGCATACCTCCCCTGGATAAAATACATTAAGTATATACATTTTACCACTCATTCCTTCAGGCTTACAGCATGAGAAATACCAGAGACAACAGCTACACAAAACCATCTTCTGCACGTGCTGAAGCTAAACAATCCAAGACATATATGCAAGTTTGTTTGTTTCAAGTGACAGATCATGATTTAACTTTAACCAATTGGACAAAAATTCTAATTTGTTAAAGTTATCAAATTTTGGTGCAGTTTCCAATGATTTAGACTTGCAGGTTAGTTTAATGCTCACTCCTACTTGAGAGTGAGGGTGTTGTATGCGGGCAGACAAAAATGGGAAACAAAAGGATAAAAAAGTAAAATAACCTACTATATTTGGCTTTCTTAATTCATTTTTCAGTGTATTAATGTCATCTAGGAACTGAGGCCTAGAAACTAGATGATGCTGCTTCCATTTTACAGGTATAAAATGGGCACAAAAGTGTTTAATATGGGGAGCGGCAGCACACACATCCCATGCTGAGCATGCAGCCAGCTTACTGGCATCAAAGGAGGCATCCAGTGCTCATGTCCTAAACAGGCCTTTGGCTGTTTGCATATACAGATAGGATGCCTAACATCTGTTTGATATCTCCTTTCCCAAATTGCTTTCTCCTTATACAGTCCTGAAAGGGACTGCTGCAGGCCGCCACTGAAAAAGACCGCTGGTTAGGCCATTTGACCCCTCTACCTTGACTCCCCTCCGCCCTCCAAAATTCAAATTTTCTTCAATGGTGAGGTGTCTATGGACACCCAGAAGGTGAACCAGAGGGCAGCCTCAAAACCTCCAATTTTCATGAGTGATCTTATGTCTGGTCATAAACCCTGGAAAACAGATGGAGGAAACATTTTGATGTCATTTCCAAGTCCTTTGCTTATTATTTTCTTGCCAGCCCTGTGTGTGTCCCAGGAAATGCACGAAGGCAGGGTGGTGAAGTAGTGTAACATGTTTTCAATCCCGTTTCCTCTCACTAGTGCCCCAGAAATTAAGTCACATAGGGCATTTGGCAAATAAAAATCAACCTTCTAGATTCTGTAATACAAAGAATTAGTTCAGACCAAATGATGCCAATTTCTAAAAGGCAGGTCATGCTTGACCAATTGTGTACAATTCTTTGAAGAAGTAACAGATAGGGTAGATAAAGATAATGTAGTGGATTTGTTTTACAAAGATTTTCAAAAATAATTTGATAAGGCATTACATAACAAATTTGTGGCAAAGAGAAT
This sequence comes from Heterodontus francisci, assembly GCF_036365525.1. Lineage (NCBI taxonomy): Eukaryota > Metazoa > Chordata > Chondrichthyes > Heterodontiformes > Heterodontidae > Heterodontus > Heterodontus francisci. The sequence continues at coordinate 220,964,470 of NC_090371.1, forward strand.
CGTACATGGAGCACTCACACATCTTTTCCCAAATCCCTTATTTTGATTCCACTCCACCTAAGAAAATGATTTTAGAAAAATTCCCATTTGGTGATGTATTATCTTGTTTCTATCTTAGATCCTCAATCACTTCCTCTCATTCAATTGTACACAGTAATTACCATTTTATTTCATTCATGAGCTCTCGAGGAATTTTACTGTCCAATACAGTATTATCATAATATCTTTAAAACATAACTCAAATGTTCCCACTTGGTCCAAGTTCTTAGCATATTTTGTTTGTTTATTTTACTTAAATGAACCTCTTCTTGGACCTTATAGTTCCCAAAGAACTATTATATTGTGCCTGCATCCTTTTTATCATATCAGAATTATCCCAAATCCAAAGAGCAATATTATTGGACCTACAGGACTTATCAATGTTCAAATTTATTTCCCCAAAACATTCTTCCTTGATACACAGCATTTGGCAGGAACCACTTAGACTGCACTTCTCACTTTTGTTCTGATGAAAATTTGATTATTGCCTTAAACTTTAGATGGATTTTCCCTTCTCAAGTGCTTGAAACAGCAATTCATGTCAATTTATTTTATCAATTCTAATTTCAGAAACAAATGATGCCCAGGCTTCGTGGTTTTATATTAGAGACGGAAATGCTTGATATTTCTTTTGGAGGTAGCTCCCATATCTCCCCACAGTCGAGCACTCAGGCTTGGAAGAGAACAAATTACCCTGAATGGGATGAGGCTGAGCCTTTGAAAGGCAAAATCTAAGCTCATATTGTCAACACACTGTAAGATTGGATGTCTGCCAATATCTGCAGATAAAGATGTTACATTCTTAAACCTCCTCACTCTGCAAGATCTAAAGGGGTGTTACACTTTGAACTTTATTTATCTGGCCATGCAAGGCTACGGGTGGTTCTCACACTTCTGGACTTTGTCTGGGCGGCAGTGGCCCTGATGATGGGCATTACAGTTGGGGACAGCCCCACCGCGGCCATTTGTGGGGGCTCTGTCTGGATTATTTGGAAAACGAGCAGCTAATAAGCTGTCATGGGGTTCCTGTCTCTTTAAGGGACAAGAGCCTGCCTCCAGAAACTGCCAGCCAATCAGAGGGCCAGTCCCAGCAGCGCCACCAAGAGCAGTGGACACTGCTGTACCTGCACCTAGCCAGGAGACTCAGCAATGGAAGCCGGCCTCAGAACAAGGTAAGTGGGGTCGGGTTGCCTGGGCCAGTCAGGCAGGCCCCGGCAAGGAGGTAGGGGGTTTGGTTGGTGAGGGTGGAGTTCGTATTGCCACAGGGGTGGCCATTGCCACCAGGAGGTTGCCGATTAAGAGGGGCCCCCCCTGATCCCACAGGGAGGCTGCCAGGGTACACCAGATGGTCTCCCTAACGTAGCAGAGAGTCCACCTGCTGCTGGTAAAACACCAGCAACGTCAGGAAGAGGCCCTTAATTGGCAGAATTGGCCTCTGGATAGGAGGTCCATCCTCCATCTTCCCCGCTGCTGGTAAAATGCCATGGCAGTGGAAAGGCGATGAGTAATCCACCCCGAGCCTCCATCCCGATTTTTCAGTGCCCACCCCCCTGCCTCCTATCCTGCTCCTGCAGGCCCCATAGAATTCAGCCCTTCTAGGGCAATCCTGAATTTCCCAGCTAGTTGATCTGCCTTGCCATTCTCACTTGCCCTGGGGGAGATTTTCAAATGGGCCTAAAGTTTGACCACCCCTAAGGGCTGTTGCCTCCTCTCAGCCTTGGCCAGAATCCATTGGATCAATCCTGCCAAAGGCAACGTCCACAGAGGAAAAAAACCTCTTTCACTCCAAATTACATGCTTGTCAAACCTTAGCGAGTGGGGAACTAGTCAGTCACAATAGCAGGTCTCAGACTTGCAATAACTGATTTAAGAAAACAGTGCTTTGTAATTATTTGAATTGATTTAAAACAAGACAACATGTTTTCAATTTAAACTACATAAAGCAATAGCAATATTTTGCTGTAATCTAATTAAAACAAAGTGCTTTCAGAAGTTCAAATTGATCTAATACCAGATACTATAGCAATAATAACTTGTCATTCTTCAAGGCTGAATCTTATCTTTTTTTTGAACAAACTGCCTCTATTTTTCACAGTTGCAGAAGTAAACTTGAGGCGAAATAAATCCACATAAGCATCTTTAACTTCCAACGTAAATTCCAATATTTTCCCCAATTCTGGATGCACAATCTTAAATTGAAATAAACATAGTCAGCAACCATATTCACTTTCATGCACCTTAAAAATATTGATCCATGTAATTGGGAACTCAGAAAGTGCCAAATTTCTACATAATATTCCCAGTTCACAAGCCCAAGGAATGTTCACAGTTTAAATTAGTTCAAAACCAAAAATTTAACTCAAAGTATCTTAAAAATAATACACTTAAGTATACATACAAACATAGAGAAAACAGTGAATAAACTTAAAACACCAAAATGCTTGTAGAAAAGGAGTAAAAACAGAAAATGCTGGAAATGCTCAGCAGGTCTGGCAGTATCTGTGGAGAGAGAAACAAAGTTAATGTTTCAGGACTTCATCAGAACTTGTAGAAAAGAGATTGATTAAAATACTTCCAACCTCATGGACAAAACTCCAGAGGCTGATAGCTCTATTAAATGCACATAGGTCAGAAAACTTTGACATATTCACACAGGGATCCCCAGGGAATGTTACAACGTTTCATAACAATGCCTGCCACATCTTTTTTTTACTATTCATATGGGTCTCATCACCACTTGGGGAACTTGGTGTATGTCAGGAGGTCCCAATTCCAGACTCTGGTTCTCCTGCACCTTGTCTTAATTGTGTTCACACTTGCTAACAGCCTCCACTAGTTCTCTAGAGTTTACTTTGTCCCAAGAAGAATTACAGCTCTCGCTCTCTTGTGGGTAAACGAGCTTAGTGGTTATGGCATGCAACATGTCTTTCGTTTGCTTTAAACTTTCCTCCAGCTCGTGTATTTTTGTCTGACAGTGTGTATCTGGCTCTGTCATGTCTCCAGTACTACATTAGTTCCCCTGTTGTTGTTTGAAGATCCTATTTAAGGCACTGATTAACTCCTGTATCTTTTCTTCGAACATCTTATTTAAACCCTCCTACTCTTCTTGCCTGGCTTTACATGTTATTAATTTCTTGGATTGTCTTGCATCTTCAGCATGAAGATAATCTACTGACATAGTTAAGGTCCAACATTTTTTTTATTGAACTAACTGGGTTTCCAAACTTGTGTTGTAATCGCTCTCTGGGTGTTTTGATCTATAGGAAAGATGTGATTGCACTAGAAAGGGTACAGGAGAGATTTACAAGGATGTTGCTGGACGAGAGAATTTTAGTTATGAGGAAAGATTGGATAGGCTAGGGTTGTTTGCTTTGGGACAGTGGAGGCTGAGGAGACACCTAATTGATGTTTATAAAATTATGAGGGGTCTAGGTACAGTGCCCCCCCGCACCCCCTCCCCCCTCGTACCCCCTTCCCCCTCGCACCCCCTTCCCCCCACCCCCTCTCCCCTTGCACCCCCTCGCACCCCCCTACCCCCTCACACCCCCTTCCCCCCACCCCTTCCCCCTCGCACCCCCTCCTCCTTGCACCTCTCCTCCTCTCACCGCCTCCCCCCTTCCCTCTCCCTCCATGAAATCACACAGTTTACTTGTTCGGGCCCCTGCTCAGGGATAGAAGCTAACAACCTCACTGCCTCGTGGGTGTCTTGAGAGAGACTAAGGCTAAGGGAGTAAACCCCAACAGAAAATCCGGAGCGGAACCCCTAAGGCGGTCATGTGTCACCTTTGGCATGTTTTCGGCAGTTCCTGCAGCCATTCCGGTGCCAAACGTCGTGCTCTGCACTCCTTTGGACCATACTAGGAAGGCTAAGAGGGGGTTTTGATGCTTGGGCAACTCACAACCTCCATACATCCCTCCCAGGCTTGCACCATGGAGATGTCACTCCATAGTCGCCTCACAGTGACTAAAACAACATGGAAGGCAGCAGTTACGGGTTATATGTCCAGCTCAATTGGTGTAGAGATTGGGCGCCATGTGTTGCCTTTGTCGGTGGGAGATGTCATCGCATCTCACTGGACAGCTACCGCCCGCCTCAAACCGGGCAGCCCCCGGTCAGAAAGGTTCTGTCTCACCAAGTTCACCTGCTTCAATGGGTGCTTGGAGCTCAGGGTCATTGCCCGACAAGTGGACTGTAACAGCGCAACAAACAGCACGACAAAATAAGGAAAGAAGGTACCAGCCCTTCGTTTTGCAAGCTGGAACATCAGAACAATGTGTCCTGGCCTGTTGGAAGACCTTACACAAACCAATGACTCTCGAAGACAGCCATCATTAACAATGAGCTCAGAAGACTCAATGTGGACATTGCAGCACTTCAGGAGACACGTCTCCCTGTGAGCGGATCTCTAAGAGAGCAAGACTACACCTTTTACTGGCAGGGTAGGGATCCTGAAGAACCAAGACAGCATGGAGTGGGCTTCGCCATCAGAAACTCTTTGTTCAACATGATAGAGCCACCTTCAAATGGCTCGGAACGAATACTGTCCATCTGACTGCTCACCACCTCTGGTCCAGTACACCTACTCAGCATCCATGCTCCAACACTCTGCTCCCCACCTGAAGTTAAAGACCAGTTCTACGAGGGACTCCATAATATCATTAGTAGCATTCCTAATACCGAACATTTGTTCCTGCTGGGGGACTTTAACGCCGGGGTTGGGGCCGACCATGACTCATGGCCCTCGTGCCTTGGGCGTTATGGCATTGGAAGGATGAATGAGTATGGACAGAGACTGCTTGAGTTGTGTACCTATCATAACCTCTGCATCACCAACTCGCTCTTTCATACTAAACCCTGACATCAGGTTTCATGGAGGCACCCAAGATCACGTCGTTGGCACCAGCTGGACCTCATCGTCACAAGGTGAGCCTCCTTAAACAGTGTTCAAATCACACGCAGCTTCCATAGTGCGGACTATGACACCGACCACTCCCCGGTGTGCAGGAAAGACTCAAGCCAAAGAAGCTGCATCACTCCAAGCAGAAGGGCCGCCCGCGCATCAACACTAACAGACTTTCTTATCCACAGCTATTACGTAAGTTTCTAAATTCACTTGAAAAAGCCCTTCAAAACACTCCTGCACGGGGTGCAGAGATAAAATGGGCCCACATCAGAGACGCCATCTATGACTCAACAATGACCACTTTTGGCAAACGTGAGAAGCAGAATGCAAACTGGTTTCAATCTCACTTTGAAGATCTGGAACCTGTCATAGCTGCTAAGTGCACTGCACTGCACTGCACTGAACTAAAAGAAAGCCCCAGCGAGTTAACATCCGTAGCACTTAAAGTAGCCAGAAGCGCTGCACAAAGAACAGCCAGGCCCTGTGCAACTGACTACTGGCAACACGTATGCAGTCATATTCAGCTGGCCTCCGACACCGGAAACATCAGAGGAATGTATGATGGCATCAAGAGAGCTTTTGGGCCAACCATCAAGAAGATCGCCCCCCTCAAGTCTAAATCAGGGGACATGGTCACTGAACAACGCAAGCAAATGGACTGCTGGGTGGAGCACTAACTAGAACTGTACACCAGGGAAAATGTTGTCACTGATACCGCCCTCAATGCAGCCCAGCCTCTACCAGTCATGGATGAGCTGGACGAACAGCCAACAAAATCGGAACTCAGTGATGCCATTGATTCTCTCGTCAGTGGAAAAGCCCCTGGATAGGATGGCGTTACCCCTGAAATAATCAAGAGTGCCAAGCCTGCTATACGCTCAGCACTCCATGAATTGCTTTGTCTGTGCTGGGATGAATGAGCAGTACCACAGAACATACACGATGCCAATATCATCACCCTCTATAAAAACAAGGGTGACCGCGGTGACTGCAACAACTGCTGTGGAATCTCACTGCTCAGCATAGTGGAGAAAGTCTTCGCTCGAGTCATTTTAAACAGACTCCAGAAGCTGGCTAAGCGTGTCTACCCTGAGGCACAGTGCGGCTTTCGAGCAGAGAGATCCACCATTGACATGCTGTTCGCCCTTCACCAGCTACAGGAGAAATGCCGTGAACAACAGATGCCTCTCGATGTTGCTTTCATAGATCTCACCAAAGCCTTTGACCTCGTCAGCAGACGTGGTCTCTTCAGACTACTAGCAAAGATCGGATGCCCACCAAAGCTACTAAGTATCATCACCTCATTCCATGACAATATGAAAGGCACAATTCAGCATAGCGGTGCCTCATCAGACCCCTTTCCTATCCTGAATGGCGTGAAACAGGGCTGTGTTCTCGCACCTACACTGTTTGGCATCTTCTTCTCACTGCTGCTCTCACATGCGTTCAAGTCTTTAGAAGAAGGAATTTTTCTCCATACAAGATCAGATCACAGGTTATTCAACCTTGCCTGTCTTAGACCGAAGACCAAAGTACAGAAGGTCCTCATCCGGGAACTCCTTTCTGCTGACGATGCTGCATTAACATCCCACACAGAAGAGTGTCTGCAGAGACTCATCGACAGGATTGCGGCTGCCTGCAACAAATTTGGCCTAACCATCAGCTTCAAGAAAACGAACATCATGGGACAGGACGTCAGAAATGCTCCATCCATCAATATCGGTGACCACGCTCTCGAAGTGGTTTAAGAGTTCACCTACCTAGGCTGAACTATCACCGGTAACCTGTCTCTTGATGCAGAAATCAACAAGCGCATGGGAAAGGTGTCCACTGCTATGTGCAGACTGGCCAAGAGGGTGTGGGAAAATGGCGCACTGACACGGAACACAAAAGTTCGAGTGTATCAAGCCTGTGTCCTCAGTACCTTGCTCTATGGCAGCGAGGCCTGGACAATGTATGTCAGCCAAGAGCGATGTCTAAGCTCATTCCATCTTCGCTGCCTCCGGAGAATCCTTGGCATCAGGTGGCAGGACCGTATCTCCAACGCAGAAGTCCTCGAGGCGGCCAACGTCCCCAGCATATACACCCTACTGAGCCAGCGGCGCTTGAGATGGCTTGATCATGTGAGCTGCATGGAAGATGGTAGGATCCCCAAGGACACATTGTACAGCGAGCTCGTCACTGGTATCAGACCCACTGGCCGTCCATGTCTCCACTTTAAAGACGTCTGCAAACGTGACATGAAGGCCTGTGACATTGATCACAAGTTGTGGGAGTCAGTTGCCAGTGATCGCCAGAGCTGGCGGACAGCCATAAAGGCAGGGTTAAAGAGTGGCGAGTCGAAGAGACTTAGCAGTTGGCAGGAAAAAAGACAGAAGTACAAGGAGAGAGCCAACTGTGTAACAGCCCTGACAACCAATTTTATCTGCAGCGCCTGTGGAAGAGTCTAGAATTGGCCTTTATAGCCACTCCAGACGCTGCTCCACAGACCATTGACAACCTCTAGGCGCTTACCCATTGTCATTCGAGACAAGGAGGCCAAAGAAGAAGAAGACATGGACTTCCAAAAGGCATTTGATAAAGTAACCCATAACAGGCTTGTCAGCAAAGTTAGAGGACATGGAATAAACGGGACATTTGCAGCATGGATACGAAATGGGCTGAGTGGCAGGAAATAGAGTAGTTATGAATGGATTTCAGACTGGAGGAAGGTATATAGTGGTGTTCCCCAGGCATCGGTGTTGAGACCCCTGGTTTTCTTGATATATGTTAATTTCCAAGACTTGGGTGTACAGGGCACAATTTCAAAATCTGCAAATGATACAAAACTTGGAAGTATTTTGAACGGAGGATGGTGATAAACTTCAAGAGAACATAGGAAGGCTGGTGAAATGGGCAGACAAGTGGCAGATGAAATTTATTTTAAAAAAGTGTGAAGTGATTTATTTTGGAAGAATGAGGAAAAGCATTATAAATTAAAGGGTCCGATTCTAACGGGGCTGCAGGTGCAAAGAATCATGGGGGTATCTGTGCACAAATCATTGAAGGTTACAGGACAGGTTGAGAAAGCGGTAAATAAAGTATTTGGGATGCTGGGCTATATAAATAGCAGCATCGAGTACAAAATAAGGACGTTAATGATAAAACTGTATAAAACACTAACTGGAGTATTGTGTCCAGTTCTGGGCACCGCACTTTGGGAAAGATGGTAAAGCATTGGAGAGGGTGCAGAAAAGATTCACGAGTTTTGTGAATATATTGGAGAAATTGGGTCTGTTCTCCTCGGAGAAGAGAAAATTAAGAGATTTGATGGAGGTGTTCAAAATCATGAGGAGTCTGTACAGAGTAGATAGGGAGAAACTGTTCCCATGGGCTGAAGGATCTAGAACCAGAAGACACTGTTTTAAGGTGATTGGCAAAAGGAGCAACAGCGACATGAGGAACAACTTTTTTACGCAGTGCGTGGTTAGGATGTGGACTGCACAGAGAGTGTGGTGGAGACAAATTCAATCGAGGTCTTTAAAACAGAACTGGATAACTATCCGAAGAGAAAAAAAATTCAGGGCTACGGGGAAAACGCAGGGGAGCGGGACTAGGTGAGTTGCCCTTGCAGAGGTTGTGTGCTAGTCCTTGCAGTGTGACCTAAACCCATAGGGGAGAAATTTGTTTGCCTCGTGCTGAATGGCCTCCTTCTATGCTGTGACGATACTATGTTTCTATGATTTTTGGCCTCTAACTCTGTCCCACAGGCTTTGTTTATTGTACTGTAAAATGTAGGTCAATCTTTATCTATTTATGGCCTTGCAACCCTTAATAATTCTCCCTGCTTTATCCATGGCAGCCAATTTGTGCACAGCAAGGTCCCATGAACAGCAACATAATAATGACCAGATAATCTGTTTTCTTTAGTGGTGTTGTTTGAGGGACAAATATTGACCAGGACAAGAGGGAGAACTGCTTTGTTTTTCTTCAAAATAATGTGATGGGATCTTGTACGTGTACCTGAGAGAGCAGATGAGGTTTCGCTTTAACAACTTTTCCAAAAGATGGCATCTCCGTCTGTGCAGAACTCCCTTAATACTACACTAGAGTGTCAGCTTAGACTTTACGGTCCAGTTCTTGCAGTGTGACGCAAACCCAGAAAGGGAAAATTTACTCATGTCGTGCAGCTTCTAGCAGCACACAGCGCAAACCTCGCTAATTCCCTGCAGGCAAGCAGTGCTACAGTCCACAACCCACATAGTGGGTCTCTCAATGATATCAATGATGAATGTCATGCAGGCAGCTACTTGCATGGCCACTGCGCTACCTGCTCTCCCCCCACCCCCACCCTCACCCTGGGGAATAAATGTAAGTCTGTGTAGTGCCACTTGAAGCTGAACTGTGTGAACAAATTTTTCTCCCTCAACCTTCTGACTCAGAGGTGAGGATGTTACCAACTGAGCTACAGGTAACCTCCTGAGACTGGAATAATATTCTGAATGATGCTGCATGGAGCTCTCTGTTATGATCCCTCTTACTGGATACAAAAATGATGTGAAATCACAAATTGAGAGAATCATATTGAAATAGCTAATAATGCCAAATTAATAATTAATGTAATTTGAGCCTGGGGTTGTAAAAGACTGCAAGGAGAAATTGATAAAATAGCAGCATGGACACATCAGTGAGTAAAACTGTGAAGTAATACATTTTGGAAGTGAGAATAAAGAAAGGAAATATACATTAAATTGTAAGATTTTTATATATAGTAGAGGAGCAGAGAGGCATTTGTGCACAGACATCCAAGTCATTTAAAAAGCCACACAAGTAGATAAAAGAGCAAACAAGTTCCTTGGTTTTGTATCTAAAAGAAAGGAGGTAATGTTGAACTTGTACAAGACTTTAGCTCACATTTGGAGTACCGGAAATGATTTTAGAAACTCCATTTTGAGCAAGATAGATCAAATACAGCAATGTTACGACCATGTGAGAAAGGGGTCCAGGGGTTCTCTCAGCCGTTGCCTGGTTTAACCGTAACAGGGTTTAATTTTAAAAACACCGTGCTTTAGTTTCCCCCTCAGTGAATCCTTGTTCATTGCTTTCCAATTGTAAGGCCAAGAAATCAATCAGACAGGTTTCTTAGATTTAAACAGGAAAGGTGGAAGTTTATTAACCTTAAACTCTAATCCGGTTAACGACTACGAATATGCAACGCGACCACGCTAGCATGCATACGCGATAAACACACGCAGATAGAGACAGAAAAGGTAGAAAGAATAAAGGGGAAAAGTCTGAGGCAATGGTTGGGTGTATTTACAGTCCTTTGAGTTCAATGTGGAGTCTTTGGTTGCCGGTAAGTCTTGCTGTTCATTGGAGCACACTTTAACTTGTTTCGATGTAGCAGTCTTTTTACCCTTGAGGTTTAAGCGACTTCAGCCAGGAAAAAGGCTCTCTTGCAAGTTCCAGGTTCAGATGCAATCTGCAGTTTGTCTTCAAACTGTGCTGTGTGTAGTTCAAAAAAAATTTGGACCAGCAGGTTAGTCATGTGACCAGCTGGTTTAACCACTCCTGTGTTTGTGGATTCTCCATCTTAGCAGACACTGGAATGAAAGCTTCCTTACATCTTCAATGTCTGGTGATCAAAATCCATTTGGTTTAATTGGACCAGGGAATAGTTGCTTTGTCTCTCTAAGCATTGTCTCTTAGTATGCAAATGCCCTCCAGCCAAATGTCTGATGATCTCTTTAAACAAGTCATTTCTTCACTCCAGCAAAAGTTTAAAATTAATGTTCATATGACAAAATTAATATGCCTCATTCTTGGCAGGTGGAGGTCTTCATGACAGCAGTACAGCATGGATTCAGTTGACGGTTACACCAGATGAGAGGTTATAGTTATGAAGAGAGACCTGAGAGGTTAAGGCTTGTTTCACTCAAGTGAGAAGATTAAGGTATACCTCGACTGAGGTCTTCAGGGTTTGCAGGGTTATGGTCAGGTAAATAGCAAAAACTTGCTTCTACTGATCAGCAAAAGGGTAATGAAAGGGTTCAAATTTACGATAAGCACACAAAAGAGGATGTTACAAAAGGTTCTTTTACTGAGGTTGGAATGTGGACATTTCTGCCACAAGCTGTTTTTGAAGTAAGTTTCTTTAAAAATTGGTTTAATCACTTGTAAAAGAAACATGTCAAAGGGGTTGGAGAACAATCAGTAGAGTGTGAGTAGATTGGGTCACTGGTGTGGAGACAAACACTGGAGCAGACTTGATGGGCTGAATGGTGCATTTCTGTACTTTAATATTTGGTAATTCTATAATGGTGCTCAGATTGGCTGCATGATCAAATTTTTTGTCATGTCATGTCATGGTCAAATTATAAGAGCATTTTAATCTGTGCATTATTTTTAACAAAATAAAATCAAATATGAGTAAATAGGGGAACAACACTAGTAGAAAAAGGTAATAGACTTTTTATTTACGTGTAACACTGTTCTAAATATTGTTGCAAGCTCTATGTTATCCAACACAGATAGAAAAAAATGTCTTGTTCAGATAGTGTTGAAAGTTAATCAGAAGAAGTTTGACTGAAGGGCAATATAAATGAAAAATGTGTTCTAAACTCCAGATCAGACCCAGGATTGGTCATATTAATGAAGAGAAAGATTTGGAAGTACCACCATAGCATGATGTAGCTCTGGGCCATTGTCCTTTTATACTTAGTAAAATGAATAGTAAGAAGTTCCCCAAGGCTACTTTAAAATAATCCATATATAAATCTAATGTTCGTTAACAGTGCTTGCCATGTGTATGTGCTTTCAAAACATGCATCTGGAATATATTTTTTGGAAACCGAGTTTTCCAAGAATAAGGCTCCGTACGTCTACAGTACAGCTACTTCATCAGTGTGAAGCCATTTCATTTTGCATAACCATTATGATCGGCACCCTGTTGACCACCTTAAACATTAACTCCCTCCACCACTAATGCACAGTGACAGCAGTGTGTACCATCTACAAGATGCACTGCAGCAATTCACCAAAACTCCTTCAACAGCGCTTTCTAAACAAGTGACCCCTACCACCTAGAAGGACAAGGGCAGCAGATGCATGGGAACACCACCACCTGCAAGTTCCCCTCCAAGTCACTCACCATCCTGTTTTGGAACTATATTACTGGGTCAAAATCCTGGAACTCCCTTCCTAACAGCAGTGGGTGTACCTAAACGACATGGACTGCACTGGTTCAAGAAGGGGGGTGCACCACCAATTTGTCAAGGGAAGTTATGATGGTCAATAAATGCTGACCTTGCCAGTGATGCTCATAGATCTAAATGAATAAATAAAACGTTTTAAGGGTAAATGCTATGCCCCATTTATATATGCAAAGGGCCTAATGCCTGTTTTATGCACAGGCCCTGAATGATGATTTTCTTGCCTACAAAAATATGACAGGCATGTACATCTAGGTTATAATGAATGTGCATTTGCTGCCCGCCATATTGGAGGCTTAGGTACCCGTTTATCACCTGAAAAATAGGTTCACGTCATCAAATGTCTCGCCTATGCATCAACAGAAATATACAAGTGATACTCCATGCCAGGTGTTCATATTCATAAAATTTACCTTGTAGTGTAAATGCGGTGTTAGATCTAAATTGATTCCATGGAATCTCACTCCATAAAGCTCCAGAGTTACAGTGTAAATGCAGCCTTAGTGGCCATCTGTATACGTGGCAAAGTATTTAGCATTTCAACAGATCAAAACAATCAAAACAAGCTAGTCTTGTGCTGATTCTTAGAGGCACGATCTTAAAAAATGTATCTTTTGTGAACAACAGCCTAACTGATTTGCAGAGCATCTTTTGATATTAAAAGCACAATGCTATATATACTAACTTTCTTTAATATATCCAATTTATCGATTACAATCAATGCAAGTAAAAAGTTCTTGTGTCCTTGCACTACCATTCATGAATATTTCTTCTGGTCAATATTTCCAGCAAAATCCTAAAGACATTAAAAATAAAATTGTATTTATGATTTCACTGGGTATAAGTGGAAATCTTCACAAACACATTTATGATGTTGCTACATTCAGCAACAAGAGTAGTTCTTCTCTCAATGTTATTTAACATTCTACTATTGAGTTTATTTACTTTACCTGTCGACTTTTTTTCTACATATTTTACACAAATCAGTAATTAGGGAATGTGAAGTACAAATAGAGGCAATATACAGGCAAGAGTGCAGATTAACCTTAAATAATTGATTTTTATAAGTAACATTTGATGTAAATGTCAGACAGCAAACCAGCCGAATCCCTGCATTTTGTGTTGAAAAACAATTAAAATAAAAAAAAATTTCAATGCTTCCAGCAAGGTGGATATGCTGGAATTAAAATTAACAACGCAGAAGCCCCTAATCCTCTTCATCATGAGCTGCCAGGGGATGCCCAACAGACATCCACAGCAGGGGAGATGGCGGCGTAGTGGTAATGTCACTGAACTAGTAATCCAAAGGCCCAGGCTAATGCTGTGGGGATATGGCAGATGGTAGAGATTAAATTCCATTAATTAATAAAGTCAATTGATTAATAAAAATCTGGAATTGAAAGCTGGCCTCAGTAATGGTGCCATGAAACTATCATTGACTGTCATAAAATCTGCTGTCCTAACCTGTTCTGGCCTACAACTCTTAACTGCCCTCTGAGATTGCCTAGCAAACAATTCAGTTGTCAAGGACAATTCAGGTTGTGCAACAAATCCCACATCCCCTGAAAGAATAAAAAAATGCTTGAGGCCCAATATTGGGAGTACCTTGAGCCTACCTGTTCTGACACAGTTATTGTTCCCATTGCCCAGTTCATGCAGGCTGGTGCAAACCATCTTTAGGAGGAATGGGTGAAAAAAATCTTCTGAAAATGCTGTTGCTGCTCATTCATGAACACAAAAGTTAGCCCAACTCAAGAAATAGTTGTTCAAAAAGTGATACCCATATTCCAAGCACCAGAATTATATTATGGATCCGATGACCTCATTCATAAACCTGAAGAGTTGTGTTGCAAGATTTTTTTGAAGTACAGCATATTTTCTTTAAAATCAACTTATGTTCTGGTAAACAACCTGGCTTAAAAGAGAATTTGATGTCAAACCATAAAGTACTTCGATTGTGAAGTATTTTTATCCGTAAGCAGCAAAAATATGCTTCAGTTATTATTACATAGAAAAATAGAAGCAGGAGTAGGCCATTTGGCCCTTCGCGCCTGCACCGCCATTCAATACGATCATGGCTGATCATCCAAACTCAGTAACCTGTTCCTGCCTTCTCCCCGTGTCCCTTCATCACTTTAGCCCTAAGAACTATATCTAACTCTTTCTTGAATATATTTAATGATTTGGCCTCTACTGCTTTCTGTGGTAGAGAATTCCATAGGTTCACCACTCTCTGGGTGAAGAAATTTCTCCTCATCTCAGTCCTAAATGGTTTACCCCCTTATCCTTAGACTGTGACCCCTGGTCCTGGACTCCCCCGCGATCGGGAACATCATTCCTGCATCTAGTCTGTCCAGTCCTGTGAGAATTTTGTAGGTTTCTATGAGATCCCCTCTCATTCTTCTAAACTCATTCTTCTAAAGTGAATACAAGCCTAATCGACCCAATCTCTCTTCATCTGTCAGTCCTGCCATCCCAGGAATCAGTCTGGTGAACCTTCGCTGCACTCCCTCTATAGCAAGAACATCCTTCCACAGATAAGGAGACCAAAGCTGCACACAATACTCCAGATGTGGTCTCACCAAGGCCTTGTATAATTGCAGCAAGACATCCTTGCTGCTGTACTTGAATCCTCTCGCTCTGAAGGCCAACATACCATTTGCCTTCCTAACTGCCTGCTGCACCGTCATGCTTACTTTCAGTGACTGGTGCACCAGGGCACCCAGATCTCGCTGCACCTCCCCCTTTCCCAACCTATCGCCGTTCAGATAATAATTTGAATTACTGGACATATAGCTCGATCGCTACAGCAAGAGGCCAGATGTACTGTTGTCTGTTTAAATGTGTCTAATTTCCTTTAGAAAAAAGGAAAACTGAACTTGTACTTAAAAATCAAACTCTAGTATAACATACAAAATCATTTGTACAGCGACAGAAGTAAAACCCACTGTACTTACAGTATTTAGCAGATTTATGATGTCAGACTTTTTTAAAAAATCAGATCAGTCGCCACAGGCTATTTGTTACATACTGAGCATTGGAAACTTATCTAAAGGCTTCAATCAGCAGAACATCTGATTTGTGAGGTTAATTTTACAATGTAAACTAATTCAGTGCTTTGATTCTCTAGGGTCTGTAAGAGCAAGAAAGAAAAATCTAATTCCTGTTGTATAGTGCAGTCGTTGTAAATTCCCAATCCTTGAAGCTTTCAAATCTAACCCTGCCAGTAAATTACAGAAATGTCAGATAAAGACAAGGTTGAGATGTGTTTCTATCGTTATGTATCACATTACTACATGCATTAGAGTGATGTCTTAGGTCAGCACCTTGGTAATGGCTCACATAATTCATTTCAAACTGCGGGGCACTGTATAAGATTAAAAGGTGAAGTGCCATATAGCAAAAGAGGAGGAGTACAAAAATAACATGAGTAAAGAGCAGAATTCGACATTTGGCAAGACTTTTCATGTCTTGTACATGTAATTTCTGACAGAGAGAAATGTGATTTTATCTTGGAGGACCTTACTTTGAGGGTCCAATAAAAAGAACATAATGGGCCGTTAAACTGCAATGGCAGCTCTTGAATAGCGCCCCTCAACAAGCAGAACTGTTCTCATGGTGCAAGCAATGGAAGAGAGACTGCTTGCACAAAAAGTTGTGTTAATATAGTGCCTTACTGTGTCTCATGTGTTCATGAGCAGTAAATTATTATGAACTGCAGTGACTGCTGGAAATGCAGCAGCCATTTTGCACACAAGATCTCACAAACAGCAGTGAGAGGACTGACCAGTTAATCTGTTTTTGGTGGTGTTGATTGAGAAGGGAATGAACAGCAGAACAGTAGGAGAACTGTTTGCCCATCTTCGAGTAGTACAATGCCATTTCAACATCGATTTGACATCAGCTTTGGGATGCTATCTGAAACAGTGCAACATTCCCTCAAGTGTTGTACTGGAGTAGCAGCCAAAATGATATGCTCAAATACCAGAGTGAGTCTTGGTTCATAGAAAGTTTAAGGCACAGAAAGAGGCCACTTGGCCCATCGTGCCTGTGCCAGCTGAAAAGTGTTCCACCCATTCGAATCCCACCTTCCAGAATTTGGTCTGTCACCTTGCAGCTTATGGCACTTGAGGTGCATATCCAGACTCCTTTTGAATGAGTTGATGGTCTCTGCCTCAACTGCCCTTTCAGGCAGTGAGTTCCAGACCTTCACCACCCTCTGGATGAAAAAGTTTTTCCTCATCTCCCCTCTAATTTTTCTACCAATCACTTTAAGTCTATGCCCCATGGTCACTGACCTCCCTGCTAAGGTGAATAGACCCTTCACCTCCACTCTATCCAAGCCCCTCAAAATTTTGTACATTTCAATAAGATCTCCCCTCAGCCTTCTCTGTTCCAAGGAGAACAATCCCAGCATATCCAATCTTTCCTCATAGCTGCATTTTTCCAGTCCTGGCTACATCCTCGTAAATCTCCTCTGTACCCTCTCTAGTGCAATGACATCCTTTCTGTAATGAGGTGACCAGAACTGCACACAGTACTCAAGTTCTGGCCTAATCAATGGGTTATACAGTTCCAGCATAACCTCCCTGCTCTTGTATTCTATACCTCGGCTAATAAAGGAAAGAATTCCATATGCCTTCTTAACCACCTTATCGACCTGTCCTGCTACTTTCAGGGATCTGTGGACATGCACTCCAAGGTCCCTTACTTCCTCTACATTTCTCACTATTTTCCCATTAATCATGTATTCCTTTGCCTTGTTTGACCTCCCCAAATGCATCACCTCACACTTCTCCAAGTTGAATTCCATTTGCCACTTTTCTGCCCGTCTGACCAGACCATCAATATCTTCCTGCAGCCTACAGCTGTCATCCTTGCTATCTACCACACGGCCAATCTTTGTGTCGTCCGCAAACCTTTTGATCATGATCTCCATGTTTACACCCAAATCGTTAATATACACCACAAAAACAGGGGACCCAGTACTGAGCCCTGCAGAACGCCACTGGAAACAGCCCTTCAGTCGCTAAAACAGCTGTCAACAATTACCCTTTGTGTCCTGCCACTGAGCCAATTTTGTATCCACCTTGCTGCATTTCCCTGGATCCCAAGGGATTTTATTTTTTAACCAGTCTGCCATGTGGGACCTTGTCAAAAGCCTTGCTAAAATCCATGTAGACCACATCAACTGCATTACGCTCATCTATCTTCCTTGTTACTTCTTCAAAAAATTTGATCAAGTTGGTCAAACAAGATCTTCCCTTAACAAATCCATGCTGACTATCCTTTATTCAGTCTATCCTTTGCTCCCTTTTTAAACAGAGCTACAACATTAGCAATTCTCCAATCCTCTTGCACCACACCTGTATCCAGTGAGGACTGGAAATGATGGTCAGGCCATTTGCTATTTCCTCTCTTGCTTCTTTTAACAGCCTAGGATACATTTCATCTGGCCCTGGTGACAAATCAATTTTCAAGGATGCTATTGCCGTTAATACTTCCTCTCTCCCTTTGTTTATCATATCCAATACTTCACACTCTTCCTCCTTAACTACAATATCTGCAACGTCCCCCTCTTTTGTGAAGACAGATGCAAAAGTATTCATTAAGAACCATACCAATATCTTCTGTTCCTACACATAGGTTACCTTTTTGCTCTTTTATGGGCCCTACTCTCTCCTTAGTTATTCTCTTACTCTTAATCTATTGATAAAACATCTTTGGATTCACGTTGATTTTGCTTGCCAATATTCTATCCCACCTGGAATATTCTACCAATAATCTATAACCATCTGACTCAGAGGTCCGTGTACTAACTCTTTTTAAAGAAAATGAAACTAAGATGGCATCCTCGGTTAGGGAGGAAAAATTTAGCCCTGGTTCCTGCTCTTGATCACTGTCAAGCAACTCTCTTGGAAAAGGCATGTATGTAGCTGTCAAATAAGGGAAATTCCCAACACATAGGGCTGGATTATCTGGGCCGCCCTGAGACGGGGTTGGAGGCGGGGGGCCCATAGAATCACGACGGGAAGCGGGGGTCAAGCGATTTTGGCCGGGGCAGAATGGGCCGGCGATGACCTTCAAGCACAGAAGCCAATTGAGGCCCTTTAATGGCCTATTAACGGCCACTTAACGGCCTCTTACTGCTGCCGCTGGGATCTAACCAGTTGCGTCAGGTGCCTCCAGGTGCCCTCCCTGCAGGCTTGGGGTTGGTGGGATGGGGGAGGGGGGTTCCCTTCTCCGTGGGCAATCTGTGGTCCATATTTCTGGACACCCATCCCCCTGGACTTCACGCCCACCCCACCAACCCCCCTCGCCGGGGCCTTCTGGACTGGCTCCGGCGGCTCGGCCTCAATTACCTGAGGTCCGGCATTCTAGCGCTGGGCCTGGGTCCAAAACCTCTGTAATACTGGCAGTGCCCACCGCTCCCGGTGGCGCTGCAGATACTGCTGAGCTGCCAGCCCCCGTGATTGGCCGGCAGCTCCTGGAGGCGGGATCGCCATCTTTAAAGGGACGAAGATCCTGTCACCTGACACTTTGCCTCCAGGACAGGGTAGGATTGCGTTGGTGGGTGCGCAGAAGCCAAGGTGAGGCCCGGTGCCCAGATTCTCGTTGCCTCCACAAAATCCAGTCCATTATCTCAACTCACACATGAAGAATGGCGTGAGGTTCATACTCCATAGCCCAATACCCCAGCACTTTTGGTTGAAAAGTAAGTAATATTTCTGGAACTTTCTGCCTAAACCCCTTCACTTTGCTACTTTTCTCTCTGCCTTTATAACCATCCTCAAACTCCAACCTTTCAATTGTTTATTTTTTTGTTACTGCTTGCTGTTTCTCTTCTGTGAAACAAGACAAAAATACTGCCCAAGGTAAGTAGCAAAGCTTAAGGGATCAAAAACAGCATCAGTTACTAATTCTAAAACATATAGAATAATTTCATAAATTTTGCTTCCAGTGCAGATCTCTGCCTACTAAGAATATCTAATGGGAATGTGGGTGTATGCTGCCAATTATTTTCTGTCCATTAAAGTTAATAGATGGAAAATTGTGCAGTGGAATTCCTGATAAGCAATCCTGGTCTGTGAATTTGTAATATTGCCACTGTTATTATTAAGGCTGACATTTGTAAGTGTCTCTCCAAACCTTATTTTCTCCAATGTAAACATTGCCAATTTTTGTACTCAGCTTCATGGTTTAGATACAAACATTATAAAATGAAGCATATGTATTATATGGTGAAATTTATAAATCATACCCAGAAGGGTGAACATACCAAACAATGAAATGCACACATTATGCAGTGAGTTTAATTATTCTGATATCACAATGTTGAAAAAGGATAAATGTCTTACATGAGGTTGCACTGAAAGTCAACATGAAAGGACTTTACATCTTGGCAACCAAAAGCATTTCTGTTCTAACTTACATAAAAGTTTCTCTAAATTAAGAATCACTGTGCATCCCTAAAGCACTCACAAAGCTAAAAAGAATAACCTTGTAAGTTTGTTATGCAAAGTTTGATCTCTAGAACTTATTCATTTTTCTGACTAGACTTCCCATTCCCAACCATTTACTACACATCTTAATCTGCCTGTCTGAAAAATGTTACATCGTTAATGGGAATGCATGCCATGCCAAAATTATAGATGCACTGTTGCCTCTGCCTATTAGTAAATTGAGTTTTACATTTAGCTCCATAAATACTTTCTTTCCCAGATTGAAGTAATACATTTCAGCCTTTAAATTATGTTGTACGATAATAGATTATACAGATCCTGATAAATGCCTTTATCTGAAATTCCTGTTTAAAATAAATGGGTTACGATCTCTACTAAAATAGTGGAGAGGAAGAATTTCATTCATATGTATTACCCCATGGTGTAATTCTGTTTATTTTTAACTGCTGACTGCTTGCCTGAAAAGTAATCCTGCCAGACAGAACAATCTCTATACTCAAGATAATCTTATCTCACTCTGTTCCAGATCACAGGTTTGAATGATGACACTATGAAACAAATCTTTTTAAATGTCAGTACCACACAAATCCCGATATACCACTGCACACAACTCTGATTGTGTAAGCTAGCTAGTGGAATAACAGGGTTTTGGGGGCCTTAAAAGTAAAATGTTGGTTTGATTCATTAAATGCCATACATAGCCCCTGTCGTGATATCAACCATCTATGCTGTCTTTGCTCTGTGCCTGCTGACACAAATACCAACACCATTTTTGGAGTGCTGCAAGTGGAGAAGCCACGGTTACTGTGCCCACATATGTCGTTGTGGAGAATGCATTGGAGAAGTTCCAAATAAATGCACTGAAACATATGCATGGAGCATTATTTACAAATCTCTTTTACTGACAGTGAAATTTTTCAGACAAAAATAACTGGCAAGACAGGCAGTCACCTTCATCACTAAAAATAGAACACCTTAATACAAATTTTTAAAAAATTAAATGCAACCGTTGCTCATACTCGACACGATTTATACGGAACCAACATCCTCGTGGGCATTTTGCTAATGCTGTTGGGGTGGGTTAGGGTTAGGTTAAACTACCTAGGCAAGGGGATGGGAAGCTCAGCATAGATTCAGAAGGGAGAAAATCAGAGCTGGAAATGGAAGGCAGAAAATTAGCAAGAGAGTTTGGAAAGCAAGCAAACAAAGGTGGGAGTCAAGACAAAAAAGGAGTCCAGTTGTACTTTATGGTATATACCTAATGCAAGGAGTATAGTGAATAAAACAGATGAGCTGAGGGCATAGATTGACACATAATTTTTTTTAGCTATTACTGAAACATGGCTTAGAGGGGGATAGGAATGGCAGCTCAACGTTCCTGATAATAGGGTTTTCAGACAAGATAGAAAGGGGGATAAGAATGGAGGTGGGATGGCAATATTGATTAAAGAAACAATTACAGGTGTGAGGAGGGTGATATGTTAGATCATCAAATGAGGCTGTATGGGTTGAACTAAGGAACAGAAATGGGGCAATCATACTGCTGGGAATGTACTATAGACCTCTAAACAGACCGAGGGAGATACAAGAGCTACTATGTAGGCAAATTTCTGACAAATGCAGAAACGATAAGGCAGTAATAGTGGGTGGGGATGGGGGGATTTCAATTACCCTAATATTAACTGGGATGCAGTCAGTGTAGAAGGTACAGAGGGCACAGAATTCCTAAATTGCATTCAGGAGATCTTTTTTAGCCAGTATGTGGAAAATAGGAGAAACGTTTCTAAATTGGGGGAAGGCCAATTTTGGTCAGAGCAATGGGAGGCATTCAAGAAGGAGATTAAAGGGTGTCAGAGTAAACATGTTCCTACAAAGAGAAAGAGTGGAACAGCTAAATCTAGAGCCCCCTGGATGACTGTATGTATAGAGAGTAAGATAAGGCAAAAAAAGGAAGCTTATGTCAGACACCAAGAGCTTAATACCGCTGAAAGCCTAGAATAGGAAGAATAGGACAGGAAGTGTACGGGTGAAAGTAAAAGGGAAATGAGGTAAGCAAAGAGAGGGTATGAAAACATACTGGCAAGCCAAATCAAGGAAAATCCAAAGATGTTTTATAACTACATAAAGAGCAAAAGGATAACTAAGGAAAGAGTAGGGCCTATTCGGGACCAAAAAGGTAACCTAAGATGTGGAGGCTGAGAATATGGGTAAGGTTCTTAATGAATACTTTGTGTCTGTCTTCTCAAAAGAGGGGGCCAATGATGACATTGCAGTTAAGAAGGAAGAGTATGAAGTATTCGATGGGATAAACGTTGTAAGAGGGGAAGTATTAAAGGGGTTGACATCTTTGAAAGTAAGTAAGTCTCCAGGCCCAGATGAAATATATCCCATAATGTAAAAATAAGAAAGGGAAGAAACTGCAGAGGCTCTGACTATATTTCAATCTTCCCGAGCTACAGGAGTGGTGCCAGATGATTGGAGGACTGCCAACATTGTAGCCTTGTTTAAAAAGGGAGGAGTAGATAATCTGAGTTATTATAGGCCAGTTAACTTAACTTTGTTTGCAAACAAATTATTGGAATCAAATGTGAGGGACAGTATAAACCTTCATTTGGAAAGGCATAGATTAATCAAGGAAATTCAGCATGGATCTGTTGAGGGAAGGTGATGTCTGACTAACTTGATTTATTTTTTAAAGGAGCTGACAAGTAGGGTTGATGAGGGTAATGCAATGGATGTGGTCTACATGGATTTTAAGCAAGGCTTTTGACAAGGTCCCACATGGCAGGCTGGTCAAAATAGTAAAAGCCCTTGCGATCCAAGGGAGAGTGGCAGGAAGCAAAGGGTAATGTTTGACAGGTGTTTTTGCCTCTGGCAGGCTGTTACCAGTGGGGTTTTGCAGGGGTCAATACTCGGTCCCTTGTTTTTTGTAGTTTATATTAATGATTTAGACTCAAATGTAGGTGGCGTGATAAAAAGGTTTGCAGATGATACAAAAATTAGCCGTGTGGTTGACAGGAGGAGAACTTTAGACTGCAGGTGATATAGATGGTCTGGGCAGTTGGGCAGAAAAGAATGGATTTCAATCCAGAGAAGTATGAGGTAATGCATTTTGGAGGGTGCAACAAGGCAAAGGAATACACAATAAATGGAAGGATACTGAGAAGTGTAAAGGAACGGAGAGCCCTTCGAGTGTATGTTCACAGCTGCTTAAATGTGGCAGGATAGATCGATAAGGTGGTTAAGAAGGCATATGTCATGCTTACCTTTATTACCAAAGCATAGAATATAAGAGCAGACAGGTTATGCTAGAACTGTATACAACACTAGTTAGACCACAGCTTGAGTACTGCATACGGTTCTGGTCACCACATTACAGGAAAGATGTTATTACACACTGGAGAGGGCACAGAGGAGATTTACAAGGATGTTGCCAGAACTAGAAAATTTCAGTTATGAAGAAAGGCTGGGTTTGTTTTCCTTGGAACAGAGGAGGCTGAGGGGTAACTTAATTGAGGTGTATAGAATTATGAGAGACCTAGATAGGGTAAATAGGAAAGACCTTTTTACCTTAGCAGAGAGGTCAAAAATCAGGGGCATAGATTTAAAGCAATCGGTAGAAGGATTGGAGGTTAGATGAGGGAAATTTTTTTCACCCAGAGGGCAGTAGGGACCTGAAACACACTGCCTGAATAGATGGTAAATGCAAAAACTCTCATCACATTTAAAAAGTACTTGGATATCTAATTGAAGAGTCATGACCTGCAGGGCTACGGACCTAGTGCAGGAAGAATTGATTAGGCTGGGTAGCTCTCCGTCGACCAGCATGGGCACGATGGGCTGAATGGCCTCCTGTGTCATAAATTTTCTATAACTCATGCAAAGCTGAAGTGATGCTCTTCACAGTATTCTTTAAGGTATCCTGGTTGCTCTGAAGCCTTTCTACACCATCAGCATTATGCTGAAGTAAAAGATGTAACACTGGACCTGTGGAAGGGTCTTCAGACCTGAAATGTCAGTGGACTGACTGCTGTTTACAGCATTTTTTGTTTTTATTTATTGGTTTAAAACAGAATACTGGTTTAGCTATGGTGCTTGCAAAACAAAAAAGGATTTGTCGTCTGAAATCGGCCTTTGGACTTCTTCTGCAAATTAAATTCACTATGAGTTCTTTTCTAGGGCAGAATATGAAAGAAAAACATGAATGCATCAGTGCAGATTTCCTGACTCCAGGCACAGCATGCAGCCCCATTAACCTGGATGTCTGTGATCAGGGCTTTAAGAATAATCAGTGACAGGACTTTCTCCTCAACTTGTCTTTGATGCAGCTGACAGCTCTGCTCTCATTTTTCTGCCTGATTGGATTCTAGACTGTTTTTATTTCCCTCCCTACAATGAACTCGCCAGCTATAGAAGTCAAATTAGTAAAATGTAGCATTTAACATGTATCAAAACTTCCACATTAAGACTGTGATCATGCAGCATTTTATTTTTATCCCTTTCATTTTCTTCCCTCCTCTCTGGTACAATGTTCCTTCCCTTGGCCATGTAGCAATCAGGATTGTACCACGCAGTACAACAAACAGGCCATGCACATCCAGTGTTCCCTTCAAGATGTGGGGTTCGATGGGTGCACATCCACACAGCAATCAGGATGTACTACGCAGTGCAAAAAACAGACTGTGCACAAGAAAGGAAATTGCTCCTGAAGGCACTGACTCATGCTGAAATACAGTTCAACAGTAGCCAGTCACCCTTACAGTACCTTGTTCATGTGGACATTCTTCATGTTTAAGCCTTATCAGCATGCCATTGAGCTTTGTATGTGTGGTGTGCATGTGCGTATGTGTGGTGTGCATGTGCGTGTGTCTGTGCGTATGTGTGTGTGTGAGTCTGTGTGTATCTGCATTTCATTGTGCGTGTAGAAGAAGCACAGTTGTGTCTGATCCTACCATCCCCTGACTAGTGGTACCAGCTGTTGCAGCAGAGTCTGGGAGCAAACCTGGGTCATTCTGGATCTGTATGGCTCCATTACACAATGGGCAGAAAATGCATCAAATGAGCTTTTCAGGGAGCTTTAGCAATGCAGTATCCTGACTAAAATACTTTCAGGGTCGTATTTTCTGTTTTGTGTTTTTTTTTACAAAAAAAACATTGCCAATACATTGATGAGCAAGATTAATAGAAAGTGGTAACAGACTTTTCTTCTGTTGAGATTTACAGAAATTAGAAGGAAAAATGCTTGTTAAAGAACTGTAAAGAGTTTGTTAAAGACCAGCTGCAAGATACTTGAGCAGAAGCGTGCAAGGAGAGGGAGAAAAGAATATTAAGTTTATAATTCGCAAGCAAACCTGTGAATTTTTTGTGAGAAGGGAGGCAAGATTTTAATAACTGTGATATTCTCGGGACTGGAGTGAGTTTTAGCGAAGTTTAGTAAGAAATATGAGGCAAAGACGGAACATAATGGAGTCTGCTTTATTCTGTTTTACTTCGACTTTTTCTTTCAGCTCCCTCTGCTGGCTCATGTGTGAATGGTAGCCTCAAGTGAACAATATGTACAATGCAATTCTCAAAAAACTACAATAACAATATAATTTTCGTTTAAAGTAAAACTTAAATTTTCAAATTGGAGCATCTCTCCAACTTGTATTTGTCAAGGAGATGCACTCCTAACTCTCAGTAATTTTCCAGCCTCAGGACATTTTAAAAAATTAATTCCTGGGATATGGCATTGCTGGCAAGGCAGGTATTTATTATTGATTCCTCTTTGTCCTTGAACTGCTGCAATCGATGTGGTGAAGATGTTCCCACAGTGCTGTTAGCAGGGAGTTATCCTGGATTTTGACCCAGTGACAATGCCGGAATGGCAATATATGTCCAAGTCAAGATGGTTTGTGACTTGGAGGGGAAATTGGAGATGATGCAAATTGGCTCCTTGACCTCCACTGGAGAGTTGTGATGAAAAACTGCTATGGTTGGCAGGCATCGAAAGTCTACCATAGTGAGTGGAAGCAGGCACCCTCTGAACTGCTTGAAAAATTTCAAAAAATCTGTGCCTCTATTTGAGACCTGTGCAGAACCACACTGAAAATGAGTAAACAGTTCCCGCTGTTTAAAACAAAAACCTCTGAAGCTCACCTCTGCTTGTCTTTGAGTGCTGGATGCCAGGGATGAACAGCCCTTCTGTCCAATGTTCAAAGAGGGAAAATAGCAGAAAATGTGCTTCCAGCCACCCACCCACGTATGAACATGTCGATTGTACACTGGAGCCCAGGCTTCAGCAAATGGAATGAAGCACATTTCAAGATCTAACCACCCAAGTTGCCGAAAAACTGGTGGGGTAATGAGGTGAATGAAATTGGTTTTCACCAGAAGTGTGAAGCATGTTTACAGCAAATCAGCAACACAGTTTACGCAGCACCTGATTATTTTGTCCACTGAAGATTGGAGATTAGTTGGAGATTAGTGATCAATTTCACGTCCAGGAAGTCTAGATTTTGGAGTGCTCCTGCTCCTGCAGCTCCACAGGAATTTTTAAAAAAACTTTTTTTTCAAAAGCTACTTGTGCTTGACAACCACTGTGGCCACTAAATATTCTTTAGACAAATTTCTAAAAGAGGTCCTTAATAGATTTCACACCCTTTATTTACATATTTAAGGAACTTAGCACTAGTTTTAGGCAACCACCCAGTAAGCCTAAAATATGAGCCCTACCAATTTAACAGTGGGGCCAATGCCAGTGCAGATTGGGCACTGGTCGTCCCACTAAAAACTGATATGCTTTGCATCTGTTTTATTGCTGAAAAATAGATGCAATTTCTGCCCCAATGTGTCGAAGCTGAAGTTACATCCACCAGGATCTTCAGATGCTGACATCCATAAGCAAATAGGATCAATATCTCTTTCATCTTTCATTCAATAACTTTTGAACTGTGTAAAGCTATAATTCTGCACCACCACAACTTAATGGTTAGCCCATTCGTTCTAGAGTGGAGTACAGCACACAGAATACCCGGATGTCTTTGCCAACACAATATGAATTCTGAAAGTCCCAGAATGGATTCTTCAAGCTTATTCTCTATGCTACCATTCAACATATCACTGATAAAGGCATTGAAAAAACATACAGAGTCAGGGACAAGTAGCAGAATTAATAGCTAGCTGGCTGCAAGGTAGCAGCAGAGAGAAAGGGTAAAGGGTAGCTCTTCAATGTGGTAGAAAATGGAAAACAGATATATAGAAAATTTACAGCACAGAAGGAGGCCAGTTGACCCATCGTGCCTGTGCTAGGCAAAAAAGGAGATACTCAGCATAATCCCACTTTCCAGTTCTCGGTCCCTATCCCTGTAGGTTATGGCACTTCAAGTGCATATCCAAGTGCTTTTTAAATGTGATGAGAATTTCTGCCTCTACCACCCTTTCAGGCAGTGAGTTCCAAACCCTCACCACCCTCTGGGTGGAAAACATTCTCCTCAACTCCCTCTCTAAATCTTCTGCCAATTACTTTAAATCTGTGCACTCTAGCTGTGGTCAAACTAGCATTTATACAGATCTAGCATAACCTCCCTACTCTTATACTCTACGCCTCAACTAATAAAGGAAAGTATCCCAAATGCCATCTTAAACACCTATCTACCTGTCCTGCGACCTTCAGCGATTAGTGGATATGCACTTCAAGTTCCCTCTGTTCCTCTACACTCATCATTATCCTTCCATTTATTGTTTATTCCCTTGCCTTGTTTGCCCTCCCCAAATGCACTGCCTGACAGTTCTCCAGATTGAATTCCATTTGCCACTTTTTTGCCCATCTGACCAGTCTGTTGATATCTTTCTGCAGTCTACAGCTTTCTTTCTCACTATGTAACACACAACCAATTTTAGTATCATCTGAAAACTTTTTAATTATGCCCCTTACATTTAAGTCTAAATCATTGACACATGCCATGAAAAGCAAGGGATCCAGTACTGAGTCCTGCGGAATCCCACTGGAAACAACCTTCCAGTCATATAAACACCAGTCGACCTTTACCCTTTACTTCCTGTCACTGAGACCAGTTTTGAATCCAAACTTACCACTTGCCCTTGGATCCCATGGGCGCTTACTTTTCTGACCAGTTTGCCAAGTAGGACCTTGTCAAAAGCCTTCCTAAAACCCATGTACACTACGTCAACCACGTTACTCTCATCAACCCTCCTTGTTATTGCCTGAAAAAACGTAATTAAGTTAGTCAGATGGCCTTCCGTTAAAAATCCTTGCTGACTCTGCTTAATTAATTTGTGCCTTTCTAAGTGATGGTTTACACTGTTACTCAGAATTTTTTACAATAATTTGCCCATCACGGAGGTTATGCTGACTCTCCCATAATTATTTGGAATATCCCTTTCACACTTTTTAAACAATGTTACAACTTTAGCAGTCCTCCAGTCCTCTGGCATCATGCCTGTAGCTGAAGAGGATTGGAAAATGGTGGTCAAAGCCTCCGCTAATTCCTCTCTTGCTTTTCTTAGCTGCCTGGGATACAATTCATCTGAGCCTGGTGATTTGTCCACTTTCAAATATGTTAAACCTCTTAATATTTCCTCTCTCACTGTATTTATGCCATCTAATATTTCACACACCTCTTCCTTGAATGGGGGAAGTGGGGTCCCACAAGGATCAGTGCTGGGTCTGCTGTCACTCACAATTTATATTAATTACTTTGGAATCAAAAACACAAGGCTGGATCTTGTGCTGGAGGTGGGGCTCCCGGCACTGGGTCGAAAAAGTGGGAAAAACCCCGCCTCTGACTTTTTCTACCTCCCCCAGAGCGATCCTCAGGTCTGTTCTTGTCAAAGTTTTAGGAGGCATGATCCCCGTCGTTCTAAAGACTTTAAAGGGACAGGGAGCCCACTTCCAAGAGCTGCCAGCCAATCACAGGGCTGGAAGATCAGCAGTATCGGCAGTGTCACCAGGGAGAAGTGGCCACTGCCGATACTGCAGAGGCCTCAGCCCCAGCCCCAGCCCCAGCACTGGAACCCCAGAAAAGAGGTAGGGGAGGTGGGGTTGCCAGGGCCAGTCTGGAATGCCCAGGAAGAGGGGTGGGGGGATGGTGTTGCGGTCCAGGGGGAGGGGGGGTCCCGAGGGATGAATTGGTTCCCAGTGGGGGTCCTCTGTGAGCCACAAACTGCCAACGAAGGAGGGACCCCCCACAAGCCTGTAGGGAGGGTGCCTCATTTTACAAGGCATCCTCCCCATGTGGCAAAGGCCCCTCCCACCCCTACCACTGGTAAGATCCCAGCAGTGGTGGGAAGAGGCCCTTAATATGCCATTTAAGGGCCTCAATTTGACCTTGGGTGGGAAGGCAGTCGTCTGACTATCCTGCCCCTGTGAAGATCACTGGGTGATGGGCCTTCCGTCCCGCCGGCTCCCCTGCCACCCTCCACGATTCTCTGTGTACCCCCCCCCGGCCTCAGGTGGGTGGGGCTCATAAACTCCCGGCCACAATTTCTACACTTGTGATGACAGCAAATTGTGAGGGGTAGTCAACGCTGATGGGGACTGCAATAAATCACAAGAAGACATTAATCAACTAAAAATATGGGCATATAATTTGCAAATGAATTTCAACATACATAAAACATTACATTTTGATAAGAATAAGGAGATCACATATTACTTGGAAAATAGGAATCTAAATGAGGTAGAGAACAAAGGGAGTGCAAATACAGAAATCACTATAAACTGCAACACCAGTCAGTAAAGCCATAAAAAAAGCAAACCAGTCACTAAAGTTTATTTCTAGAAGGATAGAATTGAAAAACAGCGAAGTTATGCTGAACTTTTGTGGGAGCACACTTGGAGTACTGTGTACCGTTCTGGTCACCATATTATAAAAAGGATATGGAAGCACTTGAGGAGGTGCAAAATATACTTACAAGGATAATATCAGAACTGCAAGATTGTACCTATCAGGAAAGAATGAAGAAGCTGATCTCTTTGATCTTGAAA
The DNA here is from genome assembly GCF_036365525.1 of Heterodontus francisci. Classification (NCBI taxonomy): domain Eukaryota; kingdom Metazoa; phylum Chordata; class Chondrichthyes; order Heterodontiformes; family Heterodontidae; genus Heterodontus; species Heterodontus francisci. The sequence goes on from NC_090371.1 coordinate 220,994,054, forward strand.
AGAGAAGGCTGAGGGGTGACCCAGTAGAGGTCTTTAAAATTATGAAAGGGTTTGATAGAGTAGACAAAGAGAGAGTGGGTTAAAATATATACTTCTGTCACCGTAATCAGTGGGGGACATAAACAATGGCGGCCTGCACATGTGGGCCGCACTTCGCGGAGCCGCCGCGCTATTAAATGCGGTGGTTCCTTTAAATGGCCAGGGCAGATCGTGCACCCCCTGATGACGTGGAGGGGGCAGGCGGTCCGTCCCCTGCAAAGGCATCAGCAGCCTTTGCGCAGGCGCTGATGCCATTTTTAAAGGGCTTTGGGCCCTAACATTCAATTTAATTATTTAAAGATACGGTATTTTAGAAAAATAAAATAAATTGATCCAGACCCTCTCCCATCCCCACCAATAAATTACCTGCCCTTTCCCCCCCAAAAAAACGCTTATCTTGTGCACCTGACCTTCCCCCTCCAAAGTTCATAAACTTTAAACTTTACCCCTTCTCACCATCCCCTACATCAATAAACGGACTCCAACCACATTCCCTCCCCACCCCCCACTCCGCCAGCCAACACCTGCACTGAAAAACATACTGCTACCCACCTCCCCACCAGTGTTATGCCTTGGATCCCTGGCTGGGGATCCCAAGGCACAGGAGTGCTGACCACCAGCACCAATATTACTCCAGGACAGATGGTGGAAACGGAAAGGTAATCAATTTGTTAATTTAAATGATTTTACATATTTGCATACATTGCAAATTTGTCTCCCATCGCTGAGCGGCAGCATGGCCACCATGAGGCCTCGCCACCACCACTGATAATATCGAGCCGGGCCTTCTCAGTGTCGAGTCCGTGGCAGGCCTCCGCCGGAGGGATTTTCCGCCCCTGCCCCCCCCCCCCCCCCCACCCCCAGCCATGACCCCCGACATCAGGGAGACTGTAAAATTCAGCCCAGTGTTTACACTTGTGGGGAAGAGCAAATCGAGAGGCCATCAATATAAGATAGTCACCAAGAAATTAAACAAGGAATTCGTAAGAAACTTCTTTACCCAGAGAGTGATGAGAATGTGGAACTCGCTACCATGGGTAGTAGTTGAGGCGAATAACATAGATGCATTTTAGGGGAAGCTAAGATAAGCATATGAGGGAGAAGGGACTAGAGGGTTATGTTGATAGAGTTAGATGAGCAAGGATGTAAAGAGGCTTGAGTGGAGCATAAATGCTGACATGGACTGGTTGGATTGAATGGCCTGTTTCTGTGCTGTATATTCTATGTAGTTCTATGCAAGTGGGTGGATTGCAGCGGACACCTTGGGCTGTATTTTACAGCCCCGCCCCTAACATTGGGGGTCGTGTCAGGGAGTGGGGGGTGGGTGGCGGAACAAGCCTCTGGTAGAGGCCCGCCAGGGGCCTTGACGCCAGGAAGGCCCGGCCCCATATTACCGGTGGCGGCGAGACCTCGTGGCGGCCAGCCTCAGTGACAGGAGACAAATTTACATATTTTAAAAATGCAAATTAATGAATTAATTACTTATCCGCTCCCGCCGTCTGTTCCGGTGACATATTGGAGCTGGCAGGCAGCATTCCCATGCCATCGGATCTCCGTCCGTTGATCTAAGCTGGAACACTGGTGGGGAGGGGGGAGCAGGTAGGTTTCTCAGTGCTGAAGGTAGAGGGAGCGGGGTAAAACTAATTTAATTGGTCAAGGGGTTGTGGGAAGGGTTAAAGAGTAAAGTTTGTGAAATAAAAACAAGAAGTGCTGGAAAACCTCAGCAGATTTGGTAGCTTCTGTGGAGAGAAGCAGAGTTAACGTTTCAAATCAGTGATCTTTCAACATGTTCTGATAAAGGGTCACTGACCTGAAACATTAACTCTGCTTCTCTCTCCACAGATGCCGCCAGACCTGCTGAGTATTTCCAGCATTTTCTGTTTTTATTTCAGATTTCCAGCATCCGCAGTATTTTGCTTTTGTTCAAGTTTGTGAACTTTGGTGGGCGGAAGGTCAGGTGGACAAGGTAAGTATTTGCGGGGTGGTGGGGGTGGATAGGGCAACGAATAAATTGTTTGGTCATGGGGGGGGGGAGCGGTGGGAAAGGGGCTTGAAACATATAATTTATTCAAACAAATTAAATAAAAGTGACTATGGCCGGGATTTTACCCTCGGCGGACGGGAACCGGCCACCGACTGAAAAGTCGGTAGCAAACCAGCTTCTGCCTTGCCTGGGGATCTGACTGTATTTTGCAGGTCATCAGGCTTCAATTGGTGTGAGGTGGGACTTCCACCCGCTTGAGGTAGGAAGTCTCACCTAATAGGACTGCCGGGGAATCAGTGGGCCGGCAGCTCTCTATCCCAGCAGCGCCACTGCAGGGAATACAGCCCAGTGTCAAGAAAAGATGTCGGGGTGCCTGGAGCAAAGGTAAGTTTTGGTTGCTTCGTCAGGGGTAATTAGTCGGGCTCCTGCGAGGCAAGGGTGGTTGATTGGGGGGAAGAGGGGTGTGTTGGGTTTTGGGTGTGGTTGGGGGAGTGGAGGCAGCCCTCCATTGGACACAGGGTGTCTGATCATGAGGGCCCCCCCACCCCCCTGGGACGTTCGAGAGCCGCATGGTTTTGTGTCTTGGCCCTCGGCTGCCTGGCCAGCCATGGGTAAAATCCTTGTGGAGGCGGGCAAAGGCCCTTAAGTGGCTGATAAATGGCCACTTAAGGGCCTTAATTGGCCTGAGGTGGGCGGGCCGTTTTCCGCCACCTCCGCCCTGCGTAAAGCGGCGGTGGAGGCAGGAACTGGTCGGGAAGGGCCCCCGGAGCCTCCCTTTCCATTTTACGCCACCCCACCCGCCCAGCACCATCCTGCTCTTTGGGGTGGCGTAAAATTCCAGCCTATGTCTTTAAAAATTCAAATTAAATGTAAGGGTTGAAGCCCTTTAAAAATGGCATCAGCGCCTGCGCAATGATGCCAGACGCCTTTGCTGAGTACGGACCGTCTATCCCATCCACGTCATCGGGGGAGGGGGGAGGGGGCGGTCCGCCCAGTCATGTAAATATCGTGGTGGTTCTGCAAGGTAAAGCCCATGTGTGTGGTCCGCCATTTTTTATAGCCATCGCCGACTACAGCAGTGGCAGCATAAAATTCAGCTCCTTGTCTCACGTCTCAGTCAAGACAGAAGTTGAATGGATCTCTCATATTCCCTTGCAGCGATCTTGAAGCTGGAGTATACACCTGGAATAAAATTCAAGATTTGGGAATATAGTGTTTTGTCCAGTATGCTTGAGGATGCCCTCAAGGGTTTGTTTGAGAGCGCCAGACTTGTCAGCTATTGGCAGCACTCCAAAGAACCTTTTTGATCATGATTGATTGTACATTTTAGCCAACAGAACAATGATTTAAGTTCATTATTGTATAATTGTGTGCCCTTGCAGATAAATGCAATCTACTGATTCTGCTTTATCTCAGTAAAAACCTTCCTGGCCTCCTCGCTGTTGCAGTAATATCCTGGGATCAGTCTTCATATAAGATAATGGGATTTACCCAGCATTATCCGAGCAATAGGTCTATTATGCAGAAGACTTGTTGTCCTTTGTCTTGCGATGACCTCTGCCTTTTGAAAATAACTGGTATGAAGACATCCTTAATGTACTGTTCAAGTCTCTGTTTCCACGGTTGAATTAATTGTAGCTGCATGTGTAATCAAATTTAGAACTAAAATCAATTGAGATATAATTCTGCCAGAATAGATAAAACTTCATTCAATAATTTAAATATTTTTTTCTTTTGGTTATATATTGTTCAAATTAAGCCCATCTCTTTGACCAACCTGACTACCCACAACTCACCAGATCCCTCCCTCCTTTTCTCTCAATTCTACCTATTCACTTTCTCACAAGTACATCTAGTTACAATTTCTGGAACCTGTATATTCTGTTTCTTCCAATGACCTTCCCTAGGAACTTAATCCACAAGTCGAATCAGTCTGACTTCTGTTTAATAACCCTAGCATTGATTTTTTTAAAAAGTATCCACATTTAAGGAGCAATTTTCCAATACTTGAGTTGTTTGCTGGGAGCAGGCACATGTGGTGATCTTCTAACTATTACTTTGAATGGTCATAAAATCAAATGCAACAGCACCTAAATTTCTAATATACACTTCTGGTGTGTGAGGCTCCCCACCAACACAGCAATGTCAGCAAATTACCCCTAAGAGCTATTGAGAAATATACCTAGATGAGGAGACTAGTGTCACTCTCTTCTGTGCCTGCTGACCTGCATTGGCTCCCAGTTAATCTTAGAATCAAAGAAATTTACAGCACAGAAAGAGGCTATTTGGCCCAACGTGTCCATGCCAGCTGACAAGTATCCTCGATTTAAAAATTTTCATCTTTGTTTTCAAATCTGTCCATGGCCTCACCTCTCCATATCTCTGTAATCTCCTCCAGTCCCAGAACCTTCTGAGATACCTGTGCTCTCTAATTTTGGCCTCTTAAGCATCTCCAATTTTAATTACTCCACCATTGGTGGTACACCTTCAGTTGCCTTGGCCTTAAATTCTGGAAGTCCTTAGATAAACCTCTCCACCTCTATACCTCTCTTTCCTCCTTTAAGACGCTTCTTAAAGCCTGTCTCTTTGACAAAGCTTTTGATCATCTGCTCTAATATCTCCTTATGTGGCTTGGTGTCAAAATGTGCTTTGTAACACTTCTTTGAAGTGCATGGGGATGTTTTGTTACATTAAAGATGCAATATAAATATGAGTTGATGTTGGAAGAAATTAGTTTGTGCAATCCCCAGCTCCAGATGGGTGTGGGTATATCTGGAATGTAACAGTAACTGACACTAAGCTGGCAATATCACGGAGATGCCACCAAAATGATTGACATGAAAATTGAAAATATAACACTGGCATCTGTGGTACAGGTGAAAGCATATTATTAGTGCAGAGCAGAGGGAGCAAGACTGCATCAACTTTTGTTGTATTTACCCTGTGAATACTTTGGATGTCAGCATTAAAGTTTCCCAGCATTCGCTCCCCTCAAAATGATGAACAGAAAAGTGCAAAGAAGGCAATTTCTTTCGTATGAATTCATATTTAATGTCAGTCAGCAAACAACCATGTTATTCTTGTAATATCTGTTATTTGTATACCAAGATCAGTCGCTTTCCTTTAAATCAGGTGTGATTATACTTAAATAAGTTTTTAGACGTATGATAGGCCATACAGATGCTGATTTTTAACTGAAGTTGGTGGAGCAGAGAGAAGGCTGAGGTAGCCACCAAGATAGGCGTCAGCAATCTGCTGTTAGGAGTTTCAGACCTTGTTAATTAAATCATAATATCAGCGACATATAAGGACTAATCTTTGCTTCCACTGGGAAAGCCAAACACAAAGGGTAGATCAGAGATAAGGCTAACACAGCTAATTGGAATATGCTTCACAAAGAACAAAGAAAATTACAGCACAGGAACAGGCCCTTCGGCCCTCCAAGCCTGCGCCGATCCAGATCCTCTATCTAAACATGTCGCCTATTTTCTAAGGGTCTGTATCTCTTTGCTTCCTGCCCATTCATGTATCTGTCTAGATACATCTTAAAAGACGCTATCGTGCCCGCGTCTACCACCTCCGCTGGCAACGCGTTCCAGGCACCCACCACCCTCTGCGTAAAGAACTTTCCACGCATATCCCCCCTAAACTTTTCCCCTCGCACTTTGAACTCGTGACCCCTAGTAATTGAATCCCCCACTCTGGGAAAGAGCTTCTTGCTATCCACCCTGTCTATACCTCTCATGATTTTGTACACCTCAATCAGGTCCCCCCTCAACCTCCGTCTTTCTAATGAAAATAATCCTAATCTACTCAACCTCTCTTCATAGCTAGCGCCCTCCGTATCAGGCAACATCCTGGTGAACCTCCTCTGCACCCTCTCCAAAGCATCTACATCCTTTTGGTAATGTGGCGACCAGAACTGCACGCAGTATTCCAAATGTGGCCGAACCAAAGTCTTATACAACTGTAACATGACCAGCCAACCCTTGTACTCAATACCCCGTCCGATGAAGGAAAGCATGCCGTATGCCTTCTTGACCACTCTATTGACCTGCGTTGCCACCTTCAGGGAACAATGGACCTGAACGCCCAAATCTCTCTGGACATCAATTTTCCCCAGGACTTTTCCATTTACTGTATAGTTCACTCTTGAATTGGATCTTCCAAAATGCATCACCTCGCATTTGCCCTGATTGAACTCCATCTGTCATTTCTCTGCCCAATTCTCCAATCTATCTATATTCTGCTGTATTCTCTGACAGTCCCCTTCACTATCTGCTACTCCACCAATCTTAGTGTCGTCTGCAAACTTGCTAATCAGACCACCTATACTTTCCTCCAAATCATTTATGTATATCACAAACAACAGTGGTCCCAGCACGGATCCCTGTGGAACACCACTGGTCACACGTCTCCATTTTGAGAAACTCCCTTCCACTGCTACTCTCTGTCTCCTGTTGCCCAGCCAGTTCTTTATCCATCTAGCTAGTGCACCTTGGACCCCATGCGACTTCACTTTCTCCATCAGCCTACCATGGGGAACCTTATCAAACGCCTTACTGAAGTCCATGTATATGACATCTACAGCCCTTCCCTCATCAATCAACTTTGTCACTTCCTCAAAGAATTCTATTAAGTTGGTAAGACATGACCTTCCCTGCACAAAACCATGTTGCCTATCACTGATAAGCCCATTTTCTTCCAAATAGGAATAGATTCTATCCCTCAGTATCTTCTCCAGCACCTTCCCTACCACTGACGTCAGGCTCACCGGTCTATAATTACCTGGATTATCCCTGTTACCCTTCTTAAACAAGGGGACAACATTAGCAATTCTCCAGTCCTCCGGGACCTCACCCGTGTTTAAGGATGCTGCAAAGATATCTGTTAAGGCCCCAGCTATTTCCTCTCTCGCTTCCCTCAGTAACCTGGGATAGATCTCATCCGGACCTGGGGACTTGTCCACCTTTTAATGCCCTTTAGAATACCCAACACTTCCTCCCTCCTTATGCCGACTTGACCTAGAGTAATCAAACATCTGTCCCTAACCTCAACATCCGCCATGTCCCTCTCCTTGGTGAATACCGATGCAAAGTACTTGTTTACAATCTCACCCATTTTCTCTGACTCCATGCATAACTGTCCTCCTTTGTCCTTGAGTGGGCCAATCCTTTCTCTCGTTACGCTCTTGCTCCTTATATATGAATAAAAGGCTTTGGGATTTTCCTTAACCCTGTTTGCTAAAGATATTCCATGACCCCTTTTAGCCCTCTTAATTCCTCGTTTCAGATTGGTCCTACATTCCCGATATTCTTTCAAAGCTTCGTCTTTCTTCAGCCTCCTAGACCTTATGTATGCTTCCTTTTTCCTCTTAGCTATTCTCACAATTTCACCTGTTATCCATGGTTCCCTAATCTTGCCATTTCTATCCCTCATTTTCACAGGAACATGTCTCTCCTGCACGCTAATCAACCTCTCTTTAAAAGCCTCCCACATATCAAATGTGGATTTACCTTCAAACAGCTGCTCCCAATCTACATTCCCCAGCTCCTGCCGAATTTTGGTATAGTTGGCCTTCCCCCAATATAGCACTCTTCCTTTAGGACCACTCTCTTCTTTGTCCATGAGTACTCTAAAACTTACGGAATTGTGACCACTATTCCCAAAGTAGTCCCCTCCTGAACCTTCAACCACCTGGCCGGGCTCATTCCCCAACACCAGGTCCAGTATGGCCCCTTCCCGAGTTGGACTATTTACATGCTGCTCTAGAAAACCTTCCTGGATGCTCCTTACAAATTCTTCTCCATCTAGACCTCTAACACTAAGTGAATCCCAGTCAATGTTGGGAAAATTAAAATCTCCCATCACCACCACCCTGTTGCTCCTACAAGTTTGAGATAAAATATTTAAAGTTAGATAAAAAGTATAATTTGAAACATAAAGCAAAGTGCTGCAGATACTGAAAATTTTAAATATAAACTAAAAATGCTGCAAACACTTAGGTAAACATCTCTGGAAAGAGGAAGGTAGGGTTAGCAGACCAGAATTTCTTGGAGACTTGCACCATTAGAATGGCACATCTAAGGTTTGGCTGACACTCCAACAATATCAGATAATTATGGTGTAAGTGATTTATGCCATTATTTATGCTGTGGCATCATTTCCAGGGATTTTTGTGCTGTTCCACCAAACCACCCACTGAAACAGTACAATATTGATTGTTAGCTCTGCCCCCAGATAAGTAAATGGCGATTGCAGATTTCCGGGCTTTCAGCCAATATTCTCACTGCAGCCACGTAGGCTGAAAAACAACGGCACAGCTAAATCTGTTTGAATTCATCGAACCATAGAAAAGTTATGGCATAGAAAGAGGCCATTCAGCGCATCATGCCTGCGCCGGCTGAAAAAACTGGCAGCCCATGCTAATCCCACCTTCCAGCACCTGGTCCGTAGCTTTGCAGGTTTCAGCACTTCAGGTGCAGGTCCAGTTACCTTTTAAATGAGTTCAGGGTTTCTGCCTCCACCACCGATCTGGACAGTGAATTCCAGACACCCACCAGTCTCTGGGTAAAAAACGTTTTTCCTCATGTCCCCTCTAATCCTTCTACCAATCACCTTTAATCTGTGCCCCCTGGTAATTGACCTCTCAGCTCGGGGAAACAGGGCCTTCCTGTCTACTCTATCTAGACTCCTCATAATTTTGTACAGCTCAATAAAGTCACCCCTCAGCCTCCTCTATTTTAGGGAAAACAACCCTAGCCTGTCCAATCTTTCCTCATAGATTCAACTTTCAAGCCCTAGCAACGTTCTTGTTAGTCTCCTGTGTCCTGTCTCAAGAGTAATTATGTCCTTCCTGTAATGTGGTGACCAGAACTGTATGCAGTACTCCAGCTGTGGTCTAACCAGCATCTTATACAATTCCAGCATTACATCCCTGCTTTTGTGTTCTATGCTTTGGCCAGTAAAGGAAAGCATTCCATATGCCTTCTTTACCACTTTATCTACCTGTCCTGCCACCTTCAGGGACCTGTGGACATGCACTCCGAGGTCTCTCACTTCCTCTACCCCTCTCAATATCCTTCCATTTATTGTGTATTCCTTTGTTTTGTTTTCCCTTCCCAAATGCATTACCTCACACTTTTCCAGATTGAATTCCATTTGTCACCTTTCCACTCAAGCAAATCATCGATATCATTCTGGAGTCTACAGCTATCCTCTTCGCTATCAACTACACGGACAATTTTGTGTCATCAGCAAATTTCTCAATCATGCCTCCCATATTTATTTATTTATTTTTAAATTTTTTTTTATTTTTTTATTTAGAGATACAGCACTGAAACAGGCCCTTCGGCCCACCGAGTCTGTGCCGACCATCAACCACCCATTTATACTAATCCTACACTAATCCCATATTCCTACCGCATCCCCACCTGTCCCTATATTCCCCTACCACCTACCTATACTAGGGGCAATTTATAATGGCCAATTTACCTACCAACCTGCAAGTCTTTTGGCTTGTGGGAGGAAACCGGAGCACCCGGAGAAAACCCACGCAGACACAGGGAGAACTTGCAAACTCCACACAGGCAGAACCCTGAATTGAACCTGGGTCACTGGAGCTGTGAAGCTGCAGTGCTAACCACTGCGCCACTGTGCCGCCCTAATTCCAAATCATTCATATATACCACAAACAGCAAGGGACTCAACACTGAGCCCTGTGGAATGCCACTGGAAACTGCTTTCCATTCACAAAAATATCCGTCGACCATTACCCTTGGTTTCCTGTCACTGAGCCAATTTTGGATCCAACTCGCCACATTCCCTTGAATCCCATGGGCTTTTACTTTTCTGACCAGTCTGCCATGTGGGATCTTGTTAAATGCCTAAAATCCATATAGACAACATCCACTGCATGACCTTCATTAATCCTCCTAGTTACTTCCTCAAAAAATTTAATTAAGTTAGTAAGACATGACCTTCCCATAACAAATCTATGCTGACTATCCGTAATTAATCAGTGCCTTTGTAAGTCACAGAATTCATGAGTTCAAAGTCATTGATGAAGATAAAATGAAATCTCTGTTCTTGCTTTTTTAAATCTTAGCTAAAACCCATCAAAACACTTCACAATGTATATTGTATGCATGGTGCAGGCCACTGAAATACCTACACATGCCATTTGAGGAAGTAAGAGTGGGGGAAAAATTTGTTTGGGTTTGTTTTTTGGCCCAAAATGGCTGGCACACTCGCAGTGTGCACCAGAAACCAGAAGCTCTTTCGATATTGGACCTTGGGCTGAATTTCAGTAGTTCTGGTGAACTGTGGACATCTGATGGGTCTCCTGAGGCAGCATGCCTCTGGACCAATTTAGTCTGGCTGTGCCACCGGCGACAGACCACAAGTTGGATCAGGGCAGCTGGGGAGGCAAACAGGAAGTGCGGGGGGCAAGCATGGGCTGGCAGTGATCTGTAGTACTGGCACTAATTGGCTAGCTCTTTCAAAGAGCAAGCACAGGCACCTGAACAATGGGCAAAAGGAAGTCCAATTTCAGCCCCATTTTACTTAATCGGAGACTTTTTAGACAGCTTAAATTACAAATGGTCGGGGCGAAATTGAGCTCAGTTGCGCCCGTTATTTGGATACTACGAGGCTCTTGAAGGTTCCAAAATGGTGGCCATAGCCCTCGCACACAATTCTGATGCAACGTACAGCAGATGGCATATTGGTAAGGGGTTAGTGTGTGTGCAATTAACATCCACTGGAAGTATGCAGAGCAGTTAGATCAAGACGTCATTCAGCAGGAGCGTGCTCAACAATGCCCTGTTTGAGCTCCACCAGGACCGCTCGGCTCCCGATCTCATTACAGCCTTGGTCCAAACACTAATTGGCCGCCAAACTTGCCTTTGGCCCAGTTAGGGTCTTTGCATATCAAAATAGCGTTGTGTCACTGACACTGACACAACACAGTGTCAGGTCCTGGAACTGATCTGGGCATTGGGTTCCTGACCCCCGACTGAAAATCCAGCTCCCTAACTCAAACAATTCTCTGCAAGGACTGCAGCGTTTCAAGAAGGCAACTTACCACTACCTTCTCAAGGGCAATTAGGAAAGGGCAATCAATGCTGGCCTGGCCAGCGCGCCCACATCCCACGAATGAAGAAAAAGAAACTGATTACGTTCACGATAAAGAAAAAAAAATTCATTTTGATAATTTTGTCACTCCAGTCACGTGAACAGTAATCTGTTTGTTTGATGCAATTGGAGTAAGACATTGGCTGAACTGTTTCTGAACTGTCTGATTTATCATTATGATTGCTGCAGTATACTGAGTCTACTTTTCCAGGGAATTTTAGAGGAAGTTCATGATGGGAAGATGGAGATATGAAATGACATAATTCAGTGTAAGTCACAGGTCATACCATTCCAGTAAATGATTCTAATTCATCCTAGTTCCGCACTCCATCATTTTCTCTGTTTCTTTCTCTAATCTTAAATTTCATTGGTTAAGGATTTAGAGTATTGGTCCCATTGTTTGTCAAGGTCCTCGATGGCCCTTTGACCTTGTTTTCAGCTCACACTTCCAGCAATTTGCAGCACAGAAATAATTGTACTAATATTGCCTCTAATTTCTGTTTACAGTACGCGGCCTGTTTGTTGTACTACATGGTCCCTTTAAGATTGCCGCATGGCTGCACATGTCTCTTAAAGGAAATGTTGCTTGTGTGCAGTCTGTTTGTTTCCTGTGTGGCACATTCCCAGTTGCTGTGCACCTGGGCAGCTTAGAGGGAGCATTGCTGAAGGGGGAAGGAAAAAATCCAACCCTTGGTGTTCATTACGAGGAGCCCCTCTCCAGCAAGTTCTGAGCCAAAAATAAGTGAATAATAGTTAACTTGTCATTGTCTAGGAAGCTGAATTGACAATCAGTGTGATTGACCGACTCAACCTGTTGGTGTTTCCTTCAGTCAAGATGGCAATCGTTAAATTAGGATCCATTATTAATCCATTATTATTTAAATGTAAACTCCAAATAGTGTGCTGTTCCATTTTAATGTTTGCTGTCTCTAATTTTGCACTCAAAATTTGGATAAATTCTCATGAAATCTTGACAGTCACGCTGATATCTTAGAAATATCTTCATGTAAGACACAACAAACTGGTAGAAACGGATGAAAAAATAATTATTTTCACATTCTACAGTTTGGACTTTCCTTCCCTTCATCTTTCACAAGACATTTTCTACAGTGTGCCTTCTGGTAGTCTAACAACAGACAGAGTGCCAAGTTTGATAAATAGAAACCACTCTCAATTATGACAGTTTACAAGTTTTTTCTCAAAAAGGCCGATTCTATTCACAGGAACAGCAGTTAGCATAGCTTTGCAGAAGCTTCAAGCAGTTGGCAGGAGGCTGAGACAACTGAAAAGAGGCTTTGTGGCAATATATTTTTAATGAAAATTTTGACGATTTACTTATGACTCAAGGTGAGTTTCTGTACCTGCTAAAATGAATGGAGATTTCTGCAATATATAGCAGTAAATGTTTAATTTACATGATTACAGCTGGAATTTTATGCACCCCCCCCGGGATTGGGCTGAGATGCGGTGAGTGGGGGCGGGGGGGGCGGGGTCCATAAAATCGAGGCGGGAGGCACCGTGCCTGTCGCCTACCTGCCCCCGCTGCTATTTTACCAGCGGCAAATGGCCCACACACCCCAGGCCAATTGAGGCCCTAAAGAGGCCAATTAGTTGCCACTTAAGGGCCTCCTGCCACTGCCGCTGGGATTTTACCAGTGACATAAGGGCACTTCAGCACCTGAGGAGACTGCCCAGTAAAACCTGGCAGCCTCCTTGAGGGCTGGGAGTGGGGTTGGGGTAGGTGCACCCTCCTGATCGGGCACACTGTGCCCGGTGGAGGTCTCACCCTCCCAGCAGCTTGGGCCACCCCAACTAAAAGTATCCCCGCCCTGCTCTCTGACACCCACCCACCTTGCAGGGGCCCAGCTGATTGTCCCCGGCAAGGCCCGAACCCCTCTTAACTTCCTGAAAGGCACATTCATTGTCCTCTTCTTTCTGGGTGCAGTCCCAGCAATGGTCTCCGCTCCCAGTGATGCTGCTGAGACTGAAGAGTGCCAGCCTTCTGATTGGCTGGTAGCTCTGGGAGGTGGGACGTCCTGCCTCAGAGGAGTGGAAGTCCAGACCGAGGCCAATTAAGGGTCTGGGCCATATAAAATTACAGTGTGGCTTCTAGGCCTAGCGGAGGCGGTCTCACCCCCAGCTTTTCAGCTGGTGGGTGGGTCCACCGCCGCAATGTAAAATTTCGGCCTATATGTTTGTTTTACTTGTGTTTATTGTTTTTGTCCCCATTTTGCAAAAAAGTTCTATTTTTAAGTCTCTATTCAAATCAATACCATACATAATTCTTCCACGTTAACACACATCCTACTGCTAGAAAATGCTAGGGCACACCAGGAGCACTGTCTTCAGTTCTGGGCTACATACCTTCGGAAGGATATATTGGCATTAGCCGGGGTGCAGTGTAGATTTACTGGAATGATACCTGCACTCCAAATTAGAAGAAGAAATTACACAAACTAGGATTGTAGTCTCTGGAATTTGGAAGAGTGGGGGAGATTTGATCAAAGTTTTCAAGACATTAAGGGGGATTTATAAGGTAGATAGAGACAAACTGGTTGGGAATCTAGGACTAAAGAGACACATAGCCTAAAAAAGCCTTTCAGGAGTGAAGTTAGGAAACTTTTCTACATGCAGAAGGTGGTAAAGTTTGGAAATCTTCCACAAGTGGCAGGCGATGCTGGGTCAATTGTTAATTTTAAATCTGAGATTAACAGATTACTGTTAACCAAAGGTATTAAAGATATGGGGCAGAGGTTGGAGCATCAATGCTGAGACTGGCTGGCTGAAAGGCAAAAGCAATGACACTGGCGGAATGGCAGTGGTGGGAGCATGATTGCTGTCATTCTGAAAGAAGACAGCGGGTTCGTGCAACACGGAACCACTGCCACTCCCCTGGGGCAGCACCTCAGCTATCCTAGTAATCTGTTGGAGGACAGTTTTTTGGACTGCTGCGGGAGCCTGCATGCCCATTTGAGCAGTGGTATCCACAGCCATGATGGCAGCAACCATGGATTGCATGATCTCAGCCTAAACCTCCACTGCAATACTGAGACATTGGGTGGCTTCCGCCTGTGCTGCAAGGGAAGCTGACACATCCGTTATCAGATTCTGTCAAGTTGGAAATGATGGGCTCCAAGCTCTGTGCAAAGCCCTGTGCTAAGTTGGAGCCAGACTCCTCCATTCTCCTTGAGAGTGACAAGAAACTCTGTAGCCTACCCATGCACAAAGCATCTCTGTGTGCATGGCTATCAGCATTCTGCTATACACTGCCCCATCAAAGTCCATATCTGAGCCCTCTGCAGCAGGACTGGTCTGCAACTTCGCCCTCTGGGGAGCTGTCACTAAACTGTCCTATCTCCCTGGCCTGGCTGCAGCCCATTCATATTCACCACATGCTGATCCCAACTCTATATTACCCTCTAGTATCTGAACTGGTGGCTGTGATTGTCAGATCAAGTGATGGTGCTTTTTCCTCAGAAGTCTGGTGTTGTTCTCGCCATTAATGATAAGGCTGCACTGGCTAGCAAAGTGGCTAACCTTGGGTCTCTGAAAGCATAAATGTGGAAGCGGAGGGTTGGGTGAGTGAATGAGGTTGGGTTAGAAAGCAAAAGGTCTATTGCCACACCATCTCCAGCTTGCACTTCATGCCACTTAGCAGGTTGAGGGTGAAGTGGGATTTGAGAAGGTGCACAAGGCAGGATCCTGAATGTTCTTTGTGGCGCAGGATGCCATGCCTCAGTCACAGCTGTCCCTATGATTTTATTTTTATTTTTTATTTTTTTTATTTAGAGATACAGTACTGAAACAGGCCCTTTGGCCCACGGAGTCTGTGCTGACCATCAACCACCCATGTTTATACTAATCCTACACTAATTCCATATTCCTACCACATCCCCACCTGTCCCTATATTTCCCTACCACCTACCTATACTAGGGGCAATTTATAATGGCCAATTTACCTATCAACCCACAAGTCTTTGGCATGTGGGAGGAAACCGGAGCACCCGGAGGAAACCCACGCAGACACAGGGAGAACTTGCAAACTCCACACAGGCAGTACCCAGAATTGAACCCGGGTCGCTGGAGCTGTGAGGCTGCGGTGCTAACCACTGCGCCACTGTGCCACCCTGATGCTGAGTACCTTCTCCTCCAAAGGGCTTCCGAGATGCAGGCGTGCCTGTCCCCCACTGTTTCTCTGCTGCTCCATGCAGTTATGCCACTTGTCCAGCAAGAGATAGTGAGTGTATTGCAATGTGTTGGGTGATGTTCTTGCCATATCTAAATAGCAGGAGGCATGTGGAAGCAGCAAGTGGTGGGTGTGAGGTTGGCAGCATTGATAAGTGAGGGTGAGGTGGAGTATCTGAATTAAAACAGAAAGTGCTGGAAAAACTCAAGGTCTGGCAGCATCTGTGGAGAGAGAAGCAGAGTTAACATTTCAAGTCAGTGAGCTTTCATCAGAACATCTGATGTTCTGTGGTGCATTGAGCCTCATGAGAGGTTGGGAGTGTGGTGGATAGGAGATGTCACGTGAAGATGTGTTCACTGACCTTGGTCATTGAACTTTTTGCAGCACTGCAACCAGGTCCTCAGGGCCAGAATCTGGGAATCCAGCAAGTTGTTGTTGTTCAGCTTATTATTCTTTCAGAAATTTCCCTCTTTTATTAGACTACTGGGGGAATTTTATGCTTCCCTCCGCGGCGGCCATGTGTACTGCCTTTCTGCCCCATTGCCAACTGAAGCGGGTTGCTGGCTGGCATCAGGAGCTGGGGGCGCCTTCGTTAAAAGGCACTTCGTGCCTGAACGATGGACTCAGCCTTGGGAAGGGGAGTGCCCACTGAGAGCCATCCCCTGCCCTTGCTGCCAAACACCCTACATCCCCCTCCCCCGATACCCCCGCCCCATGAAACCCCTTCCGCCCTGACCTAACTGTGGCCTGGGTCCAGCTCTGCTCCTAATTCTCGGGTGGGTGCTGCCACTGCCTTTGCGGTGGCGCAGCTCAGTTAAAGAACTGCTGGCCTCTGATTGGCCGGCAGATCTCAGCAGGCAGGGCTTCCATCGCTAGGATCCTTAATCCCGGGGAAGGCCAGCTGCTGTCCACTTAAGTGCCTAATTGGCACTGATTTGGCGGGCCTTCCCCAGAGGAGTCGACACAGGGCTGTCACCAGCGCTTTTGCTGGTGGTCGAGACCTCCATTGTCCAGATAAAATCCCAGCCCCAGCGTTTGCAGTTGGCAGATATTTGACTAAAAATTGCATGGTAGTATAGAATTTGAGGCAAAAGGTTTTGTGTGAACTTGTATTAAAAGGGATAGGTGCACTTGAACCCTGAAATTTCTAAACTAAGCCAGTTGTTGATCACTTCAGGTTCCAAATTTGGCCTGCTGAACACAATCATAGTATTTCTACTCCTGAAGGTGTACTAGTATGTGATGTTTACATCAGTGGATATGGAACCTTTCTATTTTTTAATAGTGCTAATATGAAATATGAGCTGGGATTTTCTACTTGTGCAGAATCCGTCTGGAGATCTGCCTGGAACGATGCAAAATGGTTGCTGCAGGCATGCTACAGTGTCACATCACTGGTGACCTCCAGCACTGGCTGTTAAAATAACTTCACCTCCAGTCCACTCTCACCCAGAGTATGCCATGTCCACCGGAATTATTGACTTCTCCAGTCATCTGAGGACCCAATATGACTCCCTCGTGGCGCAGCTACCTGCCAATTATATTAAGGTGAAGCACTTTGCTTGACTCTGGTTCAATTGTTAGCACTGTTGCCCCTGAGTCAGAAGGTTGTGGGTTCAAATCCCAGTCCAGAGATTTGAGCACAAAATCCAGGCTGACATTTCAGTGCAGTACAGGGAGGTTTGCACTGTTGGAGGTGCCATCTTTCAGACAGAATGTTAAACCAAGGCCCTGTCTGCCATCTCAGGTAGACATAAAAGCTCTGATGACACTATTTGAAGAAGAGCAGGCATATTCTCCCTGATGTCCTGGCCAATATTCATTGATCAATCAAAATCACTAAAACAGATTATTTGATCGTGATCTCACTACTGTTTGTGGGACCTTGCTTGTGCAAATTAGCTGTAATTTTTTTGATGTTACAACAGTGACTTCATTTCAAAAGTACTTTGTTGGCTGTAAGGTGCTTTGGAACATTTTGAGGTTAGGAAAGATGCTGTACAAATGCAAATCTTTCTTTTCTTTAATTGATGACAGCTTATGCCCCTCAAGTTAATCTGTCTTTCCCTTTAAGTACTCATTGACCTGTAGCAAATTTCCAGCATGTTCTGTTTAAATTTTAAATTTCCAGTGGTGTTTTTATTGTCTGAATGACAAAAGCTTGGGTAATCACTGAAGATAAGAATCTGTACTGTGTTGCTGCCTATCAATAAATTTGTGGCTGACAGACAGGTGTACTAACTGTGGTAGGATCATTTGAGCAGAAAACACATTGGATTAGCTTGTAATGTGGCAAAGCAAATCCATCTGGCAATGATAACTTCTACGCATTCATCATCAAATCTGCAGACTTCAGATCAATGTTGACTGTAGTCACAGAATGAAGAAAAACAATATGAAGAATCTAGAACCAGTGCACAACTGTGTTATTTATACTTACATTTATGTATGTCCATTTCTGCACCTTGCTTAACTTTGCCTTGACCTCAACCAAACTGCTTTCAAAACCCTTATCTGTGCTTTAATGGCCTCTAGGCTTGACTTTGCCGACACACTGCTCACCGGCCCGCATGCCTCCATATTATATAAACTATAACTCATGCAAAACTGTGCCAGACACATCCAGTCCCACTTGCCTTTTACCCCTGTCCTCGGTGAACTCTGCTGCCTTCCTACCCCCAACACATTAAATTTGAAATCATTTTCCTTGTTTACAAAATCGTCAGTAGCTTACCCCTGCCATACCTCTGCAACCTCCCCCAGCCTACGTATCTGCTTTTCTGATGTTGCCCTCCTGTGCATTGCCTACCTCCTCTGCTCAAACTTCGGTGATTGAAACTAAAGTCTTCTTGGACCCAACACCCTGAAACTCTCTACCTTTCTCCCTATCCTTAACCAAGTCCTCAAAAATATATTACTTCTCCCACACCTTCTGTCACCTCGCCAACCCTGCTGTTGCTTAGTGTCTGGTTTTTCTCTGTAAAGTGCCATCATTCTGAAAAGTGTTATTTAATTGCTTATTGTTGCTGATGGTGCTAATATCATTCTACATGAGCAGTAACTCACTTGGCATGGAGCAGCCTCTGAGTTTACCACCTATGCCAAGTATACGCAATTGTAGTCACAGAATCAGCCAGGTAGGACGGACTTAACATTA
Source organism: Heterodontus francisci (assembly GCF_036365525.1). Taxonomy (NCBI): domain Eukaryota; kingdom Metazoa; phylum Chordata; class Chondrichthyes; order Heterodontiformes; family Heterodontidae; genus Heterodontus; species Heterodontus francisci. The sequence goes on from NC_090371.1 coordinate 221,012,555, forward strand.
ATGGATAATGACTGACATTTTCTTTCCCCAAATCCACTGAGAAATTTCATCTGTTATGGACAGTTGAGGAGGAGGTCTCAGGCTCCCCTTTTGCCCCTTCTCTGGTTTGACCACAACAGGGTTTATCCTTTTTACACAGTGATGAATTTACCACCTTAGTGAGTGCTTGCTCCTGTTCCTCTAATGTAATTGCAAAAGAACCAATCAGACAGGTTTTCTTGAGGTTAAACAAGAAAGATATGCTTACTATTCTTAACATTCTAAACTGGTTTAAAATCACTAAAATATGTTGCACATTCACATGAGAGTCACACACACACACGCACACACACACACACACACACACACACACACACACAAATAGATTACTGAGGGAAAACAGCTTTGGTGGTTGGAGTGGAGTCTGGAATAAATTGAATTTAAATATTGAATGTCAGTCCCAGACTCCTTAGTTGAAATTGTAGTCCTGAAGTTCTCGCTGGGCCAGGTGTATGATTGTGGGCTTGCTTCTCAGGTTCCGGAAGGCAGAAGAGGGGGTTTGACCCTTGTCCCCTAGTTATTGACTGTGCTGGTCTGTTGGTTTAAGGCTTTAGCGGTTGCAGCCAGGGCTTCTCTAGATGTTTACTGGGGAGAGCTACTCCCTTGTTTGCTTACATTTATTGTCCCGCTTTCTGACAAAACTTAGTCTCTCCAGAGCTGCACAAGTTGTCACATGACATTCCCAAACCTCTTTGTGCTTTTAATGAGGTCCTTCTGGTAGCTTCTCTGATATTCAAGGCTTTACTCCTCAAACTGTCCAGTCATGCTGTCTCCAGTCTACTCTGTTGGTGTTTCATATGTAAGTTGCTGTGGCCATCTTGGCTGCCAGCTTTTTAAAAAAAGGTTATTTGTAAAAATTTCTAGGAAAAGTATCAGGCAAGCTTCCAACCGATGATTTTAATATCATGATGGGTACCACAAAGTGAATGTTGTATTAGCTTGCTTTTGAGTGATTTCTGTTTGATTTGGTGTGTGTATGTAGCAATCTACACAATATAAACGCACACAATTAATTTGTTAATACTGTGAGGTTAGTTTGGAAGAAATAACGATAGGTATTGTGCACTACTGTCTGTTAAATATTTGACATAGGGTTCATGAACTGTTTATTAAGATGCTAGAATTTTTCAAATCTAATTTAGTTGCTAATTTCAATACATCTACGTCAGTAACAAATATGTGTTGAACTATCTTTTAATGTGTTAGATTTATGCACAATTCATATTATATGTAAAGATCTTTGATTAGTCTCACACCAACTCTGATTTCAATGCCTTTATGTCATTTGGTATTTGGAGGGATAATTTTCCAATCTCATCCTCCCATCAAGTCAGAATATTATGTTTTATATACAGATCTTTACCTTTGACAGTTGCAGTTAAGATTTGCAAATGATCTAACTCACAACGCTGCTAAACAAACCGACTTGCTTGCATTGTGAATGAATTCTTTACAGCTAATAATTCTATCTACTGTACAGTAAGGATTTACTGTGGTGCATTTTTTATTTTTTTGTGATTTTGCTACTTTCTTTATGTATTTTATTGAGAGGAGTTATTTACTTTTGTGTATACTTTTTTCTCAAGCGCTAATCGTTGACTTTTTGAACCCTCAATTTATGTGTTTCTCTGTATAGTACAGCCACAGCAAACAATAGACTATTTGGATTAACTTCTTTTCCTCCCATACCATCTTCCCATAAGAAGAACAACTCCAGATTCTCCAATCTATTCATGTAACTGAAGTTCCTCATCCCTGGAACCATTCTAAAAATATTTTCTGCACCCTCTCTAAAACCTTATCAGTCTTCCTAAAGTGCAGTGCCCAGTATTGGACACAATACTGCAGTTGAGTCTGAACCAGTGTTTTATACAGGTTCATCATAACTTCCTTGCTTTTGCACTCTGTGCCTATATTAATAAAGCCCAGAAGCCATATGCCTTTTTTTTAACCAATTTCTCAACCTGCCCTGCCACATTCAACAAATTGTTCACATATATCACTCCTCCCCCCAGTTATCTGTGTTCCTGCAAACCCTTTAGAATTGTACCCTTTATTTTACATTGCCTCTCCTCGTTCTCCCTACCAAAATATCACTTCACACTTCTCCGCATTAAATTTCATCTTCCATGTGCCCACCCATTCCAGCAGCCTGTCTATATCCACTTGAAGTCTATCACTCCGCAGAGTTCACAGTACTTCCAAGTTTTGTGACATCTGCAAATTTTGAAATTGTGCCCTGTACACCTAAGTCTAGATCATTAACATATATCAACAAAAGCAGTGGCCCTGGTACCGACCCCTGAGAAACGCCACTGACTACCTTCCTCCAGTTCGCAAAACAACTGTTCACCACTACTCTGTTTCCCGTCACTTAGCCAACTATGTACCCATGCTATCATTGACCCTTTTATTCCATGGGCTTCAAGTTTGCTGGCAAGCCTATTATGTGTATCTTTATCAAACACCTTTTGGAAGTCTATGTACACCACATCAACCGCATTACCCTCATCAGCCCTCTGTGATCTCATCAAAAAACTTAACCAAGTTCGTCAAATGCAATTTGCATTAATAAATCCATGCTGGCTTTCCTTAATTAATCCATGCATGTCCAAGTGACTTAATTTTGTTCCAGATTATCATCTCTGAAAAGCTTTCCCACCACTCAAGTTAAACTGACTGGTCTGCAGTCGCTGGCTTTATCCTTATACTTTTTTTTGAATAAGGATGTAACATTTGCAGTGCACCAGTACTCTGGCACCACTCCAAGGAGTATTGAAACATTATGGCAGTGCTGCCACAATTTCTACTCTTACTTCCCTTGGATGCATCCCAAACGGTTCCGTTAACTTATCAACCTGACGGTTAACTAGCCTTTCTAATACTGCCCCTTTATCAATTTTAACCCATTTGGTATCTCAACTACCTCCTCTTTCATTATGATTTTGGCAGAATCTTCTTCCTTGGTGAAGATGGATGCAAAGTTCTCATTCAGTAACTCAGCAATGCCCGATGCCTCCATATATAATTCCCCTTTTTGGTCCCTAATTGGTCCCATCCCTCTCTTCTGCCCTTTTACTATTTATATGCTTATAAAGGACTTTTGGATTCCCATTTATGTTAGCTGCTAGTCTCTTCTAATATACTCTCTTTACCCCTTTTATTTCCTTTTTCAACTTCCCTCTGAACTTTCTATATTCAGCTTAGTTCTTACTTGTATTATCAACTTGACATCTGTCATACACTCCTTTTTTCTACTTCATCTTACTCTCTATTTCTTTTGTCATCCAGGGAGCTCTGGCTTTTGTTGCTCTACCTTTGCCCCTCGTGGCAATGCATATTGACTGCACCCAAACCATTTCCTCATTAAAGGTAGCCCATTGATTCATTTTGCCTGCCAATTTATCTGGGACAGATCCATTCTCACGGCACTGAAATTGGCCCACCTCCAATTAAGCATTTTTACTCTACATTGCTCCGTGTCCTTTTCTATGGCTAACTGTAATCTTAGGATAATATGATCACTGTTCCCTAAATGTTCTTCAACTGATATTTGATCCACTTGGCACACCTCATTCCCCAGAATCAGATCCAGCAGAAAATCTTTTCCCTTTACACTATTACTATCCCAGCCTGTATTAAGATATTTGAATACCCCCATTATAACTATTTTATAGTTTTTGCACCTATCTGTCATCTCCCTGCAAGTGTGCTCCTCCATATCTTTCCCATTAATTGGTGGCCTTTACAATACACCCAATGGTGTAACAATACCTTTATTGTTTCTTAGCTCTAGCCAAATAGATTCTGTACTTGACCCCGCCACAATATCCTCTCTTTCCAGCACTGTAATATTCTCCTTAATCAATGCTGCTACCCATCCTCCTTTGCTTCATTCCCTACCTTTCCTGAAAACAGGTTGAGAGGGGCTGAATCCATGAAGTAAGCACCATTACACTACTGCTTGAGGGACAGGAGGAGCAGACATTTTTCCATCAGGCCCAATAAGCTACCCAATTTAAAAAAAAACCCTTTCCCCCTACCATGATGTGTTTTCTCTTTAGCTTGATTCCCAGTGGATCTATGGACCACCATCTAATCTGACTCTTTCCCTCCAATCAGGTCCTTCCCCCAACAACCAGCATGGGATCTGCTCCTCCGATCGGGTCACGCCGGACCATCATCTGATCCCCATCCATGCGATCAGGATCTCCCAAGATTCAGTATCCCTCTGCGGATTATCTGTCCCTGCGATCAGGGAACCCCACAACCTGGACTCCCTCTGCAATCTTAATCCCCACAATTCTGACCCACCCCCCACGAACTGTAAAATCCCCCAAGATCTCTCTCACTCCCCAGTACACCTACCTGCTGTCATAGATTTCAGCCCTGTGAAGCAGGTATCCCACAGGTAGCAGGTAGATGATATTAAATCCAGAAAGCTTGTTATGGAGGATAATGCTGGAGCCTATCTTTACTCAGTTTCACAATTATTGCACAGAGTAAAAGGATTACAAACATGTAGCTCCTCACTCAGAACCCTCCACCAGCCTTAGTAAGTGTCTGCTTATAAGTGCTCAAGACAGACCCCAATTAACACCCTCCACCTGCAGATAATCAAATAATTGATACACAATTAACAGATTAACAGATCAGCAGAGTGAATGCCTTTGCTCAGTTAGTTCGTGAACAATCTTTGTCACGACTATTTCCTAATCGTGAGCTGGAATTTACCTTAGGTGGATGGGAATTCGCCACTGATGTAAAATTCGGTGGTGAACCCGCTTCCACCGAGCCTGGGGATCCGTCCCGTATTTTACAGGTCCCCGTGCTTTAATTGTCCCGAGACGGGACTCCCACTCGCTTGAGGGAGGAAGTCCCACCTCAGTGAGCTGCTGGCCAATCAGCGGTCTGGCAGGTCTTAGTCCCAGCAGTCCCACTGGGAGCGGTGGCCACTGCTGGAACTGCAGCCCAGCTGACTAGATGGAGCCAGGAGTCCAGGTAAGTTGGGCATGCCTCACCAGGCAGAACGATCTTTCCCTGGTGAGACTGGAGTGGCCATTTGGTGGGAGGGGGCATCTTGGGTCCCGGGGAGGGTTGGGAGGCGGGGGCAGCCCTCAATCGGGCACCCTGTGCCCGACTGCCGTTGGCACCCCCCCACCCCGGCGCATGGAAAGCTCTCACTGGGTGGCCTTTCACATTCCCAGCATGAACACTAGCTACGGGTAAAATACCCGTGGAGGCGGGCGAGGTCCCTTAAGTGGCCTTTAAGTAGCCACTTAAGGGCCTTGATTGCCCTCAGGGAGGCGGGCCGTATCCCTCCCTCCACCACCCCCAGCCCCCGCCTGACCGCCGTAAATTTGACCGGCGGCAGGAGCGGGGTGGGTAGGCCTCCTGCTCAATTTTACGCCGCTCCCACGCCAACATCCGACCCGCTGGGTGGTGTAAAATTTAGCCCCATGTTTCTCAGAACTGTTGCAAATGCATTAGCTGTCATGAAAAAAATAAAATCATAGAATTTTACAGCACGGAATTCAGTACACCATATCCACGCCAGCTCTTGGTCTGGTCTGTAGCCTTGTAGGTGATCGCACTTTGAGTGTATATCGAAGTACTTTTTAAATGTTATGAGTATTTCTGCTTCTAACACCCTTTCAAACAGTGAGTTCCAAATCCCCACCAGGGTGAAAAAAATTCCTCTCAAATCTCCGCTAAACCTCCTACCTCTTTCCCTAAATCTATGCTTCTTCTTTATGCCTCCCTATCCACTCTATCTAAATCCCTCAGAATTTTATCTACTTCCTTTAGGTTTCCCCTCAGCCTCCTCTGTTCCAAATCTACCCTATCCAATCTTTCCTCATAATGAAAATTCTCCAGTCCAGGCAACATCCTTGTAAATCTCCTTTGTACCATCTCCAGCAAAATCACATCTTTCCTATAGTCCGGTGACCAAAACTGCACGCTGTACTCCAAATGGCCTAACTAGTGTTTTATACAGTTCTAGCCTGCCACGTGGGACTTTATCAAAAACCTTGCTAAAATCCATATAGATTACATCAAATGCATTACCCTCATTGACCCTCCTTGTTACCTCCTCACAAAATTCAATCACGTTAGTCAGACACGACCTTCCCTTAACAAATCCATGATGACTGTCTTTGATTGATCTGTGTCTTTCTAAATAAAGATTTATCCTGTTCCTCAGAATTTATTTCAATAATTTTCTCTCCACCGACACTAGGCTGATTGGCCTGCCATTACTCAGTCTATTCCTTTCTCTCTTTTTAAACAATAGTACAATGTTAGCTGTCCTCCAGTCCTCTGGCACCATGCCTGTAGCCAGAGAGAATTGGAAAATGATGGTCAGAGCCTCTGCTAATTCTTCTGTTGCTTCCTAGGATACATTTCATCCAAGCCTCGGGATTTATCCACTTTCAAAGATGATACACCCCCTAATACTTCTTCGCTCACTTTGTTTATGCCATCTAATATTTTACACCCCACCTTCCTGATTGCAATGTCTGCATCACCCTCTCTTTTGTGAAAACAGATGCAAAGTATTCATTAAGAACCGTACCAATGTTCCCTGCCTCCACACACAGGTTACCCTTATGGTTCCTAATAGGTCCCGCTCTTTACTTATCCTCTTGATCTTGTAGTTATAAAACATCTTTGGGGTTTAATTTATTTTACTTGCCAATATTTTTTCATGCCCTAATTTCCTTTTTAATTTCACCCCTACACACTTCTCCTCTAGGTTTTCTGCAGTATTGATCCCTCAGTATCTGTTATATCCCTTTTTTTCTTTACTTTTTCCTTTAAGCCTCTTTACATTCGTGGACTCTGGATTTGTTAGTCTCACCCTTTTTCTTTAAGACAACATACTTGCTCTGAACTCTCACTATCTCTTCCTTGAATGTCTTTCACTGATCTGGCAATTATGAATCAAGTACTGTAACTGTTGTTATGTAGGCAGTGCATGTTATAGAGCTTTGGTAAACATGTTTGCCCTTTTAGCCTGTTGTAACACTTTGGAAACAGCATTATTATCTCTGTTTTGTTCTCCTCTCAGATCAAGGTACTGGCTATAGTCCAGTTAATAATTCTTTGTGTGAAACTATTCATACAAACATGTTACCTCCTTGCATAGATATATCTACCATCGCAAGGTCATTGGAACTCATGTTGAGTTATAGCGATATAAAATACTTGGCAGTCATAGTCAACAGTAACAGTGATGCTTACCTCCAACTGCAGAAAATACTGTGTTGACCTCCAACATGATTGCCTCACTTGCATGCTTGATATTTTGTTTAACTTTGAGTTGTCCTTCCAACTTGTAGAGAGCATTTCTTATGCTCTCCATCTGCTATCCAACTTGCCTATTCCACAGCTGGGGTTGACATATTGAGTTTAAAGGGGTTAGTAGGTGGTTTATAGCGAGGTCCTTTTCAGCTATTTATTTTATTTTATTTATTTTATTTAGAGATACAGCACTGAAACAGGCCCTTCGGCCCACCGAGTTTGTGCCGACCATCAACCACCCATTTATACTAATCCTACATTAATCCCATATTACGACCACATCCCCACCTTCCCTCACTTCCCCTACCACCTACCTATACTCGGGGCAATTTAGGAATCAGAGGGCCTTTAGGACTGTAAGGCCTTTGTAGGATTCCCCAGGACAGATTCAGATAGAATCCCAAGATATGGCAGAGATCTGAATGGCTACTGTCCGTTAGTCTTCATTACAAACAATGCTGCTGAGTTACCATTGATAACTGGTTGTAAAAATACAGTTGAAAATGTTAGCTTGGATATGAATATCTTTCTGATGAGAATAAATGATCTTGAAACAGATCAGGCTGCAGGCCCTGATGGCATTCACTCAAAGGTGCTCAAAGACATTTGGGGCTGTGCTCTGCAAGCTCCTTGCTGATATGCGTTACAGCTCACTGGGATTGGGGTTGTTTCCATTTATCAGAGAAAGGCCCATATGTTTATTCAAGGCAGTAAGTCAGAACTATGAAATTACAGGTTTATTAGCTTGACTTTAATTATGGGCAAGTGGTTCAAAAGCAGTCATTAAAGGTGCATTATACCTTGACAGAGTAAGGGGAACTAAAGCAACTCAATAAGGCTGCTAGACAAGAAAGTCATGGCTTGCTAACCTGGTTGAATCATTTGAGGAAATCTAGATTAATTTGTATATGTATCCCGGTTAAATTGTAGGGCCTAAATTTAACATTCTTCTGCCCATTTTACCGACATGATAGTGCAGAATTATGGAATCATTTGCCATATTCAAACATATGCCTGTTACATTTTCCAAGTATGCATATTTCTACACTTCTTGTGAGGAGCCGCACTCAGGGCTGCATTTTATGCTGGAGGCGAGGCTGCTGACGCCAAGCCAAAAAGATGGGCAGTAACCCTGCCTACCCCGCCTCTGCCTTTTCATGCCCCCACACACCCAATTTTTGAATTGAAGTTTTAGGAAATGGAATCTCCGTCCCTTTAAGAACAAAGATCCCACCTCCAAGAACTGCCAGCCAATCAGAGGAATGGCAGCTCAGCAGAATCAGCAGCGCCACAGGGAGCGGTGGCGACTGCCGGTACTACAGAAGCCTCAGACCCAGGCCCAGCGCTAGAACACCGAAACAGAGGTAGCTGAGGCGGGGTTGCTGGGGCCAGTCCGGAAGGCCCCGGCGAGGAGGGGTGGAGGGTGGTCATACAGTCCAAGGGGAGGGGGCCCCGGTGGGTGATTTTGGTTCCCAGTGGTGGTCCTCCATAGGCCACAAATTGCCCATGATGGAGGGAACCCCACCCAAAGCACTCAGGGAAGGTGCCTCATTTTACAAGGCATCCTCCCCATGCAGCGGAGGCCCCCTCACTGCTGGTACGATCCTAGCGATGGCAGGAAGAGGCCCTTAATTGGCTGTTAATAGGGCCTCAATTGCCCACTGGATGGGAAGGCCATCGTCCACCTATCCCGTCCCCGGGTCCTCCACCTGCCGCCCCCTGCCACCCATCGCAATACTCCATGCCCCCCTCCCCCGCCTCCAATCCTGCCTCAGGAGGCCTCACAAAATCCCAGTCTTAACAACAAATTGGTCTTAATAGGAGTGTGGGCCAGAGAATTTGGAAGACAGTTGTCAGGCAAACCCCCTAACTGCCAAGACTGAGGCACACATGATTTTGCCACATGAGCATTAACACTTAAAATTGCAAGCCCCTGACTGGAAAGACATTTGCTTAGTAACTAGCAGAGTTGGAACAAGGGACAAAGGACCATGCCCTGACCCATTCAACCAATAATGGACTTTTGATTACCAGACATTGAATGTGGGGGGAACTAGCATTACAGGTTGACTGCTGAGATAGCAGAAGCCACAAACACAGAAGAAGTGGTCAGATGAGTTTTAGTCACATGACTAGCTGGCTGTTGAGATTTGAATTTCCAACAAGGGATTTGAACTCAGAATGCTATGTGCTGCTGGAACTGAAGCAGAACCCTGTCCTGTCTGCCTGCTTATCTCTCAAGGAACTGAATCTTGTGAAAACACATGAACCTCAAAGAGAGAAAAGTCTCCTACGTGAACAAGGTTTAAAAATACTGGGCCCCAACGAAAAGCAAGACTACCAACAATCAAGTGAGCTTGAAGCACAGTAAACAAGAAACTCTTCTGAAGTTGCCTCAAACCCGTCTCTACTATACTTTCCTCTCTTTTCTGTCCCTATTTGCATGTGTGTATCATGTGCGCAAGCTAACGTGGGCGCTTCGTTTAAGTTTTAATAACATTTCATCTTTCTTCTTTAAACCTCAGAAAACCTGTGCGAATTGGTTTCTTTGTCTCATAATTGGAAAGCTGTGAACAAGGATTCACAAAGTGGAAGCTCAAAACACAATGTGTTTAAAATTAAACCCGGTTACAATAAGACCAGGTGAAGATAGTAACAGACCTCTAGAGACCATTCTCACCTGGTCGAAACACAGTGTTATAACATCTTCAGCCTTGTCTCCCTGCGAGTGTAGAGTCTAAGGTCAAAATCATGGGATTACTCCTTTGTACAATGTACAAATTGGTCTTTTTGTCACACTGCTTTTCTTGTGAATAGGATTAAAGTTGGAATATATGCCTGAATGTATTCATTGCAACAGTAAAAGGGCATGAAAATAGTACACAAACATTTCAAGAAACAGATTCATCATACTTAAATGTAATTGGCTGTTTTCCATGGAACGACAATGTTTGGAAGTCACTTTCATCTGTCATAGACCTTGTGCTAAGCACTTAATCATTTCAAGAATTCTAATGAGTGCTGGTAAGAAAAATGAGAAGATAAATTTTACAGATAAGGCATCTGTTTCAGACTTTCCCATAAAGGAGTCTTGTCAATACAAAAAAATGTTAACAGCTTAGATACATTGGAATGATCTATTGTTAACTGCTTAACAATACTTACCACCACTTATTTGCAGATCACCCCATATGTTCCATGTAAAAATAATCATATTTGCATATTCACAGTATCTTTTGAAAAGAGTACAAGAATTACATTGGAATGAATAAGTCATTACAATCTCTTGCAGCATGCCTGCTCCTTATTATCGATGCTAATGGGGGCTTGACCGCCTCAAGAATCAAAGCAGATTGTCTTTACTTCTTCCACTCTCTGCTGAATATGTGCATAACACAGGTGAGAAGCAGAAATGGGTGATAGCTAATTGGCAGCCCGTTTTTATGCGATGCTTTTCTTCATGAAAATTATGAAAATACACAGAAGGTGCATCAGCCTCTGAAAGATAATGCAACATTTTAGGGTGTAAAATTTTCCTTACCACTAATTGCTCTCAGATCTGCTGTGTATTTCCAGCACAATCATCTTTTTATTACAGATTTCCAGCATCTCAGCGAAATAAGTTGAGCGTAATGCGAGGTTTCTGCTTTATAATCAGATCTACTTTCTCACTATGGGGTGATTCCAGGGTCATACATTTACAGAGAGTGAAGGTTGGGAAATTATGAGTACACAGTGTGCAAGTTCCCAAGTTTGGCTTCCTGCAAGTGACAGAGCAGCAAGTATTGGAAAATGTAGCCGCTTTCATTTCTGATATTATCAATAAGTTTGGCAACTGAAGTTTTAATTCTTTTGCATAAATTTTTCAGTGGATGGTCTGTTAACAGGAAGTCATTTCTGAAGCAGTTGAATGTTTCAGCAAAAACATCTCCAGTTAGAATGTTCTAATTAGAATATCTGACATCTGTTCCAGTGTTGGTCACACTGCAGTGAACTTGATACATAGCTGTGTTGGGATAGAAAGATCAGAAAAGTCAGCAAATAGTAAAAGATCTAATTTAGTGATTGACTGGGTGCTATGGCCTACTGCACATAAATGGTTTCAACAGAGCAATGCTGAAGGTGCTAAAGTGAAACTAACAAGAATTGCAGGATATAGGTCAAAATTCTGAATGTTAGTATAAAAGAAATGCTTGCATTTATATAGCGCCTTTCACAACCTCAGGACATACCAAAGATCTTTACAACCAATTAAGTATCTATGAAGTGTAGTCACTATTATTATTATAGAATAGTACAGTGCAGAAGGAGGCCATTTAGCTCATCAAGTCTTTACTGGCTCTTTCAAAGAGCAGTCCAGCTCTTTCCCCATTACCTTTCAATATTTCTGCTTCAAGTATTTATCCAATTCCCTTGAAGTGGGACAAAAAGGATTAGTCTTAAATCGGGGTAAATAGGGCTAGCAGCAGAATGTACTAATAATCTTAAAATAAGCACTGTATTGAAGATAGGCATGATGGGATAGTTGACCAATGTCAGCCCTGGGACTGCAAACTCAGCAGCAGTGATAATAATAGCCTTAGCAGTCTGTGTAAACATGTTATTCTGTGGAAGGAAATAAGGGAAAGTGAAGGCCAGACAGGCTAATAGGTCACCAAGGAACTAACAGACTCAAGGCTGGACACTGAGAAGGTAGGAAAGATCTGCTAGGCCTGTATTGGTCATTGATCAGGTTACTAACCACATGATGTATGTAATGGACTAAAGTGATTAATGATTGATGGCTGTCACAAAATTGTGTAGTAAAACTGTGAAGTTAAGAACTGTAAATATATGCTGAAAACTTTGCATCGCTAAGAGGTTCCTTGGGATACTAGGAGCTTTCCCCTTGCATATGCACAAATAAAGATCTTTGCCTACTTAAATCCCACAGACTTGAGAGTGGTCAGTTTAATCCCACAACACCCTTTTGAAAACTACTATTGAATCTGTATGCACCTCCCTATCAGACAGTGCATTCCAAATCCCAACCACCCGTTGCATAAAGAAGTTTTTTCTCATGTCACTTCTGGTTGTTTTGCCAATCACCTTAAATCTGTGCTCTTTAGCTGTCACCTCTTCAGCCGTTGGAAACAATTTCTCTTTATTTACCCTGTCTAAAACCTTCATCATTTTAAACACATCTATCAAATCTCCTCTTAGCCTTCTTTGCTCTAAGGAGAACAACTCCAGCTTCTCCGATCTATCCACATATCTCTGTATTCCCTCATCCCTAAAATCATTTTAGTAAGTCTCTTCTGTACCCTCTACAAAGCCTTTATATTCTCCCAAAAGGGTGGTGCCCTGAATTGTACTCCAGCTGGGCTGAACGAGTGTTTTATATAGGCTTAGGTTCACTTCCTGGCTTTTATATGCTATGGCTCTATTTAGAAAGCCCACTTATTTGCTTTACTAACTAATTTGTTAACCTGTCCTACACCATCAATGATTTATGCACAAATCTGTCAGGTCTCTTTCTCTCCTTGCATCCTTTTAAAATTGTACCATTTAGGAACCATTGTCTCTCCTCATTCTTCCTACCAAACTGCATCAGCTCACACTTTTCTGCATTGAATTTCATCTGCCATGTTTCTATCAATTCCACCACCTGTAAATGACCTCTCGAAGACTATTACCATCTTTTTGACTAGTTTTGTGCCATCTTCACATTTCAAAATTATGCCCTGTACCCCAAGTTCAGGTTATTAATGTATATCAAAAGCAGCTGCAGTCATAGTACTAAACCCTGTGGTACTGCAATGTATACCTCTCTCCAGTGTGAAAAATAGCTATTCACCACAAATTTCTGATTTTTATCCCTCAGCCAATTTTGTATCCATGCTGCGACATCTCCTTTTATCCCATGGACTTCAATTTTGCAAATATCATGTGGTACATAATCAAGTGCCTTTTGAAAGTCCATATTATTTTTATATTTAGAGATACTGCACTGAAACAGGCCCTTCTGCCCACCAAGTCTGTGCCAACCAACAACCACCCATTTATACTAACCCTACAGTAATCCCATATTCCCTATCACCTCCCTACACTAGGAGCAATTTACAACGGCCAATTTATCTATCACCTGCAAGTCTTTTGGATGTGGGAAGAAACCGGAGCACCCGGCGAAAACCCACGCAGACACAGGGAGAACTTGCAAACTCCGCACAGGTAGTACCCAGAATGGAACCCGGGTCCCTGGAGCTGTGAGGCTGCGGTGCTAACCACTGCGCCACTGTGCCACCGATAAAATATTCTATTCACAACTTCATCTATAATGCAGAAAACACTATGGCTGGAATTTTACGCCGCCCCAGCGGGTTGGATGGTGGCATGGGGGCAGCGTAAAATTGAGCCGCAGGCTCCCGGAGACCTACCTGCCCCGATTCTGCCTCCGGACAAGTTTACGGAGGTCAGGCGGTGGCGGGGGGGTGCCGCAAGATGTGGGAAACGGCCCGCCCGCCCGAGGCCAATCAAGACCCTTAAGTGGCCACATAAAGGCCACTTAAGGGCCCTCGCCCACCTCCTCCACGGGTATTTTACCCGTGGCAAGTGGGTGTGCTGGGGACATGAAAGGCCGCCCAGCGATAGCTGCTGGCCTTTCCACGACGCGGGGGTGGGGGGGCATGACAGTCGGGCACAAGGTGGCCGATTGAGGGCTGCCCCTGCCTCCCAACCCACCCCCGGGACCCAAGACACCCCCTCCCCTCAATGGACCACTCCAGCCTCACCAGGGAAGGACCGATCCCCCTGGTGAGGCATGCCCCTACTTACCCCCTCCTGGATCCATTGCGTCTGCTGGGCTGCAGTCCCAGCAGTGGCCACCGCTCCCGGTGGCGCTGCTGGGACTAAGAGCTGCCGGCCCACTGATTGGCCGGCAGCTCACTGAGGCGGGACCTCCTCGCTCAAGTGGGTGGAAGTCCCACCTCGGGACAATTAAAGCCTGGGGATCTGTAAAATATGGGACGGATCCCCAGGCTAGGCGGAAGCGGGTTCGCTACCGACTTTCACGATGGAGTCTGGAACCCGTCCATCCACTGTAAAATTCCAGCCTATTTGTGCACAGGTACAAATACTTAAATGGCTAGATCATCTGTTTTACTTCTTGGTTGAGGGATAAATGTTGACCAGGGAAAGTGCCCCTGCTCTTTTTCAAACAATGCTATGGATTTTTAAGTCTAGCTGAGAAGGCCTTGGTTTAATATCTCAGGTAAAACAATGCAGAGCTGACTCAGTACAGCAATGAAACGTCACTGTAAGTTATGTGTTCAAGTCCCTGGGATGGGACTAGAATCTGCAACCCTCTAACTCAGAAGCGCGAATGCTATCAATAAGCTACAGCTGACACTGTATAGGTTAACAATTAATATGCTTAAGATTTGGAACTCTTAAGAAAGAAAGAGGAATTTGGAAGTTATGTAATTGATTCAGAACAGACACCCTCCTGTGATTGGAGATTTTTTTAAAAATAGGCTTCCATAAAATGAGCTGAAACAAAGTAAAAATAAAATCATACTAAACTATTTTCTTACTTTCAAATGTCATGGGAGCAACAGTTTATTAGATTGTCCTGACTTAAGTAGGCTTCTGTGATTTGAGTATTGCTTTATGACTCTATCCAAAACCTGTAGCTCAATCTTTGGCCAGTGAATACAAAATCTGTTGCATACCTGTTGTGCTTTCTAAACCTAGTGAAATCTTGGCATTGTCCATTGTTTTTGTGAATACTAGATTTAGATATTTCAAAGAGGAATTTCATGTTATTTTTTAAATAATGATTACTTTGATATGATGCAAATATTGGTAGTTAAATGCTCAGAATATCAGGGATAAACGAGTATGCGGAAGTTCCAGTGTTGTATTTCAAAAATGAATGGTTAAAATGGATAACCACTTGAAGCAGTAGCAGGTGGCATATCAACATGATTCATGGCTAACATTTACAACAGATAGGGTACAGATGTTAAGTACATAGAAATAGTTCTATTTTAATACTATTGTCTGGCCTCCTACTGATGCAGTAGCTGCCTAGATTCCATAATACAGCTAGGTCATACATTAAATGTCAGCACGGTGCAGTATACACCCTTTTACTTTCCAGCAATCCTTGATTGCCTCACTCATTATGATCTCAATGTATGATCGATTTGTGCCTGGCCATATGTATAGATGTATTGTTTAAAATATATCATGCTATTATCCATCAGAGAGTATTCTCAAAGCACAAAGCAATATAATTTTGTGAGTTCTTATATATTTAATTTTCATAAATCTTCAATTGTTTAATTCTGCCAGTCTCCACTATTATCCCAACAACAGGAACAAGCAGACCAGTAATCTTTCATGTATGTAGGCCTATGTATCACAAACTGCCAGGGACAAGAGGTCAAACTACAAATGGGCTGCATGGCTGCAGCTCCTTCTGTTATAGTCACTCAGATAGTTGCCTTGGCAGAGGAACTTGAGTTGACTCCATTCTCATTCCACACATTACCAAATAAGGTACTTTAGAAAGCAAACAAACCAAAACAAATTTGATTTTTATAACCTGCAGGATCACTTGCTTACTATTAGAAAAAAAAACATCATTTTAACCTCAATAACCCTATTTATATAGTTCATTATTGGCTATGCTCTCACTTAATTTTTCCTGACGGGGTGAGGAAGGGGTCTCAGGCTCCCCTCTTGCCCCTTTTCTGGTTTGGCCATAACAGGGGTTATCTTTTAAAACACAGTGTTATTAGCTTGGCACCTCAGTGAATCCTTGCTCACTGCTCTCTAATTGTAATTGCAAATGAACCAATCAGACAGGTTTTCTTAGGTTTAAACGGGAAAGATGTAGGTTTATTAGCCTTATCACTCTAACTCGTTTAAAATTACTAAAATACGCAACGCAACCACGCTAGCATGCATACGAGATAAACACACGCACAAATAGATACAGAGGGGGAGAAATAATTAAAGGAGGGTTTAAGTAGGTTTGGCAATAAATAGAATTCAGTTACAGTCTTTCGGTTTTGATATAAAGTCCTTGGTTGAAGTTGAGGTCTTGGAGTTCTTGCTGAGGCCCAGAGCACATTTTCAAACTTGCTTCTCTGGTACCAGAAGACTGAAGAGGTTCTGTGTCTTGAGTCATAATCTGCTACTGTGGGTCCCTGAGACTTTGCTAGAGAGAGAGACAGAGAGAGCGAAGACCTTCCTCCTTGGTCTCAGCTTGCAGTCTGTTACCTTTCTGTGAGGTACATATCAAACAGTCCCCAGTCTGGCCAGCAGGTAAGTCATGTGTCCATCTCTTTGTTTGAAACAGCATCTTCTGCGAGGGTTATTGATTCTCAAAGCTCTCCAGTCAACCCTCAGTGGGGTGTGGAGTTCTGGCTCTTACACAGACAAAGTATGTGGATTGTCATGAAGGCCCAGACCAACCTTGTTAGTTGAATCAGTGAGCACTCTCATTGTCTCTCTATTCAACTGTCTGTCAGAATGCAAATGTACAACCATATTTTCAGCTGTTCAACTCTGTTGGTTTTCGTAAACAAGTTAAGGTTCAAGTAGTGTTCCATATGATGAAGTTATGTTTCCATATGGCAGGTGTGGTTTCCGTCACACAGTGCTAGTGCTTGGATTGTGAAATGTTATGCTGCAGTGGCATAAATGGAATTATTCTCCAGTTAAATGATTATTTTAGGGAGCATTACTGCATTAATAAACCATGGTAGGATTACTCGTGTGTTGAGGAGGGGCACTTTCATCTAAATAATTGCTAGTCACATATTTGGTTGGTAAACAAGCTGCTTGTTGTATGCAAACTGAAAACAGTTTGTATTCTGTTTGAAAGTGTAACAAAGTAACTGTGGTGAAAGGAAAAAGCTTACATTTACTGCATATGGCCACCAAAGCGTGTTATATATGCATTGTGCGCAGTATGTGCCCACTGTGTCAAAAGTAGCTGAGCAGCTGCCAAAAATCGCCTTTCCCTGTACTGATAAGGCAAGTGTATAAGTTTATTTGTGTCAAATGTAATATTTTTCAGCATTACTTTATTCAATTGAAAAGCATATTGTTTTGTTTTGTATGAGAGCTGTAACACTGAACTACCATGGAGATGCAAAAGTATTGTAGTCACCAATCACCCGTTTTGCTGAGGGAGTCTGCTTAGAGGCTGGAATCCTGTAGCAGACAAGAGGATCAAAATATTACATTACCAACGATTAGATAATATATAGGGGCTATGCAAGGCTCTACAGATGTAATGGCCCAGATCTTGCTGTAGTAGGCTATCTAACAGTGTCTACTGTTAGTTAGACTTGCCCTTGCATGTTTAAGTTTTGTAATTTTTTCCAAAGTAAGTTGCTGAAAGTGCAAGCTGATAATGTCACAGCAAGGGAAACAGAGCATCAGGGACTTAAGAGGGGAAGTAACTGCATATCTCCTTAACTAATCAGATTGAATGATTGTGAAATAAACAGAAGAAAGACAGACAAGGAAGTGTAAATAAGTGTAGGTGAGTTCAATGTCAAAGCAAGCACAGAAAAATAGAGGGCAAGAAAAATTGGATTAAGAGGCAGAGTAAAAAGAGACAGAAATGGAAAGTAAAAAGAAATGTAAAATTTTAAATTTGACTTTTAAAAACTCTCCAACACCAATTAATATCCGAAGGAATGAGACTCCACATTTATAATCATTCATTTTCAGTGTCGGGGAAGTTCATTGGCAATAATTAACACTTATCCCATTGTTAAAAGGGTACTTAGACTTAAAATGACATGAATTAACTTTTTGTGATCAGGTTTGTTTCTACCTAAAGTGCAACTACAGTATTGTTCTCCTGTATGCCGCGTTGTTGAGGTCCTCATCTGAGTCCCTTGTAGCAAAACTCCATTTGTGACCTCGACCTTCAGTAAACTGGCAAACAGACCATCCTTTGCTCTAGCCTGGCTGCAGCCCACTCATGACCAGTGATTTACTATGTGCAGATCTCAACGCTGTTCTAGTCTCTACGGTACATTCAGTGCCAGTAGCTGAACTAGTGGTTATGAGTGTCAGATCAAGTAACAGGGCCTCTTCATCAGTGGCTGTGCTGTTGCTCTCTTGCCTCCATCTGGGGCTGCTGTGGTAGAGCAGATGGCAGTTCTTCGGTGTCTGAAAGTAGAAAATCAGCAGGGTAAGATTGGAGTGAGGCAAGTATTGGTGCGGTGGAAAGCTAGAGATCCGTGGTCACGTTATCAACAGTTTGCTCATGATGCCCATTCCCAGGATGATGGTGAGGTGAGAGTTGAGAAGGTGCATAAGGCAGGACATACTATAATTCGTGTTTTTATTTATTTTAATTAATTTAGAGATACAGCACTGAAACAGGCCCTTCAGCCCACCGAGTCTGCGCCGACCATCAACCACCCATTTATACTAATCCTACATTAATCCCATATTCCCTACCACATCCCCACCATTCTCCTACCACCTACCTACACTAGGGGCAATTTACAATGGCCAATTTACCTATCAACCTGCAGGTCTTTGGCTGTGGGAGGAAACCAGAGCACCTGGCGGAAACCCACGCGGTCACAGGGAGAACTTGCAAACTCCACACAGGCAGTACCCAGAATCGAACCCGGGTCACTGGAGCTGTGAGGCTGCGGTGCTAACCACTGTGCCACTGTACCACCCAGTTCTCAGCACTGCCGAATGCTGCGGGCTGTATCGCAGCTGGCCCCACGATGCAGGAAACCATCTCCTCCGTAGGGCTCAGAACGTGCAGGCGTCCTTGTCCCCTGCTAGTTCTGCTCTACTCCCTATTATTGTGTGCCAACTTTTCCTGCAGGAGACAGAGACGAATATCAGTGATTGAGTTTGGGTGATGACATAGGCCAATAGCTGGAGGTTAGAGGAGGCATTAAGAAGTGGGTGTGAGGCTGGCAGTATTTGTAGGTGTGTGAGGGTCAGGGGGAGTATCTGAATGATCTGAGTGCCATGGAGTGCTGCTGGGTGAGTGATGGGAGTGTGGTGGATTGAGCAACATGAGAGGTTGGTGGTGTGATGAGTAGGAGATGTCATATGTAGATGCATTCACTGACTCTAATCAACCACATAAGGGCATTAAACTTCTTGTGGCACTGCTGACAGATCCTTGGATCCAGATGCTAGGAATTGACCACTCTTGCCACCTGCTCCCACTCACTTCTGAGGACCTACTACCCCTACCACCCCCCCGCGCCCCACCCTGCAGAACCATGGTGTCTCTCGTCCAATCCACCTCCATCACTGATCCCTCCAGCACCACATCCATTACCTTGGAGCCCCCTTTCTGCCAAAGTGTTCCATTTTTCTTGTTTAGAATTGTAGCAACAGTATTCAGCCTCCCGCATGTCACTGCATCTTTCTTTTAAGAGAGGCAGACTAGCTTTAAGAACGGAAGGCTAGCTGCA
The DNA here is from genome assembly GCF_036365525.1 of Heterodontus francisci. NCBI lineage: Eukaryota > Metazoa > Chordata > Chondrichthyes > Heterodontiformes > Heterodontidae > Heterodontus > Heterodontus francisci. The sequence goes on from NC_090371.1 coordinate 221,032,360, forward strand.
CCACATGCTTTCAGAAAATGTTACTCAGCTCCCTGCTGAGTGCAGAGGTAGCCAGCAGCATGGGAGCCACTTGGCCCAACATTATTATCGGCAAATAAGGTGGCAGCACCAAATCTATGTGCTGCTGACCTCCACCAGAACCGGTGTGGGCAGGCTGCAAATCGCGACCCCTGCATCCAAAAAATGGGCAAACCAATCTTTAGCCCATTGAATTCAATTAAAACAGGAGAAGCATGAACCTTTGTATCAAAGGTAGATCTTATCAATTTGTAAATGTTTTAAAGATTTAATCTCTGTCGAAAGTTGGTGTTACTGGCAGGTCAAATTTATTACCTATCCTAAGTTTCCCTGAGAAGCTTGTACTACTGAATGGCTTACTTGGCCATTTAAGGGAACATTAAGAATAAACCACACAGTTTGTGACTACAGTCACATGGAAGCTAAACCAGGCAAGGGTCAGAGCATAGGTTTGTAATAGCTTTTATGATCATTTTATTTCCCAGTGCCAGCTCACAAATTACTGGATATATTCAATTTCATTAGTTTTATTATTGGAGAGGCTACACATAGGCTGGATTTTACCGACCCCCCGACATTGGGTTTCGGGGCGGGAGAGGTGGGGAGCCGAAAAATGCTCTGGAAGAGGGCCGCCGTGCACCCCAATGGTGAGATATTACCATCGGCCTCAAGGCCTCGTTGTGGCCGCCTCGCCGCACGGCGACGGTTTCCCAATTTGAATATTTAAATTAATTAAAATGATTGATTTAATTAAGCTCACGTCACCGCCTATTGCCCTGCTGTGATCTGGCGCCAGGCACTCCCATGCCTTCTGGTCCTGGTCCGGGGAAACGAGGTGCAACACCGGTGGGGAGGTGTGAGGAGGTAGGTTTATCAGTGTGGGAGGGGAGTGAATGTCATGGGCGTAGGGGATGATGGGAAGGGTTGTAGTTGAAAGTTTGTGCAGTTTGGGGGGGGGGGGGGAGAAGGTCAGATGGTAAAGGTAAGTGTTTTGATGGGGAAAGGGCAGATAATTAATTGTTATTGGGGGAGTGAGAGAGGGGCAAAAGAGATGTATTTATTTATTTTAATTCCATTTACTTTCAAATATTTAAATTAGTCGGTAGGGCTGACCGCCCTTTAAAAATGGCATCAGCGCCTGCGCACAGGCAACTGACACCATTGCCAGCGACAAACAGCCTGCCCCTTCCAACATTGTAAAATCCAGCCCATAACCTCTGCATTGTTAGTTCGAACTTGCCTTGATTCTTTCTTCATCACCACAGCAATTATACTACCATATGGTTTGCCCATGCAAAATACATATTGGGAATTGAAGCATAGGGGTCAGTGGGATATGAACTGTGGGCCTGTTGACCTTGTCTCCAAATTCCTAATATCTGTGTCCAAAGTTCTGGAGGCCTACTAACCTCTGGGCTCAAATTCCTGATATGTGATCCCAGCAGGTGAATTTGGAAAGATCTACCCTTTAAAACATAAAAATAGTCACTCAACAGTGGTTGTTATCAAGTCGGTTTAATCATTTTCCATCAGCATTTGAAAATCTTTGTGATTGGAATTGGCTACTTAGTGCTCAAAGTGAAAACTACTTGGAATTACTTTCTGTTCAGAGCATCACTAAAGAAAAACACATGTTTTGAACATTGGAAGAACAGATTCACTTCATGGTTACCCTATCTATTTGTTTATTGTGTTTAATCTTCGTTTATATAAGCTTTTAAAATCAACACTCATCTGAGCTTTCTCCTCTTGTTCCTTCTAACATCCATCACACTATTCTACGTAATTTTCCTCCAATTTATACCTCAGTTGAGTTCAAATCAGGACCCACTGCAAGATTCCCAAGTGTCAGCCTTGCCTCACTTGTAGTGTTTTAACCAACCAGCAGGCACAAGCCCCATTTCTAGACTTCAACACATAATTAAGTCTGACACTTGGTTTAGTCCTTTCGGATGAGATGTTAATGAGTCTGCCACTTCAGGATCTATTTGAAATATAGCAGAGGAGTTCTGCTGATATCCTGACCAACATTTACCACTCAACCAACATCACAAAAAACAGATTACCTGGCCATGCATCTCATTGTTATTTGAGGGAAATTGCTGTCCACAGATTGGCTGTCACATTTGTCTGCACGACACTGCAATGTTGACTACATTTCAAAAGTGTTTCATTGCCTGTAATGTGCTTTGGTCTATTCCGAGCATGTGAATGGTGCTATATTACTGTTCAAACTTATTTTTTTCCAGAGCATCAGAACTGTGAAATCTTTCCCTACTGAAGTCTTTCCTTCCAGCTACAGGCTGTTAAGCAGAAGACTGGCATCGCAGCAGTACTACTTCTTAATCTATCCCATCTCTCTTTTTACTGTTTTCATCCTGATGTCCTGTATTATGAGCCCTGGCTCTTCGCTGTGGTTTTTCAGATTTTAAACATTGCAACAATTGAATTTTAATGAAGACTTACTTTTTCATTCAAAATTACTGATGAATTCTTTTGTGGGTCCATTTTAGGAATGTGCTATACTATCATTTCGAATGGAATGAAAATTGTGGCATCACACCCACTGTTTTTGCTTGTTTTTGGGATGTGAGAGTTGCTGACAAGGCCAGCATTTGTTACCCACCCCTAATTGCCCTTGAGAAGGTGGTAGCGACCCATTATCTTCAACTGCTGCAGTCCATCTGTTGCAGGTACACCCGCAGTGCTGTTAGGAAGGGAATTCCAGGATTTTAACCCAGGGACATTGAAAGAGCGGTGATACATTTCAAAAGCAGGATGGTGTGTGGCTTTGAGGTGAACTTGCAGGTGGTGGTTTTCCCATGCATCTGCTGCCCTTGTGCTCCTGGGTGGAAAGGTGCTGTTAAAGGAGGCTTAGCGAGTTGCTGCAGTGCACTTGTAGATGATACACACTTCTGCCACTGTGTGCCGGTGGTGGAGAGAATGAATGTTTATGGTATGGATGGATGCCAATCGAGCAGGCTGCTTTGTCCTGGTTGGTATTGAGCTTCTTAAGTGTTGTTGGAACTGCACTGAACAAGGAAATTACCGTGTATTCACTATACGCTCTGACCTCCCCCTCTCTGATGCTGAGCGTTCTGTACTCAGCAAAGGTCTCAGTTTTATCCCCTTACGCCCCCACCTCAATGAATTTCGCGCTCGGCATGACGTTGAGCTCTTCTTCCGTCGCCTCCGCCTCCGGGCTCACTTCTTCGACCAGGAGTCCTCCCCCCGACCAGCAGACCCATTCACCCGCCTCCAGCATTCTCCCTCTACCTGGACCCCTCCCCCTGGCCTCTTACCCGCTCTTGATCTCTTCATTGAAAACTGTCGGCGAGACATTGGTCATCTCAATTTCTCTGCTCCCCTCACTCACTCTAACCTGTCCCCCTCTGAACTTGAGGCACTCCGTTCTCTCAGGTCTAACCCCGACATGGTCATCAAACCTGCAGACAAGGGTGGTGCTGTTGTTGTATGGCGTACTGACCTCTACCTTGCAGAAGCTCAACGCCAACTCACAGACACCTCTTCCTACCTCCCTCTGGACCATGACCCCACCACCGAACATCAAGCCACCGTCCAAAGGACTGTCACTGACCTCATCTCCTCTGGAGATCTTCCCTCTACAGCTTCCAACCTCATAGTCCCGCAACCCCGGACAGCCCGCTTCTACCTCCTTCCCAAAATCCACAAACGGGACTGTCCCGGCAGACCCATTGTGTCAGCCTGCTCCTGCCCCACTGAACTTATTTCTTCCTATCTAGACTCTATCTTTTCTCCGCTGGTCCAGTCTCTTCCCACCTACATCCGTGACTCTTCTGACGCCCTACGTCATTTTGACAATTTCCGGTTTCCTGGTCCCAACCGCCTCCTCTTCACTATGGACGTCCAATCGCTCTACACCTCCATCCCCCACCAGGATGGTTTGAGGGCTCTCCGCTTCTTCCTGGAACAGAGGCCCAACCAGTCCCCATCCACCAACACCCTCCTCCGCCTGGCTGAACTTGTTCTCACATTGAACAACTTCTCCTTCAACTCCATGCATTTCCTTCAAGTAAAAGGTGTCGCTATGGGTACCCGCATGGGTCCTAGTTATGCCTGTCTTTTTGTGGGATATGTCGAGCATTCTTTGTTCCAGTCCTACTCAGGCCCCCTCCCCCAACTCTTTTTCCGGTACATTGATGACTGTATCGGTGCCGTTTCCTGCTCCCGCCCCGAACTAGAAAACTTTGTCAACTTTGCTTCCAATTTCCACCCTTCTCTCACCTTTACATGGTCCATCTCTGACACTTCCCTTCCCTTCCTCGACTTCTCTGTCCCCATCTCTGGGGATAGGTTGTCTACCAATATCCATTATAAGCCCACCGACTCCCACAGCTACCTCGACTACACTTCTTCACACCCTACCTCCTGTAAGGACTCCATTCCATTCTCCCAGTTTCTCCGTCTCCGACGCATCTGCTCTGATGATGCTACCTTCCATGACGGTGCTTCTGATATGACCTCCTTTTTCCTCAACCGAGGATTTCCCCCCACTGTGGTTGACAGGGCCCTCAACCGTGTCCGACCCATTCCCCGCACCTCTACCCTCACCCCTTCCCCTCCCTCCCAGAACCGTGACAGGGTTCCACTTGTCCTCACTTTTCATCCCACCAGCATCCATATCCAAAGGATCATCCTCCGCCATTTTCGCCACCTCCAGCGTGATGCCACTACCAGTCGCATCTTCCCCTCCCTTCCCCTGTCAGCATTCCGAAGGGATCGTTCCCTCCGCGACACCCTGGTCCACTCCTCCATTACCCCCACCACCTCGTCCCCGTCCCAGGGCACCTTCCCTTGCAATCGCAGGAGGTGTAATACCTGCCCATTTACCTCCTCTCTCCTCACTATCCCAGGCCCCAAACACTCCTTTCAGGTGAAGCAGCGATTTACTTGTACTTCTTTCAATGTAGTATACTGTATTCGCTGCTCACAGTGTGGTCTCCTCTGCATTGGGGAGACCAAGCGCAGACTGGGTGACCGCTTTGCGGAACATCTCCGCTCAGTCCGCAAGCAGGACCCTGAGCTTCCGGTTGCTTGCCATTTCAACACTCCCCCCTGCTCTCATGCTCACATCTCTGTCCTGGGATTGCTGCAGTGTTCCAGTGAACATCAACGCAAGCTCGAGGAACAGCATCTCATCTACCGATTAGGCACACTACAGCCTGCCGGACTGAACATTGAGTTCAATAATTTCAGAGCATGACAGCCCCCCACTTTACTTTCATTTTTAGTCATTTTTTCTTCCTTTTTTTTTACATTCCTTTTTACATTTTTTACAATCTTTTTTTGCATTTATTTCATTTCATCTTAGTTTGTTCAGTTTGCTTACCCACTGTTTTTTTCAGGTTGTTTTTCTTCAGGTTTGCACTTGCTGCTGTTCAATATTCAGTATATTCACACCTAATCTGTGCTAATGCTTTGTCTTTCAACACACCATTAACATATTGTTTGCCTTTGCTCCGTGACCTTTTGGTCAGTTATGTGGCCTGGTCCAATCTGCACCTTCTCCTTTGTTATCTCTTGCCCAACCCCCACCTCACTTGTTTATAATCTGTGACTTTTCTAATATTTGTCAGTTCCGAAGAAGGGTCGCTGACCCGAAACGTTAACTCTGCTTCTCTTTCCACAGATGCTGCCAGACCTGCTGAGTGATTCCAGCATTTCTTGTTTTTGTTTCAGATTTCCAGCATCCGCAGTATTTTGCTTTTATTTGTTATGAAGGAAATTAGAGAGTCTTCCATCACACTCCTGACTTGTGCCTTTTAGATGTTGGACAGACTTTGGGGAGTCAGCAGGCGAGTTACTCACTGCAGAATTCCCAGCCTCTGACCTGCTCTTGTAGCCACTGTATTTATGTGACTGGTCCAGTTACGTTTCTGATCAATGTTAATCCCCAGGATGTTGATGGTGGGATATTCAGCAATGATAATGCTGTTGAATGTCAAGGGGAGAAGGTTAGATTCTCTCTTGTTGGCGATGGCAATTGCCTGGCACTAGTGTGATGCGAATGTTACTTGTCACTTATCAGCCCAAGCTTTAATGTTGTCCAGGTCTGGCTGCATCTGGGCACGGACTGCTTCAGCTTCTGAGTAGTCACAGATGAAAGTGAACATCGTACAATCATCAGTGAACATCCCCACTTCTGATCTTATGATGGAGGGAAGGTCATTGATGAAACAGCTGAAGGCGGTTGTCCCCAGGACACTAACCTGAGGAACTCCTGCAGCGAGGTCCTGGGACTGAGATGATTGGCCTCCATCAACCACAGCCATCTTCCTTTGTTGCTAGGTATGACTCCAACCAGTGGAGAGTTTTCCCCTGATTCCCATTTACTTCAATTTTTCTAAGGCCACATTCAGTCAAATGCTGCCTTGATGGGCAGTTCTCTCAACTCACCTTGAGTCTAGCTCTTTTGTCTAGGTTAGCAGCAAGGCTGTAATGAGGTCTGGAGCTGAGTGGCCCTGGCAGAACTCAATTCTGAGCATGTTGAGCAGGTTATTGCTGAGCAAGTGCCACTTGATAGCGCTGTTAAAGACATTTTCCATCATTTTGCTGATGATTGAGAGTAGACTGATGGGATGAGAATTGGCCTGATTGGATTTGTCCTCCTTTTTGTGGGCAGGACATACCTGGGCAATTTTCCACATTTTTCCAATTTTCCACAAACAATACTTTTCAATAAAGGGGCAAAGCTTATTAACACACAGTTTGAAATCTGAAGGTATAAATATATATATCTTCTAAAAATAACCTAACACATGCACACAAACACACTAGTTAGAGAAAAAATAAAGAAGCTTTCTCTTCAGAGAACAACTTTACAAAAGCAAAAAAAACTTTGGCCAAATACTTGTTAATTCTTGAAGAAAAAAAGGATAAGATATGAAATATTCCCGGTGACTTTTGGTCTTGCGTCATGGTACACGTAGACGGGTGTCATTAGACACATGCGGTAGTCACTGGGATTTTTTCAGAAGCAGTTCATTCAGGAGATGCCAAGAGGAAGTGTTGCAGGCTTTTCTGGAGAATTACTGCATCAGTGGATTCAGCTATCATACTGTATTCTCAGAGGATCAATACTTTCTGCATTAAGCTTCCTGTAGTCTATGCAAAATCTAGTTGAACCATCTGGCTTATGCATAACACGACTGGGGAACTCTAGCTGCTTTGACTGGGTTCAGTTAGGTGGTTTTCCAACATGTATTGGATTTCTGCTTTGACTGGGTCTTTTTTTCTGGACCTAAGTGATACAGGATGCTGTTTTATAGGAGAGGATTCATCCTCATCATTTATGGCTAAGTTTGTACATCCTGATTTGTCCATACAGACTCTTTTAAATGCTGTGTGTAGCCTTGTTAGGTCTCCTCATTGTTCTGCATCTAAATATGAAAACATAGTGTCTAATGTCCCTCACAATTCAATATTAGCTAACAGGATATTTGGGAATTGTCCAGGCCTCCTTCTGCCTCATTCTCACTATCCCTTTGGCCCTTCACCGTCTTTACTACCTGACATAGCTGTGCTTGCTTATCCTCCTCTCAGCGGTGATATTGTTTCAACATATTAACGTGACACAGCCGATTCTTTTCCGGCGATCTGGGATGTCAATCAAATAATTTACTTTACCAATCCTTTTGACTACTCTATTTGGACCACTCAACTGTGCTTTCAGCAGTTCACCCTGTAAAGGCAGTAATACTAACACCTCATCCCCTGGTTGAAATGTTTGGGTTTTGGCACGCTTATCTGTCCATTTCTTCATAGTTGTTTGTGAAGCTTTAAGGTGTTCCTGAGCCACTTTCTAGGTTTTTCCCTCTTGTTAGTTTGCTCACCACCTGCCGCAGACCCAGTCTGGAAGTTATGTTCTTCAGGACTCAGCCAGCTCGGTCAGTATTGGTGCTACTGAGCCACTCTTGGCGATGAACATTGAAGTTCCCCTCCTAGAATGCATTCCGTGCCCTTGCTACCCTCAGGGCTTCTTCCAAGTGCTGTTCAACATGGAGAAGTAATGATTCATCAGCTGAGGGAGAGCAGTAGGTGGTAATCAGCATGAGGTTTCCTTCCCCATGTTTGACCTGATGCCATGAGGCTTCATGAGGTCTGGAATTAATGTTGAGGATGCCCAGGGCCACTCCCTCCTGACTGTATACTAATGTGCTGACACCTCTGGGAGTCTGTCCTGCCGGTGGGACAGGACATACCCAGGGAAGGTGATGGAGTAGCCTTGGACGTTGGCTGTAGGTGTTATTCAGTGAGTGTGACTATGTTAGGCTGCTGCTTGACGAGGCTGTGGGACAGCTCTAACGGTTTTGGCACAAACCGCCAGATGTTAGTGAAGAAGACTTTGCAGGGTTGACTGGGAAGGGTGTGCTTATACGCGCATCTGGCGAGTGAAGTTCATCGCCACTAATGCTCATTTGTAAAATTAGCCTTTAACATCGTATTTGAGAGGTTTTATTTGTGTAACAGATTGCATATTATTTTGGTAAATGCAATGTTGCATAAATCCTACAGCTTTGGTGATGGGAGTGTGGTGGTATTAAAATGTTTTGGTGAGAACAGGAGTTCTAGTGTATCCTGTAAAAGAGTAGCATAGGCATTTATCATTGACTGAGATAGTGGTGAAAACAGCCTTTTCACAGAGGGAAGGAACAATAGGTAAATTTTTTGCTCAAAATTTGCTGGAGCAGGGCATCTCCCATCATGCTCTGTTTGATTGATTATTTTCCTCCCCTTTAATTTCCAAAAATGTTTGTGTTGCAAGTTGCTGAAAGTGTGAACCGTTAAAGTAGGGGCAATGGGGTGTCTCGGACCTTGGTAAATGACAGGATTAACAGTCTGTCTCCTGAACCAATAAGATTTAAGGATAGAGAAAGCAACAGTGGTCCAACTGCCAAGGAAATAGGTGAATTATAGTCAAATTAGTTCAGAAAGAGAAATAGAGGGAAAGATAGAATGGACTAAGAAGAAGAGAAAAAAACAGACCAAAAGAAAAATTAAGAAAGAAATTCAAAAAATACATTTTTTAATTTTAATAACCTTTAAGGATAACAACATCAATAACAACTTGTATTTATATAGCACCTTAACATAATAAAGCACCCAAGGTGCTCCACAGGGGCATTATAAAACAAAATATGACCCCAAGTCACATAAGGAGATATTAGGGCAAATGATCAAAAGCTTGGTCAAGGGGATGGGTTTTAAAGAGTGCCTTAAAGAAGGAAAACGAGATAGAAAACTGGAAAGATTTAGAGAGGGAATTCCAGAGCTTAGGGCTTAGGCAAATGAAGACTTGGTTGCCAATTGTGGAGCCATTAAAATCAGAGATGCTCAAGATGCCAGAATTAGAGGAGTGCAGTTATCTCAGAGTGTTGGATGTTGGAGGAGATGACAGAGTTAGGGAGGGGTGAGGCCATGGAGGTATTTGAAAATAAGGATGTGAATTTTAAAATTAAGGCTTTGCTTGACTGGGAGCCAATATAGGTTAGCCAGCATAGGGATGATGCGTGACTGGGACTTGTGTGTTAGGACAGGCAGCTGAGTTTTGGATGACCTTAAGTTTACATAGGGTAAGATGTGGGAGACCAGCCAGGAGTGCATTGGAATAGTCAAGTCTAGAGGTAATAAAGGCACGAATGATGGTTTCAACAGCAGATGACGGCTGAGTTGGGTGATATTATAGAGGTTGAAATATGTGGTCTTAGTGATGGCATGGGTATGTGGCCAGAAGCTCATCTGAGGGTCAAATATGACGCCAAGGTTGTGAACTGTCTCATTCAGTCTCAGACAGTTGTCAGGGAGAGGGATGGAGTCAGTGGCAAGAGAGTGGATTTTATGGTGGGGACTGAAAACAATGGCTTTGGTCTTCCTAATATTTAATTGGAGGAAATTTCTGCTCTCCAGTATGGCATGTCAGACAAATAGCCTGACCATTTTGAGACATTAGACAGGCAGTGGTGAGGTAAGCGTGTCTTCAACGTACATAGGGAAACTGATGTCGTGTTTCTGGATGATGTTGCCAAGGGCCAGCATGTAGATGAAAAATAGGAGGGGGCCAAGGATAGATCCTTGGGGGACACCAGAGATAACAGTGCAGGAGTGGGACGGGAAGCCATTGCAGGTGATACTCTGGATATGATTAGATAGATAAGAATGGAACCATGTAAGAGCAGTCTCATCCAGCTGGACGACAGTGGAAAGGCATTGGAGGAGGATGGTGTGGTTAACTTTGTCAAAGACTGCAGACAGGTCAAGAAGGACGAGGAGGGATAGCTTACCTTTGTCACAGTCACATAGGATGTCATTTGTAACTTTGATAAGAGCTGTTTTGGTATAGAAGCAAGGGCTGAAACCTGATTGGAGGTATTCAGACATGGAGTTCTGGGAAAGATAGGCACAGATCTGAGAGGCGACAACACGTTCAAGGACTTTGGAGAGGAAAAGGAGGTTGGAGATAGGGCAGTAATTTGCAAGGATGGTGGGGTCAAGGGTTCTTTTTCTTAAGGAGAGATGTGATTTCAGCAGATTTAATGGATCAGGGGATAACACCTGAAGAGAGAGAATGGTTAACAATATCAGCTAATATGGGAGCCAGGAAGGGTGTTGGGTGGTCAGTAGTTTACTGGATCAGGGTTGACAGAGCAGGAGTTGGGTCTTATGGACAAGATGAGCTCAGAGATAGCATGAGGGGAGATAGGAGAGAAAATAGAGAAGGTACAAGTCCGGGGTTAGTGCAGGGGGAGCTTTATAAGAAATTTGACTGGGTGGTCTATGGGAAGGAAGAGACATGGCAGAGGCAGCTGATCAGATGGTCTCAATCTTACTGACAAAGAAGTCCATGAACTCCTCACACTTGTTGGAGGTGAGGGTGGGGGAGATAGGGTTTACGAAGATGGTTTGCAGTAGAGAAAAGAAGTCGAGGATTCCAGGATAATTCTGGAGTAATGAGCAGTTTTAGCAGACTAGAGCAGGACATGACAATGCTTTATGTGGTCCAACCGGATCTGGCAGTGCATGCTAAACCAGTTATCCATCCTATTCATTCATGTCTCTATGCCTTGGGCCTAAGGAAGCAAAGATGAGGGCTGGACATAGGGAAATGACCAGAGTGTCAGTAAGTAATGTTTTTATTGGGGTCTAGGGCATAGAAGGTGGAGGTGAGGCTATGATTGAGCAGATCGGTAGCTGCAGAAATGTTATGATGAATGGAGGACCAAAAGCTAGACAGTTTTTGAAAGTACTGTTGTAAGTGAGTTGGGGGAGAGTTTTTCCAGGGGCAGACACAGAAGGAACTAGGGTTGGGTTGGGGGAAGCAAGATGTGGGTGGAAACCGATACAAGGAAGTAATCAGAAATGACCTTATCTGTGCTTGATACAATGGTAATAGTGAGGCCACATGAGATGACAGTGGCAAGGGGGTAGCTGTGAATTTGGGTTGGGGAGTTTACATGCAAGGAGTGATTAAGAGAGGATAGGAGGGCAGTGAGCTCAGAGGAGAAGGAACATGATGATAATTTGAGATGGAGGTTGAAATCATTGAGGATGAGAAGTTGCCCAGTACAGAGGCTGAGGGAGGAAGGCAGTAAAGATATCTCATGAGAAAATTGGCATAGTCTTTGGTTGGGTGGTAGTAAATGAGGATAGTATTGCCAGAACATAAATCTCATCACTAAAAGGATCTTTCCATGAATAAATACCAGTCCTAACTTCCTGCAGCAAGTTTCATTTAACAGTGCAAATGCAGAATTGCTTGAAACTCATGGGGAAGTTAATGGTGACCTCCATTTTTGCTAGGCTAATGGTGGGGCAGGACACATCGTTAAAGAATTCATGGTGATTCTCAACTCATGGGGTATCGCTTCCTTGCCACAAATTGCTCTCTGGTTTACACAATAAGAATAGTGTACGCACTAAACTTCATTATTTTCTCAGCAAATTCTGGACCATGTGTTAGGAGGGAGTATATTTTTGTGCATGTAACAGAATGAAGCTACATTTATAGTAAAATGAAAGACTTGCATTCATATAGTGCCTTTCACAACCACAGGACAGCCCAAAGCACTTTACAACCAATAAAGTACTTTGGAAATATTGTCACTGTTGCAATGTAGGTACAAGAAATAGATCAAAGGAACTAAAGGGATTGTGCAGGGGACCAGCCAAGAATTAATTGTTCTATGATTTGGCAGCCAACAGTTTGATAACAAATTGTAATTATTTTGAATAAATAAATATTCCTATGATGTTTATCTGTGATTATTTATTTTTCTTAACATTCTCCTTGGATTGCATGATCCATAAGAGTAAAGAAAAACAATTTCCAGTATCGTGGAACCCACTTCACTGCATCGCAGCTGGACTTGAAAATTGTATATAATTATCTGGGCAAGTTGATTAAAATAACAAGATTGAATAAAGTGACTAACAAATTGAACCACATATTGTTGTTCCCCAATGTTTTTTTTCATCATTGCAAATTAGTATCACTGGAGGAATTCCCATTCATACCATCTGCAGATGAATTGACAGTGATTGAAAATATTCAGATAAAAGGCTACAGAGGATATTGATGCATAGAAACAGATCATACAAATAAGTATTATCTGGTTATGGTGAGCTGAAATGATTCAGTTTCATCCATTTACATGCAATGCATGGAAAGTGTAAAGTGGGACCAGTTACAAACAGGTTTGCATTGTGGTAAATACCTCACTAATTGTCCTCAGTTAGAAGGACAGCAGCATTGTCACTTATATAGGCAATACCTGCTGAAATTTTGGTGACAAAAATGAAATACTTTTTGTTTAGTTTTGGTTTGATGGCTGTCACTTTGAAACCAATGACAAGACAAGGTCTCCTGATTGTCACAGGGTCGATTGAGCACCTACAGGAGGTGAGACACATCTATTGGAGAATTCTTAGATAGAAAAGCAGGAAAATCTGGATAAGGATTCCTAATTTAATGTAACCCTCCCAGTGAGAATGGGGCAGGTTTGGGTCGCATGACTGATTTACACCCTGGCGATTTCACATTCTATTGATTTCAGTCGAACATGAAATCAGACAGCATACACAAGAAAAGATACAAAAATGTATCAGGCCTCTTCTACCTACATATGCGTGCAGGAAATGGAATAATAATTATCAATAAATTGAGGAGATCAGCTAGAATGCTGACAGTCAATAGAGACTACTATCAGGTGGGATGGAAACCCAGCTTTCCACCAAGCCCTTCAGTTTCCTGACTGGTTGGCTAACTTAAAATTGGCCTACAGTCTTACTTTTCGGTCTCCTTCTGTCCAGAAAGAAATGTGTTACACTAAGAATTGGATTAAGACTCCCCAAACTAATCTCATGTAGAAGCCTTAGATTTAGCAAGCACAGGAGACTGTCATCAGAGGTAAAAAGCTAATGGCGAACCCACTATACTACCCAGTTCTCCAATTGTATATCTTCTACATTAAAATAGCACCAACAGGAAATTGTGTGAACATTAAAAAAAAAACACACACAACCGGTGCACAAGTGCCACATTTTATATGTAGTTTCTTTAAATACTCCACGTTAGTTGAAAATTAATTCTTAGTTAGTTGTGCCTTTGCTATTTCTGACAATTGTATTTACCCTCGTAAATTATGGATATGTATAGTGTACAAAAACATTTTTGCATTGGAAAATGGATCTGAAGCCAAGGCATGTGCCGTAAGTGAATAGATGAATTTGAGAGCATGGCCTTGGTGCTCCTGGGACATTGTGCAGTGAATACAAAGACATCATATTCGCATTTACTTACAATGCCCCCAGCATATTGTGCATGTCATTCTGAGACAGTGCCATGTGGGTCAGATTTGTAGCACCAATTGCTTTAAAATGCTCATGGAGCATTGCAGGAACTCTTGTACTAAGGAGGTACTAATTATATCATGAAGGGCAATTTGAGGCCAATGGCAATCAGGAGACGATAAGACAAGGCTATTACAAGGTCACAGCCATCCAGAAAATGGATTAAAAGATATTAAATGTCTGCTTTGCATATACTTATCAAATGGCGCAATCCTGAGGGAACCCAATCTCATGTTGGGGAGTGGCATTACTTGCATAGAAAGGGGTTTTAATGAGCCATGCACACATTGGAGTGGATTTAATGGGCCTCCTGGAGATGGGCTAGGAGGCAGGGGGCCCATAGAATTGAGACAGGGACTGGGAGTGTGGAGAACTGTCGCCTTTCCGTTGCAGCGAGATTAAGTCAGGGTCGGGAAAGGCCAAAGACAGCCTTCCTGCCCCGAGGCCAACTGAGGCCTTAAGTGGCCTATTAACAGCCACTTAAGGGCCTCTTCCCACCACTGCTGGAATTAAACCAGCAGCGGGAGTGAGGGGGTGGGAGGATGACCTCCTCCTAGCAGGGAGGTCACCCAGTGAAACGAAGAGACCTCCCCACGAACTTGCAGGGGTGGGAATCCTCCATGGGCTATCTGTGGCCTATGAAGGGATCCCACCGGCAAACAACCCACCTCCCTTAACTCTCCCCTCGCTCCAGTCACTCTACCTCCCTCCCCTATTGCCGGGTCTTGCCGGATTTGCCCCAGCGATCGCGCCTCACTTACCTTTAGTCCAGGTATCTAATGCTGGGCCCGTTTCCAAGGCCTCCTGTAGTACTGGTAGTGGCCACCACTCCTGGTGGCGCTGTCGACACTGCTCAGCTGCCGGGGGGTTCTCCATCTTTAAAGGGAATGGGATCCCGGTGCCGGGCTGTTAATTCCTCGGGCGCTGTTGAATCGCTCCGAAAAGCCGAGGTGGGATTTCCGCTGCCTTTTCGACCCGGTACCAGGAGCCCTGCTGGCATGACTAAATCCAGCTCATTCACTATGCATGCTCTAGGCACTGATGACATAGTCAGCATGAGTTTTAGAATGCAGAATAGGCCTAGGAGTTGAATACATGAAAATGCAAAGTACAGCTGCTCTGCAATTATTTTAAGCTATAACACAAAATTAACTGAAGCATTTATCAGTTCCCGTTGTTATGTCCAGGTAAGAAAGGTGTCTTGCGGTCTTTTACTGTCTTCACCTGGTCTTTTCATAACAGAGTTGAATTTTAAACACACTGTGTTTTGAGCTCCCCCTTGGTGAATCCTTGTTCACCGCTTTCCAATTGTAAGGTAAAGAAATGAGCCCACCAGGTTTTCTTAGGTTTAAAGAAGAAAAGTGAAATTTATTAAACCTTAAACTTAAACTCTAATATGGTAATATGGTTAACGTCGATGAATATACGACGTGCCCACGCTAGTATGCATATGTGATACACACATGCAAATAGGGATAGAAAAGAGCAGAAGAAAAATAGAGAGGTTTGAGACAATATGAGAAGAGTTTCTTGTTTACTGTGTTTTGAGCTCACTGTAGTCCTTTTGTAAGTAGTGTTGTTTTTTGTTTGGGCCCAGTATTCTTCTTAAACCTTGTTCACTGTAGGAGATTTTTCTCTCTTGGGGTTCATGTTTCTTCAATGGGTCTTCAGTTCCGGGAGAAAGAGATGAGAGCAGACAGGAGAGAGGTCTTTTCAGTCCAGAAGAAAAGAGCTTTCTGCCTTCCAAACGCTCTGTGGCAAGTTCAAATTCAAACAGCCAGTTAGTCATGTGACTAAACTGGTCTGACCAGGTCTTCTGTGTATTGGAGAAACAGGGACTGGGTCCTTTGTTCCAACACTGTCTTGCAGTATGCAAAAAAGGTCTTTCTGGCAAGGGGCCTGCCAATTCCTTGTGATAGGCCCTCTTCCCAGCAGCAATTTTTCGGTTTTAATGTTCATGTGGAAAAATAATGTGTGCCTCATTCTTGGCAGGTGAGGGCCTGCATGACACCGTGATATATGGTACTGCTTACTTCAAGACTCCAAAGTCCTCTTTCCTGCAGAATTTGAAGGTGCAGTAAGCTACAGAAGTGGTAAAGACATTCGTAGACGATTTGAGTTTCACGGTTAGCATGTATCAAATCAATAGATGCATCAGATTTAATGCTAATACTCTGTTAGGTATTGAATAAGTCACAAAGTATGCATGGACAATTGTTAACAATATTGCAGTTGAGTTACATTTATGCTGCTTACATAGGCATTCATGACAGATTACTGTGACCAATTCTCTAACAGGTATTTTTCAAATTAAACAGGGCATTTGTCCTACCTATACTGAAAAATATATCTGAACTTTTATTGTCAATGATTTTCAAAATCTATGGGCTGAATTTTCCTGGCCCATTGGAGATAGGTTGGAATACAGGACGGTTGGCAATATGGCGGGGGAGGGTATCGGGAAGGGAGCGCGATGTCTTTCTGCTGCCATGGCATATTGCGAGCAGCGGGAACCTGAGCAGTGAGGCCATCCACTGGGCAGCCAATAAAGCCACTTGAAGGCCCAATTAGGGCCACTTTCCGTCCCCGTAGGCATTTTGTCCGCGATGTAAGAGCCCACTGCCACGTGGGGAGAATACCAGGTAAACCCTGGTGGCCTCCCAGCAGGTTCCTGGAGTGGGGAGTGGGGGGGCCTCCTTTATGGGCACTGTGGCCCACGGATGTGCGAACCAGTTGCAATGCCCATGCCAGTGGCAATGATGCTGTCGGTGCACCATGACCACCTCCCCTTCCACAGTCACCGGGGCCCCGCTGCCTGGCCCTGGCTTCCTCCTCAAAACCTACATGGTCTTTGAGGGTGCCTCACCATTGAGGGGCCCTCATCCTGGAGTTGCAGTGTCAGCAGTGGTCATCGCTAGTGATGGCCTTGCCGAGGCGACTGAGCTGCCAGCCCTCTGATTGAGCCAGCAGTTCTGGGGGTGGGTCACTATCCTCAATTGAAGGTGGCCTTGACAGTGGCCTCTTAAATGGCTGCTGCCGGCAATATGCCGCCCTGGGTCTTGCTACCCACCGAAATGGAGTCACCTCCCGCTTTCATGCCCGGCAATTGGACATCCAGGTAAGCTGAAAAACTCAGCCATATAAAAGATTTGCTGTTTTTTTGCAAGGAGTTACAGTTTTATACAGAGACATAAAAAAATTCCAATCTACCGAAGAAAATACCAATTGTTAAAATTAATTTGAAATTTCTCACTAACAGGACATTGATATGGTTCAATTTAAAGCAGAATAATTTCTTCTCTACACTTTCATGTTAGTGCTTCAGTTGATTCCAAAATAGTTATTTGGAAAGTGTAAAGCATGAAGTGGTCTCCTCATCAAAATTTGTTCATTTTCTTCTAGGATATAAAATGTAAATGTGTTGAGCTCCCCAGTGGTTTTAGTAAATAAACATGTCACATAAGCTGGTGCTGAACTGTATTTACCATGAAAACACCCTGATTCAATCTCTGGTCTGTGCTCAGTTGGCTGATCTCAGCCAACCCAACGGACAGGGTTCTATAATTCACCTCACTGTCCGAAGGCTAGAGATGGGAAAAATAAGGCGGTTTTCACGCTTCTGCTCACTATTAAATACGTCCCAACTGTGGAAAGAACAAATGCATGACTGTCAGTTAGATCTGGATCAGCCATGTGATTGAATAGCTCGCTAAATTTCACTGTCCAGGATCAAATGGAGAAGAATGATAATTTTCGCAAGGTAATTTAGGGCTTCATACATCTGTTGAATCAGACACCAGGATGATTCCCAGCTTCAAGAGAGGAGGGGAGAATGAAAAAAAAATGCTCTAAAAAATTGCTAGCAGTGGCCCAAATTTCCTGTGGTCCTTGTTACGGGTCAGGTGAGGAGGGGTTGAAGGGCTTCCCCCTTTTCCCTCTCCAAGTTTAATTCTTTCTTAAAGTGGATGTACTGTCCAATTCAGCAGATGTTTGGTTACTTACTTGTTATGATCATAAGAACCAACCAGACAGGTTTTTTGGAGTTTAATAAAGAACGAGGTTAACTTTATTGTACCTAAACTGAACTAATGAAAATAATAAACTACATGCCAACTTTCACTCATACACACACACGCACGCACACACACACACTAGAGGTTTACACACACACAAATAGGTTACAGAGTGGGGAAAGGTAGATTGGTTGAGTTAGAGTCCATAGAAAAAAGTGGCATACAGGCTATGCGTTTGGTGATTTGGCTGGCTTTTAGCTGAATATGGTGGTCCTGAGGCTTTTAGTTTGAAGAAGTAGATGGCTGGTACGGTGGGTCACCTGGAGACAGCAATGTGGATGATTTCCTCCAACAGGATTTCTGATTGTAGCCGTGGATGCAAAGGTGGTCAGTCAACAGCAGAATTTGAAGCTTTCAAGCTGGAATGGAGAGAGAGAGAGAGAGAGACGGATCCCCACTTGGGTCTGCACATGTCAGAGTTCAGAAGCTTCTCCTCTGCTGCAGAGAAACACAAGCTTAAAACCACAGATGGGGAGGGGCTTCTCACATGACAGTCACTCAATGATTCAAACATAGCAGTTAGCAGTATTTCATCTTGCTAAAAGAGTAGGTAGTTCCCTTAAACTTCCTAGGCTTTGGTTCTTGCTGGACATGAGCAGGCATTTTGTCTCCCTCCTCACAGGCCTTGCAATGTAGGATACAGTGTTGCAAATTTGATGGCTATCCTAAGCTGCCAGCAAAGTCTTCTTTTTTTTAATCTGTTCTTTCTTCTAAGTTTCTTCAAAAAATATAAATTCAGATCTCCAGTCAGTGGATTAAAGGAAATTATCATTCAACAAAGTGAAATGGAAAAAAATGAGGCAGCTTTCACACTTTTGTTCACGATTAAATACTTCCCAACTGCTGGAAAGCACACATGCATGACTGTCAGTTAGATCTGGATCAGCCATGTGATTGAATAGCTCGCTAAATTTCACTGTCCAGGATCAAATGGTGAAGAATGGTAATTTTTGCAAGATAAGGTAGAGCTTCCTACATCAATTGAATCATACACCAGGATGAGTCACTGCTTCAAGAGAGGAGAGGAGAATGAAAAAAACAGAATGCTACAGAAAATTGGTAGCAATGGCCCAAATTTCCTGTGGTCCTGTTCCTCTGACGTGTGTAGTGAGGTGGTCCTTTTGCCCACCCACTAGTTACCAATGTTGTTCAACTTCCTGTTTTATGAACATTTAAATGCCTGCACCATTTACAGTGCATCTAAAGTGCCTGCCTCCAGTCTGTAAGGAAACTGCTGTAGCCTAAATGGGCTCTGCCATCAATTGCAGTAAGCAAAGCGGCCTTTAAAGTTTAAATACCACCCTTAGGACACTAATGATGCATAGATGTTCTTTGCACCTAGTATTACAAGGATGCAAATAACAAAATATATTGTATGATGTATTTCTCTCGTTTGCATTCCATTATAATAAGTCCGCCCATATGTAGGTGGGTATATTATGCAACCACCCTATAGAATCATACGTTGAGAATTTTCTCTGAAATTCTCCCGCATTGCTCGTACCTTTGGCAGAACATAAGAACTAGGAGCAGGAGTAGGCAATTCAGCCCCTCAAGCCTGCTCCGCCATTCAATACGATCATGGCTGATCTCCTCTTGGCCTCAACTCTACTTTCCTGCCCATTCTCCATGACCCTTCAACACATTTCTAATTAAAAATCTGTCTATCTCATCCTTAAATTTATCCAATGTCCCGGCATCCACTGCACTCTGGGGTAGTGAATTGCACAGATTCACGACCCTTTGAGAGAAGTAATTTCTCCTCATCTCTGTTTTAAATCTGCTACCCCTTATCCTAAAACTATGACCTCTCGTTCTAGGTTGCCCCACAAGAGGAAACATCCTCTCTATGTCGACTTTGTCAATCTCCTTAATCATCTTATATACTTCAATTAGATCTCCTCTCATTCTTCTAAACTCCAGAGAGTAAAGGCCTAAACTGCTCAATCTCTCTTTAAAAGACAAGTCCCCCCCATCTCTGGAATTAATCTAGTGATGCAAATGGGATTTCTACCAAACCTCCTCCAAAACGTGAGTAGCATTGAGGGAGTTCATCCCACCCGCACCAATAGAATTCTGCAGTACAGAAAAGGCCATTACATTTGTGCTGGCTGGCTCTCTGAAAATGCTTTCCATTTAGCCCCATTCCTCTGCACTTCCCATTTTATTTTTATTTTTAAATGTTTATCAACTCTTTTAGAGTCATAAAGTTATACAGCACAGAAACAGGCCCTTCGGCCCATCGTGTCTGTGCCGGCCATCAAGCACCAAACTATTCCAGTCCCATTTTCCAGCACTTGGCCCATAGCCTTGTATGCTATTGCGTTTCAAGTGCTCGTCTAAATATTTCTTAAATGTCGTGAGGGTTCCTGTCTCTACCAGCCCTTCATGCAGTGTATTCTAGATTTCAACCACCCTCTGGGTGAAAACATTTTTCCTAGAATCCCCTCTAAACTTGCTGCCCCTTACCTTAAATCTATGCAACCTGGTTATTGACCCCTCCGCTAAGGGAAAAAGTCTCTTCCTATCTAACCAATCGATGCCCCTCACAATTTTGTATACCTCAATCAGGTCCCCCCTCAGCCTTCTCTGTTCTAAGAAAAACAACCCTAGCTTTTTCAGTCTCTCTTCATAGCTGAAATGCTCCAGTCCAGGCAACATCCTGGTGAATCTCCTCTGCACCCTCTCCAGTGCAATCACATCCTTCCACAGGTCCCCGAGCTTCCAGTTGCTTGCCATTTCAACACTCCCCCCTGCTCTCATGCTCGCATCTCTGTCCTGTGTTGCTGCAGTGTTCCAGTAAACATCAACGCAAGCTCGAGGAACAGCGGCACAGTGGCGCAGTGGTTAGCACCGCAGCCTCACAGCTCCAGGGACCCGGGTTCGATTCCGGGTACTGCCTGTGTGGAGTTTGCAAGTTCTCCCTGTGTCTGCGTGGGTTTTCTCCGGGTGCTCCGGTTTCCTCCCACAAGCCAAAAGACTTGCAGGTTGATAGGTAAATTGGCCATTATAAATTGTCACTAGTATAGGTAGGTGGTAGGGAAATATAGGGACAGGTGGGGATGTTTGGTAGGAATATGGGATTAGTGTAGGATTAGTATAAATGGGTGGTTGATGTTCGGCACAGACTCGGTGGGCCGAAGGGCCTGTTCCAGTGCTGTATATCTAATCTAATCTCATGTACCGATTAGGCACACTACAGCCTGCCGGACTGAACATTGAGTTCAATAATTTTAGTTTTTTTTTTCTTTTTCCTTTTTTATTGATAGTTTTTTTGGTGTTTATTTTATTTTATTTCATCTTAGTTTGTTCAGTTTGCTTACCCACTGTTTTTATTTTCATGTTTGTACTTGCGGCTGTTCAATTTTAAGTCCGTTAACACCTTATCTGTACTAATGCTTTGTCTTTCAACACACGATGAACATATTGTTTGCCTTTGCTCCACAACCTTCTGGTCAGTTATTCTGTGACCTTGTCCTGTCTACACCTTCTCCTTTGTTATCTCTTGCCCCACACCTGCTTTACTTGCTTATAACCTTTTACATTTCTAATATTTGCCAGTTCTGAAGAAGGGTCACTGACCTGAAACGTTAACTCTGCTTCTCTCTCCACAGATGCTTCCAGACCTGCTGAGTATTTCCAGCATTTCTTGTTTTTATTTCACATCCCTCCTATAGTGTGGTGCCCAGAACTGTACACAGTACTCCAGCAGTGGCCTAACTAGCGTTTTATACAGCTCCATCATAACCTCACTACTCATATTCTATGCCTCGGCTAATAAAGGCAAGTATCCCATATGCCTTCCTAACCATCTTATCTACCTGTGCTGCTGCCTTCAGTGATCTATGGACAAGTACACCAAGGTCCCTCTGTACTTCCTAGGGACCTCCCATCCATTATATATTCCCTTGCCTTGTTAGTCCTCCCAAAATGCCTCACCTCACACTTCTCAGGATTAAATTCCATTTGCCACGTTCCGCCCATCTTACCAGCCCATCTATATCGTCCTGTAATCTAAGGCTTTCCTCCTCACTATTTAAGACACCACCAATTTTCGTGTCATCTGCGAACTTACTGATCATACCTCCTATATTCACGTCTAAATCATTCATGTACACTACAAACAGCAAGGGTCCCAGCACTGATCCCTGTGGTACACCACTGGTCATCGGCTTACACTCACAAAAACAACCCTCGACCTTACCCTCTGCCTCCTGCCACTAAGCCAATTTTGGATCCAATTTGCCAAATTGCCCTGGATCCCATGGGCTCTTACCTTCTTAACCAATTTCCCATGCGGGACCTTATCAAAAGCCTTACTGAAGTCCATGTAGACTACATCAAGTGCTTTACCCTCATATGCGCATCTAGTCACCTCCTCGAAAAATTAAATCAAGTTAATTAGATACGATCTCCCCCTGACAAAGCCATGCTGACTATCCCTGGTTATTCTCTGCCTCTCCAAGTGGAGTTTAATCCTGTCCCTCAGAATTTTTTCCAATAGTTTCCCAACCACTGATGTTCGACTCACCGGCCTGTAATTACCTGGTCTATCCCTGCTACCCTTCTTGAATAATGGTACCACATTTGTAGTCCTCCAGTCCTCTGGTACCTCTCCTGTGGCCCGCGAGGATCTGAAAATTTGTGTTAGTGCCCCTGCTATCACCTCCCTTGCCTCACATAACAGCCTGGGATATATCTCATCTGGGCCTGGGGATTTATCCACTTTTAAGCCCGCTAAAACAGCTAATACTTCCTCCCTTTCAATGCTAATATGTTCAAGTATATCGCAAATCCCCCTCTCTGATCTCGACACCTACATCGTCGTTCTCCACAGTGAAAACAGTTGAAAAGTAATCATTTAAAACCTCACCTATGTCCTCCGGCTCCAAACACAGATTGCCACTTTAGTCCCTAATGGGCCCTTCACTTTCCCTGGTTATTCTGTTGCCCGTAATATACTTATAAAATGCCTTAGGATTTTCCTTTGTCTTGCCTGCCAATGTTTTTTCATGTCCCCTCTTCGCTCTCTTAATTACTTTTTTTAATTATCCCCCTGCACTTTCTATACTCCTCTAATGCCTCTGCTGTTTTCAGCCCTCTGAATCTGTCATAAGCCTCCTTTTTCTTCCTGATCCAATTCTCTATATCCCTTGACACCCAGGGTTCCCTGGACTTGATGGTCCTACCCTTCACTTTAACGGGTACATGTTGGCTCTGAACCCTTACTATTTCCTCTTTGAATGACTCCCACTGGCCTGATGTAGATTTTCCTACAAGAAGCTGCTCCCAGTTCACTTTGGCCAGATCCTGTTTTATCAAATTGAAATCGGCCTCCCCCAATTCAGTACTATTATTTCTGGCCCGTCTTCATCCTTTTCCATAACTACCTTAAATCTTACAGAGTTATGGTCACTATCCCTGAAATGCCCACCCACTGATACTTCTACCACTTGTCCAGCTTCATTCCCTAGGATTAGGTCAGTACTGCCCCTTCTCTTGTAGGACTTTCTATGTACTGGCTCAAAAAGCTCTCCTGTATGCATTTTAAGAATTCCTCCCCCTTGAAGCCTTTTGCACTAAGACTATCCCAGTTGATATTCGGTAGGTTGAAATCCCCTACTATTATTACCCTAATATTTTTACACCTTTCTGAGATTTGCCTACATATCTGTTCCTCTGTCTCTCCCTGACTGTTTGGAGGCCTGTAGTACACAGCCAGCCAAGTGATTGCCCCCCTTTTGTTTTTAAGTTCTACGCATATGGCCTCATTAGAGGAACCTTCTAAGATATCCCTCCTTACTGCAGTAATTGACTCCTTGATCAACAGTGCAATGCCGCGTCCTCCTTTATCACCTCCACTGTCACGCCTGAAAATTTTATACCCTGGAATATTGAGTTGCCAGTCCTGCCCCTCCCTCAGCCATGTCTTTGTGATAGTAATAATATCACAGCGGCAGAGTGGCGCAGTGGTTAGCACCGCAGCCTCACAGCTCCAGCGACCCGGGTTCAATTCTGGGTACTGTCTGTGTGGAGTTTGCAAGTTCTCCCTGTGTCTGCGTGGGTTTTCTCCGGGTGCTCCGGTTTCCTCTCACAGCCAAAAGACTTGCAGGCTGGTAGGTAAATTGGCCATTATAAATTGCCCCTAGTATAGGTAGGTGGTAGGGAAATATAGGGACAGGTGGGGATGTGGTAGGAATATGGGATTAGTGTAGGATTAGTATAAATGGGTGGTTGATGGTCGGCACAGACTCGGCGGGCCGAAGGGCCTGTTTCAGTGCTGTATCTCTAAAATAAAAAAATAAAAAAAATAAAAAATAATCCCAAGTGTTAATCAATGCCCTCATTTCATCTGCCTTATTAGTAAGACTCCTTGCATTAAAGTAAATGCAATCCAGCCTTGCATTTTTCACTTGTGTCTTACTTTACAGTTCTATATTTGCTCTGCCTTCCAGACTGACTCAGTTTCTCTTCTATATTTGGCTGTGCATCACCCCCTACTGTACCTCCACTCTGTATCCCACCCACCTGCCAAATTAGTTTAAATCCTTCCCCCCGCCCCCCCCCCCACCAACAGCACGAGCAAACCTCCCAGCAAGGATGTTGGTCCCGTTCCGGTTCAGGTGCAACCCGTCCAACTTGTACAGGTTCCACCTTTGCCAGAAACAGACATAGTGATCCAGGAGCCTAAAACCCTCCCTCCTGCACTATCTCCTCAGCCAAGCATTCATCTGCTCTATCCTCCTATTCCTATACTTGCTGGCACAGGGAGTAATCCAGAGATTACAACCTTTGAGGACCTGCTTTTTAATCTGCTACCTAGCTCCCAAAATTCTTGTTGCAGGACCTCGTCCCTCTTTCTACCTATGTCGTTGGTACTAATGGGTATCACGACCTCTGACTGCTCACCCTCCCCCTTCAGAATGTTCTACAGCCACTACGTGACATCCTTGACCCTAGCACCAAGGAGGCAACATATCATCCTGGAGTCACGTTTGTGGCCACAGAAACGCCTATCTGCATTGTAAAGTCCATTCTGGGTTCTGCTTCCACTACTGTTTCTGGTAGGGAATTATATATTCAGTGGTGGAAGCAGAACCCATTCTAAATGAAAATTTTGATTGGCAGAAAAAGATATAACCAGGTCCCCCAAAATACCACCCTCTCCCACATTATGCTTTTTTTGCAGCAAAAGCTGGTGGGAAATCTTGATCCATATTTCAAATAAATATGTGACATGTATAGGAAAAGCCATGCAAAGTAAAAATATATTATTTCTGATGAGTATCGATGAGCAAATTAAGCCCCACCTGGAGTTTGCAGTCAGCAGCGATGCAAGGGCGCTTGCTGATGACCAGGAAGTAAGTCTTGTTGAGAGATCTAGCAATCTCTCTCACAAGATTTTCAGCTTTACCACCGTGCAGTGTTACTGCAGCTGATTGCAGCGTTCTTTACTGGGGATTTCCCAGTGTCGAGTTGGAGTGATATCATCAGGCAGTCCAAGCAGCCAACAACATTACAAGATTTTCACAGACACCCGACCAGGCAACGAAAAACATTAAGATAAAATCACTTTAAAAAAAATTTACATGGACCAAATTAAAGATTGGGACATACACGTGGGATGAAGGTAGAAGTTAAAATATTCTAAGAAGACGTTTTTAAAAAATTATTGAAACATTTAGCTAAAAGAAATCTGCTAATTAATCATTTAACTGCACTCCATAATTATAAAAATATATTTCCATTGTTAATCAAATTTTTATTTATCCTTTCACTGTTAAAACCCTAGTTACACGTGATTGAACAAGGTTTAAGTTTTTAAGCGATTTCAAACTGCAATGTGGGAATGGGAAAGTTGAGGTTCTTGCTGATTTCATTGGTTGCCAGCTCTGGGGAGTGAGCATGAGGAGGAGCATTGAGTGACAGACCACAACTTCAGGATTTCTGTGATTATCTACATATGCCCGATATCCTGAAGTTACGGTCAGTTTCAAAGGGGTAATGATGGCAAATGCTGACAGTTCACTGTCAAACCCTCCCCCTACAAAATCCAGCCCAATGTCTCATTCTTTGAATGAGGTCTCACTGCTGCTGAAATATTAACTCTATGAACTGATGCCAGTGCTGCACGTTCCTGTTTTGCTGGATTGGCCTGTGATTAGTGCTATGGATATTGGGGAAGGTTTAAACTAACTTGGCAGGAGACTGGGAACCAGGAGGCACATTAGAGAGGAAAAATAAGGTGCACAAAGAAATGAGACAGCATATAGCACTGGAGTAAGTAATAGTAAGCTATTAGGGTGGGGTCAGAGTAAAAGGGAATGCAATAACGTCTAAATTAGGTTTGCAGTGCCTGTATGTGAATGCATAGAGTGTGGTAAATAAGGTCGATGAGCTGCAAGCAGAGGTAGCCACGTGGAAATATGATATTGTGGTTCTAACAGAGACCTGGCTCATAAAGGGCAGGACTGGGTACTAAATATTCCTGGATACAAATGGTTCAAGAAAGATAGGGCAAGAAAGAAAGGAGGAGAACATTACAGTGCTTGATTAAGGAGAACATTACAGTGCTGGAGAAGGAGGATGTCCTCAAGGGGTCAATGACAAAATCTATTTGGTTAGGCTAAGAAACAATAGAGTTACCATTACACTATTGGGTGTACTCAATTGGCCACCAAGTAGTGGGAAAGATATAGCGAAACAAATTTGCAAGGAAATTACAGAGAGATGCGAAAACGATAGAGTAGTTATAATGGGGGTCTTTAATATTCCTAATATAGACTGGGATAGTAATAGTGCAAAGGGCAAAGAGGGGGAAGAGTTTCTAAAGTATGTTTCCGGTCAAATGAGGAAGGAGGCTTTGCTGGATCTGGTTCTAGGAGATGAGGTGGGACAAGTGAATCATGTGTCAATAGGGAACATTTAGGGGACAGTGATTATTAGTATCATTAGGTTTAGGTTAACTATGGAAAAGAACAAAGAACAATCCAGATTAAAAAGTATTTAACAGAACGTGATGGAAATACTCAGCAGGGCTGACAGCGTCTGTGGAGAAAGAAACTGATGAAAGGTCACAAACCTGAAATGTTGGGCTGAATTTTGTTGAGCTTCCAATATCGGGTTCCATGGCGGGGGTGGGGGGAGCTGGAAGATTGCTGAGGCAGCGGCCTGCCACCAAGCCTAATGCTGGAATTGCCGGGCCTGATCTTACCGGCAGCGGCGAGGCTGCGAGTCAGACCCCCATCACTTGGCGACAGGACCTAATTTTAAGTGTTTAAATAAAGGACATGAATACATTAACATACCTTTCACTGCGATGTTGCCGGCTGCCGCGATCTCAAGTGCCTTTACTTTCCCATCCAGGGAAAGCTGGCGCCACCGAGATGGGGAAGTGGGGAGCTTAGGTTTTTTAAGTGCAGTGGGGAGGATGGGGATGGGGTCAAATTGGGGGTGGAAGGTCACATATTAAATACAAGTGTTTTTCGGCGGGAGTGGGGTGCGCGGGGGTGCAGGGCAGCTATTTTGTTATATGGGGGGGGGGGTAGTATGGGCCAAATATTAATTCACAGTGTTTTTGGGGGTGGGGGTATTGGCTTCAACTTTGCAGATCTGGCAGCCCTTTAAAAATGGCACCAGCGCATGTGCAGAGGCAGCTGACGCCATTGCCAACATCGCAGAGCCCGCCCCCGCAAGCTGATTGGGGTGGGGGAGGCGGACCGCTCAGTATATGCAGATGAGCTGCCATGTGTGGGCCGCCATTCCAGCCCATTAACTCTGTTTCTCCCTTCACAGATGCTGCCAGACCTGCTGAGTATTTCCAGCATTTTCTGTTTTTATTTCAGATTTCCAGCATCCACAGTATTTTGCTTTTATTAAAAAATATTTAATTTGGGGAGGTCAATTTCAATGGGGTCAGAATGGATCTGGCCCAGGTAAAGTGGAATCAAAGCTTCTCAGCAAAACTTTAATTACTGTCTTTACAGAGGAGATAGTTTGGACCCAGTCAAGGTATATTCCAACAAGGGGGAAAGGTAGGACAAACAAAGTCAGAGCTCCATTGATGACGAAAGAGATAAAGAGTAAGATGAAGCAGAAAAGGGGTGCATAAGACAGATGTCAGTGGATAATACAAGTGAGAACAAGGCTGAGTATAGAAAGTTCAGAAGGAAAGTAGATGGAAGATTGGCTAACTAATAGGAACCAGAGCGTCGGGAGAAATGTGTCATTTTCAGGTTGGCAAACTGTAACTAGTGGAGTGCCACAGGGATTAGTGCTGGGACCTCAACGATTTACATTCTATATTAATGACTTGGATGAAGGGACCGAGGGTACTGTAGCCAAATTTACTGATGGTACAAAGATAGGTAGGAAAACAAATTGTGAGGAGGACACAAAGTGTCTGCAAAGGGATATGGACAGGTTAAGTGAGCAGACAAAAATTTGGCAGATGGAGTATAATGTGGGAAACTGTGAGGTTGTCCACTTTGGTAGGAAGAATAGTGAAGCAGAATATTATTTAAATGGAGAGAGGCTGCAGAATGCTGTGATACAGAGGATCTGGGTGTCCTTGTACATGAATGACAAAAAGTCAGCATGCAGGTACATCAAGTAATTAGGAAGGCAAGTGGAATGTTGGCCTCCATTTCAAGGGGGATGGAGTATAAAAGTAGGGAAGTCTTGCTACAACTGTACAGGGAGATGGTGAGACCACACCTAGAGTACTGCATACAGTTTTGGACTCCTTATTTAAGGAGGGATATACGTGCATTGGAGGAAGTTCAGGGAAGGTTCACTAGAATGATTCCTGGGATGAAGGAGTTGTCTTGTGAGGAAAGTTTGAGCAGGTTGGGCCTAAACTCATTGGAATTTAGAAGAATGAGAGGTGATCTTATTGAAACATCTAAGATTCTGAGGGGGCTTGACCGGCTGTATGCAGTGAGGATGTTTCCCTTCATGGCGAGATCTAGAACAAAGGGGCACAGTTTCAGAATAAGGGGCCACCCTTTTAAGACAGAGATGAGGAGGAATTTCTTCTCTCAGAGGATCATTAATTTTTGCAATTCTCTACCCCAGACAGCAGTGGAGGCTGGATCATTGAATACATTCAAGGCTGAGTTAGACAGATTTTAGATCTATCACCAGTAACCTGTCTCTAGATGCAGAAATCAACAAGCGCATGGGTAAGGCTTCCACTGCTATGTCCAGACTGGCCAAGAGAGTGTGGGAAAATGGCGCACTGACACGGAACACAAAAGTCCGAGTGTATCAGGCCTGTGTCCTCAGTACCTTGCTCTACGGCAGCGAGGCCTGGACAACGTATGCCAGCCAAGAGCGACGTCTCAATTCATTCCATCTTCGCTGCCTTCGGAGAATACTTGGCATCAGGTGGCAGGACTATATCTCCAACACAGAAGTCCTTGAAGCGGCCAACACCCCCAGCTTATACACACTACTGAGTCAGCGGCGCTTGAGATGGCTTGGCCATGTGAGCCGCATGGAAGATGGCAGGATCCCCAAAGACACATTGTACAGCGAGCTCGCCACTGGTATCAGACCCACCGGCCGTCCATGTCTCCGTTATAAAGACGTCTGCAAACGCGACATGAAATCGTGTGACATTGATCACAAGTCGTGGGAGTCAGTTGCCAGCATTCGCCAGAGCTGGCGGGCAGCCATAAAGACAGGGCTAAATTGTGGCGAGTTGAAGAGACTTAGTAGTTGGCAGGAAAAGAGACAGAGGCGCAAGGGGAGAGCCAACTGTGCAACAGCCCCAACAAACAAATTTCTCTGCAGCACCTGTGGAAGAGCCTGTCACTCCAGAATTGGCCTCTATAGCCACTCCAGGCGCTGCTTCACAAACCACTGACCACCTCCAGGCGCGTATCCATTGTCTCTCGAGATAAGGAGGCCCAAAAGAAAGAAGATCTAAAAGGGAGTTATGGGTTATGGGGGGCAGGTAGGAAAATGGAGTTAAGTCCACAATCAGATCAGCCTTGATTTTATTGATTGGCAGAGCCGGCTCGAGAGGCCAAATGGCCTACTCCTGCTCACTTTTTTTTATGTTCCTTTGTTATATAATAAATAAGAGCATTAAAAAGAGAGTATGAAAAGAGACTGGCAGCAAACATAAAAGGGAATCCAAACGTCCTCTGTAGGCATTTAATGGTAAAAAGAGGATTAGGGCCAATTAGGCACGCTCTTAATCAGAGACACCCGCAGAGGCAGCAGAGGATAATAGAGTGAGTGTGGGGGAATGGGACGGTCCTGATCAGTGTATTTCCAACAAAACAATAACTGACATCAGAGGACAACAAGTAGGTGATTGGCTGATGAGTATTAACTTTTGAAAAAAAAAGTGGAGCAGTGGTTTAAACTCGGGCCAGGGAACTATAAAGTGCTGTATAAAATTTATAGTTTAATTAGTTAAACTAATTAATTAAATTTCAGCTGTATAAGTATAACAGTAAATGAATTCATAACAGTATTAGCACAGAACAGGTCTAGAGGCATTCGTTAAAGTTAATAGTTAAACAAGGCAAAAACTAGATTCTAAAAGAGCGGATAGAGATTTATTCTTAGATCATGGATGGGCAGCTGAGACCTGTTGCTTGCAATTCCTGTGCCGCGTAGGAACTTCAGGGCATGTCATGTGTCTTGGGGGACTACATGGGTAGGAGATGTCTCCAGCTGCATGAGCTCAAGCTCGAGGTTTACAATTTTGAGGGGCAGCTGGAGTCACTGTGGAGCTTCAGGGACCAGGAGAGTTTCCTGAATCGTATGTTCCAGGAGGTGGGCTGTGAGAATTCAGGGTAGTCGAAGGGAGGCCATCTGGAAGAGTAAGAAGGGGCAGGAAGTGCAGGAGTCTTCGGGGTGTGTGCTGCTCTCAAACCGATTCTCATGTTTGGAGACTGTTCGGAATGACGACACCTTGAAGGAGTGCAATCCAGGCCATGGCGTCAAAGTGCAAGGGACTGCACAGGAGAGAACAGCAAAGAGTAGAAATACCGTTGTTACAGAAGATTCCATAGTTGAGGGGACAGACAGGCATTTCTGTAACTGTCATTGTGAGTCCTGCATGGTATGTTGCCTCACTGGCGCCAGGAACATCATGGGGAGGGTGCAGAATATTCTCCAGGGGGAAGGGAGTGAGCCAGAAGTTGTGGTACACGTCAGTGCCAACAACATGGAAAGAGCAGGTATTGAGGTCCTATGGTCAGATTTTCAGGAACTATGGAGGAAGTTAAGAAGTAGGAGCTCGAAGGTAGTAATCGTTGCATTGCTCCCAGTGCCACGTGCTAGCAAGAGTAGATATTGAAAGATAGGGAGGATCAATGCATGACTTAAGGCATATGATGTAGGAGGGAAGGGTTCCAGATTATTGAGACATTGGGACCAGTTCTGGGGCAGGAGGCACCTCAAGCAGACTGGGGCCAATGTCCTCATGGGGAGGTTCACCAGTGTGGTTTGGGTGGGTTTGAATAAAATTAGCAGGGACATGAGCACCTGCAATTAAAAGTAGGGAAGAGGAATAAGGTGCATGAAAGAGTGTGAATGTTGGATAGTACTTGAGAAGGAACTAGCACCAAATTAGTGTTATGACCAAAGCAGGAGGAATGCACTGTTTATTCTAGTCCCACCTCTCCACAGGTCACAACCTATATTTAAATTTTCCCACTTACCTATGCAGTCAATCATGTACTCTATTTTTCCCAGAATAAACACACCAACCAGGTTTCTTTAATAAACAACAAAATTATCTATTTATTATAAACCAAGTCTTAAACAATAATAAAGTAAAACATACGCACAAATTGTCATATTAAAGTCCCTTATTTATCCTTGCACTTACACATACACGTACACACCGGTCAACTGGGAAAAAAATAAAAACGATATTTGTTTACAACTGTTACAAAGAAATTGAAGGAATAAAAAAAAACACTTAGGCTGAAAAGAAGGTATGGAAAGATGTCCTTTGTTTTGGTTAGGCATCCCAAATGCATATAGGCGGCCATAACTATGATCTTCCTAGAACAGTTCTTTCCAGGCGATGTTGATAATCAGTTTGGGTAGGCTTTCCAAGAGCTGCATCTACAGAGGCTCCAAGTAAGTCTCACAGCAGGAATACAGCAACAAAGGTTTCAGTTGCCACACATTTGATGCAAAAGTTCCTTCTTGCATGCAGGGTTTATTCAAATACAGGAGGAAATATGAATCTGGAACACTGGATGCAGGATTGGTTTTCAAGAGAGAGAGAGAAAGAGAGAGTTGAGCTGTTTTTCTTCTGTTGCAGACAGAAACACCAGCTGGCTTTTTAACAGTTCAAATTGAAACCAAAACTTTCCAGAAGTCCAGTCTCCTGACATTTATAAATCTTGACTTGTCACTTCTTGGTAAACAGCTCTCCAAGTCAAAAACAACCCCTGCTAGCTTTTTATTTGAAAACAGGTGGCTTCCAGTAACTGTTTACAGTTCAAACTCAGACAATACCTCTGGTAACCTCCTTTTTAAAACAAAACACCCAAAGTTCCAGCATCTATGGAATCCTTTTCAGTTTTAAAACACAAATTCTCAAAATTTAACAAAAAAAATGGAACCACTCGTAACATTAGGAAGGAGCACACTGAAAAGCAATATGAGGAATACCAGGACAGGTTTACAATGCATGTATGTAAATGTACAAAGACTGGTAAATACGTTTGGTGGCCTACAAACACAAATAGCCGTGTCGGAATATGATGTAGTTACATTAATGGAAACATGGCTTAAAAATGGCGAGGGTTCAGCGTTTAATATTCGAGGATACAAAGCGTTCAGAAAAGATAAGGAAGGAGAAAAGGGAGGTGGGGGTGGCAGTACTGATTAGGAAGACATTGTAATGTTAGAAATGAAGGATGTCCTTGAGAGGGCAGGGACAGAACCTATTTGGTTAGAGTTGACAATCAAAGAGGGTATGATCACACTAATGAATATTCTATCTCCTCCATATAGCAAGAGAGAGACAGAGGGGTAAATCTGCAGGGAAATCACAGAGATGTGCTAGAAATATAAAGTGCTGATATGGGGAACTTTAATTACCCAAATATCGATTTGGATAATGTTAGAGTAAAGTGTTAGGAGGGGAAGAATTTTCTGAAGTGTGTTCAGGAGAACTTCCTTGACCAGTATGTTCTCAGTCCAACTAGGAATGAGGCATTGCTGGATCTGGTGCTGGGGAATGATGTGGGCCAAGTGGACTAAGTGTCTGTGGGGGAGCACTTAGGTAAGGGTGATCATTGTATCATAAGGTTTAGATTAGCAATGAAGAAGAGCAAGGAACAATGTAAAGCAGAACTTCTAAATTGGAAAAGGGCTAATTTCAATGGGATGAGAAGGGATCTAACAGGGTAAAATGGAACCAAAGATTGACCGTAAAAACTGTAATGGTACAATGGGTGATCTTTAAAGAGGAGATGTTTCAGGTACAGGCTAGATAAATTCCAAAAAGGGTGCAGGGTAAGGGAAAGAAAGCCAAGGCTCCTTAGATGACAAGGGTGAAACAGAATATGATGAAACAAAAAAAGAGGGTGTATGATGCACATTAGGTGAATTCTTCAAGTGAGAACCAGGCCAGATAAAATAAGTTGAGAGTGAGGTGAAGAGGAAAATAAGACTGGCAAAGGGAAATATGAGAATTGAACGGCAGTTAAGATAAAAGGGAACCCAAAATTATTCTACCAGCATGTAAATAGTAAGTGGGAATATGAGGTGGGATCGGGCCTATTAGGGACAAAATGGTGATATATGCTTAGAGGAGCAGGGCAAGGCTAGAGCACTTAATGAGTACTTTGTGTATGAAGTAGATGCTAACAAAATATAACTACGAGTGGCATTGGTAGAGGTAATGGATGGGATGCAAAATTGATTGGAACGATGTACTGGAAAGGTTGGCTGTGCTTAGAGTGGATATGTCACCTAGTCTGGATGGCTTACATCCCAGGTTGCTAAGGGAAGTGGGAGTGGAAATAACAGAAGGGCTTGCCATAATCTTCCAAACTTTCCTAGTTGCAGGGGAGGTGCCCGAAGATTGGAAAGTGGAAAATGTGAGACCCTTATTCAAGAAAGGGTGTAAAGGACTTTCCGAGTAACTATAGGCCAGTCAGTTTAACATCAGTGGTGAGTAAGGTTTTAGAAACAACAGTCAGAGAAAACAATCAACAGGCACTTGGAGAGGATTTTGTTAATTTAGGAGAGCCAGCATGGATTTGTAAAAGGCAGATTGTGCTTGACTGATCTAATTGATTTTTTTTAATGAAGTAACGGAGATGGTTGACGAAGGGAAAGCAATGTGTGTTGTCTATTTGGATTTTAAGAAAGCTTTTGACAAAGTACCACATAAAAGGCTGTTTAACAAAATTGAGGCTCATGGGATAGGAGGGTCAGTGTCGTTTGAATAAAAAATTGGCTTAAGGACAGGAAACAGCGAGTCATGATAAATGGTTGTTTTTCAGACTAGAGGGCAGTAGGCAGTGGTGTTTCCAAAGGTTCAGTGCAAGGAACACTGTTTTTCTTGATAGAAATAAATAATTTGGATATTGGAATATTTCCAGCATTTTTGCATTTAACTAACTGGCTTGAGTTTTCCCATGAGGTAACAGAGAGAGTTGATGAGGGTAATGTGGTTGATTTAGTGTACATGGACTCCCAAAAGGTGTTTGATAAAGTGCCATATAACAGGCTTGGCAGCAAAGTTAAAGCCCATGGAATAAATAGGATAGTGGCAGCATGGATACCAAGTTGGCTGAGTGACAGGAAACAGAGAGTAGTGGTGAACGGTTGTTTTTCGGACAGGAGAAAGGTATATAGTGGGATTCCCCAGGGGTCGGTATTAAGACCACTGCTTTTCTTGTTATATGTTCATGACCTAAACTTGGGTATGTAGGGCACGATTTCCAAATTCGAAGAAGACACAACATTTGGAAGTATTGTGAACTGAGGAGGATAGTGGTAGACTTCAAGAGGACATAGGCAGGCAAATGGCAGATGAATTTTAATATAGAGAAGTGTGAAGTGATACATTTTGGTAGGAAGAATGGGGAAATGCAATATAAAGGATACAATTCTAAAGGAAGTGCAGGAACAGAGGGACTTGGGGGTATATGTGCACAAGTCATTGAAGGTGACAGGGCAGGTTGAGAAAGCAGTCAATAAGGCATATTGGATCCTGGGCTTTATGAATAGAGGCACAGATCAGGATTTTATGTCGGCGGCCGGGGATGGTGGAGTGGGGGGTTCTCCACATCCGGAAAAAGCGACGCCAAGAGCCCCACGTCGCCGTTTCTCCAAAATGCACACTGAATCGAGGACCAATCAGGCACTTAAGTGGACAGCGGCAGGCCTTCCATGGGATGAAGGACCCTGGCACCAGAAGTCCCGCCCTCGGAGAACTGCTGGCCAATTATAGGACAGAAGCTCTTCCACTGAGTAGTGTCACTGCAGAGGGAGTGGCTGCTGCCGGTGGAGCACCTACCCACGGCGCTGGACCCAGGCCACAAGTAGGTCAGCGTGGGAGGGGTCGTGCGGGGTGGGGGTTGCAGGGGAGGGTAGTGTAGGGGGGTTGGTAGCAAGGGCAAGGGCGTGGCTGTCAGCAGGCCTCCTCCCCTTCCCGATGCCAGGTCCCTTGTTCAGGCACTGTGCCTTTTAACAAGTGACCCCCCCCCCCCCCCCACCCTGGAGCCAGGAAGCAGCCACACGGTTTTTCGTGCCGTGCTTCCTGTGCAGCGACAGGGTCGCCTGCCACACAGCTAATTGCGGCAGCGGCGGGATTAGGCCCTTTGCTGTGCATTAATTGCCCAGTTAAGGGCTTCAATTGGCGGCCTGGTGGGAATGCTGTTCACAGGCCTTCCTGCCCAAGACTAAATTTCGGTGGAGGTGGGAAGAAGGCAGGGAACCTTCCCACCCCCTTGCCACCATCCCACCCGATTTTATGCTCTCCCCGCCTCCAAACCCATCACGGTGAAGAGCATAAAATTCCCCCCATAGAGTGCAAAAGCAAGGAAGTTGTGATGAACCTTTGCTGGAAGGTGGGAGATCCAGAAGACACTGCTTTAAGGTGATTGGCAGAGGAACCAGAGGCAACATGAAGAAAAACGTTTTTATGCAGCGAGTGGTTAAGATCTGGATTGTACTGCCTGAGAGTATGTTGGAGCCAGATTCAATCGTGGCTTTCAAAAGTGAATTGGATAATTATCTAAAGAGAAAAAAATTGCAGGACTATGGGGAAAAGGCAGGGGAGTGGTCCTAGTTGAGTTGTTCTTACAGAGAGCCAGCATGGACACATTGTGCCGAATGGTCTCCTTCTGTGCTGTAGCTATTCTATAATTCTAGTCAAGCACAGTAACTCAAGGATGCAAGAAAAGCTTGAATCTGTGATTACGTGTTAATGTTTCCTTTGGCCTTTAATTATAGTCTGACACAGTGATTTGTTGCAAAAGTGGACATTTTGTCTACAGTGAAAGGTTGAGATTGCTCATGATGTGTGCATTAATTTCGTGAATCAATTCACTAGCGATTTGGCACCACTTAAGGCAGACAAGTCTGTTGTAGCATTTATTATTTCCTATTAAAAAATAGAATAACATCTAGAGATTTGCTCATTGCAGACAGACTTGCACAATTATTCAGAAAGAGCATGCATTGACTTTCAAATTAATGAGTTAGGTGCCTGTGCAAGTACATGAACATAAAATACAAACTTTGAGCTATTGTGTATGCATTTTGTAACAAAATAGCTGTCATAACTCGAGGGAGGGAAGGACTTTTATTTATAATGCAGATGAAAGATTAAGTTTTCCACTGCATGGAACCTTCCCACAAACACTGCTTACAAGGGCTTGGAAAATCTAACCTTCTAACTATGCCTGATTTTCCATCCATCTAAATTGATGAACCAACAATCAGATGGGCTCTCCTACAAGATCTTCCTCATACAATTTTCCTCTCTGTTTCCTGTCAAACAATTATTTAATGCCCAAGCTGGTGTCCAGTTTACATCTGAGACATTTTGGGCGGCTCACTTTTCAGTTGAATTTTTTTATTCAATTCATGGGATGTGGGTGTTGCTGACAAGGTCTGCATTTATTGTACATCTCTATAGAACTGAATGGCTTACTCTGCTATTTCAGAGAGCAGCGAAGAGTCATCCACATTGCTGTGGGTCTGGACTCACATGTGCCAGACCAAGTAAGGACAACTGGTTTCCTCTGCTAAAGGACATTAGTGAAGCAGAAGGATTTTTACAACAATCCAGTAGTTACATGGCCACTATTACTGGCAGTAGTTTTTTAATTCCAGATAATTTTATTAATTTTATTTAAATTGCGCAGCTGCTGTGGTAGAATTTGAACTAATGTCTCCAGGTCATGAGTTGATGCCCTTGGATTACTAGTTCAGTAATATAACCATCATATTCCTGAATGGGTGATTGGCCTAATTTAACTGTGCAATATGCTGGGTTCCTGGCCTGTTCAGAATGAGCTAAATTTCTTGAACTATAATAGAGCTTGGCCTCATTTGTAATGCCACCAATGCTTCACTCCATTCCCTGTACATTAGTCTTTCAGTTCTATTTTGTGTATCCTTGCCACAAGCAAGCAAGAAACATCCTTAGTAGAAACATTACAAGTCAATGTCCAGCAACCCCATTACTCAGTTCCATATTAGGATAATTGTTTCCTGCTCATTGATAATAAACATCATTTTGCCAATTGTTGTTGCCTTTGTATTTACCTTTCTGTCAGTTTGGGTATATCATTCTGACCCAGAAGTGATGAGCACTAGTGACAGTGTGAATAGGGACAAATTACAATGTAGTCAGAGGAATAAAAACCTTAATATTAAGGTACGGCAAGTCAGATTAAAAAATAAGTAAGGCGAAGAGTATTGCAGTTGTATGGCTTGGTTTGCATCTAATATAATTGGAGGAAAGATACAAGTCAAAATGATAACTTGAGTTGCCTGAATATTCATTAAAATTGTGTGCAGAGTGGCAGCTGCTCCATTGCTTAGAAAGTAAATGCACTGAGCATTATTGATAGGTAGCTTCCAAATGGTCCACTGTGGAGAAGCTCCTGAAAGTATTGACACAGTTTTGTGGAACCTTTACAAATATAAACACACTCCTGTGGACCCTCTACAAACATTAATACATTCTCATGGAACCTTTACAAATCTGAAAATACTCCGGTGGACTCTCTACAAATGTTGACACACTTTTGTGGACCTGCGACAAAGATCGACACACACTCATTGACCCTCTACAAATATTGACACACTTTCATGGATACTTACCAATATTGGCACACTCCTGTAGACCTGTTACAACTATTGACGCACTCACGTGGATCCTCTGCAAATGTTGGCACACTCCTGTTGACTTTACAAATATTGACTACCAACCAAATAGGAAATAGAAGGAATTCTCCATTTCAGGTCAAGACAGTCATAGAGTTACACAGCACAGAAACAGGCCCTTCGGCCCATCATGTCCCTGCTGGCCATCAAGCACCCATCTATTCTAATCCCGTTTTCCTGCAGTTGGCCCGTAGCCTTGTATGCTATGGTGTTTCAAGTGCTCATCTAAATACTTCTTAAATGTTGTGATGGTTCCGGCCTCTACCACCCCTTCAGGCAGTATGTTCCAGATTCCAACCACCCTCTGGGTGAAAACATTTTTCCTCAAATCCCCTCTAAACCTCCTGCCCCTTACCTTAAATCTATACCCGCTGGTTATTGACACCTCTGCTAAGGGAAAATGTTTCTTCCTATCTAACCTATCAATGCCCTTCATAATTTTGTATACCTCAATCATGTCCCCCCTCAGCCTTCTCTGCTCGAAGGAAAACAACC
Organism: Heterodontus francisci; assembly: GCF_036365525.1. Taxonomy (NCBI): domain Eukaryota; kingdom Metazoa; phylum Chordata; class Chondrichthyes; order Heterodontiformes; family Heterodontidae; genus Heterodontus; species Heterodontus francisci. The sequence continues at coordinate 221,071,227 of NC_090371.1, forward strand.
CTAGCCTATCCAGTCTTTCTTCATAGTTGAAATGCTCCAGCACAGGCAACATCCTGATGAATCTCCTCTGCACCCTCTCCAGTGCAATCACATCCTTCCTATAGCGTGATGACGAGAACTGTACACAGTACTCCAGCTGTGACCGAACTATCATTTTATACAGCTCCATCATAACCTCCCTGCTCTTATGCTCTATGCCTCGGCTAATAAAGGCAAGTATCTCATAATGTCTTCCTAACCATCTCATCTACCTGTGCTGCTGCCTTCAGTGATCTTTGGACAAGTACACCAAGGTCCCTCTGACCCTCTGTACTTCCTAGGGTCCTATCACCCATTATATATTCCCTGGCCTTGTTAGTCCTCCCAAAGTGCATCACCTCACACTTCTCAGGATTAAATTCTATTTGCCATTGCTCTGTCCATCTTACCAGCCCATCTATATCGTCCTGTAATCGAAGGCTTTCCTCCTCACTATCTACAACACCACCAATTTTTGTGTCACCTGCGAACTTACTGATCATACCTCCTATATTCATATCTAAATTATTAATGTACACTACAAACAGCAAGGGTCACAGCACCGATCCCTGCGATACACCACTGGTCACAGGTTTCCAATCACAGAAACAACCCTCGACCATCACCCTCTGCCTCCTGCCACTGAGCCAATTTTGGATGCAATTTGCCCAATTTCCCTGGATCCCATGGGCTGTTACCTTCTTAATCAAACTCCCATGTGGGACCTTATCAAAGGCCTTACTGAAGTCTATGTAGACTACATCAACTGCTTTACCCTCATCTACACATCTAGTCACCTCCTCGAAAAATTCAATCAAGTTTGTTGGACACGATCTCCCCCAACAAAGCCTTGCTGATTATTCTTGATTAATCCCTGCCTTTCTAAGTGGAGATTAATCCCGTCCCTCAGAATCTTTTCCAATAATTTCCCTACCACTGATGCTAGACTCACCAGCCTGTAATTACCTGGTTTATCCCTGCTACCCTTCTTGAACAACTCGCTATACACATTCGCTGTCCTCCAGTCCTCTGGCACCTCTCCTGTGGCCAGCAGGATTTGGAAATTTGTGTCAGAGCCCCTGCTATCTCCTCCCTTGCCTCACATAACAGCCTGGGATACATCTCATCGGGGCTTCAGGATTTATCCACTTTTAAGCCCGCTAAAACAGCTAATACTTCCTCCCTTTCAATGCTAATTTGTTCAAGTATATCACAGTCCCCCTCCCTGATCTCTACACCTACATCGTCCTTCTCCATAGAGAACACAGATGAAAAGTAATCATTTAAAGCCTCACCCACGTCCTCCGGCTCCACACACAGATTGCCACTTTGGTCCCTAATAGGCCCTACTCTTTCCCTGTTTATCCTTTTGCCCTTAATATACTTATAAAACACCTTGGGATTTTCCTGTATCTTGCCCACCAGTGTTTTTTCATGCCCCCTGTTCGCTCTCCTAATTACTTTCTTAAGTACCCCCCTACACTTTCTATACTCCTCTAGGGCCTCTGCTGTTTCAGCCCTCTGAATCTGCCATAAGCCTGCTTTTTTTTGCTTATCCAATCCTCTATGTCCCTTGACAGCCAGGGTTCCCTGGACTTGTTGGTCCTACCCTTCACCTTTTCGGGAACATGATGGCCCTGAACTCTCACTATTTCCTTTTTGAATGACTTCCACTGGTCTGATGTAGACTTACCTACAAGTAGCTGCTCCCAGCCCACTTTGGCCAGATCCTGTTTATTCATATTGAAATCGGCCTTCCCCCCATTCAGTACCTTTATTTCTGGTCCATCTTTGTCCTTTTCCATAACTACCTTAAATCTTACAGAGTTATGGTCACTATCCCCGAAATGCTCCACCACTGACCACTTCTACCACTTGTCCAGCATCATTCCCTAAGATAGGAAAGTAGACATCAGAAGTAATTGTCCAAGTTGATGCTGGCACTGGAGAGCCTTGCTATCTGGTAACGAGCATTTTTTTGTATTCATTCACAGGATGGGACTGTCAGTGGTTAGGCCAGTATTTATTGCCCATCTCTATTTTCCCTTGAGAAGGTGGTGGTGAGCCACTTTCTTGAGCCACTGCACTCCATGGGGTTTAGGTACAACCACAGTCCTGTTAGGAAAGGAGTTCCAGGATTTTGACCCAGTGACAGTGAAGGATTGGCAATATAGTTCTAAGTAAGGATGGTTGTGGCTTGGAGGGGAAATTGCAGATGGTGGTGTTCCCATGACCTTCTGCACTTGTCCTTCTAGGCGGTAGAGGTCGCAGGTTTGAAAGGTGCTGTCGAAGGAGCCATGATGGGTTGCTGCATTGCATCTTGTAGATGGTACACGGTGTTGCCACTTCACTTTGGTCGTGCAGGGAGTGAATGTTGAAAGTGGTAGATGAGGTGCCAATCAAGCAGGCTGCTTTGCCCTGGATGGTGTCGAGCTTCTTGAGTGTTGTTGGAACTGCACTCATCCAGGCAAGTGGAGAGTATTCCATCACATTGTAGATGGTGGACACGCTTTGGGGAGACAGGAGGTATCTGAAATTGAGACATGGCTGTGTGATTTGTTGACCTCACTGGCGAACGAGGCTGCCTGACAGTGGTAAAAGTCCCATTCTCGCCTGTGGGGAAGATTTCATTATATTTGTAGTGAAATTGCAAATTGGTTCTTTATTTCTGCATAAGCAGTTCCCTGCATGTGAATCTCCTTGGTGTGGTATCCATGTAACAATGTCCTATCTATTCAGTTTCATCAGAGTGCATAAAGCTGCTATATTAGCATTATAGTGGTAATTCCACAATACCAATGGGCAGCTGCACTTTCAAGCAGATAGGTCATAGAATGGGTGTTACATTGTAGCTTGCCTGGTGGAAACTAGGTGAGAGGGCAATTAAAATGCCCTTCGTTACTTAACTGTTGGAACCTAACCTTTGATCTTGCTGTGTTTGATTTTAACCTGCTCTATTGAGCAATTGGCAAAGGTACCCCCTGCAGCGGGTGGGGTCTTTCTATAAACATGTTAATCAGTGTCCAATGATATCAATTGGGCTCCAACAGGATTTTAAATGAGGCCTTAGTGGGGAAGCTCGGTCCACCAAGCTGAAGTAAGTCAGAAGAGGATTGGGAGATGAAGAAGGCCTAAAAGTTAAGGTTTTCACTTTTCTTTGTGGGACCAAAAGGAGCACGAATGCTCCTCCAATCCCAACATGCATGTTTGTCCTTCCCTGCCTTGGACTGCCAACCCTACATTCCTAGCTGCAAGACCCTCTCCAAATACCCATCCCTAAAACTAACTGCATGCTGGCAGACTGCCACGTCCTGTCCACTTCCCACCTATCTCGGAAACCCACCAGGAATTAACATCCACTCTGCCCGTCCCAGCCCTCCAGCCTCTCCTGCCTTCAATTACAGCTTATGCACTAGGAGTGTGTGTTGTACAAATTCCCTTTTTGTTTCTTCTTAGAACTCACATTTTGGAATAAGCCTTTGACTTCCTAGCTGCAGTATGGATTGTGACCCTGCTATACTATATTAATGGATACTTGCTTTGGCTCTATGCTTCATGAGGGGTTCATTTGCTCTGAGAGGTGAAGTTCCTTACATGCAGAACTAGCATTTCGCTAGCTCTGGTTTCATTTATGAAGGTGTGTAAAATGCACTTTTGCTTGTTGAATAAACAGAATGAAGACATCCCATATCTTCTAGCTAAGACAGTAATTGAATTCCATCTGGCTGTAGTAACAAATTCTATCCCTCTACCCTACTCAGATTAATCTAAAATAAAATATAGATTTTATCATGTTAATATGAAAAGAGCTCTCTGCTATTTCTCAGAGAAGAGCTGTCAGTATAATCCACTAATTTGTTTTATAAAATTAAACCTGCTACCAAACAAATGATGGCTTATTGTTCAGTGGACTTTATCTTATATTGTTTTTAATTGGTGGGGAGAGATCTTCCCTCTCAACCATCTCAAACCAAAGAAAAATAGTCAAATCAAAGACAAAAACACTCAGGTTGTTTTCAAGTAGGTTGTGTTAATTACATTTGAAAAGCAGTTGCATGGAATAATCGTCATACTTCCACAAAAATACCAATTGGCTCTGGGGGTAAAGGAGTGTTTGTCAAAGCTCCAAATTCTCATTACAACTAAACAGGTCTCCCACTTCATCTTCCTAAAGCAGTTTCACTTTAAAGCTGTTATTGTATCAGCAATTAGAGACTGAGGTCATACCAATTTCAGCATACGCCTAACAGTATGTACCAATCCTTGAACATGTATTATTCAGTTTCCTCTCAGACTGTTTGAAAATGAGGGACTGTGCACATTTATGTTCTATCGGCCGCAGTGGGAGTCTAGTCAATCTTATTATTGGCATGAATCCAACCCCTCCTTTCCCCCAGCCAGCAGATAATAAGGTCAATGTGTCTGTGGCTACATATGTTAAGCATTCCAGTTTCACCCAATAATTGCATCTGCAGGCATGAATGTCCATGCCTGCACACTGGTGCTCGTATAACACATGGGTGGGAATGAAGAATTGCGGTTTAAATGTCATTTTGATCACCACTCAGCAGTATTTTTATACAGTCCAACAATAAAGTTGAAGAATTATCAGTACTACTCCGTGGAATAATGACTGAAGAGGGTACATTTGTTATTTACTTTTCTGCACAATACACTTCAAATTAAGTTGTACTTTTCATGCTGAATTTTCCACTATTCTCCCATTATAATTTTTGTTAAATAATAGATTCATGCACATCATTTTTTTACATTACCCCAATACTGAATGCATATATAGGGGATACTAACTAGGAGCCGTGGAATATAGAATTTCACAGATGAGGAATTATGCCATGAGTGAGTTATCAAGGCCTTCCCACAAGTGGAATAAATTCATAATTTCCCATTGAGTTAATAACACAAGTAATCCAAAAAAATCTTGCATTAATAAAGCCTATCTAAGTGCATAGAGTGCTTTAATACTTCTGAGTATGTGTTTGAACCGTCTGTTCCTTCCATGTTGAATGATTGTCAGTCCACAGACAACCCTCTTAATAGGGATGAAGAATTTAATTTACAGCCTCGAGTTAGGGACTTACGGTAAAATTTTAGCATTGTGTCTTAATATGGAAACAAAAACAGCTAAATACTTTAAAGCTGTGTACGGAATCAGATTTTAATTGTGCACAGTAGGAGAAAGACCAATTTAAAATATTTATTTTATATTATCTGAGTCAGACATTGAATCAGCTATGCCTTTTCAAGAAGTTCCATTCACTACAAGACAGTTAAATTAGCCTGATCATGAAGCTGAAATATGGGAGGCATTTGTCAACTTCCAATTGTCTATTTATCATGTAAAAATCAGACAGTTGCTGTTGAAAAGTAGTGGGGTGGGCAACTTACCCTCCCCATTGAGGTCTGGTGCCGGCCTTGATGCAATTTTTAAGCAGGCCTGTAAATGTGTGAACAGCCTGCCCTTCTGTTTTGAGCATAAGGCTGCTTCAATATACAAATTACAGTTCTACTTCAGTTGTCTGACTTTGTTTGCAATTTCCAGCTACAAATGGGTAGGGTGGGCACCATGCACACGCTGCCAATTTATAACAGGCGATGAGTGACTGAACCAATGGCTCTTTAAGAGAAATAAATTGGTGGCTGCTGAAAAGAAAGCCCTGAATATATTTTTGGAAAGTATTTTAGTGGGGACAGAAGGAACTCCGCCTGGCTCGCCAAAAATGTTACGGCGCGGTCAACCTGGCTTAACCTGTTCCCTGGGGATACCTCACCCCTCCAAATGCCAGACCTACTGGCTGGTTCAATGGAAGTTAGTTATTGTCCACCTTCCAATAACCAGCCAGCTGTCCATTTGGTGCCTGCTTTCCATTGGTGGCATTCAAATGAGGTCAGAAGCCAAAAATAAAACAGGCCTCCTCATGCCATCTTCGACAGACACTGTGGCCAATCTCCTGTCTTTGGACGGATATTACATTTCTCCTTGATGGAGGTTTCAATGCCATCTAATAGTTCTGAGCTGTGGAGAAAATTTATTTTAATAAATTCTCATCAAAAACATGGTGGTTTGTTGCATGCTTTATGATGGAGAGAGCAAAGTTGTAGCATTAACTTTGGATAGCTCCATCAAAGAGTTTCCATAGAGATGATGGGCCAAATGACCTTTTTCTTTGCTGTAAGCATAGATAGTTCTATAGTTTGCATTTAATTGGCCTTACTTTACATTTAATAAATTGTACTTGAGTGATACTAACTATATTTCTTTCTTTAATTTCTCTATGAAAGGGACTGTCAGTACTGTCTATGCAAATCATAGAAAGTAAAATCACTTCTGAAAGTTATTAGAAACTTACTATATTGTCCTGTATCCTGAACATTTGCCAAGATAGCATTAGTTTCTAACTGTACAAGTTGAAGTAGTTCATTTCCTTTGTCAGTCAACAAAGACTTAATATTTGAAATTCTGAAAAGTTTAGACGTGTTTATTGTATTAGATAGAAAAGGTGTCATTAAATTCTACATTATCATGATGGTAGATAGCTTTAATATTCCAAATGGAATGGAAATTACATTTTCATTTCTTCAAAGCCACATAAGGTGAGATAAGAAAAAAAGATCATCCTTTTTAGGACTGTCGTAGTGCAATTCATTCAATAATCGCATATTACAGCTTTCCAAGGCATTTATTACACTGTATACATTATCGGCATTTCCATTACTGAATGCTTATTCAGATGCAGCAGGGTGATTGACTGAATAATCTCTATTTTGCAACCATTAAATTTGGTAGAATGTAGTACAGTAGCAAAGCATACTGGATCTTTGAAATTCAATTGAGGGTTCAAATTATATAAAATATGCAAGAAAGAGAAGCCTGAGCAATTCATGTTTCTGATCTGTACCATGAGATTAGATTACTATTGTAAATCTGTGAAACAATTTTACAAGTCTATACTGTCGGTAGGGAGCCTCACCACCTGTGCTGTATATCAGAAATTCAGACATGGTTGTCTACGGCTTTCCATCCATTCATTTTAATGGTCAGACTATCGTGAGCAGAACTGCTGAAACGTCTGAAATAAATAAAGAAGAAAGAAAGACTTGCCGTGATGTAACACCCTTCACAACCTCAGGACATCCCAAAGTGCTTTACAAGGAATGAATTACATTTGAAGTGTCATCACTGTTGTAGGAAATGCCGCAGCCAATTAGGACGTAGCAAGCTCCCACAAACAGCAATGAGATAATGACCAGATAATCTTTTTTAATGATGTTGTTAAGGGATAAACATTGGCTAGCACACTGGCATGGACGCCCCTGCTTTTTCTCTGAAAAATAGTGCTGTGATTTTTTTTTGCGTTTGCCTCAAAGGGAAGATGCGGTTTCAGTTTAATGCAGCATCCAAAAAACTCTGACAGTGCAGCACTTCCTTAGCACTCCATTGAAGCGTCAGCCTAAATTATGGGCTCAAATCTCTGGAGTGGGACTTGAACCCACAACCTATTTACTCAGATGTAAAAGTATGACCAGTCAGCCACAGCTGATACTGAGATTCCCTCTTGACAGCATTACTCCTTTGATCTCATTTTCAACATGTTTATAGATGACAAAGCATGTTACAAGAAAAATATATCATTCCATTTACAGTGCAGGTAATTTTCCATTGTTTCAGAAGACTATGCAAGGGGAGTTGCTTTTACATTATCATGATGAGATTTATGGGCTGTGTCATAATGAACCTATATGATTTGCAGAATTACCAGTTACTTTTGATAGTGAAGTTGTTATTAATTCATTATCATGTGTATATTATAATGTGCTATGGGCTAGATGCCATACTGAAATTCTCTCCAGTATTCTGGTAATACTCTGAAGTCTCAAAGGCTTGAAATAGCACCTCACGTGTGCCAATGGGGCATTTTCTTTCCCCATACCCTTAGCCCTGAGTCCATCGAGAGATTCTGCTGAAAAAGTCATTGATTGAAAAGAGTTTATTTTAATACTAAAACTTATAGCTATAAAGTACTTGGTTTCACCTCTAGCTCCTAGGCTCTGAAATAAACCAATTTGATAGAACAGACTTCCATCCTATCTGGTAGCTGTAAGGGCCTTATGTGAAATGGGTTTGAGGGTTTGAGCAGTCTCAAATCAATTCCTAGTGGACAACAACCTAGTGCAGAAAACTGTCTAAATTTATAGCTAAATTAGAAATCAGAGGGCAGAATTTTATCAGCCTGGAGGAGCAGGAAGTGGAGGCCCTGAGGGGCTGAAAGATCGTGGTGCACACACACTCGCCTGGAAACATGATGTCATGACATCAGTTCTGAATTTTGTCAGCAGTGGGAAAGCTCCAAGGTTGCGTTGCTGCCACGACGCAATTTGAATTGGTAAGCAGCTAGTTAGAATGCATATGCATTGAATTGAAGCCAATTTTATGGGGGGGTGGGGGGGGGGATTCAAAATTAGTCAACAGCACATGGGGATCACGTGCCTTCAGATCCCCAGCCATTTAAAGCTGGCAGCACCGAAGTGAGGCCTCAATGCCGCTGCGGGAATGCAGCCATGGTGAGCAGTGGCTAGGAGAAAACGGGGATCAGAGACCATTGTTGGGCTGCAGTACTGGGGTGCCTACAAGAGTGGGCACACTCTCGGGTGCATGGATGAGCTCAGTCTCAGGTGCAAGGGTGGGCGCAGACTCGGCTGCTGCAATCTTTGTAAGGGGGGCGCTGAGGGGCATTAGCGTGTCTTCAGAGGGGAGTAACAACGGGTAGGTCCCAAGGCAAGATCATCTCACCAAGGACAGTGCACAGGAGAGGCAGAGATCATCTGGCATGGGTCTCATACACACATGCCGCGTAGCAGTGGCTCAGAGAGAGAAGGCCATGATCCAGGTGATGACACCTGTGAAGCTCCAAAGGAGAGCTGCAGCAATCAGCCATACCAAGAAGGGCCTACCCGTGCTAGAGAGTGTACTGGACTCGCCTCAATGACCTGCAAATGTCCGAGCGACAGCAGAGGCAGTCACAGACTTATGCATAATGCTGCAGGACAATCTGCGACCCATGGGCTTCGTTCAACACCCAATGCCCATGGCCCTGAAGATCACCGTGGCACTCAATTTCTAAGTATCTAGCTCTTTCCAGGAATCCACTAGACATCTGTGTGGTCTCCCAGGCAGCAGCCCACTACTGCATCAAGGAGATGACCAATGCCATGTTTAAGAGGGCTGGTGACTATATGCAACACTGGACCGATGCTGACAGTCAGGCTGAGAGGGACATCGGATTCGGGGCCATCTGGAATTTCCCCGGTACAAGGTGTGATAGCTTTCACGCATGTGGCCATCAAGGCTCCCTTGGACCAGCCAACAGGAAGGGCTTCCATTCATTCAACGTTCAACTGGTCTGCGACCACCAAAAGCGTTTCCTGCAGGTGTGTGCACAATTCCTGGGAAGCAGCCATGATGCCTACGTACTTTGACAGTCCCAGGCTCCACAGCTTTTTGGGTTACCCACTCGCCTTCAGGGATGGATTCTCGGGGACAAGGGCTACCCATTGAAGACGTGGCTATTCACGCCTTTGAGGAACCCTCACACTGCAGCAGAGGGAGTTACAAAACCTGCCACGGGTCCACCAGATTGAGCGTCAAGCAGGTCATTGGGTTACTGAAGATGAGAATCCGCTGCCTTGATTGATCCGGTGGAGCCCTGCAGTATGCCCCAGCGAGGGCCTTGGGTATTGCGGTGGTCTGTTGTGCTCTTCACAGTCTAGCACTGCAGAGTGGGGAGGCCTTACATGAACAGGGCATGATTGATCGCCAATCCTCATCTGACAAGTAGGATGTTGAGGAGGCTACTGAGCAAGCAGTGCTGGATCTTGCTTCCCTTTCACCGGAGGCCAGGGCCATTGAGAGATGTGCAAGGCAGACACAGGACAATCTCATTCTTACCCAGTTCCTGCCACCATGATGACCTCTCAAAGTGAACTCTATAAAGACTCACCTCACTGTATTCTGCCTGTTGCCTCCTTCCTTTCATATTCCAGTGTCTAGTGCCCAAGTTCACCAGTCTACTGACTGTCAGTGGTCTCAGCTGTCACAGCCTCCATCAGCTGCTCGGCGCATGTGTAGTGTTCTCAGCACCTGGTGACCCTGAATCTATGCCCGAACGCAGACCCACCGAGGTGAAAGTACCTGCACTGGTGGAGGGTGCAGGGGAATGATGTGATGGTGCATCCTCTGACTGTTCCTCTTCCTCCTCAGAGGTTGATAGCAGGCCACCTGTCCCAGTAGCTGTGCTTGCCCCCGAAGTGCCATGACCTGCATGAGAAAACACAATAATTTGTTAGCGAGGTTGTTCCGATCTCCTCATGCCAGCTGTGCGTGATGTGGACCTCCAGATGTGTGGTAGAGGACACATAAACACAATGACTCCTCACTGTCTTGTGCAGACACTCCAGTCTCACCATCTGTGATTGCCTGGCCACCCTGGGACCTGCTAGCTCCAGAGCCTCCTCCTTTGCCATCGGGGTTCCCACCACCAGTCATCGATATTTCCCCGATGTTATAAGTCTGTTTCTTCTGTAAGTGGAATGAGGGACTCAGACCTCACATGAAGAACAACAGGACATTTACGCTAGTTCCAGCCCCTCATCATCTGATGGGGTCTCCCAAATGGCTCCTACCCACGTCCGGTCTCAGGATATGTAAAGGAGGTGATGCCTCACCCCCTTACCTCTGTGGTCACTCCCTCCCCATGTCGCACTCCCTCCGGCATTGCTACATGCAAGCCCCAAAGAGGAGATGGTAATGGAGGATTCATCTAAACAGAGCGAAGGAGGTCATTGACCTTCTTATGGGATTGGACCCATTTCCGGGGACTGACTCCATGGCAGCTGACCTCCTCTGCTATCTCCGTGCAGGCTTGCTTGATCAGGTGGGAGGGTCTCATCTTGCCATGTAGTATTTCCAAGTTCGCAGATACCACAAAACTAGGTGGGAATGTGTTGTGAGGAAGATGCAAAGCAGCTTCAAGGGGATTTGGAAAAACTTAGTGAGTGGGCAAGAACGTGGCAGATGGAATATAATGTGGAAAAATGTGAGGTTATCCACTTTGGTAGGGGGAACAGATGTGCAGAGTATGTCTCAAATGCTAAGAGATTAGAAAGTGTAGATGTACAAAGGAACCTGGGTATCCTTGTCAATAAGTCACTGAAAGCTAACATGCAAGTGCAGCAAGCAATTAAGAAGGCTAATGGTATGTTAGCCTTTATCGCAAGAGGATTTGAGTACAGGAGTAGTGAAGTCTTGCTTCAATTGTATAGAACCTTGGTTAGACCGCACCAGGAGTACTGTGTGAAGTTTTGGTCCCCTTAGGAAGGATATTATTGCCATAGAGGCAACGAAGATTCACCAGACTTGTTCCTGGATGGCAGGACTGTCCAATGAAGAGAGATTGAGGAAACTGAGCCTGTATTCAAAGAATGAGAGGTGATTGATCATTGAAATCCACAAAATACTTAAAGGGATAGACAGAGTAGATGCAGGTAAGACATTTCCCCTGGTTGGGGAGTCTAGAACCAGGAGACACAATTTCAAAATAAGGGAGAAGCCACTTAGGACAGAGGTGAGGAGAAATTTCTTTACTCAGAGGGTTGTGAATCTTTGGAGATCGACAGATTTCTAATTACAAATGACATAAGGGGATATGAGGATAGTGTGGGAAAAAGACATTGAAGTGGATGATCAGCCATGATTGTATTGAATGGCGGAGCAGGCTCGATGGGCTGAATGATCTACACCTGCTCCTATGTTCCATCCCTTGTAAAGAGGCCACCCACCTTTCCCTTGTAGCTTGGAGGAGAATCTCCAGGGAGGCATCACTAAACAGTGGGGCCGTCCGTTGTGTTGCCTCAGAGCCATTTGGGAGATCCCATCAGGGCACGAGGCACTGCCACTAGCAGAAATGTCCTGTTGTTCTTCGTGGTCCCAATTGGCTTCCACTCCGTTTGTTTGGCTCACAGTCCTGGTGCACGGGCGCAGGGAGGTCCTGGAGTAACAGCAACAGTAGAGTGGAGTCTAGGAGGTACAGCAGTGGAGGAGTGGGGAGTGGGAGGGTGGGTGGCGGAATCCAGCAGCAGTCCAGAGTCACTGTATCAGTGAAAGACAGCAGTATAAGCAGGGCTGGCAGTGCTTTAAAGATGGCGTCAGTACCTGAATGTTTGTTAGCTGAAGCTGTCATCAACGCCTCATAGCCCGCCCTCGTCTTTAATAGGACAGTTATGTTAACATGTGACACATGGCATGCCGTCACAGCACCCACTTTTGGGGCTGTTGCTGGGAACCGCGAAGGGCTGATGAAATTCACCAACACTGTTTCGGGAGATTGTGGTTGGGTTTAACTTGGAATAGCATGTGGGTTTGGGTGCAGGTGGGTGATAAAATCAGCAAAATTGGCAGCACGCTAGAACTCTAAACCACTGACTTCCGCATTTGACTGGAGTTCATTTGGCTGCTTGTGTGCAACCCCTAGGAGAAAGATGGGTTAAGAGCAGAAGGGCATAAGAAGTAGGAGCTGGAGTAGGTCATTCAGCCCCTCGAACCTGCTCCGCCATTCAATAAGATCATGGCTGATCTGATTGCAGCCATAACTCCACATTCCTGCCTTCACCCAATAACCCTTGACTTATTTGTCGATAAAAAGTCTGTCTAACTCAGCCTTGAATATATTCAATGACCCAGCCTCCACAGCTAACTGCTCCTAATGCAATCAGGCAGAGTTAGCATGGTTTTATGAGAGGGAAAGCATGTTTGACAAATTTATTAAAGTTCTTTAAGGATGCAACATGCAGGTTGGGATAAAGGGGAACTAGTAGATGTAGTGTATTCGGATTTCCAAATAGCATTTGATGAGGTGCCACATAAAAGGTTATTACACAAGATAAATTTAGAGATACAGCACTGAAACAGGCCCTTCGGCCCACCGAGTCTGTGCCGACCATCAACCACCCATTTATACTAATCCTACACTAATCCCATGTTCCCTACCACATCCCCACCTGTCCCTATATTTCCCTACCACCTACCTATACTAGGGGCAATTTATAATGGCCAATTTATCTACCAACCTGCAAGTCTTTTGGAGTGAGGGGTTGCCCTCATTAAAAAGCAATTATTGCCTGAATGAGGGACCCAGCATCAGGAAGGGGGGTGGCATGGAGAGCCACCCCCTGCCCTTGCTAGCGACCCCCCCATACCACTCTCCCCCACAACCTCTACCCCAAGAGAACCCTCCTGCCAAGACCTACCTGTGGCCTGGGTCCAGCGCCTGCCGGAAGTGGAAGAGCTGCAAGCCTCTGATTGGCCGGCAGCTCTCCAAGGGCATGACTTTCATTGACGTGGTCCTTCATCCTGTGGAAGACCCGTTACTGTCTGGGCCTTCCAGCGAAGAGGCAATGTGGGGTTCTCGGCATCGCTTTTTCTGCACGTCAAGACCCCCGTCGGCAACATAAAATCCCAGCCAATGTGTCGGCGAAGAGATCTGAATAGGTTAAGTGAGTGGACAAAAATCTGGCAGATGGAGTATAATGTGGGAAAATGTGAGGTTTTCCACTTTGGCAGGAAGAATAGAAAAGCAGATTATTATTTAAATGGAGAGAAACTGCATAATATTATGGCACAGAGGGACCTGGAGGTCCTTGTATGTGAATCACCAAAAGTTAGTAGACAGGTACAGCAAGTAATTAGGAAGACAAATTAAATGTTGGAATATATTGCAAGGGGGATGGAATAGAAAGTAGGGAAGTCTTGCTACAACTGTACAGGGCATTGGTGAGACTGCACCTAGATTCTGTTTCCCAGAGAGCATTGGAGGCTGGGTCACTGAATATTTTCAAGGTTGAGTTGGACAGATTTATGATAATTGAGGGACTCAAGGGTTATGGGGAGCAGGCAGGAAAGTGGAGTTAAGGCCACAGTCAGATCAGCCATGATCTTTTTGTATGGCGAAGCAGGCTTGAGGGGTCAAATGGCCTACTCCTGCTCCTGTTCCTTATGATCTTCTGGTCTAGGTCATACTTGGCACACAAGCCTACAGGCCAAGGATAAGCCTCCTCAATGTGCATGAACACAGTGTCTCAGGAGGTTCAGGATGTCATGTCAGGTGTTGACAGACGTTTAAGCCTGCTGGAACAAGACCTTCTTCCAACTGGACCTGGTGGCCATGTTTTACGAGTGGCTGCCAAAGTCACCACTGCCCGCAACATTTTTTGCTTCTGGCTGAGCTGTGCCGGAGAAATTTCAGGATCTCGCAGTTAGCAGCACACAAATGCATAAGACTGGTGATTAATGGCGGACAATTATGCCAACTTTGCCTGCGATGATGCCAGTCAGAATAAACAAGCACTTGGGTTTGCTACACTGGCTAGCTTTCCAAAGGCGTTGGCCGTCATTGACTGCACACATGAGGAAATTTGGGCACCTGAGATCACCCAGGAGTGTTCATCAACCACCATTGAAGACAAAGGACGCCCACTTCAAATGTGGCTGATGCCTCAGAAACATGAGGAATGAGGGCCAATGAATTCCATATCACTACCAGATGTGTCATTATGCAAACCATCATAATGCTGAATGCACTTCGGGCATTCAGAAAGACCTGAAGGCGCCCTTCAGTAAACACCAGCCAGGGTCTTCAGAATGGTTTTGGTGTGCTGAGCTCTACACAGAATTGCCCAGCAGCATGGTTTGGACCTGCAGGAGGACCAGGGCACAAGGTGCAGAGTTTCTTCAGACGATTCTGAGGAGGAGGAAGGTGATGAGGGCAATGCACCACTAGCTGTGCACATTGTTACCCCAGAAGCACTGATTATTGCAAGGTTCATTTAGGTTGTACCAATTCATCCATTTAAGAACCACATTCAAAAGCCGCTGTTGACCCCACTTGCCCATCCCTGTCCAGAATGCCACAAACACAAAGCAGTCCTGCAAGCAACCAAGCATCTCTTTCACAGCCTCCCTTTTATCGCTGTCAATTCATGCTTTCCCTTCTCTCATCAAACAGCTGAAAAGGCGACTTGACAGCCAGCAGCCAAGATTGTGCAAGATGGGAAAGTGGTGCAAAAGAGTAATATTTATAGGCTTCAAGTAAAGAACAGAAACTGAAAGATATAACAGTGTCTGCAACATCCATCTGCATACACTTGTGCAGCTTCAAATCTTTAATCTTCATTTTTCTAGTGCTTCTCCATGGTGCAACACCTGTAGGTAGAGGCATACTGCTCCGGTGCTCTTTGCTGACAACTTCTGCATTTGAAGCCCGTGAGGTCCCTGCCAAAGATTCCTCCATCTGTATCTATGCAGGGACAGATTTGGCCATCGAGTACTGACTGCGAGGATGAGAAGTGAAACTACTTTGACTGGCGTGCCCACTTCCATGTCCCTTTTCACCATTATCTCTCTCATGGCCCAGCCACACGTTACTGCTACCATTAGCAGTAACTTTGCTGCTGACCAGAAGGGTACTGCAAGGCATAAGGCTAGGGTATTGGCCATCCTATTTAAATGGCATCCAGAATCTGCAATTCCTTGTTCAAGGCCTGTATGCACTTGTTTAATTATTGTGTTTGAAGCTCCGTGCAGTTGGCCATGGAAGTGGACGTCATCACCCTGGCCTGCGATAGGACCCCACTGATTCATGAGATGGAGTCCTCTAGTCTCTTTGCAATCATGGACAGTGTGTTTGAAAGGCCTGTCAGTGCATTGCAGCTTCTCTGTGGCCCCTCAATGAGTAATCTCTTCATCGACAGCCCCCCAGCATACAGGATCTGTATCCAGCTCAGCAGAGCTTGAATAGGCTTGTGCTGTCAAATGCAGATGCTCCACTGATGTCCCTGGCTCCACCATCTGCTCTTGCCCATTTGTGAAGTGTGAGTCACCAGATGAAAACCCAACCATCTGTCTAACTGGTGCCACTGAAATGTGAGCAACTGATTTGGTGCATAGTCTGACAGAGTCCTGTGATAGTGCAGCCTCAGAGGGAGTGAGCTGCTCTGAGGAATTGTCGGCAGTGACCTCCCCCAACTCTTGCTGCAGCCATGAAGATAAAGACATGAATGAGTACTATCAAAGTAAGAATGTTGGAAGTTATTACTATGCACATGATCAGGGGTTGACAACATGTCCATACACAGACACCAGTGTCCATGGTAAAAAAATGTTGAGGTCCGCGACTGGTAATTCCTGGGATGGGGAATTTACCATTGGCTTCTTCATTCTGACGAGACCGGCTTTAACAAAAGTGGCAATTGTCAGTTTCACAGATGGCAGGTCATGAGAGCAGAGCAGCATCTTCTGAACTTTTGACAGGTTTGTGGTTTTCCGCAGGTTATGATTTTTTTAAAAAGCCCACCAGAAAACCACAGAGCTGTCTGAAGTTTGGAAGTACTGTTCCTGCTCTCAGCACCCGTCAGCTGTGAAACTGAGAGTTGCCATTTCTTTTAAAGTTGGCCAACCACGAAGCTGCTCTGCTGTCAGTTCCTGCTCTCAGCAAGGGTGAGAGAGAGAGAGAGAGAGGAGGCCAGCGAGAGAGGGTGGGGGGGGGGGGGTCGTTGGGGGACAGAGAGAGAGTGGGGGAACAGAGAGAGAAAGGCGGCAGTGAGAGAGAGGGACAGAGAAAGAGTGGGCAGAGGGTCAGAGAGCAAGATAGAGAGAGAGAGGAGGGAGAAAGAGCAATCAAGATCACTCCTGACAGATAGATATCTATCCGAAATGCTGCACATCGCTACAAGAAGTGTGCAGGCAGGCATTGACTACTTGTAAGCAAAAAGAAATGCCAGGTATCTCACTGAATCAGTGCCTAACATAGAGACAGGAAGGTAAGTCAATAAAGCAGTCTTCTGCTTTAAAGCGTCTTCACAAAAATGCACTTCTGTTGCTGTTTGACTGAATAGTAAGATCATTTTTTAATGCCTGTATCTTTCAGAAATTGTCTCACCGGCCCCCTATGTAAGATAAAAATTGTAATGTGGCCTTCCACACAACAAGGTTGGACACTCCTGCTCCAAGCCTTTAACCTTGTGTTTTAGAATAACCTAGCAGCTAGGAAGTTTAAAGGCTTGTGTTATGTAAACTCATTTTAAAATAGCAAAAATTACTTAGGGAATGTCTCAATTTCTATGCTCTGGCGTGTATTACTTTCACTTGGGACGCAAGCTCAGTGAAAGTTGCTGCTTCCAGGGATGAGGAACTTCATTTATGAAGATAGGTTGGAGAAGTTGGGACTGTTTTTCTTGGAGAAGAGAAGGCTGAGAGGAGATTTGATAGAGGAATTCAAAATCATGAGGGATCTGGAAAGAGTAGATAGAGAGACACTTTTTTTGAATTTGTTTTTGTGGGATGTGGGCGTCGCTGACTAGGCCAGCATTTATTGCCCATCCCTAATTGCCCTTGAACTGTGTGGCTTGCTAGGCCATTTCAGAGGGTATTTTAAGCATCAGCCACATTGCTATGGGTCTGGAATCACATGTAGGCCAGACCTGGTAAGGATGGCAGATTTCCTTCCCTAAGGGACATTTGTAAACCAGATGGGTTTTTACAATAATCGTCAATGGGTTCATGGTCACCATTAGACTAGCTTTTAACTCTATATTGATTAATTGAATTTGAATTTCACCATCTGCCATGGTGGGATTCAAACCCATGTCCATGGAGCATTAGCCTGGCTCTGGATTAATAGTCTAGTGGCCTTACCACTACGCCACTGCCCTCCTTGTGAATGGATCAAGAATGAGAGGGCACAGATTTAAGGTAATAGGCAAAAGAAGCAATGGCAACATGAGGAAAAACCTTTCACCAAGTGAGTAGTTAGGATTTGGAATGCACTGCCAGAGAGTGCAGTGGAGACTAGTTCAATTGAGGCACTCTGAAGGGAATTAGATAGTTACCTGAAAAGGAAGAATGTACAAGAGTATGTGGGGAAGGCGGGAGAATGATTGCTCACTCAGAGACCCGGTGCAGATACGATGGGCCAAACGGTCATCTTCTGTGCTGTAACAGTTCTGTGATTCTGAGATTTTAACTGCATATAAATGCCACAATTCCACTGCTATCCATTTGGAATTACATTGTTCCAGACGTTGTTTTGAGGGGAAAACAGGAAAGAAAATCCAGGAGTCAACATTGTAAGTTCCTCATGACTACAAGAGTACGGTGTGATGGGGCTGAGTGGCCTATATACAATAGTCAGTCAATATGGATAGCTTTAATCAACCTTTATCTATGATGAATTGTCTATGATTCCTTAGCAAAATCAATGCTACATTTCCAATTTAAAAATTGTTAGGGAAGACATAGTAAACATTTATTATGTTTCAATGACCATGTTCGAAACAGTCATTAACTGATTTTATGCAAATTGGATTAAAAGACAACTTTTGCAAGTATGTCAAAGATCAGTAACTGCACTGTGCATCATTTATTACCCAGTTTGAGGGCAGGTACCTGAGTGGCCAATGTTATTTGGTGTTGTCTGTATCATACAATTATATTACATCAAAAGTGCTAACTTTGCTGACAGCTAAGAGATTTGGCTTGGACATAAATTGGTTAGTCTGGAGTACAATCTTACAGATAGCGAATAAGTATTTTGTAACTGAATAATACATGCAAATTGAAACCCGACCCAGGCCTGACCCAACCACATCCAACCCAAACCTGACCGGGTCCTTTGATTTTTTTCCCGCGCCCGACCCGACCCGACCCAACTACCGTAATAAAGTTAATTATATCAAACATACCTTGTCCAAATGTCATGATCCTTCGTTCCGGCAGTAGGCTATTCCTGCAGAAGTTCCCGTTCCCTCCCTGAGCAAGGCAGCACTAGGTCCGCGTCCAGCCCGACCCGACCCAAGCCCGAATGCTGGACCCGGAAGAGAGACCCGACCCAACCCGAACCCAACAAATGTCATCGGGTCAGGTCGGGTTCGGGTCAGGTAGCAGTAACAACCACTCAACTTTTTGCAGAAAAACCTTTTGTTAATAATTATCTTGTCAGAGCTGATTCAGAACTGACAGTGACAGACTGAGATATAGACATTGGTGAATTTAAGAAAATAGCTTTATTGAAGGAACTGAAGGTGCTCTTTATTTGTAATTGTATTTATCTAATTTTGTCACTAGCTTTGGTGAGCAAATGACATTTTGTCCATAAGAGATTCTGCTGTTTCTGTGTTTTAGAATCTAGCACCTAGTTTACCAGCCTGTCAAGATGAATAAACAAGTCTCGGCTACCTATCATTAACCTCTCTGTCCCTTCCTGTCCACCATGCTTTTCTGTTTTACATGGCTCTTCTGAAGTACTGTCTGCTCCATTCCATAAAATTCTCCTTATTTGGAGATCTCTGCCCTTTTGTTGGCTGCCCTGGCTTCAAACACATATTACAAGCAGGTGGAGAAGTTGCACAAACATTGACCACAGGATAAATTGTCTTGTGACAACATCAGTGTGAGAAATGGCCTGTCTTACTATTGCTAATTTTTCTACTGCCTCACCTCAATAACCACAATAACAATCCTCTCCTTGAGTTTCATGAATTATTGGATGAATTTGCACTTCTGACACAGTGTGAATCCATGGAGGTCATCCGATAAGGTTGATCTACCTCCCTGTGACATGCTGTGTGTGGGTAGCTCTATTCTGTCAACAAAAGTAATTCGTATTGGCCTTGCATACTATTTTGCATGCTAGCTAGCTAATACAGTTGTGCTGCTCTCCATTGACGTTTGTATGCTTAGTTACTTTATTTATAGAGAGAAATGTGTTTCAAATTGAACTGTGTTTTGATGGCATTAGATTAGCTGTACACTTTACATACAGATGAATTGCCCCCATGTGTGTGGCTGAGTCAATAATTTTGTCAAATGTCGTGTTGCAACATGTCGTTGCCTATCTCTGCACATGATCCTATTTCACTGACTATTGAAGTCAAGGTATCCCACTGAACTTTAAGCACCTACAAATTGCATCTTTGGATTGTCCCATTAAATACTGGAGTTGAGATTGTGTCATGTGGGTCCTCATCACCCCTAGTTCAAATGTAGAGGGACAAGCAAAATCTGAAGAGAAGTCAATTAAACATTGGTGTCATCTATATATGGTCAATTACAGTCATCACAACAAATAAAGAAATCTGGATGGACACTTACAAATGTATTCCTTCTTTCAAAACAAATCTCTTTCCTAGCCAGATTATGAGCTTCGTTTAAAAAAGAAAACTCTATGGAAACCTAATTCTAAGTTTCTTTTAAAAAATTATCTTAAATCTATGTAAACCATGTCATTGTGTGGTCTGTGGTATAATTCCCGTTATGTTCGACAGATGCTCTCAAGATTTGAAAGTTCTTCCTGAGAATATTATTCGCTGAAATGAAAAATTAGCAACTAATCATAATGCACCTATAATGGTTAATGTTTCTGGAGGAGCTAGCAAACCGCTCAAAATAGTACAAAGGTTTGTGTTTATTGGTGCACAACTTTGGAGGGAAATGGTGCAGTGACAGCAGAAAAGTGCATTTTACCCACTAAACTCTGTATGAGCTGGTGAACACATACAGAGAAGCACAAGCACATTTTGGGGGTGAGAGAATTGTTTCCAAGTGGAGAAAAGTGTGGCATTTTATCTCTGAAATGTGCACTTGGTGTCAACTGCTACAAGGACATAGCTGAAGGTTTGGAAGAGTTTGCCGATTTGAAGCACACAACGCAGGCACAGTATGAATATTATGAAATGGTGAGATGTGTATGGACATGAGGAAAGTGGTTGTCGTTAAAGATATATGAGAGAGAGAAAGAAGGATTTTCATTGCTTCCATCTGAGAGACCATCTGTATTCTCGAAGCACTATCATCTCTATCACTTCCAACTAAGAATAAACACTCTGTCAAATGCACAAAATCTGGCATTAGCTGGGACAAAGACAGAAATAATGGGCAGGACTCTCACTTTGGCAGGGGTGAAAAATGGATCGCAGCAGGTTGGATGCGCATTATGCACCCCGCTTGGTGTTGCCGATTTATATGTTGTATAGTGAGGACTGGCCCTGTCTAACTGCAGGCATCACTGTTCAGTTCTATATTTCTTCCAAT
The DNA here is from genome assembly GCF_036365525.1 of Heterodontus francisci. Classification (NCBI taxonomy): domain Eukaryota; kingdom Metazoa; phylum Chordata; class Chondrichthyes; order Heterodontiformes; family Heterodontidae; genus Heterodontus; species Heterodontus francisci. The sequence goes on from NC_090371.1 coordinate 221,092,399, forward strand.
TACATGGTTTTCTATCTGTTAGATGTGCTTAGGATGCCCTTACTAGTAACATCAAGGAGATCTGTGGGTGATGCAACTTACTGGGCAAAGATTGTAAGTAAATAAAAAGAATCAACTGACAATAGTCTTATTTGGTCAGGTGAACAACCTTCCTGTATAATCATATGCCATTTATTCCAGTGATGTGAAAGCAGCATAAATTGAACTTTACCTCATAAATAATATTTATAAAGTATTGGAAGATGTCTCATTAAACTCTCATGTACACAGTTGCACAATCATTTTTCTACAATTATTAATGACACCAATAAATGTTAGTTATTCCATATTAAATCATATAATATTATTTTCTTTCAAGAGTTCAACAATGGTTAATCAAAAAATCTTGGATTTGAAATTCCGCGGGGTTCTCCCATTGACACTGTGGGGTGAATTTTATTTGGGCACCGCACTGCATGGTGGCACCCTTTAAACTCAGCGGGTGCCAGTGTTCTGCTGCCACAGAGGAGTTCTTGTGATATTTCGTGCAGAGGCTCAATTTAAATAGTGGGCACGGAGTGCTACATCTCCAGCAACGGCGTCCGGTGCCTGCGCCATTTTTAAAGGGCTTTAGGCCCTTACAAATAATTATAATTTTTAAAGTGAAAATATAATTGATTTTTATTAAATATAAAAATAAGTGATGGAGGCCCTTCCCCAACCCCTCCCCCGCCATGGTCCTTTCATTGCCTGAAATGATCATCAGTTGATTTTTCAAATACCCGAAGTTTCCACCCCACCCCCCATCCTTCGATCTTTTGCCCTTCAACCCCTTCCCACCATCCCGACATACAATAAAAATTGATTTCCTTGCTCCTCCGCCCTGATAATTTTATTCCTCTCCCCTCCCCACCAGGTTCTCGCCTCGGAACTCCATGTGGAGTTCCGAGGGCGCGTGAAGGCCAACCAGAGGCCGTAAAATCGGCGTGGGACAGCAGGTAAGTTATTTTGCATACATTTATTGGCAATCTGCATATGGAGATGAGGGCCTGCGGCCAGGCAGCGGGGGTGGGGGTGTGGCCGCACTGAGGTCCCCCCACCGCACTGAGGTCCCCCCACGCAGAATTTTACCGGCCCCTGCGTCGCGACCCGCTGCATTGAGGGGCCAATAAAATTCAGCCCTGTTTGTCTAGACTTTCCACAGAACTGCTCCCAAAGTTACAGCGGATGATTTGGAGAACACTGGTAGAAATTAAATCCCTGGTCCTGATAGATATGTGACCAGAGAAAGGAAAGCGTCACAGCAGTTCTTAACATGATGTAGCAATGTATATAACTGGACAGTGACATATTCTTGACGGGAAGTGGTAAGACATTAAAGCTCTCTGTGGTATAGTAATGTAGCATGGAGAAATTCAGCACCAAAACCTGAAAATAATTCAGATATTCTGTTCTTTTTGAACATTATGAAACATTGGGCTGAATTTAGTCGAGCCAGTGGGGGTCCTGATGCTGGGCTGAAGATTTGAAGGGAACTTGCCTCAGCCCTTTGGAGACCACCCCACTCCCCCCAGCTCAATTTAACGGCACTCAGGCAATTAACTGCCCGGCATTGGGGTTCCCTCCCTTAAAGCACAGGGATCCTGCCTCCTAGAGCAGGCAACCAATCAGTAGTATCAGCAGCGCCACTGGGAGCAGTGGTGACTGCCAGTATTACAGGAGGCCCAGGACCAGGCCCACTGCTCGAGCCCTGGACCCAAGTTAAGTGAGGCAGGGTTGCCAGTCTGATAGGGATGGGGGGTGGGTGGGAGAGTGGTCATTGAGGGTGGTTGGTGGGGGGGGAGGGAAGTTCTTAGTGGAGGGGTGGCTTTTGGCGACGTCGAGAAGGACCTGTTGCATATTACCGGTGGGGGACCTCAGTGCAGCCCACCCCCTCCCCCGCCAACTAGCAGCAGGCTCTTCAACTCCGTATACAGATTGCCAATAAATGTATGCAAAATAACTTACCTGCCGTCCCACGCTGATTTTACAGCTTTCGTTCAGCCTTCGTGCGCCTTTGGAACTCCGCATAGATTGCCCACAGAGGAGGACCCCCAAGTCAGCAGGGAGGCCACCTTGTTTAATTGGGCAACCTCCCCGCGTGGCAGAGGCCCCCGTGCCCCCTCCCTCCACCGCTGTTGATTTCATTCCAGTGGTAGTGGGAAGAGGCCCTTAAGTAGCTAATAATTGGTCACTTAAGGGTCTCAGTTGGCTTCTGGGTGAGAAGGTCGTCCTTAGCCTTTCCTAGCCCCGACTTTATTGCAGGGCAACGAGAAGAAGATGGACTCTCCACCCCCTGCCTTCTGTCGCTACTTTATGGGCCCCCCCACCTCCTGCCCTATCTCCCGAGGGCCCATAAAATACAGCCCATTGTGTGCATTTATTTGTAAAGAGTTTGTTCAACAGAGATGTGGACCCTGATACTTACAGAGACAGGATTTCCAAGCACGGGGAGGAGAACTTGTTGGGTTTCCAAATGCTGTCCCAGCCTCGCCTCTGTTAAAAGCAGAAGTGGGTGAGTTTGAGATGTGTTGGGTTCGGGTTTCAGATTTTTACATCACAGCCCACCCAAACTCACCTGTTTTTGGGGGCCAGAATTCCCCTCAGGGAATAGAAAGTGGGATTTCGGTAAAGAATGGGAAACAAGTACTGTGCTACTTGCTTAATCCTCTGTCCTGTCTTTCTGATTAGTAAATCCATACAGAGTTTCAGTTTAATCTTAAATGTTTAATCATCTGAAGCACACTTAGGGATGCTTGGGGCAAAATGTTATTCCCAATTTTGTTTGCCTAAACAAAGATTATTTCACCCCTCTTCTGCCTGAGGATTTCCTTGAAAACATATGTTTCCTCCTTCCATTCTGGTGAACGATTGCAATGAATTTTATAACCTATCCAGTTGCGCCTAAACCAGTTTCCCTCCTCAGGTGACATCCACCAACCAGGACACAGATCACAGACTTAAAAAGAGTTCTAACTTAAAAAGAATTTTTTCCCACAACTTATTTAAATCCAGAGAGGTTTAGAATGACACAAGCTGACAATACATTGATGTTGTCATACCAGCTGTACTATTTTTAATATGTTAACAAACAAGGAAATTTTAAACTGGTGTGTCTCCAATGGAACAATCTTTCTTGGCAGCCATCTTACAGCACTAGAACTAATTTTTTAAGCAGGCTGGTGAAAGATCTGAGCTTACCTGAAAATTTCTGATTAATATCCAAAACAGTAATTTAGATGCTTCCACAAAGGAAGCAGAACACATTGAGGAAGAATTATGTTCCTCGTCAGCTGAAAAATATGTTGAATGCCTGCATTTCATCATTTGCAACCTGATAAAAAACATTCTCAAGAAGTGTAAGTTTCCAAATGAAACAGTGTAGGAATTGGACCTAGCTGCACATGTTTTACAACTGTAAAACAGGAGCAATGAGGGTCAATTTTGGCACCCAGGGGATGCCTGAAAGGTGTCCTGCCAGATATTGGTTTGGACCATTTTTCAAACATCCCTGGCAGCTGCCTAATACAGGCATTGGGACTCTTACATAAGTGTGTAAATTGTTCTCGGCGTTAAACAGGAATTTTCACCCCAATGTTTTTGAAACTTGTATTTCTTAGAAATGCAATTTATTGGTGGAAATGAAAGAAAAGTAGACAATGTTGCTGCAGCCAACAAGTTGATGATCTGATTGGAAAATGAGATGCATGGCCAGTTACCCCCACACCTCCAACCTTCTTCACAGATTTGATCCTGATGGAGAAGGAGCCAGTCTGCCTACTGTCAGGATTTCCCATGAAATCTCTGGGCAACACAAATTAAGTAAACACCAGAGCTGGATTTTGTGCAGCCGGCAGGGCTCCCAGTGCTGGGCCAAAAAGGTGGGGGAAACGCCACCTCAGCCTTTTCGAGACCCCCCTCCCCCAACGCAATCTACATTGTTCCTGAAGCGAAGTTTCTGGCGCTGGGATCGCCACCTTTTTAAAGATAGGCATTCCGTCTCCAAAGGCTGCTGGCCTATTACAGGACAGGTAACTCAGCAGTATTGGCAGTGCTACCGGAAGTGGTGGCCACTACCGGTACTGCAGAGGCCTTGGACCCAGGACCAGAGCTGGTACCCCGGACCTCAGGAAGGTGAGGCGAGGTTGCCAGGGCCAGTCCAGAAGGACCTGGCGAGGTGGGGTGTGGGAGTGGGCGTGAAGTCCGGGGGGGTCCATGGAGGTGGAGGTTTTGCTGGCGGGGGTCCACCATGGGCCACAGATTGCCTATGGAAGAGGAACCCCCTCCCCCCAAGACTGCAGGGAGGGCGCCTTGTATTACAAGGTGCCCTCCCCACGTGGCGGAGGCACAACCCACCGTTGGTTAAATCCGAGCAGCAGGGGGAATAATAGGCCTTAAGTGGCCAAGAATAGGCCATTTAAGGGCCTCAATTGGCCTCTGGGCAGGAAGGCCACCATCGGCCTATCTCACCCCTGGCAGGCGATGGGACGGTGACAGGCCCTCTGCCCCCACCTCCCATTGTAATCCTATGGACCCCCCTCCCCCCCACTTCTCTGGCCCTATCTCAGGGGGCCCATAAAATCCAGCCCCTGATGAAATGGGTCTGCACCCAATATTTGCCCCTGCTTTGCACCTAGGAACTGAACATTCTCCAAGCAAACATCTGAGGAAAATTGGTCCTACTATTTCCTGAGCATGAGTGGCCATCTGCTTGCTACTGTGTCAGTCTGTAGCTAGCTGATTGAATGAAACCTTCATTTTGGCGGTCTAATGGTATCAAAATGTTTTCTGACTTCCAACCATGTCTGTCTTATCAAAGAGATTGCATTCAGCTGCTTGCTAACCTGGGATTAGAATAGGATTGATAGTGGTTCTCTTCAGTGCATCATCTCCAATTAGATCACCCTCTTTATTGTAAAATGTGACTTTGTCTGTGTATTCTGTAAATTAGCTATTTAGCACAACTGTGGGATGTTAGTATTATCACATGCAAACAAGTACTGCTTGGGGGCCTCGTTTTCAGTTGGTAAAATTGGTTAACAAAGTGTCAAACTACTTTCTAGTTTGCCAACTTAATTTATTGTTTAGAGGAGAAAACGTTGGCTTACGTTACCTTTTAAAGAAGAAGAGACGCTCCGATGATAGGAGGGAGTGTGGAGATTCTGTGGAATGAGGCAGATCATGGCAGATTAGCTTGAAGGATCAGGGGAAACACTTCTGTTCCCCCTTGGCCCAGAAGCAGTGGTATAAAAGCCCTTACCAGCTGGATCTGAACGTTCTCGCCACTATTCCCATGTCCCGGGAAACATGGCTTGCAGCCATTAAATCTGAATGGTTGCTAAAATTTGAGGCATGCAACTTTATTTGAATATCGTAATTACTAAGCCACATCTTGAGAGTAGGTTATTCGCCCAAATCCCAAACCTCTCTGGTTAAACTGGATCTAGACGCCTTCTCAGCAGGTTGGGGTCAGGTTTCCCATTCTTAAGAATTTCGCCAATCTCCAACCCCTCTGCTGTCCACCCAGGGGGGAGGTTAAAATTTGTTCCATAGGTTCCATTGGTCTTTGACAAGTTTGGAGTAACTCCATTTTGTTTGGTGAATATCTGACACTAAGAATGCACAAGACCACTGAATTGCTTTCTGTTGATTGAATTGAATTGGATCAAGAGCACAACTGCCGTGATACACATGGTGGCGACTCTGAGAAAGAGTATTATCTAAGAAAAGAATATTAACCAGAATTCATGTCTAAGTGAAAAGCCAGCATTATCCACATGCATGTAACATTCCCCTATCTCTAAACAATACATAGGGAGTCAGGCAAAAGAGCAAAACTCATTTTGAGGTCCTGGCACATTTTGGCAATTTTGCCGAGCTGATGGCACCATGATAGCCAACATTGCCGTGAGTTGAATGGCTATCATTTTGAGAGTTATTTGGATAATTATTTATAACTGTCTTTGTAGCTTTGGCCTTGTTGCACAGTGACAAGCAAAATGGGGAGGTGGGGAGAAGCCTTTTTGTGCTGAATAGCGTTACAGTTTGAGTCCGCTTTTGACTCTTTGAGTTGAATATTTGGGCCCGACCGACATCGGGAATGGAGGTGGGCGGGGCTGGAACATTATGAAGCCGGCCCGTGTACCGGCTTCCCAACCCCGTTCTCAATGGAAGCCATTTTAGCCACCAGGTGGGCACACAATTAGGCTTATTAACAGCCTTGTTAAAGTTAGGTAATGGAGGTTGACTGGGATTTTTCATTCGGCCCCCATTTTCCTGACGCGAAGGGGAATCAACTGCTTGGAGGCAGGTACCAAACATCAGGCTTGGGTGCCAGTGCTCCTGGCAGGCATACAGACCCTCTCTGGCTGTCTGGGTGGAGGTACAGCCAAAGGCCACTCTGTAGAGGGGCTCCCCTCCACCCACAACAGTGATGGCCTGGCTGATTTTTGTATTTTTTTTAATTAAAGTTTTTAATAAGTGGTTAAGAGGGCATCTGTTTGTTGAGGTGCCCTCCCAATTACTTACCTTGTTCTGCAGCTGGGTGCTCCTCTGAAGCTGGAAAGCCTCTGATGGGCCCTCCAGCTTTGAGAGCCCACCTGCTGTCCTGAATTGGACAGAGAACCTGTCTCCATGCCAATTAAGGGCTCACCCACATGAAAATCTTGACTTTTATCAGTTTCCCTCCTGAGGCATGTTCAGGAACCAAAAACAGTCTCGACTCCTGTTTCCTGCTTCTTTGGGGAAAATTCAGCCATTTGTATTCATATTTGCAGGAAAGTGCAGTTTCCCCAGGCAGAGTCACTCCTATCATCAGAAATGAGAGCATTTAATCATTCTGTGGTGAGGAGTAGCGAACTTAATGCTAACGATCGGTCTTTTACTGAGTTGTACCTCATCGGGGAGTACAGAGGCCACCCACCATGGATCTCCCTGAGAGGCAGAAATCATGTTGCCACTAATATTACCCTTGAAAATCCATAGGGGCACACTTCCACAAGTTATGCTGGGATCATACTCTTTGTGGAACTCTGCCACTGGTCCAGCTGATGTACTTAAAATCAAATTTTTGGTGGTGTGGCGGCTTATGGGCAGTGCCTCCCCTCGCCAAAGAGACCCAAAACACTGCTAGTTGATGGCTGGCCCCAATATGGGGTGGGAGTCTGTGGGTGAATGGCAAGGTGGGGGTGCTGGGCGGCGCGTGGGCGATGGCTGTGTTCAAGAGGGGCTGCTAGATAGCAGCTCCAGAGGAACTTTTATGTGCCTGATGGGACCAGAGAGTCGAGCAATTTCTGTCCATTTGTATCGCTTTAACTTACTTATTCCACATAAAGAATAAAAAAACGATTCCATTCAGAAAACAGCTATAAAATTGGATTTTAAAATCACAATATATTGGCCTATATGAAATTTCATATTGAGGCATATATGAGATTTTACAGCTTGAGGTAAGAAAGTGCTCTGCTTTCATCATAAAGGACATGTGAAAGGCCTTGTTAAAGACCAGTCGCGGGATTTGATCACAGAATTACACCTCACGGGAGGCTTCTCAAAGAGTCACATTGTAACATTAATCAACTCAATAAAAAGGAAGATTTTAACGTATCAGTGCAACAGTCACAGGATGTCACATGGAACAATTTATTGCCCCAGCAGTGCAGATGCAGTGGCCATTGATAGGTTTCTGTTCATGAAGGAGGAGGTGAAAGAGCAGAGAGTGACTTTCGAATGCAGAAGTCATAGCGAGCCATAATTGCAACAGAGGCAGCTCTCTAGATCTGACCGAAAAACTGCCTGTTCAAGCTCAAGCCCAGTAGGGTGGTTCTAACTGAAATTATAGAGTGGTTACAATATAGAAGGAGGCTGGCTCCCGACAAGAGAAACTTAGCTCGTCCCACTCCTCTGCCCCTTCCCCATAGCCCTGCAATTTTTTTTTATCTTCAGGTGCTTATCCAATTCCCCGTTAAAAGCCCTGATTGAATCTGCCTTCACCACATCCAAACTCTTCCTCTTCTTTGGCCTCCTTGTCTCGGGAGACAATGGGTAAGCGCCTGGAGGTGGTCAGTGGTTTGTGGAGCAGCGCCTGGAGTGGCTATAAAGGCCAATTCCAGAGTGACAGGCTCTTCCACAGGTGCTGCAGAAAAATTTGATTGTCGGGGCTGTTACACAGTTGGCTCTCCCCTTGCGCTTTTGTCTTTTTTCCTGCCAACTGCTAAGTCTCTTCGACTCGCCACACTTTAGCCCCGCCTTAATGACTGCCCGCCAGCTCTGGCGAACGCTGGCAACTGACTCCCACGACTTGTGATCAATGCCACAGGACTTCATGTCGCGTTTGCAGACGTCTTTAAAGCGGAGATATGGACGGCCTGTAGGTCTGATACCAGTGGCGAGCACGCTGTACAATGTATCTTTGGGGATCCTGCCATCTTCCATGCGGCTCACATGGCCAAGCCATCTCAAGCGCCGCTGACTCAATAGTGTGTATAAGCTGGGGATGTTGGCCGCCTCGAGAACTTCTGTGTTGGAGATACAGTCCTGCCACCTGATGCCAAGTATTGTCCGGAGGCAGCGAAGATGGAATGAATTGAGACGTCGCTCTTGGCTGACATACGTTGTCCAGGCCTCACTGCCATAGAGCAAGATACTGAAGACACAGGCTTGATACACTCGGACCTTTGTGTTCCGTGTCAGTGCGCCATTTTCCCACACTCTGTTGGCCAGTCTGGACATAGCAGTGGAAGCCTTTCCCATGCGCTTGTTGATTTCTGCATCTAGAGACAGGTTACTGGTGATAGTTGAGCCTAGGTAGGTGAACTCTTGAACCACTTCCAGAGCGTGGTCGCCAATATTGATGGATGGGGCATTTCTGACGTCCTGCCCCATGATGTTCGTTTTCTTGAGGCTGATGGTTAGGCCAAATTCATTGCAGGCAGCCGCAAACCTGTCGATGAGACTCTGCAGGCACTCTTCAGTGTGAGATGTTAAAGCAGCATCGTCAGCAAAGAGGAGTTCCCTGATGAGGACTTTCCGTACTTTGGACTTCGCTCTTAGACGTGCAAGGTTGAACAACCTGCCCCCAGATCTTGTGTGGAGGAAAACTCCTTCTTCAGAGAACTTGAACGCATGTGAAAGCAGCAGGGAGAAGAAAATCCCAAAAAGTGTGGGTGCGAGAACACAGCCCTGTTTCACGCCACTCAGGATAGGAAAGGGGTCTGATGATGTGCCGCCATGTTGAATTGTGCCTTTCATATTGTCATGGAATGAGGTGATGATACTTAGTAGCTTTGGTGGAAATCCAATCTTTTCTAGTAGACTCAAGAGACCACGTCTGCTGACGAGGTCAAAGGCTTTGGTGAGATCAATGAAAGCAATGTAGAGGGGCATCTGTTGTTCGCGGCATTTCTCCTGTATCTGACGAAGGGAGAACAGCATGTCAACGGTCGATCTCTCTGCATGGAAGCCACACTGTGCCTCAGGGTAGACGCGCTTGGCCAGCTTCTGGAGCTTGTTTAGAGCGACTCGAACTACTCATTATGTAAAAAAGCTTTTCCTGATGTCACCATTGGTTCTTTTGCCATTCACGTTATATCAGTGTCCTCTAGTTCTTGAACTTTCTGCTGATGGGTACAGTTTCTCTCTGTCTGCTCTGTCTAGACCCCTTATTATTTTGAACACCTCCATCAAATCTCCTCTCAACCTTCTATTTAGGGAGAACAACCTCAGCTTCTCCAGTTTATCTACATAACTGAAGTCCCTGATCCCTGAAACCATCCTCATTATTCTTTTTTGCACCCTCTCTGAAGCTTTCACATCCTTCCTCAAGTGCACTGCCTAGAATTGAACACAATACTCCACTTGAGGTTGAACCATTTATAAAAGTTCATCATAAGTTTTTTGATTTTGTACGTTATACTGTTATTTATAAAGCCCAGGATCCCATATGCCTTTGTAACCACTTTATCAACTTGTCCTGTCACCTTCAACAATTTGTACACATGTATCCCCAGGTCTCTTTGTTCTTGCACCCCCCTCCCTTATTATTGTACCCTTTATTTTATATTGCCTCTCCTCGTTCTTCCTACCAAAATGTATCACTTCATACTTCTATACATTAAATTTCATTAAATGTAATATGATCCATAAAGACCTGCAGAACAGCCAGTGATCTACACAGCACTAACAGTGGTAACTGCCATCAATTTTTATGAAAATATTTCAACTGGTAATGGGTTATTCATTTCATTTTCTGTTTGTGGAACCTTTCTATGGATAACTTGGGTGCTGTTTTACCTGCTACATAACAACAATGACTTTGTCTCAAAAGTAATTTACTGTTTGTGAAGCTTTTTGGGATGACCTTAATAATTTAATAAGCTGCAAAGGGTAGATGGGGGCTCTTTGAGGATATGGACTGGAACTTTCAACCTCAGTAGGGCTGTTAAATTGATGACATTAGATTGATCGCCTGTTATATGCTGCACATGATTTTTTTCCCATTGAAATAAATACTTTATCTATGGAGTGAATAAGGAGAACCTGTTTTCATTGGCAGGAAGGTCTGTAAATAGGAACACAGACTTAAGGTAATTGGCATAAGAACTAGTTGGGGAGACATGTAGAAATTTCTTAATGCAGTAAGCTGTTATGATCTGAAGTGCACAAGTTGAAAGGGTGGTAGAAGCAAATTCAGTAGTAATTTTTGAAAGGGAATTGGATATATACTTAAAAAGGAAAAACAAACACAGGGGTATGGGAAAAGAATGGGGACAGGGACTAATTCAATGGCTCTTTCTCAGAGCCAGAACAGGCACAATGGGTCAAATGGATCTGTGCTGTATGATTCTGTGATTCCATTTTGTAAGTCTAAGGAAAGGAAAATCAGGTGGGATATATAACAGGAATTTATTCCAGGAAGGACAACAAATGATAGGCTACATAATGCACAATATTGCTATCGAGTGAGGTCTCTTCAATGTTTTGATCTTTAAATATTGGAATAATTTATTTCTGCCTGCGAGGCAATCAGAGTGTGATATAGAAAGAGATCTACAGATGGCAGTGAGATGTTAACTCCAGTTCCTTAAATCCAGGTTTTAATATTATTAAATCATTTATCTGTGGAATGTGAAAGATTAGAAACTAACTAACTTGGATGATGCATGATTCCAGGTAGTGTCCAGAACTTCATGTACTTGCCTAGAAAAGTTGAGATAATGCTTTAGCTTAGTAAACATCCAAGCATATGTGCTAATTCTTCCAAATGTGTGTTCCTCATGCAAAGTCTTAGCCACCAGCCATATAGTGAGAAATAAACCATTTGTTTTCCATGATTTTCCATGCACTAGCATTTCTGAAGCATAATTACTATGTATGTTTATGTGTAGAGATGAGGAACTTAAGTCCATGTTTGGCGATGAGTGGTCAGATAGGCACCTTATACTAACTCTTGGGGTTTATTGTTATCCCCAGCGGGTTTTGTGCAGGTGGGACAACTCCAGAAAATAATCACAGGGCCTCAGTTTGAGGCCCATGGTATTTTAACTACTAGGTTTCATCTGCATACCACTGCTTAGCTGCCCAGCCAAAAAAGGTAGAATGTGGCAACTGGTCGGCAGGTGGCAAACATAGCTCAGGTGACCAGAAGCCATTGTTTGGCATCAACAGAAGACATGCCAGCAAGTAGGTAAGATGCAGGGAGTGGGTTTCAGGAGAATTTCGGGGGAGGGAATTTGGGGTTGGGGTGGGGGTGGCAGTTGGGTGGTCACGGGTGAGACCTGAGCAGGAAAAGCTGCTGCTTCTAGTCCCACAGAGGGAAGTTTTCCACTTACCTTGGTGTGCCTCTTTGTCCTCCCGTCAGCTGTCAACCTGTCTTCACCTGGCGGAAAAGCCATTGCAGCTTTCCGACTCAGGCCTCAAATGAAATGCAGATGGAGTCCCATTGACATAATAGGACCTTGATTTGTATAAATTTAAGGCTCTTACCAGGTTTTGTCAGTTGTTTAGCCACCCAACAGCAGTGAGCAATTAAAATGGTGACCAGAGAGATTCCAGTGGGAATGCTCCATTTAAAATACTCCTCATTTAGGGGTTTAAGAATGGCACCTCATTTCTTCCCTCAGCTGTTGCTCCTAACAGGTTTTCCTTTGACCGAAGCAGTTTCACTGAAGATAGTGGAGAACTAGCATTACCAAACCAGTGAATTGCTATCAATTGTTGCTATGCTCCACTAGCACTACGATATTTAACTGCAAATTTCCCCCGATTATTTCCCACAGCTTTTTTAAATGAAAAGGAGCTCAACAGGATATAAAGGGAAAAAGAGATTTACACTTAATAGTAGTAGCCAAGACTGAAGCTGGGAGGGAGAGTTGCTATTTAAATGTCACAGCACTACCAGAGTAGAGCAAAAGCTGATAGTGTGCTGGTTGAAATAATGAATAAAGAGAAGGTATTTGTGGTAAGTTGGTGAGGAATTTTGGTTGGCCCTCATAGAAAAGCCATGGGTATTGTTGGGTGGGATTTGCACATGGATCACCTTATGCACACATACATATGATGCATATAACGTATAGAGCTTTAGCAAGCTTTAGTATCTTTTAGAAAACTAAACCTGACAATTTTATGTTCAACACCTCAGAAGCAGATTAGTATTCCATTACCACATTAAATAGATCACTGATTTGATAGCTTCTTATTATTCAATATTAGTAACCACTGCCATCACCTACCATTCTTGGATTGGGAATTTTCTATACTTGAGTTCTTACATATGTTGTGTCTGATTAGAGACGTTAGCTGAAGCCGATTCATTTAATTACAGCTCTATAAATCAGTGTAATATGGTATTTCAAAAAATACAAGAGAACAGCTGTTTATTTGAAAGAGAAAAAAAAAGGGTGAGTGATTTTCAACAGAATTGATGCATGAAAGTTCAGCTACCTCACTGACACATTAACGAAGATAAATGCAACTTTACCCTGTTTTGAAATACTTGAAGGAAATTGAATCTATCATCCATGCTGGCAGAAAATGAATTCTTTTATACTTCCTTGGTAGATGTGCTTCAAGAAGCTGCTTTGATTATTCTGACAGGGTAGAATTGGTGACAGCATGCCGAGAAACATCCAGACAGATTCTATGATAGCTTTGATACAATTTCTGGAAATTTATGGTTTGTAGGTGTCCAATGTGACTATGAAATGAACCTAGTTAAATGGTTCTGATAGTGTAATTGACTCATTCTGGAAGCTTAAGAGTAGATTTTCCAATTTGTTACTTCTGTTAAAAGAGCATAAAATGGGTCTAACTGATCACAAAACTAGGCAGGGATTTGTTACATGAGATTTTTGCCAATTTAGCACATTATTAAATTTTGGGTTGAAAGCAGTGCAGCCGCCAAAAGCACCAGCCAGTTTAAAATGTAGGAAAATAAGAATTGCCATCTAGTTCACCTTATACCATCCTGGTAGCCACATGATTCAACAATTATGGAGTTGTTGACTAATCATAGCAAACAATCTCTATCAATTAGTCTACAACAAACCCTGACACGATGTGAAGATATGAGGTGAAGAACTCTGGGAATCATAGGTTCAGAGTTATTTGTTTGCACCAAGCATGCTGCACTTATCATGTCATATCTCAAATTGTTCATTTGCTGTATCCCAAAATGTTATTTTTTGAAAGAAAATTTAATTTGCATTCAAATTAATCAATATATTTGCAGTTAGTTAGATTAAATTTAGGTCTTAATTATATCCACACATTTTCACAATATTTACTATTGTAGAGCACTCTGTCATCTGCCTACCTATATAAAATTAGCACCCAGGGCTGCTATATACTGTGGTGTTTAAGAATGTGAATTTAAAGAGCCCTATAGTAAGTTTTATGGCAATATCGTGGGACTATTTCTGAAGCTTTCTTTTTGTTTTTTTATTTGTTACTTTCTAGTTCCTGTTTAGTTTGTCAGGTGGCTCTATGGCAAGTGCTTTGGTATTGCCATTTTTTTTGTATGTCCACAATACTGATTGAACAGGAAGAAAACAAAGAACAACGGAGTAATGTTAGGCAGATTAGGCCACACCACATTTGTACCCATCCTCATTATTCTCACAGCTGCAAAGTAGAATCTTGAAGAAAGCTGTAGCAAAAAGGGTTTCAGCACAATTTATCTGAATATAAATGTGTCACCTTCGCATCATCCACAAGCGCTTCTGGGAGTCATACTAATAATAACTGTTAAAAGAAATTAGTCTTGCTGCAAAACAGATGTGATATTCATTCATTATTGCTATGAGCAGTGTGGGCTGAAATTCCTCTGTATGTTATAGTGCACTAGCTAACACAGTCGCATTGAGTTCCTCTTATTATAGTACACTGGCTAACAAACTGTTATTGAATTCCTCTGTATGTTATTGTAATGCACTGGCTAACAAACTTGCATCAAATTCCTCTGTGTGTTATTGTAGTGATTGCTATGCACAATTTTTTTTATGAACTGCCTGGGCTGAAATTCCTCTGTTATTATAGTGTACTGGCTAACATATTTGCATGAAATTCCTCTGTTTGTCAATAAGCTGCTGGCAATGCAACTTCCCCTTATGGTCCCCAGGTTAGCCGATAGTGTTAATGATTCTCTCTCTTCAAGTTCTGTCTCTCTCTCCTTTAAAGCTGCCATCATCAGCCTTCTCCTCAAAAAAAACCCTTGACCCCACTGTCCTTGAAACTGCTACCCATCTCCAAACTCCCTTTCCTCCCCACAGTCGTGTGTTGTCACCTTCCAAATCTGTGCCCAAGTTTCCTGGAACTCCATGTTTGGATCCCTCCAATCAGGTATCCACCCTGCCACAGTACCAAACAGTTCTCACTGAAGTTACAGATTACCTACATTGGCTCCCAGTCAAGCTAAGAGTTGATTTTAAAATTCTCATCTTGTTTTCAAATCCCTCCATGGCCTTGCCCCCTCCCAATCTCTGTAAAGTCCTCCAGCCCCAGCCCTCCAATATATCTGTGCTTATCGAATTCTGGCCTCTTGAGCATATCTGGTTTAATTGCTCCACTATTGGTGGCCACTCCTTCAGTTGCCTAGACCCTAAACTCTGGAATGCCCTCCTTACACCTCTCTGCCTCTCTACCTAACTTTCCTCCTTTAAGACATTCCTTAAAACGTGCCTCTTTGACCATGATTTTGGTCATCTGACATAGAATCATAGAAGGTTTTAAGGCACAGAAAGAGGCCACTTGGCCCATCGTGTCTGTGCCAGCAAAAAAACGTTCCACCCATTCGAATCCCACCTTCCAGAATTTGGTCCATATCCCTGCAGATTACGGCACTTGAGGTACATATCCAGACTTCTTTTGAATGAGTTGAGGGTTTCTGCCTCAACTACCCTTTCAGGCAGTGAGTTCCAGACCCCCACCACCCTCTGGATGAAAAAATCTTTCCTCATCTCCCCTCTAATCTTTCTACCAATCACTTTAAATCTATGCCCCATAGTCACTGACCTCCCTGCTAAGGTGAATAGACCCTTCACCTCCACTCTATTCAGGCCCCTCAAAATTTTGTACATTTCAATCAGATTTCCCCTCAGCCTTTTCTGTTCCAAGGAGAACAACCCCAGCCTATTTAATCTTTCCTCATAGTTACATTTCTCCAGTCCCGGCAACATCCTCGTAAATCTCCTCTCTACCCTCTCTAGTGCAAATTCATCCTTTCTGTAATGAGGTGACCAGAATTGCACACAGAACTCAAGTTGTGGCCGAACCAATAATTTATACAGTTCCAGCATAACCTCCCTGCTCTTATGTTCCAAACCACAGCTAATAAAGGAAAGGATTCCATATGCCTTCTTAACCACCTTATTGACCTGTCCTGCTATCTTCTGGGATCTGTGGACATTTAGTCCAAGGTTCCTCACTTCCTCTACACCTCTCAGTATTTTCCTATTAATTGTGTATTCCTTTGTCTTGTTTGACCTCCCCAACTGCATCACCTCACACTTCTCTGGGTTGAATTCCATTTTCTGCCCATCTGACCAGACCATCAATATCTTCCTGCAGCCTACAACTAGCCTCCTCGTTATCTACCACACAACCAGTCTTTGTGTCGTCTGCAAAGTTCTTGATCATGATCCCCACATTTACGTTCAAATCGTTAATATACACCACAAAAAGCAGGGATCCAGTACTGAGCCCAGCGGAATGCCACTGGAAACGGCTATCCAGTCGCGAAAACACCTATCAACAATCACATTTTGTTTCCTGCCACTGAGCCAATTTTGCATCCACCTTGCTGCAGTTCCCTGGATCCCATGAGATTTTATATTTTTAACCAGTCTGCTTTGTGGGACCTTGTCAAAAGCTGTGCTTAAATCCATGTAGACCACATCAAAAGCACTACCTTCATCTATCTTCCTTCTTATTTCTTCAAAACATTCAACCAAGTTGATCAGACAAGATCTTCCCTCAACAAATCCATGCTGACTATCCTTAATTAATCTGTGCCTTTCTAAATTACAATTCATCCTGTCTCTCAGAATAGATTCTAATAATTTTCTCATTACTGAGATTAGACTGACTAGCCTGTAATTATTCGGTCTATCCCTTGCTCCCTTTTTAAACAGAGTTAGCAGTCCTCCAACCCTCCGGCTCCACACCTGTATCCAGATGGTTAGAACTTCTATTTGCTCTCTTGCTTCTTTTAACAGCCTGGGGTCCATTTCATCTGGCCCTGGTGATTTATCCACTTTCAAGGATGCTAATCCCATTAATACATCCTCTCTCCCTGTGTTGATCAAATCCAATACTTCACACCCCTCTTCCTCAACTACAACATCTGCATTGCCCCCCTCTTTTGTAAAGACAGACACAAAGTATTCATTAAAAACAATACCAACATCTTCTGCCCCTACACTTAGGTTACCTTTTGGGTCTTTTATGGGCCCTATTCTTTCCTTAGTTATCCTCTTACTCTTAATGTATTGATCAAACATATTTGGGTTCAAATTGATTTTGCTTGCCAATATTCTTTCATGCCCTCTCTTTGCTTTCCTAATTTCCTTTTTGATTTCACCCCTCCACTTTCTATACTCCCCTCGGCTTTCTGTTGTATTGAGTTCTCTGTGTTGGGCATAAGCTTTCCTTTTCTGCCTTATCTTACCCTGTAAGCTCCTTGACATCCATGGGGCTCGAGATTTGGCCATTTCACCCTTTTTCTTTTGGGAACATGTTTACTCTGAACCCCTTGCATCTTCCCTTTGAATGCCTCCTGCTGCTCTGACATTGATTTACCTTCAAGTAGCTGTTTCCAGTCCACTTTCACTAAATCACTCCTCAGCTTAGTAAAATTGGCCTTGCCCCAATTGAGGACTCTTACTCCTGTTCTATCTTTGTCCTTTTACGGAATTAGGCTACAACTGGCTGAATTATGATCACTACCGCCAAAATACTCTCCAATTGCCACTCCTTCCACCTGCCCATCTTAAAACTAAGTTTAAAACTGCACCCTCTCTTGTTGGACCTGCTACATACTGGCCAAAAAAGTTCTCCTGAATGCACCTCAAGAATTCTGCTCCCTCAATTCTTTTCACGTGAGAACTATCCCAGTTAATATTGGGGTAGTTAAAATCCCCTACTATTACTGCCCTATTGTTCTTGCACTTCTTAGTGATTTGCCTGCATGTTTGCTCTTCTATCCCCCTCTGACTATCTGGGGATCTATAGTACACTCCCAGAAGTGTGATTGTCCCCTTTTTGGTTCCTTAGCTCAAACCATGTGACCTCATTTGATGAACCTTTCAACATATCATGCCTTCTCACAGCTGTAATAGATTCTTTGACCACAATTGCCACTCCTCCCCCCCCCCCCCAGTTTCTTATCCCCCTCCCTAATGTGTCTGTAAACCCTGTAACCAGGAATGTTGAGCTGCCATTCCTGTCCCTCCTTAAGCCATGTTTCTGCAATAGCTATGATATCATACGGCCACGTGTCTATCTGTGCTCTCAGCTCATCTGCTTTATTTGCTATACTCCTTGCATTGATATAGATACCCTTGAGCACTGCCAAACTCTTTCTTTTTATTTTCTAACCTCTGTTCCCTCTGCCTTCCAGACTGATCCATTAACTTCCTGCCTTCCATTTTCATTTCTGATTTTATCCCAACTTAGTCTAACCTCAAGTCCCCATCCCCCTGCCAAATTACTTTAAACCCTCCCCAACAGCACGAGCAAAACACCCCGCAAGGACGTTTTGTCTTCTTTTTTGGTTTGGTGCATTTTATGTTTAAAAATGCTCCTGTGAAGTCCCTTGGGATATTTTACTACTTTAAAGGGGGTATATAAATATAAGTTGTTGTTGCTGTTGTAGTGCTCTGGTTGACACACTTGCATTGATTCCTGTGGCATTATTTTAACTTGTTAATGCAACTTTTTATGTGCCATGGAAGAATTTATTTCTGTGTTGCACTAAAACATCCTAATTGTTGACACAACTTTTAGTAGCAGTTGTGATTTTTATTTTGGCTTGGTGGCATCCTTCGGAACCGACCGACCCTAATCTCCTGTCTTATTTTTGTTGCAGGTGACAAGTGTAAACTGATTGAATACAGCAAACTGAAAAACATGCTTCTGGATCTCCAGAATCAAAAATACATCCGACAACGAAATAAAAAAGAAAATGAAGACAAAATGTCTCTTAAAAAGTTGTTGGTGGATAACATGTTTGAATATTTCGATTCAAATGACGATGGGCTTGTAGACAGCAATGAATTGGCTCAGGTGGGTGAAAGAATCCATGAAAATGAAATCAATAATGTGTGTTGTGAATTCTTCTTTACAAGTGTAAATTTAAAGAATTATAGCAGAAAATAGAGATCTTTTTCTTTTTAACTCTGTTACAAGTTTGCTGGTTCAGGACAGCTCAGTCTGACTCCCAATCTAATGGAGAATCCAACAATAAGATGTTACAGTCCCCACCACTTACACTGTCCACACTTACCATAGGTAGCCGATCTATTGGGCAAATACTTAAAACATGTTAAATGCGTTGTCTATTTCAGGCAGTTCAATAAGTTCTTCTCACCTCATTAATATATTTGTATTTAAATCATTCCACTGATCAGTCTATGTCTGTTTTTAGCCCATGCTCTCTTTCATTGTGAATAATCACTCATTCTGAACTAGAATTCCCATCCATGGTTTATTTACCAGTAACTACTGCAGACAGCCAATTAATCCTGTCGTTCCTGCAATTCCTGCAGATTACCAGCTCTTGATTCATCAATCGATAATTTGGGAACAGTGGAAAATCTTTGGTTTAAATCCAGGGCAAACAATCTGCTGATCCTTTCATGTTAAATTTTCTTAACAAATAACAGTGTGGCTGGAAATGTAATTTAATCAGCCATTTGTTTCTTCCTCTGTTCTTGTTTTCTTTCCATGTCTCTAAAAGATGATACACCATTCAACGCTTGTAGTGGGCTAATCACTGTAACACAAATGCGCTCGCTATAAACAGTGGAAACTGGTAACTGCCATCCATGAGTTATTTTGATCTCTATAAATCAAAAGTTTTATCTTGTTGCCATATACATCCACAAAATCAGCTGTAAATCAAAGCTGGCTGTACTGGGCAGTTCGGGAACTATTTTGAAGTTCGGGAACTATTCCAATAAATGAGAATTATTGGAAGATTAAGGGTATACTTTTATAGCTTTTTGTTATGCCAACACAATAGTGGTGCAGATGATGTAGAGGCTTAGGATGTGATGGTAGCGTAATGGTAATGTTACTGAGTTAGTTATCCACAGGCCCAGGCTAATGCCCTGGGGACATGGGTTCAAATCCCACCACTGCGGCTGGTGGAATTTCAATTCAACTAATTAGTAAAAATCTGGTATTAAAAGTGGATGACACAACACTAAGAGGAAATGTAAGTTGTGAGGAGGATGCAAGGAGGTTTCAAGAGGATTTGGACAGGCTCAGTGAGTGGGCAAGAACATGGCAGATGGAATATAATGTGAATAAGTGTGAAGTTATCCACTTTGGTAGAAAAACAGAAAGGCAGAGTATTTCTTAAATGGTGCGAGGTTGGGAAGTGTTGCTTTCCAAAGGGACCTGGATGTGCTTGTTCATGAGTCACTAAAAGCTAGTATGCAGGAGCAGCAAGAAATTAAGAAGGCAAATGGTATGTTGGCCTTCATTGCAAGGGGATTTGAGTACAGGAGTAAAGATGTCTTGCTGCAATTGTATACAGCCTTGGTGAGACCGCAGCTGGAGTATTGTGTACAGTTTTGGTCTCTTTATCTAAGGAAGGATATGCTTCCCATAGAGGGAGTGCAACAAAGGTTCACCAGGATGGTGGGATTGTCTTATGAGGAGAGATTGCAGAAACTGGGCCTGTATTCTCTAGAGTTTCAAAGAATGAAAGGTGATCTCATTGAAGCTTACTAAATTCTTACAGGTCATGACAGGGTCGATGTGGAGAGGATGTTTCCTCTGGCTGGTGAGTCTAAAACCAGGGGACACAGTCTCAGAATAAGGTTCAGGCCATTTAAGACTGAGATGAGGAGGAATTTCTTTACTCAGAGGGTGGTGAATATGTGGAATTCTCCACCCGGAGGGCTGTGAAAGCTCAATGATTGAGCATGTTCAAGACCGAAATCAATAGATTTCTGGATACTAATGCCATCAAGGGATATGGGGATAGTGGGGAAAAATGGTGTAGAGGTAGATGATCAGCCATGGCCTGTCTGAATGCCAGAGCAGACTTGACAGGCCGAATGGCCTACTCCTGCTCCTATTTCCTATGATCAACAATGCTTACAGTATGGAAGTGAGAAATAAGTTGTGCAACAGGAAGTCTTTATGAAATCGAGCTGCTAACAGGTCTCAGTTTACTTACATGTTTTCTCTTTAACAGTTTATTTGTTAATTTTTAAGCCTCCAACCATGAAATGCTCTTATCATCGAACAGATTATCTTTAATTAGTGCTATTAACAGGGCAGTGTTCTGTGGAGAACTTTATACATTCTCTCTCTTCTGATCAAAGGTAGAAAGATTCCACAGTCTGGACAGGGATGAATGCAAGAGTGAATGTAATGAACATACCAAGGAGCTAAAGGGCTCTCAAATGCTCTGATCTATGTAGGCTATGCTTTGGAGACTCCCGATCTTTGCCTGTTATTTTTTGAATTTGTCCTTTGAAACCAACTGCCTGATCTTTCTATTTTGTTGGCTCAACAAAACTTTAATTGATACCTTTTAAAAAAAAGTCAGAGTTCAAAGTAAATGGTCTGTCAAAGTGCGACAGAATTTTAATTTGTTAATGGTTTTGATATAAACTGGTCTCATATTGTTTAAACAGTACATGATTAGTCAGTTTAATTTTTTGAAGCAACCCATAGTAATCGCTTGCTGGTGGGTTCTGTGCATGTATATTTCGCAGTAGCTCATTTAATTAACATAGTGGAAAGTCATTTATTACCTAACAATAGCATGAATGAGAAAGTCAAAGTGTAACCTCTGACAATATACTTATTACTTGATTCATGTAGCATTAATTTGTGCTAGCCTCTAGCAAGTATTGTTAGATCTCAATGATTAGTATAGGGCATGACTTACCAGTTGTTTGCTAATCATAGTATCATAGAAATCTACAGCACAGAAGGAGGCCATTTGACCCATTGTATCCACACCAACCCACAAGGAGCCATCCAGCCTAATCCCACTTTCCATTTCTTGTTCTGTAGCCCTGTAGGTTACGGCTTTTCAAGTGCATATACAAGTACTTTTTAAATGTTACAAAGGTTTCTGCCTCTACCACCCTTTCAGGCAGTGAGTTCCAGATCCCTACCACTCTGTGGGTGAAAATATTTCCCTTCAAATCCCCTCTAAACCTTCTACCTCCTATCTCTTACCCTAAATCTATGCCTCTGGATAAGGACCCTTCAACCAAGAGGAATAGAGCCTTCCTATCCATTCTATCTAGACCCCTCATAATCTTATACACTTCAACGAGGTCTTCCCCAAGCCTCCTCTGTTCTAAAGAAAACAGCACGAGCCTATCCAAGTTTTCCTCATAACTAAAATTCCCCAGTCCAGGCAACATCCTTGTAAATCTTTTCTGTACCCTCTGTAGTGGAATCACATCTTTCCTATAGTGATGGGACCAGAACTGCACACCGTGGGCAGGAATTAGTGGAGCCGGTGGGGCTCCTGGCGCCAAGCCAAAAAGACGGTGGGGACCCTGCCTCGGCCATTCATAGCCCCTGCCCCCTAGCTCTATTTTACAGCATCAGGCCAATTAACAGCCCAGCGCTGGGATCCCCGTCTCTTTAAAGACAGAGATCCTGCTGCCAAGGGCTGCTGGCCAATCAGAGGGTTGGCAGCTCAGCAGTATCTGCAGCATCACCAGGAGTGGTGGCCACAGCTGGTACTGCAGAGGCCTTGGATCCAGGCCCAATGGAACAGCCCTGGACCCAAGGTAAGTGAGGTGGGGTCACCGGGGCCGGTTTGCCAGGCCCTGGCAATGGGGGAAGGGAGAGTGTGCATTGAGTGCAGGGGAAGGGGGTTTCAGGGAGGTGGGTTGGATTTTGCCGGGGGCCCTCCATTGGCCACAGATTGCAATCCACTGGTTACAATTAAAGAAATATTTCAGATTGTAAGAAAGTGTTTTGAGCACACTCATGATGTTGTTTCACACAGTAACCAGAGAAATGTTTTATCACTTTCCCCCCCCCCCCAACTCCAGCCAGCTGCCATAAAACTTAATGAGAATGCCATTTCTCCTGTTATCCAGCATGTTGCTAATGGTGGGCCATTGATCTTTGTAACCTGGCAATTTAACTGGTTCTAACGTAATGACAGAGCACATCTGTGCTATTGGATAAATTATCGAAGACATTTTCTGTGTAACAAAAACTGTTGAGTTATTTTCTCAAGACTTATAGTCGAGTATAAGATGCAAGAAATATACAAAAATGTAATTTAAACAAGAATTGTACCAACAATTGTACTACAATTAATTTATGTGTATACTTTTTAACACTTATATACTCTGATTGGAATTTACCTCTTTATTGAATCCATGCTGATGCTCAGTAAATCCTGACGCAGCATTTATGATTCATGAAATAATTTTTGTTTCATAGTATGTCTGTTCAAACAGAGTTGTTGCTGTGTTCACAATTAAAATATCTGTTTATATTTTAAGATTATAAGTCTTTATGAAATGGTTTTGGTCTTAATCCAGTACTGTTAAAGTGGATTTACTAAATAATAGGCAATGAATGAGAAATTGGGCTCTATATTGCAGCAGGTGCCAGCGCTATAGAAGCCTTGAATCAAGGAAATGGTGCTGCCCACACTTCCAGCCAGTTGTGGCACAGCTCACGTGACACCTCAGCTGGGAATGCTTCTGTTTGTGCTGCAGTCAAAGCTGAAACAGCAGCCACTAGCTGCTTCATCATACTTGGGTCTGCTACTGTTGCCATGGAGTCGGTCACAACTTCCATGGTTGAGAGGATGGTCTCCAAGCTCTGTCCGATGTCCTCTGCCATTGTGGAGTCGGACTCCTCCATGCTCTTTGACAGTAACAGGAGACTGTTGGCAAGCCTGCAAATGTGCCAAGCATCTTGGTATACACCTACATGTTTAGTTTAGAGATACAGCACTGAAACAGGCCCTTCGGCCCACCGAGTCTGTGCCGACCATCAACCACCCATTTTATACTAATCCTACACTAATTCCACATCCCCACCTGTCTCTATATTTCCCTACCACCTATCTATACTAGGGGCAATTTATAAAGGCCAATTAACCTATCAACCAGCAAGTCTTTGGCATGTGGGAGGAAACCGGAGCACCCGGAGAAAACCCACGCAGACACAGGGAGAACTTGCAAACTCCACACAGGCAGTCCCCAGAATTGAACCCAGGTCGCTGGAGCTGTGAGGCTGCGGTGCTAACCACTGCGCCACTGAGCCATCCCATCAAGATCCTCATCTGAGTCCCCTGTAGCAGAACTCATATGCAACCATACCCTCTGGGGAGCTGGCACATGCACTACCCTTTCTCCCCGGCCTGGCTGCAGACCACTTATACCCAGTGATTCAATACGTGCTGATCCCAAATATACTAGCCTCTAATGTACGCGCAGTGCCAGTATTTGAGCTGTTGCTGCGATTGTCAGATTAAGTGGTGGTGCTTCCTCATTGCTGGTATACGATCATAGGACCAGAGGAGAAAGGAGCAAGAGTAGGCCATTCAGTCCGTCGAGCCTATTGTGTTCAAAATTAAAATATCGGTTTATATTTTAAGATTATAAGTCTTTATGAAATAGTTTTGGGCTTAATCCAGTCCTGTTAAAGTGGATTTACTAAATAATAGGCATTCAAACAGATCATGGCTGATCATCTACCTCTGCGCCATTTTTCCTCACTATTCCCATATCTCTTGATGTCGTTGTATTCAGAAATCCATTGATTTCTGTCTTGAACATGCTCAATATTTGAGCTGCCACAGCCCTCTGGGGTAGAGAATTCTACAGATTCACAACCCTCTGAGTAAAGAGGTTCCTTCTCATCTCAATGTTAAATGGCCTGACCCTTATTCTGCGACCGTGTCCCCTGGTTCTAGACTCACCAGCCAGAGGAAACATCCTCTCCGCATCGACCCTGTCACATCCTGTAAGAATTTTGTAAGTTTCTGTGAGATAATTTCTCATTCTTCGAAACTCTAGAGAATACAGGCCCAGTTTCTGCAATCTCTCCTCATAAGACAATCCCACCATCCCAGTGATTATTCTGGTGAACCTCCGTTGCACTCCCTCTGTGGCAAGTACATCCTTCCTTAGATAAGGAGACCAAAACTGTACATAATACTTTAGCTGCAGTCTTACCAAGGCTTTATACAATTGCAGCAAGACATTTTCACTCATGTACTCAGATCACTTTGAAGGCCAACATATCATTTGCCTTCCTAATTGCTTGCTGCACCTGCATACTAGCTTTTAGTGACTCATGAACAAGGACACTTAGGTCCCTTTGGACATTAACACTTCCCAACCTCTCACCATTTAAGAAATACACTGCCTTTCTGTTTTTTCTACCAAAAGAATCACTTCAAATTTATTCACATTATATTCCATCTGCCATGTTCTTGCCCATTCATTTGGCCTGTCCAAATCTCCTTAAGCCTCCTTGCATCCTCCCCACAACTTAAATTCCTTCCTAGTTTTGTGTTATCCGTAAATTTGGAAATATTATAATTGGTTCCCATATCCAAATCATTTATATAGATTGCATAGAGCTGTGGCCCAAGCACTGATCCTTGCGGTACCCCACTAGTAACAGCCTGCAATCCTGAGAATGAACCATTTATTCCTACTCTCTGCTTTCTGTCTGCTCACCAATTCTCAGTCCATTGCAGTATATTATCCCCAATCCCATGAGATCTAATTTTGTTTCTGAATCTCCTGTGTTTTTTTTATTAATTCATGGGATGTGGGCATCGCTGTCTAGGCCAGCATTTATTGCCGATCCCTAATTGCCATTGAGAAGGTGGTGGTGAGCTGCTTTCTTCAGCTGCTGCAGTCCTTGGGTTATAGGCACACCAACAGTGCACCAACAGAAGAGAGTTCCAGGACTTTGACCCAGTGACAGTGAAGGAACGGCGATATATTATCAAGTCAGGACGGCTGTGGCTTGGAGGGGAACTTGCAGCTGGTGGTGTTCCCATGCATCTGCTGCCCTAGTCCTTCTAGGTGGTAGAGGTAGCGGGTTTGGAAGGTGTTGTCTCAGGGCCCTTGGTGCATTGCTGCAGTGCATCTTGTAGATGGTACACACTGTTGCCACTGTGCGTCGGTGGTGAAGGGAATGAATGTTTGTGGATGGGTGCCAATCAAGCGGGCTGCTTTGTCCTGGATGGTGTTGAGCTTCTTGAGTGTTGTTGGAGCTGCACCCATCCAGGAAAGTGGAGAGTATTCCATCACACTCCTGACTTGTGCCTTGTAGTTGGTGGACAGGCTTTGGGGAGTCAGGAGGTATGTTACTCGCCTCAGGATTCCTAGCCTCTGACCTGCTCTTGTAGCCATAGTATTTATATGGCTACTCCAGTTCAGTTTCTGGTCAATGGTAACCCCCAGGAAGTTGATAGTGGGGAATTCAGCCTTCATCAGGCCATTGAATGTCAAGGGGAGATGGTTAAATTCTCTCTTGTTGGAGATGGTCATTGTCTGGCACTTGTGTGGTGCAAATGTTACTTGACGCTTCTCAGCCCAATCCTGGATATTGTCCAAGTCTTGTTGCATTTCTACACGGACTGCTTCAGTATCTGAGGAGTAATGAAGGGTGCTGAACACTGTGCAATCATCAGCGAACATCCCCACTTCTGACCTCATGATTGAAGGAAGGTCATTGATGAAGCAGCTGAAGATGGTTGGGCTGAGGACACTACCCTGAGGAACCCCTGCAGTGATGTCCTGGAGCTGAGATGATTGAGCTCCAACAACCACAAGCATCTTCCTTTGTGCTAGGTATGACTCCAACCAGCGGAGAGGTTTCCACCTGATTCGCATTGACTCCAGTTTTGCTAGGGCTTCTTGATGCCATACTCGGTCAAGTGCTGCCTTGATGTCAAGGGCAGTCACTGTCAGTTCACCTCTGGAGTTCAGCTGTTTTGTCCATGTTTGAACCAAGGCTGTAAGGAAATCAGGAGCTGAGTGGCCCTGGCGGAACCCAAACTGAGCGTCACTGAGCAGGTAATTGCTAAGCAAGTGTTGTTTGATCACACTGTTGATGACACCTTCCATCACTTTACTGATGATGTGGGACCTTATCAAAAGACTTCTGAAAATCTAAACTCATCACATCCACTGGTTCTCTCTCCTTATCTATGCTGCAAGTAACATACTCAAAAAACTCCAACAGGTTTGTCAAACATGATTTCCCTTTCACAAATCCATGTTGACTCTGCCCAATCATATCATAATTTTCCAAGTGTCCAATTATCTCATTCTTTATAATAGATTCTATCATTTTCCCTACTACTAACGTCAAACCAACAGATCTGTTGTTCTCCGTTTTTTCTCTTGCTCCCTTCTTAAATAGTGGAGTTACATTTGCTACTTTCCTGTCTGCAAGAACCCTTCCAGAATGTGTAGAATTTTGAAAGATAACCACCAATGCATACACTATCTTTATGGCCACCTCCTTCAATACTCTGTGATGTAGCTCATCTTCTCCAGGGGATTTATCAACTTTGAATCCAATTAATTTTTCGAGTACTACATCTTTATTGATACTAATTACTTTCAGTTCCTTGTTTTTACAAGTTCCTTGGTTCCCTAGTATTTCTGGGAGATTTTTATGTCTTCCTCTGTGAAGACAGGTACAAAGTAATTGTTTAGCCTCTCTGCCATTTCCTCATTCTCCACCACAAACTCTCCAGCCTCCACCTACAATGGAACCACATTTTTCCTTGCTAATTGTTTCCTTTTCACATACCGAAAGAAGCTTTTACAGTCTGGCTTTATGTTCCTAGCTAGCTTACATTCTTAATCGTGTTCCCCTTTATCAGTTTCTTGGCCTCCTTTTGTTGGACTCGAAATGGCTCCCAATCCTCGGGCTTACCACTTTGTCTGGCGATCTTATCTGGAGTTGCTCTGTCTTGCTCGTGGATATGTTATGGCAGGCCAAGTGAAAGTTGGGTATCTGAAAGCAGCAAAGTCAGAAGGGAGGGGTTGGGGTGAGAGAGTCACGTGTTGGGGATAGGGTGTAAAGCAAGAGGTT
The DNA here is from genome assembly GCF_036365525.1 of Heterodontus francisci. NCBI lineage: Eukaryota > Metazoa > Chordata > Chondrichthyes > Heterodontiformes > Heterodontidae > Heterodontus > Heterodontus francisci. The sequence continues at coordinate 221,120,206 of NC_090371.1, forward strand.
TATGGTCAAACCATCTGCAGCTTGTACATCATGCCAGGTGGCAGAATGAGTGTGAGGTGGGAGTTGAGAAGGGACAGAAGGAAGTAACATACCACCATCCTGAATGGTTGCAGCAATGCCAGATGCTACGGGCTCCGTTGCAGCTGGCCTTGAAACTCGGAGCATCATCGCCTCCATCAGGCTCGGTGAATGAATGCACGCCTGACCCCATTGGTTTTCTGTTGTATCTTTTATTGTGTGACATGTTGTTCGGCAATGCCAGTGATTGTGTTGCACTGTGTTTGGGTGTTGTGCATCCATAGCTGAATAGCTGGAGATATGTGAAGGCAGCGAAAGGTGGGTGTGAAGATGGGATCATTGGAAGGTGTATGAGGGTGAGGTGAAGTATGTGACTGTTAGGTGTGAATCCTGAGTGCTAGGGACTGCTGATGGGTGAGTGATGAGGGTGTGGTGCATTGAGCAGCATGAGAGGTTGGTGGTGCAGTGGGATGAGATGTCATGTGAAGATGCGTTCACTGACCTTGACCACTCACATAAAATTCTTGCGTCACTGCTTCCATGTCCTTAGGGCCAGAATCTGGGAATTGACCTCGCTGGCTACCTGCTTTCGCTCTCAGTGGAGGACGTTCCTTGAGGGCTTCTTGTCTCCCAGCGGAAATATGGCTTCCCTCCTCCTGTCCACTTCGACGATGAGGGGCTCAAGTGCTGCATCCGTGAACTGCAGAGCCCTTTGTCTGCCCTGATGTTACATTTCCTTCGTTTGAGTTGCATCAGTGGTATTCAACAGCAGTCTCCTGTGAATTAGTGCACCTCCACTTTAAGAGAGACTGACTGCCTTTAAGAATTGGACGCTAACTGCAATTTGTGCTAGCCTCGTACCCTATTAAGCCCCTGGTTTGAAGCCACCCAGCCAACAGCATGTGTTGTGTTAGCGGGAATGAATCTTGAAGAATCACTCGACACTCAGGTCTGCTCCAATGTCAAACAGTTTATTACGCCAGCGGGGAGCAAGTCACTGGTCTGTCCAGATGCCTCTCCACCGAACAAAAGAAAATCATCAATACTTATACATTTTCAAACAGTTACTCAGCCCATCCTGGCTGGACATGGTCCAATCACAACGATTATAGATCATATACATTGATTATTAGAGTCAATAGAAGTGGTTACGAGGCATTGAGGGACTGCACAACCAGCCCATAGACAGATAGGGGATTACTCATGATGTTTTCCATTCCGTCTTATCCATTATCCTTGGTTCTCATGTACGCGTACCATCGTATCTTGACCTCGTTACAGGCTGGTACCTTTGTCAGGATTCCACAAGGACATCTGCTTTCCATTTAATGAGTCTTTGTTTGAATTTATGTTACTCAGCTCCTGTGTGGAATGTGGTCAAGTTGGCTAAGCCCCATGATGCTTTGCAACCTCTTAATTGTTCACTAAGATTATACGTTACTGGTTACTCAAATAACATTTAAACACTATGATATTTACTGCAGGTGCCTCTGCGCTTGGGAAGACCCTACAACATGTTGTGACACCCTTTCCCAACAATATGTGCAGATCAATTCCTTCCCCGAATATCTCCAATTTAATTAATTCTATCTCTGATTTTATTAATGAATAAAATTAGACTTGGATACTTATTGATCATATTTACATTTGCATTTGCTGTTAGTAACTTGTTTATTCCAAGTATATTAATTAATCAGCAGCTACTAATATGATTTAGTTAACAATCTCACTCCTCAATAAAGACCAAAGTTGATACAATTCTTCAATAAACTGAATACCACTGCTTCTTCTTCTTTGGCCTCCTTGTCTCGAGAGGCAATGGGTAAGCGCCTGGAGGTGGTCAGTGGTTTGTGCAGCAGCACCTGGAGTGGCTATAAAGGCCAATTCTAGAGTCACAGACTCTTCCACAGGTGCTGCAGATAAAATTGGTTGTCGGGGCTGTTACACAGTTGGTTCTCTCCTTGCGCCTCTGTCTTTTTTCCTGCCAACTGCTAAATCTCTTCGACTCGCCACGCTTTAACCCCACCTTTATGGTTGCCCACCAGCTCTGGCGATCGCTGGCAACTGACTCCCACGACTTGTGATCAATGTCACAGGACTTCATGTTGCGTTTGCAGACGTCTTTAAAGTGGAGACATGGACGGCCGGTAGGTCTGGTACCAGTGACGAGCTCGCAGTACAATGTGTCCTTGGGGATCCTGCCATCTTCCATGCGGCTCACATGGCCAAGCCATCTCAAGCGCAGCTGACTCAGTAGTGTGTATATGCTGGGGATGTTGGCTGCCTCGAGGACTTCTGTGTTGGTAGTACGGTCCTGCCACCTGATGCCAAGGATTCTCCGGAGGCAGCGAAGATGGAATGAATTGAGACGTCGCTCTTGGCTGACATACGTTGTCCAGGCCTCGCTGCCGTAGAGCAAGGTACTGAGGACACATGCTTGATACACTTGGACTTTTGTATTCTGTGTCAGTGCGCCATTTTCCCACACTCTCTTGGCCAGTCTGGACATAGCAGAGGAAGCCTTTCCCATGCGCTTCTTTAATTCTGCATTGAGAGACAGGTTACTGGTGATAGTTGAGCCTAGGTAGGTGAACTCTTGAACCACTTCGAGAGTGTGGTCACCGATATTGATGGATGGGGCATTTCTGATGTCCTGTCCCATGATGTTCGTTTTCTTGAGGCTGATGGTTAGGCCAAATTCATTGCAGGCAGCCGCAAACCTGTCGATGAGTCTCTGCAGACACTCTTCTGTGTGAGATGTTAATGCAGCATCGTCAGCAAAGAGGAGTTCCCTGATGAGGACTTTCCGTACTTTGGTCTTCGCTTTTGGATGGGCAAGGTTGAACAACCTGCCACCTGATTGTGTGTGGAGGAAAATTCCTTCTTCTGAGGACTTGAATGCATGTGAGAGCAGCAAGGAGAAGAAGATCCCAAATAGTGTAGATGCAAGAACACAGCCCTGTTTCACACCGCTCAGGATAGGAAAGGGGTCTGATGAGGTGCCGCTATGCTGAATTGTGCCTTTCATATTGTCATGGAATGAGGTGATGATACTTAGTAGCTTTGGTGGGCATCCAATCTTTTCTAGTAGTCGGAAGAGACCACTTCTGCTGACGAGGTCAAAGGCTTTGGTGAGATCAATGAAAGCAACAGAGAGGGGCATCTGTTGTTCACGGCATTTCTCCTGTAGCTGGTGAAGGGAGAACAGCATGTCAATGGTGGATCTCTCTGCTCGAAAGCCACACTGTGCCTCAGGGTAGACCCGCTCAGCCAGCTTCTGGAGCCTGTTTAAAGCGACACGAGCGAAGACTTTCCCCACTATGCTGAGACATTTTATTATCAATCTGTACTTATTAAAACAATATAAAGATATGCCACAAATATGTATCATGCTCAGTTGTAACATTCCTGCTTTTCCAAAATTTCTAGGCTTGTTCAGAAAGAGTGAACATTTGAATGAAGTACTAGAGAATTACTGGTACATAACACAAGACCAAGCATCAAGTGTGTTTCAGCAGTGGGGAGGGGAGAAAATCAGAGAGAAGAGATAAAACAGAATTAATTATTCAACAAGTTTTACAAGAAGTAATTTTATGAAGATGTATAAGTGAAAAAAAAGTTGTAACTGCAGTTTAGCAATTTTAGACATAAAAACAACAGTTGTTTAGTAAATGACAACTAAATATTAATAAATATTAAACATAAATTGAAACCAAATTATTATATTTTTTTTAAATTGTGATGAATTTGAAAAATAGACATATGTGTATCTCAGGATATTTAAAACTGGAGTATAACTGTATCCAGTCTAATGGGGTCTATTGGAGAGTTGTCAGTGATGGGGCTGTGAGTCTCACAGATTACTTTACAGAGAAAAGGAAAATAACATAAAATGTTAATGTAATAAAATTTGATGATGATAGTCGAGCAGTAAAAAGATGCATCTAATAGACTGGATAGACAAAAAAATTGCATGCCCAATAAAAGGACTGCAGTAAAAACAACATAGGTTTTTATATATATAATAGAAGTAATTTAAAAACATGGATGGGATGTCTGGAGCCACGGGCAAATAATTGTCTATAAGAAAGTCATACTGATAGCATTACAGGAAACTGGCAGAGCTGAAGAGCAAATGTATGTTTATGATGCTGACTCTCCTTTCAATGATATTTGTTTGATGTCCTCCATGTCCCTTTCCCTGCTTCCAGAAATTACATCGGCTACTTCATAATGATTATTGCAGTAGATTTGCAATTCTGCTGCTGCTTTTTTAAAAAAAAATGTTTTTCTTCCTTCTATTGTAATTTTACATTTCAATGGGAATATATGACTTAGTCAGCTGTTGCCTTTTGTGTGATGATTAATAATAAGTCATTGTATTTTTCTTTTACCAGGTAATTAAACAGGATAGGCTCGGAAAGGATCTCTCTCAGTGCTCATTATTTGATCTGCTGAAATATGATGACTATAATAGTGACAAGCATCTAACACAGGAGGAATTCTACAGAGCATTTCGTAAGTCTAAAATCATTAGGTTATATTAGATGGTCAGAAAATGTGTAACTGGTGCTAATTACGTAACTAGCATACAATGGAACAGTCATGAGAAATAACTGTCACAGAAATATTTTCATTCCACATTACAACATAAAGGGTGATCTCTGTTTGACCTCTAACAGCACTCTTGCCTTTAACCACATACAGTAGAAAATATAATGCCAATCAACAAATATTCCCCTAGTAAGCACACTCTTCGCAATGCATAGGAGGAACTCAACTTACCAATTAACACTATTCAAGCAGTCACAGAAATGACAATGAAATTTGTTTTGTTTTGTTGCTTTGGGATACTGTTGTAAGGCCGATTCCGCAATCCCAGCGAGATCACACACTGGCAAAATGATGAGCTGGCCTTGCTGAGTACTGTGAGGCCAGTTATAAATATCATTTCTAAATGCTTTCAAGCAGTTTGAGCCTTGCAGAGGGAGTAAGATGATGAGGGTTACAAAATACTATAAGTTTGCAGACCTTAGAGGGCTGTAGTTCAAAATTAATGGGATGCACCCACTTAAATGTAAGTGGCTCATATTGAGATGAAAAATGTTGAAGGCTTTTTAAAGGCTAAGAAACAATTTTGAAGGCACTCTAAAGGAAAGAAGCGATGAATGTGAATGAAAGAACATAAAATCCAAAATGAACAGAGTATGTTGAGAAGTGGTAGAGTAATTCTGTCCCCAACTCAGTCTCCTGTTAATGACATGAAGCTGCAGGAGGTAGGTACAAAGAGAGTTGCCCTATTTGAAACTTGAGAATACTCTCTCCAGAGGATAGCAGTATACCATGATGAGCAGGAGGTGGCAGCCAGACTGAAAGCTGTGTGCAGTACCTGCAGTTTCTGATAACAGTTGCAGGTGAAGGCACATTAAGGAATCTGGTCAGGTAAGACTACCCAACTGTACATTGTGCCAGGTATTTCATTCCACAATGTGTTGCCTAGAAACCTATTCCAATTTACTGCTTACCAAGCTTCCTAAAACTTTGTAGCACTGTCAATGGATCTCATGCGTACCCATACAACAATCAATAAAATGTACAACTGAAAATCTTGCCGCACTCGTATCTTCCATGGATTTCACACAAGTCATTGTAGCACAGAGTTGGTCACTAAATGATACCAGGATAGGCTTTAGGTGGGCAGATGGCACTAATCAGTGGCCCTGTACTTTGGAATATGCACCAACGTTAAGCACCCATGTCATGCTATTTAGTAGAAAAGGAAATTTCACCTATTTGATCCAACTATGGATCGAAAATGAACTGATATTACAGTACTGGCCAACAATAAACCACAGGCATAACAGTTGAGGACAAGCATCCTTTCAAGTTTCTCCAGCCTTTCCTCATAATTCAGTTGTGTGACATTAGTGATCCGCTTTTTGGCTTTTCATTATACTGCTTCCAGTACTTGAATTTTCCATGTGTCTCAGTGAACAAACTTGGACGCAATATTCAAGCTACAATCTGACAAGGTTTCAGCGCATCGTACTCCAACTTATCTCTAGTGACTTAGCAACATAATACAGAATTTGCTTTGTTGATTACTTTTCCATGGTGACTAGACATGTTAACTCTTGGGTCCACTACCCCTCAAATCTCTTTGAACTTTCCTTACCCAATTCAACACCATTCAGGTAGAGCTTATAACATTTTTATAAGGATGGCTGGAACAGTGTGATATCTTTGGGAAATATGATACATACCTTAGTGTTTATTTAGTTTAGTTTAGTTTAGAGATACAGCACTGAAACAGGCCCTTCGGCCCACCGAGTCTGTGCCGACCATCAACCACCCATTTATACTAATCCTACCCTAATTCCGTATTCCTACCACATCCCCACCTGTCCCTATATTTCCCTACCACCTACCGATACTAGGGGCAATTTATAATGGCCAATTAACCTATCACCCTGCAAGTCTTTGGGAGGAAACCCACGCAGACACAGGGAGAACTTGCAAACTCCACACAGGCAGTACCCAGAATTGAACCCGGGTCGCTGGAGCTGTGAGGCTGCGGTGCTAACCACTGTGCTCCCCTAAATGTTTATAAATGTTATGAAGTAATCATACACTGAGATGGTCAACCTGAACCTTTTAATATATTTTGCATTCCTTTCTATTTTCAATATATACTCAATACATATGGAAATAGCATTTTAGTCTTATTTCTTCTCTCTGAACTGTCTTCCTTTGTCCCTCCTAAGCTACAATTATGCCATCCTATACAATATTCCTCTTCATTGCTATCTTACTGTGTTGAAATCAGGAGTTGTCATGTCATCTCCCACTCTAATTCATTCCTTGGTCCCACGTCTGGCCTATATAAGACCCTCTATCTGGTCTAAAGGTTCTAGTCTTTACTCTGGGTATCAATGGCACACAACAACTTGGATACTGTTCCACTATATGTGGTACACCTTTATTATTTCATTTAGCAATAGTACAAACTTATGATAATACTGATTGCTGAGCAGCCTCACAAGCTAGAGTTCGTCACGGTGGTCAATCCGCCGATGAATTTTCCATGTGCCACTTCCGGATGGCTGACATTGCCACCCTAACCACTGCAGCAAAGATGTTCCTGTGGGCTCTTTCTTAATACTTTTTCACTATGGCCCTGTTCCATATAAGGTAAAAGCTGTCTCTAACTCCTTCAGTTGGTCTGCAATTACCTCACTGTCCTTTGGAAAAACAAGGTATATGGCTACAGCGGGGGCGGGAACCCAACAGGAACGGCACTCCCTGCCACCCCCTCAAATTTAGACCGAACCCCTCCACCTCCAGCCTGCTCCTGCGGGGCACGTAAAATTCCTGTCAATGAAGCATCATAGGATAAAATTGGTCTAGAATTGATAAAACAAGCAAAAATGAATTGGCTGTCTGTTTTACTTTTCCATTTAAAAAAATCAAATGCAATATAAAATGAGCTGCTGTTTCATTATCACCCATTTCACACTACCACCAAAAACTAATGTCACACCATGTCGATCTCTCTTACCCCTCCTCATCCAGAAATCTTAAACTCATGATTGTCGCTTGGGAGGGAGGTTCCATTTATATATTGACGGAATGATGGTTCTTCCATAGCATTCTTAGTATGCCATGAATGGCTATGTGCATACAGTTAATGATGCCATGTACCTAGGGGAAGATTTAATTTTGGGAAAACTTGTGTTGTTTCTTTATCTGATGCTATGGGTCACTGATGAAATTGTATGTAGATGGATGCCTAGTGAAGCAAGACTTAGACTGATGTGTGTCAAAGCTGCTGACTCTTGAGATGTTCCCTGTGCATACCTTCAAGGACCCAGTGTCAGTGCTGGCTTCTATCATTCCTCTTAGTGTCATGTGATGGTAGGCAGCCCATGAAAGTTTTCTTGGAGCAGATGGCAGAGCTTATTCATGGCCTCCTGGCTGAGCCTGAACTTGGTCATGCACCGATGTCCATGCTGCCTATGTAGCTGGGTCTGTTGTAGCAGACCTTCTGTTTGGGTTACTACCTACTGCGAGTATTTTGCCTCCTATGTTCACTGCACTCCTTGGCCATCCTCTTCTACTCCTTCTCCTGTTGCACTGCAAGATACCTGGGAGTGGCTGTTGTAATTTTTCCCAGTGTAGAAAACTCTGTTATTCACATCAAATAGAGGAAAATATGGTCATCAACGATGCCACTCATTGAACTGATAATGGGAGGGATAGAAAACCATATCAGCAGCAGAATAGTCAATTTAGAAAGGGAAAGCAAGAAATCTGACAGTAAAAGGAAAGATATATAATTACAATTGTATTAGAAAAGGGGTGGTTAAGCGTAATGTGGGCCCTTTAAAAACAGAAGGGGTTAACATTGCAAATGAAAATTAGAATAGCAGACGTATTGGATAATTACTTTGTGTTATTCTTCACAGTAGAGGAGGACGATGCTATACCTGACATTCCAGGGAAACTAATAATGAATGAAGGACTAAAATTTACTAAAGTTAATGTAAGGAAGAAAACAGTATTTGAAAAAGTAATAGGACTAAAGACACCATTGAATGGTGGAACAGGCTTAAGGGGCTGAATGGTCTACTCCTCTTCCTATGTTCCTATGCTCCTGATTTTCTAAATCTGAGAATGAAATTCATGTTGGGTGGGAGCATAAAATGGGAGATAGCGAATTGGCAGCCTGTTTTGCATTCCGCCTGATTGTCTTGAAAATAAGACCAAGTATAAAACAAGCTACCAGTTTGCTATTGCCCATTTTGTTCTACCATACAAGACAATTTTCACCCCTTTGAATGTTTTATTTTCTAAACTTAAAAATCGAACCTTAGGTAATTTAGGTTGGCAATTCATTTTGTACAGTCCTGTGTAGCCAGATAAGCTGATCACTGCAAATATGTACTCCATTAATTTGAGATATCATTATGTTCTTTTTTTCTAGAGAATGAGGGAATACAAATCAAATTACAACATAATCTGATTGCCCACAGTAGTATAAATTAATTAGAAGGAAATAGGGAGTATGTCTTCTTTATTAACAAGAAAAAAAGCTTTGAAAAGAAGGCAATCAATCGTCTTACAATCTATACACTGGATTAGTGGAATCACTGGGTTTTGTTTTGCATATAGTTTACTAGAACAAAATTCTGATCAATCACACTTTTTGAATCTTATTGATTTTTTTCTTCACTAGTCCTCCCCATGCTTTGATAAGTGTGCCTATTTTATAAATCTGGTAGTTGTATGTAGCAATATGAAACTAATTGTTCAGTTATACCCTGCTGCTTTGAGTACATTTTTAAATTTAACATTATTAAATCTGGGGTTCAAATGTGACATTCATTCATCTAGCCTCTCTAATTAACTCATTGTAAGTGACATCTGATTGTATTTTAACAGTACATATGTCACTGGTTTCTGGTCCACGAGTGTCTGTTTCTTGATTACTAATTCTTCCTTGATTTAAATTGTTTAATTAAACAAGCAAGAACAATTTGCTTCTCATGCATTATGCAGAAAAGAATAATATTGGTTGCTCTCGTCTTCCTTTCAAATTATCATGTTCTTTCTCCCCTCTCCCCCACCCCCATCATCTACTCTGTAAAATATGCTGGAAGAAGTATAGTTGTGCCAACCAACCCTTGAGCAAAATCTGAAAACTCAGAAGAACAAAGCTGTAGTGATGTGAAAATGTAATCTAGATTCTGAACTGGATCACTACACCCATGCTTCCCATTTTGATTTTATGTGCAAAGCAGAACAATGAGGGGAATTTTATACTCTTCCCCATGTTGGGTTTGGAGGTGGGGAGAGCATATATTCAGGCGAGATGGTGGCAGGGGAGACCCCACCACCTTCCCGCCTCCTCCCAAATTAGGTCCAGAGCGGAAAGGCCTGTGAACGGCCTTCCCGCCCCGCTGCCAATTGAGCCCCTTAAGTGGGCAATTAATACACACTTAAGGGTCTCATCCTGCCGCTGCTGCCGGAATTAGCCCAGCGGTAGGCAGGCCTGTTGCTGCATGGAGAGCATGCCAAGCAGACCCATGCAAGTTGCTTGCTGGTTCCGGGGGTGGCAGGGTTGTTAGAAGGCATTTAGTGCCTGAACGAGGGACCTGACATCAGGAAGGGAGAGGGTCCCGCTGAGAACTACCCCCCTGCCCTTGCTGACAACCCCTCTACACTCCCGTCCCTCTCGACCCACACCCCACAAAAACTCTCCCGCTGGGACTTGCCTGTGGCCTGGGTCCAAGGCCTTGCATGAGTGCCGTACCTGCTGCAGCCACTGCCCCCGTGGTGGCGCTGCTCAGTAAAAGATCTGTCACCCTCTGATTGACTGACAACTCTCAGCAGGCAGGACTTCCATCGCCGGGGTCCTTGATACCAGGGAAGGCCTGCCGCTATTCACTTAAGTGCCTAATTGGCAGTTGATTCGGCGGGCCTTCCAGAGGAGGCGAAACGTGGCTCTCCCAGGTGCTTTTGTCAGTGATCAAGACCCCTATCGTCCAGACAATATCCCAGGCAATAATGTGTGTATCGTATCGTTATTTCTACAGTTGAAAAAAAGCTTGGCCAAGTGCGTGCCATTTTGATTTCTATTTCCTTCACAGTGTGTCTAGCTGTATATAACTGCACAGAATTCCAACTACCTGTAAAAACTGAATATAATTAGAATGGAAGAACATCCTATTAAATTCACGTGTTCAATTGATCTTTCTAGAAAAGCATGTAGTATAATGTACGTAAGCTGTTGCTGGATAGATTATGTATATCGGCCTTAAGCATTATAATGGGATGTGATGTCACGAGTCTGAACCTCGTGTTGATTAGTGTTAATGCAAATGCCTTAGAGATAAGACCCCTTTAAGTAAACTCCTGTTTCTTTGACCCAACATCTGCTATCTTCATTTAATATTAATGGCACACTGATAATTATAGTATATGGCGGCAGTGGTAAAACAAACTTCTGTAGGGTAAAGACAGAATATATTGAAAACATCGGAGAGAAGCATGGAAAAGTTGATACAATTACTGGAGAGCTTCGAGCGAGCAGCAGGGCCCAACCAAGCCAAGGTGTGGCTGGGATGAATCTGAAGATGCGACAGGTACTGTACTGCGTTGGGTCTAACAGCACAACCAGACAAGGAGCAGATCAGTACTTTATGCCATGAGAGAGAGTGCAGACAACATTTTAACTACCCTGGGAATCAAGGAAAAGGAAACGCCATAAGGCAAAGTAGTAAAAGCCTTGGAGGGATACTTTAAGATCAAAAAGAATGTTATCATAGAAAGGGCAAAATTCAACAAATGCACCCAAAAAAATGGTGAAAGTATCGATTTATTCATTAATGATCTGTATAAAATAGCAGAGGATTGCAAATACAGGAGCTTGTGAACTGATTCAGGACAGATTAGTAGTCGGGGTTATGGATGAAGCACTGTCAGACCAGCTTCAGTCGAAAGAGGATTTGACTTTGCAAAAGTCCATTTGTGTTGAGCAGGCTGGCAGAGGCTTGAAAATTGAATTGACTACTAGTTTGGGGGGATCAGGGAAGTCCAATCCTGAAAATTCTAGAATCAGTTGAATCTATGGAGAAGACTGATTATAAAGGCACCAGAAAGCTAAGAGGTGGGAAACACATCTACAGGCAGCGACACTGAATTGCAGTAGGCGTGGCTAGGAGAGGCACCCGCGGGAAAATTGCCCAACCCGGGAAGCTGACTGTTGCTGGTGCAAGAAAAGGGGGTACTTTCAGCAGGTCTGTTGCAGCAGAAAACAAATGCTGCAGACCAGCAAAAAAAAAAATGAAATAAAAGAAAAACAACCAATCAATACTCCCTTGGGGAAGTTCAAGAGAAAAATGAAGATTGCTGGGAAGCAGAAATCTTGGCAGGGAAAAATAAAACCAACTTCAAGTCAGATACAGGAGCAGCATTTTCTGTCCTATCCGACAAAACACCATGGCTGAGGAAGGAAAGGCTTAGGAAAACCAGCAAGGAATTATATGGGCCGGGAGAAATTCAATTATAGGGTTGTAGGAGAAATACAAATAACCTTAAGACACAGGAATAACACCATTCTGCAAACCCTATATGTTATAAAAGAACCAAGCCTGTTCAGTCAGAAAGCTTATTTAGCCTTACAGCTGTTATGTAGGGTGGAAGAGACCAAGGGACAAGAGAAACAGCTCAGCAATTTTAGAGCTGAATTCCCAAAATATTTGAAGGGTTGGGAAAATTAAAAATAGAGTATCACATTACTCTCAACAAAGAGGCAGAACTGGTATGTTTGTTTCACACTGAGAAAGGTCCCACATCCACTCCTGGAAAAGATAAAGAAGGAAATCGATGTCATGCTAAACCAATGAGTTATTTCTGTAGTAACTAAAGCCACTAGGTGGTGCTCTGGAATGGTTCCAGTAAGAAAACCAAATGGATCTATTAGGATTTGTGTGGACCTTACCCAACTCAATAAAGCTGTAGAGAGAAAGATTCACCCTATGGCATCAGTCGACGACAGCCTTGCCAAATTGGGAAAAGCTCCACATTCACTAAATTAGACACAAATAGCGGATTCTGGCAGATGCCTTTAGATGAAGAGTCTAAATTGTTAACGACCTTTATTACACCCCTCAGAAGATTCTCTTTCAACAGATTGCCATTTGGTATTGCATCAGCTCAAGGAATATTCCAGTGGATAATGTCAGGAATCCTGAAAGGCTTAGAGGGGATCATCTGCCACATGGACCATGTTATGATTCATGGAACAAACCAAGAAGAACACGACACAAGGGTAAGAGCTGTTTACACAGATTACGAGAGGCTGGTCTCTCATTAAATGAGAAGTGTGTATTCTCACAGACAACAGTGAGGTTCCTTGGCCACATAATTGGTGGATCTGATATCAAGATAGATCCACAGAAGATGAAGACAATAAAGGATTTCCCAGAGACAAAGAAAATAACAGAGTTACAGCGATTCATGGGTATGGTTAACCAGGTAAAAAATTCCTACCAAATCTAGACACTGTGAATGAGCCTTTGCAACAACTGCTAAAGAGCAGCAATGCCTGATGCTGGGGAGACTGCCAGAAAAATTCTTCCGAGAAGATCAAGGAAACGTTAACTTCATCAGAAGTATTAGCACACTATGATTCAGAGGTAATAATCATTATTGCAGCAGACACATCGGCAACAGGATTAGGTGCAGTCTTGTTTCAGATTCAAAAAGATGGATGACACAGGCCTGTGCACTTGGCCCCACGTTCGTTGACAGAGACAGAACAAAGGTACGCAGTAATTGAGAAGGAAGCATTGACAGGAACATGAGCATGTGAGAAATTTTCAGACTACTAACTACTGGGCCTCAAGGTGAAGGTCAAAACTGACCACAAGCCATTTGTGATGTTGCTTAATTCAAAGGAGTTAGCAAAATTACTTCTAACGGTACAGAGATTTCGACTACAACTAATGAGTTATGACACAACAACTGAATATGTCCCAGAGAAACAGTAGGTAACAGCTGACGCATTATCAAGAACATCAATTGCTATAAAGTGGGGGATGCCTCATTCCTGGAGGAAGTGGAAGTCTTTGCTTTAGCTACAACTGAAGATTTGCCAGAAACTGCTCAACGATTACGCCAAATTAGAAACCTACAGAATGAGGACGACGTCTGAGAAAAAGTGAAACAGTTTTGCTAAGAAAGATGGCCAGAATATATGCCGCCTAATCCGGTTTTAAGAAAATATCATAAGCAAAGAAGCCATCTTACTACTGTGGACAATTTACTAGTCTACAGTGATAGACTAGTTATTCCAAGGGCTTTAAGGTTGGACATCCTAGAGAAACTACACCAAGGGCACTTAGGAATCACCAAGTATAGAGCAAGAATGAGGAACTTGAAATGGCCGGGTGTTTCCAAGGAGATCGAAGTCATGATTTCCAGGTGTATCACATGCGCTACTACCAGGCAAGACACTAGAGAGCCACTGATGTCGTCTTCATTTCCATCCAGGCCATGGGAGCGCCTGGGAATGGACCTATTTGAATATAAAGGGAAGATTTTCCTTATTGTCGTTGACTATTAGTCCAGATGGGTTGAAGTCAAACCAATGCATGGCCAGAGCTCTGAAGCCGAAATCAAATTATTGAAAGAAATTTCCACCACACATGGCATTCCAGATCTCATGATCTCTGATACTGGTCCACAATTCACAAATGAAGCCTTCAAAGATTTCGCAGAAATGTATAGGTTTGAGAATGTTATAGTTCACCGAGATACACCCAGGGCAATGGAGAAGGGTAGAGAGGCGTTTGAACCATGAAAATGTAACAGAAAATGAATGAGGACTTTTTGCTGGCACTATTAAAATATCAATCAACGCCACTCCAGAACGGGTTGGGCCCATGTGAGTTGCTAATAGGTAGGAGGTTAAGGACACAACTACCCACACTTCCAAGAACCCTTCAGCCACGAATCGATGCAGAAGACCGGGAAAGGGTGAGGGTGAGAGAAGAGAAAGAGAGGTCAATCCAAACAGAGAATCATGATAGATGCTACAGAGCAAAAATCAAACAGACCTACAAACTGGAGATTTGGTTTGGATTAGAGATCAGGGAAGTGATGGAGAAATCTCTATATCCTCAATCCAACATAGTCCAGACTGACCAGGGATAGATAAGGAGAAATGGAAGATCATTGATACAGACATCACAGAAAAAACAAATGGGGAAAAAATCAAGAGAATCCGCTACCAGAGAGAGCGGATGACACAGTGATACAACCAACAACAGATCACTCACACAGCAGTGAAAACAGAGAACCTGAATTATGCAGTAGTTCCACTCTCACACTGGAAAGTGAGGAAGAATAACTGAAAGACTCAATACCCCAAACAAGTGAAAAAATAATATTCTATGGCAGAGTCATGAGAATCCCACAGCATTACAGATCTGATGAATGAAGTCAGAAACTTGGGGGGATATGTACTTGATGTACATAAGCTGTTGCTGGGTAGATTATCTATATAGACCTTAAGCATCATCACAGGATGTGATGTCATGAGTCTGAACCTTGTGTTGCTCAGTTCGAGATAAGACCGCTGTACATAAACTCCTATAACTTTGACCCAAAGTCTACGATCCTCATCTAATGTTAACGGCACACTGACCAGTATAGTACAAAGCAATCCTCCCATTTAGCAAAATATCATTTCTCTTTCTTCCTCCTTTTGAAATGTTTTCAATCCCAACTCCTCCAACCTTATCCTTCTATGCTATCACCTCAAACACTGAGGTAGAAAAAAGATGTACTTTGAACTTAAGCTGTGAGCTCAAATCTACCAAAAGGTGGTGAGGCCAGTGTTCTGCCAATACACTGGCATCACCTGAGTGGGCAGGATGAAGGTTAGGCAGAAAGTTTTTATGCTGGCACCCAACACCTGATACAATTTCCAGGAATTCTTGCTGGAAGTGATCTTGGGTATGGAATGTTTCAACCCAAGTATGGGCTGGATTTTATGGGCCCTCCTGAGGCTGGGAGTCAGGGAGAATTGCGACGGGTGGCACGGGGGTGGGGGGGGGGTGGCGCTGGCAGAGCGGAGGGCCCGCCGCCTCCCTGTCGCCAAGTGGTGACGGCCTTCCCGCCCAGAGGCCAATTTAGGCCCTTAAGTGGTCTATTAATGACCAATTGAGAACCTCTTCCTGCTGCCGCTGGGATCTTGCCAGCCGCAGGCGGGGCCTCCGCTGCGTGAGGACACCTTGCAACATGAGGCACCCTCCCTGCAGGTTAGGGGGTTGTCCCTCCTTCATGGGCAATTTGCGGCCCACAGAGGACCCCCACCAGGAGCAACTTTACCCCCTGGGAACCTCCTTCCCCTGGACTGCACGATCACCCAACTATCCCTCCTCGCTGGGACTGGTCCCTAACCCTAACCCCGCCTCACCTACCTCTGGTCCGAGGTTACAGCACTGGGCTTGGGTCCGAGGCCTCTGCAGTACCGGCAGTGGCCACCGCTCCCGGTGGTGCTGCTGATACTACTGAGCTGCTGGCCCTTTGATTGGCTCTCAGCTCTTAGAGACGGGATTCCCCTCTTTAAAGGGACGGGGATCCCGGCTCCTGAAACTTTGATTTATAAAGACCGGAGGATCGCTCCAGGAGGCACGGCAAGGCAGAGGAGGCTTCCCCGCCGCCTTTTTGGCCCGGCACCGGTAGCCTGGCCTCCAGCACAAAATCCAGCCCTACGGTTCCTAGGATGCAAATGATGTGTTGAAGTCCTACTACATATTCCCCATCATTCGGTTCTTGGCATTGCTGCATAATAGGAACCCGGAGGCATGGTAAAGAAGGGGACAATAGCCATTTTTACTAAACCAATCAATAGCAGGTCTATCAAATGCTTTAATTAAGGAGGGATATTTTTGACTCTTTCTTTCTGAAAAGAATTATCCTCAATCAACACCGCCATCCTTGCAGCAGCAATTTCCCTCCTTCAGACTTAAGGCAGGTAACCTAGCAGTGTCATAAATTGTCCCAGAGCATAACTCCATTACATAAATAAGCCTGATTCTGGAAAATGGGCTGAGGTCAGCTACTTAGGCAAGCCGTGAGCAGAAATTGTACTGCGCTGAAGTTCTGCGATGATCGCGCCAAAAGGAGTCATAGAGTCATTACAGCACAGAAGGAGACCATTCAACCAACTGAGTCTATGACGGCTCTCTGTAGAGCAATCCAAACGGTCCTATTCACCCGCTGTATCCCTGTAGCCCTTCAGATTTATTTCCCTCAAGTGTCCATCCAATTTCCTTCTGAAATCATTCATCGACCCTGCTTCCACCACTCACGTAGGTAGCAAATTCAGGCCATTGTCACTTGCTGCATTTAAAAATTCTTCCTCACATTCCCCCCTGCATCTCTTGCTCAAAACTTTAAATTTGTGTCCCCTAATCCTTGCACCTTCAGCTAATGGGAACAGCTTTTCTTTGTCTGCCTTATCTAAACCTGTCAAAATCTTGTACACTTCTATCAAACCTCCACTCAATCTCCTTTGCCCCAAGGAGAACAAGCCCAGCATATCTAACCTAATGTTATAGCTAAAATCCCCCATCCCTGGAACCATTCTGGTAAATCTCCTCTGTACCCTATCAAGGAGCCTCACATCCTTCCTAAAGTGTGCTGACCAGAACTGGATCCAATACTCTATTTGTAGTTTAAGCAGAGCTTTAAACAGGTTCAGTATAACTTCCCTGCTTTTGTACTCAATACCTCTATTTATGAAGCCCAAGATTCCATATGCTTTGCTACCCACTATCTCAATATGTGCTGCCACATACCAGAATCTATGCACATGGACTCCAAGGTCCCTCCTTTCCTTCACACTCTTTAGAATTGTACCATTAAGTCTATATTGCCTCTCCCTATCCCTTCTCTAAAAATGCATCACCTCACACTTCTCTATATTAAATTCCATCTGCCACATGTCTGCCCATTCTACTGGCCTGTCTATGTCCTGTTGCAGTTAATTTGTATCATCCTCACTGTTTGATATCATTGGCAAATTTTGAAATTTTAGTCCGTGTTCCAATATTTAAATCATTTATATACATCGAAAAAGCAGTGGTCCTAGCACTGACCCTTGGGGAACATCACTGTCTATCATCCTCCACTCCGAAAGACAACCATTTACCACAACTCACTGTTTTCTGTCCTTAAGCCAATTTTTAATCCAAGCTGATACTGATCTTCCCATTCTATGAGCCTCAGTTTCTTTAACCAGCCTTTTATGTGGTACTTGCTCAAATGCTTTCTTCAAATCCATATAGAAAACATCCATCGCATTCCCTTCATCAACTTTCTCTGTAACTTCATCAAAAAACTTAATTAGATTAGTCAAGCATGATCTGCCTTTTACAAATACATGCTTGTCATCCTTAATTAACTCAAGACTCTTAAGTGCCTGATGATTTTTTTCTCTGATTATTGTTTCTAAATCCTTAACCACCGCTAATGTTAAACTGACCTGCCTGTAGTTACCTTATCCTTAAACACTTTCTTGAATACGGGTGTCAAACTTTCTACTCACCAATCCCCTGGCATCTTCCCCGTACCAAGGGAAGATTGGAAGATTATGGAAAGCCTTATTGCTATTTTCATTTCCACTTCCTTTAGAAACCTGGGATGCAAACTACCTGGACCAAGCGGCTTATCGACTCTCAGCATAGCCAGCCTCTCCAATACATCCTTCCAATCAATTTTCACCCCATCCATTACCTCTACCGTCTATTTTTCCACTGATATTTTATCAGCATCCTCTTCCTTAGTAAACACCAATACAAAGCACTCATTAAGTATTCTAGCCTTGCCCTGCACCTATAAGCATATATCACCTATTTTGTCCCAAATAGGCCCCAGTCCACCTCTTATTTCCTGCTTACTATTTGCACGCTGGCAGAAGATTTTTGTGTTTCCCTTTATGTTAACTGCCATTCTATTCTCATATTTTCTCTTTGCCAATCTTATTTTCCTCTTCACTTCCCTTGACAACTTGTTGTATTCGGCCTGGTTCTTGCTGAATTTACCTCATGCGTATCCTCTTTATTCATTTCATCATATTCTCTATCTCTTATCATCCAAAGAGTCCTGGCTTTGGTTCCCCTACCTTTCGACTTTGTTGGAATGTACTTAGCCTGTACCTGAAACATTTCCCCTTAAAAACTTTCCATTGTTCTGTTACAGTTTTTCCGTTGAGTCTTTGGTTCCATTTTACCCTGGCTAGATCGTCTCTCATTCAATTGAAGTTAGCCTTTTTCCAATTTAGAAATTCAACTTTTGATTGTTCTTTGGTCTTCTCTGTTACTCATCTAAACCTTATGATCTGATGATCACTCTTACCCAAGTGTTCCCCCACAGAGACTTGGTCCAGTTGGCTCGCCTCATTTCCCAGCACCAGATCCAGCAATGCCTCCTTCCCAGTTCAGACCAAGAACAGGGGTGGCACAGTGGCGCAGTGGTTAGCACCGCAGCCTCACAGCTCCAGCGACCCGGGTTCAATTCTGGGTACTGCCTGTGTGGAGTTTGCAAGTTCTCCCTGTGTCTGCGTGGGTTTCCTCTGGGTGCTCCGGTTTCCTCCCACATGTCAAAGACTTGCAGGTTGATAGGTTAATTGGCCATTATAAATTGCTCCTAGTATAGGTAGGTGGTAGGGAAATATAGGGACAGGTGGGGATGTGGTAGGAATATGGAATTAGTGTAGGATTAGTATAAATGGGTGGTTGATGGTTGGCACAGACTCGGTGGGCCGAAGGGCCTGTTTCAGTGCTGTATCACTAAACTAAACTAAACATACTGGTCAATTAAGTTCTCCTGAACACATTTCAGAAATTCCTCCCCCTCCTTACCCTTTACTCTAACATTATCCCAATCAATGTTTGGGTAATTAAAGTCCCAAAATATCATCACTGTACAATTGTTGCACATCTTTGTGATTTCCCTGCAGATTTGTACCTCTATCTCTCTCTCTCTCTTTTGGAAGCCTGTAGAATACCCCCAGTAGAGTGATCGTACCCTTTTTGCTTCATAACTCTAACGAAATTGATTCTGTCCTTGCTCCCTCAAGGGCATCCTCCCTTTCCAACACTACAATGTCTTCCCTAATCAGTACTGCCACCCCACCTCCATTTTTTCCTTCACTATCTTTTCTGAACATTTTGCATCATTGACTATTAAGCACCCAGTCCTCACCATTTCTAAGCCTTGTTTCCATTATTGCCACTACATCATATTCTCACACAGTATTTGCGCTTGTTGCTCACCAACCTTATTCATCACACTTTGTGCATTTCCAAACACGCATTCTAAACCTGCCCTTGTATTCCTCATAGTCCTTCTTAGTCTGCTGCTATTTAATATGGTATTACTTCCTTCTGTAGTACCCTCCAACAATCTCACGCCTTTATGCACTTTATTCCTCTTTTCTACATCTGTATGTTTGTACCAATCCCTCTGACAATTTACTTTAAACCCTCCATCTCCACACTAGTGAACCTCCCCACGAGGTCATTGGTCCTAGCTTTGTTGAGGTGCAACACATCTGCTTTGAATAGTTGCCTCCTGCCGCAGATCTGGTCCCACTTCCGCAAGAATCTGAAACCCTCCCTCCTGCACCATGCCTCAAGACGTCCATTGATTCTCCCTATCTTCCTATTTCTACACTTGCTAGCACATGGCACTGGGCATAATCCAGAGATTACTAACTTTGAGGTCCTAGTTTTTAACTTTCTCCCTAGTTCCTGAAAATCTGACCATAGGACCTCAATATCTACCCTCCTTGTGTCATTTGTACCAACAAGTACCACAAATTTTCCCCCTGCAGAATTTGTCCTTTACCCTGGCACCAGGGAAGCAACACACTATGTGGGACCCACAATGACAGTTGCAGAAACACCTGTCTGCCCCATTAACTATGGAATCGCTTATAACAATGGCATTTCTACTCTTTACTGTTCCATCCTGTGCAGTCCCTTGTGCATTGATGCCATGTTCTGGACTGCAGTTCTTTTAGTTGTCATCATTCCCAACCGTCGCCAAAGCTGAGTTCCGGTTCAAAATCGGCAAACACTTTCTACCTCTTCCTATTCTTCTGGATGGCCACCCATCTGCCTTCCTGAACTCTCGCTGCCTGTGGTGTGACTACCTCCTGAAACGTACAATCCAGGAAACTAACATGCTGTTTGATGCTCCACAGTGATTCTAGTTGTCCCTCCAGCTCAGAAATCCTGAGCTCCAGCTTAAGCAGCTGGAGACACTTCTTACACACCTGGTCCGCCAGGATACGTGAAGTGTCCAGAAGTTCCCACATGGTGCAAGAATTGCAAGCAGCTGCTCTCAAATGCCGATCCATGGTCTAAAAAAATTCTCTTTTCCCTCATGTAGAAAAATCACACTTTGTCAATATGGATCACATGTGGTACTGTGGTTAATAGTGTTTACTTCTAATTGAGGTACCTTCCAGATAAGTTTAGACAAAACAGTCTACTTAACTGTGGTGATTACTTGTAGGTTTTGTAACGTTCCTTGAAACTCATACAGTTGGCTATTTATTACTGAGAAGGAGCTCACTGAGAAGTTTTAGTAACTCCTTATTCAGTTGTAGTTTGTAAATAGAAACTGGTGGGTAATAGGTACTGTCTCATGGTCTGTATAGTTTGCGGTGCTATGGATACAGTGTCATTCAGTCACTGCTGGGATACTTTTATTCCATACCTAGAATTCCTCACCCTCTTGAGTTGCAATAATCTAACTGATACCAGACCTTCCCAAGCTTGATGCTTCGCACTTTCTAATAGAAAATGTCTATTGCAAAAGTCATTTACAATCTGAAGTTCCATCTACCAATGACGGAGGATGCATTGCTTCAAGACCTTATATTTGTCTGTGGGGGAAAAAAAAATCAATGCATACTTTCCCAAGGTACAATCTGATGAAAAATAAAAGCATCACTCGCAGAATATCAGAAGAAAATCGTTGACCTTCATATTAACTTGAATGTCCTAGCCTTCAGGATGTAAGCCATGCTTTTGTAGATCTTTTTAATCAATTCAATTAAATTAACTTTCGTTATCCTGTAAGTATTTCACCAAATATCGTGAATTGTAGAAGCCATTTGATCAAAATGAAAGTTAAGCAGTTATTTTGGTGAGAAGGTAAATACCGGTGCTAAGTGTGCTGTGCTAATAAGACATGCCTGTTTGAAAACACCTGCAGGTTTAGCACTCAAGCACTAATTAGAAGCGATTTTCATGGTGCAGGATATGTGGGCTCCATTCACTCACTTCCACTGAATGTTTTGAATATGCTGGCTGGCACACATTGGCATGTTTCAAATGGCTCTGGAATTGAGAGAGAGATGGTGCATAGCAGCACTGGAGGTCCTACTGCAGGAAATCCAGAGGAGGAGGCATGTCATGTACCTCTCCTGGTGCAGCTCTGCCTGGCTTCATGTTCTCCTCCCATTCCTCCCGCAAAACAAGGGCGACCCCTAACAAGATTTTTTTTACTTCATTCATGGGATGTGGGCATCACTGGCTATGTCAGCATTTATTGCCCATCTCTAATTGCCCTTGAGAAGGTGGTGGTGAGCTACCTTCTTGAACCACTGCAGTCCATGTGAAGTAGGTATACCCACAGTGCTGTTTGGAAGGGAGTTCCAAGATTTTGACCCAGGGACAGTGAAGGAACGGCGATATAGTTCCAAGTCAGGATGGTGTGTGACTTGGATGGGAACTTGCAGGTGGTGATGTTCCCATGCATCTGCTGCTCTTTGCCTTCGAGGTGGTAGAGGTCGCAGGTATGGAAGGTGCTGTCGAAGGAACCTTGGTGCGTTGCTACAGTGTATCTTGTAGATGGTACACACTGCTGCCACAGTGCGTCGTTGGTGGAGGGAGTGAATGTTTGTGGATGGGGTGCCAATCAAGATGGCTGCTTTGTTCTGGATGGTGTCGAGCTTCTTGAGTGTTGTTGGAGCTGCACCCATGCAGGCAAGTGGAGAGTATTCCATCACACTCCTGACTTGTGCCTTGTAGATGGTGGACAGGCTTTGGGGAGTCAGGAGGTGAGTTGCTTGCTGCAGGATTCCTAGCCTCTGACTTGCTCTTGTAGCTACGGTATTTATATGGCTACTCCAGTTCAGTTTCTGGACAATGGTAGCCCCTAGGATGTTGATAGTGGGGGATTCAGCGATGGTAATGCCATTGAATGTCAAGGGGAGATGGTTAGATTCTCTCTTGTTGGAGATGGTCATTGCCTGGCACTTGCGTGGCGCGAATGTTACTTGCCACTTATCAGCCCAAGCCTGAATATTGTCCAGGTCTTGCTGCATTTCTACACGGACGGCTTCAGTATTTGAGGAGTCGCGAATGCTGCAGAACATTGTGCAATCATCAGCAAACATCCCTACTTCTGACCTTATGATTGAAGGAAGGTCATTGATGAAGCAGTTGAAGATGGTTGGGTCTAGGACACTACCCTGAGGAACTCCTGCAGTGATGTCCTGGAGCTCAGATGATTGACCTCCAACAACCACAGCCATCTTCCTTTGTGCTAGTTTTGACTCCAACCAACAGAGTTTTCCACCTGATTCCCATTGACTCCAGTTTTGCTAGGGCTCCATGATGCCATACTCGGTCAAATGCTGCCTTGATGTCAAGGGCAATCACTCTCACCTCACCTCTTGAGTTCAGCTCTTTTGTCCATTTTTGAACCAAGGCTGTAATGAGGTCAGGAGCTGAGTGACCCTGGAAGAACCCAAACTGAGCAACACTGAGCAAGTTGTTGCTAAGCAAGTGCTGCTTGATGGCACTGTCGACGACACCTTCCATCACTTTACTGATGATTGAGAGTAGACTGATGGGGCGGTAATTGGCTGGGTTGGACTTGTCCTGCTTTTTGTGTACAGGACATACCTGGGCAATTTTCCACATTGCCGGGTATATGCCAGTGTTGTAGCTATACTGGAACAGCTCGGCTAGGGTTGTGGCAAGTTCTGGAGTACAAGTCTTCAGTACTATTGCCGGAATATTGTCAGGACCCATAGCCTTTGCAGTATCCAGTGCCTTCAGTCGTTTCTTGATATCACGCGGAGTGAATGGAATTGGCTGAAGTCTGGCATCTGTAATGCTGGGGACTTCAGGAGGGGGCCGAGATAGATCATCAACTCAGCAATTCTGGCTGAAGACTGTTGCAAATGCTTCTGCCTTATCTTTCGCACTGATGTGCTGGGCTCCCCCATCATTGAGGATGGGGATATTTGTGGAGCCACCTCCTCCAGTTAGTTGTTTAATTGTCCACCACCATTCACGACTGTGGCAGGACTGCAGAGCTTAGATCTGATCCATTGGTTATGGGATTGCTTAGCTCTGTCTATTGCATGCTGCTTATGCAGTTTGGCATGCCAGTAGTCCTGGGTTGTAGCTTCACCAGGTTGACACCCCATTTTGAGGTATGCCTGGTGCTGCTCCTGGTATGCCCTCCTGCACTCTTCATTGAACCAGGGTTGATGGTAATGGTAGAGTGGGGGATATGTCGGGCCATGAAGTTACAGATTGTGGTTCAATACAATTTTGCTGCTGCTGATGGCCCACAGCGCCTCATGGATGCCCAGTTTTGCATTGCTCGATCTGTTCGAAATCTATCCCATTTAGCACAGTGCCACACAACACAAAGGAGGGTATCCTCAATGTGAAGACGGGACTTCGTCTCCACAAGGACTGTGCGGTGGTCATTCCTACCAATACAGTCATGGACAGAAGCATTGTGGCAGGCAGATTGGTGAGAACAAGGTCAAATATGTTTTTCCCTCGGTTGGTTCCCCCACCACCTGCCGCAGACCCAGTCTAGCAGCTATGTTCTTGAGTATTCGGCCAGCTCGGTCAGTCGTGGTGCTACTGAGCCACACTTGGTGATGGACATTGAAGTCCCCCACCCAGAGTACATTTTGTGCCCTTGCCACCCTCAGTGCTTCCTCCAAGTGGTGTTCAACATGGAGGAGTACTGGCTCATCAGCTGAGGGAGGGTGGTAAGTGGTAATCAGTGGGAGGTTACCTTGCCCATGTTTGACCTGGTGCCACAAGACTTCATGGGGTCCGGAGTTGATGTTGAGGACTCCCAGGGCAACTCCCTCCCTACTGTGGACCACTGTCCCGCCACCTCTGCTGGGACTGTCCTGCCGGTGGGACAGGACATACCCAGGGATAGTGATGGCAGTATCTGGGATATTGTCTGTAAGGTATGATTCCGTGAGTATGACTATGTCAGGCTGTTGCTTGACTAGTCTGTGGGACAGCTCTCCCAACTTTGGCACAAGCCCCCACATGTTAGTAAGGAGGACTTTGCAGGGTCGACAGGGCTGGGTTTGCCGTTGTCGTTTCCGGTGCCTAGGTCGATACCGGGTGGTCCGTCCGGTTTCAATCCTTTTTATTGACTTCGTCGCGGTTAGGTACAACTGAGTGGCTTGCTAGGCCATTTCAGAGGGCATGCAAGAGTTAACCACATTGCTGTGGATCTGGAGTCACATGTAGGCCAGACCAGGTAAGGACAGCAGATTTCCTTCCCTAAAGGACATTAGTGAACCAGATGGGTTTTTATAACTATCGACAATGGTTTCATGGCCATCATTAGACTAGCTTTTAATTCCAGATTTGTTGATTAAATTCAAATTCCACCTTCTGCTGTGGTGGGATTCGAACCCATGTCTCCAGATCAATACCCTGGGTCTCTGGGTTACTAGTCCAGTGATAATACCACTACGCCACCACCTCCCCTGTATGCCCATAACCAAGCAGTCCCTTTCGCCTTATAAGGTATTGTTACGACTGAGGTTGGAGGAATGCACTGTCTTTCTCGAGTTCCACTACTCCACTGGTCACAACATATATTTAAATGTTTTGCCCAGTTACCAATGCGGCTAATTATATACTTTATCTACATTAGTTTCAGAATAAATATCCACCAGTCAGGTTTCTTTCATAAACAACAAAATTGTTGATTTACTAAAAAACAAGACTTATTCAATAAAGATGCAAAGGTTTTTAAAACACTGTTTGAAATATGAAATCAAAAATATATTCTGTTCTAAAATATCCACACACACACACACACACACACACACACACACACATCGGTTGAAGAAAAAAAATGAAAAAATTGGCTCTGCAGAGATCAACTTCAAATAAAAAATACTTTGGCCAAGTTATTGTCAATACTTGAAGAAAAAGGATAAGATATAGAATGTTCCAGATGGCCCTTTAGTCTGGCGTTGAGGTACGCATAGACAACTGAAGCTGGGATCTTTTTGAGGCAGTTCTGTTCCGGAGACGTCGAGGAGTAGTATTGCAGGCTTTTCGGAAGAATTAGTGCATTTGTGGTTTCTGCGATCACACTGGATTCTCGGAAGATTTTTCAAAACAGGTGGAAAAGGGTGAGTTGGGTGGCTTCTCTCTCAGCAGGATACACACCAACTTAACTCCAAACAATATCCAAAAATGAAACCAAAACACCTGACAGCTATAAATCCAGACATGTGACTTCTTTAAGTCCAAACAGTTCCATCGTCCATAAAGCTCCGGCTTGGGACAAAGTCCCAAGTGTCCTTCCAGTGCCCTTTAAAAAAAAAAAGTCCAGGCATCTTCTCAAGTAATTTCCACAGTCTTTTAAACACAGGTCCTAAAAAATGAAATATTAATAATGGAAGCACCGTCATGACACCTCCACACTTGGAGGAATGAGATGTCATTTTTAAATGTGTTTCATTATAAAGTGTGGACAGAAAAACAAAATATATTCAAAAAAAGACACATTTACATACTCATTTTCATTTGCTCTTCACTTTTATGCCCTGTACCATGTTTGTACTCAGATAACTCAAAGCAAAGTTAATTTCTAGACAAAGCATCAGCAATTCCATTGCTTTTCCCCGCAATGTGGATAATCTTTAAGTGATAGGGCAGCAATAGTAAACTCCATCGAAATAATCTGGCATTCTGGTTTTTGAATTTTTCCACAAAGGTTAGGGAGTTATGATCAGTATGTACCAGTGTCTGCCTGTAGCCTTGGTGAACATATTCTTCAAATTGCTTAAGAGCGAGTAGTTTCTTTTTCCATTGTTGAGTATCTCTTTTGTTATCTATTCAGCTTTTTGGAAAAGTATCCCGCTGGCCTTTCTATGCCTGATTCATGTTCTTGTAACAGGACTGCACCTACCCCTAGGTCATTAGCGTCAATTGCCACCTTGAAGGGCTTATTGAAATTTGGGGCAGCCAACACTGGTTCATTGACCAAAATTGCCTTCAGTCTCTCAAAAGATGCTTGACACTCCCCAGATCACACTTCCTTTGTAGCAAATCCATCAGTGGAGTAGCTATAGTGCTAAAATTTGGTGCAAACTTGTGATAGAAGCCGCACATCTCCAAAAAACTCATGATTTTTCATTTAATCATGGGGCAGGGAACTCTTCCAATGCTTGTACTTTTATCTGTTCTTGGCACCATTGTCCTCGCCCTGCTATATTCCCCAGGTAGGTTACCCATGCTTTTGGAAATTCACTTTTGGCAAGGTTTATCACCAAATCAGCTTACTGTAATTTTCTAAACAGAGCTTCTAGTTGTTCCAAGTAGACCTTCCAAATGTCACTGTATACCAGCACATCATCAAGGTAAGCTACACAGTTAGGAATACTGGCTACCACTTGGTTCTTTAGTCTCTGAAAAGTTGCTGGGGCATTTTTGTAGCCCGAATGGCAATACCCGGCATTGGAAAATACCATCTGGTGTGACAAAGACCAGTATTTCTTTAGCTTGGGATGTTAAAGGAACCTGTCTGTGTCCCATTAATCAAACTATTTTTGTAAGAAATGTGGCATTGCCAACTCTGTCAATACAGTCCTCCAAGTGAGGAATTGAGCAAGAGTCTGCCTTTGTTACTGCATTAATCTTTCCGTAGTTTATGCAAAATATAGTTGAGCCATCAGATTTAGGTACTAACACTACTAGGGAACTCCAGCTGCTTTGACTGTGTTCAATTAGGTGGTTTTCCAACATGTATTGGATTTCTGCTTTCACCTGAGCCTGTTTCTCTGGACTTGAGCAAAAAGGATGCTGTTTTATAGGTGAGGATTCTCCTACATCCACATCATGTATGGCTAAGGTTGTACATCCTGGTTTGTCCCTACAGACTCATTTAAATGCTGTGAGTAGCCTTGTTAGGTCTCCTCGTTGTTCTGCATCTAAATAAGAAAGCATAGTTTCTAATCTCACTAACAATTTAGTGTTAGCTAACCGGATAGTAGGAGGTTCAATTTGGGAATTTTCTGGGCTTCATCCTCACTCTCCTTTTTTGTCCTTCACTGTCCTTACTACCTGACATACCTGTGCTTGTATATCCTGCTCCCGGCGGTGATACTGTTTCAACATATTGATGTGACACAGCCAATTCTTTTTCCGGAGATCTGGGGTGCCAATCAAATAATTTACTTAACCAATCCTTTTGACTACTCTATATGGAACACTGAACCGTGCTTTCAGCAGTTCACCCTGTAAAGGCAGTAATACTAACATCTCATCCCCTGGTTAAAATGTTCGGGTCTTGGCATACTTGTCTGCCCATTTCTTCGTGGTTGTTTGTGAAGTTTCTTGAGCTACTTTGCGGGCTCTTGTGAGCCACTTCTGGAATATGAGTACATAACCTAACATGAAAGGTTCGTCCCTCTATTCCAAAAACTTTTCTTTGATTAGTTTCAGAGGACCTCTTACCTCATGTCCATAAACGAATTCAAAAGGACCTGGTGGCAAACTAAAGAAATTCCAGCCCTCTGTCACAATCATGGGAATATTCATGACAGTATGCCCTGATCATCGTTTTGAGGGTCTGATGGTACCGTTCTAAAGCCCCTTGTGTCTGGGGGTGGTATGCTGAGGACTTTAATTGTGTTATACCCAGATTACTTACAACTGCCTGAAAAATTTTGGACAAAAAATTAGAACCCTGATCTGACTGAATCACAACCAGTAATCCATATCAAGTGGAAAAACTGGGTTAACTTTTCTACCACTACCTTAGCAGAAATTGTGCTCAATGGAATGGCCTGTGGGAACCGAGTAGCCATATCCATAATAGTGAGTATATATTGGTGTCCCGGATTTGTTTTCGATAAAGGTCCTACACAGTCTACCAACACCCTACTAAATGGTTCCCCAAAAACTGGTATGGGAATTAGAGGTGCCGGTTTTATTGCAGGTTACGGCTTTCCCACAAACTGGGACATATTACACATTTTACAAAACTGCACCACGTCCTTGTGAAGACTTGGCCAGTAAAAATATCGACTTACGCATGCGTAAGTGAATCTTCCAGATCCCTACATGTACCGCCATAGGAATTTCATGGGCTATCCTTAATATTTCCTGGTGATACTTGGGCGGTACCACTATCCATTCTTTGTCAGCAGGTCTGTGAGGAAGTCTCCACTTCCTCATCAGAGTCCCATTTTTAATATAGTTGCATTCTGGAACTTCCTATGCCTCAGCTTCAGTTTTAGCCAATTGTGCAACCTTACTTAACTCTGGATCATCTTGCTGAGCCTTGATCAGAGAAGGCTTACTGAACCTTTCCTTCAGATTATCCAAATCAGTCAAAAAAGTTTCAGATAGCCAAATATCTGTCTGTGGTGCCAATTTGACCTCTGACGATGGAACTCGTTTAGCCATTGCTCAGGTCACTACACATGAAGGAAAAATTCCTGGAACCTTTTCCTGCAACTTTTCTGTCTCCTTGAATTTGCTTGGTCTTTCTGCAACTACTGGAGAAACTACTACCTTCACTCCGGCCAAATCATTCCCCAGGTGTAGGTCAACTCCGTCTGCAGGTGAACTATGGACAACTCTTATGGTTACCGTTCCAGATCCCACTCCAGGTCCACTCGATACAAAGGTACGGGTATATACTCTTTGCTGATACCATTCTTTAAAACCTTGGCATTCAGTGTGCTCTCTAGTGGAAACGTCATGCCTTTCCCCAGTGTTATGACCAGGTGAGAAAGAGGTCTAGGGTTCTCTTTCAGCCTTCAGCAATTCTTACTGTAACAGGGTTTTATTTTTAAACACACTGTGTTTTTAGCTCCCTCTTGGTGAATCCTTATTCACCGTTTTTCAATTATAAGGCAAAGAAATGACACAAACAGGCTTTCTTAGGTTTAAAGAAAAAAGGTGAAATTCTCTTACTTAAACTCTAATTCGGTTGACGCCTATGGATACACAGTGCGCCCACACTAGCATGCATATGCGATACACACATGCAAATAGAGACAGAAAAGAGCAGAAGAAAAATTAAAGTGGAAAGGTTTGAGGCACTATCTGAAGAGTTGTTATGGTTCTTCGAGCTCACTGTAGAGTCCTTTTGGAGGTAGTTCTTGCTTTTTGTTGGGGCCCAGTATTCTTCTTAAACCTTGTTCACTGTAGGAGACTTTTCTCTCTTGGGGTTCATGTGTCTCTAGTGGGTTTTTGGAGTTCCGTGAGAAAGAGATGGGAACAGACAGGAGAGGCTGTGGCGAGCCACCCAGGAGAGGTCTTTTCAATCCAGGAGCAAACAGCTTTCTGCCAGTTCAAACACTGTCTCTAAAATTTAAAAGTCACCAAGTTGGCCAGCAGGGTAGTCATGTGACTGGTATAACCACCTCTGGCTTTGTGTGTTGTGTGGGTCAGGGAATGGTCCTTTGTTTACAAACACTGTCTATTAATATGCAAAAATGTCTTTCCAGCCCGGGGTCTGGCAACCCCTTGTAACAGGCCTTCTCTTCGTCCTAGCAACAATTTGAAATGTAATGTCCTACTGATTAAATTAATATTCCTCATTCTTGGCAGGTGGGGGGCCTGCATGACACCAGCAAAAGAGTTTGGGTGGTTCCTGTATCCCTAGGTATAACTATAGGTGTACCTGCCTCACTTGAGGAATAAGGAGTTACTTTTCCTTTTGACAAGAATTCCCTATAGCTCTCAGGTATCTTGTTCACGTCCCCCGCACTCACAGCGTTTTTTTTTTTACTTGGCCTTACCGCTGCAGTCACTGCTATAGCTTGATCTATCGTACTCTCGGTCAGGGCCCCTTTCTCTGCATTGGCCTTGTGTACCCCAGTAAGTCCCATGGGTTTATGTCCTACCTTCCAGCAATCCACATAAAGGTGTCCCACCTTGTGGCAGTAGAAACACTGAGGCCTCCAGACCTCACACCCACCCTCAGCACTTTCCTTTCTGGCCTGAGGATAAGATCCCGGTATGTTCCCAGCTGTCGCTTCAAGTCACTGGCTACTTGTCTTCCTATTATCCTCCTACCTTCTATCCTTCGTGGGCTTGTGAGAGTGACGGAAAAAGGGTTTGGACTTGTGGATAAGCTCATAATCATCTGCCATCTCAGCTGCCTGTCTGGCTGTTGAAACCTTCTGGTTCTCTACATGGCTACATACTG
Organism: Heterodontus francisci; assembly: GCF_036365525.1. Classification (NCBI taxonomy): domain Eukaryota; kingdom Metazoa; phylum Chordata; class Chondrichthyes; order Heterodontiformes; family Heterodontidae; genus Heterodontus; species Heterodontus francisci. The sequence continues at coordinate 221,151,271 of NC_090371.1, forward strand.
AGTGAGGGAGTGAATTTTTAAATTCTTCCAGGAGAACTATTTCCTTCATATGGGTCTCAAATGTGGCCTCTCCCTTTAGTGCCCACATCCAATGATCAAAGTTAATTTGCTTTGCACTCTCATTCTATATAGGTTTGTCCAGGCCGTTTCCGGAGTTTCCAAAACTTCTGCCTGTAACCTTCAGGGACCAACTCATAAGCAGCGAGAATAATCTTCTTTGCCATCTCATAAACCACAGAAGCCTCCTCAATAAAATTATTAATTTATTATAAAACAAGACTTATTCAATAAAGATGCAAAGCTTATTAACACACAGTTTAAAATATGAGAAGTATAAATGTCTAGCCGCCTAAAATAACCTAACACATGCACACACACACCAGTAAAAGAAAAATAAAGAAAAATGAAAAAAACTGGGTCTGCCGAGATAAGCTTAAAAAAAATACTTTGGCCAAGTTATTGTCAATTCTTGAAGAAAATGGATAAGATATGGAATTTTGCAGATGGCCCTTTGGTCTGGCGTCCAGGTACATGTAGACGGCTGTCATTGGGATATTTCTGGAGCAATTCTGCACAGAAGACATTGGACCAGTATTCTTGCAGGTTTTAAGGGAGAATTACTGTGTCCGTTGTTTCAGCTATCACACTGGATTCTTAGTAGATTTTTCAAAACAGGTGGAAAAGGATGAGTGGGTTGGCTTCTCTCTTAACAGGATACACGCCAACTTTTCAAACAATATCCAATAATGAATCCAAAAGTCCTGACAACCATAAATCCAGACATGTGACTTCTCTAAGTCCAAACAGTTCCATAATCCATAATGGTCTGGCTGTTTATTTAGCTTAAAACATGTGACTTCCAGTAAGTGTTTTTTTTCAAACAAAGTCCCAAGTGTCCTTTCAGTGACCCTTTTAAAAAAAAAAAAAATCAAATCCAGGCATCTCCTCAGGTATTTTCCACAGTCTTTTTAAACACAGGTCCTCAAAAATATTAATAATGGAAGCACTTTCATGACAGTATCCAATAAGGTAGAGGAGCACAGCAATTACCTTCAGTCCTCAGAGAATTCCAGAATAAATGTTGATAAAGTCATGGTGAAGTCTTGATGAAGTACCACAGAAAGTTTCCTGATGTGTTTCAAAAGTCCTCTTCAAATCTTCAGCAGCAAGCGAACAGTAAAGGTGAATATTCCTTTAAGTAATGCTCAAAATCCTTAGCAATAACTTTTTTACTCCAAAATAGCTGCTTACTGTTATGAGACGGCATTAGGAAAAGGAAAGCTCTCCACTGGTTGGAGTCATGACCTAGCACAAAGAAAGATAGTTGTGGTTGCTGGAGGCCAATCAGCTCATCCCCAGGATATCGCTGTAGGAGTTCCCCAGGGCAGTGTCCTCAGCCCAACCATCTTCAGCTGCTTCAACTATGACCTTTCCTCCATCATAAGATCAGAAGTGGGGATGTTCACTGATGATTGCACAGTGTTTGGTTCCATTTGCGACTCCTCAGATAATGAAGAGGTTCGTGCCCACATGCAGCAAGATCTAGATAGTATTCAGGCTTGGGCTGATAAAAGGCAAGTAATGTTCATGGCACACAAGTGCCAGGCAATGACCAGCTCCAACAAGAGTGAATCTAAGTACCTTCCCTTGACATTCAATGGCATTACCATTGCTGAAGCCTCTACCATCAGCATTCTGGGGGGTGGGGGGTTTACCACTGACCAGAAACTGAACTGGACCAGCCATATAAATACTGTGGCTGCAACAGCAGGTTAAAAGCTGGGAATTCTGCAGCGAGTAACACACCTCCGGACACCCCAAATCCTGTCCACCATCTACAAGGCACAAGTCAGGCGTGTGATGGAATACTCTCCCCTTGCCTGAGTGAGTGTAGGTCCAACAACACTCTAGAAGCTCGACACCATCCAGGACAAAGCAGCTTGCTTGATTGGCACCCCATCCAGCACCTTCAATATTCACTCCATCCACCACTGACGCACAGTGGCAGGAGTGTCACCCATATACAAGCTACACTGTAGTAATTCAGCGAGGCTCCTTAGACTTCCAAACCCACAACCTCTACCACCTAGAAGAACAGGGCAGCAGGTGGATGGGAACACCATCACCTGCAAGTTCTCCTCCAAGTCAGATACCATCCTGACTTGGAAGTATATCGTCAGCCCTTCACTGTTGCTGAGTCAAGATCCTGGAATTCACTCACTGTAGGTGTAGCTATACCACACAGACCGCAGTGGTTCACAAAGACGGCTCACCAGAACTTTCTCAAGGGCAACTGGGAATGGAAAATAAATGCTGGCCTTGCCAGCGGGGTCCACAGGCCAAGAACAAATCTAAAAATCAAAGTGTTCATGTGAATGAGCGCCAGAGGCAATTAAAGTGGCAATCAGCCTTTAACAAGCCTCTGGGTAGCCGCTCCTTGTGTGCATTTCAACTCTTTTACGAAGATAGCATCTTGTGCTAAATATGGGCAAAACCACCATTTCAGTACAAGACCCCATCTTGGCCTGCAGTGAGGCTCTTTCATGTGAAAATCACTCCCATACATGCTTCATGGTTGCTAATCACTGAAGTGATGATGTGTGATTCAGTGTAGAATCCCAACCAAAATAAATAGTAATTGGAAGAATTTTCCCTGTCATGGTACAGACGTAGGTCATAGTTAAAACTGCAAGATTTAAACACCTTTGTTTAATGCCTTTGTTCTGATTACACTATCAAGTAAAGTGCATTCAGACAATAATTTTAAATAAAATGCCATGTGATAAGCGACCATGTAAGTATTGGTGGGGTGGGGCCTGGATCCCCAGTGCTTCTTTCGGACCTACGTAATGCTGCTTCCCACAATTTTTGTTGTAGCTAAGCAGATTGTTAAGATTATTTATTTTATTCTTTATTGTTCTTCAGTATGGGTGGTAAATACTTACAACTTAAATTCTTGAATTACTTGAATTTCGTAACTTACCATTGATGTTATGTCAAGATGTTTTACATTCGGATAAGCAGTATTTAAGGCTGAGCAGGCCATGTATACACTTAAATGTACTTAACTTTGTTCAACTACCTTAATGCCCAACAGTCCAAATGCTCCGTGGTCCTAATTTTTTTAAATATCTGGGTTAGACTGTCACAGTGAAAGAAGCATGAGAGGATAGGCCAGAGAAAAAATGAGATGGGACCAATATACCCTCTAATTTTCTTTTGAGGTGTGCTTGCATGTGTGGCAACTTACAGGGGCCATCTTGGCTCGGCCTTTTTTTAATATTCGTTCATGGGATGGCCTGCGCAGGAACTTTCGAGTTGATGCACGGCCCTGCAGCTTAGAGAGAACATTGGGTGGGACCTGGTAACGCGAGTCTGCACCCAAAAGATCACGACCCAGGAATTTCCACTGGATAGTTATTTCACCAGTGAATTCACCCCTCTTATAAAGGAGATCGATTTCTTCTTGGTCCCAACTCTAAAGCTGAACCCGTTGGCTTATTCTGAAAGTGGCTAACCAGCAGTACATTTCCCACATGTCCCCACTGAACAGACAGCCAACATACACTGATAATATTATGTGTTTATTTCATTTTAGTTTGTTTAGTTTGTTTCTGCTGTGCCTACCCACTGTTTTTTTCATGTTTGTGATTGGGGCCAGACTGCTCAGTTTTCTGTCAATTAACACCCTCTCTGTACTAACGCTTTGTCCTTCAGCTCACCATTAACATACCGTTTGCCTTTATTTCATGACCTTCTGGTCAGTTATTCTCTGTGACCTTGTCCTATCAACATCTGTTTTGTTATCTCTTGCCCCACCCCCGCTTTACTTGCTTAAAACCTATTACATTTCTGGCTCTGCCAGTTCTGATGAAGGGTCACTGACCTGAAGCACTAACTCAGCTTCTCTCTCCACAGATGCTGCAAGACCTGCTGAGTATTTCCAGCATTTCTTGTTTTTATTTCAGATTTCCAGCATCTGAAGTATTTTGCTTTTATACACTGATAGTTGCCTGGCTGCCTGCCAGGAATATTTAAATTGCATGATCCCTGGAACTCCAGAAGGATCAGCATGGAAGTTCACTGGCAGGATGCGATTTTTCTTCCACCATAGTTACAATGGCCAATTGGGATTTTGCATTTCAACCCCAATATCTTTAAGAAAAAGATTGATAATTAGCTGTCCATGGTATCATGCTAGGCCCCCACCTGCCAAGAATGAGGCACATCAATTTTGTCATGATCATTGATTTTTAACTGTTGTTGGAGTGAAGAAATGACTTGATAAACAGATCATCCATGGCTGGAAAAAAAATGTACATACTAACAGACATCGAAGGTAAGGAACTGCTTTCCAGGACCTGCTAAGGAGGATACAATCCACAAGGGCCAGCTGGTCACATGACCAACTGGCTGTTATGGCGTTTTCTTTTGGAACTTACCACAGAGCGTTTGAACTGAAAAAGATTGTTTGCTCCTGGACTGAGAAGATCTTTCCTGTCTGCTCCCATCTCTTTCTCACAAGCCTTTGAATCCACTAAAGACACATGAACACCAAGAGAGAAAATTCTCCAACAGTAAACAAGATTTAAGAAGAATACCAGGCCCCAATGAAAAGCAAGATCTACCTACAATCAAGGACTCTACAATGAGCTCGAAGAACTGTAACAAAAACTCTTCAGATATTGGCTCAAATTTTTCCACTTTATTTTTCTTCTGTTTTCTGTCTCTATTTGCATGTGTGTATCGTGTATGCAATCTAGTGTGGGCATGTTGTGTATCTGTAAGCGTCAACTGAATTAGAGTTTAAGTTCAAGCTTAATGAATTTCAACATTTCTTCTTTAAACCCAAGAAAACCTGTTTGTGCTGATTTCTTTGCCTTATAATTGGAAAGCAGTGATTCACCAAGAGGGAGCTAAAAACACGGTGTGTTTAAAATTAAACCCTGTTACGGTAAGAGCAGGTGAAGGCTGAGAGGGACCCCCTAGACATCTTTCTCAACGGGTTGTAACAATGGGGTTAATTAGGAATATTAAAACTAGAGAACTTGAGGGAAATAAACTTGCAGGGCTAAGGGGATAGAGCGGGGAAACGGGACTGGCTGGATTGCTCTACAAAGAGTCGGCATGGATTCGAAGGGCTGAATGGCCTCCTTCTGTGCCATAATGACTCTATGAGCCCTCAAAGTTGAGAATGGAGGCAGAGGGCCCTGAAAATATCAGCGCCGAGCAGTGTGTCTATTTCAAGGACCCCTGAAGTCTAACAGAGGTGTTGGTCCCTTTGAGGATGAGACTGGGGAATTGATAATGAGTAACGAGGAAATGGCAGAGACTTTGAACAAATATCTCTTCACAGCAGAAGACATTAAAAGCATCCCAATAATAGTAGAAAATCAGGGGGAGAAAGGGAGGGGGAACCAAGCTTAAAACAATCATTATCACTAGAGAAAACATACTAGGCAAACTAATGAGACGCAAAGCTGACAAGTTCCTTGGACCTGATGACCTGCATCCTAAGGTCTCAAAAGAAGTGGCTGCAGAGATAGTGGATGCATTGGATGTAATCTTACAAAATACCCTATATTCTGGAAAAATCCCAACAGATTGGAAAACAGTAAATGTAACGCCCCTATTCAAGAAAGGAGGAAGAGATAAATCAGGAATCTATAGGCCTGTTAGCCTAACATCTGTCGTCGGGAAAATGCTGGAATCCATTATTAAGGAAATAACAGCAGGACATTTAGAAAATCATAATACAATCAGGTAGAGTCAACATGGTTTTATGAAATGGAAATTGTTCTTGACAAACTTATTAGAGTTATTTAAGCAGAGTGGATAAAGAGAAACCAGTAGTTGAAATGTATTTGGGTTTCCAAAAGGCATTCAATAAAGTACCACATAAAAGGTTATTGCACAAGATAAGAGCTCAAAGTTTTGGGGGTAATATATAGAGGATTGAAGATTTGCAGAAAACAAGATAAATGGGCAATTTTCAGGTGGACAAACTGTAACTAGTGGGGTGCCTCAGGGCGCAGTGCTGGGTCCTCAACTATTTACAGTCTATATTAATGACTTGGATGAAGAGACTGAGTGTATTGTAGCCAAATTTGCTGACAATACAAAGGTAGGTGGGAAAGCAAGTTGTGAGGAGGTCACAAAAAGACTGCAAAGGGATATAGATAGATTAAGTGAGTGGGCAAAAATTTGACAGAAGGAGGAAAATGTGAGGTTATCCACTTCAGTAGGAAGAATAGAAAAGCAAAATATTATTTAAGTGGAGAGACATTACGGAATGATGCGGTACAGAGGGATCTGGGTGTCCTCATATGTGAAACACAAAAAGTTAGCATGCAGGTACAGAAAATGATTAGGCAGGCAAATGGAATGTTGGTTTTTATTGTAAGGGTGATGGAGTATAAAAGTAGGGAAGTCTTGCTACAACTATATAGAGCATTGTTGAAACCACACCTACAGTACTGAATATGGTTTGAGTCTCCTTATTTAAGGAGGAATATATTTGCATTGGAGGCAGCTCAGAGAAGGTTCACTGGGTTGATTCCTGGGACAAAGGGGTTATCTTATGAGGACCTATACTCATTGGAGTTTAGAAGAATGAGAGGTGATCTTATTGAAACATACAAGATTCTGAGGAGGCTTGACAGGGTAGATGCTGAGAGGATACTTCCCTTTGGAGGGAGCGGGATCTAGAACTAGGGGGTACAGTTTCAGAATAAGGGGTCGCCCATTTGAGACCGAGATGAGGAGGAATTTCTTCTCTCAGAAGATTGTGAATCTTTGGAATTTTCTATCCCAGAGAGCTGTGGAGGCTGACTCATTGAATCTCTTCAAGGCTGAGTTAGATTTTTGATCTACAAGGGAGTCAAGGGTTATGCACAGCAGGCAGTAAAGTGGCGTTGAGGCCAAGGTCAGATCAGCCATGACCTTATTGAATGGTGGAGCAGGCTCGAGGCATCGTATGGCCTACACCTGCTCCTGTTTATGTTCTTATTTTCTAAAAATGTAACGTGCTAAATGACAATCAAAAGGAGAGATCATACGGCACTAATCTGGTGAATTTTTCAAAGATATTACTGGCATGGTGAACAAAGATGCAGTTAATATTTTATAATTGAATTTTCTTTAAGCTTTTAACAATGTTATGCATTGGCAATTAATAACTGAAGAGCCAAGGACAGGAGTTAAAATACTATAGCTCCTTTGTTTGCCTTCAGGCAGTAGTCAAATGCAGGTTTATCAGCACATGTTTGGCAAAACTAACGTGTTTACTTCTGAAGCTGACAAATACATATAAGGGATTTTGATAAGGTAAAGAAGGAAAAAACAATTTCCACAAATCACTGACTTATTTTAAAAAATCTAAAGGAATTCTATAATGTAGACCATGAAAAGCTCTTTCATCTTATCTTCAAAAATAGAACCAGAGGACATGGCCTGCGCTCGAAGTTGGGTAAATTCAAAACTAATCTGCAGAAACATTGGGCTGGATATTAAAGCTGGGATGGAGAGAGAACTGGAGGGTAATAAAAGCAAAATACTGCGGATGCTGGAAATCTGAAATAAAAACAAGAAATGCTGGAAATACTCAGCAGGTCTGGCAGCATCTGCGGAGAGAGAAGCAGAGTTAACGTTTCGGGTCAGTGACCCTTCTTCAGAACTGGAGGGTGTTTGCTTTGAGGTTGGGAAACACAGAAAAACGGATTTCCCTGAGGATCTGCCAAATTTAACAGCAGGACCAGTTTATAATTTTTTATCTGTTTCCTGGCCACAGCCAGCTAGATTGAGAGACTGGCTGGCTGTCGGGTGGGTAATCTTTCAGCACCAGGCCACAGGGCCAGGGAGTTGAGAGGGAGAGAAGGATTGGAAAGGCCGTGGTTGGAGGTTGGAGGGGGGGGGGAAGATCGGAGACCAGAGGAAGGATCGGGGCCTGGAGTGGGGGGTAGGTGTGGTGGGGGTGCTTGGAGGTGAGAGACAAAATCGGAGGCCTGGGCCAGAGGTGATCGAAGGCTCCGTGGAGGAGATTGGAAGCCTCATGGAGGAGATTAGAAAAGTTGTGAGGTAGGCGGGTGGGGATTGGAAGGGTTGGGTGGGGTCCCCAATCTTGAGAGTGTTGGTGAAGCTTGTAAGCTGGACCCAGCAGGTAAGTGGAAGGAACTTACCCCTGGATCCAGCAGTCCTTACCTCCATTTAGCCACCGGATTTTCAGAGACTTGGAAAACTAAGCCAGCTGGGGTAAATTTAAAATGGAGGTTCAATATGAGACTTGCAGCCTTGGATATAATATTTATAATAATTGCCAACAACCTGTTGGTAGCAGGTTGGCTGCCGTCTCTCGTCCTGCCTCCAATCAAACCAGAAGTGTGCAGGTTGAAGTTGGGATCAGATTTTTAACATTTTAACATCCCACCTGTAAGAGGTTCTGTTTCCGTAACCCCTTACTACAGTTCTTGGACTTTGGCAATTACAAGAACAAAATTGTATTTGACACAGGGTTAGGCTAAACCACAAATTTGTTTATTTAAAAAAACAAAAACCCTCCTATCACCCTGTTATAAAGACCTCAAAGCTAATTTAAAGGACACCACATGACCCCTTGATAAACCTTTTCAAAAAAAAACCACAGGCAAAACCCCACGTTTCTGTCCCAAATTCACAGTTCAAAACCCAAACCCTCCGAGAATTTGGTTGCTACACTTAAATTGTTTTAAAACTCTCGGCCCCAAATACCCCTTGGATTTGGCTGATAACTTACAATCCTCCACGCAGTTGGTCCTTCTGGTGAGAATTGTAGGTCCACGAGCCAGGTTGACCGTTCCTGACCCTCCTTCTCTACTGCAGCCCCCACAGTACAAATCCCTTCAAGATTTTACTGAAAAACCTATAATAACCCACATGGCTGGTCATTACTAATGTTGATTGTAGGCCTGGACCTGAGATGACCAGTCCCTGTCTTTCTTCAGATAACTGCAGCGCCAAACCCTTCGATCTTATTCTTTTTATGATGGTCCTTATCAAAATATCATGAACACATCTCCTGAAGCCATCCTGCTGGATGGTCAGCACTTAGCACCTTTTAATCTCTTTCCTCTGTTACCTGCCTGGTCCAGACAGATCCATTTAGTGCTGATGTGATTTTCCCTGACCGAGAACAATGAACTCCATGAAGGTGAGGTAATCCAGGCTCCAAAGCTAATATCCATGAAAGAGGTTTCTCTCCTGTCTTGACAGGAGTGAATGCTGTGCTCTGGGGCCAGTTAGTTGTAACAATGGCATCCCCAATCACTTAACATGAGGGCAGTTGTGCTGTGTCACTGTTGTGATAATGTCCCAAATTCCAGTCCTTTAACAGTATCAGTTCTGTTGGGATGTTTGAAAATTGACTCATCAGAATGCAGCCTGCCTCTGTGCGCTTTGTGTTGAAGTTTGGATCTTATTCACAGTACTGGTGTCTGTGGGGGTTGGGGTTCCTTCCCCATACTCCACAAAGTCCAGTTTTAAAGTCCAGTTGGGGGAGGGGGGGAGGAATTCCGATCCTACACACCCGATTCTAACCTGCCTGTTTTTGGGGGTTAACAAAACTCATCTGAAGAACTGGCTACTTTTTATCTTGTGTGGGCTTTCAGGTGAACCTTCTATTTTAGGTTGGCTTGCACACAACAGTCAGAATTGCTCACAAGCCTCCTTGTAAACAACTCCATCATGCAGGCTACATAGAAATAGTCTAATGTAAAAGGATTAATAACTTATGGATGTTTCAGATTTGTGAAATAGCCACCACAATTCAGTGGCAGGTGAGGTATTCGATATTGATTTATAATTAATTACTGCAACCATAGTGAAATTCCCAATTTGGTATTTCTGACTTTCAGGTTGTTCATGTTTCATCGAAGTAAGATAAAGTGATGTATAAGTTAGTACCTCAGAATGCTTCAAGATAAAAGAGCTCTTATGTTTTAAAAATGTAAGAGCAGTGTCAGAAATAACTACACAAATAAAAGTGAGAGCAGCCTCCGTCAACCTGAAAGACATGGGCAAAAAAGTATGCAGCATCATTGTCAGTATTCATTGCTTGGTCAAAATAAATAATTAAATACTCAGTGATCTGAAGCACGAGGGATACTACAGATAATTTGGGGGTAATTTTCAACTGTTGGCCCCCTGTTTCGCACCTGTAAAAGAGTTGAAAATCTAGAGGGGGGGTGGGGGGACACCTATAAAGGGCCAAGCAGCACACCTGTCTCTTTCCAGCAAGAGGCTGCTTAAACACACCAGTTGTAGGACCCTATTTTCAGTTTTCAGGTACAAATAGCCAGTTTGAATATCGTGAATGCTCTACCTAAGTAACAGGCATTGAATGGCAAAGCCAATAGACACTAAAGGGACCGCTGGAGGTTATTCAAAAAAAGACAGAGGAAGTTTTGCTCCTCAAAATGCTGCTGCTGACTTATGCTCAACCAAATTTAGTCACTGGCTTCTCACAAAATTGGCAGGATAAAATGTGCAAACAGATAATTAGATACAAATCATGTTCTTGTCATTATCGAGAAACCTGTCAAAGTAATTTTTGTTTGTCAAGAATATTGACAAAACGTCAAGTTTTAAATGAGAGAAAATCAGTTCGAATGCTAAATGTAGTCTGTTCATCTATGCTTTACATTTAAAGTTATAAAATAACATCAAATCTTTGCTGAAGATAAAAGCATACTTTTTTTTAAATGTGAGCATAGAAAATTAGAAAGTAGACAGTCTAAATGTGTTTTTTTTTTAACGTGAGCATAGAAACTTAGAAAATAGACTGTCTAAATCTGTATCATTCAGAAAATGAAAAAAATATATAATGAAATTATGCTAAAGTGCAGTTATTCACATACTGTTGGCTGCTTGTGTTTGGGTCTATTATTTTCATTTAGTAGGTGGTTATAAAAATGTAATTTCCATAACATCAGTGAGTCAAGCACTTGTCAAATGTCCAGAACATGAGGAAGGCCACAATGTAAACTCCACTTCCGCCAGTTTGTTTTTTGCATAGTTTCTGTTTTGTCTACTTTATTATGGGTCAAAGCAATGGCTAACAAATGTAGCTAGGCCAGAGGTAGATGAAGTTTGACACTTTCATGATGTAAAATACTGATTTCCTGTAAAGACTCATAGGTAACCCTACAAGTAATCAAACAATTTATAGGCTACAGCATAGAATTATGAAATATGTTACTTATCCAATTCACTTACTTGCATTAATGAACATTAGTTCAGGTGTAACATTCACTGGATGTTAATATTACATGGACAAACCATATGTATAATTATTTTATAATACCTGGGAAATGAGCATGATGTATTACATAAAAAGATTGTCTTGAAAACTGAAATTGGCAGGAGCTAATATGCAGGAACTTCATATTTGCATTTCAAACAGGTTAAGAGAAAACCTTGGCCTTGAAATTACACTGTGATTACTAGTCTCTGAATACTTAATGCAGTTGTTTGAAATTCATTTCTGTTATTTCAATGGAGGTGTTAAGCTGTTTATTTTAGATGGCTTAGTACCTCTGCTAAATTAACAGAGAAATTTTAATAAAGATTTTAAGCATTTATATGTTACCATCCTGCAGCATAATTTCAGAGCCTCTGTATTTTATTAACTTTTGGGAGCTCCAGCCATATTAATATCCACTGGAAATTAATCTATATATAAATAGTAACAATAGTATATTTCATTTGAAGAGAGCTAGACTGTTTTATGAGATACTGGAAAGATTTCCACATAGCTGTTTCTGCTATGCTGCTGTAACTTCACAGCAGAAACCCTATTTCGACAAATAAACTAGGTTCCCAGCACAGTGAAGTTACAGCAGCAGAGTGAGAGCAGCAATGACAAAATTCCAGCCAATGATTTTTTGTTTACCTGCATTTATGCTTCTGACCACCAGGCAACTGTTAATAAAAGAATAGTATAAAATGGTTCTACAATTACAGATGCTACATTTTATAAATTTCGATTTAAAATTAAATCTAACTTTAAAATTAAATTTAGAATGTAGATTTGTAGGTTCTGTAACTGGTTAAACAAATGCTGCAGCATACTGTAATATAATTACATTCACTTCTTACATTTATTCCTGAATCTGACAAGTCATTTCATTTTTCATATATAAAACATTAATTTAGAAATGTATTGTTCAGTGGAGAACAATGCAGTAAAATGTAAGAATATTTTGATTAAATTACAGATTTGTAGGTCTGTCCCCTGTATGCTTTTGTTAGGCTATCATCAATGTTAAAGAAGTGGACTGCAGATTTGACTCTCTATCTCTTTTTGCACCACTTGTCACCTCCATGCGGTTGCCAGGCAGGCAGCTGGTAGAGTGTTGGCAGGAGGCTCGGCCCAATCTGAGGTCCGGGCCTCATATAAATATGGGCAGCAAGCTGCAAGTGAAACACAAAACAAGCATCTTGGGAAGCCTGCTGACTCAAGGCCATCGTAATATCAGGTGGCCCTGCTGGTTTCCGGGCCTGGAGAAAGGTCAGTCGGGGAGGAGGAGTCTTAATTGTGGCAGTGAAGAAGCCAGTGTGGTAGTGGCCCATGTTATTTTTGTGTGACTCGGAGATCCCTGGCCCCACAAAAAAAAGTTACCCTCTTTGGCGGGACTGCCAGCTGAAATGACACACGCTCCATCCATTTGAGTCCTAAAATGGCAGTTAGAGACCTATGTACATGACAGGACCACAATTTGTATATTAAAATGACCTACCACATGATTCATTCCATTGGCAAGCAGTAGGCCATTGGGAAGATCACGTTGCAGGAGTGGGACAGTGGGTCAAATCATGGCATTTTCAGGAAGTAACCCATGTTTCTACCTGGCTTCAAAATCTTCAAAATGGTCTTCTGGCCAGGAGAATGAAGCAGCATGGTGTAGCTTGTGAAGGGCTTTTGGTTACCTTTTATTTCATTCTGTGATGGGAGGTGGAACTCAAAAACTCTGAGATGTCTGATGTCCAATATCTCCTCTATTATAGAATATTTCAGATTTAAGGCTGACACTAAATACCATTGGTAGATTGTTACATTATTCCAACTGGGCAATTCCCCATATGCCCTCAATCACCATAGATTTCAGAGGTGAAGCATAAGTATTAACAATGCATTATTCAAATATGGGCTCTGAAAGCATTCTTTGGTGCCTGTGACATCTTTTCTACCTTTCAAGTATCACATTGTGGCCCATTAGAAGATATCAAAAGCAGTTTAACTTCAAGGATATGACTATTGAACCAGGAGTTGGATGTTTATATAAATATTTTCACTCGTTATTCCTTCAGCAAGTGAAAAAGTAGGCATCTCATTCTTAGACATCTGGCAGCAATATTTTAAAATCAAACTCTATGATTTGCCAGGAAGTGTTGTGTGAGTACCCACCCTCTAATTGTCCCTGCCAATTAGAGGGTGGGTACTCACACAACACTTCCTGGCAAATCATAGAGTTTGATTTAAAATCAATGTGAAATTGATTATCTGCCACTCAACAGCTGCTGATGGCATGGTTGGGTTTGTGCCCTCTCCTAGCAGGGAAATCACAGCTTGCATCTTATCATTTTCTGCCACAGCAAATGCGGTTTGATATTTCATTTTAAAAAATGATTTTTATGACAGCTCTTGTTAACATCTTGTGCTGTGTTTATTGTCAGAGCTGAGCTTCAATAGACCAAAATCAAAATTTGCAACAAAATTCAAATGATGTGCAGACCTGGAACATGAAATTGCATCCTTGAGGTTAAGAGTGAAATGCATAAAGGCAAAGGGGTAGCAATTTGTCCTGGCCGGGACCACCAAACAGCTGGAATGTTAAGAGCAGCCTGTTTTATGTTCTGCCCGTTTTCAGTTCCATAGACGTAAATAAAAGACCGCTACTGTTGCACCTGCCTTACCCTGCTGCGCAAGACAAATTTCTACCTCCAAATGCCTGTTGACTGTATTGATATACCAACACATGGGCTGGATTTTGAGATCGGCAGTGAGATAAAAAAACGGCAGCCCGCCCATGTGGGCCGCATGCCATAGAGCCACCGTAATCTTCCGTGTTATAAAAACAAGAAATGCTGGAACCACTCAGCAGGTCTGGCAGCATCTGTGAAAAGAGAAGCAGAGTTAACGTTTCGGGTCAGTGACCCTTCTTCGTGTGTCGGCTGATTTGCATCTCCGGGGCGGGCCGCTCCCGTCGGCTGCCTGTGCGCAGGCGTGACGCCATTTTTAAAGGGCTGTCAGCCCTACTGGCTAATTTAAATATTTAAAGGTAAATTGAATTAAAATAAATAAATACATCACCATTGACCCTCTCCCAACCCACCAATAACAATAAAATTAATTATTTGCCCTATCGCTCCAAAACACTTACCTTTACCATTTGACCTTCCGCCCCCCCCCCCCCCCCAAAAACTGCACAAACTTTCAATTACAACCCTTCCCACCATCCCCTAAACCCATGACGTTAATTTGACCCCATTTCCCCCCTCCTGCACTGATAAACTTACCTCCCCCCACCCCCGCTTCCCACCAGTATTGCGCCTCATTTCCCTGGATGGGGATCTGAAGGTGCAGGAGTGCCAGCCGCCGGGCTGAAGATCACAGCGGGACATCAGGAGCTGACATGAGCTTAATTAAATCAATCATTTTAATTTGTTTAAATATTCAAATTGGGGTCCCGTCACTGAGCGGCGGGGGTGGGGGGCCACCATGAGGCCTCACCGTTACCGGGAATATCAGGCAAGGTCCTCCTGGCATCAGGGCACATGGCATTTTTCGGCTGCCCTCCCACTACAAAACCCAATGTCGGTGGGGGTGGGTGGGTCGGTAAAGTCCAGCCCGTGGTGTGTCTGTGTGTGGGGGTGGATGGGGTGGTTGGGGATAATTCTAGCTTTGGGCAATATTAATTCATCCACCCATTATACATCACCCAAAGTCAATGGCAATAAGAATTGAAATAGTTGTATAATGGGCGGCTGATTTGAAAGCGCCTGGTTTACAAGATTACCCAAAGTCAAAATTACCCCTATTGTGTGACAGAGTGGCAGGACATCAAGTTATACTGCTTATTAGTTTCTGATCTCAATTGAGTAACTGGAGAAAGAAGTAAGCAGAAGGAGGGTGCTTCTCCTAATCAGGTACAAAAACAAGTACATGAGTGATTTCCCCTCCCAGTAGGGAAGGGAGCATGTGTTGGAGACACAGGGCTGGATTTTATACAGGAGGCAGGGCTCCCTGCACCGGGCTGAAAAGTCGGGAAGAACCTCGCCTCTGCATTTTTTTCTGACCCCTGGAGCAATCCTCCAGTCGTTTGGAGTCAAAGTTTAAGGAGGCAGGATCCGCATCCCTTTAAACACTTAATAGGGATGGGGATCCCGCCCCCAAGCGCTTTCAACCAATCACAGGGCTGGCAGCTCAGCAGTATCGACAGTGCCATCGTGAGTGGTGGCCACTGCCAGTACTGCAGAGGCCTCAGACCCAGGCCCAACATTGGAACCCCGGAACCAAGGTAGGTGAGGTGGGATTGCCGGGGCCGGTCCAGAAAACCCCGGCAACTGGGGAGGGGGGGGTAGGGTCGGCATTCGGTCTGGGGGAGGGGGTCCCGGGGGGGGGCGCAGTCATTCCTGGGGGGCCTTCGAGGGCCATGAATTGCCCATGAAGGAGGAACCCCCACCTCTCCAAAATCCACAGGGAAGGCATCTCATTTTCTCAGATCCCAGCGGTGGCAAGAGGCCCTTAATTGGCCGCCAATAGGCCACATAAGCGCCTCTATTGGTCCCTAGGCGGGAAGGCCAATGACAGCCTGTAGCCCCCCTGGGAAGATTGGGTCCGGCAATCCTGGCATCGGATTTTGTGGTGGCCGCTGCCACTCCAATTCTTCAGCCCCCCCCACCCAGGAACGTGACGTTGGACTGGGTACAAAATCCAGCCCACAGTTGCAACGCGATAGCACCAATTCTCCAACCTAAGATCCCTGTTAATGCAACTGTCCACTGGAATCACAGAAACAATGATCTAGCCATTAGCTGGCAAGCTAGCACAGGCTGATTTTGCACATTTCAGCATCCAGTCGTATGCCAGTACATTATTGGTAGCAGTCTAAATGTAGACTGACTGAGTGCCTTTAAATTGGAGAATGGTGTATGGCATTGATAGGGAATAAATGTATGAAAGAGGAGAAAAACAAACTTAGATGAGAGGTTAATTCAATGTCTATCGCTACTTTGAAAACACGTCAAAAGTTGATTGTATAAAAATCTCTCCGGAAATGCAATTGAAATGAGTTGTGGCATTCTCAGTTGAATCTCTGGTGGCATTAAATTTATATAGCACAAAACTCTGACTCAGTTGGTATTCTGAGACAAGTTATATGAACTGAACATACTGTCAGCAGTTTTAGGAATCTGACTGTCTTGCTGCAGTAATTCAATACAATTGAAATTAATATTTATCAACTACAGTCTATTATGGGCAACTATGTGGTCTATCACTCTTACTAGTATTTCTCAGTTACAAAGATATCAAGGGGTAGAGCTTCTGCTTTGCGCACAACTGGCGATTCTGACGTAAATTGAAAATTGCACCTGTTTTGAAATGTGTTGCTCTTTCCTGAGTTTCAACTCAAACCTATTTGCATATCACCAAACACAAAATCTGCCATGAACCAGTGCAAGTGGGCAACATTTTATAATGTTTTTCTAAAATTTGCTTTAAAAATATTCCTTGATGTATTTAAGAGTGATAGCTTGGAAAGTTTGATTAATATAACTGAAAATAGGTTTATCACAAAAAAAGCATTTTAAATCATAGTGTTAATCCACCACCCAAGTAATCTGATTTTAAATGACTAAAAATGGCTTTAAAAATATATACATTATACTTTCTAGTTAGGTTAGGGTATAGTAGTGTATCCCTTAGTAATTTTTTTAATTAATTCAAAACGTTTCAAAACTATATAAATAAGCAGTGAATACCTGTTATGCTAACTAGTGTCTATGGTTTCCTTTATTTATTGGAAGCACATTAACTCATTATTAGCCAAATTCAACAACAAATACAAAATGGCTGAAAGCAAAATAATCAGATTTGCTGCCAGAAGTTTTACTTATCTTCTTATTTATATATTGTTTGATTATTCTTATATCATTTTGAAGACTGACCCTGTTGTGGAACCACCTTAAGAGGTTGTAAGTGAAATCATCAGAGGAAGTGATGTCGCATTATGCATGACCAGCAAGTTGTGGGTGTACCCCAACAGATTGAGATGTGTGTAGATGTGGCTCCTGCAGTAGCTGTGTATATATGTTCCAGTTATGTTATAATAACAACCCACGTATTCTTTGGATGCTGCTTGAAATCCTGCATATCTTATAACAGTTCACATACCAAAGGAACAAGTAATATTACAGGCCCTTGTCCATTCTGTGAAAGGACTCATGGACCTTATTGAATGTATGAGAATTTAGGATGACTTGAAAACATCCAAGCACACATGCTCATTTTAACTTTTGGCAATGGTGTAAAATGGTTCATAATGGCTTGGCTGCCACCTTCAATGGAAAGTCAAATCAAGTAACAATCCAATATCACCCGTTATTACAGTATTGACAAAAGTTAATGCCAAAAGCCAAAATTTCCTCCCGCCACAAATATCTCAATGTCATTGGCCGCCACATTGTCTCTACAAAGCAGCTACAGTTACATCAACAACCACAAAAGGACCCAATAGACAAAGTTGAAACTATAAATAAAATATGCAGTGGCAGCTCATTGAGTATGAATAGCATTCAACCAATGACCTGCATATCACAACTCACGTGCATTTTCTGGGAGCGGACTGTAAGTTCAAATTGCTGTGTGATTACACTTCAAAAGTACTCCATTGGTTATGAAGCACGTTGGGAAACCATGTTACATAAGGTACTACATAAAGGTAAGTTTTGCTTTGAAATCATTGATATGGTGCTGCGTAATCTCTGTTACTGTTGAAGTGACTTTGGGTTCAGTTGCAAGGCACTCATTTGCCATATATGATGGTGAATGTCACAAAAAGGATTTCACCTTATTTCACAGAGGTTGTGAAGCTTATTTTCAGTAAGAGTGGGATTCACAGTTCTTGAAAACCTAGATGCTTTCATTTCAAGACTAACTAGTAATGATGGTGTCACAGGGCATATTTCACTGCGTCCATCATTTTGAATGGCATGCCGATTTCAGCTAAAACAACTGCGAGAATACAATTTCATCTTTACCACGCAAACCTCTGAAGGATATAAAGAGAAGAGGGCTCTTATTATGAGACACAAGAGAGCTGCACATATTTCTAACTTCAAAGTATTCCCCTTTAATCCCTTGCTGTTATCACCTTATGACAGAGAATTACAAATGGAGATATAAAGAATACCACATAGCAAGTCTGCAGCAAGTATTTCAAATGTAAAACTTTCACACAAAGACCCTGGAGCTCAACTAAGAGTAAAATAGTGCCTACTTATTTAATTCTCAATTAGAAATGCTGTCACAGCTGAATGAGCCAACACACATAGTATTAAGGAAATATTAAGACCCCCCGTACATTAATGCATATTAAAACCAACTGTAATAAAAATAATTTTAATGAATATCCACTGTATGACAACATGTGAAGATAGTGAATTGCCTGGCAGAAATTTAATTGCAGCTCAAATAATGCCATGAGCTATGAGAAGAAAATGAAAAAGCTCCAGTATCATGGTCTGTCTCTCCCTGATTGTTTTCTTTCTTTGTCCTGATCTCTCTGTTGTTTATCTGTCTGCATACTCATGTCTCTCTCTGTCTGATTTGTTCTGCCCATCTGTCATTCCTGTGATTTCTTACACCCATTTCCTTGGCTCTTTCATTGTCCTCCATATCATCGATATTAATTGCTACTCTCAGATGTTCTCTGCTTCTTTGTCCCAAACTCTCTCTCTGTATTCTGTCTGTCTATGGTGCCTCCCACCCAATTGTCTTTTCTCTGAACCTTTACCCCATCCTATAATTTTCAGCCTCCTTTTGTGTCTACTTCCTCCATAGATCACCATCTCCTATTTTCTGCCACATCTCTCCTTCATCTGTCTTTCCTGTCCCCATATTTTTAAATTTTGCTCGCCCATCTGTTTCAGATCTGTTCCTGTTCCTGTGTGTCTTATGCCCATCATGTTCCCTTGTGTCTCCCCCCTCCATGTTCCTTCTCTCCCCCCACTCCATTCCCCTCTAATATTTTCTACAATAAACCTTCCTCCCATGTCAACTTCTCTCTGCAAGTCAGGCCAGCATCTGCTTGATATTTCTGTTCCCACAGGACAGGGAGGCCAGAATGACCAGAGGATGTGGCAGTAAAAAAATATAAATGACCAATACAGCCAAACAAAGATATAAAAACAGAAAATGCTGGAAATATTCAGCTGATATTGCAGCATCTATGCAGAGAGAAACGGAGTTAATGTTTCATGTCGATGACCTTTCATCAGATTGGGAAAAGTTAGAGATGTAATAAGTTTTAAGCAATTACAAGAGAGCGAGCCTGAGCATGAACAGTGCTAGAGACTCACAGTTAAAAGCAGTGCCAGGGAGTCAGAGAGAGAATGTTCGATAAAAGACGGGGGGGGGGGGGGGAGAAATCAAAATGTGACGTCACAGGAAAGCAGTTAAATGATTGGTTGGTGAGTATTGCTCTTTTTCTCTCCCTAAACTAGAGTATTTTGTTTAAACTAGGAGCCGGGAAATTAAAAATTTCAATTGGGGGTAAGTATAACAGTAAGTGAATTAATAATTCACAGAGCAGGTCTAGAGGCATTAATTAAAGTTAATAATTTAAACAAGTTACGAACTAGATTCTAAAAGAGGGAATGGAGATTTTCTTTAGAAAATGGATGAGAAGCTAAGACCTGTTGCCTGCAATTCCTGCACCATGTGTGAACCTCAGAACACTTCATCTGTCTTTGGGGGCCACATGTGTAGAATGTGTCTCCAGCAGCTTGAGCTCAAGCTCAGGATTTCTGAGCTTGAGGGGCAGCTGGAATCACTGTGGAGCATCAGAAAGGATGAGAGTTTCCTGAATTCATGGCGCAAGGCCAAAGGGAGTAGTAATGGGAGAAGTAAAGAAACAAAAGAAAAGGTGTCAAGCAGAGGAGCCAAACAAAAAGGTAGGCAAGGGTGACAAGGGGCAGTATAAAGGTAAAGCAGGAGATAGTCATGAGCAGGGCCATGCATGTGGCAAAACAAAAGTCTGGATTTTACCAAGCCCATGACATCGGACTCTGTGGCGGGATGGAGGGGGCTGGAATATGGGTCCGGCAGCGGCCTGTTAAGGAGGGCCCGGACCGATCCTCCCAGCAGCGGCAAAGACCCCAAGCCTTCAGGGAATGCACCTTGTGTTACAAGGCGTAATATCCCAGCGGTGGCGGGAAGAGGCCCATTATTGGTTGTTAATAGGGCACCTGGGACTCTATTGGCCTCTGGGCGGGAAGGCTGTCGTCGGCTTCTCCCACTTACGGTAAGATCGCTTGGCAACAGGGAGGCAACGGGCCTTAGCCCCCCTGCCACTCATCGAGATTCTCTGTGCCCCACCCCCACTTCTGACCTCAGTGGGCCCATAGAATCCAACCCATCATGTATGTTTGCTTGCGATGCACTTGATGTATCCTTCAGTTCACGAATGAAAGGAAATTTGGAGAAGTAGTCATTAATAAGTAAGAGGTCATCACATGTGACAGTAAATAAGTCAGTAGCTATTCTTGACCATGGATATGATGCAACATCATGAGCATGAAGTGGCTTTCTGTGTTGACTCAGTTGATGCTCCTGATATGCATCACACATCGTCACTACTTGTTCTATGTTGCTATTTATCCCTGGCCAATAAACTATCTCACATACAAGTCATCTTAATCTTTCAGCGCCAATGTGACCTTGATGTAATTGGATAAGGATATCTTGATAAAGCGCTTGTGATATCAACACTTGTCTGCCCTTGAAAATGACTTCACTTGATATCCCTAATTCGTCACGATATGGTCAAAAGGTTCTGACATCTGTGGAAACCTCTTGCATTGTATCTGGCCATCCACTGATGATGAGCTGCCATAATGCCCTGAGGACAGGACTTTTGGAAGTCTCTCTTTGGAGCTGTTCGTGTTTGCTCTTTCCAAATTGCATTAGGTCAATGGTGTAAACATCTGCTAGTTCCACATCTGTTTCATCCACTTGGACATCCAATGGGTAGTCTTCTCGGGGTTGGGTAGCCTGCTCAATGTGTCAAATGTAATCATGAGGTTTTCAGGTTTGTTTCAGATCTTGCAATCATACCCCTGTACTTTGATGAGCAGTCATTGGAGTTACGGTGGCACACGGGTGTGTGAGTTTTGCCAAATCATTGCCAATGGCTTGTGATCAGTCTCGACAACAAAGCATTTGCCAAATAGGTACATATGCAATCTGGTGATACTGAATACGAATGCCAATGTTTCTCGTTCTATGTTTGAATAGTTTTCTTGAGTGGGTGACAAACTTTTAGAACCAAAAGGAATTGGGCTGTCTTCCTGTAACAGACATGCTCTGAGACACTTTTGTGAAGCATCTACTTCGAGTGTAGTTTCTTTCCTTGGGTCAGAATATTGTAAACATGCTTCAGCAGAAAGTAACTGTTTTGACGAATCAAATGCATACTGATGATCTTCGTGCTACAAGAATGGTATATTTTTCTTGAGAAGTTCACACGGTGATGATGCTTTCTCAGAAAATTTCGAGATATATGGTGATAAGATGTTAAACTAGCCCAAGTACCACTGTAAATCTTCCTTGTCTTGAGAAGTAGCCATTGATTGTACATCCTCAAATTTACAGGGATCTGCTCATATTCCAGTGTCAGAATAGATTGAACTGAATAACTTAATATGGCTCACATAGATAGCACATTTTTAACTATTAAACACAAGTCCTTCTCTTCTAGTCATCTCCATTAGAATGTGAAGATTCTTGTCATGCTCTTCCTTGGTATTTCCCATAACTGCTATGTCATCCGCAATGCAAACACAGCTAGGAACACTCTCAGTAATGTGATCCATATGCTGTTGGAACAGGTCTTGACTCACTGACAGACCAAATGGTGTTCTGAAAGTTGTTAGATCCTGTGAATCTTCAGAAATGCACACTGACAAATATTCATGTTTCGTGTCCAACTTTGAGAAGAACTTGGTTGTTGCAAACCTTGAGTTCAGCTCCACTAAAGTAGGTATCTTGTGAGAATAACTTTTGGGCTGGAATTTAAGAGCCCACCGCCACAAAAAATGGCAGCCCGCCCGTGCGGGCTACATGTCAAAGAGCCGCCGCGATCCTAAGCGCGGTGGCTCATTTAAATAGCTGGGGCAGCCTGCCCACCCATCCCCCCCAATCTCAGGGAGGGGGCGGGCTGGCCATCTCCAGAAATGGCGTCAGCTGCCTGATTGCAGGTGCTGGCACCATTGTTAAAAAGCAGCCTAATTTAATTTTTAAAGACAACCCCACAAAATGAAATAAATTCCTAATGCCCCCTTTCTCACCCCCCCCCCCCCCCTCCAATAACAATTACATTAACTATATCGCCGTTCCTTCACTGTCGCTGGGTCAAAATCCTGGAACTCCCTTCCTAACAACACTGTGGGTATACCTACCCCAAATGGACTGCAGCGGTTCAAGAAGGCAGCTCACCACCACCTTCTCAAGGGCAGTTAGGGATTGGCAATAAATGCTGGCATAGCCTGGGTGGTGAGTGCCTGGAACTTGCTGCCAGGGGAGGTGTTGGAAGCAGATACGATAGCGACGTTTAAGAGACACCTTGACAAATACATAAATAGGAAGGGAATAGAGGGATATGGGCCCCGGAAGTGCAGAAGGTGTTAGTTTAGGCAGGCATCAAGACCGGCGCAGGCTTGGAGGGCCGAATGGCCTGTTCCTGTGCTGTACTGTTCTTTGTTCTTTGTTTAAGGCACAGGAAGAGGCCTCTTGGCCTGCCGAAAAATGATCCACCTTTTCTAATCCCACCTTCTAGCATTTGGTCTGTAGCCCTGCAGATTACAGCACTTGAGGTGCATATCTAGACTCCTTTTGAATGATTTGAGGGTCTCTACCTCAACTACCCTTTCAGACTGTGTGTTCCAGACCCCCACCACCCTCTGGGTGAAAAGGTTTTTCCTCACCTCCCCTCTAATTTTTCTACCAATCACTTTAAATCTATGCCCCCTAGTCACTGACCTCCCTGCTAAGGTGAATAGTCCCTTCACCTCCACTGTATCCAGGCCCCTCAAAATTTTGTACATTTCCATAAGATCTCCCCTCAGTCTTCTGTGTTCCAAGGAGAACAACCCCAGCCTATCCAATATTTCCTCATAGCTGTATTTTCCCAGTCCTGGCAACATCCTCGTAAATCTCCTCTGTACCCTCTCTAGTGACCAGAACTGCACACAGTACTCAAGTTGTGGCTTTACCAATGATTTATACAGTTCCAGCATAACCTCTCCGCTCTTATATTCTATACCTCGGCTAATAAAGGAAAGGATTCCATATGCCTTCTTAACCACCTTATCGACCTGTCCTCCTACCTTCAGGGATCTGTGGACATTCACTCCAAGGACCCTCTCTTCCTCTACATTTCTCACTATTTTCCCATTAATCGTGTATTCCTTTGCCTTGTTTGACCTCCCCAAATGCATCACCTCATTTCTACAGGTTGAATTCCATTTGCCACTTTTCTGCCCATCTGACCAGGCCATCAATAGCTTCCTGCAGCCTACAGCTATCATCCTCCTTGCTATCAACCACACAGCCAATCTTTGTGTCGTCTGCAATCTTCTTGATCATGCCCCCTACATTTATGTCCAAATTGTTAACATATACCACAAAAAGCAGGGGACTCAGTACTGAGCCCAGCGGAATGCCACTGCAAACAGCTCTCCAGTCACTAACACACCTATCAACAATTACCCTTTGTTTCCTTCCACTGAACCAATTTTGTATCCACCTGGCTGCATTTCCCTCGATCGCATGGGATTTTATTTTTTAACCAGTCTGCCATGTCCTTGTCAAAAGCCTTGCTAAACTCCATGTAGACCACATCAACTGCATTACCCTCATCTTCTTACTTCTTCCAAAAATTCAATCAAGTTGGTCAAACTTCTATCTTCGCTTCATGAATCCATGCTGACTATCCTTGATTAACCTGTGCCTTTCTAAGTGACAGTTTATCCTGTCTCTCAGAATAGATTCCAATAATTTGCCCACTACTGAGATTAAACTGACTAGCCTGTAATTATTCCGTCTATCCTTCGCTCCCTTTTTAAACAGAGGTACAATGTTAGCAGTTCTCCAGTCCTCCAGCACAACACCTGTATCAAGTGAGGATCGGAAAAAGATGGTGAGACCTTCTGCCATTTACTCTCCTGCTTCCTTTAACAGCCTAGGGTGCATTTCATTTAGCCCTGGTGATTTATCAATTTTCAAGGATGCTAATCCCATTACTGCTTCTTCTCTCCCTATGTTTATCACATCCAATACTTCACACTCCTCCGCCTTAACTACAATATCTGCATCATCCCCCTCTTTTGTGAAGGCAGACACAAAAAATTCATTAAGACATACCAACATCATCCGCCCCTACATATAGGTTACCTTTTTGGCCTTTTATGGGCTCTAGTCTCTCCTCAATTATCTTCTTACTCTTATTGTATTGATAAAACATCTTTGGGTTCACCTTGATTTTGCTTGCCAATATTCTTTCATGCCCTCTCTTTGCTTTCCTCATTTCCTTTTTGATTTCATCCCTCCACTTTCTATACACTTTTCAGTTTTCTGTAGTACTGAGTTCTCGATGTTGGACATAAGCTTTCCTTTTCTGCCTTAGCTTACCCTGTAGGCTCCTTGACATCCATGAGGCTCTAGATTTGGCCGTCTCACCTTTCTCTTTGTGGGAACATGTTTACGCTGAACCCCTTGAATCTCCCCTTTGAATGCCTCCCACTGATTTACCTTCAAGTAGCTTCTTCCAGACCCCTTTCGCTAAATCACTCCTCAGTTTAGTAAAATTGGCCTTGCCCCAATTGAGAACTCTAACACCTGTTCTATGTCTGTTCTTTTCCATAATTATGTTAAAACTGACGAAATTATGATCACCACCGCCAAAATGCTCTCCCACTGCCACTCCTTCCATTTGCCCATTTTCATTTCCTAAAACTAAGTCTAAAACTGTGTCTTCTGTTGTTGGACTTACTAAATGCTGGCCAAAAAAGTTCTCCTGAATGCACCTCAAGAATTCTGCTCCCTCACTTCCTTTCACACTAAAACTATCCTAGTTAATATTGGTGTAGTTAAAATCCCCTACTATTACTGCCCTATTGCTCTTGCACTTCTCAGAGATTTGTCGACATATTTGCTCTTCTATCTCCCTCTGACTGTTTGGGGGTCTATAGTAGACTCCCAGCAGTGTGATTGCCCCTTTTTTGTTCCTTAGCTCAATCCATGTGGCCTCATTTGATGAACCTTCCAACATATCATTCCTTCTCACAGCTGTAATAGTTTCCTTGACCAATATTAGCACTCCCCCTTCTTTCTTATCCCCCTCCCCATCATGTCTGAAAACCCTGTAGCCAGGAATGTTGAGCTGCCATTCCTGTCCCTCCTTCAGCCATGTTTCTGTAATAGCTATGATATCATACTACCACGTGTCTATCTGTGCTCTCAGTTCATCTGCTTTATTTGCTATACTCCTTGCATTGATATAGATACCCTTGAGCACTGCCAAACTCTTTTTTTAAATTATTTTCTTACCTCTGTTCCCTCTGCCTTCCAGAATCGTACATTAATTTTCTGCCTTCCATTTTCATTTCTGATTTTGTCCCAACTTAGTCCACCCTCAGCTCCCCATCCTCCGGCCAAACTACTTTCAACCCTCCCAACAGCACTAGCTAAACATCCTGCAAGGAACTCAGTCCCGGCTCTGTTCAGGTGAGGTCCTGCTTGCTAATTTCTTACCTAGCTCCCTAAATTCTGACTGCAGAACCACATCCCTCTTTCTACCTATGTCGTTGGCTCCGATGTGGGCCACAACTGCTGGCTGTTCACCCTCTTCCTTCAGATGCTCTGCAGCCGCTCAGTGACATCCTTGACCCTGGCACCAGGGAGGCAACACACCATTTTGGATTCACGTCTGCAGCTACACCTGTCTGTTCCCCTGACTATTGAATCACCTCTCACTATGGCTCTCCCAGTTTTCCCTGTACCCCCGTGTGCCGCTGAGCCACCTGTGATGCCATGGACTTGGCTCTGGCTGCACTTCCCAGGTGAAGCATCACTTTCCTCAGTATTCAGAACTGAATATCTGT
The DNA here is from genome assembly GCF_036365525.1 of Heterodontus francisci. Classification (NCBI taxonomy): domain Eukaryota; kingdom Metazoa; phylum Chordata; class Chondrichthyes; order Heterodontiformes; family Heterodontidae; genus Heterodontus; species Heterodontus francisci. The sequence continues at coordinate 221,177,686 of NC_090371.1, forward strand.
TGGAGAGTAAGATGCACTCAGGGGTCTCCTGCACTACCTGCCTGATTCTTTTTGACTGCCTGGCGATCACCCATTCCCTCTCTCTCTGAATACTCTTAAGCTGTGGGGTGACCACATCTATAAACAGGCTATCCACAGAGCTCTCATCCTCATGAATGCACCGCCGTGTCGCCAGCTGCCACTCAAGTTCCAAAACCCAGATTTGAAGCTGCCACAATTGACAACACTTCCTGCACAAATGGTTCTCCAGGATAAAAAATCAATACAGTTCACTCGTTAAAATAAACCTTACCCAAAAACAAATACTCACCAGCTACAAACTTGTTCTAAAGTTAAACTTTTCTTGATTACACAGATATGTAGACCTTCCTACTGGTGATAGACCTTAGCAATGCTAATAAAGCTTACCAATTCTAATAAACCTTATTACTATTAGTAAGCCTTACAAATACTGATAAATGCTCATAATACTTAATACAGCTTATGTATTAAGTTGTCCGAATTTGAGCGAATACACTCCCTGATTGTCTCTCTCTCTCTCACTCTAAAATTATAAAATACGCTTTAGTTTTTAGTTTATATACTGCTGAATCTATCAAGTCTTATTTTATACTTGATCGATTGAGATTAAGTTAAATTAAAAACTTACCTGTATACTCACCCCGGACGCTTTATGTTTCCCTGCTCTCTCAGTTGACTGTGACGTCAATTTGATGTCACTTTCTGATTTTTCCCCGGCTCTGCTGCCGCTGTTCTGTCTCTCTCTCTCTCTCTCTACTCCTGCTGTGTTCTCTCTCTCTCTCTCTCTGTTTCCGCTGCTCTTTCTCTCTCCCTCTCTTCTCTCGTTGTGTTCTCTCTCTCTGTCTGCTTTCGCTGTGTTCTCTCTCTCTCTCTTTACTCCCACTGTGTTTTTCTTTCCCTTTCTGTGCTCCCGCTGTGTTCTTTCTCTCTCTCTCTGCTCCCACTGTGTTTTCTCTCTCTCTCTGTGCTCCCGCAGTGTCCTTTGTCTCTCTCTGTCTGCTCCTGCTGTGTTCTTTCTCTCTCTACACTCGCTGTGTTCTCCCTGTGTTCTCTCTCTCTCTGTCTGATCCCATTGTGTTCTCTCTCTGTGTGTCTGATCCCATTGTGTTCTCTCTCTCTATGTCTGATCCCGTTCTGTTCTCTCTCTCTCTGTCTGCTCCCATTGTGTTCTCTCTCTCTCTGTTCCCGCTATGTTCTCTCTCCTTTGCCTTCCCCCCCAAAACACTTAACTTTAACATCCGACCTTTACCCTCCCAAACTGCACAAAATTAACAGTTCAACTTTCGCACTATTCCCTATACCCATTACGTTTATTTGATCCCGTCCATCCCTGTCCCAACTGAAAATCTTACCTCCTCCCCCCTCCCCACCAGTGTAGCGCAACCGGGAGGATTGAGCCGGGCCGACATGGCGTTGAGGTCTGTGGCGCACCTCATCCAGAGCCATCTTCAGGCCCCATCCTGCCACAGAACCCGACGTCTGGTGGAGAACAAGATTCAGCCCTTAGGCTGCTCGATTTAATCTTCTGGGATTCAAGCATACTCTAATAGTACCATCTTTCTTAATTACAGTGGTTATAGGGCGACACCAATCAGTGTGTTGCTGAACATGGCGAATAATCCCTTGTTATTCCATCATGTCAAGCTCAGCCTTTATCTTGACCTTAAGTGGACACTACACTTCTGTGGCGGACCTACGGAAGGAACTGCATCATCTTTCTAGTGAAGGTCGGCATCTCCTATAAAACTGTCCACAGTGTCAGATCTATCTGGGTATTTCTGTTGCAGATAGAAACATAGAAAAATAGGAGCAGGAGTAGGCCATTTGGCCCTTTGAGCCTGCTCCGCCATTCAATATGATCAGGGCTGATCATTCAAACTCAGTAACCTGTTCCTGTGTTCTCCCTGTATCCCTTGATCCCATTAGCCCTAAGAACTAGATCTAACGCTTTCTTGAATATATTTAGTGATTTGGCCTCAACTGCTATCCGTGCTAGAGAATTCCACAGGATCACCACTCTCTGGGTGAAGAAATCTCTCCTCATCTCAGTCCTAAATGGCTTACCCCTTATCCTCAGACTGTGCCCCTGGTCCTGGACTCCCCCACCATCGGGAACATCCTTCCTGCATCTAGTCTGTCCAGTCCTGTTAGAATTTTGTAGGTTTCTATGAGATCCCCTCTCATTCTTCTAAACTCTAGCGAATACAAGCCTAATCAACCCAATCTCTCTTCATACGTCAGTCCTGTCATCCCAGGAATCAGTCTGGTGAACCTTCGCTGCACTGACTCCATAGCAAGAACATCCTTCCTCAGATAAGGAGACCAAAACTGCACACAATACTCCAGATGTGGTCTCACCAAGGCCTTGTATAATTGCAGCAAGACATCCTTGCTCCTGTACTCGAATCCTCTCGCTATGAAGGCCAACATAACATTTGCGTTCTTAACTGCTCACTGCACCTGCATGCTTACTTTCAGCAGCTGGTGCACAAGGACAACCAGGTCTCGCTGCACCTTCCTTCCCCTTTCCCAATCTATCGCCATTCAGATAATAATCTGCCTTTCTGTTTTTGCCACCAAAGAGGATAACCTCACATTTATCCACATTATACTGCATCTGCCATGTATTTGCCCACTCACTCAACCTGTCCAAATCCTAAAGCTTCTCTGCATCCTCCCCACAGCTCACATTCCCACCCAGCTTAATAAATTATTAAACTCTATGAAGATATAAACAACATATAAAAATAGAAAAAATTAGAGTCCTTGCAAATTTACGGTCCATTGTTGCTTGAAGTCCTCACAGGATGTTGCTCGAAGTCTTCACAGGATGTTTGTTGCTTGAAGTCCTCACAGAATGTTGCTTTCCTTCTCCAGCGAATTTCAATAATTAACAACTTGCATACTCTTTCAATGGACTCAAGCTGACATTAGAGTTTTTGAGGGATAAAATATTGTCACAGTCTAACTTCCCTTTCTTCATTTTAAATTACCAAAGATCTCTGTTTTGGCTTGACTTTTTCTTAGAATTTTGAGAGATAATATTAAACCGACTAAAATCCTATTCCTTCAGTTTAAATGGTTGAAAGCTCTTTCTTCAGGTGTGCTCGTCACAGCTGTGTCCTCTGTGTCTGTCTGTCTGTGTGTGTGTTCAAACTGTCTTACCAACTGCCAGTTCAAACTGAATTGTAACAAATGTATCGCATCAGGCTCACTCCCAGTGGCTGTTTCCATGGTATCGAGAATGCACCCTTTGAATCGCAGTCTGCAAATGGTTGTTTCTAAGGCAACGAAAATGCACCTTCCTATAACTCCTAAGGCTTGCTGGCTCTTAAAGCAATACTGATCACTTGCAAGCCTTAAAAGCAAATCGCATATTCCAAAAAAAAACTACAGGACCATGACACAACTTTTTGTTTCCTGTCTGTCAACCAGTTCTCTATCCATGTCAGTACCCCCAATCCCATGTGCTTTAATTCTGCACGCTAATCTCTTATGTGGGGCCTTATCGGAAGCCTTCCAAATACACCACATCCACTGGTTCTCGCTTATCTATTCTACTCGTTACATCCTCAAAAAATTCCAGTAGATTTGTCAAGCATAATTTCCCTTTCATAAATCCATGTTGACTTTGTCCGATCTTGTCGTCGTTTTCGAAGTGCTCTGCTATTACATCTTTTATAATGGACTCTAGCATTTTCCCCGCTATTGATGTCAGGCTAACTGGTCTATAATTCCCTGTTTTCTCTCTACCTCCTTTTTTAAATAGTGGGGTTACATTAGTTACCCACCAATTCATTGGAACTGTTCCAGAGTCTATAGAATTTTGAAAAATGACCAGCAATGCATCTACTATTTCTAGGGCCACTTCCTTAAGTACTCTGGGATGTAGATTATCAGGCCCTGGAGATTTATCAGCCTTCAATCCCATCAATTTCCCTCACGCCATTTCCCTACTAATACTGATTTCATACAGTTCCTCCCTCTCACTAGACCCTATGTTCCCCAACATTTCTGGGAGGTAATTTGAATCCTTTGTGAAGACAGAACCAAAGTATGTATTTAATTGGTCTGCCATTTCTTTGTTCCCCATTATAAATTGCCCCGTTTCTGACTGTAAGGGTCCCACATTTGTCTTCACTAATCTTTTTCTCTTCACATATCTATGGAAGCTTTTACAGTCAGTTTTTATGTTCTCTGCAAGCTTACTCTCATACTCTATTTTCCCCTTCTTAATCAATCCCTTTATCCTCCTTTGCTGAATTGTAAACTGCTCCCAATCCTCAGGTTTGCTGGCGTCACTCGGGAGGGTTTAAACTAGTGTGGTAGTGGGGTGGGAACCAGAGCAGTAGGACAGAAAATGAAATAAATGAAGGGGAGCAAGTAAATAAGGCCAGTAAGACTAAGAGGAAGAGCAGGCAGGGAGATGTTGCGGAGAACAGCGGGACTGGTGGTCTGAAGTGCATTTGTTTCAATGCAAGAAGTATAACAGGTAAGGCAGATGAACTTAGAGCTTGGATTAGTACTTGGAACTATGATGTTGTTGCTATTACAGAGACTTGGTTGAGGGAAGGGCAGGATTGGCAGATAAATGTTCCAGGATTTAGAAGCTTCAGGCAGGATAGAGGGGGATGTAAAAGGGGTGGGGGAGTTGCATTACTCGTTAAGGAGAATATCACAGCTGTACTGCGGGAGGACACCTCGGAGGGATCATGCAGCGAGGCAATATGGGTGGAACTCAGGAATAGGAAGGGTGCAGTCACGATGTTGGGGGTTTACTACAGTCCTACCAACAGCCAGCGGGAGGTAGAGGAGTAGATATGTAGACAGATTTTGGAAAGATGTAAAGGTAACAGGGTAGTAGTGGGTGATTTTAACTTCCCCTATATTGACTGGGACTCACTTAGTGCTAGGGGCTTGGATGGGGCAGAATTTGTAAGGAGCATCCAGGACGGCTTCTTGAAACAATACGTAGATAGTCCAACTAGGGAAGGGGCGGTACTGGACCTGGTATTGGGGAATGAGCCCGGCCAGGTGGTCGAAGTTTCAGTAGGGGAGCATTTCGGGAACAGTGACCATAATTCCGTAAGTTTTAAGGGACTTGTGGATAAGGATAAGAGTAGTCCTCGGGTGAAGGTACTAAATTGGGGGAAGGCTAATTATAACAATATTAGGCAGGTACTGAAGAATTTAGATTGGGGACGACTGTTTGAGGGTAAATCAACATCTGACATGTGGGAGTCTTTCAAATGTCAGTTGATTAGCATCCAGGACCAGCATGTTCCTGTGAGGAAGAAGGATAAGTTTGGCAAGTTTCGGGAACCTTGGATAGCACGGGATATTGTGAGCCTCGTCAAAAAGAAAAAGGGTTGGAAGGCTAGGAACAGACGAATCCCTTGAGGAATATAAAGACAGTAGGAAGGAACTTAAGCAAGGAGTCAGGAGGGCTAAAAGGGGTTATGAGAAGTCATTGGCAAACAGGATTAAGGAAAATCCCAAGGCTTTTTACACGTATATAAAGAGCAAGAGGGTAACCAGGGAAGGGGTTGGCCCACTCAAGGACAGAGAAGGGAATCTATGTGTGGAGCCAGAGGAAATGGGCGAGGTACTAAATGAGTACTTTGCATCAGTATTCACCAAGGAGAAGGACTTGGTGGATGATGAGCCGAGGGAAGGGAGTGTAATAAAAACAAGAAATGCTGGAACCACTCAGCAGGTCTGGCAGTATCTGTGAAAAGAGAAGCAGAGTTAACATTTCGGGTCAGTGACCCTTCTTCGGAACGGTTCTTCAGTTCCGAAGAAGGGTCACTGACCCAAAACGTTAACTCTGCTTCTCTTTTCACTGATGCTGCCAGACCTGTTGAGTGGTTCCAGCATTTCTTGTTTTTATTTCAGATTTCCAGCATCTGCAGTATTTTGCTTTTATTTTAGGGAAGGGAGTGTAGATAGTCTCAGTCATCTCATTATCAAAAAGGAGGAGGTGTTGGGTGTCTTGCAAAGCATTAAGGTAGATAAGTCCCCAGGGCCTGATGGGATCTACCCCAGAATACTGAGGGAGGCAAGGGAAGAAATTGCTGGGGCCTTGACAGAAATCTTTGCATCCTCATTGGCTACAGGTGAGGTCCCAGAGGACTGGAGAATAGCCAATGTTGTTCCTTTGTTTAAGAAGGGTATCAAGGATAATCCAGGAAATTATAGGCCGGTGAGCCTTACGTCAGTGGTCGGGAAATTATTAGAGAGGATTCTTCGGGACAGGATTTACTACCATTTGGAAACAAATGGACTTATTAGCGAGAGGCAGCATGGTTTTGTGAAGGGAGGGCTTGTCTCACTAATTTGATTGAGTTTTTGGAGGAAGTGACAAAGATGATCGATGAAGGAAGGGCAGTGGATGTTATCTATATGGACTTCAGTAAAGCCTTTGACAAGGTCCCTCATGGCAGACTGATACAAAAAGTGAAGTCACATGGGATCAGAGGGGAGCTGGCAAGATGGATACAGAACTGGCTCGGTCATAGAAGACAGAGGGTAGCAGTGGAAGAGTGCTTTTCTGAATGGAGGGACGTGACTAGTGGTGTTCCGCAGGGATCAGTGCTGGGACCTTTGCTGTCTGTAGTATATATAAATGATTTGGAGGAAAATGTAGCTGGTCTGATTAGTAAGTTTGTGGACGACACAAAGGTTTGTGGAGTTGCGGACAGTGATGAGGATTGTCAGAGGATACAGCAGGATATAGATCGGTTGGAGACTTGGGCGGAGAAATGGCAGATGGAGTTTAATTCGGACAAATGTGAGGTAATGCATTTTGGAAGGTCTAATGCTGGTGGGAAGTATACAGTAAATGACAGATCCCTTAGGAGTATTGACAGGCAGAGAGAGCTGGGCGTACAGGTCCACAGGTCACTGAAAGTGGCAACGCAGGTGGATCAGGTAGTCAAGAAGGCATACGTCATGCTTGCCTTCATCGGTCGGGGCATAGAGTATAAAAATAGGCAAGTCATGCTGCAGCTGTACAGAACTTTAGTTGGGCCACACTTAGAATATTGTGTGCAATTCTGGTCGCCACACTACCAGGAGGATGTGGAGGCTTTGGAGAGGGTACAGAAGAGGTTTACCAGGATGTTGCCTGGTCTGGAGGGCATTAGCTATGAGGAGAGGTTGGATAAACGCGGATTGTTTTCACTGGAACGACGGAGGTGGAGGGGCGACATGAGAGAGGTTTACAAAGTTATAAGCGGCATGGACAGAGTGGATAGTCAGAAGCTTTTTCCCAGGGTGGAAGAGTTAGTTACTAGGGGACATAGGTTTAAGGTGAGAGGGACAAAGTTTAGAGGGGATGTGCGAGGCAAGTTCTTTTCACAGAGGTCGGTGAGTGCCTGGAACTTGTTGCCGGGGGAGGTGGTGGAAGCAGGTACCATAGAGATGTTTAAGAGGCATCTTGACAAATACATGAATAGGATGGGAATAGAGGGATACGGACCCCGGAAGAGCAGAAGGTTTTAGTTTAGGCAGGCATCAAGATCGGCGCAGGCTTGGAGGGCCGAATGGCCTGTTCCTGTGCTGTACTGTTCTTTGTTCTTTGTTTGCTGCTTGTTCTGGCCATTTTATATTTCTCCTCCTTGGATCTAATACTATCCCTAATTTCTTTTGTAAGCCACGGTTGAGCCACCCTTCCTGTTTTATTTTTGCGCCAGACAGGAATGAACAATTGTTGTAATTCATCCATGCGCTCTTTAAATGCAAGCCATTGCCTATCCACTGTCAACCCTTTAAGTAACGTTCCCTAATCTATCATAGCCAACTCACGCCTCAAACCTTCATATTTTCCTTTATTTATATTCAGGACCCTAGCCTCGGAATCAGCTCTGTCACTCTCCACCTTAATGAAGAATTCTATCATGTTATCGTCGCTCTTCCCCAAGGGATCCCGCACAACAAGATTGTTAACTACTCATTTCTCATTACACAATATCCAGTCTAAGATGGCCTGTTCTCTAGTTGGTTCCTCAACATATTGGTCCAAAAAACCATCACGTACGCACTCCAGGAATTTCTCCTTTAAAGTATTATTGCTAATTTGGTTTGCCCAATCTATATGTAGATGAAATTCACCCATAATTACAGCTGCACCCTTATTGTATGCATCTCTAATTTCCTGTTTAATGCCATCCTCTACATCACCACTGCTGTTTGGGGGTCTATATACAACCCCCACCAACGTTTTCTGCCCCTTGCTGTTTCTTAGCTCCACCCATACAGATTCCACATCAGGATTCTCTGAGCTAATATCCTTCCTCACTATTGTATTGATTTTCTCTTTTACAAACAACTCTACTCCACCTCCTTTCCCTTTTTGCCTGTCCTTCCTAAATATGTTCAGTTCCCATCCTTGGTTACCCTGCAACCATGTCTCTGTACTCGCAACTGTATTGTATCCATTTACATCTATTTGCACTGTTAATTCACCTACTTAATTGCGAATACTCCACGCATTGAGACACAATGCCTTTCGGCTTGTCTTTTTAACATTCTTAGTCCTCTTGAATAGAATCAGTAGGATCACACTTGCCTTGACTGTCTACAATTGGCACATTACTGATCTTGTGAATCATCACGATCCGGAGTTCACTGCTTGCTGGTAGCCCTGCTACTGCTGGACCATTAGTGTCAACAACATCGAAGAATTGTGGTGAGCATGCAGAACTTCCACATGTGCAATTCAACGTCAATGTTCCCATGAAGTAGATTGGTGAACTGTTATATGTGAGGAGACTAGCTCTTGTTGGCTGTGACAAAGGCTCCCACTTCACTAGGTAATGTCTTTCAGTATTCACCGTGGTTCTTGCTCAGTATCTGTCTTCATTGGTAACTTGTGCTTGCCACTTTTGTTAGGATGTATAATTTCAATTGTGGTGAAAGCTTCCAGTTGTGTGATTGCATCCATGTGCTCTGTGACTGTCACTATATGGAAAGCTTGTTCACTTTCTGGCTTGAGTTTGCCTCTTTTAGTGCTTTCTTTGCTGTCCAGGTCTGTGCCTAACTCATGGGCATGCCTGTGCTTGAAATGGTACTTGGTGAACTCTTCTTTATTCTTGCCACTAGGCGGCATCTGTTTTTTGCTGAGCTGTAGTTTGTGTTCTGACTGACGTGGGAGTAATGCACAGTCAATACAGTCCCATTACTCCACAGGTCACAGCATATTATTAAACTTTCCCACCTCCTGGAAATTAGCCAAATTAAACACTTCATTAACCCTGGAATAAAATGCACCAAACCAGGTATCTATTTATTAATTAACTTTTTATTAATTAACTCAATCTTAAACAATACTGAGATAAATTTTTGTCTGAAAAGACTTTTTGACTTCTTATTCTTCCTCACCCTCATGCACGTACACTTACATTCAAAAATCGATGGTTAACTGGCTCTAAAATGATGTTTTAAATTAAAGATGTTTCTTAGGGATAATAAGACAACTGGGTTGTAAATCTTGGTGGATTACATTCCCGGTTCTGTGAGGTGTCCCAGATTTGAATAGTCAGATGCCACTCGAAGTCTGCAGGTGAGTTTGATGAACAGATTGTAATGGATAGGCGTTCAAGGCACTTCGGCTGCAGTAGGTGTCACACAGTTCTTTCAACGAGGAGTATAACAGGTCTATTTAGACTTTGCATTTGCAGTGATCAGTAGAAACTTTACTGAGTTTCCAGATATCCCAGAAACACAAAAGACAACAGAAAGCCACTCCTGAGGCAGAGACTTCTTAGAGACCGGAGTAAAAAGGGATTTGCTACCTCCAACAATGCAAAAATTCCTTTCTTGGGGTCTTTTCTTCTTTAGGCAAAGCACAGCAAGCAGGCCAATGTAGATTTTCTGCTGAGAGAGAGACAAATCCTACTTTTCTTTGAGCAGTGCATGCTTCGATGGTCTGCCAGATCAAACCGGTTCTAGCCAGTCTTTACACACAGTCAAACTGATACAATACGGCATGTGACCGCATCTCTCTTGCTGCTGCTTAGGAACAGGCTTGGAGCTTGCACAAACTTCCTAGAGAATATAAAAATTTCTTTCAGTCTTAAAGACACACAGACCCCCTCAGTTTTTAAACAGAAAGAAAAAAAACACTTCCATGACACTTGCTGTGGCTTCTGACTGCATCATTGCCACCAGGTTTTCTACACAGTCTTGTCCAGTGTCCATGCAGGTATTTCTGACTGCAGGACAGCTACATAGCTGATGCATTAGATCGCACAAGCCACACTCCTTGCCCTGTCGACTTGCCTTGGCTACCTCACCTATGGTCGTTGCTACTCCAAGCACTTATGTATATTGTCTCTACGCAGCTATGGCTTTGTATTTTCTGCCATATTTAAGTAGACTGCCGATGTCGTATCCTTTTTTCTTATCAGGCAGATACTTTTGAAATACCTCTATTGGAATTGATGCAATTATCAGCTTAATTATTCTCTCAGAGTTCTGCATCTGAGAAATTGTAATCTTTGCATTTTCTCGACATCTACTGATGAACTGGTCATTAGTTTTTTTTGGGCTCTTATCAATAGGACATCAGTTCAAGTCGATGGATTTTGAAGTAGATTTTGACTCTTAATTGATCCTCCAGCATTGTCCAGCATTTAGTTATGTCTTTCTGGTCTGCTTCAGACAGTCCAGAGGTGTTGATGCAATGGAGACCGTCATTGCCTCTCATTATCTTTATTTTTATTGCTTGTTTGTCAGATTTTGCAACCGCAAGGTTTATAAAGCATCACTGCATAAGTTGTCAAAACAGTTGGAATTCATGAAGGACGTCCAGAACCTTCCAATTCATAGCTGGATATTTCATTGTCATAGCTCCTGAAACCACTTTTCTTTTAATGACCTTTCTTCAATGCAGGTCTACTGCGACTGCAGAACTGGACCTCTGCCACACCCTGCCCTCTGTGGCTTTCAGCCTTTGCACAGGGAGACTCCACCCACAGAGCTCTTTTCATTGAGAAACTCATGATACTTAATGGCGGTGCAGTCTTGCAGCCCTGATTCAGATCGACATTTTTCAAGACCAATTCTGCCAGAACACTGCCTTTTTGGTCGACTATCATTCCGCTAAAATTACCATTTAGATTATTCACTCTCTAGGAGTACAAAAAAAAGAAAAATGAAAAAGAAAAAAGAAAAGTCCCACGGCACCTTCCCCTGCAATCGCAGGAGGTGCAATACCTGCCCATTTACCTCCTCTCTCCTCACTATCCAAAGGCCCCAAACACTCCTTTCAGATGAAGCAGCGATTTACTTGTACTTCTTTCAATGTAGTATACTGTATTCACTGCTCACAATGTGGTCTCCTCTACACTGGGGAGACCAAACGCAGACTGGGTGACCGCTTTGCAGAACACCTCCGCTCAGTCCAAAAGCATGACCCCGAGCTTCCGGTTGCTGGTCATTTCAACACATCCCTCTGCTCTCATGCTCACATCTCTGTCCAGGGATTGCTGCAGTATTCCAGTAAACATCAATGCAAGCTCGAGGAACAGCATCTCATTTACCGATTAGGCACACTACAGCCTACCAGACTGAACATTGAGTTCAATAATTTCAGAGCATGATGGGCCCCCCATTGTACTTTTATGTTTTTCTTTTTCCTTTTTATTTTTTGTGTGTTTATTTTATTTTAGTTTGTTCAGTTTGTTTCTGGTGCATCTACCCACTGTTTTTTTTCATGTTTGTGCTTGTGGCTGTTTAGTTTTCAGTCCATTAACACCCTCTCTGTACTAACGCTTTGTCTTTTAGAACACCATTAACATATTGTTTGCCTTTGCTCCATGACCTTCTGCTCAGCCATTCTGTGACCTTATCCTATCAACATCTCTTTTGTTATCACTTGCCCCACCCCTGCTTTACTTACTTAAAATCTTTTACATTTCTTATATCTGCCAATTCTGAAGAAGGGTCACTGACCTGAAACATTAACTCTGCTTCTCTCTCCACAGATGCTGCCAGACCTGCTGAGTATTTCCAGCGTTTCTTGTTTTTATTTACATATTCAGTAGTATGTTAATCAGTATTAAAACAATTAAAGCAATATCACAATATATTGTACAAAAGCAAGGAAGTTATGGTGATTTTTTATAAAACACTGGTTCAGCCTCAACTCGAGTATTGTATCCAATTCTGGGCAGCACACTATAGGAAGGAAGTGAAGGCAGTGGAGAGGGTGCAAAAAAGATTTACAAGAAAGGTTCCGGGAATGAGGGACTTCAGTTATGAGGATAGATTGGAGAAGCTGGAGTTGTTTTCTTCAGAGAAGAGGAGATCGAGAGAAGATTGGTAGAGGTGTTCAAAATCAAGGGGGGGGGTGGTCTGGACAGAATAGATAGGAAGAAACTGTTTCCATTGGTGGAAGGGTCAAGAACCAGTGGACACTGATTTAAAGTGATTGGCAAAAGGACCAGAGACGACATGAGGAAAAAACATTTTTACGCAGTATGTGGTTAGAATCTGGAAAGCACTGCCTGAGAGAACGGCGGAGGCAGATTCAGTCGTTGTTTCAAAAGAGGAAAGATTTTCAGGGTTATGAGGAAAAAGCAGAGGAGTGGGACTAACTGTGTTGCTCTCGCGGAGATCTGGCATGGACATGACAGGCCAAATGACCTCCCTATGTGTTGTAACTATTCTGTGATTCTAAGTGGGATTGGGCTAGATAGCTTATTTTCGGCCAGAATAGACATGATGGGCTGAATGGAATCCTTCTGTTCCATAAATCTTTCGATGTTTATATGTTACATCTTGAAAACAGTCCTGACAGTCAGCTAAGTTGACTAGGGTAGGCTCAAGATGTTGTCAGGATAGAGGCAAGTCCAGGGCAGGAGAGGCTCAGAGATTCCTTGTGAGGCTTCTCCTGGGCCTTGGGTCTTCTCACGCCAGCTTCCCTAAAAACGATAGTGTGTGAATCAGGTTGAAATAACATTGCGATCCAAGTTATGTCAACCAACCCTGACTTTTGTATGTCACTGAGGATCTTGCCTGCTCAAAATACACCTGTTAAAATGGTGAAGGGCAAACTGCGGCATAGACAAGGTGAGTACCACACTGTTGGTATTGTAAACCATCTGCCCCACACCCACCCCCATCCCCCAATAAGCCCCATTCTCATCAGGCTTGTGATATTGAGTATAATCCAAATAAAATCAGGCCTTTGAAAATGCCGACATTCTTTTGCACTGTAATTTGTTGTCAAATCCAGCTGAACGAGTTCCCATTTTCAAATCAAAACATACAGGGTTAAAATTCAGCACTGTTACCGTCCTCTTGCAACTGAATAATGGAAAAGTTGCAACAAGTGATCAGGTGAATCCCCACAGAATGTACAGGTGACATTGTCTAACTTAAGTAAAATAAATAAGAAGTAATATTTCATTATAAAGTACTGAGTTATGTTAGACTGTATGATATGGGTTATAAGATTCTGTGTAAATTTTCAGTAACTGTCATTCCTCACAGTTATATATGTAATCAATATAATATACTAAAGGGCTAGTTTTCATCTCTAGCCCTCCGGCACAGAGTTCTAATTTAATGGACATAAAATGATGAGCCTGCAAGTCAGGCTTGAGCCTAAATTCTCAATACTTACTCCCAGTAAAGCAGCTCTGCAGTTAGATACTAAAGAATAATAATTGTATCTAAAATACTTGCACTTAAATATACACTTGCTACAAATGTAACAGTTTTGTGTCATGCTTTTTCCAATAGCATTTGCCTGTCATACCTGCCTGTCTTGTTTAAACTTGCCTATTTATTATACTGACCTCCAATATGTAAATATTGCTCTTCACAATATCTTCCACCCAAATCTTGCTTAAAGTACATACTGCACCTCTTGGGCTGAGTTTTATGGGCCACCTGGAGATGGGCTAGGAGGCGGAGGGCAGAGTTCCTGTCGCATCGCAATTTAGTTGGGACAGGCTAGGCCAATTGAGTCCCTTATGAGGCCTATTAACAGCCACTTAAGGCCCACTTCCTGCTGCCGTGGGGGGTGGGGAGGGGGGTTGGTGTGTGGAGTGTCTGCCATGCGAGGAGGTCGCCCAGTAAAATGAAGCAACCTCTCTGCTGGCTTGGGGGGAGGGGGACCTTCTCTGTGTGAAATCTGTGGCCCATGGAGGGCCCCCGCCAGCAAATAAACCAAAACCACCTCCCTGGACCCCCATCCCCCTGTACTCAACACCCACCCACCACCTCCCCACAATCGCCAGCGCCTGCCAATTTGGCCCTGGCAGCCCTGCCTCTTTTACCTCTGGCCGGGGCTCCAGGGCCTGTTGGCACCACTAAATTCAGCCCCTTCAGTCAACAATACTGTACAAATACATTATGTACTTTTAGCAAGTAACACAGAAACCTCAATATTAATTTTCCACAATGGGCAAGAGGAGGTCGGGGGATTCGTGGGTTACACGTTAAATCCTAAAAGTTGTGAAAGCATCCCCAACCCATCACGTTCACACTTGTTGCCATTTTTACAGCAGTTGGTTTTGTTTGTGCGAATGTGCAGGATATTTCATTAACATGTTGCAACCAGAATCCCATAGTGGAATGGGAGCCTAATTTAAATTTAGCTGCCACCAGCCAGCTTTCACAGGGCTCAGGAAAACTGACAGTGAAATGGAAGCAGGAACTGCCAGTTCCAGGAGGTAAGTGCATTTTCCAGCACTCCTTGTGGGCCAGGAAGAGCAGGAGTGCGTCCCCCGGCCTCTCTAGGAAGCCTTTGGTCTCCTTTCTGCTGATTGTGGCCTGTCTGCCGCAATCACCAATACCCTCCCCTAGCCCCAAGCCCTAATCTGCAACCTGCCCAGGAGGGCCGGGTGCCATCCCCAAGGATCCCTGGCAGTAGCCTGCTGCTGCTGGTTTTCCCAACCTGCAGCTGAACAGTCTGTCAAGTTGGGGTTACATAAACGTTATTATGAGGTCTTGCTGCTCGATTTGGCAGGACTTCTTGTTCCCCAGACTTGCTGAGTTTCATCTGCACTTCCATGCTCCCTCACACCATCCCTGCCTGCCCACAAATGTCTGACTTTCCAGCTCAGTACTGGGAAACCATTGTCCTAAAAGTTTGGGCATTGGAATTGATCTGTTTTCATTTCCTATACCTTTTCCACAAAAAATACTGACAGATCCTAACCCCCCAACACTATCACATGCCAAACTCCCAACAATAATTCAAGACCCTACCACCCGCTCACTCACTCTCTCCACCACCACCACCCTTTGCTCAGTGCTCTTTCACACCAAAAACACTCTCCCGCTCCCCCAGATGAGGGTCCACAATACTCTGGCACCATCTGATTATTACCCCCTGCTGCCAGAACCCAGCTTGCCTTCAGTTCATGTTCCCAGGTCCCTGCATCACCCACCTAGTGAATACCAATGCAGTTAACTCTACTCTAAACCTCCCAGCCGCTAGGACCCAGTTTACTGCTTCCAAGCCACATATCAACTTCTCATCACTTCTAGACAACTCTTCCAATGATCTTTAGGAAAGATGTGAAGACTTTACAGAGGGTGCAGAAAAGATTTATGAAAATAGTTCCTGGGATGAGGGACTTCAGTTACATGGATAGACTGGAAAAGCTGGGGTTGCTCCCCTTAGAGAAGAGAAGATTGAGGGGAGATTTGACGGAGGTTTTCAAGATCCTGAGGGGTCTGGGCAGGGTAGATAGAGAGAAAATGTTCCCAATGGCGGAAGGGGTGGGGGAATGGTGCCAGTCGTGAGGGCAGGGGAGGTCTTTCAGTGGGATGGCCCTTACTGCCCGGGGGTAGCTCTCCCTGGGCCAGAGGGTGCCCAATCAGGAGAGCACCCCCCTGCTCCTGACCCAACAGGGAGGCCGCTAGCTTTTACCAGGTGGCCTCCCCACGTGGCGGAGGGCCTCCCTCAGCTGCTGGCAGAATGCCAGCTGCAGCGTGACGAGGCCCTTAAGTGGCCCTTAATTGAGCACTTAAGAGCTTCAATTGACCTCTGAGTTGGAAGGCCGTCCTTGACCTTCCCTGCCATGGTAAAATTCCATGGTGAGGGAAGGTGACGGGCATTCCACCCCCCACCTTCCCTCACCATTTTACGCACCCACCCTCCACACCTCCCAGGACATCCCTAGAGGGTGAGTAAAATCCAGCCCTATGATTCCATGTTACTCCCAAAAGTGCAAATCCGTCTCATCGATGTTTTCGGCCAACTGTACTCAATACACATAACAACTGTGCTTCTCAGCACTTCCACACATCACTATTGAGTATTAAAAATTAAGAATACCAGATTTTGGAAACTATCCAACCAGCTTGATCTCACTGCCCTTCAAAAATAGATCAAGCAAGACTTCAAAATAGCCATCATATATTATATCATACATCTTGCATCCTTCATCATACATCTTATTTTATTTTTTTTTTATTTAGAGATACAGCACTGAAACAGGCCCTTCGGCCCACCAAGTCTGTGCCAACCAACAACCACCCATTTATACTAACCCTACAGTAATCCCATATTCCCTATCACCTACCTGCACTAGGGGCAATTTACAACGGCCAATTTACCTATCACCTGCAAGTCTTTGGA
Source organism: Heterodontus francisci (assembly GCF_036365525.1). Classification (NCBI taxonomy): domain Eukaryota; kingdom Metazoa; phylum Chordata; class Chondrichthyes; order Heterodontiformes; family Heterodontidae; genus Heterodontus; species Heterodontus francisci. The sequence goes on from NC_090371.1 coordinate 221,194,307, forward strand.
TGTGGGAGGAAACCGGAGCACCCGGCAAAAACCCACGCAGACACAGGGAGAACTTGCAAACTCTGCACAGGCAGTACCCAGAATCGAACCCGGGTCGCTGGAGCTGTGAGGCTGCGGTGCTAACCACTGCGCCACTGTGCCGCCAGTCTTTAACCAGTCACCTTCCTTATCATGATTTTGCCAATTTCCCAGCAACTTAGGAACCATTTTATTTATTTTTGTTGCATATTATCAGATATAGGTTTATGTCCACATTTTAAATGCAGTTAAAATGTGGGTTCTGACTGCAAGATGGCTCCTGGCAGTCAGCTGCCTAGGGAGCTCCTCACTGTGCATGTCTATCCGTGGCCATCTGCTGTTATCTGCTGCTCTTTCTCCCCCAAAGTCCTTTCTGCTACTGTATTAAGTTCCCCTGATTTGAACAGTGGGTGCATTTTAGGCCAAACTTCAAGGTAACTAGTTTAGTTTAAATGGCTTCTTTGGTTCAAACCCCATCCCACAACCTTACCTTGAGAGGCTCTGGTAAAGATTTGGAAAAGACCTAGATGTGGATTTTCTCTGAAGCTTGGCTTCAAATTCCTGGACTTCTCTGGTCATCAAGACCATATTTCTGCGCTGGACTACACAGGAATAAACGGTAAGACTTTGCTGCTGTCTATAATCTATTGCTCTTCTTTGCTCTGTGAACTGTAGAAAAGATTTGGAAAAATCTAGTTCCAGATCTTCTCTCAAACTTGGCTTTAACTTCCTGGACTTCTCTCGACATCAAGAAGATATTTCTGCCCTGGACTACACTGGTTATACTATAAGACCCAACTTCTGTCTCTGATCTGCTGCTCTTTTGCGATATTTAAAGTAATTTTGATCAATTTACTGCCCTTCCCCCATCACTGCTCTGATTGAGAGATTTCAATCTTCTGTTGAGCCTGTGATTGGTTTTTCAGCTTCAGTCTGTTCCTGGTCAGAAAATCATTTGCCTGGGCCAAAAAGCAAACCTTTGCTGTATCTGGATTTTATGGTGTCCTCAAACATCACCATCCTCTTTCTGATCCTGCTATGCAGTCTGTACACCATCCGGGATCTTCATTACCATGTAAATACCTCCATCGGTGTCTTTTTCAATACACTACATTCAAATAGCTTTGGGACTTCATTCACTTCATCTGTCTCCGAACTTGGACAACAGCTCGTCAATGTTCCATACTGACTCTACCCTAGATGTGTCATCATTATTCCACCTTGGCACTTTCAACTTTAACTCTAGACTCCTTATTACCTCCTATCTATTTCCTACTTCCTACTTACTATCAGGTATTTATTTATCCAAATTTTTGTATAACCAGGCCTATGTGGCTTGAGCTTTTCCTAAGTCCATTTGCATGTACATTTTGGCTGCCGCTCTGGACTCAAGTTCATCACTTCTATTTCCATTTCTGCTCACTTTCTTTTTACTTTTCTCTTTCCCCTTCCTAGACCTCTCTTTTCTATCATTGTGACTCCTTTCACCTCCCAAATCTGTGACCGTTTTTCCCAGAACTCCATGTTTGAATCCCTCCAAACAGGTTTTTTGCCCCTGCCACAGTACTGAAGTGGCCCTTGTTGAAGCCACAGTTTACATCCTATGTGACTGTGACAAAGGTAAACTTTCCCTCCTCAACCTTCTTGACCTGTCTGCAGCATTTGACACAGTTGACCACACAATCCTCCTCCAGAGCCTCTCCACTATCATCCAGCTGAGTGAGACTGCTCTCCCTGGTTTCATTCTTACTTACCTAATTGTAGCCAGAGTATCACTTGCAATGGCCTCTCTTCCTGCTCCCATTTCATTACCTCTGGTGTCCCCCAAGATCTATCCTTGGCCCCCTCCCATTTCTCAAATACATGCTAACCCTTAGCAACGTCATCCAAAATCACAGTGTTAGTTTTCGCATTTAAACTGACGACATCCACCTCTACCTCATCACCACCTCTCTCAACTCCTCCACTGTTGATAAATTATCTGACTGCTTATCTAACATCCAGTATTGAATGAAGAGAAATTTTTTCCCATTAAATATTGGGAAGATTGAAGGCATTTTTTTTGGTTCCTGCTCCAAACATCATATCCTATCTATTGACTTAATCCCTCTCCCTGGCAGTCGTCTGAGACTGAACCAGACTGTTTGCAACCTTGATGTCATATTTTACCCCAAGATTAGCTTCTGACCACATCTTTGCACCATCACTAAGACTGCCTATTTCCACGCCCGTAGTATCTCCCAACTTTGCCACTGCCTCAGTTTATCTGCTGCTGAAACCCTCATTTATGACTTTGTTACCTCTAGACTTCACTATTCCAATGATCTCCTGGCTGTTCTCCCACATTCTACCCTTCAAAACTTGAAGTCATCCAAAAGTCTGCTGCCCATACCATAACTTGCACCAAGCCCCGTTCACCGATCACTTCTGCGCTTGCCCCCAGTCAAGCAACATCTTGATTTTTTAAATTCTCATCCTTGTTTTCAAATCCCTCCATGGCCTTGCCCCTCCCTATCTCTGTAATCTTCTCGAGCCCCAGAACCCACTGAGATATCTGCCCTCATCTAATTCTGGCCTCTTGAGCATCCCCGATTTCAATCCCTCCACCACTGGTGGCTGTGCCTTCAGTTGCCTAGCCCCCATGCTCTGCAATTCCACCCCCTGCACCTCTCCAGCTCTCTATCTTGCTTTCCTTCATTAAGACACACTTTAAAACCTACCTCATTGACTCAGCTTTTGGTCATCTGACCTAATATTTCCTTATGAGGCTGGATATCATACTTTCTTGTATAATGCTCCTGTGAAGAGCCTTGGGATGTTTTATTACGTTAAAAGCGCAATATAAATATAAGCTGTTGTCATTGTAAAAAATTGTGCAACTTACAAATGTGCTTCCACAACCTTCTGCACATCAGTCTCATTAATTAATTAAAATTAATACGCAAGGTAGGTATTAACAAGCAAGCTAGGGTGCACAAATTGTAAAATGCTTTGAAATGCAGTTTCTGAGTAGCCAAGAAAATATTTCTGAGCCTCTGGAGATGGATAAGGTTTACAATGAAATTGTTTCTGGCAGTTCAGTTTGGTCTCCAGTGTGGATAAACCCAGAGCGCAGACTGACTCTAATTTGTACATCGCCTCTCTCAGATGCCTGAGTTGAAATGTTATAGAAATGGGAAAATCTGCCTGCTACAACGGAGGGTGTTCTTCAGAGGTTTCAGTTTGATGGCATTGCCATGGTCCCATAATGTACTTGTGAATACAGAGTACTTAATTGTGTCATGAGGTGCCAATGTGGGAAACATATTTCCCTCAGTACTGTCAACACCCTACTGAATAAGTAAAGAGAAAAACAAAACAAGTGGTAGTTGTTCTTTCTTACTTTCTGGTTTCCATTGTGCATGAAGCAACACAATATTATTTTCTTCCCTTATCTCAAGGGTACAAAGGTGATGAAGAATTAGTTTACAGGGTTGTTGATGTAGTCTTTAGGGGTTCACTACTTCAGTATTCAATGAATTTTTCTTTATTGGCTTTAACAATAGAATTATAGTCTGTTGCAACATACTGGGGGGAATGAAAACATACAGCATTGTCAACATCAGGATTAAACCTAGCTCAGCAAGAAAGCACAATCTTGAAATGTGCTGAAAGATTACTCCCCTAATTTCTGAGGCATTTGATACTTCATTCTTACCTATAAATAAGACACAGATTGAACTGGAAAGATATCACTAGTACTACTACAAAAAAAAATACTGCAAATATTGGAAATCTGATATAGAACAGAAAATGCTGCAAATACTCATCAGATCAGGCAGCAGGTGTGGACAGAGAAACAGGGGGAAAGGTCAGAGCTGGAAGAAGTTAGAGATTTAACAGTTTTTACAGAAGCACAGAGGCACGGAAAGATGTTGGGGGGCGGGGTATGCAGAAGGGAGGAAAGAACAAAAGGAAACGTCAATAATAGCTGAAAGGCAGAAGAGATTAAATAACAAAAGGGATGATGGTGCAATGCAAGAAGGGGTTGTTACATGGGACAAGTAAAGGAATAGAAGATGGATCTAGAGGAGGTTTAAATGCCAGCAGCAGAACCACGACCAGCACCTATAAGAGCACCTTTTAAAGTACTGCAGACGCTGAAAATCTGAAATAAAAGCAGAAAATGCAGGAAATACTCAGCTGGTCAAGCAGCATCTGTGGAGAGAGAATGAATCAACATTTCAGGCTGGTGACCTTTCGTCATTACTAGAAGTGGTTGTGTGAAAAAAATTGAAGCACAGGTTATGATCTGAAATAGTTGAACTCAATGTTTTTTTTAATTCATTCATGGGATATGGGCATCACTGACAAGGCCAGCATTTATTACCCATCCCGAATTGCCCTTGAGAAACTGGTGGTGAGCTGCCTTCTTGAACCGCTGCAGTCATGTGGGGTAGGTACACCAACAGTGCCTTTAGGAAGGGAGTTCCAGGATTTTGACCCAACGACAGTGAACGAATGGCGATATAGTTCCAAGTCAGGCTGGTGTGTGGCTTGGAAGGGAACTTGCAGGTGATGGTGTGCCCATGCAACTGCTGCCCTTGTCCTTCTAGGTGGTAGAGGTTGCGGGTTTGGAATGTGCTGTCGAAGCAGCCTTGGTGCATTGCTGCAGTGAATCTTGTAGATGGTACACACTGCTGCCACTGTGCGTCGGTGTTGAAGGGTTTGAATGTTAGTGGATGGGGTGCCAATCAAGCGGGCTTTGACCTGGATAGTGTCGAGCTTCTTGAGTGTTGTTGGAGTTTGCCAGCCAGGCAAATGGACAGTATTCCAACACACTCCTGACTTGTGCCTTGTAGATGGTGGACAGGCTTTGGGGAAACAGGAGGTGAGTTACTCGCCGCAGAATTCCTAGCCTCTGACCTGCTCTTGTAGCCACGGTATTTATATGGCTACTCCAGTTCAGTTTCTGGTCAATGCTAACCCCCAGGATGTTGATAGTGGGAGATTCAGTGATCATCATGCCATTGAATGGCAAGGGGAGATGGTTAGATTCTCTCTCGTTAGAGATGGTCATTGCCTGGCGCTTGTGTGGCGCGAATGTTAATTGTTGAGTCCAGAAGGTTCTAAAGTAATGGGAGTGGAGCAGCGAATTAAAATGGAAAGCAACCTGAAGCTATGATGCATGCAGACTAAATGGAGGTGTTCACCAAAGTGATCATTCAGTCTGCATTTGGTCTCCCCTTTGTAGAGGAGACTGCACTGTGAGTAGCGAATACAGAATGCTAAATTAAAAGAATAACAAATAAATTTCTTCTTAACCTGGAAGGAGTTTTTAGTGCCCTGAATGACTGGAAAGAAGGAGGTGAAAGGACAGGGGGTGAGTCTCTGGGGCTTACATGGAAAGGTGTCGTGGAATGGAGAGCGGATAATGCATTTTGGGAGGGCAAACAAAGCAAGGGAATACATAATAAACCGGAGACTGGTAGAAGAAGTGAGAGACCTTGGAGTGCATGTCCACAGGTCCCTGAAGGTGGCAGGACAGGTAGATAGAGTGGTGAAGAAGGCATATGGAATGCTTTCCCTTATTGGCCAAGGTATAAAATACAAAAGCAGGGATGTAATGCTGGAACTGTATAAAATGCTCGTTAGGCCACAGTTGGAGTATTGTGTACAGTTCTGGTCAGAAACCCTCAACTCTTTTAAAAGGTACGTGGACCTGCACCTGAAGTGCTGTAACTTGCAAGGCTACGGGCCAGGTGCTGGAAGGTGGGATTGTATTGGGTGGCTAGTTTTATCAGCCGGCACAGACTTGATGGGCAAATGGTCTCCTTCTGTGCTGTAACTTTTCTATGGTTCTTTCTATGGTTCTATAAACTGGTATCATATTGTTTAAAAAGTACAAGGTGAGGTCAAGGGGAACCCAATTGTGTTTCTGGTGGGGAGGGGAGGGGAGGGGGTGAGAGCAGAAGTAGTTGAAATAGAATGGATACTGTCCAGACCCTGTTAACCATGATTGGAGGGAATCTTCGGTTGAGGAAAAAGGACGACATGTCGGAAGCATTGGTGTAGACGGTGGTATCATCAGAACAGATGCGACGGAGATGAAAAAACTGAGAGAACAGAATAGAGGCCTTACAGGACGTGGGATGGGAGGAAGTATAAACAAGGTAGCTGTGGGAGAAGGTGGGCTTATAATAGGTATTGGTTGACAGCTATTCCCAGAAATGGAGATCGAGAAATTGAGTCGGGGAAAGGAAGAGTTGGAGATGGACCAGGTGAAGTTGAGGGAAGGGTGGAATTAGAAGCAAAGTTGATGAAATTTTCCAGTTGGGGCAAGAGCAAGAGGACTGATCCAAAGAACGTTTCACGTATCTTATAAAAAGACATCATAGCTAATAGCCACCATTTTTATTTGGAGGAAGTGAATTAAGTCAAAGGAGAAGCTGTTCAATGTAAAGACAAGTTCAACCAGGTGGAGGAGGATGGTGGATGGGGACTGGTTTGGTCTCCACTCAAGGAAGAAGCAGAGAACCCACAGCCTATCCTGGTGGGGGATGGAAGTGTGGAGGGATTGGACATCATTTATGAAAAGGAAATAGTTTAGGCCAGAGATCTGGAAACTGTTATAATGGCAGAGGGCATCAGAAGAATCACAGATGTCGGTTGGGAGTCACTGGACAAGAGGAAAAGAAATGGACTCAAGATGCAGAGAAATAATTTCCGTGGGCCAAGAACACGTATTGTCAACAGCTTAATGTATTTGTCATATCCATAATGAAGTTCACAAACTGCATGAATGCATTACAAGATGAATTTAGTGGTGTGATTATTATCCTAATTTGACTATAACATTAGACGTCTTTGACTGAAGTGAATACAGTCAGCCTTTTACCAGAAGATTTGATTGGAATCCCTCTACAATCAAAATGAACTGTTTAAGTAAAGAGCTGTTAGGGAGAGAAGATTGTCTCCTCAATGAGAAAGGATAAAAGTCTTCACTGACCAAGACAGAATCCAGCTGAGCGGAATGGAGAGCAGACTCTGGGTTGCCACAGCAACTCTCAAATCCACTGAAGCAGAGGATTGTGGTTCATTAATGAAAATCTGCTTTTGTACTCATTGACCTAGTGCTTGCAGCGCACTCTGGACAGCCAATTTAAGACACCATCTGTCACTAGAAAACCCCAGCTGAGGCTGTGTGAGCTTTAAGGGCATTCACTATTTTGCCTAGGAAACACGTGCTTCTCAAATTATCGCTACAAGTTGCAGTGCTTGCAGACAGTGATGTGGTTTTCTGTGAACCTGGATTCATTAACCTAACTGTTGTTATTGGATTCTAGCGCTGGAATTTTATGTGCCCCCCTCCCCGAGGCAGGATCATGGCCTACCCACCCAGAGGCCAGTTGAGCCCCTGAAGTGGCCTATTAACAACCAATTAACAGCCTCTTCCCACTGTTGCTGGGATCTTACCAGCGGCAGGGGGGCCTCTGCCATGCAGGGATGACGCCTTGTAACATGAGGTGCCCACTCTGCGGGCTTGGGGAGGGGTCTCTCCTCTTTGGGCAATTTGTGGCTCACGGAGGACTTTCACCAGAAATCAATTTCCCCCTGGGACCCCCCCGCCCCCCCCAAGACCACAAGACCATCCCAGCCCCCCCTCACTGGGACCTTACGGACTGGCCCCAGCGACCCTGCCTCATTTACCTCTTTCCAGGATTCAGACGCTGGACCTGGGTCTGAGGATTCTGCAGTACTGGTAGTAGCCACCATTCCTGGTGGTGCTGCCAATATTGCTGAGCTGCTGGCTCTTGATTGGCCCTTCTTTAAAAGGACAGGGATGCCGCCTCCTAAAACTTTGATTGAAAAAGACAGGAGGATCAGTCTGGGGGTCGTGAAAAGGCAGAGGCGGGGTTCTCCCCGCCTATACAGCCCGTACTGGGAGCCCCTCCTCCAGCTCAAAATCCAGCCGTAGGTTTATACTAAACCTTTTGGGTGTCGTCTTTTCCAATAATTTTGTTCAAGATCGGTCTGTTGTATTAAATTAAGATTGGCTGATGTGGGACAGGCACGTGTTTGCAGAACAAGTTGAAGGCATTCAAATCCTGCAAGATTGAAGCCAATTGATTACAATAACATGTATTTCATATTTCCAGAGGAAAACTTCATTGCACAGAAAACTGAAATAAAAGTTCTGATTTGAACCTAACCCATGCAGCAAGAATGGGGTAACATCGGGCCAAATGCTCAATTTATATGCCACCTGGTTTTACTTCAACAGAGCATAAAATCGGGGTGTCAATTAAAGCCTAGCTCAGGTAAAAATTAAAGCCCGACCTGACAACAGTCAACCCGAGCCCGAGTCCTTAAATTTTTTTAAATGCCCGACCCGACCTGAACCCGACACATGTATTCGGGTTTGGTCGGGTAGCCAGGCTTTAGACCAGTGATCGAGTACAGGTGCCAGTTGTTGATGTACCCGTGTTCAATTAACATCATAAAGTTTAAAACAAAACAACAAACACTGATTTCAAACAGGCGAAGGCACCGCGACCCTGAACACTCGCGGGGAAAAAAAGTAGCCACTTCAGGAAATCATGCAATGTAACAAACAAGCTTCTGAACTGTATCAAGTTCTGATGTTATTCACAAAAGAAATCTCCACGGAGAACTCAGGTTGGGAAGTTTAATCTCCCTATTTCCAGATAATTTTAAATCCTTGGGCCAAGTATAGATTAAAGCAAGAGCTCAGTTGATGTTTCTGTACTTACTGCAGTTACTGGTGTCTTCCGTGGGCTTGTCGGTTTCTCCCGGACTTGATAGATTTCAGAATTTAAGGGGTTGGGTTAATTTCACTCAGGTGCTTTATGCTGGAACTGTCCGTGTCCAGCCCGACCCGACCTAAGCCCAAATGCTGAACCCAGAAAAGAGACCCAACCCGAACCTGTCACATGTCATTGGGTCTGGTCGGGTTCGGGTCGGTAGACATGCTTTAGTGTCAATGAGTCATCTAGCCCATTCTTGATGGGTGGGTTAGGTTAAAATTGGTACTTAAGTTAAAAGTGATTTCCTGAGATGTGCACCCTACATCGCTACTCACAGCTAAGAGCTTGTGAAATTATCTCTATACTGAGGATTTGGGTGTTAGTCTTCATTTGTTCCCTAAATCTGTTATTGCTGAACAAAAGCTGGGGAGAGGAGGGAGAAGTTGTAATGGGATTCAGTGGGTGGTCATGAACTGAGCACCAACATTTAGAGGAACAGGCCCACCAAGCCCATCACTTCTGCAGATCTGCATTTCATGCAAATGCAGTCAAAATCCAGCATTACTCCCAGTTCCTCTCTTCAATTCTGCCCCGACTCCTCTCACCTGATTCTGCTCTGAATGATTAAGTGCTGCTGCACAGTGTGGTCAAGAAATCACTTGAGATTAGATAGCACTGCTGAGGAAAGAGTCAGCAACTTTCCTGAGAGGAGGGGGCTGGGAGCCTGTGAATGAGAGGGGAGGAAGAGAAGGAATAATAAGAGCACATCACATTTTCAAGCCCAAAAACCACTTATTTAGCAACAAATCTCCTTTGACATGTATAGAAGGAAAAGGTTAATCAAATATTTTGTTTTATTCTCAACAGTTTAATTCTACATCAGAAATTCTCAGATAGTTTTGCTTTGTTTGACAGCTTAAATTTTATGCCCTTAAGCAGTTGTCTATCAATTCCTTATCCTGCAGCTTCGCTTTTGCTGTTGATTCAAGTTTCCAGGAGAGATCAGACAGAGCTCCTTGATTTCCTGAAACATGTCACATTTATTTCTAATTTACTTTACTCTTTAATTCTCCTTATTAACAGGTTGTTTCTCTGTTTACCTTTAGTTTAATATCTTCATATGCAGCTCAGTAGTTGCCTCCTGTTGCATGGTGACATTTGAGAGTGGCATACAAGGTTTCACTATAATAAGGTCAAAGTAACATAAGAACATAAGAGATAGGAGTAGGAGTAGAACATACAGCCCATTGAGCCTGTTCTGCCATTCAATATGATCATGGCTGATCTTGGGCTTCAACTCCACTTTCCCACCCACTCCCCATAACCCTTGATTCCCTGAGAGACCAAAAATCTGTCTACCCGAGCCTTAAATATATTCAATGATAGAGCATCCACTACCCTCTGGGGTAGAGAATTCCAAAGATTCACAACCCTTTAAGTGAAGATATTTCTCTTCATCGCAGTCCTATATGATCATCCCCTTATCCTGAGACTGTACCCCTATGCTTCAGATTTCCCAGCCAGTGGAAACAACTTCTCAGTGTCTATCCTATCAAGCCCCTTAAGAATATTTTAAGTTTCAATGAGATCACGTCTAATTCTTCGAAACGCCAGAGACTTTATGCCCAATTTAGTTAATTTCTCATCATAGGACAACCCTGTCATCGCAGGGACCAATCTAGTGAACCTTTGCTGTATTGCCTCCAATGCAAATATATCCTTCTTTAAATATGGAGACCAAAACTGCACACAGTATTCCAGGTGTGGTCTCACCAAAGCCCTGTACAATTGATCCTATCTTTGGGCGGCACAGTAGCGCAGTGGTTAGCACCACAGCCTCACAGCTCCAGCGACTCGGGTTCGATTCTGGGTACTGCTTGTGCGGAGTTTGCGAGTTCTCCCTGTGACTGCGTGGGTTTTCGCCGGGTGCTCCGGTTTCCTCCCACTTTATCATAAATTGTCCCTAGTATAGGTGGGGATGTGAGAGGGTAATGGGATTAATGTAGGATTAGTATAAATGGGTGGTTGATGGTCAGCACAGACTCGGTGGGCCGAAGGGCCTGTTTCAGTGCTGTATCTCTAAATAAATAAATTGTAGCAAAACTGCTTTATTCTTGTACTCCAATCTGCTTGCAATAAAGGCCAATATGCCATTTGCCTTCCTAATTGCCTGCCATCCCTGCATGCCAGCTTTCTGTGTTCCCTGTGCAAGCACATCCAACTCTCTCTGAACATTGCCATTTACAAGTTTCATGCCTTGTAAAAAATATTCTACTCTTCTATTCTTACAACCAAAGTGAATAACCTCACAATTCCCTACATGATACTCCATCTGCCACCTTGTTGCCCACTCACTTAATCTGTCTATATCGCTTTGTGGCCTCTTTGTGTCCTCTTCACAGCTTACATTCCCACCTAGCTTTGTATTATCAGCAAACTTAGATACATTACTCCCCATCCCTTTGTCTAAGTCATTAATATATATTGTAAATAGCTGAGGCCACAGCACCGATCCTTGAGGCACTCCATTAGTTACAGCCTGCCAACTTGAAAATGTCCCATTTATGCCTACTGTTTGCTTCCTGTCCGTTAACCAATCCTCTATCCATGCTAATATATGACCCCCAACTCCAAGGTATACCAACTCTGTCTTAGAAAAATTGAAAAGCACATTTTCGTTTTAAGATACTGTGAAGAAAACCAAAAAAAGGTCACAAGTCCATAGTTACAACTAAAGCTACGCATGACTCAATTTTGAAGGTCCTATGGAATGCGATGAAGCACACAACAATATTTTTGTGACTGTTTCAAGTATACCAACAAGAATATGCCCATTTGTCTATTTGTATACAAGGTCATGAGAATTTATTACCTGTTGTTTCGCCAGTTAAATATTATTGTACAGTTCCTTTGTGAGCAAAGCTTTAACTGATGTATACGTTGTCTCCAACAGAACAGGTCCTGAATCCAAATTTATATCCACTAAACATCCAAATGTTGTAACAGGCGGGCCATCTGTTCCAACAAATTTCCATCTCAGTCGTGAAAACAAACTTAATGGATTGTGAGTAAAGGACAATTGGGCCAGAAATCTGGAAGTTGCAAATATGATCCCCTTTTCAAAAAACAGGTGGTAAATCTGTGGAATTCTCTACTGCAGAAGGCAGTGGAGGCCAAGTCATTAAATATATTCAAGAAGGAGATAGATATATTTCTTAATGCCAAAGAGATCAAGGGATATGGGGAGAAAGCGGGAACAGGGTATTGAATTAGACGATCAGCCATGATCTTTTTTGAATGTCAGAACAGGCCCAAAGGGCCGAATGGCCTACTCCTGCTCCTATTTTCTATGTGTCTATGTTGACAGAAATAAGTTAATGAAATTATAGGCCAGTTAGTCTTACTTTACATGTTCATAAACTAATGGAGCTTATAATAATGGCTGATAATTACTAAGCACTCAGCAAAATATGAGGCAGTTAAGAAACACTGAGCAAATCAGTCGGCATTGGCAGAGAGAACAAACAAGTTAATGTGGCAGGTGTTACCCTGCTGAGTTTTGCTAACGTTTAAAGTTTTTTGTTTAGATTTCTTGCACTTGCAGGTTTTTTTGCTTTTTACTGCTGAGTTAATCAGAGCCAGTCAGCACAGATTTCTGAAATGTAGGCTTTGCTTGGCCAACTTTATAGAATTCTTTGAAGAAATAGCAGAGAGGATAGACAAAAGAAATGCATTGGATGAGATTGATATGGATTTAAAAGAAAACCTTTGATAAATGGACTTTATAAGAAATTTACGGCAACCATAAAGAGAATTGAGGGAATTGCTGGCAGATAGATAAAAATTGATTCGAAGACAGAAAGCAAACTTAGCAAAAAAAAGGACATTTTTTGAACTGAAACTATGAGGTGGGTGGTATTCTACAGGGGTCTATGTTAGGACCACTCTTATTTAATGTATACATAACTGGTCTGGATTTAGAAATTAAAGAACATTACGAGCCCTACATATTCTCTGGAGTTTAAAACATTCAGGGGTATGCCTACTGTGCCCATATCTAATCATATGATAGTATTACCCAGAGATATTAAATTAATACCCCATGAGATCTGAACTGAATATCTTGCCTTTCACACATGCCTCACTCAGGCTTCTCAAATCTTTCAGTCTGCCCACCGACTCCCACGGTTCCCTTGACTACACTTCCTCACACCCTGCTTCCTGTAAGGACTCCATTTCATTCTCCCAGTTTCTCCATCTCCAACGCATCTGTTCTAATGATGCAACCTCCTACAACAGCGCTTTTGATGTGTCTTCCTTTTTCCTCAACCGAGGATTCCCCCCCACTGTAGTTGACAGGGCCCTCGATCATATCCAACCCATTTCCTGCACTTTTGCCCTCACCCCTTCCCCTCCCTCCCAGAACCGCGACAGCGTTCTCCTTGTCCTCACTTTCCACCCCACCAGCCTACACATTCAAAGGATCATCCTCTGCTATTTCCGCCACCTCCAACGTGATGCCTCCAGCATCACACCTTCCCCCCTCAACACCCCACCACCCCCCGTCAGCATTCCGAAGGGATCATTCCCTCCACGACACCCTGGTCCACTTGTTCCCCCCCCCCCCCCCCCACCATGGCACCTACTCATGCAATTGCAGGAAGTGTAATACTTGCCCTTTTTACCTCCCCCCTCCTTACCATCCAAGGCCCCAAACACTGCTTCCTTTGTCAAGCAGTGATTTGCTTGTACTTCTTTCAATTTAGTATACTGTATTCGCTGCTCACAAGATGACCGCCTCTACACTGGGGAGACCAAATGCAGATTGGTGACCACTTTGCGGAACACCTCCACTCAGTCTGCAAGCATGACCCTGAGCTTCCGGTTGCTTGCCATTTCAATTCACCACCCTGCTCTCATGTCCACATTTCTGTCCTAGGCCTGCTGCAGTATTCCAGCAAACATCAACACAAACTCGAGGAACAGCACCTCATCTTCTGATTGGGCACTCTACAGCCTTCCGAACTCAACATTGAGTTCAACAATTTCAGGGCATGACTGCCTTTTTTCAATCATTATTTTATTTTATTTTTAGCCATGTGCCTGCCTTAAACTTGGTTTTTCATGTTTGTGCTTTTGGACAGAGCTGTTCATTATCTGCCATAAACAGTCTCCCTGGACGAATGCTTTGTCTTTCACCACACCATTCGCACTCCCTTTGCTTTTGTCCTATGACATCTTTGTCATTTAATCTTTCCTGCCCTCTGCCCCATCACACACCTTCCTTTTTGTTCTCTTCCCCACTCCTCATTTGCTTAAAGCCTATTACATTTCTAACCTTTGCCACTTCTGATGAAATGTCACAGACCTTCGCTCTGCTTCTCTATCTGCTTCTCTCTTCACAGATGCTGCCAGACCTGCTGAGTATTTTCAACACTTTTTTTAATTTCAGATTTCCAGCATCCGCAGTATTTTGCTTTTATTCTTTCAGTCTGCTTATTGGAATCACTTAAGTGAGACAACACCAGATGTGTATTGTTAAATGGCTTTACTTTGCAGACAGTAGGAAATTTTCTAACTGCTTTCTTCTGCAGTTAATGGGGCTGCAACAGTTTCAAAATGGGGTCAGTAACCTTACCACCCCATTAACACTGGCAACGCAGATGGCTCCATTTTGAAAGAGCCTACCTTTGGGTGTCTGAATTGTCTGCCTGTTTCATGCATTAGTTTCCTTTTTCTATGGGAATCATGGTTCTGTGATGCAAGTAGGAGTCCAACTGACATTTTAACTCAAAAATTGCATATTGCAGCCTCCGACAATTTCCACAGACAATGAAACCGAAGAAAACAGCTGAAGTTAAACATCAAAATAGTTTTGTAATTGCAGGAGTGCTCTTCCAGATCCACAAATATGATATGAGCCATTGCAATCCTGCAGCCCCCATCTCTATGATTGTGAACACCACATACAGCCACCCCCCACAGCCCAACACCCTGCAACTTACCTTGCTGGTGGCTGCCATAAACCAATTTTGGGGCCCTCAATCAGGCAAGCTGCCTCCTGTGATGTTTGTTGAGCATTCTACAGCTCTCCTGCGAGATTCAAGATCACAGGGACATCTTAGCCACTGGAAGGTGCTACCAACCAGTGCATTTCACTAGTTGATCACCCAAAAGTCAAAATACTTCACTTCAGTGGTGAGTATTCTGGTTCTGATTGGCCCTAAGCTGAAAACAAATGAATTTTCTCTCATTAAGCTTTTAGACTCCTCCCTAGATGTAACTGTATTGACTGTATGTCTGCCCCTTTCTCTTTTGACTGGCTGCAGGAAGTGGGAGGACTATCTCTACCATTTCTGCCCTATACAGTGATTCGTCAGTGACCCATCGGCCAAATTGTTTGGCTCATTAACACATGGATAATCTTTTTGTCTCAATGACTGCAGCATATGGCTGTAAGGAGGATTTCAAACTTGCGTAACTCACTTCAAATTCAAAACATAACATTCAAACATAACTTTTACCCGAACCATGTCTGTTGAAAAATTATCAAAAATGCTGAAACTTGAAAAATAGATCACGTTTCATTGGCTCATGAAATTAAAATCATCTTAACTTAGATCGAAATAAAATAGATTTAAACGTTACAGTCACCTTCCAGATTTACTTTTTCATAGACAACTCTTTTAGAGTCTGGTCATGATTGTCTTTAAAAATCATAGAACGATGCAGCACAGTAGGAGGCCATTTGGCCCATCAGTTCTTTTGTAGAGCTGTCCAATTAATCCCACTTGCCAGCTCTTTCCCTATGCACTGAAATGCTTCTCTCTTAAAGATTTTATCCACTTTTCTTTTGAATGTGAGTATTGAATCTGCTTAAACCGCCCTTTGAGACAGTGAATTCCAGATCACAACATCTCACTGTGTAAAAAAATGTTTAATTATGTCGCCTCTGGTTCTTTTGTCAATCATCTTATATCTTTGTTCTCTTGTTACCAACCCTTCTGCCACTGGAAACGGTTGCTCCATATTTGCTCGATCAAAATCATTTATAATTTTGAAAATCTCTACCAAATCTCATCTTATCCATATCTGCTCTAAGAAGAACAACCACAGCTTATCCAGTCTCTCTACATACCTAAAGACCCTCACACCTGGGACAATTCTAGTAAATTCCTTCTGCACCTTCTCTAATGTCTTGACTTCCTTCCTAAAGTGTGGTGCCCTGAATTCAGCACAACACTTCAGTGTTTTATAAAGGTTTAACATAACTGCCTTGCTTTAGTACTTCATTGCTTTATTAATTAAGCCAAGGATTCCATATTCTTTTTTAGCAACCTTCTCAATTTGTCCTGCAACTTTCAAAGATTTGAGCACATATAACCCCAGGTCTCTTTGTTCCTGCACCCCTTTAAAATTGTGCCATTTAGTTTATATCGCCTATCCTAATTTTTTTAAACAAAATGCAATACTTCATACTTCTGTGCAATAAATTTAGTCTTACATATCTGATTTCATCAGACTGTGTCCTCCTGAAGTCGGTTGCTAGGCTCCTCATTGTTTACTGCATTTCCGAGTTTCATATCATCTGCAAACTTTGAAATGGTTTTTACCCAGGTCCAGGTCATTAATATATATTAAAAAGTACCATAGTCCTAACTTGGAGAACACAACTCTGAAAACAGTGGTTCTCCACTGTTCTCTGCTTTAGTCCCTTAGCCAATTTTGTATCCATGTTGCCACTATCCATTTAATTCCATGGGCTTTAATTTTGCTAACAAGTCTATTATGTGGTACTTTGTCAAAAACCTTTTGAAAGTCGATATATGCAACCTTAACCTCATCAACCCTGTCTGTTACTTCATCAAAGAATTCAATCAAGTTAGTCAAACAAGATTTACATCTTACAAATCCATGTTGACTTTCATGTATTAGCCCATACTTTTCCAAATACCAATTATTTTTGTCCCAAAATATTGGGCTGAATTTTATGCCACCCCAGGAGTCAGATGGTGGTGTGGGGGCAGCGTAAAATTGAGCGGGAGGCTCTGGGAGGCCTACCTGCCCTGCTCCCGCCTCTGGTCGACTTTACGGCGGTCGGGTGGTGGGGGTGGGGATGTGGGAGGGGAAACGGCCCGCCTGCCTGAGGCCAATTAAGGCCCTTAAGTGGCCACTTATCGTCCACTTAAGAGCCCGCGCTCACCTCCACAGGTATTTTACCCATCGCAAGCGGGCATCCTGGGGATGTGAAAGGCCGCTCAGCGATAGCTGCCGACCTTTCTGCGCCCCGGGGGGGGGGGGTGGCTATGGCAGTTGGGCACAGGCTGCCCCGTTGAGGGTCACCTCTGCTTCCCAACCCACCCCCCGGACACAAGATGCCCCCCCCCCCCCCCAAACGACAACTCCATCCTCACCAGGGAAGGACCGATCCCCCTAGTGATGCAAGTCCAACTTACCTGGACTCCTGGCTCCATCAGGTCGGCTGGGCTGCCGTCCCAGCAGTGGCCACTGCTCCCAGTGGTGCTGCTCGGACTAAGAGCTGCTGGCCCGCTGATTGGCCAGCAGCTCAATGAGGCGGGACTTCCTCCCTCAGGTGGGTGGAAATCCCGCTTCGGGACAATTAAAGCCCGGGGACCTGTAAAATGCGGGACGGATCCCCCGGCTAGGTGGAAGTGGGTTCGCCACTGACTTTCACATCAGTGGCGAATTCCCATCCGCCTAAGGTAAAATCCAGCCTGTTGTCTCTAAAAGTTTCCCTGCCATCGATGTTAAGCTTGTAGTTGCCAGGCTTATCCCTCTCCACATTTTTAGGAGTGTAACATTTGCAATTCTCCAGTCTTCTGGCACCACCTCCATACCTAAAAAGGATTGGACGATTGTTGTCTGCCTTCCATAATTTCTACCCTTACTCCCTTCAGTAACCTAGGATACATCCCATCTGGTCACGACTGCCAACCTTTTAAGTACCTCCTTTTTTTATATTTTAATCATATTCAATATTGTTAACTGCCTCTTCCTTTACTACTACATTGCCAGAATCCTCTTCTGTACTGAAGACAAATACAAATTATTCATTTATCATAGAATCATAGAATGGTTACGGCGCAGAAGGAGGTCTTTCAGCCCGTCATGTCTGTGCTGGCTCTCTGCAAGAGCAGCTCAGCTAGTCCACACCCTTGTCCTTTCCTCATAACTCTGTATTTTTTTCTTTTCAGATGATTATCCAATTCCCTTTTGACAGCGACAATTGACTCTGTCACCACCATGCCATCAAGCAGTGCATTCCAGATGCTAACTATTATTTCTCATGTCACCTTTGGTTATTTCGCCATTCACCTTGAATCGGTGTCCCCTGTTCTCGACCCTTTTGCCAACGGGAACAGTTTTTCCCTATCGATTCTGTCAAGACCCCTCATGATTTTAAACGCCTTTATCAAATCTCCTCTCAACCTTCTCTTCTCTAAGGAGAGCAACCCCAGCTTCTCCAATCTATCCACAAAACTGAAGTCCCTCATCCTTGGAACCATTCCCGTAAATCTTTTTCTACACCCTCTTTAATACATTCACATCCTTCCTAAAGTGTGATACCCAGAATTGGACTCAATACTTCAGTTGAGGTTCACCATAACTAACTTGCTTTTGTACTCAATGCCTCTATTTATAAAGCCCAGGATCCCATATGCTTTATTAACTGCTTTCTCAACCTGCCCTTCCATCACCTTCAATGATTCATGCACATGTATTCCCAGTTCCCTCTGCTCCTGCACCTCCTTTTGAATTGTAAACTTTATTTTACAAATACCAATTATTTTTGTCCCAAAGAGTGATTCAACTGCTAAGTGACATCCATTTGGTTAAAAAAGCCTTTTCCATGTGCTAGTCTTATATCAATTCTCACTTCTCTAGCTAAGGCTCATAGAGGTTAATGCAGTTCAATAGTAACTAAAGTTCATGGCTTTACGGGTGTATTGAGACACCATTTTCTCTTATCTTCAAGGAAATCAAGAATCGCGTGGCATTAACAATCCTCAGATAGAATAATAACACAACAGAAGTGGTGGGAAAAGAGTATTTGCCACAGAAGCTATTATTTCAGGTGTGTTAATGGGATTGGGGTAGTGTGAAAAATCCAGAAATTAATGTGATTCCATCTTTCAGGTACCAGCAGCATCTGTTGTCTGCAACACAGAATGTAGCCTAGAGGTGAAAAGTGAACATAGCCATCGTGATGCTCTGGGATTGTGGCTGCGAGAAAGCAGGAGAGAGTGCCACATGCAGGCTAATTATGAAGTGTAGGGACAAGTCTCACACCTCAGTGGGAGCATGTTAATTGTTCATCACCTCAGAAGCAGAGAAAGTGGGAGAAAGGGGCATGTATGTCAGTGTGAAGAAATGTATGTAGTACCTCAACCATGCCCTCTGCCTTCACAAGATCTCCTTTTTGGTCCCTAATCAGCCCCACCCTTCCTTTAACTACCTTTTTATTACTTATGTGTTTATAAAATACTTTTAGGTTCCCTTTTATGTTGGCTTCTCTTTGTCGCTCCTCTGTTCTATATTCAGCTTGATTCTCTACTGCATTATGAACCTTACAATTGTCAAAGGCCTCCTTTTTCTGTCTCATTTTAACTTCTATAACTTTAGTCATCCGAGGAGCTCTAGCTTTGGATGACCTTCCTTTCCCCCTCATGGAAGTATGTTTCCTCTATAACCAAACCAATTCCTCTTTGAAGGTCTCCCATTGCTCAATTACTGTTTTGCCTACCAATTTTTGATTCCAATCCACCTGGGCCAGACCCTTTTTCAACTCACTGAAATTAGCCCTCCTCCAGTTAAGTATTTTTAACGCTTGATTGTACCTTTCCTTTTTCCATAATTATTCTAAATCTGATGATATTTTAATCACTGTTCCACAAATGCACTCTCACTGTAACATGCTCCACTTGCCCCACTTCATTCCCCAGAACTAGATAACTGCTTTTAGCATTGGACTGGCAACACACTGATCAAGAAAGTTGTCTTGTGCACATTTCAGGAGTTCATCCTGCTCTTTGCTCTTTACATTGTTACTATCTTGGTCTATACTAGGATAACCAGAGTCCTCCGTTATCACTAAACTAACTTTTGCATCTTTCTTTAATTTGTCTGAAAATTTGCTCCTCTCTCATTCTCACTATTTGATGGCCTATAGTATACATCCAGTAGGTTAATAGCTCCTCTCTTGTTCCTTAATTCTAACCAAATAGATTTTGTTATTGACCCCCAACTACATGAGTTATCGACAGTAGTATTATAGTTTATTTGATCAATATTGCCACCAGTCTCTTTTTTTTCCTTCCCTATCTTTCCTGACTACTCTGTAGCCAGGAATAGCACATTCCCAATTATTGCCATTCCATCTTGTCCCATGTGGTTCTCTGCATTTACATATATGCACTCCAAAGCCATCTTAAACTGCCCCCTATCTGATCCATCCTATTCCTGAACGATTCTTTACTCTGGAGATTTACCTTTCCCAGGATTCTGTGCACGTGTACCCCCTCTCTAATATTTCATGCTGGTCCCCTTCCCCCTGCTAAATTAATTTAAACCGTCCCCAAACACCAGGACCGGGATTTTATGGGTCCCCCTGAGGTGGGGTCGGAGGCAGGGGGGCCACAGAGAATCGCGATGGATGGTGGGGGTGGGGGGAGGCGGAGCGGAGGGCCTATCGCCACCCTGTTGCCCAGCATCTTCCTGGGGCTGGGATAGGCTTCTCACCCAGAGGCCACTTGAGGCCCGTAAGTGGCCTTTTAAGTGCCAGTTAAGTGCCTCTTCTGCTGCTGGGATCTTACCAGCGGCGGGGTTGGGAGGGGGCAGCCTCTGCCGCATGAGGTGGGCGCCTTGTAAAATGAGGGGCCCTCCCTATGGGCTTGTGGGGGGAGGATCTGTCCTTCGTGGGCAATCTGTGGCCCATGGAGGACCCCCACTGGGTACCACTTTACCCTCCCCACCTTCCCTCTCTCCCTGGACTGCACGACCACCCTAGCAGCCCCCTTCACCGGGGCCTTCCGGACTGGTTCCTTCGACCCCGCCTCACCTACCTCTGTTCTGGGGTTCCACTGCTGGGCCTGGGTCCAAGGCCTCTGCAGTACTGGCAGTGGCCACCGCTGAGTAGAGAAGGGGCATGAAGAGGAAAATAAGACTGGCAAATAGAGAATATGAGAATAGAATGGCAGCTATCATAAAAGGGAACCCAAAAATCTTCTACTGGCATGTTAGTAGTAAGCAGTGGAGGAATCTATTTGGGACAGAGGATAATATATGCTTAGAGGCTCAAGGCAAGGTTAGAATACTTAATTGGTACTTTGTACCGGTGTTTACTAAGGAAGAGAATATTGGCAGAAGCGGAGATGGTAGAGGTAAAGGATGAGGTGAAATTTGTTAGGCAGGATGTACTGGAAAAGCTGACTGTGCTTAGAATGGATAAGTCATCTGGTCCAATGGCTTGCATCCCGGGTTGCTAAAGTAAGTGAGGATGGAGATAGCAGCACGGCTTGCCACAGTCTTCCAATCTTCCCTAGGTACGAGGGAGGTGCCAGAGGATTGGAGAGTGGCAAATGTAGCACCCTTATTCAAGAAAGGGTGTATTCCTAGTAACTACAGGTTGGTCAGTTTAACATCAGTGGGGGGGGTGGGGGGGTAAGGTTTTGGAAACAATATCAGGGTAAAAAATCAACAGGCACTTGGAGAGGTTTGAGTTAATTAAGGAGAGCCAGCACAGATTTATAAAAGGCAGATTGTGCTTGACTAATTGACTTTTTGCTGAAGTAACAGAGAACATTGATGAAGGGAAAGCAATAGATCTTATCTATATGGATTTTAAGAAAGCCTTTGACAAAGTATCACATAAAAGGCTGGTTACCAAAATTGAGGCTCATGGAATAGGAGGGCAAGTGTCAGCTTGGATAAAAAATTGACTGAAGTACAGAAAACAGTGAGTCGTGGTTATTGGTTGTTTTCCAGACTGGAGGATGGTTGAAAGTGGTGTTCCCCAAGGGTCAAAGCTCGGACCACTGCATTTTTGATATACATAAAAGACTTGAATATGGGAATACAGAGTAACATTTCAAAATTTTGCTGATGATACCAATCTTGGAGGTGTGGCAGATGGTAAGGATGATACCAATCAACTCCAACAGGACATAGGTAGGCTAGCAAAATGGGCAGAGTAATGTCAGATGGAATTGAATACATGGAAATGTGAGATGATGCATTTTGGCAAAAGGAATAGAGAGAGGCAATAGAGACTAAATGGTACAGTTCCAAAGAGTGTGCAGAGACAGAGGGACCCAAGGGGTCTTTTGACCTTAGATTGTTGACGGCGAGGTCAAGCAGGTTTTTCCCTCTTGTTGGTTCCCGCACAACCTGCCGTAGGCCCAGTCTGGAAGCTATGTCCTTCAGAACTCAGCCAGCTTGGTCAGTAGTGGTGCTACTGAGCCACTCTTGGCATTGAAGTCCCCCACCCAAAGTACATTCTGTGGCCTTGCTACCCTCAGTGCTTCCTCCAAGTTCTGTTCAACATGGATGCATACTAATTCATCAGCTGAGGTGGGGGGTGCGGGTGTAGGTGGTAATCAGCAGAAGGTTTCCTTGACCATGTTTGACCTTATTTTTTTTACTTCGTTCATGGGATGTGGGCATTGCTGGCCAGGCCAGCATTTATTGCCCATCCCTAATTGCCCTTGAGAAGGTGGTAGTGAACTGCCTTCTTGAACCGCTGCAGTCCATGTGAGGTAGGTATACCCACAGTGCTGTTTGGAAGGGAGTTCCAGGATTTTGACCCATCGACAGTGAAGGAACGGTGATATAGTTCCAAGTCAGGATGGTGTTTGACTTGGAGGGGAACTTGCAGGCGGTGGTGTTCCCATGCATTTGCTGCCCTTGTCCTTCTAGTTGCTAGAGGTGGTGGGTTTGGAAGGTGCTGTCTAAGGAGCTTTGGTGCATTGCTGCAGTGCATCTTGTAGATGGTACAGACTGCTGTCACTGTGTGTCGGTGGTGGAGGGAGTGAATGTTTGTGGATGGGGTGCCAATCAAGTGGGCTGCTTTGTCCTGGATGGTGTCGAGCTTCTTGAGTGTTGTTGGAGCTGCACCCATCCAGGCAGGTGGAGAGTATTCCATCACACTCCTGACTTGTGCCTTGTAGATGGTGGACAGGCTTTGGGGAGTCAGGAAATGAGTTACTTACCGCAGGATTCCTAGCCTCTTACCTGCTCTTGCAGCATAGTATTTATATGGCTACTCCAGTTCAGTTTCTGGTCAATGGTAGCCCCTAGGATGTTGACAGTGGGGGATTTAGTGATGGTAATGCCATTGAATATCAAGGGGGGGATGATTAGATTCTGTCTTGTTGGAGATGGTCATTGCCTGGCACTTGTGTGCGCGAATGTTACTGGCCACTTATCAGTCCAAGCCTGGATATTGTCCAGGTCTTGCTGCATTTCTACACGGACTTCTTCAGTATCTGAGGAGTCGCGAATGGTGATGAACGCTGTATAATCGTCAGCAAACATCCCCATTTCTGACCTTATGATTGAAGGAAGGTCATTGATGAAGCAGCTGAAGATGGTCGGGCGTAGGACACTACGCTGAGGAACTCCTGCAGTGATGTCCTGGAGCCCAGATGATTGATCTCCAACAACCACAACCATCTTCCTTTGCGTTAGGTATGACTCCAATCAGCGGAGAGTTTTGCCCCTAATTCCCATTGACTTCAGTTTTGCTAGGGCTCCTCGATGCCACACTCAGTCAAATGCTGCCTTGATGTCAAGGGCAGTCACTTTCACCTCACCTCTTGAGTTCAGCTCTTTTGTCCATGTTTGAACCACGCTTGTAATAAGGTCAGGAGCTGAGTGACCCTGGCGGAACCCAAACTGAACGTCACTGAGCAGGTTATTGCTAAGCAAGTGGTGCTTGATGGCACTGTGGATGACACCTTCCATCACTTTACTGACGATTGAGAGTAGACTGATGGGGCGGTAATTGGCCGAGTTGGACTTGTCCTTTTTGTGTACAGGACATAGCTGGACAATTTTCCACATTGCCGGGTATATGCCAGTGTTGTAGCTGTACTGGAACAGCTTGGCTAGGGGCGCGGCAAGTTCTGGAGTACAGGTCTTCAGTACTATTGCCGGAATATTGTCAGGGCCCATAGCCTTTGTAGTGTCCAGTGCCTTCAGTCGATTCTTGATATCACGCGGAGTGAATCGAATTGGCTGAAGTCTGGCATCTTTAATGTTGGGGACTTCAGAAGGAGGCCGAGATGGATCCCTGAGACTTCATGGAGTCCGGCATCACTGTTGAGGACTCCCAGAACAAATCCCTTCCGACTGTACACCACTGTGCTGCCACCTCTGGTGAATCTGTCCTCCCAGTGGGACAGGACATATCCAGGAATGGTGATGGTCGTATCTGGGACATTGGCTGTAGGGTACGATTCTGTGAATATGACTATGTCAGGCTGTTGCTTGGCTAGTCTGTGGGATAGCTCTCCCAAGTTTGGCACAAGTCCCTCAGATGTTAGTAAGGAGGACGTTGCAGTGTCGACTGGGCAGGGTGTGCCGTTGTCATTTCCAGTGCCCAGGTCGATGCCAGGTTTTATTCTTTTTCGACTTTTCTGTTGTGATTTGGTGCAGCTGAATGGCTTGCTAGGCCATTTTAGAGGGCAGTTAATAGTCAATCACATTGCTGTGGGTCTGGAGTCACATGTAGGCCAGATCAGTTCAGAAGACAGATTTCCTTCCCTAAAGGACATTGGTGAACCTGATGGGTTCAAGGCGATTGATGGGCTGCCAATCAAGTGGACCGTTTTGTCCTAGATGGTGATGAGCTTCTTGAATGTTGTTGCATCTGCACTCATCCAGGCAAGTGATGATTATTCCATCACACTCCTGACTTGTACCTTATAGGTGACAGAAATGTTTGCGGGAATCAGGAGGTGAGCCGCACATCACAGATTTATAGCATCAGTCATGGTTCATTTGGTCGCATTCTTGCCTTTGAGTCAAAGGGTTGTGGGTTCAAGTCCTACTCCAGGATTTGAGCACAAAAATCAAGCCTAAAATTCCAGTGCAGTACTGCAGAGTGCTGCACTGTTGGAGGTGCCATCCTTCAGATGAGTCATTAAACTGAGGCTCAGTCTCTCCTCTCATGAGTTTTACCCTGGTCAGTAGTTAGCCCTGAGTCAACATCATAAAGTACACGTTCTGATCATTATCTCATTGCTGTTTGTGGGATTCTGCTGTGTGTAAATTGCCTGCTCTGTTTCCTACATTACAGCAGTGACTACACTGCAGAGGTACTTTCTAGGCTGTAAAGTGCTTTGGGACATCTGGTGGTCATGAAAGGTGCTGTATAAATGCAAGATTTTCTGTTCCTTTTCAGAATACTTAGCCTCTGACTTGCTATAGTAGCCATGGCATTTATGTGGCTGGTCCAGTTAAGTTTCTGGTAAATGATGGTTAGCCCGGCTTACATTTTTAATTTTGTAAATTAATCAATACAGATGTGTGGCAGAGGTTTATTGGGGGAATTCCTGCAATTTTTGCATGTTTTTCTTGTTTTAAAAATAAGCCTTTGGCTGGCTGCTCAGTGGCAATGAAACTAAGTATGGTTGCAGATCACAGCTCAGAACTAAATCTGATGATTGCTGCATTGTTTATCATGACAATGAACTCGAAGCTAACTCGCTTTCCTGCTTTTTTGATAAGCTTCTGATCATAACACAGCTTTCCTTTTTTAGTTTTTTATTCTTTGCCTCAGGCTCTCTGACACACACTTTCCATTTGTCTTCTTTTCGTAATGTATCAGAGCTCAGACAGTTAAAACTAGTAAGCAAATCCCATGTTAGAATATAAATTTATGACACAATTAGGCATCCTAATTCAGACAGGAGCACTCTTACCTCTGAGTCAGAAGGTGCAGCTTTTAGCCTACTCCAGGGCTATAACCTCGAATTTGGGCTGACATTCCAGTGCAGTATTATGGGAGTACTACTTGTCAGAAGTGTCATTCTTCAGATGAATGCTAAACAAAGGCCCTGTCAGCTTGCTGTAGTGATTCTTGCTAGCGTTAACTATAAATGGTCAATGTGAAGAGCAGCAGTGTATGCTGGTGCCCTGTTCGAAATTTCTCCTCTCTTTTATGCTAATTGGCTGCCCACCTCCTGGGAATGAGCAGCCTATCCTCATCCGGTCCCACTGCGAGTAAAATGCTACGGTGACGGGACCGCATCAGGGAGCCGACCCAACGCACTCCTCGTGATTTTACCAGCCTCCCAGCCCCCCTCCCGGGGGCCACTAAAATCCTGCCCATCATGTCAAAATTGATCACACTTTGAGGGAGGCCTTGTCAGAAGTATTCATAAGTAACTCTGATTGCACTGTCTTTGTCTGTAAAAGTGACAGCAGTCATTAATTTTCTGTATACAGGGTCTTTTCAGTTTCCTGGAGGTGATTTCTGTGGTACTGAATATGTCCACCTGTATAGGAATGGTAACTGATGCACTGTTCTGGAAGATCAGAAGGCACATTCATTTTCAGAAAGTGCACAAAACCTGTTAAAAAGACAGAAGCAATGTTATGCCGTGACTGGCTTCGCTAGAGTATTAGGTGTGGTTGACTAGCTCCTTTTTAGGCAGTCCCTCGGGATTGAGGATGACTTGCTTCCAGTCCGGTTCCATGGGTTCTGAGATGGCTGATAAATCCAATGGGTGATCTGCAGACTCTGCCACATGAGGGGCAGGTGGTTCTTGAAGGTTCAGGTAGATGAGTAGTTTGGAGGTTTGTGCGCTCCCTCAGCTGTCTCGACTTCATCTCTGCATGTACCCGACGAAGTCCCTTGAGGTGTACAGTGCCTTCCTGAATGAGCTTTCTCCATCTAGGATGGTCACGAGCCAGGGACTGCCTTGAATCGACGGGGATGTTTAATCACTTCAGGGCTGCTTGGAGGCTATCACTAAAGTGTTTTCACTGTCCTCTTTTTTTTTTATTCATTCATGGGATGTGGGCATCGCTGGCTAGGCCAGCATTTATTGCCCATCCCTAATTGCCCTTGAGAAGGTGGTGGTGAGCTGCCTTCTTGAACCGCTGCAGTCCATTTGGGATAGGTACACCTACAGTGCTGTTAGGAAGGGAGTTCCAGGATTTTGACCCAGCGACAGTGAAGGAATGGCGATATAGTTCCAAGTCAGGATGGTGTGTGACTTGGAGGGGAACTTGCAGGTGGTGGTGTTCCCATGCATTTGCTGCCCTTGTCCTTCTAGTTAGTAGAGGTCGCGGGTTTGGAAGGTGCTGTCTAAGGAGCCTTGGTGCATTGCATGGGAGTCTCCTACAGCAACCAAGTTCTGAGTAGAACAGCTGTTTCAGGAGTTTGGTGTCAGGCATGCGAACAACATGTTCTGCCCAGTGGACCTGGTTTTGGGTGATGAGCACCCTGTGCTGGGCAGGTTGGCTTGAAAGAGGGTGGTCCTGTTGGGCCACCTTTCTTGCCACCGGATTTGGAGGATCTTGCAGAGGCACCTCTCCAGTGCTTTAAGGTGCCTGCTGCAGGTTGTCCGAGTCTCCGAAGCATATGGAAGCACAGGGAATCACTGTTGCCCAGTAAACCATAATCTTAGTATGAGGTTTGAATTCCTGATCCTCTCTTCCTCAGTCAGCCAAAGGCTGAGCAGGCACATTGGAGGCGATGATGAACCTTGTCATCTATGCCTTTATTCACTGAAAGGAGGCTCCCAAGATATGGAAAATCGTTCCCACTTTGCAGGATCTTGCTGTTGATATTGATTGACGGTGGGAGGTGTTGTGCTGTAGGAGCTGGTTGAAAGAGGACCTTCGTTTGCCGCGTGTTTAGTGAAAGACTCATTTACTATATGGTTTGGAGAAGAGTTGACAATGCAGTGTCAGAGTGAGCGCACATGCAAGCATCATCTGCGTACTGAAGCTCAATGACTGAGGTTGGAGTGATTTTGGTTTTGGATTGAAGGCGGCGTAGTTTGGCCTCCTTCTGTGAAGTAAATTACTATATGACTCTACAATCAGTGACTTCAAGGGGAAATTGGACGGCCACTTGATGGAAATCGACTTGCAGAGCTTTGGGGATTGAGCAGGGGAGTGGGGCTGACTGAGTAGCTCCATGGAGAGCTGGCATGGACTTAATGGGCCTAATGGTCTCCTTCTGTGCCGTAAATAACTCCATGAGATTGAACAGTTTCCCATCTATTTTGTAGATTATCTCCACACCTGCAGGTAATTTGCTGGAGGTGAGGTGTAGCATTGCAGCGTGGAAAATGGAGAAGAGGGTTGATGCGATGATACAGCCTTGCTTGACCCCAGTCTTGACTGAGATGGGGCCTGTGTTGGTTCCATTGGTGAGGATCATGGCTTGCACATCATCATGGAGTAGAGAGAGGATGGTGACAATCTTCTGAGGACAGCTAAATTTGAGCCGGATGCTCCATAAGCCTTCGTGGTTGACAGAGTCAAAGGTTTTTGTGAGATTGAAAAAGGCCACATACTGCATTTGCCATTGTTTCCTGCATTTTTCTTGGATATGCCCATGCACTGAAGATCATGTCTGTGGTACCCCTCGATGAGCAAAAACAGCACTGTGACTCCAGAAGGAGCTCTTCAGCCATTGGGAGGAGCTGATTGAGGAGGATCTTTGCAATGATCTTCCCTGTGGCAGACAGCAGGGAGATTCCTCTGCGATCGCCGCAGTCGGTCTTGTCTCCCTTCTTGAATACAATCACGATCACAGCATCTCTGAAGTTCCCCGGCAAACACTCTCATCCCAGATCAGGGATATGAGGTTGTGCAGTCATGCCAGTCATGCCATGTTGCAGGATTTCAGCAAGGAATCCATCTACTCCAGAGGCGTTGTTGTTCTTCAGCTGTCGAATGGCTTTTAGGCAACACTGTGTATCTTCATAAAGTTTTCATTTCCTCATTTTGTATGTTCTCTATGTTATCCACAAAGGTTCCTCATAATGAGTGCACAAAACACAGGATCAAAATAGGATGTTACTCTCCTTAGCCAGCCATGTGCCTGTAATATTTGCTAAATTACATACAATGCACAGCACAGAAACAGGCTGATCAGCGCAACTGGTCCATGCCAGTATTTATGCTGCACACGAGCCTCCTCCTATCCTTCTTATCTAATCTAATTACACTGATAGAGTTAAATGAGGAAAGATAGGAGGAGGCTTGATTGGAGCATAAATGCTGGTATGTACAGGTGGGGCAAATCACTTGTATCTGTGCTGTATATTCTATGTAACCTTATCAGCACAAACTTCTTTTTTCCCCACATGTGTTTATGTGGCTTCCCCTTAAATGCATCAATGTTAGTCTTCTCAACTACTTGTTGTAGTGAGTTTCATACATTTTTTAGGGACTATCTTATATTTATAGGCACGAGTTTTTATCTCCCCCAGTTGATTTAGGCTAGAAACTGCAAGGCAGGTTTGTAGTGATCACAGCTATAAACTAAATCCATATCTAATGATCTCATTACATTATCCACAGAGGCCAGCAGAAAACAAGCACTGTCAGTATTATCACATTTAAAAAAGTAGCTCCCTAATGGTTCACATGATCAGTGTAGTACCAGTTGTTGAACTGAACGACACAGAGCAGAAAACTCTCAGTTCTGATTGCTTGTTTATGCTGTTAGCTCATCTCATTAGGATACAGTAAGGGTGCTTGCAGTTGGCCTTACTATCCCAGCTGGGAAGTGGAACATTAGTAATTGTTCCCACATCTGATTGCTATCTGGACAATGTGCATGTGTGGACATGGATAAGGACAGGATCAGGGTCTGGTGTGATGCTCCTTCAGTGAAGTATCAAAAGGGATGCAATTCCATAGATTTGTATTTTAGCTAAAGTCACAGCAGAGATGGGAAATAAATAGGAGAATTTTATTCCTATCATTTTTTCTTAAATTACTAATTTTACTCTTGAATTTCCATAGAGATTCTCCAGATCTCCTGATAGAACTTTGATGGGTGATCAGCAGAATCCCCCTCCTCCCACCCAGAGATATGTTATGAAGGGCTAAAAATGACCAATTAGAACATTCTCGCAGCGTACTACTGATCACCACCACTACAATCCTACACCACCCCCAACCCTCCCCACCACCAACTGCCACCCCCACTCACAATGACAGCAAAAGGCCAGAGGAACACCTATGGAGATTCAGGGCCTTTCTTACTAACTTGCAGCACATAATGCAAAAGAGAACTTTGATGAAAAACCTATATTAAAATTTGATTTCATCCTGAAAATATTGAGCTTGTGTTTCTTATGTTAAATCTGTTCACTAAGATAGAGTACTTCACAAACCAGTCAACTGTGAATGGCAGGATCTTTATACATTCAGTTTCTTAATCTACTGGGAGTCTCCAGAGACTTCACCAAATGGTATGCCTGTGGTACAACTAATTGTGAAGTAAAATGGGAAGAAGCTCTGTAATTTTAAGTCGTGTTTCTAGTCAAATACATTGAATTATTTTAAATAGCTTAAGTTAATTTGCAACTGATAAGTTTGTTACATTTTGTCAGTGCTGTAAATGAAAATTGGCGAAAGCAACCTTTCTTCAACACACTGTGTTATAGCTTTTCTGTTCATTTGGTCGGTTTAGCTGAGTGATATTGATTGGCCTTTAAGAGGGAGAAGCAATCACTTACTTTTCCTGCTAAAGGCTGTTGTAAGCCACATTTAGAAAGTGCACTGTAATTTAAGAGAGGGAACAATGAGCCACACATTACTTCAATTAAATGACACTGTAGGTAAGTGGGTGTTTCACAATGCATTTACATTTTTAAAACGTATTGATCTTTTTATAACGCACAAATATTTTCACACATAAATTACTTCATCGCCCTGTGAATTGCACCATTGTCTTCTCTGTTGATAAGCTGCGCCAGCGACTTCCCCTTGAAACTTAGTAGCAGTGAGAGTACAGATGATTAGCAGCATACTGATCGAAAACCTGTTGGCACTTTTCAATATTTGTCAGTATTGTGTTGAGTTTCTGTTGGTGGCTGTTATAATTTTAGCAAAAGGGGATGTTGGAGACACAAAACCTGAATACACAGTTGCTGTAAATGTCACAGTTATGTTTTTTTGCCCCTGTCATTCCCAGTGGGCTATTGATTTGACTCCTAATAACCTGTGACAGATCATTTACCCATGAAAGTAGTCAGGCTTATTGTTCTTATAGTCAGTGCACCATGGCCTCCCAGGGTTTGATAGATAGAAATAAGAGATTTTGCAGCTTTACCAACACAGTGGCAGTTTCTCCTTCAAACAGAAACCAGTGGTTCAATTTAAAGATTACATTTTTTTTCAAATTGGCAAAATACGTCACCCAATGCTATGAAATACAATTCTAAAAAAAATTGACCAATTTTCTTTTCACATATATTATCCTTGAAATCAAAATAATCAAAGACAAACACAATGAAAATGATTTAACTTGTTATATTGCTATCTATCCATTATATATTAAATTCAGTATCTGGGTGAGCATTTAATTGAGAACGCATTATAACATGTTCAGTGTACCTAATTCCCCACGATGCATCAATCTTGCTCAGTCAGCTGTATTGCTGGGGTATTTTTCTTTAGCTCCTAGTGCTTTCTGACAGTACTTTTTCTTCCAATAATTTTGAATATCAAGAAAGCAAATTTCAAAAGATGCACTGAAGTAAACTTTATATCGATTTCTTTGTTTAAAAAAGGAAGACATTGTTTTTTTTTTATTCCTAGGATGTGGGTGTCACTGGCAAGGCCAGCATTTATTGCCCATCCCTAATTACCCTTGAGAAGGTGGTGGTGAGCCACCTTCTTTCACCGCTGCAGTCCATATGGTGTAGGTACAGCCGCAGTGCTGTTAGGAAGGGAGCTCCAGGATTTTGATCCAGCGACAGTGAAGGAACAGCAATATAGTAGTGTTCCCATGCGCCTACTGCCCTTGTTCTTCTGGGTGTCAGAGGTCACAAGTTTGGAAGGTGCTGTCAAAGGAGCTTTAGCGAGTTGCTGCAGTGCAACTTGTAGATGGTACACGCTGCTGCCACTGTACGCTGGTGGTGGAGGGAGTGAACATTTATGGTGGTGGATGGGGTGCTGATCAAGTGCACTGCTTTGTCCTGAATTTTGTCAAGCTTCATGAGTGTTGTTGGAGTTGCACTCATCCAGGAAAGTGGAGAGTATTCCATCACACTCCTAACTTGTGCCTTGTAGATTGTGGAACTGCTTTGAGGAATCAGGAGATGAGTTACTCGCCACAGAATTCCCAGCCTCTGATGTTCTCTGTACCCACAGTATTTATATGGCTACTTCCGTTAAGTTTCTGGTCAACGGTAACCCCCAGGATGTTGATGGTGGTGGATTCAACAATGGTAATATCATTGAACTTCAAGAGGAAATTGTTAGATTCTCTCTTGTTGGAAATGGTCATTGCCTGGCTGTGTGGCTGAATGTTACTTGACACTTACCAACCTAAGGCTGAATGTGGTCCAGGTCTTGCTGCATGCAGGCATGGACTGCTTTAGTATTTGAGGAGTTGTGGATGGCACTGAACAACGTGCAATCATCAGCAAACATCCCTACCTCTGACCAAATGTTCAAAGGACGGTCATTGATGAAGCAGCTGAAGATGGTTGGGCCGAAGACGCTGCCCTGAGGAAATCCTGCGGCAATGTCCTGGGGCTGAGATGATTGGCCTCCAACAACCACAACCATCTTCTTTTGAGCTAGGTATAACTCCAACAAATGACTAGTTTTCCCCGATTCCCGTGGGTTAAATTTTGTTAAGGCTTTTTGATGCCACACTCGGTCAAATGCTGCCTTGATATCAAGGGCAGTCAGTCTCACCTCACCTCTGGCATTCAGCTCTTTTGTCTATGTTTGAACCAAGGCTGTAACAAGGTCTGGAGCTGAGTGGCCCTGACAGAACTCAAAGTGAGCATCGGTGAGCAGGTTGTTGCCACGTAAATGCCACTTTATATCACTGTTGCCAACATCTTCTATCACTTTGGTGATGATTGACAGTAGACTGATGGATTGTATTTGTCCTGCTCTATGTGGACAGGACATACCTTGGCAATTTTCCACATTGTCGAATAGATGTCTGTGCTGTAGCTGTACTGGAACAGTTTGGCTGGAGGTGCATCTATTTCTGGAGCACAAGTCTCTAGTACTACAGCCAGCATGTTTTCAGGGCCCACAGCCTTTGGTGTATCCAGTGTCTCAACCATTTCTTGATACCACGTGAGTGAAGCGAATTGTCTGAAGACGGGCATCTATGATGGTGGGGACTTTAGAAGAAGACTGGTATGGATCATCCACTCAGCACTTCTGGCTGAAGATGGTTGCAAATGCTTTAGCCTTGTGTTTTACACTGATGTAATGAGCAGTGTGTATGTGAAAAGAAGGATCGGAGTAGATTTTCAACTTGCCACCCAGGTATAAAACTGGATCAATGACTCATTATAGATACCAAATTATGTTCCTTTCCCCAATATTTGACTGATATGAACATTATTAAATGTATACAAACATTCATCCTTAACATAAGACCAAGTATATACACTTAGCACTTAGCTTTTTTTTTCAAGTAGAGAAAAAACAAATAAAATTAATCAGTTTGTTTGACCTCTTGCTTGGAAAGAATTATTATTTTTATGTGTCATCTAAAAATGATCCAGCACAAATTTCATTCACAATTCTGAACACAAAGCATCTATCAACATCGCCGAGAACTAATATGAATCAAAAATTAGTACAGGCATATCTTGAAGATCCCTTTTGAACCATGAGGACTCATAGTAAGTCTTAATAGAAGTAAGTATCATGAAGTCCAGCTCGATGGAGTATTGCTACGACAGATTACATAACTCTGGGAATTTGGTCAGTGAGAGAATTTTAAGGGTTGATCTCTGTCTAAAATCTAGTCAAGTTTTGCATTTAACTTAACTTTAACCTTATCTTGGTGTGTCTTTCACAGTCTCACTCAGTGGTAAATAACCTGCCTACGAATGGCAGCTGCACAGTTAGTTAATTCGGTGGCGAGTTAAAACTGGTTACCTGGTCAGCAGGGGCTGACTCAGGTCTTGGAATTTCTGCTAATATAAACACAGGAGGTTTTTGCACACGCAGAAAGTAAGTAGCATGAAGTCCAGGTCGACAGAGTACTGCTGCGACAGAGAACGTAAATCAAGGAATTCTGCACAGTGAGGGAGGAGATGCTGCTCTGGTCTTTTTCAAAACAAAGAGGAGTCTGAGTGAGGGAGCAGGGGATAATGAGACCTGGCAGCAGTAGCGGCTGATAAATCAGAGCAGGGTAAGAGGGGACCTTCCACGGTATTTCCAGAAAAAGCAAGGAGCGACGTCAGACCACAGCAGATAGGTGATTGGTTAGTGAGTTTTTAAGGGTTTTTCTGTCTCTCTAATCTAGGGTAGTTGTTAAAAATAGTACCGGGAAACTACA
This sequence comes from Heterodontus francisci, assembly GCF_036365525.1. Classification (NCBI taxonomy): domain Eukaryota; kingdom Metazoa; phylum Chordata; class Chondrichthyes; order Heterodontiformes; family Heterodontidae; genus Heterodontus; species Heterodontus francisci. The sequence goes on from NC_090371.1 coordinate 221,228,609, forward strand.
AAGTGCAATATTAATTTTACAGCTTAGGTTAATTAATAGAATTCCAATTGGGGTAATATAACAGTAACTGAATTAGTAGGAGTATGAGCACAGAGCAGATCTAGAGGCATTTTAATTAAATTTAATAGTTTACACTAGGTACTAGCTTGATTATAAAAGAGGGAACAGAGATATTTTTCTGAGATCGTAGATGGGCAGCTGAGATCTGTTGCTTGCAATTCCTGCACCATGTGGGAACTTCAGAACACCACATGGGCTGAGTTTTGAGCTCCAGTCTAAGGCGGGGTCAGTGGCATGGGGGGACGGAGAATTGCCCCGGAGACGTCTGTCCCAAAACCCAGCGCCATGCCGCAGTGTCCCGATTATGTCGGAGGCTGGGTAGTACCGTGGCATTGTTGATGCCCTGATGCAACAGCACCCTAATTTAAATTGCTGAAATGCTGTTTAGCATTGATTTGAATGTCATTATTTCCGATACTGCATACTTTTGTGGCTGACATGCGGCAATCGCATGCCTTCAGATTCATGAATGACCCTGAAAAGCTGGCAGCGCTGAAGCTAGTGCCCTTGTGCCGCAAAAGGGAAGGTAACCTCACCATAGCAACATAGGTGAAGTGGGGGGTACTACAGCCATTGTCGTTATGCTGAGTGTCCAAGGGGGTTCTGTGTACTGGGGTGCTCTGCAAGGGGGATGTGTTCACTGGGGGTGCTCTGCAAGAGGAATGTATGAATGGGGGGTGCTCTGCAAGGGAGTTGTGTTTACCAAGGGTGCTCTGCAAGGGCGATCTGTTTATCGGGGGTCTCTGCAAGGGGGATGTGTTTACTGGGTGTGCTCTGCAAGAAGAACGTGTGTATGGAGCGGCTCTGCAAGAGGGATGTGTTTACTGGCAGGGGGGTGCTGCTCTGCAAGGGGGATGTGTGTATGGGGGGGCTCTGAAAGGGGATTCAGTGCATTGGGGGTGCTCTGTGAGGGTAGTGGTTGTATGTGTTGGGGGCCATTAGAGGGTTTCATAAATTATGTTATAATGTGTGTTTTGTCTCACACAGAAAAGATGGTAGACAAACTTTAACTTTTGAGGCACATCAGGCATCCACATGAGCAAAGATTGACAAACATAGTTGCAAAGGCAGGCTTATCTCTGTATCAGAAAGGAGCCAAAGACCCCAGGGCACCTGCCATGGGTCTCATACACCCTGTGTTTTAGGATCCCCTTGGCATGTTGAGGCACCTCTGATGACGCATTACCTACCTCCAAATGTCCGAGTGATACCGTCAGCAAAGACGATGGCTCTCTAGGGAGGCCGTCACAGACCTATGCGGCCTCCTGCAGGATCATTTGCGACCAATGGGATTTGGGGACCACTGTATTCCTGTAGTGCTAAAAATAACTGGTGTTCAACATCTATGCATCGGAATCTTTTTAGGGATCCACTGGGGACATCTATGGGATCTCCCAAGCTGTAGCGCACTGCTGCATCAACAAGGTGACCAATGCCCTGTTCAAGAGAGCCGGTACCTGTGAGGAACTCTCATAATGCAGCGGAGAAGAGGAACAACGCTTGCCATGGATCCACCCGAGCAACCATCAAGCAGGCCATTGGGCTGCTGAAGACGAGGTTCTGCTGCCTTGATCAATCAGGTTGAGCCCTGAAGTATACCCCAGCGAGGGTTCCGCGTATCCTGATGCTCTGCTGCGCTCTGCATAATCTGTCACTTCAGAGAGGGAAGGCCTTACATGAGGAAGACATGCTTGAGTGACAAACATTCTTCAACGAAAAGGATACAGAGGAGAGACAGGGCCAGCAGCAATAGAAGAAGACAACATGGCAATGGAGGCCAGGCCAGACACGGTTAGTGAAGCACAAAGGAGGCAAGAGAGAACCTCATAATGATCTGCTTTCAGCCACCTTGATATCTACTTAATAATAATGCAATAAAGACTGACCTTCATGCATGTAGTGTTTCGCCTCCTTTCCATCTGTGTTACCTGAATGCCGACCAGCTACATTGTGCGCTAGGGCCCATGGGAGAGCATATGTTGATTAGATGTTCAGTCACATTGCCATGATAATGAGGCCTGTAGTCACATTGGCACTGCAGTAAGGGGTATGTTGGAAGTCAGGGGGTCACAATTAAGGCATACTGCGAACTGGTTTTTACACAATGATAGCTAATGATTGGCACAAAAAAGCATTTAATTACACTGCACATAACATACGTGAATGCCCATGTGTTGCTACGTGATTTTTTTTTACGCTTGTGGGTGCTCCTACGCGGTGTGACCCCTGCGATAGTAGCTGTGCTGGACGCAGGCTGCTGAACAGGACGCCCCTTGGCCTGAGATGACTTTCTATCACTTAGGCAGGCGTCCACTGGGTGCCTGAAGCCTGGAGGGTTCCGGCTGTCTGAGTGTTTCCTGCACTGGTGAGGACTCTCTTCAGGCATTGCAGCTGCTGGAGCTGGGCTCACTGGCGGAGAGGCTGAGGAGCCGGTGTCTAGACTCAAAACCCTCACGGCGAGACCCCAGATGTGGAGCGTGGCCTCTTCCCTCTCAAGGCTCACTTAAACCTCTCTGCTCACCAGAGAAGGACTAGAAGTGGGAAAACTCTCCAGGCTGCTTATCCTTCTTTCACCCTGCCACTGCTGCACTGAGCTCATGGTGTGTAGATCTGCGTGCATCTGTGGAATGTGGCTCTCCAAGAGGGTACCAACCTCTTGATGGAGGAAGCCGTGTGCTCGTATGCCTGGGATATGGCAGCAGTCATGGCATGGATAGATTCCCCCATGTCTGTTCATGATTGCGCATTGCCTCTGGCATCTCCACCAAAAGTTTCCTTACCCCTTTCTGCAACTCCAGAGGCTCGTCATCAGCCTGGGACTCAGCATGGGGCTGGCCACCCACAGTACTCCGACCGTCAGAGGCCTCAGCTGTCTCAGACTCAGCTATCTGCTCGGGTGCATGTGCAGCGCTCTCAACAGATTGTGACCCTGATTCTACAGCTGAGCGGAAACCCACCAAGGTGAAATTATCTGTGCTTGTGGAAGGTGCAGGGGAGTCGTGGGAAAGTGCATCCTTTGAATGGTGCTCCTCCTCAGAGGTTGACGGGAGTCCCTCTGGAGCTGCAGTCACCTGTGAATGCTGACCTGCAAAATACAATGAAAACATGTGTGGGTTAGGCTGCACATATCCCATTAAGCATGCCAGAGGTAGCTCTCCATATTTCATGAATTTTTAGCTGATTGACAATAATCACTCTTTCTTGCGCAGGGACCTCAATCTTCCCGTCTGATACAACACATCTGCCTTGGCACTCGCTAGTTCTAGGTCCTCTTCTTCGGCCTGGCTGAGAGGACGCGTGTCTGGCACACTGCCCCTTGTCCTGGCAGCCTCCATCCTGTTATCGGCCCTCTTCTTCTGCAAGAGCAAGGATGTGACAATCATAAATCGCCTTATGTTTCAACATGACGGTTCTACTAACCTGGGCCCCTTGTCAACAACTGGGGGATGTAATGTATCTCATACTGCCTCACCCTGTCATGGCATTTACTTGGGCTGAGTAGAAACAAGGGAGACTTGTTTCACAATGCAGCCATGCATCTGTCATCAATCTGCTATGATCTCCCTGTCTTTGGAATGGCAGAGGCTCCCTCACCATGTGGCACACTGTGTAATGACACCCAAATCACACAAAGCAAATTTGGAACGTGGCACCTACCTTGGCTGAACACAGGAAGTCATTGACCCTCTTCCTGTACTGCACCCAGTTATATTGGGTGACCCCATGGCTGCTGACCTCCTCTGCGATCTCCCTCCAGGCTTACTTGGTCGGGTGGGAGGACCTCTTCTTGCCATTGCTGGGGATGAGCACCTGCCAGCTTTCCCTTGCAGCCTGGAGGTGAATCAGCAGGGAAGCATCACTGAAGAGTGGGACCACCCTTGCTCTGACCTCTGACATTCGGAACCGTCTTCCCGGGGGGCTGCTTGTTGAGGTTGCAATTGATGTTAATGTACAGACATTGCCAATGAATGAGTTCTGTAGAATGTAAGGAAAGAGTGAATGCAGGTTTGGCACGCATTCAAAGATGGTGCCAGCACCTGATCCGAGATCAGCTGACGCAGTGAATGCCATTTCGACCTGCCGCCTCTGCCATGTGATTGGGGGATACGGCTGCATCCATTATGATAAATGACCTCCCGCCGTGACACGCGGGATCACTGCCATTTTGCATGCCCACCACCGTTGCTGGCGGCGGGATCATTTAATTCAGCCCCATGTGTCTTGAGGGACCACGTGTGTAGGAAGTGTCTCCGGCTGCTTGAGCTCGAGCTCAAGATTTCCAGGCTTGAGGTGCAGCTGCGGTCACTGTGGAACATCAGGGAGCAGGAGAGTTTCCTGGATCATACATTCCAGGAGGTGGTAACCTCACAGGGTAATGAGAGTTCAGTATAGTAGAAGGCTGGCCATCTGGAAGAGTAGGAAGAGGCAAGAGGTGCAGGAATCTACAGGGTGTGTGCCGCTCTCAAACTGGTACTCAGCTTTCGGCACTGCTGGGATGCAGTCCAGACCATGGCAGTAATAGGCAAGAGACTGCAGAGGAGGAAACGGCAAGAGAACATGCAGTCATTATAAGAGATTCCATAGTTAGAGGGACAAACAGGCATTTCTGAAACCGTCATTGTGCGTCCCGCATGGTGTGTTGCCTCGCTGGTGCCAGAGTAAAGAACGTCACAGAGAGGCTGCAGAATATTCTGCAGGGGAAGTTGTGGTACACATCAGTACCAATGACATAGAGAGAGAAGGTATTAAGGTCCTACAGTCATTTTCAGGAGCTAAGGAGGAAGTTAAAAAGTAGGACCTCGAAGGTTGGAATCTCTGATTACTCTCAGTGCCACGTGCTAGCGAGCATAGAAATCGGAAGATAGAGAGGATCAATGCCTGGCTTGAAGCATGGTGCAGCAGGGAGAGCTTCAGATTTTTGGGTCATTGAGACCAGTTCAGTGGCAGGAGATACCTATTCAAGAGGGACAGGTTGCACCTCAACAGGACTGGGCCCAATGTCCTCGTGGGGAGGTTCACTAGTGTGTTTGGGGAGGGCTAAACTAAGTTGGCAGGATGGGCACCAGCATATAGAAGTAGAAAAGAGGAATAAGGAGCATAAAGGAGTGACAGTGTTGAATAGTACTAGAGAATGAAGTAGTACCCTATTAGATAGGAGCAGACTAAGAAGAACCACAAGGAATACAAAGACAGGTTTACAATGTTTATAAGCAATTGCACACAGTGTGGTGAATAAGATTGGTGAGCTACAAGCACAAATAGCCATGTGGAAATATGATGCAGTGGCAACAATGGAAACATGGTTTAAAATGGAGAGGACGGGGTGCTTAATATTCAAGGATACAAAGTGTTCAGTAAAGATAGAGAAGGAAAAAAGGGAGGTGGAGTGATAGCACTGATAGGGAAGACATTGTAGTGTTGGAAAGAGAGGATGTACTTGAACGGGCGAGGACAGAATCCATTTGGTTAAAGTTGAGCAGCAAAAAGGGTATGATCACGCTACTAGGGGTATTCTCTAGGCCTCCAAATACTGAGAGAAATAGAGGAGAAAATTTGCAGGGAAATCACAAGAGCTGTGCAAGCACTATAGAGTGGTGATATTGAGGGATTTTAATTATCCAAATATTGATTTGAGATAATGCTAGTGTAAATGGAAAGGTGGGGGAGGAATTTCAAAAATGTGTTCAGGGGAACTTCCTTGACCAGTGTGTTCTCAGTCCAACTAGGAAGGACGCATTGCTGGAAGTGGTGCTAGGGAATGAGGTGGGCCAAGTGTCTGTAGGGGATCACTTAGGTAAGTGTGATCATTGTAATGTAAAGTTAAGATTAGTGATGGAGAAGAGCAAGGAACGATCTAAAGTAGAACTTCGAAATTGAAAGAGGGCTAACTTCAAATGGGATAAGAGGGGATTTAGCCCGGGTAAAATGGAACCAAAGATTGACAGGAAAATCTGTAACAAAGCAATGAGTGATCTGTAAGGAAGAGATAATTCAGGTATAGCTAGGTACCTTTCTAACAAGGGCGAAAGGTAAGGGAACCAAAGCCATGTCTCCTTCGATGACGAGGGAGATAGAGAATACGATGAAATAAAAAAGATGGTGTATGATGCATGTCAGGTGAATTCTTCAAGTGAGAACAGGCCAAATAGATTGGCTGTGTTTTATTATGGCGACAGGGGTCCAGGTGGCAAGCCAGAAGGCAGGGGAATACACCACCTTGGCCCCCCATCAGACCCCTGAAGCCATTTTATGGCATGCAGGCAATTAACTGTCCGCCTTTGGGGTCGCCGTACCTTGAGGGATGAGCTCCCGCCTCCAGAGCTGCCAGCCAATTGGAGGGCCAGCAACTCTGCAGTACCGTAAATGCCACTGGGAGCAGTGGTGAGTGCTACAACTGCAGGAGACCCTACAGCATCGAGGACTTCCAGGATCGCCGGAAAAGTGAATGGGGTGGGGGTCACCGGGGCCATTCAGGCAGGACCTGGTAACAAGATCGGTAGGGGGTTTGGTAAGAGTAAGGGGGTCTTCAGTGGAGGGCGGTGGGAAGCAGTGATTGCCTCTGGGGAGGTCTTTCAGGAGCCCTGGATTGCCCCCAAAGGAGGACACACTGACACAACTAGGAGGCTGGCAGGCTTTACCTAGTGGCGTATCCCCATGGCGGCGGGCCCCTCTGTCTTCTCCAAAATTGAGGCGGAGGCAGGAAGAGGCCCTTAAGTGGCCAATGGGCACTTAATGGGCCTCAATTGGCCTAGGGCAGTAAGGCCTTCCCTGTCCCAGACAAAATGGCAGAGGGCCGACCGACATAGGGAATGGCACCCCCTGCCATTTTATGTGCGACCCCCAACCTCCATGCCCCCCTCCAGGGGCAGAACAAAATTCTGACTAAAAGTTAAGAGGGGAAGCGAAGAGGAAAATACGACTGGCAAAGAGAGAATATGAAAACAGAATGACAGTTAATATAAAAGGGAACCCAAAAATCATCTATCAGCATGTAAATAGTAAGCAGGTAGTAAGAGGTGATATGGGCCTTTAAGGACAAAGAAGGTGGTATATGCCTACAGGGACAGGGCAAGGCTAGAATACTTAATGAGTACTTTGTATTGGTGGTTACCAAGAATGAGGATGCTGACTAAATATCTGTCGAAGCGGAAATGGTAGTGGTAATGGATGAGGTGAAAATTGATAGGCAGGATGTACTGGAAAGGCTGGCTTTGCTTAGAGTGGATAAATCGCCTGGTCCGGATGGCTTGCATCCCAGATTGCTAAAGGAAGTGGGAGTGGAGATAATGGAAGGGCTTGCCATAATCTTCCAATTTTGCCGAGAAATGGAGGAGGTATCATAGAATTGGAGAGAGGCAAATGTGAGACCCTTATTCAAGAAAGTGTGTAAGGACATTCCCAGTAACTACAGGCCAGTCAGTTTAACATCAGTGGTGGGTAGGGTTTTAGAAACAAGAATCACGGAAAAAATCAACAGGCACTTGGAGAGGTTTGATTTAATTAAGGAGAGACAGCAAGGATTTGTAAAAGACAGATTGTGCTTGACTATTCTAATTGTTTTTTTTTAAGTAACAGAGAAGGTTGATGAAGGGAAAGTGATGGATGTTGTCTATATGGATTTTAAGAAAGCCTTTGACAAAATGCCACATAAAAAGGCTGATACCAAAATTGAGGCTCACGGAATAGAAGGGTCAGTGTCAGCTTGGATAAAAAAGTTGACATAAGGACAGAAAACAGCGAGTTGTGGCAAATGCTTGTTTTTCAGACTGAAAGATGATGGACAGCAGTGTTTCCCAAGCTTTGGTGCAAGGACCGCTGCTTTTTTTGATATATATTTAAATAACTTGGATATTGAAATACAGAGCAAAATTTGCCGATGTTACGAAACTTGGAGGTGTGGCAGACAGTGAGAGTGATACCAATTAACTGCAACAAAACATAGATAGACTTGCAGAGTGGGCAGACTAGTGGCAAATGGAATTTAATACCGAGAAATGTGAGTTGATGGATTTTGCTAAAAGGGATAGGGAGAGGCAATATAGACTAAATGGTACAGTTCTAAGGAGTGTACAGAGACAGAGGAACCTGGAGGTTCATGTGCATAGATCTTTAAAGGTGGTAAAACATATTGAGAGAGTACTTAGCAAAGCATAGGGGTTCTTGGGCTTCATAGGAAGAGATATTGACTACAAAAGCAGGGAGGTTAAGCTGAACCTTTATAAAGCTCTGGTTAGGCCACAACTAGAGTATTGTGGCCAGTTCTGATCACCACATTTTAGGAAAGATGTGAGGGTACTTGAGATGGTGCAGAGGAGATTTACCAGAATGGTTTCAGGGATAGGGATTTTAGCTTATGTTATGTTGGAGAAGGTGGGGTTTACTCCTTGGAGTAAAGGCGATTGAGGGGAGATTTGATAGAGGTGTACAAGATTCTGACATGTTTAGATAAGGTAGTCAAAAAAAATCTGTTCCCATTAGTTGATGGTACAAGGACTAGGAAACACAGATTTAAAGTTTTGGGCAAGAGATGCAGGTGTTTGTGAGGAAGAACTTTTAACTGCAGCGAGTGGTAATGACCTGGAACTCACTGCTTATGAGGGTGGTGGAAGTGGAGATGATGAATGATTTCAAAAGGAAATTAGATAGGCGATTAAGGGAAATTAACTTACAGGGCTCCGGGGCTAGAGCTGGGGAATGGGACTGATTGCTCTACAGACAGCTGGCATGGACACGATGGGCCAAATGGCCTCCTTCTGTACCACTGTGACTTTAAGACCTGGCTAGCACATTTGTATCACCCTCTAAGCTGTCCCACCAATTAGACCATTGTGTGAGATGTCAGTAGCCTATAGACAATTCTACCAGCAACAGAATCAATTGCAGACAGAAGTGCCAGAATTCTTTCAGAAATGCCTAACACAAGCACTCCAAAACTAGCCCCTATGAATCCATTCCGCATATGATTGATGAAGACATTGAATATGGTCCATGACATTGAACAGCTGTGCCTCATTTCTATTTTGAGAGAATAGGTTGAGCAAATTTTTCTTTTAATTGTACATTGATCTTGAAGTAGAATACACAAAATTATATCCTATATTTGACTATATAGTTCCTACCTTTAACAGGAGCCACATGAAAGTCTTGGAAAAATCAATGAAAACAAATCAAATGAAAGTCAAAGTAAGCAGGTTTGCTCTGAGTCCTGCAACCATTATCAGTCTTGTATAAAGTCAATAGAAAAAAAATCAAGCAGGGTGTAGCATAGGTTGGGTTACATTGAAACTACCCACTAAGTTACTACTTTAGCCCAGTGCACAATAATTGTCATAGAGCTTCAAAATTACCCCCAATCTTTGTTATATTTCTCACTGCTTCCAAAAGTATTTTTAAAATGCGTTTTTCTTTTTACTTTGATGCAAGTTTGTTCAGATCATGGAGTGTGCATTATAATGCTGATGGGTAATAGTCTCTTTTTTATTATAATTGGATAGATTCACAAATATCCTCAACACTGCCATTAATTAATGGAAAAGCTATGTTTTAATAATTAACAGCTCTTCATTCAACCTTTTTATTGTCTTGGCCTGAAATGATATCTGACTGTTGGTTTTGTCCCGATATCATGAAATATGCAAACTGACAACTGAATTAGGATTTATTTATACCTGTGCTTTTATTTTTAGGCTATAGTTTAGCATGGCAAACAATATTGCACTGTGTGAGTTGATCTGTACAATCTAAATTTGTCATACTGAATTGGGTACAGGCTTCTGTTTTTTGCCTGTCCCAGGAGGTGGACGAGAAGGGAGATGTGGTACACAGAGATGAAATCAACTGTAGAATAAAACCAGGCAAATGTGAGACTAATGGCCTTCATCCTGGATAGACAAACCTATAGGAGACAAAAATATTTGAAGTACATCTGCCATAAGTGATCTGATACTGCCACTGGTGACCTCCAGCACTGATCCTGCCACCGTTTACAGTGTCAGGGGAGGTCACCCTATTTACTTGCTAATCAGGCTTGAGGGAATGGATGGCAAACTCCTGTTCCTATATTCTACACTTCAGGTATGTCACTGCCTCAAGAGGAGCCAATCCCAACAGGCCAGAAAACCAATGATTGTCGTTGTGCCCAGAAATTTAAGAAGTGCCCCCAGTAGCCTCCTTTGTCAGGCTACATTTACTTTAAAAAGCTGCTTATCCTGCCTCAATCTGCTCCTCAGCTGGAAATGTGGGAACTCCTAGCACAGATAATTCCTCTCCCGCCCCCTCTTATGCACCTGTAGTTTATGAGACAGGATGAGGCTCTGCCTCTTGTAAGACCCTGCAGAATCCCTGACATCATACCAGGACTTGATGTTTCCAAGCCCTAGTTTATTTACCAGCTCTAACACCACATTCCTGTTGGAGTTGCTGGTAGAACATGGCAGAAGAGATGAGGATTTTCAGTCCTTCACAGTACAACAAAGAGACAATGAATTGATGAAGGGTCACTGACCCGAAACGTTAACTCTGCTTCTCTTTCCACAGATGCTGCCAGACCTGCTGAGTGATTCCAGCATTTCTTGTTTTTATTTCAGATTTCCAGCATCCGCAGTATTTTGCTTTTATTATTAATGAATTGATTTGATTTGTTTTCATAGTGATGACAAAGAAAATTGCTTTATTGTCAGTGTTTCAGCTCAGAATTACCTCTCATACCATTTTTAGCTCCTGTATAAATGGCTTTTTTTTTATCATTCTTTGGTTCACCACCAGCAGTTCAGTCTTCAGCCTTGGCCTCATGCTATGAAATTATCATTCTCATCTTCTATACTTCTCCACCCAACACCCTCCTCCTTTAATACCATTTTAAAACCCACCTCTTTGACTGGGCTCTTGTTCATCCTTTCTAGCCTTTCCATTTTAAACAATAGATCTAAACCACCTGCCAACGTTTTTCTATATTAGAAGTGCTACATAAGTACAAGGTGTTATTACCGTTGTTACTTGTAGCTGATGGCCTTGAAGGTTTGCAGGGGTTCTCCTAGTTTTCTGACATAATATCGACGGGAGTACAGAGAAATGGCACAAATGGATGAAAGTAGCCATTTATGTCCTAACTTTAGAGTTTCTGTCAGTCTCCCACCAAAGTTACAATGGGAAACTGGGAGAACGCCCATGGAATTTCAGGGCCAATGAGGTTAGCTTACTTTGATAGCACTAATGGTGTAATAGATTTGTGCCAAGAGTGGGGGAAGAGATGGTCAAAGTGGCACTGGAATTGGAATTTCCACTAATTAGCAGGGGCTCCACTGCTGAACATTATAGATCATCAGCAGATTAGAATTCAGTCAGTATTGCTGAAATGAATAGCTTTGACTGGATTTTGGTGGTACTTAGAACAGTATAAATTTTTGAAAGTGCAGAATTAGAAGGTGCCACACAAAAAAGAAGAAACAAAGAACAAACAAACTTGTATTTATATAGCACCTTTCACAACCTCAGTCAATTCACTGTGTTTTGAAGTGCAGTCGCTGTTATGTAGACAAATATATCTGACAATTTGGACCACAAAGGTCAATGAGATAAATTAACAGTTACTATCTTTTTAGTGGTGATGAGGGGTCAGTATTGGTCAGGTCACCAGGAGAGCTTTGCTGCTCTTAAAATTAATCACATATGTTGTTGTTATCTTAGCAACAAATAATATATTTTCTATTACATAGTACAAAATATTTCTTATCAAGCAGTGTATCATCCAACCAATATAAGTAATGATACAATTCTACAAATAGTACAATAAAAACGATACATATAATGTGCATTTCTTGTTTCTCATATTTCAAAAGTGTCACACTGTAAATTTCTGTATCACACTTTTTAAACAAATAAAGAAACAAAGGTAATTATCTGGAATGTACAAAATGACCCAAAATTTGAAAATGCCTGAATTGACACAATGGTCAAAATGTCTACGACCGTACCAATTATACTTAGGACTGAATGTCAATATTCTGACCTACAACTTAAAGAACAATTATACTCTAACCTCATTCAGTGTTCTTAATTGTAGTTAGGCTTTATGGCCTTAAAAGGAAACAATTTTATGTTATGTAAATTGAATTTTTCGAGGAAGTGACGAGGTGTGTAGATGAGGGTAATCGTCTACATGGACTTCAGTAAGGCTTTTCATAAGGTCCAGCAGGGGAGATTGGTTAAGAAGGTAAGAGCCCACGGGATCCAAGGCAATTTGGCAAAATTGGCTTAGTGGCAGGAGGCAGAGGGTGATGGTCGAGGGTTGTTATTGCGATCGGAAGCCTGTGACCAGTGGTGTACTGCAGGGATCGATGCTGGGACCCTTGCTGTTTGTAGTGTACATTAATGATTTAGACATGAATATAGGAAGTATGATCAGTATGATCAGTAAGTTTGCAGATGACATGAAAATTGGTGGTGTCGTAAATAGTGAGGAGAAAGTCTTAGATTACAGGATGATATAGATGGGCTGGTAAGATGGGCAGAGCAGTGGCAAATGGAATTTAATCCTGAGAAGTGTGAGATGATGCATTTTGGGAGGTCTACAGGACAAGGGAATATACAATGGATGGTAGGACCCTAGGAAGTACAGAGGGTCAGGGGGACCTTGGTGTACTTATCCATAGATCACTGAAGGCAGCAACACAGGTAGATAAGGTGGTTAGGAAGGCATATGGTATACTTGCCTTTATTAGCCCAGGCATAGAATATAAGAACAGTGAGATTATGATGGAGCTGCATAAAATGCTAGTTAGGCCACAGCTGGAATACTGTGTACAGTTCTGGTTGCCACATTATAGCAAGGATATGATTGCACTGGAGAGGGTGCAGAGGAGATTCACCAGGATGTTGCCTGGGATGGAGCATTTCAGCTATGAAGAGAGACTGGATAGGCTAGGGGTATTTTCCTTAGAGCAGAGAAGGCTAACGGGAGACCTGATTGAGGTATACAAAATTATGAGGGGTATAGATAGGAAGCAACTTTTCCCCTTAGTGGAGGTGTCAGTAACCAGGGGGCATAGATTTAAGGTAAGGGGCAGGAGGTTTAGAGGGGATTTGAGGAAAACTTTTTTCACCCAGATGGTGGTTGGAATCTGGAACATACTGCCTGAAGGGGTGGTAGAGGCAGGATCCTCAACATTTAAGAAGTATTAAGATAATCACTTGAAACGCCATAGCATACAAGGCTGGGCCAAGTGCTAGAAAATGGGATGAGAATAGATAGGTGCTTGATGGCCAACATGGACATGATGGGCCGAAAGGCCTGTTTCTGTGCTGTGACTCTATGACTCTAAACTTACCATAATCTAAAAGAAGGCATTGTCAAATGTAGCTTAGCTAATAAAAAGCAAAGAAAAAAGATTTAGACCTTGAAATTCACTATGTGGATGTTAGCATATGAACATTTAATGTATTTGCATTGAATTCCTCTATTATTTTAAGAGTGGCACTAATCCATTTAATGTTGAGCACTCACCATACTATTACTTGCGCAGTATAAATTCAAAGGCGTGAATTGGGTTCGGTAGTGCTCCTCATATGCGGCTACAAATGCCGTTCTGGGACTAAAATGCTGTCTGATGCACCCGCGTGCACCTCTGCCATGAATTGCACTGGGCACCATCTTGGTGAGGACATTAGCGTGTTGCAACTAATGTCCACCAAAAGTATGTGGAGCAGGCATATCATGACATCAGTCATCGTACAACGCTGATTTGATGCCAGTGCTGCCATTTTGGAGCTCCTCATTCCAGCCAATGCCATCTCTTAACCTCGCATAACTGAACACTCATTAAGCAGGTAGAAGGAACCCCTCCCCTCCACCCACCCCTACCACATCACCCCTACCAGCACTATTTACAGGAATCATTAAATATTTACAGATTAGTTGCTGATCAATTTCTTCTGGCTGTTGTTATGATTCTCCAAGTGTTTGGTATTTCCATTGTTACTTTAAGTTGCAAAAGCATTTTTCCTGACTTCATGGTTTCTGCACAAACCAGTCATTCCCAGATATGGGTGCACTAGTCGGCATTCCTCTCGGAGTACAGCATGATGGGAAAATGAGTAGAGGCTATGCAGAGCAAGCTGCTCGAAGTGACAGGAGAATATCGGGGAGAAGGGCACTGAACAGGAGCTCATAGCCACACAGGATGTTCAGGGAGCATTTATCCTACCTGAACCTCACCGAGAACAATGTGTGAGACGCTTGAGTTTCACAAAGGACATGCTCGCTGAAACCTGTAGTAACTGCAACACCAACCTCAGAGAAGGAGAATGATCACACTGCAAGTGCTGTGAAGGTGAATGTGCAGTTGGACTTTGATGCACCTGGATCCTTCCAGGTTGGAGCTGGAGATATTTGCAATATCTTTCAGTTTGTCGTCCCCTGTTGCGTAAGTGAGGTCACTAAGGCTTTTTACTCAAAGAGAGCTAATTACATTTCACTCACTCTTGCCAGAGCCCAATAGGTAGAGAGAGCGTGCAGCTTTACTTGGATTGCAGGCTTTCCCCATGGTGCCATTGACTGATTGGACATTGCTTTGCGGGCTCCTCATGTCAACCCTGCTTTCTATGAGAACCGAAGGGTTTCCACTCCCTGAACGTCCAGCTGGTTTGTGATCATAGGAAACAAATCATTCAGGTTAATGCCTTGTATCTTTGCAGCAGTCATAATGCCTTCATTCTGTGGCAGTCAGCTATGCCATCCACCACGGCAAATCAAAGCCTGGCTACTGGGGGACATGGGCTATCTGCTGACGGTGGAGCTGATGACTTCAGTGCGCAGCCCAGACATATGTGCTCACATGCATACAACTAAAGTCATGATGCCACACGACATGTGATAGAGCAGACATTGGTGTGCTGAAACAATGCTTTCACTGCCTGGACCGCTTGGAGGAGTTCTGCAGTACCCAACAAAGCAGGTGTCAAGATGCATCATGGTCTACTGCATCGTGCATCATCTTGCCATCATGAAGGTTCAGTGTTAGCCACCAGATTTCAGGAGAGCAACTGAAGATCAGGAGCATGAGGAGGAGGAAAGGAGGAGGAGGAAGGGATGGGGCAAGCTAGACAGCCCCTTTCTGTCTGGTTGTCTATGAATAGCTAACTCGAGTGTGATACCAGTCACCGCAACCACAATTTCCCATTCACCAACAGTGCCACACCTTGCCTTCTCTCCACCGCTGTGTCCGCTTGATGACAATACAAAAATAAACATTCCAAACCAAATTTATAAATGAAATCATGCCATATTGCATACAAATACAAACTAATCACGCTTGTGCATTCCCTTAGTGCCTTACGGGTGCCTTTGCCTGTCCTAGTTTGCCTACGCAGTGCTACCTGAGTGGCTGCAGCATGGCTGGTGGAAGGCTACTGACTTTCAGTAGAGCAGTCTGCAATGGCCTTGGAAGATGACCTCAAACAGTTTTGGGCCTAGAAGCCCTGGCTGCAGACGGCACCATCTCAGCCTGGGCAGCAGTAGTCTGGGCTGGGTTGCTGAAAGGCAACAGTAACAGCACTGGCTGAGTGGCAGGGGTGGGAGGATGAATGCTGTCACCCTGAGAGGGGACAGTAGGTTTGTGCTCTGTGGAACCACTGCCACTCCCCTGAGATGGGGCCTCAGCAATCTTAGTAATCTGTTGCAGGACAGACTGCAAGCTCCTCTGAACACTATCACCTACAGCCACTGCAGCACTGAAATGTTGGGTGGTTGTGCTTGTGCTGCAATGGAAGTTGCAACATTGGCCATCAGACGCTGCATAATGGTTAGGTTCACGTGTGCAAATTGAGTTGACCACCATTTCCATGCTGGAAAGGATGGACTCTAAGCTCTGTGCAAAACCCTGTGCCAAGTTGTTGTCGGACACCTCCATGCTCCTTGTCATTAATCGTAGCCTTTCTAGCAGGCTTGCAATGCACCAAGCATTTTCTTATGCATACCCATCAGCATTATTCTGTCTGATGCCCCATCAAAATTCTCATTTGAGTCCTCTGTAGCAGGACCTGTGCGCCACCTCGCTCTCTGGTGAGCTGGCATCAGTGCTGTGCCTGCCACCTGCTCTGACTGCAGCCCACTCATGCCAAGTATCTCACCACAGGCAGATCCTACATCTCATCTATCCTCTAAAATATGCACACACTGTCAGTATCTGAGTCAGTGACTGCGAGTGTGAAATCAAGCGATGGTGCTGTGTTTCCATTGTCAGTCACTTGTTGTTCCATCACTGCATAGCCAGGTTGCACCTCTTGGGTATCTGAAAGGAAAAAGGCACAAGGATAAGGTTGTGATGAGGAGATGGGAGGAAAGTAAGAGGTGAATGCTTACATCATCATCAACTAGTGAGTCATAGGATTACATAAGAGATATGAAACAGAAACAGGCCATTCCTTCCAACCAGTCCATGCTAGCCTTTATGCTCCACTCGAGCCTCCTCCCATGTTTCCTCATCTAAATCTATTACCTCTGTTCCCTTCTCCCTCATATGTTTGTCTATCTTCCTCTTAAATGCATCTATACTATTCACATCAACCAATCCCTATGGTAGCAAATTCGACATTCTCAACACTCTTTGGGTAAAGAAGTTTCTTCTGAATTTCTAATTGGATTTCTTGGTGACTAAGTCAGAAGAGATTGTGGGATGAGGAGCAAGTGAGAAAGAGGATTAGGTATGAGGATACTGTCATCTTTGATGGTCTCTCCGTCGCTGGCCACGACCTCAACAATGGTCATCGCAATAATGGCCAGCACCATCTCCCTCATGGACATTAGGACACGCAGCCATGCCTGTCCCCCTCCAGTTAGCATCTGCTGCATCTTGTCCTGAAAGAGAGGGAAGCGCGTCCATGAGTGTGGTGCAGTATGTTCAGGTGTTGTGGCAATCATGGTTGAATAGCTGGCAGTGTGTTCAAGCTGCAAGACGTGGGTTTGAGGCTTGCAGCAGTGCTCAGTGTGTGAGGGTAAGGTTGAATGTGAGATATAGAGATTTTTAGATTAGATTAGATTTTTTTTTAGATTAGAGATACAGCACTGAAACAGGCCCTTCGGCCCACCGAGTCTGTGCCGACCATCAACCACCCATTTATACTAATCCTACACTAATCCCATATTCCTACCAAACATCCCCACCTGTCCCTATATTTCCCTACCACCTACCTATACTAGTGACAATTTATAATGGCAGATTGCTGGCACGTGAGTGATACAGGTGTGGAAAATTGAGCAGTGGCTGAGGCCAGTGATGAGTTGATGGCATATGACATGTAAATAAACATTCACTGGCCTTGACCACTGCAGGTCCTCAGGGATCCTCCTGATATTGACCTCCAAACTATCTGCTCTCATTGCATTTTGACTGTGTGTCTGAAAGGCCTCTGGCCCCTTTGGATACAATACACCTCTCTTCCTTTCTGTCTTATCCACCAAAGCCTGTAGTGCAGCAGCCAAAAATCTTGGAGTTCACTCTCTCCCACTGTTCCTCACCATTTCCCAAGATTGATTCACTTTGTTCACAACTCCCAGCACCAGCTGCAGCTATAATGCAAAAGTTGCAGGCTATCTTTAATCTGTGCAGACTAGCTCTAATCTGTGCCAGCTAGCTTTAAACTGTGCAAGCTAGCTTTAAGCAGCGCTAGCTAGCTTTAAGTAGTACTGGGAAGTTACGATCTTTGGCTGCACGCATCAGCAGGGGACCCATCAACAGGAGGTTAGTTTAGTTTAGTTTAGTTTAGAGATACAGCACTGAAACAGGCCCTTCGGCCCACCGAGTCTGTGCCGACCATCAACCACCCATTTATATACTAATCCTACACTAATTCCATATTCCTACCACATCCCCAGCTGTCCTTATATTTCCCTACCACCTACCTATACTAGGGACAATTTATAATGGCCAATTTACCTATTAACCCGCAAGTCTTTGGCATGTGGGAGGAAACCGGAGCACCCGGAGGAAACCCACGCAGACACAGGGAGAACTTGCAAACTCCACACAGGCAGAACCCAGAATTGAACCCGGGTCGCTGGAGCTGTGAGGCTGCGGTGCTAAACACTGCGCCACTGTGCCGCCCCACTGCGCCACTGTGCTGCCCCACTGTGCCACAGTTAATGCTGACTGTATGCAGAAATCATTCTAATGAGTAGACAGCACAAAGTTGGTGTGCTGCCTGCATTTCAATCAACCGGTGCAATTTAATTGCGCCTCAGGATCCTGTGCCCATTTTTGGGGGCTATCCAATTTAGCCCCCATGTCCTTGGAGCTCATAAAATTATCACAGGGAAGTTAAAAACAGTGGAACCATAAAATGTTATCTTTCCTAAGTCAGAAGTGTCATGGAAGTTGAGTCAGTATATATACAGAACAAAGTGCTTCACAAAGTGCAGGACCCAGTAATTCTCACTGCTTTTAAGAGCTCTCCAAAATAACAGCAATGTGTCAGACCAATATGTGAACACAGACATTTACCCTTTGGGCAGCGCATCAATACTTTTTCTATGGTTACAGTAGGACACCCTGCAAAAATTATAATATTGAGAGTTATGGCAGTAAAGCTTTTGTGTCTTCATAATATAGAAAGTGCTGCTAATTAGTCCATAAAAAGAAAGACTTGCATTTATAAAATATTTATCATACTAACCACATGGTACCATGGTCCTCATAGATCCCCTCAAGAATATAATTTTATTGGCGAGGATGATTGTCTTCCGTGAGTCCGAAGATGGCCGATGAGGCCAATTCGTGATTTGATGTAAAGGCATTTGGGCGGCACAGTGGCGCAGTGGTTAGCACTGCAGCCTCACAGCTCCAGGGACCCAGGTTCGATTCTGGGTACTGCCTGTGCGGAGTTTGGAAGTTCTCCCTGTGTCTGCGTGGGTTTTCACCGAGTGCTCCGGTTTCCTCCCACATCCAAAGACTTGCAGGTGATAGGTAAATTGGCTGTTGTAAATTGCCCCTAGTGTAGGGAGGGAATATGGGATTACTGTAGGGTTGTTGGTCGGCACAGACTCGGTGGGCCGAAGGGCCTGTTTCAGTGCTGTATCTCTAAATAAAAAAATAAAGTGACGCAAAGCAGACTTGTAAGCAAAGTTAGAGCTCATGGAATAAAAGGGACAGCAGCAACATGGGTAATTGGCTGAGTGACAGGAAACAGAAAGTGGTAAAATGGTTGTTTTTCAGACTGGAGAAAGGTTTGTAGTGGAGTTCCCCAGGGATCGGTGTTAGGACCCCTGCTCTTCCTGATATATATTAATGACCTAGACCTGAGTATAACAAGGCACAATTTCAAAATTTGCAGACAATACAAAATTTGGAAGTATTGTGAACTGTGAGGAGGGTAGTGCAGAACTTCAATAGGACATAGACAGGTTGGTGGAATGGGTGGACAAGTGGCAGATGAAATTTAATGCAGAGAAGGGTGAAATGATTCATTTTGGTAGAAAGAACACGGAGAGACAATATAAAATAAAGGGTACAATTCTAAAGCGGGTACAGGAGCAGAAGGACCTGGGTGTATATATGCATAAATCATTGAAGGTGGCAGGACATGTTGAGAGAGCAGTTAATAAAGCATACAGCATTAATAAGGGCATAGAGTACAAAAGCAAGGAAGTTATGTTAACCTTGTATAAAACACTGGTTTGGCCTCAACTGGAGTGTTGCGTCCAGTTTCTGGGTGCCACATTTTAGGAAAGACGTGAAAGCAGTAGAGAGTGTGCAAAAAAGATTCACAAGTAGTAAGGATGAGGAACTTCATTTACATAGATAGAAAGGTTAGGACTGTTGTCCTTGGAGAAGAGAAGGTTAAGAGGAGATTTGATAGAGACATTCAAAATCATGAGATATCTGGACAGAGTAGATAGGGAGAAACTGTTCTCATTGGTGAAGGATCGCGAACCAAAGGGCACAGATTTAAGGTAATTGGCAAAAGAAGCAATAGCAACATGAGGAAAAGCTTTTTTATGTAGCGAGTGGTTAGGATCTGGAATGCACTGCCTGAGAGTGTGGTGGAGGCAGGTTCAATTGAGGCATTCAAGAGGGAATTGGAATATTATCTGAAAAGAAAGAATGTGTAGGGCTATGGGGAGAAGGCAAGGGAGTGGCACTGGTTAAATTGCTCCTTCAGATATGATGGGCTGAATGGCCTCCTTCTGTGCTATGACCATGCTACGATTCTATTATTCGATTCTATGATAAGGCAGCCATTTTTTTCTATTGTACGATGACGTTTAGATTTTCAAATCAATTACTTTTAGCAAATTTCCCCATGAAATCTTCTATACTGCCAGGTCCCAGCTTATTCTGCCTTTCTCTCTGATCTGCCCAGCCTAACACCAACCCTATTTTCCACCTTTCTGGCTAACTGACCTGAATGGCTCCATGCCAGAGCTTCTCCGTCTAAGTCTCCAGCCCAACTTTACTTCTTTCATTGCCTTTTCACACTCTTTCCAATATGGGATTGTGTGGTCAAGCAGTGTGTGAGATTCAGCTGTGGGTCTTTGTTGACTTGATAATTAGATTTCCATACTCTTAAGTATGGAGAAATGCATGGAAAATGTGAAATATAAAAGATGACTTGTCAATTTTAAATTACCAATGATCCAATGCAGAACAGAAACTGCTAAAAAATCTTGTGAATCTGAACGTGTTTGTGACTTTGTGAGTGTCAATTTATTTGTGTGAGTGTGAACACATTTGTGAAATGTGGGTTTGTGAGTGTATGTGTGAATGTGTTTCATGTTCATGAGAATGTCAGGCCTTCTGTTTCTTCCTGGCTTACATCCTCTCCCAAATCAGGTCCTATCTCTTGTCCTCAACTTCCTTCATGCAGAGAAATTAGATAATTTCTGCACTATAAATGGGTTGCCGATCTAGGGCTGGATTTCTTGCCCAGAGGTCAATTGAGGCTCTTAAGAGGCCTATTATCAGCCACTTAAGGGCCTCTTTCTGCCTCCGCTGGAATTCAGCCAGTGGCGGGGTATTGGGCCTCCAGCATATGGGGAGGCTGCCCAGTAAAACGAGGCAACCTCCCTGCGAGCTTATGGCGGAGGGGCCTCCTCTGTGGGCAATCTGTGGCCCATGGAGGGCCTCCAGCCAAAATCAACCCACCTCCCTGAATCCCCCTCCCCCTTCCTCTAACACTGACCCTCCCTTCCCCCCCCCTCCCCATTGCCGGGGCCTGCCGGACTGGCTCCAGTCACTCCGCCTCACTTATATGGAGTCCAGGTCTCCAGTGTTGGGCCTAGTTCCAAGTCTTCCTGCGGTAAGGGCAGTGGCCACCGCTCCAGGTGACGCTGCTGGCCCTGTGATTGGCCAGCAGCTCTTGGAAGTGGGATCCCTGTCTTTAAAGGGACGGGGATCCTGGCATTGGGCTGTTAATTGCCTGGGCAACATTGAATTGAGCCGGCTGGGGGGGTGCGGTTTCCCACTGTCTTTTTGGCCCAGCACCGGGGCCCCGCCTGCTGCACTAAATTCAGCCCCGAGTCTCCCTATGGAAGATGAGAAGTAAAGGAAAGAGATGCATGTAAAGAGAAAGCAGGGAAGATACAGGAGAGAAGTGGCAAAGGAAAGACAAAGTTTACGGAAGGAGGCAAAAAGAATGAGAAAAACAGTCACAAGTAGAGGAAGTAGAGCTGATTTTTTTCCTCTGTGTGGTTTTCGAGATGTCGGTCAAAGGAGCACACTAATCAGTTGCCCAGTGGTACAGCAGAAGGCCCCTCCCATTTTGTGGACCGCATCTCATTGACATAGGACCACCGGGTTGTGGGCAGGAAAATGAGCAGGCCAGGGCAGACAGCCAGTTCTGGGCCACCACAATTTTGGACCATCCTGCCAGTTTCGTACCTGGAAAACAGTAAGGCTGGAGCAGGCCTATCCTTGGGAGATGCGGACCCAATGCAGCAGCAGCTTTATTTGGTTTTTATGGTGTTCAGAGGAGCAATCCTGCTTTTCCCAGACCTACAAACATAAATTAAAACTTATTATCTGGGCTCTTCTTCAGACCACCAATTCCACCCGATTGGGTCCTAAAATGACAGTCAGGGTCGACTGTACATTATAGTGACCTGATGTGAATATTAAAATAGCCTATCATCTGTCGCAGGTGGGTAGTCTAACTGCCCAGCAATAGGCTCTTAGGAAGACAGCATTGGTGGAAATGGGTAGTAAATTAGAATTAGAACATTACAGCGCAGTACAGGCCCTTCGGCCCTCGATGTTGCGCCGACCTGTGAAACCATCTGACCTACACTATTCCATTTTCATCCATATGTCTATCCAATGACCACTTAAATGCCCTTAAAGTTGGCGAGTCTACTACTGTTGCAGGCAGGGCGTTCCACGCCCCTACTACTCTCTGAGTAAAGAAACTACCTCTGACATCTGTCCTATATCTATCACCCCTCAACTTAAAGCTATGTCCCCTCGTGTTTGCCATCACCATCCGAGGAAAAAGACTCTCACTATCCACCCTATCCAACCCTCTGATTATCTTATATGTCTCTATTAAGTCACCTCTCCTCCTCCTTCTCTCCAACGAAAACAACCTCAAGTCCCTCAGCCTTTCCTCGTAAGACCTTCCCTCCATACCAGGCAACATCCTAGTAAATCTCCTCTGCACCCTTTCCATAGCTTCCACATCCTTCCTATAATGCGGTGACCAGAACTGCACGCAATACTCCAGGTGCGGTCTCACCAGAGTTTTGTACAGCTGCAGCATGACCTCGTGGCTCCGAAACTCGATCCCCCTACTAATAAAAGCTAACACACCATATGCCTTCTTAACAGCCCTATTAACCTGGGTAGCAACCTTCAGGGATTTATGCACCTGGACACCAAGATCTCTCTGTTCATCTACACTACCAAGAATCTTCCCATTAGCCCAGTACTCTGCATTCCTGTTACTCCTTCCAAAGTGAATCACCTCGCACTTTTCCGCATTAAACTCCATTTGCCATCTCTCAGCCCAGCTCTGCAGCCTATCTATGTCCCTCTGTACCCTACAACATCCTTCGGCACTATCCACAACTCCACCTACCTTGGTGTCATCCGCAAATTTACTAACCCACCCTTCTACACCCTCTTCCAGGTCACTTATAAAAATGACAAACAGCAGTGGCCCCAAAACAGATCCTTGCGGTACACCACTAGTAACTAAACTCCAGGATGAACATTTGCCATCAACCACCACCCTCTGTCTTCTTTCAGCTAGCCAATTTCTGATCCAAAGCTCTAAATGACCTTCAACCCCATACTTCCGTATTTTCTGCAATAGCCTACCATGGGGAACCTTATCAAACGCCTTACTGAAATCCATATACACCACATCCACTGCTTTACCCTCATCCACCTGTTTGGTCACCTTCTCGAAAAACTCAATAAGGTTTGTGAGGCACGACCTACCCGTCACAAAACCGTGCTGACTATCGCTAATGAACTTATTCTTTTCAAGATGATTATAAATCCTGTCTCTTATAACCTTTTCCAACATTTTACCCACAACCGAAGTAAGGCTCACAGGTCTATAATTACCAGGGCTGTCTCTACTCCCCTTCTTGAACAAGGGGACAACATTTGCTATCCTCCAGTCTTCCGGCACTATTCCTGTCGACAATGACGACATAAAGATCAAGGACAAAGGCTCTGCAATCTCCTCCCTAGCTTCCCAGAGAATCCTAGGATAAATCCCATCTGGCCCAGGGGACTTATCTATTTTCACACTTTCCAAAATTGATAACACCTCCTCCTTGTGAACCTCAATCCCATCTAGCCTAGTAGCCTGAATCTCAGTATTCTCCTCAACAACATTTTCTTTCTCTACTGTAAATACTGATGCAAAATATTCATTTAACACTTCCCCTACCTCCTCTGATTCCACACACAACTTCCCACTACTATCCTTGATTGGCCCTAATCTAACTCTAGTCATTCTTTTATTCCTGATATACCTATAGAAAGCCTTAAAATTTTCCCTGATCCTATCCACTCTATTGCACCCTACCGTTTTCGGAGTGCTACAATCCCATTTCCACTCGGCATGTGGCTGGAAATTCTCCCCCAGTATATGACAGCCATACAAACAAAGAGTAGGGAGGGTAATAGAAAAATGAAAGACAGACAGGAAGAGAGAGAAAGAATCAAAAAGCACAGGGCAGATTTGAGAGGCAGTTACAGGATGAGGGAAGAATAATTCTTTTTGTCTGTGAACAATATCATAGAATTTAATCAAGTTTCCTGCAAAAGGAATAATAAAATTGTAAAACAAATTTCCACATTTTAGTAACAACTTATGAAAATAAGAGTTGATCTTCAGTCCCAGCATGGATGATTAGATGTCAGCCGCAGCTCAGTTGGTAGCACTTTTGCCTTGGAATGAGAAGGTTGTGGGTTCAAGTTCCATTTCAGAAACTTGAGCATAAAAATCTAGGCTGGCATTCCAGTGCAGGACTTCTGTCCTCTCAGGTGAATGTAAAAAGTCCCATGGCACTATTTGGAAGAAGAGCAGGAGAGTTCTCCATGGTATCTTGGCCAATTTTGATCACTCAATAAATATCACTAAAAGATATTATCTGGTCATTATCACATTGCTGTTTTTGAGAGCTTGCAATGCACAAGTGGGCCGCTGCATTACAACAGTGACTACACTGTAAAAGTATTTCATTGGTTGTGAAGTGTTTTGTAATGTCCTGAGGTTGTGAAAAGGTTTATATTAATGCAAGTCCTCCTTTACTTCTACAACCAAAAGTTATTGGGTGACTCCAACTAAGCCGCTTCATTAATCTTACTGTTGCGACCAGGTGAGAAAGGGTTCCCTTTCAGCCTTCACCTGCTCTTACTGTTACAGATAGATACAGAATAGAGCAGAAGAAAAATAAAGTGGAAAAATCTGAGGCAATCTCTGAAGAGGGTTTATTTGTTACTGTGCTTCGAGCTCGCTGTAGAGTCCTTGATTGTAGGTAGGTCTTGCTTTTCATTGGGACCTAGTATTCTTCTTAAACCTTGTTCAATGTAGGAGACTTTTCTCTCTTGGTTCATGTGTCTTCAGTGGGTTTTGGAGTTCCGTGAGAAAGAGGTGGGAGCAGACAGACAGGAAAGGAGATCTGCTTCAGTCCAGGAGCATTCTGCGGTCTGCAGGCTCTCAGTTCAAAACTGTGCAATTCAGAAAAAACCCAGACTGCCAAGCAGGTTCGTCATGTGACTAACTGGTTTGACCACGTCCGCTTGTGGATTATATTGGAGCAGGGGATAGCTCCCTTGTTCCAAACACTGTCTGTTAATATGCAAAAAATGTCTTTCCAGCCAGGGGCCTGGCAACCCCTTCTCACAGGCCTTCTCTTCTTCCAAGCTTTTCTTTGAAATTTAATGTCCATATGGTGAAATTAATATGCCTCATTCTTGGCAGGTCGGAGCCTGCCTGACACTTACATTGACTTGCTGTTATGAGGTTCTCTAGCTCGCACTTCGTCGCCTTGTGGCTCCCCGAGCTCTCACTACAAATTTGTACTGGAAGAGCTTCTTTTTCACATTCCTCTGTTCCAGTTCTGTTGTTTCTGTCAATCACTTTTCAGTGGCTTAGTGAACAATGATGGACTTTTTTTTAGGGATTTCTAAAAAAAGACCATGTGAGTAATTACAAATTATCCCAGAAAAAAATTATCAAAAATACATTTTTGTTTAAATTCAAAAATAGAGAAGAAACTGTCAAAAAAAGGCAATATCTTGTAAAATTTTGAGGGGAAAATACAAAGGATGTGTTCCTTTAACACAGAGCTTTCCTTAGATTAAATCAAAATAGACTCTGATTATGAAAAAAACTGGGGAAAAAAGGCTGGAAGTTGTGGCATGATGTAATTTAAATGCTTTTACGTAAATTAGGGCACTCATTGAGGTTCTCGCACATAATTTGTGATAGCAATCTGAAGCATTAATGTCGGCAACCAGACTGTCATAGGAAGAGGGATTTGGGCAAGAAACTTGGCTGAGGCCTTCTTACCCAGTTTTCCAAACTCTGTTCGCAATTCCTCAACAGCACATCAATCAAGGAACATCGGGATTATCTATCATTTAATATATAATACCTATTCTGTAGATTGCTGTTAGGAATTTCTATTTGGGAAACTAAAAGCTCTTGATTTTAAGCAAAATGCACTACCCTTGGTATCTAAGGTGACATAGATGGAAGTCTGCTACATTCTTTTCAATAGTGCTGGATTTGAAGAGTTCAAGCAGTGCAGCTTCTAAATGAAAGCATCTGTTTTCAAATTTCACATGTTATGGTTTCAAACACAGCACTGTTGAAAAGATTATGGGCAGAATCCTAGTCTGCCAAGTATTAATGGATACAGTTGCTATTGGTTACAGTTTACACTGCTCAAAGTTGTTGACCAAACTGCTATCTTTCCTACTGTTAGAATAACAAGAATGCACCTTTAACTGCTATTCAGAAATTTCCTAATAGCCTCAAAAAGCCATGTAATCAAGTTTATTTGTGGTCAAGACAGAAGTTGTTTTTAAGCAAATGGCTTAACTACAGTCAGATGACATGCACTGAATGTAAACTAATCCTATTATTGGAGTTAAAATAATGATCAGAAGCATAAAGATGCTGATAACCAATGGTCACTGAAGTGCAATTTGCTGGTCTCAAAATAGAATCTAATAAATCTCTAGGGATATTTTACTTAATGAAGGAAGAAATTTGTGCAACTTTGATCATTAACCAATATTATAGTAGCTTTATTAAATCAGATTATAGCATGTGGTAGTACCATTAAATATTTAATTGCGTTGTAATTAAACATGGTTTAAATATAAATTACTTCCATGAAAAAAGCACAAACAACATTTAATCCAATATTATGTTTGGTTGGGTTGGATTATCAGCAATTAGCACTTTATTTTATTGCCTAAGTGGATTGAAATACACATATACCACTGAACATTGATCATAATCATTGATCATGATTAATTAATACTAATAGTTTAATTCTCAGCTTGATATTATGTCTCTGTCATATCAGGATATTTGTAACTATTTTTCCACAGAAGGGACTGAAATTGAGAGTCGCTATTTTTAAGCAAAATATAACCAACATTTTCAAGAAAGGTCTTCAGATGAAAGGTGGTTACTATGTTAAATGGAAGTTGTTTATTCCAAGACTTAATTATAAAGCAATTCATTAGCTTATCCTGTAAACTAAGAACATCACATCTCTGGGGGTAATTTTGACTTTGGATGATTGTGTGAAAGGGGCAATATAATGAAAGTCAGGAGAAGTGCTTAACAGGCAGCTGAGCAAATATTGCATTCTTTACACTATTGCCAAAACTCAAATTAACCCGACTGTGTTTGAAAATCCTTTGATCTCTGTCTGCGAAAGGGAAGATTAAAAGAGGCAAATACAAGAAGGGAAATTTCTTGAAATGGGAAGACTGCAAGGACAGCCAGCACTTTAAACAGAGCTGTGAAAGTTTTGGAGAGGTTTGGAAAGTCAGAAATGCTGGATGAACAGTCAGAAAGCATTGGCAGGGATTGTTCTCCTAGCAACAGTGTTCCAGTAGTGCAGGTTTTATAGTGGCTCTACAACACCGCAGAATCTTGACCCAATTTCCTGGGTTGGGAGTCATTAGAGATGCAGGGTGGGCTTCTGACGGATTCCCTCTCCCTCCAGTATAAGGATGCAAAATCCAAAAGATTCTAGGGGTTGTACAGTCTAGGGAGACTTGAATAGTACTTGCTGAGTGGAGTTGGAGGAGTGCAGCTGGTTAAATGTACAAAGAGCCATGGAAGAGGCAGACACAAAGCTCACACCTCACCTTACAGACTGAATTTAAAAGGACACAGTATCCTGGAAGATTAATGATTTAGACGTGAATATAGGAGGTATGATCTCTGATCTTCTGTCCTGTTGTCTACATCGTCCAGAGCGTCCACGGCCACAGCGTGCGGTAAGTTCAGTGCAGAGAGGCAGAGAAGGAGCAGCGGAAACCTAGGGTAATAAGACCTAGTACAGAGGGGAAGCATTGAGAAAAACCCTGAACACGTAAAAAGCCATGACCCGGCCTCAATTGATGACTCCTTGGCCACAACTTCAAAGCGCCCGCGGGTGATGTACGGCTCGTAGCGCATCTGCAGCGCAGTGTCGGTGAATTCCTGCTGGTACTGGCGCCCGAGGCTGTCGCCCACCTCCCGGAGGACGCAGATGAGCTTTCCTGGCGTTGATGGTGGGAATTGATGAAATGTTTTATTACCTGCACCCCCTTCCCCCACCGCCATCCCCCCCCCGCTTCCCCTTCCCAGCTCCCCCCTCCCAGCTCCCCCCTCCCAGCTCACCCCCCGCACCTTCTCCCCCCACCACCCCCTTCCCTCCACCCCTCCCCCTCACACCTCCTCCTCCCACCGGCATCCACCTATCCCTGAGCAGGGGCCCTAACAACCCCACTGCCTTGTGGGCATCTCGGGAGAGTCCAAGGCTAAGGGAGTAAACCCTAACAGAAAATCCGTAGCGGAACCCCGTAGGCAGTCATGTGTCACCGTTGGCATGTTTCCGGCAGTTCCGGCAGCCACACCGGTGCCAAACGTCGTGCTCTGCACTCCTTTGGACCCCACCAGAAAGGCCGAGAGGGGGGTTTTGACGCTTGGGCAACTCACAACCTCCATACATTCGCCCAGGCATGCGCCATGGAGAGGTCACTCCATAGTCGCCTCACTGCGACCGAAACAACACGGAAGGCAGCAGTTACGGGTTATAAGTCCAGCTCAATTGGCGTAGAGATTGGGCGCCACGGGTTGCCTTTGTTGGTGGGAGAGGTCATCGCACCTCACTGGACAGATACCGTCTGCCTCAAAGCGGTCGGCCCCCGGTCAATAAGGTTCTGTCCCACCACAGTCCACCTGCTTCAATGGGTGCTTGGAGCTCAGGGTCATTGCCCGAAAAGCGGACTGCAACACCACACCAAACAACACGAAAAAAGGAAAGAAGGTACCAGCCCTTCGTTATGCAAGCTGGAACGTCAGAACTATGTGTCCTGGCCTGTCGGAAGACCTTACACAAATCAACAATTCTCGGAAGACCGCCATCATTAACAACGAGCTCAGTAGACTCAATGTGGACATTGCAGCACTTCAGGAGACACGCCTCCCTGCGAGTGGATCTCTAACAGAGCAAGACTACACCTTCTTCTGGCAGGGTAGGGATCCTGAAGAACCAAGACAGCATGGAGTGGGCTTCGCCATCAGAAACTCTTTGCTCAGCGTGATAGAGCCATCTTCAAATGGCTCAGAACGCATACTGTCCATCCGACTGCTCACTGCCTCTGGTCCAGTACACCTACTCAGCGTCTATGCTCCAACACGCTGCTCCCCACCTGAAGTTAAAGACCAGTTCTACGAGGAACTCCATAATATCATTATAATAAAAGCAAAATACTGCGGATGCTGGAAATCTGAAACAAAAACAAGAAATGCTGGAATCACTCAGCAGGTCTGGCAGCATCTGTGGAAAGAGAAGCAGAGTTAACGTTTCGGGTCAGTGACCCTTCTTCGGAACTGACAAATATTAGAAAAGTCACAGATTATAAACAAGTGAGGTGGGGGTGGGGCAAGAGATAACAAAGGAGAAGGTGCAGATTAGACCAGGCCACATAGCTGACCAAAAGGTCACGGAGAAAAGGCAAACAATATGTTAATGGTGTGTTGAAATGGTGTGTATCATTAGTAGCATCCCCAATACCGAACATCTGTTCCTGCTGGGGGACTTTAATGCCAGGGTTGGGGCCGACCATGACTCATGGCCCTCCTGCCTTGGGCGCTATGGCATTGGAAGGATGAATGAGAATGGACAGAGACTGCTTGAGTTGAGTACCTATCATAACCTCTGCATCACCAACTCATTCTTTCACACTAAACCCTGTCACCAGGTTTCTTGGAGGCACACAAGATCACGTCGTTGGCACCAGCTGGACCTCATCGTCACAAGGCGAGCCTCCTTAAACTGTGTTCAAATCACACGCAGCTTCCACAGGACTGTGACACCGACCACTCCCTGGTGTGCAGCAAGGTTAGACTCAAACCAAAGAAGTTGCATCACTCCAAGCAGAAGGGCCACCCACGCATCAACACGAGCAGAATTTTTTATCCACAGCTGTTATAAAAATTCACTTGAAAAAGCCCTGCAAAACACTCCCACAGGGGATGCAGAGACCAAGTGGGCCCACATCAGAGACGCCATCTATGAGTCAGCCATGACCACCTATGGCAAACTTGTGAAGCCGAATGCAGACTGGTTTCAATCTCACATTGAAGAGCTGGAACCTGTCACAGCCGCTAAGCGGATTGCACTGCTGAACTACAAGAAAGCCCCCAGCGAGTTAACATCTGTAGCACTTAACAGAGCCAGAAGCGCTGCACAAAGAACAGCCAGGCGCTGCGCAAATGACTACTGGCAACACCTATGCAGTCATATTCAGCTGGCCTCAGACACCGGAAACATCAGAGGAATATATGATGGCATTAAGAGAGCTTTTGGGCCAACCATCAAGAAGATCGCCCCCCTCAAATCTAAATCAGGAGACACAATCACTGACCAACGCAAGCAAATGGACCGCTGGGTTGAGCACTACCTAGAACTGTACTCCAGGGAGAATGTTGTCACTGAGACCGCCCTCAATGCAGCCCAGTCTCTGACAGTCATGGATGAGCTGGACGTACAGCCAACAAAATCGGAACTCAGTGATGCCATTGATTCTCTAGCCAGCGGAAAAGCCCCTGGGAAGGACTGCATTACCCCTGAAATAATTAAGAGTGTTAAGCCTGCCATACTCACAGCACTCTACCAACTGCTTTGCCTGTGCTGGGACGAGGGAGCAGTACCACAGGACATGCGCGATGCCAATATCATCACCCTCTATAAAAACAAAGGTGACCGCGGTGACTGCAACAACTACCGTGGAATCTTCCTGCTCAGCATAATGGGGAAAGTCTTCACTCGAGTCGCTTTAAACAGGCTCCAGAAGCTGGCCGAGCGTGTCTACCCTGAGGCACAGTGTGGCTTTCGAGCAGAGAGATCGACCATTGACATGCTGTTCTCCCTTCGTCAGCTTCAGGAGAAATGCCGCCAACAACAGATGCCCCTCTACGTTGCTTTCATTGATCTCACCAAAGCCTTTGACCTTTGACGTGGTCTCTTCAGACTACTAGAAAAGATCGGATGTCCACCAAAGCTACAATGTATCATCACCTCATTCCATGACAATATGAAAGGCACAATTCATCAGACCCCTTTCCTATCCTGAGTGGCGTGAAACAGGGCTGTGTTCTCGCACCCACACTGTTTGGGATTTTCTTCTCCCTGCTGCTCTCACACACGTTCAAGTCTTCAGAAGAAGGAATTTTCCTCCACACAAGATCAGGTGGCAGGTTGTTCAACCTTGCCCGCCGAAGAGCGAAGACCGAAGTCCGGAAAGTCCTCATCAGGGAACTCCTCTTTGCTGACGATGCTGCATTAACATCTCACACTGAAGAGTGTCTGCAGAGTCTCATTGACAGGTTTGCGGCTGCCTGCAATGAATTTGGCCTAACCAGCAGCCTCAAGAAAACGAACATCATGGGGCAGGACGTCAGAAATGCTCCATCCGTCAATATCGGTGACCACGCTCTGGAAGTGGTTCAAGAGTTCACCTACCTAGGCTCAACTATCACCAGTAACCGTCTCTCAATGCAGAAATCAACAAGCGCATGGGAAAGGCTTCCACTGCTATGTCCAGACTGGCCAAGAGAGTGTGGGAAAATGGCACACTCGGACTTTTGTGTTCCGTGTCAGTGTATCAAGCCTGTGTCCTCAGTACCTTGCTCTACTGCAGCGAGGCCTGGACAACGTATGTCAGCCGAGAGCGACGTCTCAATTCATTCCATCTTCGCTGCCTCCGGAGAATCCTTGGCATCAGGTGGCAGGACCGCATCTCCAACACAGAAGTCCTCGAGGCGGCCAACATCCCCAGCTTGTACACACTACTGAGTCAGCGGCGCTTGAGATGGCTTGACCATGTGAGCCGCATGGAAGATGGCAGGATCCCCAAGGACACATTGTACAGCGAGCTTGCCAATGGTATCAGACCTACCGGCCGTCTATGTCTCCGTTTTAAAGACGTCTGCAAACACGACATGAAGTCCTGTAACATTGATCACAAGTTGTGGGAGTCAGTTGCCAGTGATCGCCAGAGCTGGCGGGCAGCCATAAAGGCGGGGCTAAAGTGTGGCGAGTCGAAGAGACTTAGCCGTTGGCAGGAAAAAAGACAGAAGCGCAAGGGGAGAGCCAACTGTGTAACAGTCCCGACAACCAATTTTTTCTGCAGCGCCTGTGGAAGAGTCTGTCACTCTAGTATTGGCCTTTATAGCCACTCCAGGCGCTGCTCCACAAACCACTGACCACCTCCAGGCACTCACCCTTTGTCTCCCGAGACAAGGAGGCTAAAGAAGAGAAGATAGGAGGTATGATCAGTAAGTTCGCAGATGACATGAAAATTGGTGGTGTTGTAAATAGTGAGGAGGAAATCCTTAGATTACAGGGAGATATCGATGGGCTGATAAGATGAGCGGAGCCGTGGCAAATGGAATTTAATCCTGATAAGTGCGAGATAATGCATTTTGGGAGGACTAACAAGATAAGGGAATATACAATGGATGGTAGGACCCTCGGAAGTACAGAAGGTCAGAGGGATCTTTGTGTACTTGTCCATCGATCACTGAAGGCAGCAACACAGGTAGATAAGGTGCTTAGGAAGGCATTTGGGATACTTGCCTTTATTAGCCGAGGCATAGAATATAAGAGCAGTGAGGTTATGATGGAGCTGTATAAAATGCTAGTTAGGCCACAGCTGGAGTACTGTGTACAGTTCTGGTCACCACACTATAGGAAGGATGTGATTACAGTGGAGAGGGTGCAGAGGAGATTCACCAGGATGTTGCCTGGGCTGGAGCATTTCAGCTATGAAGAGAGACTGAAAAGGCTAGGGTTGTTTTCCTTGGAGCAGAGAAGGCTGAGGGGGGACAATTTTGAGGTATACAAGATTATGAGGGGCATTGATAGGTTAGATAGGAAGAAACATTTTCCCTTAGCAGGGGGGTCAACAACCAGAGGGCATAGATTTAGGGTAAGGGGTAGGAGGTTTAGAGGGGATTTGAGGAAAAATGTTTTCACCCAGCGGGTGGTTGGAATCTGGAATGCACTGCCTGAAGAGGTGGTGGAGGCAGGTACCCTCACAACATTTAAGAAGTATTTAGATGAGCACTTGAAAAAAGACTCTGGGCCAAGTGCCGGAATATGGCATTAGAATAGTTGGGTGCTGGATGGCCGGCACAGACATGGTGGGCCGAAGGGCTTGTTTCTCTGCTGTATAACTCGATGACTCTATGACCCTATAAGGGCATTCAGTCACACAGAGAAACACAGGTGTTGACGATGCACACCGAAAGGATACCTAGGGGAGCACAAGGAAAGTTTTCACCTTCATCACTTGGGCAGCAATCTGGTAGAGCACATCAGCTGTGAATTGTACAGCACATTGGGCAGGATCTAAAAACAGTCAGGCAGTTCACTTCACCAGATTACACCTCGCCTATGAGGACAGAGATCTATCCAACACTTAATGTTCCAGAGAGTAAAAAACATTATTTAGAAACAATTTTGATTAAAGGGTAGATGATGTGTAAGTAAGATATATGTGGGTAATTTTGACTTTGTGCCATCGTGTAAATCAGATGACAGCAAATCTTCAGCCCATTTTACATCTCTCCCAATTTTTATTTACATTGAAATAAAAATCAGGAGATATTAAAATGGGCTGACGATTTGCTGGCACCCATTTTATGTTATTGCGCAAATCAAAATTATCCCATTGGAGTTAATCATGTAACATCAGTGCATAACATTAATTAATAGTACTCATTTGGAAAACGTAAAGACGATTTCAGTGTAACCATAGCCATAAGAGGTCTTGTCGTCAATATGAAAATCAGGTCACGTGAACAAGAAAGCAGCTCATTCTGTTCATGTCAGATTTTGGACTATAATTTCCTCTGTCTGCTGCCAGTAAGCAATGATACATTATGGATTCTATGGGAAAATAAGGAATTCCACAATTATAAAATCAGAGCTGCTCCAAGAAAGTTGGGTAGGATGAGGAAGGAGACAGAGACAAAGAGGGATTGAGATGTAGAGAAAGGAAGAGAGGTATAAGTATGAAGATTGGTGTCACACACGGGGTGGCTTTATCTTTGCTGAAAATGTTCAATATGTAACCTGCATTAGTGGAAGAAGATCAGATAAATATTCTTCCCTTTCTCCAAGAAACAGACTTACCATCAAATTCTACAGTTTGGTCTTAGAACCCCTGCAATACGGCACAGTAAAATCAGTGAGGCTTCCTGCTTCCACTTGATAGCTGGTGATACCTGCTGGAAATTATGCTTGCATAGAAGGGAAGAAGAGAGCTGGGCTTGAATGGGATGGTCTCCACAGTCTGACAGTCTATTAAATGCACTGTGTAAAGAATGGCTAGTTGGGCAGTGTATCAGAAAGCAACCAATGCCCATAGACCATACCTCAGCAAGAACCAGTGCTTTCACTAGAGGATGGATAAATTAACCAAAAAGTGATTTGTGTGGCTATAGAAGAGAAGATAAAAATCAAAGATATTACTGCATTTGGCATGCTTAAATCTCCCAAATAGGAGTTTTTGTTTCATTTGAACTCTGATTGCAAATGCTTCTCTAACTAATGTGCTGTCTTGAAGTTAGATTTTAAGTAGGAAAGAGTTTCATTGTCTGGCAGTTGTCCTTAAGTGTGCTGGCAATATCTTCAACCTGGTCTAGGAATTCTAATCAATGGCAAATGCACTACTACTTAGGCTACTTAAAGGATATATTCTTCTCGAATGGAGGGACAGAAAAATCTATAAGCCTCACATCACAAGATATGCAGTGTCTCCCTTTTGTGGGCATATGGAATTTAGTACTCAGAATCACCACTCCCTGGGCATTCACGTTTCAGTTGATACCTTAGGAGGTCTTCATCGGCTGTTCTCAGCCACCTGAGAAGATAGCAAAGAATTATATCTTGAAGAAAGTGCATTGACTTGGAAAACATGAAGAAAGGGTACAAAGCACATTTTTAAAAGTAAAGGCTTCAAACAAGGCTCGTTGGGAGCTCTTATATGTTACAGGAGCTCGGCTGCATTTTGGTTCACTACTTATAATATTCCATTCCTTTCTTCATCCCTTAGGTAAGATAAGCAAGCCAGTAAACATGTTATCTTGTCTGGTGTAGAGTCCTGAAATATTGAATATCAAACCACTATGAAGCTTATGTTATATGCGTGTCATTCTTGGCTTAGTAATAGAACTTGCCTCCAAGTCAAGAAAGTCATGGGTTCAAGCCTTTTTCCAGGACTTGAGCACATACTCCAGACTGGCATTTCGGTGCATTCCATGATAGTGGGCTGCATTTCAGGGGTGCCATCTTTCAGTTGAGATGTTAAACTGAGCCTCTTTCTGTCCTCACAGGTGCTCTTAAAACCTCCCATGTCACTCCTTGAGGACAAGCAGAGAGGGGTTCACATGGTGTCTTGGCCAACATTTATCCCTCAATCAGCATCACTAAAATAGATTATCTAGTCATTGACCTCATTGCTGCTTGTTGGACCTTGCTTGTGAGGAATTTGCTGGCTACATTAATCTACACAACAGCAGTAACTACCCTTCAAATATAATTAATTAGCTGTAAATAGGATATCCTAATTATGGGAAAAACACTATATAAATATAGGCTCTTCTATCAGCTAGAGATCCTGAGTTGTTCTGAGTTAAAAATAGTGACAGATTTGTCTAACCTAAATTACTATAGCTATAAGGTAGTACTTGAAGCATGGGTCTGAAATTTTGGTCCACACCAGGACTGGATTCGGAGGTGAGCTGGGCTGAAAATTACCCCTCCTGGTCGGTGTGCCAGTTCCCTGTCTCCATCCCACCTCCAAGCCATTATTTGCGGAGGTGAGGTCGGGGTCCACAGGGCTGCTCTTCCAAATGCAGCAGTTGGCCGATTAGCTTTGTTAAGAGCCTTATTAAGCCCAATAAAGGAGGCTGACTGGAATTTTCCAGCCGGCCTCCAGGTTCCTGCACCAGCAGGGGCCAGTTAGGTGCCTGGAGGCTGCCACCTGGTGGGAGGCCGGTGGAGCTGAGGGGGCAGTGTGCCAGGCAGGGCTAGAAGGCCTCCCTGCCTGCCTGGGTGCGAGAACAGGGATAGGCCACCCTGTTACACCTGTTATAACAGTGCTTCAGTGTAGAACACAAAGGTGATATCAAAACAAAATATGATATAGGAGAATACAAGAATCTCACAGTGCACAGCTATCAGAACGCCTTGTGTGATGCATATGCCAAACCACCTGAACACAGAAAGCTACCAAATTACTATAACATATCAAGCATCATTTGTCCTATAGTATGAGGATAAACTGGCAAGAAACAAAATTTGGTCCTAAACTCGGAGTTGGTATGAATCTGAATGGCTCAATGTGGTAAGATAGCACTCCCATTTCTCCATGTGGGGGTGGGTCATTTGAAGTGATAAAACCTCCAGGAATACATTCAGCTAGAGTTGGCAATGCTAGATGATGAGTATGTACAAATATTTACAATCAAACCTTTGAGTTACAGGCTGTGAAATTAAGCAATGTAGTGCTGCTTATGCTAGAACTGTGGAAAGCCCAATCAGAAATGATGGCAGCCGAGCGCCTCCAGCACAGCTTTTGCGGCATGCCATGTTGGACAGGGCGCTAGCGCAGGCTTGCTGTGCATGCACTAGAAGAATGCAAAGAGGGCAGCTCGTGATGTCAAACTGGATGATTTGACACATATTCTGCAAACTTGGACCGCGCAGGGACAATTAATGCCCTCTCCTGTTCACTCACAGCTGTATATCCTTCAGTTGTATGGGGACCCCCAATTAGCATTTTTTAAAGGTCAGCCATCCAACTTACAGGTGAGTTGCTTTTGACTTACTTTTGCTCTTGCAAAGTGTGTGGAAATACTGTGGTTTGA
Source organism: Heterodontus francisci (assembly GCF_036365525.1). Classification (NCBI taxonomy): domain Eukaryota; kingdom Metazoa; phylum Chordata; class Chondrichthyes; order Heterodontiformes; family Heterodontidae; genus Heterodontus; species Heterodontus francisci. The sequence continues at coordinate 221,265,788 of NC_090371.1, forward strand.
TCTTGGAAGAGTTTTGGTAACTTGTTCAATTTTGAAGGCAGTATTGACTAGAAGGCCAGAGGGTTTTCTGCCCTGTCAACAGAAAGCTTGCTACAGTTATGGAGGCTATAGTTGCAGTTCCTTGCGGGTTCTAACATGTTTGGGATAGAAATGCAATACTATACTAATGTGCCTCCTGGCTTGCCATAGTCATGTGCCCTCTACCATGAGGCACTCACTGCAGGCATCCATCAGCAGGCAGTTCAATAAAGAGACAGTACAAGCAAGACTGTTGTCCTATGGGCTCATAACGTGGCATCCGAGTGGAGCTGAGATTGAGTGTTGAAGAGCTGTATGGAAGCACAACTACTTAAAGAGGAACACAGGAGCGTTCAAGGCTGCCGAAAGCTCTTAAAAGCCACAGGAAGCCACAGAAAAGGAACAAAGAAGCGCTGAAAGCACAGGGTAAGACACAATGGTTGCAAATCTTCCTCTCCTGGCACCAGTCGAAATGAACGGGGATATGAAGCATAACTGGCAGTTTTTCCACTCACAATGGCAAAGTTATGAAATTGTGACACATTTAATTAACAAACCAGAGCAGATACACTTTTATCACTGTTGGGGAGAGACTGTTATAAAATGTACTGCACCCTAAATCTCTCTGAAGAACAAAAAAAAGGACAGCAGGTATTTTGAAAGCCTTGAATACATGCTTTGAACCCCAAGTGAACGTAACTTATGAGCGGTATGTGTTCAATATCAGGGCCCCAAGGTGAAAAAGAGTCCATTGATCAACATATGACTGCATTAACACAGTTCACAGAATCCTGTGAATTTGCGTAACTACAAGATGATCTAATTAAAGACAGGTTTGGATGAGGCATAAGAGATCTTGCAGTGAGAGCATATCTAATGAGGGAGGAGAAACCTACTCTCAGGAAAGCAATTCACATGTGCAGAAGCACTGAGGTTGTAAATCAGCACCTAGAGCATATTCATGGCAGACCAGACCAGGCCTTGCATTATGCCAGTAGGCATTCCAGGCCGAAAGGGCAGAAAGATCACGGACAAAGGACAGGATGCAAATATTGCAGAGGACATCACACAAAGGAAAAGAAGGCATGTCCAGTGTGGGGAAAGCAGTGTTCTCACTTCAAGAAGCTGAATCATTTTGCACACAAGTGTTTGGCCAGATAGAAGCACAACAAGCAGGTACAGATGGCCACTGGAGAGATATCAGCCAATGATTCTGACAAATCACTATACAGCATACAACAGGTTGGTTCAGTCAGGTCGATAGGTGATAAATGGATTGTGACAGTTGGAATAATGACTGGCAGAAGGAGAACATCAAGTCAACATAAAAGTGTCAGATAGACACCGGTGTGTCGTGCAACATCATGACCTTCACAGACCTGTGCGAAGTGGCTGAACATGGTGTTACAACCAGGTGCGAAATGTGCATCGAGGGGTCTTTTGCTGTCTTTACCTGGTCTTATTGTAGCAGGGTTTTAATTTTTAAACACACTGTGTTTTGAGCTCCCCTTTTGTGAATCTTTGTTCACAACTTTCCAATTATAAGGCAAATAAACCAACATACCAGGCTTTCTCAGGTTTAAAGGAGAAAAGTGAAGTTTATTAAAAATTAAACTTAAACTCTAATACAGTTCACGCTGACGGATCTATGACACGCCCATGCTAGCATTCACACCTGATATACACATGCAGATAGGGACAGAAAAAAGAGGAAAATATAGTAGATAGGGGTTTGAGGCAATATCAGAAGAGTTTCTTGTTTGCTGTGCTTCGAGCTCACTTGGTTGTAGGTAGTCTTGCTGTTCGTCAAGTCCCACTGTTCTTCTTAAATCTTATTCATGTCGGAGACTTTTCTCTCTTTGAGGTTCATGTATTTTCACAAGATTCAATTCTGTGGGAAGGAGATGGGAGCAGGCAGACAGGAGAGGGTTCTGCTTCAGTTCCAGGAGCACACGGCATTCTGAGTTCAAATTATGTTGGAAGGTCAAACAGTCATGTGACTAAACCTGGTCTGGATTCTGCTATCTTAGCAGTCAACCTGGAATGCTAGCTCCCCCCCCCGCCTTCAATGTCTGGTAATCAGAAGTCCATTGTTGGTTGAATGGGTCAGGGCATTGTCCTTTGTTCTTTGTTCCAACGCTGTCTGTTACCATGAAAATGTCTTTCCAGTCAGGGGTTTGCAATTTTAAGTTTTACTGTTCATGTGGCGAACTAATGTGTGCCTCAGTCTTGGCAGGTGGGGGGTTTGCCTGATAATAGCAATCTAAATATGAAGCCCTCGAAAGTAAGGTTGAGGCTGTATGATGGCACCATACTAGTGCCGAGAGGACAAATTACTCTGAGAGCCAAATACAATGACAAGAATGAGATCTTGAGTTCCAGATCATAGACGGCAAGCAAAACCCACTCATCTGAGCCGGAACAAGTCTAAAGATTGGACTCATAACCCTCAACGTGCAAAAAGAGATTTGCAACGTGTTGCAGCACACTAAACCATTGACCATGGAACAGATCCTAGAGGAGTACAATGATGTGTTTACAGGTTTAGGATGTCTTCCTGGAGAATATCATCTGGCAGTAGATGAAAGGTTAAGCATCTGCCGAGGAAAGTTCCAGCTGCTCTCAAGGTCAACCTGAAAGACAAGATAGAAGAGACGGAAAAGAAGGGAGTAATCAAAAAAGTGACAACCCCGACAGAATGGATTAGCAGCATGGTAGCAATGAAACAACCTGGAAAGCTGAGAGTATACATTAACCCGAAGGATCTAAATAAAGCTCTGAAGTGATCTCACTACCACATGCCAACCATCGAATGAATTTTGCCACAACTTCCAAATGCAAAAATCTTCACTACCCTGGATGCAAAGGATAGTTACTGACAAGTGAAGCTGGATGAAAGCAGCAGCTTTCTAACTACATTCTGGACAACATTCGGGAGATACAGATGGTTTTGCATTCTGTTTGGCATTTCCACGGCTCCAGAGGAGTATCAACGCCGACAGCATGAGATAGTGATCTTCCCGGAGTGGAAACTATCGTGGATGATCTGCTAGTTCACGGATGCGGAAACACAATGGAAGAAGCCCGTTGCTGACAACAATCAAAATCTAGTGCGACTGCTAGACAGAGCTCGCCAGTTGAACCTGATGCTGAACAAGAAAAAATTGCAATTAATGATGCCTGAAGTCAATTAAATAGGTCATGTACAGACAGCAAAAGGTCTTCGCTTGGGTCCTAAAAAGGTGAGAGCAGTAGCAGCGATGCGGCGACCAATAGATGTAAAAGAAGTGCAACAATTTGTTGGATTTGCCAACTATTTAGCAAAATTCTTGCCCAATTTGTCATCAGAGTGTTAACCATTACGCCAACTCACTACCAAGGATGTGCAGTGGTATTGGGACACAGAACAAGAAGCAGTGTTCACTAAAATCAAGCAACTAGTGATGGCAACGCCAGTGCTGAAATACTATGACGTTAATGATGAAGTCACCCTGCAATGTGACGTCAGTGAGGCAGGACTTGGAACAACACAAATGCAGCAAGAACAATCGGTTGTACTTGCATCCAGGGCATTAACTCAAATGGAACGACTCTACGCTCAGATCAAGGAAGAGTGCCTGGCCATTGTCTTTGCTTATGAACATTTTCATCAATACCTACTTGAAAGAGGCAAAGCGACAGTCGAGTCTGACCACAAGCTACTTCAAAGCATTTTCCTCAAGCTGCTGCTATATGCTCCAAAGTGTCTGCGAAAAATGTTACTCTGGTTACAGAGATATCAACTGGACAAGCAAGGGAAACAGTTGTACATCGCTGACATGCTATCGAGAGCAGCACTCCCTGTGAAGAAAATAGAGGATGCTATGACAGAGTGTGAAATCTTTCAGATCCAACGTGAAGCTGCAGCTTGACATGCTCTGGGAGTCATCAACCCAACAGAGACATTGAATCTGACAGACAAGTGCCTTGCTCAACTCAAGCAAACTACCCAACAGGATCCAACTCTCCAATTGTTGCAAGAAGTAGTGATGAAATGATGGCCTGAAAGCATTAAGGACGCTCCTGTGGTCACAAGAGCATATTGGGTTTACAGAGATGAATTGACAGCCAAAGATGGCATCGTGTACAAAGGAAATAGAGTCATTATCCCTCAGGAGTTGAGAAGAGAGATGCTAAAGCACATCCATGCAAGCTACCAAGAAATTGAGTTGAGTCTGAGGAAGGCAAGAGACTACTGACTAAACATAAGCAATGAAATCAAGGACCACATCAGCCAGTGCAGTGCATGTAACGAGTACCAAGTTAAGCAAGGTAAAGAGCCGCTGATAACTCATGACATCCCAGACAGACCATGGATGAAGCTGGGAGTAAACCTCTTCACTCTTACAGGAATTGATTACCTTGTCACCATAGACTACTATCCTGACTATTTGGAGGTAGACCAGCTGACTTCAACAACTACCGGTGAGGTTGTAGAATGCCTGAACGCACACTTTGACCGTTACGGCATTCCAGACATTGTGATGGGTGACAATGACCCTCAGTTCACGAGTGAAGAATTCAGCTGCTTCATAAAGAATTGGGAAATTCAACACCATCTCCACACTATCCTCAGGCCAATGGAAAGGCTGAGGTGGCAGTGAAAATCGCCAAAGGAGTCATAAAGAAATCAAGCAAATCCAGCACAGATGTATACAGGCAATCTTCGAGTGGAGAAACACACCTACTGAAGGCATGGAAAGTAATCCAGTACAAAGACTAATGTCACGCCGCACCCAAACTACTCTTCCAATAGCAAAACACCTACTGAAGCCAGAAGGTGTAACTGACGTGAGTGACAAAATCAAGGTAAAATGGCAGAATGCCAAATTTCATTTTGACAAAACCGCCGAACCATTGCCAGAATTGAGCATTGGAGAACCAGTTAGGGTACAAACCTTCAAGGCTCTCAACAAGAGTCAGCCTGAGTGGGACCTGCATAGAGCAGTTGTCACCTCAATCATACGTGATGGAAGTGAACAACCAGATAAACTGTCCCAACTACAGGTACATATGCACAACTGGAGAAGCTGTTCCTTCATTGCAGGTGGCCGATCAGGAAGATGTGAACTCGCCATCTTCACAGACCACAGTTCAACCATCAGTCCCAGAGGCCCACAGCACCCCAACAACGGAAATGGAACAACAACAGTTACCACAGCAACAACAAGTGACATGGGAACGACACTCCCTGGAGAAGGAAAATCACCCAGATGAACAGCCAATGGCAACGCATAGGCACACCATTAAGAGACCGGCACTATTTCAAGACTATGTGTGCGATGCATGTGCGGAGACCGACGAGAATAACAAACTGCTAATGCATGAGAACAGTTGTGTGCATAGTGGGTAATTTGGGCAACTCACAGTGTAAATAATAATGCATGCAATTTTTATTGTTTATTTCTGTATGAAAAGGTGGATGTTTGGGATAGAAATGCAATACTGTACTAATGTGCCTCCTGGCTTACCGTAGTCATGTGATATCCACCATGAGGCACTCACTGCAGGCATCCATCAGCAGGCAGTGCAATAAAGACACAGTACAAGCAAGACTGGTATCCTGTGAGCTCATAACATAACACGACAGGGACGTGGAGCACAGGCTGCAGAGAGGGGAAGCAGTGCACAGAGGGTAAAAGAGGAGCGCCCTGCACAGAAGGCTGTGTCCACCAAAGGCTTTCAGCGAGCACTTCTACTTCAACGGGACTGGGCGTGGGTTAATCACGAATCGCAATCCCGCACCTGAGAATGGGCGTACTTGAAATTTTCCCCTATGATCTCTATGCAGAAATTTTTTTGGGCTCCTTATAGATTAATCTAAGCAATGATCTGCTATTGAGCAATCTTGTGGCCTTGTATAGCAATGGTGAATTTAGACACAATGGAATAGAAATTGGTCTAGGCTCGTTTTGGGGCCTGAAATAAGCTGGGAGCCCTGGAGTCCTGAGGCTCAACTGAAGCTGGGTCCTTTAGGCTTCATCAGCATACGGCCAGTTGCAAACACCAATTGCATTTGGTACAGGAGTTAGTTAGTTTGTGAGGAAGAGAGAAGAATAGGAGGGGATGGTTGCAAGTTGGAAGCAACCCTTAGGAGTGCTCTGAAGTTGGGAGGAGCACTCCTGCACCATCCAGTACAAATATGTAGTTATCGTTATGGTGGCAGCCATTGCTGCATAGGCCATATTAGAATTATACAAATTGAGCAGAACTCTCCATGCTGATGAATCTTATCCACTCTCCCTTCTTGCACATTCACTCCCCTCTCACACACACTTAATCCCTGCTCTCACATACACTCACTCCTCTCTCACATTCACTCCTCTCTCTCACACACACACTCTCCTCTCTCACACACTCAATAAGTCCCTCAATTACAAACTCAAGGGGCTGGATTTTCCCTCCAGGGGCAGGAAACAGAAGTTGGGAAACAGTCACTTATTGGGATTTTGACAGAGGCGCCTCCTTAATTGTAATGGAGACTAGTTTCCTATCCAAATAAGCTGTAGGACCAATCAGAGGCCTTCCAGCTTAAGAAGAGCAGCAGCTTGCAATGGATGATAAGTAACTGAGAGGGCTCTCCAACATGGAGGTGCCTTCTCACCAACTTTTATGAAACTTTCATTAAAACATGGTTCTGGTAGCCAGGCCACCACTGTGTGGGGAAGAGCCACCCTACAGGGTGACATGTGGCTGCACCCACACCCAGGCAGGCAGGGAGGCCTGCTCCTGGGTGCCTGCCTCCATGCAGTTAAACTGTCCCCCGCCTGTTTAGAAAATTCCAGTTGGCATCCTTTAGTTGCCATTAACAAGGCTCTTAATGAATCTAATTGGCTACCCGCCTCGTGGGGTCAGATAATCCTGCCATCCCCGAACTGCCTCAGCAAAAATGGCTTGCACCAGGAATGGGGTCCGGAAACAGGCACACTGACCGGCGCCGATATTTTCCGACCCCATCCACCTCCATTCACGCCTCCAGCGGGCCATGAAAATCCTACCCAAGGAGTTTAAAACCTGTTTATTGCCCGAGCTATTATGGGGCCAGATGTATTGCAGCACAGTTGGGGCATGTGGCACTTCCCTGCAAAATTGGTCCTTTGCCTCAGTTTCCGACCCAGAAAATGGGCACAATGAGTACCAATTTCACCCCCAACATATATAAAAAAATTATTCGGTGAGTGCCATTCTGGAGATCAAATGCTTAAAATCATTGTTAGTTTTGTACTGGTATTGATTTGTCTACAGAAACAACCTGAAATCAGTGAAATCTTAAAAAAGCATCTGAATCAATATGTTGTTCATAATCCTGTTGAATATTTGGTTCAACAGTTAATCCATATTGTTCTGTTAGTTTAAATTGAAGATACCTATTGTAGGCTTTTCTCACTATTAATTTACTCCAGGAGTGAGCTTATTTTGCAATTTATAGGGAATTACCTTTCTTTGTATATAAACTGAGAAATCTAATTGCATTAGAGGAAGTGATGCTTTGAAAATTCATGAGAAAACCTGGAATTCCCATGCATGTCCACAGTTTGAAAGAAGCAGAACAGTGCATGTAATTGCTGCAAAATAAACAACCAGCAACTCATGAAGAAGTTGCAAAAGCATTTCATCACTGGTATTGTTACGACCAGGTGAGAGGGGTCTAGGGATTCCCTCTTAGCCTTTGCCTGGTTTAACGTTACAGGGTTTAATTTTTAAAAACAGCGTGTTTTAGCCCCCCCTTAGTGCATTTTTGTTCACCGCTTTCCAATTGTAAGGCAAAGAAATCAAATCAGACAGGTTTTCATAGATTTTAAACAAGAAAGGTAGAAGTTTATTAATCTTAAAGTCAAATCTGGTTACCGACTACGAATATGCGATGCAACCACGCTAGATGCATACATGTAAACACACATGCAGATAGAGACAGAAAAATTAGAAGGAATAAAGGGGAAATGTTTGAGGCAGTAGATGGGTTTCTATTTTACTGCCTTTTGATTTTGCTGTGAAGTCTTTGGTTGCCGGTCAGACTTGCAATTCGTTGGGGCCCAGTACATGTTTCAACTTGTTTCGAGGTCGGAGTCTTTTCTCTCTTGAGGTTTACGTGTCTTCCGTCGGTCCAGTGGCGTGGGAGAAAGCGAGAGAGAGAGAAAGGCTTCCTTGCTCCAGGATCCAGTTCAAACATCCTTCTGAATTCAAACTGTCCTGTAGCTGGTTCAAAAAACCTAGACCAGCCAGTTAGTCATGTGACCAGCTGGTTTAACCAGTCCTGGCTCTGTGGATTGTATCATCTTAGCAGGGCCTGGAATGCACTTCCTTGCCTTCAATGTCATCTGGTGTTAATTGGAGCAGAAAATAGTCATTTGTCTCTCCAAGCACTGTCTGTTAGTATGCAAATGTTTTTCCAGCCAAGTGTCTGATGATTTTTTTTAACAAATCCTTTCTTTACTCCAGCAACAGTTTAAAATCAATGTTCATATGACAAAATTAATATGCCTCATTCTTGGCAGGTGGGGGTCTGCATGACAGTATATTGTATGCTGTCCACAACTTAGTAGATCATTTTCATAGAGATTGTAATTTTTGAAATTTCCTCAATAATTGTGAATTGGTGATTCACAAATCTTTCAGAACATAACCAATTATTCTACATTATTTCTCTGGTTGTTTCCTGTTATATCCATTCTATCACTAATCTCAGCCATTAATTGCTGTTCACCACAGGTTTTCCTAGGTTTACTGTTACCAATGAATGAAAGACTTTCAACATTTTCATAAAGCAATACTTGCTGTCTGACATTGGAAGCTCCTTCCTTCATTTTAGAAGTTTTTAATAGTGAGAAGGCAATCCATCAAATGTAGTCAAATGTATTCATCTGTATCAGAGCTTAAAATCTCATCGCCGCAATCAAAGTCAGGCTGAATTGAATGGAATAATGACAGGCAGTATCGCACACATAATTGGAGCTGACAGTTCTGTATTTTATTTTAGTAACTGCTTCATCCTAACTAATATTTGGGGACTAAGCAATATGAGTAATCAGAAAAATGCAATTTCTATTTCATGCATGAACGAGTGACTGGTGTAACATGAAAGGGAAAAGTTACTTCATCCGACTGCAACATTGTAATTATTCTGAATAATGACTAAGAAACACAGCCGAGAAAAATAGATTGACAAAAAAAAGAGCTCAGCAGCTATAAAATGCCCCAAAATCTGCAGGGCCGACAACCTGGTACAAGAGCAGGGCTGTGACTGCCCACTATCCCTGCACTGGTCATGGGGTCAAGATAGGTCACTTATTTTAAATAAAATGGACAAAATCACCAATAACCTGCTCACCAATGCTGCAGCCAGGACCACTCAGTTCCAGATCTTATTACAGCCTTGGTCCAAACATGGATAAAAGAGCTGAATTCCAGAGGTGGTTTGAGAGTGATTACCCTCAACATCAAGGCAGCATTTGACTGAGTGTGGCACCAAAGAATTCTGGTAAAGTTTAAGTCAATGGGAATCTGCTGGATGGTTCATACCTAACGCAAAGGAAGATGGTTGTGGTTGAAGGAGACCAATTATCTCAGCCCCAGGACATCACTGCAGGAGTTCCTCAGGGTAGTATCCTAGGCCCAGCCATCTTCAGCTGCTTCATCAATGACCTTCTGTCCATCATAAGGTAAGACGTGGGGATGTTCGCTGATGATTGCATGGTGTTTAGTTCTGCTCGCAACTCTTCAGATAATGAAACAATCCGTGCTTGCGTGCAGCAAGACCTAGTCGACATTCAGGCTTGGACTGATAAGTGGCAAGTAGCATTCGCACCAGACAAGTGCCAGGCAATGACCATCTCCAACAAGACAGTTTAACTGCCTTCCCTTGATATTTAATGGCATTACCATCATTGAAGCCCCCACCATCAACATCCCAGGGGTTACCATTGAGCAGAAACTTAAGTGGACCAGCCACATAAATGCTGTGGCTACAGGAGAAGGTTAGAGACTGGAAATTCTGTGGTGAGTGACTCACCTTCTGACTCCCTAAAGCCTGTCCACCTTCTGCAAGGCACAAGTCAGGAGTGTGATGGAATACTCTCCATTTGCTTGGATGAGTGCTGCTCCAACAACACTCAAGATGCTCAAAACCATCCAGGACAAAGCAGGCCGTTTGATCAGTGCCCGATTCACCCCCTTAAGCATTCACTCCCTATGTGGCTGCAGAGTGTACCAGCCACAAGATGCACTGTAGCAACTCACTAAAGTTTCATCAGCACCAACAAACAAACCTGTGACTCCACCACCTAGAAAGACAAGGGCAGCAGGCACATAGGAACATCACTGCCTCCAAGTCACACAGTATCCTTACATGGAAATATTTCACATTCCTTCAGTATCACTGTGTCAAAATCCTGGAATACCCTACCCAACGGCATTGTGGGAGCACCTTCATGCCACAGACTGCAGTGGTTCAAGAAGAAGACTCACCATCAGCTCTTCAGGGCAACTAGGGATGGGCAATAAATGCTGGCCTTGCCAGCAGTGCTCACATCTGAGAATGAATAAAAGAGATCTTGCAGTTAGTTCACATGCTGCTCGGTTCATTTTCAGTTCCACCCCAGAGGGCATATTTAAATGTGCTAATTGGGGCTCGAGGACAAACAAAGGACCTTGATGCAATTTTGAGATATCAATGATGGGTAGAGCATATGTCATGCATGTTCCACCCATTAGTAGCTGGCATTGAGCACTCTAACCAGCAGTCCTTAAAGGCTGCTCCTGAAGAGAAAGGTTTTGGTCCTAGTTCCTACTGTACTATATGCAGCTGGTTGGTGTACTCCACTTCCTGAAACACACACACAGGGAAAATCAGATCACTTTTTCTGCCTGTGATTGTTCTGCTGGCATTCCACAGGTGTTCATTTTATACCCGCAACTCTTGGGCCTTATTCTCATTTCCAAAAGCTACGAGATAGAGTGAGAGAGAGAAGTAGACATAAGGGCCTTTATTTTAACCCTGTCATAATGGGCGCAGGAGGTCAGGTGGGGGTGGGGGGGGGGGGTGCTAAAATTTACAAAAGAGGGAATGCGTCCCCAACCTGCTGCATACAAGCTGTTCCCATTTTTACAGTAGTGGGTTAGGTGCAATGCGGGTGTCCTGCTCTAGAGAGATGGGATACCCCATTAGCATATTTAAATCAGGGCTCCCACATGCAATTCGGAGCTGATTTAAATTGAACACTAGCTGCCTGGGTTTTCCAGGGCCCAGGAAACCCAGCAGTTAAAGGAAGCTGGGAGCTGCTGACTCAAGAAAGTCAGTGTCTTTTACAGCACTCCTTGTGGGCCAGGAAAGGTAGGAATATTTTCCCCTCGGCCCAATCATAAAATGATACAGCACAATAGAAGGCCATTCAGCCCATTTTGTTCATGCTGGCTCTTTGAAAGAGCTATCCAATTAGTCCCACTTCTCTTTTATCATAGCTCTTCAAATTTTTCCATGCCAGATATTTACGCTTTTGAAAGTTACGATTGAATCTTCCACCAAACTTGCAGACAGTGCTTTCCAAATTATAACAACTCTCCATATAATTTTATCATGTCAGCTGTAGTTTTTTTGTCAATTACTTTAAATCTGTGTTCTCTGGTTACCTGCCGTTCTGCTACTGGGAACAGTTTCCTCTTATTTACTGTATCAAAGCCTTTCATAATTTTGAACAACTCTATTAAATTGGCCCGTAAACTTCTCTGCTGCAAGGAGAACAGTCCAGCTTCTCTAGTCTCTCTATGTTAACAGAAGTCCCTCATCCAGGGTGGCGCAGTGGTTAGCACCACAGCCTCACAGCTCCAGCGACCTGGCTTCGGTTCTGGGTTCTGCTTGTGTGGAGTTTGCAAGTTCTCCCTGTGACCGCGTGGGTTTCTGCCAGGTGCTCCGGTTTCCTCCCACAGCCAAAGACTTGCAGGTTGATAGGTAAATTGGCCATTGTAAATTGCCTCGAGTGTAGGTAGGTGGTGGGAATGTGGTAGGGAATATGGGATTAATGTAGGGTTAGTATAAATGGGTAGTTGTGGGCCGAAGGGCCTGTTTCAATGCTGTATCTCTCCATGACTCTTATCCCTGATACCATTCTAGTGCATCTCCTCTGTACCCTTGTTAAGGCCTTGACATCCTTCCTAAAGGGTGGTTCCCAGAATTGGACACAATAGTCCAGTTGTTGGCTAACCAGTGTTTTATAAAGGTTTGGCATAACATCCTTGCTATGGCTCAGTTTATAAAGCCAAAGATCCTGTATACTTTTTTTTAAACAGTCATCACAACTTGTCCTGTCACCTTCATATCTATCTATCCTTATATGTGACAGGTTAGATTTCTCCTATCACTAACTCTCTCTCTCTTTGGCCTCCTTGTCTCAAGAGACAATGGGTAAGCGCCTGGAGGTGGTCAGTGGTTTGTGGAGCAGCACCTGGAGTGGCTATAAAGCCCAATTCTAGAGTGACAGACTCTTCCACAGGTGCTGCAGAAAAAATTGTTTGTCGGGGCTGTTACACAGTTGGCTCTCCCCTTGCGCTTCTGTCTTTTTTCCTGCCAACTGCTAAGTCTCTTCGACTCGCCACACTTAGCCCCGCCTTTATGGCTGCCCGCCAGCTCTGCCGATCGCTGGCAACTGACTCCCACGACTTGTGATCAATGTCACAGGACATCATGTCGCGTTTGCAGACGTCTTTAAAGCGGAGACATGGACGGCCGGTGGGTCTGATACCAGTGGCGAGCTCGCAGTACAATGTGTCCTTGGGGATCCTGCCATCTTCTATGCGGCTCACATGGCCAAGCCATCTCAATCACCGCTGACTCAGTAGTGTGTATAAGCTGGGGATGTTGGCCGCCTCGAGGACTTCTGTGTTGGAGATACGGTCCTGCCACCTGATGCCAAGGATTCTCCGGAGGCAGCGAAGATGGAATGAATTGAGACGTCGTTCTTGGCTGACATACGTTGTCCAGGCCTCGCTGCCATAGAGCAAGGTACTGAGGACACAGGCTTGATACACTCGGACTTTTGTGTTCCGTGTCAGTGCGCAATTTTCCCACACTCTCTTGGCCAGTCTGGACATAGTAGTGGAAGCCTTTCCCATGCGCTTGTTGATTTCTGCATCGAGAGACAGGTTACTGGTGATAGTTGAGCCTAGGTAGGTGAACTCTTGAACCACTTCCAGAGCGTGGTCGCCGATATTGATGGATGGAGCATTTCTGACGTCCTGCCCCATGATGTTCGTTTTCTTGAGGCTGATGGTTAGGCCAAATTCGTTGCAGGCAGCCGCAAACCTGTCGATGAGACTCTGCAGACACTCTTCAGTGTGAGATGTGAAAGCAGCATTGTCAGCAAAGAGGAGTTCCCTGATGAGGACTTTCCATACTTTGGTCTTCGCTCTTAGATGGGCAAGGTTGAACAAACTGCCCCCTGATCTTGTGTGTAGGAAAATTCCTTCTTCTGAAGACTTGAACGCATGTGAGAACAGCAGGGAGAAGAAAATTCCAAACAATGTGGGTGCGAGAACACAGCCCTGTTTCACGCCACTCAGGATAGGAAAGGGGTCTGGTGAGGTGCCGCTATGCTGAATTGTGCCTTTCATATTGTCATGGAATGAGGTGATGATACTTAGTAGCTTTGGTGGACATCTGATCTTTTCTAGTAGTCTGAAGAGGCCACGTCTGCTGACGAGGTCAAAGGCTTTGGTGAGATCAATGAAAGCAATGTAGAGGGGTATCTGCTGTTCGCGGCATTTCTCCTGTATCTGACGAAGGGAGAACAGCATGTCAACGGTCGATCTCTCTGCACAAAAGCTACACTGTGCCTCAGAGTCGACACGCTCGGCCAGCTTCTGGAGCCTGTTTAAAGCGACTCGAGCAAAGACTTTCCCCACTATGCTGAGCAGGGAGATTCCACGATAGTTGTTGCAGTCACTGTGGTCACCTTCGTTTTTATAGAGGGTGATGATATTGGCATCGCGCATGCCCTGAAGTACTGCTCCCTCGTCCCAGCACAGGCAAAGCAGTTCATGGAGTGCTGAGAGTATAGCAGGCTTGGCATTCTTGATTATTTCAGGGGTAATGCTGTCTTTCCCAGGGGCTTGTCCGCTGGCTAGAGAATCAATGGCATCACTGAGTTCCGATTTTGTTGGCTGTACGTCCAGCTCATCCATGACTGGCAGAGACTGGGTTGCATTGAGGGCGGTCTCAGTGACAACATTTTCCCTGGAGTACAGTTCTAGGTAGTGCTGCACCCAGGGGTCCATTTGCTTGCGTTGGTCAGTGATTGTGTCCCCTGATTTAGATTTGAGGGGGGCAATCTTCTTGATGGTTGGCCCAAAAGCTCTCTTAATGCTATCATACATTCCTCTGATGTTTCCGGTGTCTGAGGCCAGCTGAATATGGCTGCATAGGTTTTGCCAGTAGTTATTTGCGCAGCGCCTGGCTGTTCTTTGTGCAGCTCTTCTGGCTGCTTTAAGTGCTACGGATGTTAACTCGCTGGGGGCTTTCTTGTAGTTCAGCAGTGCAATGCGCTTAGCAGCTATGACAGGTTCCAGCTCTTCAAAATGAGATTGAAACCAGTCTGCATTCCTCTTCGCACGTTTGCCATAGGTGGTCAAAGCTGACTCATAGATGGCGTCTCTGATGTGGGCCACTAACTAGACCCCAATAATTACAAACAGTCTCATTCTAAACACTGCTTTGAGAAAGATATCACTCAAAGAAACCTCTGTCCTCCCCTTTGCAGGTTGCATTCTCTCTCTCCTCCCTGCCACCATTGCAGACCACCCCCAAGCACCAATTCCCAGCCTTACCTCTGCACTGCGAGAACCACTCTCTTCCCTCCCAAACATTGATCTCAGTCTCCTTGGCCCCACCCCCCCACCACCACCACCAACTGCTCCCCTGTGATAAGCTGTCTCTTCCTCTCTCCTAAACCCTGATCTCTGGCCTTCCCCCTACCCAATTGTCAGGACTGTCCCAAAGGGTCCCTGGCTGCAGCCTCCTGCTGCAGGTTTTCCTGCCTGGCAGCTGGCCAGCCCATCAATTTGGATGGCTGCCAGGCAGGAAATGGAAGAAAAAAACTATGATGAGGGCCAGCCATTAAATTTGCAGGGCCTCCGCGTCCCCTAATTCGATGCGTTCCCTGGCCATTTCTGTCCTCCCCCACACCGTCCCCACCTCCCTGTAAATATTGGGACCAATCATTGCCATCTGATTTCTGTTTCAACAATTTGAATTTTGAAAGCAAACAAAACATCTTTGAGAGAAGTAAATATGAGAGGAAGCTACTGTCAATTTTGCTCCTTCACTGAAATTGAATTTTAACCCACTGTTTTATTATTCCCATTAATAAGGTCATAAGGAGCAGGAGTAGGCAATTCAGCCCCTTGAGCCTGCTCCGCCATTCAATACGATCATGGCTGATCTCATCTCGGCCTCAACTCCACTTTTCTGCCCGTTTTCCATAACCCTTCAACCCTTTACTAATTAAAAATCTGTCTATCTCCTCCTTAAATTTACTTAATGTCCCGGTATCCCCCGCACTCTGGGGTAGTGAATTCCACAGACTTACGACCCTTTGAGAGAAGTAATTTCTCCTCATCTCTGTTTTAAATCTGCTACCCCTTATCCTAAAACTATGACCTCTCGTTCTAGATTGCTCCACAAGAGGAAACATCCTCTCTACGTCTACTTTGTCAATCCCCTTAATCATCTTATATATCTCAATTAGATCTCCTCTCACTCTTCTAAACTCTAGAGAGGCAAGGCCTAATCTCTCTTCATATGACAAACCCCTGATCCCTGGAATCAATCTAGTGAACCTCCTCTGAACTGCCTCAAATGCAACTACGTCCCTGCTCAAGTAAGGGGACCAAAACTGTACACAATACTCCAGGTGCGGTCTCACTACTGCCTTGTACAGTTGCAGCAACATTTCCCTCCTAGCTTTCTGCGATTCATGCACGAGGACACCCAGTTCCCTCTGCACCGAAGCATTCTGAATTTTCTCTCCATTTAGACAATAATTTGCCATTCTATTGGAGAATAAGACGGATAGTTTGTAAAAACAACAAATAACTTTGAAATCCTAAAGACTATTTTTTCAATTATGTTTTTTGTCTTTTTTGAGATAACCTCCACCACACACCATTCATTGATTGTAAGTGCAGGCACACAATCTCCTCTGAGGCCATTGCCATTCTCTCTATTCAACCAGTGGTCAGAAGGCCCGTGTCGTTGCCACTGCTGATATTCTATCTGCCCCTGGAAGAAAAGTTCTATGCACTCAGTTGAATTCAGGGAACTCACCATGAGGAAGAATTGCTGTTGTTACTATTGGAGAATTTTCCCAGGACTTTGGAAGCTGGTTTGGAGGCAGAAGTATCCCAATGTCTTTATGCCTCCTTCTGTCTTTCTCGGGGGTGGGGTCGATGCAGAAGTTGGGAACCCTTGTGGCTGAGGTTGGAAGGCAATTAAACTCAGTAAGGAGGTAATTAAGAGGGATTTTCCAGCTAGAATCCCTCTTTCCCAACAGCCTATGCTGTGTCTCCAACCTAGCAGTTAGGAGAAGGTAAGAGCACACTGGGAGGGACTGCCTCAGTGAAACTGACCAGCTGTGAAGGCGTTGAACAGTTGCACTAAAGAGTTGCAGACATGGCCCAGCTTAGATGCTGCCTTACAAAGAACTTCTCTGTCAGTGGGTGCCATCACTGCTTGACAGGTGAGTGTCAATGGCCTGGAAGGTACTGCACCTGACCATCAGTTCACCCACCCTCAGCTGCACTTCCCTACTACCAGCCTTTGAAGTGTCACGGGAGCAGCTTATGCAGTTACACTGTCCCCCTCTGCTGAGGGTCTAGGGCAGAAGCTCCCCACTGCAACATGTTCCAGCTGCAGCAATACCAACAGTAGCACCAGCTGACTTATCCTTAGCCATATGCCCCTCCACAGGGCAGAGGAGATGGCTACCGAAATGCAGGTGGAAGGAGACGAAACACCCAACAGAGGGTCGATAAGCAAAGGACCAGCTATCCCAATGCATGGGAACAGCTTTTCTTTGTCTACTTTATCGAAACCTGTCAGAATCTTGTACACCTCGATCAAATCTCCCCTCAACCTCCTTTACTCCAAGGAGAACAACCCCAGCTTCTCCAACCTAATCTTGTAGCTAAACTCCCTCATCTCTGGAACCATTCTGGTAAATATACTCTCCAACTTCTCAAGGACCCTTCCTAAAGTGTGGTGACCAGAACTGCACGTCATACTTTAGTTGTGGCCTAACCAGAGCTTTATAAAGGTTCAGCATAACTTCCCTGCATTTTGTACTCAATATCTGCAGCCCAAGATCCCATATGCTTTGCTAACTACTCTCTCAATATCTTCACCTTGTCACCTTCAAAGAGCTATGCACATGAACCCCCTAGGTGCTTCTTTTCCAGCACATTCTTTAGATCTGTACTATTAAATATATGGACTGGATTATGAGAGCCTGCCGCCGATTTCGGCGGCAAGTTCAAAAAATAGCAGCCCGCCAAAGAACCGCTGCAAACGCAAGCGCAGCAAATCATTTAAATAGCCGGGGCGGCCCTCCCCCCTGCACAATCATGTGGAGGGGGCAGGCTGTTCGTCCCTGGCAATGGCGTCAGCTGCCTGTGCGCAGGCGTTGGTGCCATTTTTAAAGGGCAGCCAGCCCTGCCACCTAATATAAAATTTTAAACACAGACCCCCCTTAAAATTAAATAAATGAATTTCTTATGCCTATTTCCCAACCCCCAATAACAATTACATTAACTATTTGCCCTATCCCTCCCCAAAACGCTTACCTTTTACATTTGACCTTCCCCCGCCCCCCCAAACCGCATAAAGTTCAACCCTTCCCACCATCCCCTAAACCCATTATGTGCATTTGAGCCCGTTCCCTCCCCCCCACCCATACCCACCACACTGAACATCTTACTTCCTCCCCCTCCCCACCAGTGTCATGCTGCCTTTCCCAGACAGGGAATTGAAGGCACAGGAGTGCCAGTATGTAAATTTTTAAATTAAAGTTATTAAATAAAGTCAATGTAATTTATTAATTTTATTCATTTGAATATTTTAATTGAGGTCCCATCGCCCAGTGGCTGGGAGGCCGCCACGGTGCTTCGCTGTCGCCGAGACGATTGGGCAGGGCCCTCCTGGTGTCGATGCCTGTGGCGGGCCTCATCTGGACCCAAATTCAGGCACCCCGCCCCCCCCCCCCCCTCTGCCACGGATCATGATGTCAAGAGCTTGGTAAAATCCAGCCCAATCTGCCAAAAGCATCGTCTCACATTTCTCTGTATTAAATTCCATCTGCTACTTACCTGCCCAGACTGCTAACCCATCTATATCCTGATTGGTTTCATCTTTACTGACTGTCACACCTTCAAGTTTGGTATCATCAGCAAATTTTGAAATTTTACTCTTCCAATATCCAAGTCAGTTATATATCTCAAAAAAAGCAGTTGTTTGAATACAAAATCTTGAGGAACACCACTGTCTACCATCCTCCAGTCTGAAAAACAACCATTTACCATGACTTGCTGTTTTCTGTCCTTAAGCCTTTTTTTTAATCCAAGCTGACACTGGCCCTGCTATTCCATAAGTCTCAATTTTGTTAACCAGCCTTTTATGTGGTACTTCATCAAACGCTTTCTTAAAATTCATACAGGCAACATCCATTGCTTTTGGCAATTTTTTGTCAGCAATGGTTCGGTGTTAGCATGGCTCAGTTGGTCCCTGAGATTCTTGCCTCTGAATTAGGAGGTTTTGGGTACTGGTGAGCAGAAACTTCCTCCAATGAAACATTGAGAAGAACAAAACCTTTGTCTTCGGTCCCTGCCACCAACTCTGTTCCCTAACCGTTAACTCCATCCCTCTCCCTGCCCACTCTCTGAGGCTGAACTAGACTGTTTGCAACCTTGGAGTCCTGTTTGACCCTGAGTTGAGACCGCCTCCTTCCACCTCTGTAACATTACGCGTTGTCGCTTCTGCCTCAGATCATCTGCTGCTGTAACCCTCATCTATGTCTTTGTTATCACTAGACTCAACTATTTCAATCCTCACCCGGTTGGCTTCCCACCTTGCACCCACTGTGAATCTGAGCTCATCCAAAACTCTGCTCTCTGTATCATAAATCACAATAAGTCCCATTCACATAAATAAAAGCAAAATACTGCAGATGCAAGAAATCTGAAATAAAAACAAAAAGTGCTGGAAATACTCAGCAGGTCTGGCAGCATCTGTGGAGAGAGAAGCAAAGTTAACGTCTCAGGTCTATCAGCTTTCATCAGAACTGGCAAAGGTTAGAAAAGAATTAGGTTTTAAGCAAGTGAAGGGGAGGGGGGTGGGAGAGAGAACCACTACTGCTGAGGCAAGGGGCCGGATGTTTGTTCTTATTAAATGGGCGAGCTGTCTGGGAAGGTGCAACAGGCACTGGAAGCTAGTCCAAATAAAGTTAATAAGACCCAAAACCCAATTTAGGGCTGCGGATCTCCCAGCTGGGCATGAATTCAAAAACCGGCCTGAAAGAATTTCCTCCTCAAAAACTCCTCAGTCACAAAGCAAGATACATTTTCCCACCTATTTCAATGTCTGACCAATCAACAGACTCATTTATTGCAAGAAATCACATTTTACGCGTCAGTCATCTTAAATAGACACGTCAAAGATTTACAATGGGAACCTGTTTAAGCTTCTTAATTTCACAGCCCGAAATTGTTTTAAAATAAACTGGATGCTTACATTTCATTTTTAAGAAACTTTTCCTACATGCTTATCTTTAAATAAGTAGGCTGCAGTTTTCATTTCCTTGTCTGCTCATGTTTAAGTGCATTTTCTTTCAGAAAGACCTTAAAATATAAAGATTTAACTTAATTATTTAAGCAGTAACCATTCTGGCAACAAACTTCAAACATCAAATTCATAATTGAGATGATTTAAATAAAACTTTCAGTTTTCCTTTAGTCAGTTGCACTATAGCGGTCGAGGTAACAGTATCCTTCCAATTTGATGTACATTACATGTTTTGCCTCATTCTTACTTTTGTCAGACTTGAGGACTTGAGCTGTTTAGATCTCGTTGCTATGGTATTAAGAAAGATTGATCAGCTTATGACTGAAGGAACTGAAAGATATTTTCTGTATCCACACTCTAAGTCTACTACGTCTGTTATGTATTATGCTGATCACTGACGATTTTATCTGTGCTTTTAATATTATTTGTCAGCGAAGCATGAAACTGTGAGTCATGTCAAAGTTTTTAAATTACTTATCTTATATTTGTTGTTACTTGTCAGACACTTAGGGCAGAATTTTCCTGGCTGGCAGGTGGAGGAGGCCGGTAAAATAGCAGGCAGGCAGCCAATTTAAATAAATAAGGCCCCTAGATTAGAGGTGATTTAGAGGGCCCGCCAGCGTTTTCTGGCAGCAGAGCTTCATGAAGGGAACCTCCCAGCGGCAGTCTGATGGGGCCAATAGGCTGCATGAAGGAAAGGCCTCCCTTTGGCCCGAGCACTTCCCCTGGTGGGCTTTCTCCTCCATTCCGCAGGTCCTTGCACCCTCAGCAATCCAATACTTGAAAATTATTCTGACACCTCCAAGGGAGCCTCCACTTTGAGGCGCAGTTGCGTTCTTCGAGCTGCCGCAGCAACGCCCACCTCTGCCTGATTGAGCGGCAGCGTCTACATTCCACCTGACATCCTAATTGGACGGCAAACTCGGAGGCGGCCAAATTGGAGCCTGCCTCCCGGAATATCGCTAAACCAGTCTGCTTCTCTACAAGTGCAGGCTCGGGACCCCCAGTTGGTCCTAATGTCAGAGTCCTGAAGCCTGCAGTAAAATCCTGCCCATACTTCTTAGAAAAAATAAAAATATCATGCAGTGAAATCTTTAAATGCTGTGCCCTGCCACTGAAATCTTTGGATCTTTGGCGATGATACTGTTTAGTAACCCTTTTGCATTTCATGGAATGACACAACATGAAGGCCAACTTTACAAGTTTGGCTATCAGAGGAGAGCGTTGCCCCCACATAGTGGGCAGTTCATCGGTGGGACTCCCTGAAATCCAGAAAAATTAGCTCATTGCCCAAAATGTAGCCCCGAAAAACCATGTACCGCAGCCCTGTAGTGCATGATGCACTGAAGGCATTGAGGTCACGGGGGTGGGATTATAGAATAAAAGTAGAGAAAATAATAAAGAAACTGAAAATATGGAAGAGGAGGGAATTTGGAAAGGGATGAAAGGATGCCAAAAATGGTGTTCAAAATGTTTTACTTTTGGAAGAAAAGAATTATTTTTCTTACTATAGGATCAACGTTATAGTAATCAAGTTACTCTTGCACTTTGAGTAACATCATTACCTTGTATCTCAGTGTTTACATTTTTTTTTAGAGTTTCAACATTTTATATTTTACAAATGGTGTGCTTTTCATCATGTTCATTCTGTCTGGATACAAAATTGGCTGGCCCATAGAAGACAGAGGGTGGTAGTAGATGGAAAGTATTCAGCATGGAGCTCGGTGACCAGTGGTGTTCCGCAGGGATCTGTTCTGGGACCTCTGCTCTTTGTGATTTTTATAAATGACTTGGATGAGGAAGTGGAAGGCTGGGTTAGCAAGTTTGCCGATGACACGAAGATTGCTGGAGTTGTGGATAGTTTGGAAGGCTGTTGTAGGTTGCAATGGGACATTGACAGGATGCAGAGCTGAGCTGAGAAGTGGCAGATGGAGTTCAACCTGGAAAAATGTGAAGTGATTCATTTTGCAAGGTCGAATTTGAATGCAGAATACAGGCTTAAAGACAGAATTCTTGGTAGTGTGGAGGAACAGAGGGATCTTGGGGTCCATGTCCATAGATCGCTCAAAGTTGCCACCCAAGTTGATAGGGTTGTTAAGAAGGCGTATGGTGTGTTGGCTTTCATTAACAGGGGGATTGAGTTTAAGAGCCGCGAGGTTATGCTGCAGCTCTATAAAGCCCTGGTTAGACCACACTTGGAATATTGTGTTCAGTTCTGGTCGCTTCATTATAGGAAGGATGTGGAAGCTTTAGAGAGGGTGCAGAGGAGATTTACCAGGATGCTGCCATGGACGAAAGGCATGTCTTACGAAGAAAGATTGAGGGAGCTAGGGCTTTTCTCATTGGAGTGAAGAAGGATGAGAGGTGACTTGATAGAGGGGTACAAGATGACGAGAGGCCTATATAGAGTGGATAGCCAGAGACTTTTTCCCAGGGCGGAAAGGGCTATCACCAGGGGGCATAATTTTAAGGTGATTGGAGGAAGGTTTTGGGGAGATGTCAGAGGTCGGTTCTTTACACAGAGAGTGGTGGGTGCGTGGAATGCGCTGCCAGCGGTGGTAGTAGAAGCAGATACGTTAGGGACATTTAAGCGACTCTTGTATAGGTACATGGATGATAGTAGAATGAAGGGTAGGTAGGTAGTTTGATCTTAGAGTAGGTTAAAGGTTCGGCACAACATCGTGGGCCGAAGGGCCTGTACTGTGCTGTACTGTTCTATGTTCTATGCCACATCATTTTTTAGTCTTTTATAATAATGACTTATCAATTCTGCTTTCTTCTTGACTCTTCTCCTCAGATAGTTTGATGACCCTAACTGTTTCTTTCCACCATACTTTCTTTTCTTTTTTTCTCTATGCTGATTAGGCATATCATAAACAGCAGCCTCTTGTAACTTATTTGCTCTGACACAAAATTCACAGCTCTTTATAATAGGCCTGGGAAACTGCACTATTGAAAGTTGATGAAATTAAGAGAGCTGGAAAAAATATGGGTGAGGAACCTAAAAATCATCAGGCCTACCAGTACTGTATGGGTTAACAAAAATCAAAATACATCTGTCTCTTGCCTATCTTACCAGAAGTCGAAACTTCCCTGTAACAGTGCAAATCATTCTCATCTGCAATGATGAAAAAGATGCACTATTGATTTTTGATTTGTGTTCTGCATGCTCTTTACTATAGGTGACATTGCTTGAATGGAATAGTTTCACCTATTTTATTAAGGGTGTTTGGGATTGAATCAACATGTTGGGCGTAATTTCTAATTTTGGCAGCTGGGTGGTAACTTGGTGAAATGGATTATATATCTGTTCAATATCTGGTGTGTTCTACACAGGTGGTCCTACCTTGCTGAGAAGCTGAATATTACCTCCCTTTATTTCAGTGTTACTAGTAGTTCCCTCCGTTAGACTGTCAGGAATCAAATGAAGATGTTACATTGGCTTTGGTTCAGTAGAAACACCCTTGCCTGAGTCATGAAGATCATGGGCTCAAGTCCTATCTGGAGGCTTGAGCATATAATCCAGACTGATACTCCAGTGCTTGTACTGAGGGAGTGTTGCATTAGCAGAGATTGTTCTTCCGATGAGGTCTCCTCTGTCCTATAAAGTGGATGTAAAAAGATCCCACAGCATCATTTAAAGAAGAGCAGGAGAGTCTTCCAGGTGTCCCTGACCAATAGTTATCCCTCAACCAAAAACAAAAATAATTTACTTCATCACTGATTGTGGGACCTTACAAATTGGCTGGCCCGTCTCTACATTACAACAGTGACTACACTTCAAAAGTACTTCAGTAGATGTAAAGTCCTTCCTTCCTCCCTCCCTTCTTTCCTCCCTCCCTTCTTTCCTCCCTTCCTTCCTTCCCCCTCCTTCCTCCCTCATTCCCTCCCTCTTTCCTCTTTCCTTCCTCCATGTCACCCTTGTAATATTACTTGTTTCTTTGGTATGAGGACTATTGTAAGACTCACAGAACTACAAGTAAAAGCCAAAGAAAATGTGGGGTTTTATCATAACTTAACTACAGGAGCCAAGAAGCCACACACACACACCTCACTCTGTCGGACTACACCGACAACACCCTGCTCATGTGAGACGCAACATCACTTCCTCTGGTTATCTTCATTTACAGCTTCTTAAGGTGGTCCTCTTAAGCTCATCCCACAACAACCCTCCATCCTCCTGTTAGACTGCCCTTGATTAAACATTTACCCTTTTCCCATTAGACTGGTGAGATGGACTCATACTGGCCAGGAGACAAATGGGTTTAAAATGTTTCAATATAATGTAGAACGGGACCAGATACCTTCATCACCAATAGCATTAGTAATTGGAACAGCAAAATTCTTATAAATAAAGTCTGGATAAAAGAGTTTCTGAAAGAATAGTGGATGATAAATGTTTCACAGCTAGAGTCCATTTGTTTGTTCTGACTGAGGCACTGTTGAAGGAAGCAAAGTGAACACTGAGCAGCTGTCAACAATTGCAACAGTTGTCAACCATGAAAAAAAGCCGGCCATCTAAGATGAGGAAGTGTGACTGTTATGCTAGAACACAGATTGGAAGAGGCAATTTGATGATATGCATGGTTAGCATAGAATATAAAGAAAAGAATGAAGAAAAAGAAAGACAGACAGGCACTCTGAATTGCGAAAAGAAACTGAGGAGCAGTAGACAAAGGGAATAGATAAGTTGCTACATTATTATTGGAAGTGGCATAAAATGAGGGAAATGTGTAGATTAGACTGTGTAAGGTGAGCCCTACTAGGCTAGGTAAGTAGACTGCATATCTGAAAGGTTGCCAAGTCATTTTACTTAAAAGGTTCCAGTAACAGCCAGCTTACATAGTGAGCAGTAAATTAGGTCTCCAGGTGAGTTATTGAGCACTGTGTCCAAATAGCTGGCAGGCACCATTGTTTCTGACAGCATGGGGCAGGTGAGCACGTGGGATATGCCTATAATGGCATGGGTGCTTGCTCCCCCTGTCCTTATCAGACAGTGTATTATCCAACTTAGCATGAGCAGTATCACGGAAAATCAGCTACTCTTGCTCATTTTTGCATGAGCAGACAATCTTTTTATTACGATTAGCTTGGCTTAACTTTGATTCTGAGGACAAAGCAGATCTTCGGCTCAGCTATGAATATCTTTGATTTTCCAATTTCTCTCCTCGCCATCAAAAATGAAGTAGCATTGAAGAAATTAATGGCCTGATTATCTCACTGGACCACCTCGAGGAGGATGCAATACAAATGCAAGTAGAGATGCAACCAAAAAAATGATGCATTGAAAACATTACAGGGATGAAATTGGTTTTGGGCGATAGTGCCAAACTGGTAATAGCAAATCGGTGTCTCATTTACAATTACACACTGCCTGATTTTGACCTCACTGGTTAGGAATATCAGCTGTGTGTAAAACAGCTTGCTGATTCACTTCACCCATTTTGTGCAATAAGCCAAGACTAATTTCACCCACAATGCTCTTTTTTGTACATAGTTCTTTGCTTCATGCAATTCTGAAAATATTTTGGCATTGCCATTTTTTTTAAAGTGATAGAAAATTGATGTTGGAATGTGAAATTTCATTAATTACCAGAATGCTGGTTCTGATTTTGGGCTGAGATTATTGTCGTTTCTAACATTTTCTTTACTTTGCTTAAAAATGTTATGACAATTGAATGTTTAATCTTTAGTAGAAATTTTTCTGTGCTATTATTTATTATCTTCCACCCACAATATAGCAGTTTAATTATTTTTCCTTCTCTCTGATGCATTTAAGTATTTTAAGTTGTGTGAGGTACACTTCAATATTAAGGCAGTAATTTGTTAGAATAGCTCCCAAGTGCTTAATATGAATCTTTTGGGAGATATGAGTTGTGCTATAAATTGTTTTAGCACCATCAAATAGTAAAAGTGCAATCTTCTCTTTAACAGTGAAGCTGTGAAAAGTGCTGAGTGTAGTGGATTATGTGGATGCAAGCAATTTATTAAATTTGGATGGTGGGCATGGAACTAGAGGACACAGTATAAAACCGACATGCCTGAAGCAAGATCTGAGGTTAGAAGAACTTATTTTTCCCCACTGAGTTGTGGAAAATGGAAATAGACTTCGAGATAAAGCAGCTAAAGTTCTATTGATTAATGGCTTTAGAAGAAAAGAGCTGGATGACTATCCTGTTAGGAATGTGATAAAGGATTATAAGGATATGTACAGATAAAGATGTCAAAGAAACTAGGTTAGGGAAATTTCTTTTTGGTCCAGACAATCTGACTGAACAGGGTTGCTATTAGATTGAAATGGATAATAGGAAGGTGGTGGACAGAGGTGATGCATTGTTGCTGCCTCATTTACATGATGGAGTACCAAACTGGTAATAGCAAATCGGTGTCTCATTTGCAATTACACACTGCCTGATTTTGACTTCACTGGTTAGGAATACCAGCTGCGGTGTAAAACAGCTTGCTGATTCACTTCACCCATTTTGTGCAACGAGCCAAGACTAATTTCACCCACAATGCTCTGTTTTATACATAGTTCTCTGCTTCATGCAATTCTGAAAATGTTTTGGCATTGCCATTATCTCACTGGACTACCTCGAGGAGGATGCAATGAAATGCATGCCCAATGCACACTCCACCCTTTGTACTTCAAAGTTGAAATTGCTATTATCATAGGATGAATAGCTTCCCACCTGAAACAGGCTGCAGCTCCTCATTTCAGGAGTCTACCCAAGACAGAAGGTAATTTCTGGACTGCTACTATCCCATTTACACTGGGTGGAGCGGGTTAAAATCAGCTTTAATCTCGTTGACTCTATATCAAGCCAACTTTATTTTCAGGCTACGTAATGAGGCATAAGTAATATGCAGTTTTTTTGGTGACATGGTTTGAAGTATCAAAGTAAGATATCTTGCTGCAAGATAATTCTGTCTGATAGCCCGTCCCCCAATTAATTTACCAGTGATTTCAATTATTAAGTTGTATACAAGGAAGTATTGTTCTTTAAGCACAAGAAAGCAAATGATTAACAGCTCACCTCCAG
The DNA here is from genome assembly GCF_036365525.1 of Heterodontus francisci. Lineage (NCBI taxonomy): Eukaryota > Metazoa > Chordata > Chondrichthyes > Heterodontiformes > Heterodontidae > Heterodontus > Heterodontus francisci. The sequence goes on from NC_090371.1 coordinate 221,292,707, forward strand.
CTATTTAGAGTCTGCTCAATTTTGTCATACCTTGAATAATTCATTGTAAGCAGCATGCATTCATAATGAGTAAAGAACATAAATGTAACCTTGGCAATCTACACAATTTTAGACAAGATGAGGCATATGCTTTGATCTGCTCAGGTAATATGAAGTTCCTGGCCCAGAAATTCCTGCAATGATGAGATAGGCGACATACGGTGTATAAGTTGGTGTTTTGCCTGCTGATCTTGCTGTTGATAACTTACCCCAAAATTTCCTAGGAAAGTAATTAAAATGTACATCAGTGAACATAGCAGTGAATTGGAAGTGGTCCAATTTAAAGGCCCATTGTGGTGTATGTATTGCTATTCAATATTTGTAACATGAAACTCTCTGCCACAGTTCTGGAACAGTGTATTAGCTTGCAATTATGTGATCCTATTGTCAGCAGTTATCTAAATAACTGGTAAAATAAGAATCGAGCAAAGAGTTTAATGGCCCAAGATTTCCTGTGGCAAGCTAATGAAAGCCGCCCCCAATCCTCCACCCTCTGCCCCCAATGGTTAAACTAGATTTTGCCTGTTTAATGCTGACAATATTTTGCTCTGCACGTTGCTGGAAGTGCAAGTTGGAAATGGTGTATGTCCTGTACAGCACATTTGGGATCTGAGTCCACAGGGCAAGCAACTGGGTATCACTTTAACCAATCAGATTGAAGCATTGAGAAATTAACTACATAAGGACTGAAAAGGAAGTGTAAGTCCAAATGGTGAATTCAATGTCAAATCAGGTACAGAAAGAGAAATAAAGAGAGGGAAAGAAAGATTGGACTAAGAGAGAAAAACGACAGAAAGAAAACATAAATAAAATTAATTTTAATTTTGTAAATCAGCCGCAACAATTAAAACCAGAAGGAATGAGACTCTGCACTTGTAATATCTAATTTTCAGCGCCATTCAGATTGACAGTTAGTAATTAACGTTGTATACTTTGTGGAAAGGGCATTTAAACTGAAATGGACAAGTCTTAACTTTCTCTGGCGAATTTGCTTCACATCTACCTGTTAAGACCAGGTGAGAAAGGGGTCGAGGGGTTCCCTCTCAGCCTTTGCCTGGTTTAACCATAACAGGGTTTAATTTTTAAAAACACTCCCTCAGTGAATCCTTGTTCACTGCTTTCCAATTGCAAGCCAAAGAATTCAAATCAGACAAATTTTCTTAGATTTAAACAAGAAAGGTGGAAGTTTATTAATCTTAAACTCTAATTCAGTTAACGACTACAAATGCTTGACGCGACCACGCTAGCATGCATACGCGATAAACACACACGCAGATAGAGACAGGAAAAAGTAGAAGGAATAAAGGGGAAAAGTCTGAGGCAATATCTGGTATTTATTTATGGTCCTTTAAGTTCAATGTGGAGTCTTTGGTTGCTGATAAGTCTGGCTGTTCGATGGAGCCCAGTGCACGCTTTAACTTGTTTCGATGCAGGAGTCTTTTCTCTCTTGAGGTTTACGTGTCTTCCGTGGGTTCGGAGACCTGCGAGAAAGCGAGAGAGCTAGCCAGGAGAGAGAGCTCTCTTGTTCCAGGTTCACTTGCACTCTGCAGTCTGACTTCAAAACTGTCCTGTGTCCAGTTCAAAAAAACCTGGACCAGCAGGTTAGTGATGTGACCAGCTGGTTTAACCACGTCTGCATTTGTGGATTCCAAAGCTCTCGGCGGGTGTGTGTAGTGCTGCCTCTTACTCCAACAAAATGTGGATCACCATTGCCCAGCCCAATCTCCTTTAATTGAATCAGTGAGCAATTCTTTTGTCTCTCCAAGCACTATCTCTTGGTATGCAAATGTCCTCCAGCCAAGTGTCTGCTGATCTCTTTTTGAACAAGTCATTTCTTCACTCCAGCAACAGTTTAAAATTAATGTTCATATGACAAAACTAATATGCCTCATTCTTGACAGGTGGGGGTCTTCATGACACTACCACACAAGTACAGGAACTGTACGCCACTCAATGCATTTGAATGGGGAGCCAGACAGCAAGATGCCATTTATGCCGGCAGCAACTTTTCGATTTACACATTTAATTATGCATCTGCCCTGCTTAAAGTTGCACATAAATAACAGCAAGCTCTATTAGCCTCACTATCATTTTGAGAGCAAATTTTGGGCCATGATAAACCTCTTTTCAAGTTTTACAGCTACAACTGTTGTCCTCTGTATACTCTACATTTATCCATTCCAATATGCAAGTGAGTTATTGTAACACAAAGTACATAAAAAGTGATTTGTTTTCAAGTAAGAGTACCAGCATATTTTCCTGGAATTACATGGAACTATGTTAAATGGAAGCATATGCATGCATTGCAAACAACAGTCTTTATTTTAACAATTATTTTACCAATACTAGCTCAAACAGTCACTGTTTCTTAAAATATTATGACAGAGTAATATCACAGGGGATTTTTTTTCTTCCATCAAAATCATGTCAACTAATGAGAAGCTCTGACACTTAGTTAAACTTTACTCACCACTGTATCAGGATCATGGGAAACAAAATACAAGCAGATTTTTAAATCGGTAGCTGTAGCTATTCAAAAATGCTCGAAATTTTGTGCTGCTTACAAATACATATGAACATACGAATTAGGAGCAGGAGTAGGCCACTCGACCCCTCGAGCCTGCTCCGCCATTCAATAAGTTCATGGCTGAACTGATTACTCATATTTCCACCTACCCCCGATAACTGATATGTTCACAGTGAATAATTCAAACAATTGCAGTACTATCATGCATCTAGAAACTGCCATAAATGTTTTTATGAAAGCATTGTTGCCATCAAATACAGATTATTTTATTTCAGGGCAAGGGAATTAAGCTATCAGTTTAAAGTTCGAGGTAAGGATTAGAAAGTAACGGATTAAATTAATGATGAGAGTGTTTGCCAATCATTAAAACAAGAACTCGCATTTATAACAGAGTAAACAAATGTTAGCAAATAAAATTTGGCACCAAGCCAAATAAGGACGTATTAGGACAAGTGAGCAAAAGCTTGGTCAAAGTTAGGTTTTAACAACAACATGCATTTATATAGCACATTTAATGTAAGAAAATGCCCCAATCAGGATCTTTATCAAACAAAATTTGAAACCAAGCCACATAAGGAGATATTAGGTCAGATGACCAAAAGCTTTGTTGAAGAGGGAGGTGTTAAGGAGTGTCCTAAAGATAGAAAGAGGGGCAGAGAAGTTTAGGAATGGAATTCCAGAGCTTAGAGCTTTGGCAGCTGAAGACACAGCCACCAATGTTGGAGGTATTAAAATTGGGAATATTCAAGAGGTCAGAATTAGTGGAGCACAGAATCTCTCTAGGTGTTGTAAGGCTGGACGAGATTACAGAGATAGGGAGAGGTCAGGCCAATGAGCAATTTGAAAACAAGGAGGAAAATTTGAAAGTTGAGTTGTTGCTTGACCGGGAGCCAATGTAGGTCAGCGAACACAGTGGAGATGGGTGAGAAGGATGATGCGAGTAACAGCACAAGCAGCAGAGTTTTAAATGACCTCTAGTTTGTCGAGGCTAGAACTAGGGAGGCTGGCCAGGAGTGTGTTGAAATAGTTAAGTATAGAAGTAACAAAGACACAGACAAATGTTTCAGTGGCAGATAAGCAGAGGCGGGGCAGAGTTGGGCGCTGTTATAGAGATGGAAATAGGCGGCCTTAGCGATGGTGCAGATATGTGATAGGAAGCTTATCTCAGGGTCAGATATAACATCATGGTTGCAAACAGTCTAATTTATCCTTAGACAGTTGCCGGGGAAAGGGAAGGAGTCGGTGGCAAAGCAATGCAGTTTGTGATGGGCCAAAGACAATGGCTTCTGCTTTCCTAATATTTAGTTGGAGGAAATTCCTGCTCATCCAGTGCTGGATGTTGTACAAGCAATCTGACAATTTAGAGTCAGTGGAGCCGGTTGAGAGAGGTGAAAGTGAGGTAAAACTGGGTATCATCAGTGCACATGAGAAAAGTAGTGCTGTGTTTTCGGATGATATTGCCGAGGGATAGCAGGTAGATGAAAAATAGGAGGGGGCTGAAGATAGATTCTTGAGGAACCCCAAAGGTAATGGTGCGGGAGCAGGAAGAGAAGCCATTTCAGGTGATTCTCTATCTAGAACTGGATAGATAAGAATGGAACCAGGCAAAAGCAGTCTCACCCAGCTAGCTGACAGTGGAGAGGCAATGGAGAAGGATGGCATGGTGAACTGTGTCAAAGGCTGAAGATACATTGAGAAGGATGAGAAAGGATAGTTTACCTTTGTCACAGTCGACTAGATGTCATTTGTGGTTTTGTAAGAGCTGTTTCGGTACTCTGGCGGGGACAGAAACCTGATTTGACAGATTCAAACATGAAGTTTTGAGAAAGATGTGCATGGATTTGAGAGGCAACAATATGTTGAAGAACTTTGGAGAGGAAAGGGAGGTTGGAGATGGGGCAATAGTTTGAAAGGGCAGTGGGGTCAAGGGGTTTTTTTTGAGGAGAGGGATGGTGATGGCAGGTTTGAAGGGGAATGAAGTGCATTTTAAATGAGGAGTCAGCGGTAGAGGAGCAAAGAGATGAAGGGAGGGAATTCCAAAGTTTATGATCTAGGCAGCTGAAGAACAAGACAGAAAATTTAGAGCTACGAAAATTGAGGATGTGTAAGAAGTCAGATTTGGAGGAGTGCAGGGGTCTTGCAAGGTTATCGGGCTGGAGGAGATTACAAAGATAAAGAAGGGGCAAGGCCATGGAGAAATTTGAAAGCAAGGATAAAAATGTTTATATCAAACCATTGTTGAACCAGGAGCAAATGTAGGGCAGTGAGTGCAAAAGGGTCATGGGTGAGTAGGACTGGTGTGCTTTAGGATATGGGCAGCAGAATTTTGGATAAGCTGAAGTTAAAGGAGCTAACAAACAAGTTAGAAATAAACCCATTCCTGAAAGTAGAGGCTTTCTGTTCTCCTAAAGAAAAGGCTGTATGATAGTTATTTTCCTGATATTTGGGAAGATTGTGACTTATATCTGCACCAACTTTTGAACATTTTATTTTATGACACTGTAGTGAAGTCTTAAAGTGTGAGTGTATCCATCTATTGTTTATCTAGAATATTGATGGAACATTTTGCTATGCCATATAAATACTCATTGTTGTTGTAATTCACTAAAGTTCCTGATCTTGTTTGCACACTCTTTCCATTATCTTGGCAACTTTATGAAAGCAGTATATTTCTGGTTCATTTGGATCATCCAGCAGTTTAATTATTTAAACCTTAATAGATGACTTGAATTAAAAGTGCTTGAGCTTTTGAAGCAGTGCTGAAAATTAATATTACATGAATGATAATTATTCCCTTGTTAAATTCCATTTGGCTGTTCGGCTTTGAACTATTGAATATCACTTGACCAAGATGTTTAAAGGAAAGCAATCTTGGAGCAATAAATTACATTGCTGCCATCTCACCAGTGGCCTTCCAGCGCCATTATTTTCCAATCTAAGTCGCAACAGAGATGTGATTGGCATTGAATCATCAAAGTTGCCATTTTAATGGAGGGCCGAGCTATGTTAATTAATTCTTCGCTGTTTTGGCAAGGAAAACTTCAGAGCAGCAAAAAGTATCTGGAAATTATGCCGAATTATGGCATGAGGTAGGCAATGGTTTAAGTCCCTTATGCCATTATTTCCTGAGACTTTTGCACTGCTCTTTTGCAGAAACATAGCTCTATAGATGTACTATTACAATTGTGCAAGTTTTCAGAAAATTCAGGGCCCATGGCCTCAATTTTAACTCCTCCAGCCTGGCGAAAAATGGACAGGGGGAGTGGGAATTAAAATGAAGCCAGTCACTTACCTTGACTTTTGAGCAGGTGAGGAAGGAAGCAGGGTCGTTCTTGAAATCTGCAGATCGAGTCCAAGAATGTCATCGGCTCCTGATCCGAATTTTAAGTTGGAGTTCTAAAGGGAGGAGGAGTGACAGCTTTGTCGTTGAGACAAACCTGATGGAGGAAGTTCATGGGGTGACTAGGCCCAGCAGGTGTGCTGCCCAGAGCCTTGTAAAGAAACCTTGGGCCTACCTTGCCCTGGGCTCACCCGTTCTCTGATCACCTACATAGCCCCTTTGCTAATTTACCAGAGATTTCAGGATTTCAACTCGGCTGAGGAGAGCTCAGACGCATCTTAACCTCCCCCACACACCCACCCCCTTTAAAATTAGGGCCCATGTTTCACCAGGGTACTCACACTTTCAGAAAAGTGCCCCAGTAGACATTTTCACCTCGTAAATGTGATGTTGTATTGTCAGGTGTACCACAATTACAACTGTTTTAGTCATTTTATTTAATTTTAATCTGAAAAATTCATGGCCTGAATGCAAAGAAAAAGGATATAATTTACAATCCAAGGCAACCAGTGTCTAATCTGTTTTGTTTCTTGAAAACACACTAGCTCTCTCAGAACAATTGATTGACCTCGTTTAGATTATGGCTTTTATTTTGCGTTTTGTTATTTTTCTGGTTGAGGGGAATGTGGATTGGTGGGTTTTGTTCCATTTGTCTGTGTGCACAGATTTATTTTTCTTCTTTTGAGAGTTTCTTTTTCATATCTGCTCCTCTAGGTTTTTTCATTTTCTCAAGTTGTTTCGTTTACTGTGTCTGAGTTGCAGTTTATAAACTATTTTGTCCATTCAGCGCATTCACAACGGATAAAGAATGGATCAAAATAATTCAGAGATTAATAGTAAGCCTCCTGTATTTATTTATTTATCTGTATATATATATATATATATATATATATATATATATATATATATATAGGTGTTGCTCTCTCTCTCTCTATATTTATATATAGATATATATATATAGAGAGAGAGTGAGAGCGACACAGGAAATGTTGATCCTGCTCTAAGCAGAGGAGCTGTGGTGCTGTAAATCATGGCTCAGTGGGTTGCACTCTCACCTCTGGGTCAGGGAGTTGTGTGATTCAAGTCCTACTCCAGAGTCCTAAGCAGAAAAACCAGTCCAGCACTCCCAGTGCCATACTGAGGGAGTACTGCACTGTTGGAGGTGCCACCTTTTAGATGAGACATTAAACCAATTCCCCATCTATCCTTTCGGGTGGACATAAAAGATTCCATGGAACTATTTCAATGAAGAGCGGGAGGTTTCGCCTTGTTGTCCAGGCCAATATTTATCCCTTACTGAACATCACTAAAACAGATTATACGGTCACTATCACATTGCTTTTGTGAGACCTTGCTGTGCACAAATTGGTTGCCGTGTTTTCAACATTACAACGACACCATCCAGGGCAAAGCAGCCCGCTTGATTGGCACCCCATCCACAACCATTCAATCCCTCCACCACCGACGCACAGTGGCAGCAGTGTGTACCATCTACAAAATGCACTGCAGCAACGCACCAAGGCTCCTTAGACAGCACCTTCCAAACCCGCAACCTCTACTACCTAGAAGGACAAGGGCGGCTGATGCATGGGAACACCACCACCTGGAAGTTCCCCTCCAAGCCACATACCATCTTGACTTGGAACTATATCGCCATTCCTTTACTGTTGCTGGGTTGAAATCCTGGAACTCGCTTCCTGACAGCACTGTAGGTATATCTACCCCACCTGGATGGCAGTGGTTCAAGAAGGCAGCTCACCACCACATTCTCAAGGGCAATTAGGGATGGTCCATAAATGTTGGCTCAGCCAGCGATGCCCACATCCCCAGGAACAAATAAAAAAAAGACTACTTTTCAAATGTACTTTATTAGCTGTAAAGCACTTTGAAAAGTCCTGAGGTCATGAAAGATGCTTATATAAATGCAAACCTTTCTTTTTTAATGTGATAAAGTTTTGCTTCAGCTTGCATTATAAATATATCTTCTGTGTCAACAGAAATTTTGCACTTTGTCCTTAGTGGGTTCTGAATCTGATTTGCTGAGTTTAGTTAGCTTTAGATTTAGAACCTGACCGTTTGATTCTTCAGTGGGCAAATCCACACTGACTGCACTTTTATTTTTCTTGTGGCTTTCACAAGTACTGTTTACCTTAGGGCATATTACCTTCCCTTTTCCCTTTACTTCGGTGGTATGTTTTTCCCCAATCTGCTCCATGTCCTCTGGGGCACTACTGCTCGCAGATGGCTGTCCAGCTTCTGCTGCACGCCCCTGTGACATTTTAGATAGGTAAGGCAATTCCCTCACTATTGGCTTGCCTTTTTGGGAATTTTCCTTGTCCTTATTTAAATCTTTAAAGAAGGTTTCTGCTAATTAAACCTTTAGTGTATTCCCTTCAACCTCTGCTGCATTTATCTCAGCTCCTTTACTTTCCTCTGGCACTGTCTCGGCCCCTTTAAATTCTACTGGCTCCAACTTGGCCTCTTTAAATTCTACTAGCTTTCCTTTAGTCTCTTTAATCTTTATTGGCCCCAATGCTCCCCCTACCACCCCCCACGGCCATGGGATTTTTGGGACCCCCTCAGCCCTGTGCAGCTGCGCAGAATTTTGTTTGTTCCTCTCAGTTTCCCAAGTCTCTGTGGACTGCTCTGGACCCTCTGGATGCAATACCGTGCTTCGTGCCAAGTCATTGCCCAGTAATAGGTCGACCCCTGCATTGGTAAGCTCGGAAGGACCCCAACCGACACTGCACCAGTGACCAACTTACTCTGTAGGTTAACTTTAACTAAGGGAACCTTCAAGCATTTGCCAGTAAGCCTTTTACCAACACCATGGTATTTGTTCTAATTTTGGGTGGCATCTCTGTAATCTTTGCTACAAGTAGTGTTTGAAAGCAACTGGTATCCTTGAGGATGGTGTCATGCCAGCGTGCTGTATTGAATGATAATTTTTTTAACCCACTGGCTGGAAACCTTAATTTTTTTTTTAAGAAATTAAAAAGGAGCCGACAGAATGTGACTTTGCTAGCAGCTTAAGATGGCCACTTAATTTGCAACACTCTATCCTACATTGCAAGGCCTGTGAGGTAGAGACGAAGAGTCTGGCCCATCCCAGCAAGAACAAAGACCTGGGAAATTTAAAGGAACTGCCTGTTCCCATTAGCAAGGCATCAAGACTATCACATGAACAATGGGTCCATGGTTGTGAGAAAGAAATCCCCAGACATGGGCTGTTTTAGTTGCAAGAAGAAATACACTGCTAACTACCATGCTTGAATCACTGGGTGACTGTCAAGTGACAAGCCCACACCACCCCCCCCCTCCACCTCCAACCTCCATTTGTGTGTTTTTACTCTGGACTCTGACAAGTGCAGACCCAAGAGGGGGTCCTTCTTTTCTGTCTCCATACCAGCTTGCAAGCTTCAAACCCTGCCTGCTGAATGTGACTACCTCTGTATACCCTGCATACAACCAGAGACCCCTTAAAGGAAATCATTTGCATTGCTGTCTCCAAGAGACCCACCGAACAAACCATCTATCTCTCCAAACCGGAAGCCTCGGGACCACTGAATTCAGCTAGAAGCCAGCCAAATCATCATACTCTACAGACTGTATGCCCTTTTTTTGTTCTATGAACTCTAACTCAGCCAATCTACCCTTCCCCACTCTGTAACCTATTTGTGTGTGTGAACCTCCAGTGTGTGGTGACAGTTGGAGCGTAGTTTATTATTTTACTTAGATCAGTTTAAGTACAATAAAGCTAAGCTCTTTCTTTGTTAAACTCAAGAAAACCTGTCTGATTGATTATTTATGTGCTATGATCATAAAAAGAACCAATCACTGAATTGGCAAGTACATTACTTTAAAAAATAATTAAACCTGTTGTGGTCAAACAATGAGAGGGAAAAGAGTTAAGACCTTCGACCCTTGACTGTAACAATAGTTATCTCTTTGCTCGGTGCCTGGAATACAAAAGGAGTCATTTTCCCTTTTTGCTAAAGGTTTTTGTTGGTATTCTGGTCTTCTGCTACATTTGAACACATGCTTATCTCCTTCATTGCTACAGTTGCTGTCTTGACTGTAGTGCCCCTGTTGATTTTTTGGAATATCAACAATCTGACTTCATATGCCCAAATTTTCCATACTGAAAACACACGAGGCGTGTACCTACTAGTTTACCATCTTGATTCCTTCGTTTAAGGGTTGGAGATTGATCTGTTTTTCCTTCCCTGCTCTCCTTTTCGCTAAAGCCCATTTGTGCTTCATCTGCCTCCATCCTGTCTCTCCCTAGTCTGTAAGAGTTACTAGACCCAAATTTATTTTGAATTAGAGGTCTGTGTGTTAATTCATAGTTGTCGGCCATTACTGTGGCTTCTTTCACTGTTGTAATTCTTTGTCCCTCAATATGGGTTTTTATATTAACTGGGATGCAATTTTTAAGTTCTTCTAATAGAATCACTTCTCTCAGATTTTCATAGACGTGTTCTAGCTTGAGAGATTGAATCCAGTGATCGAGTTTAAATCTACCAACTTCAGTGTAAGTATGGGCAGGTGTTTCTAAATTTCTGTCGATAGTCTTTAGGCACAAACTCATCGGCAGTCAGAATTGCTGTTTTAATCTGTTCATAATCGAGCAAGCTTTCTTCTGAAAACAGGGGATAAACTTCACATGCTTTTCCTGTTAATTGACCCTGCATCAGAAGGGTCCAAATTTCTTCAGGCCATTTTCGTCTATCAGCTATTTTTTCAACTGAGATAAAATAAGACTCAACCTCACCCCCTCATCCTCATTAAATTTTGGCACTAGTCTTGAGTGCCTTGTAATATTATAAGTTTAGTTCTGAATTGGGGATATTGTTTAAATTACTGGCAGCATTCTCATTTTGGGGTTGCTTCCTTTCTAACTCAAACTGTCCCGCCACTGCCTCCGTTAGCATCTCTTTTTCCACTGCCTCTTTTTCGTTTTACATCTCAAACTCTAATTCCACTTTTTGCTTGGAAAGGTCCCTTTCCAGTTTACTTTTAGCTATGGTTACTTTATCAGACTCAGATTCCATGCTTTCTTCTTCTGGTTTGGGGTAAGTTTAAAATGCCTCGCTAAATTCTTCACTATTTCAGGTTTGTTGGTTTTTTGTTTGAAAGTGACTCCCAACTGGGCAGCTAAGCTTTTTAAATCTTCAGTACTTAATTTATTTAACTTATCATGGGATATGTCTCCCTGTTCTGCAAACTCTTCAGTGTTAAATGTGGCCATATCTTTAGTTTCTGGCACGATAGAGAAGAAAAGAATGATACAAAGAAACCTGTTTGTTCAATTTTTTCCACAATTTAGAGGTCAATTTTCCTCCCTTTTCCAAATCTCTCATTTAATCTGTTTAGAATCTCAACTTTGAGCCCCCAGTTTGTTATGGACTGGTGGTAATGAGTGTTCATGGTTCCCTTTGTTCACCTCCCAACTGACCACAATCGTGTTTTGTTTAAAAATGATGAGTTAGCCCCTGTGTGTTTTTAGGGTCAAATAAACAGACAAATGACAAGTTTTCTTGTAGGTTTAAAACAGAAGATTAACTATTTATTGAACAATATTCATTCCCCAAAATGTTCGCAACACCACTCACGCACACATTCACTCTCCCATGCACTCTTAAGAGAAGGTGGATGGAAGATAAAGGGTAAAAGATCAAGGTGTGGTAGGTTTATGGTAATCCTGTTTAATCTTCTAAGTAGGACAGTCTCTTTTAAAGTTGCTGGTGTTTGTAGACTTGAACTTGTTGAGGTATTGTAGATTTCTGGTGGTTAAGATTTCAGACTGGAGTTGGTGGTCACTTTCATTTCTCTGGTGCACCCAAGTTGAAGTGTAGAATTAGCAACAGGGCTTCTTCTTGTTTTAGATGGATCTTTCCACAGCCCCTGGCTGGACTGCCTTCTGTGATGTTGCTGTGATCACTCGGTCTTTCTCGCTCCAGAGGGTTGCCTTCTAAGGTCAAAATCCATCAAATTAGAATTTCTGTTAGTTGACACATGGGGCTGAATTTTACAGTCCCTCCGACATCTGGGGTTGTGGCAGGGGTGGCCGGAAAATGCCTCGGGGAGAGGCCTGCCACTCGCCTCGATGATGGGATGGCCCCACCCGATATTGCTGGCAGCGGCAAGGCCTTGTGGCAGCACACCCCCCACCCCCCCCCCCCCCCACCGCTGCTCGGCGATGACAGAAAAATTTAAATATTTAAATAAATTAATGAAATACTTACCCGCTCCCGCCATATTGCTGCTGGTGGCTGGCACTCCCGTGCCTTTGGATACCTGTCCAGGGATCCAATGCAGGACACTGGTGGGGAGGGGTGAGCAGGTAAGTATTTCAGTGCGGGGGGATGGCAGAGTCAAACTCAGCCGATTGGTATAGGGGATGTTGGGAAGGGGTAAAGTGCATAGTTTATGAACTTGTGAGGGGACGGTCAGGTTATTTTGAAGGGGGTGGGGAGAGGGCACGGAATTAATTATATGGTTATTGGGGGTGGGAGAGGGGCTAGAAATATTTATTTAATTTTTTCAAATCTATTTTAGATCACTATTCCTTTATATATGTAAATTGAGATGTAGGGTTCGAAGCCCTTTAAAAATGGCGTTGGCGCCTGCGCCATGGCACTTGATGCCAGTGCTGGTCAGACCACCCACCCCCTCCATGTCATCGGGGGGGGTGGGGGGAGGGGGGGTGGTGGGTGCTGGTGGGGGCAGGCAGTCTGTCCCAGTCATTTAAATGAGCCACTGCATTTAATATCACAGTGGCTCCAGGACTGCAGTCCACAGGGGAGGAGCACTATAGTTTACATTGGGCAGCGGGCGTGTAAAATGCAGCCCATGGTCTTATCTCCTGGTGTGCCCACACAATGGACCAGGATGTAGAATCCATGGCTACCTATTAATGTCTGGATGGGTATTATTCTGTTATGATGTGTCTACTTCATACCTTCTTTGTCTCGGAAGAAATCCATTCAATTCAGGAATGTCACTTGATGATTTCAGGATGGATTTCGTCGACAGCTGTTAGCCTGGAATGTATCCTTTTGTCCTTTCAAGACAGTGAGACAGTTTTTGAATACACAGGCCAAGTCATCTGACTTACGACGGCCATCTTGCAGCACATTGTCCACTTTTTTAAAATGAAAAGTCAATTTCAAAGAGTCCAACCACATTGAATAAAGTATTTATCTTAAAAGTAGGAATATGGTACATCTTTACTGAACACTGGTCTGTGCTAAATTAGCTGATCTTAATTTGGCACCTAACTGGAAGCATGCATAAATGGGTATTACTTTAGGACATAGTCAGTCTTGGCTTTAATGCACCTCCTACTTGAATAGCCTATCAACACTCACTATCAAGTGCCACACATGAATAATGGGCACCTAGGAGAAGTATGTGAGTGCAATTGGCATCTGTAGGACTACACCCTACCAATGAGATCAATACCTTCAGAAGATGAGGGGAAGAATGAAAATATACAGTAGTTAATACTGTTAGTACATCAGTGCTGTATCCTGAAATGTCATCATATTTGAGATGAGGTGGCAAGCAAGATAAAACAATAATATCACAAGAACCAGCTGCAACTGCTGATATTTACCCCTGGCATGGTATGGTACAAATAGAATGCACTATGAAGATCTGCTGGATATAAATTGGATCCTATTATACCGTATCATCTATTCCCTGTTAGTACTCTAGTTTGTGAATCAAATATTTGTAATTTTGAATCACCTGAGCAATACATTTTCAGCTGTGGGGATAGGAGACGTTCTTGTGCAACCTCGGTATATTCATAAGTCTTCCTAATATGTAGCAGGGTGAGTTTAAATTTTTACGCAATTTGAACTATAAAGAATGATATTTTAATATCAGAGGTTTAGAGACTAATTGAGGGGACCAATAGGTTGTGATATAGCCACATAACATCCCCAATCACATTAATTTATTGAAGGGTTGAAAATCTGTGTCTGTTATGGCATACCCTATTGTCAGTACAGCAGAAGTCTGTCAGAATAGCCATGAACTAGGCTAACAATGCCTGGACAGAGCCAGATGTGGACACAGCCTTGAGCAGAAAGTTCTGTGATGGCCTTTCTGGTGTGCAGCGCCTCCATCCACCCTAAAGATGACCATCGGCATATGGGAGGGGGTGAGACTGGAATCAGGGTTTCCCTATATGAGGAGTTCCTTGGCCTTCAGTGGGATCCAACATATATTCTGTGACGATGAAGAGTAGGGTTTTATTCTCTGAATTTTTAAAATGCCGCCCCCCACCCCCACCCCCCCAAGAAAGAATTCTACCCCAATATATGTGTGTGTGTATGTTTTTGTGTATATATTCTGCTTTTTTATAGATATATATATATAATTTATGTCATGCTTGTGACCAAAAAGAGAAAACTTGCATTTGTACAGCATCTTATTACATCCTCAGAATTCCTGAAACACAGAAGCTAATTAGCATACAACAAGGTCCCATTACCAGGTAATGAGATAAATGACCAGATAACTTGTTTTGATGGTGTTAAATGAGAGATGAATATTGACCGGGGGCTGAATAATGGTTACTTGATCAGAGGAAAATCCCTTGTATAACGCAATACTATTGATAGCTTCACCAGGAACTACACTGTGGAAATTGAGGGAGGGAGACCACTGTAGAAAGTAAAAGGCGTGAAAATATGTTTTATAATCCAGTAAATAACTGAGAAAAGGGAGGTAAGGTTGTCGGCAGACAAACAAATAAATAAATCGCTTACTTATTATACATTATAAAGTCATTGTGGGAGGATGAACAAGATGTAATATTTAGAATGCAAATAACTGAGATTAAAAGGTTCTCAGGAGGGAAGACTGACTGTGCCCTTAAGTAATACTCACATATGCATGATTCAACCCTTAACATGTTTTGTGAAATTATAAGCAAACAGTGGGTTAGATTTTCAAATTGCCACCTGAAAATCAGGCAGTTTATATAAAGGGCACCAGGGCCGGAATTTAATGGTGAGGTAGTGGCCCCGCCCACCAGCTGGAAAGCCAGGGGCAAGCTCGCCTCCGCCAGGCCTGAAAGCCACACTGCTATTTTGTGTGGCTCAGGCCCTTAAATGGCTTCAGTCGGGGCTTGTGCCACTCTGAGGCAGGAAGTCCCGCCTCCAAGAGCTGGCGACCAATCAAAGGGATGGCAGCTCTTCAGTCCCAGTCGCGTCTCTGGGAGCAGTGGTCCCATCTGGGACTACACCCAGCAAGAACAGGAGCATGGACTGCCAGTATCCGAAAAGGTAAATGGGTGTCGGGCCAAGCCCCGCTGAGGTTGGGGGGCCAACATTGGAGTGTAAGGCAGGGGGTGTTTTAGCGGGGCAGCCCATACTACTGGTGGGGGGCCCTCCGTGGAGCACAGGCTGCCCGATCAGGAGGGCCACCCCCCCACCTTGCCCACAAAGAGGTAAAATACGAGCAGCAGTGGGAAAAGGCCCTTAAGTGGCAATTAATTGGCCTCTTAAGGGTCTCAATTGGCCTAAGGGTTGGCAGGCCATTTGCCACCTTCCCCATCACTGGTGAAATAGCAGTGTGGGTGGGTAGGTGACAGGCACTGGGCCAAATTTGGATCCAGTCTGCTACTTGCCCTTGGATTTCATGAGCTTTAATTTTCTGACCAGTCTGCCATGTGATACCTTGTCAAAAGCCTTGCTAAAATCCATGTAGACTGCATCAAATATGCGATTGGCCCTCCTCATTATCTCCTCAAAAAGTTCAAACAAGTTAGTCAGACACAACCTTCCCTTAACAAATCCATGCTGACTATTCTTGATTATCCCATGCCTTTCTAAATGACGATTTATACCGTCTCAGAATTTTTCCAATTATTTGCCCACCATCAAAATTCGTCTGATTGGCCTGTAATTGCTCGTACTAAACCTTCCTCTCTTTTCAAGCAATGGTACAAGGTTAGGAGTCCTTCAATCCTCTGGCACCATGCCTGCAGCCAGAGAGGATTGGAAAATAATGGTCAGAGCCTCCACTATTTCTTCTCTTGCTTCACTTAGCAACCTGGGATACATTTCATCCGGGCTTGGGAATTTATCCACTTTATAGGATGTTAAACAACTTAATATTTCCTCCCTCATGAGATTTATCCCTTCCCAATATTTCACACTCCTCCTCTTTAACTACAATGTCTGCTTCTTCCCTCTCTTTTGTGGAAACAGATGCAAAGTATTCATTAAGAACCATGCATAGGTTAACTTTGTGGTCTCTAATCGCCCCTACTCTTTCCATAGTTGCTCCTTGTGTATTTATAAAACATCTTTGAGTTTTTCTTGACTTCACTTGCCAATATTTTCCTGCCCTCTCTTTCCTAATTTCCTTTTTATTTTCACTCCTGCACTTTCTATGATCCTCTAGGCCTTCTGCAGTGTTGAACTTTTGGCATCTGAAATAAGCTTTCTTTTTTTGCCTTATACTGCTCTGTATGCTCTTTGATATCCACTGAGGTCTAGATTTGGGAGTCCCACTCCTTTCTTTGTGGGAACATATTTGTTCTGAATCCTCTTTAGCTTCTCCTTGAATGCTTCCCACAGCTCTGACACTGATTAACCTTCAAGTAGCTGTTTCCAGTCTACTTTTACCAAATCACATCTCAGCTTAGTAAAATTGGCCTTTCCCAAATTTAAAAGCTTTACTCTTGGTCCAGCTTTATCCTTTTCCATAACTAAATCTAAATGAGTTATGATTACCTCACTAAGTTGCTCTCCCACTGATACCCCTTCCATATGCCTAGCTTCATTCCCTAAAGCTAAGTACAGTGCTTTTCTCACCCTGCTCTCAGGCTGTAGGACTGTAGCACCTCTTTCATGAATCACAATGCTCCTGGTTTTAGTTTAGTTTCGTTTAGTTTAGAGATACAGCACTGAAACAGGCCCTTCGGCCCACCAAGTCTGTGCTGACCATCAACCACCCATTTATACTAATCCTACACTAATTCCATATTCCTACCACATCCCCACCGGTCCCTATATTTCCCTACCACCTACCTATACTAGGGGCAATTGCTAATGGCCAATTTACCTATCAACCTGCAAGTCTTTGGCATGTGGGAGGAAACCGGAGCACCCGGAGGAAACCCACGCAGACACAGGGAGAACTTGCAAACTCCACACAGGCAGTACCCAGAATTGAACCCGGGTCGCTGGAGCTGTGAGGCTGCGGTGCTAACCACTGCGCCACTGTGCCGCCCTTTGGTGAAGATAGGAGAAATTCTGCTGGAAGCTCCTATGTGGATATGGCCTCCTGTTAAGAACCCTTCTCCTCCTTCGCCCTCTGCAAGCAGATTGTCTTCTTTGCCGCCTCTGCACCGTCTCCCTCTCATGCCACAGCCCATGGTGAACTGCTCCTATAGCCCCCATGACTGGGAGCAAGTGGTGTGCCCAAGGCCTTGCATCATAAGCAATACCTTCCCCATGTGCAGCACCCCTTCTTGCAGACTTCGCCAACTATAACCAACTCCTCAAAACACCCAGCAGTTCCACAACCTCAAACAGAATCGGTAGAAAGTAATCAGCAACTAACCTGCAAGTTAATAATGGTTCCTTAAATAGCGGCGCGGACGCTATTTTGAAATCAAAATGGCGCCTCTAGCGCTGAAACTACAAGTGCTATAAAGCTCAAATTTTGCTGCCCTGGAGTCTAGGCCTGAGCAAAACAGAACCCCAGCGACATGCTTTCTTGACATCAGGAGTTCTCAGTTTCCTAAAAAGAATAATACATTCAGCTCAAACATACTGCCTTGGGCAGGTGATAGCACCCACATGGTGGGAGGTGTGTTTTGTGCTTTTAGCAAGGAGTCAATTAAAAATAAAATAAAAATCATTTTTCTGCTCCCCTCCCATAGCCCCTCATCCTGTGCACTGCATGTGGCCAACAACTTGAAGTTCCTGCAGGTCTACCCCCTGCCAGGGCCTAGTGTTGACTGTAATGATTGGAAAATCAGGCCAGCTGCCTTTCTGAATATGGTGATCATCACATTCTGGCTCCAATGGGGATCACAATTGAAATCTAAACCTTTGGGAAAGGGACCTAAAAATGAAACAGGTGTTTTATTCTTCAGCCTGCCTCTGGGAGCCCATAGTCAGCATAGGTTCAAGGGCAGGCCACAGCATTGTCGTTTATGGGCTATGGCACCCAACAAAAATTGAAGGACAGGAGATGAGTCAGAGATTTAGGAACATCCCTCCACCTCATTGTAATTGGTGTGTCTGACATGCATCTGTTTTCAGCTCCACACTCCAGGAGACACCATAAATCCTGGCAAATACTCGGCGATTTGAACTTTTCTTTCACCTGTCTCATGCACCTGGGAGACTAAATGTTCCCTAGAGCAGAGTCCAGAAAAATCTGCCCTTAAAATAAATATTTAAAATGTAGTTCCCTCAGCTGCGGAGATATACTACATGCAAAGACCTTGACTAATTCCTGTCCTGAGTAAAGGATGGCGAATACATCCCTTTGTCTTCAAGAAAATTAACTACCCAAGAGGGCAGATTTCTTATATCTAAGACTCTATGGAGAGTCACTGACTATTGAACTGTGTAGTTATTGCTTGTGTCATTACATTGTAGTTTTGCAAGCTGCTTCCCGGTTGTGTTATGGTTCGCACAATTTTACAACAACCATTTCATTAGCAGAAGATTGAAATCATGTTATGCAATATTGATATTAGAGCATTAATATGTTCATATAAAACCCCTTTTACCAAACGCATTAGGGCTTTTAATGTTTTAAATTAAAAAATTGAATAGCAATGTAGCAAATTTATTCAAACTAAGTCTATTCAAAATAAAGTCTTTGCAGTTGCTTATGTCCCAGTGTGGAACCATTTGAAGGTTAACCTGCTGCAGCCTCATTGTTAGATTCATATAATAGCAAAATACAAACAAATTTTGGTTTCTATTTAGTGATAGAAAGCTTTTGCCAAAATGAATATTACAATTTATGATAGAAGTTTTCACATTTTAAAAATCAACATCTCCATTATAAGTAAAAAGCAAAATACTGCAGGTGGAAATCTGAACCATAATCAGAAAATACTGGAAGTCAGAAAGAGAGAGTTCTAGGATTACAGCAGTGGCTGGTTTCCCTAGTTTCCAGGGCATGATAAACTGTACTCATACAGCTACCAGGACATTCAGAAGATGAGCCAGCATCTTTTGTCAACCGTCTATCAATGTTCCAATAGTATTAGATCACTATGGACGGATAATGCAAGTTTGCACCAGCTTTGCTGGCATCTGTCACAACATCCTCACTCTGCGACACTCGTCCACCCCTACTTTCCACCAATTGAGGAATGGCAGAGGATGGTTGCTCGGGGAAAATACGCCCTCCACACATGACTAATACCACTGCAACCTGAGCAATGCAGATACATGTGACCATCAGGAGCATCATGGAGCATACTGTTGGCATTTTGAAGCAAAAGGTCAGATTCCTTGACCACTCTGGGTGCTCCCAACAATATGGCCCAGATGAAGTGAGCCACATTATTCCTAAGAGGTTGGCACTCAATACTGCCACTCATCACTAGAAGAACAGTCTGCAGAAGGTGTGTTAACTCCTTCAAAACCCCAATCTATGCAGTCCACCAATCTGTCTAAGCTGGACACCTGTCTCTCCATGCTGCAGCCCACAACCACATGACAACCACTTGAGCTTCCACCAAAGCTGCAAAGTCAAACATTGAATTTTGTTGTGAGGGCACAGCTGCAGTGTCCCTGGAGGTGACTATACTCTCCAAGGTAGCCTTAAGCGTGCTGATGCTATGGGAGATGACACCACACAAACTGGAGGTAGTCTCCTACACATTTTCGGCTATGATGCTGAATTTCTTTGACAGGTCTTTCAATACCTGATGTAACGGTTTATGTGAAACAAGCAGTTTCTTTTCTCATTGCTGGGCCTCTGAATTCTGTTTCTGTGTTCTCCTGAGCAGTTGCGAATAGAGTTGAAGCCCAAATTCAGTCATGATCAAATTGAATGGCGGTGCAGGCTCAACGAGCAGTATTATCTACTCCTGCTCCTACTTCTTATGTTCTTATGTTCTTGCTCTCAAGTGAGCTGTCTCCTGGGCTGTCGCTGTCACTAGAACCTGCTGCTGTTCACTAGTGCTTGGTTTCACAATGTATTGCCCTTTCTAATTCACTCTCTAACCCAGAGTTGAGCTGCTAATATCTGGGCTGCTGCTTAGGAGTGCTTGAACATATGACAATATCTCATCAGTAGGACTCCTCCTCTGAGCAGTCTTTTTCTGTGAGCTGTGGCTACTGAGAAGGATCTAAAGGAATGATAAAAGGACCTAGAGTTAGGATGGCACTGAGGGACCAATCAGTAGCAGATGACAGACATCACATCATGGTGTAGCTTGATGAAGCCAAGCAGCAGGGGTGTGTGTTTTTCAAAGATCCACAAAAAGCACAGTTGAGGAAGGTCCCATAATCAGGACTAGTAATTGTGCAAAGGCTAGCAAGCAAGAAAGAATACTGATAGTTGGTGCTGTGAAGAGAATTCTGTGAAGAGAATTGAATTTAACATCCTTGTTTTCAAATCTTTCCATGACCTGGCCCTTCCCTATCTCTATAATCTGCTCCAGAACCACTAACCTACAAGATATCCGCACTCCTCTAATTCTGGCATCTTGAGCCATTGCGTCACTATTAGCAGCCATGCCTTCGGCCACCTATGCACTAAGATCTGGAATTCCCTCCCCATTCCTCTCTACCCCTCTACCTCACTTTCTTCCTTTAAGATGTTCCTGAAAACCTACCTCTTTGACCAAGCTTGTATCCTATGCCCAAATATCTCTTTATGTGACTTTGTGACAAATTTTGTTTCACAATGCTTCCTGTAAAGTGCCTTGAGATGTTAAAGGCAAAATAAAAATAGCAGTCATTGTTGAACAATGAAGAGGTGATGGTGTATTTGTAATGAGGATGAGCAGTGTTTTAGTCTGGCCTTGTGATGCATGGTGAAAGACTGATGGAGGGTTGGGATTTATTAAGAGTGGTGAAAGAGAGGTGAAAGCATTGTTGTCATGTTCCTGAGCGTGTTGAACTGTAATTCTCTTTGCTGTTCCTGAGAGGTCATTGAAGACCTGCATCCAGATCCAGGGGGTGATGCTCTTAGAACTTTCCTGACCTCTTCCTTTAGGACCTCCAAGGAGCCTTTGGAGAACCTGGCACTTGTTTCCTCAGCAGTTCTGACATTCTCCTTCTTTGAGTAGCAAAATTTTGCCAGGAGCCTGAAAGCAATGCAACCTCGCTTTAAGAGGTACATTGCTACTCTATGTGGTCCTCTGGCTGACCCGCTGGAGATTGTGCTCTGGATGTGGGCAGGTTTCCTGGTTGTTGGATCATCAGGGGAGAAATGTACCACTAAGGTTCAACTGAGGCCCGGGAGATAAAATAGCCCTGTCTGTTTTCTGGGGCAGTGGATGAGTTTCAAGTTCACAGCTCACCCTGCTCCCCATCTGCCCTAGAGGTAAAATTGGGAGCAATGTGCATCCTAAGGATTTATCGCACTGATTTGAGTTTTTTGAGGAGGTAACAAGGAGGATTGATGAGGGTAGTGCAGTTGATGTGGTCTACATGGATTTTAGCAAGGCTTTTGACAAGGTCCCACATGGCAGACTAATTAAAAAGATATAAAAGCCCATGGGATCCAGGGGAATGTAGCAAGCTGTATACAAAATTGGCTCAGTGGCAGGAACAAAGGGTAATGGTTATCAGGTGTTTTTGCGACTGGAAGGCTGTTTCCAGTGGGGTTCCACAGGGTTCAGTACTCGAGTCCACTGCTTTTTGTGGTATATATTAATGATTTGGACTTAAATGTAGGAGGCAAGTTTGCAGATGACACAAAAATTGACTCCGTGGTTGATCGCGAGGAGGATAGCTGTAGACTACAGGAAGGTTTCAATGGGCTGGTCAGGTGGGCAGAAAAGTGGCAAATGGAATTCAACCCAGAGAAGTGTGAGGTGATGCATTTGGGGAGGTCAAACAAGGCAAAGGACTACACAGTAAATGGGAGGATATTGAGAGGTGTAGAGGAAATGAGGGACCTTGGAGTAAATGTACACAGATCCCTAAAGGTAGTAGGACAGCTTGATAAGGTGGTTAAGAAGGCATATAGAATACTTTCATTTATTAGCTGAGGCATAGAATATAAGAGCAGGGAGGTTATGCTGGAGCTATATAAAACACTAGTTAGGCTACAACTTGAGTACTGTGGTGTAATTGCATTAGCGAGGGTACAGAGGAGATTTACGAGGATGTTGGCAAGACTGGAAAGTTGCAACTTGAGGAAAGATTGAATAGGCTGGCGTTGTTTTCCTTGGAACAGAGGAGGCTGAGGGAGATTTGATTGAGCTGTACAAGGTTGTGAGGGGCCTGGATAGAGGAGATGGGAAGGACCTATTTCCCTTAGCAGAGGGGTCAGTGACTAAGGGGAATAGATTTAAAGTGATTGGTAGAAGGATTAGAGGAGAGATGGGGAAAAGATTTTTCACCCAGGAGGTGGTGGGGGTCTGGAACTCACTGCCTGAAAGGGTAGTAAAAGCAGAAATCCTCAACTTATTCAAAAGGTGTCTTGATAGGCACCTGAAGTCTCGTAACCTCCAGGGATACGGACTAAGTGCTGGATAATGGGATTAGGTTGGGCGCAGACACGATGGGCAGAGTGGCTCCTTCTGTGACATTACATTTTTCTACTTTTTCTAAATATTCTAAATATCTTAAGAGGAGTAAAGTGTAGGGATGTGGGGAAAGGGCAGCGGAGTCGCAGTACATGAATTGCTCCTTAAGAGGGCCAGCACAGACATGATAGGTTGAATGGCCTTCTTTTGTGCTGTAACGATTTGACAATTATATTGGAAACGGTTGATAGAGGTTACCTAAGGTTTTTTTGCATGTCAGGAATGAATGTAATTACTGCATTATGAAGGGTTGAAGAGACATAGTTCAGATACTGTGTGATTGAAATTGGTCTCCTTGAACTCATTTTCCTCTTTCACAGATTTAAGCCCTAGCACACATGCCTGAAGCACGCCCAGTTCCAGAGAAGTCAGTTTTCTACTGTCCTGGTGTGTGTGTGTGCCTTGCTTCTTGATCTTTCTTCGGTGTTTAGACAATGACCTCAATATTAATGCCATCTCCTCCCAGGACAGGTGAGAGAGGGTTGAGGGAAGGGTTAAAGAATTAAATGCAGGCAAGATGTCCCAACATGCTACACTCCCACATGCCACCTTTCTTATGGTGGCATATTTTGGGGCATCTGAGTGTTCCACCATGGAAAAGCAAAATGCTTAATTAACATATTTAAATCAGGCTCCCACAACGCGATTGGGAGACTGATTTAAAACGCACTGTTGCTGCTTTGGTTTCCTGTCAGTGGAAGGGAGGTGGAAGCTACCAGCTTCACTGGCTCAGTGCCATACTCAGCATTCCTTGTGGGCCAAGGGAGCAGGAGTGCTATTCACAGATATTCAAGGAAGCCCCAATCTCCAGCTTCCCCCCACCCACCACCCCCCAGCCTCAATTATCAACCTTCCTCCAGCCCTCCTGGTTGCTGCCTCTCTCTCACTTCCCCCGATTGCCAGGGACCATCGCCAAAGGGTGTGTGACTGCAGTCTTCTGCTGTTGGTGTTTCCTCCTGGCCACTGGCCAAGCTATTCACTTGGCTAGATGCTAGTGGGAAACAACTAAAAAATGTTACTGATGTCTAGACTAAGTTTGGCAGGACCTCCACATTCCTGGTCTTGCTGGGTTCATCAGCCGTTTCCGGCCTCACATGCACCCTCTCTGCCTCGTCGTAAATATCAGGACCTGTGTGTTTGTACAATTCTTTCTGCTCAGAATTTTTTTTTTCTAGCTTATCTGTTTCTGGTGTTTCTAAGTAATTTCTTACATTTGGACCTTTGTCCATGGTCTTCCCCCCCTTCTGGCCTACTGTTTGTTTGTATATTTTCTGGTTGAATCCTTGTGATTTCCAAGCTTAGTCAGATCATCACCGCAACTTCTTTGATGTTACAATAAGAGTAGTGATGGGAAATGGCTGCAAACCACCAAAGCAAATTCTAGTCATAAAATTGTATTTTGCATTGCTTACATTAAGTGAAGTTTTCAATTCTGTTCTTCACATGGTATGCAAATTATTACATGTTGAGACAGGCACAAACAGATAGTAGTGAGTCATTTCAGGTCTCAGTAAAATCCAATGTTATTCTGAGTCTAATTCATGTATTTATAAGGAAACAATTTTATGTTGAAACAAATATATTACATATTGAAATTATATGACACACTCTGTAAGTAATTATTCTGTTTCTGTGCAAGCATTTGCCATCAGTGAAGTGTATCTTCTCCCCATCAAAATATTTTCAGTTAAAGCCATCTGGAATTCCCAGTGCATAATTCATTCCCAACTTGAAGAATCTCACTATCTTGTAAAAACGATGGCACATCAATTAATAAGTACCCACTTCGATCCTCTTAATTTCTGCAACTCACTGAAATACTCTTTTAGACTTTGATATCCATCATTTTCTTACATCACGATGAAACATGATTTTCTATTTATTAGTAATTTATTTCCTCAATATTTTGTGATGGCAAGGCACTTCTTGCTGTTTAGGATGCTCCATGGAAAACTCATGTTCAAGTTCATTTAGATCGGGAGCCCCTCCCCAATATCTTTCTGCAGTCACCATCTTTGAATCCTGAGACTTCATGATGAGTGTTAACAGGTCATTCAGAATGTAACCAAGCTCAGAAGCAAATCCAGTCCGGCTCTCATCCAACATCTGCACAAATGGACTTTCTGGTATTGGCTATAGGGTCTGGAAAAGAGTCTAGGAGTGGAATTTTATGGACTAAGCAAGAGCGGATTTGGTGGCGTGCAGGGTGATTTAATCAGTCATTTTCTCGGATTCCAATGGCGGGATATTTCAGAGAAATTAAGTCGGCGGCATGTCTGTGGCGTTCCGGGGTCCCCCCACCACCCCTGCACAGTGTTGGATTGCAGATTTACATTCATTTACATGCCATGAATACTCATTACGCTATGCATAGTTACTATTCAGACCTACCTGCCAGATTAAGTGAACGGTGAGCACTGTTCCCATGCCACCCGGTTCACGATTGTTTCTTGTATTTTCGGTCTCGCAGGGAATCAAGGGATATGGGGAGCGGGCAAGAAAGTGGAATTGAAGCCCAAGATCAGCCATGATCATATTGAATGGCGGTGTAGGCTCGATGGGCCATATGGTCTATTCTGCTCCTATTTCTTGTGTTCTTGTGTTTCACCATGGATTGCAACAGTCAGATTTTAACTCATCGGGAAAATGAATACCAGCATTGGAATGGATGTTTGGCTCAGGCCAGCATTGGAATGGATGTTTGGCTCCAGGCTCGGCACCAGCAAAGGTGATTCTTCTCAGGGTTGGCAGCGAAGGCATGGCGGGGTCTACATGGAGGAGCAGAGGAGGGTACTCGGGAAAGACAAAGGTTGGGTGATCGGGTGCATGGAGGAGCAGGGGAGAATGGAGTGGAGCATCCAGGGTGTGGAATGGCTATTGCTGCTGAGCTGATCTGGGTGACTGCAGGGGTGATGGGTTGATTAGAGCATTACAGTCAGAAGATGGCCTAAAAGGAGGGATGAGTGCTGTCAACTTCGGGAGTAAGAACGGGGGGAGGGATGGCACGAATAAATTGTGATTACACTGTGCATAGTAATGGGGGAGTGATCACTGGTAACTGAGGGAAGGGTAATGGTAACATTGGGTGGGTCAAGGGTGATGGGTTCAGGTTGGAAGGTTGCAGGAGGAGGTTGGAAGGTGGGGAGACTTGCCCTGAATTCTGCGCACACCATTTTCTACAACGATAATGGAAAGCACGTGGGCACTCAAGGATTGCAAGGAGAGTGGGAGGAGACACACTATAGTGGATGTGCCTTCTACCTGGCTGCAATTTAAATATAAGGGAACTACTCATTGTCTCGATGTTTCATCTCACTGGCAACAGAGGGCTGAATTGACACCCTCTGCTTATTTATTGTTCAGAAAAACTGCAGCGACATGGGTCTCATACACCCAATTTGTCTAGTACCAGAGGAAGAAGAACAAAGGGAGTGACTAAGGAAGGCTCTCTTCCCTACACTCATGATGCCTGAATGCTAGCAACAGACAGAACAAGAAGGTGAAATTGCTCTGGATGTCAACATCCAGGAATGGCCTTAACAAAGGCAGGCACTGGCACATTATCGCATCCTCAGGACAAGGCCAAATTACCTTAAAATGTCAGAGAGGCAATGCCAGAGACACCCAAGGATGTCACATTAAATGGTCCTGACCAGTAACCACTTGGTTTTGGTGGGAATCCCATGCCAGTTGCCCTCAAGGTGACTGCTGCACACAATTTTTGTGCTCATGGCTCCTTCCAGGGATCCACAGGCGATATATGTGGCATTTCACAGTCTGTGACCCACAGGTGCATCCAAGAGGTGACCAATGCCCTTTTTCAACATGCCCTCCGATTTAATCTACTTACCTGTAGACGAGGACAGCTAGGCAGCAAGATCTGTGGCCTTCAATACCATCGCTGGGTCCCTTCGAGTGCAAGGGGTGATCGACCGAACTTATGTGGCCATTAGAGTGCCCTGGGAGCAGCCTGCTGTATTTATTACTTATAAAGGCTTCCAATCTTTAAATGTACAACTGGTTTGCAATCACAGGAGAAAAATCACTCATGTTTGGCACATTTCCCAAGGAGTTGTCACGACTCATACATTTTGAGGAACTCACAACTGCCAGTAATGTTTGAGGAACCAGCCGAAGCAGACGGCTTGATTCTGGGTGACAAAGGTTACCCTCTTTGTACATAGTTGATGGCGCCAGTGCGATATCCCCAAAGTGCTGCTGAAGAGAGATACAATGCTGCTCACGCATCCACTAGAGCCAACATCGAACACACCACTGGCATGCTGAAAATGCGATTTCGCTGCCTTGACCGGTCTGGAGGGGCTCTTCAGTAAGCACCACAGAGGGTGTCACAAATAATCGTCGTCTGCTGTGCCTTGCCAATGTTGCAATTAGACACAGCAACACTCTGCAGGTGGAAGAACAGGAGTACCACTAGTCTTCCTCAGATGAGGATGACTATGAAGAGGGCGAGGAGGAGGACAACATTGCCATTATAGATATGAGGGCCATGGAGAAACATGCAAGGGACATCAGGGAAAACTTCATATTTGCACGTTTCAAAGAACAAAGAACAGTACAGCACAGGAACAGGCCATTCGGCCCTCCAAGCCTGCGCCGATCTTGATGCCTGCCTAAACTAAAACCTTGTGCACTTCCGGGGTCCGTATCCCTCTATTTCCATCCTATTCATGTATTTGTCAAGATGCCTCTTAAACGTCGCTATCGTACCTGCATCCACCACCTCCCCCGGCAGGAAGTTCCAGGCACTCACCACCCTCTGTGTAAAGAACTTGCCTCGCACATCCCCTCTAAACTTTGCCCCTCTCACTTTATGTCCCCTAGTAACTGACTCTTCCACCCTGGGAAAAAGCTTCTGACTATCCACTCTGTCCATGCCGCTTATAACTTTGTAAACCTCTCTCATGTCGCCCCTCCACCTCCGTCATTCCAGTGAAAACAATCCGAATTTATCCAACCTCTCCTCATAGCTAACGCCCTCCAGACCAGGCAACATCCTGGTAAACCTCTTCTGTACCCTCTCCAAAGCCTCCACGTCCTTCTGGTAGTGTGGCGACCAGAATTGCACGCAATATTCTAAGTGTAGCCTAACTAAAGTTCTGTACAGCTGCAGCATGACATGCCTATTTTTATACTCTATGCCCCGACTGATGAAGGCAAGGATGCCGTATGCCTTCTTGAGTACCTTATCCACCTGCGTTGCCACTTTCAGTGACCTATAGACCTGCACGCCCAGATCTCTCTGCCTGTCAATACTCCTAAGGGTTCTGCCATTTACTGTATACTTCCCACCTGCATTAGACCTTCCAAAATGCATTACCTCACATTTGTCCGAATTAAACTCCATCTGCCATTTCTCCGCCCAAGTCTCCAACCGATCTATATCCTGCTGTATCCTCTGACAATCCTCATCACTGTCCGCAACTCCACCAACCTTTGTGTCGTCTGCAAACTTACTAATCAGACCAGCTACATTTTCCTCCAAATCATTTATATAAACTACAAACAGCAAAGGTCCCAGCACTGATCCCTGCGGAACACCACTAGTCACATCCCTCCATTCAGAAACGCACCCTTCCACTGCTACCCTCTGTCTTCTATGACCGAGCCAGTTCTGTATCCATCTTGCCAGCTCCCCTCTGATCCCATGTGACTTCACCATATAGATAGCATCCACTGCCCTTCCTTCATCGATCATCTTTGTCACTTCCTCAAAAAACTCAATCAAATTAGTGAGACACGACCTCCCTTCACAAAACCATGCTGCCTCTCGCTAATAAGTCCATTTGTTTCCAAATGGGAGTAAATCCTGTCCCGAAGAATCCTCTCTAATAATTTCCCTACCACTGACGTAAGGCTCACCGGCCTATAATTTCCTGGATTATCCTTGCTACCCTTCTTAAACAAAGGAACAACATTGGCTATTCTCCAGTCCTCTGGGACCTCACCTTTGGCCAATGAGGATGCAAAGATTTCTGTCAAGGCCCCAGCAATTTCTTCCCTTGCCTCCCTCAGTATTCTGGGGTAGATCCCATCAGGCCCTGGGGACTCATCTACCTTAATGCTTTGCAAGACACCCAACACCTCCTCCTTTTTGACAATGAGATGACTGAGACTATCTACACTCCCTTCCCTAGACTCATCATCCACCAAGTCCTTCTCCTTGGTGAATACTGATGCAAAGTACTCATTTACTACCTCGCCCATTTCCTCTGGCTCCACACATAGATTCCCTTCTCTGTCCTTGAGTGGGCCAACCCTTTCCCTGGTTACCCTCTTGCTCTTTATATATGTATATAAAGCCTTGGGATTTTCCTTAATCCTGTTTGCCAATGACTTCTCATAACCCCTTTTAGCCCTCCTGACTCCTTGCTTAAGTTCCTTCCTACTGTCTTTATATTCCTCAAGGGATTCGTCTGTTCCGAGCCTTCCAGCCCCTATGAATGCTTCCTTTTTCTTTTTGACAGGCTCACAATATCCCGCGTTATCCAAGGTTCCCGAAACTTGCCAAACTTATCCTTCTTCCTCACAGGAACATGCTGGTCCTGGATTCTAATCAACTGACGTTTGAAAGACTCCCACATGTCAGATGTTGATTTATCCTCAAACAGCCGCCCCCAATCTAAATTCTTCAGTTCCTGCCTAATATTGTTATAATTAGCCTTCCTCCAATTTAGCACCTTCACCCGAGGACTACTCTTATCCTTATCCACAAGTACCTTAAAATTTATGGAATTATGGTCACTGTTTCAACCAACAATAAGCCACTTCATCGAGGATGATTGGTTGGAGAATCTTAAAAATTCCCCACATATATTCACAAACGCCTGAGGTCTTATTCATTGCTGCAATCTTAAAGAAGCCTTGCTGCACTTTGATGTGATCAGCAGATGAAATCTTCTCTGGGCTATGATAGATCCGAATACACACCACAGGAGGCAGCATTACATTGCGACTACAGAACCACAAATGTAAGGCATGTCAGTCGCGAAAAAAGTGAATAATCATCAATCGACAAACAGCCATCATTGAAGACTGATGGCTCAAATAACAATGAGAAATGGACAATGGACATTTTCTGAGATGCGTTCCTGCCATAGGCTGCTAATGAACATTTTCGTTTTCATCTGAAACCAAGCAAATGATTTACAAGAATGCATCAAATGTTTAAAATACATTAAGATGTACTTTAGCTTATTGACCAGTTGCACACTATTTACAGCACCCGTGCCACCTTCGTGCTCAATACTGTTTCTTTTTATGCTTTCTCCCACTACGTCTAGGTGCTACCCCGACATTAGCAGCTGAGGTGGAGGCAGCCTGCTCAGTGCGCTGCCCCGGTGCTGTGGATGACTGTGGCGGGCGTCCTCTGGAGGAATGGGGCCTTGTTGGCTCCATCCTACTGGGGGTCTGCAGCACTGGTGCTTGAGTATCCCCTGTGTGCTTGCCAGGTGGAGGTAAGGGAGTCAATGCCAGGGGGCAGGGCGGGGAGGACGAGATGCTGCTTACCCTGGGGATGTCCTGAGAGGAAGGCCCTGGGACAGCTGGCACATGTTGCTCCTCCATCTGAATGCACGATGGCACCTGCCTGTCTCCTTTGTTATCTCTTGCCCCACCCCCGGCTTACGTGCTTATAACCTTTGACATTTCGAATATTTGCTCGTTCCAAAGAAGGGTCACTGACCCGAAACGTTAACACTGCTTCTCTTTCCACAGATGTTGCCAAACCTGCTGAGTGGTTCCAACATTTCTTGTTTTTATTACGCCTGTACCTATCTGCACTCTTTTAATTCTAGAGCAGCCCCAATTTTAATTGGTGGTCATGCCTTCAGCTGTCTGGGCTCTAAGCGCTGGAGTTCCCTCCCTAAACCTTTCTGCCTCTCCACCTCTCTTTCCTCCTCTAAGATGCTCTTTAAAACCTACCTCTTTTGTCCTAATAGCTCTTATGAGGTTGTTTCTCTTGGAGAAAAGGAGATTGAGAGGCGGTTTGATATAGAGGTGTACAAGATTATGACAGGTTCAAATAAGGTAGACAAAGAAAAGCTGTTCCCAGTAGTTGATGGTACAAGGTCTAAGGGACACAGATTTAATGTTTTGGGCAAGAGACACGGAGGGAGGGTGAGGGGAATCTGAGTAAGAACTTTTTATGCTGTGAGTGGTAATGACCTGGAACTCGCTGCATATGAGGATGGTGGAAGTAGAGACAATGAATGATTTCATAAGGAAATTGGATGGGCACTTGAGGGAAATAAACTTGTCGGGCTTCGGCGATACAGTGGGGGAATGGGACTGACTGGATTGCTCTACAGAGGGCCAGCATGGACTTGATGGGCCAAATGGCCTCCTTCAGTGCCGTAATGACTATGACTCTATGACTATGTTCCTATATCAGTGAAGAATTAGCAGTGGTACCAGCATGGCAATAACGAAAATTGGGGTACAGGGAACTAGCTGCAGAAATATTCCAAGCAGTGCCTGGTCAAAGGTGTGGTTTTTAAGAAGGATCTTAAAAATCAGAGGCAGAGAGGCATAGGGCTTTAGAGAGGAAACAGAGTGTGAAGTCTGGATGGTTGAAGCCACAACCACCAATTGTGGAGTGGAGGGAGGGGTATGCATAATAAATTGGAGTCAGAGGAACAGAGGGTCTGGTTTGGGTCAAGATTTTTAACACTGGCGGATGTTGCAGAGAGACGGAACGGACATGAAGGGGTGCAAGTACAGGAGTATGAATTTAAAATTTAGGACATTGGTGCTGATTGGGAGCTGATGTAGGTCAGTGACTATGGGATCATGGACAAGTGGGACATGGTGAGGGATAGGAGATGGGCAGCAATGTTTTGGTGACATGCAGTTTACACAGAGTGGAGGATGGGAGGTTGGCCAAGAGACATTCAAATGATGAAATGTGAACGCCACAAAAGCATTGATGAAGGCTTCAGCAACAGATAGGCAGAAGTAGAGATGGGAACGGATGATGCTATAGATTTAAAGGTCATCGGTCTATGTGACAGAGAGTATGTGATGATTAGACAGGAAGCTAGTCTGAACCTAGAATAAAAACAAAAAATGCTGGAAATACTCAGCAGATGTGGCAGCATCTGTGGAGAGAGAAGCCGAGTTAACGTTTTAGGTCCATGACCTTTCATCAGTTCTGATGACCTTTCAGTTCTGACGAAAGGTCACTGACCTGAAACATTAACTCTGCTTCTCTATCCATAGATGCTGCCAGACCTGCTGAGTACTTCCAGCATTTCTTGTTTTATTTCAGATTTCCAGCATCTGCAATATTTTGCTTTTATTTTAGTCTGAGCTTGAGACAGTAACTGAATTGGGTTTGGAATTAATGGCAAGGCAATGGAGTTTCTGATGATGGCTGAAGATGCTTCATTCTTCCCAATATTTAGTTGGAGGAAATTGAGACTCGTCCAAGACTGTATGTCAGGCAAGTAGTCGAAAAGCACAAAGGTAGTGAAGGGTCAAGAGAAGTAAAGGAGAGGTAAAGCTGGGTGTCATCAACACAGAAATGCAAGTTGACCCCATGTCTGTGGATGATGTCGCCAAGGAACAATCTGAAAAAAGATCAAGGAGGATGAGGGGCCAAAAAGCACCATGGTGACAGAGAATGTCATTCATGACTATGAGTAGGACTGTTTTGGTGCTGTAGGCCAGGCAGAAATCTGACTGGAGGGATTCAAACAGAAGGTTGTGGGAAAAATGCGCACAGATCTGGAACATAACAACACATTCAATGACTCAGGACAAGAAAGAGAGGTAGAAGAGGAGGGATAGTTTTTACAGACAGAGGTAGATTTTTTTGAGGAGTCTGGTGATGATAGTAGTTCTGAAGCAGGTGGTAGGAATGCCTGGCGAGGAGGAACCATTTACAATTTCAGATAAGATTCAAGCCAGGAAAGGAAGTTGGGTGGTTAACTCAATGAGCAAGAGTTGGGCTTGGGAGAAGGCATGGAAGGAGATGGGAGACCAACGTTGGGGTTCATGGCGGGGAGCGGAGTCAGAAAATCCCTCCGGGAGAGGGCCGCCCCAATATTGACGGCGGCAGTGAGGCCTCGTGCCAGCGCCCCTGTCGCTTGGTGATGGGCCCCCCATTAACCTATTTAAATAATCTTCAAATGAACATTCAGGACATCAAGGCGGGAAACGTGCAGTCCGGACTCCACACTCTGCAGTAAAGCCTGGCTACCCGGGTCAGGTATTTAAAAACATTAAGGTATTCAGGCCTGTGTTGGGTTCGGGTTGACTGTTGTCAGGTCGGGCCCGATTCGGGTTTTAATTTTATACCCAAGCCAGGATTTAGCTGCCATCCCACATCAAACATTACTGTAGAAATTCATGAGTAAATCTAAAAATAGCAAAGTGTATTTTTGGTATTTTGGTTCCAATTATTTGTTAAGTACATTTATTTGGGTTTAGAGATTTTAATTCTTTTTGATATCTCGTTAGAATGGAAGCAGTTTGTGCACATTTCCAACATTCATTTTCTGCTTAACTAACTAAAATAGCATAAATATTTTAGTAGACATAAGCCAAACTGTCACCCACATGCCCGACTGAGAATTGCTACCGTATGAAGTTGTTCATGTTAAGTTCAATGTCTGTTTTTTATATTATGTTCTCAGCAAGTTAATGACAAGTAGAAACATGTTGGGATCAAGTTAAGGATATTTTCACAACCTTAGAAGGCAACTGATCAACACTAGTCTTCATTAATTTGTTCCAGTTTGTTTCCTCTTTGTGGCAATGTTACGGGAGGGCAGAATTTCTGCCTGCTTTTCCGACACAGCTGCCACCCTGATCCATGCTCCTGGGTTATGGAGAAGGCGGGGGTCATTGGGCTGGTTACAGAGGTGGGAAATAGGAACCAGGTCTGGTTTTGGGTCGGGAACCCGGCTTCAACAGGAAACTGATGAGATTCAGATTTTCAAATGGGTAGGCTCTTAATTGGTATAGAGTTGGGTTTCTCGTCTACTTAGAGCCAGTGGGGCTGGGAATGGAAGTGGGCCAGATCAAGTGTGGGGCTCATGTAGACTCCCACAGTAGCCTTCACTGAGGCTGCTGGTTGGCCTAAGAAAGAGATCTGCCTTCCACAGCACCAGAGGGAAGTGAGACATCACAGCAGAGCTGGAGTCTTGGCACTAAGGGAAGGGCAGACCCTTACTTCATCGATGCCGACCTGGACTTAATGCTGGAGGCTGTGAGGGAGAGGAGGGAGGTCCACTTCCCAGGGGGTGGCAGAAGGAGGCCACCTTGTCATGCAGTAGGGGAGCCTCTCTGTTCATTGTTATCCTCCTCCGGCCTCTCTTCCTCCTCCTTTCTTACCTCCTGCACCTCTGCCAATGAGCTGTCTTCTTCCGGGGCCTCACTGTCCCCAAGGTCCACAACTCTCTCAAGGGCCATGTTATGAAGCAGGCAGCAGGCCACCACAATGCTCAGTTTGGGTTCTGCCAGGGCCACTCAGCTCCTGACCTCATTATTGCTTTAGTTCAAACATGGACAAAAGAACTGAACTCCAGAGGTGAGATGAGACATCAAGGCAGCATTTGACTGAGTATTGCATCAAAGAGCCGTAGCAAAACTGGAGTCAATGGGAATCAGGGGGAAAACTCACCACTGGTTGGAGTTCTACCTAACGCAAGGGAAGATGGTTGTGGTTGTTGGAGGTCAATCATCTGAGCTCCAGGACATCACTGCAGGAGTTCCTCGGGGTAGTATTTTAGGCCCAACCATTTTCAGCTGCTTCATCAATGACCTTCCTTCAATCATGAGGTCAGAAGTGAGGATGTTCGCTGATGATTGCATAATATTCAGCACCATTTGCGACTCCTCAGATACTGAAGCAGTCCATGTAGAAATGCAGCAAGACCTGGACAATATCCAAGCTTCGGCTGATAAGTGGCAAGCAACATTAGCGCCACACAAGTGCCAGGCAATGACCATCTCCAACAAGAGAGAATCTAACCATCTCCCCTTGACATTCAATGGCATTACAATCGCTGAATCACCCACTATCAACATCCCTGGGATTACCATTGATCAGAAACTGAACTGGAGTAGCCATATAAATACTGTGGCTACAAGAGCAGGTCAGAGTCTAGGCATCCTGTGGCGAGTCACTCACCTCTTGACTCCCCAAAGTCTGTCCACCATTTACAAGATGCACAAGTCAGGAATGTGATGGAATACTCTTCACATGCCTGGTTGAGTGCAGCTCCAACAACACTCAAGAAGTTTGACACCATCCAAGATAAAGCAGCCCACTTGATTGGCACCCCATCTACAAACATTCACTCCCGCCACCACTGATGCACAGTGGCAGCAGTATGTACCATCTACAAGATGCACTTCAGTAATGCACCAAGGGTCCTTAGACAACACCTTCCAAACCCACAACCTCTACCACCTAGAAGGACAAGGGCAGCAGATGCATGGGAACACCACCAACTGCAGGTTCCCCTCCAAGCTGCATACCATCCTGATTTGGAAATATATTGCCATTACTTCATTGTCGCTGGGGCAAAATCCTGGAACTCACTTCCTAACAGCGCTGTGGATGTACCTCCCCCATACGGACTGCAGCAGTTCAAGAAGGCAGCTCACCACCACCTTCTCAAGGGCTATTAGGGATGGGTAATAAATGCTGACCTAGCCAGCGATGCCCACATCCCATGAACAAATAAAAAAAAGATCCTTACTGGAGGGTGGTGTCACCCGACCTTTCCAGGCAGTGAAATCCCAGAATCCTGCGGCGAGTAACTCATCTCCTGACTCTCCAAAGCCTGTCCACCATCTACAAGGCAGGAGTCAGGAGTGTGATGGAATACTCTCCACTTGCCTGGATGGGTGCAGCTCCAACAACACTCAAAAAGCTTGACACCATCCAGGATAAAGCAGCCCGCTTGACTGTAACCCCATCTGCAAACATTCACTCCCTCCACCACCGACGCACAGTGGCAGCAGTGTGTACCATCTACAAGATGCACTGCAGCAACACACCAAGGCTCCTTCGACAGCACCTTCCAAACCTGCAACCTCTACCAACTAGAAGGACAAGGGCAGCAAATACATGGGAACACCACCACCTGCAAGTTCCCCTCCAAGTCACACACCGTCCTGAATTGGAACTATATCACCGTTCCTTCACTGTCGCTGGGTCAAAATCCTGGAACTCCCTTCCAAACAGCACTGTGGGTGTACCTACCTCACATGGACTACAACGGTTCAAGAAGGCTGCTCATTACCACCTTCTCAAGGGCAATTAGGGGCAATAAATGCTGGCCAAGCCAGCAACGCCCACATCCCATGAATGAATTTATAAAAAAGGCTGGCATGAATAACAGGTGGCATGGGTTGTATCACCTCTGTGCCTCTGTCTGGAGCTCCTGTAGAGGTGTCAGTAGCCATCTCTTCAAGGGATTTCCCTTTTCCTTTTGGATCCATCCATGCACTTTAGGGGTTGGAGTGAAGATCCGAGGCAGCCTGGACTGGCGGTGGATGGAGGAGTCATGGCAGATGCCAGGAAAGTGACCCCACATAGGGAGGAAGCTCTTGCTGTGGTTGCGAACCAGTCCTTCCTGTTGATGGATCTCACTGGCTGATCACTCGGTGCCTTGATGGCTACGTGAGTGTAATTGATGACCTGCTGGACCTGAAGGAATCCGTCAATGGTAGCAAAGCCCAAGCCCTCTGTGCCTGTGCTGGCCCATCTGTGCCAAAGTGGATGTAGCCCTGCCCTCCTCCTGGATATGATATTTGCTCCCTGCCTGAGGATGTGATGAGCTGGCAACTGCGAGATGCCATCTAGATCTGCAGCTGATCAGTGGAACGATCCAGTTGCATAGAAATTCAGGGTGACAGTGACCTTGCCGGTTGCCAGTATGGGACTGTTATGGGGACCGCGAGGCCTCAGGTCATTGTGGGTCCAAGCACACAGATCCGAGACCATCTGCCTGGATAGGCGTAGCTTCCTATGGCACTGACGCTCCATCATTTGCAGGTAGTTGACTTTTGAGCGGGAGACTCGATGTGTTGGTAGCGCCGCCTTCCCCTTGCAGTTCTCCACTTCCCGGCTCCACCGCTGTGCTCCTCTTGTCTTCTGTTGTTCAGAAGGTTGCATCTGCTGAAGCTCATCCTGGCTGCTCTGTCCAATATCATAGTCGCCTGTTCCAAACTGAACTCCCTCAGCTGGGGTTTGTGCACTCGCCAGGTCTTCCCCTGCCAACCCCAGCTGCCCCAATGATGCCTGGGGTCTCATCTCCCTCTCTGGGTTCCCACCACTCACCACTGAGACAAGCAGATCTTACAGCTCCAGCAGTGGCTACTCAGTGGTACTTTTAGAGCAGCTGAGTTTTATTTTGTGCCTCTGCATTATCTTAATCAGCCCTTCCCATGGCCCTCATGCCTCCCCCCACCCCCCCCCCCCTCACAGTGTTCATGACTTGTACACCCTGCTGTGTTCCAGACATGGTATTTTGCCCATGCTCTTCCTTTAAAAATTCAAAACTGCTGCTGACAGGCCAGTTGATGAGCACTTCAATAAGCTCAACAGGCAATTAATTGGAGGCGCCCTTTTAAAATGGCGTCTCATTTCGGAGGCGGCGGGACCCAGTGTCGAGCTCCAAGATCGCGATCTTTAAATCGCACATGCGGCAGTTCCTGCCCCCAGAAGGATTTAAAAATCTAGCCTATTGTCTCCGCTTGGCAGGCTCCCAGCAAGACTCCCACTGCCAAGGTTACTCTGCTGGAATGGGACTGTCACAAAGTTCATCAGGGGTCTTAAAATGGCAAAAAATGCCCCCGCAATGCAGCAGGAGCTCCAACCTTTTAAGAAGAGGTCTGAATTACAGTGTGTTTCTGCATGATCGGAATCCTATAGCATGTGATGTTTGATAATGCAGGAAAGAGCGCCATTTTATCTAAGGTACCATTCAAAAAGTAAGGTAACTTTTTTTACCAATGTATATTATTGTAATGAAGTAGTTAACAAGTAGGAAGACAGGTGGGGGTTGAACTTCCACAAGGGCTCTCCTGATTGATTGATGTAACTTCAGCAGAAGATCCATGTAAATCCAGAAAAACAGATTCCTTTCTTCTAAATTAATAACTAGTATTCATTATTTTCTAATTACTTTCTTTTAATTATTTCACATCAGTTCTTACTGCAGCAGCCTAGTCACATAATCTCAGCCTAATTCTGCAAGTGGACTCTGACTGCCTGGCCAAAATTGCTTTGAAGCAGAATTCCCATGTGGCTCTCCCCATCTTCCAGGGTAATTTGCTGATCTTTCCATGAAAACCTCCACAAAATTCCAGACACTCGTCTTTATATGTAAATAAATCATTATAGCCCATGAGTAACTTGCAGCTCAGTCTGCGATTATCCTACTTTTATCTTTGCATTTAATATTTTCAATATTTTTGATGAATGATTTAGTAAGCTAAGCATTGTGAAAGTTTGGTCTGATTTAGTTAGAGCTGACAGCTTGGCTCAGTTGGTAGCATTCTTGTCTCTAAGGCAGAATATTATGGGGTTCAAGTGTCAGTTTAAAACTTGAATACGTAATCTAGGTTGACATCTCAGTGCACTGATGAAGAAGTGCTCTAATGTTGGAGATGCTAGCCTTTGGATGAAATGTTAAACTGAATTTTCAGCTGGTGGTTCAGCTGAATGTTCAAAATTTTGTGGCACTATTCAAAGAAGAGTTAGGATTTCTCCTGGGTAGCATTCCTCCATCTGCCAATATGACCATAAGAAGACTAACTGGATATGCATCTTGTTGCTGTTTATGGGACCTTGCAAAATGGTTGCTATGTTGGCCCATAGCATTGTAACAGTGCAATGTAATTCATTGTGTGGTAAGTGCTTTATGATATTTATGGGATGCAATTCAACCATCTTTAATGCATAAAAACAAAAAGTGGTGGTTGATCTTTTGATTTTAAGAATTAATGCAGAGCATTTTAATGATTTGATATAAACATATTTTCTACTACAACTGTCTAAAAGCAAGAATCAGAAAAAGTAAATTTGAAACTATTAAGTTTGTTTTGGAGGAATGAATACATTATAACTTCTGTCAAAATACATTGCTTAGTACATGTGAGTAGAAGATATGCTTATTAAAATGAGTTTTTATATCTGCAGTATCAATGCTCCACCAAAATTAATTAACTAAAATTAATTAACCTTCTAATTTCACACTTTTATACTATTACAAAATCAAAGTCACTTTTTTTTTACAGAATGCTATTACTTGATTTAATTATTTCATCAATATATTCTGTTCAGAGTGAGAATATAAGTTACATCGCTGGTGGAATATATCTGGAATTTGTTGCAACTCTAAATATTTAACTGTGCTGAAAGTACATGTCCCAATTAATATCCTCACTCCCTCACAAGTCAAAATAAATCTGCATCTAAAGTAGTATCCTTTCACAAATGATATTCATCTATCAAAATGAAAAAAAATGCTAAAGTGACCTATTCTTCAAGTATTTGAAAGTTTCCATGTAGTCTTTTTGAAAGTCTTTTTGATGTATTCTTGCAGTAGAAAGTTTTGACTGTATGGACAGGGAATGTTAATTAACCTCATAAACAATATCAATCTTCCAGAGGTGATTCAGCTGAGCCTGGCAGAAGATCAGAAAGTGAGTATCACCACGGCAACAGTGGGACAGAGTGCAGTCCTAACATGTTCAATTCAGGGAATCCTGAAGCCCCCAATAATTTGGAAACGCAACAACGTTATTCTCAACAATTTGGATCTGGAAGACATCAGTGTAAGTAATATATTCGCCTGAGATAAATGTTTCTTTACTTTGTAAAACATTGAACTCCCATTGCAATTTGTCCTGTCCTTTCAATCATAATTATCTAGCCAAGATAGAAGGTTTTCTCTGTGTGCTATTGGGCTAATTTAACAAGTGCATGTTCCAGGCATACTCCCCACAATTTTACAAATCATTGGATGATTTGTTGAAGTGGGTTCCCAGCAAGTGAAGCCTCATGCTGGGAATACAATTTTGTAAAACTGATATCGATATCAAACAAAATTGTAAGTTTGTTCTTTATAAATGAGTTTTGCAATTTCATTACGGAGAAGGTCTTCCCAACAAGTTAGATAAGCTAGTTTTTCCATGAACAATACAAATATGAAAAAATACAATGTGGATTTGGCATATCTTTTCCAGCTTCTTGTTTTCTATAATGTTATGATTGTAACTAACATTGTAAAAGATGTCTCGAAGAAATGTTAAGAAGGATAAAATAGTTCTGCTCGTGTGAAGTGGGTGAATGACACTCATAATTTGGTGTTCTAATGAGTTGCTGGGTGCTTCTTCCAATAAAGCACAATCTGAATTCATGATTGTTCCTTGCTCAAATCTGTTAGAGCCTCCTCCATCCATCGGGGGGAGAAAGCGGTTGTTAATATCGAGGTCATAGAGTACAAAAGCAAGGAAGTGAGAGTAAACCTTTATAACCACTGCTTAGGCCTCAGCTGGAGTATTGTGTTCAATTTTGGGCACTACACCTTAGAAAAGATGTCAAGGCCTTGGAGCTCTTGCAGAGAAAATTTATCAGAATGGTACCAGCATGAGGGACTTCAGATGTGTGGAGATATCAGAGCTGCTGAGATTGTTCTCCTTAGAGTAGCGAAGTTTAAAGGGAAATTTAATCGAGATCTTCAAAGTTATGAGGGGTTTTGATAAAGTAGATAGGGAGAAATAGTTTCGATTGACAGGAGGATCGCTGACCAAGGGACATGGATTTAAGATAATTGACAAAATTTCCAAGGGGGAAATAAGGACAGTTTTTTTTAATGCAGTGCTTTATTATGATCTGGAATACGCTGCCTAATAGTGTGGTGGAAGAAGATTCAGTCATAACTTTCAAAATGGAATGAGATATATACTTGAAAAAGAGAAAATTGCAGGGCTGTGGAGAAAGAGCTGGGGAGTGGGACTAATTGGATAGCTCTTTCAAAGAGCGGGCTCAGGCACCACGAGACGAATGGCCTCCTTTTGGGCTATATGATTC
Source organism: Heterodontus francisci (assembly GCF_036365525.1). Lineage (NCBI taxonomy): Eukaryota > Metazoa > Chordata > Chondrichthyes > Heterodontiformes > Heterodontidae > Heterodontus > Heterodontus francisci. The sequence goes on from NC_090371.1 coordinate 221,333,451, forward strand.
TAAGAGAAAAGAAGGGATGTCATGGAGATCAAATTTCACCCCAGTAACACTGCCAGCAAGAACCATAACCCACATATTCATCTGTATAGACCCATACCCAGTAACCTGGCAGCGTCGAAGGAGAACATCCTCTGCAGGAAAGCAGTTAGAAAGCTGTTGCAAACAGAACTGCAAAGAGACTATCTTAATCATTAGGAGACCACAGCCAATGGCGCAAGTCAGCACTACCCTCAGCACTTATTTTTTGTCCATTTTCAGAGCAGTACAGCGGACATCTGCAACATTAGTCTATCGCAGTACTTGATGTCACAGAAACATGCTGTGTCGAATGATGTTTTTTTTTAATCCACCTGCTGGAAACTTGAACTAATTTTTTTTTAAAAAGAAAATTGAACAGACAAAAGGTGATTTTACTGGCAGCTAAGGTGGCCACTCTACTTTGCATCGCTGTACTCTACATTCCAGTGCATCAAGGTTGTCTGCCCAATCCCCTCAATAACAATGACCTGGGGAATCAGTGAACTACCTAGCCTACTCCCAATAGCAAGACATTATGCAATCGCTTATGACATTAAACTGTTGGAGATGTACCACTCAAACCTAATCACTTGAACAATGGGACCTTGGTTGAGAGAAGGGAATTCCGAGACATAAACTGATTAAGTTGCAAGAGAGAATACACACTGGTAGCCATCATGTTGAATCACTGGGTTACAGTCATGTGACAGGCCCACCATCTGTGTCTTTAAGCTGGTGTTTCCTCTGCAGCAACCAGACCAGCAGCCAGACCCCAACAAGAGAAGACCCAAGTGGGGTCCCTCCTCTCTCTCTCTCGCTCCAGTCCACCTTGCAAGCTTCAAGCCATGCCTGCTGGCTGTAACCACCGAGGCCTATCACTGCTGCAGACAAAGACCCAATGAAGGAAATCATCCGCATCGCATTGTTGATTGTGAAACAGACATTGTTCTTCAATAATTGCCATTTGCATTAATCCAATGCAGAGTCTTCCAGTATATTAGAAACAACTACGGATGTGACTGTGTAGAAATATATTTATGTTTAGAGCTGCTCTAGTTTACATTGATTTAATACTTGATATCAAATGTAGCAAATTTCATACAGTATATTGAAATGCTGTTGAAGTCACTGGATCAAATCACAACTTCCAATCATGCATAATGGAAGGGTTAATTGACACAGTTATAATTGTTATAATTCAACAAAGCAATTGCTCAATATGTGGGATTTCTGTTTCAATCTCAAGCTGAATGTGCTGAACACAGGAGTTTTGACCACCTTTAATACTGATGTTATCATTTTGATGCATTTTTGAGTCAGTCCCAAGGCTACCACCATTCTGAAGGAAAATAGAAAGGAAAGGAGGAAAATAATAATTCAAATTCTATGGCTGATATGGATACATGCATGTATAAATTATATTCCTGCTGCGATAATTGTTGACACTGGCACTTGCGGGAAAAAATGTCTCAGTTGGCAGTTTTCCAACTAGTTATCGAAATAACAGTCTTATCCGTGCAAAAGCCACAGGCTGTACATCTATTTACATATACACAGTCAAATTACTGTGAAGTCGCTCACAAAGGATTTGCAGATTTCTACAGACTGCCAATTTAGAAAAATTCCTGGGGGTAATCACAATTTCTGAAATTATAGGGTGCATCTTCCCTTGTGAGCAGTCTGCTGGTGGTTTCTAAAAGTATTTGCTAGTGAACATATGGTTTGTATAAGTACCACAGGGCAGTAACATTGCATCAGGGACACACGTTACTGATCTTCAAAGACCAGTGCATCTTGACAAATCGGTCTGTTGATTAAGTTAAGGAATAATTAGCTGTGGTATAGTGAGAGAATCAAGCTTCACTATCGCAGAGATAATTGGGTATTGATCGTGTTCATTTTAAGATTTAAACAAAGAAGGGCGGCACAGTGGCGCAGTGGTTAGCACCGCAGCCTCACAGCTCCAGGGACCTGGGTTTGATTCCGGGTACTGCCTGTGTGGAGTTTGCAAGTTCTCCCTGTGTCTGCGTGGGTTTTCTCCGGGTGCTCCGGTTTCCTCCCACAAGCCAAAAGACTTGCAGGTTGATAGGTAAATTGGCCATTATAAATTGTCACTAGTATAGGTAGGTGGTAGGGAAATATAGGGACAGGTGGGGAGGTTTGGTAGAAATATGGGATTAGTGTAGGATTAGTATAAATGGGTGGTTGATGTTCGGCACAGACTCGGTGGGCCGAAGGGCCTGTTTCAGTGCTGTATCTCTAAAAAAAAAAAGTCATGCTGAGTTTCTGGATAAACACTAAAAGAGTTTGGCGAAAAGAAAGGAAGCATTGCGTACTAAAGGAAGTGATGGCAGCATAGAGGGGAATGGTACTGAGGAGAGTGCTCCAGCATTGGTGTCTGGGCCCAACTATTTGTAACTTACATTGGTGACTCAGGTTGAAAAACAAATTGATTCTAAGGCTGAATTTTACCAACCGCAGGTCATGGCACAGGGGCCGGTAAAATTCTGTGGGGAGAGGCCCGCCTCGACCCACGACGTCGAGAAGGGCCCGCCGCATATTACCGGCAGTGGGGGACCTCGATGCGGTCCCCGCCACTGCCTGGTGGCGGGACCTTCCGCATGGATTTCAGAGGCGAAAATCTGGTGGGGAGGGGGCAGGAATAAAAATTTCAGGGTGGGAAGGGTGGAGGAACGGGAAAATGATTTTTTATTGGATGTGGGGATGGTGGGAAGGGGTTATAGGCCAAATGTTAGAAGTTTAGGGGCTAAAGTTCGGGCATTGAAATGACCATTGGGGGGGGTTGGGGAAAGGCCATCCACATCTATCTTATTTTTTAATAAAAATTTAATACTGATGCTCCTTTAATAATTAACAGTAATTCACAGGGCTTAAAGCCCTTTACAAAAGGCGGCACGCCTGCGCGATGGTACTGAACGTGTTGCTGGCGATGCGGAGGCTGCCCCTACACATCATTGGGGGCGGCCGCTCCGCTCCACTATTTGAATGAGCCGCTGCGCGAAATATCGCGGGGGCTCATTGGCGGCCCTTCTGTGTTGGAAGGCCGCCGAGTTGAAAGCACGCTGCCAAGGACCGGGGCACGTGATTAAAATTCAGCCCTCTGTTTGGAGGGTGCAGATTTAGGTGATAGGCAGCCAAAGACTTAAAAAAAAAAACACCTTTATTAGTTGTCAAACTGTAAGTATTGTCTTAACCAACACTGGTATCATCATATTACAAGAAAAATTAACTGCATTGACATATAATTATGAGAGAATGTAGTTTTTGAACTCTGTAAGAGAGCTGATTTTCTTCCTCCCTCCCAAATTGGATGCCAGGCAGGTTCAGTGGCCTGAAGGTGCACTGCAGTTTTGAAGATCACAGATTGCCAAATGTCCTGCCCTTGGGCACATGCAAGGATCTGGAGCACCACAGTGCAGCCTCGTCTTCTGGCAAGGCTTTGCACTAAGACCTTGGGGTGGAAACAGGCCTCAGGACTTCCTGGCTGCTGTTGCCCTGAGGACCGAAGACAGTGTTGAAAGACAGAAGTAGCATCTCATCTGTTTTCAGTTTCCTGTTCAGGTTGTACCCAGGTCCCTTTCAGCACAGGACCCACTGTCAGTGTTTCTAGGACACTCCTGTGTTTGCGTGCCCTATGGACAGATGTAACAGAAAGTGAGCCAGGCAGGCTGGAATTCCCCCCCCCCCACCCCCAACCCTACCTCATTAAAATTAGGATACTGGACCAGCATGCACAAACCTAGTAACCCTTATGGAAGGAAGCCTTGGAAATCACATCAGAGGTCTCCATCCCCTCTCTCTCTTTGTAGTGCCGGTCAACTGAGTAAACGGGGCAATCTCTTCTGATGACATTCCATAGGATGAGCTGGACATACAGCCAACCAAATCGGAACTCAGTGATGCCATTGATTCCCTAGCCAGCGGAAAAGCCCCTGGGAAGGACAGCATTACCCCTGAAATAATCAAGAGTGCCAAGCCTGCTATACTCTCAGCACTACATGAACTGCTATGCCTGTGCTGGGACGAGGGAGCAGTACCCCAGGACATGCGCGATGCCAACATCATCACCCTCTATAAAAACAAAGGTGACCGCGGTGACTGCAACAACTACCGTGGAATCTCCCTGCTCAGCATAGTGGGGAAAGTCTTTGCTCGAGTCGCTCTGAACAGGCTCCAGAAGCTGGCCGAGCGCGTCTACCCTGAGGCACAGTGTGGCTTTCGTGCAGAGAGATCGACTATTGACATGCTGTTCTCCCTTCGTCAGATACAGGAGAAATGCCGTGAACAACAGATGCCCCTCTACATTGCTTTCATTGATCTCACCAAAGCCTTTGACCTCGTCAGCAGACGTGGTCTCTTCAGACTACTAGAAAAGATCGGATGTCCACCAAAGCTACTAAGTATCATCACCTCATTCCATGACAATATGAAAGGCACAATTCAACATGGTGGCTCCTCATCAGAGCCCTTTCCTATCCTGAGTGGTGTGAAACAGGGCTGTGTTCTCGCACCCACACTTTTTGGGATTTTCTTCTCCCTGCTGCTTTCACATGCGTTCAAATCCTCTGAAGAAGGAATTTTCCTCCACACAAGATCAGGGGGCAGGTTGTTCAACCTTGCCCGTCTAAGAGCGAAGTCCAAAGTACGGAAAGTCCTCATCAGAGAACTCCTCTTTGCTGACGATGCTGCTTTAACATCTCACACTGAAGAATGCCTGCAGAGTCTCATCGACAGGTTTGCGTCTGCCTGCAATGAATTTGGCCTAACCATCAGCCTCAAGAAAACGAACATCATGGGGCAGGATGTCAGAAATGCTCCATCCATCAATATTGGCGACCACGCTCTGGAAGTGGTTCAAGAGTTCACCTACCTAGGCTCAACTATCACCAGTAACCTGTCTCTAGATGCAGAAATCAACAAGCGCATGGGTAAGGCTTCCACTGCTATGTTCAGACTGGCCAAGAGAGTGTGGGAAAATGGCGCACTGACACGGAACACAAAAGTCCGAGTGTATCAGGCCTGTGTCCTCAGTACCTTGCTCTACGGCAGCGAGGCCTGGACAACGTATGCCAGCCAAGAGCGACGTCTCAATTCATTCCATCTTCGCTGCCTTCGGAGAATACTTGGCATCAGGTGGCAGGACTATATCTCCAACACAGAAGTCCTTGAAGCGGCCAACATCCCCAGCTTATACACACTACTGAGTCAGCGGCGCTTGAGATGGCTTGGCCATGTGAGCCGCATGGAAGATGGCAGGATCCCCAAAGACACATTGTACAGCGAGCTCGCCACTGGTATCAGACCCACCGGCCGTCCATGTCTCCGTTATAAAGACGTCTGCAAACGCGACATGAAATCGTGTGACATTGATCACAAGTCGTGGGAGTCAGTTGCCAGCATTCGCCAGAGCTGGCGGGCAGCCATAAAGACAGGGCTAAATTGTGGCGAGTCGAAGAGACTTAGTAGTTGGCAGGAAAAAAGACAGAGGCGCAAGGGGAGAGCCAACTGTGCAACAGCCCCAACAAACAAATTTCTCTGCAGCACCTGTGGAAGAGCCTGTCACTCCAGAATTGGCCTTTATAGCCACTCCAGGCGCTGCTTCACAAACCACTGACCACCTCCAGGCGCGTATCCATTGTCTCTCGAGATAAGGAGGCCCAAAAGAAAAGAAGTGTCATGTTATTATCTTGTGGGGAAATCTTGAATAGAATTCTCTTTTAACAGAGTAAGGCCTATCGGGATGGATTTTCATCTTCACTGCCTGGGTATTAAGCATCTCCTGGGTGAAATGCAAGAATGGAAATTCAGCAAGGAGCATCACCTGCCCGCCCACTTGTAACTGAACCCAGTGGATCTTTCTTCCTTTAAGATTTCATTTTGATCCTCCAACCAGATATTCCTTTCTGCACTTCAGTAAAATTGTAAGACAATCCTATTGTTGACTATGTCCGTGTAAAACTCTGAGCGATTTCTTGCAGGTAGAAGGTGCCTTCGGCAAATAAACATTCACTTCAGAATCACCAATGGATGAAGAGGCCAAAAGCAGCCACTTATTGTCATATTTATTGACAGAAACCATTTGAGTCAATTGTTCAAGTATAGTGTTGCCATCATGAAGCAATACTAAAACTCTGAAAAAAAACTGCTGCAGGCAGTCAAGAGTATTGTATGACAACTAAATTGGCTTTGTCATAGTACATTGGCACTTTACCAGAGTTCAAAGTTATAACAGGCATCATTTATGGAGATAAAAGCAAAATACTGCGGATGCTGGAAATCTGAAATAAAAACAAGAAATGCTGGAACCACTCAGCAGGTCTGGCAGCATCTGTGGAAAGAGAAGCAGAGTTAACGTTTCGGGTCAGTGACCCTTCATCGGAACCCGCTGACCCGAAACGTTAACTCTGCTTCTCTTATCATTTATGGAGATGTGTGCTTGTTCCTTTTCTGTATTGCTGCTCACTCACCCTTTGCGTCCTTATACTACAGAGTCCATGTGGCTCTACGTACAGCAGTCCAATCAGTCCCATTCCCTGGCTCTATGTCTGTAGCCTTGCAAATCTGAATTAAAAGTTGATTTTCAGCCTTCCTTGCTATTCATTAATCCTTAAAATTCCCAGTTATATTTTCACTAGCATAAGCTTATGCAGGTTATATAAATTCTGTTGAAAGCTACTTCCACAATAGCTCTTGATGCTCTCTGTAGTGGCTGGCTCGACAGTAAACATTGAAAAAACAAGGCATGCCTTCAATGTGACAAAAAATTGACAGTCTGCAATGTAGTAGCTTAAAAAAACTGACACTGCTTGCAATAGGACAACAAATGCCTCACTTCAAATGACCAAATAAGACACAAACTACTTACCTTAGTAGTGTTCCAGAACAAAATCGAATCCAGAAATAAAGATGTTTCCTTCAATGCAAAGGTCATCTACAAAACTTCCTGCAGTTCAGTTCGATGACAGAGAGCTGGGTCTTCACACATGAGCTTAATTAATCAAATATGCAGCCAAATGTTTTTAGATCATATAAGAACAGAGATTCTGATCACATCACTAAGTCGATCATGCTGCAGAACTTCGGCCAAGCAGTGCCCACTTTTCAGGCACTAACCAGCCTACTGAGCTCCTAATATAGTGGGCAGAAAGCACACCCACATTGTGTGCCACATTATTGGATAAAGTAGATGCATTCGCTGCAGGAACACACATTGGGAACAATTAAGGTCATAGAATCATAACAGCACAGAAGGAGGCTATTCAGCCCATCGAGTCCATTGCATTGTTGTGTTTCTGTAGTGCTGCCCAGGTGTTCTAGAGAAAGTCTCGACTCCGGTAACGGTTAACTAGCAACTCTTTATTATTTACAGTTTTTTTGTTTTATTCATTCATGAGTTGTGGGCATCGCTGGCTAGGCTTCTAGTTGATAGAGTTCGCGGATTTGGAAGGTGTTGTCTAAGGAGCCTTGGTGCATTGCTGCAGTGCATCTTATAGATGGTACACACTGCTGCCACTGTGCGTCAGTGGTGAAAGGTGTGACTGTTTGTGAATGGGGTGCCAATCAAGCGGGCTGCTTTATCCTGGATGGTGTCGAGCTTCTTGAGTGTTGTTGGAGCTGCACCCATCCAGGCAAGTGGAGTGTATTCCATCACACTCCTGACTTGTGCCTTGTAGATGGTGGACAGGCTTTGGGGAGTCAGGAGGTGAGTTACTCGCTGCAGGATTCTTAGCCTCTGACCTGCTCTTGCAGCCATGGTATTTATATGGCTACTGCAGTTCAGTTTCTGATCAATGGTAGCCCCTAGGGATGTTGATAGTGGGGGATCCAGCGATGTAATGCCATTGAATGTCAAGGGGAGATGGTTAGATTCTCTCTTGTTGGAGATGGTCATTGCCTGGCACTTGTGTGGCACGAATGTTACTTACCGCTTATCAGCCCAAGCCTGGATATTGGCAAGGTCTTGCTGCATTTCTACACGGACTGTTTCAGTATCTGAGGAGTCCCGAATGGTGCTGAACATTGTGCAATCATGAGCAAACACCCCCACTTCTGACCTTATGATTGAAGGAAGGTCATTGATGAAGCAGCTGAAGATGGTTGGGCCAAGGACACTACCCGGAGAAACTCCTGCAGTGATGTCCTGGAGCTCAAATGATTGACCTCCAACAACCACAACTATCTTCCTTTGCGTTAGGTATAATTCCAACCAGTGGAGAGTTTTCCCCCTGATTCCCATTGACTTCAGTTTTTCTAGGGCTCCTTGATGCCATACTCGGTCAAATGCTGCCTTGATGTCAAGGGCAGACACTCAGTTACTATATACACTCTCTCTGCAAACTACCTAAGCTAGCATCCTTCTTGCTGCTGCACCTTCTTCTTCTCAAGCCTATCTCGTGACAGTTGCATCATGTTCATATAGTGGAGTGGTCTCTCTCACTGTCTTTGGTATTAACCCTTTATGTCCTTATACTATAAAGTCCTGTTCTCTGGCTCTATGTCTGTAACCTTGCAAATTTATTTCCCTCAAAGGCCCATCCAATTTCCTTTTGAAATTATTATTCGTCTCCACTTCCACCACCCTCGCAGGCAGAAAGTTCCAGATCAATAAATGCAAAGTACTCACAACTGTTTTTGTACCAATCACTGGGAAAGGGTTTGTTCGGAGTACTTGTGGTGAGAGGCTAACTTCTGCACTTTGGAGGTATTGAGTCTCAAGATCAGGATCTTATGACGGAAGGTGACATCAACAATGCTATCAAGCAGCACTTACCAATAACCTTCTATCTTGATGGCTTACAGTTACTGTCCGCTTTCTGACTGGCAAAGCGTAGCCTCTCCAAAGCTGCACAGCAGTCACATGACATTTCCAAAACATCTTTGTTGGATTAATGAGGCCCTTCTGGAATTTCTCTGAGATTCAAGGTGTTCAGGACCTTAAAGCTGTTCAGTCACACTTGGAGGGGATTGGCTCTTTCAAAGTCAATGGGTGTCGATGGCTTTTGATGACCGTGTTGAGAAAGCCATCTCAGGTAATTTAATCAGAGAGCACCTCATTATTCTGGCTCGGTTGCCTGAGCCATGTTGTCTCCTATCTACTCTATTCTGATTCATATTCAAATTGCTGTGACCATCTTGGCAGCCAGGTTACTCTTTTTAAAAGAAGTTATTTGTGGTAATGTCCAGTAACAGTCTTAGGCAAAGTTCCAGTCGATGAAATTAATATTTAACATTTGGCATGTAGAGTTTTCATAACACCACGTATGGCATCAAGAGTTCTAGCAAACTTAAAGTACATGTGAATCAAGCTGGGGAACTCCCCACTAGCTGGAGACATTTCTAGCACAAAGGAAGATGGCTGTGATTGTTGGAGGCCTATCATCTCAGTCCCAGAACGTTACTGCAGAAGTTCCTCAGGGCAGTGTCTGAATGCCAACCATTTTCTGCTGCTTCATCAATGACCTTCTCTTTTCATAAGGTGATATTCACTGATAATTGCAGTGTTCAGTACCATTCGCACTTTTTCAGATAATGCATTAGTCCTGCCCACCTGCAGCAAGATCTAGACAACATTCAGGTTTGCGCTGAAAGTGGCAAGTAACTCTATTGCTGTTTCATATGCAAATTGCTGTGGCCATCTTGGCTGCCAGGTTACTCTGTTGAAAAGAAGTTATTGGTAAGAATTTCCAGTAAAAGTCTTAGGCAAAGTTCCAATCGATGAAATTAATATTTACCATTTGGCATGTGGGGTTTTCATAACACCACATAAGGCATCAAGAGCCCTAGCCAGACCAGTGTCAGGTAATGACCATCTCCAACAGGAGAGAGTCTAATTACCTACTTTGGACATTCAACATTGCTGAATCCTTCACCAACAACATCCTAGGTGTTACCATTGACCAGAAACTTTACTGAACGACCCACACAAATACTGTGGCTACAAGAGAAAGTCAAAGGTTAGGTATTTGGCAGCCAGTAATTCATCTTCTTCCTCCTCAAAGCCTTTCCACCAGCTACAAGGCACAAGTTAGGAGTGTGATGGAATATTCTCCACTTGCCTGAATGGGTGCATCTCTAACAGCACTCAAGAAACTCCGCACCGTCCAGGACAAAGCAAGCCGCTTGACTGGCAACCCCATCCACCACCTTAAACTTTCACTCCCTCCATAATTGGCACATTGTGACTGTGGTGTTTATCATCTGCAAGATGCACTGCAGCAACCCATCAAAGCTACTTTGGCAGCACCTCCCAAACCTGGAAACTCTATCATCTAGAAGCACAAGGGTAGCGGACGCATGGGAACTCCATCTCCTGCAAGCTCCACTCTACGTCACATACTATCCTGACTTGGAAATATATAACCATTCCTTCAACATTACTGGGTCAAACAGCACTGTGAGAGTACTTTCACCACACAGACTGTAGCAGTTCAAGAAGGTACCTCACCACCAACTTTCTAAGGGCAATTAGGGATGGGCAATAAATGCTGGCCTTCTCATCGATGCCCTTAAACAATTTTTTTTAAATGAACCCCCAGAGCAGTATAATGGCAGTCATATAACAAATAGATGTGTCACTGAGCAAACAATGGGCATGCTCAAGATGCATTTCTGGTGCCTGGACAAGTCTGTGGGTGTCCTTCAGAACTCATCAGCCAGGGTCTCCAGAATGGTGTGCTGCCCTCTGCACAGCATTGCATAGCAGTGAAGTTTGAGCTGCAGGATGAACAAGGTGTTGAGCACATATCATCTGCAAACAATTCTAATGAAGAGGTGGAGGAGGAAGAAGGGAAGGAGGAATATGAATGTAGTAACCCTAACGCAGCACCGACCACTCACATTTCTGCCCAGGATGCCAGGGATTCCCTTCTAGCTGTAAGGTTCAGTTAGTTAACATAACTGGACTTGTGTACCAAGCACATCCAATGGCCACTTTCCACAACCCCACCACCACAGTCCTACTGGCACAATGTTGTCCTGTAACCAACCAACCAACCGCCCATTGCACATCCACCCAACTGGCTGCAACAATTTATAACTTCCCATTTATCAACAGCAACTCAAAAAGCGAGTTGTCACACAGCAACTAAAAATGGGCAACACAGGCAAGTTTATCAACTTTGCTTCCAATTTCCACATTTCCCTCACCTTTACATGGTCCATAGAATAGATAGGTGCTTGATGGCTGGCATGGACACGATGGCTGAAGGGCCTGTTTCTGTGCCATATCACGCTATGACTCTAACATTTAAGAAGCATTTGAAATGCCATAGCATACAAGGCTACGGGCCAAGTGCTGGAATATGGGATAGAATGGATAGGCCTGATGGCCGGCGCAGACTCGGTGGGCCGAAGGGCCTTTTACTGTGCTGTATCACTCTATGACTCGATGACATCTCCGACACTCCCTTTCCCACCCTTAACTTCTCTGTCTCCGTCTCTGGGGATAGGCTGTGCACTAATATACATTGTAAGCCCACCGACTCTCACGGCTACCTTGACTACACTTCCTCACACCCTGCCTCCCGTAAGGACTCCATTCCATTCTCCCAGTTTCTTCATTTCTGATGCATCTGTTCTGATGATGCAACCTTCCACAACAGCGCTTCCGATATGTCTTCCTTTATCCTCAACCAAGGATTCCCCCCACTGTGGTTGACAGGGCCCTTAACTGTGTCTGACCCATTTCCCGCACTTCTGCACTCACCCCTTCCCCTTCCTTCCAGGGTTCCCCTTGTCCTTACTTTCTACCCCACCAGCCTTCACATTCAAAGGATCATCCTCTGTCATTTCCACCATCTCCAGTGTGATGCCACCACCAAATGCATCTTCCCTTCCCCACGCCCGTCAGCATTCCGAAAGGATCATTCCCTTTGCAACACCCTGGTTCACTCCTCCATTACCACCGACACCTCGTCCCATTCCCACAGCACCTTCCCATGCAATTGCAAGAAGTGTAATACCTGAGAAGTGCCAGGGGACTAGAGGACAGCAAATAGGGTACCATTATTCAAGAAGGGTAGTAGGGATAAACCAGGTAATTACAGGCCAGTGAGTCTAACATCAGTGGTAGGGAAACTATTGGAAAAAATTCTCAGGGACAGGATTAATCGCCACTTGGAGAGGCAGGGATTAATCAAGGATAGTCAGCATGTCTTTGTCAGGGGGAGATGACTGGGTGTGTAGATGAGGGTAAAGCAGTTGATGTAGTCTACATGGACTTCAGTAAGGCTTTTGATAAGGTCCTGCATGGGAGATTGGTCAAAAAGGTCAGAGCCTTCTTGTGCGATTAGAAGCTTGTGACCAGTGGTGTACCACAGAGATCGGTGCTGGGACCCTTGCTGTTTGTAGTGTACATTAATGATTTAGACGTGAACATAGGAGGTATGATCAGTAAGTTTGCAGATGACACGAAAATTGGTGGTGTCGTAAATAGTGAGGAGGAAAGCCTTAGATTTTAGGACGATATAGATGGGCTGGTAAGATGGGCAGAGCAGTGGCAAGTGGAATGTAATCCTGAGAAGTGTAAAATGATGCATTTTGGGAGGACTAACAAGGCAAGGGAATATACCATGGAGGGTAGGACCCTAGGAAGTACAAAGGGTCAGAGGAACCTTGGTGTACTTGTCCATAGATCACTGAAGGCAGCAGCACAGGTAGATAAGGTGGTTAAGAAGGCATATGGGATACTTGCCTTTATTAGCCAAGGCATAGAATATAAGGGCAGGGAGGTTATGATGGAGTTGTATAAAACGCTAGTTAGGCCACAGCTGGAGTACTGTGTACAGTTCTGGTTACCACACTATAGGAAGGATGTGATTGCCCTGGAGAGAGTGCAGAGGAGATTCACCAGGATGTTGCTTGGGCTGGAGCATTTCAGCTATGAAGAGAGACTGGATAGGCTAGGGTTGTTTTCCTTCGAGCAGAGAAGGCTGAGGGGAGACCTGATTGAGGTAACCAAAATTATGAGGGGCATAGATAGGGTAGTTAGGAAGAAACTTCTTCCTTTAGCGGAGGTGCCAATAACCAGGGGGCATAGATTTAAGGCAAGGGGCAGGAGGTTAAGAGGGGATTTGAGGAAAAAAAATTAAACCAGAGAGTGGTTGGAATCTGGAACACACTGCCTGAAGGGGTGGTAGAGGCAGGAAGCCTCACAACATTTAAGAAGTATTTAAATGAACACTTGAAACGCCATAGCACACAAGGCTACGGGCCAAGTGCTGGAAAATAGTATTAGAATAGATAGGCTTGATGGCCGGCATGGACACGGTGGGCCAAAGGGCCTGTTTCTGTGCTGTATAAATCTATGACTCTGTCCTGAGTTCCATGAATTCCTGCTGTGTAAATGAAGGCCCTGTCAGAGATTTTTATTTAGTACTGGCAAGGTAAGTATCTCTATGTTGCAACTTATCATTATGAAAATGATAATATTTCACTTGCTGCCAGTATCAAGTCAACATGGCGGAGTATTATTTGACATGTGATTGCCAATATTTAATTGTGTCACCAGGTAGCTGTGAGGTGCCTATCTCCCCATCTCTGATGAACAGGGTGCTGAAATGGCACTGATTTCCAGCGCTTCTTCCTCTGCAATTGTTAGTTGGGGAATTTTTGGAGGCCCATCTCTGGTTCTCTTCCCTTCTCTTGCATTCTATGCTCTCTTCTGCTGCAATTGGCCAAGGAACATCCAGATGGATGCAGTGTATTTGGTATGGATGACTACCAGCGTGAGGAATCAAATTGCATAAGTATCAGGGTATGTATCAAGGTGAGTGGCAGTGGTGGTTGGATAGATGGGGATGTGAGGAAGTGCATAGAAAGAGAATGTTGGGTGCACTTGTAAAGTAAGTGGGTGAGAGGAGTGATAGGATAGAATATGCTTGACAAGGCAGATGTACCAAGTAGTATCACCATAATTATATCAGGGCTTAAAGGGTTAAACGATGAAGACTAGTTCAATAAACTAGGCTTGAGTTTAAACTCTCGAGTTTAGATTAGAAGATTGTAATCAATTTAACATGATTAAGAGATTTGATAGGATAGATGCAGAGCAACTATTCCCACAGCAAAAGGACATAATCAGAAGACTGGAGCGAGTCCATTTAGGAGTGAAATTTGGAAGCATTTTTTTTACATAGTGGGTGATGGAAATGTTGAATTCTCTCACCAAAAAGGCTTTGGGTGCCGGGGAAAATTAAATTTTTAAGATGGAGTTCGATAGATTTTTATTAGGTAAGGGTATCAAGGGATATGGGGCAAAGGTGGCTAAATGGAGTTGAGTTACAGATCAGCCATGGTCTAATAGAATGGCTGAAGGGGCTGAATGGCCTGCTCTTGTTCCTATATTTCTATGTTCCAAATATTACATAAAAGTTCTTATGATCTTATTAGCATACTTCAGAAATGTACTGAAAAGAAATGTAAATGGAGAGAAAAAGATTTTCTTTATAAGTGATTTTGTTATGAAATTAAATCCCTGTTAATGTAAACCAAGGTAGTTACTACTTTTCTTCAGTATTTTTATTGATCTGGACATTGTAATTATATATTTCTTCTGCTCTTAGCCTTGGTTCTAGAAATAGTTTTGGTGAAATATGTTTTCCATTCTTGCAAAGGATTTGCTATCAGGCTTTTCAGCAATTTTTTTCCATTCTACATGTCTCTTCCGGTGATATCTTGTCACCATACTGACCATTAAAAATTCACTGCTCCTACTTGTCCTCTAAAATTGAAATGGAAATTATCACTTGTTTTAGAGCCACCAGCATTTATAGCAGCTATAAATATATAGCATTGTTGAGCTGTTTTTAAAACTATGAATTGTGTTTTTACCATTATTATGAAAATAATTGCTTGCAATATGCTTATCTGTGATTTGCATGCTTAATAACATCTTGTGGTACATTTCAAATCACATCATGTCAAATTATACAAGGAATTTTTACAGTTTTACTTGTTTTACAAATATGTGTAATATTATAAAGTGTAAAAATGTAATGTTCATTTTAATTAAATAATTTCCACTAAATCTAAATTTTACCTCACAGGATTTTGGAGATGATGGTTCACTGTATATAACCAAGGTAATGACAACTCACATGGGAAATTATAGCTGTCATGCAGATGGGTATGAAAAGCTCAACCAGACTCATATCCTACAAGTGAATGGTAAATATAATCTATCATTATAATTGCTAACAACTATTTCTAATCCCATGGTATTACTCATAATTTTGCTTTAGAAATGTGCTTCTTTCTTTTCATGCACTTTTTATCTCGCTCTATGCAATAGTTTAGTCAAGGGATAGTGAGGCCCATCAGGAGCTGTAGAGCAAGGCTGGGGACATCTTTCACTGTGGGGGTATAAAAATTATCATGGTTGCTATGTCACACAATTGTTTTTGGTGTAATGTGACTGGTTAGAAATGGGGCGCAGTTTATAACAAAAACAAGAAATGCTGGATTCACTCAGCAGGTCTGGCAGCATCTGTGGAAAGAGAAGCAGAGTTAACGTTTCGGGTCAGTGACCCTTCTTCGGAACTGACAAATATTAGAAAAGTCACAGATTATAAACAAGTGAGGTGGGGGTTGGGCAAGAGATAACAAAGGAGAAGGTGCAGATTGGACCAGGCCACATAGCTGACCAAAAGGTCACAGAGCAAAGGCAAACAATATGTTAATGGTGTTTTGAAAGACAAAGCATTAGTACAGATTAGGTGTGAATATACTGAATATAGAACATCAGCAAGTGCAAACCTGAAGAAAAACAACCTGAAAAAAACAGTGGGTAAGCAAACTGAACAAACTAAGATGAAATGAAATAAATGCAAAAAATGTAAAAAGGAATGCAAAAAAAGGAAGAAAAAATAACTAAAAATGAAAGTAAAGTGGGGGGCTGTCATGCTCTGAAATTATTAAACTCAATGTTCAGTCCGGCAGGCTGTAGTGTGCCTAATCGGTAGATGAGATGCTGTTCCTCGAGCTTGCGTTGATGTTCACTGGAACACTGCAGCAATCCCAGGACAGAGATGTGAGCATGAGAGCAGGGGGGAGTGTTGAAATGGCAAGCAACCGGAAGCTCAGGGTCCTGCTTGCGGACTGAGCGGAGATGTTCCGCAAAGCGGTCACCCAGTCTGCGCTTGGTCTCCCCAATGTAGAGGAGACCACACTGTGAGCAGCGAATACAGTATACTACATTGAAAGAAGTACAAGTAAATCGCTGCTTCACCTGAAAGGAGTGTTTGGGGCCTGGGATAGTGAGGAGAGAGGAGGTAAATGGGCAGGTATTACACCTCCTGCGATTGCAAGGGAAGGTGCCCTGGGACGGGGACGAGGTGGTGGGGGTAATGGAGGAGTGGACCAGGGTGTCGCGGAGGGAACGATCCCTTCGGAATGCTGACAGGGGAAGGGAGGGGAAGATGCGACTGGTAGTGGCATCACGCTGGAGGTGGCGAAAATGGCGGAGGATGATCCTTTGGATATGGAGGCTGGTGGGATGAAAAGTGAGGACAAGGGGAACCCTGTCACGGTTCTGGGAGGGAGGGGAAGGGGTGAGGGTAGAGGTGCGGGGAATGGGTCGGACACGGTTGAGGGCCCTGTCAACCACAGTGGGGGGAAATCCTCGGTTGAGGAAAAAGGAGGTCATATCAGAAGCACCGTCATGGAAGGTAGCATCATCAGAGCAGATGCGTCGGAGACGGAGAAACTGGGAGAATGGAATGGAGTCCTTACAGGAGGTAGGGTGTGAAGAAGTGTAGTCGAGGTAGCTGTGGGAGTCAGTGGGCTTATAATGGATATTGGTAGACAACCTATCCCCAGAGATGGAGACAGAGAAGTCGAGGAAGGGAAGGGAAGTGTCAGAGATGGACCATGTAAAGGTGAGAGAAGGGTGGAAATTGGAAGCAAAGTTGATAAAGTTTTCGAGTTCGGGGCGGGAGCAGGAAACGGCACCGATACAGTCATCAATGTACCGGAAAAAGAGTTGGGGGAGGGGGCCTGAGTAGGACTGGAACAAAGAATGCTCGACATATCCCACAAAAAGACAGGCATAACTAGGACCCATGCGGGTACCCATAGCGACACCTTTTACTTGAAGGAAGTGCGTGGAGTTGAAGGAGAAGTTGTTCAATGTGAGAACAAGTTCAGCCAGGCGGAGGAGGGTGGTGGTGGATGGGGACTGGTTGGGCCTCTGTTCCAGGAAGAAGCGGAGAGCCCTCAAACCATCCTGGTGGGGGATGGAGGTGTAGAGCGATTGGACGTCCATAGTGAAGAGGAGGCGGTTGGGACCAGGAAACTGGAAATTGTCAAAATGACGTAGGGCGTCAGAAGAGTCACGGATGTAGGTGGGAAGAGACTGCACCAGCGGAGAAAAGATAGAGTCGAGATAGGAAGAAATAAGTTCAGTTGGGCAGGAGCAGGCTGACACAATGGGTCTGCCGGGACAGTCCCGTTTGTGGATTTTGGGAAGGAGATAGAAGCGGGCTGTCCGGGGTTGCGGGACTATGAGGTTGGAAGCTGTAGAGGGAAGATCTCCAGAGGAGATGAGGTCAGTGACAGTCCTTTGGACGGTGGCTTGATGTTCGGTGGTGGGGTCATGGTCCAGAGGGAGGTAGGAAGAGGTGTCTGTGAGTTGGCGTTGAGCTTCTGCAAGGTAGAGGTCGGTACGCCATACAACAACAGCACCACCCTTGTCTGCAGGTTTGATGACCATGTCGGGGTTAGACCTGAGAGAACGGAGTGCCTCAAGTTCAGAGGGGGACAGGTTAGAGTGAGTGAGGGGGGCAGAGAAATTGAGACGACCAATGTCTCGCCGACAGTTTTCAATGAAGAGATCAAGAGCGGGTAAGAGGCCAGGGTGAGGGGTCCAGGTAGAGGGAGAATACTGGAGGCGGGTGAATGGGTCTGCTGGTCGGGGGGAGGACTCCTGGTCAAAGAAGTGAGCCCGGAGGCGGAGGCGACGGAAGAAGAGCTCAACGTCATGCCGAGCGCGAAATTCATTGAGGTGGGGGCGTAAGGGGATAAAACTGAGTCCTTTGCTGAGTACAGAACGCTCAGCATCAGAGAGGGGGAGGTCAGAGGGTATAGTGAATACACGGCAAGGGGTCAGATCAGAAGGGGTGGGGTCAGAGGGAAGTGAAGCGGAAGGAGGATCTGGAGGGGCATTAGTCCCCATCAGCTGCTGGAGCTTGCGTTCCTTAACACCTGAAAGGAAGAAAAAAAGTTTTTTGTTAATGCGTCGGATGAGACGTAAGATGAGATGAAACTGCGGAGTAGAACAGATTTGAGATAAGGTGAGACGGTGCTGCTGGAGAGAGAGGTCCAGTGTGTGCATATGGCGGCGCATAGCACTGAGTGTGGATCTCAGGATGCGGCGAGAGTAGCAGTCCGAGGAACGTTGTATTTCTCGGAGATACCTGTGATCCTGGGTGGTTTCAAAGCATGATGGGTGAAACTGCAGTTGGAATCCACGTGGAATCAGTCGGAGCCGGAGACAGTCACTGAGGAAGGAGATGTGGCTGTGAAAACGAGTTTTGGTAGATACCTTATCAAACACCAGGAGGGAAATAGAAAGCAATGAAGGTGAACAAGGTAAAAGAGACAAACGAAAATCCCGTCGGAGAGAAGAGCAGAACTTCTTCAAGGTAGGCATTCCTGGAAGAGAAGTGGCAGTGAATTAAACACTAAAATAAAAGCAAAATACTGCGGATGCTGGAAATCTGAAACAAAAACAAGAAATGCTGGATTCACTCAGCAGGTCTGGCAGCATCTGTGGAAAGAGAAGCAGAGTTAACGTTTCGGGTCAGTGACCCTTCTTCGGAACTGACAAATATTAGAAAAGTCACAGATTATAAACAAGTGAGGTGGGGGTTGGGCAAGAGATAACAAAGGAGAAGGTGCAGATTGGACCAGGCCACATAGCTGACCAAAAGGTCACAGAGCAAAGGCAAACAATATGTTAATGGTGTTTTGAAAGACAAAGCATTAGTACAGATTAGGTGTGAATATACTGAATATAGAACATCAGCAAGTGCAAACCTGAAGAAAAACAACCTGAAAAAAACAGTGGGTAAGCAAACTGAACAAACTAAGATGAAATGAAATAAATGCAAAAAATGTAAAAAGGAATGCAAAAAAAGGAAGAAAAAATAACTAAAAATGAAAGTAAAGTGGGGGGCTGTCATGCTCTGAAATTATTGAACTCAATGTTCAGTCCGGCAGGCTGTAGTGTGCCTAATCGGTCGATGAGATGCTGTTCCTCGAGCTTGCGTTGATGTTCACTGGAACACTGCAGCAATCCCAGGACAGAGATGTGAGCATGAGAGCAGGGGGGAGTGTTGAAATGGCAAGCAACTGGAAGCTCAGTTTATAAGTTTATAACCACTGGATGCCCAATTCCCACCAGAGAAATGGGTAGCAGGCAGTTTAAAATCACAGAGGAGCTCCTCAGCGTCCCCTTGATGCCAAAGGCCCACATGATGGAATTTTCAGGCAGATCTATAAATGGGTGAAATGTTTGGCTGCCTTTTTTCCGGCAGAAGGTTGCTTCAGTGTGCAACCCTACACTGGTTGTAGGAACTGATTACAATTTTCAGACCCATGCTCTGCTCATTTGTACCAGGCATTGAGCAGTGTAGCTAGTGGTCCTTTAAGAGACCACGAGAAGCTGCACAAAAATCTATTAGTTATTATTTTTGTGGAGCCCACAAAAAGTCTCTGACCCAAATGAGGCCCCTGCCCCAGGATCGCCCATGGAACCAACGTACCAGCCAGCTCAGCAAGGGATCAACCAATTTTCCTCTTTCCCACAACTGGTATGCACCAGCGAGTCACTTGTTTTGCACCAGACTCACTGGTTCAGACCAGTGGAGGCTTTGGAAGGGCAGCACAACACTCTGCTGACTTCATGCCCTTCAAGGCCAGAAGCCGAAGATCATCCCTGGAATATGAATCATTGAAGTGAAGGTGATCTGTTGAATATGATTGTCTGAAGCTCTGGAATGTGATTTGTATGGAATCATACATTTCTACATTTTTATATACAAAAAGAATCCTTTCAATTAAATAGATTAATCTCGGTTTACTGCATTAAAAATCTACTGTCAAATATTGCTGACTGCCTTTTTATTGATGTAACCATATATATTTCACAGCTGAATGTAGCCTAATGTAGTGCTTTGTTACCATCTCTGAGTAATCACATCATAATTCTTTCACTCGCTTGGTATTTGAATAATTTAAAGAATAGGATCTTCAAGCAAAAACTTTTATTTGAAGACTACATTGGCTTTGAAATCTGGTGACATTAAAAAGAATATGAAAGTTCCAATTTTGCAGTCAATTCTGATTCCTTTTCTCTCTCAAACGTACAATGCCCATGTCCCTTTGAAACAAAATGTGAGTTTTATTTCTGCAACATATGCATTAAGTTATTTTGTACATTTTTCTTTTGTACAATCTTGTTATCATTTGTCTCATTTAGTCACAGTACCTATTTCTTGATATTCTAACAGGTTCAGTTGCATTTCATTTTTCAATCACAATTTATATTGGAATATCGATATTGCACCATTGAATGTTTTTTCCAATCATAAAATTCTAAATACCTTTTGACAAAATAATTAGCACAAGTACTGAGCTACAAATGAACCTTTCAAAGCCACAGGATGTAGCCAGTAACCAGAGGTTAGAATAATTATTTTTGGTGAAGTTAGACTGAGCCAACAGACAAGAGAAACATATGTTAATGTGATAAATGAGCAGAGTGCAGTCATCATTAAAATGAAAGACAATTGTATTGTGAATAATATTAATGGGAAATAGAGAAGACAAATACTTTCATTAAAACACAAAACTAAATTGCGGCTTGAGTTATAGATAAAGTTCCCTTGTTTGGGTCCATTTTATTGCACTGGATCTCTGACACAAACAATTAATTTAAAGTGATGGCTCACAGCAACATGTCATCAAAATGATTGAATATCATCAACTAAACATCAGGACTGAGACAATGATCCAAAATTGCAGATCCCAAAAATACACTCACTTGAATATGAATGTTAAAACATGCATTTCTATCAGAAATATACCTTGCACTGTTTGAAAAATGTTTCTCACAGTTTACTTAATATTAAATTAGGGCAGTATTTTAAAAGCTTTTGTTGTATGTTTGCTGTTGATTTGCACTATTTATGGATAACCCAGAATGAAGTTGTAAATTGTTGTATTGTCAAACACTTATGTACGTACAGACACACAGTAGCAACATTTCTGTCACAGCACAGAGGGTATAAATTTTATTCCAGCAGTATTTGTCTTCCTTTGCACTATCTTTGATATGTTTACAAAAAACCAGGGGCGGGGGGGAGGAGGGGTGGGTAGGAAAGATTGGCGAGCTCACATAGAGGCCGGTTCTGCATGTGGTGAGACATTGGACATAAGTGTGTTGCAGCCAGGCAGGGGAAAAGGCTAGCAAAGTGTGCTAAACACCATATTGGTAAAGGGGTTAATTCGCATGCGCACATAATTTCTGCCAGATACATGTAGAGTCAATATCTGAGCTGGTGGCTGTGAGTGTGAAATCAACTGACAGTGTGTTTTCATCATCACTGGGTTCTTGCTCTTCCTCCACTGCCTGGGCATGATGCAGTTCTTAGGTATCTAAAAGGAAAAAGGTAGGATTGTGGTAAAAGGAAAGGAGAAAGGGTATGTTTATGCCATCTGCAGTTTTAAGTCAGAAAAGATTGTGGGATGAAGGGAAGTGGGATGTTGGAAGAAGAATGAGGTATAAGCATACTGTCATCTTTGATGGATTCAGCCCCGCCTGGCGATGGTCTCAGTTCTTACAGCCTCCAGTTGTGCGCCACCTTCTCCTGAAAGAGAAAGGGAAGTGTGTCAATTGGCTGAATTTTATATTCCCGCTGCCGATTTCGACAGTGGGAGAAAATAATGGTGGCCCACCCACGCGGAGCCACCGCGATGCTAAATGCCGGGGCTCATTTAAATAGCTGGGATGGGCCGCCCCCGCCCCCCCAATCAAGTGGAGGGGGCGGGCTGTCCGTCCCCGGCAGTTGTGTCAGCTGCCTATGCGCAGACGCTATCGCCATTTTTAAAAGGCTTTGAGCCCTACTGTTAAATTTAAATATGTAAGGCTGCAGTGAATTAAAAAAAAACATTTATTTTGCCCCTCTCTCACCCCCAAATAACAATTAAATTAATTATTAATTACTAGCTCTCTCCCCCCCGCAAAGCACTTACTTCGTCCACCTGACCTCCACCCCAAAGTGCATAAACTTTAATCTAAAACCCTTCCCACCATCCCCTCGACCAATTATGCCACTTTGACCCCGGTCCCACCCTCACCCCACCCCGTCCTGCACCAAGAAACTTACCTCTTCCCCCCCCTTTCCCACCACTGTTCCACCTCGTTTCCCCAGAGGGGGATCCGAAGGCGCAGGAGTGCCAGCCAGCGGTAGGAAGATCGCACCGGGACAGAAGGCAGTGGTGTAGGTATGATTAATTCATTAATTTTAATTTATTTAAATAGGTTAATGGGGGGCCCATCGCCGAGCGACAGGGGCGCTGGCACGAGGCCTCACTGCCGCCGGCAATATTGGGGCGGCCCTCTCCCGGAGGGATTTTCTGACTCCGCTCCCCACCATGAACCCCAACGTTGGTCTCCCACCTCCTTCCATGCCTTCTCCCAAGCCCAACTCTTGCTCATTGAGTTAACCACCCAACTTCCTTTCCTGGCTCGAATCTTATCTGAGATTGTAAATGGTTCCTCCTCTCCAGGCATACCTACCACCTGCTTCAGAACTACTATCATCACCAGACTCCTCAAAAAAATCTACCCTTGTCTGTAAAAACTATCCCTCCTCTTCTACCTCTCTTTCTTGTCCTGAGTCATTGAATGTGTTGTTATGTTTCAGATCTGTGCCCATTTTTCCCACAACCTTCTGTTTGAATCCCTCCAGTCAGATTTCTGCCTGGCCTACAGCACCAAAACAGTCCTACTCATAGTCATGAATGACATTCTCTGTCACCATGGTGCTTTTTGGCCCCTCATCCTCCTTGATCTTTTTTCAGATTGTTCCTTGGCGACATCATCCACAGACATGGGGTCAACTTGCATTTCTGTGTTGATGACACCTAGCTTTACCTCTCCTTTACTTCTCTTGACCCTTCACTACCTTTGTGCTTTTCGACTACTTGCCTGACATACAGTCTTGGACGAGTCTCAATTTCCTCCAACTAAATATTGGGAAGAATGAAGCATCTTCAGCCATCATCAGAAACTCCATTGCCTTGCGATTAATTCCAAACCCAATTCAGTTACTGTCTCAAGCTCAGACTAAAATAAAAGCAAAATACTGCAGATGCTGGAAATCTGAAATAAAACAAGAAATGCTGGAAGTACTCAGCAGGTCATCAGAACTGATGAAAGGTCACGGACCTAAAACGTTAACTCGGCTTCTCTCTCCACAGATGCTGCCACATCTGCTGAGTATTTCCAGCATTTTTTGTTTTTATTCTAGGTTCAGACTAGCTTCCTGTCTAATCATCACATACTCTCTGTCACATAGACCGCTGACCTTTAAATCCATAGCATCATCCGTTCCCATCTCTACTTCTGCCTATCTGTTGCTGAAGCCTTCATCAATGCTTTTGTGGCGTTCACATTTCATCATTTGAATTGTCTCTTGGCCAACCTCCTATCCTCCACTCTGTGTAAACTGCATGCCACCAAAACATTGCTGCCCATCTCCTATCCCTCACCATGTCCCACTTGTCCATGATCCCATAGTCACTGACCTACATCAGCTCCCAGTCAGCACCAATGTCCTAAATTTTAAATTCATACTCTTGTACTTGCACCCCTTCATGTCCGTTCCGTCTCTCTGCAACATCTGCCAGTGTTAAAAATCTTGACCCAAACCAGACCCTCTGTTCCTCTGACTCCAATTTATTATGCATACCCCTCCCTCCACTCCACAATTGGTGGTTGTGGCTTCAACCATCCAGACTTCACACTCTGTTTCCTCTCTAAAGCCCTATGCCTCTGATTTTTAAGATCCTTCTTAAAAACCACACCTTTGACCAGGCACTGCTTGGAATATTTCTGGAGCTAGTTCCCTGTACCCCAATTTTCATTATTGCCATGCTGCTACCACTACTAATTCTTCACTGATATAGGAACATAGTCATAGACTCATAGTCATTATGGCACTGAAGAAGGCCATTTGGCCCTTCAAGTCCATGCTGGCCCTCTGTAGAGCAATCCAGTCAGTCCCATTCCCCCACTCTATTGCCGAAGCCCGACAAGTTTATTTCCCTCAAGTGCCCATCCAATTTCCTTATGAAATCATTCATTGTCTCTACTTCCACCATCCTCATATGCAGCGAGTTCCAGGTCATTACCACTCACAGCATAAAAAGTTCTTACTCAGATTCCCCTCACCCTCCCTCCGTGTCTCTTGCCCAAAACATTAAATCTGTGTCCCTTAGACCTTGTACCATCAACTACTGGGAACAGCTTTTCTTTGTCTACCTTATTTGAACCTGTCATAATCTTGTACACCTCTATATCAAACCTCCTCTCAATCTCCTTTTCTCCAAGAGAAACAACCTCATAAGAGCTATTAGGACAAAAGAGGTAGGTTTTAAAGAACATCTTAGAGGAGGAAAGAGAGGTGGAGAGGCAGAAAGGTTTAGGGAGGGAACTCCAGCGCTGAGAGCCCAGACAGCTGAAGGCATGACCACCAATTAAAATTGGGGCTGCTCTAGAATTAAAAGAGTGCAGATAGGTACAGGCGTAATAAAAACAAGAAATGTTGGAACCACTCAGCAGGATTGGCAGCATCTGTGGAAAGAGAAGCAGTATTAACGTTTCGGGTCAGTGACCCTTCTTCGGAACTAGCAAATATTCGAAATGTCAAAGGTTATAAGCAAGTGAGCCGGGGGTGGGGCAAGAGATAACAAAGGAGAAGGTGTAGATTGGACAAGGCCACATAGCTGACCAAGAGGTCATGGAGCAAAGGCAAACAATATGTTAATGGTGTGTTGAAAGACAAAGCATTAGTACAGACATGGTGTTAACGAACAGAGGATTGAACAGCAGCAAGTACAAACATGAGAAAAAACAGTGGGTAAGCAAACTGAACAACCTACAATGAAATGAAATTAACAAAAGAAACACAATTTGTAAAAAATGTAAAAAAGAAAAAATAACTAAATAAAAGTAAAATGGGGGGCCCGTCATGCTCTGAAATTATTGAACTCAAAGTTCAGTCCGGCAGGCTGTAGTGTGCCTAATCGGAAAATGAGATGCTGTTCCTCGAGCTTGCGTTGATGTTCAGTGGAACACTGCAGCAATCCCAGGACAGAGATGTGAGCATGTCAGCAAGGGGGAGTGTTGAAATGGCGAGCAACCGGAAGCTCAGGGTCCTGCTTGCGGACTGAGCGGAGGTGTTCCGCAAAGCAGTCACCCAGTCTGCGTTTGGTCTCCCCAGTGTAGAGACCACCACATTGTGAGCAGCGAATACAGTATACTACATTGAAAGAAGTACAAGTAAATCGCTGCTTCACCTGAAAGGAGTGTTTGGGGCCTGGGATAGTGAGGAGAGAGGAGGTAAATGGGCAGGTATTACACCTCCTGCGATTGCAGGGGAAGGTGCCATGGAACGGGGACGAGGTGGTGGGGGTAATGGAGGAGTGGACCAGGGTGTCGTGGAGGGAATGATCCCTTCGGAATGCTGACAGGGGAAGGGATGATCCTATTCATATATTTGTCAAGATGTCTCTTAAACGTCGCTATCGTATCTGCTTCCACCACCTCCCCTGGCAGCAAGTTCCAGGCACTCACCACCCTCTGTGTAAAAAAACTTGCCTCGCACATCCCCTCTAAACTTTGCCCCTCGCACCTTAAACCTATGTCCCCTAGTAACTGACTCTTCCACCCTGGGTAAAAGCTTCTGACTATCCACTCTGTCCATGCCGCTCATAACTTTGTAAACCCCTATCATGTCACCCCTCCACCTCCGTCGTTCCAGTGAAAACAGTCTGAGTTTTTCCAACCTCTCCTCATAGCTAATGCCCTCCAGACCAGGCAACATCCTGGTATACCTCCTCTGTACCCTCTCCAAAGCCTCCACATCCTCTGGTAGTGTGGCGACCAGAATTGCACGCAATATTCTAAGTGTGGCCTAACTAAGGTTCTGTACAGCTGCAACATGACTTGCCAATTTTTATACTCTATGCCCCGACCGATGAAGGCAAGCATGCCGTATGCCTTCTTGACCACCTTATCCACCTGCGTTGTCACTTTCAGTGACCTGTGGACCTGTACACCCAACTCTCTCTGCCTGTCAATACTCCTAAGGGTTCTGCCATTTACTGTAGAGCTCCCACCTGCATTAGACCTTCCAAAATGCATTACCTCACATTTGTCCGGATTAAACTCCATCTGCCATTTCTCCGCCCAAGTCTCCAACCGATCTATATCCTGCTGTATCCTCTGACAATCCTCATCATTATCTGCAGCTCCACCAACCTTTGTGTCGTCCGCAAACTAAATATTGTTAAGGCAGAGGTAGATAGATTCTTGATAAGCAAGGGGGTGAAAGGTTATTGGGGGTAGGTGGGAATGTGGAGTCGAGGTTATAATCAAATCAGCTATGATCGTATTGAATGGCAGAACAGGTTCGAGCGGCCAAATGGCCTACTCCTGCTCCATATATTCGACAGGCTTTGGGGAGTCGGGAGGTGAATTATTTGCTGTAGAATTCCCAATCTCTGATCTGATTTTTTTTTTAATTCATTCGTGGGATGTGGGCATCACTGGCTCAGTTAGCATTTATTGCCTTTGAACTGAGTGGCTTTCTGGGCCATTTCAGAGGTTTTTTAAGTGTCAGCCACATTGCTGTGGGTTTGGAGTCACATGTAGGCTAGACCAGGTACGGACAGTCGATTTCCTTCCCTAAAGGACATTAATGAACCAGATGGGTTTTCACAACAGTCAACAATGGTTTCATGGTCACCACTAGACTAGCTTTTAATTCCAGATTTATTAATTGAATTCAAATTCCACCATCTGCCGTGGTGGGATTCAAACCCATGCCCTCAGAGCATAAGCCTAAGGCTCTGACTTATTAGTCTAGTGACGTTCCCATGATGCCATAGCCTCCCCTCTTGTAGTCACAGTATTTATATGGCAGGTCTAGTTACATTTCTGATTAATGGTAACTCCCAGGCTGTTGATGCTGGGGGATTCAGCAATGGTAATGTCATTGAATATCACAAGCAGATGGTTAGGTTCTCTCTTGTTGGAGATGGTCTTTGCCTGGCACCTGTGTGGTGTGAATGTTGTTTACGATCTGCAATGCTGTCACCTACTTCCTTTAAAACCCTGGGATGGAAACCATGTGGTCCTGGGGATTTGTCACTCTTTAGTGCTGTTATTTTCTTCATTACAGTTATCTTGCTTACATAAATTTAGATGAAACCCTGACCCTGATTCGATATTAACTTCCTTGGGATTTTTGGCATGCTGACCACTTGCTTGACTGTAAATACTAAGGCAAAGTACTTATTGAGCAAGCTTGCCATTTCCTTATTTTCATTGTCAATATCACAGTTATTTGTGACTGCCCTCTTTGTCCTTTCTGCTAGGACCCTGGTTGCAGGCCGGCTCAGATGGAAACTGTCCCTTCCTGTCCCAGTACTGGTGCCAGTGTCCCATGAAATAAAACCCCTCTTTGCCACACCACTCCATCAGCCTTGTGTTCACTTCTCTAAAGGGAGCTGGTGATGTAGTGGTATTGTCACTGGACTAATAACCCACTAACCCAGGGTATTGCTCTGGGGACATGGGTTCAAATCCTACCACAGCAGAAAGTGGAATTTGAATTCAGTTAATAAATCTGGAATTAAAAAGTTCGTCTAATGATGGCCATAAAACCATTGTCGAATATTGTCAAAACCCATCTGGCTCACTAATGCCCTTTAGAGAAGGAAATCTGCTGTCCTTACCTGGTCTGGCCTACATGTGACTCCAGACGCACAGCAGTGTAGTTGACTCTTACATGCCCTCTGAAATGGTCTAACAAGCCACTCAGTTGTATCTAACCACTACAGTGTCAGTAAAAAAAGAATGAAACTAGATGGACCACCCAGAATTGACCTAGGCAACGGCAAACCCAGCCCTGTTGACCTTGCAAAGTCTTCCTTACTAACATCTGGGGGCTTGTGCCAAAGTTAGGAGAGCTGTCCCACCGACTAGTCAAGCAACAGCCTGACATAGTCATACTCACCAAATCATATCTGACAGACAATGCCCCAGCCACTGCCATCACCATCCCTGGGTATGCCCTGTCCCACTGGCAGGACAGACCCAGCAGAGGTGGTGGCACAGTGGTATACAGTCAGGAGGGAGTTGCCCTGGGAGTCCTCAACATTGACTTGGGACCCCATGAAGTCTTATGGCATCAGGTCAAACATGGACAAGGAAACCTCCTGCTGATTACCACCTACTGCCCTCCCTCAGCTGATGAACAGCAGTTGGAGGAAGCACTGAGGGTGGCAAGTGTAGAGAATGTATTCTGGGTGGAGCACTTCAATGTTCATTACCAAGAATGGCTCAGTAGTACCACTACTGGCCAAGTCCTAAATGACATAGCTGCTAGACTGGGGATGCAGCAAGTAGTGAGGGAAAAACATACTTGTCCTCACCAATCTGCCTGCCGCAGATGCATCTGTCCATGGTAGTATTGGTAAGAGTGACCACCGCACAGCCCTTAGGGAGATGAAATCCCGCCTTCGTATTGAGGATACCCTCCATTGGGTTGTGTGGCATTACCACTGTGCTAAATGGGATAGATTCCAAACAGATCTCGCAATGTAAAACTGGGCATCCATGAGGCACTGTGGGGCATCAGCAGCAGCAGAATTGTACGCAACCACAATCTGTAACCTCATGACCTGGCATATCCCCCACTCTACATTTACCATCAAGCTAGGGGACCAACCCTGGTTCAATGAAGAGTGCAGGAGAGCATGCCAGAAGCAGCACCAGGTAAAATGAGGTATCAACATGGTGACACTACAACACAGGACTATCTGTGTGCCAAACTGCGTTAGCAACATGTGATCCCATAACCAATGGATCAGATCTAAGCTCTGCAGTCCTGCCACATCCAGCCGTGAATGGTGGTGGACAATTAAACAACTAACTGGAGGAGGTGGCTCCACAAATATACCCATCATCAATGATGGGGGGAACCCAGCACATCCTGCGAAAGATAAGGCAGAAGCATTTGCAACAATCTTCAGCCAGAAGTGCGGAATTGATGATCCATCTTGGCCTCCTCCTGAAGGCCCCAGCATCACAGATGCCAGACTTCAGCCAATTCGATTCACTCCACATGATATGAAGAAACGACTGAAGGCACTGGATACTGCAAAGGCTATGGGCCTTGACAATATTCCAGCAATAGTACTGAAGACCTGTGCTCCAGAACTTGCCGTGCTCCAGAACTTGCCGTGCCCCTAGCTAAGCAGTTCCAGTACAGCTACAACTCTGGCATCTACCCTGCATTGTGGAAAATTGCCCAGGTATGTCCTGTACACAAAAAGCAGGACAAGTCCAACCCGGCCAATTACCGCCCCATCAGCCGACTCTCAATCATCAGTAAAGTGATGGACGGTGTCATCAACAATGCCATCAAGCGGCACTTGCTTAGCAATAACCTGCTCAGTGATGCTCAGTTTGGGTTCTGCCGGGGCCACTCTGCTCCAGCCCTCGTTACAGCTTTAGTTTAAACATGGACAAAAGAGCTGAACTCAAGAGGTGAGGTGAGAGTGACTGCCCTTGACATCAAGGCAGCATTTGACTGAGTATGGCATCATGGAGCCCCAGCAAAACTGAAGTCAATGGGAATCAGGGGGAAAACTCTCCGCTGATTGGAGTCATACCTAGTGCAAAAGAAGATGATTGTGGTTGTGGTTGTTGGAGGTCAATCATCTGAGCTCCAGGACATCACTGCAGGAGTTCCTTAGGGTAGTGTCCTCGGCCCAACCATCTTCAGCTGCTTCATCAATGACCTTCCTTCAATCATAAGGTCAGAAGTGGGGATGTTTGCTCATGATTACACAATGTTCAGCACCATTCACAACTCCTCAGATACTGAAGCAGTCCGTGTGGAATTCCGGCAAGACTTGGACAATTTCCAGGCTTGGGCTGATAAGTGGCAAGTAACATTCACGCCACACAAGTGCCAGGCAATTACCATCTCCAACAAGACAGAATCTAACCATCTCCCTTTGACATTCAATGGCATTACCATCGCTGAGTCCCCCACTATCAACATCCTAGGGGCTACCATTGATGAGAAACTGAACTGGAGTAGCCATATGAATACCGTGGCTTCAAGAGCTGGTCAGAGGCTAGGAATCCTGCGGCGAGTAACTCACCTCCTGACTCTCCAAAGCCTGTCTACCATCTACAAGGCACAAGTCAGGAGTGTGATGGAATATTCTCCACTTGCCTGGATGGGTGCAGCTCCAACAACACTCAGGAAACTTGACATCATCCAGTACAAAGCAGCCCACTTGACTGGCACCCCATCCACAAACATTCACATCCAGCGCCTCTCAATTAAATTTGACCAAAGTCTGGAACAACAGTCCAGACACTGCTCCCCCTCCCTTATGTGTCAGAGTGTCTTCAACTCACACTTCAGCTCAATGACTCTGAGCCAGAGAGATTCAAGACTGAGTTATCGACTGCAAAAGTGTATGCTTGGGGCAGCCTTGATGTCCACAAATTCCCACACACTACAGTCCAAACACAAACTTGCTCTATTATGTCTTAGTCTAGATTATTTATATCTATGTTTCAGTTTGTTTTAGACTTTTTCTTTTGCTACACTTTAACTTGATCTCAGTAATAAACACTGGAGAAAAATTTTAAATAATTACTACCTCACAATAACACGAATTAATACAAGTTTAGTTTATTTTAGTTTAGAGATACAGCAATGAAACAGGCCCTTCGGCCCACCGAGTCTGTGCCGACCATCAACCACCCATTTATACTAATCCTACACTAATTCCATATTCCTACCACATCCCCACCTGTCCCTATATTTCCCTACCACCTACCTATACTAGGGGCAATTTATAATGGCCAATTTACCTATCAATCTGCAAGTCTTTGGCGTGTGGGAGGAAACCGGAGCACCCGGAGGAAACCCACGCAGACACAGGGAGAACTTGCAAACGCCACACAGTAAGACTAAAAAGCAGCTCTTTCCTGCTTTGCCTGAAATTCCCACTCCACCAAGTTTCCAACTTTTGCATTCCATTGCACTCTTTTCACAACCACTTTGTGCTACCACCATCCGTTAGCAGATACTTCTTACCTTATACACCTTTTTGAACCACTCCCAAGTTACAATTGCTGACTGAGATTCCTTTGCACAGTAAATAGCCAAAATATTCCATCCTGTTTCTCAACTTTGCAATCTTGACCATCAATCTGTGTACTGAGGCCTCTTTTTAATGGGAAATAATGGGTCATACTGCAAATGACAATTATTCTGGAATTTCTGGAGGGAGAATTATGAGGTTGTCCATGACTAGTTCAAATTGTTGTTGCAGTGCTTCAAGATACCAGTGGTATACTTGATCAATGCAGTTGTAGCAGGAACTTTGTTGCACTTGCATTCAGGAGGCAGCAGATTTTCTGGATTGCACATTCCAGGAGGTGGTCACCCCACAGCTAAAGAGAGTTTTGAAGGATAATAAAGTGTGGCTATCTGACAGACAGGCAGTGCAGGAATCTTCCGGCATTGGGACACTCTCAAACCAGTTTCCAGTACTGAGGGTGACAGCACATCAAGGTGAGTGCATTCCAAAGCACATTCACGGCATATGGGGCAAATTGCTGCACAAGGGCACACAGCAAAGGGTAGAAATTTAGTTGCCATTGGGGATTTGATAGTCAAAAGGATAGACAGGCATTTCTGAAACTGCCAACATGAGTCTCACTTGGGATGTTCCTCTCTGGTGCTAGGGCAATGGTTGTCACTGAACGCGTGCAAACCATTTTGCAGGGAAGGTGTACAACCAGAAATCGTGGTCCATGTTGGAACAAATAACATAGGTAGGAAAAGGGTTGAGGTCTTATCGACAGAGTTTCAGATTCTGGGGAGGATATTAAAGAGCAGGAGCTCAAAGGTAGTAATCTTTGGATTACACTCAGTGCCATGTGAAACTAATCCAGGAGATCACTTTAGTCCTGAATTCACTGATGGGCCAACCTTTTGTAGGAGGTGCTGTCACCCCACCCAGAAACAGGTCCTGCTCTCAGTTCAATAAATCAGTGCCCCTCGTAGAGGTAATTTCAGTGAGTTGAAGATTGATCTAGCCTAGGTGGATTGGAATCAAATATTTCCAAATAAAACAGTTACTGAGCAATAGGAGGCCTTCAAAGATGAAATAGCTTGGGTACAGACTAGACATTATCACGCTCAGGCATGGAGAAATTATATATAACTATATAATAAACTTATAAAACAACCCAAAATGGATACTTTTCCTGATAAACAAGATGGAGTTGAGAGGTCAGATGACCTTATTCCTGTACTGCCAATGCACACGGAAACTACAAGAATCCTGATCCAATCTTCACGCCTGGACCAGCTTTGGAGAAGGCATTAAAATGTAAATGGCCCATTCTATGTTAAAAGCTACCTTTCTTCAACAAATTGGGTTAACAATGGCATGGCAGACACGGTGGCTCCAAATTCAAACTTAAACTCAAATGAATAGGTGTGAAAATGCCACTTTATCAAAATGGAAAGAAGATGGTTGACACCCAAACCCCATTGTCTCACAATGACCCCACCATCAAACACCATTTATGAGGACAGTGGTAAACAGAAACCATGGTCACATGACATAAACCAGGGGTCTGATCAGGAGCTTCATAAGAGTGTATACTGGGCAGACAATGGGAGAGCTAGAGAGAGAGATTCCAGCTGCTCCAGTGGAAGAAGAAAGACCCTGCCTAAGAACATAATTTTTAAACTACCAAGTAGGCAGTGACAGGAAGTGACCTTAAACTCCCTATCTGAAAAATCATACCAGGGTTTTCGGCATTGAACTGTGACCAAGATACAACCAAACAAAGTCTGCAACAATGCATTCACCCTCTTGAAACTTTCAGGAAAAAGGAAGAACAAAACAACCCTGCATCGTTTTTAAAATCTCCACCTCCGGGGAAGAATGCAGTGGTTTGCAGTGAATTCTTTTTAAACCTTTCAGACCAAAACACATGTTATCTTTTAACCTGTATGTTTTGTGTGTGTGTGTTTCTGTATGCAGGTGAGCTTGGGTGAAGTTGTAAATATTTTTCGGTGTTGTTTAATAAACATTTATCTTTCTTTAAACCTACCAGAAAACCTGTCATTTGTCTGTCTGTTGACCATTAAAATGCTCAGGTGTTAAAATACATTTCCAATAAACATGCTGTCTTTGGTCAGTTGAAGGGTGAAAGAGGGAAACCACCCCGATCCGTAACAATATTCCAACAAGGGGGAAAGGAAAGGCATTCAAATCTAGAGCTGGATAAATAAAAATATAGAGATTAAAATGAAACAGAAAAAAGAGGCTTATGATAAATGTAATGTTCAGTACAGAACCAAGCTGACTACATACAAAAGAGAACTGAAAAAGGAAATGAGTGGAAAAGAGAGTGAATGAGAATAGATTAGCAGTTAACATAAACGGAACATAAAAGTCTTATATAAACATATAAATAGTAAAAGAATAGTCAAAGGAAGGATGGAGTCAATTTGTAACCAAAAAGGGCAATCTTCTTGGGGTATGGTAGCATTGTGGTTATGTTACTGGACTAGTAATCCAGAGGCCTGGATTGATGGTCTGGACACTCATGTTCAAATCCCACCACTGCACCGGCGAATTTAAATACAGTTAATTACATAAATCAGGGGGACAAAAGGCTAGTATCAGTAATGGTAATCGTGAAACCATTGGATTGTTATAAAAACCCATCTGGTGCACTAATGCCCTTTAGGAAAAGGAAATCTATCATCCTTATCCAATCTGGCCTATATGTGATCCAGACCCACAGCAATGTGGTTGACTCTTAACTGCACTCAGATACAGCCTAGGAAGCCACTGAGTTGTATTCAAGAAGGCCACCACCTTCTCAAGGGCAATTTGAGATGGACAATAAATGCTGACCTTAGCAGTGACATCCATATCTCATGAACAAATAAAAGAAAACTTCTTATGAAGTCAGATGGCATGCAAGGGGTATTTGCATCTGTCTTCACTGAAGAAGAGAACACTGTCAATGTATGAGTCAATGGGGAGGCAGTAGAAAAATTGGATGGGATGCAGAACTTTTTAGTCTATTTATTCTGGACACAAGGATTACAGGAACAATGGAATACTGAGTCAGATATCAAACTTTATTGAGTTACTCCAGATATCCAAAAATCATGCAATACGATGCTCGACCCTACTATAGACTACTTAACACTTATAATAATTTATTCCTGAAATATGAAGAAAGTGAAATACATACAATCGCCCAAGAGTGGTCACTTCATGTTGATTATAGTTTCCGATTGACTGACCAGGTCATTCCTTCTCCTCCGGTTGCAACACCGAGGTTTCTCGAACAGTTTCTTTTATCCTTTAATTTTAGGGAAGGACACAACATCATACTGACAGTGGCTTATTGTCCAATTGTTATTTGTCTTAATGTTCAACCAAATGCTGACCCCTTTGTTTGAGAACGTCTGCCTCAATGCCAACCATCTGCCTTGGACTTCATTCAATAGTTTTCCATCATGTGAAAAACAGCTGCAACAGTTGGGGGTCGTGGATTGGCTGCAAGACTCATCTGTCGAGCTGGCCAACTTTCAGATAAAGGTGTTTTTCAGAAGCAGTCAACAGGTTATTAAGTCCTGTGTTATCTCACTGTTGTAGGACTTCTCAAGGTCTCATGGCTCATTAATTTGAACAGATAACTCCTTTAATTGGAACGTCTTTGTTCCTTCTTAATTACGTTATCCAGTTCATTGCCATTCCTGCCACAGATCAGCTAGTTTAATTGGAAAACAAGAAATTCTTCTCTCAACATAGTTCTCTAGTTCTTCGTAGGGCATGATGGTGAATATGATCAAGCTTCAACATGGAGTTAAATTTTAGTAAAGCCATTACTGTCTTACAGGATAAAAATAAAAGGGAGGTACTTCAAAGGTTGTCAATGCTCAAAGTAAAAAAGTCACCAATCCAGATGGGATGCATCCTAGGTTACTGAGGGAAGTAAGTGTGGAAATTGCAAAGGTTCTAGCCACAATCTTTCAATTCTCCCTAGAAATGGGAGTGGTGGTGGAAGTCTGGAGGATTGCAAATGTTATATACCTGTTTAAAAAAGGGGAGAGGGACAAACCAAGCAAATACAGAACAGTCAGCCTACTGTCAGTGATGGGGAAACTTTTGGACATTAATTCAGGACAAAACTCATTGACACTTCTGCACTTTGCCTGGAAACAAATGAAAGCCAATTTTTAAAAGGCAAATTGTATTTGAATAACTTGGTTACGTTTTTTGATGAAGTAACGGAGCGGGTTGATGAGGATGATGTGGCTGATACTTTATCAAAAGCATTTTGAAAATCCATATGTGCAGTAACGCAAAACAAAATTAAAGTTCATGGGATTAATGAGACAGAGCCAGCATGGATATATAATTGGCTAAGGAACAGAAAGTAGTGGTGAACAATTGTTTTTCAGACTGGAGGGAGGTGTGCATTGGTGTTCTTCAAGGATCAGTGTTGGGACCACTGCTCTTTTTGATATAAATTATGGACCTGGACTTGGGTATACAGGGCATAATTTCAAGGCTTGTGGATGACACAAAACTCCAAAATGTAGTAAACAGCAAGGAAGAGAGTAACAAACTTCAGGAGGACATAGACAGTTTGGTGAAATGGGCAAACATATGGCAGATGAAATTTAATTCAGAGAAATGTCAAGTGATTCATTTTGATAGTAAGAGTGAGACTCGGCACTATAAACTAGCCAGTACGATTTATAGCAGTGCAGGAACTGAAAGGCCTGGGGATGTATGTCCACAAGTCTTTGAAGGTGGCAAAACAAGTTAAGAAGATTGTTAAAAAGGCTTATGGAACCTTGGCTTCATAAATAGAGGCATGCTGAAACAGCGTGACCAATTTTGAACACCAAACTTTAGGAAGAATGTCAAGGCCTTAGAGAGGATACAAAGGAGATTTGTTAGAATGGCACCAGGATTGAAGGACTTCAGTTATGTGGAGGGACTAAAGATGCTGCAATTATTCTCCTTAGAGCAGAGAAGGTTAAGGTGAGATTTGATAGATGTGTTCAAAATCATGAAGGGATTTGACAGAGTTAATAGAGTCTCCCTTCACATGTCGTTCTACTCTTCATTTTCCTTCAAACACAAAAGTTACAAATGATTGCCTGAAATTAAATGCATTGTAAAAGCTTCTGGGGAAGCAAGCACTGAGCTGCATGATTCTGTGAAAATCATTTCATACTACGTCTGCTAATGCGATTTAAAATAAAATCCCTTACCTTTCACACAGGGCACAGCATTGTTCACAGGCACTGTGCAATTGGTAACCCTCTGAATGCTGGAAAAGTTAGCAGACTTGTAGATTATGGAGCCCTATCATGCTGTAGCTGTTAGTTGGTAATAAAGATAATTTAGCATTTGGCAGCTGAATAATGCATCTATGACCTTTTTGGTACATCTGTGGACAGCAGAAAGTCTGATACTATAAATGTCCTCAGTGCCAGAAGATTTAACATCCACGGCAGTGACATATGGCGGTATTCTCAATGGAAATGCCTCTGACATTTCTGGTAAACGTCAGCATCCTGAGGCAACCTCTAACTGTGATTACCAAATAAATATGCTTGATACGATAGACCCACTATATAATGGAATGGCGAAATTTGATGATACATCTAGCGTGCCTGTCATCAGACAATATCAGCATCCTTCTACTGTCCTTGCTGTTCTGCTCCTGCGCATAGCTAGTAAAGCATTGTATAAAATGTCCATCATGTCATGTACTTAAAATTCCTATTAAAATATACAACAACTCAACTTTTACTGAAGACTCCAGGTCACAGACCGCACCCTCAGTAGCAAAACCAGTTATGTATGCTTCATATTATCTTTGGTGTTACATCCAACCTTTCAAGCCCTTTGCCAGTTATAACTGTCCTAACTATTTTACAGATGTTTGGAGTCCTTCAGCACTCTAAGTAAAATTGCAGTGGTGAAGAATTTCCTATGATGTGATAAACAGGCAGGAAGTGAATGCTAACTAGCATCTGGTATTACTGGTCCATAATGCTTTATTACTGCTGGCATTAGGCTTAACTCAACAGTAATTTCTGAATTTATACATGAGTTAGTGTTGAAAAGTGAAAGCACTAGGGAGAAAATCAAGCAATGTTTACTCCATGGATTGATTTTCCAAGTTCCTGCCACCAGCTACATTTTGCTATTGCACCATTGGCCCTTGCTCTCCCCAGGATTAGAGATGGATTTACCTCCTATTTATATCAATGGGTGGAAATTCTAGCCTCAAAATACAGTAACTCAGTACAACCGGCTGCGAAGTGTGTTGACATCCTTCCTTCTACGAAAGATGATGGACATGCAGCACACAATCCATTTAGGTGGGGTGTCTTCTCTTGGTGCACCTTTACTATTGGTTGCGAAGCCAATCATTGAGAGATAGGTTCTGCCACAAGTGCCGCACGTGAAGCTGCCAAACGACGCTGTGAAATGTTGTTTTTGGTGTTGGCGCCTGTTGCCAAGCTGCTGTAACCACTGGTCGTCATGGTCGTGCATGCCTGTTCACAGGATGTGTCACCATTTCCCTCTTTCACCAGCTAGTGACTCCCCGGTGCAAAAGTTGACATTTCGGGTCTTCATGTCATGTTTGCAAGCATCCTTGAAGTGGAGCTTTGAGCGCTACACTGGTAATCTGGCCCCGGCTACCTCACCATACAGAAGGTCCTTGGGTATGCGACTGTCTTTCATTTTGCGGATGTGTCCGATCACAGAAGTCGCCTCTGTTTTATTAGTGCCAACACACTTAGGAGCTCTGCCTTTGGGATGACTGCCACATTTGTGATTTGTACTGCCAGGATATACCCATAATGCGCTGCAGACAGCGAAGATGGAAATTATTGAGCTTCTTTTCCTGGTAGCTGTAAGTCTCCCATGTTTCACAGCCATAGAGAAAGCTGCTGAGAACACAGGCCTTATAAACCATCATCTTAGTCCTAAGGGTCAGCTTGGTGTTATGCAGCTTGGTGTTATCCCACACGCATTTCACGAGTCAGCCAAATGTGGTAGTTGCTTTCCCTCTGTGTGCACCGAGCTCTGCATCAAGGGACAGATTATCTATCACCGTGGACCACCCAACGTAGCAGAATTTGATAACCACTTCCAATGGGGTGTTATTTAGTGTGATCGGGGATGGAGATGCAACACCTTGTCCCATGACCATGGTTTTCTTGACGCTTATAGTCAAGGAGAACAAGTTACAAACATGGGAGAGGCAGTCCATGAGTTTCTGTGTGAGTGACTAGCGCAGCATCATCAGCATAGAGGAGTTTTTCGATCTGCACACGATGTGCTTTTACCTTCGCTTTTAGCCTTGATAGATTGTAGAGCTTGCCATCTGACTTTGTGTGCAAGTAGATTTCTTCCATATTTGCAGGGAAGGTGAAGGTCAGGAGCATGGAGAAGAAGATGCCAAACAGAGTCGGGGCTAGGATACGACCTTATTTCACTCCATTCTTCACTCCGAAACTGTCGGAAGTGGAGCCATCAAACTACAGTGCAGTGCGTGTTGTCATGGAAGGAGCAAGTGAGACTGGGGAGCTTTGGTGGATGGCCAATTTTTCCCAAAATCTTGTAGAGCTCTGCTCTGCAGACGGTGTCGAATGCCTTAGTGAAATCTACAAAAGAAAGGGAAAGGGGTATGCTCTGTTCACTACACTTCTCTTGCAGCTGGCATATGGAGAAGATCATATCCACAGTAACTAGTTGTTTAGTAGATTACTGATCAAGCTTTTTCAGCCAAGCCAAATGTGTTCTAGTGACCAGCAGACTGGAGCTGGAATTCACAATATCCTGACAGCAAGTTAAGTTGTTGTCCACTCAAATTGCTAAATTTAGGTAGTGAAAAAAACCTTTGTCATTCTGCGACCTTCATTTGCACGAAGCTTGTTCATTACAGGGACCTGTCATCTGAATAATAATTAGAGATAAAATCTCCAATTAATTAGATTAAAAAACTAATTAGTAATCTTTTGCAAATGTTACCATCCAATTGATTTCCAATGCAAAAATGTCAGCTGAAGTTGAATATGTCACTGTTCTGTCAATACTAATACTTGACGAAGAAGAACTGAAAACTGATAATCAGATACTGAAATTATTGCAGTGTTTCATCCTTAAGCATACTTACAAAGATGATGCCTATTTTTATTTTGTTTAAATTAGATTTTAATTGGTTATAAACTTAAATTCGATTGATCTGCAGACAGTTAAAGGTGTAGAATAATATATGGTAGTTTTCAGACATTCTGCTCATTACTAATTAAATGATAATTTTTTTCCAGGTATTTTTCCAAAATAAAACATAATTTATGAACCAATATTTCGATGTTCTTTAACATGCAACAAGGTAAACCTGAAGAATGAATTTAAAGTGTTAGAGGAAAGTGCCAGTGGATGATTCACCTCCATTTAAGGCTGCTTCGAACATTCCTACCTTTGAAAAAGGGATAAAAAAAGATTAGTGAAAAATGAGAAAAAAATTAATTTTTTCAGGATGTTGTCAAAGATCTTTATAATTAAGAACATAAGGAGCAGGAGGATATTCAGCCCTTCGAGCCTACTCCACCATTCAATGAGATCACAGCTGATCTTCTACATCAACACCATTTTCCTGCACTATCCCCATAACCCTTGATGCTTTTAATATGTAGAAATCTATCGACCTCAGTCTTGAACATACTCAATAACTGAGCCTCCACAGCCGCACGGGCCGCGCACCGCCATGCCACTGCAATCTAGCGCGTGGTAGCTCATTATAATATGCAGGGCGGCCGCCACCACCCCGCCATTTGCATGGTTGGAGGGGAGGGGTGCCCTTGGCAACATCATCAATAGCATTGCCTGTTTCTGCGCAGGCACTGGTGCCATTTTTAAAGGGCTTGCAGGCCTGCATTGACATATGAAAGTTGACCCCGCTCCCCCGCAACTGCAACAAAAAATAAAGCTTCTCCCACCTTCTCCCCAACTACACCAGAAAAGCCCACATTACCCCTTTTCAATCCCAAATGCACAAAGCAGAGTTGACCCCTTTCATCACCTGCACCCCCCCCCACCTAACCTAAGTGCTGAGTTCAACCCTTCCAACCACCACCACCGCCCCAACTGCACTGACAATGCAGAGTTATAGAGTCATAGAGTTATACAGCACAGAAACAGGCCCTACAGCCCATCATGTCTGTTGGCGTACTATGGCGTTGCAAGTGCTCATTTAATTACTTCTTAAATGTTGTGAGGGTTCCGGCCTCTACCACCCCTTCAGGCAGTATGTTCCAGATTCCAACCATCCTCTGGGTGAAATTTTTTTTCTTCAAATCCCCTCTAAACCTCCTGCCCCTTGCCTTAAATCTATGCCCCTGGTTATTGACCCCTACACTAAGGGAAAAAGTTCCTTCCTATCTATCCTATCAATGCCCCTCATAATTTTGTACACCTCAATCATTATCTCTCTTCAGCCTTCTCTGCTGTAAGGAAAACAACCCTCGCCTTTTCAATCTCTCTTCATAGCTGAAATGCTCCAGCCCAGGCAACATCCTGGTGAATCTCCTCTGCACCCTCTCCAGTGCAATCACATCCTTCCTATGGTGTAGCGACCAGAACTGTACACAGTACTCCTGCTGTGGCCTAATTAGCATTTTATATAGCTCCATCATAACCTCCCTGCTCTTAGATTCTATGCCTCGGCTTATAAAGGCAAGTATCCCTTTTCCCTTCCTAACTACCTTATCCACCTGCTCTGCTGCCTTCAGTGATCTATGGACAAGTACACCAATGTCCCTCTGACCCTCTGTACATCCTAGGGTCCTACCATCCATTGTATATTTCCTTGCCTTGTTAGTCCTCCAAAAATGTATTTCACACCTCACACTTCTCAGGATTAAATTCCATTTGCCACCATTCTACCGATTTTACCAGCCCATCTATATCATCCTGTAATCTAAGGCTTTCCTCCTTACTGCAAGGAAGTGAGGAAGTGCAAACTTACTGATCATACCTCCTATATTCACATCTAAATCATTAATGTACACTACAAACAGCAAGGGTCCCAGCACAAATCCCTGCAGTACACCACTGGTCATAGGCTTCCAATCGCAAAAACAACCCTCGACTATCACCCTTTGCCTCCTGCCACTGAGCCAATTTTGGATCCAATTTGCCAAATTGCTCTGGATCCCATGAAAAGCCTTACTGACGTCCATGTAGACTACATCAACTGCTTTACTCTCATCTACACACCT
The DNA here is from genome assembly GCF_036365525.1 of Heterodontus francisci. NCBI lineage: Eukaryota > Metazoa > Chordata > Chondrichthyes > Heterodontiformes > Heterodontidae > Heterodontus > Heterodontus francisci. The sequence goes on from NC_090371.1 coordinate 221,375,165, forward strand.
AATCACATCCTCGAAAAATTCAATCAAATTTGCTAGACATGATCTCCTCCTGACAAAACCATGTTGACTATCCTAGATTAATCCCTGCCTCTCCAAGTGGAGATTAATCCTGCCCCTCAGAATTTTTTCCAATAGTTTCCCTACCACTGATGTTAGACTCACTGGCATGTAATTACCTGGTTTATCCTTACTACCCTTCTTGAATAATGGTCCCACATTCACTGTCCTCCAATCCTCTTGCACCTCTCCCGTGGCCAGAGAGGATTTGAAAATTTGTATTAGAGCTCCTGCAATCTCCTCCCTTGTCTCACAAAGCAGCCTGGGATACATCACATCTGGGCCTGGGGATTTATCCACTTTTAAGCCTGCTAAAACCACTAATACCTCCTCCCTTTCAATGCTAATTTGCTCAAGTATATCACAATCCCCCTCCCTGATCTCTGCACCTACATCATCCTTTTCCATAGTGAACACAGATGAAAACTAATAATTTAAAACCTCACTTACGTCCTCCGGTTCCACACACAGATTGCCACTTTGGTCCCTAATGGGCCCTATTCTTTCCCTGGTTATCCTCTTGCCCTTAATATACTAATAAATTGCCTTGGGATTTTCCTTTATCTTGCCCACCAGTGGTTTTTCATGCCTCCTGTTCGCTCTCCTAATTACATGTTTAAATATCCCACTACACTTTCTATACTCCTCTAGGGCCTTTGCTGTTTTCAGCCCTCTGAATCTGCCATAAGCCTCCTTTTTTTCCTTATCCAATCCTCTATATTGCTTGACATCCAGGGTTCCCTGGACTTGATGGTCCTACCCTTCATCTTTTCGGGAACATGTTGGCCCTAAACTCTCACTATTTCCTTTTTGAATGACTCCCACTGGTCTGACGCAGACTTTCCTACAAGTAGCTGCTCCCACTCCACTTTGGCCAGATCCTGTTTTATCATATTGAAATCGGCCTTCCCCCAATTCGGTCCCTTTATTTCTGGTCCATCTTTGTTCTTTTCCATAACTACCTTAAATCTTACAGAGTTATGATCACTATCCCTGAAATTCTCCCCCACTGACACTTCTACCACTTGTCCAGCTTCATTCCCTAAGATTAGGTCCAGTACTGCCCCTTGTAGGACTTTCTACGTGCTGGCTCAAAAAGATCTCCTGGATGCACTCTAGAATACCGCCCCCTTTAAGCCTTTTGCACTAAGACTATCCCAATTAATATTGGGGAAGTTGAAATCCCCTGCTATTATTCCTCTATTATTTTTACACCTCTCTGAGATTTGCCTACATATCTGCTTCTCTATCTCTCCCTGACTGTTTGGAGGCCTGTAGTACATTCCCAGCAAAGTGATTGTCCCCTTTTTTTTAAGTTCTACCCATATGGCCTCATTTGAGGAACCTTCTAAGATATCATCCCTCTTTACTGCAGTAATTGACTCCTTGATCAATAGTGCAGTGCCACCTCCTCTTTTACACCCCCCACCCCCACCCGTCACACCTGAAGATTCTATACCCTGGAATATTGAGCTGCCAGTCCTGCCCTTCCCTCAACCATGTCTCTTTGATAGCAATAATATCATATTCCCATGTGTTAATCAATGCACTCAATTCATCTGCCTTATTTTGTAATACTCCTTGCGTTAAAATAGATGCAATCCAGCCTTGCATTATTCGCTTGTGCCTTAACAACTCTATATTTGCTCTGCCTTCCAGACTGACTTAGTTTCTCTTCAGTATTTGGCTGTGCATCACCCCCTACTGTACCTCCACTCTGTATCACATCCCCCTGCCAAATTAGTTTAAACCCCCACCAACAGCACTAGCAAACCTCCCTGCAAGGATGTTGGTCCCTTTCCAGTTCAGGTGCAACCAGTCTGACTTATACAGGTCCCGCCAGAAATAGACCCAGTGATCCAGGGAACTAAAACCATTCCTCCTGCACCATCTCTTCAGTCACCCATTCATCTGCTCTATCCTCTTATTCCTATACTCACTAGCACATGGCACCAGGAATAATCCAGAGATTACAACCTTTCAGGTTCTGCTTTTTAATCTGCTACCTAGCTCCCTAAATTCTTGTTGCAGGACCTCATCCCTCTTTCTACCTATGTCATTGGTACCAATGTGAACCACGACCTCTGACTGTTCACCCTCCCCCTTCAGAATGTCCTGCAGCCGCTCCGTGACATCATTCTCCGTAGCACCAGGGAGGCACAGTGGCGCAGTGGTTAGCACCGCACCACACCGCAGCCTCACAGCTCCAGGGACCCGGGTTCGATTCTGGGTACTGCCTGTGCGGAGTTTGCAAGTTCTCCCTGTGTCTGCGTGGGTTTCCTCCGGGTGCTCCGGTTTCCTCCCACATGCCAAAGACTTGCAGGTTGATAGGTTAATTGGCCATCATAAATTGCTCCTAATATAGGTAGGTGGTAGGGAAATATATAGGGACAGGTGGGGATGTGATAGGAATACGGGATTAGTGTAGGATTGGTATAAATGGGTGGTTGATGGTCGGCACAGACTCGGTGGGCCGAAGGGCCTGTTAAAGTGCTGTATCTCGAAACGAAACTAAACCATCCTGGAGTCACGTTTACAGCCACAGAAATGCCTATCTGTACCCCTTACGATAGAATTCCCTATCACTATAGCTCTCCCACTCTTTATCTCCCCTCCTGTGCAGCTGCGCCACCCATGGTGCCACAGACTTGGCGCTTGCTGCATTCCCCTGAGAAGCTATCTCCCCCAACAGTATCCAAAGCGGAAAATCTGTTAGAGAGGGAGATGGACCCAGGGGACTCGTGCATCACCTGCCTAGTTTTTCTACACTGCCTGGTGGTCAACCATTCCCTTTCTGCCTGAGCAGTCTTGACCTGCAGTGTGTCCACCTCCCTGTACGTTTTTTCCACAATGATCTCATCCTCACGGATGCACCACAGTGTCCCCAGCCGCTGCTCCAGATCCGAAACGTGGATTTCGAGTAGCTGCAGCTGGAGACACTTCCTACACACATGTTCGCCCTGGATACTGGAAGTGTCCCTGACTTTCCACATTGCACAGGAAGAGCATTCCACGCTGCCGAGCTGCCCTGCCATGACTTACCCTTAATTTACTCCTTTAAATTACTCAAAAATTAGAGATTATTTACTCGAGGGACCTGGATTCCCTAAAAAAACACAACTTACTATATTAAAAAAAACTGTCAACCTTACCTTTCTTTTTACTTTAGTTACTAACCCAGCTGTTTACTGATACTCCCTAACAGTAGTTACTCACCAACCAATCACCTTGCAGCTTTCCTGTGACATCACTGTTCACTTTGCTGTGCCATCACTGTTCACTTTGCTGTGCCATCACTGTTCACTTTGCTGTGACATCACTGTTCACTTTATTGACCCCATCCACTGCCCCACTTCACTACAAATGCAGAGATCCCCCCTTCGCCATCTTGGTGGCACTAGCTTTCCCTGGACGAGAAAGTGAAGGTGCGGGAGTGCCACACGTTGCTCGGAAGATCCGGAACTGCCAGTAAGATCACTCCAGCTTCCATTTAAATGTATTTACATAGCTGATTTTAATATTGAAATCTGGGCCCCACCATGGAGTGACGGATGTGCCGTCGTGGAGCTTCCCCACCGCCGGGAAGATCGGGCCCAGCATTCCCAGCGTTGGGCTCCATGGTGGGCCACTGCCGCGTTGATCTTCCAACACCCCCCCACCCCCCCGCCACGGAGTCCACGCCGGGAGCTCAACAAAATCCAGCCCCTTGTATGGGACCTTATCAAAAGCTTTCTGAAAATCTAAATACACCACATATAGTAGATGCATGAGAACACCACCGCTTGCAAGTTCCCCTCCAAGCCACACACCATCTGACTTGGAACTATATTGCCATTCCTTCACTGTCACTGGGTCAAAATCCTGGAACTCCCTTCCTAACAGCACGGTGGGAGTACCTACCCCACATGTACTGCAGCGGTTCAAGAAGGTAACTCACCACCACCTGGCAATTAGGGATGGGTAAGTAATGCTGGCCAAGCCAGTGTTGCCCATATCCCATGAACAAATTTTTAAAAATCCACCAGTTATCCCTTATCTATTCTGCTAATTACATCATCAAAAAACCCCAACAGGTTTGTTAAACATGAGTTCCCTTTCATAAATCCTTGTTAACTGTGTCCAATCCTACCATTATTTTCTAAGTGTCCTGTTATCACATCCTTTATTATAGATTCTACCATTTTCCCTATGACTAATGTTAAACTAACTGGTCTGTATTTCCTGTTTTCTCTCTCCCTCCTTTCTTAAATAGTGGGGTTATATTCGTCACCTTCCAATCTGCAGGAACTATTCCAGAGTCTATAGAATTTTGAAAGATGACCACCAATGCATTTACTATCTCTACAGCCATCTCTTTCAATGCTCTGGGTTGTAGATCATCAGGTCCAGGGGATTTATCTACTTTAAGCCCCATTAATTTCTCTAGTACTTTTTTTTTACTTACTGTTAAGTTCCTCGTTTACACTAGCCCCTTGACTCTCCATTATTTCGGGGAGGTTTTTAGTATTTTCCTCCATGAAGACAGACACAAAGTGTTTGTTTAGTTTCTCTGCCAGTTTCTTATTCCCCATTAAAAATTCTGCTGCCTCCGTTTGTAATGGACCCACATTTGTCTTTGTTAATCCTTTCCTTTTTACATACGTATAGAAGCTTTTACGGTCTGTTTTTATGTTTCTCGCGAGTTTACTCTCATAATCTATTTTCCCTTTCTTAATCTTTTTCTTGGTCCTCCTTTGCAGAATTCTGAAATGCTCATAATCCTCAGGCTTACCAATTTTTTGGCAACTTAAACACTTCCTTTGCTCTTATACAGTCCTTGATTTCTTTTGTTAGCCATAATTGGAACACTTTCCTTGCTTGGTTTTTGTGCATTAAAGGAACGTATTTTTGTTGTAAACCATGCATTAGTTCTTCAAATGTCAGCCAGTGTCTGTCCACCATCATATCTTTTCGTGTAGTTTCCAAATCTACTATAGCCAATTTTTCCCTCATACCTTCATAGTTTCCTTTGCTTAGATTTAAGACCCTAGTTTCTGATTGAACTACATCACTTTCAAACTTAATGTAAAATTCTATCATATTATAGTCACACTTTCCTCAAGGCTCCTTTATGACAAGATTACTAATTAACCCTTTTCCATTGCACAATATAGATCTAAAATAGCCTGTTCCCTAGTTGTTTCCTAAACGTACTGCGCTAGAAAACCACCTTGCATACATTCCAAGAATTAGTCCTCCACAACATTAGTACAAATAAAGTTTACCCAGGCTATATGTAGATTGAAATCCCCTATAATTACTGTATTACCCTTGTTACATGCATCTCTAATTTCCTGATTTATACTGTGATTTACATTACCACTGCTGTTTGGTGGCTTATAAACAACTCCAACAAATGTTTTCTGCCCCTTGCTGTTTCTTAGTTCCACCCAAACTGAGTCTACGTCTTGATCTTTAGAACTAAGGTCATCTTTCACTAATGTACTAATGCCCTCTTAAATTAACAGAGCTACCCCAACACCTTTTCCCAGCTTCCTGTCCTTCTTGAATGTCACAAACCCTTGTATATTCAGGTCCCAGCTTTGGTTTCCTTATAACCATGTCCCTGCAATGGCTATCAGGTTATATATATGAATTTCTATTTGAGCTGACAATTTATCTGTTTTATTGTGAATGCTGTGGGCATTCAGATACAGAGCCCTTATTTCAGTTTTTTTTTACTGTTTTTGTAAACTCTGGCCCTATCTGCTGGCACACTCTTAAGTTTGCAAACACTGTCCCTTCCTGCCATACTGTGATCATCATTACCTGTCTTGCTACCTTGATATATTGCCTTGTCATTTCGCTTTAATTTACTCATTTTTTCCCGACATGATCCCTTCCCCTCTCTATTTAGTTTAAAGCCCTCTGTACTTCCCTAGTTATATGACTCACTAGAACACTGGTCCCAGCATGGTTCAGGTGAAATCCATCCCAATGGTACAGCCTCCACTTTTCCCAGTACTGGTGCCAGTGCCCCACGAACTAAAACCCACTTCTCCCACACCAGTCTTTGAGCCACACATTTATCTCTCTAATCTTATTTACCCTATGCCAATTTGCACGTGGCTCAGGTAATAATCCAGCGATTATTACTTTTGAGATTCTGCTTTCTAATTTAGCACCTAGCTCCTTATACTCCCTATGCAGAACCTCTTTCCTAGTCCTATCTATGTCGTTGGTACCTACGTGGACCACGACCACTGGATCCTCCCCCTCCCACTGCAAATTCCTCTCTAGCCCTGAGCAAATGTCCCGAACCCTGGCACTGGGCAGGCAACACAGCCTTCTGGACTCTTGCTCTCATCTGCAGAGAACACTGTCTATCCCCCTGACTGTACTGTACCCTACTACCACTACAATCCTTTTAACTCCCCCCATTTGAATGGCTTCCTGGACCACGGTGCCATGGTCAGTCTGCTCATCCACACTACAGTCTCCATACAGGCTGAACCATGCAGTATTCCACAGTTGGAGAATTAACTGAGAAGTGAGTATTTTCTTCCATATCAACCCTGTCATTAAACAGCATAATAAAGGGGAGGATTTCAAAGTATCACCACAGCAATGACAGAAGTCAATACGATAAAGTAGCTTACTGCCCGTAGCATTTTTGCAGCAGCTGTTCATGGGCGTATTGAGGTGGAGCAAGAATAGGACATGTCAGCTCAGCAGCACAGTGGTCATAGGAGGCACAGAACTCACAGCAGGTACTGCCCCGAGTTACAACAGAGTCACCCAACTGGTCTGACGGAGGAACCTTGCCTGAAGAGCCTCAGATCAATCATCTGGGCTATGAATGAGGAGTACCATCTTGTTCACAAACACTTAGAGGGACAGTGAACTTGCAACACTACACTACCAGTGGCAGAAAAGGTTGAAGCTACACTCAACTTTTATACCATTCCAACGTTCTGCTAAGGACTTCTATGCCATGTACTACTCCGTTTAAGAGGTGCTTTAAGCCTTATATCATCATACCATCTGTTACGTATACCTCAGCAGGAATCAGTTGCAGATTAGTTCATGCAGTGAGCTCATTGCTGAGATCTTCCAGTAAGCTCTGAAAATGGAGATTCTTCCTTTTTTTCAAACATGTTTACGATCATGGACCTACTATTTGTCATCTTGTTTACTTCTTAGAACCATAGAAAAATTGCAGCACAGAAGGAGGCCATTCAGCCCGTCGTGTCCGTGCCAGCTAAAAAAACTAGCCACCCAATCTAATCCCACCTTCCAGCACTTAGTCCGTAGCCTTGCTGGTTACGGCTCTTCAGGTGCATGTCCAGGTACCTTTTAAAAGAATTGAGGGTTTCTGCCTCCACCACCGTTCCTGGCGGTGAATTCCAAATGATTTTCAGAATGTACCTACCAGGGCTGAGCCTTGCCTGCCAGAACTGCAAACTGAAAATGGAGGGGCCATTCGCCATGATTTTCTGTCCATTATAGTCAGAAAATCATTCGTTGATGTGTTGGGAAAGGTTTGGATAATAACAACATGAAGCATTCTGGGCTGTGGCTGTTTAAGTTGTGAAGTTAGATTTACAGAACTAAAATTGTTTTCATTCGTGAGAAGCTCTGCTGTGTATCAGTTGTGTCCCTTGCAGGCCTATGTTAATTACAGGCAATAGGCGAGAAGTTAGCAAAAGCTATAAAATACTCAGAAGGATATTCACCTTAGAATTGTAGTACTGCTTTTAAACAGTGGAGTAGTAAATGTAATTGTGATTCATTGAGAGTGGAGTAAGTAGAAATGAAAAAAATCTCTTTGACAAGGTAATATATGTAAGAGCAAGAAGAGATAATTTGGCTGGTTAAAAGTGGAGAACGGTAGGCAGAGGAAGAGGAGATGTGAGAGTGATGGAGCAGATAGAAAATATTTATTTAAGTATTCACAAACCTCCTGTAAATTGTTAACATTGATTTAGCGAACAGGTTGTCATCTGTAGGGAATGTTATTTTATAACATTAGGAGCATTTACCATATTGCGCAGTGTATTGTTTTGTTGCTACAAACTGTATCATTGTAAAGCCATAAGCTTTAATTACCATAATTACAGGCTTGGTCACTCCCCAAATTTGGAAGCGACAATAGACATTATTTCTCTTTAAAAAAAAAATAATTTGCGTATGAAACAAATCATGACTCTGAATTCTAATGGACTTAAAATCCCCAATTATATATGGGTAAATTCTTCTACCTGTTCAGATAAATAGATAGGGCACATTTTCTGCTAGCACACTCCTTGGGCTGGATCTTGTTCTCATCCCGATGGTGGATTTTGTGGCGGGGGGATCCAGAGAATTGGGGCAGAATTCTCTGCCATGGAACCCAATGCCGGGATTCCCGGTTCCGATTCTGTCAGGGGTGGGATAAGCCGATCATGGCCTTCCTGCCCAGAGGCCCATTGAGGTCCGTAAGTGGCCTATTGACAGCCAATTAAGGTCCTCTTCCCACTGTGACTGGAATCTTACCAACGGTGGGGAGGGGGGGATGGTGGTTTCTGGCACGTGGGGGGGATGTCCTGTAAAATGAGATGCCCTCCCTCCGGGCTTTGGGGGGAGGGGGGGACCCTCCTTCATGGGCAATTTGTGGCGCATGGAGGACCCTCCCCCTGGGAACAACTGCACTGCTTGGGACCACCCTCCCCCTGGACTGAACACCCATCCCACTACCCCTCCTCGTATGGCCTTGCAGACCAGCCCCGGCGACTCCGCCTCACGTACCTCTTCTCTGGCATTCCACCACTGTGCCTGGGGCCGAGGCCTCTGCAGTACTGGCAGTGGCCACTGCTCCCGGTGGTGCTGCTAATACTGTGATTGGTTGGCAGCTCTTGGGGGTGGGATACCCATCCCTATAAAGTCTTTAAAGGGATGGGCATCCTGCCTCCTTAAACTTTCACCCTAAAAGACAAAGGATTGCTCTGGGGGGGAGCTGAAAAAATGCTGAGACAGGGTTCCCCCTGCCTTAGGCCTGTCGCCGGGAACCCTGCCTCCTGCACAAAATTCAATGCCTCGTTTGGCAGGAATGTGTGGGCTACATCCTTGCAGTTTCTCAATATGGGCTCCATACAGCCATTAGAAACCAGAATATTTACTCTATTCAGTTGTCCAAACTTACACCTGCAATTTGTGTGCCAATTCTCCAGTAGAACTCCCGAATAGATGGCGGAAATAGCAGTCATTTATGCAATTTCTGTAGGGGTTCTGCTCAATAACTGTCGAAGTTATAGGTGGAGGCTGATAGAACCGCATGGCAATTCAAGGACATGCTTCCTGTCTGCATAAAGAGTGATTAAATTTCAACTAATCGCTGATTGCAATTGTCCATCTTCTAATTGGTTTAATTTCACAAGAAATTTCAAAAAGACAAACAAAACAAAACCTAGATCTGAATCCAGCATGGACCGTCTCTAAGAAACCTGGTATCTAGCTAACCTGTATATCAGTACTATCAAGTAATGAAAGTCATTGTGTTCTCTTCGATTTGTCCTGTGTATGGCATTTTCACTGTAATAACCCCATCCTCAAGGAAGGTTAAAATAATTATTTTAATGCTGCCATTGAATCTCTGCAATGCATTGACATGTTATTTTTCTACTTCATATGCAGTTCCTCCAGTAATCAGGGTGTATCCAGAGAGTCAGGCTCGCGAACCAGGGGTGACTGCCAGTCTCAGGTGTCATGCTGAAGGCATTCCAAATCCTTTGATCAGCTGGTTGAAAAATGGCATTGACATTATGCCCAAACTATCAAAACAGCTTACTCTGCAAGGTAATATGTTACTTGTACTTATGAACATAATACAGAGATGTTTTTGTATGAACCAATGTACAAAATAACTTTTTTCTTGGAGTTGAAGCAATCACTTTGTCGAGTACAGGTAACTGAAATTCGAAAGACACAATTTAATGCTCATTTAGAAAATGTAAAACCTTGTATTTTTGTAGATTGATCCACCAGAGAACTCAGATGCAGTTCATATGTATCCTTCTGCTGCTTGTTTGTTTTAAATTTTAGGGCGACCCCATCTCACTTCTGTCAATGGCCTTGTAGAGGTGAGCAGAGCCTCCACCCAAAAGAGGTCACCCTGGCAATTAGGTCCCACAGCCAGGGTCTGACATCTCTAGTTCCCAGCCAAGTATATGTCTGTTCTGGTGGGCTTCTACGTTTTACAGGACTTCAGATGATCCTTATAAATCATATTCACCTTGTATCAAAAATAAATGAACTACATAATTAAGCAAAAAGATATATTTGTTATGCTATACAATACTCTTCTGTGAACATCACAGTATATGTTCATAGTGTCATTTGTTTACGGCTTGTGGTCGACGGGTCTGCCACGACTGGAATTGTTTACGGAACCCATTGTGGATATTAAAATCACCTGTATCCCACTGCTAAATGTTCTACAGAGACATGATCCCAGCAATTACGTCAGATTGTGTTCACCCTGATCCTGCTGAAGTTAGGGGAAGGCTTTGAGGAGCAGGCCCAATGCAGCATTTGTGGCACTCCTTCATCAAAGCCACTAGAAATGTTGATTAAGGAGTTGCCCCATCTCCCTTAGAATGCTATTCCCTCTGCCCCCACTGCAACCGCCACCACCCCACCCCCCCCCCCCCCCCACCCCGCCGCCGCCGTCCTGTCCCGTCACTTCACCATCAAACTCGTCCCTCCCCCCCGCCCCAATATTCGGACATCAAGCCCTAACTATGGCCCAGACCCTCACAGGGGCCTCGTTTATTTCCATGAGGTAAATCGGGTGAGATCAGAAGTCTCTGTGCTAATGTTTTCACTAGGTCCAGACAGAAGACTGGGGTACAGCAACTCCCAACTTTGGGAGCCCCATCCCACTTACTTCAATGGAAATGTAGAGGTGGGCAGAGGTTCCACTCCAAAAAGATCACACTGGAAACTAGGCTCCACAGCCAGGACTCAATGTATCCGGGTCCCAGTTGGATTGTGCCTGTTCAGTGGATTCGTGCCACACACATAGCCATACCATGGAATGGCTGAGTAATTTTGGGGCCTCTTTCTCTTACAGACCCTTTATTTCCCTTGCTCTATCTCTCATTTTATTACTTTTCTTTAGATTGGATTTTCTCTCAGTCTCACCGTTTTTTTCTATCCCAGTTCTTCTCCATTGCTTTGCATTTTATTTCTATTTTATGGATCTGTCCAATGAAAATAATGGGACATGCAAACAGAGATAGATTTCATCCCCAAAAAGCTTATCTTTTCTCCCAAGAACCCATCATATGAATCCACCATTTATTTCGTCTCCACATTGTTTTAAAAAAAAAGTTGCGTCCAAAAGAAACTCATTTTGTAATATATATAAAAACATTGTAATAAGGGGTGATTTTTTATTATTATTCTTTCAAGAGGTGTGGGCATCAGTGGCTAGGCCAGCATTTATTGCCCATCCCTAATTGCCCTTGAGAAGGTTGTAGTGAGCTGCCTTCTTGAACTGCTGCAGTCCATGATTTAGGTACTGCCATAGTGCTGTTAGGTAGGGAGTTCCAGAATTTTGACCCAATGACGAGGAAGGAATGACGATATATTTTCAAGTCAGGATGATGTGTGGCTTGGAGGAGAATTTGCAGGTGGTGGTGTTCCCTTGCACCTGCTGCCCTTTTTCTTCTGGGTGTTAGAGGTTGTGGGCTTGGAAGATGCTGTCGGAGCAACCTTGCTGTGTTGCTTCAGTACAGCTTGAAGATGGTACACACTACTGTCACTGCGCACAGGTGGCGGAGGGAGTGAACGTTTAAGGTGGTGGATGGGGTGCCAATTAAGCAGGCTGCTTTGTCCTGGATGGTGTTGAGCTTCTTGAGTGTTATTGAAGCTGCACTGTACCAGGCAAATGGAGACTGACTTATTCCTGACTTGTGCCTTGTAGATGGTTGACAGGCTATGGGGAGTCAGGAGGTGATTTACTCGCCACAAAATACCCAACCTCTGATATGCTCTTGTAGCCATGGTATTTATGTGGGGGTCCAGTTAAGTTTCTGGTTAATGGTGACTCCCAGGATGTTGAGGATGGGAGGTTTAGTGATGGTAATGCTGTTGAATGTCAAGGAGAAGTGGTTAGATTCTCTCGTCCGAGATGGTCATTGCTTAGGATTTGTGTGGCACAAATGTTACTTGCCATTTTTTCAGCCCAAGCCTGGATGTTGTCCAGGTCTTGCTGCATCTGGACACAGGCTGCTTCATTATCTGAGGAGTCATGAATGGTGCTGAACATTGTGCAATCATCAATGAATATTTCCCTTCCCATCATATGATGGAGGGAAGGTCATTAATGAAGCAGCTGAAAATGGTTGGGCCTAGGACACTACCCTGAGGAACTCCTGCAGTGATTCCCTGGGGCTGAGACGATTGACCTCCAACGACCATAACCAACTTCCTTTTTGCTAGGTATGACTCCAACCAGCGGAGAGTTTCCCCCCGATTCCCATTGGCTTCAATTTTGCTAGGGCTCCTTGATATCACACTCAATCAAATGCTACCTTGATGTCAAGGACAATCACTCTCACCTCACCTCTGGAATTCAGCTCTTTCATCCATGCTTGGACGAAGACTAGAATGAGATCTGGAGCCAAGTGGTCCTGGTGGAACCAACACTGAGAAGACTGATAGGAAGTGGGTTCACACTACTGATTTCCCCACAGGATGAACACCTGATTTCAGCCATGCCAAAGAGCTAGCATCAAGTAGAGGTCAAATACATGCAGAGTAAAGAAGCTTAAAACAAAATCAGATAATCAGTTCCTCAAGCTGCTCTTGTATCCCTAACTCCTAGCAGCTTGCTGGAGCACATTATTGGAAAAGGTTTGGCAGTAAGTTGCCCTGTTAGCCAAGGGAAGGTGTGTGTAGCACATATAGACTTAAAGGAGAAGGAGAGAAAATATAAAACAACTCGCCCTGAAAAAAGCTTTTTACTATGTTTGAAATCAAAGGCACTGGAATATTTTGCATAATTAGAGGCCATGCTAGGATTGTAGTGAGTTCCAGAAATAGATCATTCATGATATTGAGGGGGTGGGGAGGGCGGTGGGGGGCTGGTGCAGTGGGGTTGTGGTAATGGCACTTAACTAGTAATCCAGAGGCTTAGGCTAATGCCCTAAGGACATAGGTTCAATCAGCCAGTCCCCAACGAAGCAAGGGGGAACGGTTGGATGGGGGGGAGAATGTATTTCAGGTGGTGGTTGGGCCGTGGGGGGCCCTCCGAGCGGCACACGGTGTTCCATCAGGAGGGCCCCCCCAGCCCGCAAGGATGCTGCCAGGTTGAGCCACCCACCGGCTGCTGGTAAAATACCAGAGGCGCCAGGAGGAGGCCTTTAAGTGGCAGTTAATGGGCCACAAGGGCCTTAATTAGCCTGGGGCGGGCAGGCCGTTTCTCGCCACCACTGCCCCTCATAAAATTGCAAATGGGGCGGTAATATGACAGGAATAGCACCCCTTGCCTCCTACTCAATTTTACAACCTCCCCGCCTCCAGCCCGCTCCTGCAGGGAGCGGTGGGAGTGGGGGTGTAAAACTCCGGCCACGGGACCCAAAATTGCTTGGGGATACAATCCCAGCAGTTAAAACTGCAATTGTGCCCACTGGTGCCCTTCAGTGTTGACTCCACAGTATCAAGGGTTGGCAGCTAATTAAGATCAATCTGGTAGATTGGAGTCTTTTGGGTATACCCCAACCCACACTGGCTAGAAACGCTAACAATTGCTGCCATTCAGGGGCAGATGTGAGCACTTCCTGACTCCTCCTTCACCCAGAAAAAAATGTTTTGGCCTCTTAAAGGGATTTTTTTAAATTAATGCTTTCTTTGAGAGTCCAGGCCATTTCCTGGGCCTGGATCTCCTGTTTGAGTCATTCAAGAGGGCAATAATCATATGTCACCTGATTTACAGCCTCCAAACATACTTGACTCCATTGAGGTAAGGCCCCTAGAAACAACGAGCAAAGGCTTGGAGCGGATACATTAAAGTCCCAGCCTATTTTCTTCCACTTCTACTGGTGTTATGGTGGGAGTGGGCTAAAAAGCTGACACATTTTCGAGGACATATATTCTCCTGTGTGTGAAGTTAAAGGAAAATTGCTATAGTAAACTGTCATTAATTTTTGATACTTTGATAAAAGAATTTTTCTTTAACTTTACACACAGAAGAAAATAGCCTGGTATATCGTCCATTATTCTCTGGCTACCCTGTCCAGTCAAAATATTTAAATGTTCCTATTGCTATAATATTCCTTTTAAATATTATAATAGGAAAGAGGGTGTAGTGAGTAATTTTTAGATCCGTTGGGTTAGTTGTACCCTTTTTGTTCATTTAATGTGCCAGGATGTCAGTTTTGATCATTTGGCAGTACAAATTGCTGAGTCAGATGTTTGTCCAAACCCACTCGAGGATTTGAACACATTATCTAAACTTCAGACCAATACGTTAATAGTGTGAAGTGCTATGAGACATTAATGAATGAGACATTAAACCGAGGCCTTCTCTGTCAGAAGGTCATTAAAAATCCCAAGGCAGGATTGAGAGAAGAGCAGGGAATTCTCCTAGTGTTCTGGGCAACAATCCTCCTGTAACTGAAACCATCAGAAAAAATAAACAGATGTTGTTTATCTTATGGGCTCTGGGATCTTGGGTTGTGCGAATCTGTTGCTGCAATTAGTTACATAAAAACAGTTACTGTACTTCAAAATAATTCATTCTACATGAGGTGTTATGAAATATTTCTGAGATGTGACAAGATGATATATAACTGCTGATGTTCCTTTTTAATCTGATGGAAATGGTTAAAAAAGGGGATATAACACACTTATTTGTATTTTTTAGCAAATGGGAGTGGAGTGCATATTAGTAATGTGCGCTATGAAGATACTGGAGCTTATACTTGCATTGCCAAGAATGATGCAGGAGTGGATGAAGATATCTCATCTCTTTTCGTGGAAGATTCAGCCAGAAAGACACGTATGTAAACCTTTGGGAACATTTTTTTTTTATCAGCATGAATTTTGAATGCTTCTAAGAATGTGAAAGGATGCTGTGATACATGAGGTTCTTGCACAAAGTGAAGAATTCTGACATATCTCTATTATGAAGAAGTTTGACTACTTGGAAAGTTGTCACATTTGTTCATACAATGTTCCTATGAGTAAAGGTAGTTCATCGTGTCTTTGCAGGCATAATGAGATGAATTAAGAGATGTAGGATTGAAGAATATACATGATGTAGAGTTAGCTTCAAAATGTATTTAAGGTCATTTGCTCAAAAGAATGCAGTAGAAAATTCAAATGGACTCCATATTAAGCAGCCTTTACAATTATGTTTGTTTATTTAAACAGTTGCTGTGAAAATCATATTATAATTGTTCACTACAATGTTTTTTGGACATTTCTGAAAACAAAGCATTTTTCCACTTGAATATTCTCTCATGTTCATCTCAGCATCAAACAAATAGGTATGACATTTAAAGAGGAATAATTTTACTAAACTAAGAGTTTATAGAAACACTTCAGCGAGTTTTTTAAAACTTTGCACAAAGAGCAAAATAATACACAATGTTAAGACCGGTGAGAAAGGTGTATAGGGGCCCCTCTCAGATTTCACCTGGTCTTATCGTAGCAGGGTTTAATTTTAAACACACTGTTTTTAGCTCCCTCTTGGTGAATCCTTGTTCACCGCTTTTCAATTATAACACAAAGAAACCAGTACAAACAGGTTTTCTTAAGTTCAAAGAAGAAAAGTTGAAATTTATTAAATTTGAACTTAAGCTCTTGTCATGCTGGGCTCCCACCTGCCAAGAATGAAGCATATTAATTTCACCATATGAACATTACATTTCAAATTGTTGCTGGAAAGACGAGAAGGCCTGTTACAAGGGCTGCCAGACTTGGATGGAGGATATTTGCATACCAAAAGGAACAAGAGAGGTTACTTCCCTTATACATTTATCCTAAAATGGACTTTGTTCACCAGGTATTTTGTGTAAGAGGAGCATCCCAGAGACTGCTAAGGTGATACAATCCACAAACTGGTTAAACCAGCTGGTCACATGACTACATGGCTGGTCCAGGGTTTTTTGAACTAGCTACAGAGTTTGAACTCAGAGTGTCTGTTTGCTCCTGGACTGAAAAGACCTCTCCTGTCTGGCTCACCACAGCCTCTTCTGTCTGCTCCCATCTCTTTCTCACGGAACTCCAAATCCACTGAAGACACGTGAACCCCAAGAGTGAAAAGTCTACAGTGAACAAGGTTTAAGAAGAATACTGGGCCCCAACGAAAAGCAAGATCTACCTACAATCAAGGACTCTACAGTGAGCTCGAAGATCCATAACAAAAACCTCTTTAGAGATTGCCTCAAACTTTTCGACTTTATTTCTTCTCTGTTCTATCTGCATGTGTGTACCATGTATGGATGCTAACGTGGGCGTGTCGTCTATGCATTGGCGTTAACCAAATTAGAGCTTAAGTTTAAGTTTATAAAATTTCAACCTACTTTTCTTTAAACCTAAGAAAACCTGTTTGTGCTGGTTTCTTTGCCTTATAATTAGAAATCGGTGAACAAGGATTCACCAAGGGAGAACTAAAAACATGTTGTGTTTAAAATTAAACTCTGTTACCGTAAGACCAGGCAAAGGCTGAGTGGGACCCCTAGACCCCTTTCTTACCTGGTCGTAACACTCTAATTCGGTTGACGCCTACATATACACAACGCGCCCACCCTAGCGTGCATATGCGATATACACATGCAGATAGAGACAGAAA
This sequence comes from Heterodontus francisci, assembly GCF_036365525.1. Classification (NCBI taxonomy): domain Eukaryota; kingdom Metazoa; phylum Chordata; class Chondrichthyes; order Heterodontiformes; family Heterodontidae; genus Heterodontus; species Heterodontus francisci. The sequence goes on from NC_090371.1 coordinate 221,392,041, forward strand.
AGAGCAGAAGAAGTAAAGTGGAAAAGTTTGAGGCAATATCTGAAGAGTTTTTGTTACAGTTCTTCAAGCTCACTGTAGAGTCCTTCATTGTAGGTAGATCTTGCTTTTCTTTGGGGCCCAGTGTTCTTCATAAAACTTGTTCGCTGCAGGAGACTTTTCTCTCTTGGGGTTCATGTGTCTTCAGTTGACTCAGAGGCTTGTGAGAAAGAGGTGGGAGCAGACAGTAGAGATCTTCTCAGTCCAGGAGCAACCAGTCTTTCTCTTCAAAATCTCTGTAGCTAGTACAAAAAACCCTGGAACAGCCAGTTAGTCATGTAACCAGCTGGTCCAACCAGTCCTGGCCCATGTGGATTGCATCACCCCAGCAGGCCCTGGAATGTGCTTCTCCACTCCCTCATTATCCAGTGATCAACATCCATTGTGGGTTGAATATGTCAGGGAATGGTCCTTTGTCTACACAAGCACCATCTGTTAGTATGCAAATGTTTTTTCCAGCCATGGCAGATCAGTTCAATAAGTAATTTCCTCACTCTGGCAACAGTTAAAAATCAATGTTTAGATGACAAAACCAAAGTGCCTCGTTCTTGGCAGGTGGGGGCCTGCATGAAAACAAGCTCTTCATTTTAAAGGTAAAATTGCAATTTTTTAAGGGATAGTGTGGCAAAGTGTATTATGAAACAAGCAAGTCACTTCAGATACCTGGGTCTGAATATAGACTAGACTGGTGGGATGAATGTCTTTCACTGGGCCAGGTATAGGTTGGGCAGTAGCACTGTGAGTTACAGTCATGCCACCCAATGCTCCAGAAATGAGTTCCAGAGTATTTTAATTCTGGGAACTTCTTTAAATCCTGCTGGCCAATCACATCTATTCCAGCCAGAAACTCAGTAAAAACTAACAGTAGATCACACTGCTGGAAGCCGCACACTGTGACCAGGTGTGCTTGCTCCTCCTGACCTGACATGGTAAGTAAAAAGAAAAGTGGGAAAAAATACCATTTTAGGCCTGTTCTGGCCACAATTCTCTTTCCAAATGGGTTGGTCAGGTGGAAAAGACCATCCGATTAGCTGCCACTGCCATGTTCCTACCTTCCACTAGCCCACCTGGCCAAACTTCCTCTAAAGCTCCCCCTGCCCTAGCCCTGAGCTTGCATCTTTCTCTAGTTTCTCTCATATCTCCCTTCATGCCCTCTCCGAGCTCATCTTGTGCATTAGATCTTGCTTTTCTTTGGGGCCCAGTATTATTCTTAAACCTTGTTTGATGTAGGAGACTTTTCTCTCTTGAAGTTTATGTGTCCTCAGTGGGTCCAAAGTCTTTTGAGAAAGAGATGGGAACAGACAGGAGAGGTCTTCTCACTCCATGAGCAAACAGTCTTTCTTCAGTTCCAACTCTTTGTACCATTCAGAAAGACCCAGGTTGCCAAGTAGGTTAGTCATGTGACTAGCTGGTCTGACCATGACTGTTTGTGGATTCTCTTGTCTTAGCCGACCCTGGAATGTCTCTTCTTACACACAATACCTGGTGCTCAAAGTCCATTGTGGGTGAAATTGGAGCAGGGAATAGCCCCATTGTCCCTCCAAGCACTGTCTGTTAGTATGCAAATGTTTTTTCCAGCCACGGCTGATATGTTTAACAAGTCATTTCCGCGCTCCAGCAACAGTTTAAAATCAATGTTCATATGACAAAATTAATATGCCTCATTCTTGGCAGGTGGGGGGTCTGCATGACAACTACATTTGCCATATCTGTGCCATTCACAGCCTATCTATATCCCTTTGTAGCCTCCTTATGTCCTCTTCACAAGTTACTTTCCTACCTATCTTTGTGTCATCAACAAATTTAGCAACCATATCTTTGGTCCCTTCATCCAAGTCATTTATTTAAATTGTAAAAAGTTGAGGCCCCAGCACTGAACCCTACGGCACACCACTCATTATATCTTTCCAACCAGAAAATGCCCCATTTATGCCTACTCTCTGTTTCCTGTTAGCTAGCCAATCTTCTATCCATGCCAATATGTTACCCCCTACACCATGAGCTTTAATTTTCTGCAATAATCTTTGATGTGGCACCTTATCAAATGCCTTCTGGAAATCTAAGTACAGTACATCCCCCGGTTCCCCTTTATCCACAGCACATGATACTTCTTCAAAGAACTCCAATAAATTGATTTCCCTTTCACAAAACCATGTTGACTCTGCTTGATTACCTTGATTTTTTTTCTAAGTGCCCAGCTATAACGTCTTTAATAATAACTTCTAACATTTCCCCTAAGACAGATGTTAAGTGAACTGGCCTGTTGTTTCCTGCTTTCTATCTCCCTCCCTTTTGAACAAAGGAGTTACATTCACTATTTTCCAATCTAAAGGAACATTCCCGAAAGGAATTTTGAAAAGTTAAACCAACGCATCAACCATCTCACTAGCCACTTCTTTTCGGACCCTAGGATGAAGTCCATTAGCACCTGGGGACATGTCAGCATGCAGCTCCAACAATTTGCTCAGTACCACTTCCCTGGTCATTTTCTTGAGTTCCTCCCTCCCTACCATTTCCTGATTTACAGCTATTCCTGGGATGTTACTTGTATTCTCTATAGTGAAGACTGATGAAAAATACTGGTTCAATTCATCTGCCATCTCCTTATTTTCCCTTATTAATTCCTAGACTCACTTTCTATAGGACCAACACTTACTTAATTAACTTTTTTTATTTTTTAAATATCTACAGAAATTCTTAATATCTGTTTGTGTACTTCTAGCTAGCTTTCTCTCATACTCTAATTTTTCCCTCCTTATCAATCTTTTAATCAGTCTTTGCTTTTTTTTATATTCTGTCCAATCTTCTGACCTGCCACTCATCTTTGCACAATTATATGCTTTTTTCTTTAAGTTTGATACTATTCATATCACTGCTGCAAGTGTCTTAACTCACACTAAGTCCCATTCACCTTTTTTCCTGTGCTGGCTGACCTATATTAGCTCCCGGTGTTGATATTAAAATTCTGATCCTTGTTTACAAATCTCTCCATGGCCTCACGCCTCCCAAGCTCTATAATTTCCTCCAGTCCCACAATCGTCCAAGACACTATGGTCCTCTAATGCTGGCCTCTTGTGCATGTTCCCTCCCTGCACTTCTCTGCCTCTCTATCTCACTTTCCTCTTTAAAACCTACCTCTTTGACCAAGCTTTTGGTCATCTGACCTAATATCTTCTTATATGGCTCATTGTCATATTTTCTTTTATAATGCTCCTGTGAATCACCTTGGGATGTCTCATTACATTAAAGGCGCTATATAAATATAAGTTGTTGTTATTGTCGAGTAAATCCATGTTAACAGACGGTGTTATAAACACTATAAATGAGAGACAATAAAAATATCATCAATAGAATTCATTGTAAAACATAAATACCAGGATTGAGCATATTATGAACATAAATAACCAATTCATCTCAATGACAATTATCTGTTCAGTTCAGGTAAAGGCAGATATTCCTCTCAACATGAATGTCCATCAAGGATTGCCGGAGCAGGATGCACAGTGGAAAACTGGGCAGAGATTGCATGCTCATAATAAACCTCTTGATTTTCTTTAACAAATTGACTGAAAATTGGACAGGCTTAATTACATGTGTTTGAAGCGCCCCATCTGATTTTCGCTACACCGAAGCAATCCTTTATGCCCGAATGCAGAAAACAAATTAACTACCTGTGATCTTAAACAGCTAGGTTTGCTTGGGGGCCAGCATATGAAAATTGCACAATGGTAGGAACAGTCTGAGCCAGTTACTTTACTTTCATACTGTTTGCACATTTAGATGTACCATTTTGAGCAGTGATCATTGGGGCTGGTTTTCCTTGTAAATTGACATCGGGTGGGTGGCAGGTGTAATGATTGGGGTGCCCAAGTCATTGGTAAGAGGCTGCACCATTGTCATTATTCTTTTATTATTATGGCACAGAAAGAGGCCATTCAGCCCATCGAATCCATGCCTTCTCTCTGTACAGCAATCCAATTTGTCCCATTCCCCCACACTATCGCCATAGCCCTGTAGGTTTATTTCCCTCATGGCCCATCCAAATTCTTTTTGAAATCATTCATTGTCTCCGCTGCTACCACTCTCGTAGGCAGCGAATTCCAGGTCATTAACATTTACTGCGTAAAAAAGTTCTTCCTCACATCCCCCCTGCATCTCTTGCCCAAAACCTAGAATCTATGTCCCCTAGTCCTTGTACCATCAGCTAATGGGAGCAGCTTTTCATTGTTTAGTTTAGTTTAGTTTAGTTTAGAGATACAGCACTGAAACAGGCCCTTCGGCCCACCGAGTCCGTGCCGATCATCAACCACCCATTTATACTAATCCTACACTAATTCCATATTCCTACCACATCCCCACCTATCCCTATATTTCCCTACCACCTACCTATACTAGGGGCAATTTATAATGGCCAATTTACCTATCAACCTGCAAGTCTTTGGCATGTGGGAGGAAACCGGAGCACCCGGAGGAAACCCACACAGACACAGGGAGAACTTGCAAACTCCACACAGGCAGTACCCAGTACCCGGGTCGCTGGAGCTGTGAGGCTGCGGTGCTAACCACTGCGCCACTGTGCCGCCCTATCATTCTGGAGTCTACAGCTAACCTCTTCACTATCAACTACACAGCCAATTTTTGTGTCATCTGCAAATTTCCCAATTATGCCTCCCACATTTAAGTCCAAATCATTATATACACCACAAACAGCAAGGGACCCAACACTGAGCCCTGTGGAACACCACTGGAAAACGCTTTCTATTCACAAAAACATCTGTCGACCACTACCCTTTGTTTCCTATCACTGAGCTAATTTTGCCACATTCCCCTGTATCCCATGGGCTTTCATTTTTCTGACCAGTCTGCCATGTGGGACCTTGTCAAATGCCTTACTAAAATCCATGTAGATCACATCCACTGCACTACCCTCATCAATCCTCCTTGTTACTTCCTCAAAAAACTCAATTAACTTAGAAAGGCACGACCTTCCCCTAACAAATCCATGTTGACTATCCCTGATTAATTCATGCCTTTCTAAGTGCCAGTTTATCCTGTCTCTCAGAATTGATTCTAATAATTAACCCACCGCTGAGGTCAGACTGACCGGCCTATAATTATTTGGATAATCGTTTGCACCCTTTTAAAACAATGGTACAACGTTCGCAGACCTCCAATCCACTGGTACCTCGCCTGTATCTAGTGAGGATGTGAAGATGATCCTCAGAGCATCCGCTATTTCCTCCCTGGCTTCCTTTAGCAGCCTGGGACACAATCCATCCAGCCCTGGCGATTTATCCATTTTCAAGGATGTCAGACCCTCTAATACTTCCTCTCTCATTATGCTGATCGTATCTAATATTTCACACTCCTCCTCTTTAACTACAATGTCTGCATCATCCCTCTTCTTTGTGAAGACAGAGACAAAGTACTCATTAAGAACCCTGCCCACATCTTCTGCATCCATGCATATGTTCCCTTGTACATCTCTGATAGGCCCTACCCTTTCCTGAGTTATCCTCTTGCTCTTAATGTACTGATAAAAGATCGTTGGGTTTTCCTTGATTTTACCTGCCAATAATTTTTCATGTCCTCTCTTTGCTTTCCTAACATCCTTTTTTACCTCACCCCTGCACTTTCTATACTCCTCTAGGCTTTCTACAGTATTAAGTTTTGTGACCGTTACAAGCTTTCTTTTCCTGCTTTAACTTACCCTGTAAGCTTCTAGATAACCAGGGGGCTCTAGATTTGGCTGTACCACTCTTTGTCTTTGTGGGAAGATATCTACACTGTGCCTGTAGATCTCACTTTTGAATTCCCCCTACTGGTTTGCCACTGATTTTCCTTCAAGTAGCTGTATCCAGTCCACTTGCACCAGATCACCTCTCAGCTTCGTAAAATTTGCCTTCCCCGAATTTAGAACTTTTACTCCTGTTTTAACTTTGTCCTTTTCCATGATTCTGCTAAAGCTAACTGTATTATGGTCACTATCTCCAAAATAGTCACCCACTGCCACTTCATCCACTTGCTCAGCTTCTTAACTGAAGACTAAATCTAGAATTGCACTCCCTCTTGTTGGGCTTGTTACGTGCTGGCTAAAAAATGTCCTCTTGAATGCAGTTCAAGAACTGTGTGCCCTTCATACTGTTATTAGGGTAGTTGAAATTCTCAACCATTATTTCCCTATAGTTTTTGCACTCAGAAATATGCTACATATTTGTTCTTCTATCTCCCTCTCACTATTTGGGGATTTATAGTACACTCCTAGTAGTGTGGCTACCCTTTTTTTATTTCTGAGCTCAACCCATATGGCCTCATTGGATGATTCATTTAGCATATCATCCCTCTTCACAGCTGTTATTGAATTCTTAACCAATAATGCCACACCCCCTCCTTTATTATTCCCTTTTCTATCCCACCTGAAAATTCTATATCCAGGGATGTTGAGCTGCCATTCTTGCCCTGCTTTAAGCCAAGTTTCGGTTGTAGCAATATCGTGTTGCCATCTGTGCCCTCAGCTCAACGGCTTTATTTGCTATACTCATTGAATTTAAATAAATATCTTTTAACACTGCAAATTTCCTGTGCTGCACACTTTTTAACCTTTGCTTCTTCTGTCTTTCAGAGTCACTCACTAATTTTCTGCCTCCCATTCCCTGCCCTGAAATTGTCCTATTTGACACTGTCCTCAGTTTTCCATCCCCCTGCCAAACTAGTTTACACCATCCGCAACTGCACTAGCAAACATTCCTGCAAGGATATTCGTCCCAGTCCTGTGCAGATGTAGACCGTATGGCTTGTACAGGTCCCACCTTCCCCAGAACCGGTCCCAATGCCCCAGAAATCTGAAGCCCTCCCTCCTGCACCATCTCTCCAGCTACACATTCATCTGGTGTATTCTCCTATATCTATACTCACTAGCACATGGCCTTGGGAGTAATACGGAGATTACTACCTTTGAGGCCCTGCTTGCTAATCTCATTCCTAACTCCCTAAACTCAGACTGCAGGACCTCATCCCTCTGTCTTCTTATATCGTTGGCACCAATGTGGACCACAACCTCTGGCTGTGCAGCATTGCCCTCCAGAATGCTCTGTAGCCGCTCAGTGATGTCCATGACTCTTGCACCTGGGAGGCAACATACCATTTTGGAATCACGTCTGTGACCACAGAACTGTCTGTCTGTTCCCCTAACTATAGAATCCCCTATCACCATTGCTGTCCTGTCTTTTCTCTCCCTCCTTTCATAGCTGAGCCACCCATGGTGCTCTGGTCAGGACTCTGGCTGCACTCTCCAGAGGAACCTTCTCTCCCAACGGTACTCAGAACTGAATACCAGTTAGAAAGTGGGATGCCCTCTGGGAGCTTCTACACTACCTGCCTTGTCCTTCTTGCCTGTCTGGCAGCCACCCAGTCCCTCTCTGCCTGTGTTCTCTTAATCCAGGTTGACCACCTCCTGAAACGTACTATCCATGTCGCTCTTGGCCTCGTTGATGCGCCACAGTGACTCCAGCTGTCGCTCAAGTTCTGAAACCCGGAGCTCAAGCTCAACCGGTGGCAGTTCCTGCAGATATGTTTGTCAAGGACACATGGGGCGTCCATGACTTCCCACATACCACAGGAGGCACATTCCACTTGGCCGAGCTGCCCTGCCATACCTTAGCTTTACAAACTAATTATTGCTAGTGTAATAAGTGTAATAATCAGAATAGCTTACCAGTTACTTGCCAATCAGCTTCTTCCCTGTACTGTGGAGGCTGAAAAGGCTGAAAAGGCAGAAAAGAAAAGAGAGACCAAAGAGCATCTCCTTTCCCTTGTCAGTGAAGTCCCTCACACACCAACTCACAGCCTTACACTCTGTCCAAACAGCACTTTCTAATTAGTAATTACTAATAAATGACACCAACTAAAACCTTAGTAGTACTAACCTTACCACTTATAAGGTAGCGATTTGAGGGTTTAAAAAATAACTTTTTGTTTACCCTATCCAAACCTGTCATAATCTGGTATGCCGCTATCAAATCTCCTCCTTTGTTCCAAGGAGAATAACCCCAGTTTCACCAACCTGGCATTGTAGCTAAAATCTCCCATCCCTGCAACCATTCTGGTAAATCTCCTCTGTACCCTCTCAAGAACCCTCACATCCTTGCTAAAGTGTGGTGACCAGACCAGGACGCAATACTCTAGTTGCGGCCCAACCAGAGTTTATAAAGGTTCAGCATAACTTCCCTGCTTTTGTACTCAATACCTCTATTTATGAAGCCCAAGATGTCATATCCTTTGCTAACTCTTTTCTCAATATTTCCTTGCACCTTTAAAGATCTATGCACTTGAACCCCCAGGTTCCTCTGTCCCTCCTCAGAACTGTACCAGTTATTCTATATTGCCTCACCCTATCTCTTTTGCCAAAATGCATCACCTCATATTTCTCTGCTTTTAATTTCACCTGCCACTTGTCTGCCCACTCTGCTAGCCGATCTTTGTCCCCTTGCAGTTGCTTGGTATCATCCTCACCACCTGCCACACCTCAAAGTTTGGTATCATCAGGCAAATTTTGAGATTTTACTCCATAGCCGGAATTTTACACCCCCCTCTCCCCACCACCTTCCCCCCCCCCACGAGGCCCCAAAGACTTATCTATTTTCCAGGCCAGCATCCACGATCCTTCTGTGGCCGGGTGCAGTCCCAGCAGTGGCCACCATTCCCAGTGGCGCTACTGGGACTGAGAGCTGCCGGATTGTTGATTGATCAGCAGCTCCATTAGGCAAGACTTCCTGTCTCAGAGGGGCAGCGGTCCCGACCAAGGCCAATTAACAGCCTGGGGAACGTAAAATCCTGGCGTGGCTCCCCAGGCCCAGCAGAGGCAGGCTTGCCCCTGACTTTGTGGCTGGTAGGCGGGGCCTCCTGCCCAATGTAAAATACTGACCTGTATTCCAATATCCAAGTCATTTATGTCTATCAAAAAAAAGCCGTGGTCCTACCACTGAACCTTGGGGAACACCATTGCCTACCATCCTCCAGTCTGAAAAACAACCATTTATCACGACTTGCTGTTTTCTGGCCTTAAGCCAATTTTTTATCCAAGCTGACACTGACCCTCCTGTACGATGATCCTGAGTCTTAGTAACCAGCCTTTCATGTCTTACTTAGAATCATAGAAAGTTTACGGCACAGAAAGAGGCCACTTGGCCAATCGTTTATGTGCCAGCCAAGAAAAAAAGCGACTCAGCCGAATCCCACTTTCCAGCATTTGGTCTGTAGCCCTGCAGGTTACGGCACTTCAGTTGCACATCCAGACACCTTTTAAATGAGATGAGATTTTCTACCTCTACCTTTCAGGCAGTGAGTTCCAAACCACCCCCACCCTCTGGGTGAAAATATTTTTCCTCATCTCCCCTCGAATCCTTCCACTTTAAATCTGTGTCCCCTAGTCAGTGACCCCTCTACTAAGGTAAACAGGCCCTTCCCATTCACTCTGTCCAGGCCCCTAACAATTTTGTATATCTCAATCAAATCTCCCCCACCCTCCTCTGTTCCAAAGAGAACAACCCCAGCCTATCCAATCTTTCCTCATTGCTGCAATTTTCCAGTCCTGGCAACATCCTCATAAATCTTCTCTGTACCCTCTCTAGTGCAATTACATCCTTTCTGCAATGAGACGAGCAGACCAGTATGCAGTACTCAAGTTGTGGCCTAACTAGTATTTTATATAGCTCCAGCATAACCTCCCTGCTCTTATATTCTTAGCCTCAGCTAATAAAGGAAAGTATTCCACATGCCTTCTTAACTACCTTATCAACCTGTCCTCCTACCTTGCACTCCAAGGTCCCTCACTTCCTCTACACCTCTCAGTATCTTCCCACTTATTGTGTATTCCGTTGCCTTGTTTGACCTCTCCAAATGCATCACCTCTCACTTTGCCGGATTGAATTCTTTTTGCCACTTTTCTGCCCACCTGACCAATCCATTGATATCTTCCTGCAGTCTACAGCTTCCTCCCTCACTATCATACCTCCTACATTCAAATCCAAATCATTAATATATACCACAAAAAGCAGGGGACCGAGTACTGAGCCCTGCGGAATTTCACTGGAAACAGCCTTCTAGCCTCAAAAACACCCGTCAACAATTACTCTTTGTTTCCTGCCACTGAGCCAATTTTGTACCCAACTTGCTCCATTCCCCTGGATCCCATGGGCTTTTTTTACCAGTCTGCCACGTGGGACCTCGTCAAAAGCCTTGCTAAAATCCATGTAGACCACACCAATCAATCCTCCTTGTCACTTCCTCAAAAAATCCAATCAAGTTAGTCAGACATGACCTTCCCTTAACAAATCCATGCTGACTATCCTAGATTAATCCGTGCCTTTCTAAGAGACAGTTTATCCTGTCTCACAAAGTGATTTCAATAATTTGCCCACTGGCCTAAGTGGCCTGTAATTATTCAGTCTATCCCTTGCTCCCTTTTTTAACAAAGGTACAATGTTAGCAGACCTCCAATCCTCCGGCAACACACATCCAGTGAGGATTGGAAAATAATGTCAGACCTTCCGTTATTTCCTCCCTGACTTATTTTAGCAGCCTGGGGTACATTTCATCTGGCCCTACCAATTTATCCACTTTCAAAGGATGCTAATCCCCTTAAAACTTCCTCTCTCCCGATGTCTATCACACCCAGTACTTCACACTCCTACTGCTCAACTACAATGTCTGCATTGTTCCCCTCTTTTGTGAAGACAGACCCAAAGTATTCATTAAGAACCATACCCACATCTTCTGCCTCCACACATAAGTAACCTTTTTGGTCTTTTATGTGTCTTACTCTTTCCTTGGTTATCTTCTTACTGTTAATGTATTGATAAAACATCCTTGCGTTCTCCTTGATTTTACATGCCAATATTCTTTCATACCTTCTCTTTGCTTTCCTAATTTCCTTTTTGATTTCACCCCTCCACTTTGCATACTCCTCTCGGCTTTCTGTAGTATTGAATTCTCAGTGTCTGACGCTTTCCTTTTCTGCCTCATCATACCCTGTACAGTCCTTGACATCCATGAGGCTCTAGATTTGGCCGTCCCACCCTTTTTCTTTGTGGGAATGTTTTTACTCAGAACCCCCTGAATCTGCCCTTTGAATGCCTCCCACTGCTCTGACACTGATTTACCTTCAAGTAGTGGTTTCTAGTCCACTTTTGTTATATCACTTCTCAGATTAATAAAATTGGCCTTACTTTAGAACTTTAACTCCTGTCCTATCTCTGTCCTTTTCTATAATTATGTTAATGCACTACTATGACTCCAGCCGCTGCTCAAATTCTGAAACCCGGAGCACAATTTCTGCAGCTAGTGACACTTCCTGCACATGTGTCTGTCTTGGACACATGTTGCGTCCATGACTTCTCACTTGCCACAGGAGGCACATTCCACTTGACCGAGCTGCCCTGCCATACCTTAACATTATTTTTAAACTAATTGCTAGTAGAATGTAGAATCACAGACACGCACTCACCAACCAGCTCCTTCTCCCGTAGTTGGTTAAGGGTTATTTAAAACTTTTACTTTTTTTTAATTATGCAGCTATTTACACACAGTCCCTTACAGTGAATACTCACTGACCAATCAGTTTATGAGTTAAGCTGCACTGTCCTAGCTTGGAGACAAATGAAGAAAACTCACCAACTACTGGAGGCTGAAAAAGGGAGAAGAAAGGAGCACCTCATTCCCCTAACTCCCTCACTAACCAAACTCCAAGTGCCTGTTGATTATTACCCTGTTTCTAAAATGTTACCCACCATGGATGTTCAACTAACTGGCCTGTAGTTGCTAGGACTGTCCTTGCACCATTTCTTGAATAAGGGTGTCACATTTGCCACTTTCCAATCCTCAGGCACCTCCCCTTTATCGAGGGGAGATTGGAAGATTAGGGCAAGCCCTTCCACTATCTCCACCCCAACCTCCTTTAGCAACCTGGGATGCAAGCCATCCCAAGTGACTTATTCACTCTATAAGACTTGATCAATTCATTAGTATAAAAACTAAAAACTGAGGGGGATTTTATAATTTATCATATAGACAGAGAAAGGGACCAGCAGGGAGGTATTAATTAAAACTAATAGTTTAAACAGGTTACTAATTAGATTGTTCAAAAAGGAAATAGAACGTTTTAGATCATGAATGGGCAGCTGCGACCTGTTGCTTGCAATTGCTGCACTATGTGGGAACTTTAGGATACTTTGGGAGGAATTTTATGCTCTGCCCCACGGCGGGATTGGAGTCTGCTCCCATCCCATCTCCACCAAAATTTAGGCCGGGTCGGGAAGGCCTGTGAACGGCCTTCCCGCCCCGCCCCCAATTGTGGCCCTTAACTGGGTGATTAACCCCCAATTAAGTGTTTCTTCTCGCCACAGCCACAATTAGCAGTGCGGTGGGCGGCCCTGTTGCTGCACGGGAAGCACGGCATGGAAAACAGCGCAGGCTGCTTCTCGGCTCTGGGGCGGGATGGTGGCGGGGGGGGGTCCCTCATTGAAAGGCATTTAGTGCCTGAACGAGGGACCTGGCATCAGGAAGGGGACAGCCGCTGAGGGCCACGTCCCTGTCTTTGCTGCCAACCCCCCTCCCCTGGGATCCCGACCCCATGAGACCCCCTCCCACCTTGACTTACCTGAGGCTTGGTTCCAGCGATGCTCCTTGGCTTCCGGTAGGTGCTGCAGCTGTCGGTCTCTGATTGGCCGGCAGCTCTGCAAGTGTGGGACTTCCAGTGACAGGATTCTTGCTCCTATGGAAGGTCAGCTGTTGCCCACTTAAGTACCTCGTTGGCACTAAATTCAGTGGGCCTTCTGAAGAAGAGGCGTCGTGGGATCTCTGTGTCAGTTTCTCCGGATTTCGACACACCCGCTGCCAGGATCATACTCCCCCCTTCATGTCGCCTGGGCGACCACATTTGGAGGAAGTGTCTCCAGCTGCTTCAGCTCGAGCTCAGGATGTCCGAGCTAGAGAGTCAACTGGAATCACTGCGGAGCATCGGGAGCAGGAGAGCTTCCTGGATGGTAAGTTTCAGGAGGCGGTCACCCCACAGGCAGTGAGAGTTCAGAATAGTAGATGGCTGGCCATCCAGAAGAGTCGCAAAAGGCAGGAGGTGCAGGAGTCTTCAGGATGTATGCCACTCTCAAACCGGTACTCAGCTTTGGAGACAGCTGGGAGTGACAACACCTTGAAGGAGTGCTGTCCAGACCATGGCACCAATGGGCAAGGGACTGTACAAGAGAGCAGCAAAGTGCAGAAATGCAGTTTTTATAGGTGATTCTATAGTCAGAGGGACAGACAGGCATTTCTGTAACTGTTACCATGAGTACTGCATGGTGTGTTGCCTCCCTGGTGCCAGGATAAAGGACATCATAGAGAGGGTGCAGGATATTCTTCAGGAGGGAGTGAGCCAGAAGTTGTGGTACATGTTGGTACCAATGACATAGCAAGGACAGTTATTGAGGTCCAAGAAGTAGGACCTTGAGGGTAGTAATCCCTGGATTACTCCCAGTGCCACGTGCTAGCGAGAGTAGAAGTAGGGATAGGGAGGATAGGGTGTGTCTTGAGGCATGGTGCAGGAGGAAGGGCTTCAGATTCTTGGGACATTGGGACCATTTCTGGGGCAGGAGGCACCGATGGAAAAGAGATGGGTTGCACTTCAACAGGACTGAGACCAATGTCCTCGCAGGGAGATTCCCTAGTGAGGTTGAGGAGGGTTTAAACTTGGCAAGGGGTGTCAACCAGCATATAGAAGTAGAAAAGAGGAATAAAGTGCATAATGTGAGACTGTTAGAATAGTACTAGAGGACTGAGTAGTTCCGTCTGAGTTGGGAGTGGACTGAGAAGGGCTACAAGGAATGCAAAGACAGGATTACAATGCATGCATGTAAACGCACAAAGTGTGGTGAATAGGTTTGGTGAGCTACAAGCACAAATAGCAGTATGGGAATATGATGTAGTGGCAATAATGGACACATGGCTTAAAAATGGTGAGGACTAGGCACTTAATTTACAAAGATATAAAGTGTTCAGAAAAACAAGAGAAGGAAAAAAGGGAGGAGGGGTGGCAGTACTGATTAGGGAAGACATTGCAGTATTGGAAAGAGAGGATGTCCTTGAGGGGGCAAGGACAGAATCCACTTGGTTAGAGTTGAGGAGCAAAAAGGTGATGATCACATTACTTGGAGTATTCTACAGGCCTCCAAATACTGAGAGAGAGATAGAGGAGCAAATCTGCAGGGAAATCATGAGATGGGCAAGAATTATAGTGGTGATAGTGGGAAACTTTAATTGCCCAAATATCGATTGGGATAATTTTAGAGTGAAGGGTAAGGAGGGGGAGGAATTTCTGAAATGTGTTCAGGAGAACTTCCCTGTTATCAGCCCAACTAGAAAAGAAGAATTGCTGGATCTGGTGCTGAGAAATGAGGTGGGCCAAGTGGGTCAAGTGTCTGTGGGGGAGCACTTGGGTAAGAGTGATCATTGTCTCATAAGGTTTAGATGAGTAATGCAGAAAAGCAAAGAACCAAATAAAGTAGCATGTCTAGATTGGAAGAGGGCTAATTTCAACACGATGAGAAGGGATCTAGCCAGGGTAGAATGGAACCTAAGACTGACAAGAAGATCTGTTACGGAATAATGTGTTATCTTCAAGGCAGAGATGCTTCAGGTACAGGCGAGGTACATTCCAACAAGGGTGAAAGATAGGGGAACCAAGAACATGGCTCCTTGGGTAACGAGGGAGATAGAGATTATGATGAAACACGAAAGAGGGTGTATTATGCCTCAGGTGAACTCCTCAAGTGAGAACCAGGCCAATACAATAAGTTGAGAAGGGAGGTGAAGAGGAAAATAAGAAGTAAACACCGATATAATGCAATCATTAAGTATTCTAGACTTGCACTGCACCTCTAAGCATATATCACCGTCTTTGTCCCTAATAGGCCCACCCCACCTCTTACAACACGCTTGCTATTTACATACTGGTAGACGATTTTTGGGTTCCTATTTATATTGACTGCCATTCTGTTCTTATATTCTCTCTTGGCCAGTCTTATTTTCCTCTTCACCTCATCTCTGAACTTATTGTATTTGGCCTGGTTTGTGCTTAAGAATTCACCTAACATGATCATACACCCACTTTTTTTGTTTCATCATAATATTTATCTCCCTCGTCATCCAGGTAGTGCTGGCTTTGGTTCCCTTACCTTTCCCTCTTGTACCTGAAACATCTTCTCCTTAAAGATGCCTGTTGTTCTATTACAGTTTTTCCTGACAGTCTTTGGTTCCATTTTATCCTGGCTAGATCCCCTCTCATCCCATTGAACTTATCCCTCTTCCAGTTTAGAAGTTCTACTTTACATTGTTCCTTGCTCTTCTCCATTGCTAATCTAAACCTCATGATACAATAATCACTCTTACCCAAGTGTTCCCCCAGTGACACTCGGTCCACTTGGCCCATCTCATTCCCCAGCAGCAGATCTAGCAATGCCTCCTTCTGGTTGGATTGAGAACATACTGGTCAATGACGTTCTCCTGAACACATTTCAGAAATTCCTCTCCCTCTTTCCCCTTTACTCTAACAATATCCCAAGTGATTTTTGAGTAATTAAAATCCTCCAACATCACCGCTATATAGTTCCTGTACATCTCTGTCATTTTCCCTGCAGGTTTGCTCCCCTATCTCCCTCTCGCTATTTGGAGGCCTATAAATACCCCCAGTAGTGTGATCGTAATCTTTTTGCTTGTCAATTCTAGATTCTGTCTTTGCCCCCTCAAGGACATCCTCTCTTTCCAAGACTACAATATCTTCTCTAATCAGTACTGCTACCCAACCTCCCTTTTTTCCTTCCCTCTCTTTTCTGAACACTTTGCATTCTTGAACATGAAGCACGCAGTCTTCACCATTTTTAAGCCACATTTCCATTGTTGCCACTACATCATATTCCCAGACGGCTATTTGTGCTTGTCGCTCACCAATCTTGTTCAGCACACTTTGTGTGTTTATATACATGCATTGTAACCCTGTCTTTGCACTCTTTGTAGTCCTTCTTAGTCTGCTCCTATCTAATATAATACTACTTCTCTCGTACTATCCAACGCTCTCACTCCAGGGGTCGGCAAGGTGTTCATACACGGACACCAGTGTCCATGGTAAAATATTTTGGGGTCCGTGACTGGTAATTTCAGGGACAAGAAATTTCCCATTGGCTTCTTCAGACCGGCTTTTAAAAAAAAATTGCAATTGTCAGTTTCACAGCTGACAGGTCTTGAGAGAGAGAACAGCAGTTTCGGAACATCAAACAGTTTTGTGGTTTTCTGGCGGGTTCCGATTTTTTTTAAAAAGCCTGACAGAAAACCCCAAGGTTGTCCAAATTTCAGAAACTGCTGTTCCCACTCTCTGTAATGGTTTGAGAGAGAGGGGGTGGAGAGGGGATGAGAGAGGGAGGTGTGGGGAGACAGAGAGAGGGCGAAGAGAAAGGGGGTAGAGAGAGAAAGGGGAGAGAGAGGGGGTAGAGAGAGAAAGGGGAGAGAGTGGGGGAGGGGGAGGAAATTAGGGCAGAGAGAAACAAAGTGGACAGAGGGAGGGGAGGGGGAGAGAGAGAGAGAGGGAGAAGGGAAGGGGAGAGAGAGAGGGAGGAAGGGGAAAGAGAGAGGGGGAGAGAGGGAGGAGGAGAGAGAGAGGAGAGAGAGGGGGGAGAAAGAGAGGGGGAGCGAGGGGGTGGAGAGAGGGAGGGGGGAGAGGGAGACAGAGTGGGGAGGGGGAGAGGATGGAGAGGGGTTGAGCGAGAGGGAGGGAGGGAGGGGAGAGATAGAGGGAAAGAAAGGGAGGGGGGAGAGGGGGATGGACACGGGGAGAAAGAGAGAGATGGGGGAGAGAGAAGGACACAGGGGAGAGAGAGGGGAGAAAAATGGACACAGAGAGAGGATAGAGACTGAAACAGAGAGGGAGAGAAAGCGAGAGGGGAGAGAAAATGATCAAGATCACTCCTGACAGATGGACATCTATCCGGATTCTCCACATCACTACATCAAGTGTGCAGGCAGACATTGACTACTTGTGCAAGCAAAACAATGCCAGGTATCTCACTAAATAGGGAGAAATGCATTTCAAATTAGACTGTGTTTTGATAGCATTAGGATGGCTATACACTTTATATACAGATTAATTGCCCACAAGTCCATAGCTGAGCCAATCATTTTGTCAAATCTCCGTGGTGCAACATGTTGGTGCCTATCCCTGTCTCACTCCTTTATGCACCTTATTTCTCTTTTCTACTTCTACATGCTGGTGCCCAACCCTGCCAAACAATACTGGTGAACCTCCCCACAAGGACATTGGGAACAGCTTTTCTGTGTCTACTTTGTCGAAACCTGTCATAATCTTGTACACCTCTATCAAATCTCCCCTCAATCTCCTTTGCTCCAAGAACAACTTCTTCTCCAACCTAACCTTGTAGCTATAATTTCTCATCCTTGGACCAATCCTGGTACATCCTTCCTAAAGTGTGATGGCCAGTACTGGACGCAGTACTCTTAATTGTGGCCTAAACAGAGCTGTAGGAATGTTCAGCATAACTTCCCTGCTTTTATACTCAATACCTCTATTTATGAAGTCTAAGATCCCATATGATTTGTGCTACGACCAAGGCGGGAGGAGTGCACTGTTAATTCAGTCCCACTTCTCCACAAGTCACAACATATTTTTTTAATTTTCCCACTTACTGAAACAATTAGATACACTATTTTCCCCAGAATAGAACACACTAACCAGGTTGCTTTACTGAACAACAAAATTAACAGTTTATTATAAAACAAATCAAAACTGGTAATGAAGTAAAACAATATCACATCGATCAATTTTTTAAAAATCCAACATTAATCCCCTTTCTACCTAAACTAAATTTTAAAGTCCCTTTTTACCTTAGACCCTTTACACTCACACACACACATATACACCGGTAACTGAAAAAATAAAAAGGGATTTTTAGATCAGAGCTCTGTGTTGTGGGACAACTCAATCACCACACGAGGAGGCTCAGGTACAAGTTTCAATCGTTTATTCCAGCGTATGCAGGGAGAGACTATCTTGAGCAGTTTGAGGTAGCACTCTAATCTTACACTCAAAACTGCAAGTTTATATACATTCTTTGTCACGGTTATACAACGGGTAGTTTGGCAAGTAGCCTTATGATTACATAGTTCTATTGTTAGTACTTAACAGATGTCTCCGTCTTAGTGCCCTATCTCCTGGTTTCACCTTGACCAGGCTTCCATAATTCGCTGATTGTGCAGTCTAGACCGCATCCACAGTCTTGACCGCATCCACAGTCTAGACCGCATCCACAGTCTTGACCGCATCCCTAACCTTTCTATTTATTCGTTCCACCATGCATGAGCTTTGTGGGTGATAGGGAATGTGAAACTTCTGTTTATGCCTAATCACTTACAAGCTTCCTTGACCACCCGACCTGTGAAATGTGACCCTTAATCCAATCCTATCGGCAACGGTATTCCCAACGGGAATTACTTCTTCAGCCATTATTCTAACCACAGTACTGGCTGAGCAATCCCGTGTAGGAAAGGCTTCCACCCACCTTGTAAATTGGTCAGTGATGACAGTAGTTCTTTCCCCGACTTGGTGGAAGGGGCCCTGTAAAGTCCATTTGTATCTGCTCCCATGGTCCCTTTGGTCGGGGTTGGTGTGACATAAGGACTTTTATTGGGTGTCCTGGGTTGTGCTGTGCACACACCAAGCACCTCTGGCAATGTTTTGCTTATATCTCTTTACATACATTGCCACCACCAGCATCTGCTCATTCTTCCTAACATGGTTTCCCTCCCATGGTGTGTACCTCCATGGTATATGTTCATCAGGTTATGGTGGAATCAATATGGCGCTACCACCCTACCGTCCTTCTGCCAGACTCCATCAAGGCCTTCAACTGCTCCCTGTTTCCCCCACTGTCTATGCTCCTCTTCTTCTACCTCTCTATGCAAGTCCACCATATTTACCTACTCTGGCCTGATCGCAGCTGCTGCTATTTGCAATATTGGGCCGGCTGTGGCCGCCACATCCGCCCACTAATTGTCCAGTTGGATAGGGTCTGTCCCTTTCTGATGTGCCTTAACCTTTATGACCGCCACATCCAGCGGTAGTTTCGTTGCCTCAACCAGTTCCCTAATTATTGCCTCATGTTGTATATGCCCTCTTCCTGAGGCGACATACCCCTGTCGGCTCCAGGACGCCATGTAATCGTATACTACCCCAAAGGCATATCTACTGTTGGTATAAATGTTCCCCGTCTTTCCCTTTGCTTTACATAGGGCCTCTTTTAATGCCACTAATTCTGTTACCTGGGCTGAAAGGTCGCCTGATAGTCTTCCACTGCCGACAACATGTCCTCCTTTGTTAACAACTGCCCAACCCGGTACACGGGTTCCCATCCACATATCTACGGGACCCATCCACAAACAAGGTCATTTTATTCTTTCTTTTATCTAATCCTTTTATCTCGTCCTCCTTTAGGGTTCCTGGTGTCCCTTCCTCTATCTCAAGCAGGCAGTTGTGCGCCTCTCCTTCCTGTAATATGCCCTCTGCCGGATTGACCCTATTATCTCAGACTATCACGATTGACTTGTCCTTTGGTAGCAATACTGCTTCCCATGCTGCCTGCATGCTGTCTGTTACGGTCCTAAGTGTCCCGGTCTTCAACAGTTCTACTATGGTATGTCTCGTGTGGAGGAATATCTCCCCTGTCATTAGTATGGGCTTGCAGACCTTCATTGCCCAAGATGCACAGTCCAGGGCTGTCATACAACGTGGCATGCCACTGGCTACAGGGGATTGTTTGGTGGAGAAGTATCCCACCGGCCTCGTGCGGTCCCCATGCTCTTGTGTCAGCACCACACGATAGAATCCGTCCTCATTATGGACATACAGGTGGAATGGTTTTCCCATGCAGGGTAACCCTAGTGCCAGTGTGCAGATAAGTGCCTGTTTCAATGCCATGTATGCCTGTTCTTGTTCCTCACCCCATTCTATGCCATCCTGTGTCACCTTTTCCCCTTTAACTAGGTCTTGTATAGATGCTGCGATTTTTGCGAAGTCCTCCACAAAGTTCCGGCAGTAATTAAATAGGACCAAGACTTTCCTTACTCCTCTCACATCCACCGGTCTAGGCATCCTGTCTATGGCCTCCTTCCTACTCTGGGGGAGTTCTGGCTTGCCTTGGGTGACCCAGTAGCCCAGGTATTGGACCTAGCGTTGCCCCAACTGGGCTTTCTTTGGGCTCCAGCAGCTTTGGCACCCTCAGTAGGATCCCCACATGTTTTCTAGCCATTCTCAAGGCAATCAGGATGTTGTCCACTTATTGGATTATCGCGCTGTTCTTGTCCATGCCTATTTGGCCCAGGGGGTCGCACATCACTTGATGAAATATCGCCGGCCTGTTATGGAATCCCTACGGCAGACGCGTCCAAGTATCCTGCCGGTGCCCCACTGTAAATGCGAACTTATCCTGGTATCCATCATGCAACGGTATGGCCCAGAATCGATTCGCAATATCCAACACGGAGAAGATCGTATGGTCTGGTTCCAGGCCATTAAAGATAGTGGCAGGGCGAGCCACTATCGGGTGTTCTCTCGGCGTTACTTCATTCAGGGCTGTATGATCATTGGTCAGTCGGGTAAGATCCATTGGCTTCCAGACTGGCCAGATGGGGGAATTTGTGGTGTACTGCGTCCTTTTCACAATTCCTCTGCGTTCCAGACTTTGTACTATTTCCCATACTGCTTCCTGCGCTTCCCGTTTAATGGGGTACTGTTTCCTTGGGGAGTGCTCTGGTCCCGGTATATGAACAGGTGCCATATTAACCCTTCCACAGTCATGTTTGTGTTGTGCCCAAACTCCGGTGACTTGTCGGCACAGCACCCCCCAATGACCGTGGCGTTTCCTGGGGTCCGGGTCAGCCTCTGTCACCGCTGCCACATTGCAAGTAATCATAGAGGCTCTTTTCCCCTTGAGCGGCCCCCGCATTAGTATCTTGTAATCATCTGGGCTAATCAAAACCCCCAGTTCTATTAAGAGATCCATCTCCAGGATGCTTCCTTCTGTTGTTTTACATAACAATATCTGGATGGGGACCATTAATCTGCCCACTTCTAGAGGAACTGTTTCACTGCGTTTTGCTCCGATTCTCGTTCCCCCTATCTCAGATAAGGTTACTGAATGTGTCGTAACTGATAAATCCAATCCGTGATTGAGACAGATACCCCAATGCCTATTAACAAACTGCGCAGCCGGCCCCCTAAAAGCACGTCAACAAACATACGGGGGTCCCCGGCCCAGCAGGGCCGATATTCCCTACGCGTTGTTCCGGCCAGATCCCGGAACAGATGCCGGACCTCTTCAGCTGCCAGGAGCTGTTGCCCTGACCCGCCACTGTCTGTCTAGACCCTTCTCCTTCTTGCCCTCCACTGGGCGCCCAGCAGTCATTCCGGTTATGCCCAGGCTTTCTGCAGTTCCCACATCGGTTGTCGGCCTGTCCTTTCTTTGGGACCTTATAGTCCTTTGCCATATGGCCTTGTTTGCTGCAGTTATAGCACCCCTTCTGTGTGGTCACCGCAGCTACAGCTCCTATCTTACTTCCCTGTTGATCTAAGCCGGTAGCCCATCGTATGATGTGATGTCTATGTAATTTCCTCCTACTGACAAACCCATTTTCAGGACTTTTTGATGTTCCGGGCCAAGTCCTTCTTTTAATAATTTCAGGAATATTTCCTCATTCCTTGATGTAGGATCCCTCCCACTGTACTGAACGTATGCGTCCCATTTTCATTCCGCATAGTCCACTATAGACTCCCCTTTCTTCTGTGTGACTGAGGTAATGTATCCCCAATTGAACTCACCCCTGCCTAATTTATCCTGGACCTTGTCCTTAAAGGCCCGGTGTTTACCTGCCATGTCCTCAGTGGCTGAGGTCCTGTCCGTCTCTGCCCATCTTCTCTTCATAATTCACCTCATTCCATATGTCCTCAGGGCACTTGGCCTTTACCAAGGCGTGTGTGTCCTTTGGGTGCATACAGTGAAACTACTGCATTTCCCCAAGTTGCGTCCAGAATTCCGTATTATAATCACAGGACCTAAGGTGGGGCAGTTCTTTAAGTAACATTTGTTTTTCACCGGGACTAAATTTTTTGTGATATATGCACTTCCTCTTTGCCCTCTCCCTTCTCATCCTTTACTGTAACAAAGGCATGGGTGAGGATTTCAGCATCAGATAAGCTGAGGTAGGGCAAAGTTGGGCGATGTTATGGAGATGGCCTTAGTGACAGCACGGATGTGTGGTTGGAAGCTTATCTCAGGGTCAGTTATGACACCAAGGTTGTGAACAATCTGGCTCAACCTCAGACAGTTAATAGGGAGAGGGATGGAGTCAGTAATTAGGGAACAGAGTTTTCAGCAGTTTCTGAAGACAATGACTTTAATCTTCCCAATATTTAATTACAAAATGTAAGAACCTTCTCCTCCTTGGGGATAAGGACATGCAGCTGTGTCAGGCCCCTGCCGGTTGGACACTGCTGCTTCCGGTTGTTGCCATCTTGTCCTGCAAGAAAAAGGGAAGTCTGTCAGTGAGTGTGAGTGTGAGTGCAGTGTGCTTGGGTGATGTGTCTATCATAGTTGAATAGCTGACAATGTGTGCAAGCTGTCAGATGTGGGTGTGAGACTTGCAGCAGTGCTAAGTGTGTGAGGATGAGGTGAAGCTATGAATGTTGAGTATAAGTCCTGACTGATAGAGACTGTTGGGTGCGGTGCATTGAGCAGTGTGTGAGGCCAGTTGTACATGGCATTTGAAGATATAATCACTGACCTTGACCACTCATGTGAGGACGTTAAACATTTTTGCAGCACTGCATCCAGGCCTTCAGGGCTTGGCTCCTGGCATTGACCACCACAGTATCTGGTCCCACTGCCTTTGCAGGGTTTGTCCAGAGGGCCTCTTGGCTCCCAGTGACTAGATCACTTCTCTCATCCTCTCCATCTCCTGCACCAAGGCCTCCCCTGGAACGTCAGAAAATTTGAGCTCCCTCTCTGTTATGTTGTACTATACTTGTGCCTTTCCCAGGTCAGAATCAGTTGTAGAACAACTTCCAGCATCTGATCCAGCCACAATGCACCTCCCCTTTGAGAGCTGCAGGCTATCTTTAAGTAGGCAGGCTATCTTTAACTTATGCTAGCCTCTCAAGATTTTGCTCCCCCACTCAGGTATGCAGTCTTCCAATAGCATGCTCAGCACTGCCTCCATGCTACAGTCATTTAAATGAGCAAGGAGCATCAGCAGAAATGGGTGCGAGATAATCACACGTTGTGATCACTGCGCCATTTTCGGGCCCTGTCCAATTTCACAGCATTTAACTGGCTGCTGAGTAGGACCCCTGACACAAGTGCCCCGTTCAATAAAACAGAGGAAATTAATGGCCTACACTTTCTGGTTCTGATCGTAAATTTAATTCTACAGAACCCTTCACCATTCAGATTTACATTAAGAAGTTTTACAGTGATGATATAATTTGCGAGGATCTTTTTCTGTAAAACTGTGGACCCTGTGAAATCATTATATATGTTTATGTGTGGGTGGATGGGGAGGAGGGTGAAATATTGCAAGCCAGCTGGGTGCTCATCACTCATTTATCAGACACCACACATAGGTTTTATACTATGTTAATGCAAAGTTAGTATGTGTATATTGCTAAGCAGTGAAATATATTTGTAGCTATGTTTTCTAGCTACAAATTTGGAAATAATTATGAATCAATGAATTAAGAAATATTTTTATTTTTGAACACCTATCTTGAACTAGTGTTGAAGCATCATTGATATGAAATCAAGTATCTACTTTCAATTAATAACGTGGGATCCAATCAATTTTTGAATGATTTTATTTTGGAAATGAATCAAAATAGAACCAAATACATTAGCATAATAAGGCAGAACAGACATGTCGATAAGCCAGGCAACATTCAATCAAAGCCCTCTTTTTGAAAGTTCCTCACACTCAAAAATTGATGGTAGGAACCAGTGAGAAGAAAATAAAACATAAGTGAAAGATCTTACATTTTAAGTTAGGAAAGAGAAAGGATAGATCAGAAAAAAGCAAAATTTAAATTCAAATAAGACAGGTGAAATCTCACTGTGTGATATTAGCATACAAAAGTTTACAATATTAGCACAGAATTCAGGGCAGCACAGTGGCGCAGTGGTTAGCACCGCAGCCTCACAGCTCCAGCGACCCGGGTTCAATTCTGGGTACTGCCTGTGTGGAGTTTGCAAGTTCTCCCTGTGTCTGCGTGGGTTTTCTCCGGGTGCTCTGGTTTCCTCCCACAGCCAAAAGACTTGCAGGTTGGTAGGTAAATTGGCTATTATAAATTGCTCCTAGTATAGGTAGGTGGTAGTGAAATACAGGGACAGGTGGGTTTGTGGTAGGAATATAGGATTAGTATAAATGGGTGGTTGATGGTCGGCACAGACCCGGTGGGCCGAAGGGCCTGTTTCAGTGCTGTATCTCTAAATATAAAATAAAAAAATATATATAAAATAATTCCCATGTCCAGTTCTTTAATAGAAGCATTAACCTGTTTGGTTAATATCATACAGCAAGATTTTACCTCAATGAATAATAGGAAAGAACAGAAAATGGGGAAAGGAATGACTGGGTAAGTAGCATTAAATGAGGTGAAATTCCCCAGTAGCACAAAGCAGAGTCACTGAAAATTGACAACCAGTTTTGAGACTCCTCCAGACCCCAGAAGGAAGTTTCCAAGGCCTCCTCTGACCCACGGTCCCGTTCTCCTCAAATGTGATACCCTCTCCAAACCCCTCTTCATGACTTAACCTGAATTGCGGCAATTATTCCCTCTGTCCTGGCTGGCAACCTCCTGCTGCCCAGAATTATGCTTCCAGCCACAGGTCAGCTGCTGCTTCCCACCGTTTCAGATGAACAACTGGCTGAGGGCATGCCCAGAATTTTAAATCACCAGCAAATAAGGTCAGAGTAGGGAAAATCATAAAAAGGCAAAATTAAAAGCTCTTTATCTGAATCCATGCAGCATGAATAACAAGATAGATGAATTGATGACACAAAAAGGAATAAATGGGCATGATCTGATAGCCATTACAGAAATGTGGTTGCAAGGTGACCAAGGCTAGGAACTGAATACTTGACATTTTGGAAGCATGGGCAGAAAGGAAAAGGAGGTGGAATCGTTCTGTTAATAAAGGATGAGATCAGTACAGTAGTGAAATGATCTTGGCTTGGTAGATCAAGATGTAGAATCAGTTTGGGTGGAGATAAGAAATATCAAGGGAAAAAAGTCACTGGTGGGTATAATCTATAGGCCCCCTAACAGTAGCTACACTGTAGGACAGAGTAGAAATTAAGAAATGATGAGGGCTTGTAAGAAGGGTACTGCAATAATCATGGACGACTTTAATTTTTATAGTTTGGACAATTCAAATTGGCAAAGATAGCCTTCAGGATGAGTTTGTAGAGTGTACTCAGGGCAGTTTCTTAGAACAGTACATTGTGGAACCAACCAGGCTGTTTTTGATCTGGTAATATATAATGAGACAGGATTAATTAATTATCTCATAGTAAAGAATCCTCTAGGGAAGAGTAATCATAATATGATAGAATTTCACATTCAGTTTGAGGGTGAGAAACTTGGGTCTGAAACTAGTGTCTTAATGTTAAATAAAGGCAATTATAGAGGTATGAAGACAGAGTTGGCTGAAGTGGACTGGGAAAATAAATTAAAATGGAATAAAAGACAGTTGATAAGCAGTGGCAGACATTTAAGGAGATATTTCATAATTCTCAACAAAGAAATGTTCCATTGAGGAAGAAAGATTCTACAAGAAGGATGAACCATCAGTGGTTAACGAAGGAAGTTGAGGATGGTATCAAATTGAAAGAAAAGACATACCAACATTTTGAAGTTTAATGGCAGGCCAGAAGATTTGGAAAATCTTAGAAACCAGGAAAGGATGATTTTAAAAAATAGAGAAGATAAATTACGAGAGTAAACTAGCACAAAATATAAAAACAGACAATAAGAGCTTCTACAAGTATATAAAAAGGAAGAGAGTAACTAAGGTAAATGTTCGTCCCTTAGAGGATGAAGCAGGGAATTAATAATGGGAAACAAGTAAATGGCAGTGACTTTTAACAAATATTTTGTATCTGTCTTCATGGTAGAAGACACGAAAAGCATCCCACTAATAGTAGAAAATCAAAGGGGAAAAGGGAGGGAGTAACTTAAAACAATCACTATCACTAGAGGGGGACTAAAGGCTAACAAGTCCCCTGGACATGATGGCCTGCATCATAGGGTCTTTAAAGAAGTGTCTGCAGAGATAGTTAATACATTAGTTGTAATCTTCCAAAATTCTGGAAAGGCCCCAGCGGTTTGGAACATCGCAAGTATCATGCCCCTATTCAAGAGGGGAGGGACACATAAAGCAGGGACCAATACACCAGTTAGCCTAACATTTGTCATTCGAAATATGCTGGAATTAATTACTAAGCATGACATTGCGAAAATCATAATACAGTCAAGCAGAATCAATATGGTTTTATTTTAGAGAAATTGTGCTTGAGGATGTAATGAACTGGGTGGATAAAGGGGAACTAGTAGATGTAGTGTATTTGGATTTCCAAAAAGCATTCAATAAGGTGCTATATAAAAGGTTACTCCACAGTATAAGAGCTCATGGTGTTGGTGTTAATATATTAGCACGGATAAAGGATTGGCTAACTAAAAGAAAACAGAGAAATGGGATAAACAGGTCATTTTCACGTTGGCGAACTGTAACTAGTGGGGTACCACAGGGATCAGTGCTGGGGCCTCAACCATTTCCAACTATATAATGGACTTAGGTGAAGGGACAGAGTATATTGTAGCCAAATTTGCTCATGATACAAAGATAGGTAAGAAAGCAAGTTGTGAGGAGGATACAAAGAGTCTGCAAAGGAATATAGATAGTCGTTTGGTAGTACAGAACTTGAATATTGCTGAAAATAGAGACATGCTTTTTGTCTTGCACTCATCAGGACAATCCACAAGAATATCAATATAAGGGAAAACAACAACTTTATACTGTATGAGAAGAGAGTGCTGATTGGTTGGCAAGTGAACTCCGATTGGTAGAGGTGTTGCCATGGAGAATGCACCAGTTTATAGTGACTGACAGTTAACTGCCAAGCTTTGTTTGAAATTTAAACCGGGCAGCTTGACTCTGATTGGTCAAGGCATTGCCTGAGGAATGAACCAGCGAATGTCTGTCACTTATTTTCTTTAGCTGAAACAAGTGCCTTGTTTGTACATGTTCTTTCTGTCGGCAAAGATCAGGGCCCTTTATGTTAATATATGTAGCTTCCAGTACGTGCAAATGTGGCACACTGCGAGCCCTACTGATGATCTTAAATTGGTTGTCAGTTGACTGCAGCACTATATCATGGCGATCTAGACACACCACCATTGTGTGAATCAGTATTCATTGAACTTATGAACTCAGCAACTCACGCAGTTGAGTTCAATTTTAACGACACCATGTGTGCCCAAATAGATGGTGTTGCCATGGGATCCCCTCTCGGCCCAGCTCTCGCAAACATCTTTGTTGGGTTCCATGAGAAACGTGTCTTTGAGGGAATGACACCTAACCTCCAACCTCTTGCATATTTCCGATATGTAGATGATACGTTTGTTATATTTGAATCTGCAGGTGCATGCAATAATTTCCTTTCACATCATAATGGGCTCCATCTTGCGCTCAAATTCACCTTTGAAATGGAGCAGTCAAATGAGCTCCCTTTCCTTGACGTACTAATTGAGAAATCTGTTAAGGGGTTCTCTACCACGGTCTACCGCAAACCTACCTTCATTGGTCAAGTCACATGTTGAGATTCTTACAGTTCCATGCGCGATAAGATTGGACTTATCGGCAACCTTGTAAATAGGGCCCAAGCCATTTGTTCACCATGCAAGCTTGATGCTGAAATAGGGTGAATCAAAGACATCCTGCGTGACAATGGCTACCCTGATCACATCATTTCTCGCTGTATATCGTGCAGACTTATGAATGGGCCTAAGGCCATCATTTTCGGCCCTGAAAAGTGCCCAGTGTACCTCAAATTACCCTGGAAGGGTAATGTATCCAAAAATTTGAGCAACAGGTGAAACTAGCTGTTTCACGCTGCTACTATGCAATAGCAACACATGTGGTGATCGCCGCTAACAGGATACTGCCGTCAAGCCAAAAAGACGTCCTGCCTATCACACAAATGAGTAATGTGATACATGAATTTCAATGCCAGTGTGATGCTAGGTATATAGGCTGTAGGTCCCAAAGACTGGCGGATCATATCAAACAACATGTCCCTTCCACTGTTCACAACGGGCAAGGTACAGGCTGTACCCAACCATCCCATGCTTGCAAAACTCAAAACACAGTGTCCAACATTAGATGTGATTCTGTGATTGGACAACATTTGCTGAATAATCCTGAGCTAAGAATTACGCTGACAACCAATTTAAGGTTGCCAGTAGGGCTCACAGTGTGGCGCATTTGTGCATACTGGAAGCTACATATATTAATACACAAGGCCCTGTTCTTTGCAGACAGAAAGAACATGTACAAACATTGCGCCTGTTTCAGCTAAACAAGATAAGTGACAGCCATTTGCTGGTTCATTCCTCAGGCAATGCCTTGACCAGAATCAAGCTGCCTCATTTAAATTTCAAACAAAGCTTGGCAGTTAACTGTCAATCACCATAAACTGGTACATTCTCCATGGTAACACCTCTACCAATAAGAGTTCACCTGCCAACCAATCAACACTCTCTTCTCATACAGTATAAAGTTGTTGTTTGCCCTTACATTGGTATTCTTTCAGATTGTCCTGATGAGTGCAAGACAAAAAGCTTTGACAACATGTCTCTATTTTCAGTATTACTTGAATATAGATAGGTTAAGTGAGTGGTCAAAAATTTGGAAGATGGAGTATAATGTGGGAAAATGTGAAGTGATCCACTTTAGTTGAAGAATAGAAAAGCAAAATATTTAAATGGAGAGCTATTACAGCATGCCGCATTGCAGAGGGATCTGAGTGTCCTTGTACATGAAAGACAAAAAGTTAGCATGCAAGTGCAGCAAGTAATAAGGAAGGCAGGTAGAATGGTGACCTTTATTGCAAGGGGGATAGAGTATAAAAGTAGGGAGCACTAAAATAAAAGCAAAATACTGTGGATGCTGGAAATCTGAAATAAAAATAGGAAGTGCTGGAAATACTCAACAGATCTGGCAGCATCTGTCGAGAGAAAAACAGAGTTAAAGTTTTGTTAATTCTTTCTCCACAGATGCTGCCAGTCTTGCTGAGTGTTTCTAGCACTTTCTGATTTTATTATAAAAGTAGGGAGGTCTTGCTACAACTGTCAGAGCGTTGGTGAGGCCACATAGAGTACTGCATACAGTTTTGGCCTCCTTAGTTAAGGGGGGATATACTTGCATTGGAGGCAGTTCAGAGAAGGTTCACTGGGTTGATTCCTGGGATGAAGAGATTGTCATTGAGGATAGGTTGAGCAGGTTGGGCTGATACTCATTGGAGTTTAGAAGAATAAGAGGTGATCTTATTGAAACGTGTAAGATTCTGCGGGGCCTTGACAGGGTAGATGGTGAGAGGGTGTTTCCTTCGTGGGGGGGTGGGGGAGCACAGTTTCAGAATAAGGGGCCACCCTTTTAAGATGAAGATGAGGAGGAATTTTTCTCTCAGAGGGTCATTAATCTTTGACATCCTTCACCCCAAAAAGCAATGGAGGCTGAGTCATTGAATATATTCAAAGCTGAGATAGACAGACTTTTGAACAATAGGGAAGTCGAGGGTTATGGGGAACAGGCAGGAAAGTAAAGTTGAGGCCAAGATCAGTTCAGCCTTGATCTTATTGAATGGCAGAGCATGCTCAAGGGGCTGCATGGCCTGCTCCTGCTCCTCTTTCTTATAGTCTTATGTTCGTCTGTTCTCCTGCTGCAGAGATACCAAATGTTGGTGCTTGCCTGCTCAATTCCCTATAGTCTCTCCTTAAGTCTTTAACTCCAGTACTATATTCAAATATCTTGCAACCATCTAGTTATAAAAAGAAGTGGCTTTCCTCTGTCCAAAATTGCTTACATTTAAGCTAATATCTATATCCCCTCACTCCAGACTTTTCAACCATTGGTAACAGTCTGGGATGTATTTGTGCCAAGGTTCTCCCACTCAGAAGTTATAGTGGTCAAACTGGAGAATCTCCGTGGAAAATCACATCCTCTATTGTTCCTATCCATACTGTCTCATCCCCTTGTAGTTTCGAACACCTCCATCAAATCATCCATAATCTTCTCTGTCCTAAGAAAAACATCCCAAATTTTTCAAGGCTTTTTTTGTACTTGTACTTCCTCAACTAGGTAGCATCAAGTAAATCAGTGTTGTTACTTCTCTATTGGTTCAGCATTCTTCCAGCTGTTTGGAGCTCAAAATGGTGCAAAGCACTCCAAATATATTCTATCAAAGTTTCTATACAGACTCCCTATTATGGATCCAGTTTTATAATATATTCCATTTGCCATTAGATTTTATATGGTCTTGAAATGCTGCTTTTAATGCCTTGTGAACCTTGGCCCCCAAATCCCTCTCCGGTTCCATGTTTCCATGTTACCCAGCCTCTCTCATAGAATGGTTACAGCACAGAAAAGGCTGTTTGGCCTGTCATATCCATGCTGGTTCTCTGCAAGAGCAACTCATTTTGTCCCACTCTCCTGCCCTTTCCCCATAGCCCTACATTTTGTTGTTCTCTTCAGGTATTTATCCAATTTCCTTTTGAAAGCCTCAATTGAATCTGTCTCCATCACACTCTCGGACAGTGCATTCCAGGTCCTAACCACTTGCTGCGTAAAAAATGTTTCCTCATGTCGCTGTTGGTTCTTTTGCCATTCACAGTATATCAGTGTCCTCTGGTTCTCGACCCTTCCACCAATGAGAAGAGTTTCCCTTTACTTAGTTCAGTGATACAGAACTGAAACAGGCCCTTCGGCCCACCGAGTCTGTGCCAACCATCAACCACCCATTTATGCTAATCCTACACTAATTCCATATTCCTACCACATCCCCACCTGTCTCTATATTTCCCTACTGCCTACCTATACTAGGGGCAATTTATAATGGCCAATTAACCTATCAACCAGCAAGTCTTTCGGCATGTGGGAAGAAACCGGAGCACCCGGAGGAAACCCACGCAGACACGGAGAACTTGCAAACTCCACACAAGCAGTACCCAGAATTGAACCCGGGTCGCTGGAGCTGTGAGGCTGCGGTGCTAGCCACTGTGCCACTGTGCCGCCCTCTGTTCACTACTCTGTCCAGACCCCTCATGAGTTTGAAAAGCTCTATCAAATCTCCTCTCAACCTTCTCTTCTTTAAAGAGAACAACCCCAACTTCTATAATCTATCCTCATAACTGAAGTCCCTCATCCCTGAAAAAATTCCCATAAATCTTTGCTGCACCCTATCCAAAGCCTTTACATCCTGCCTAACGTGTGGTGCCCAGAATCGGATACAATACTGCAGTTGAGGTTGAACCAGTGTTTTATAAAGGTTCATTATAACTTCCTTGTTTTTGTACACTATGCTTCTATTTATAAAGCCGAGGATCCGAATTCCTTTTTAACTGCTTTCTTAACCTGGCCTGTTACCTTCAACGATTTGTGCATATATACCCCCAGGTCCCTTTGCTCCTGCACCCCCTTCAGAATTGCATTCTTTATTTTATATTGCCTCTCCTCATTCTTCCTATCAAAATATATCACTTCACACTTCACTACATTAAATTTCAACTGCCACGTGTCCGCCCATTCCACTCGTCTATGTCCTCTTGAACTGTAGCACAATGCTCCTCTCAGCTCGCAATACCTCCGAGTTTTGTGTCACCTGCAAATTTTGAAATTGTGCCTCCTATACCCAAATCTAGGTCATTAATATAGATCAAGAAAAGCAGTGGTCCTAGTACCAATCCCGGGGAACCCCAATGTATACAAAGTACATAGTATTTACAGCGCAGAACCAGGCAATCTAACCCCATCAACATACCCTTCTATTCCTTTCCCTCTTATCTGCTTATCGACCTTCCCCTTAAATGCATCAATGTTATTTGCCTCAATTACTCCTTGTGGCCCAGTCTGATTATCCTTTCCTGATAGGTATAACCTCGTATCATTCTAGTAAATCTTTTTTACATCTTCTCCAGTGCCTCTATGTCCTTTTTATAATGCAGAGAACATTCCCTCGCTTCTCAGGTCTTCAACAAAGGGGTCACACATAGGTCCAGATAGGTTGGGACATCTTTACATCCCCCTTACTGAGCCATCTCTGGGCCTATGATTTTGATGGATTACTTTCTATCTTTGATGAGTAGTGTTTTATTTGCAGAAGCCTACATGGCTTAATTAGCATTAGCCCTTTACTGTCCAAACATTCAGTCTGACTTCTGATTCCAATTTGAGGAGGCCTTTCAGACAAGTCTCAAGAGATTTCTCCTACCCTGTCGTCAACAGGGTTAATCAACTACTGAGATGCATATCAAGGCTAATTGATTACAAATCTAGCTTTCACCTAAAAATACCTTCCTCCAGTTGGAAAAATAATCGTTCACCAGGAAACCAGTTTCCTGTCACTCAGCCAACTCCATATCCATGCTGCCATTGTCCCTTTTATTCCATGGGCTTCACCTTTGCTGGCAAGCCTACTATGTGGCACTTTATCAAATACCTTTGGAAGTTCATGTAGACGACATCAATCACATTATTCTCATGTATCCTCTCTGTTACCTCATCAAAAAACTCAGTCAAGGTAGTGAAACATGATTTGCCTTTAACAAGGCTGGCTTTCCTTAATAATCCACACTTGTCCAAGTTAAATTTTTCCTGGATGATCATCTCTAAAAGTTTTCCCACCACTGAGATTAAACTGACTGGCCTGTAGTTGCTGGTTTTACCCTTGCATTCTTTTTTGCTTTGTTCCATTCATAATATAATCAGTATGTTTAACTCTTTTACCAAAATGTACCACCTTGCACTTATAGACACTGAATTCCATCTGCCATTTATTTTTGACATTTCCACCATTTTATCAATATACTCTTCCAGCTTTCTTAGGTCCTCAGAGTTATTCATTATGTATGACTCAGCTGCACACTAAGCCATTGGGAGGTTCTTAGAATGCCATATTCATCAACGGTTTATTCAAATAATGTGTAATATTAGTTTGAGTTGGTGTATTGGGAGAAAGTAATTATTATTTTACATACGCAAATTATCTTTCCATATCACAGATGCCATAGCATAATTTCCACCTTTACTTTTTGTTTTTTGTTATACTGTATCCGTGAATAGTGACTGCTTTTTAAGGGCGGCACAGTGACGCAGTGGTTAGCACTGCAGCCTCACAGCTCCAGCAACCCGGGTTCAATTCTGGGTACTGCCTGTGTGGAGTTTGCAAGTTCTCCCTGTGACCGCGTGGGTTTCCACTGGGTGCTCCGGTTTCCTCCCACAGCCAAAGACTTGCAGGTTGATAGGTAAATTGGTCATTGTAAATTGCCCCTAGTGTAGGTAGGAGAATTGTGGGGATGTGGTAGGGAATATGGGATTAATGTAGGATTAGTATAAATGGGTGGTTGATGGTCAGCACAGACTTGGTGGGCTGAAGGGCCTGTTTCAGTGCTGTATCTCTCGATGACTCTTCCATTTTTCACGTGAACAGTTGAGAGTGAAAGGGCTTTTTGTGATTCACTTTTTGGCACTCACAATGTGACATACACAAAGTTTTCAGTCGCTGCCGTAATGAATCAGTGGACAAACACACTTGATGTGCTACTAAGATCAGGAAAATCGCAGCAACAGAGTTCAGGACAAGCTGGAATTTATGTAGGGTGGTGGATGGAAGGACAATAATGAGAGCGCTAGACCTGGAGTTTTACTTAACGGACCCACCAGGTGCAGGTGTGTCAAAAAGGCAAAGGATTCTTCTGAATGCTGTGGTGAAATCTGCAGGACCAGGTAGGTTTGCGCTGGGGAAGAGGGGATTGGCACTCGGAGTGGGAGAAGTGGGTGGGTGGGAGGGGGGTCGATTTAAGACATGGGGGTGAGTGGTTTATCAGGGCTGAATGGGGCGGGGGGGGGGGTGATCCAGGGGCTCCAGGTCTGGGGTCCTGGGGTAGAGGGATTGGAGGCCTCAGGGATGTCGGGGGTGGGGGAGGGGTGGCATTGAAAGCCTGTGGTGTTGGGGAAATCGAAGGCCTTGAGGAGGAATTGTGGAGGCCTCGTGGGGAAGGTCAAGGTGGGATGATCGATCATCGGCTTATCGCTGGCAGACCAGGTGTTAAGGCACTCCCCTCCTCGATCTGCCAAGTCCTCGCTTCGATGTAGTTGCCAGATGTCCTGAAGCTCGGGAAATCCGACCACAGTTAAATTCAAGGAGCTGAGTGACAATGAGGCTCGCAGTCTCATTATCATATTTAAAGTTGCAACTCACCTCCTTGCAGCAGTTAGTTGCCTGCCTACCTTCCTGCCTCAGTTAAAGTCAGAAGGGAGCAGGCTGGAGGCAGGTTTGGGTCAGAAATCTGATTTTTAAGACTTTAACAGCCTCACCTGGAACAAACTGGCCCTGTTTTTGGTTATAATTTCCCCCTTAGAATCCAGAGGTGACAACGACATGTACAAAGGTTCCGAAGTTGATGGCTGAGGCAGACAGTGTTGCAGAGGTGGGCATAAGCAGTGTTGATGATGGAAAGGAATTTTGTGGATCTGCTAATAGCCGAAGCATCAGTAAGCCTTTCAGCAAAGGAATCAATTCTTATTGACAATTTTTATTTGCCTAAAAATCTTATATGATTTTCTAGACGTTAGGCTACATGGAGAAACTAGAACGAGTTTGTGACTTAATACTCAAGCCATTAATTTCTTCAATAGGAGGAGCAATTTCTATGACAATATTGATTGTGCTTTGAAATTTCTGTACAATATTGATTTATTGCAATGTTGTGACTGAGTTTATGTTATTATTTTATCGAGTTAATGTTTCTTATTCGGTAACCAAATTGAATTTTACAGCCAATCCTTTCCTCCTATTAGCCTGTTCTTTAGATTCACTGAAGAAACAAATTTAAACACAGGAATATAACATGAAATGAAAAAAATCAACTCAGCCCGTCAAGTCCATTCATTCCAAAAATCATGTATAATCCACTATGAACATTATCCAATCCATTAACATCCTCAGCAAAGGTTGCATAGCATTTCTCCCAAAGTTAAATCAAGCAAAACTCCTGAACATCTGTCTAATATTATATCCAACATTAGTCATTCTTCTCTGCTTGCCTTCCTTGACTTGACATTTCCAATACACCAGCAGCTCAGTTATATTTCCTTCCACAGCTAGTGAGAAAGCGGCTAGGGGTCCCTTTCAGCCTTCACCTGGTCTTACCGTAGCAGGGTTTAATTTTAAACACGCTGTGTTTTTCGCTTCCCCTTGGTGAATCCTTGTTCACTGCTTTCCAATTATAAGGCAAAGAAACCAGCACAAACAGGTTTTCTTAGGTTTACAGAAGAAAGGTTGAAGTTTATTAAACTTAATCTCTGATTTGCTTGACGCCTACGGATACACGACGTGCCCACACTAGCATGCACACGCGATACACACATGCAAATAGAGACAGAAAAGAGCAGAAGAAAAATAAAGTGGAAAAGTTTGAGGCAATATCTGAAGAGTTTTTGTTACGGTTCTTTGAGCTCACTGTAGAGTCCTTGATTGTAGGTAGATCTTGCTTTTTGTTGGGGCCCAGTAGTCTCCTTAAACCTTGTTCACTGTAGGAGACTTTTCTCTCTTGGGGTTCGTGTGTCTTCAGTGGATTCATAGGCTTGTGAGAAAGAGATGGGAGCAGACAGGAAAGGTCTTCTCAGTCCAGGCACAAACAGTCTTTTCTGAGTTTAAACTCTCTTTGGCGAGTTCAAAAAACCCTGGAACAGCCAGTTAGTCATGTGACCAGCTGGTCTAACCAGTCCTAACCCCCTGTGGATTGCATCACCCCAGCAGGTCCTGGAATGCACTTCCCAACCCCCACACTGTCTAGTGATCAACATCCACTGTGGGTTGAATGTGTCAGGGAATGGTCCTCTGTCTACACAAGCACCATCTGTTAGTATGCAAATGTTTTTTCCAGCCACGGCTGATCTGTTCAACAAGTCATTTCCTCACTCCAGCAACAGTTCAAAATCAATATTCATATGACAAAACCAATGTGCCTCATTCTTGGCAGGTGGGGGCCTGCATGACACCATTTTTCAGTGAAAAAAGTAGTGATGTTTTACAGTGGTAACTATAGGACGAGATGTTCACCAACACTGGGGATAGTAGATTAGCTGCCCATTGTACTGATGTCAGGGAAAACAAATTTCAGACGGGATGTATAACATGAGGCTGATCCAATATACTGGTCTTTCACCCCCATCTATGACCCATGTTGTATTCAGCTACTTATGTCTGTGCTAATCTGTATGAACTTCTATTACATTCCTAACTGGTTCTTTATCAAAGCTGTTAATCTCTCAGCCTTAGCTGCTTTATTTGAAAGTGTACTCCACATATCTGTAACTCTGTGGGGGAAAACAGTTACTTTCAATTTGAAGTCTTACTTGAGACCTGTTAATGTCAAACTTTTCTTCTGAAACTAGAGTCCAGGTTAAATAGCCTGCTTGAATCTAGATTAACTGTGCCTCTCAGGATCATAAGGGGGAATTTTATGCTCTCCCCCGCAACGGGTTTGGAGGCGGGAGAGCATAAAATAGGGTGGTATGGTGGCGGGGGGGGGGGGGTTCCCGCCACCATCCCACCTTTGCCAAAATTTAGTCCTGGGCGGGAAGGCCTGTGAACAGCCTTCCCGCCCTGCGGCCAATTAAGGCCCCTAACTGGACAATCAACCACCAATTAAAGGCCTCTTCCAGCTGCAATTAACCATGCAGCTCGAGAAGCTGTGTGGGCTGTTTCACAGCTCTTGGGTTGGGGGTGGTGTGGGGGTCCCTTGTTAAAAGGCAGTTAGTACCTGAACGAGGGACCTGGCATCGGGAAGGGGGGAGCCCGCTGAGATCCAACCCCCTCCCTGTGACCCCCCCCAGCCTGTGGGACCCCTCCTGCCCCGACTTACCTGTGGCTTGGGTCCAGCGATGCTCCTCGGCCCCTGGTAGATGCACCACCAGCAGCAGCCACCACCTCTGAGGTGGCACTGCGCTGCCAGCCTCTGATTGGCTAGCAGTTCTCCAAGGGCAGGACTTCCAGAGATGGGGTCCTTGATCCTGTGGCAAGCCTGCCATTGTCCACTTAAGTACCTGAGTGGCACTAGATTTGGCAGGCCTTCCGGATAAGAACATAGGAAATAAGAGCAGGAGTAGGCCATTCGGCCCCTCCATTCTGCCCCGCCATTCACAAAAATCATGGCTGATCTGCCCCAGACCTCAACTCCTCTTTCATGCCAGCTCCTCATAGCCCTCAACTCCCCAATACTTCAAAAATCTATCTACCACCTCTTTAAATACTTTCAGTGATATAGCCTCCACAACTCTCTGGGGTAGAGAATTCCAGACATTCAGTACCCTCTGAGAGAAGAAATTCCTTCACATCTCAGTTTTAAATGAGTGTCCCCTGATTTCGTAACTATGTCCCTTAGTTCGAGATTCCCCCACTAGTGGAAACATCTCAACATCTCCCCTATCAAGCCCCCTCAGAATCTTGTACGTTTCAATAAGATCACCCCTCATTCTTCTGAACTCTAATGAATAAAGGCCTAACCTGTTTAGTTGTTCTTGGTAAGTCAACCCTTTCATCCCAGGAATCAGCCTAGTGAATCTCTTTTGAACTGCCTCTAATGCCAGTATATCCTTTCTTAAATACAGGGACCAAAACTCTAGACAGTACTCCAGGTGCAGCCTCACAATCACCCTGTACAGTTGTAACAAGACTTCCCTATTTTTAAACTCCAACCGCCTAGCAATAAAGGCCAAAATTCCATTTGCCTTCTTAATTACTTGCTGCACCTGCATGCTAACCTTTTGTGTTTCATGCACAAGAACACCCAGATCCCTCTGTGCTGCACTTTTTTGGAGTCTCTCTCCATTTAAATAATAGTCTGCCTTTTGATTCTTCCTACCAAAGTTCATGACCTCACACTTTCCTACATTAAACTTCATCTGCCAAGTTTTTGCCCGCTCACTCAACCTATCTATATCCCCTTGCAGATTCCTTATGTCCTCATCACAACATGCCCTCCTACCTATTTTTGTATCATCAGCAAATTTGGATACATTACACTCTGCCCCCTCCTCCAAGTCATTGATATAGATAGTAAATAATTGAGGCCCTAGGACTGATCCTTATGGAACTCCACTCGTTACGTCTTTCCAACC
Source organism: Heterodontus francisci (assembly GCF_036365525.1). NCBI lineage: Eukaryota > Metazoa > Chordata > Chondrichthyes > Heterodontiformes > Heterodontidae > Heterodontus > Heterodontus francisci. Next base: position 221,430,635 of record NC_090371.1, read on the forward strand.
TGAAAAAGACCCATTAATCCCGACTCTCTGTCTTCTGTGAGTTAACCAATCCTCAATCCATGCTAATATATTACCCCCAATACGGTGAGCTCCTATCTTGTGCAATAATCATTTATATGGCACCTTATCAAATGCCTTCTGAAAATCCAAATACACTGCATCTACTGATGAAGAGGCAATGCGGGGATCTCAGTTTTGTTTTTTCCGCATGCCGAGACCCCCGCTGCCAGGATAAAATTCCCACTAAATGTCTGTTTTCTTTCTTCCAGTGAAAACCCATTTCATTCTATGAGACTCTTACAAGCAAGAGGTGGATTATCCAGAAGGTTATTTTAGTAAACTCACTAGCTATGGGGGGCCAGATCAATGTACATTATAGGGGCCATTTCCTAACTTCATGATGCTTGAAGGGAGCCTCATCTATCAGGACTGCATGTTAGGATTTTGAGTGCACAGTTCACTTATTTTCCTGACCATTCATTTTAATGTTGGAAAATCATGTGCAGTGCAACTCAAATTTCAGATCTGCATTCACGATAGTTGAGGCTCCCCAGTAGTAGTGGAAAGTACAACTGCCCCTTATATCTAAAATAATTGTTTTTTATATTTCATTGGCAAGACAACATTTATTGCCCATCCCTACTTGTCTAGAGGGCATTAATATCAATTTGTGTGGGACCAGAGTCACATGTAGGCCAAACTGGATAGGGGTAGCAGGTCCTTTCCTGTAGCACTTTATTGAACCACTTGGGTATTTATGACAATCAGGCATCTTTCATAGTTATTTTCTGGTGTCAGTCTGCAATTACTAAGTTTATTGAATTAAATTACAACAAAAAGTTGGTGGAATTTGTTTATCTAGTGATGGGATATTGGAAATAAAATTTCAAATTAATATAGTGAAATATTAATATTTTATTTTAATATACCAACAGATAGAACCACAGAACCATTGAAGTCCACAGCACAGGAGGTTGTTCAACCTATCGTGTTTGTGCTGGCTCTTTGTTAGAGCAATCTAAATCTATTCCCACTACCCTGCTCTTTCCTCACAGACCTGTATCTTCCTTTGCTTCAAATATTTAAATATTTTGCCCTTAAAAATCTGCATTGCTTGCTGCCTCAATTAATATCCCAGGTCTAGTACCTGGGATTATTGGTTCATCTGGGCACAGCAAACACCTGTTAAATAAAATGGCAGGGAGTAGTGCATGTATATAAGGGAGCCCACCTGATAGCCTATTGCTTTAAGTTAGTGGATGGAAAATCAGAGGGTCTCCATTAGGGGTACACATTTCTCCTCACCAAATTTCCTGTATTCACTACATCCAGGAAGAGGAAAACCAGCCCAACTTACTCTCTAGCACATTACACCATACTCGAAGAGTCCACTGCATAAAGACATCTCTTCTCATTCTCTTAGTTACTATTTTAAATTGATGGCCCTCTTATCCCTGGTGCCACAACCAAAGGAAAATAATCTTTTCCAACTCATCCAATGAAAGCCTTTCTAAATTTTAAAAATCTTTACTGAATTGCTTCTTAGACTTTTCTACTGCAGTATTTGTATCCAGCGTAATGCATTTGTCAACATTTAGCTTATTCATAAAACAAGAAAAAGACATTTGGCCATTGAAGCTCATCCCTCTAGTACCCATTCTGTGTCCAACTACATTCTGAGCATTACTTTTCTGTCTGGCAAAATATTTCAAATATTTTTTAATGTTTGAGTAAATAATTCTTTCTAATATCTGTTTAATTTTCTTTTCACTAATTTAAATTTATGTCCTCCAATCCAATCCTTATGTCTGAGTTTACTTTAAAGTATTATTCCGATTTTTACATACATATGAACATATTTATGAACAAACGAATTAGGACCAGGAGGAGTGGGCCATTTGGCCCCTCGTGCCTGCTCCGCCATTCAACAAGATCATGGCTGATCTGATTGTAACCTCAACTCCACATTCCCGCCTACCCCAATAACCTTTCACACCCTTGCTTATTAAGAATCTATCTACTACAGCCTTAAAAATATTAAAATATAAAAATATTTTAAAAAGGCTTCCACTGCCTTTTGAAGACGAGTTCCAAGACTCATGATGTTCGGAGAGAAATAAATTCTCCTCATCTCCGTCTTAAATGGGCGACCCTTTATTTTAAAACAGTGATCCTTAGTTCTAGATTCTCCCACAAGAGGAAACATCTTTTCCACATCCACCCTGTCAAGACCCCGCAGAATCTTGTATGTTTCAATCAAGTCACCTCTTACTCTAAACTCCAGCAGATACAAGCCTAACCTGTCCAATCTTTTCTCATAAGACAACCTGCCCACTCCAGGTATTAGTCTAGTAAACCTTCTCTGAACTGCTTCCAATGCATTTACATCCTTCCTTAATTAAGGAGACCAATACTGTACACAGTACTCCAGATGTGGTCTCACCAATGCCCTGTATAACTGCAACATAACCTCCCTACTTTTGTATTCAATTCCCCCTGCAATAAATGGCAACATTCTGTTAGCTTTCCTAATTACATGCTGAACCTGCATACTAACCTTTTGCAATTCATGCACTAGAGCAATCAAATCCCTCTGCGTCTCAGAACTCTGCAATCTCTCACCATTTAGATAATATGCTTCTTTTTTATTCTTCCTGCCAAAATGGACAATTTCACATTTTAACACATTGTACTCCATTTGCCATATCTGTGCCCACACACTTAATCTATCAATATCCCTTTGTAGCCTCCTTATGTCCTCTTCACAACTTGGTTTCCTGCCTATCTTTGTGTCATCAGCAAATTTAGCAACCATACCTTTGGTCTCTTCATCTAAGTCATTTATATAAATTGTAAAAAATTAAAGCCCTAGCACTGATCCCTGCGGCACATCTCTCAGTACATCTTGCCAACCAGAAAATGCTCCATTTACGCCTACTCTCTGTTTCCTGTTAGCTAGCCAATCTTCTATCCATCCCAATATGTTACCCCCTACACCATGTACTTTTATTTTCTGCAATAACCTTTGATGTGGCACCTTATCAAATACCTTTTGGAAATCTAAGTACAGTACATCCACCGGTTCCCCTTTATCTACAGCATGTGTTACTTCTTCAATGAACTCCAATAAATTGGTTAAACATGATTTCCCTTGCACAAAATCATGTTGACTCTGTCTGATTACCTTAAAATTTTCTAAGTGGGTGGTTGTTGGTCGGCACAGACTCGGTGGGCCGAAGGGCTTGTTTCAGTGCTGTATCTCTAAATAAATAAATAAATAGCTTCTAACATTTTCCCTATGACAGATGTTCAGCAAACTGGCCTATAGTTTCTTGCTTTCTGTCTACTTCCTTTTTTCAATAAAGGAGTTACATTGGCTAGTTTCCAATCGAATGGAAACTTCCCCAAATCTACGGGATTTTGGAAAATTAAAACCAACGCATCAACTATCTCACTAGCCACTTCTTTTAAGACCCTAGGATGAAATCCATCAGGACCCGAGAACTTGTCAGCCCGCAGCTCCAGTAACGTGCTCAGTATCACTTCCCTGGTGATTGTGTAATTTTCTTGAGTTCTTCCCTCCCTTCCATTTCCTGATTTACAGCTATTTCAGGGATGTTACTTGCATCCTCTGTGGTGAAGACCAATGCAAAATACCTGTTCAATTCATCTGCCATTTCATTTTCTATTATTAATTCCCCAGACTCACTTTCTATAGGACCAACACTTTTCTTAACTTTTCTTTTTTACATATCTGTAGAAACTCTTACTATCTGTCTTTATATTTCTCACCAGCTTTCTTTTGTACTTAAATTTTTCCCTCCTTATTAATATTTCAGTAACTCTTTGCTGCTTTTATATTCTGTCCAATCTTCTGACCTGCCACCCATCTTTGCGCAATTATAGGCTTTTTCTTTAAGTTTCACACTATCTTTAACTTTTTTAGTTCACCACTGCTGGTGGGTCCTCCTCTTGGAATTTTTCTTCCTCGTTGGAATGTATCTATTTCAGTGAAATATCCCCTTAAATGTCTGTCACTGCATCTCTATTGACCTATCCCTTAACCTACTTTGCCAGTTCGCTTCAGCTAGCTCTGCTTTCATGCCCTCATAATTGCTCTCATTTAAGTTTAAAATACTAGTCTTAGACCCACTCTTCTCTCCCTCAAACTGAATGTAAAATTCAATCATATTTTGGTCACTGCTGCTTAGGGTCACCTTCACCATGAGGCCATTAATTAATCCTATCTCGTTGCACAGTACCAGGTCTAGTATAGCCTGCTCTCTGGTTGGCTCCAGAACATGCTGTTATAAGAAAGTATCCCAAAAACATTCTATGAATTCCTCATCTAGGCTACATTTGCCCATCTGATTCTTCAAGTCTATATGTAGATTAATAGCCCCCAGGATTATCACCGGACCTTTCTGACAGGCACCCATTATTTCTTCCTTTATACCCCGTCCTACCGTCTGGCTACTATTAGGGGGCCTATACACCAATCCCACAAGCAACTTCTTGCGTTTATCATTTCTCATCTCAACCCAAACTGTTTCTACATCCTGGTTTCCTAAACGTAAATCATCCCTCTCTATTGTGTTAATACCATCATTAATTAATAGAGCCACCCTTCCACCTTTTCCTAGCTTCCTGTCCTTCCTAAATCTCATGTACCCTTCAATATTCAGGTCACAATCTATGTCATCCTGCAGCCATGTCTCTGTCAAGGCTATCAGATCGTACCTACTTATTTCTATTTGCGCTATCAGTTCATCCATTTTGTTTCGAATGCTACGTGCATTCAGATACAGAGCCTTTAGTTTTGTCCTTTTATTATTTTTGTAACCTCTAGCCTTGTCTGCTGATTTACTCTAAGATTTCTACTCACTGTCCCTTCCTGTCATGGTCTGTTTATCTTTTCCCATTTTAGTACCCTTCTCTCTTGTCTTATCTCTACTCTTTGATTTACTACATCTTCCCCAAATTTGATGCCTTGCCCTCACTATTTAGTTTCAAACCTTCTCTACTTCCTTAGTTATGCAGCTCTCTAGAACACCGGTCCCAGCAAGGTTCCAACGGTACAGCCCTCATTTTTCCAGTACTGGTGCCATTGCCCCACGAACCGGAACCTACTTCTACCTCACCAGTCTTTGAGCCATGCATTAATTTCTCTAATTTTATTTGCCCTACTCCAATTTTCCAGTGGCTCAGGTACTAATCCAGAGATTATTACCTTTGAGGTTCTGCTTCTTAATTTGGTGCCTAGCTCCTCATACTGACTGTGCAGAACTTCTTTCCTTGTCCTGCCTATGTCGTTGGTACCTACAAGGACCACGACGACTGGATCCTCCCTCTCCCATTGTAAGTTCCTCTCCAGCCCCAGATGTCCTGAACCCTGGCACCAGGCAGGCAACAGAGCCTTCTGAACTCTCGCTCTTTGCTGCAGAGAACTGTGTCAATCCCACTCACTATACTGTCCCCTGTTATAATTACTTTTCTTTTTGCTTCCCCCCCCCACCCCCCGCTTGAACAGCTTCCTATATTATGGTGCCATGGTCAGTCTGCTCCTCCACACTACAGCCCTCAGTCTTGTCTGTATAAGCTGCAAGAATCTCAAACTTATTGCTCAGTTGCAAGGGCTGAGGCTCCTCCACTCCCACCTTTGTGATCCCCTTACCTGCCTGATGCGCAGTCACACCCTCCTGTCCTTGATTACTGACCAAATCAGACGACCCTATCCTAAGGGGTGTGACTGCCTTCTGGAAGAAGGTGTCCAGGTAACTTTCCCCCTCCCTAGCTACAGCTACTCTCAGAGCTTGTGTGCCCCTGCTTAAGATTGTAAGAAACTTAACTAGCCTCTGAAACATTAATTTTAGTTAATTGCTAAATGTAAACAAAACAAAAACTAGTCTTTAGAGATTAACCCTTAAAATCCTGTCACTTACCAAACTTTTGCATGATATGTAAGTGATTAATCTTTTAATATTTATAAAGCTCTGTATTGCCACTTCACCCTCTTTCTAGTATGAAGAGCTCATGTGTCTCTATTCTTACCACGTATCCGATCCCATTTACCCTTGAGATCAATCTGTTGTTCTCCTCTGTACTTTTTCCAAATGCATGTATATGCTTTTTCTTGTTAAAATATTCCTTACACTGCCGGGAAAATTGATTTTTAGGTATGTATTTAAGTCAAGTTTCATAGCTTTCCTCTGCAGTGTCACATTGAGATATTTGAGATTCTGATTTTTCTTTGACATTCAACTTTTTCAATTTCCTTTTCCTCGCTCTGTTGATAACAATTTACCTCTGTGCCACCTTCTTCTTGCAGGGAGAAGCGCCAACTAGGCAAAAACACAATTGAAGCACACAAAAGATATATATCATAGGAGCTGGAAATACAGTAATAGCAGGATCAGGAGTTAGACTAATGATGTGTGTGTAATGTGGGAGATGCTGGATCTGAAAAGAATACAAGTGAAGCGCACAAGTATCTAAAAATCAGAATCACATTACCAGAGTAGAGAAATGCTGAGCTCAAAGGCCAGCTGACAACAGTCTGCAAGATACATGGGAGAAAAGGTTTCTGGAAGATGGGTTCTAAATGAAGGGCACTTCACAGATAGAAATAATGAAAGCAGAGGAAGGAAATTGCATAACAGCCTGTGGGTAAAGGAGAGGAAGGCAGAAGGAATCACTGGTTGAGACACCTAAGATGCAAACAAGGATGATACCAGGGAATCATAATCAAAAGCAACACCGCAGCACTGAAGCGGGGGGTGGGGTTATCCTTTTTCTTTATTCTCGGGATGTGGACGTCGCTAGTAAGGCCAGTGTTTATTGCCCATTTCTGATTGTCCTGAGGTGGCAGTGGTCCTTCTTCTTGAACGACTGCAGGTAGCAGTTTGATACGGCTGAATGACTTGCTGGTCTACTTCAGAAGGCAGTTCCGATTTGTGTGAGAGTGGAGTCAGGAAATGGAAGTATAACAGTTATACTTTCTAAAGGGATATTAGTAAACCAGTTGAGTTTTTATGGGAATTCCGCAGCTTCATGATTACTTTTACTAATACAAGCCTTATTAGTCCAGTAACATAATCACTATCATACTGTACAGTTATGCATAGGGAAAGAGAGACACGAAGCTTGACATAGGAGAATGGCATTTTGGGGGGATTCTATAATTAGGTGAATAGAAGCAAAGGCTGTCTCTGAATGGCTATGTGTTGTCGTAGCTGGGAATTCCCTGTAAGGTACCATAAGGATGAGTTATGATCTGAAATAAAAACAGAAAAATGCTGGAAATACTCAGCAGGACTTGCAGCATCTGTGGAAAAAGAAACAGAGTTAATGTTTTAAGTCGATGACCCTCTGATGAAAGGCCATTGACCTGAAGTTAACTCTGTTCTCTTCACAGATGCTGCCAGACCTGCTGAGCATTTCTAGCATTTCCTGGTTTTATTGTAGAAGTAACGCTGTTTGTAGTTCACACTAAATTGGAGGAGGATTCAAATAAAAGAGAAGAGGCAAAGAAATATATACAAAGTGGAACAATAAGTAATTGAGTTAGAATTGACATTTAGTATGGACAAATGCAAGATCGTGAGACTTGGGTTGAGAAATAGGCAGTAGGGATAGAAATGGGGCCATATTGCACTCATTTTCTTCATTGCCTTTTTTTCCCTTTAGAATTTAATATATATAGCATTCAAGCAACCAGTTTCCCATGGGGCTTACTTCAGAGAGTAGTTATTTTTCAAATGGTGCACCAATGGTCTGTCCCTTGAAAACAAATAAACCATACCGTGCTACCTTTTATCCAGAGCGTTATGTGTTTTGGGGTAGTGTTTAAAGCATGATGTGCATTTTTGTTGCCACTAAGTAGATCTATTTCAAGTGCAGCCCCTCTGCCTGCTGTCACAGGTTGTTCCTACTACAAGCAGTAATGTAATCAGATTGCTGCTGGCTTGACAATTTTATACTTATCATGAGCAAGTAGCCACACTCACTTCAAACTTGAAATATAACTAAAAGCATTCAGAGTGTGATTTATTGCCTGCATTACTTCTGATTGCTTCAAGCACCTATAATGGAATCAGTCTGTCTCATCTCATATTTTATGTACCTATTTACCTAATTCTTCTATGGTAATTTATGTTGCTGTTTTTAGGGTACAGAGAAGAAACTATCAAGTAAGAAGTCTAGTCAAATGAAACAATTTTCATCCTCTCCATGTGGGTTTAATCCATGCTCTTTTTGCTTTCCCTTAGCTTAATTTCTGAAAAGCAAGACACATTGTCAAAATGAATGCTATTTCTAATATATAAAAACTGGCATGCGTTGTGACTTCAGTGTAGCTGTGTGAAAATACAATTGGCAAGTGAGCAGTTTTAAATCAGAGAACAGTAAGGGGAATTTTATGCTCACAGCAGGGGTTTCAAAGTCGGGGGAAATCAACACTGATATCCCCATGCCCCCTCTTCTACAGCAGGCCCACTGAATTTAGTACCAATCGGGCACTTAACTGGACAGCAGCGGACCTTCCATTGGATTTAGGACCCCATCGCCAGAAGTCCTGGCCTTGCAGAGCTGATGGCCTATCGGAGGCCAGCGGCTGCAGCCCCACTGTGGAGGCAGTGGCTGCTGCTTTAGCTGCGATGACCAGAAACCAAGAAGTAGTGCTGGAACCAGGCTTAAGGTAGGTCAGGGCAGTGGGGGGCAGGGGTTGGCAGCAAGGGGAGGGTGGTGGCCCTCAGCAAGCCGCCCACGTCCCGATACCGTGTCCCTCGTTCAGGACCTAAGTGCCTTTGAACGAGGGACCCCACTCCACAGACAGGAAGCAGCTCAGACGTTTTTTTGTGCTGTGCTTCCCGTGCAGTGGCAAGGCCACCGCCACACCGGTAATTGCGGCTGCGGTGGGAAGAGGCCCTTAATTGGGGTTAATTACCCAGTTAAGGGCCTCAATTGGTGGCCGGGTGGGAAAGCCATTCAGAGGTCTTCCTGCCCCAGATTAAATTTTGGCGGGCCCCCCCCCCTTCCTCCCCCCCTCCCACCACCATCCCACCCGATTTTATGCTCTCCCCACCTTCAAATCCGCCGAGGGACAGAGCAGAAAATTCAACCATGAGTGTTAGGTTGGTGCAGAGATGAATACTTTGCTTTTCTAATCATCAGAAATGAAGAATAACAAAAGCTGAATCACTACCTCGTTTCCCAAAAGCCATTCCAAGGCTTTTGATAACACTGCTCCACAGGCAGCTCAAAACTGCCTCATTAAATGCTTAGTCTGATAAAAATGACTTTTTCACACAGAGGGGTATGTTTGACTTTGTGCAGTAGTGGAAAAGAGGCAATATCGGATCAACTGCCTTCATACATCACTCTCAATTTTCATTTCTACAATAGGAATATGTTTCCACAACCTCATAAACTGTACATATATGAATCCCATGCTAATAATTCTGCATTTTTACTTGTGCAATTGTAAGCTCCTGGTCTCAGACTAGTCATCAAAGGAGATCAGGCATTTCTGCATCAGGAGGAAATTAAATTAGAAATGGATCATTACTGTCAGTCAATAAAGAAGACACTTCAACAAGTGGAGATTTCTTTGGAAACAAAAGACATTCAAAATTAGAGTTAAAAAAAATATTGGAATATGGACATCACTAGCAAAGTGTGCATATTGCCCATCCCATTACCTTTGAGAAGGTGGCGGTGAGCCTTCTTCTTGAACTGCTATAGCCAAAGTGGTGAGGATACACCCCATAGTGCTGTTAGGGAAGGAGTTCCAGGATTTTGACCCAGCAACAATGAAGTCACAGAGATATATTTCCAAGTGTGTGACTTGGTGGGGAACTTGCAGACGATGATGTTGCCATGCCACCTGCTGCTCTTGTTCTTTTAGGCAAATTTGGTAGGTGCTGTCAAAGAAGTCTTGGTGTGTTGGTACAACCCATCCTAGAGAGATTATACACTACAGTCATGTGAATCACTGGTGGAGGGAGTGGATGTCTAAGGTGGTGGATGGGGTGCCGATCAAGTGGACTGTTTTGTCCTGGATGATATCGAGCTTCTTGTGTGTTGTGACAGCCACGTCCATAAAGGCAAGTGGAGAGTATGCTGTCACACCCATGGCTTGTGCCTTGTAGATGGTGGAGAGGCATTGGGATGTCAGGAGTTGAGCAACTTGTCTCAGAATTCCCAGCCTCAGATCTGCTCCAGTAGCCACAGCACTTAAGTGGCTGGTCCAGTTAAGCTTCTGGTCAATGATGACCCCCCAGGATGTTGAGGGTCAGACATTCAGCAATGGTAATAGCATTGACTCTCAAGGGGAAGTGGTTAGACCCTCTGAGTGCTGAGTGGTTCCAGCATTTCTTGTTTTTATTTCAGATTTCCAGCATCCGCAGTATTTTGCTTTTATTTTGGTTAGACTCTCTCTTGTTGGAAAAGAATGAATAAATAAATAACAACATTCTTTCTGCGAGCATTACATGAGATACCAGTCCCCCTCTCATGACATTGCAGACAGGGAATCAAGGTCAAGTCTAGACTTCAGCTGAAGGAGGGTTAGAGGTTGGGTAATTAGACCAGAATGCACAGACATAATTTAGCCCCATTTTAAAGTCATACATTGTTTTTATGTTTCCATTCTAAATACAGATTCAACATGGATTTATGAAATCATGTTTAACAAACCTGTTGGAGTTTTTTGAGGATGTAAATAACAGAATAGATAAGGGGGAACCAGTGGATGTGGTATTTTTAGATTTTCAGAAAATGTTTGATACACAAGAGTCTAGTAAACAAAATTAGAGCACATGGGATTGGGGTGGAATATACTGGCATAGACTGAGAACTGGTTAACGGTCAGAAAACAGAGAGTGGGAATAAATGGGTAATTTTCAGATTGGCAGGCTGTGACCAGTGAGGTACATCAAGGATCAGTGATTGGGCCCCAGCTATTCACAATCCATAGCAATGATTTGGATGTGGGAATTAAATGTCATATTTCCAAGTTTGCAGATGACACAAAACTGGGTGGAGGTGTGAGTTGTGAGGAGGTTGTAAAGATGCTTCCAGGGACTAAGCGAGTGGACAAAAATTTGGCAGATGGAATCCAATGTGGGGAAATGTGAGGTTATCCACTTTGGTAGGAAAACTAGAAATAAAGAGTATTTCTTAAATGGTCAGAGGTTGGGAAGTGTTGAATTTCAAAGGGACGTGGGTGTCCTTGTTCATGAGTCACTGAAAACTGACATGCAGGTACAGCAAGCAATTAAGAAGGCAAATTGTATGTTGGATTTGAGTATAAGAGTAAAGATGTCTTACTGCAATTATATAGAGCTTTGGTGAGATCGCACCTGGAGTATTGTGTGCAGTTTTACCTAAGGAAAGATATACTTGCCATAGAGGGAATGCAACAAAGGTTCATCAAACTAGTTCCAAGGATGGAGGGATCGGCCTATGAGGAAAGCTTAAATAGATTGGGCCTTTATTCTCTGGAGTTTAGAGGAATGAGAGGTGATCTCATTCAACCATACAAAATTCTTACAGGGCTCAACAGGGTTGATGCAGGAAGGATGATTCCCCTTGCTGGGGAGTCCAGAACCAGGGGACACAGTCTCAGAATAAGCAGCAGGCCATTTAGGACTGAGATCAGGAGGAATTTCTTCAGAGGGTGGTGAATTTTTGGAATTTTCTGCCTCAGAGGGCTGTGGAGGCTCAGTTGTTGAATATGCCCAAGAGTGAGATCAGCAGATGTCTACATATTAAAAACATTAAGGGGTACAGGGATAGTGCAGGAAAGTGGTGTTGAAGTAAATCAGCCATGATCTCACTGAATGTCCGAGCGAGCTCGAAGGGCTGAATGGCCTACTCCTATTTCTTGTGTTCTTGTATACACTGGGAATGATTTCTGTCTTGCTTCCACCCCATTTACAGAACAAAAGAAAGACTTGCATTTTCTAAAGCATCTTTCATAACCACCAGATGCCTCATCGTGCTTTACAACCCAATGAAGTACTTTTGAAGTGCAGTCACTGTTGTTATGTAGGAAACACAGCAGCCAATTTGCACACAGCAAACTCCCACAAACAGCAGTGTGATAATAACCAGATAGCCTGTTTTTGTGATGTTGATTGAGGGATAAATATTGGCAAGGAAACCAGGCATAACTCTGCTGCTGTTTTTTGAAATTAGGCCACGGGATCATCTATGTCCACCTGAGAGAGAAGATGATGCCTGGATTTAGTGTCGTAGCCAAAAGACAGCACCTCTGACAGTGCAGCACTTCCTCAGGACTGCACTGGAGTGTCAGCCTTGATTTTTGCACACAAATCCTGGGACTTGAACCCACAACCTTCTGACTCAGAGGCAGGAGTGCTACAAACTGAGCCACAGCTGTTTGTTTTTGAGGTCTCTCTATGACTGGTGACAATTTATCCTGCAGACAGAGTGGAAGTTAGGTATTTTGTCCCCTGTTGAAGAGTTCTGAATATGTGGGAAGCTGAGAGAAAAAAGCAGCAAGAGGGGGGAAGTAGTTGTGAGGGCAATAGCAGATACTGAATGTGTGACTACAAGTAGAAAGAACAAAGGAACATAGGAAATAAGAGCAGGAATAGGCCATTCGGCCCCTCGAACCTGCTCCATCATTCAACTAGATCATGGCTGATCTTCTACCTCAATGCCATTTTCCCACACCATCCCCATATCTTTTGATATGTTTGATATCTAGAAATCTAACAATCTCTGTCTTGAATATACTCAATGGCTGAGTCTCCAGAGCTCTCTGGGGTAGAGAATTCCAAAGATTCACCACCGAGAGGCTTGTGAAGTGGTGGGGCGGGGGCAAGATAAGAAGAGAGGAGAGCATTGCTTGTGCAGGATTAAAGTCTGTTTTTGCAAGGATGAATCGTGAGTAAGAGAGATGTGAAGAGAGTCTCACTTTAGCAATCCTGGTAAAGTCATCGTACTCAGGTGCAGGGAACTTTGCTGCTGACATTGATCTGGCCAGCCATCTGTTTCTACTGTTGCTGGCCAACTTGCAGGGGTATCCTTCACTCACTTGAATGAAAGAGGACTTCCTGTTTGGTCCTCGAGAACCTCCACGAGAACCTCCTCGATAGTATCTGAAAATTGTGGAAGTCTATTTGGAGTCACCCTACTGCTGTCTACTTACCACCATTGAAAACTCAACCTGCCCACAAAGAGTTATAAACTCCTTTAGGAAGCTGCAGGCCTGCCAGATTTCACGTCTTCCCTAATTGCTAGCTGCTGAAAAGCAGTGCGCCTAATTCTGGCATTTTGCCTCCAATATTTAAATGAACACAAGAATGGATCAAGTGGTGTCATCTGGTGGGCTGAGCAGATGCCCCGCCCACTGCCTGCCCTATTTCCTAATTACAGCACAAATGCCCCCTCTCCCCCACTACCACATGTTGCATTGTCGGGTTTGTATAAGTAGTGTTGTAGGGCATTCTAGAAAAAGTCTTAGATTCCAATAAAGGTTAACTAACAACTCTATTATTTACAGTTTTTTACACTCTGCGCAAGCCACCTATGCTAGCATCCTTCATGCTGCTATACCTTCTTCTTCTCAAGCCTATTGCATGTGACCGTTACATCATTCTTCATACAGTCGGAGGGGTCTCTCACCATCTTCGGTATTAACCCTTTACATCCTTATCCTACACACCATCCTCACATTTATAATGGAAAGAGCCTATGTAAACTTGTCACACTGTAATTACTTCTTCCAGCCAAAGAGGCACTGCAGTACAACGCTCCACTTGTGGAATAGTAGAATTATAGTCTTGATGGAAAGCACTGGTGTAAGACTTTCAAAGAGCCATGGATAAATGATAAGGTAACTCATGTGGGGAAAGCATACATTGGACAATAGGGGGGCCCACTACCCCTTAATTTTCTGTTATTCAGCGACCAGAAAATTATGGGTGGTGGGCTGACAATTTTCTGATCAATGCCGACACCTAAAGTACCTCTCAAGGTGTGAGGGCTTGGGAAATCTAACCTAGCAGTTGAGACTTGAAGTGGGCACCTCAACTGCCCCACATAATGTAATTTTTCGGTGGACCTGTAGACAAGTGAGCCACCTGCCTCCCTGTTTATGGTGGGAGGCTGCTGAAATATGTAAGTCATGGTCCTACATCATTTGCAGGGCAATTATTGCAATTTTCAGGTAAATAATTAGGAGAAGCATATTATTATACGTCATGAAATCATATTTTGGGGTATATTTTGTAGGCTAGAAATGGTTTAGGCCCATTTCTCAGGCCAAAAATTGCACAGAAGCTGGAAATCTAAAGTGTGCCTGAAATAAGACCTCGGACATCATTTTAATAATTGTGATGTATTTTTGGCGCCTGGTGTGCCTCTAGAGACACTTCTCTGCTCACCACAGGGCCAGTTGCCTTATCAGCAGCGGCCCTAAGTAGCCATAGGAGGGGGAAGAACAGGAGAAAGGCAATCACACAGGATCCCTGTGGGAAAGAGGGGAAGAGCAATAGTAATAGGGGATTCCATAGCCAGGGGAACAGATAGGCGCTACTGTGGCTGTCAACGTGACTCCAGGATAGTGTGTTGCCTCCCTGGTGCCAGGGTCCAGAATGACATCCTGAAAGGGGAGGGTGATAAGGCAGAGGTCATGGTGCATGTTGGTACCAAATGACATAGGTAGAAAGAGGGATGAGGTCTTGCATCAAGAATTCAGGGAGTTAGGCAGTAGACTAAAAAGCAGGACCTCGCGGGTTGTAATCTCTGGATTACTCCCAGTGCCATGTGCTAGCGAGTATAGAAATAGAAGAATAGCACAGATGAATGCATGGTGCAGGAGGGGGAGGGTTTTAGATTCCTGGACCACTAGGACCATTTCTGGGGAAGGTGAGACCTGTACAAGAGGGACGGTCTACATCTGAACCAGAGGGGGACTAACATCCTTGCTGGTGGGTTTGCTAGTGCTGTTGGGAGGAGTTTAAACTAATTTGGCAGGGGGAGGGGATGCAGACTCCTCGCAGAATAGGGACACAGCTAAACACAGGAAAGCAAACAAATCAGAGGGAATACAGCGGAAGAAAGTTTCAAGGGAGTAAGACCAGGATGGAAGGCCTCTACTTTAATGCCAGGAGTATTGTAGGTAAAACGGATGAGTTAAGGGCAATGATTGACACGTGGAATTGTGATATGGTAGCCATCACGGAGACATGGTTGAGGGAGGGGCAGGATTGGCAGCTCAATATCCTGGGATATAGAATCTTCAGGCGAAACAAAGGAGGGGGTAAAAGAGGAGGGGGCATTGCAATATTAGTTAAGGAGTCAGTTATTGCAGTAAGGAGAGATGATATCTTGGAGGGGGCATCAAATGAAGCTTTATGGGTAGAGTTTAGGAATAAAAAAGGGACAGCCACATTGTTAGGTGTTTATTATAGACCCCCAGATAGTCAGCGGGAAATTGAGGAGCAAATATTTGCGCAATTTGCAGAAGTGTGTAAAAATAATAGGGTAATTATATTAGGTGATTTCAACTTTCCCAACATTAATTGGGATAGTCATCGTGTTAAGGGCTTAGATGGAGTGGAGTTCTTAAAATGTATACAGGAGAACTTTTTAGCTCAATATGTAGAGGATCCAACAAGGGAGGGTGCAGTGAGGACCGAATTCTGGGGAATGAAGCCGGACAGGTGGTTGATGTGTTGGTGGGGCAGCATTTTGGTGATAGCGACCACAACATGGTACAATTTAAGCTTGTTATGGAGAAAGAAATAGACAAGTTGCAAAAAAAGGTTTTGGATTCGGGGAGAGCGAATTTTAGTAAAATAAGGCAGGATCTGGCCAAGGTAGACTGGAAAGAGTTACTTGTCGGGAAATCTACAGAAGAGCAGTGGGGGGCATTCAAAAAGGAAATGGGGAGGGTACAAGCCCAACTTGTTCCCTCTAGGGAAATAGGTAGGAGCAACAAGCCCAGAGAACCATGGATGACCAGAAACATTCAGGGTACGATGAGAAGGAAAAGAGAGGCTTTTAGCAAATACAAGGAGAGCAAATCAATGGAAGCATTAGTGGAGTACAGAAAGTGTAGGATGGAGCTTAAGAAAGCAATTAGGAGAGCAAAGAGGAGATATGAGAAAGCTCTGGCTGGTAAAAGTAGGGAAAATCCCAAGATATTCTATAAGTATATCAATGGGAAGAGGATAACCAGGGACCAAGGGGGAAATTTGTGGGTGGAGCCAGAGGACATTGTTTTAGTTTTTTTTTAGTTTTTTTAGAGATACAGCACTGAAACAGGCCCTTCGGCCCACCGAGTCCGTGCCGACCATCAACCACCCATTTATACTAATCCTACACTAATTCCATATTCCTACCACATCCCCACCTGTCCCTATATTTCCCTACCACCTACCTATACTAGGAGCAATTTATAATGGCCAATTAACCTATCAACCTGCAAGTCTTTGGCATGTGGGAGGAAACCGGAGCACCCGGAGGAAACCCACGCAGACACAGGGAGAACTTGCAAACTCCACACAGGCAGTACCCAGAATTGAACCTGGGTCGCTGGAGCTGTGAGGCTGCGGTGCTAACCACTGTGCCGCCCTGGTAGGGTGTTGAACAAATACTTCACATCTGTCTTCACCCAAGAGAAAGAGGATGTAGATATGGAACTTAGAGAGAGAGACTGTGAGGTTCTTGAGCAAATTGTCAAAGGGAGTGACAAGGTATTGGAGGTTTTGGAAGGCTTAAAAGTGGACAAATCTCCAGGTCCGGACGATTTGTCTCCCAGGTTGCTGTGGGAGGTGAGGGTGGAGATTGCAGGGGTTCTGACCCTAATTTTTAATTCCTCTCTGGCCACAGGGGAGGTGCCAGAGGACTGGAGAACAGCTAATGTGGTCCCACTATTTAAGAAAGGTTGTTGAGATAAGCCAGGGAACTACAGACCAGTGAGTCTCACGTCAGTGGTAGGGAAACTATTGGAGAAAATTCTGAAGGAGAGAATCGATCACCACTTGGAGAGGCAAAATTTGATTAGGAATAGTCAGCATGGCTTTGTCAGAGGGAGGTCATGCCTAACAAATTTGATTGAATTTTTTGGGCATGTGACCAGGTGTGTATATGAGGGTAGTGCAGTTGATGTAGTTTACATGGATTTCAGCAAAGCCTTTGACAAGGTCCCACATGGGAGACTTATCAGGAAATCAAATGCACATGGGATACAAGGTAACTTGATAAGGTAGATTCAAAATTGGCTTAGCTGTAGGAGACAGAGAGTGATGACAGACGGCTGTTTTAGTGACTGGAAGCCAGTGTCCAGTGGCGTACCACGGGGATCTGTGCTGGGTCCCCTATTGTTTGTCATTTATATAAATGACATAGATGACTATGTCGGGGGTAGGATCAGTAAGTTCAAGGATGACACAGAGATTGGCCGAGTGGTTAACAGTGAGGTGGAGTGTCTTGGGTCACAGGAAGATATAGACGGAATGGTCAAATGGGCAGAAAAGTGGCAGATGGAATTTAACTCTGAAAAGTGTGAGGTGATACACTTTGGAAGGAGTAATGTGACACGGAAGTATTCAATGAATGGCCTGACACTGGAGGTTCCGAGGAACAAAGGGACCTTGGCGTATTTGTCCATAGATCTCTGAAGGCAGAAGGGCAGGTTAATAGGGTGGTGAAAAAGGCATATGGGACACTTGCCTTTATCAATCGAGGCATAGATTGCAAAAGCAGGGAGGTCATGTTGGAGTTGTACAGAACTTTGGTAAGGCCACAGCTGGAGTACTGTGTACAATTCTGGTCGCCACATTATAGGAAGGATGTGATTGCATTGGAGGGGGTGCAGAGGTGATTCACCAGGATGTTGCCTGGGATGGAACATTTAAGCTATGAAGAGAGCTTGGGTTGTTTTCACTGGAGCAGAGAAGACTGAGGGGTGACCTGATCGAGGTGTACAAGATTATGAGGGGCATGGACAGGGTGGATAGGGAGAAGCTGTTCCCCTTAGTTGAAGGGTCAGTTACGAGGGGTCACAAGTTTAAGATGAGGGGAGGTTTAAGGGGGATTTGAGGAAGAACGTTTTTACCCAGAGGGTGATGACAATCTGGAATGCCCTGCCTGGGAGGGTGATAGAGGCAGGTTGCCTCACATCCTTTAGAAAGTACCTGGATAAGCACTTGGCACGGCATAACATTCAAGGCTATGGGCCAAGTGCTGGCAAATGGGATTAGGTAGACAGGTCAGGTGTTTTAATGCATCGGTGCAGACTCGATGGGCCGAAGGGCCTCTTCTGCACTGTGTTATTCTGTGATTCTGTGATCCCAGCATCCTTCAGGAGGGCTGTGGAGCTCCCGGAGGAGCATTCCTGCTCCTCTTGGCTCCACATATAGACAAAATGTAGAAACAATTGCTTGTTTTTTGCCAGCCACTGATTAGGCTGCATCCAATGCTGGAAAACCTGAGTACAGCAGGCTCTGCTGCCGAATTCTGATAGTGATAAACAGGCATTGGGCTTCCTTATACAAGGGGCCTGAACCTTGAGTATAGTCCGAGGCCAATATGGTGTCAGGCATCCTAGGGGCAATGGAAGTACCCCCCCCCCTAAAATTAGTCCCTTTCCCCCTTTTCCTGCCAATAAAGTGGGAACAACAAAGACCAATTTCTCTCCCAGCAATCATAAGAAAGATTACATTCTTCTTAAACTGCGAATTTTATATCACATTTATCTTGGATCTTCCATCAATGTATGAATGACTGCTATAATCATGATGCATGTCTTCTTTACATGTGCTATTTGAACTCTACCCAATATCTCTTCATCTGCTGTTGCTATTTCAAGTTATTTTTTGCATGTATCTGGTCGTATTCAGAAAAATCCATTTTTTAGTTATTGATCTGACAGTCATCATGATGCTATCAGTCTGTTCCTGTGAATGCGGCAGTGATGATGTGGTTCAGGGGTTTCCTACTTGGTTTTAATCACCCATCATTCACATCAACACCTAAAAAACCTTTGTGTGGGAATAATAAATTAATATTTTAAGGTTAATAATAAAAAATTGTCTCTAAAATTCCAAATTAATTCTATATCATTTCAAAGCTATTGCATCATTTACCATGCATCTGGAGTGTACAGTGGAGTGTTTAGTTTAGTTTAGAGATACAGCACTGAAACAGGCCCATCGGCCCACCGAGTCTGTGCCGACCATCAACCACCGATTTATACTAATCCTACACTAATCCCATATTCCTACCACATCCCCACCTGTCCCCATATTTCCCTACCACCAACCTATACTAGGGGCAATTTATAATGGCCAATTAACCTATCAACCTGCAAGTCTTTGACATGTTGTAAGGACTAACCTAAATGGAGTCATGTATTTGCCTCTGAACCACTTTTAGTAGCTTTACAATCTGGCATCTAACCTGAATTGTCAAGTGAAAATTAAACCATTTCAAGTGTCAGCTTGGCTCAGTGTAAACACTCTCACCTCATCGTCAGATGGTTGTTGCTTTAAGCTCCATTCCAGGTCTTCAGCACATAACTTAGACTGCCGCTTCGTTACAGCACTGTGAGAATTGTTGGATGTGCCATCTTCCAAAGCAGATGTTAAACCAAGGGCCTATCTGCCTGTTCATGTGGATGTAAATGGTCCCCTGGCACTACCAAGAAGAGCAAGGAACTATCCTGGTGTCCTGGCCAGCCCTCATCCCTCAACTAACACTACCAAAACAGATGAATTGGCCATTTATCTCACTTCCTGTTTGTGGGATCTTGCTGTGTGCATACTTTCTGCCTTTCAAAAAAATAATTCATTGGCTTTGTTAAAATCAATGGAATGAAAATCAGGTGTGCAATCCTCTCTGCCAGATTACCTCCCTGGTGGTGAAATGAAAATTTAACCCCTGGGGCTGAATTTTTTTTTAAACAGCCTGTCTTGAAATGAAATAAAGATTAATTGCTGGAAAATTGAGCAAGTCTGACAGCTTCTGTGAACAGCGTTGCTGAGTATTTGCAGCATTTTATGTTTTTAATTCAGATTCTCAGCATCCGCAGTATTTTGTTCATTTTTCAGTTCCCCTAGGGATTTGGGATAAGGGAAATATCTTATTTGCAAGCCGAGGTTAAATTCCTTCCAAAATGAATTAATATTGGAATTTAGAATGTGGAAGGGAGGTGGTGATGTAGTGGTTATGTCACTGGATGAGCATTCCAGAGGCCCAGGCTAATTCTCTGGCAACATGGGTTCAAATCCCACCATGGCAGCTGGTGGAATTTAAATTCATTTAATAAATCTGGAACTTTTTTAAAAAAGCTAGCCTTAGTAATGGGAACCGTGAAACCATTGTCAATTATCAGAAAAACCCATCTGGTTCACTAATGCCATTTAGGGAAGGAAATCTGCCATCCTTACCTGGTCTGGCCTCCATGTGACTCCAGACCCACAGCAATGTGGTTGACTCTTAGCCGCCCTCTGAAATGGCCCAGCAAGCCACTCAGTTGTCAAGGGCAACAATTGCTGGCCTTGCCAGTGACGCCCACATCCCATGAAAGAATTAAAAAAAACATATCGGAGGTAAGGTCCGAGAGCAGATTCGCAGGTCTGACTTTATTCCGGGTTGGGGAATAGCAGAAGGAGAGTGTGTGCGTGATTTCGTGATGGGGGTTGCCAACTCTGACTAGACGTATTCCTGGAGGTTACATCACATGAGCTCCGGCCTCCAACCGCCCGGCCCGATCAAGCAGCCCCCTTTTCCATCTCCGATCTTTTTATAACTAATAAAAAACAATGAAAAACAGTTTCTTTTTATGCCCCTATGATTTTGCACCAAGGTGGCTTGCAGCAGTGCCTGAGAGAGTAATCATCAATTACTCTTAAATGACCTCTGAAATGGTCTAGCAAGCCACTCAGTTATACCAAACCGTTAGAGAAAAGTCTAAAAGAAATGAAACCAGACAGACCACCCGGCATGGCACCGGAAACGACCCTGGCACACCCAGCCCTGTCGACCGTGCAAAGTCCTCCTTACTGGGGGCCTGCACCAAAATTGGGAGATCTGTTCCACAGACTAGTCAAGCACCAGCCTGACGTAGTCATAGTCGTGGAATCATACCTTATAGACAATGTTCCAGACACCACCATCACCAACCCAGTCAGTGGGACAGGACATACTCACCAGAGGTGGCGGCATCGTGATTATACACTCCGGAATTGACTCCGGACCCCATGAAGTCTTAAGGCATCTGGACATACATGGGCACGGAAACCTCCTGCTGATTACCACCTACCGTCTACCCCCCACCACCCCCCCCACTGCCCCCCGGC
Source organism: Heterodontus francisci (assembly GCF_036365525.1). Taxonomy (NCBI): domain Eukaryota; kingdom Metazoa; phylum Chordata; class Chondrichthyes; order Heterodontiformes; family Heterodontidae; genus Heterodontus; species Heterodontus francisci. Next base: position 221,451,973 of record NC_090371.1, read on the forward strand.
TGATGAATCAGTACTCCTCCATGTTGAACACCACTTGGAAGAAGCACTGAGGGTGGCAAAGACACAGAAAGGCATCTAGTACTCTGGGTGGGGGAGTTCTATGTCCAACACCAAGAATGGCTTGGTAGAACCACTGTTGGCTGAGTCCTAAAGGACATAACTGTTAGACTGGGTCTACAGCAGGTGTTGAGGGAACATCTACATAAGTGTTCCCTACTAAGTAGGGAAAAACCTACTTAACGCCGTCCTCACCAATCTACCTCTCGGAGATGCAACTGTCTATGACAGTAATGGTAGGAGTGACCATCTTACAGTCCTCCTGGAGACAAAGTCCCATCTTCACATTGTGGATACCCTCCATCGTGTTGTGTGCCACAACCACTGGGCTAAATCGGATAGATTTCGAACAGATCTAGAAACTCAAAACTGGGCATCCACGAGGCGCTGTGGGCCATCAGCAGCAGCAGAATTCTATTCAACCACAATCTGTAACCTCATGGCCTGGCATATCCCACAATCTACCATTACCATCAAGCTGGGGAATCAGCAATGATGTACTCACTGATGCTTAGTTTGGGTTCTGTCAGGGCCACTCAGCTCCTGACCTCATTACAGCCTTGGTCCAAATGAAGAGTGCAGGAGGGCATGCCAGGAGCAGCACCAGGCATACCTAAAAATGAGGCATCAACCTGGTGAAGCTGCAACACAAGAATATATGCATGCCAAACAGTGGAAGCAGCATGTGATAGACAGAGGTAAGCAATCCTACAACCAACGGATCATAAGAACTAGGAGCAGGAGTAGGCAATTCAGCCCCTCGAGCCTGCTCCGCCATTCAATACGATCATGGCTGATCTCATCTTGGCCTCTCTCAGTCTCCATAACCCTTCAACCCATTTCTAATTAAAAATCAGTCTATCTCCTCCTTAAATTTGCCCAATGTCCCAGCATCCACCCCATTCTGGGGTAGTGAATTCCACAGATTCACGACCCTTTGAGAGAAGTAATTTCTCCTCATCTCTGTTTTAAATCGGCTACCCCTTATCCTAAAACTATGACCTAGATTGCCCCACAAGAGGAAACATCCTCTCTATGTCTACTTTGTCAATCCCCTTAATCATCTTATATACATCAATTAGATCTCCTCTCATTCTTCTAAACTCCAGAGAATAAAGGCCTAAACTGCTCAATCTCTCTTCATAAGACAAGCCCCCCAGCTCTGGAATCAATCTAGTGAACCTCCTCTGAACTGCCTCCAGTGCAACTACATCCTTTTCAAGTAAGGGGACCAAAAGTGTACACAATACTCCAGGTGTGGTCTCACCTGCCTTGTACAGTTGCAGCAACACTTCCCTCCTTTTATACTCTATTCCTTTAACAATAAATGCCAAAATTCCATTTGCCTTCCTTATCACCTGCTGTACCTGCAAACTAGTTATCTGCGATTCATGCACGAGGTCACCCAGATCCCTCTGCACCGAAGCACTCTGAAGTTTCTCTCCATTCAGATAATAATTTGCCTTTCTATTCTTCCGACCAAAATGGATAACTTCACACTTATCCACGTTAAAATCCATCTGCCAAATTTTGGCCCATTTATCTAATTATCCATATCCATTTGTAGTTTTCTTATTTCTTTATTGCAACTTACTGTCCCACCTATTTTAGTGTCTTCTGCAAATTTGGCTATAGTACCTTCTATCCCTGCATCCAAGTCATTTATATAGATAGTAAATATTTGGGGCCCGAGGACCGAACCCTGTGGCACCCCAATAGTTACATCTTGCCAACCAGAAAAATACCCATTTATCCCGACTCTCTGTTTTCTGTTGGTTAGCCAATCCTCTATCCAAGCTAATAAATTGCCCCTAACTCCATGTGAACTTACCTTGTGTATTAACCTTTTGTGCGGCACCTTATCAAATGCCTTCTGGAAATCCAGATAAACTACATCTACAGGATCCCCATTATCCATTTTGCTTGTTACAGCTTCAAAGAACTCTAGCAAATTAGTCAAACATGATTTACCCTTCATAAAACCATGCTGACTCTGATGGATTGCGTTTTGACTTGTTAAATGTCCTGTTATTACTTCCTTAATAATGGATTCTAACAATTTCCCAACAACAGATGTTAAATTAACTGGTCTATAGTTTCCTAATCAGATCAGATCTAAGCTCTGCAGTCCTGCCACATCCAGTTGTGAATGGTGGTGGACAATTAAACAACTAACAGGACGAGGCTCCACATACATCCCCACCCTCAGTAATAGGGGGAGCCAAGCACATCAGTGCCAAAGACAAGGCATTTGCAACCATCTTCAGCCAGAAGTGCCAAGTAGATGATCCATCTCGCCCTCCTCCTGAGGTATCCAGCATCACAGATGCCAGCCAATTTGATTCAGTCCATGTGATATCAAGAAATGACCGAAGACACTGGATACTGCAAAGGCTATGGGCCAGGACAACAATCGGGCAATAGTACTGAAGACTCTAGAACTGGCTGTTCCCCTAGCTAAGCTGTTCCAGTACAGCTACAACATTGCCATCTACCCAGAAATGTGGAAAATTGCCCAAATATTGTACACAAAAAGCAGGACAAATCCAACCCAGCCAATTACCACCCTAGCAGTCTACTCTCGATCATCAGCAAAGTGATGGCAGGTGTCATCGAAAGTGCTATCAAGCGGCACTTGCTCAGCAATAACCTGCTCACTGATGCTCAGTTTGGGTTCCGCCAGGGCCACTCAGCTCCTGACCTCATTACAGCCTTGGTCCAAATATGGAAAAAAGAGCTGAATTCCAGAGGTGAGGTGAAAGTGACTGCCCTTGACATCAAGGCAGCATATGATTAAGTCTAGCATCAAGGAGCCCTAGCAAAACTGGAGTCAATGGGAATTGGGGAAAACTCTCCTCTGGTTGGAGTCATATGTCATGCAGGCCCCCACCTGCCAAGAATGAGGCACATTAATTTCGCCACATGGACATTAAACTTCAAATTGTTGCTGGGAAGAAGAGGGCCTATTACAAAGAATTGCCAGGCCCCTAGCTGGAAAGAAAGCTTTTGCATACAGTGTTAGAACAAAGGAACCAGTCCCTGCTCCCAATGCACAGAAGACGTGGTCAGACCAGTTTAGTCACATGACTAACTGGCTGTTGTAGGAATTTGAACTTGCCACAGAGTTTTGAACTGTTTGCTCCTGGACTGAAAAGATCTCTCATGGCTGGCTCGCCACAGCCTCTCCTGTCTGCTTTCATCTCTTTCTCTCAGAACTTAAACTCACTGGAGATACATGAACCCCAAGAGAAAAACGTCTCCAACAGTGATCAAGGTTTAAGAAGAATACTGGGCCCCAACGAAAAGCAAGATCAACCTACAAAAGGACTCTACGGTGAGCTCGAGGCACAGTAACAAAAAAACCCTCCTCAGTGATTGCCTCAAACCTCTCCACTTTCTCTTCTCTTTTCTGTCTCTATTTGCATGTGCGTGTCGCGTATGCATGCTAGCGTGGGGCGTGGCCTGTATCCGTAGGTGTTAACTGAATTAGAGTTTAAGTTTTAATAAATTTCACTTTTCTTCTTTAAACCTAAGGAGGCCTGTTTGTTCTTATTTGTTTGCCTTATAATTGGAAAACGGTGAACAAGGATTCACCAAGGGGGTGCTCAAAACACGGTGTGTTTAAAATTAAATCCTGCTACAGTAAGACCAGGTGAAGGTTGAAAAGGACCCCTAGATACCTTTCTCACCTGGTCGTAACACATACCTAGCACTAAGGAAGATAGTTGTGGTTGTTGCAGGTCAATCATCTCAGTCCTCGGACATTACTGCAGGAGTTCCTCCTTTGCCCAACCATCTTCAGCTGCCGTTCAGCTGCTTCAACAATGACCTTCCCTCCATAATAAGGTCAGAAGTGGGGATGTTTGCTGATGATTGCATAATGTTCAGCACCATTTGTGACTCCTCAGACACTGAAGCTGTCCATGTCCATATGCAGCAAGACCTGGACAGCATTCAGGCTTGGGCTGATAAGTGGCAAGTAACATTCACACACACAGTGCCAGGCAACGACCATCTCCAACAAGAGAGAATCCAACCATTTCCCCTTGACCATTGCTGAATTCCCCACTAGCAACATCCTGGGGGCTACCATTGATCAGAAACTAAATTGGAGCAGCCACATAAATATTGTGGCTACAAGAGCAGATCAGAAGCTGGGAATTCTGCAATGAGTAACTCACCTCCTGACTCCCTATCCACCATCTACAAGGCACAAGTCGGGACCGTGAAGGAATATTCTCCACTTGCCTGGATGAGTGCAACTCCAACAACACTCAAGAGGTTTGACACTATCCAGGACAAAGCAGCTGGCTTGATTGGTACCCCATCCACCACCTTCAACATTCACTCCCTCCACCACTGACGCACAGTGGCAGCAGTGTGTACAATCTCCAAGATGCACTGCAGCAAGTCATCAAGGCTCCTTTGACAGCACCTTCCAAACCTGCGACCTCTACCACCTAGAAGGATGAGGACAGCAGATGCATGGGAACACCAACACCTGCAAGTTCACCTCCAAGCCACACACCATCCTGACTTGGAAGTATCTCTCTGTTCCTTCACTGTCGCTTGGTCAAAGTCCTGGAACTCCCTTCCTAACAACATGGTGAGTTTACCTACAGCACATGGACTACAGCGTTCAAGAAGGCAGCTCACCACCACCTTCTAAAGGGCAATTAGGGATGGGCAATCAATGCTGGCCTAGCCAGTGATGCCCACATCCCTTGAAAGAATTTAAAAAATCAGCAGGATTCCACCTTTTAGATACCACCCATTAATCATTGCTCAAAAGTTCATGGGAAGTCATTTCCATGATTGACAAGGGTGAGAAAATGCCAATTGTGGATTGGCCATTCTATACACTTTGCACAATTTTTCTTTCCACTAACTTCAATTGAGCAGAGCTTATAACTGGTGGCCAATCCACCAGAAGCATTTCTCTGCCCCGAACGAAAGTAACATTATCGCTCATGTGTAAACGTGAGGAGGCCAGTTTATTCTTTTCACTGACCAAAGCAGTAAGGCTTGCTTTCCAATAACAACCAGCAGTGATGAAATTGAGGGGACATGCAGTATTTGTAAGTGCAGCTTGTGTGAATGTAGTTTGCTATTGGCCATGGAGAAGCAGTATCCTATCACAATACACATGCAGTAATGATCTTTTCGCACCCTCAGGCAGCTGATGCAATTTACCACCATAAATGATGGAAGGATTAATAATCCAGATGCAGGGTGTGCAGTTGTAAAAAAACAAGTTTCCATCTGAGTAAAGGACAGTTTATTGAAAAGGCCCTGGAAGTGCTATTACACATAGTAATTTAACACCACAAGTACATTTTCAGCAGGATGAGAATAGGCCCTTAGCATACAAGATAACATGTACATTTTACTATAAAGCAACAGCTCAAGACATAGCATGTAAAGAAAAACAATAGCTGTAAAAGATATACACAAACACAAACTACTGACAAGGAAAAAAATTGGTAGGGACTTAAGTAAGGTATTAGATGTAAGAATAGCAAGGATGTGCAAATACATTATACCATGGATAGAGAGAGAGTATATACTGCTGTAAATCATATGTGCTTCATATGCCCTGTACACTCCTTGGCAACCCACTTTTCCTTTGCACTGCAATTTTACCAACTAATTGTGACTGTACCTAAGAGAGAAAACATTTCTGTAATATTTATTTCTCTTAGTGCTGTGTGGTTCCTTTAAAATCTTCCCCATTTTTCAGATCAATCTGACTTGGAGTAAAATATTCACTGTTCGACTGTGCAGTCCAGCACGAGTGCATTGTCTAACAGGGCCTTTACTAAGTAAATTGGCCTTTGTGTTAACATTTTAAATTATTTTTTGAGATTATGAATGGCCACAGCCATTGGTACTTACTCCCAGCATACAGTTTATTCATAACTAATGTTTTGCTCTATTTCTTGCAAGTAATAGCTAACACAGGTATTTGGCTGAGGACTGCAGCGGACTCAGCCATCATGTCCTTGCATGATTCATTAGTAGGGGTAGTTTTAACCCCAGCATTCCATGTGCAGGCTTATGCATGAAGTGTGGACATTTAGATGGGATCCTAGCCTATGTTTTCACCTTCAAGGAAGGAAGCATAAGGGATGAAACAGGAGATAAAAATCAGAAAGAATGTACTTCCACATGGTAAACTGTCATTTCACCTTCCATTTGTAAATTGATATCAGTCTAATAGAAAGTCAATATTGTCTGCAATGAATTAGGACTGGAGAAAGTGTGTAAACATTTGTATAACACAATAAGCAAGTCATTAATAAAATGTTATTTGCTGGATTTGAGTGGGATTCTTGGTGGACATGTAGGAGATCATTTTGATTTAGATGATGGACAGATAATGGGCAGGGTCTCTGCTCTGACCATTTGATGCAGTCAGCAGGAGTCCCAATCAGTTTTCATGGTCAGGCCTTCTTAACATTAAATAGTTGAGCTTTCAGGATGAATCATATCTCTTATAAGAGGCTCTTCGATTATAAATAAAAACAGAAAATGCTGGAATACTCATCAGGTCAGGCAGCATCTATGGAGAGAGAAACGGAGTTAAGGTTTCAGGTTGATGACCTTTCATCAGAACTGGGAAAAGTTAGAGATGTTGTAGGTATTAAGCAAGGAACAGGCAGGGAAAGAGGAAAGTTGGGGAAAGAACAAAAGGGAAGGTCTGCGATAGGATGGAAGGCAGGAGAGATTAAATGATGAAAAGGATAATGGTGCAAGACAAAAGGAGATAGTATTGGGCCAAGTCAAGCAACAAAAGATGGGTCCAGAGGAGGTCTAATGGAAAAAGCAGAATCAGCACCAGCAGCTGACATCCAAAATGTTTTAAAAAACACAAAAAAAGGGCAGAGAGTATGGTCTGAAATTATTGAACTCAATGTTGAGTCTGGAAGGCTGCAAAATGCCTAATTGAAAGACGAGCTGCGCTTTATTGGAATACTGCAGGAGATTGAGGCCAGAGTGGAGTGGAGAATTAAAATGTCATTTGCCCTCTTTTTTGTGTTTTTTTTGTTTATGGACATCAACCTCCGTTTTTAACGTAAATGGAGGAGAAAGATGAAAATAGCACCGCCCCCGCCCAGTAATCAATATTAGGACATAAAGTGATATCAGAATTGATTCAGTGGCACCTGTGAATGTCTGGAGTCTCTTAAGACAATGCAGAACTATGTTTTATTGGATTCATAGAAGAGTATGAATTATTTGCAATCTGTAATTTTGCTATGGTAAATGTCAATTTAATGAACATTCATTCAAAAACATTGATGTGTCCTGACCAGAGAATGTTACAAATCAGTTACAACACACATCTACAACTAACGTTCAATCTTTTTGTTGCCACTTGGCCAGAGCATTATGTGACACCATTAAACTAGTTTTTTCTGCCTATTGCCAGAGGCCAAAAGAATTGTTTGACTCCAAACTTAAACACACAACCAGTTTAATTCATTTTAACTGGTTGATCTATCCTTTCACTGTAGTAACAAAAAAAGTCTGATTTAGCTCCTGGGATAGTACAGCAACAAAAATTGACTGCAAATAAGATTTTCTTTTCATTACAATCGACTATTTACAGTGGGGTTCAGATAATAATTTTCAAACTTTTTTTTTAACCAGAAGTGGTAACCACAATAACCATTGAAAACAGCAAAGTATTTTACCTGCAAAATTTTGCAACAACTAATTAGAGCAAATATCTATTTACATCATATCTATTTACTCTTCAGATAAGATTCTACATGAATGTTGGCAGGACAGGATAATCTTACCTATGAGGAAAGATGGATAGGCTGGGGTTGTTCTTTGGAACAGAAGAGACTAAGAGGAGATTTAATTGAGGGATACAAAATTATGAGGAACCTAGACACAGCGAATGAAATTTCCCTTAGCAGAGAGGTTAATAACCGGGGAGCATAGATTTAAAGTAATTGACAAAGGGATTAGAGGTGAGTTGAGCAGAAATTTTTTCACGCATAGGATGGTGGGGGTCTGGAACTCGTTGCCTGAAAGGATGGTAGAGGCAGAATCCCTCATCACGTGTAAAAAAAAACTTGGATTTGCACTTGAAGTGCCACAGGCTGCAGGGTTACGGCCAAAGAACCGGAGAGTGGGATGAGGCTGGATTGCTCTTTCTTGGCTGAAAAGGCACATTGGGGCAGATGGCCTCCTTCTGCGCTGTAAATTTTCCATGTTTCGATGTTTCTAGATGCTTTGCTATAAGTATATCACTATCACTAATGAACATTAAAATAGGAGTCATAAAGTTATTTACGGCACTGGAGGAGGCCATTTGGCCCATCGAGCTCATGCCGGCTCTCCACAGAGCTATGCAGTCAGTCCCATTCCCCAGCTTGATCCACGTAGCCCTGCAGGTCTATTTCTCTCAGGTGGATATCCAACTTCCTCTTGAAATCATTGATCATCTCTGCGTCCACCACCCTTGTGGGCATCGAGTTCGAGGTCATTACCACCGGCTGTGTAAAAACGTGCTTCCTCATATTCCCCCAGCATCTTTTGCCCAAACTTTCAATCTGTGTCCCCTGGTCCTAGTAATATTCGTTAATGGGAACAGTTTTTCTTTGTCTGCCTTATCTAAGCCTGTCATAATCTCCCATCAATCTCCTTTGTTTTAAGAATAAATCCAGACTTTCCAACCTAACCTTGTAGCTAAAATCCTCCATCCCTGGAACCATTCTGGTAAATCACCTCTGCATCCTCTCAAGGATCCTCACATGCTTTCTGAAGTGTGGTGCCCAGAATTGTATGCAATATTCCAGTTGGGGCCTAACCAGAGCTTTATACAAGTTCAGCATAATCTCCCTGGTTTTATACTCAATGCCTCTATTTATGAAGACCAAGATCCCATATGCTTTACTAACCACTCTCTCAATATGTCCTGCCACCTTCAAACATCTATGCATATGCACCCCAAGGTTGCTCCGTTCCTGCACATTCTTCAGAACTGTACCATTAAGTATATATTGCCTCTCCCTATTCCTTCTGCCAAAATGCATTAACTCACATTTGTCAGTATGAAATTCCATCTGCCACCTCTCTGCCTTTTCTGCTAACCTACCTATGTCCTGTTTCAGGTGGTTCATAGTATCCTCACTGTTTGCCACACCTCCAAGTTTGGTGTCATCAGTAAATGTTGAGATTCTACTCTGTATTCCAAGATCCAAGTCATTTTTATATATATATATATAGCGCAAAAAAGCAGTGGTCCCAGCAGTGACCCTAAGAGAACACCACTGTCTGCCATCCTCCAGTCTGAAAAACAACCATTTACCACGACTCGCTGTTTTCTGTCCTTAAGCCAATTTTTAATCCAAGCTGACACTGACCCTCCGATTCCATGAGCCTCAATTTTCTTAACCAGCCTTATCAAACACTTTCTTAAAATCTATACAAACAACATCCACTGCATTTCCTTCATAACCCTGCTCTGTTACTTAATCAAAAAATTCAGTTAGATCAGTCAAGCATGATCAGCCCTTTATAAATCTGTGCTAGCTATCCTTAGTTAACTCAAACCTCTCTAAGCGTCTTGATATTTTCCCTGTTGATTGTTTCTAAAACCTTACCCACCACTGATGTTAAACTAACTGGCCTGTAGTTGTTAGGACTGTACTTACAACCTTTCTTGAATAAGGGTGTCACATTTGCCACTCTCCAATCCTCTGGCACCTCCTCCATATTCAGGGAAAATTGGAAGATTATGGCAAGCCCTGCTGCTATCTCCATCCTCACTTTCTTTAGCAACCTGGGATGCAAGCCATCTGGACCAGGCAACTTATCTACCCTAAGCATAGACAGCACTTTTAGTACCTTAGCCCTCTCAATTTTTATCCTATCCATTGTCTCTACTCTCTGCTTCTGCTGATATTTTGTCAGATTCCATTTCCTTAGTGAGCTCTGATACAAAGTACTCACTAAGTACATTAGCCTTGCCCTTTGTCTCCAAGCATATATTGCCTGCCCTCTTTGTCGCTAATAGGCCCCACTTCGCCTCTTACTGTTCACTTACTATTTACATGCTGATAGAAGATCTTTGGATTCCCTTTTATGTTGACTGCCATTCTATTTTCACATTCTCTCTTTGCCAGTCTTACTGTCCTTTTCACCTCCACTCTCAACTTATTGTATATGGCCTGGTTCTCACTTAATGAATTCACCTGACATGCATCATACTTTTTTTTTGTTACATCATCATCTCTATCTCCTTCGTCAACCAAGGAGCCCTGTTCTTGGTTCCCCTACCTTTCACCTTTGCGAGTCTTCTAAAAATGTTTATTTTTAGTACATATTGACGGAAATTACTGAAAAAATTTAAATTGAATATCTGGAATTTTATACCCCCCCCCCCCCCCCCCCACCCCACAACATCCCCCGGGAGCAGGTTGGAGGCAGGGTGGGCATAATCGAGTGGGAGGCGGGGTGGGGGGGGGGGGTGCAGTTCCCATTGCCTATCTGCCCCCACTGCCATTTTACCAGCAGCAGGGGAAGTTGAAAACAGCCCGCCCGCCCCAGGCCAATTACTTGTTGCTTAAGGGCCTCTTCTTGTTGCTGCTGGTATCTTACCAGCGGCAGCCAGAAGCTTCCACACATGAGGAGGCTGCCCGGTAATACCAGGCGGTCTCCTAGTGGCCCCCCGCCCCCCAGGAGCACAAGCTACCCCTGATGGAGCACCTCTTCCCGCCCTCTTGAATGACCCTCACCTCCCACCACTGGGATCCAGCTGATTGCCCCCAGTGAGACCCGAAACTCCACTTACCTTTATCAGGGCCAGCATCCATGATGCTGCAACACAAACAAGAAATGCTGGAAATACTCAGCAGGTCTGGCAGCATCTGTGGAGAGAGAAGCAGAGTTAATGTTTCAAACATTAACTCTGCTTCTGTGTCCACAGATGCTGCCAGTCCTGCTGAGTATTTCCAGCACTTTCTGTCTTTATTTCAGATTTCCAGCATCTGCAGTATTTTGCTTTTATCACACTTGGATGCTGGTTGGGTGAGCTGAATTGCTCGAATGAGCTCAATGGCTAAATGGATTTTTTTTCATCCTTGACTTTTGTTCATGTTTTTTATCTAAGAGTAATTACTGACACTAATTTCTGTGGGAGTTCTCCTGATAGCCCTTCAAAGCCCTGGCATAAACTCAGCAGAAATCGCATCGAAACAATAGCCTGAACTTGGCAATACCAAAGCGGCGAGCTATTGAGGGTCACGCATCGCATCTTCCAGTGTTCACACTTGCATTGTAAAGTTCAAGTCACGCACCTCAGTGGGCTCTGGAGGAGTGTAAAATGATGGTCCCACCGAGCCGCTCTGTAAAGCAGCAGGACATGTAATTCAACAATTTGGGCTGGTTGCCATAAGTTATGATGATTTTCATGCCTATTATTTTAAAGCTGATATTAGCAGGCACAGAGCCTGCTCGGCAGATCTGCACTATAAATTAACGAGCTCCTTAGCCTAAAGCACCTCTCCACAAATACATTTAAATATGCAAAATGATTCTGTGAACTTCTGATTGTAAAGCTGCATAAATCAGTGCTGTACCACCCATCTACTTGTTAATTTAAGATCAACTATTTTCTGATTTGCATTGCAAATAAAATCAGAACATCAAAGGGAGGAGAGTGCACCTCAAGTTTTGTTAATAAGCTATTAAAAGACATGAAAGATTTTTCTATTATTAAGCCTGACCAAGGGTCACAGCAGCATTGGGGAGAAAGAGTGAGGGATAGCAAGGCATTTCTCCACAGGGAGGCTGTAAAATGGCAAACCAAACTGACCACTATCATGTTTGTGTACCTCCACACACCTGGTTGCCACTGGAATAAAGAAGAGCTTAGAGAAAGGCCATTGCTTTCCTCCTTGGATACATGATAGTGGTGGAATTAAGAAAAAAAGTGGTATGGTGGGAGGAAGTAAATTGCTTGCCCCTGAAATTCTCTTTCATGACTATAAATGGGAGAAACATAAATCTGTCTTTAAAGTGGAAATCATTGTTATGTTGATTATCCTTTCACGATTAATAAGCGTTGAAGCTTTCACATGACTCAGTAGCTTTTGTGGTAGAACACAAGCTTTCAAGGTGGGTAACTTGGAAGTCTGCATTTCAGCATAGAGTCCAACGCCCATTTTGCTTATTTTTATGTTTTATTGAGTTTTATTGATTCTGCTGTCCAGGTTACTAGGCAGACCACCTTGCAGTAATGTAACAGGAGGCTGGAAATGTGGGAAGGAATAAGAAGTACGACCTACACTGCTCTCTTGTTCAACTCATCAAAAACTGCATTCAGAAGTCCACAAACCAAACATTCCTACCTCCACATTTGAAGAAACAGGACAAGATATCAATAAAGAACATGGTTAAATAATTTAAAAAAGCTCACTGCAGCGAGCATTTCAGATGATTTTGGTTTGGCCGACTCTGCATCTATTATATTGTCTGATGATTCTTCCATAAAGTGCAGATCCTGTCAGACCTGACAGTGGCGACAATAGGTTGCATCATAGAATTAGCCAATGTATATAAAATCATTGTGAAGCAGTACCTTAACGTTTTTGTGTAACAACATGGACAAAGCCTCTTTCAACACGTCCCTTTGAGCTGAAGACTGACCTCAAGCTTATGACGTTATTGTGGGTGTGAGAAGGGCATGGCTTCATCTCGTGACGTCACCGTGGGGTAGAAGGGGCGTGTTTTCAGAGTATGACGTTTTGTGGGTGTGGCAAGGGCATGTCTTCAGCTAGTGACCTCACTGGGGGTGTGGCTTCGTTGGCTGTGCGCTTCGCAGATCGTTTCCTTGGTGATCCAGGCTGCCGGAAGCAGTGGAAGTGACCGCTGCAGCCACCGAACCAGATAAGTTCGTATTTCACTGTGCAGTCAGCGGCGAACATTGTCGCTGTACCCTTGACAGCAAAATCCGGGCCAATGTAAGGAGGTGTTTGTCATTTCTGCAGGATTTTTGGTGCTCTTCTGCCAAAGTTGCATCAGAAGTTTGGAGAACACCCATGGAAATTCTGACCCCTTTTCTCTGTAAATATTTTGAAGACGCATTTGTCTTTTCATCTCTCACAAATAAAACCAGAAACTATTAGCTTTTGATGGCTTCATCCTTGCTCATTTTCATCATTCTGAGGCTCACTATCTCGTCTGATCTCAGATAGAATTCCCACTTCAGGCCCATTGCTTGAGAAGCTGAGTTTTTTTCTTCAGGTCAAACACATTTCTAAGCATTCCTTAATGCTTTATAAAAGTCTTAAGTACCTCCCAGGTACATCAGCGGTAAGTCGAAAGGCTCTATAAAACTGCAGTCAACCATAAACCTCATAGCATTACACTGCACTTGACAGTGCAGAAGTGCTATTCAGCATATCTATCAACTGAGATTGGCATTCCATATTTAATATAAGGATAGAACTTGGTGGTAGCTCCATAGCACTGCACACATTGCGCTGAATTTTATGGACCCCCTCTGGATGGGAACAGAAGCAGGGGGAAGGGGTGCCCATTGCCTTCCAATATAGTCCAATGAATTTATGTTCCTGCCATCACCTCAATTTAATAATATCCTAGCAGAGTCGGGGGGGGGGGGCTCCTTTGGGGGCAATCCAGGGCCCCCTGGAGGCCCCCCAGCAGTGATTGACATCCCCCCAGGAAGGACTCACCCCTCCCCCACCACCCCATTGCCGGGACCTGCCTGAATGGCCCTGGAAACCCTACCTCACTTCCCTCTCCTGGAGTTTTGTCCAGTCTTTGTACTGCAGTACCAGCAGTGGCCAACGCTCCCAGTGGCGTTGCCAGTACTGCAGAGCTGTCGGCCTTCTAATTGGCTTGCAGCTCTTGGAGGCGGGAACTTTTCCCTGAAAGGGATGGCAATCCCTGACAGCGGATAATTAGTTGCCTGCTTGCTGTGGAATTGCAATGGGGCTCGAGGCGGGGTCTCCCCCCACCTTCTGGCCCGCCACTGAATTCCCTCTCCCTCCCATCCTCAGAACAAAATTCAGCCCATTGTACCATTAAACTAACCATAATTTGGATAATTTAAATTATATTTACAACAAATTTATTGCAATTTAACAGGAATGTTGGTTGTTATAATTTTGAACTATGGGTGATTCAACCTGCTCACAGAAATTGTATGAAATGTGTTTGCATGTGGCTGAATGCTTTTGTGCCTTTGATCTTATAATAATTTGAACGAAGGTTGAAGCAAGTTCGCAATTGGTGGATGATAGATGTTAAATTTGTAACCTTTTTCAAAGAGCAGTGATATTTAAAATAAAAAGCTATCGCTTTTATCTGCTCTCTAGTGACTGAAACTGTGGAATCTCAGCATCCTTTATATTCTTTTGGGATTTTCTCCACTGTTAGGAATGTATTGGATCATTTTGTGAACACTTTCTGCATGATTTCTTTTTGTCTAACTTGTTAAAAGTTATGTTTGATATCTAGCAGTCAATTGTGACATTTTGGCTTGTTCTTGAAATTAATATTTTTGCAGCTGTTTAATCATATTTTGGCTCTCTCTGTTTTTTTGATGCTGCAGTTGCAAACATACTGTGGCGAGAGGAAGGTACTGAAGCAAGTTCTTGTCTTGTAGTGATTATGTACTTGTCATCTTTCAATTGCTGGAGTATTTGTTAAAAATTAATTTATCATTAAATATAGTGTTATGAATGTTTTCTGTATCCAAACTTTTAAATAAAATACTGTTAGTAAATAGTAAAGTGCTCTTGGTACCTTTTAATAGCAAGTACATAACTACTGGTTATTATTAAGCAGTTGACCTATAAAATCCTCAGGAGAATGTTTAATTGTTTTCAGCAGTTTATTCACTTAGGTCAGATTTTAACGTTGTAAAGGATATATATTGTACATGTTTCAAATGTTGTTTATTTGCTAATCTTTTTCAATTAATCTTTAAATTTGTTAAAAAATAAATAAATGAAGGAAATGCACAGCAGATCAGCCAACTATATTTACTAAGGAAGAGCATGCTGACAAAATATTGGTAGAACGGAGATGGTAGAGGTAATGGATGGGTTGAAAATTGATAGGCAGGATGTATTGAAAAGGCTGGCTATGCTTAGAGTGGCTAAGTCGACTGGTCCAGATGACTTGTTGGGAAGTTGGGGAGGAGATAGTGGAAGAGCTTGCCATAATCTTCTAATCTTTCCTACATATGGGGGAGATGCCAGAGGATTGGAGAGTGGCTAATGTGATACCCTTGTTCAAGAAAGTACACAAGAACACAAAAAATAGGAGCAGGAGTAGACCATGTGGCCTACTTCTAAACTGCAGAGAATACAGCCCCAGTTTAATCAGCTTCTCATCATAGGACAACCCCTTCATCCCAGGATCCAATTTAGTGAACCTTCACTGTAACGCCTCCGATGCAAGTATATCCTTTCTTAAACGTGGAGACCAAAACTGTACACAGTACTCCTGAAATAAAAACAGAAAGTGCTTGAAATAGTCAGCAGGTCTGGCAGCATTTGTGAGAGAGAAGCAAAGTTAACATGTCAGGTCAGTGAGCTTTCATCAGAACTGGCAAAGGTTAGAAATGTAATTGGTTTTAAGCAAATAAAGTGGGAGTGGGGCAAAAGAGAACAAAAGGGAAGGTGTTGATAGGACAGAGGGTCACAGAGAATAACTGATAAGGATGTTATGGGGCAAAGGCAAAGAGTGTGTTAATGGTGTGGTGAAAGACAAAGCATTAGTGCAGAGAGGGTAATATATTAGCATGGATACAGAATTGGTTCACAGCCATAGTACTCTTGATGTGGTCTCACTAAAACCCTATGTAATTGCAGCAAGACTTCTTTATTCCTGTACTGCAATCCCCTTGTAATAAAGGCCAACATTAAATTTGGCTTCCTAATTGCTTGCTGTCCTGCATGCTAACTTTTTACGCTCCTTGTATGAGCACATCCAAGTCTCTTTAAACAGCAACACTTAGAAATGTGACACCTTTTAAAAATATACTGCTTTTCTAGAAGTGGCCATTTAAGGGCCTTGATTGGACTGCGGCAGGCAGGCCGTTTGTCCCCCGCCCTACATAAAGGGCAGCGGAGGCGGGAGCGGGTCGGGAAAGCCTCCTGGAGCCTCCTGCTCCATTTTACACCACGCCCCCGCCACCATCCCGCTCGTTGGGGTGGCTTAAAATTCCGGCCCATGTTTCTGTAATGGCGATTAGATCTAAATCATTTACCTCTATTTGTGCCCCTAGTTCATCTATCTGCAAGGGTGTAAGGACAGTCCTAGCAACTACAGGCCAGTCAGTTTAATATCAGTGTTAGGTAAGGTTTTAGAAACAATAATCAGGAAAAAAAATTAGCAGGCACGGAGAAATTTAGTTAATTAAGGAGATCCAGCACAGATTTGTAAAAGGCAGATCTTGTTTGACCAATCTAGTTGAACTTTTTGATGAAGTAACAGAGAAAGTTGATGACAAGATTGCAGTGGATGTTGTCCTAAGGATTTTAAGAAAGTGTTGACAAAATACCACATAAAAGGCTCATGGACTGGGTGGGTCAGTTTCAGCTTAGATAAAACAAAAATGTCTTAAGGATAGAAAACAATGAGTTGTGGCAAATAGTGTTTTTCAGACTGTAGTATGGTAGACAGTGGTGTTCCCCAAGGGTTAGTGCTAGGACCAGTGCTTTTTTAGACACATATAAATGACTTGGATATTGGAATACAGAGTAAAATTTCAAAATTTGCTGATGATACCAAACATGGAGGTGTGACAAACAGTGAGGATGATGTCAATCACTGCAACAGGACTAGATAGGCCAGCAGAATGGGCAGACAAGTGGCAGATGGAATTTAATGCAGAGAAATGTTAGGTGATGCAGAAGGTATAGGGAGAGGCAATATATACTTAATGGAACGGTTCTGAAGAGTGTGCAGGGACAGAGGGACCTGGGGGTTCATATGCATAGATCTTTGAAATTGCCAGGACAGTTTGAGAGACTAGTTAGCAAAGCATATAGGATCTTGGGCTTCATAAATAGAGGTACTGTGTACAAAAGCAGGCAAGTTACGCTGAACCTTTATAAAGCTCTGGTTAGGCACCAACTGGAGTAATGCGTCTAGTTCTGGTCACCACACTTTCAGTAGGATGTGAAGGTCTTTTCGAGGGTACAGAGGAGATTTACCAGAATGGTTCCAGGGATGAGGAAATTTAGCTACCAGGTTAGTTTGGAGAAACTGAGGTTGTTCTTCTTGGAGCAAAGGAGGTTGAGGAGGGATCTAATTGAGGTATACAATATTATGAAAGGTTTAGATAAGGTAGACAAAGAAAAGCCGTTTGCATTAGCTGATGGTACAAAGACTAGGGGACACATTGAAAGTTTTGGGTAAGAGATACTGGGGGATGTGAGGAATAACTTTTTTTTTTACACAGCGAGTAATAATGACCTGGAACACTCTGTCTAAGGGTGATGGAAGCGGAGTCGATGAATGATTTCAAAAGAGAATTGGATCGGCCTTTGAGGGAAATAAACTTGCAGGGCTACGGCATAGAACAGGAGAGTGGGACTAATTGGATTGGTCTGCAGAGTGCTGACATGGACTCAGTGGGCCAAATGGTTTCCTTCTGGGCTGTAATGACTATGTGGAGGATTTTTAGCCGCCGATGGGGTGGGAATGGAGGCGGGCTTGCACCAAATTTCGCGCCGGCCGTCGTGCCAGTTCCCCACTTTCCTCCTACTCCTGAGCCATTTTCCCGGAGACGGGATGCGGTGACGGCAGGGCTACCTGCGCGCAATTGCGGTGTAGCCAATTCAACTAGTTAAGCGCCTATTAAGGCCAGTTGCTGCAGGCCAATTGGAATTTTCCCTTTAGCCTCCAGGTCTCCGGAGGCAACCACCTGGCAGCAGACCAGGGGCCAGCGTTCCAGACAGCTTACAGGCCCTCCCTGCCTGTCTGTCTTCAGCTACATCCTCAAGCCACCCTGTGGAGGGGTTCCTCTCCGACAATGGTGGGCTGGCTGCTGAAGCCATTTTTTATTTTAAATTTTAAAAAGTTGGAGTGATGGTACCTCCATCTTGACACGCCCTCTCCCTCACTGAAAAGGCATCCTGCTACTGCTTCTGAGCTGGAGAGTTTTCTATTGGCTATCTAGCTTCAAGAGCCTGTCTGCTGTCCTTAACTGGGCGCAAGCCTGCCCTCTGGTCACTAATTGGTCGATTCGGGGAAAATCACAGTTGTGTGACTGTTACCCGCACAGTTCGGGCTTCTGACTTCCATTTGAGCCTGACAGTGGGATCCTGAAGCTCATGGGGAAAATCCTGCCCTATGTCTCTGCAACCTTCCTGAAAGAGTATGTTCAGTTAATCTTGTATAACCTGCATCAAAATGGGTCTGATCCAGGTCCCATCTGAAATGTTAACCAAGCTTTCTCTTTCACATGCTGGCTGACTTTCTGTGCATTTGTAGCATTGCTTGTTCTGATTTTGACTTCCTGCACTTGCAGGGCTTCCTTTTATCACTTCAAATTTTTCTTATTTCTTTTGTTTTTGCTAGGATTGGGAGTAGGAAACATGTTTTATATATTTTATGAGGATGGAATCAAAGTGATTCAACCAATAGAATGTGAGATTCAGAGACACATTAAACCTTCAGAGAAAATCCTAGGATATCAGGTGAGCACACATGTGGAATTGCAGTCATTCTGATTGATTTATTTGTACAGCATAAAAGGTAGTTGTCATAATTAAAGGATGCCATCAGTTCCTGTAGCTAGTCCTATCCCTGGATCCAGATTTTCTGAAACCAAATTAAACTCTGTGCAAGTGGATGGGTTTTGAATGAGTTAAAAACTAACCCACTGTGTCTTCAAAAAATAACAGAGCCATGGCAGAACTGTAATAGATACATTGAAATAACCACTTTCTAATGTTAGTCTCATAACATGATAGGACTGTCATTGCTAGGATGGTCTAGCAGCTGCAATGCTTTAATCTTCTCATAAATAGTACTTTCAAAGTTATGTTTTGCTCAGCAAGAGCTAAGTCGTGTGTAAGTTTCAAAATTAAATTTTATAAGATTGAACTTTTCAGATCGTTAAAACTCAGTCCCATGACTAGACACATTTGTTTAGTTCATTCCCGAGATTTGAGCATCGTTGGCAGGGTCTGCATCTATTGCCCATCTATAGCTGCCCTGAGACGGTGGTGGTGGGCCATCTTCTCAAACGCTGCCATTCTTGATGCAACTTCTCAGGTCACTTCAACAGACAATTAAGACTCCGGTGTGAGACCGGAGTCTCACACATGCCAGACTGGGTAGGGTGGCAGGTTTCTTTTTCTGAAAGACACTAGTTAACTGGTTGGATTTCAAAAACAATCTGACAAGTCCATGACCTCTATTACTGATACCAGCTTTTTATTTCCAGATATTTTTTAAACTGAATTCAAATTCTCAAACTGCCAAGGGAGCATTTAAAATCAGATTCCTTGAGCTATTCATCCGGGCTTCTGAATTATTAGTCCATAACATAACCACTCACAGAAATATTATCTTGCACATCCTGCACTCTAGAGGCAATTCTTGTTTCACTGATTCAAACAGTGCTTGATGATTATTTTGACTTTCACATAATGGGCTGTCTATTAGAGTATATTTTTCATGTTTTCACTGATGTATACTTTGAGTATTTTTTTTTCCAAATTGTACAGGGCAGCGTATGATCTGGCTTTTATAATGTTCACTGATGATTGCACAATGTTCAGCACCATTCACGACTCCTCAGACAATGAAGCAGCCAGTGTCCAGATGCAGCAAGACCTGGACAACATCCAGGCTTGGGCTGATAAGTGGCAAGTAACATTCCCGCCACGCAAGTGCCAGAGAATGACCATCTCCAACAAGAGAGAATCTTACCATCTCCCCTTGACATTCAATGGCATTACCATTGCTGAAACCCCACTATCAACATCCTGGGGATTACCATTGACCAGAAACTGAATTGAACCAGCCATACAAACACTGGGCCACAAGAGCAGGTCAGAAGGTGGGAATTCTGCTGCGAGTAACTCACCTCCTGACTCCCCAATGCCTGTCCACCATCTACAAGGCACAAGTCAGGAGTGTGATGGAATACTCACCACTTGCCTGGATGGGTGCAGCTCCAACAACACTCAAGAAGCTTGAAACCATCCAGGACAAAACAGCCCGCTTGACTAGCACCCCATCCAGCACCTTCAGCATTCACTCCCTTGACCACCAATGCACAGTGGCAACAGTGTGTACCATCTACAAGATGCACTGCAGCAACTCACCAAGGCTCCATCAACAGCACCTGCCAAACCCGCAACCTCTACCAACTAGAAGGACAAGGGCAGCAGATGCATGGGAACACCACCACCTGCAAGTTCCCCTCCAAGCTGCACACCATCCTGACTTGGAACTATATTGCCGTTCCTTCACTGTCGCTGGGTCAAAATCCTGGAATTCCCTTCCTAACAGCACTGTGGGTGTACCTACACCCCAAGGACTGCAGTAGTTCAAGAAGGCAGCTCACCACCACCTTCTCAAGGGCAATTAGGGATGGGCAACAAATGCTGGCCTAGCCAGCAATGCCCACATGCCATGAACAAATAAAAAAAAAATCAAATCATCCTGCATGCTGCCAATCATCTGCTGCAATGTTTTGCTCTATGAGTGCAAAAAAAAGCAACGATGATGATTTGATATTGGTAATTGGAAGAAGTGATCTCACACTTTGCACTAAATGTAGTGCTATGATGTTGAATATTTTTAGCTTTAAGTATGAAGTTTAAAAGCACTCCTGGCCTGCAGTGTCACCTTGACATTTCTGTGAGAAAAGGAGTTGATTGTCATGCTAGAACTTTTCAAGCGTTTGAAATTTCACCAGCATTCAGGGTTTAGTGAGCAGTGAAGCTGTAATGAAATATAGTTATGATAGGGATAATTAGGAAAGAATATAGACAATTAATACATGCACTTAATTAGGGAGAATTCAAATATACTTAATACATTACACTTTAGGAATCAAGATTCATTTAATACAATTAAAGATTGAATAAATTGATGAAATAAAGATTAATTTAATACAACTAAAGATTGAATAAATTGTCATATTCAAGATTCACTGGATTCCTCTTCAAGAGCAGAGTTCTTGTTAAAAAGTCAATTTACATCTCTGCTACATTGGAACGTGTAACAAAAATACCTTTTATGTTAAAAAATCCATCTCATGTCTCTGCTACATTGGAATTTATAAACTAATTAGAAAATGAGACATACTGAGACATATTGTACATGGTACACACTGATAACTATCATCAACTAATTTGGATTATAATGAAATAGACAGAGTGTCTTAAAAAGATGGTACAAGATAGCACCAAAGAACCATTACGAATGATTGATCATAAAATGGAACATTACGTACAAAAAAAGATGACATGTGACCCTGAGTTAACCCAAAAAGGAAAAACCAGTTACTGCACAACATTTGTTTAAAAAGCTTTTAAGAATAAAACACATTTATGAAGTTAAGTAACCAATAAAATAAAGTCATAGTGTTGCTATAAATACTACAAACATTTTGACCAGATAATAGCTCACAACTTCATGAGAAAGGAATTCTCAGCAATCAAATAATTGAGAATAAAAACAAAAAAATGCTGGAGATACTCAGCAGGTCTGGCAGCATCTGTAGAGAGAGAAGCAGAGTTAATGTTTCAGGTTGTTAACTTTGAAACGTTAACTTTGCTTCCCTCTCTACAGATGCTGCCAGACCTGCTGATTATTTACAGCATTTTTTTGTTATTATTTCAGATTTCAAGCATCTGCAGTATTTTGCTTTTATTTTAGTAAATAATTGAGAATAATGGATAACCATATATGGATAATGAAAGACGGAGGAACATTCACCGAAAGGTGACACCCACATTTGCAAAGGATGAGCTAATTGATTAGAAACAAACAGTATAAATGTGAGAGTTTTGTATCAAAAAATTAGAAGTATTTAATTCCTCAACAGTGCTTCTTAACCCATGGTAAAGGAGGCTGACTGCATGACAAGAGAATTCTACTCTTAAATGAGAGTGCTTTGTCTTGTTAAGCAGGAGGCTTACTTGGGGAATTTAAGGGAACAGTTTGATTTGAATTTTGATGGATATTCTAAGATGTTTTGCTGTAACATTGTCAAGGTTGAACCTTTGGATTCTATTTTAGAAATAAGATTATGTTTTACATCTTTTAATCTTTTATGTTGTGATATACTTAGCCACTTAAAGTGTATTGCATGTTCAATTCTTTAATAAATTTATAAATAAGTTAGTAAATCTTCTCAAGTAGTATTCTGTATGTAACTACAAGAACCCCTCTCTGTATCTCCTTAAGTGGGGAGATATGTATTGAAGAGAGTCTGCCAGACCCTTATAATATCTGGGATATTTATGACCTAGCTGATACTTATTAAAAATATTCTTTGCAGATTTCTTTCTTTGAGGGAGAACTAGTTCAGTTCTTCAGACCCAAACAAGTGCCTGTGGGATCTGTCTGGTTTAAACTTAAGTGAAGGGGCTTAGCAGGGGAGTACGCTTGATTTGGCGTAAGGGGGTTAAGATCATAAACCACTTCAAAGCATGCATACATTACGAAGGGGGTAACGACAAGAGTAGCACAGTTGATTCAAAAACTTAAGGGAATGGCATTTGAGAAAAGATTGATTACACTGTGCCTTTTTTTATCTTGAAAATGTGAGACACACAGTGGCATACTAATATAAAGAAAAATCAATCTGAGAGGGGATATGACAGAGGTGTTGACAATTATGAAAGGTTTGAACAAATTGGATCCAAGTATGTTTTCCTGCCATGTGCATAATTTAAGCACAAGGAATCACATTTACAAATTAAGGACAATTAAATAGGAAAAGCAGAAGTTTCTTTTATGAAAAGGGTGGCAAGTATGTTGAGCAGACTACCATCACGGGCAGTGGAATAAACAACCTTAATGAGTTTCAAGAAGGAACTAGATATGTCCCTGTCAACAAATGGAACTTGAAATTATTTGAAATGTACCAAGTAAATATTATGGATAGGTGATCTAGATGGAGCGTAGGTCTTCTCCTGCCTGAAACTGTTGCTATATTATGTTAATAAATACACGTTTGGATTTCCATTTTTTCAGAGTCAAAATGATGTAAATGGCAGTATAACCCTTCTATCCATTCTCACCATTCTCAGATATGTAACTGATGCTGCAGCACTTGAAGCAATACTTCCTGCTCCTACATTTCTTATTCCCATGATGTAATGTGATTTTCATTGTGCATAGTTTATAGAATGCATTTTCCTAGATTGATTTTTTTTTAGATTAATATCTAAACTATGTGTCTCACATTTTCAAACTTTGTGGTCACAACTTCTCTAAGATATATGGCACAATTTATATTTTACAATCTCAAATGTTTTGCTGTTTAAAAATAAAAATCACTAGTAATGATTGAGGACACCTTTCCAAACTGCAGAATAAAAAATGGCTTTGACAGTATCTCCCTCATATTATTAAGACAGCAACTGTGCAATTATTCCCTAGTAGATAACTCATTGACCGTGAAAAATAGCACAAAGAACCTATGCAAGAATCAGAAATCCTTCTGGTTAATGATATTACTTTACTTTAAATATAAATTAAATTCCGATGCAATTCATTGTGCAGTCTGTGATCTTTGTACATAATACATTTGATGTTCTGGGATTCATTCTTCTACTTGTTCATTGTGTCATGTTTTCTTTTTAGTAACTTCACATTTAGCATGAGTTATTTACTGTTTGTTGAATTCTTTAGTTCAAAGTTCTATTAGGAATAGAATTTCATCGCTGATACATGGGCATTTAGCAATGAATTGAAAATGTTACTGGATTTATAGAATACAAAATTACTGACTTTAAAATAAGAGAAAAGAATGACTTGCATTTACAAAGCACTTTTCACGACCACCAGACATCAAGTGCTTTACAGCCAATGAAGTACTTTTGAAATGCAGTCACTGTTCTAATGTAGGAAATGTGGCAGCCAATTTGCGTACAGAAAACTACCACAGACAGCAATGTGATAATGACCAGATAATCTGCTTCTATAGTGTTGATTGAGGGATAAATATTGGCCAGTACACTGCTCTTCCTCACGATAGTGCCATGGGATCTGTTACATCCACCCAAGCAGGCAGAGGGGGCCTTGGTTTAACACCTCACCTGAAGGGCAGCACCTCCAACAGTGCAGCACTCCCCAAGTACTGCACTGGAGTATCAACCTTGATTTTTGTGCTCAAGCCCTGGAGTGGAACTTGAATCTAAAACCTTGTGAAGCAGAGGCAAGAGTACTACCAACTGAGCCACAGCTGACAGCTGAAGGTAAATAGAAATAGCAGCATAGGAATAGGAGTCGGTCTTTCAACCCATTGAGCCTGTACCAATGCTATTCAATGAGTTCATAGCTGATCTGTATCCTAACTCCATTTACCCACCATGGCTCCATGTCCTTTCATACCCTTGATACCAGAAATTTGTCGATCTCAGAGATACCATTATTAATTTAGCTAGCATCTACTGCTTCTTGTAGGAGAGAATTTCACACTTCAACCACCCTCTGCATGAAGAAATGTTTCCTTACTTCTCTCCTGAATGTCCTGGCCCTGAGCTAAGGTTACGTCCCCTTGTCCTAGACTCCCCCCCACCCCCCGGCTGCAACAGATCCTCTTCACCTACCCGATCAATTCCTTTCAAAATCCTAAAAAAATCAATCAGATCACCCCTTAACCTTTTATATTCCAGGGAATGCAAGTCTAGTTTATGTAATCTCTCCTTATAATTTAGTTTTTGGAACTCTGGTAACTTTCAGGTGCATCTGTGCTACACTCCTTCCAAGGCCAGTATAGACTTTCAAAAGTGCAGTGCCCAGAACTATACACAGTACTCCAGGTCTAACCAGGGCTTTAAATATAAACGTAGCAAAACTTCCTCCCCTTTACATCCTAGCCCTCTAGTTTCAAAGGCTAACAAATTTCCTTTGTAAATTTATGCTCCTGTCTACACTACTCACTATTCTACCTATCTTTGTGCCATTAGCAAACTTGAATTTTATGACTCTCTATTGTGTTATCCAAGCCATTAACAGTTGAGACCCCAGCAATGATCCACATGGGACATTGCCAGTCACTTCCTTCCAATTTGAATAGTTACCCAATGGGCTGAATTTTTGATCCCTGGAGGAAGTGGGACCAGAGGCAGACTGGAGCAGAAAATTGGAAATAGTTGCACCGTGCCGGCTCTCCAACACGGTCCAACCTCCCATCCATTTTTGAACAACTCTCGGGAACTGGATGCTGACAAGCTGCCCGAATGCAGCAGCTCAGCACTTCAGCATGGAAATAAGGCAATCAACAGCCGCTTAAAGGGCTATAAGTGATTTTTGATCTCAGGCACAGGGACCACGAAGGGTCGTGACCACGTCCCCGTGTAAGATGCAGCAGCCCAGCAGGGAGCCAGTCATAGAGCCGGGTCCATTTAGCTTCAGTGAATTAAAGGTGAATGACTCAGAGAGCTGATCAGGCAGAAGCACACACAATGGACATTAAGTGTGCAAAGGTAGCGTAGAGGTAGCCTTGTAGGCACTGAAGCAATTGAGGGAGGAGGAGTGGGGAAGTGACCCTACAGGGGCATAGTAGGGTGTCCAGGCAGCCGTGACATTGCTTCTGGAGGCAAGGGAGGCCAATTGTGGAGATCGGGATGAGCTACCCAGATAAAAGGATGAGCAGAGATGTGAAGCAGCTGCTCAGACAGCAAGTGTAGACTAGTGGCCCTGAGGCACACAGAGGTATTGGATGAGGTGCTGGGAGGGAACAAAGGCAATATCCTTCACATCGTGTATACTGACAACGAATTAGCTTCATCAATCTAACAGAGCATCAGTGTTGCTGATGGTAGAAGTGTTTTGTGCCTTAGTGGAGGGTCACCTTCATCATCTCCGGTCATGCCGTCATGCCCTACTACTAGACATCATGTGACGCTGAACTTCTTTGCCTCTGGGTCCATCCAAGGGGTGGCAGCTGACCTCACTGGCATCTCGCAGTCGACTGCTCAGTGCAGCTTATGAGAGGTGACATGCCCTGTTTGAAAGGGCATTGGATTACATTGAGTTCACCACCAATGGGGCCATGCAGGCACAGAGGGCAGTGGGATTTGCCTCCATCACTGCACTCACTCAGCTCAGTTGACTGCACCCATATGGTCATCAAGGCACTGTCAGAGCACCAAGGCACATTCATAAACAGGAAGGGATTCTACTCTCTCAATGTTCAACTGGTGTGCGCCCACCAGAAGTGTTTCTTGTAGATCTGTGCACAGTATCCAGGCAGCTGCTGTGACTCCTTTATCCTTAAGCAATCACAGGTGCTGCAGCTGTTCATGCCACTGGAGAAAATACGTGGATGGCTGCTAGGGGACAAGGGCTATTCATTGAAGAGGTGGCTGCTGATACCTATATGCAACCCTTCAACGAAGGCACAGAGGCGCTACAACCACTGCCATCTCAACACAAGGGCCACCATTGAGTAGGCCATTGGACTCCTCAAGATGCAATTTTGGTGCCTCGACCAGTCAGGGGTGCCCTCCAGTACACTCCTTAAGTGTTTCTCAGATTTAAGTGGTCTGCTGCGCTCTTCACAATATGGCCTTCCAAAGAGGTGTGGTCCTTGATGAGGGAGAAGTGGAGGAGTGGCAGACTTCCTCGAAAATGGAGGAGAGTGACCCAGCCCCCGGCAAGGACCTGCAGAGGTCTGCTTGAGGCTGCAATCAGGATGGAAAAGATGTTCGGGCTGCTTGATTCGGGCACACTTCTCCTGACAGCTCCTCATTGTGGAAGACAAGGGACCCTTGGCATGACCTTGTGATGCAAGAAGGTGCAAATCCACTAAGCAAACAAAATTGAGGCTCCACTGGTCCCAACATTGCCTGGAAGACAAGTTCCCAACTGCCTCTCTATTTCAACTAACGCACTCATTTGCATCTGTCCACCACCTCACAATTCGTCTGCCTTTAACCATCAATCATGAGACTCACACATGTTCGAGTACTATCATAATCATCTTCATTGCAGTACATTGGGGTGAATTTTCTGTGCCCGCTGACGTTGGGAACGGAGGCAGGGGGGCACCAAAAATACCGGCACCAGGCGTTTTCAAGATGTCACTCCCGGTGCTGGCAATAAATGCCAGGGAGGGGGAAGGGCAGGACAGGAATCCCAGTCTTCTCCCAACTGAAGTCTATTAAAGATCTTTAAAAGCTCATTAACAGCCTATCAAGTGTTGAGGTTTAAATTTTTAAAGCGACAGACAGGTTACTCGTGCCTTCAGAAACTGATCAGCTGAAAGGAGGTGGTTTATGGGTGGGGAGCCAGTCATGGGTGCCCCAGGGCATCACTCCAGCCCCATAAGAGGGTCAGTGGGGCAAAGGGGGACTGAACACCTGGTAAGGGTTCACTTGGCACTGTACAGATGGCAGGGAGAGTGGGCACTCAGCATTTGGGCTTTGAACAGGGTCTGCTCCCCCACCCCAGCATCCCGGGGCCAGAAGAGCAGGGAGCAAAGCTGCCACGGAGAATTGGGCAACCACCTATCCAGAAGAAAGGCTCCAGTTGGCAATGGAGGCATGACTGTCAAATTTTAGGCTCAGTGTCAATGAGAGGCAACACCCTCTGCAGGAAGTACAAAACCCGAGGTATCAGGAGGGCATGGGAAAGGAAAAAAGGGTAGGAAGGCAATGGTGGCCAAACCTTCTACACAGGATCTACCGCCAAAGGTGGAGCTCCCTGGAGATGATCCAGTGCTGCAGGATGACTATGACTCTTCAGGCAGATGGTCACAGACATCTGTGACCTCATCATCAAAGACCTTGCACCACGCAGCACTGGTGGACATGCCCTGCCAGTTGTCATCAAAGTCAGTATGGTCTTGAACTTCTTGGCTTTTGGCTCCTTCCAAGGATCAGTTGCAGACTTCAGTGACATCTCACAAACTGCAGAACACCTCTGAATTTCTTAGGTCACTGATGCCCTCTTTGCCAGAGCTGGACAGCACAATCATTTAACGAAAGACGTTGCCTCACAGGGTCTGAGGGCAACTGTTTTTGCCTCCATCACTGGATTCCCCCAGGTGCAGGTCATTGATGGCACCCATGTGTCCACCGGGCACCTAGCGATCGGCCAGTGAGATCCATCAACAGGAAGGACTTCTACTCCCTCAACATCCAACTGGTCTGCAACCACAACAATGTGTGTGCTCGCTTTCCTGGCAGCTGCCATGACTCTTTCAGTCTAGGCTGCCTCAGATCTTCATTCCCCAAAGTGCTTGGATGGATCCCAGGGCACAAGGGAAATCCCTTGAAGACATGGCTATTGACCCCGCTGCAGGAGCCCAGACAGATGCACAGAGGTGAAACAACCAATGCCACCTTCTCACTAGCACAACCATTGAGCAGGCCATTGGACTTCTGAAGATGCGATTCAAATGCCTGGACCGGTTGGGCAGTGCCCTCTAGTACCCTCCTGCAAGGGTCTCGGTCGTTGTGGTAGTCTGCTGTGCTCTACATAGCAAGGCCTTCCAGAGAGATGTGGACCTTGAGGACGGTGAGGCCCTGGAAGGAGATAACTCTTCGGGGGAGGAGCAGGAGGTGAGAGAAGAGGATGTAGATGGGGCAGAGGAAGATGACGCTGAACCGAGAGGTGCCCCTGCTGCATGACAAGGTGACCTCCTCCTGGCTCCTTCCAGGAAGAAGACGTCCCTCCTCTCCCTCACAGGCTCCAGCATTCGATCCATGTCAGCATCAATGAAGCGAGGGGCTGCCCTGCCCTGGGTACCAGGCTTCCAGCTCCCCTGTGATATCTCGTTTCCCTCTGGTGCTGTGGAAGGTTTTGGTGCAAACTGCAGATCTCTCTCTCAGGACAACCGGCAGTCTCATTGATGACTGCTGTGGAGTTTCACCTGACCAGCCTCTGTTCTCGCACCCACTGGCCCTAAGTGGGCAGGAAACCCGCCTCCATATCAATTAAGGTCTTCCCCATGTGAAAATCTTAACTTTAATCAGTTTCCCACCGGAGGCCGGTTTCTGACCCAAAAACAGACCCGGCTCCTGTTTCCTGCTTCCATGGCAAAAATTCAGCTCATTGAATCAGTGTAACAGGCTGTGCTGAAAGCTCACAGGCCTGAAATTTTAACTCTGTTTCTGTCTCCACAGATACTGCAGGCCTGCTGAGTATTTCCAGCACATTCTGTTTTTATTTCAGATTCCCAGCATCTGCAGTATTTTGCTTTTATTAGCCCCAGGGTATTAGCCTCTAGATTACTAGGCTCTTTATCTGAATGCATGCAGCATTGATAACAAGATAGATTAATTGATGACACAATAGTGATATTACCACTATACCACCATTTCCTTTGCCACCTGAAAAGATCTATGCACATAAACCCCCAGTGTTCCTGCACACTATTTGGAACTGTGCCATTAAGTCTACATTGCCTCTCCCAATCCCTTCTTCCAAAATGCATCACTTCACACTTTTCTGTATTAACTTCCATCTGCCACTTGTCTGCCCATTCAGCTAGCCTATCTATGTCTTGTTGCAGTCGATTAGTCTGTCACTGTCTTCCACACCTCCAAGTTTGAGATCATTGGCACATTTTGAAATTTTACGCTGTATTCCAAAAGCCAAATCATTTATATATTTCAAAAAAATTCAGTGGTCCAAGCACTGAACTTTGGGGAACACCATTGTCTACCATCCTCCAGTCTGAAACACAACCATTTACCACGACTCGCTGATCCTTCAGCCAATATTTTTATCCAAGTTAATACTGGCCCTCCTAGTGAGCTTCACTTTTGTTAACCAGCCTTGCATGTGGTGCATTCATTGCTTTCCCTTCATCAACCTTCTCTGTTACTTCATCAAAAAATGTAATTTGATTAGTCAAGCATGATCTGCCTTTTACAAATCCGTGCTGGCTATCCTTAACTAACTCAAAGCTCTCCAAGTGCCTGTTGATTTTTTTCCCTGATTATTGTTTGTAAAAATATTACCCACCACTGCTGTTAAACTGTCTATCCCTTTAGTTACTAGGAATGTCCTTACACCCATTCTTGAATAAGGGTGTTACATTTGCCACTCTCTGATCCTCTAGCACCTCCCCTGTATCTCGGATAGATTGGAAAATTATGACAGGCCCTTCCACTATCTCCACCCCCATTTCGTTTAGCAACCTGCAATCCGGACCAGGCAACTTATCCACTTTAAGCACTGCCAGCCTTTCCAGTGCATGTTTCCGATCATCTCCACTTCTACCCATATTTTGTCAGCATCCTCTTCCTTAGTGAACACCGATACAAAGTACTCAATACGTATTCTAGCCTTGCCCTGCACTTATAAGCATATATCACTCTTTTTGTTCCTAAAAGGACCCACTCCACCTCTTACTATTTATAAGCCGGTAGAAGATTTTTGGAGTTCCTTTTTATGTTAACTATTCTCATATTCTGTCTTTGCCAGTTTTATTTTCCACTTCTCTTCCCCTTATTGTAATTGGCCTGGTTCTCGCTTGAAGAATTCACCTAACAGCATCATATACCCTTTTTTCTTGTTTCATCACATTCTCTATCTCCCTCATCATCCAAGGAGTCCTGGCTTTCATTCCCCCACCTTTCACCCTTGCTGAAATGTACCTAGCCTGCACCTGAAATGTCTCCTCCTTAAAGATCACCCATTGCTCCCTTACAGTTTTTCCTGTCAATCTTTGGTTCCATTTTACCCTGGCTGGATCCCCTCACATCCCATTGAAGTTAGTCCTCTGCAATTTAGAAGTTCTACTTTAGATGGTTCCTTGTTCTTCTCCATTACTAATCTAAACCTTATAATACGATGATCACTTTTACCCAAGTGTTCCCCCACAGACACTTGGTCTACTTGGCCCACCGAATTTCCCAGCAGCAGATTCAGCAATGACTCCTTCCTAGCTGGACTGAGAATATACTGCTAAAGGAAGTTCTCCTGAACATATTTCAGAAATTCCTCCCCCTCCTTGCACTTTAACATTATCCCAATCTATATTTGAGTAATTAAAGTCCCCCAGTATCACCACTGTATAGTTCTTGCACAATTTTTTGATTTCCCTGCAGATTTGCTCCTGTTTCTTTCTCAGTATTTGGAGCCCTTGAGAAGACCCCAGTAGCGTGATCATCCCCATTTTGCTTCTCAAGTCTAACCAGATGGATTCTGTCCTTGTCCTGTCAAGAACACCCTCTCTTTCCAACACTACAATGTTTACCCGAATCAGTACTGCTACCCAACCTCCCTTTTTTCCTTCCCTATCTTTTCTGAACACTTTGTATCTTTGAATATTAAGCACCCAGTCCTCACCATTTTTAAGCCACAGTTCCGTTATTGCTACTGCATCATATTCCCACAAGACTATTTGTGCTTGTAGCTCACCAATCTTATTCACCACACTTTGTGAATTTACATATATGCATTGTAAACCTGTCTTTGTATTCCTTGTAGTCTTTCTTAGTCTGCTCCCATCTAATATGATACTACCTCCTTCTCAAACCCCTTTACGCACCTTACATCTCTTTTTTACCTCAATATGTTGGTGCCCATGCCCCTGGTAATTTAGTTTAAAACCTCCCCAAACAAACTAGTGAACCTCCCTGCAAGCACATTGGTCCTGGTCCTGTTGAAGTGCAACCTGCCCCTTTTGAAAGGTGCTCCTGCCCCAGAACTGGTCCCAATATACTAACAAATTTAAGCCCTCCCTCCTGCACCATGCCTCAAGCCACGCATTGATCCTTCCTATTTCTACTCTCGCTTGCGCATGGCACTGGCAGTAATCCAGAGATTACTAACTTTGAGGACCTACTTTTTAACTTCCTCCCTAGCTGCTGAAAATCTGACTGCAGGACCTCAATACTCTCTCTATGTTGTTGGTACCGATGCAGACCACAACTTTTGGTTCACTCCCTCTTGCACCCTCTCCATGATGTCCTTTATTTATCCTGGCACCAGGGAGGCAACACATCATGTGGGATTCACAATGATGGTTACAGAAAAGCCTGTCTGTCCCCTTAACTACGGAATCTCCGATAATGACTGGGGACTTTTTCCATGTACCCTCCTGTGCAGTGCCTTGCCCATTGGTGTCATGTTCTGGACTGCACTCCTTCAAGGTGTCGCCACTCCAAGAGTCAGAGTATTGGTTTGAGAGTGGCACACGCCCCGAAGACTCCTGCACCTCTATCTCTTCCTGTTCTTCCGTATGGCCACCCATCTACAACCCTGATCTCTCACTGCCTGTTGGGCGACCACCTCCTGGAACATACAATTCAGGAAACTCTCATCCTCCCTGTTTCTCCCCAGTGACTCCAGCTGCCCCATAGGCGTGGAAATTCTAAGCTGGAGCTCAAGCAGCTGAAGACACTTCCTACACTGTGGTTCACCCAAGACACCTGAAGTTCCCACTTGGCGCAAGAAGTGCACTAAAAGGCCCCAGTTGCCTATTCATGATCTAAAAAAAAGTCTATTCCCTTTTTTAGAATGTAGTAGTAGCTTGTATAAACTATTAATTTTAATTAATGCCTCTAGACCCGCTCTGTGCTAATAATACTCATAGGAATTCACTTACTGCTATACTTATTCCAATTGGAATTTTCTTAATTAGTTAACTAGTTAAGCTATAAATTTAATACAGTACTTTATAATTTCCCAAGCCTAGTTTAAACCACTGCCCTAGTTTAAAAAAAAACTATCACTCACCAACCCATCACCTGTCCTCTGATGTCACTCCTTGCTTTTTGAAACTACACTGAACTGGTCCATGCTTTTATCCCACTCTCTCTCTCTCTCTCTCTCTCTCTTATATTCTATGCCGTTTGGTTTCACTGGCTGGCTGTTAACGGCCTCTCACTGGAAACAAAATATCACGTTGTGTTAACGTCACCTTCAGGATTGCCTCAAGAGAGGCTGCCCTGGCATGACTGATCCTCTTCCTCTGCCATCTTCTACCGTAAATCGTCAATCACAATGATGGCTGCCAGTTCCTGTTTAAATCTCATCCGCCTTACTTCTTTCCTGCCTCCTCCCCACCTCTAATTGGGTGTCCGACACGCCCCCGGCCACTAATTGGCCTGCTCGTTTAAAATTGCATCAGGGGTCGTGACCCAGAAGTGCGTCCGATGTCAGGGTCACGACCTTGGATTCAAGATTCTGCCCAATATCCCTACTGTTTGTCATCTACTCCCCAAATAATAACCTAATCAGGTCAATAATTTTCCTTCAATTATATGAGCATTCATTTTAATGATTAAAATCCAACATTATTGTGGTAGGGTTCAGAGCCATGAAAATTTTTATGTATTTGCCAGTTTGCTGGATATTTTATAAATCAGATTTATTTCAGAGCAATGCAGATATGAACCTAGTTCTAAATCAACAACCAGTTAATTTACAGTACTTTAAAATATCTCAGTACTTACAAGATTTCAGTACAATGTCTTTCAGAACACTCTTGTGTTTACTGGAACCGTCCAGCATCTCTTGAGTTTCAGTTTCATCAATTCTTGGCTTAATCAATCAAGCACAGTGAACACTGATCAGTGAACAGACGAATGCAATCAAACCCAGATGAAGCAAACCATTGACCACTACAAAAACTAGCTTGTCACTGGCTTTGCTGATTTACACAGTGTCAGCCAGGTCAGCAGAGAGAGCATTATAACTTGTTTCTATTCCTGGGTGCAGATTTTGCTCTTCAGCATGGGGCATAAGAGCATGGAAGAACAAAAGCCCTTATAAGAAAATAGGGCACAATTGGTTCATGGTTTTCCATCTATCCATTTTAATGGACAGAATATTGTTAGCAGGTGGTGCCCAATTTTCTGAGAAGGGTGGCAGCCCTGCCAGGCTCTGTGCCCCATCACATCTATTCCCTCATCGCAATGGAGTGACCCCTGCAGTATAATTTGATTTGATATTTGATGCCATGTCCTTGCATTTCGTTATTAGGATTCCGTTTGTGTAATTTTCCAAGTGCATAGGAATAGACATTGGGGCTGGGGGGTGGAATTTCTGCTTGTTCTCACAAACTCTCCCTGTGACCTTGGCAGACGATTGGTGAAAACCCATATATGTCGTTTCTTTGGAGTTTCCACTACAACACGCCACCCCCCACCCATAGGAATTCCAGGCACAGAATACGACAGATTGGACCCAGTTGTGATGCCCCCAATTGTCAAATTTAATTTGCAAGCTGGCTCAGGAAGAGTGCTTGGGCAAGGGCTGCCAGTAATCATGGAACTATACCCCGGCATGAGCCACTACCCCTTGGAAAAGAGTGGTAATGAGAGAAGAAGGAAAAAGGTTTTGAGAAATTTATTAAGTAAAACTCAGAAGATTACTAAACTGCATACGTTTAGATAATTATGTAGGGATTAAAATGGTAAAAGGTTTTTGAGATATATAGATAAATAAACAGGCGATTACTAAATTGCATACTTTTAGATAATTATGCAGGGATGTGCATAGCATTTTCATCAATATGTATTGCAAAAAGGTATTCTTCATGCAGTTGTGCAAATGCCAGTGTTTTGTTAGCTTTGCAGTAGTAATGGATTTTCCCCTAGGCTCTGATGGAAAGGGTTTGCAAATTTAATCTGAACAAAGCTGCACCAATTATCTTTGAATATATAAAAAAAAGGCTTCAGACTTTCCACCATCTGCTTTCAAAACATCTTGGCTTGATTTAATAGGGCTCCTTAAAGACATTTCAGCTCTTTCTGAAGGAAAATGTGGGCTTGTTTCTTTTCATTATTTTGATTATGCTTACTCGAAGTTTAGGTGTCCACTTCTTTAACCCACCTTGAGCTCTAAGAAAGGCTTACATATTTATATAGCGCCGCAACATATCAAGTAAAAATATTTGTGCTCAAGGTAACACCAGTGCTCATAGTGAATATTTATAAACTGGACTCTGTTTGATTATTCATTAAAAAATCAGAATATGCTGGAAGTACACATGCCGATCAGTCAGGTGACATAAGAGAAAGAGAGATGATCATTTGGATGGACCCCTTCAATCAGAAATGATTTCAGTTTCCTTTTTATCTCTATTATTAAATTATTCAATGCTCCCTCTGCTCTCTGGTAATAATTACACAGCGTATAAGTAAACTCAAATCAATGCTCAGTCTTTTTAAGACTATTTTTGCTCGTTTTGTGATGCTAATACACTGGCTGAGTGAGATACAGAAAATTACACTAACCTTTTCTAATGGGTTGAGTAAACAACTGGTGGTACATTAGTCAATATATTTTTCCTTTTAGTCAATTAGCTGTTTGGTGGGGAGCTTTTATTTCAAGCCATTATTTGCATTTAGTATTTAAAGTAATAGTGCTTCTTCTGCCATGAGAACATTAAAAATATTAATGACTCAATAATCTTGCCATATAATTGCTTTTCTAAACATTGCATTTATATCCCAGGAGGATAATTTCAAATGACAAAAATGCAGCTGAAAAATAAATTCCTGCATTTAGGACTAATTTTCAGCAGAATATTAAAGCAACAAATGCAGGACTCTCTTAACTACATAGAATTTACAGGACAGAAACAGGCCATTTGCTCAACTGTTCTATGTCAGTGTTTAAGCTCCACACAGGCCTCCTTCCACATCTCTTCATTTAACTCAGCCAAAACATAAAGATACAGTCAAATAAGAGTAAAGATTTAAAGATGTAATTTTCAACTTAGTACATCAAATTCAAAATATAATTGTACAAGGCAAAAAAAGTTAAGAAAATGTTTCAACTTGGTCTGCCCAGTTTCACAGTAAATCACTCAAAAACCTTGACTTGAAACAAACATCAGAATTCTTCAGCAGATTACTAAAAGTCTTTGGTATTACAGGTAGTATCACATTTGAAAATAGATATTGCTCCGTTCATCAACGTAAAGAAAGAACTTGCAAATATCTAGCATCTTTCATGGCCTCATGACATTCCAAAGCAATTTACAACTAATGAAGTACTTTTGAAGTGTAGTCTTCACTGTTATAATGTAGGAAACAGCAGCCAATTTGAACACAGTAGCATCCCACAAACAGCAATGAGATAATGACCAGAAAATCGGTTTCATTGATGTTAGTTATACTTAAACTTAACAGAGTTATGACCTAGATCTGACCTTCCCTGCTGGTAGTTAACAAATTAAATTAGATTGTTATCTATTGTGAATACAAACAGTTTGTCAGTTTAACATGCAATAAGGATGATATACATTTACAGTCATGAAATCTGAACTCTTGGAAGAGCATAAAAAGTACCTGCTACTGTTTCTCTGCTGCCCAAGCACTTTCTAAGCATCATCATTTATTATGTTTACCTTGATTTTCCTGTAGTCACATCGAAACTGAACCTAATTTCACCTCTATTATTAGTTTTGGTTGGTTACAGAAGATTCTTTTCTCCGCATTGTTGCTTAGGAGGAGGTCTGCCCCAAAGCTGAGGGTGAAGCAGTCCAGCGGTGCGTGTGGGCTACTGCCGTGAACATCAAAGACAAGTACATCTACGTGACGCAGCCA
This sequence comes from Heterodontus francisci, assembly GCF_036365525.1. NCBI lineage: Eukaryota > Metazoa > Chordata > Chondrichthyes > Heterodontiformes > Heterodontidae > Heterodontus > Heterodontus francisci. Next base: position 221,488,740 of record NC_090371.1, read on the forward strand.
AAGCTGAACAGAGTGCTGATTGTTGATATTCAGTCTCAGAAAGCAGTGCAGGTCTTTATTACTTTTTTTACATTGTTCAGTTAGTTAAATTAAGCCAAGGTGAATAAAATATAATTTTGGCCTTTAAAACATGAACATAGTTTACAATGTCACCTTTACAGTACACTTGTTTACAGGAAAAATAGTTAGAATTTTTTTTTTCCTTCTGATTTTGACATTGTTTTAAGGGCTTTATAAAATGAAAAGTAGACTAACAACTTGGAATGTCATGTAAAAATAATTTTTGAGCTTACCAAATATAGTATATGAATTTTCTTATGTACGTAAAATGTTTGAAGATAAACACTAATGCTTATTTCCTCATGATAATTACATGTGTATACACAATATTCTGTTGGCAGCTGCATTGCTTAAAAAGTCAATAGTGTTATAATGAACTTTACCTTACTTCCTTGTTTTATTCCCTTTGAGCAATATCTAGTTTAAATACTGAGTGCTGATTCTGTCAGGAGGTTTGAAATTCCCCTGTACATACTTTTAGTGCAATGGTTAACAAAGTAGTTAACCCATTTATTTTAAATAGATATATAACTTCATTTAAATAGCACTGTCACCTTTCAGGGTTTCTGAATATGTCGCTACGGGAGGATCTTGGTGTAATTTATGCTAAAAATTCTATTATTCAGTTAGATATATCTCCCAAGGGTTAGATTCACCGAAACGCAGAACTGCAAATATAGATTATGATCCAGAGTGCTTTAAACAATGGAGTTTATTTTAGATATTCCATTGAGCTTCTGGACCATTTGGCATTGCCACAACCAATTCATTGGAACCCAGCATTGGCATCTGCTGAGAATATACTTTCGGGAAAGAGTTAGCCAGTTTGTTTGGCAGGCCTACTGGCAAATCGGTAAGCAAGGAAGGTGTTGGAGGGATAGCTCATTCCTGTGATCAGAAGAAACAAAAAGTGAAGAAAAATCAATATTTGGGGTTAGCCAGTCTAGTTATGTCTGGGAAAGGAGCTTGACCTAGCAATGGAGAACGCGCTCATCGTAAACTCAGGGCCAGTCAGAACAAGAATTCTGACCAGGAAAAGTTAAGTGTTCCCCTTAGGAAACATTTTTCTAATTCATTACTGCCATTACTGGCAAGGTGAACAATAATTACTCATCTCTAGTTGCCCTTAAAAAGGTAGTGGACCTTAGATAAGATTTAAGTAAAGAGTTGCAGGATTTTGACCCAGCAACGATGAAGGAATAGTGATATTTGTCCAAGTCCAAATGGTCTATAGTCTTGCATTATGGGCTGTGAACCTTTGGAGACGCATGTGTTGTAACATCAAGGTATCTTTCTGGCCCAGCAAACTTTAGTTTGGAGTACTGCAGGGAATGCACATATTTGGCACCAGCCCTACCCACATTATCTACATTGAATGACCTCTTCCAGATGTAGACTCATTCACCATTGCATCTAGGTTCTACAACAGTCTGATTTTTCTGTTCCACGGTTCCAATACCAACAAATTGTTGTGATTTCTGCAAACATGCTGACAAATATGGAAGCACCTTCGTCCAAATAATTAATATAGATAGCAAAGAGCCAAGTACCCTCTGGGATTCCACTCATAACTAGTCTCCACACAGACCCATTATTAGGGGAGATGAAGATTTTCTTTTACAATGCATAAGTTGTGATCTGGAATGCACTGCCTGAAAGGGTGGCAGAGGCAGATTCAGTTGTAACCTTCAAAGAGGAATTGGATATGTACTTGAAATGGAAAGATTTGAGAGTTATGGGGAAAGGGAACGGGAGTCGGACTAATTGGATAGGACTTTCAAAGAATCCACACTGCAATGATGGGTCAAACGGCCTCTTTCTGTGCCGTATGGTTCTATGATTCTATGATTATCAACCCTCCAACTATGAGAATGCAACCAATTCTTTATCCGCCCCAGGATCTGGACTCACATCCTGCAGGGTCTTACGCCTTATAATTAGCCAATCATGTGGCATTTAGTAAAACTGGGTTACCATCATCCACTGGCCTAGTAATTTTCTCAGAAAATTCAACAGAAATCATGTTGAGAGTTTCTCATAACTACTGTCCAGGTGGTCATACAAAGTATCTCTAATGATCCCTTCTAGCAAATTGCCTCTAACCAAAGTCAAGCCAACAGACCTATAATTTCCCAGTTCTGACTCACTGTTCTTTTTGAATATCAGTAAAACATTAGCCTCCCGCCAGTCCATTGGAAGAATCACTCATCCTAATGAGCTGTTTCATAAAAATATCAGTGGTTTACTTAGCACAGCTGGCATCTGTTGGACTGCCGTTCGGTGAATCTCATAGTGACCTTTAGTTCTATCTAATTTGAGATCCCTTTTTTTTTCGCAGGAAACATCCACTTTGACATTTAGAACTTTAGCGACAACTGTTCATTGCGTTAACAGCAACTGAGCAGAGTTCACTGAAGTCAAGTCTGATGCACAGTAGCCATTTAAAACCTCTGCCATGTCCTGTGTGTACATCTGAAACTGCCCTGAGAAGTCCTTTAATGGACCTCTGCATTTCTTTATCCCACCCAGCCCCCTAACATTGCTCAAAAAATTTTTACAAATGTTAACAGTTATCCACTATTTCCTTCACCATTGACCTTTCTGCCGCTCTGCTTCTGTTATCAAATTGCCTCCTCTGTGACTGTGACCATGGTGCACTATCTCTCCTCTTATTTTCAACCTCTCTGTAGCCTTTGACACACTTGACCACTCCTTGGTCCTCTAACATGTCTCCTCCATTGTCCAGCTCTATGGGACTGCCCTTGCCTGGCTCCATTCTTACCTATACAATCATAGCCACAACATCTCCAGTAATATTCCTGTTCCTGCATCATTACCTCTGGAGCTCCCCCAAGGATCTGTCCTTGGTCCCCTCCTCTTCCTCATCTACATGATGACATCATACATGTACGATGGCAACAACCAGATCTCCCTGTCCATCACCTTTCTTGACCTGTCCATTGCCTCTTTCTTGTCAGACTGCTTGTCTAACATCCACTCATGATGAGCGGTAACTTTGCTCGAATTAAACATTGGCAAGACTGAAGTCATCGTTTTCAGCCATTGCCACAAGTTCATACCCTCACCATTGATTCCATCCACCTGACAGGCCACTGTCTCAGGTTGAAGCAGGTTGAACCTCGGCATCCTACTTAATGCCAACTAATCTGTCCGATACCGTATCCTCTTTATTGTAAAGATTGCCCACTTCCAACTTCATAACATTGCCCATCTCTGCTCCTGCCTCAGCCCATCCACTACCAAAATCCTCATCTATGCTTTTGTCCTCCGGACTCAATTATTCCAATACTCTCCTGACTGGCCACTCATCCTGCTCCCTCCATAAACTTCAGTTCATTCAAAATTCTGGTGCCCTTATCTCATCCCTTATCATGTCATACCCACCCATACGCACCCTGTGCTTGGTGGCTTGCATTGGCTTTCAGTTCTTCAATGCCTTAAATTTAAAATATTCATTATCATGTTTAAATTCCTTAATGGTCCTGCCCCTCTATTTCTGTAACCTCTTCCAACTCTACAACCCTCCAAGATCTCTGCATTCATCCAACTCTGGACTCTTGTGCAGCCCTCACTCCTTTTGCTGCATTACTGGTGGCCATGACTACAGCTGTGTAGGTCCTTAGCTCTGGAATCTGCTCCCTAAACTTTTCCACCTCCCTCTCCTCTCTTAAGACCTTCCTTAAAATCCATCTCTTTGATCTAAGTATTGATCACCCCTCTCAATGTTGCCTTCTTTAGCTGGGTGTCAATTTTTGATTGATTCAGTTTCAGTGAAGCCTCTTGGGAGATTATTTTCTACATTATATGTGATGCATTTTGTCATTGTTGTTGCCTTTAGCTGAGCTCGATACTTACACCTGGACTTTTAAGAGTTAGTGGAGGTGACAGCAGTATAAACAGTAGTGCAAAATGGAGATTTGGGAGAAATAGGCTGCTAATTCAGTATTCCTCATTTTGCACTACCACTGAAGACCAATTTCACCCCCATTTTGCTTTAGTGTGCGTGCGTATTTTTGCTTAAGTCTAACATGAGCAGTTAGCTACTTTGTCTATGTTCTATTATGTGCCCTTCTTTTGAATATAGGAACATATGTGGCTTCTTTTGCATTAAAATGGTTTTAATGGTACTCCACTTTTTTTCTACTGGTAATTTTCCCTTCTCATAGGGTTGCTAATCTACCGATTCAAGTGCTCTGCCATTTTTGCAAGCTTTATTCCTTCTACAATGTGGAGCCAGCTTTAAATTCTTGGCAACTTTTCTTTAACTGATGAAATTAAATCGTAGTGTGGTCACTGTTGTTCAGGATTCCCCTCACATGGAGGGTTGATACTGCATCAACATCACTTCTAAAAACTAAGTTAAATACCTAATTAATCATAGTTTTCTCACGAACATGTTGTATTAGAAAATAGTTATTTATAATGTCTACAGATCTTTCAGCTGACCTGCCCTTATTGCTGGCTGGCTGGCTGATCATGACTATTAAATCCTTCAGAAATTAAAATCCCCATTATACAGATATTTTCCAATCCGAATGCCTTAGTAATTTGTGTTCAAAGTGGTTCATCACAATGAGGCCTTTGACTTAATGTGGGTTAGTGTATCGCAGTTTGATATAGACTTTCTGATTCATAAAGAGATAATTGTGAGTTTTGATTATGAGTTACTTTCTATATTCACTTGCTATCTGTAAAATAAAGCAGTTTAACAGTTCATGTCTGTCTTCATCACGTGCATGTGTTTTCAGTCCACGTACTGAAAGGTTGAAGAGGTACCTGTGAGGGCACATGAAAAAGACCCAATAACAAGCTCTGATGAAGGAGATACTGTTGTTACATCCCCACAATATGCAATGGTAGATCTTGGGTAGTATGGGACTATGCTTGAACATATGTTATGAAGGCCAGTCACAAGATTTGACCAGCACCGCTGAAAGCAAGTACCTATCAAAAGGCTAACAAAACATTTTTAGCAATCACATGGGAATTTAACACAAATGGGTTAATCCGTGTACATAAATTAGCACCCAGAAAAATTTCAGCTCTCAGGAGAACTAGCTTTGAAGAGTTTCAGATCTAGGGCTGAACTTTACCAGCCTTCCGTGTCGGGAGTCGTGGCGGGGGGCCCTGAATATTCTAGTGGGAGGCCCTGAATATTCTAGCGGGAGAGGCCTGCCACGACCCCCGACGCCGGGTATGTCCTGCCCCATTTACCAGCGGCAGCTGCTTGCTGCTCCTCAGTTCCACATTTTTCGCTGAACAGGCAGCTGTCACAGGCCATCCCGTTCACGAATGAGAGAAGCCGGCGGGACAGCAGAAGAGAGAACAATCTGAGACAGTGCAGGTAAGTCTCTATATACTGGGGTCTCCACTCTGCATACTTGAAGGCAGGGGGGATGGGAGTATCGGGATCTCAACTCTGCATTACGGAAGTGAGGTGGGAGGGGGGATGGATAATTGGGGTCTTAACAATGCATGCAGGAAAAGAGGGGGGATGGGATTATCGGGATCTCAACTCTGCATACTGGAAGGGAGGTGGGAGAGGGGATGGGATTATTGGGGGCACAACTCTGCAGGCATGAAGGAAGGTGGGAGGGGGGATGGTGTTACCTGGGGCACAACTCTGCAAGCATGAAGGGAGGTACTACTGCATACCCTCTCTCCGTAAACGGTGGCCACTCTGCACCATTGCGTTTTTGAGTGTGTGAAGGAGCAATGGGATGCCAGTCACCCTGTGTGTGGGGAGGGTACCAGAAATGGTAGGTGTGTAAAGGTTATCTGGCTGGTGGGGCCATCGATGCAGCTGGTAGAATCTTTATGTGGTCACGCTGCCACTCTTAGTGGGAGCTAAGACAAGCAATGCCGTGCCACATTACATAGTTGATGCATGAAAGCACCTGATGTACCTATCAACAACAACGCCTGCCCTGTTAGGAACCTCCAGAAAAGTGAAGGATACAACTTCATTTGTCAGGTGGAGATGGGTATGGCTCATCCTAAATTGTCTGATCCGCTTCTCCTGAGGATCCATATGCGCCACAGTCAAAACCAAAAGGCAGATGCAGCCGACGTAAAGGTCCCTGGTCATGAGCAGGAGCACCCAAGGAGAGCTCGCCACTATAGAACACCGCACATCTACAGGTCCCACATGACATACCAGGGGATCACACAGTCAGCAGTGCACCGCTGCATCGGGAGATCACCGATGCCCTGTACCGGAGGGCCAGAATTTCCACTTCAGGGTGGGGGCTCATGGTGGGCCTCTCCTGCTGGAATATTCCACTTCAGGGGGTCATAGACTGCACCCATATGACTAGCAGGGCTCCCGCCAGAGTACTAGCTGCAAACGTTACCATTATGGGATTCCTGTCAATCTTGGTACACTGGTATGTGATCACCAGAGACGCTGCATGCAAATCTGTGCCCACTTCCCAGGCAGCTACCATGACGCCTTCATCCTGCACTAGTTCCAGCTGCCACTACTCTTCATGAACTGGCTCAGATGGAGGGGTAGCTTCTTGGAGACACGAGATACCCCTTTCAGACATAGTTCCTGACACCAGTGAGGGACCCCACCACTGCTGCAGAGGAGAGATACAACAGCAGCCATGGAGCTACAAGAGCCACCATTGAGCAAGCGATCAGTATGCAGAAAATGCACTCCCACTGCCTGGATAGATCGGGTGGTGTCCTGTACTGTGAGCTGCAAAGGGCAGCTCCTTTCTTTGCTGCTTGCTGCTTCTTTGAGTAATGCTGGCATGGCAATGATGTTATTGCCGACATTGGCAGTTCTGAAAGGCCAATGACGAAAAGGTTATGAGACATGAGCGACACATCCTGGCCCACTTCATTCATACTAGAAAAAACATACACATATTGGTTCATAACATTTAGTGCTGTACTTATTTACATAGTGGTGACACCCATGCAGCCCTATTAGTGTCGGTGTGTTTTCTTTAAATGATTGCAAGTGCCCCTTCTCGGTGCAACCTCAGCATCAGCAGCCTGACTGCAGGAAGGCTGCTGATCTGATTGCCCTTTGGCTGCGGTCATTGTCTCCGCGCACGAGGGCTGGAGGGCCCTGGCTGGCTGGGGGAATCCTGCGTCAGCGCAGAACTCTCCTCAGATGTCACGGCTGCTGGAGCTTCACTCACAGGCGGAGGGGCCAGCGTCCACATTGGAATCACCTTGTGGGGGGACCCCAGATATGTTGTGCAGGCTTGCCTCCTCCATCTCAGGGCTCATTTGAAGCCCTCTGTTCTACCGGGAAGGACCAGGGGCAGGGACAGTCTCCATGCCCCTGGGCCCTCGCTCACCTTGCCACTGCTAATTGGATGTCATGGCCAGGGCAAGGGATTGCAGGTCAGCACATATTAATTGATTCTGGCTCACCAAGAGGGTTGCCGCCGTCTCAATGGATGACGCCAGGCACTCATATGCCTAGGACACGGCAGCTGTCATGGCCTGGATGGACTCCCCAACTGTCCGCTCAAGACTGCGCACAGCCTGTGGCATCTCCGCCTCCTGTCACCAGTACCTCTGCATCATCTCCAGTATGCCCTGTGCTGCTGACAGCAGAAGGTCATCAGTAACCTGGGGCTCAGCATCAGCGTGGCCACTCACAGCCCTCCGACTGTCAGGGGCCTCTGCTGTCTCAGCCTCAGTCAGCTGCTCAGGCATGTGTGCAGTGCTCTCACCAGCTTGTGACCCACACTGAAAAGCCGAACGGGTACCGACGGAGGTTACTGTATCTGCGCTGGTGGAAGATGCATTAGTGTCATGGGACGCTGGTTCCTTGGAGAGTGACTCTTCCTCCAAGGTGTGGGAGACGGCTGGACTCGGCTCAGAGCATATGGCTGAAAGACACAATGGGACAAACACACTGAGTCCTGATGTAACACATTTCACAGTTACAACAGCATTGAATCACAGCACTGCAATTCCACATTGATCATTGTTTATATCTATCGGAAGTATGTTCATCGTGGACCCCAACGTCTACTTCACCAAATGAGCTGGTCAAAGAAAAACTCCAAGGGGAGGACCCACCATCCGTGGTTAACTAAAGAATTTAAGGAAAGCATCAAACTTAAGAAAAAGGCATGTAATTGCGCAAAGATGAGTGGCAGGTCAGATGATTGGTCAGAATATAAAGAATGGCAGAGAATGACTAAAAGGTTAATCAGAAGGAAGAAATTAGAGTATGAGAGGAAGCTAGCTAGAAATGTAAAAATGGGTAGCAAGAATCTCTACGGGTGTTTAAATAAGGAAAAGAGTAAGTAAAGTGAATGTTGGTCCTCTAGAGCGTGAGAATGGGGAGTTAATAGTAGATAATCAGGAAATGGTGGATGAAATGAACAAATATTGTGCTTCTGTATTCACTATAGAGGATACAAAAAATATTCCAGTAATAGCTATAAATCAGGAGGTGGAAGGAAGAGAGGAACTTGGTGAAATTACAATCACCAGGGAAGCGGTACTGAGCAAACTGATGGAGCTGCGGGCTGACAAGTCCCCATGTCCTGATGGGCTTCATCCTAGGGTCTTAAAAGAGGTGGCTAATGAGGTAGTAGATGCGTTGGTGTTAATTTTTCAAAATTTGCTAGGTTCTGGAAAGGTTCCATTAGATTTGAAAATAGCAAATATAACCCCTCTATTCAAAAAGGCGGGGAGTGAGCAAACAAGTAACTTTCGGCCTGTTAGCTTGAAATCTGTCGTGGGGACGGTGTTAGAATTGATCATTAAGGAGGCAAGAGCTGGGCACTTAAAAAATCTCAACGTAATTGGGAATAGTCAACATGGCTTTGTGAAAGGGAGATCATGTTTAACCAATTTACTGGAGTTCTTTGAAGGAGTAACATGTGCCGTGGATAAAGGGGAGCCCATTGAAGTACTGTACTTGGATTTCCAGAAGGCATTTGACAAGGTACCACTTAAAAGGTTATTGCGCAAAGTAGGAGCTCATGGTTTAGTGGGTAACATATTAGCATGGATAGAAGATTGGCCCTTACGCCCCCACTTCAATGAATTTCGCGCTCGGCTTGACGTTGAGCTCTTCTTCCATCGCCTCCGCCTCCAGACTCACTTCTTTGACCAAGTCTCCTCCCCCCGATCAGTAGACCCATTCATCCGCCTCCAGCATTCTCCCTCTACCTGGACCCCTCCTCCTGGCCTCTTACCCGCTCTTGATCTTTTCACTGAAAACTGTCGGCGAAACATTGGCCATCTCAATTTCTCTGCCCCGCTCACTCACTCTAACCTGTCCCCCTCTGAACTTGAGGCACTCCGTTCTCTCAGGTCTAACCCCGACATGGTCATCAAACCTGCAGACAAGGGCGGTGCTGTTATTGTCTGGTGTACCGACCTCTACCTTGCAGAGGCTCAGCGCCAACCCTCAGACACTTCTTCCTACCTCCCTCTGGACCATGACTCCACCACCGAACATCAAGCTACTGTCCACAGGACTGTCACTGACTTCATCTCTGCTGGAAATCTTCCCTCCATGGCTTCCAACCTCATAGTCCCGCAACCCTGGACAGCTCGCTTCTGCCTCCTTCCCAAAATCCACAAACAGGACTGTCCCGGCAGACCCATTGTGTCAGCCTGCTCCTGCCCCACTGAACTTATTTCTTCCTATCTAGACTCTATCTTTTCTCAGCTGGTCCAGTCTCTTCCCACCTACATCCGTGACTCTTCTGACGCCCTACGTCATTTTGACAATTTCCAGTTTCCTGGCCCCAACCACCTCCTCTTCACTATGGACGTCTAATCTCTCTACACCTCCATCCCCCACCAGGACGGTTTGAGGGCTCTCCGCTTCTTCCTTGAACAGAGGCCCAACCAGTCCCCATCCACCACCACCCTCCTCCGCTTGGCTGAACTCGTTCTCACATTGAACAACTTCTCCTTCAACTCACTTCCTTCATGTAAAAGGTGTTGCTATGGGTACCCGCATGGGTCCTAGTTATGCCTGTCTTTTTGTGGGATATGTCGAACATTCCTGTTCCAGTCCTACTCAGGCCCCCTCCCCCAAGTGTTTTTCCGGTACATTGATGACTGTATTGGTGCCATTTCCTGCTCCCGCCCCGAACTGGAAAACATTATCAACTTTGCTTCTATTTCCACCCTTCTCTCACCTTTACATGGTCCATCTCTGACACTTCCCTTCCCTTTCTCGGCTTCTCTGTCTTCATCTCTGGGGATAGGCTGTCTACTAATATTCATTATAAGCCCACCAACTCTCACAGCTACCTTGACTACACTTCTTCACATCCTGCCTCCTGTAAGGACTCCATTCCATTCTTCCAGTTTCTCCATCTCCGACGCATCTAGCCTGATGATGCTACCTTCCATGACAGTGCTTCTGATATGACCTCCTTTTTCCGAAATCGAGGATTCCCCCCCACTGTGGTTGACAGGGCCCTCAACCGTGTCCGGCTCATTTCCCGCACCTCTACCCTCACCCCTTCCCCTCCCTCCCAGAACCGTGACAGGGTTCCCCTTGTCCTCACTTTCCACCCCATCAGCCTCCATATCCAAAGGATTATCCTCCACCATTTCCGCCACCTCCGTGATGCCACTACCAAACGCATCTTCCCCTCCCTTCCCCTGTCAGCATTCCGAAGGGATCGTTCCCTCTGCGACACCCTGATCCACTCCTCCATTACCCCCATCACCACATCCCCTTCCCACGGCACCTTCCCTTGCAATCGCAGGAGGTATAATACCTGCCCATTTACCTCCTCTCTCCTCACTATCCCAGGCCCCAAACACTCCTTTCAGGTGAAGCAGTGATTTACTTGTACTTCTTTCAATGTAGTATACTGTATTCGCTGCTCACAATGTGGTCTCCTCTACATTGGGGAGACCAAACACAGACTGGGTGACTGCTTTGCAGAACACCTCCGCTCAGTCCGAAAGCATGACCCAGAGCTTCTGGTTGCTTGCCATTTCAACACTCCCCCTGCTTTCATGCTCACATCTCTGTCCTGGGATTGCTGCAGTGTTCCAGTGAACGTCAACTCAAGCTCGAGGAACAGCATCTCATTTACCAATTAGGCACACTACAGCCTGCCGGACTGAACATTGAGTTCAATAATTTCAGAGCATGACAGCCCCCCATTTTATTTTTATGTTTAGTTATTTTTTCTTTTTTATATATTTTTTCATGTTTGTTTTATTTTATTTCATCTTAGTTTGTTCAGTTTGCTTACCCACTGTTTTTTTTCATGTTTGTACTTGCGGCTGTTCAATTTTCAGTCCGTTAACACCCTATCTGTACTTTCAACACACCATTAACATATTGTTTGCCTTTGCTCCATGACTTTCTGGTCAGCTATTCTGTGACCTTGTCCTATCTACACCTTCTCCTTAGTTATCTCTTGCCCCACCCCGCTTTACTTGCTTTTCACATTTCTAATACTTGCCAGTTCTGAAGAGTCACTGACCTGAAATGTTAACTCTGCTCCTCTCTCCACAGATGCTGCCAGACCTGCTGAGTATTTCCAGCATTTCTTGTTTTTATTATAGAAGATTAGCTAGCTGGCAGTAAACAGAGAGTCTGCATAAATGGGTCCTTTTCTGATTGGTAGGACGTGACGAGTGGAGTCTCGCTGGGGTCTGTGCTGGGGCCTCAACATTTTACAATTTATATCAATACTTAGATGAGGGGAGCGATGGCATGGTAGCTAAATTTGCAGATGACACAAAGATAAGTAGGAAAGTATGTTGTGAAGAGGACATAAGGAGCTTGCAGACTGATATAGATAGGTTGAGTGAGTGGTCAGAAATCTGGCAGATGGAGTATAATGTGGGAAAATGTGAAGTTGTTCAGTTTGGCAGGAAGAATAAATAAGCAGAGTATTACTTAAACGGAGAACAACTGCAGAACTCCGAGGTGCAGAGGAATCTAGGTGTTATAGTGCATGAGTCACAAAAAGTTAGTATGCAGGTACAGCAAGTAATAAAGAAGGCTAATGGAATGCTATCCTTTATTATGAGAGGAATTGAAAATAAAAGTAAGGATGTTATGCTTCAGTTATAAAGGGCATTGGTGGGACCACATCTCGAATATTGTGTGCACTTTTGGTCTCCTTATTTCAGGATTTGAATGTGTTGGAGGCGGTTCAGAGGAGGTTTACTAGATTGATACCTGGAATAAGCAGGTAGTCTTATGAGGAAAATTTGACAGACTGGGCTTGTTTTCACTGGAGTTTAGAAGAGTGAGGGGGAGACTTGATTGTCAAGATCCCGATCGGTCTTGACAAGGTGGATGTCGAAAGGATGTTTCCTCTTGTGGGTGAGTCCACATCTGGCACTGTTTTAAAATTATGGGTTGCCCTTTTAGGACAGAGATGAGAAGACATTTTTTCTCTGAGGGTTGTGCTACTTTGGAACTCTCAGCCTTAGAAGGTGGTGGAGGCAGGGTCATTGAAAAATTTTAAGGCGGCGGTAGATAGATTCTTGTTAGGCAAGGGAATCAAAGGTTATCATGGGTAAATGGGAGTGTGGGATTCGAGACATAAACCGATCAGCCATGATCTTATTGAATGGCGGAGCAGGCTAGGGAGCCAAATGGCCTACTTCTGCTCCTAATTTGTATGTTCGTATAACTCAGCTGCTGATATCTCCAGGGCCTCCTCCTCAGTGTCTGTCAGCCTTCGTAAGTCAGCAGCACCTCCACCAGTACTGGTGGCCTCCCTGGCATTGTGGACCCTCTTCGCTCGGAGGAGTAAGGAGGCAGCCCTTACTGATGGCATTTCATCAGCACGACATGTCACAACAGGGTTAATAGGTAAAAAGGTGAGGATGCTCGGTGTGCACTACTGAGTGAGCGACTCATGTAAGTGCCATTCTCTGAGCAGCAGACAAGGGTAAGTTCTGTCATACATTTCTCCATTCATGTCACGTCTTTCCTCCCTGCCCAACCTCCCTTTCATCAGCATGGCAGTGGCACGCATGTGCCACTCTGTCTGGGCATACCCAGTTTCAGTGGAGCCCTGATGTAAAGTTGCACTTACTTTTGCGGGTTGCAGCAGGTAATTCATCCTTTTGCATACTAGACCCAGTCTCGGCGGGTGGCCCCATGGCTACTGACCTTCTCTGCCACCTCCAGCCAGGCTGCCTTGGTCTGGCAGGAGGGCCTCTTCTTGCCATTGCTGGAGAAGAGGACCTCCTGCCTTGCCCGCAGAGCCTGGAGGAGTGAGCAGGGAGGCATCACTGGAACGCCTCTGTCTCCATGCAGGTAGGTTTTTCTTCTCTGTGACAATTCTCACTCTGCAGTCCAACAGCTGTGCATTTCAATGTATTCTGTAGGTGGAGGCATAGCTGATGTGATCGTTGCCCTTTAAATAGGGCCCCAGCAGAAGACCATCAGCTATGCTGACATCCATCACAGCGCCGGATGTCCCGCCTCCTGCCAGGTAATATTGCGGGGGGTGGGGGGGGGGTGTGCAACGCATCGCCGTGATGTTAATGAGCTAAAAATAGCAGGAGCTCAGCGACGGGCGATCTGCAGCGGTGGCGCGCTTGTAAAATTCAGGCCCTGGACGCTGAGTGAGTTTAATTTATTACAATGCCAGCAAAGTAAACAGCATGGGGTCCGCCTATGAATGTGATATCAAAATTGTACGTGTTCATTTTGCTCACTTGCTCTTTTGCGATTAGCAAATCCTCTAAGCTAGTTACCCCATGTTGCCATGAGCAACAGTTGCTTGAAAGATGTTGTGAAAGTAGCTAATAGATCTCTTGTGGCATTGAAGGTCCAGTGTGCTTATTATCCTGGGATATGATTGATCACGTAATACCATGTAAATAACACAGGATCAGGAAGCCAGGAGAAACTCTGGATCTATTTATATGAATGTAAAGCTTTAAAACTTTACCAAAAGCCATAATTGTGTTTCTGTTCCAATTTTCTGTTTGATTTCCTTCCTTGCCCCTCATCTCTCAAAGGCAGTGACAGAATGAGTGGACAAGGGCAATGCAGTGGATATGATATACATGTAATTTTAGCAGGCTTTCAATAAGGTGCCACATAAGAAACTCAAGGCGAAGGTCACAGTGTTTGCAGTCAGGGGGAAGGTAGCAGAATGGATTGAAAGATGACGACAATACTGTAAATAGAGGGTTACAATTAAGGGAAGTTTCTCAGACAGGCAGAATGTAATGTTCTGTAGGAATCTGTGCTGGGACCATTTTTGTTCACCATGTACATAAATTATTTGGACTCTGAAATTGGTGGTCTGGTGTCATAATTTTGTCAATGATCCCAAATTGGAGAGATACAGCTAATAGTACGGAAGAGGAATTAGAGGGATAAGTGGGCAAGGTGACAATAGGTAATTGGAGTAGGAAGAGGCTCATGTGGCAGAAAAGACCAGTTGGGTCAAATGGCCCATTTCTGAGGCCAGAGATGGGGGAAATTTTATGCTGACCCCCGTGGCGACTTTGGAGGCTGCGCCACCCCCCCCCCCCCCCCCCCCCCTCATATTATGTGACGGGAGGCGGAACATCCAGCGCCGTGATGGACGTCGGCACAGATGATGGTCATGTGCTGGGGCCCTATTTAAAGGGCAGCCACCACATCAGCTATGCCTCACCTACAGAATACATTGAAGTGCACAGCTGTTGGTCTGTAGAGTGAGAATTGTCACAGGGAATAAAAACTTACCTGCATGGAGACAGAGGCATTCCAGGGTGGCCCCACAGTTCAGTGATGCCTCCCTGCTCACTCTCCTCCAGGCTATGCAGGCAAGGCAGGAGGTCCTCTTCTCCAGCAATGGCAAGAAGAGGCCATCCCGCCAGAACCCCTGCCACCATCCCACCTCCACTCAAAAAAAAGTCTGGAATGGGAAGGCCCATGGACAGTCTTCCCGCCCTGCCACCAATTGAAGCTCTTAGTGTGTGCAATTAATGCCCAATTAAGGGCTTCATTCCACTTCCACTGGTATTTCCGGGGGCACCCCCGCCCTTGCTGCCAATCCCCCTGCACCCCCCTCCTCCATGACTCCTACCGAACGAAACCCCTTCCGCCCTGACTTGGCGATCCACGACTACCGGTGGGTCCAGTACCAGCAGCAACCACCAGCTCCGCGGTGACGCTCAGTAAAAGAGCTGCCGGCCTCTGATTGGCCGGCATCTCTCAGAGTGCAGGACTTCCGTCGCCGGGGTCCTTGATCCCGGGCAAAGCCCGGCGCATTCCACTTAAATGCCAATAAAATCCCGACCATTCTGTGTAATGCTATGAATTCCCCTTCAACTTAGACTCATATTTGTAGCAATGTTCCTATATTTATCTCAAGCTTTTAAAATAAGCTAACGTCATATGAAATAAATAAAAAGAAACTAATAGATAAATAGCTTTCCTGGGGGAAGCAGAATTTAATGTAAATAGACAAAATGCAGTCTGGGGCCTGTGCCTAATATAGTTCCGCAGGGATGTTTTCTTTGTGCCCTGCTGTTCACCTAATCTGTAACATGGAGCAGGATCCTTCATATAGTATCATCAAATTTGCAAACTATGTAGCCTGGTGAATACTGTTGGCGAGATTGACAATTAAAGGGATATAGATCAATTAATTACATAGGCCATGAACTGGCAAATAAAATTTAATATGACTAAATTGAATGCTATATGCAATGCTATAGGAAATCTGAAGCATGCACCCAAGGATAGATTTAAATGTAATTCTTAAATTTCACAAAGTATCTGGCCAATATGAAATTGTTGTCAACAGAACCAGTCAAGTACCAGTTGACATCTCAATCGGATTTATGTAGATGCAGTTTTACCCTGGTTGACCCATTAGTCAGGCCACATTTGAAAAACTCTGTATGGTTCAAGGATCTCTATTTTCAAAAGGGCATTCATGAATTGGAGAAGTTTCCGAGAATTGTTGCAAAGGGGATTCTCACAGTACTGAGCTGGTTTTCATTGAGTAAACAATTGAGTAAACAGAGCTTTATTATGTTTCGATAATGTAGACGAAAGACGGTTACTTTAACTTAAATAGATTACTGAATTGTAGATCACAAGAGCAAAACTGATTAGGTTAAAGCAGAAATTGTGTTTGTTGAGAATTGCAAATGTGAGGAATTGACTCTCAGAAAAAGTAGTTAGTGCTCCGAAATAGCCAAGTATCTGGTTAAGAAACGGAGCGAAGGGCTGTAAAGTTAATGTGAGATTATCAAATATTCTGTGAATATTTTTGGTTAGAATAATGATGGGATCATGAGAATCTCATCTGTGGAATGCAGCTGGTCAGGGTTAAGTAATGTAAATATTGCAATGAAACTTTGATATTCTGGCATTTTCAATAATTTACCTTCTAGGTTCAGAGACATTTCAGGGAGATTGGTTCCTTCTATTTGTATCTATT
Source organism: Heterodontus francisci (assembly GCF_036365525.1). Taxonomy (NCBI): domain Eukaryota; kingdom Metazoa; phylum Chordata; class Chondrichthyes; order Heterodontiformes; family Heterodontidae; genus Heterodontus; species Heterodontus francisci. The sequence continues at coordinate 221,505,200 of NC_090371.1, forward strand.
ACCTTGGAAAATTAAAAGAAATGTCCATGACAATAAAAATCTTGTCCATGGAAAGATGCAAGATCGACAAACTGAGTGTTTTTTTTCTTATTATGTTTCCTTATGGTCACATATAAGTAATAATTAGTCGTTGTTGAAAGATATCAGGCTGAATTTTAACGGCCCCTCGACGCCATGGGTCACGGCGCGGGGGCCAGTAAAATTCTGCAGGGAGAAGCCTGCCTTGACCTCCAATGTCAAGAAGGGCCCACTGCATATCACCGGTGGCGGGGGGACCTTGGTGCAACCCACCCGTCGCTTGGCTGCAGCACCCAAATTACCATGTTCAAAATGGTACTTACCTCTGCAGATTGTGCAGCCCGCCGCCTCTCGATGCACATTTCTGGATTTTACGTTGAACGGGCGGCCGTCACGTACCGTCCTGTTCCCAAACCGAAAAGCCAGCAGGTCATCAGAGGCAGAAGTTTTCTCTACCGACGGTAAGTTCAGATATTCAGGGGTATCACTCTGCATACTGGAAGGGAGGAGGGAAGGGAGATTATAGGGGTCTCACTCTGCATACTGGAAAGGAGGAGAGGGGATTATAGGGGTCTCACTCTGCATTCTGGAAGGGGGGGTGGATTACAGGGGTCTCTCTTTGCAAACAGGGAGGGAGGGGGGATTACAAGGGTCTCACTCTGTATTCTTAAAGGGAGGAGGGAAGGGATCTGGGATTACTGGAGGGAAAGCTCTGCAGGCATGAAGGGAGGTACTGCGTACCCTCCCTCCGTAAACAGTGTACGCTCTGCGTTTGTATGTGTTTGTGAAGGAGCAATGGCATTCATGTCACCCTGTGTGTGGGAGGGTGCTAGAAAGGGCAGGAGCGTTAAGGTTATATGGATGGTGGGGGCAATCGATGCAGCTGGTAGGATCTTGCCACTCTGAGTGTTGGCTAAGATGATCAATGCCATGCCACGCCACATAGTTAATCCATGAAAGCATCTGATGTACCTGCCTACACCAATCCCTGCCGTATTTGGAACCTTCGAATAAATGAAGAGTTCAACTTTATCACATGGAAATGGGTATGGTTTATCCTACATTGTGTGATCCTCTGCTCCTGAGGATCCATATGCGCCAGAGTCAAAATCAACAGGCAGGTGCTAAGATAATGCTAAGATGACTCAGAATGTTAAAAAGATGAGCCTAAAGGTATTGTGTCTCAATGTGTGGACTATTCGCAATAAGGTAGGCGAATTAACCGTGCAAATAGATGTAAATGGATATGATATAGTTGTGATTACGGAGACATGGCTGCAGGATGACCAGGGATGGGAATTGAACATCCAAGGGTATTCAATATTTAGGAAGGACAGGCAAAAAGGGAATGGAGGTGGAGTAGCGTTGTTAGTAAAAGAAGAAATCAATACAATCGTGAGGAACAAATCAGAGAATTCTGATGTGGAATCTGTTTGGGTGGAGCTAAGAAACACCAAGGGGCAGAAAACGTTGGTGGGTGTTGTATATAGACCCCCAAACAGCAGTGGTGATGCAGAGGATGGTATTAAACAGGAGGTTAGAGACGCATGCAATAAAGGTGAAACTGTAATTATGGGTGAATTTAATCTACATATAGATTGGGCAAACCAAATTAGCAATAATACTGTAGAGGAGGAATTCCTGGAGTCCGTACGTGATGGGTTTTTGGACCAATACGTTGAGGAACCAACTAGAGAACAGGCCATCCTAGACTGGGTATTGTGTAATGAGAAAGGATTAGTTGACAATCTTGTTGTACGGGGTCCCATGGGGAAGAGCGGCCATACCATGATAGAATTCTTCATTAAGATGGAGAGTGAGAGAGTGAATTCCGAGACTAGGGTCCTGAATATAAGTAAAGGAAACTATGAAGGTATGAGGCGCGAGTTGGCTATGATAGATTGGGGAACGTTACTTAAAGGGTTGACAGTGGATAGGCAATGGCTGGCATTTAAAGAGCGCATGGATGAATAACAACAATTGTTCTTTCCTGTCTGGCGCAAAAATAAAACAGGAAGGATGGCTCAACCATGGCTTACAAAAGAAATTAGGGATAGTATTAGATCCAAGGAGGAGAAATATAAAATGGCCAGAACAAGCAGCAAACCTGAGGATTGGGAGCAGTTTAGAATTCAGCAAAGGAGGACAAAGGGATTAATTAAGAAGGGGAAAATAGAGTATGAGAGTAAGCTTGCAGAGAACATAAAAACTGACTGTAAAAGCTTCTATAGATATGTGAAGAGAAAAAGATTAGTGAAGACAAATGTGGGTCCCGTACAGTCAGAAACAGGGGAATTTATTATGGGGAACAAAGAAATGGCAGGCCAATTGAATACATAGTTTGGTTCTGTCGCATCAAAGGAGGACACAAATTACCTCCCAAAAATGTGGGGAACATAGGGTCTAGTGAGAAGGAGGAACTGTATGAAATCAGTATTAGCAGGGAAATGGGGTTAGGGAAATTGATGGGATTGAAGGCTGATAAATCCCCAGGGCCTGATAATCTACATCCCAGAGTACTTAAGGCCCGAGAAATAGTAGATGTATTGCTGGTCATTTTTCAAAATTCTATAGACTCTGGAACAGTTCCAATGGATTGGAGGATAGCTAATGTAACCCCACTATTTAAAAAAGGAGGTGCAGAGAAAACAGGGAATTATAGACCGGTTAGCCTGACATCAGTAGTGGGAAAAATGCTAGAGTCCATTATAAAAGATGTAATAGCAGAGCACTTGGAAAACAATGACAGGATTGGACAAAGTCAACATGGATTTACGAAAGGGAAATCATGCTTGACAAATCTACTGGAATTTTTTGAGGATGTAACTAGTAGAATGGATAAGGGAGAACCAGTGGATGTGGTGTATTTGGACTTTCAGAAGGCTTTTGATGAGGTCACACATAAGAGATTAGCATGCAAAATTAAAGCACATGGGATTGGGGTAAGGTACTGACCTGGATGGAGAGCAGGTTGACTGACAGGAAACAAAGAGTCGGAATAAATGGGTCTTTTTCCGAGTGGCAGGCTGTGACTAAGGTACCGCAGGGATCAGTGTTAGGACCCCAGCTATTCACAATATATATTAATGATATAGACGAGGGAATTAAATGTGATATATCCAAGTTTTCAGACGACACAAAACTGGGTGGGAAGGTGAGCTGTGAGGACGATGTAGAGAAGCTCCAGTATGATTTGGACAGGTTGAGTGAGTGGGCAAATACATGGCAGATGCAGTATAATGTGGATAAATGTGGGATTATCCACTTTGGTGGGAAAAACAGAAAGGCAGATTATTATCTGAACGGCGATAGATTGGAAAAGGGAGAGGTGCAGCGAGACCTGGGTGTCCTTGTGCGCCAGTCACTGAAAGTAAGCATGCAGGTGCAGCAGGCAGTTAAGAAGGCAAATGGTATGTTGGCCTTCATAGTGAGAGGATTCGAGTACAGGAGCAAGGATGTCTTGCTGCAATTATATAAGGCCTTGTTGCGACCACATCTGGAGTATTGTGTGCAGTTCTGGTCTCCTTATCTGAGGAAGGATGTTCTTGCTATGGAGGGAGTGCAGTGAAGGTTCACCAGACTGATTCCTGGAATGGCAGGACTGACGTATGAAGAGAGATTGGGTCGATTAGGCTTGAATTCGCTGGAGTTTAGAAGAATGAGGGGGGATCTCATAGAAACCTACAAAATTCTAACAGGACTTGACAGACTAGATGCAGGAAGGATGTTCCCGATGGCAGGGGAGTCCAGGGTCAGGCGTCACAGTCTAAGGATAGGGGTAAGCCATTTAGGACTGAGATGAGGAGAGATTTCTTCACCCAGAGAGTGGTGAACCTGTGGAATTTTCTATCACGGAAAGCAGCTGAGACCAAATCATTAAATATATTCAAGAAAGAGTTAGATATAGTTCTTCGGGCTAATGGGATCAAGGGATACGGGGAGAAAACGGGAACAGATTACTGAGTTTGGATGATCAGCCAGGATCATATTGAATGGCAGAGCAGGCTCGAAGGGCTGAATGGCCTACTCCTGCTCCTATTTTTCTATGTTTCTAGGTGCGGTCCACCTCGAGGCCCTCGGTCGTGAACAGCAACCCCCAAGGGGAGCTCGCCAATATGGTCGCCGTGCATCTACAGGCCCCACATGACATGCTATTGGATGTCAGAGCGCCAGTGTCAGAGGCAATTGCGCATGTAGATAAGGTGGTGATACGTCGTCGTGCCCAGTTCAAAGATGACCTGCAGCCCATGCGCTTCGGTGGACATCCTATGTATGCAGTCCTCATAGTGGCAGTGGTTCTCAAGCTTGACACCAATGCAGCTTTTCACGGGCCCACTGGAGACCTTCGTGGGGTCACACAGTCAGCAGTGTACCGCTGTATCAGGGAGGTCACCAGTGCCCTGCACCGGAGGGCCAGTGAGTATGTCTGCTTCAGGACGGACGCTCACAGCAGGCCCAGAGGGCCATCAGTTTCGGCACCATTGCTGGATAACCAAAGGTTTTATGGTTCATAGACTGCACACATGTGGCCATCAGGCCTCCCGCCAGGCTACCACCTACAGACGTCACCATGAAAGGAATCCTCTCAATCTAGGTGAAGCTGGTATGTGATCACCGGAGATGCTTCATGCAAGTCTGTGCCCACTTCACAGGCAGCTGCCATGACACCTGGGTCCTGCGCCAGTCCCAGCTGCCACCACTGTTCACTGAACTGGCTCAGATAGAGGAGTGGCTTCTTGGAGATATGGGTTATCCCTTGCAGACATGGTTCCCGACACCAGTGAGGGACCCCACCACTGCTGCAGAGGAGAGATTCAACACGAGCCACTGAGCTACAAGAACCAACATTGAGCAGGTATTTGGCATGCTGAAAGAGCGCCTCCAATGCCTGTATGGATAGGGTGATGCCCTGTACTACAGGCCAAAAAGGCCAGCTCCTTTCTTTACTGCTTGCTATGCTCTGCACAACTACGCACACAATAAGGGCCAGGCCTGACATGATGAGGAGAAACGTCAACAGGATTCCTCTTCGGACTATGAGGATGCTGAGGACCTACACTAGGAAAGGCAGATGGGAGGGCAGATGACACCCAGGCTCTGCATGGAGGGCTAGCAGCGAGTTAGGGATGTATGGCAGTGGCTTATCAGACAAAGGCTGTCTGCTCCATAGGAACTGACATGAACTCTGCAAGCCACACATCACCCTCGCTCACCTGCTGCGCCCCAGTCCACATCTGCAGCATCCCTATGTAAACCATTAGAGGCAGCAGCTGACTGAGCCAATGTCCATGTCACTGCATCTGTGGAGATACTCATGAGTCATGGTGGCACGGCAATGATATTATGGCATACGTTGGCTCTCCTGAAGGGTCAACGGTGCAAATGGATGTGACATTGGCGCTACATGCTGGCACACATCATTCACACAGAGAAAACGACACACTTGTTAGTGAGGAATATTTAGCGAAAGATATATTTACATTGCTGTGACACCCGTGCATTCCCATTTGTGTCAGTGTGTTCTCTGTAAACGCTTGCGAGTGCCCCTCCTTGGTGCAACCTCTGTGCTAGCAGCCTGACTGGAGGAAGGCTGCTGACCTGATTGGCCTTTGGCTGTGGATGACTTTGGTGCTCATACCCTGTGCACACGAGACCTGGCTGGCTGGGGCAGTGCTCGTTCATCCCCTTCTGGCATTGGACCGTTTGAGACAGGATGGCCCCACGGCTACTCACCTCCTCTGCCATCTCCAGCCAGACTGTTGTTCAGGTGGGAAGGCCTCTTCTTACCATCACTGGTAAAAAGGACCTCCTGCCTTGTCCACACACCCTGGAGGAGAATGAGCAGGGAGGCTTCGTTACACTGTGGGGCCACCCTAGAGCACTGCTCTCCCATCCTCGACTTTTGCTGTGGTCCTTTAAATGCAAAGGTGACTCCACCATGTAAATGTTCTAACATCTGGATGGAAAGTTTGTTTTTCACATGTTTGAAAACCAATGCAGGACTCGTGACAAAATCTGTGCTGTTGTCTTGGTTTTTCAACTATTACACATCAATACACGTTCACGAACACTTTGCTTCTGCAGCAGCTGATCATAGTTATTGGTGTAATATTTCTAGTTGGCAATGCAGCTAGAATATGAACATATTTTCCTGTTTTTTAACAAAGATCTTTTATTTGCAGTTACATGTATTTTCACATAACAGTTAGCAGAGAAATGAGTACAGATTCCAAATGCATATTAGTCTGCGACTTTTCACAGTCAGACGATTAGAAGCCCATAGTATGTAAATATTCTTCAATTATAGTTTTATTTCTGTTGTGTATTTGCCGTTTATGATACATTTAAGGCTCACGTCCTGGAATGTGCAAAACTAAGATTATTCACCCAGGTGCGGCACACCTACAAGAAGCAATTTAACACTTGAGTGCAAGAAGAGGATCGCAACTTCCCAGGACACTGGGACACAGCAGGGTAAGTATGTGGCAGCAAAGCAGAAAGTGCTTGGTCACAGACTTGAAAGTTAACTCTGCTTCTCTCTCCACAGATGCTGCCTGACTTGCTGAGTTTTTCCAGCACTTTCTGCTTTGCTGCCAGATTGACAGCAGCCCCACTCTTCAACAGTGAGATAAGTATTTATTTGACAGCTGTCAGGAAGCAGGTGCCGGGGCACTAGAAATAGGGCCCCAGCACCTGCTATACAGCTGTCAAATGGTTCCTCACTGCGCCGAATGTCCCGCCTCTCCCCAAGTATTGAAGGGTGGCTTGTCGCAGTTATGCTAATGAGCCCCCGTGTGTAATATCGTGCGGGCTCGGCGGCGGCCACTGAATGTGGGCACGTCGCGCGTTCAAAGTGTGCCGCCGCGGAGTGTGGCGCCCAAATAAAATTCAGCCCATAATGTATTTCAGAAGCAAGTATGATAAATCCACATTAGGGATTTTTTTTTCCACTTGAATGCAAGGTGGAGATAGAGCATTAGGAATAATTGCATAATGAAATTGGAATTAGAAAATAGAAATAAAACAAGGATCAGAATGTATGTATTCTAATCCTCCCACTGATTGAGACACTGACTGATCCATGTCAGGGAGCTTATGAAGGATATGAGAAGTGAAAGTTCCACCATGAAGCTTCAAAGGCCTTGAAATTACTTGGTATGGATATTAGCATACAAATACACAATATATTTGCATGCAGATGTTAAGCAAACTGGTTAACTTCTTCAATAAAACAGCAAAGAAATGCATATGGGTTTATTAAACTAATGTTCACGTGGCATAATTCCAAAACTACAGGATATTTTTCTCAAAAAATGACCATGATCTGATCAAAATTTTAATTTATATTTAAAATGGAGCATTTCTATAATATGGAACCTGTGAGGTGTGGAACTGAACTAAACCAGCAATTCTGTGAAACCAGCAATGTCCTGTAATGTTAAAAAGAGGAAAGCTGAGGAAGATTAACACCCCTATAAGCCAGATATTGCCTTCAAATCGTTTTCTTCTAAGGCTATTAATAATGTTACTGTGTGTGAATCGACATAGTAGGAAAGCTTTTTATGGAAAATGAGCCATTGAGTACAAACGTTCTTCCAGAACAGCAGGCAGTTTCATTTTACAAATTATTTCATACACCCAATTCATTAGAAATTTCTTCAAAAATGAATAGTTTTGGTTTTCTCTTAAAAATAAATGAACGTGTCATATATAACAATGGCATTTTACATGGTCTGTTTGTAAGCAATTGTCCAAATGTAATCACATTCAAATAATTATAGTAATAGAAAGTTAACATTCTGCTCTTTGTTTTTTTAAAATCAGTTGCTGAATTTCCCTAACAATAAATTTCAATGTTCTTATAGTGATGATAAGATTAAAAATAGGCTATTTTTTAACAGCTGAAGGCTGGCTTCCGTTTTGTTGAATTATGAATTTAATGTAGCGAACCAGCTTGTTGTGCAGAAGATGCTGTTACGACACTTAAAAAAAATTCACAAGCTATGAATTTATATTCATGTCTATGTGCTATTGAGTTCATTTTTAAAAATAATATTTGATTTGTTGAACTTGCACAATGAGATACAAATACAAATGAATATTAATTGGAACAGAATTTTTTTTAATGTTGTGAGCACTGTCCATTAATTTCCAGGACCTGGGCTACAATCCAGCTCAGACAAACAGCTTGAACACTTTCCTAGTCTGATTGCTGTTAGAGTCAACATGAGACATAAAACTTTTTTGGCGAACTGACTCACAGCATGAAAACAAAAATAAGATAAAAGAAAAAAATATAGTTTTTAAAATATTACATACAGATAAAAATTTGTAACTTTCATTATAAGAACAAAGTATAGAATCATGGGACCATAGAAAATTATAGCAATGAAGGAGACCATTTGGCTTGTCGTCCCCGTGCTGGCTCTTTGGAAGAGCAGTCATGCTTCGACTAACATCCCCACTGTTTGTCCATAACCCTGTAAGTTCCTCATACTCAAGTAACTGTCCAACTCCCTTTTATAATTATTTATGCAATCACTTTCCACCACCATTTCAGTTAAAACATTCCAGATCCCCACATCTCTCTGAGTCAAAACATTTCTCCTCACCTCCCCTCTATATCTTTTGCCAATGATTTTAAACCTGTGACCTCTGGTTATAGATCTGTTTGCCAGAAAAAAAAGGTCCTCCAAACCTGTTGCTCCCAAAGTCCATGTTCAATATATTCTAATGTGGACTCAATCCCAAATATATTGTTAAAATTTACCTGAAACTCCAAAGATATCAAGTGAAATACCAGACTATTTACCTATCCCTACATCGAATATTTTCAACCTTTTCTACGTAGAGAATTATGTCTCATTTTTGTTACAATTCCTACATCAGCACAGAAATAACATTTTTATTGAGCAAAAGTTAGTTCTCATTAAGAGCTGGCTGATGTTAAAGGAAACCAAAATAGCACAGTGGTGCATAATCAAGGCTGGTGGAAGCACACCAAAGAATGCTCTTGAGTGGTGTTCACTGTCTCAGCTGGCCATTAGTGCATTACCTTAAGGAAATTGTTAATTAGTTCAGATTAGTTGCACTTAATTAACCAGCTGCTTCTAACATTCAAACGCTGGAAAAACAAACCAATTCTTGTATCTCTAAACAAATAGGGGAAGAATACTGTTCCTTCATCTAATGTTGAATAATACAATGCAAGTAGAATAATGAATTTCTCTCTGTTCTGTAATAAGTTGTTATAGATCTTACAAATGATGTGGGCTTTTTATTTATTATCAATTTAGGATTTTTACAACAGCACTTCATTTGATTCCATTCTCCATTATAGGTTGTAGCCACTGATCCGGTTCCAGTGAAACTTCACTATGATAAATCGTATGATCAAGTCTGGGTTCTTAGCTGGGGTGATAATGAGAAAAGCTCACCGACATTGCAGGTAAGTATGTCCATTTCCAGCATCTAATTAGCTGTACTCCATTAACAATAAACTTCACATCAATGTTATACATTTGTCATGCCAGGCCCCCACCTGCCAAGAATGAGGCAACTCAATTTTGTCATGAAAATTGATTTTTAACTGTTGTTGGAGTGAGGAAATGTCTTGTTAAAAAGATCAGCCATGCTGGAAAAAAAACATTTACATACTAACAGACATCGAAGGTGAGGAAGCGCATTCCAGGGCCTGCTAAGGAGGATACAATCCACAAGGGCCAGGACTGGTTAGACCAGCTGGTCACATGACTACCTGGCTGTTCCAGGATTTTCTTTTGAACTGGCCACAGAGAGTTTGAAGGCAGAGTGTCTGTTTGCTCCTGGACTGAGAAGATCTCTTCTGCCTGCCCCCATCTCTTTCTCACAAGCCTCTGAATCCACTGAAGACACATGAACCCCAAGAGATAAAAGTCTCCTACAGCGAACAAGGTTTAAGAAGAATACTGGTACCAACGAAAAGCAAGATCTACCTACAATCTACAGTGAGCTTGAAGACCCAAAACAAAAACTCTTCAGATATTGCCTCAAACATTTCCACGTTATTTATTTTGCTCTTTTCTATCTCTATTTGCATGTGTGTATCACGTAAGCTAGCTTGGGCATGTCCTGTATCCGCAGGTGTCAACCGAATTAGAGTTTAAGTTTAATAAAATTTCACCTTTCTTCTTTAAACCTAAGAAAGCCTGTTTGTGCTGGTTTCTTTGCCTCATAATTGGAAAGCGGTGAACAAGGATTCACCAAGGGGGAGCTAAAAACAGTGTGTTTAAAAATAAACCCTGTTACAGGAAGACCAGGTGAAGGCTGAAAGGGAACCCTAGACCTCTTTCTCACCTGATCATAACAGAAATTTGGGTGCTAGCATCCGGGACTTTACCCACAGACAAACGAGAGAAATTGGAAGTGGGAAGCCAAATTGTTCCCAATCAAAAAGAGCAAGATATCACTACAGGTTTTCTTGTGGTTGTGTGTGCTTGAATACTAACATGTCTGCAACTGAAGCTAGTGGCTCCCCAAGCCAGGGTGAAGTAATTTGGGATAAGTTAAAAAGCACTGTCTATGGAGGAGCTGAGAAAAATGGCTGAGCAGTGTGGAATCACTGTACGTGGCAAGGCTAGGAAGTCTGAACTCCTAAGGCTAGTGGCCAACCATTTTTCCCTTGAATCTGAAGAAGCAGACCCAGACAGGGTACTGCTAACAAAGATATAATTGAAACAAAGGAAACTTGAATTAGAAGACAGGGAAAGAGAAAAAGAGGGACTGCAGAAGGAGAAAGAAAGAGCCTTCCAGAAGGAATGTGAAGAAAATGAAAGGTGGGAAAGAGAGAGAGAGAAAGAATATTCCAGAAAGAATGCGATGAAAGAAAGTTGAAGTGGCTTGAGTTAACCAGGGGGCAACAGAGTAACCCCAGTGAAAGCATAGCCAATATGAAGGAGAGTAATTCAGGGCTAGGTACAGAATTGTTAGAACTATCTCAACTAATTCCAAGATTCAATGAGGAGGATGTAGGAACATTTTTTGTGTCTTTTGAGAAACTGGCAAGGCAGCTAAAATGGCTAGCTGTGACCTGGCCTCTTTTACTGCAAAGCAAGCTAACTGGAAAAGCCCATGAGGTTTATTCCCTGTTGCCATTTGAGAGTTCATAAAATTATGAACTGACAAAAAATGCTATTCTCGGGGCATATGAATTAGTACCTGAAGCCTATAGCCAAAAGTTTAGAACCCTCAAGAAGCAAGCTAATCAAACTTATCTGGAGTTTGAAAGAAGTAAGCAGCTAGCTTTTGACCAGTGGCTGAGGGCTGTTAAAGTACAGCTCATCTATGAGAATCTCAGAGAAGTAATTCTGTTAGAGGAATTTAAACACTCTCTCCCACTCTCCATAAAGACCCATATAGAGGAGCAGTGGGTCCAGAGAGCCCGGCAAGTGGCAAGTTTGCTTTAATTTATAAGTCAGTTTCCCAGGGGAGAACCTTTCCTAATCACTGCCATAAATCTGAAAAAGACAAAGGGAAGGTGATGGGAGCCTAAGCAGTCCTGGGAGAGAAAGAAAAGCAGGAGAGACAGGGGGCCCTCCTCTAGCCAAGAAGGAAGGTGCTAAGAACAGGCGTGAGACCCGGAGACCTGTGTGCTTCCATTGTAATAAATCAGGGCATTTAAGAGCTGACTGCTGGAAACTAAAGGGAAAACCGGTAGGGTTAATCAGGGCACACCCGCTCAGTGAAGACGGGAGCCTAATGGAAAGCACAGCAGAACAGGCTGTGGCTATAACTGCAGTAAGAATGAGACCCAGGCAGCTTACAGCTCTAAGTGCAGGAAAATTTGATAGGATTCCTGAGGGTTATCAAGGTTTTGTATCTGAAGGGAAAGTAACCCCTTACCCCTCGAGTGGGTCAAGCAAGCCCATAGTAATTCTCAGGGACACAGGGGCCATTAGATCCCTTTGACTGGGAAAGGGCTGACCTTTCCCCCAGAGAGTGCAGTGAACACTGGAAGGGTGGTGAAAGGCAGCTAAAATGGCCAGCTGAGACCTGGCTTCTTTTACTGCAAAGCAAGCTAACTGGAAAAGCCCATGAGGTTTATTCCCTGTTGCCAGATGAGAGTTCATCGAATTAAGAACTGACAATAAATGTTATCCTCGGGTCATATGAATTTGGACCCAAAGCCGATCGGCAAAAGTTTTGAGGGCAGTGTATGCCTGTACCTGTACACTGGGTGCACCTGGAGTGCGACCTAGTTTCAGGACCGGTGACCATAAGCATTGTCCCTGGTTTGCCAATGGATGGGGTTGACCTGCTCCTAGGAAATGATCTGGCAGGGGTGAAGGTGGTAGCCCCCCAACCCCCAGTAGTGAAAAAAAGACCGCAGAAGGTCAGAGAGACAGGACAGTGGCAGGAGACAGACCCCTTCAGTTTCCTTGAATGTGGATGAGGCCATGATCAAACCAGCTCCCCCAGAGGAGACTGAATTGGCACTGCAGGCAGATGACCAGGTCTGTCTGTCTGAGACTTTCTTTGGAAAGTTAGGAGACCCAGGGAATGAATGAAATGAATTTTCCCTAGGTGAGGCTCAACGAGCCAACCCAATATTGGGAGTGTTTACACTGGCTGCCCTGTCTGAAAGTGAAACTGAGGGAGTCCCTGACTGCTACTATTTAAAGAATGAGGTACTGATGAGGAAATGGAGTACACCTCACAGATCTGAGCAAGGAGTGGACAGTAGTTCACCAGTTAGTGTTGCCGCAGAGGTACCGGTGAGAAATATTAAGAAGGGCCATCAGCGTTCTGGTGTTCACTGCACTCTCTGGGGGAAAGGTCAGGCCTTTTCCCAGTGGCTGTACATGCCGGTATATGAAAGCCAAAGCCCACATAAGACAGCTGTTTGACTGGCCAAACCTCCAAAAGGATGTGTTGGAGTACTGCAGGAGTTGCCCCATGTGCCAGGTTCAGGGGAATCCCCAGCCTACATTGAAATCTGCACCCCTAAGTCCTGTACTGATTGCGTTTTTTGAGGAGGTGACCAAGAGGATGGACGAGGGCAGGGCGGTGGGCGTGGTCTACATGGACTTTAGCAAGGCTTTTGACAAAGCATGGTAGGCTGGTCCAGAAGGTTCGAACACATGGGATCCAGGGTGAACTAACAAATTGGATACAAAATTGGCTCGGTGATAGGAGGCAGAGTGTGGTAGTGGAGGGTTGTTTTTCAGATTGGAGGCCGGTGACCAGTGGTGTGCCGCAGGGATCGGTGCTGGGCCCTCTGTTGTTTGAGATATATATTAATGACTTGGATGTGAATGTAAGGGGCATGATTAGTAAGTTTGCAGATGGCACCACAATTGGTGGTATCGTGGACGGTGAAGAAGGTTGTCTAAGGTTACAACAGGATATAGATCAACTGGGAAAGTGGGCAAGGGAGTGGCAAATGGAATTTAACGCAGACAAGTGTGAAGTGATGCATTTTGGGAAGTTAAACCAGGGCAGGACATATACAGTGAATGGCAGGGCCCTGGGGAGTGTTGTTGAGCAGAGAGACCTTGGGGTGCAAGTACATAGTTCCCTGAAAGTGGCAACAGAGGTAGACAGGGTGGTGAAGAAGGCGTATGGCATGCTTGCCTTCATCGGCTGAGGCATTGAGTACAAGAGTTGGGACGTCATGTTACAGTTGTACATTACGTTGGTTAGGCCGCATTTGGCGTACAGTGTGCAGTTCTGGTTGCTGCACTACAGGAAAGATGTGATTAAGCTAGAGAGGGTGCAGAAAAGATTCACAAGGATGTTGCCTGGTTTGGAGGGCTTGAGTTATAAAGAGATATTGGATAGGCTGGGTCTGTTTTCCCTGGAGCGAAGGAGGCTGAGAGGGGATATGATAGAGGTATATAAAATTATGAGAGGCATAGATAGGGTAGATAGCCAGAGTCTGTTTCCCATGGTAGGGGTGACTAAAACGAGAGGACATAGATTTAACGTGAGAGGGAAGAGGTTTAAAGGGGATCAAAGGGGTAAATTTTTCACACAAAGAATAGTGGGTATCTGGAATTAGCTGCCTGAGGAGGTGGTGGAGGCAGGAACAGTAGCGACATTTAAGAGGCATCTGGACAGGTACTTGAATGAGCAAGGCATAGAGGGATATGGAATTAATGCAGGCAGGTGGGCTTAGTATAGATAGGCATTATGGTCGGCATGGACGCGGTGGGCCGAAGGGCCTGTTTCTATTCTGTACGACTCTAACCCAATACCACCAACAATCCCATTTTTATTTAGAACTTTTTAGCCATGATGAGACTTGGGGCTTGCCACGATTCACTAACTGACCCGATAGGCTGAATTTTACCAGCCCCTTGACGGCAGGGGTTGTGGCGGGGAGGCCCGTAAAATATTTGCGGGAGTGGCCCACCACGACCTCCGATGCCCAGATGGCCCTCCCGCATTTTACCGGCAGCAGTGAATCCTCAGTTTCACCCCGCCAAGCGGTGGGGGCCTCCATTTACAGATTTAATTTTAAATGAAATGCAAATAAACTTACCTGGCCCCGGCAGCCGTCCCACGCCGACTTTACGGCTGCCAGCCACACCTCGTGCCCCTTTGAAACTCCATTCGGAGTTCCGAGGTGTGACACTAGTGGGGAAGTGGGGGAAACACTTTTTATTGGTTGTGGGGATGGTGGGAAGGGATTGAAGGGGCAAACGTGAGAAGGTTGAGGGTAATGTTCCGGTTGGGAATAAATAGGTTTTCTGAATATTGAGTAATAGAAAAACCATTGGGAGGTCTTGGGAAAGGGCCTACATTTTCTTATTATTTTTTATAAGCAAATGAAAGGTAATATACCTTTAAAAGTTTAAATTTTTGCTAAGGTCTTGAAGCCCTTTAAAAATGGCGCAAGCGCCTGCACAGTGACACCAGACACCGTTGCCAAGGATGGAATGGCCGCCCCCTTTACGCCATTGGGGGCGGCCACTCTGCCCCTCTATTTAAATGAGCCCCCGCGCGATGTGCAGCGCGCTAATAAAATACAGCCCCTATGTAAAACTCTCCCTCTCTATGGCCAGAGTGTCACAAAAATTCTATCCTTTATTACTCAAAACAGTGGAAAACAGTCTCACAGGGTCAAGTGCAAATAGTTTCCCAGTGCTAGTACTATATTAGTTTTCTTACCTTTAATTTATGATGTTGGTTACTTTGTTAGAGCAATATTCAGCCACAACAATAGCTCTTGTGTCTCTCCTAAGTAATCTTTGTAGTGCTAAATGAAGATAAAAAAATTCACTATTGCTCAGTCACATTAAATATACCTCAAAGAATTTGAATTAATCATCTAAGATATTTAAATAAAAATGCTTTAATAGTTTTTTATTATACATCGTCAGAAGGAGTTGGGACTATTAACTCTCTGAGTAGTAAAGCTTTATATAACTTTCTAATTATATGTTATCAGCGAACAGAAAGAAAACTATCTTGACCTTTCCAATCAGCAACAAATTGTGTTTATTCTATATTGAATAACAAATTAAGTATCAAGTAATTCATAAGGACAAAGAACTGTGTGGCCTTTTGAACAACAAAGGTTACTAAAAGTCTATTTGCTCAGTATTAGTTTAACATTTTATTTTTTACAAAATACCCACACACTATAATAAATGACACTAATTTTGCTTAATCGCAATTGGTCATTTTAAGTGCCTTCAGAGAATTTCACCTGTATTGGACAAATGTTCTAATTCACTTACTTTTTCTCTACAGGTAATTAATCAAGCCAGTGGGAGTGCAGCCCATCACACCATCCATACCCAACCAGTTGGCAAACAGTTTGATAGAGTGGATGATTTTTTCATTCCATCTACAACCCTCATCATTAATCATATCAGGTAGGTGTGTGGGTGTGCAACCCATAACAGGATCAATTTCACTTACAGCTTAGGCATTCTGTGGGAGATGAAATAAAAGAGACCCAAAGGTAGCAGTAACAATATTTTTACTATGGAGATAAAGCTATAAAGATTCTTGACTTTACTTCTCCCAGTTAATTAGCATGCAATTCTGTTGACCTGAAATTCATTGGAACATTAGTGATTCTATTTATTGGTTCTTCTGTATGATAGCAAAGGGTAACATACACAGTCTTGTCAGTGGAAAATACAGTAGCAGATAGCTGACGTACTATCAAACCCAGAAGGAGAAGGAGGGGTGAGAGATGCAATTTCCTCAGTGTAGGTTGTAGTAGATTTATCTGCTCCTGTTCCAGATTCTATTTCCCCCTGGCTGATGAAAGTGAATAAATATTGACCCTCGGCCAGGCACACTAACGTACTGAGATAGTCATTATCTTCACAATAACACTGGTACACAGGAGTTGGTAATCATATAAATCAGTGTGCATGTAGTGTGTGCACTGTTTAAACATTTAGCCTGTCATAGATCTGAAAATCCATTTGATTTACACACAGAATCCATAAGTACCAGATAATAGGGTAAATATAATCTTTTTTAAAAATAAGGATTATATCAAGCAAAGTTGGAGTCCTGTTCCAGAGAGGGTAGAGTATAAGCCATAATGGTGGAAGTTGAATTCTTGAGTATGGCGCTGGAGGTAAAGCCATCTTATTTGATATTGCAAGGGCAACACCACACAAAGGGACAATCAGGAGGCAATTTAGTTGCTACATACATCTACCCCCAAGGTAACTCCTTGTGAGCAACAATATCCAAAATCAGAAACCTGACAAGTGAAAAATTAAACGAGCATTAATTGTTGCTTGCTACGAGGTACCACATTAGGGGAAAACAGACTGTCATATCTTTGTAACTGGGGCATCAAATTTTGTGAATTGCTCCTAAAAAAGAACTCAGCAAGAGATTTATACTCATCCTATATTCTGTCCCCTGATTAATATATAGCTTTTTAATTATGACTGTAAAGAATCAAAGCAAATGATTTCTTCTGCAATATGTGTACGTAGAAATCATAAATGTGTTTAGAAAGAAGATGCTTACAATTTTGTTGCAAATAATGCACACAAAATATTGATTAGGTTTCAGAATAATTCTAATCCAAACTTACCTACCTAATCTCCCATCTCTGTGATTGGTAGCATTTATAATATGTATTCAAATCTGTTCTTGGCAAAGCATATTGCATTATCATGAGTATCATGCAAGTTTTTTCTATGAAGCTAGATTTAAATTACTACTGCATTTTGATTTTCTTTTACTTAGGTATAATGTTTATGTATGAAATGTAAGGAAAAAAATTCATTATTTTTATATTGGGTATGATTGAGCAGCGGGTTTATTTATGATTACAGATGATAAAAATATACAGCTGAATTAAAATCAACGGCAAAAGTAGTTGACGATGTAGTTAAAACTCTATAGTAGTCAACATTATTGCCACAAGTAGATGGAATGGGATTGCCAGTTTGATACCTGCTAGACTTTAAAAACAACTGAGGTCTTGCTGGTCAGAACTAAAAGCAGGGGGGGGGGGGGCGGTGGGGGATGGCGAAATTGACCCAGGCCAGCAACACGAAATGGGCTCGTAGCAAATCGGTAACCAGTTTTTCACCACATCAGCTTTTATTTTCTATTGACTTGGAAAATATTGCCAAGATTTTAATTTCAAACCATGTAAAAGTGAAAATGAGACCAGAAAATAAGTCTCCAAAAAGAGTTTGAATCATCGTTCTGTGAAATTCGATGGAAAGAAGATCAGGTATGTTGAAAAATTGACTGCTGATTCACTATGAACCTGTTGGTGTAGACCATTTTCACCCCCTGGGTAACTTCCTACTCTTTGCATCAAAGAGATATTTAAAATTAAGCATGACAGTAACAATTTGAGATTCCAGAATTAATTCAATGGTCCCATGCCATCAGTGAACAGCCTCACTCAAAAGGAGTACCTGTAAAAGAATCAGTGCTACTGTATTGTAGATCGATCTCTGATCTACACTCCCTTTGAGCAAGGTTCACTGCTGGGAGCAATGTATCAGTGAATTTATCCTATCATTGTTATGTCACCCAAGCTTTAGCAACTATATACCTGACCATAAAAATCTGTAAAAGTCGGTTGACTGCATTTGGCCACATTAAACATCTGAGAGGCGAAATTGGTCTCTGCCAGTAGCTTGAAACAGGCTCATAATTAATCAGCTGCCCATTTTACACATTGGCTAACTTTCTTTTCCATTGACTTGGTAAAGAAACCGGAACGCAATGTAGAAAGGGCTGCCAATTCAATATGTGCCCATTTCATACTCATGGCAAAGTCCAAATTCACCCCTCCTGATCACCTCAAGTCTGCCTTTCATTGTTGTGATGGCCTCTAGAGTCATCTGAAAGAGAGTTGTTTGGGAGTTTGGCTTTTGTAAAGCCTTATCAAAACTTGACCCTGCTTTGCCGACTGGCCTCTAGATCCTGGGCTGGATTTTACCGACTCCCCCCCTGACGTCGGGGGTCGTGACGTGGGGGCCCAGGAAATGCCTCTGGGAGAGGCCCACCACAGGCCTCGATGCAGGAAAGGCCCGGCCCCATATTGCCGGCGGCGGTGAGACCTCATGGTGGCATGTAAAGGTATTTAAAGTAATGAATTAAATACTTAACCGCTCCCACCGTTAGTCCCGGTGCAATATTTGTGGCGGCGGCCAGCACTCCCGCACCTTCGGATCTCCGTTCAGAGATCTGAGTTGGAACACAGGTGGGGAGGGGTAGCAGGTAAGTTTTGAGGGCGGTGGTGGGGGTGAGCGGGGTCAAACCCTTTTGATTGGTCTAGGGGGTGGTGGGAAGGGGTAAAGTTCATAGTTTATGAAATTGGTTGGGGGGACGGTCAGGAGCACAAGGTAAGTTTTTTTGGCGGGGAGAGGGAAAGTAATAAATTTGATGGTCATTGTGGGGGCGGGGGAGATGGTTGGGATAACTTTATTGAATTAATGTTTCTTTAAAACTTTTAAATTGAAGGGCTGGAAGCCCTTTAAAAATAATGTCAGCGCCTGTGCAGTGGCGCCTGACACTGTTGCTGGGGACGGACCACCTGCCCCCTCCACGTCATCGGGAGGGGGAGTGGGGGGTTTGGGGGGGGTGTCCGCCCTGGCCATGTAAATGAGCCCCAGTGTTTAATATCGTGGCGGCTCTGCAGAATAAAGCTTGTGCGTGTGGGCCACCATCTTTGAAGCTCGCCGCCGAGTTTAGTGGCAGGCTTGTAAAGTGCAGCCCCATATCTGAACTGGTTGACCTAGTTTAGTTTTGAAAAATTGTAGCAGTTTCCATTTTGATATTGGTTCGTCAATGGAATGATTTTAGTAGAGTTCTTGTCAAACACAGCATCTTTGACTATACTTCATCAAGCCAGCCAAAAATAAAGAAGGATGTTCCAAATGCACTTCCCTGTGGCATAGTGTCCATTGAGAAACAGCAACAAGGAAGTCAACTGCAAGTGCTGCTTTAACTTTGCCTAAATGATGGTACATGGTGATTTTACTTAATCGCACTCACACATGTGAAGCATTGAGCAAGTATGTTCAATAACACAAAGGTGAGAATATAGCACTTGCTCTGCAGCACCTTGCTTGTCTGTTCCTAATACCTTCCGTGGCTAGTGAACCAGCTCAGTAGCAGCATTAATTAGTATAGTTCTGTCATCTGGGTGACGCTACAAGGTGAGATCCGAAACATAACTAGCATGGACGGCAATAAAACACTCTTGGTAATTTCTAATATCTTTCTACCATTAACAGATAGAACTGATCCCAACAACAATAACAGCTTGGATTTATACAGTGTCTTTAGTAAAACATCCCAAGGTGCATCACAAGAGCATTATCACATGAAACTGGAGAGACATGTCGTGGTTACATTTTCCCCAGATGAATAGCGGTAGATTCATAAGCACATAACCCATGGTATGACTCCGAAGATAGGTCATTATAAGGAACTGTTTCTATCTTGATTTATCCTTCACCACCATTCTAGCCAACTAAGTAGAAAGTTACTTGAGCCCCAGTGCTTGCTTCAAACTGCCTGTGATGAGAGACAGATAAAAATCAAAAATCAGAGAGTAGTGGTAAAAATTAATTGAAATTTAAGTTGGTCAGTTTTCATGTAACTTCTTGCTACTATTGACAGAAGCCTTATAAAACAAATGCTTTCAGCATCTGTTCCATTGTGTATAGTGAAATTTGGAGCAGACATTGGCAATGACTTGATTGAGAAAATAAATTCAGATAGGGAAGATATGTTTCAAAAATTCCGCTACATGAAGGAAATCAATGAGTGAGCAGAAGTTCATTGTGTGGAACTAGAAGTAAACCACGAGAACATGGCTGATAGCTCATAATAACATATGCAATGGCCCTCAGAAAGTTAGCTGTCTAGACCCTGACTTTATACTATTGCTGAAATATAAGATAAAAATGGTAAATTTGAAATTATATCTTCAAATATACATAGGGTACTGACACTGAGAGAAACTCAGGTCAGCACTGCTCTTACCAACCTGTCAACTAAGCTTTTACAACAGTGGCATACAGCAAGTTATTCCCTTCAGTATTTGCAATTCCAAAATGTGTTGCCATGGTTACTGTCAGAGGTAGAACTGTTTGCAGAAAATGTGAAGCGTCCTGGTTGGAAAGTAATTAACTTCTCTTGAGACAATAGACACAGGACATTCCATTTCCATTACTAACACTCACCACCCCCTCATATCTTCCTTTAGTTCTTAACAACCCATATGTAAGAATCCTTCAGAATAATGCCTTAGAGAAAAAGGATCAGTCTGGAACTGGAATTAACCCTGGCATCCTGGGCCTTTAGTTCAGAATCTCTAGAAATCCCACTGAATATACAGCAAGAAATTGCATTTGGCAGGGTAGGTGCTAATTTGAATTTACTGCTGAGCATCGTATTGTGAAATATTACCTTTCCCACAATTTTTGCATCTATATTCTGTCTAGGCTGTTGCATTGTTTTCACCAATACGTAACTGTAGAACAAAATGAGAAATTCAGCCTTTAAGGAAGTCAAAGATTTATGGGGGTAGATTTTGGTCTGAGCCTGTTTTCTGGCTCATACAATGCGATCAGTGTGCACTAAAAACAGAGCGACTACTGTGGACCTGGAAGGCCACTCCTGCTGAGTGTTTTTTAAAAGGAAACTGACAGTATGTTGCTAATGCCAACATTGACGATTCCTAAACAGGCAGGCCCAATGCCTCAGTCATTGCCAACAAATCTCGATGAGGCCCTTCAACAGACGTTAGACCCCTAATTGACTTAACTAAGAAGCTGAACCATGAATCCACCATGAACGCCGAAAGAAAGACCCTCACAAATTTAACAGTCAGACCGATACCAATGCAGTTAGGGCACGGGAAGTCCCATTGCTAAATTGGTATGCTCTATGTTCATTTTAAGCCTGAATTGAAATAACTACCTCCAGCATTTCTCGTTCCTACTGCCCACTTAGCAAATTTATTTGACATTTTTTCTTTTCCACATGGAAATGTGATTCAACCAGGGTTATCTGTCTTGATGGCAGGTGGCTAATGGCTCTGTTGCATGACTATGTGATGATTGCTGCTATGACTATAGAAGAAATAATGAAGACTCAATAATGTAGTGTCAGCTGTGGCTCATTTGGTAGCACTCTCACCGCTGAGTCAGAAGTTGTGGCTTCAGATTGCCCCTCCCAGGGCTTGAACACGAAAATCAATACTGACATTCCAGTCCAGTGCTTTCCTGTCAGAGTGCTACCTTTCAGGTGAGATTTTAAACTGAGATCCATTCACCTTCTCAGATAGATGTAAAAGACCCCACTGTGCTATTTTGAATAAAAGCAGGGAGTTATCCCTGAACTAACATCACCAATACAGATCACTATCACATTGCTATGTGTGGGAGTTATTGTATGCAAATTGCCGCTGAATTTTCTACATTAAGACAGTGATTGCGCTTGGCTGTAAAGCGTCTGGGACATCCAGTGGTTGTGAAAGATCTAATTTAATAAAAAATTTATGTGCTACATAAATGCAAGTCTTTTTCTTTTCTCTTAAACATCATGTGGCTTTTTGATATAGTCAAGTACATGGTTGAAATTCAACATTGCAGTTGAATAATATGTGCAGGCTGGATAGTGAGCTGAGATCAGAAGTGAACGAAAATCAAAATAAGATGATGGGTTTCAGTCATTTAATGGCAGATTGGCTAAATGAATGTAGAAGTGTAAAATAGCCACAGTAAAATTCCATACCTTGGGGAAAATTCAAATACTGTGCATCCACTTCTTTCAGTTGTCCCACAATCCTAAACCCAAGTGGCACTGATCAGTTGGATAATGGTGTGATAATGTTACAACCAAGGCAGAAGGAGTGCATTGTCTTTTCTAGTTCCATTTCTCCACAGGTCACAATATATGTTTAAATGTTTACCCAGTTACCAATACGGTCAATCATATAGGGCTGAATTTTTCAAGCTTCAAAAGCAGCAGGGCACACGCATGGGATTTGCCCCATGGAGCTGCCGTGATATTTAGCGCGATGGTCCATTTAAATGGTGGGGGCGGAATACCCGTGCCCGATGACGTAGAGGGGGCGTGCACCCTGTCCCCGGTAACGGAGTCCAGCACCGACGCCATTTTTAAGGGCGCCAAGCCCTTCAGGTCCATTTACATTTTTAAAGTTACAGTTCTGTAAAAAATAAATGTGAAACTTTAGTAGCACTTTCAAGCCCCTCTCCCACCTCCCCCCGCCCGCCCAGAGCAATGACTAATCAATCTATAAGTTGCCCTCTCCCTCCAAAAAACAGTAAACTTTCGATCCAGAACATTCCCCCTGAACTTTATTAACTTTGACCTTCAACCCCTTCCCACGATCCTCTCAACCAATAGCAAGAGTTTTCCCCGCTCCCCCGCCCCGCTGAAAACTTCAGTCCTTCCCCCCTCCATTCCCAAAGTGTGATGCCTCGGATCTCTGAAAAGCTCCGAATGTCTTCACATTGAGGATACCCTCCATCGTGCTATGTGGCACTACCACCGTGCTAAATGGGATAGACTTCAAACAGACCTAGAAATGCAAACCTGGGCATTCATGAGGCGCTGTGGGCCCTCAGCAGCAGCAGAATTGTATTCAATCACAACCTGGAACCTCATAGCCTGGCATATCCCCCAGTCTACCATTAGCATCAAGCCAGGGGATCAACCATGGTTCAATGAAGAGTACGGGAGGGCATGCCTGGAGCAGCACCAGGCATACTTCAAAATGAGTATCAATCTGGTGAAGCTAAAACCCAGGGCTACTTGCGTGCCAAACAGCGGAATCAGTTTTTTTTTCATTCATGGGAAGTGGGTGTCGCTGGCTAGGCCAGGATTTATTGCCCATCCCTAATTGCCCTTGCGAAGGTGGTGGTGAGCTGCCTTCTTGAACCACTGCATTCCATGTGCGGTAGGTGCACCCACAGTGCTGTTAGGAAGGGAGTTCCAGGATTTTGACCCAGCGACAGTGAAGGAACGGCGATGTAGTTCCAAGTCAGGATGGTGTGTGACTTGGAGGGGAACTTGCAGGTGGTGCTGTTCCCATGCCTCTGCTGCCCTTGTCCTTCTAGTTGGTAGAGGTCACGGGTTTGGAAGGTGCTGTCTAAAGAGCCTTGGTGCATTGCTGCAGTGCATCTTGTAGATGCACTGCTGTCACTGTGCGTCGGTGGTGGAGGGAGTGAATGTTTGTGGATGGGGTGCCAATCAAGTGGGCTGGATGGTGTCGAGCATCTTGAGTGTTGTTGGAGCTGCACCCATCCAGGCAAGTGGAGAGTATTCCATCACACTCCTGACTTGTGCCTTGTTGATGGTGGACAGGCTTTGGGGAGTCAGGAGGTGAGTTACTCGCCACAGGATTCCTAGCCTCTGACCTGCTCTTGTAGCCATGGTATTTATATGACAACTCCAGTTCAGTTTCTGGTCAATGGTAACCCCTAGGATGTTGATAGTGGGGGATTCAGCAATGGTAATGTCATTGAATGTCAAGGGGGGATGGTTAGATTCTCTCTTGTTGGAGATGCTCATTGCCTGGCACTTGTGTGGCTCGAATGTTACTTGCCACTTATCAGCCCAAGCCTGGATAGTTTCCAGGTCTTGCTGCATTTCTAATTGGACTGCTTCAGTATCTGAGGAGTCGCGAATGGTGCTGAACATTGTGCAATCATCAGAGAACATCCCCACTTCTGACCTTATGATTGAAGGAAGATCATTGATGAAGCAACTGAAGATGGTTGGGCCTAGGACACTACCCTGAGGAACTCCTGCAGTGATGTCCTGGAGCTCAGATGATTGACCTCCAACAACCACAACCATCTTCCTTTGTGCTAGGTATGACTCCAACCAGCGGAGAGGTTTCCCCCTGATTCCCATTGACTTCAGTTTTGCTAGGGCTCCTTGATGCCATACTCGGTCAAATGCTGCCTTGATGTCAAGGGCAGTCACTCTCACCTCACCTCTTGAGTTCAACTCTTTTGTCCATGTTTGAACCAAGGCTGTAATGAGGTCAGGAGCTGAGTGGCCCTGGCGGAACCCAAACTGAGCGACACTGAGCAGGTTATTGCTAAGCAAGTGCTGCTTGATGGCACTCTTGACACCTTCCATCACTTTACTGCAGATTGAGAGTAGACTGATGAGGCGGTAATTGGCCGGGTTGGACTTGTCCTGCTTTTTGTGTACAGTATATACCTGGGCAATTTTCCACATTGCCAGGTAGATGCCAGTGTTGTTGCTGTACTGGAACAGCTTGGCTAGGGGCGCAGCAAGTTCTGGAGCACAGGTCTTCAGTACTATTGCCGGAATATTGTCAGGGCCCATAGCCTTTGCAGTATCCAGTGCCTTCAGTCGTTTCTTGATATCACGCGGAGTGATTTGAATTGGCTGATGCCTGGCATCTGTGATGCTGGGGACTTCAGGAGGAGGCGCAGATGGATCATCCACTTGGCACTTCTGGCTGAAGATTGTTGAAAATGCTTCAGCCTTATCCTTTGCACTGACGTGCTGGGCTCCCCCATCATTGAGGATGGGGATATCTTTGGAGCCACCGCCTTCAGTTAGGTGTTTAATTGTTCACCACCATTCACGACTGGATGTGGCAAGAGTGCAGAGCTTAGATCTGATCCGCTGGTTATGGGATCGCTTAGCTCTGTCTATCGCATGCTGCTTACGCAGTTTGGCACGCAAGTTGTAGCTCTGTTGTAGCTTCACCAGGTTGACACCTCATTTTGAGGTATGCCTGCTGCTGCTCCTGACATGCCCTCCTGCACTCTTCATTGAACCAGGGTTGGTCTTCTGGCTTGATGGTAATGGTAGAGTGGGGGACATGCCGGGCCATGAGGTCATAGATTGTGGTTGAGTACAATTCTGCTGCTGCGCCTCATGGATGCCCGGTTTTGCATTGCTAGATCTGTTCAAAATCTATCCCATTTAGCACGGTGATAGTGCCACACAACACGATGGGCGGTATCCTCAATGTGAAGGCGGAGCTTCGTTTCCACAAGGACTATGCGGTGGTCATTCCTACCAATGCTGTCCTGGACAGATGCATCTGCGCAGGCAGATTGTTGCGGACGAGCTCAAGTATGTTTTTCCCTCTTGTTTATGTATACAATAGAGCTAAGTGATCCCACAACCAATGGATTAGATCTAAGCTTTGCAGTCCTGCCACATCCAGTCGTGAATGGTGGTGAACAATTAAACACCTAACTGAAGGAGGTGGCTCCAAAGATATCCCCATCCTCAATGATGGGGGAGCCCAGCACATCAGTGCAAAAGATAAGGCTGAAGCATTTTCAACAGTCTTCAGCCAGAAGAGCCAAGTGGATGATCATCTCCGCTTCATCCTGAAGTACCCAGCATCACAGATGCTAGTCTTCAGCCAATTCAGTTCACTCCACATGATATCAAGAAATGACTGAAGGCACTGGATATTGCAAATGCTATGGGCCCTGAAAACATTCTGGCAATAGGACTGCAGACCTATGCTTCAGAACTTGCTGCACCCCCTAGCCAAGCTGTTCCAGTACAGCTACAAGACTGGCATCTACCCGGCAATGTGGAAAAGTGCCCAGGTATGTCCTGTACACAAAAAGCAGGACAAATCCAACCTAGCCAATTACCGCCCCATCAGTCTACACTCCATCATCTGTAAAGTGATGGAAGATGTCATAGTGCTGTCAAGCGGCACTTGCTTAGCAATAACTTGTTCACTGGCGCTCAGCTCCTGACCTCATTACAGCCTTGGTTCAAACATGGACAAAAGAGCTGAACTTAAGAGGTGAGGTGAGGGTGACTGCCCTTGACATCAAGGCAGCATTTGACCGGGTATGGCATCAAGGAGCCCTAGCAAAACTGGAGTCAGTGGGAATCGGTGAAAACTCTGTGCTGGTTGGAGCCATACCTAGCGCAAAGGAAGATGGTTGTGGTTGTTGGAGGTCAGTCATCTGAGCTCCAGGACATCACCCCTGGAATTCCTCAGGGCAGTGTCCTAGCCCCAACTATCTTCAGCTGCTTCATCAATGACTTTTCTTCAATCATAAGGTCAGCAGTGGGGATGTTCTCTGATGATTGCACAATGTTCAGCACCATTCGCAACTCCTCAGATACTGAAGCAGTCCGAGTAGAACTGCAGCATGATCTGGACACTATCCAGACTTGGGCTGATAGGTGGCAAGTAACATTCGTGCCACACAAGTGCCAGGCAATGACTTACTCAAACAAGAGAGACTCTAACCATCTCCCCTTGACATTCAATGGCATTACCATCACTGAATCCCCCACTATCAACATCCTGGGGTTTACCATTGACCTTAAACTGAACTGGAATAGCCATATAAATACCGTGGCTACAAGAGCAGGTCAGCGGCTAGGAATCCTGCGGCGAGTAACTCACCTCCTGATTCCCCAAAGCCTGTCCACCATCTACAAGGCACAAGTCAGGAGTGTGATGGAATGCTCTCCACTTGCCTGGATGGTTGCAGCTCCAACAACATAAAAGAAGCTCGACACCATCCAGGACAAATCAGCCCGCTTGATTGGCACCCCATCCACAAACATCCACTCCCAACACCACTTATGCACAGTGGCAGCTGTGTATACCATCTACAAGATGCGCTGCAGCAATGCACCAATGCTCCTTATATAGCACCTTCCTAACCCGTGATCTCTACCACCTAGAAGGACGAGGGCAGCAGTTGCATGGGAACATCACCACCTGCAAGTTCCCCTCCAAGCCACAAACCATCATGTCGTGGAACTATATTGCCGTTCCTTCACTGTCAATGAGTCAACATCCTGGACCTCCCTTAACTCTCACAAAAGCCAGAGGAAGCCCTCCATTGCATGTCTGAGTTCTTAACTTGGGGAAACCTGGCTGGCCAGAGTTAAATTTGAAATGCTGGATAAATATGAGACAAGCAGCTTCATTATAATGTTTAAATTGCTGACCCACCTCCTGGGAGTGGGCTGGTTGCCCGCCCCCGACTCACTCCATTAAAACCAGAAGTAGGCGGGTTGCTGTCGGGATTCAGATTTTTTCACATTTTAGCCTCTCATCTGACACAAACCTGCCCATTTTTGGGATTGATATTCCCCCTAGCATTTCCGATAGCACAGTGCACCCTCAGTACTGCACTGAAGTGTTAGCCTAGATTATATTCTTTAGTCTCTGGTGTAAGGTTTGACCTCTTCTTATGGTCTTCCTTACTGCCTGCTTGCCTTCTGAAAATCTGTTGAATTTATCTGTAATCAAAGGTCAGTAGCCAATTGTCTTTTGCAAAGTCCACAAGTCTGGCTTTCGTAGATTCACACAGGTTTTCCATTGTTTCCAGTTGTTAGCAACTGCCATTCATATTTACATTTTCAGAACCACAGACGTTCACGGTAGCGCTGCTGAGACTGAAGAGCTGCTGCCCTCTGATTAGCCGGCAGCTCTTGGAAGCAGGACATCTTGCCTCAGAGGGGTGGATGTCCCGACTGAGCCCAATTAAGGGCCTGTGCCATGCAAAATTGCAATTTGGCTACCAGCCCGACAGAGATGAACTCACCTCTGATTTTTTAGCCAATGGGCGGGGCCACTGCCACAACGTAAACTTCTGCCATAGTCACTGTTGTAACGTTAGAAACGTCATCCCATTCCAATCATCCCATTCTTTCAAACTTTCTTCAGTGATTGTATGTTTAGAGCCGTGTACCAACACCAGATAGCCATTACAAATTAAATAAAGCAATTCAAGAAAATTTTCAGCTGCTTTTACAAATATGTGATTAAAGTAAGAACTTTCTTAATATCAAAGCATGTAGAGAGTTTTAATAAAAGAATGATCAGTATTTTTCAAATCTGTTGCTGATTTCAGCAAAAATAATTAGCTGCTTATTAATCAAAAAACAGTGGTATTTTAGAAAGACACTGAGAATGTGAATACACAACAGCAATTATTCAGAAGCATTGGGACACTGGCAAGCTTTTGGGAGATTATTTTAGGAAGCTGAAAGCATCATATCTATAGGAAGCACCGGATGAACCCTAGCTATGATTTCTGGTTCTGATGCAGCTTTACTTGGAAGTATTTGTCATTTGTAGTCACCAGAGATGATGTGGACTTTCAACTAGCATATTCTCCCACTTGGCCATTTATTGCAAAAATCACTGTGATAATGAGAGTTTTGAAAGGTAGTCAAATGTTTCAGCTCTAAAGCTGACCTTGTAGATCATGTGTTGCACTGTCGTCACAAAATACCATTTGTAATCCTTTCTCATACTAGAAAGCTTGGCAATTTCCCAAGAAACAGGTCATCATATGCTCACTGCTAAAGTATTTATTTTATTTATTTAGAGATACAGCACTGAAACAGGCCCTTCGGCCCACCGAGTCTGTGCCAACCAACAACCACCCATTTATACTAACCCTGCAGTAATCCCATATTTCCTACTACCTACCTACACTAGGGGTAATTTTCACAATGGCCAATTTACCTACAAGGTCTTTGGCTGTGGGACGAAACCGGAGCACCCACCGAAAACCCACGCGGTCACAGGGAGAACTTGCAAACTCCACACAGGCAGTACCCAGAATTGAACTCGGGTCCCTGGAGCTGTGAGGCTGCGGTGCTAACCACTGCGTCACTGTGCCCCCATAAGGGCACATTTCGTGATCCTACAATCCTAGAAAAGAACCAAGCTTGAAAGGAGTGCCAATCGAAGAATTGATACGACAGAAACTGAATTCCTTTAGTACATAGCCCCTTACTAGGGGCTGCATTTTGTATGTCCGCTGCCGAGGGGTAGACTATTAAATGCGGCAGCTCATTTGAATGACTGGGGAGCACCACCCCCCCTCCCCGATAACGTGGAGGAGCAGGCGGTCCATCCCCGGCAACGGCATCAGGCGCTACTGCGCAGGCGCCGACACAATTTTTTAACACCATCCAGCCCTTCCATTTAATTTAAGTGTTTAAAGAAAAATGACTTTAAATAATTACATAAAGTTATCCCGACCCTCTCCCACCTCCCCCACATGGCCATCAAATTCATTACTTGCTCTCTCCCCCCACCCCCCCCAAAAAACTTAATTTGTGCTCCCGACCTTCCTGCACCCCCCCAAAGTTCGTAAACGTTAAACTTTACCCCTTCCCGCCACATCAGGAGTTCTGTAAAATTCGCCCCTAGAAGTGCAGAATCACTAAATTAACCTTATATGCCAATAAGGTTAACCAATAAAGGAAACTTTCAACTTAATTTAGAATCTATGATTTGGTGATTTGAATGTGGGAACTAAATGTAATATTTCCAAGTTTGCTGATGACACAAGACTTCGTGGGAAAATGAGTTGTGAGGAGGATGCAAAGAGGCTTCGAGAGGGTTTAGACAGGCTTAGTGAGTGGGCAAGAACATGGCAGATGGATTATAATGTGGAAAAATGTGAAGTTATCCACTTTGGTGGGAAAAATAGAGATGTAGAGTATTTCTAAATGGTGAGAGATTGGGAAGTATTGATTTTCAAAGGGACCTGGGTGTCATTGTTCATATGTCATTGAAAGCTAACATGCAGGTGCAATTGGGAAGGCAAATGGTACATTGGCCTTTATTGCAAGAAGACCTGAGTACAGGATTAGTGAAGTCTTGCTGCAATTTTATAGAGCCTTGGTGAGACTGCACATGAAGTATCGTGTACCGTTTGGTCTCCTTATGTAAGGAGGGATCTACATACCATAGAGGGAATACAACAAAGGTTCACCAGACTGATCCTTGGGATGGCGGGACTGTCCTGTGAGGAGAGGTTGAGGGCTTATATTCTCTAGAGTTTAGAAGAATGAAAGGTGATCTCATTAAAAGCATACAAAATTCTTACTGGGCTTGACAAGGTTGATGCAGGAGGGATGTTTCCCCTGGCAGGTCTAGAACCAGGAAAACAAGCTCAGAATAAGAGGTAAACCATTTAGGACTGAGATGAGGAGTAATTTTTTTACTCAGAAGGTGGTGAATCTTGGGAGTTCTCTACCCCAGAGGGCTGTGGAGGCTCAGTCAGTGAGTATATTCAAGACAGAGATTGATAGATTTCTAGATATTAAAGATATTAAGGGATATCGGAATAGTGCGGGAAAATGGGTTGAGGAAGATCAGCCACGATCTAGTTGAATGACAGAGCAGGCTTGAGGGGCCGAATGGCCTACTCCTGCTCCTATTTCCAATGTTCCCTTTTTTCCCATTGGAATACACCCATATCTCAGGTTGACCAAAAATCCCCATTTTCCGGGAACAATCCCCGGATGTGGTACTGTGTCCCCGGGCAATCAGTGTCATCAAATGAGTCCCTGGTCCATGAAGCTTATCCCTAAACACCTTAACTTTTAATTTCTCATGTTAATGTATGAGTGAAGTATAGCACAGAGCCTGCAGTGTAAGTTGCCTTGGATAAAGGTGTCTGCTCAATGTCTAAATAAGAATAAATGCATGAGAGAGGTATATCCAGAACATTCCTATTATTATTACTATTAGCTATAACATAGATGGCACTGCACTATTGCAATTGCCATAGCTATGACACTGACTGGTGTTTGATGTAGAACTTGCGCAAGTTTCGAGATTTGGTGTAAGTGAAAATGGTGTGGTCAAAAAAGCTTAATTGCTGCTTTAACAACCAGCTTCAAAAGGATTTTCCATATTTACAACCAACTGGAAAAGAAACAACTGTATTATGGTCAATATGCCAGTCAGTATTTTCAATTTCAAGTGGAGGCAGGACACCTATAAAAGAACACGAAGGTACCACTAAACATTAGATGCTCTTGCAGCATGTGTTCTGTTCTGTTACTGATTTTCTCCACAAAGTTGAACTAACACAGACTAGCTGTATAGCCAGTGAGTACAGAAAGCTGACATTCCTGAACAGTGTTATTGTATTATTTATAAACGAAATCTGAATGAACTTCAATAGTGTGACATCACATCTGTGGTAATTATATACACATTTGTTTTCCATTTGTAGTGTACCTGTGCAACTTGTAAAATACAGGCTGCTAAAAGTTTTGCCTCACTACAGTGCACAGCCGACATTTTCTGTTCGAGCTATTTTGCTGTGCTCCCACCTTGTGTTGCCCTGAATTCGGTTTACAAAATGTGGTCATGCTACCATATCAAATAAATTCATTTTTTTCTTTCTGAATGGATAGTTTGTCAATGCAGGACAAATCACTCTAACTGAATGCTTATTCTGACTAGTTTAAGTATTGAAAACCTCGTTGCAATTTCAGGGTCCCTTCATATCCTTTCATTAAAGATATAAGTAGATATGCAAATTTTTAATATTCAACCGAATCATCAAACAGCCTTCCATGTGTTTTAATTAACCAAAAGAGGGCTAAATAGCCTGTTAAAGAGCTTGTAGAATATTTGGATTAAAGAAAGAAACATTTGCATTTAAACTGCACTTTTCATGTTCCCAGGGTATACCAAAATGCTTCACAGCAAATAATTAATTTTGTTGTAGTAGCCACTGTCACTGTAAAGGGAGGGTAGAATGGTGGTAATGTTACTGAACCAGTAATTCCAAAGCATGGACTAAGATTCTAGGGGCACAAGTTCAAACTCCACCATGGCAGCTAGTAGACCTTAAATTTGATTAATTAATAAATTGCTGAAAATAGAGACATATTGTCGAAGCTTTTCATCTTGCTCTCATCAGGACAAGAATACCAATGTAAGGGAAAGCAATGTAGATGATATGTTTGCTATATTTGAATCCACAGCTACATGCAATAATTTCCTTACATAGCTTAATGGGCTCCATCCTGCGCTCAAATTTACCTTTGAAATGCAGCGGTCAAATAAGTTTCCTTTCCTTGATGTACTAGTTGAGAAATCTGCTAAAGGGTTCTTTACCACGGTCTACCACAAACCTACTTTCACTGTCAATAGGCGCATTAGGATTCTTGCAGTTCCATGCGCTATAAGATTGGCCTTAGCAGCAACCTCGTAAATAGGGCCCGAGCCATTTGCTCACCATGCAAGCTTGATGCTGAAATAATGTGAATCAAAGGCATCCTGCGTAACAATAGCTATCCTGATCAGATAATTTCTCATTGTATATTGCGCAAACTTATGAACAGGGCTAAGGCTGTCATTATCGGCCCTGAAAAGTGCCCAGCCTACCTCAAATTACCCTGGAAGGGTAAGATATCCCAAAAATTTGAGCAACAGGTGAAGATAGCTGTTTCATACTGCTACTATGCAGTAGCAACACCTGTGGTGTTCACCACCAACAGGATCCTGCCGTCAAGCCAAAAAGGCATCCTACCTATCACACAAATGAGTAACGTGATATATGAATTTTAATGCCAGCTAGTTATATAGGCCGTACGTCCCAAAGACTGGCGGATCATATCAAACAACATGTCCCTTCCGCTGTTCATAACGGTCAAGGTACAGGCCGTACCCAACCATCCCGTGCTTGCAAAACTCAAAAAACAGTGTCCAACATTAGATGTGATTCCACAGTTGGATATTATTTGCTAAATAATCCTCAGTGTGCTAAAAATTACGCCGACAACTAATTTAAGATTGTCAGTAGGGCTCACAGTGTGGCACATTTACATATACTGGAAGCTACATTTATTAATGCACAGGGCTCTCTTCTTTGCAGACAGAAGGAACATGTACACACATTGCGCCTGTTTCAGCTAAACAAAATAAATGACAGCCATTTGCTGGTTCATTTCTCAGGGCAATGCTTTGACCAATCAGAGTCAAGCTGCCTGGTTTAAATTTCAAACAAAGCTTGACAGTTAACTGTCAGTCACCATAAACTGGTTCATTCTCCATGCCAACGCCTCTACCAATCAGAATTCACTTGCCAACCAAAGAGCACTCTCTTCTCATACAGTGTAAAGTTGTTGCTTTCCCTTACATTAGTATTCTTGCAGATGGTCCTGATGAGTGCAAGATGAAAAGCTTCTGCAACATGTCTCTATTTTTATCAATACTCAAGTTCGACACTATCAAACGACTAATTAATAAATCTAGAATTAAAAAGCTAGTCCCAGTATTGGTGACCAGGTTGTTGTAAAAGCCACATTGGTTCAGTAATGCCCCTTTGGGGAAGGACATCTGCTGTCCTTTCCTGATCTGGTCTACATGTGACCCCAGACCCACAGCAATGTGGTTGACCTTGAACTCTGAAATGGCTCAGCAAGCCACTAAATTGTATTAAATCACTCCAAAAAAGTTGAAAAATTATAAAACCGGACAGACCGTCCTGTACGACCTAGGCACCAGAAATAACAAAGCAGACAGTGCCCAGTTGACGCTGCAAAGTCCTCCTCACTAAATCTGGGGACTCACTGAATCAGCCAATGTCCCAGATTCCTCCATTACTATCCTTGTTTATGTTTAGACCCACCAGGTGGTGACATAATGGTAAACAGTTGGAAGGGAGTGGCCCTGGGAGTCCTCAACATTGGCTCCAGACCCATGAAGTTTCATGGCATCAGGACAAACATGGGTTGCTTATCACCAACTGCCCTCCCTCAGCTGATGAATCAGTACTCAGAATTGTTACAGCACAGAAGGAGGCCATCGTGTCTGTATCTGCTCTCCGAGTATGCAATTCACTTAGTGCCATTCCCCCGCCTTCTCCCCATAACCCTGTACATTCTTCCTTTTCAGGTAACTCCCTTTTGAATGCCTCGATTGAACCTGCCTCCAACGCAATCTCTGGCAGTGCATTCCAGTTCCTAACCACTCACTGCATAAAAATGTTTTTCCTCATGTCACTATTGCTTCTTTTGTCAATTACCTCAAATCTGTGCCCTCTCGTTCTTGATCCTTTCATGAGTGGGAACAGTTTCTCTCTCTACTCTGTCCAGACCCCTCATGATTTGAATGCCTCTATCAAATCTCCTCTCATTAATGAAAACAGTCCCAACTTCTCCAATCTATCTTCGTAAATGAGGTTCCTCATCCCTGGAACCATTCTCATGATTTTTTTCTGCATTCTCTCCAATACCTTCACATCTTTCCTTAAATGCTGTACCCAGAACTGGACACAGTAGTCCAGCTGAGGCCAAACTAGTGTTTTATACAAGTTCAACATAACCTCCTTGTTCTATGCTCATATTTTGCCCCTTTTTTTATTCGTTCGTGGGTCAGCATTTAATGCCCATCCCTTCTTACCCTTGAGAAGGTGGTGGTGAGCTGCCTTCTTCAACTGCTACAGTCCTTGGGTTATAGGTACACCAACAGTACACCAACAGAAGCGAGTTCCAGGATTTTGACCCAGTGACAGTGAAGGAACGGCGATATAGTATCAAGTCAGGATGGTGTGTGGCTTGAGGGCAACTTGCAGGTGCTAGTGTTCCCATGCATCTGCTGCCCTTGGCCTTCTAGATCGTAATGGTCATGGGTTTGTAAGGTGCTGTCGAAGGTGAGTTGCTGCAGTGCATCTTGTAGATGGTACACAGTGCTGTCATTGTGCATCGGTGGTGCAGGGAGTAAACGTTTAAGGTGGTGGATGATGTGCCAATCAAGCGGTCTGATTTGTCTTGGATGGTGTCGAGCTTCTTGGAGCTGCATTCATCCAGGCAAGAGAAGAGTATTCCATCACACTCCTGACTTGTGCCTTGTAGATGGTGGACAAGCATTGGGGAGACAGGAGGTGAGTTATTCGCCGCAGAATTCCCAGCCTCTGACCTGCTCTTGCAACCACATCATTTATGTGGCTTGTCCAGTTCAGTTTCTGGTCAATCATAGCCTTTAGGATGTTGATAGTCAGGGAATTCAGCGATGGTAATACCATTGAACATCAAGGGGAGATGGTTAGATTCTCACTTATTGGAGATGGTCATTGCCTGTCTGTTGGAGATGGTTACTTGCCACTCACCATCCCAAGCCGGGATGTTGATCAGGTCTTGCAGCATCTGGACACGGGCTGCTTCAGTATCTGAGGAATCGTGAATGGTGCTGAACATTGTACAATCATCAGCGAATATCCACATTTCTGACCTTACAATGGAGGGAAGGTGATAGATAAAGCAGCTGA
Source organism: Heterodontus francisci (assembly GCF_036365525.1). Taxonomy (NCBI): domain Eukaryota; kingdom Metazoa; phylum Chordata; class Chondrichthyes; order Heterodontiformes; family Heterodontidae; genus Heterodontus; species Heterodontus francisci. The sequence goes on from NC_090371.1 coordinate 221,540,758, forward strand.
AGATGGTTGGGCCTAGGACACTACCCTAAGGAACTCCTGGGATTGATATGATTGACCTCCAACATCCACAACCATCTTCTTTTGTGCTAGGTATGACTCCAACCAGCGGAGCATTTTTCCCCAATTCCCATTGACTTCAGTTTGCTAGGGCTCCTTGATGCCAAACTCAGTCAGATGCTGTCTTGATGTCACGGGCAGTCACCCTCACCTCACCTCACCTCTTGAGTTCAGCTCATTTGTCCATGCTTGGACCAAGGTTGTAATGAGGTCAGGAGCTGAGTGGCCCTGGCGGAACCCAAACCCAGCATCAGTGAGCGGATTATTGCTGAGTAAATGTTGCTTGAAAGCACTGTCAATGACACCTTCCATTATTTTGCTAAGGGCAATTAGGGATGGGCAACAAATGCTGGCCTTGTCAGCGATGCTCACATCCCATGAAAGAATTTTTTTAAAAATTGAGAGTAGACTGATAGGGTGGTCATTGGCTAGATTGGATTTGTCTTGCTTTTTGTATACAGGACATACCTGGGCAATTTTCCACATTGTCGGGTACATGCCAGTACTAGAACAGTTTGGCTAGGGGCACAGGTAGTTCTGGAGAATAAGTCTTTAGTACTCCAGTACTGTAGCCTTTGCTGTATCCAGCCTTTGGCTGTTTCTTGATATCATGTGGAGTTAATCGGATTGGCTGAAGACTGGCATCTGTGATGCTGGGGACCTTAGGAGGAGGCCAAGATGGATCATCAACTCAGCACTTCTGGCTGAAGATGGTTGCAAATGTTTCAGCCTTGTCTTTTGCACTGATGTGCTGTGCTCCCCCGTTATTGAGATGGGGATGTTTATGGAGCCTCCTCCTCTGGTAAGTTGTTTAGTTGTCCACTACCAGAATCACAGAAGCGTTACAGCACAGAAGTAGGACATTCGGCTCATCATATCTGCACCAGCTCTCCGAGTAAGCTAATCCCTTAGTCCCATTGCCCTGCCTTCTCCCCTTAACCCTGCATATCCTTCCTTTTCAGATAACTATCTACTTCCCTTTTGAATGCCTCGATTGAACCTGCTTCCACCTTTCACGACTCCATGGGACAGAGCTTTGCTCTATCGCATGCCGGTTCCGCTATTTAGAATGCATGTAGTCCTGTGTTGGCAGCTCATTTTTAGGTATGCCTGGTGCTGCTCCCTGTCATGCTCCACTGCACTCCTCATTGAACCAGGGTTGATCCCCTGGATTAATCATAATGGTAGAGTGAGGGATATGTCAGGCCATGAGCTTACAGATTTGGTTGAATATCGTTCTGCTGATGATGGCCCACAGCACCTCATGAATACCCAGTTTTGAATTACTAAATCTGTTCTGAATCTATCCCATTTTGCTTTGTGGCAGGGCCACACAATGTAATGAAGGATAGCCTCAGTGTGAAGATGTCTCCACAAGGACTGTGCGGTGGACACTCGTATCAGATGCATCTTTCATCCCTTAAAGGGACAGGAGCCCCAGGCTGCTAGATTGATAGAAAATCCAGCCGGTGCACCCCCAGATGTCTGAGTTGGGTTGCCCCCAGCTTTCCTGCCACTGCCATTCCAACAAAATCTAGCCCTGATTGTGAGATATTCTGCTAATCTATAGAGGGAATAACCCTGTTATTTAAATTGCTTCTTCAGTAAGGCGTGCACCTACCAAATTTCAACTAATATCTCAGCAATGTAATTTGATTTTTTTAATGCTACAAGATTACCTAATTGTGCAATAAAATTATCTCATTTTCATCAAATAACTGCATGTAACCAATCGCTTATGATGCGTTTTATCCTGTTCTCTCATTTAAATGAAAGAAAGTACAATAAAGCTACGTAAACATACTGGCCTGAATTTTCCACTCAGTTGTGTTGGTTAATTCAGCACAATTCACCTGAAACCAGCTGAACCAGCACAAAAGATCATGGACATTCAAGCGCATATTATGTCCCACATAAATCAAGTCACCGTGATCTTTTGCATTGGTTTAAAAAAAATATTGCAGTCCAACGTGGCCCTTCCTGCAAATCTGGCCACAACCCAGACCAAATTAATCTACATTATTAGTTTCCACTAATTGCGTTTGCAGGTCTTCAAGCAGGCTCTAAAAATTAAGCTGTTTTTTAGTTGCCAGGCCACTACTAGGCTAGTTTTAAAAGCTTTTAAAGTTTTAAGTTGTCTATAAGAAAATAACAAGGTTCCAGAACTAGTACAAAGAGATATTAATAGATTAAGTGGGCAAAATGTGCCAAATAGATTTCAATATAGGCAAATGTGAAATGGCACAGCCACTTTGGACCTAAAAAGGATGGAACAGGGTACTTTCTGAATGGTGCAAAGCTAGAAACAGTGGAGGTTCAAAGAGACTTAGGGGTCTATGTACAGAGTTCATTAAAATCTCATGAACAGGTATAGAAAATAATCAAAAGGGCAAATAGAATGCTGGCCTTTATATCTACAGGACTAGAATATAAGGGGTAGAAACCATGCTGCAGCTATACAAAGTCCTGGTTAGGCCACACCTGGAGAACTGTGAGCAGTTCTGGGTACCACACCTTAGGAAGGATATATTGGCCTTGGACGGACAGCAGCATGGATTTACTAGAATGATACCTGGACTCCAGGGGTGAAATTACAAGGAGAGATTACACAAACTAGGGTTGTATTCCACGGAATTTAGACAGTTAAGGTGTGATTTGATCGAAGTTTTCAAGATATTAAGGGGTATTGATAGGGTAAATAGGTGGCCTTGGACGGACAGCAGCATGGATTTACTAGAATGATACCTGGACTCCAGGGGTGAAATTACAAGGAGAGATTACACAAACTAGGGTTGTATTCCACGGAATTTAGACAGTTAAGGTGTGATTTGATCGAAGTTTTCAAGATATTAAGGGGTATTGATAGGGTAAATAGACAATAACAATTTCTGCTGGTTGAGGAATCTTGGACTAGGGGACGTAGTCTAAAAATTAGAGCCAGACTTTTCACGAGTGAAATTAAGAAACATGCAAAGGATGGTTGAAGTTTGGAATTCTCTTCCACAAGGGGTTGTTGATGCTAAATCTATTGTTGAATTTTTATTTATTTATTTATTTAGATATACAGCACTGAAACAGGCCCTTCGGCCCACCGAGCCTGTGCCGACTATCAGCCACCCATTTATACTAATCCTACACTAATCCCATATTCCTACCACATCCCCACCTTCCCCTACCACCTACCTATACTAGGGGCAATTTATAATGGCCAATTTACCTATCAACCTGCAAGTCTTTGGCTGTGGGAGGAAACCGGAGCACCCAGCGAAAACCCACGCGGTCACAGGGAGAACTTGCAAACTCCGCACAGGCAGTACCCGGAATTGAACCCGGGTCTCTGGAGCTGTGAGGCTGTGGTGCTAAAAATTGACAGATTTTTGCTAACTACAGGTATTAAGGGAATGGGGCAAAGATGAATAATTGGAGTTAGGTCACAGATCAGCCATGATCTCATTGAATAGCAGAACAGGTTTGAGCGGCTAAATGGCCTACTCCTATTCCTATATTCCTGTGTTTTGCTCATTTTCAGTTACTGACTGATGTTTGACTAGACACTGATTAAAAATGCTTACTTTTTGTGCTGTATTAATAAAAAAAATTTAAAATTATATTCTAATGCACATACTGATTGTTTTGGTTAATGAAAGATTTAACGTGCTGATAGCCACTGAGCATGAGCAAAAACCTGAGCATAAAAACCCGACTTCTGAATGATAGTGCAATTGGTATCTGGATCGCCGGTTGCACCCAAAGCTGTAACTCTAGGCCACTGTGTAGTAACCATTATTACCTCCATCTTATGCATGTACTGGTTTGTCTGAGAAGAAAATACCAGCTGAATTTGGTGTTGGTTTGCAATCAAAATAGCTGATGGCATTGCTTAAGTAATGCTTTACTTTCAGATGACATTGTTCCCTTTCCTTGCTCATCAAAAATATATTTTCCTCTAAACTCCTGGCACAAACAGCAGGCTTATTGGTGCCTTAGTGTTGAGAGAATGTTTAACATTGAGAATGAGTGACATAGTCCTAGGAAAATCTCACAGAATCTTGAAACGTACAACTAGAAGTTGGACTGTGTCCAAATTGTGATGCAATCCTCATGCAGCACATGCAGGAAACTGTAGGCACACACTTAATGAAGTTGGTGGCAAGACTACAATAAATTAACCCATCAACCTCATTAGTATCTTAGCCAGAGGCAGCTCGCCAATCACAAGTGGGTAACAAGAGGGCCTAAGGTGAATACCATTGGTTAGGCTGCAAGTAGACCAGGTAATTCTGAACATTTATCTCTCTCTCTTAATTCCATCTTTATTTCCTTCTCTTCAATTTTCTGTACATGATTTTACATTCAATTCAGTATACTAACTGGCACTTTCCGGTTCAGACTTTGCCTGCTTCGTAAGGATTATTTAGTCTGATTGGTTAAGGATGTTGATCTCAGATCTCCTGTAAGAGGGCACTGCACTGAAATGCCTTTCTAATGACAGCATGTTCCAGTACAAAATCCCATAGACAGTCTGTAGGAAAGTGTAAGTGAAATGAATGGCTAGCACCTGCTAGCCATTCACTGCTGACCACAAAATCTGGGCCATTATGTTTAGTTTATAGTTCTTTGTTCTTTGGACCAAAGCCAGTAGTCATGCACTGGAGTAACATTCTCTATTTAATATGGTGCTACAGATTAGAGATTATAGAAGAGAGGGCAATATTTCACCATTTTTAACAAGTAACAATGAATGATTGAATTGAAATAAGTCTCCGTACAACTCTTCTAAGCACGATGTTCTGAAAACTCAGCAGCTTATGAGTGGAAGGTGATTTCCAGTCATGTCTGTTTTTCATATCATTGATTATCTTTTGAAATAAAATGTATTCTGCAGTTATCATGTGCTCACATTTTCTTAATGAATTATCAGCTAGATTTGTGTTAATGTAAGAGTTTAAAATTTTGCAGTATGTAATATTCCAGTCAATTCCACGATTTCATTAACAGCTGCTTTCCGCCTGTAGGGTCTAACTGTCTGTGTGGTAAACTCACCAAGCACATTGACAGCTACTTATATGGTTGTCTCCAGGGCATCGTTCCCTGTCTATTGTTCCTGCTGATAACAAGCTTCTTTTGAATATAACACAGCAGTCTTCAGTGTGAATTAAAGAAAAGCAATATATAATCAGCAATATGCACAGTGCCTGGTCTTACTAGCAGGGACAAGGTTTGCAGCTTACATATCTCATGAGGAAACGATTTACTGCTTTTTATATAATGGGATAATGATGTAATGGCCTAAAGTATAACAATTATGTCTTATTTTGCCAGATTAAATTTACAACAATTAAACAATAAGCTATTATAGTGCGGTGCACTGCGCTGAAACAGAAAGGGGAACGGTAAGAAAGTATTTATACAGATTTGCAACTCGAATAGATATTAGTTTTTCTTGATAGGAGTATTAGATTGCCACTACTAACAGGATGCGTGGTTATGAAACTGTAGGCATGCGGCCTGTGCTTTTTCATCCATTCATCTTAGTGAAAGGAACATCACAGCAGCGTATGTGCAATTCCCCAAGATGCACTTGCTGTGGGCACTACTCCATGTTGGGATCACTAGATTATGGATTCACCTTTATATTTTCATTATCTCTTTGAAAAACAAAGAGCAAACCACACAACTCTAAAAGAAACACAGAAAATGCTGGAAACACTTAGAAGAGCGGGCAGCATCTGTGGGGGAAGGAAAAAGTTAACATTTCAGGCATGATTCTTCATTAACACTGGCAGATGCCACCTAATCTCCTGAATGTTTCCAGCATTTTCTGTGCTTTTTTTGTTTGATTTCCTGATCTAAGTATTTTGCTTTTTATCTCTTCAAATATATATATCATTTCATCACCAACAGATTAAAGGGCGTGTCTCACTCTCACTAAGGGCATAAAACGCAAACAGCAAAAGACCATTCTGCCAATCAGGGCAACTCCTTCAAAACGAGCCTTCCCTGACTCAGGAGGTCATATCTGCAAGACAGGCAGTCAATCCACTGAACTTGGATGGTTAAGTGAGGTTCCAATGATAGAATATCACATTCAAAAGTTGCATACAAACATAAGAAATAGGAGCAGGAGTAGGCCATTTGGGTCTTCGAGCCTGCTTTGCCATTCAATAAGATCATGGTTGATCTGATGTCACATCAACTCCACTTTCCTGCCTGCCTCCATAACCGTTGACTCCCTTGTAGATCAAAAATCTGTCCAACTCTGCCTTGAATATATTCAGTGACCCAGCCTCCACTGTTTGCTGGGTAACAGAATTCCAAAGATTAATGCCCCTCCGAGAGTTAACTAAACAGAAGAAAATCAGGGCGAAAAATCCATATTCCCTGTTTGTGGGTGAGGGGTAATGATACATAACTTGCCTGCACCAGTTCCATTGCAAACTTGGTGCTCCCACCTCCTTACCATGATGGTAGTGTGTGGCTGAGCGGATTCCTCACTGCTGGCTTCCTTTGTGCTGCTTCCAGCTGCCTCTGTGCTCCGCATGGTGCCGAGCAGTGTGTGCTGACAGCACATGATGCAGTCAGCCTTCTGCTCTGAAAGGAAATCTGTCCCTCTTAAAGGGAAGCTGAACTGAATACTGTTGCTGGAATTTTAAACATGGAAAATGGAACAGTAAGGCAGAGAGGGCTCCAGGATGATTGATGCAGTGCTGGGATCATTAGTAGTGGAAGTGGCAGGAAGAATGACAGCATGGTCCTGTGAGGGCTAGGAGGCCCCCAAGGACCATCCTCGGTGACTGGGCCTCTTCATTAGTGCCGTGCTGCACTCTCCCTCTCTCTCTTTCTCTATCTCGCTCCTTGGGCTGCTGTGGCTAGGCAAGCGGAAGTTCTTGGGTGTCTGAAAGCAGGAAATCAGGAGGGGAAGGTAGGTGTGAGGGAAAGGGGCTGAGGTGGAAAGCAGTTCTGTCAAAATGCTATAGAAAAGTCAAGTAAGAATAAAACAGAACAGACCACTCAGCAAATTTGATGTCTTCGTTATGGGCAGCACAGTGGCGCAGTGGTTAGCACCGCAGCCTCACAGCTCCAGCGACCCGGGTTCAATTCTGGGTACTGTGTGGAGTTTGCAAGTTCTCCCTGTGTCTGCGTGGGTTTCCTCCGGGTGCTCCGGTTTCCTCCCACAGCCAAAAGACTTGCAGGTTGATAGGTAAATTGGCTGTTATAAATTGCCCCTAGTTTAGGTAGGTGGTAGGGAAATATAGGGACAGGTGAGGATGTGGTAGGAATATGGGATTAGTGTAGGATTAGTATAAATGGGTGGTTAATGGTCGGCACAGACTCAGTGGGCCGAAGGGCCTGTTTCAGTGCTGTATCTCGAAATCATAAATCAAATCAATCTAAGCATTGGATACGACAAAGGCATACCTAGCCCACTTGACCCTGCAAAGCCCTCCTCACTAATACCTGCAAACGTGCCAAAATTGAGAGACCTGTCCCACAAACCAGTTATGCATAGTTGGATTATTTATTCCCATTCCCTCCAGATATCCAATAATTCTGATCCACAAGATTTATCTGTGTGTGTTACAACCAGGTGAGAAAGGGGTCCAGGGCTCCCTCTCAGCCTTTACCTGGTCTTACCGTAACAAGGTTTATTTTAGCTCCCCCTTAGTGAATCCTTGTTCACTGCTTTCCAATTATAAGGCAAAGAAACCAGCTAAACAGTATTTCTTAAGTTTAAAGAAAAAAGGTTGAACTTTATTGAACTTAAACTCTAATATGGTTAACGTCTATGGATACACAACGCGCCCATGCTAGCCTGCGTACGCGATACACACATGCAGATAGAGACAGAAAAGAACAGAAGAAATAAAGTGGAAAAGTTTGAGGCAATATCTGAAGATGGTTTTGGTTACTGTTCTTCGAGCTCGCTGTAGAGTTCTTGATTGTCAGTAGATCTTGCTTTTCGTTGGGGCCCTGTATTCTTCTTAAACTTTGTTCGATGTGGAAACTTTTCTCTCTTGAGGTTCATGTGTTCTCAGTGGGTCCAGAGGCGTGTGAGAAAGAGATGGGAGCAGAAGGGAGAGGTCTTCTCAGTCTAGGAGCAAAACAGTCTTTCTCTCAAAACTCTCTGTACAATTCAAAAAAACCTGGGTTGCCCAGCAGGTTAGTCATGTGACTAGCTGGTTTGACTACATCTGTTTGTGGATTCGGCCATCTTAGCAGTCATCCTGGAATGTGAGCTTCCTCACCGTCAGTGTCTGGTGATCAAAGTCTGTTGTGGGTTGAATGTGCCAGGGAATGGTCCTTTGTCTCCACAAGCACTGTCTGTTAGTATGCAAATGTTATTTCCAGCCACGACTGATCTGTTTAACAAGTCATTTCCTCGCTCCAGCAACAGTTTACAATCAATATTCATATGACAAAATTAATATGCCTCATTCTTGGCAAGTGGGGGTCTGCATGACAGTGTGTTTCATCATTAACAAATATGAAAGAATGCAAATTCACCAGTCGTAGATTTAAACAGGCAGTACTCTAATCCATGTGAGCCGCATGGAAGATGGCAGGATCCCCAAAGACACATTGTACAGCGAGCTCGCCACTGGTATCAGACCCACCGGCCGTCCATGTCTCCGCTATAAAGACGTCTGCAAACGCGACATGAAATCGTGTGACATTGATCACAAGTCGTGGGAGTCAGTTGCCAGCATTCGCCAGAGCTGGCGGGCAGCCTTAAAGACAGGGCTAAATTGTGGCGAGTCGAAGAGACTTAGTAGTTGGCAGGAAAAAAGACAGAGGCGCAAGGGGAGAGCCAACTGTGCAACAGCCCCGACAAACAAATTTCTCTGCAGCACCTGTGGAAGAGCCTGTCACTCCAGAATTGGCCTTTATAGCCACTCCAGGAGCTGCTTCACAAACCACTGACCACCTCCAGGCGCGTATCCATTGTCTCTCGAGATAAGGAGGCCCAAAAGAAAAGAAAGAAAGAAACTCTAATTTAGCACGAAATGGCACTAAGCAATGTCACTAAGGCAATGCCTCAAAATAACTGATGCCACACTGATGCAGGAGGAAGTGCTCTTTAGAGGTTGGGGTAGGGTAGGGATGTCAGACATACCTGACATCTGCTGCCTGGCTGCTTTCTCACCCAGCTGGTACCCAGCCTAACGATCTGACTGTCGAGCGGGAAACCTGTTGAAAATATTTAAAAGTTAGACTCCCTGCCATTAAATCTGGCAAGATGTGTGGGAACTCTTACTTCAGGTTTTCCAGTGAAAATATTCTTCCCCTTTTGCACCCCAACCACCACCCCCCTCCACCCCGCTGTTCTCTATGGTTCGAAGTAAATACCAGGGCATGTACACTGTGCATACCTATATCTGGAAGTGATTGGTGCTGACACGGGTCCCTAAAATGGATGATGTTTTATTTTCACATACTAACATCCCTCACGTTGATCAACAAAAGTTTCACATAAAAAGGGTAATCTTACCTTCAGCAAAAAAACATTAGGAAAGGAAGTCGCCCTGTGTGCAGCATGGTTATGTGCAGTACAACAAAGTACTAATATGAGGGTTTGTGTCAGCGATCTTAACAGACTTCATTATTGATCTCAGTCACATTGCTATGGCAATGAAATGAGCTGATGGAATTCCCACAGAACTAGAAGCAAAATTAGTTTTCAAGTATTTATTGTGCTTTTTGTAACATAATCCAGACCACCCTCAGTGCTTTTAAATGCTGATTTCGGAGCAGAAAGAGGAAGCGGTTTGCAATAAAAACAAGAAATGCTGGAAATAGTCAGCAGGTCTGGCAGCATCTGTGGAGAGAGAAGCAGTTTGCAATATCAGCTAGAATGAGGACCAGGAACAGAAGATGGGTGGTCAGCTGTTTAGTAGAAATGTGGTCAAGGGAGCAGGTTGCAGGTCTCCTGGACAAGATGAGCTCAGAGAGGGCATTAGAGGAGATAGGAGAGAAACTAAAGAAAAATACAGGTTCTGGGCTATGGCAAGGGGGCGTTTGGTTTGGCAGGCAAGAGGATGGGGTGAATGCAGCATAGGGAGCTGAATGGATGATTTTAATCTTACTGACAAAGACATCCAGCAACACCTCGCACTTATTGGAGATGAAGGTGTAAGAAGCAGGAACAGTGTTTAAGAAGCGGTTGGTGGTGAAGAAAAGACACTGGGGATTATCTTTTCTCTCTTCAAGATGACCCTGGAGTAGAGAATGATTTTAGCGGAGGGTGTAAGGCCCTATAGCAATTGATGTTTTCTAGCCAGATCTGGTGGTCGGTGGCTAATTTGCTTGTGTACCAAATACATTTAAATCGAGTATGCATCACTTGGACTGCAGGGAGCAAAAGTGAGGGTCGTAACAGAGGGATCCAACAGGATGGGAGAGAGTAATGTGTTTACTGGGGACAAAGACATCAAAGGTGGACTTGAGGTCATGGTTAAGATGGCTGCAGGAGTATTGTGGGGAATAGAGATTTAGGAAGAACACAGACAAAGCGGGTTCACAGGAAGTTGGGGATGTGGATGGTGAGGACTAAAAGAAGAGCTTAAAAATGGTTTTGCCTGTGATAGAGACCATGGGAGTAGAGAGGTTACAGGAGATGACAAAATCAAAGGGGGTACCGTGAATAGGAGAATTAGAGTTTATATGGAGGAACGGAGGGCAGTGATAAATATTGAAATCATCATGGATAAGGAGTAACTCATTGTAGAAGCAGAGGGGGAGCAAAGGAGGGAGGATATCACAGCGATAAACTTGTCGTGGGACTTGGTGTTATGATTGACAACAAGGATTTTAAAGATGAACTTTAGAACAAGGTGAAGTGCTTGAAAGAGAAGGTACCTGAGATTTAGGAGGAGGGACCAAGATGTGATTTTGTGATAAGGACCAAACAGCCACCATGGCAGTGTAAGCAGGAAATTGTAGCCAGGTGGGAGGTTTAAAAAGAGGCAACTTGTCACCACCCATGAGCCAAGATTCAGTCAACAGCAAGATATCAATGCCATCATTCATAAAAAAAAGGTCATGGCTGGCAAGAGCCTTGTTCGTGTGTGGATATTCTGAAGGAATATTAAAGGAGGGGGAGAAAGGTTGTTAATGGGCTGGCAGAGTCCAAAGCCATAGTTGTGACTGAGTTGAGCATGACAGGAAGGAAGTTAAATTCCCAGCTGGTGTGCAGGGTGGGTAGGTCAGAAAGGGAGAATTATGTGGCCACTGAGGTTGCTGCCCATAAGCAAATGGTGACTAATAATTTGGTGGACATTTTGGAGAATACCAAGAGGCACAGTGGTACCTGTGGACTTATATAAGGGGAACTGCTAAAAGAGAGTAGGTGGTGTGTTGGGGTAGGGATTGGCTGGGGTGCGGGGGGGTGGGGGGGGTTGTGTGGGAAAGGCAAAATACCCAAGAGGGGAGAAATGAAAAGTGGCAGGACTGGCTGACAGAAAGGGGAGAAGACAGGAGAAAAAGAATAGGGAGAGGCTGAGAAGTAAAAGAGGTGATAGAAGTAATGGACTCAGGTTCAGAGCAGCAGTCAAAATGCACAGACAAGTGGTCACAGGGAATTGTGGTTAGCTAGGAAATGCAGAGTTTAGCAGAGACATGTACAGGACATAAGAGGATCTTCCCCCTTAGTTCCAGAGCATTGTATCAAGTGGATCACAAATTTGTTACATTTAGTACATTTGGTGATGTAATGTTACAATAAAATGTTACAATATCTAATTCACCAACTGTCATCTCACCATTACAACAGCAAATTTAACAAACACTAAATTACTGCAAAGCAAAATTCACATTCAAAATATATTGTCTCTTTTATAATGAATCAGTCTGTACAGGTTCAATACTCAAAGGCACCTAACTCAGTGTTTAGCTCTAACCCTTGCTCAGTGGGTACCTCTCTTTCTGTCGGTTTGTAGCTCTCTCTCTCATTTGTTGCATCGCTCTCACTCATTCAGTGTGTAGTTCTCTTATAGTACAGTTATAGCTCTTGGTTGGTGTGTATCTCTCACTCTCAGTCAGTGTGTAGCTTTTCCTCATGGCACAATATTGGTTGTCAGTGGTTTTGTCTCTCAATCGATGTGCCTCTTGCAATCGGTGTATCTATCAGTTGGTGTGTATCTCTGTCTCTAATGGTCAGATTGAAACTCTCCTTCATACTGGTTGGGTAACTCTCTCTCTCGGTCAGTATGCAATTCTCTCTGATGGCGTGTGTCTAGCTCACACTCTTGGTTGCTATGTATCTCCCTCTCGTAGTCGGATTTTGGCTCTCTCATGGCCTGAAAGTAGCTCCCTATCATGGTTGGTGTGTATCTCTCTCTCAAGGTTGGATTGTGGCTCTCTCTCAAGGTTGGATTGTGGCTCTCCCTCAAGGTTGGATTGTGGCTGTCACTTATGGCCTGTGTGTAGCTCTCACTCATGGTTGGTATGCTGTACTCTCTCCCGAATGGTGTGTATCTGTCTCTTTGGGCTGGTGTGTCTCTCTCTCTCATGGTCGGATTGTGGCTGTCCATCATGGGCAGATAGGGGCTCTCTCTCATGGTGGGATTGTGACTCTCTCTCATGGCCTGTATGTAGCTATCAGTCATGGACGGTGTGCAGCATTCTCTCCCGATCGGTGTGTATATCTCTTTCTCTCTTTGGAACGGTGCGTATCTACCCCTCAAGGTTGGATTGTGGCTCTCTCTGATGATCGGTTTGTGATACTCTCTCTCGGTCGGATTCTGGCTCTCTCTCTTGGTTGGGTAGTAGCTCTCTCTCAGGGTCGGATTGTGGCTCTCTCTCTCGGTTGGATTGTGGCTCTCTCTCATGGTCGGATAGTGACTCTCTCTCATGGTCGGATTGTAGCTCTCTCTCAGGGTCGGATTGTGGCTCTCTCTCACAGCGTGTGTATAACGATCTGCCATGGTTGGTGTACAGTACTCTCTCTCAGTTGGTGTGCAGTGTTCTTCCCCTCTCAGTTGGCGTTTATCCCTCTCTCCTCTCTCTCTTTCTCAGTCGGTGTGTATCTCTGTCTGTATGTATCTTTTCACTCTGTTGATATTTCTCTCTCTCTCTCCCTTGGTTCACTGTGTAACTCCTGCTCTCTCTTGGTCGGCGTGACTCTCAGTCGTTGTGAATCTCTCTCTCTCTCTCTCTCAGTCTGTGTATCTCTGTCTGTATGTATCTTTTCACTCTGTTGGTATTTCTCCCTCTCTCTCTCCCTTGGTTCACTGTGTAACTCTCGCTCTCTCTCGGTCAGTGTGTATTCTTCTCTCTCGGTCGGTGTCTCTCTTTCTCTCTCTCTCTCGGTCGGCGTGTATCTCCCTCGGTCGGCTTGTATCTCTCTCGGTCGGTGTTTATCTCTCGGTCGGTGTTTATCTCTCGGTCAGCGTGTATCTCTCTCGGTCAGCGTGTATCTCTCTCTCGGTCGGTTTGTATATTTCTCTCTTGGTCGGCGTGTATCTATCCCTCGGTCACTGTATTTCTCTCTCAGTTGAGGTGTATTTCACTCTCAATCGGCGTGTATCTCTCTCTCTCTCGCTTTTGGGCGATGTTTATCTGTCTCTCGGTCGATGTGTATCTCCCCTTGGTTGTTCTGTATCTCTCTCTCTCTCCGTGTCTCGCTCTCTCTCTGTCTCTCTCTCTCTCTGTTACTGTGCATCTATTTCTCTCAGTCAATGTTTATCTTTCTCTTGCAAAGTTCTATATCTGGACATTTAGGATATCCTATTTACCTGGGCTCTCTTTTCTTTTCTTAGTTCATCTGGGATTAGACAATGTTTCAGGTTTGGACTGGAAGCAACAAAGCTCAAAAATGAACCCTGAAACAACCTATGTTCCATGTGCACAACTGTTAAAGCCTAACAAAAGTGTTTGAACCTAGGTTCAGAGCTGCCTGCGACTAAGCTCCAGGGCAGCAAAGTGAGCATTAATCTCATTGCTGAGGGACAACTCCTGGAAAGGGTCAGGTTTGACTTGTGAGAAAAGGAAATCAAAATATCAACATTGATTTTGATTACGTCTGACCAGTTTCTAATTCCCCACCAGCCAATCCAAGATTCGAAGCTTCAAATCTTAAAGCAAAGGCAATAGGTTGACTGCTTGGGGTTGGGCGTTAGGGTGGGGGTAGTTGGAGATGGAGGGGCAAGTGTTCAGAGCCCTCCCTTCACAGCCAGTAAACTGGGTGTATGGTACTGCCCTCATTCGACTCGATGATCATTGGGGAAGTAAGTGTCTCTCAGATAGTGGCCAGGCCCACCATGAAAATTTAAAGTAGGATAGAGCACAAAAAAATGTAAAAGAAATATTTGTTGGTATCAAACTTGGTGTCTGATGGTGAAGAGGTGCACTCAATTAAAGCACATCGTAACCAAAATGGCATTGAAAGCACTTAGAATAATCCAAAGGAAATGCCAATGGCTCAAGTGTATACATTGCTGTATATCTTTCAAATATGCAGAGTGTAGATGTCATTTACATTGGACTAAAATTTATCTTTTTGTGTATCTAACTCACAGTCAACTCTGATGTTAAATCTTTAAGCAGGATTCCTGCAAAGCATTTGCTTGCCAGTACCTTCAAAAGTGTTGCCTGACCCTGATGGAACTATTTACAACATATTGATGATTCGTTGTTCTGATGGAATTAGTGCAACACTGCAAATTATTGAGTACAAATGCTTGCCCACACATCCCGCCTAATGTTCCACTGACAAGGTTTCTCCACATGGTGTTCCATCTCAAGTGATCATTGAGCAAGAATCACTCCATGCTGTCTCATCAATAGTGACTTCCTGAGTATTTTTTCAATGCAGTAGGAGATAATTACACAGCAAAAACATTATGAGAATAGTACTAGAGAAGGAAGTAGTACCATATTAGATCGGAGCAGACTAAGAAATACAGACAGGTTTATAATGCATTTATGTAAAAGCACAAAGTGTGGTGAATAAGGTTGGTGAGCTACAGGCACAAATAGTCATGTGAGAATAATGACGAGCAGAAACATGATTTAAAATGGTAATGACTGGGTGTTTAATATTCGAGGATGCAAAGTGTTCAGAAAAGATAGGGAAGGAAAAAAGGGAGGTAGGGTGGCAGTACTGATTAGGGAAGATATTGCAGTGTTGGAGAGAGAGGATGTCCTTGAGGGGGCAAGGACAGAATACATCTGATTAGAGTTGAGAAGCAAGAAAGGTATGATCACATTACTGGGGGTATCTGTAGGCCTCCAAATAGTGAAAATGAGATAGAGGAGTAAATCTGCAGGAAAATCACAGAGATGTGCAAGAACTATAGAGTGATGATATTGGGGGACTTTGGGCATTATCCAAATATAGATTTGGATAATGTTGAAGTAAAGGGAAAGAAGGGAGAGGAATTTCTGAAATATGTTCAGGAGAACTTCCTTGACCAGCATGTTTTGAATCCAACTAGGAAGGAAGTCATTGCTGGATCTGGTGCTGGGAAATGAGGTGGGCCAAGTGGACCAATGTCTGTTGAGGAACACTTGGGTAAGGGTCATCATCATATCATTAGGTTTAGATTAATAATGGGGAAGAGCAAGGAACAATCTAAAGTAGAACTTCTAATTTGGAAAGGGGCTAACTTCAATGGGTGAAAGGGGATCTAGCCAGGATAAAATGGAACCAAAGACTGCCAAGACAAACTGTAACAGAACAGCGGTTGATCTTTAAGGAGGGAATATTTCAGGTACAGGCTAGGTGCATTATTGCTATTACTGAGACTTGGTTGAGGGAAGGGCATGATTGGCAACTAAATATCCCAGGATATCGATGCTTCAGGCGGGATAGAGAGGGAGGTAAAAGGGGTGGAGGAGTTGCATTACTGGTCAAAGAGGATATCACAGCTGTGCTGAAGGAGGGCACTATGGAGGACTCGAGCAGTGAGGCAATTTGGGCAGAACTCAGAAATAAGAAGGGTGCAGTAACAATGTTGGGGCTGCACTACAGGCCTCCCAACAGCGAGCGTGAGATAGAGGTACAAATATGTAAACAGATTATGGAAAGATGTAGGAGCAACAGGGTGGTGGTGATAGGAGATTTTAATTTTCCCAACATTGACTGGGATTCACTTAGTGTTAGAGGTCTAGATGGAGCAGAATTTGTAAGGAGCATCCAGGAGGGTTTTCTAGAGCAGTATGTAAATAGTCCAACTCGGGAAGGGGCCATACTGGACCTGGTGTTGGGGAATGAGCCCGGCCAGGTGGTTGAAGTTTCAGTAGGGGACTACTTTGGGAATAGTGATCACAATTCCGTAAGTTTTAGAATACTCATGGACAAAGACGAGAGTGGTCCTAAAGGAAGATTGCTAAATTGGGGGAAGGCCAACTATACCAAAATTTGGCAGGAGCTGGGGAATGTAGATTGGGAGCAGCTGTTTGAAGGTAAATCCACATTTGATATGTGGGAGGCTTTTAAAGAGAGGTTGATTAGCATGCAGGAGAGACATGTTCCTGTGAAAATGAGGGATAGAAATGGCAAGATTAGGGTACCATGGATGACAGGTGAAATTGTGCGACTAGCTAAGAGGAAAAAGGAAGCATACATAAGGTCTAGGAGGCTGAAGAAAGACAAAGCTTTGAAAGAATATCGGGAATGTAGGACCAATCTGAAACAAGGAATTAAGAGGGCTAAAAGGGGTCATGAAATATCTTTAGCAAACAGGGTTAAGGATAATCTCAAAGCCCCTTTTATTCATATATAAGGAGCAAGAGGGTAACTAGAGAAAGGATTGGCCCACTCAAGAACAAAGGAGGAAAGTTATGCGTGGAGTCAGAGAAAATGGGTGAGATTCTAAACGAGTACTTTGCATCGGTATTCACCGAGGAGAGGGACATGACGGATGTTGAGGTTAGGGACAGATGTTTGATTACTCTAGGTCAAGTCGGCATAAGGAGGGAGGAAGTGTTGGGTATTCAAAAAGGCATTAAGGTGGACAAGTCCCCAGGTCCGGATGGGATCTATCCCAGGTTACTGAGGGAAGCGAGAGAGGAAATAGCTGGGGCCTTAACAGATATCTTTGCAGCATCCTTAAACACGAGTGAGGTCCCGGAGGACTGGAGAATTGCTAATGTTGTCCCCTTGTTTAAGAAGGGTAGCAGGGATAATCCAGATAATTATAGACCGGTGAGCCTGACGTCAGTGGTAGGGAAGCTGCTGGAGAAGATACTGAGGGATAGGATCTATTCCCATTTGGAAGAAAATGGGCTTATCAGTGATAGGCAACATGGTTTTGTGCAGGGAAGATCATGTCTTACCAACTTAATAGAATTCTTTGAGGAAGTGACAAAGTTGATTGATGAGGGAAGGGCTGTAGATGTCATATACATGGACTTCAGTAAGGCGTTTGATAAGGTTCCCCATGGTAGGCTGATGGAGAAAGTGAAGTCGCATGGGGTCCAGGGTGTACTAGCTAGATGGATAAAGAACTGGCTGGGCAACAGGAGACAGAGAGTAGTAGTGGAAGGGAGTTTCTCAAAATGGAGACGTGTGACCAGTGGTGTTCCACAGGGATCCGTGCTGGGACCACTGTTGTTTGTGATATACATAAATGATTTGCAGGAAAGTATAGGTGGTCTGATTAGCAAGTTTGCAGACGACACTAAGATTGGTGGAGTAGCAGATAATGAAGGGGACTGTCAGAGAATACAGCAGAATATAGATAGATTGGAGAGTTGGGCAGAGAAATGGCAGATGGAGTTCAATCAGGGCAAATGCGAGGTGATGCATTTTGGAAGATTCAATTCAAGAGTGAACTATACAGTAAATGGAAAAGTCCTGGGGAAAATTGATGTACAGAGAGATTTGGGTGTTCAGGTCCATTGTTCCCTGAAGGTGGCAACGCAGGTCAATAGAGTGGTCAAGAAGGCATACGGCATGCTTTCCTTCATCGGACGGGGTATTGAATACAAGAGTTGGCAGGTCATGTTACAGTTGTATAAGACTTTGGTTCGGCCACATTTGGAATACTGCGTGCAGTTCTGGTCGCCACATTACCAAAAGGATGTGGATGCTTTGGAGAGGGTGCAGAGGAGGTTCACCAGGATGTTGCCTGCTATGGAGGGCGCTAGCTATGAAGAGAGGTTGAGTAGATTAGGATTATTTTCATTAGAAAGACGGAGGTTGAGGGGGGACCTGATTGAGGTGTACAAAATCATGAGAGGTATAGACAGGGTGGATAGCAAGAAGCTTTTTCCCAGAGTGGGGGATTCAATTACTAGGGGTCACGACTTCAAAGTGAGAGGGGAAAAGTTTAGGGGGGATATGCGTGGAAAGTTCTTTACGGTGGTGGGTGCCTGGAACGCGTTGCCAGCGGAGGTGGTAGACGCGGGCACGATACCGTCTTTTAAGATGTATCTAGACAGATACATGAATGGGCAGGAAGCAAAGAGATACAGACCCTTAGAAAATAGGCGACATGTTTAGATAGAGGATCTGGATCGGCGCAGGCTTGGAGGGCCGAAGGGCCTGTTCCTGTGCTGTAATTTTCTTTGTTCTTTGTTCTGCATTCCAACAAGAGCAAAAGGTAGGGGAAGCAAAGCCAGGGCTCCTTGGATGGCCAGTAAGACAGAGAATATCATGACACAAAAAAAGAGGGTGTATGATGCCAGTCAGGTGAATTTTTCAAATGAGAATCAGGCCATATACAATCACAGAAGGAGGCCATTCGGCCCATTGTGTCTGCACTGGCTCTGTGAACAACAATAAGTTTAGGGGGAAGTGAAGAGGAAAATAAGACTGGGAAAGGGAATATGAGAATAGAATGGCAGTTAGTATAAAGGGGAACCCAAAAATCTTCTACTAGTGTGTAAATAGTAAACGAGTAGTAAGAGATGGGTGGGCTCTCTTGGGGACAAAGAGGGTGATATATGCTTAGAGGCACAGGGAAAGGCTGGAATACTTAATGAGTATGTTTTATCAGTGCTTACTAAGGAAGAGTATGCTGACAACGTATTGGTCGAAGCGGAAACGGTAGGGGTAATGGATGAGGTGAAAATTGATAGGAAGGATGTACTGGGAAGGCTGGCTGTGCTTAAAGTGGATAAGTCGCCTTGTCTACAAGGCTTGCATCCCAGGTTGCTAAAGGAAATGGGAGATGGCAGATGTACTTTCTATAATCTTCCAACCTTCCCTAGATATGGGGGAGGTGCCAGAGTGGAAAACATGACACCCTTATTCTAGAAAGAGTGTAAGGACATTCCTAGTAACTACAGGCCAGTTAGTTTGACATCAGTTCTGGGTAAGGTTTTAGAAACAATCAGGGAAAGAATCAGCAGGCACTTGGAGAGGTTTAAGTTAATTAAGGAGAGCCTGAACGGACTTGTAAAAGGCAGGTCGTGTTTGACTAATCTAATTGCACTTTTTGATGAAGTAACAGAGGTTGATGAAGGGAAAGGTATGGATGTTGTCCATATGGATTTTAAGGAAGTGCCACAGAAAAGGCTAGTTAACAAAGTTGGCACTTATGGAATAGAAAGGTCAGTGTCAGCTTGCATAAAAATTGGCTTAAGGAGAGAAACCAGCGAGGCATGGTAAATTGTTGTTTTTCAGACTAGAAGATGGTAAATGGTGGTGTTCCCCAAGGGTTAGTGCTAGGGCCACTTTTTTGTTATATATAAATGACTTGGATATTAGAATACAGAGTAAAATTTCAACATTTACCAATGATACCAAATTTGGAGGTGGGGCAAGCAGTGAGGGTGATAGAAATTGACTGCAACAGGAAATAGATAAGCAAGCAGAATGGGCAGACAAATGGCAGATGGAATTTAATACGGAGAAGTGTGAGGTGATGCTTTTTGGCCGAAGGGATAGGATGAGGCCATTTAGATTCAATGGCACAGTTCTTAAAGTTTGTGCAGGTACAGAGGGACCTGGGGATTCATGATGCATAGATCTTTGAAGGTGGCAGAACATATTGAGAGAGTAATTAGCAAAGTATATGGGATCATAGGTTTCATAAATAGAGATATTTAGTACAAAGGCAGGGATGTTATGCTGAACCTTTATAAAGCTCTGGCTAGGCCAGAACTAGAGTATTTCATCCAATTCTGGTCACTACACTTTGAGAAGGATGTGAGGATGTAGTGGAGATTGACCAGATGTTCCGGGGATGAAGAATTTTAGCCACAAGATTGGGTTGGTGAGCAAAGGAGATTGAGAGGAGATTTGATAGAGGTGTAACAAGATTATGATAGATTATGACAAGGTAGACAAAGACAAACTGTTCCCATTAGCTAATGGAACAAGGACTAGGGAACACAAATTTAAGGTTTTGGATAAGAGATATTGGGGGAATGTGAGGAAGAACTTCTTTACCCAGTGAGTGGTAATGACCTGGAACTCGCTACCTATGTGGTGGGTGGAAGTAGAGACAGTGAATGATTTCAAAAGGAAATTGGATAGGCAATTGAGGGAAATAAAGTTGCAGGACGATGGGGAGAGAGCGGGGAATGGGACTGACTGAATTGCTCTACAGAGAGCCGACATGGACTCAGTGGGCCAAATGGCCCCCTTCTGTGCAGTAATAATAATGACTATGAATCCTGAGCAACTAGAGAGCTATTCCTTTTCTAAGTTTTAAGTCACATTCCTTGTGTTTTTTTTAAAATATCCAAATAATGCTGGCAATCAGCAACAATAAAATAATAATTACCACCTTTAGTTGCAATTATTTAAATGACAACATGCCAACAACAAGAGCAGCATAGGATGTAGAGTTCAATCCAGTGCACATCATAATTAATATGTACTCCTACAATCAAGTTCGTTTCTTCAGTTCTGATGATCGGTCATCGACCTGAAATGTTAACTCTGTTTCTCTGTCCACAGATGCTGCCTGACCAGCTGAGTATTTCCAACATTGTCTGTTCTTGTTTCAGATTTCCAGCATCCATAGTATTTTACTTTTGCTTTTTCAGTGTTGCCTTTCATTTATGCTTCGATTTGTTCGGAAGGCTTTGCATTTTGTATTTTATCTTCAGTAGAACTTGAGTCTTTTAAGTGCTCTATTTTTGAGCAAAGATGCTAACGCTAGGATTTATCTTATCGCACATAAAAGTGTACTTAAGTAACAATTTCTACTTTGCTACTGCACACAAAGCAATAAATTGCTCCCATGTTCATAAAATAAATCTGTAGGCTGCGTTGTTCAATCGAAGAGGCAAACTTATCCAAGAGAGTCTGGATAAACAAAGCTATCATTGTTTATATTGTATTTTTGTGAAACTTGAGATACATTTTAAAAGTTTATCTGCATAACTATTATGACGTATCTGTCACAGAGAATTCCAATTTCCAAATGCCTGTTCTCATGATTTTTGTTTTAAAGTTTGCATTTTCTGGTAAATTTTGCAGTAAAGTGTCGATTGAAAGAATGATTACAGCACAGAAGGAGGCTATTCAGCCCATTGTGTTCATGCCAGCTCTCTGTAAGAGCAGATCAGCTGGTCCTACTCCCCTACCTTTTCCCCTTAGACCCACAAGCTTTTTCTCTTCAGATAATTATCCAATTCCCTTTTGAAAGCCATAATTGAATCTGCCTCCACTACACTCTGAGGCAGTGCATTCCAGATCCTAACCACTAGCTGTGTAAAAAGTTTATCCTCATGTCACTGTTGATTATTTTGCTAATCACCTTTAAATCAGTGTTCTGCAGTTCTCGACCCATCTACCATTGGGAACAGTTTCTCCCTATCTGCACTTTCCAGACCCCTCATGATTTTGAATATCTCTATAAAATCTCCTCTCAACCTCCTCTAAATTTTGCCAATCTGTTGTCATAACTGAAGTCTCTCACCCCAGGATGATTTTTGTAAATCCTTTCGACACCCTCTCCAATGTCTTCACATCCTTCCTAAGTATATAAATATATGAAATTGTTGAAAAATTTCTTGTATATTGATTTAAATAATTCAGTTTGTACACACTTACTGTCCATTTTACTTGTTTTCCTTCTTTTGGCCAAATTATTTAATACATGAAGATGTGGGATTTGAGGTTCCACTTTTGGTGCAATCGGGGAATTGCACACAAAATGTCCTTGAAATTGTGCTGGTTAGGTTACAATTTAAGCTTCTGCCACAATAGAAAGATTTTCGAAATATCGGGGAGTTGAGGGCAATGAGGAGCGGGCACGAAAGAGGAGTTGAGGTCTGGGGCAGATCAGCCATGATCTTATTGAATGGCGAGGCAGGCTTGAGGGGCCGAATGGCCTACTCTTGCTCCTATTTCTTATGTTCTTATGTACAAGCGTGCAGCCAGAACCAAGTCCAGAGCACCACAGTTGCCTCAGCTGTACAGGGGCACAGGAGGAAGAATGGAAAATTAATAGTGGTAGGTGTCTATAGTTAAGGTAATAGATAGGCATTTTTGTGTCTGCAGATGTGAATCCAGGATGGTATGTTATGTCCCTGGTGCTAGGGTCAAGGATGTCACTGTGTGGCTGCAGAGCACCCAAAGGGGAGAGGTGAACAGTCAGCGATTGTGATCCATATCAGCACCAATGACATAGAAAGCGAGGTCCTGCAGGCAGATTTTAGGGAGCTAGGAAGGAGACTAGCAAGCAGAAACTCAAAGGTAGTAATCTGTGGATTACTCCCACTGTCACAAGCAAGTGAGTATAGAAACAGGAGGGTAGAGCAGATGAATGCTTAGCGGGA
The DNA here is from genome assembly GCF_036365525.1 of Heterodontus francisci. Classification (NCBI taxonomy): domain Eukaryota; kingdom Metazoa; phylum Chordata; class Chondrichthyes; order Heterodontiformes; family Heterodontidae; genus Heterodontus; species Heterodontus francisci. The sequence continues at coordinate 221,563,495 of NC_090371.1, forward strand.
GAGATGGTGCAAGAGGGAGGGCTTTAGATTCCTGGGACATTGGCGCCAGTTTTGGGGGCAGTGGGAGCTGTACAGGACAGACAGGTTGCACCTAAACAGAACTGAGACCAATGTCCCCATGGGCTAGTGCTAGTGGGGAAGGTTTAAACTAACTTGGCAGGGGGGTCGTAACCAGGGTGTAACATTATCAAGGAGAAACAAGGTGCACAAAGGATTGAGGAAGACAGATGGCACTAGAATAAGAAAGAGTAAAGCATTAAAATAAAAGCAAAATACTGCGGATGCTGGAAATCTGAAACAAAAACAAGAAATGCTGGATTCACTCAGCAGGTCTGGCAGCATCTGTGGAAAGAGAAGCAGAGTTAACGTTTCGGGTCAGTGACCCTTCTTCGGAACTGACAAATATTAGAAAAGTCACAGATTATAAACAAGTGAGGTGGGGGTTGGGCAAGAGATAACAAAGGAGAAGGTGCAGATTGGACCAGGCCACATAGCTGACCAAAAGGTCACGGAGCAAAGGCAAACAATATGTTAATGGTGTTTTGAAAGACAAAGCATTAGTACAGATTAGGTGTGAATATACTGAATATAGAACATCAGCAAGTGCAAACCTGAAGAAAAACAACCTGAAAAAAACAGTGGGTAAGCAAACTGAACAAACTAACATGAAATGAAATAAATGCAAAAAATGTAAAAAGGAATGCAAAAAAAAGGAAGAAAAATTAACTAAAAATGACTAAAAATGAAAGTAAAGTGGGGGGCTGTCATGCTCTGAAATTATTGAACTCAATGTTCAGTCCGGCAGGCTGTAGTGTGCCTAATCGGTAGATGAGATGCTGTTCCTCGAGCTTGCGTTGATGTTCACTGGAACACTGCAGCAATCCCAGGACAGAGATGTGAGCATGAGAGCAGGGGGGAGTGTTGAAATGGCAAGCAACCGGAAGCTCAGGGTCCTGCTTGCGGACTGAGCGGAGATGTTCCGCAAAGCGGTCACCCAGTCTGCGCTTGGTCTCCCCAATGTAGAGGAGACCACACTGTGAGCAGCGAATACAGTATACTACATTGAAAGAAGTACAAGTAAATCGCTGCTTCACCTGAAAGGAGTGTTTGGGGCCTGGGATAGTGAGGAGAGAGGAGGTAAATGGGCAGGTGTTACACCTCCTGCGATTGCAAGGGAAGGTGCCCTGGGACGGGGACGAGGTGGTGGGGGTAATGGAGGAGTGGACCAGGGTGTCGCGGAGGGAACGATCCCTTCGGAATGCTGACAGGGGAAGGGAGGGGAAGATGCGACTGGTAGTGGCATCACGCTGGAGGTGGCGAAAATGGCGGAGGATGATCCTTTGGATATGGAGGCTGGTGGGATGAAAAGTGAGGACAAGGGGAACCCTGTCACGGTTCTGGGAGGGAGGGGAAGGGGTGAGGGTAGAGGTGCGGGGAATGGGTCGGACACGGTTGAGGGCCCTGTCAACCACAGTGGGGGGAAATCCTCGGTTGAGGAAAAAGGAGGTCATATCAGAAGCACCGTCATGGAAGGTAGCATCATCAGAGCAGATGCGTCGGAGACGGAGAAACTGGGAGAATGGAATGGAGTCCTTACAGGAGGTAGGGTGTGAAGAAGTGTAGTCGAGGTAGCTGTGGGAGTCAGTGGGCTTATAATGGATATTGGTAGACAACCTATCCCCAGAGATGGAGACAGAGAAGTCGAGGAAGGGAAGGGAAGTGTCAGAGATGGACCATGTAAAGGTGAGAGAAGGGTGGAAATTGGAAGCAAAGTTGATAAAGTTTTCGAGTTCGGGGCGGGAGCAGGAAACGGCACCGATACAGTCATCAATGTACCGGAAAAAGAGTTGGGGGAGGGGGCCTGAGTAGGACTGGAACAAAGAATGCTCGACATATCCCACAAAAAGACAGGCATAACTAGGACCCATGCGGGTACCCATAGCGACACCTTTTACTTGAAGGAAGTGCGTGGAGTTGAAGGAGAAGTTGTTCAATGTGAGAACAAGTTCAGCCAGGCGGAGGAGGGTGGTGGTGGATGGGGACTGGTTGGGCCTCTGTTCCAGGAAGAAGCGGAGAGCCCTCAAACCATCCTGGTGGGGGATGGAGGTGTAGAGCGATTGGACGTCCATAGTGAAGAGGAGGCGGTTGGGACCAGGAAACTGGAAATTGTCAAAATGACGTAGGGCGTCAGAAGAGTCACGGATGTAGGTGGGAAGAGACTGGACCAGCGGAGAAAAGATAGAGTCTAGATAGGAAGAAATAAGTTCAGTTGGGCAGGAGCAGGCTGACACAATGGGTCTGCCGGGACAGTCCCGTTTGTGGATTTTGGGAAGGAGATAGAAGCGGGCTGTCCGGGGTTGCGGGACTATGAGGTTGGAAGCTGTAGAGGGAAGATCTCCAGAGGAGATGAGGTCAGTGACAGTCCTTTGGACGGTGGCTTGATGTTCGGTGGTGGGGTCATGGTCCAGAGGGAGGTAGGAAGAGGTGTCTGTGAGTTGGCGTTGAGCTTCTGCAAGGTAGAGGTCGGTACGCCATACAACAACAGCACCACCCTTGTCTGCAGGTTTGATGACCATGTCGGGGTTAGACCTGAGAGAACGGAGTGCCTCAAGTTCAGAGGGGGACAGGTTAGAGTGAGTGAGGGGGGCAGAGAAATTGAGACGACCAATGTCTCGCCGACAGTTTTCAATGAAGAGATCAAGAGCGGGTAAGAGGCCAGGGTGAGGGGTCCAGGTAGAGGGAGAATGCTGGAGGCGGGTGAATGGGTCTGCTGGTCGGGGGGAGGACTCCTGGTCAAAGAAGTGAGCCCGGAGGCGGAGGCGACGGAAGAAGAGCTCAACGTCATGCCGAGCGCGAAATTCATTGAGGTGGGGGCGTAAGGGGATAAAACTGAGTCCTTTGCTGAGTACAGAACGCTCAGCATCAGAGAGGGGGAGGTCAGAGGGTATAGTGAATACACGGCAAGGGGTCAGATCAGAAGGGGTGGGGTCAGAGGGAAGTGAAGCGGAAGGAGGATCTGGAGGGGCATTAGTCCCCATCAGCTGCTGGAGCTTGCGTTCCTTAACACCTGAAAGGAAGAAAAAAAGTTTTTTGTTAATGCGTCGGATGAGACGTAAGATGAGATGAAACTGCGGAGTAGAACAGATTTGAGATAAGGTGAGACGGTGCTGCTGGAGAGAGAGGTGCAGTGTGTGCATATGGCGGCGCATAGCACTGAGTGTAGATCTCAGGATGCGGCGAGAGTAGCAGTCCGAGGAACGTTGTATTTCTCGGAGATACCTGTGATCCTGGGTGGTTTCAAAGCATGATGGGTGAAACTGCAGTTGGAATCCACGTGGAATCAGTCGGAGCCGGAGACAGTCACTGAGGAAGGAGATGTGGCTGTGAAAACGAGTTTTGGTAGATACCTTATCAAACACCAGGAGGGAAATAGAAAGCAATGAAGGTGAACAAGGTAAAAGAGACAAACGAAAATCCCGTCGGAGAGAAGAGCAGAACTTCTTCAAGGTAGGCATTCCTGGAAGAGAAGTGGCAGTGAATTAAACACTAAAATAAAAGCAAAATACTGCGGATGCTGGAAATCTGAAACAAAAACAAGAAATGCTGGATTCACTCAGCAGGTCTGGCAGCATCTGTGGAAAGAGAAGCAGAGTTAACGTTTCGGGTCAGTGACCCTTCTTCGGAACTGACAAATATTAGAAAAGTCACAGATTATAAACAAGTGAGGTGGGGGTTGGGCAAGAGATAACAAAAAGGGTATAAACAAAAAGAGTAAAGCATTAGGTGGGGTCAGAGTAAGTGGGAATGCAGTAAGATCTAAATTAGGTTTACAATGCATATATGTGAACAAACAGAGCGTGATAAATAAGGTTGATGTGTCCCAGGCACAGTTAGACATCAGGGAATGTGATGTTCTGGTGATAACAGAGACCTGGCTCAAAAAAGGACACAGCAGGAAACAGAGTGTTCAGGAAAGATCGGGAAAGAAAGAAAGGAGGAGGGGGTGGCAGTATTGATTAAGGAGAATATTACAGTGCTGGAGAGAGAGGATGTCCTAGAGAGGTCAAAGACAGAATCTATTTGGTTAGAATTAAGAAACCCTAGAAGGTATAATTACACTACTGGGTGTATTCCATAGGCCACCAATTTTTGGGAAGATATAGAGGAACAAATTTTCAAGGAAATTACAAAGAGGTGGTTAGCACCACAGCCTCACAGCTCCAGGGACTCGGGTTCAATTCTGGGTGCTGCCTGTGCGGAGTTTGCAAGTTCTCCCTGTGACCACGTGGGTTTTCGCCGGGTGCTCCGGTTTCCTCCCACCGCCAAAGACTTGCAGGTGATAGGTAAACTGGCCATTGTAAATTGCCCCTAGTGTAGGTAGGTGGTAGGGAATATGGGATTACTGTAGGGTTAGTATAAATGGGTGGTTGTTGGTCGGCACAGACTCGGTGGGCCGAAGGGCCTGTTTCAGTGCTGTTCCTCTAACTAAAATAAATAAATAAAGGTGCAAAAACTATGGAGTAGTTATAATGGGAGACTTTAATTTTACTCATATAGACTCGGATAGTAATAGTGTAAAGAGCAGAGAAGTGCATTCAGGAGAATTGTCTAGATCAGTATGTTTTCAGCCCAACGATGAAGGAGGCATTGCTGGACCTGGTTCTGGGGAATGATGTGAGTCAAGTGGATTAAGCGGCAGTAGGGGAACATTTAGGAGACAGTGATCATAGTATCATAAGGTTTCGGTTATCGATGGAAAAGGACAAGGAGCAATTCAGAGTAAAAATAATTCATTAGGGGAGGGACAGTTTCAATGGGATGAGAACACGTCTGGCCCAGGTAAATTGGAATCAAAGATTGCAGACAAAACTAATTGAACAATGGGCTGCCTTTCAAGAGGAGATGGTTTTGGTAAATTTGAGATACAGAATCACAGAATCGTTACAGTGCAAAAGGAGGCCATTTGGCCCATCATATCTGCACCGGCTCTCTGAAAGAGCAACTCCCTCACTTCCATTCCCCTGCCTTCTCCCCAAACCCCGGCACGTTCTTCCTTTTCATATAACTGTCTAATTCCCTTTTGAATGCTTCAGTTGAACCTGCCTCCACCATGTTCTCAGGCAGCACATTCCAGATATTAACCACTCACTGCGTGAAAAAGTTTTTCCTCATGTCACTTTTGCTTCTCTTGCCAAATACTTGCCCTCTCGTTCTCAATCCTTTCATGAGTGGGAACAATTTCTCTCTACCTACTCTGTCAAGATCCCTCTTGATTTTGAATACCTCTAACAAATCACCTCTCAGCCTTCTCTTCTCCAAGGAAAACAGTCCTAACTTCTCCAATCTATCCTCATAACTGAAATTCCTCATCCCTGAAACCATTCTCGTGAATCTTTTCTGTACTTTCTCTAATGCCCTCACGTCTTCCTAAAGTGCGGCGCCCAGAACTGGATGCAATATTCCAGCTGAGGCCGAACTAGTGTCTTATATACAAATTCAACATAACTTCCTTGCTCTTGTACTCAATGCCCCTATTAATAAAACCCAGGATACTGTATGCTTTATTAACCACTCTCTCAACCTGTCCTGCCACATTCAATGGCCAGAATTTTACCTACCTAAATCGAGTCTGTTCGGAGGCGGCTGGGTGGTAAAATGGCGTCCGATGACATCAGGTCAGGTCCCCGGCGTCATCACGCACAGATGCCATTTCACAATCCAGGAATTTGGGCACGAACGAGTTGCCACTCGCACGCCCGACCGCAAGTAATTTCAATGCACTTAAAGCAATTGAGAAGCCAATTCACCGGAAATTTATGTGGCCGTTTGATTTTACGGCTGTAAATTGGGTCACTGATCGTGTCGGGGACATGGCAGCTTTAAAAGGGCGGAAGGCAGGCAATCAGTGAGGGCGTTGGAGGTAAAGTTTTTGGTGTTGCTTAATCTGTGAGAGTTTTTGTGTTTCATATAAATGTTGTCATTTGTAGTTTGTGCAGAGGGCTCCAACTGAGTCTGACTCACTGCAGCTCAGGACCTATCTGTCCTGAGTCAGTGAGTGGAAGGAAGGGGGTTGTGTGTGCCTGTCCTGACAGCTGAAACTTAAGAGATTTAAACATTGAATCTGGTAACCAGTCCAACGATGGGAATTGTGCATTCTGGAGGCAGCACTTCAGAAGAGCAGGACCATGCCGCAGAGTCGGGCGAGAGTGAACACATGTCAGGAGACGTGCCTTCCCAAAAGGCAGGGTATACCGACCGCGTCTGAGCTACCTGCAGCTTTCAGAGTGGCAGTGGATGTAGCCTCAAACTACCTCAGTGGCCATCCAATGCCGGTCGCTCTAAAGGTGACCATCGCCCTTAACTGTTATGCTTGTGGCTCTTTCCAAGCATCGATGGCAGACTTGTGTGGAGTCTCCCAAGCACCGGCGCACCACTGCATAAAGGTTGTGGCTGATGCACTGTTCAGACTTGCTTACAATTTCATTAGTTTCAAAGTGGACAACACCAGCCAGGCTGAACGAGCAAGAGAATTCAGCACAATAGCTGGGTTCCCAATGGTTTAGGGCATTATAGACTGTACACATGTAGCAATTAAACCACCAGCAGGTCATTCAGGGGCATTGATCAACAGAAAAGGCTTCCATTCATTGAACGTTCAGCTTGTATGCGATCATCGCAAGAGAATCATGCAAGTTTGTGCACAGTACCCAGGGAGTTGCCACGATGCATACATTCTAAGAAACTGTCAGGTGCCTGCTCTTTTCAGTCCCCCGGACAGACTGGAAGGTTGGATACTTGACAACAGGGGTTATCCTTTGAAGACATGGCTGATGACACTCTTGAGAATCCCAAGGGGTCATGCGGAGGAACGCTTCAGTGAAAACCATGCAGCCACAAGAGTCACAATCGAAAAAACAATTGACCTGCTCAAGATGATGCCTGGACCGCTCAGGTGGAGCACTGCAGTACCCGCCAGCACAGGCATCCAGGATTATTGTCGTTTGCTGCGCCCTCCATAACCTGACGATGGAAAGGGGAGACGCTATTGAGGAGGTGAGGGATCATCAGGTGAAGATGGAGTTTCTGATGAGGATGATGGGCAACACTCACATGATGGCATAGTAGAGGAAACAGAATGTCCTCTGGAACTAAGAGCAAGAGAGACCCGGGATGCCCGAGTAGGCAGGCGTTTCTCCATGCAAAGATTTCACATTGTGGCATGCATTGAGCCATTGTGGGATTGCAAGAGCGGAAAGGGACGCACATCCAAGGGAAGAGATGATCTGATTAAAAACAATATCATGTCACGATGAACCCAACCCAAGTGTGTGGCATATATAACCGCTTCAGCAGCGCAACGATGTCTGATGCTACTTCATGGATGACATATGCAAAGTTAAATATTCAAACCACATATTTATTTACAGTGGTGTAATGCGTAATTGAAATATATAATTGGAAGGTATCCCAGTGAACCAGGAGTGATGTTACAGTGATTTCTTAAAACCTTTGCGGGTAATCTTACATGTGGACGATCCCTCACCACCAGACTCAGCAGAGGCAGGTGGCTGATCGGGCTGCCGCCCTGCTCTTGATGACTTTGGCGGACGTCCTCTGCCTACTCGCAGCCGTGTAGGCTGCGACATATCAGGATGTTCATGAGAAATATCAGATGCACCCTCTAACACCCTGGGAGTTTGCAGTTGACATGTCACTAGTGGAGGAAGCAAGGGGCAGCATGATGCATCGGGGCTCTCTGAGAGGAGCTCCCATGTGCTATTGGCTGCTGCCTCTGTGCCCTCCTGAGGATCAACTGGTCCTCAAAGCTGACCTCACAGGGATGAGCAGCCTCGATCTGCCACATGCACATCTGAGTTTGTGCCCTGATGGCCTGGTCCAGGGTGGCTACAATCCCCCTGAGATCACAGATGGCTTCCAGTACTGGCCCCTCTACTGCAGCCACCAATCTGTCAATGGAGGATGCCGGATGGACAAATGTCTGAGGGTTTGCAGCAGACATGCTCTGGATGGAAGTTTCTAGGGTATGTGCTATGGCTCGCAGTGTCTCTGGCAACTCCACCAGAGTTCATGCACCGTATGTTGAACCTGCAACATCTCCCGCCAACTGGATGTTCTCAGAGGTGCGTCATCAGCTTGCAGTTCTGCACTGGCCTGGCCTCCCACACTCCTCCAAGTGTGTGAGGCATTGGCCGGTTCTGCCTCTGGTGGCTGGTCCGGCGACTGTGCTGTGCTCACACCTGTAAGTGACATTGCTTCTGCGGAGACAGTAATCCCAACCATGGTGAAGTATCTGCTCTGGTGCTTAGTGAGGTGTGATGATGTGACGATGTACCCTCTGAGGCGATCTCCTCATTCTCAGAGGGGGACTGTTGAGCCCTCGAGACCCCTCCTGGCCTCTGATGTGTTTCCCCTGCAGGGAAAATCAGATTGATCAGTATGATCAGCACCACAGATTGAAGTACATGTCCCTTACTGCAGTTTGCACACATTTGTGGGAATCAGCTTTTATTAGCACAGTTAAGGGCATGAGACAATCACCACTTCAACTGCCCCCCAACACACCCCCCACACCCTCCCACCACATTCTGGGTCACTCACTCTGACGACCAGGGTCACCAACCTCGCCACCTGCCACGGCGTATCCTCCATCTTCCCCTGCTAGCATCAAGGCATCCTCCTCCATAATTGTCAGGTATGCCTGATTGCCCTGGCCAGCACCAGTCCAGGATCTCTCTCGGGCATTGTGAGCCCTCTTCTATTTAAACAAGACACCTAGTTTAGACATATGATTTGGTCTCTCACACCCTCATCCATTGGGTTTGTTGTTGCATTTCAGCAAGACTGCATTGCCCAATTTGAATACTATTGGATCACCATGCACCCCAGACCTGCCCATCCTACATCCCAATACAATGCAGCAGGCAAGGACTGCTCTTGCTGGTTTCCACCTTGCATCGTTAGGACAGACTGACCCTTCCCTGACACATTCACAATGAGATTAATGAGGAGTACCCCTTACCGGGGCAGAGCGAAGCAGGTCATTGAGCCGCTTGCGGCACTGGAGCCATGTCCTCCGCACCAAACAGCGGCTGCTGACCTCCTCGGCAACCTCCAGCCAGGCCCCCTTGGTCACTTCTGCGGGCCTTCTTCGGCCATCGGCGTTGAATAGTATGTCCCGCCTCACCTCCACCATCTGGAGGAGGACCTGCAGAGATTCCTCTGAGAATCTGGGGGCTGTGGTGAACCTTCTCCCCTCCATCGCTCTGGCTTTCATCTGCAAATGTTTGCCCCTTTCCTGCCCCTGGGCACTGTCACTCTTCCTTGACTTCTTCACTTTCCAGTCAGCTGGTCACCTTGGCAGTTACACTGACTGCTCCTCCTCCACTGTATTCCCCTGAGCGTCTGCTCCATTGTAATACTGTCTGCCTTTTTAAAGGGCTGACATTGGCCCCATCCCCAAATCCACTGCTGCAGCCGGCCACGTGCGCCCTGTCAGGTGCCGAATATGCCGAGGGGCCACTAATTGGCAGCCCCACGCATGATGCCGGTGGGCGGGCGGCATGGAGCGGATTTGGTTTTCTCGGCCGCTTCCGACCCAGCTGCCCCGGAGTCGCCAGCAGCCGTAAAATTCCGGCCAATGATTTATGCACCTATACGCCTAGGTTCCTCTGCTCCTGCACCCCCTTTAGAATTGTGCCTTTTATTCTATATTGTCTCTCCATGTTCTTCCTACCAAAATGAATCACTTCGCATTTCTCTGCATTGAACTTCATCTACCACCTGTCTGCCCATTCCACCAACTTGTTGATGTCCTTTTGAAGTTCTGCACAATCCTCACAGTTCACAATGCTTCCAAGTTACGTATCATCTGCAAACTTTGAAATTGTGCCCTGTACACCGAGGTCTAGGTCATTAATATATATCAGGAAAAGCAAGGGTCCCAACACTGATGCCTGGGGAATGCCACTACAAAACTTCCTCCAGCCCGAAAAACATCCATTAACCACTACTCTTTCTTTCTTGTTACTCAGCCAATTTCGTATCCATGTTGCTACCGTCCCTTTTATTCCATGAGTGACAATTTTGCTCACAGGTCTGTTGTGTGGCACTGTATCAAAAACCTTTTGAAAGTCCATGTACACCACATCAACAGCATTGCCCTCATCAACCCTCTCTATTACTTCCTCAAAAAACTCCAGCAAGTTAGTTCGCAAGATGGGGAAAGGTCTGACAAACAAAGCCAGAGCTCCTTGAATGACAAAGGAGTTAGAGAGTTAGATGAAGCAGAGAAAGAGTGCATATGATAGATGTCAGGTTGATAATACAACTGAGAACCAGCCTCAATATAGAAAGTTCAGAGGGGAAGTGGAAAAGCTAATAAGAGAAGCAAAGAGAGATATGAGAAGAGACTGCTTGCTAGCAGAAAAGGGAATCCAAAAGTCTTCTATAGGCATATAAATACTAAAAAGGTAGTAAAAGAAAGGGTGGGGCCGATTAAGGACCAAAAAGGGGCTTTACGCATGGAGGCAGAGGCCATGACTGAGGTACGAAATTATTACTTTGCATCTGTCTTTACCAAGGAAGAAGAGGCTGCCAAAGTCATGGTGAAAGTGGAGATAATTGAGACACTGGATGGACTAAAAACTAACAAAGAGGAGTTTTTAGAAAGTCTGGCTGTAGGTAAAGTTGGTACTTCTTCAGGACTGAATAATATGCATCTGAGGATACTGAGAGAAGTAAGGGTGGAAATTGCAGAAGCACTGGCAATAATCTTATAATCCTCCTTAGATACAGGGGTGGTGCCAGAGGACTGGAAAATTGCAGATGTTACCATGTTCAAAAAAGACTATAAGGATTAGCACAACAACTATAGGCCAGTATGTTTAACCTCAGTGGTGGGAAAGCTTTTAGAAACAATAATACGGGACAAAATTAACAGTCAGTTGGACAAATGTGGTTTAATTAAGGAGAGCCAGCACAGATTTGTTAAAGGCAAATCATGTTCAACTCACTTGATTGAGTTAATTGAGTTGGTTGATGAGGTAACAAAGAGGGTTGATGAGGGTAATACGGTTGATGTGGTGTACATGGACTTCCAAAAGGCATTTGATAAAGTGTCATATGACAGGCTCGTTAGCAAAGTCAAAGCCCATGGAAGAAAAGGGGCGATGGCAGCATCAATATGAAGTTGGCTGAGTGACAGGAAACAAAATAGTAACGAACAGTTTTTGAAGACTGAAGGAAAGTTTGCAATGGGGTTCCCCAGGGTTTGTTACGAGAACCACTGCTTTTCTTGATCTATATTAATGGCCAAGACTTGGATGTATTGGGAACAATTTCAAAATTAGCAGATGACACAAAACTTGGAAGTATTGTGAACTGAGAGAAGGATGATGATAGAATTCAAGAGGACATAGACAGGCTGGTGGTATGGATGGAAACGTCATCACTGAGCCCCTGTGGTATTTTGCGTGGGGGCTCATTTAAATGCAGGGGGCGGAGCAGCCACCCCAGCAAAAGCATCCGGCACCACCCCGCAGGCGCCAGTGCCATTTTTAAAGGGCTTCAGGCCCTTTGGCCTGAATAAAAGTTTTGAAGTGACAGAATGGTTAAAACTGCAGATATACATTTATTCACATTTTCAATTCCCTGTCCCACGCCTCCAATGAGTAATAAATGTGTAATTGGCCCTCTCCCCACGAAAAAAAGTCTTATTCAGGTTCTGAACTTCCCACCCCAAACTTAATAATCTTTGACACTCAACCCCTTCCCATCATCCCCACAACCAATAGAAAAGGTTTTCCCCGCTCTTCCCTGCGCAACCCCCACCCCCCCCAGCCACTCTGATAATTTCACTCCTCCCCCCTCCCCACCAGCGTCTCGCCTTGGAACTACGGAGTTCCGAAGGCACGCGAGTTGTGACTGGCGGCCGTAAAATCGGCTTGGGATGGCCACCGGGACCAGATAAGTTAATTCGCATTTGTTTTTAATTAATTTTAATATTTAAGTGAAGGCCCCACACCGCACCGAGGCCTCGCCAGTGGTAAAATGCGGCGGGGCCTTCTCGGCGCAGGGCCCGTGGTGGGCCACTCCTGCAAATAATTTCTGGGCCCCCCCCCCCGCCACAACCCCTGACGTTGAGGGCTGGTAAAATACAGCCCATAGAGTACAAATGCAAAGAAGTTATGGTAAACCTTTATAAAACACAGCCTCAACTGGACTATTGTGTCTAATTCTGGGCACAGCACTTTAGGAAGGATGTGAGGACTTTAGAGAGGGTGCAGAAAAGATTTACAAGAATGGTTGTAGGGATGAGAGACTTTGTTACGTGGATAGATTGGAGAAATTAGGGCTGTTGTCCTTAAAGAGAATGTTGAGAGGAGATTTGATAGAAATATTCAAAATCATGAGTGATCTGAATAAAGTAGATAGAGAGAAGCTGTTCCCATTGGCGGAAGGGTTGAGAACCAGAGGACACTGATTTATGATGAATGGCAAAAGAACCAAAGGCAACATGAGGAAGATTTTTTTTATGCAGCGAGTGGTAGGATCTGAATGTACTGTCTGAAAGTGCAGTGGGGGCAGATTCAGTTGTGGTAATCAAAAGGGAATTGGATAATTATCTGAAGAGAAAATATTTGCAGGGCGAGAGGAAAGGCTGGGGAATGGGACTAGCTGATTTACTCTTGCAACGAATCAGCACAGCTGAATGGTCTCCTTCTGTGCTGTAACCATTCAATGATTCTGTGAAATATTCCTCGAACCAGCGCATCAGGCAGAGCGTAATTATTTCTTTTCTTTCCATTAAAGAATATGCCTTGATATATTTAAGAGTAATACTTTTGTTAATACAGCTGAAAATAGATTATTTCACTGGAAAAAAGCATTTTTAATACAGGTATCCAGTTTTCTGCCTGTGAGTAACATGATTTTAAATCACTGAAATGACAAAAAAATTATACTGAACCATTTTATAATTTCATTAGTATACACGAGTTGGTATCTTAGTAAATTAAGTATTTCTTGATTTGAAAAAGCTTTCATAACATGCTAGTGCCTGTACGCCGAAGAAGATGAACATAATTAAAAGAGCTTTCACGAATCAGTGCTATCGACTGCATCTTGCAATTTTGACCTGGGGATGTGGCCAGTTTTGTGGTCGGGGCCTGATCTGGCTGAATTACATCTTGAACCAGCGTGAAGATTGAAGAAAACACAAATAAGGGCTTTGGGGCATATCTCACTTACATTTTAAATCCCCCAATCTTTCACACTGGTTCAACTGATTTGCGCTGGAATCTGGGCACAAAACTAGCGGAAGTGAACAGAAATTCTACACTGTGATGTTTTCAGGTAATGTGTGTCAATGATTCTACGTCATAATGTTAGGATCTTGTTGCATAATTGTTTTAATATGATGGATTAATGGCATTTAAAAATAAAGCTTGTATAGACAGATACATATCCATGTGGAAGTAAGGGAGCTGATTTTGGCATTTTGCATGTGAACGTTAAATAATCACTTGGTTGGAGTGCAACTGATCAGTTGTGGCAGAAACCGTCTGATTGGTGGGTAATACTTTATATTAAGGAACATGGGCAATCAATATAGCACTTTGGCAGTTGTTTAATAACAATGTCATTAATGCATAATAAAACACACTTGTTCTAAAACATTTTAGAGCTTTTTATGTGATGGCCAGGGAGCTAATACAGAGTTAGATGCTTTACAGATTTCAGTCGTTACACACTGTTAACATATTGGGCTGATTTTACTGATCCCCCCCCCACCCCCAGCGTCAGGGATCATGGCAGGGAGGCCTGAAAATGCCCCCGGGAGAGGGCCGCCACACACCCCAACGCCGGGAGGACCGGCCCGATGTTGCCGGCGGCAGCGCAGCCCTGTTGTGGCACCCCGCCATCATCCCCCCGTCCACTTGGTGACAGGAGCCCCACTTAAATATTTAAATTAATTAAAATCAATGCATTAATTACCGTTACGCTCCCGCCATCTGTTGCGGTGTGGTCTGGCTGGCACTCCCACGCATTTGGACCCACGTCCGGGAACCAAGGCGGAACACTGGTTGGGAGGGGGGAGGAGGTAAGTTTTTCAGTGTGCGGGGCAAGGGGGGAGCGAGGTCCAAGTAATGTCATTGGTGTAGGGTTTTGTGGGAAGGGTTATAGTATAAAGTTTATGCACTTTGTGGGGGTGAGGGGAATGGTCAGGGCGTAGAGGGCAAGTAATTAATGTAATTGTTATTGGGTGGGTGGGAGAGGGGCAGAATAAATGTATTTAATTTTTTTTATTACATGCTTCTTTAAATATTTAAATTTATCAGTAGGGCTCAGAGCCCTTTAAAGATGGCATCAGCGCCTGCGCACAGGCAGCTGACGCCATTTCCAGGGACGGACAGCCCACCCCCTCCATGCCATCGGAGGTGGTGGGGGGGTGAGGTCTGCCCCGACTATTTAAATGAGACACCGCGCTTAATATCTTGTTGGCTCCACGACGTGCAGCCCTTTCACCTACCGCCAATTTTGGCAGCGGGAGCATAAACTTCAGCCCATTATTATACAAATGCTGTTTTCTGAAGTGCAAGTCAGTATGCTTGTAATTTTTCTGCACTTTTTAGGATGATTCCCTAATATCTGTTCGTTGTTGGAAGTACTGCGCATATTCAATGCTACTCTGTGTACCTCTGTTTACAGGTTTGGATTTATTCTTCACAAAGGCGAACCAGCCCTTCATAAAATTGACCTTGAAACCATGATGTATATTCAGACCATCAGTTTGAAAGACTATAATTGTGTCCCACAGTCACTTGCCTATACTCACTTAGGTGGATACTACTTTGTTCATTGCAATGCTGGCAGTACAGGAGCAACTGAACCACAAATCATAGTTGACAGTGTCACAGATTCTGTGATTGGCTACAATGGTGATATATCAGGTGTTCCTTACGTTTCTCCAGATGGACATTACTTGGTCAGTATAGATGATCAAAAGGGTCTCATGAGAGTTCAGTTTATCACCATCCAAGGGGAAATCCTAAAATCCTTTGACATTCAGACCAACCTTCACATCTCTGACGCCACCTTTCAACCTTCCTTCACTGAAGCCAACCAGTACAATGTCTTCGCCAGCTCTGGTGTGCAAACAGATGTGCTCTTTGTGGAACTGTCTACAGGGAAAGTGAAGATGGTGAAGAGCCTGAAAGAACCCATGAAGATCGAAGAGTGGCAATGGAACAGTAAAAACCGAGTGATTGTGGACAGTGACCTGTTTGGCCAGTATCTGATGACACCATCCAAGGAATCTTTGTTTATTCTGGATGGAAGGCTTAATAAGTTAAACTGTGAGATCACTGAGGTGGATAAAGGCAACACAATAATTTGGGTTGGTGAAGCATAAAAGGATAAATTACCTATCTAATCCCTGGTATAAAGTTATCCACAGCACTTAATCTGCAACTTAGGTTACACCAATTTTGTTCTTTTATACACTACGAAAGATACCTAATTAAATGTAAAACAAGTTTGCAGACATAAAGACCAGGAACTTTCAACTGACATAACCATAGATACTAATTGGAATTTCCTAATTTGTTAGTGCTATTAACAATTAAGAGATAGGGTTGCAACTGTTACTTTAACTTGTACATCAAGGCATTTCTATAGCTACAACTATTTCAGCTATACAGAATCTAAAAGCTGCAGGGAATTATCGAAGACATACTAAAACCCATTTTTACCCTCTTTCCAATTTTGCTTACATACAGAATTAACTTTCGTTTATGGTTCCCAAATCAAAAATGCCCCCACTTACCTTTTCAAATCCAGAATTGTTTGTGCCTTGAAGGGATAAGTTTCCAGGAAGAGGGTTAATTATTCCCATTGTGGCTACACATTGTCACACAAAAAGAAAAGTTGTTCTGACCCTTATGTACCACTATTAATGCCGAGAGCAGGTCTAAACAAGTACTGACTAAAACAATGTCATAATAAGTAATGTTGTCTTCAATATTAGTTTCTTGGTCATGGAAAAAAGCAACCAGTCCCTCTTCCTCAGTAGTCATACTGACACTAAACCAGC
This sequence comes from Heterodontus francisci, assembly GCF_036365525.1. Lineage (NCBI taxonomy): Eukaryota > Metazoa > Chordata > Chondrichthyes > Heterodontiformes > Heterodontidae > Heterodontus > Heterodontus francisci. The sequence continues at coordinate 221,579,609 of NC_090371.1, forward strand.
CTATATCAAACTATTAACATCTTTTCAGCAATGTAATGGGAATCTGTCAATCAATCTGTAGTTAAATGTGGCAGAGGCAAATTGTGCTGTGCCCCAATAAAGGCTGATAATATTTTTAGATTTCCTTTGAGTCTTTCTGGATTGACTTCCTACTGAACTAGTTGTGTCTTGTGAACAAGATTTTATACCCATGATCATGTCTGTATATAGCAGCTGCTAGGTTCTGTGATTGTCAGCTGTTAGTTGGGAAAATATGGTATGTGGGAAGAATCTGATTCTCTGCTCTATGACATTGCAGCTGACTGATAAAATGTTTAGGTTTGTAGTGACTAAATGTTTCACTTTTTTTAGCAGTAAAGTTCTATCTTGTGGACATCTACAATGTGAAATGTCTCTTACATAAACATCTGTCCGTCAAATATACATTGTTCTGTGTCATGTAATGAATATCCTAATTTCTGAATGTTGTATATGTAGAATTTTGCTTGACACTGGAGGCAAATAAAGGTCCTACATTTTATATTTTGCTGTCTCAATAAGTCTGAATGAGCTGAATACTTTGTTTGATGTAGGTGATTCAAAGCAACGTTAATGACAAGTGAATATTGGAATTGTTTCTGAAAGCATCATTGTCACATATTTTAAGAGGCTCAAATATTGATACTGATCCACAGTACTCAACACCTGAAAACACAGCCATCTTGCTGTACGGACAGTGACTGGCAATTTCTTTGGAATTGTTTCCGCTTCACCAATGTAACTACAGGAATTGCAGTAGAAATCCTACTTACCCATGTAATTTCCAGGGCAGTTGTGACAACGGAGTGGGAGCAACTCCGTGGAAATTCCAGTCAGTATTGTTGGAGTTGAAAATTTATGGACTGATTTTCAGAAATTAGCATTGCCGTCCTGGATGGTTTCAACAATTGAGGGTTTCTGCTTCTGCCACCATTTCAGGCAGTGGGATCCAGACCCCCACCACCCTCTGGGTGAAAAGATTTCACCTCAACTCCCCTCCAATCCTGCCAATTACTTTAAATCTATGCCCCTTGGTTATTGACCTCTCTGCAAAGGGAAATAGGTCCTTTCTATCCACTATCTAGGCCCCTCATAATTTTATACACCTCAATTAAGTCTCCCCTCAGCCTCATCTGTTCCAAAGAAAACACCCCCCAGCCTATTAAATGTTTCCTCATAGTTAAAATTCTTCATTCCTGGCAATATCCTTGTAAATTCCCTCTATATTCTCTACGGCAATCACATTCTTCCTGTAATGCAGTGACCAGAAATGTATGCAGAACTCTCGCTGTGGTCTAACCAATGTTTTATACAGATATAGCATAACCTCCCTGCTTTTATATTCTATGCCTCAGCTAATAAAGGAAAGTATCCCATACGCCTTCCTAACCACCTTGTCCACCTGTCCTGCTACCTTCAGGGATCCGAGGACATGTAATCCAAGGTTCCTTCTACATTTCTCAATATCTTACCATTTATTGTGTATGCCCTTGCCTTGTTTGCCCTCCCCAAATACATTACCTCACACTTCTCCGGGTTGAATTATATTTGCCACTTTTTTGCCCACCGGACCAGTCTAATGATACCTCTTTCAGACTACAGCTTTCTTCCTCACTATCAACCACATGACCAGTTTTTGTATCATCTGCAAACTTCTTAATCATGCCCCCAGCATTTCAGTCTAAATAAAGGCAAAATGCTGGAAATCTGAAATAAAAACATCATGCTGGAAATATACAGCAGATCAGGCAGCATCTGTGGAGACAGAAACAGAGTTAATGGGCTGGATTTTATGCTGGGCGGACAGGAGCTGGCCACCGACATAAAAGTCGGTGACGAATCCGCTTCTGCCCAGCCCGGGGATCCAACTGGCATTTTATGGGTCCCCGGACTTTGATTATTCCGAGGCAGGACGTCCACCCTCTTAAGGGAGGACGTCCCGCCTCATTGAGCTACCGGCCAAGCATCGGCCGGCAGCTCTTAGACCCAGCAGCGCCACCATTCATAAGAACATAGGTAATAGGAGCAGGAGTAGGCCATGCGGCCCCTCGAGCCTGCTCCATCATTCAATTCGATCATGGCTAATCTTTTGCCCCAACTCCACTTTCCCACCCACTCCCCATATCCCTTGATTCCCTGACATAGAGCCAGGATTGAAGGTATGTAAGGGTGGACTCATCGGGGGGATCGGTGATGCCCTGGCGAGGCAAGGGTGGTCGTTTGGGGGAAAGTAGGGGTGTCTCGGGTCCTGGGGGTGGTTGAGGAAGTGGGGGCAGCCCTCAATCAGGCTCCCTGTGCCCGATTGTCAGTGCCCCTCCCTCCGGTGCGCTGAGAGGCCGCCAAGTATCACAGGGCGGCCTTTCATGTATCCCGGATGCCCGCTTGCCATGGGTAAAATAGCCATGGAGGCAGGCGAAGGCTGTTAAGTGGCCACTTAAGGGCCTTGATTGGCCTGGGGCGGGCGGCCCGTAAAGTGGGCTGGAGGCGGGAACAGACCGGGACGGCCTCCTGGAGCCTCCCACTCAATTTTACGCCCCCCCACCCCCCCCTCCCCCCACCATCTGGCTCACTGGGGTGGCGTAAAATTCTGGCCAATGTTTCAGGCCTGTGACCTTTCATCAGCACTGGCAAAGGTTCGAAATGTAATAGGCTTTGAGCAAGTGAATGGGGGGAAGGAGGAAGAAGAACAAAAGGGAAGGTGTGTTATAGGGCAGAGGACAGGAGAGATTAAATGACAAAGATGTCATGGAACGAAAGACTAAGGGGGTAGTAATAGCCGTAGTAAAAGGCAAAAGATTTATCCAGAGAGAGTGTTAGTGGCAGAATAATCAACAGTCTGAAAGCAAAACATGAAAGACTGGCACATGGTTAGAAAAAAACAATCAAAATGGCAGTCATGGTCTGAAGTTGTTGAACTCAATGTTGAGTCCAGAGAGCTGTAAAGCGCCTAATCGGAAGATGAGGTGCTGTTCCTCGAGCTTGCATTGAGCTTCATTGAAACACTGCAACAGGCCAAGGACAGAAATGTGGGAATGAGAGCAGGGTTCCGAAGAAAGGCTACAGACCTGAAATGTTAACTCTGTTTCTTTCTCTACAGATGCTGCCTAACCTGCCATGTATTTCCAACACTTACTGTTTTTATTTAAGTCTAAATCATTGATATATATTATGAAAAGCAAAGGATCTAGTAGCGACCTTACGGAACCTCAATGGAAGCAGTCTTCCAGTGACAAAAACACCATTCATAAGAACATAAGTAATAGGAGCAGGAGTAGGCCATGCGGCACCTCGAGCCTGCTTCACCATTCGATTCGATCATGGTTGATCTTTTGCCTCAACTCTACTTGCCCACCCACTCCCCATATCCCTTGATTCCCTGAGAGACCAAACATGTGTCTATCTCAGCCTTAAATATATTCAATGATGGAGCACCCACAACCCTCTGAGGTAAAAAGATTCAAAACCCTTTGAGTGAATAAATTTCTCTTCATCTCAGTGCTAAATGATCGGGCTCTTATGCCAAGATTGTGCCCCATGTCCTAGATTCCCCAGCCAATGGAAACAACCTCTCAGTGTCAACCCTGTGAAGCCCCTTCAGAATCTTATATGTTTTAATGAAATCACCTCTCATTCTTCTAAACTCCAGAGAGATTATGCCCAATTTACTCAGCCTCCCATCATAGGACACCCTCTCATCCCAGGTATGGGTACCAATCTCGTCAACTTTCACTGTACCACCTCCAATGCAAGTTTCTTTCTTTAGATATGGAGACCAAACCTGCACACACTACTCCAGGAGTGGTCTCGCCAAATCCCTGCACAATTGTAGCAAGACTTCCTTATTCTTGTACTCCAATCTCCTTGCAATAAAGGCCAACATGCCATTTGCCTTCTTAATTGCTTGCTGTACCTACATGCTAACTTTTTCTGTTCCTTGTACAAATACAGCCAAGTCCCTCTGAACTTTTAAAAAAATATTCAGCTTTTTCGTTCTTACTACCAAAGTGAAGAACCTCACATTTCCCCGCATTATACTCCATCTGCCACCCTCTTGCCCACCCACTTAACCTGTCTATATCTCTTTGCAGCCTCTTTGTGACCTCCTCACAGCTACATTCCTACCTAGCTTTGTATCATTAGCAAGCTTAGATACATTTCTCTTGGTCTCTTCATCTAAATTATTAATATAGGTGGTAAATAGCTGAGGCCCCGGCACTGATCTTTGCAGCATTCCACTAGTTACAGCCTACCAACTTGAGAGTGCCCTGTTTATCCCTACTCTTTTCTTCCTTTCAGTTAACCGATCCTCTATCCATGCAAATATATTACCCCCAACTCCATGCATTCTTATTTTGTCTATTAACCTCTTCTGTGGCATCTTTTGGATGCCTTTTGAAAATCCAAGTATACTACATCCACTGGGTCCCCTTTTTCAACCTACTAGTTACATCCTCAAAAAACTAATAAATTTGTCAAACACAATTTCCCTTTCGTAAAACCATGTTGACTTTGTTTGATCATATGATTTTCTAAGTATTTAATAATACATTCCAGCATTTTCCTGACAACTGATGTCAGGCTAACTGGGCTGTAGTTCTCTGTTTTCTCTTTCCCTCCTTTCTTGAATAGCGGAGTTACATTTGCTAACTTCCAATCCACTGGAACCATTCCAAAATCTAGGGAATTTTGGAAAATCATAACTAGCACATCCATTATTTCTGTAGCTACCTCTTTTTAGAACCGTAGGATGTAGGCCTGGGTATTTGTCAGCCTTTAGACCCTTAAGTTTCTATAATACTTTCTCTCTGTTGATATTAATTACCTTATGTTCCTCACTCGTAGTTAGCCCCTTGGTTATCCTCTATTTCTGGTATGTAAATTGTGTCTTCTACTAGGAAGACAAATACAAAATATTTGTTCAACATCTCGGCCATTTCCTCATTCCCCATGATAATTTTTTTCTCAATGCCTCTAAGGAACCAACGCTTACTTGAGCTACTCTCCTTTTTATATGCTTGTAAAAGCTTTTACAATCTGTTTTTATATTCCTGGCTAGTTTACTCTCTTATTCTAGTCCCCTTTAAATACACCCAATCCTCAGGCTTACTACTATTCTTTTCAACATGGTAAGCCTCTTCTTTTAATCTAATACTATCCTTAACTTCCCTGGTAAGCCCGGGAAGTTTCTTGCTGAGCTTTGTTTTTTTTAATGGAATGTATTTTTGTTGTATATTTTGAATTGTTCCTTTAAATGTTTCCCACTGTTTATTTGCCATCATACCATTTAGTCTGTTACCCAACCAAACTTAGCTAGTTCTTCCCTCATATCTATATAATTGGCTTTGTTTTAAAAGATTCTTGTTTGGGACTGGAGTATGTGAATTTCAATTTCAACAGCACTGTCAGCAACTGCCTTCTCTGCAGCCGCATGCCACGCCACAGGATAGAGGCGATGGACACAGAATTCCAGCTCGAAGGAGGCAATAACACCAGCACAGGGTATACAGACTGGATACAGGATTTACAGATCATGCTTCTTCAACACAACAGGGCAACAGTGCCTCATGAGGCTCATAGATTGGCAGCAGGTCATTGCTGACATCTGCAGCCTCCTGGAACACCACTTCCTTCCAAGTGCGCAGGGTGGGCATGCATTGCCAGTGGCCATCAAGGTCACCACAGCCCTGAATTTCCTCATCTTCAGCTCCTCCCAGAGAGCTGCTGGTGACATCTCCAAGATCTCTCCTTCTGCAGCCCACAAGTACATCCCTCAGGTCACCGATGCCTTGTTTTCTAAGGCCACCACTGATGCCCACTTTGACACTGATGAGGCCAGTGAGATACAGAGGCTGTCGGCTTCGCTGTAGTGGTTAGGTTCTCACCCAAATACAGGGAGACATTGGTTCTACACATGTGACAACCAAGGCGCCCTCAGATCAACCTGGAGTATTCATCAAGCACAAAGAATTGCATTCCCTCAATGTTCAGTGACCACCAGATGGTTTTCCTGTATGTCTGCAAAAGATATGCTGGGAGCTGCCATGATTCATTCATTCAGTGGCAGTCACATCTCTTGCAGGTTTTCGCTTCTCCACACAGTGTCAGCTGGCTCCTGGGAGACAAGGGCTACCCTCGGAGGACCTGGCTGCTGACTCGTGTTAGGAACTCTACCAGTGAACCAGTGGAGAAACAACAGGAGCCACATGACTGCATGGGCGATGATAGAACAAGCCATTGAGTTGCTGAAGATCCATGTCGGATGCCTGGGCAGTGGAGATGCTATTCAGTATTCCCCATCAAGGGTCTCCAAAATGGCTGTTAACTGCTGTGTCCTGCACAACAACGTGCTGCGGAAAGAAATGGAGCTTCAGGAAGAGGTAGATGCAGAACTATCGGCATCCAAGTGTTACGATCCCAGTAGGGACTATTAACTTTTAAAAGGAGAAAGTCAAATTCCCAGTATTTACTGAAAGGAATAGGCCGCAAGCTTTCATGTTTTAAACAAAAAAATTCACTGTACAAGAGTTTAACAAAGCAAAACACTACTAAAACTACAATTTGGAAACATTTGTATTTTAAACTTAAAATCTTAACGGAACATGAAGATGAACACTTTACACCCTAAATCTCAACAGACCACTCCTGTATGACTATTACTTCCACCCCAAGAGTTCTCCTATATGTTACAGGATCTTGCCAGTTTGTTCACTTCTCCTGGGACCAATCCAAAGTGTGCACAGCTGTTAGGAATTCACTTCGATTTCCTATATTCCTTAGCTGTCTTCCAAAGTATCAGATCTTCCAGATCTGGTCTTCCCAGCATAAGCACAGGTCTTATTCAAAACAGAAACACCCCGGTTCCTGATGGCCTCTTTGCTCCTGAGTCCAGCTGCTCCCAAAACCAACAGCTTTCTAAAAGCCAACTGCTTGTCCAAAAGCCAACTGACTATGTCAGCAAGCACACTGATCAAAAGCCCAACAGGTACCCCCTGCATCATCTATCTCCACAGCAATGTGGTATATGTGGGATGTACCAGATAGCAATGTAAACTAATTATCTCCCCAACTCCCAAAACATCTCTTTGATTTCTGACATCCACGTGAATAATTGATACACTAATATTAATAAAGAAATTTCTTATAAACTTTCTGGTTCCATCTGCCCAACTAAATGAGCCTACTTGCGATTTTATGGCTCTCACCTCTCTAACTCTGTCTCTGTAAGCACTTATGGAGAGATTTTTAAACTTTAAATCTTCTCTTTGTTCTGGGAAATCATATGAATAATTTAAACCCCTGACTGAGGCAGCTGCAGACACACTGTCTCCATCAAGAATTTCAGATAGGTTCCCATTGTGTAGGATGTTCACAATTCCCATTATGACTTTACTCAATAAACACGAGCCACCCTTTGATTTGTAACCATCCTAGGATTGTTTGCCAGCTTCTCAAACCATGTGTTTTCATTTGTCTTACACTAAAAAAAATTCAATTCCCAAATTAAAGTTACCTCTAGAAATTTATACCGTGAAGTAAGTGATCGTAACATGAGGAGAAGGAAGAAGAGGTGGAAGAGCCAGATGTGACCACGGTGCCTGCAGCTGCTCACCTGGCTGCCAGAGAAGCCTGCAATGGACTTATCCAGGTGCGCTTTACTTAATCTGTGTGCATGAGGGCATCTGACATTTCCACTGCTATCAGAAACCATGTGGCCAACCCCTCCGCTCCAACACAGTTCATTCCAACAGCCAACAATCCAACCGTCACACTCACACCCTTTCTTCCTCATAAAAGCTGATTCACCTGAAGGCTACTGTTCAGATTGAAAGGGGAATACAACAAAGTCAAGGCCAGGAGAATGAGGAATTCAAATAAAGTCTTTCATTCATTGAAATAAATACTAGCCAATAACATTGTTATACAAACCCAGGTGAACCCCTGGTGCAACGAATACGACTTTCTCATCCGCTGCCTTTTACTCCTACATGGTGCAACTCCTGTGGCTTTACACTCTCACAGATAGTCTGTTCGTTCCCCTGCTCTTACAGCTGAGATGCCAGTGAAGGACATCCTCTGAGTATTGGAGCCTGTGAGGGCCCTGCCAAAGACTGCCCCATCTGCACCTGAGCAGGGGCAGACTCGGTCATTGAGGCAGGAGGCAGTATGTTGGCCACTGTCTGAGGGGAGGGAGCAGGGGCAAGCGGTGAGAAGTGGGAACCTTGAGAAGAGTCCTCACCTCCATGTGCCCTTTCTCCATCTTCCCTGTCATGGCCCACCTGCACTTCCCTGCTCGCAAGAACTGGAGAGCACTTGGCTGCATTTTAGCAAGGCATTCGGCCACCAAGGCGAGGTTTTCCTCCATTCTGTGTAAACTGGCAGACTGAGTGTGCAAGCCATTGGTGAGGGCCAGCATGCACTTGGTTGCCTGCCACATCGGTTTTTCCATGCAGGTGGCCATTCTTTCGGTGGAGGTGGATATCAGCATAAATATCAGAGACATCATGGACTCCTCCAATCGCTCGCCAAAGGTGTGCACTGTCTCTGGAAATGCTGACAAAAACATACACACTTCACTTTGCTGCTCCACAAGTTCCCTTTTCAGGCATGATAGCTGATGTTCAGCATCTAGGTCCAGCAGGGCAGAGCTTAGAGTGTCCTGCATTCTCCGATGGGGACTGTGCACTGCTGTCCCTGCCTCCAACACCTGCTCCCACTCATATGTGATGTGCGCCTTGCCATGTGACAACTAGCTATCTCTACTGCAATACCCACCAAGGTGTGTGTATTTGCGCTGGTGAAGGGTGCCCCTGAGTCATGTGACGGTGCATCCTCAGAGTGCTCGCCCTCCTCTGAGGACTCCTCAGATTCTTCCCACTGCAGCTCGGCCATCGCCCTTGAAAGGCCCGTGGGAGATGAAAGACAGGAATTAGTGATGACATGGGGAATGGGTACAAACTAAACATAGTGCATATCATGGCATTTCAGTTAATGGTTCATCAATTCAACATGAATGGCTGTCAAGTGACAAGTGGCAGTGTGATATCTAATGCTGTCACCAGATCTGTAGGCCACCCCCATCTGTCCATTGCTGATGCCTAATCTACGTGCCACCCTGTCGATCTCTAAGGCATCCTTCTCCAATACGGTCAAGGTGGCTATAGCTGCAAGTCCATCCCCATTCTGTGCCTCTCCCTGGAGTTGTGTGCCATCTTACAATGAGTGAAAGCAGAGTTAAGTGTGTGAGAAAATGCAGTGTGTTGAGGATGGAATGACAGCATTTATGGAGAGTGACTAAGGAATGAGTGCGAGAGAGTGTTGACTGTTCAGATGGAGATTTGAGGGGGTGCTTGGAGAGAAAAGAATGTGTGGTACTGCAAAGTGTGTCGCTCAGAGGATTGCTGTGCAGGAGAATGCTAGGAAAGTTAGAGACTGAAGAATGCCACCCGAAGGTGGTATGACACTCATCTTTTCTTATCGAGGTCAGTAAGCCTTTTCCGACATCGTATTCAGGCCCTGGGCACACACTCCCGCTGCTGACATCACTGCAACTTCCAGCCACACTTGTTTAGTTGAGTGATTGGATTCTTCCCCCCATCCTGAAGAAATATCACATCCCTCCTCACCCTCACCACCTCCAGCATGAGCTCCAGGGAAGAGTCAGAGAACCAGGGGGTGGCTATTCCATATCTTTCTTCCATGTTCTTGCCTCCAGTAGCCTTCGCAAGCAAGCTGCAGCCGTTCTGACCCCTGCCTCATGAAAGAGTGCAGGTTGTCACCACACCCCACTTTGTGATTGGTTGGGAAATCCAAAAGTGGGATGCTTATACCAGGGCTGAGGTAAAGAGCCACGGCAAAGCCCACTGACAGAACAAACGGGTTTCTGACCCACTACCACCCTCCCGACCACGAGCAGGTCTTTTATGATAAAATACTGCCCAAGAGGTTCTGACCTCCAGATGGGTGCAATGGGTTCATCAGAAAAAGGGAGCAGCTTGGACCCCAAATGAAAAATAATCCTTTTGATAAAAACTATACTGGTCCACTTGTACTGGCATTAGAGCCTGGGCAATCACCTCCCCAACAGCTTTTAGCAAGTGGGCATCAGCCATGTGCCTATAGTGGTACAGAAACTTGTCAATCTCATAAGTGTGAGATGCCCTGCCATTGACTGCTCAAATTCTGGGGGTGAGGGTCAATGCTGAAGGACACTGGCACTTGTGATCACAGGATAATCATTGGGATTGTGACTCAATAGTTCCTAATTAAGCTCCTGCATTCTTCGCCTGAGGCTGGCCAAAGCTTGTCTTCACAGCTTTCTGATTTTGCAGCCTTTGCCAGACCTGACTGCTGCCTGTGTCCCTGTCTCTTTTTTATTTTTATCTCCAGCTGTTCACAGAAAGGACAGTGAATTCCCAAATGTGAGTATTTTATTGATTACCGTGACAGGTTAACAAATTGCTTGTTATTTACAGCCAATGAGAAAACAGCATCAACGCTAGCTCATCAGCATTAGTTTTATTCAAACACGCATATTTAATTGCAAATCAGGGACCCTCAGTTTGAAATTTGGCAGCATTTCCTCAGGACTTTGTCAAAAACAAAACTGAATGAACATAATTTTAAAAATTACATTTGTAAACTCGCTGCTGCTGGGGTTTTGATCCATTCTGATGTCTAAAGAAGGCTGATAGCACACTCCTGATTTTGATACATGCAGGTTACATAAATTCTACAATGCTGTAAAGGTTAACCTTGTAATACTCTATAAAATGTTTGGTACTGTTTAAAATTGATTATTTATTAAGATACACTGCAGGTGAAGTTGACCAGGACTGACCTGCCTGCATGAACTGGGTAGAGGAGTGATCCATGAACCAGGGATGGATAGGCCCAAGGTGCACTCGATATTGGGCCTCAGCCCTTGTTTAAATTAGACCAGGAAGCTGCAGAAGCCTGCTGTACTGCTCCAGGCAGCTCACCAGCAGAGCGGATGTAAATTTTGGCCACTGCATCAGTGGCACAGGACTTCATGGATCCTCAGAAAGGGATGGAGAGGAAAGAAGAGCAATCAGGAGGGAAGGGGGAGCAAAGGCATATGGAAGAGGGCTGAGTTGGGACTGGCAACAGTCTTTGGTACTTCTCTGGAGACTCCAGCTTCTCACAACTGTGCATTCAGGTAAGCATTTTTTATAAACTTACTTGGCAGAGCGAGCCTGAGAGAGAATAGTGCTGGAGACACATAGTTAAAAGCAGTGGCGGGGAGTCAGCGGGAGACAGAGTGAGTGAGCCTGAGAGAGAACAGTGCTAGAGACCCACAGTTAAAACCAGTGGCAGGGAGACAGCCTTAACGAGAACAATGCCAGAGACCCACAGTTAAAAGCAGTGGCAGGGAGACAGCCTTAAAGAGAACAATGCCAGAGACCCACAGTTAAAAGCAGTGGCAGGGAGACAGCCTTAAAGAGAACAATGCCAGAGACCCACAGTTAAAACCAGTGGCAGGGAGACAGCCTTAAAGAGAACAATGCCAGAGACCCACAGTTAAAACCAGTGGCAGGGAGACAGCCTTAAAGAGAACAATGCCAGAGACCCACAGTTAAAACCAGTGGCAGGGAGACAGCCTTAAAGAGAACAATGCCAGAGACCCACAGTTAAAAGCAGTGGCGGGGAAGTCAGCGGGAGACAGAGAGAGTGAGCCTGAGAGAGAACAATGCTAGAGACCCACAGTTAAAACCAGTGGCAGGGAGACAGCCTTAAAGAGAACAATGCCAGAGACCCACAGTTAAAACCAGTGGCAGGGAGACAGCCTCAAAGAGAACAATGCCAGAGACCCACAGTTAAAAGCAGTGGCGGGGAAGTCAGCGGGAGACAGAGAAAGTGAGCCTGAGAGAGATCAGTGCCAGAGACCCACAGTTAAAACCAGAATTGCTGGGTGGTAATAACAAAAACGTGGCTTAAAAATGGTGAGGACTGGGCACTTAATATTCAGGGATGCAAAGACTCCAACTCAACCAATCTACCTCGCCCCACTCTGTAACCTATTTGTGTGTGTGTAAACCTCCAGAGTGTGTGTGTGAGTGAAAGTTGGCGCGTTGTTTGTTATTTTATTTGTTCGGTTTACTCAAGAAAACCTGTCCGATTGGTTCTTGTTATGATCACAGCAAGTAAGTAATCAAACACCTACTGAAGTGGCCAGTACATCCACTTCCATAAGAGGGAAGCCTTTCAACCTCTCCTCACTTAACCGTAACAACATATATCAAAAAAGCAGTGGTCCTAGCACTGAACCTTGGGGAACACCCCTGCCTACCATGCTCTAGCCTGAAAAACAAACATTTAGCACGACCCACTGTTTTCTGTCCTTAAGCTAAATTTTATCCAAGTTAACACTGACCCTCCTATCCCATGATCCTCAATTTTGGTAATCAGCCTTTTATGTGGTACTTTGTCAAACGCTTTCTTAAAATCCATATAGACAACATCCATTGCATTCCCTTCATCTATCGTTTCTGTTACTTCATCAAAAAATTCAATTAGATTAGTCAAGAACAATCTGCCTCAACTCTAACCAAATGAATTCTGTCCTTGCCCCCTCAAGGAGATCTCTTTCCAAAACTACAATGTCTTACCTAATCAATACTGCCACCCCATCTCCCTTTTTTGCGTCCTATCTTTTCTGAACTCTTTGCATCCCTGAATATTAGGTACCCAGTCCTCACCATTTTTAAGCCACGTTTTGTTATTTCCACCCAGCGATTTGTGCTTGTAGCTCACCAAGCTTATTCACCTCGCTCTGTGTATTTGTATACATGCATTCTAAACCTGTCCTTGTATTCCCTGTAGTCCATTTTAGTCTGCTCCTATCTAATATGGTACTACTTGTTTCTCTCGTACCATCGAACACTCTCAGGCCTACTGAGGTGTGTGTATCTGAGCTGATGGAGGGTGTGCATGAGTCTTGCGATGGTGCACCATCAGAGTGATCACCCTCCTCTGAGGATTCTTCCTTCTTCTGCACCATCTCCTGAGGGATACTTGAAGAACCTGTGGAAGATGAAAGACACAAGTTCGAACTGACAAGGTGAGTCATCACTGTGCCAGTCTTCATATTCCAGTGGCTGCTGCTATCCAGTCAACATGAGTAAGAAAGAGCAAAATACTGCGGATGCTGGAACTCTGAAATGAGAACACAAAGTGCCGGAAATATGCAGCAGGTTAACTCTGTTTCTCTCTCCACAGATGTTGCCAGACCTGCTGAGTATTTCCAGCATGAGTAAGTGTTGTCTGGCATGTGGCTGTGTGATATTTAATTCTGTCACCAGGTAGCTGAGAGACTCTCATCTCTGCATCACCAACAGCCAGGCATGCAGAGACCCGAACTATCTCCATTGCCTCCTCCTCTGCAGCTGTCAAGTTGGCTATGACTGGAGTTCTCTGCCTCTCCCCGGTGTTCTGTCCTCTTCTGCAAGGAGAGAAAGAAGAGACTCAGTAGTGTGAGAAGTGGAATGTTTTAAGAGGATGGAAGGACAGCATTTGTGGAGGGTCACTGTGAGGGATGGGTGTGACATTGTAATCTAATGAGAGTGAGTGTCAGTGGCAGCTCATTAGATGGGGATGTCTTGATAGAAAGGGAGATGGGTACACCTGCAAGGTGTGTTGGTATGAGAGTTTATGTGCAGGAAAAGCCTTGGAAAGGCAGAGTGAAGGGGTTTGCACTTGAATGTGGCATGTCACTCAACTTTCCTGGAAGGCTCAGGTCATTAACTCTCTTGTGGCTCTTATCCAGGAGCGAGGCACTGCACTCCTGCTGCTGACCTCCTCAGCCACATCCAGCTACGTCACTGAAGCTGCGTTCTTCCTCCCATCTGTGAAATAGAAATTTCCTGCAGGCCCTTACAGCCCATGGTATTATGTCTGGGAAGCACTGGAAAAGCATGGTGCTGCCTTTCCACATTGAATCTCCATCTATGAAGTCTGAGCCTCCATCTCCATCTGGCTCTGTCGTAACACTTTTATAATACTTCAATTCTGACCACTGTAGGGTCCCTTTAAATAGTGGAGCTGAAACACACTGCTGATGGGCCGAAGGACCTGTTTCTGTGCTGTATAACTATGACTCTATGCTGTGGGTCGTCATCATACCTGCTCGCTGTAATCGGTCGGAAAACGCGGAAGTCAGATGCAAATGTCGTGCCTGAGTTAAAAAGGACTCCGCTGCTAAAACCTCCAGGTCCCCAGCGTGCGACCGGCCTCCCTCACTGTGAACAGGTCTAAAAGTTAAAACTCATCCCATTGTTTCTCAATCCTTCACTCATGGTTCTCTGGAGTCAGACTTCAAGTATATTGAAGACAATTATTTTGATGTGGTCGATTTTAACTGTTCTCAGGAACAGTGGAATATTATGTGAACTGTAAAACAGGAAGCTGATGGACTGCTGTCATCTTGCCACCAAACAGGAACAGCAACAATCAATCCCCATATCTTGGATTTGGACTCAACATTAGTGGCAGCAATACTAAGAGATGCTGCAGCTCCGCTCCCCTATAGATGCCACTAATGCTGTAAGCTGCTCCTGACAGACTGCATGACATCACTCATATTTCTATTGGGTTCTGTAAAGATGCAAGTGACTGGTATATCCATTCGTGCTGAAATATTCTTTGTATTGCAGCAAGCCCCACGAGGTCAGGTTCACAAGTGGCTCAACACTGACTGTGGAATTACTCAGTCACAGTCACTTAAAAAAAAGGACATCATTTTCACAGGCCCAGGTTTCAATCCCAGCCTCCATAAACTGGTTAAATCTAAAGCACCCAACAAAACCTCCAACTATGGTGGGGCACAGTAAAACAGGGCTTATAGGATTGGTTACCCTTTACACAATCCACCTGATTTCCCTTCCTGTTGATGTCATTATTACTTGTCTTACTCTCACCACCTAAGTGAAAGATTCCGCCCCCTGATGTTTAACTCTGGATTAATTTTGGGCAAGTGGGAATTGAAAGCTCATGAACTGCCGCAGAAATTAGCCTAGGCCATTTTAAGCCTAAGGCCTCATTCCAGGTGGGAAGTTGGAGGAAAATCACTTGGCTGAGATGTTGTCCATCAACACAAGGTAGGTGGCAGGATCTGGGGACATCTCATGGTGGAGAGTTGTGGGGGGCTCCCACATTTGGGAAAGGGGGTCTGGTCTGATTCAGCCCCCTTCCCCTATTAGGTAGCTCTAATAAGAAAAGGAAGAAAGGATTCCCTCCCCGCAATAATTGCAGTATTACAAATAGATGAAGCCCACAGTAGGCACAAAATAAAAACTTCCTGAAGGTTTCCTTCTCAGCCCCATCTTCCCTCCACAATCCGACTGTTGGATCATGATTCTGGGCCAATGTAGCAGGATTAAATTGTGCAGTGAGGTCTGGTTATTTGAAGCTGATGTCAAGGTCATGAACAGAAGGGAACACAATAAGGGCTGCATTAACAGCAGAGCCACTGTTTGAGCCCACAGAGACAGCTCTGAATCAGTCATTTACAATTATTTAAATTTAATATATTTGTTTCTAAAAATCAGAGCTACAGGGCAAAGCCTTCCCGGTCCTACACAGGTGGACTTGAAGGCTGGACCAGGAAGAAGGTAGGGTGAGAGGACACCAAAGTGGTGGATGGATAAGTTCCCACCATCGCCCGATCTTGCCAGGGGTGCAGTGGAAGCGGAAAGGGCTACCCGCTGAGGCCAAAGCTCAGCAGGTACCTGGAGGTGGCTTGCGGGCAACTGGCTGTAAGGCCCATGAGGCCTCCTACACTGTCCCCCCCTACCGGAGCCCCATGGATCAGTAGGCCACAGCTGCTGCCACTGCTCATCCTGTGAAGGGGTTTCCCATCCATTGTGGTGGCCTGGCAGTTGAGGTCACAGTTTAGGGACACAAAATTGACACCTCAACAGAGGGTGCCTCAAGAAGGCCCTCACGGTCCCCTCCTATAGCGGCAGTGCCCACTGTCCTTACTTGGACGGTGGATGCAGAGACGGCCAAATAGCAGGCTGCTTCCCGGAAGATTGTGCCAACAAGCGTGGAACTGGGACCCGGAAATGGTCTGAACCCATGATTATTCTCAAAGATATAAAGATTCTGCACATAGCGTGGGGCGGCACATGCTTATAAACTATGTTCTTTGACACTTCAAATAACGTTATAAGCAAGCAACCAGCTCCAGCCATAGGTGAAGAGCAGGCTTATTTTTAGAGGGATGAGAGGAGAGGCCTAAAAAGCAGGTAACAATTTCAACCTAATATTAAAGTGTCCAAAACTGTAAAAAAAGGTAACATTTTAAACTAAAACTGATCTAAACAAAAAGACAATGGACACAGTCTCTGCAAATCTTTTGTTGGTGGGTTTGCAGCTGGATGGTCTATGTGGAGCAGTCACTGAGCAGTTTAGAAGACAGAAAATCACCCTGCACTGGCATTCTGCTATTGGAAGCAATGAAAATACTGAATTGTCGCAGCCAATTTAGGGGCAACATCGCTTTCCAGCAAGTTGGCAGAAGGAGACGCAACCCTGGGGGTGTCAACAGCTGGAAAGGCTCCCAGATGTTCCCATGTGTCATTTGAGATGCTTCTGGCAGAAATGAGCTCCATGAAGGTCTGTCTGATGGGCACTGAAGGCAGCAGGCCTCTGATTGAGACTGGCTGGAGGGAGATGACAGAAGCAGTCAGTGGTAGCACCACCCCAAGAATGATCACACAATGCAGAAACAGATTCAGTGATCTTAGGTGCGAAGTTACGTCAATGCTCTGGTGCCAATAAATATCCTCTACCACTCTGACAGTTTCACTCATTTCTTTACCAATCATACTTTTTTAAAAATCAGTATCTGGGTGTTAGAGAAACTCACTTCTATAAGGACAACCTCTCTGAACACTTAAATGCCTTCTTTACTCAAACCCACTTTGCCAACGCGCATTGCCTACCACAAGGTTTTTATGGACAATTCTTTTTAAAGGACAAGGCATCATCACCTGTTGTCATGATGCATGCATGACCTCAGATGGGCAAGTTTCCGTGACACTCACTGGCGTGTAGCACTGTCTACTCGCCCTCAAAAGGACAAAAAGGCATAAACCAGCGCCACAGAAGGTCAACAGGGAGAGGTCCACCATCACAGGAAACCTGAGTTTGCAGAATGAAGAGGCATTAGATTTAATAGGTAGATGGATAGAGGAGTCTGAAGAAGAGCATGAGCTTGGAGGGAAGCTGGTAAATACTGGGAAAGACTCATGTGTACTTTCAGTTTATGTACTTTTTAATGTATTGCAATGCACTTACGTGCTATTTTTCCAAAGAAACTGTCACTGTGTATGCAGCTAAACAAGCTTTCGTGTTTTTCACACCATAGGAGGTGCATTGGAGGAAAAGACAAGCAACTTAATTGCCACCCATGTACCTCCACATCAACAGCTGCTGCCACATTCTCACAAACTCCATCCTGGCAACCACCAGTACAGAAACACCCAGGGCCAAGGAATTAGGCTGTCATCAGATAAGTTAGTAAGGATGAAGATCTGTGCGTGTAAGAGAGGGAAAATGCTGTGCTCCATGGGGGAGGAAATGACCCCCCTCAGCTGAAGAGACGTGGAGTGGATTTGTTCCATACAACTATCTGGAAGGAAATCATCTGCACAGCTTGTACTTGACATTGTTGATCCTGAATCACCAAATCATTGTTATTTTGAAGGCTTGGTCCCTGAGGGTGGTCATTTCTTCCCAGTGAACATATGAACACACAAAACTGACAAACAGGATCAGAAACAACTGATCCATCTAGCCTGTCTGATATAGTTGTGATGCCTTATACATCAGTATACAGACACTCTGGGCAGAATTTTCCAAGCCAAGTGGAGGTGGGTTCCGGTGCATATGGGCTGGGAAAGTCGCAGAAATTGACGTCGGGTTGGGATCACTGGCCTTCTTCTGCACCCTTCCCAACACTTCAATAACCCCCACCAGGGGGTAGGACCAAAATTGGTCACAGTACTCTAACTGAGCTGTAAGCAAGGTCTTGTACAAAGACAAAATGGTATGTTTTGCTTTGTAGAGGATTATCTTGTGAATAATACCTAATGCTGTGTTTGCTTTAGTTATAGCTTCACGGATTGCTCATGGACCTATTGACATTGGTGCACTAAAACACCCAGTTATTTCTCTTTCACCACTGGCTTCAATTCTATTCCCTGTAGGGGAATTAGCACTAGATATGTCAACACGTGTGACACTATGGGCAAAAAACTTGATAAGGCCTGTTAACGAGTGCAGGGATCACAATGCGAGAGTAACCTGTGTCCAATGGAAGTGATGCAAGCAGCATGCAAACTGCCTGCTCATCTCCATGATTGGGGAACACCAAATGTGCTGCTGAGTGGCTACATGCTCAGCAGGGCACCCAGGTTCATGTGAGGTTAGCACCAATTAAAGCTAGCCTGCACTTCTTAAAGTCAATCTGCTCCTCTTAAAGGGGAGGTACATTCCGTCTGCAGCAGGTGCTGGAATTGGCTGGGGAAGAGTGTCTGAGTAGGAAGAAACCAGAGCAGTGGAACAGCAGGCCAGAAAAAGGGCTCCTAGGTTCTCAGAAGCAGGACTGGAGGTCTTACAGAGAGAGCTCATCTTTCAGCAGGAGGCAAGAAAGGCCTCTAGGCAAGAACTTAGAAGGGAATGGGAGCAGATAGCCAGAGAGGTCAATGCCAAGGCCCCGAGGACTAGGACTTGGTTTTATTCACAAGATAATCCACGACAAAGCAAAACATTTCATCCTTGTACAAGACCTTGTTTACAGCTCAGTTAGAGTACTGTGACCAAATTTGGTCCTACCACATGGTGGGGGATATTGAGGCATTGGGAAGGGTGCAGAGGAAAGCCAGTGATCCCAACCTGACATCAATTTCTGGAAAACGTTCAAGGACCTCACACAAGTCATCAAGATCAGTGAATGCATCTTAAAATGCAATCTCCTACTAACCACACCATTAATCTCACACCACACCCCCCCCCCCCCCCCATCTCTCACCCATTAACAATCTCTAGCAATCAGTGTTGTCGTATTGCTTTAAGGGGTGTATCTGAAATGGCTGTCCATCACCAGACAGGATGTGATGTACAGACCCATGTGATCTCTAAGCATTTGTTGAAAGCAGCTACAGAAACAAGACATAATTCCTACCTTCTCAGTATTACTGTAAATAAGTTAGTATCTTCAATAAAAGAACCCACTTTTAGATTTGCCGATCTTGTCTATGAGGTTGGTGTGTTTGCGTCAAGAAAGAGGAAACCCATCAGGACCCATGCCAAGCATTCAGATGTTTCACCTAACCCTCACATGCATACCACTGCTGCAAGTCTCACACTCACATCTGCCACCTTTCACAGACTTCCAGTTATTCAGCTATGACAGGCACATCACCCAAATACTAAGATAAAAGCAAAATACTGCAGATGCTGGAAATCTGAAATAAAAACTGAAAGTGCTGGAAATACTCAACAGGTCAGGCAACATCTGTGGAGAGAGAAGCAGAGTTAACGTTTCAGGTCTGCTCTGATGAAAGGTCACAGACCTGAAATGTTAACTCTGCTTCTCTCTCCATAGATGCTGCCTGATCTGCTGAGTATTTCAGCACTTTATGTTTTTGCATCACCCACATTGGCTCACACTCACTGACACTCTTCCCTTTCTCATGCAGCCAAGGCAGCACATAACAGGAGACAACAGAAAAGTACCAGTGAGAGATAGGTATAACTGCATGTCTTCACCCTCTTGGAAGTGCTCAGCAGTTTTGGCATGGCCATCACTGAGACTTTGGCAATTGGTGTTATTGAAACCATCCAGCTGCCTTGTGCACCTTCTCATATCCCTCTTTACCCTCATCACACAAACTGATATGATGTACAATCTGCAGATGGTATAACCACAGCCTGTCACACATCAACATCCCTTGCATAAGCAATGATGGCAAATACCAGCACTTCGCACTGTCCCTACAACACCTGCTCCCCACCAAAGCCTTAACAGAAAGCACAGATGCTGGCATTGATGAAGCTTGGAAGCCACTAAGCTCAATCATCTGTGAAGCAGCAGAAACATCATTCGATAAAGGCAGAATCCGCAACAAGGACTGGTTTGAGACCCACTCAGCTGAGATGATATCATTGATGCAAAAAACAAAGTTTACAGGATGCACAACATAAACTCAACAGCTAAGACACTGCACGACCTGAAAGTAGTCAAGACAGCTGTGCAAAGGAGAGGGAGATACTGCGCAAACACTAGAGCAGCTTATGTCACGAAATCCAAACTGCATGTGACAACGGAAATCTGTGAGCTGTGTACGAAGGGATCAAGTGGGCGCTTGGCCCTGCCATCACCAAAGTTGCTCCCCTGAAGTCGGCAGATGGTGAAGTACCTGCCAACAGAAGTAAACAGATGTCACATTGGGCTGAACACTACTGTAACCTGTGCTCCTGAGAGTCGGACATCTCCCAGGCTGCGCTTCACGCTCTTGCTGCCACTTCCTGTCATGCATGAGTTAGACGAAGAACCGTCATTACTGGAGCTCGAGAAGGTCATAGACTTCCTAGCGAGCAGAAGGGCACCGAGCAAGGATGAAATTCCAGCTGAGCTGCTCAAGCATAGAAAGTCCCATCTATTGCCACACCTTTATGACCTTCTCCTTCTCTGATAGAAAGTAGGCTCTATTCCACAGGAGATGCACAATGCCAAAATCATTACTATACAAAAACAAAGGTGACAGAGGAGACTGCAACAACTACAGGGGCGTCTCACTCTTTAGCATCATGGAGAAGGCCTTTGCTGAGGTCATACTTAAAAGAATCCATTTGCTTGCAGACTGAGCATACCCAGAAGCACAGTGTGTTTCTTGTGCCAGCAGATCTAACGTGAATATAATCTTCTCCATATGCCAGCTACAAGAGAAATGTAGGGAACAGAATATACCCCTTTACCTTGCTTTCATAGATCTTACTAAGGCATTCAACACCTTCAGCAGAGCATGGCTTGACAAGATTTTGGGAAAAATTGGCTGTCCACCAAAGCTCCTCACTCTCATTCGTTCATTCCATGACTATATGCACTGTACAGTTTGATAGCTCCACTTACGACTGTTTTGGAGTTAAGAATGGAGTTAAATGGTTGTGTTTGGCCTTCACAGCCATCAACAAAGGTGCACCAAGAGAGAACACCCCACCTAACTAGATTGTTTGCAGCGTGACCATCATTTTTCACAGATGATAGGATGCTAACCATAACTATGCACTCTTGCATTCCACCCACCCCCTGCCCCCATGTCTTTCCTCACCCCAATCCCCCAGTTGGGCATTTATGCTTTCAGATATCCAAGAACTGCCGTTTGACCAACCAGTGGTACCTGAAGATGAAGGCCCAGAGGAAGAGCACATCTCTGAGGAAGAAATGCCGATACTTGATCAAAGCCACCAGCTCAGAGACTGGCACTGTGCTAACCTTTGGAAGGTAGTATAGAGGTGGAATCTGCACATGGTCGGCAGAATTTTGTGCAGCCGTTTAAAGTGCTGTTAGGAGGGGTGGGTGGTTCAGAAAATCATGTCGGAAGCGTCTGCCCAGAAACTGGCATTGTGTTATCGGTTCCGGATTTTGCCAGCAGCAGGAATACACGAAGGCAGTGATGGGATGGGAATCTAATTTAAATTGTAGAACACTTACTTTAAATACATGAGCATCTCATACCTCATGATTTAATGAGGGGCTTGGGATTAAGTGGATGGAGAGAAGCACCCATGTGCCTTCAGGTTCACGACCATTGAAATCTGGGTACACCGAGGCGAGGCTTCAGTGCCACTGTGGGGACGCAGCCATGACCAACACTGCATAGGGGAAGAGGGGGGTGCGGAGGCCATTTTCGAACTGTAGTGCTGTGCACTCTGCAAGGGGGATCTGGGTCTCGAGGAATCTGCGAGGGGATTGGGATCTGAGGGGCTCTGCAAGGGAAGTTGTGGCTTCGGGGGCTCTGTGAGGGGGGTATGGATCTCAGGGGCTCTGCAAGGGGAGGGCTTGGGTTAGCATGGCTGTATCTAGTGAAAAAGCTGTTGGGTGAGATGCGTGTTTGCCAATACTGCTGGCTGAGAGGGTTGGCCATCTGTAAGGGTGGGAACTGAGGGCCATCAGGGAGTCTGTTGGGAGAAGTAGCAAAACTGCACTTGCCAGGACAGGGTCAGTTCTGCATCGATAAATCTCTGTAGGCACTTGTTGAAGTTTAGGTCGGAAATGATAGATGGGTATATACAGCCTCCTGCTGAAAGCACTCCTCTTCCTCCCTCTGTGAGCAACTTCTCTCTGCTGCATCTGCTCCATCTCCCTGTCATATATGGCCCAAGAGGAACTACAACCATAGCCCCCGTTACTGGGAGAAAATTGTCCACTCAGAGGCTTTTCAAAACCCTACCATTCCTTTCAAAAGTCCAGCACCTCTCCCTTCTGACTGAAGCAGAGGACACTGAGGGGAGAAAACTGAACTGTATAAAATTGAGGGGTCTCGATGGATTGGATTGGAATGTCCTATTCCCCTTGGTTGAGAGGTTCCTAACCAGGGTGTTATGATGAAAGGTCACAGACCTGTAACATTAACTCTGTTTCTCTCTCC
This sequence comes from Heterodontus francisci, assembly GCF_036365525.1. Classification (NCBI taxonomy): domain Eukaryota; kingdom Metazoa; phylum Chordata; class Chondrichthyes; order Heterodontiformes; family Heterodontidae; genus Heterodontus; species Heterodontus francisci. The sequence continues at coordinate 221,602,300 of NC_090371.1, forward strand.
ACAGATGCTGCCAGACCTGCTGAGTATTTCCAGCACTTTTGGTTTTAATTCCATAACCATGGGGCATAGATTTAGGGTAGGAGGTAGGAGCTTTAAAAGGAATTCAAGGGGATCCAGAGGACGGTGGGGATCTGGAACTCACTGGCTGAAAGTTTGGTAGAGGCAGAAACACTCAAAGCATTTAAAAAGTACTTGGATAGGCCCTTTAAGTGGCATAACCTGCAAAGCTACAGCCAAAAGGCTGGCAAGTGGGATTAGGATGGATGGCTAATTGTCAATTGGCGTGGACACAATGGGACAATTGGCCTCTTTCAGTCCTGTAGAATCATAGAAAGGTTATGGCACACAGAAAGGGGCCACTTAGTCCATTGTGTCTGCGTCGGCCGAAAAACAAGCCAGCTGGCTTAATCCCACTTTCAAGCATTTGGTCCAATAGAATCATAGAAAATATAAGATTCCATGAAAGAATTTCAACTCCTCCAACAACACAGTGCTCAGTGGTTTCACTAACTCTGCAGCAGCAAAAGGAAAGTCAAAAGCACCTCACTTGAAAGTTGAATAGTTATCCTTTAAATAGTACTGGTGGGGGCTGGCCCCACATGCAGCTTAACATATGTTCAGTTGTGTGTATGTTTAAGAGAGGGCGTTAACAGGATCGGTGAGGTTCAAAATGGCAAGTTGGGCACCAAATCAGTGTGAGATGCTGACTGACATCTGTATTTGCCCACTCTACATGCTTCTGACACACACATGGGACGCCGATGTTCTCGGCCTCCAAAAGATTTCGATCGGCACATGCTGCACTGTACGTTGTCTTTTTTGCAGCCTACATTTTTCTAAGTTAAGCATCTTTTGCAGAATGTGTGTTTATTTGCTCAGCATATTAAGATCTGCTGGCAGTAGTTTAGCATCCTCTACAGTCTTACTACTCACACATAGCTTGGTGCCATCTGCAAACTTACAGACAATTCTCCCAACATCTACATGTAGATCTGTATGAAGATAGTAAAGAGCAAAGATCCAAACACTGATTCCTGTCTTCAAGTTGATCCACATCCATTGACAGCAACTTTTTCTGCCTGCAGGGATTCAGGCAATTCTCAACCACAGCAGCAGATTATCTCTAATTCCACAAGATTCTATCTTGCAGTGTAACATGTTGTGAGGTACCTTATTGAAGGTTTCTGGAATTTTGACAATGTCTATAAGTTTTCTTCAAGCACTAACCTGGTGACTTCTTCAAAACAATTAGTAAGGCACAACCTGCTTTTCCAGAAATAGCATTAAATGCCCCAATGATGCCTTCTCTATCTATGTCGCCATATATAGCACGCTTATGCCATATGGCATGGGTGCAGTAGTAATGTTGCTTGGCTAGTAATCCAGAGGCTTGGACTAATGGTCCAGAGATATGATTTCAAATGTCAACATGGCAGCTGAAGAATTTCAATTCAGTTAATTAAATAAATTTAGAATTATAAAGCAAGGGCAAAATTTTTTGGCCCCAGTGTGGCGAGCTTGGAGGTGGGGTGTGGCAGGCCTGGAAAATAGCAGGGATCTGTGATGGAATGGTTGACCAGTGCATTCCAGCTGCTGGGGCAGTTTCCCAGTGGTGGGCAGGAGGATGAATAGTTAGCTATTTAAGGCCCCAATTACGGTGTTATTTAAAGGGCCTGCCGGCAATTTGCCTGCGGTGGAGTGCCCCCCCCCCCACCCCACCCCCACACTGTGCAGAGACCACCAGCTCCACGGAGGCAGCCTCCCTGTGGTAGTCCGGTGAGCCATTGGAGCTGGAGGTTCCATGCCCCAAAGAGGGAGACACGGGCTGGAAAGGCATTCCCCCATCCACCCAATGCTCCATCTGGAGGAGTTTCCCATCCAATCCGAGGGGTCTGCCTGCTTGAGCCCACTGAATTTTTATTTTGACTTAACCCTCTGAGGGTGCCTCCATGTTGAGGTGGCTTCTCAATCTCCTGCCTGCCTCAGCAGCTTCCACCTCTCCTAGTGGGGCTGCCGAGTCTTCAGATCTGCCGGCCCTGTGATTGGGCTGCCAGCATTGGGAGCCCGCCCACCGTCCTTAATTGGAAAGCGAGCTCAGCCTCCAGGACTATCCCTGTGCTTGTCTCGCTGGCGGCAAATGTGGACCTGGATACCCATATTTTCCCAACCTAGGGTCCTAAAACCCATGGGAAAATTCAGTGCCTAGTTTCAGTAACAGTGATCGTGGTTAGTGGATTGTCATAAAAACCCATCTTGATCTGCCGTCCTGACGCAGTCTGACCTACATGTGCTTCCAGACCCACAGCAATGAGGTTGACTCTTAACTGGCCTCTGAAATGTCCCATGAAGTCTCTTAGTTGTACCAAGGTGCTTGCAGGGGTTCATGAAGGCAGCCCAACACCACATTCTGGAGGGCAATTCGGAATGAGTAATAAATGCCCACATCCTGTGAATGAATAAAAAGTGACAACTTTGATTGCCATACCTCTTACTGAAGTCAAGTTAATGGCCCTGAAATAAAAACAAGAAATGCTGGAAGTACTCAGCAGGTCTAGCAGCATCTGTGGAGAGAGAAGCAGAGTTAATGTTTCAGGTCAGTGACCCTTCATCAGGTCATCTTCTCTCTCCACAGATGCTGCCAGACCTGCTGAGTACTTCCAGCATTTCTTGTTTTTATTTCAGATTTCCAGCATCTGCAGTATTTTGCTTTTATTCAAGTTAATGGCCTTATAGTTACCTGGCTCTGCCTTTTTATCCTCAGCTGAATATCAAACTATTTTAAGGATTCTTATTCTATCTTAGATTAAATTTCCATCTATTTTAAACCCTCAATCTAATACAGTCCCTTAAATCTAAAACAGCACATCAAACTATTACAACATCTCAACCTCATATAGGACCACACACTACAATAGCGCCTTGAAGTAATGCTGTCCCTCAAAATAATACAGTCCCTCAAATTTTTTATAGCACCTTAAATTATTATAGAATCTGATACTAATACAGCCCCTCAAAATTTTGCAAGACCTCAAACTAACACTAACATCATGATGGACATAGAGCCATTTAATGATGCACAGGGTAATTTCACAGACAAGGATAGTGAAATGACAGAAATATTGCATAATTGCTTTGCTTCAAGATTTACCAGCGAAACACGACAGGTGGATGTGAAATCAGATGATGAGATTCAAATGATATAAATGTATTGAAATAACAAGAGATGAAGTATTAAATTAAATCCATTTAGGACTGAGATGAGGAGAGATTTCTTCACCCAGAGAGTGGTGAACCTGTGGAATTCTCTACCACGGAAAGCAGTTGAGGCCAAATCATTAAATATATCCAAGAAAGAGTTAGATATAGTTCTTAGGGCTAAAGGGATCAAGGGATACGGGGAGAAAGCGGGAACAGGGTACTGAGTTTGGATGATCAGCCATGATCATATTGAATGGCAGAGCAGGCTCGAAGGGCCGAATGGTCTACTGCTCCTATTTTTCTATGTTTCTATTTTAAATAATAGTATTACTTTTAACTGTACCACTTAATGCTGTCAGTTGAACATCATCAGAATAAAAACCAATGTAAAGTACTCGTTTAATATTTTTGCAAACACTTAAAGTCTTTTGTTGTCTATCCTTGAGCATCTTTCAATGGCTCAATGCAGCCTTTAATGGTCCTCTGACTCTTAACAAAACGGAAAAAGCTTTTCCCAGTTCATACCACAATTGCCCACTACACCTTTTCATTAACTTTTTGGCTGATCCAATAGCAACTTTCATTTTCTTTAACTCTTCTCTTTGTTCCCTTGGGTAATTTCCACTTCTAAATCATTAAATAAAAGATTTTTTTCTTTTTTGTCTTTGTAGATGAACAGTCGGTCATTTTGGTTTATTCTTGCCATGCACTCTTCCTTTAACTTAAGGGACATAGTGATTTTATTTGTGGGAATGTGATTTGCCTGGCGCACGAGAGACATTTCTGCTGAGTATAACATTTTCTACTACCCATTGACAGAAATTAGAACGGTGCATGAAATATGCTCCATGTATTAGCATGATAACAATATATATCTGTTATGGATAGGAGGGAGATGGTGTGGATGACTTCCACTTTTGACCTCTCAACTGACAGTGGAAAGATTTTTTAAAAATATTGTTTTAGTCCTTGAGTGTTTTAGTGGTGAAATAAACAGACAGATGACAGGTTTTCTTGTAGGATTAAAAGAAAGATAAACTATTTGTTAAACAATTCCCAAAAAACATATTCGCAATGTTGCTACCAGGTGAGAAAGATGTCTAGGGGTCCCTTTCAGCCTTCATCTGGTCTTACTGTGACAGGGTATTAATTTTAAAATACACTGTGTTTTGAGCTCCCCCTTGGTGAATCCTTGTTCATCGCTTTCCAATTATAAGGTAAAGAAATGAGCACAAACAGGCTTTCTTAGGTTTAAAGAAGAAAGATGAAATTTATTGAAAACTTAAATTTGAACTCTAACTCGGTTGATGCCTACGGATACATAATGCGCCCACACTAGCATGCATATGCAATACACACATGCAAATAGAGACAAAAAAGAACAGAAGAAAGATAAAGTGAAGAGGTTTGAGGCAATATCTGAAGAGTTTTTTTATGGTTCTTTGAGGTCACTGTAGAGTCCTTGCTTGTAGGTAATTCTTGTTTTTTGTTGGGGTCCAGTATTCTTCTTAAACCTTGTTCACTGTAGGAGACTTTTCTCTCTTGGGGTTCATGTGTCTTCAATGGATTCCAAAGCTGATGAGAAACAGATGAGAGCAGACAGCACATGCTGTGGCGAGCCAGCCGCAAGGTCTTTTCAGTCCAGGAGCAAACAGCTTTCTGAGTTCAATTTCTCTGTGGCCAATTTTAAACTCTCAGTTCAAAACTCTGCAACAGCCAGTTAGTCATGTTACTAAACTGGTCTGACCATGTCTTCTGTGTATTGGGAGCAGTGACTGGTTCCTTTGTTCCAACACTGTCTGCTGGTATGCAAAAATGCCTTTCCAGCTAGGGGCCTGGCAATTCCTTGTGATAGGTCCTCTTTTCATCCCAGCAACAATTTGAAGTTGAATGTCCATGTGGTGAAATTAATGTGCCTCATTCTTTGTAGGTGGGGGCCTGCATAACAGCAACCTCACCCAATTACGCATGAACATACATGCACACAAGAAAAGATAGAGATTAGAGGATAGCTAGCATTTAAGTCCTATTGTTATAAAAGAGTTCACCTTGAAACTTTCTTGCTTTTCCGGGAAGAATTTTTTAACAACGGTGCAGTGTTCCTTTTCTTGGTTCACTGAAGTATTGCAGACTCTTCTGGTTAAGATTTAATCAAAGTCGATGGCGAGAAGCCTGTTACGATATCTCAGGTAGGGGGTTTTCAAGATCACCTTGTAGTCTCTGTTTCTATGGTTTAAAGATGTCCAGGTAGGGTCTTCGAGGGTGAAATAGGTCTTTTACTTCCTGGCTGGCTGGCTTTTTGCCCTGTCTTTCAAAGAAGTCTTTTTTAAGAAAAAATCTTATCTTGTTTGGTTTCTGTCAGGTAACCATAGATATTCTTCCCCTGGTGTGGTCATACAACCAGAGGGGTACCAATATCCTGGGGGGGAGGTTTGCTAGTGCTCTTCGGGGGGGTTTAAACTAATTCAGCAGGGGAATGGGAACCCAAATTGTAGTGCCAGTGTACAGGATGTTGAGAGTAGTGAGGTCAGGGATATGGTTACAAGGAAGCAAGAGGGCACTGGCAAGCAAGAACCTGGTTTAAAGTGTGTCTATTTCAACGCCAGGAGCATCCGGAATAAGGTGGGTGAGCTTGCAGCATGGTTTGGTACCTGGGATCTCGATGTAGTGGCCATTTCGGAGACATGGGTAGAGCAGGGGCAGGAATGGATGTTGCAGATTCCGGGATTTAGATGTTTCAGTAAGAACAGAGAAGATGGTAAAAGAGGGGGGGGTGTGGCATTGTTAATCAAGGAGAGCATTACAGCGACAGAAAGGACGTTTGAGGACTCGTCTACTGAGGTAGTATGGGCTGAGGTTAGAAACAGGAGAGGTGAGGTTACCCTGTTGGGAGTCTTTTATAGACCTCCGAATAGTTCCAGAGATGTAGAGGAAAGGATAGCGAAGATGATTCTCGACAGGGGTGAGAGTAACAGGGTAGTTGTTATGGGGGACTTTAACTTTCCAAATATCGACTGGAAATACTATAGTTCGAGTACTTTAGATGGGTCAGTTTTTGTCCAGTGTGTGCAGGAGGGTTTTCTGACACAGTATGTAGACAGGCCAACCAGGGGCGATGCCACATTGGATTTGGTACTGGGAAATGAACCCGGCCAGGTGTTAGATTTAGATGTAGGTGAGCACTTTGGTGACAGTGATCACAATTCGGTTAGGTTTACCTTAGCGATGGGCAGGGACAGGTATATACCGCAGGGCAAGAATTATAACTGGGGGAAAGGAAATTATGATGCGATTAGGCAAGATTTAGGATGCATAGGATGGGGAAGGAAACTGCAGGGGATGGGAACAATCGAAATGTGGAGCTTATTCAAGGAGCAGCTGCTGCGTGTCCTTGATAAGTATGTACCTGTGAGGCAGGGAGGAAGTTGTCGTGCGAGGGAGCCGTGGTTTACTAAAGAAGTTGAAGCGCTTGTCAAGAGGAAGAAGAAGGCTTATGTTAGGATGAGACGTGAAGGCTCAGTTAGGGCGCTTGAGAGCTACAAGCTAGCCAGGAAGGATCTAAAGGGAGAGCTAAGAAGAGCAAGGAGAGGACACGAGAAGTCATTGGTGGATCGGATCAGGGAAAACCCTAAGGCTTTCTATAGGTATATCAGGAATAAAAGAATGACTAGAGTTAGATTAGGGCCAATCAAGGATAGTAGTGGGAAGTTGTGTGTGGAATCAGAGGAGATAGGGGAAGTGTTAAATGAATATTTTGCGTCAGTATTTACAGTAGAGAAAGAAAATGTTGTTGAGAATACTGAGAGTCAGGCTACGAGGCTAGATGGGATTGAGGTTCACAAGGAGGAGGTGTTAGCAATTTTGGAAAGTGTGAAAATAGATAAGTCCCCTGGGCCAGATGGGATTTATCCTAGGATTCTCTGGGAAGCTAGGGAGGAGATTGCAGAGCCTTTGTCCTTGATCTTTATGTCGTCATTGTCGACAGGAATAGTGCCGGAAGACTGGAGGATTGCAAATGTTGTCCCCTTGTTCAAGAAGGGGAGTAGAGACAGCCCTGGTAATTATAGACCTGTGAGCCTCACTTCGGTTGTGGGTAAAATGTTGGAAAAGGTTATAAGAGACAGGATTTATAATCATCTTGAAAAGAATAAGTTCATTAGCAATAGTCAGCACGATTTTGTGACGGGTAGGTCGTGCCTCACAAACCTTATTGAGTTTTTCGAGAAGGTGACCAAACAGGTGGATGAGGGTAAAGCAGTGGATGTGGTGTATATGGATTTCAGTAAGGCGTTTGATAAGGTTCCCCACGGTAGGCTATTGCAGAAAATACGGAAGTATGGGGTTGAAGGTGATTTAGAGCTTTGGATCAGAAATTGGCTAGCTGAAAGAAGACAGAGGGTGGTGGTTGATGGCAAATGTTCATCCTGGAGTTTAGTTACTAGTGGTGTACCGCAAGGATCTGTTTTGGGGCCATTGCTGTTTGTCATTTTTATAAATGACCTGGAAGAGGGTGTAGAAGGGTGGGTTAGTAAATTTGCAGATGACACTAAGGTCGGTGGAGTTGTGGATAGTGCCGAAGGATGTTGTAGGGTACAGAGAGACATCGATAGGCTGCAGAGCTGGGCTGAGAGATGGCAAATGGAGTTTAATGCGGAAAAGTGTGAGGTGATTCACTTTGGAAGGAGTAACAGGAATGCAGAGTACTGGGCTAATGGGAAGATTCTTGTTAGTGTAGATGAGCAGAGAGATCTTGGTGTCCAGGTGCATAAATCCCTGAAGGTTGCTAACCAGGTTAATAGGGCTGTCAAGAAGGCATATGGTGTGTTAGCTTTTATTAGTAGGGGGGTCGAGTTTCGGAGCCACGAGGTCATGCTGCAGCTGTACAAGACTCTGGTGAGACCGCACCTGGAGTATTGCGTGCAGTTCTGGTCACCGCATTATAGAAAGGATGTGGAAGCTATGGAAAGGGTGCAGAGGAGATTTACTAGGATGTTGCCTGGTATGGAGGGAAGGTCTTACGAGGAAAGGCTGAGGGACTTGAGGTTGTTTTCGTTGGAGAGAAGGAGGAGGAGAGGTGACTTTATAGAGACATATAAGATAATCAGAGGGTTAGATAGGGTGGATAGTGAGCGTCTTTTTCCTCGGATGGTGATGGCAAACACGAGGGGACATAGCTTCAAGTTGAGGGGTGATAGATATAGGACAGATGTGAGAGGTAGTTTCTTTACTCAGAGAGTAGTAAGGGCGTGGAATGCCCTGCCTGCAGCAGTAGTAGATTCGCCAACTTTAAGGGCATTTAAGTGGACATTGGATAGACACATGGATGAAAATGGAATAGTGTAGGTCAGATGGTTTCACAGCTCGGCGCAACATCGAGGGCCGAAGGGCCTGTACTGCGCTGTAATATTCTAATTCTAATTCTAATGTCTTTGAGCGTGGGGCCAATATTACACAAAGGGGTTGGAATATGGCTTAACTTGATAAAGTGGTATTGTGTCCCACCTATTATCTTGGCTTTGAATCCAGAGTGTCCCTGTCTGTTAAGGCCTTTGCCAACCCAATTTTTGGAGATAAGAGTCATTTAGCATTGCATAGGCTGTTCAGCATTTTAATGTGCCTTCCCCAGGACTACTCCAGACATGATGATGGGTTTAGTCTCCAACAGGCACTATATATATTTGCAGTACAGGAAAGGTCACCTGACCTCTTACTCCATCTTGTCTGCAGCAAAGGTGTGTCCATTTTTTGGAGTTTAGTTCATCAGTTTATTTTTGCAGTTCATAATTGCTCCAGTTCATTTTAGTTCATAACTGTACCTTTCGTGAGTGTGACAAACAAGAAAAAATAATGAGCTTGTACCTTATGCCTTCCTAAAGAAGGTAACAGCTACCAACCAAAAATCAATCTCCAGTTCAATTCTTGCCTTATTCTTTATTTTCAATTCTCCAAAGAGTTGCACGTTATCTTGGTTGCCATCTAAAGCAAAGGTTTGTTATTTAACTTCCAGATAAAGGTGTTCTGAGGAAGAAGTCAACAGATCATTAAGTCCTGTGTCATCTCACTCTTCTAAGACTTCTCAAGGTCCTGTTGCTCATTAATTTGAGCAGCTATCTGCTTTAATTGGAATGTCTTTGTTCCTTCCTGATAGCTTTATCCGGTTCCTTGCTGCTTCTGCCACAGATCAGCCAGTTTAATTTAAAAACAAGAAATTCTTCTCTTAGCACAGTTCACTGGTTGTTCACAGGGCATGATGGTGAATATGGTCAAGCATCAACATGGAGTTAAATTTTAGTAAAGTCAGTACTGTCTTTCAGTTCCCCCCTCAAGTGTCCAGGTAATTTTTTTTAATGCACAGACACTTGCAGAATTCATTCTTCCTCAGCGCTCTGCCACGTTTTTGAACAGTTTTTGCTTTTGGTTCCAATTTTGTTGTACCAGGTCATTCAGTAAAAATACTACAGTAATCAATTGGATTATTACTAGGATGTGAGGAGTAATTCTTATCTATGAATGGATCGTGATATTTATTCCAAAGTCCCACCAGGAAGAAGCTTCCCCTATTTCAGGTATTTCTTTCTGGATTTCATGATTGTTCTGGGCCAGAGTGTAGTAATGCTTTTGGGACTAATTAACACCATCTTATTATTTCTACCAAGTGTTCTGGTCGAGGTGGTGTGTCATGGCCGATCCAAGTGATATACTGGTGTAACTGTTCTTTTCACTGATCTTCTACAGTGATATCTACTTACTTATGTGAATTAGAAGTATTCTAACAGATACAGATACATATTCTAATTAAACGCTCATCCTAATAAGCAGCTAGCGAATATACTGGAGGATTCCCCCACCAAATACCCCAACAATCCTTATACTTCTGCAGCAGGTCCATTAATTCTAAGATATTGGAACCTCCCTTTTTCATTTTAATAAAAATTCCTTTCAGTTGTTGACTATCTTTTCCAGCATTCTGTTCCACAATCCCAGATGACTGTGGTAGTGAGATATGTGGAGTTTATATGAAATCCCCATTATCCGTTGCTGTAGCTCTGTAAAAATTTCACCAATAAAATGTGATCTCTGATCACTATTGACTAGGATTGGCACTCCCCACCTGCTGATAACCTCATTCAATAAGGTTCTAAATTGTTGGCACATAAGTACATATAATTCAAGCAACCAATCATGCATGGACTTAAAAGACTCCCCAGCTCTCTCTTCCATTGTATTCGATTTGTGGATTATTCTTAATAAATACTAAATACTATTTTTCCTAGCTTTCAATTGTCCCAATCCAAATTTTACTTAAATTTTACTCCTTCTGACCATTACCAGTGTGGTTAACTCTATCCTGATTGTTTTAAAGTCGTGTCAATGCCTTGATGATTTAAAAAGTTGTCTCAGTCTACTGGCCACATTAACCATTTCATGTTGTGGTGTTTGTTAAGTAACTGAGACCCATTCTTCAGTCCAGGTTCACATGCATTTCTACATGTTAGTTTCTGCACAAATAACAAATATGATGGAGTCCTAATGTGCAACTGATTTTTAAAAATTCTTTCATGGGATGTGGGCATCGCTGGCAAGGCCAGCATTTGTTGCCCATCCCTAATTGCCCTGTTAGGCCATTTCAGAGGTAACCACATTGCTGTGGGCCTGGAGTCACGTGTAGGTCGGACCAGGTAAGGACAGCAGATTTCCTTCCCTAAAGGACATGAGTGAACCAGATGGGCTTTTACAACAATTGACAATGGTTTCATGGTCACCATTAGACTAGCTTTTAATTCCAGATTTATTGATTAAATTCAAATTTCATCATCTGCCATGATGGGATTTGAACCTGTGTCCTCAGGGCATTAGCCTGGGCTCTGGATTACTAGTCCAGTGACATTACTACTACACCACCACCTCCCCTGGTGAATATGACTTGTGGCAGCTGTCTTTGGTGACTTAAAGTGTTATCCATGGAACCACACCATCAGGACGGTAATGGGCAAGGCTGAGGTTGTTCGAGAGGTAACAATACTGAACCGTTAAAGGGAAGATTACATTGCTCGCTATCAATGGGACATCATTACTGCCATACCTGCATCCTGGAAGACAGGACGTAAAAAAAACACTTGAGGAAGTTTCTGAATTTGATGCACTTTTTGACAGTTTGGTGTTATCCTGCTGATAGGATTGCCAAAAGGACTTGTGAGATATATCCTTGTTGCATCTGATTGTTAATGTGTAAGCTTTAAGATGTATATATTATACATATCAACCATGATTTAACTGTTAGTTCATGCTTAATTTATGTTGATTTTGGTTTGAGTGTTAAAGTAAAATTTATAAAAGTGAAATCTTGTCAGTTTGGTTTTTGCTTCCTAAATTGGTGTCAGTCGGTGGATTTGATTCTTTTAGTTTGTTGCTGATCTCCGGGAGATCAAAACAAGTTGGGGGCTCGTCTGGGATCAGATCAGTCCACATTAGGTTGTGAAACGGGTTCACTGGAATTTTCCAGCGTTTAAACAAGCAAGATTTCCCATTTACTTTGGCTGTGTTCAGTGGGAAATCAACATGAGTACCTTTGATAGTCAGGCCTTTGTGGAGAAAGTTGATTTGTCTCTTAGTGCCTTGAAACAGTTGACAAAGGAAAACCTGAAGACTAAGGCAGGGATCCTAGGGGTTATCTTAAAATTAAGGGCTAGGAAAGCAGAGATAATCCAAGAATTGGTTCTTCACTTGAAGCTTGAGAATAATAAGAATGTTTCTGCTAATATTCAAATAAAACTAGCCAAAATTGAGTTAGAGAAGGTAACGTTGGAAAGAGAAGACAAAGAAAAAGAGCCAGAGACAAAAGAGAAAAAGACAAACAACTACAATTTGAAATGAGAAAACTTGAATTTGAAAGAGAAAGGGAAAGGGAAGAAAATGAATAAGAACAAGAAAAGTGAAAAATCGCATTCGAACACGAATTGAAAAGGGAAAAGCCCAAAAGCTATGGTCCTGCATCGAAGGTGAAAATTGAGGATGACCCAGAGGAAACTCCTCGTAGTTTTGATTTGGCAAAGAATATTCCCTTGGTACCTAAATTTAGTGAAGAGGGAGTAGAAATGTACTTTGTCTCATTTGAGAAAATTGCCAGAGGCAATACCCTTCAAAAAGATCACAGCGAAAGTTGTGATTAAGGGGTTGGTCCAGTTTTTCACTTGGTATGGGTTGCCAAAAGAAATTCAGTCTGACCAGGGGTCACATTTCATGTTAGGTATATTTCGGGAGGCCATGTGTACTTTGGGAGTGAAGCAGCTGAGGAGGTCTGCTTATCACCCACCGTCACAAGGTGATTTGGAGAGATATAACCAAACCCTAAAGATGATGATTAAGACCCATGATTGGAATAAAAGGATATAATTTTTGTTATTTGCAACCATAGACACACCAAATGAGTCTACAGGTTGGGTCCTCTTAAACTCATTAAGTAAGGAAAGATTTTGGCACAGGAAGAGGAAACTGCCCACTTCGGCTATGTGTCAGAGTTCCGAAGGAGACTCTCAAAAGCTTGTGAGCTGGCCAGAGAGCATCTCAAAGTTTCTCAGCAGGCAATGAAAGCACAAGTGGATTAAACAGCTGAGGAACATAATTTTCAACCTTGGGATAATTTTTTTTTGTTGCCTTAGCCTGGTAAACCATTAGAAGCCAGGTTTAGTGGACCTTACTGTATCAAAAGGAAACTCAGTGAGGTGAATTATTTGGTTCGTACCCCAGACTGACAGAAAATTCGAAGGGTCATGTGGATATGCTGAAGTGGTACTATGACGGTGAGCATAGTCAGCCAGTAGATGTAGCACAAATGGTAGAGAATGTAGGTGGTGACACTGTTGCACGTGATAAACCAGAGGATGAGTCTGAGACTGAGTGTTCTCAGATTGAGCCTCCTGCGGTGAAGCCAGTGAACACTGAGGTGTTAGAGGGTCTGGATGAGGTGCTACAACACCTATGTTCACGGTCATGGTACCACGTCAGCATATTCACATGACATGCCCTTTGACCTTTCTGTCAGTCTGGGGTTGGAACCAAATAATTCACCTCACTGTGTTTCCTTTTGATACAGTAAGATCCATTAAATCTAGCTTTCAATGGTTCACCAGGCAAAGGCATGACTGATCTATTTAGGGTATCTAAGCCAGTAGGTGCAGATAAGTCAGGTCGTAATTCTCTGGTGATTTATGAGGTTGATGTTGGGGAAGTTAACCAATTAAACAAAACCCCTACCAACTCAATCCTAGTAAATTGGCCAAAGTCAGGGAAGTAGTTCACTACATGTTAATTAATGATATAATTGAACCCAGTTAAACTAGTTGGGGTCCTCCTGTTGTTTTGGTACCAAAACTAGATGGTTGCCAAAGGCTCCGCATAGATTACTGAAAGGTTACTGTGGAAACAAAGACATACTCCTAGCTGACCCCCAAAGCTTGAGGATTGTATTGATAAGGTAGGGAACTTGACCTTTGTTAATAAGATTGATTTGCTTCAATGATACTGGCAAGTCCCTTTATCTGACCAAGCAAAGGAAATATCTGCTTTTGTGACACTAGATGGTCTGATCCAATGTATAGTCATGCCATTTGGTATGAAAAATTCACCAGCCACATTTCAAAGATTGACCAATCAAGTGATTGCCGAATAGAGTAATTGTGTTGTGTATATTGATGACATTTTGGTATACAGTGACACATGGAGTAATCAAGTCTGACATTTAAGAGCTCTATTTGACAGTCTGGCCAAGACTAACCTTGTCACAAATATGGTAAAGAGCGTGTTTTCCAAGGCCAAAGTTACTTATTTAGGACATATCGTAGGTCAAGATCGAGTATTACCATGAGAGGCCAAGGTTCAGGCGATAATAGATTTTCCTGTACCCAAGACAAAGAAAGAAGTGTTTTGACTTCTGGGTATGTGTGGGTTCTACAGGAAATTTGTCCCTGACTTCAGCACAGTTGTCACCCAATTGACTAATCTGTTAAAGAAGAACGTGAAGTTCAAATAGTCGGAGCCATGCCAAACAGCATTTGAGAAGTTAAAGACAATTTTAGAAAAAAAATCAGTTCTTGCAGCCCAAGATTTAATAAATCATTCAAAATGGTAATTGATGGCAGTGATGTAGGGGTAGGAGCGGTGCTGCTCCAAGATAATGATGCTGGTATGAAACAGCCTGTAAGCTACTTCTCCAGGAATCTCAATAAACATCAAAGTATTCGACCATCAAGAAAGAAGCTTTACATCTTGCACTGGCTGTACAACAGTTTGAGGTATGTGTAACCAATAGTCAGGGGGAAATATTGGTTTATACAGATCACAACCCATTGGTGTTTCGAGAAAAATTCAGAACACAGAACCTCAGATTATTTTGCTGGAGCTTAATGTTACAGCCATTTACACGGAAAATTGTACATGCTGCAGGAAAAAGCAGAGTTTAGAAAAGGGTGTAAGAATGAAGGAAAGCTCTGGATTGTGAAAATTTTACTAGGTCTGAATCCTATTAATCTTAATTTTGCTATTGGTTAAGCCTTGCAATTTTGTAAATATAATATGTGTAATTGTAACAGAAATCACATATCACACTCATACCAGTATCCCAATATCTTGCCACTCGTGCCATCCGATACAAGCTATTCTTGTACTTTCAGGTAATCTTATCAAAAGATTAAAGGGGAGTGTCTCTCTGAGATCTTTGCTTATCTCCCCCTGCATGGTCCCAATGTCTCACGTAGTAGCCAGACTAACTTCATAGGCAAGGATACAAACATCTCCGAGAGAAAACTACCAATTTCTGTTGAACTGGGCCCCAGTGATATTTCGATTTCCCATTTAGTGGTGTGATTTTTCCTGTTTCTATCTCCTATCCACAATCACTTTCTCTCATTCAATTTTGCACATCCCATTAGTTGCCACTTTGTCTCATTCATGAGCTCTGGATGAACTTTACAATATTCGCATGATTTTTTAAAGGCAGAAATCAAACATTCCCACATGGCTTGAGTTATTAACACATTTTGTTTGTCTGTTCCTTATTTTAAACAACCTTTCATTTTCTCACAAAACCCAGTATATTGTGCCTGACGTTTTATCATTTTAAAATTGCCCTAAATTCAAATAACAGTGTTGTTGGGCTGACAGGTTTTATCAGTGTTCAATTTGCTTATCCCCAAAAGGAACTTTCTGTTTTTTTGATGCTCAGGAATCACGTAGATTGTTTTTCTTTTTTTTAATGAAAATTTGATTATCCCCTTAAACTTAAATTTTCCCTTTGAGTGCTTGAAATAGCAACTTATATTAATTTATTTTATTTCAACAATTCAAATCTCAGAAACAATTATGTTTTACACAATGTTACAGTTATATAAAGCTCTGGTTGGGCCCTATCTGGAGTACTGCATTCAGTTCTGGGCATTTACATCAGGAAGGATATAATGGCTTTGGAGCAGGTTCAGCACTAATTCACTAGAATGGTACTATGGTTAAAAGGGTTAACCTATGAGGGCAGGTTGCATAGACTCGGCTGGTAGTTCCTTCAATATGGAAGATTAAGGGGTGACCTAATTAAGGTGTATAAGATGATCAAAGAAACTATTTCCTCTGTTGGGAGAGTCCAGAACAAAGGGACATAACCTGAAAATTAGAGCTGGGCCGTTCAGGGGTGATGTCAGAAAGCACCTCGTCACACTGAATTTTATGATCCTGCAGCCAATAGCAGCAGCGGGTGAGCAAAGAGGCTGCAGTCCCACTTGTGACATGAGCGGCCTTGCTTGTGTATGGGCTGGATTTTCCTTTGGTTTGAAGTGCGCTTGGGGCAGTAAAATGGAACAGTAAAGCCAATAGCTCAAAGCACCAGAATTTTTGTCCAAAAAAATTGTTACATCCCTTTCAGGGCCACTGAGATTCTGCCCTGCCACATTTAAATGGAATCAGATGAATGTGACAAACTCCCACAACCCATTTTCCCCAAGTTCTGCCCCAAACCCATCCAAGATAATCACCGCCACTATATAAGTGGCAGTATGAGCAGATGTGCATTTGAAGGTTTGAAGGTTAACAGAGGCCTTTGTGACAGGCTGTGTGAGTTAATAGTGTGGTTTTGGGTTCATCTGATGCTTGTGTGTTTGTAGAGGTTGTTTTTTGTGTAAGTGAGTTTCCCTGACACCTTGATGATGGTAGGGAAAGAGTATAGGAAATAATGAAGTGGGTGAAGGCATGCACAAGCCCATTAGACACTCAGAACTGTGGCAAAGACCACTCTAAACCTCACTTCCCCTATGCTACTATGGTTAGGTTACCTTCCCTTTTTGCGACACTGGGAACTCTTGCCTCAGTTGCACCAGCTTTTCAAAGTTGCAAAACTGAAGGCACATAAGTACCATATGTCAACTACAAAATTGAGGATCCTTCAATGGCAGTGAAGTAGATTCAAATTTACTTAAAGCAGCATTTCAAATATTTATTGACAATGCCATGGCGTTGGAGCGTCAGTCCCACCACATTCCTTCACCATCTCTGACACAATCAGCACACTGTGGTATGGTGTTGGATTTCATGGTGGACAGCTCCGCGGAGGTTCTCCACCCATCTGCACTATTGAACTGGCTTCCGACAAGAGAACAAAATTCAACCCATTCTGGATTGAAAATTCCAAAACTGTGATTTACATATTTTTGTTAGGCAAAGGATTTAAGGGTTATGGATCCAAGGTGGTTACATGGATTTAAGATGCAGATCAACCTTACTGCATGGCAAAACAGACTTGAGGGGCTGGATGACCTAATCCCATTTTCATGTTCCTATCTGAAAGGTGCCACCTCTGACAGTGCAGTATTCTCTCAGTACTGCAGTGAAGAAGCATAAAATGCCCTCCAGTTACCCATTCTTAACTCACTACACTTCCATATTCACTGCAAATTAAATTTTTGTTTGGAGCAAATTTAAGTGGATAGTGAAATAGGTAATGGTACAAAGACTTTTTTTTGCGTGCTCTTGGGATGTGGACAACAACAGGAAGGTAGGATTTATTGCTTTGAAGACATTAAGTGTCAGCCACATGGCATAGGTACTGGAGTCACATTTTGGATAGATCAGGTAAGGGTGGCTGGTTCCCTTCCTTGAGAAACATTGGTGGACCTGTGAAGTTTTTATTATGGTCTGTTTCATAGCCAATTGCTGCTGTTAGTCAGAAAATCACCAGATTTATTGCATTCAATTTCACAATTTGTCAATATGCAAGACAGAGATCAATAGATTTCTAGTTGCTAATGATATCAAGGAATTTGGGGATACTGTGGGAATATGGCATTGAGGTAGATGATCAGCCGTGATCTAGAATTGTGGAGCAGGCTCGAAGGGCTGAATGGCTTACTCCAGCTCCTATATTCCTATTTAGTCACTGAGTAAGTTCAATTTGAGCTCTTGACCACAGTGTAGCTAGCCCAGAACTAGTGCCACTTGGTAACATATGCTAGATTAAGACCACTAAGGTACCCTAACCTCAACTGGTGCATTATCTGAAGTTTGTACAAACTCACATTTAGTGAAAATATTTTCTGGTATTTTGTTGTTGCACAGAGATAAAGGTTCAACTCAAATCTTAGCAGAAACAGTGAAAGTTTCAAAGAGACAAAACCTCCAATCTCAAAGAGAAATCAGCCATTAAGATTCTTGGTCTACCTACATGTTCCAAAGCTGAAGAAGGATATCTTTAGAATTAATTTGTGATACTGGGCAAAGGACAGAATGCATTAGCTAATGAAATGATATGTATCTCAAAATCCCTGTCTATCGTTTTATCTTTGTAGGTCATGATTGATGATTATGATTGCAATCTACATTGCTTTCTAAGCAAAATAGATTGTTTTTTTTTGCCAGTGGATTTCCTAATTGGGCTCTAAATGTCCTTCCAACCTGGCCTGACGGCTTTTAATCTTCCTCATAAATCTATTGAGGTAGTCTGCTTACCTGGCTGCAAGTCTCAAATTTTGAATGCAAGTTGATTTTGCAATCAACAGAATTTCACTGTGACCCCACCACCATCCTCCATTCACTTTTAAGTTCCTGGTCTAATTCAGAGGCACCATTTCACTCCAGAGATCGATATTAAGAAGACATTGACTGGGATTTTACGCCTGCCCATTGGGAAAAAGGCTGCAAGGCGGTGCTGGGGTGGGGTGTGTTGTAAAATTGGGCAGGATGGCAGGGGGCGTGATGTCCATTACCTACTTGCCCCCACTGGTATTTTAGCAGTGGCGGATGGGCACTTCACCACCTGGGGAGGCTGCCCACTAAACCAGGTGGCCTCCTTGCAGAGTGGGGGAGGGCCCACCTGATCAGATATGCTGTTCCCCAAAGAGATCTCCCCAGCAGTATGGGTCATCCCCACTGGAACACGCCACCCCCCACCCTCACAATCAATTTCCCCCCTCACATGGCTGATTGGCCCCAGTGAGCCCCAACTCCCCTTCTTCTCTGGCCTCCATTGCTGGCTAGGTCTAGGACCTGCTGTGGTCACAGCAGTGGCCACTGCTCCCAGTGGTGCTGCTGGGCCTGAAGAACTGCCAGCCCTATGATTGGCTTGCAGCTCTTGGAGGAAGGACATCCTGCTTCAGAGGAGCGCAAGCCACAACAGCAAGCTGTTAGTTGCCTGAGGACCATTAAATATGGTCGTGGCTTCCAGCGCTGGCAAATCTGGGCTCGGCACTGGCTTTCCAGCCAGTGGGTGGGGCCACCAGCTCCTCGTGAGATCCCAGCCGTTATTGCTGCTTTCCCTTTTCCAAATTCTTCCTAATTATCATGGGACAGGCAACTCTCCCAATTGGGAAGAAAGTACATGAAGCTTCAATTATCATTTTTAATTTAATTTTCTGCTCCTGGCATCTCCAGAATACAGATGACTAAATGCAGAATGCGTCAATGCTCATACAAATAACAAAGTGTACTAAGTTATCCCTTGGATTCTAAAACCGGCATCTGCATTAAATCTCAGTAACAAAACAATCATTCATTGTGTAAACTGTGGGTAGAAAAGGGACGAAGGTAGATTTTATTAGTGAGCATATTATATACATTTCAATATAAGAGCCAACTACCATCTTTTGTTTCAAATATTTCAGTACTTACAGTGCTTTTATGAATCCTTTGATGCCCATGTTACATTATTACATTTGCGCCTAAGATTTTAAGGTAGGGAACATCTCAGTAAAGGAATAAAATTACTATGTATTCTGCAGTGATATGCTATTATGAGCGATCATTGTGTCCCCCACGAGTGTGAGAAATGTTTCTAGTATTCAGCCTTATCTGCACTGCACCAAGAACTTCCCTTTTGTATTGTTTGCCTAGCACCTGGAAGGCAAAACAAGTATGAACCTTGTATACTGTATTTCATAAAACCATCAACAGCATGAACAAACAAATCTTACTAGTTCCTAGGCCATGTCACTGTGTATTAGCCTCACTTAAAAAATACACTTCATATGAAATCTATAGAGGGAAGTGGATCTTATCAAGAAGGTTAAGTTGTGCCCAAGATATCAGCATTTCAAAAATTTCAGTCACTTATATACGATTGCTGCAAATGGTCAGACTACATATTAACAATAGCAACTTATACTTATATAGCACTTTTAACAGAGTAAAACGTCCAAAGGCACTTCACAGGAGTGTTACCAAACAAAAGTTGGCACCAAGCCACTTAAGGAGCTATTTGGTCAGATGATCAAACCTCGGTCAAAGACGTCGGTTCTAAGGAGCGTCTAAAGGAGGAAAGAGAGATGGAGAGGCGGAGAGTTTTAGGAAAGGAATTTCAGAGCTGAAGGCCTGGCCATCAATGGTGAAATTATTATTTTGTCTTTCCGTCCCTGAGGTATATGAACAAAATCACACAAGTAAAATACAATCAGTCCTCACAGTGGAAGGAATGAAAACCATAACTTTTTTGGTAAAGGAAGATATCATTCCTGTGAATAAATATGTAGACAGAAGGTGAAAATGATTTAAAGCTGTGATTTTCTCAGGGGATCTTAGTGCAATGAAAAGTGTGAGACGGCAGTAAGCTGCACCTGAGAACTGATAACATTCTTGTACCAAAATAAAAAATAAGTAGTTTGTATTGTTATATATTAAACATATTTTTTGAGTAAAAATTTTCATTCATTTCAAATATTGCCTTCATTCTTCCTGTATTGCAAGCTAAAGGAAATAATTTTGGGGAAGTTGTGCAATGGAGAGCAAATGAGTGGTTTGAAAGTTTGAAGGGGAAGGGTTTTATCAGATGTTTTTAACTATATATAATGTAAATGGTTGTTTAAGATTATAGTTGTTTTACACAATGACAAGTGTTTGTGATATTCCAATGCCAACATTATGTAAAAATAATAAGACAGAATGGAATTTATCAGTGATGGCCTTTAAAAAAAAATGAATGACTGAAACACAATGAAGCATCTATTAAGTAGATCATAAATAAGAGATTAGGAAATCAGATATTCAGATGACCTTTTGAGTAAGGGGCCTGTCTAAATTGCACTAAGGTCACACAGAACAGGAGAACACAGGTTCAATTCCTATTCTGGATTGAAATTTCTGTTCTCTGTTGGGCAAAGATCCTCAGCTCCCCTACATGAGAAGGGGGAAAAATTCAGTCAAGGTTCCCATTCCTGGTTTCTTTGTAATTACACTTGCTCGAAAGGAATTTTTTTGACGCCAGGTGAACGAGGGATTAGGACGACTATTATGCCCTCTATATTTTCATAGAGTAGGATATAGCAAACATGGATGCCATTCAGCCCACAATGCCTGTGCCAGCTCTTTGAAAAAGCTATCCAATTACTCCCACTCTCCTGCTATTTCCACATTGCCCAGCAAATGTTTCCTTTTTCAGTATATTCCCCATTCCCTTTTGAAAGATATTATATAAAAGAACTCCTCATCTTTCCTCTAGTTCTTTCGGTTGCCAGTTACCTTAAATCTATGTCCTCTGGTCACCGACCCTCCTGTCAGTGGACAAAATTTCTACTTATTTACTCCATCAAATGTGAAGGAGAGCCTTGGTCTCTGTGAAACTATAGGAGTCAAAACCTTTAGGAGAGGTGAAGGAGGAGGAGAAGAACGAAGAAAATTAGCAGAAGAGAGAAAAAAAAGATCATGAGAAAACGTGTGACCAACTAATTAACTAGATTTCTTTTGAAAACTATCGTGTAAGAACCAGAAGTAATAGGCTAAGAGAGCCTTCTGGGAGAAGGTGAAAAATAAATCAATAAAGATTTCAAAATATTGTAAAAAAAAGTATTTGTAACTCCTTTTCCAGAATGGACTCATAAAATCATAAGAAGTAGGAGCAGAAGTAGACCATTTGGCCCCTCGAGCCTGCTTTGCCATTCAATAAGATTATGGCTGATCTGATTGTGGCCTTAATTCCACTTTCCTGCCTGACCCCCATAACCCATGACTCCCTTGGAGATTAAAAATCTGTCTAACTCAACCTTGAATATATTCAATGACCCAGCCATCACTGCTCTCTGGGGAAGAGAATTCCAAAGATTAACGACACTCTGGGAGCAGAAATTCCTCCTCATATCCATCTTAAAAGGGAGACCCCTTATTTTGAAACAGTGCCCCCTAGATCTAGATTCCTCCATGACGGGAAGCATCCTCTCAGCATCTACCCTGTCAAACCCCCTTAGAATCTTACATGTTTCAATAAGATCACCTCTCATTCTTTCTAAATTCCAATGAGTATTGGCCCAAGCTGCTCAGGAATTAGGCTAGTGACCTTTCTCCGAACTACTTCCAATGCAAGTATATCCTTCCTTAAGTAAGGAGACCAAAACTGTACACAATACTGTAGTTGCTTTCTTACCAATGCCCTGCACAGTTGTAGCAAGACTTCCCTACTTTTATACTCCATCCCCCTTGTAATGAATGACAACATTCCTTTTGCCTTCCTAATTACTTGCTGTACCTGCATGCTAACTTTTTGTGTTTCATGTACAAGGACACCCAGTTCCCTTGGTACTATAACATTCTGCCGTCTGTCCCCATGCAAATAATACCCTGCTTTTCTATTCTTCCCACCAAAGTGGACAACCTTACATTTTCCCACATTATATTCCATCTACCAAATTTTTGCCCACTCACTTAACCTATCTATATCTCTTTGCAGACACTTTATGTCCTCCTCACAATTTGCTTTCCTGCCTAACTTTGTATCATCTGCAAATTTGGCTACAATAGACTCAGTGTCTTCATCCAAGTCATTAATATAGATCATAAATAGTTGAGAGCCCAGCACTTATCCTTGTAGCACGCCACTAATTACAGTTTGCCAACCTGAAAATGCCGCATTTATTCTGATACTCTGTGTCCTGTTGGTTAGCCTATCCCCTATCCATTCTAATATCTTACCCCCAACACCATGAGCTCTCATCTTATATAGTTACCTTTTATATGGCACATTATCGAATGCCTTTTGGAAATGCAAATACACCGCAGCTACTGGTTCCCCTTTATCTACACTGCTTGTTCCATCCTCAAAGAACTCTAATACATTTGTAAAACACAATTTTCCTTTCCTAAAACCATGTTGACTCTTTCTGATTGTATTATGATTTTCTAAATGTCCTGCTACTGCTTCCTTAATAATGGATTCAAGCATTTTCCCAATGACAGATGTTAGGCTAACTGACCAATAGTTTCCTGCTTTCTGTCTCCCTCCTTTCTTGAATAGAGGGGTAACATTTGCAGTTTTCCAATCCGCTGGGACCTTTCCAGAATCTAGGGAATTTTGGAAGATTACAACCGATGCATCCACTATCTCTGCAGCCACTTCTTTTAAGACCCAATGATGCAGACCATCAGGTCTAGGGGTCTTGTCAGCCTTTAGTCCCATTAGTTTTCCTAGTACTTTTTCTCTAGTGATAGTGATTGTTTTAAGTTCCTCCCTCTCTTTTGTCTCTTGATTTTCTCCTATTCTTGGAATGTTTTTAGTCTCTTCTACTGTGACGACAGATACAAAATATTTGTTCAAAGTCTCTTCCATTTCCTTGTTTCTCATTATTCACTCCCAAGCCTCATCCTCTAAGGGACCAATGCTTACTTTAGCTATTTTCTCCCTTTTTATATATTTGTAGAAGCTTTTACTGTCTGTTTTTATATTTCTTGCTGGGTTACTCTCATCCTCTAATTTCTCCCTCTTTTATTAATTTTTTTGATCATCCTCTACTTGTTTCTAAAATTTTCCCAGTAATTCTGGCCCACGACTAATCTTTGCAGCTTTGTACACCTTTTCTTTCAATTTGATAGCATCAATTAGCTTCCTCAGTTAACCACCTATGGTACATCCTTCTTATAGTCTTTGTTTATCAATGGAATATATCTTTGTTGAGAGTTATGAAATATTATGAAACATCTCCTTAAATGTCTGTCACTGCTTCTCTACTGTTTTACCTTTTAACTTATTTTCCCAGTCCACTATAACCAACATTGTCTTCATATCCTTTAAATTGCCTTTATTTAAGTTGAAGACACTAGTTTCTCACCCTCAAACATAGGTGAAATTCCATGGGCTGTATGGCCTCTTTCTGTGCCATTATGACTCCATAACTCTATGGATGGAATCTTATGAGTGACACAGTGTTCCCGACAGCAGGACAGGAAGTTGTCGCAACTTCTGCCTCTGCCACAAATCCCATTTCCTAGGCGATTTTGTATTTAAATTAGTTATGCGGCGACAGTCACGGGGAAACTTCGATCATGTGGCGGGGTGGCCTTTCATTGTTGGAACCCGCCGTCGCTGTCCCAAGCACCATGCTCTCCACAGATCTAAAACATTCTGTGCTTGCAGTCTCAAGAAGCAGCAGCCTTCTTTTCATGTAAGTATTTTCATACTAACTTAAATTGAAGCTTTTTACTTAAATCAAAATATTTTTGCCTCCCTTATTTTGTGAAACTCACCACCAGCTTCACAACATTTAGTTTCCCTATAGCCAAAGGGATTTACACGGCAGCCAGCAGGCAGCGCCCCACCCCACGCAAGTGTAAGTGGTTCTGGCGAAGCATCTCCATTGTTTTCTACCATGGCTCCATGTCTTTAAGGCAGAGGGTAAACAAGGAATGCAGTGGAATGTGTAAATAGCCTTGGTGCCGTTCACTACGTGATGTTGTGCCAAGATGAAGATTGGCATTGTTTAGGTGATTGGATGTATTATGCGAAAGCCACTGCAGAATGAGTGATGTTGCTTCATGGATGCAATGGTTGTGATGCATCATTTGCCATGTCATTAAATCTGCACTGTCTGCTGCAGGATAAACACAGCCACAACCAGCACGAGCATATTAGAACAGGAGGAGGGGTCCCTGACATGAGGCTATTGACCACAGCTGAGAAGGAGGCTTCGGAGATCGTGACAGAGGAGGGAGGCAGAGCGAGTGGAGATGGCAAGGCAGGAGCCACAAGGTGTAAGGATGAAGTGTCATCTCCACTCTTGCAGCCATATGTGGAAACTGAAGGAAATTGTGTGAATTCATGTGAAGCACATGCTTAAAGTGTCTCTGTTTGTGTCTCCACTGCAGGTGCCTACACTCGAGTCACAGAATGCCATGTGGCCCATGAATCCTCCTCTGGGTAGGAAGAGGAAGCCAATGTCCCAGAGGGTGCACCGTCACCTGCCTCTTCCTCCACCTCCACCAGCAAAGATACATCCACATGGTCCATGGGGGATTTAAGATTAGAATCTGGATCACAATTTGGTTTGCACAAAACAGACATGTCCCAGCAGCTGAGCCTGCTTGTGCCAGCCGGGTCCCTGACAATCGGATGACTGCTGAGGACCAGACCCCTGCTCAGCCCCACGCTCATGATGATTCACGTGCCATGGAGGAGTCCATGCAAACCATGACGTCTGCATGTCCCAGGCATTTGAGCATATGGCTGCCTCAGTTAAGAGTTTGGCAAGCTCCTTGGCAAGCCTTGTTGAGGACTCGAGCCGTTTGCAATTTGATCTGCACTACATCGCTGTTGCCGTAGGGTCCATGCAGGGACAGCGGGACGAGGAACATAGACCTCCCTCCAGGAGACCCTCAACCCAGGGGGACAGGCAGGTGCCATCATGCACATATATGGAGGAGGAGCGCATGCCAACTGCCCCAGGGCCTTCCTTTCAGGACACCCCCAGGGTAAGAGGCATCTCGTCCTCCCCCGCCCCTGACATCGACCCCCTTATCTCCAGCAGGCGAGCACACGGGTACATAAAAGATCCCGTGGTACTCTTCAAAGAAGAGCGGGCAAGTTCTCCCTGGAGTCCTGGTCAATATTTATCCTTCAACCACCATTACTTTAAATAACATTTCTGATTGTTGCCTCATTGCTGATTGTGGGAGCTTGCTGTGCGCAAGTTGGCTGCCACGATTCTTACATTACATCAGTGACAACATTTCAAGAGTAATTCATTGGCTGTAAAGTGATTTGGCATGTCCTGATGTTGTGACTGGTACTATCGAAATGCAAGTTCTGTCTTTCCTACTTATGCATGGTAAAACTTCTAACGCATTGTTTATTACACAAGAGGCAAGATTGTAGGAAACACCTCACTTACAGCTTTCACAGCTTGCATCTGCAAGCAAAGTACAGTCCATTAACAAATATAAATCCCTGTCAGCGGCCTTTGTCCTCACCACAGGCTGGCTGAGCTCTCGGCCTGTGCACACAGTGTACCAATGTGCCTATGGCATTGAACATTTGTGCAAAACTTCCTGTAACACTAGGAGCAACTCCTTAGTGGGAATTTTGACCCATGACTGCACAAACCTGTTGCTCCAGTGCTTGGGATCTGCTGATGTCAATGGGCTATTAAAATATGGCTTTGTGCAAAAATGGTTGAAGATTGCTGCAGTGACATGGACTGCATCTGGGCTCACCAGCTGGACATGCTGGCCATGTGTGTATTAGTCCCCTTCCGTGTAGTGGAGCCTGGTCTCCAATCGTCTCAGCCATCCCTGCCGTTGGACAAAGACCTTGCTTTGTTCTGTCCGTGTGGTAGTCAGTGTGCAACAGCTACCCCACGTTAAAAGAACTCACGCACAGGTATCTTCCACCCCCTCAAATTGAACTTCGGGACCTGGAATATCAGGGTTGGACTATTCCTAAAGACCTACAACCCTGGAGTGGAAGAAAGTCATCCTTATTCCCGAGAGACTGCCTAAGAAGGAGAAGACATGGGGGATACTCAAGCACCAGTGCTGCAGACCGCTGTAGGATGGAGACAACAAGGCCCCATTCCTCCAGAGGACGCCTGCCATGGTCATCCACAGCAACAGGGCAGGACACTGAGAAGACTACCTCCACCTCAGCTGCTAATGTCGGGGTAGCACGCAGATGTAGTTGGAGAAAAAGAAAATTGAAACAGTTTTGAGTATGAAGGTGGCACGAGTGATGTTCATATTGTGAGAATAGAAAAGATTTATTCATACATTGTTATCTCATGCAAAATTTGATCCACTCTTGGTAATGTTTTGCTTGGATACAAGATGGATACAAAGATGATTTTTGGAGGCCTATGGTAGGAACGCAGTGATTTTTGCAAAACATCTAAGAAAATATCCAATGTCCATATCTCATTGGAATTTGAGCCTTCACTCTTCAATGATGGCTGTTTTCCTAGTGATGATTAATAACTTTTTCCAATACTGTCATGCCTTACTTTTGTTTTCTACTGCCATAGCTTAATGCTGTTTGCAGCGGTGTGTAAGTGCATTCATTTTAGCCCATAGATGATTTCAATGCCAATCACAAGAAAGTGCAGCAACGTTTCTTTAAGAAGACAGCGGTGAATAAGACCTCATGCAAAACGGAATTTCTTTGGGGAATTTTTGAGTTTCTCCTCCCAACGCTCCTTGATGATGTGGCTTATTATTGGCTGAAACATGCATATATTAGGTTTTCCCTGATGTCCCTTGCATGACTCTCCATGGTCCTTATATCTATAATGGCATCATTGGCATTGATGTCCTCCTCTTCACCCTTTTCATAGTCTTCCTCATCTGAGGACCGGTGTTCCTCCTGTTCCTCCGCATGCAGAATGTTGCCATGTCTAATTGGAAGGTTGCGCAAGGCACAGCAGACAATGATCATTCATGACACCCTCTGTGGCGCATACTGAAGAGCCCCTCCTGACCGGTGAAGGCTGCAGAATCACATGATGTGTTCAATGATGGCTCTGGTGGATGCGTGAGTGACATTGTCCCTCTCTTCAGCAGTGCTTTGGGGATGACGTACTGGTGTCATCAACCATGTACAAAGAGGGTAATCTTGTATTCCAGGATCTGTCCATCCAATTTGGCTGGTTCCTCAAAAACAGTTGGCAGCTGGGAGTTCCTCAAAATGTAGGAGTCATGACAGTACCCTGGGAAACATGTGCAAACATGCATGATTCTTATTCTGTGGTCACAAACCAGTTGCACGTTTAAAGTATGGAAGCCTTTGTGATGAACAAAGACAGCAGGCTGGTCGCAGGGAACTCTAATGGCCACATAAGCACACTCTATCACCCCTTGCACTCTAGGGAAACCAGTGATAGTGCCGAAAGCCACCATCTTGCTACCTAGCTGTCCTCATCTACAGGTAAGTAGATGAAATCATTGGCACGCCGAAAAAGGGCGTTGGCATGTCTTTGATGCACCTGTGGGTCGAAGACTGCGAGATGCCACATATGTCGCCTGTTGATGCTTGGTAGCAAAGGAATTAATTGCAATTGTAACCTTGAGGGTAAGTGGCTGCAAGTAATGCTGAAGGATCGTACACATTTCTGTCACCATTGCAAATCACATTCTCATGCTTCTCTGGCATTGACTCTCAGACATCTGAAGATAATGTGCCCTTGTCCTGAGGTTGCGATGACACACCAGTGCCCGTCTTCGATAATGCCCTTCCTGGTTGGCTTCATTCTGAGCAGCCTCATTCTCTTGTGCTGCTCCTGTTGATGCATCATATGTTGATTGCTAAGATCCCTCCTCAGTCTCTCCCTCTGTAATTGTTCACGTGTTAGAGGCCAAATTTCATGTATGAGACCCATGTCTTTGCAGCTTTTCAATTGTTGAGATGTAAAACTGTAAAAAATGTAAAACTGCCATTCAGCAGAACCGTGAAAGTCATGAACAGATTGCTGTTATGTGCCGTACATTTGCATGCAGCAGGAGATCCCATTTGTCTCCTCCCAATCGACTCACATTCCTAGACTGGACAGATGGTTTGCATTCTTCTTCCAGAAAATGTTGTTTCTGCAACACCAGGCAAGTTTGCCCACCCTCCAACCTCCTCCTGCTACCTTCCAGTCTGCACCCAACACCCTTGATCCACCCATCTTAACCTTCAACCTTCCCCCTGTTACCATAGAACATCCCCCCATTACTGTGGACCGGATCATCATCAATTTATACCATCCTTCCTCCGTTCCCTACTCCTGTTAACATCAATTGACAACTCTCACCCTGGAACTTCCAAGATTCCACCTTGATATAGTTACAGATTCCCAATCCCCTCCCTATGATGACCTCGAGTCCTAACCCTAAGTCTCCACCTTTCCCCCACCCTACACAATTGCCCCCTGTGACTCTGATTGTACCTTCTGCCACCCAGTACCCTGATGTGGACACACGGGATTCCGACCTTGACAGTGATCCTCCCTCCTTTTAGGCCTCTCGTGACCATCAATTTGCTGACAGGAACATAACCCACCAACCCCTGCAACCGCACACAGCCAGCCTCATCGTCAAAATCAACCACTATACACCCTGGACTCTGCCCTCTTCTCTGCCCTGCTCCACCATGTGCCCTCTCTCACTACCCTCCCCTGCTCTTCCATGTACCCAACTACAAACTTGGACGCTGCCCTCCTCCCTCCCCTGCTCCTCCATGCACCCAAGACCCCACCTGTTCTGCCAGGCTATCCTCCCCTGCTCCTCCATGTAGCCCCCGCCCATGCCATCTCCACCATCCCCTGAGATGATTCACCCTTGCTGGTGCCAAGCCTGGAGGAAAACATCCATTGCAATGCTGGCGTTAGTTTAGCGGCTGTGTGAAAGAGAGAAGACCACAGTTCTGAGACTCAGCTGCACAAATCTGACTGTTGCACGCCACGTTGAAACATTCGTGGACCTGGTGGTACAGGAATATCGCTTGCCATTCACTTAATCTGGCAGATAAGACTAAATCCTAACTATGTATAGGGTAATGAGTATTCATGGCATGTAAATGAATGCAAAGCTACAATCTGCCACCGCGTTGGAGGAACCCCAGAATGCCGCAAACCCGCAGATGAATTAATTCCTCCAAAATATCCCGCCGTCAGGAATCCGAAAAAACACCGACCGCCTAAGTATATCTCCCCACACGCCACCAAATCTGCCATGGCGGGCTGCATAAAACTCCTCCCATGACACTTTGGTGAAAAAATATTGGATTGCCAGAAAATGCTTTCATTGGTTTCCATTGAAACAATGTACAGGTTGTTTCATCTACAAAAGCAAAATATTTCATACGATAGTGTCAATTATTATTGAGATTGGACAGCCCTAGGTATCCGAGAGGTTACGGAGATATGTATAGACTGAGAATATCAAAAAAAGGAGATGACTTTATTCATTTATTCATATCATTTCATTAGCTAATGCATGCTGTCCTTTTCCCAGTAAAATTTGACACAAAGCCACGTAAGGAAATATGAGAACAGGTGACAGAAAGCTTGGTCAAATAGGAAGGTTTTAAGGAGTGTCTTAAAGGAGAAGAGAGTGAAAGTGACATGGAAAGGTCTATGCAGAGAATTCCAGGCGTTGGAGCCCAGGAAGCTGAAGACACAGTGTTACAATCCAGTTAGAGACCAGTAACTTTTTAAAAAAGAAATTCGAACTCTCAGTTATTACTGAAAGAATTACACCACAAGGTTTCATATATTAAACAAAAATACTTTACTGTACAAGAGCTAAACAAAGTAAATACTACTAACTTAACACTACAATTTGAAATCACTTATTTTTTTAAACTTAAAATTTTAACAGAACATCAAGATGTATACTTTAAACTCTAAATCTTCCACCCAAGAGTTCCCCTATACTTTACAGAATCTTGAATCTTGGAGGTTCAATCACTTCTCCTGGGACCAATCCAAAGCATACACAACTCTTAGTAATTCACTTCGATTTTCTTTAGTTTCCCAGCTATCTTCCAAGGTGTGAAATTTCTTGGAGAGTCTCCCTCTAGCTTCCAGCTAGGCAAACCCTCCAACTCCCCTTCAGCACCTCACAAATCTGGATTTCCCCAGCCTGTGCATGGGCCTCACTCAAATTAGAAACACCCCAGTTCCTGATGACCTCTCTGCTCCTGACTCCAGCTGCTTCCAAAATCTACTGCTTCCAAAACACAATCAATTTTTCTATGTGAAAGCACAGTGATAAAACACCTGACCAACAGACATCTCCCTGCGTCAGATATCTCCATAGTAATGTGGTACATCTGGGATGTCCCAGATAGTAATTTAAGCCAATTACCTCTAACTCCAAAACATTGCTTTGATTTTGGATACCAACATGAATAATTTATACTGCCAACAAAGACAGGGCAATCCTTTACAGACTTACTAGCTTCAGTTCCCCAACTAAATGAATCCTTCTGCTGTTTTATGGCTCTCACCTCTCTAATTCTGTCTCTGTAAGTACACATGGAAAGATCTTTGAAATAAAATTTCTTGGGTAGTCCTGCATCCTTTTGAATTCAGAATTTCAATTATCATACAACTAAACATTTAATTTCCTCCAAACTAAAAGTGACCTTTAAAATATTAATATAAACCATGAACTAGATGATCGAAACAACAGCTTCCAATGGTGGAGTAAAAAAAAACCATGGATGGATTTAATAACAAGGATAAAAATGTTATAATCGGAGTGTTACCTGAATGGGCGTTAATGCAGGAAAGAGTGCACAGGGGTGATTGGTGAATGGGACATGGTGCGAGTGAGGATACAGACAGTAGAGTTTTTAAATGACTTCAAGTTTCTTGAGGATGGAAGATGGGAGGTTGGCCAGGAGTGCATTGGAATATTTGGAAATGCAGGGATGAGGGTTTCAACAGCAGAAAAGCTGAGGCATAGGCAGAGACGGGCATTGTTAGGGAGGTGGAAATAGGTGATTGTGCTGATGGAGATGTCATAGGGTGGGCCATTCATCTCAGGCTGCATTACAGCTGTGCAGTCATTATGCACTCAACCCATCTGATGCGTATGTCTAAACAATAAGGAGGATATTGTGCCCTACCTGTGAGGAGTCATTGGTCAGGTTTGTAAAATGGAGATGAGGGTATTAGGAATATTCTGGAATATTGTTGATAACCATGCAGAGAGAGGAGGGTGCATTGGGTGATGCACAGAGCGAAAATGAGCACGAGCAGTTGGTGGTGGGAGGAAGGAGCAAAATGCTGCTGTCCCAAGAGCCAGCTCCTGTATGTCCTCAACTGATGAAGACAGGATCTGGATGTCTGGGGACCTGCTTTAAAAAATGCTTTCTGAACACCAGAAATTGCTGTAAGGCAGTGAATGTGGATGGAATGTTTGTAGATGCTGGTGCTGCCTCTCTCCAATGTCAGGGAGTTGGGAGGTCTTGGCTGGCTCCACAGCTGTAGAACTGGAATAGGCATTAGCTGAGCCATTGCAGTACCCACCTTCTGAGGCCAAAGAGCACCTAAATGCAATAACCTTTCACAAGTACAGGGAAGCCTGCCACTTCACATAATCCTACCTCGGTGAGCACCAAGGAGAAGCACCAGGTCACGTCAGTCACAGTCAGTCACCAAGGAGAAACATTAGGCAGTCACATACATCACATGTAGGTTAATAAAATTTTGATTGTGCTTAAGTTGCACTGTTGCTGTTATGGTGTGAGATAATACATCAGCAAATGTCAGGAATTGTATTTTTGGCAGTTGAGTGGGTACTAAATGCAATGTAAGTGAAATTGTATTCGTTACCGACTTGATGGGATATTTGTATAGACAATTGGCAATTGGGTAGATAGGAAAAGGTTATCTTAAATGGAGTGTATCAATTTGCAAAAGTACTTCAAGAACTACATCTCCAGCTTCTTCCTTCTTGTCTAGGTTTCCTCCTTGCTGCTGTTAATTGCTTTCATACTCTGAGTGATCCACACTGAAGTCTCAGCACACAATGTTGCAGGAGACACTGATAACTATGAGACCAACTGTTTAGTCAATGCATTGGACGCACTTCTTTAGCATGCCTGAAGAATTCTACGAGCCTACATCTAAATGTACTTGGGTTTGGCAGGTACATACAGTTGATATGGAAATCTAATGAGCCAGAGGTTACAATAGGCAGCCTTGGTGTCCTCAGAGACAGAAGTTCACTTTTCTTTGTGTGCCAAATAATGGGGACACATTAGATTTCCTTAAAATAAACACCTTTTGACTACTGCCTCAGAAGCAGGCATTCACCTCCATGATTCTGTGCAGATTGCCACAGATGAGCTGCACATTAGTGTAGTAATAGCTTTTGCAGTTCTTGAATACACAGCTCTGGTATGTAAGAGCACATGGATGCCATTAAAGCTAATCTGGATTTGAGAAATCCTGCTATATAAAAAAGAGCAATGTCCTCTCGTTTGTTGCTGGTTGTCTATCGGGAAAGTGATGAAGTTGCGAGCTTTAACAAGCAAAGCAACAGTCACCTTCTTCATACAGGGCAGATTGGCTAATGTTAGCAGTGCCTACTGTACCAGCCTGGAATGAAGACAAGGGCTGTAGTGACCTTGTCACCCATTGGCAGTAAAACATCTATGGCGGAGTTTGGCAGTAGGCCAGAGTATAGTATGTGGCACATTCTGTCACAGTCGCCTTGATAAATCTCTGTCAATACATACACTGTTCCTCTGACAAGTCCAACTAAGTCTGTTGCTGTCTGTATCTGTGCTTTGGAGAGTGTGCACAGTCCGTTACTGGTGATATCTCATTCGTCAGACACTTTCCATTCCTCCTCTTTTCCTCCAAATAAGTAGAGTTATACTGCTACATGGAGTTACATAGAATTTACACCACAGAAACAGGCCTTTCGGCCCAACTGGTCTCTGCTGGTGTTTATGCTCAAGGAGGCTGCAAAGAAATATAGACAGGTTAAGTGAGTGGGCAATAAGGCAGCAGATGGACTATAATGTAGGGAAGTGTGAGGTTATTCACTTTGGTGGTAAGAATAGAAAAGTATATTATTTTTTAAAAGGCATAAAACTGGTAAATGATGATGTTCAGTGTAACTTAAGTGTCCTCGTACAGGGACACAGAAAGTTAACTCTAATCGTTTGTTGTGACATTGAAGAATTTATCACTACATTGCATCTTTGGTGCATTCTTAGGCTGTGCATTACAAGATAGATTCATGTGTGGATTGGTGGATTAAATAAGCCAGTTGAAGTTACTAAACACACAAAATGTTATGTTTGAGTTCGCATGTAAGATTGCTTTTATCATGGAGATGGCATCAAAGAATGTTCGGGAATTTTGTCTTATGCACTTATGCAAGTGACTTGTACAGATTCTGTCCACTGTCAGAAGGCTCTGCCAAGTCTAACGTGGGGAGACATGATCAGAAGTGTGCTGTTGATAAGTTTAGTGCCTTGTTACCACTGTAATGGCAACCATACAGCACAGGTATGTCAGTACAGAAATGTCAAATACTTTAATGACCAAAAGATAGGCTGTATTGCAACTGCTGGTCGAGTAAAGGCCAAAGCAGGAAAGAGAACTCTTTCTAGTAATAATGGATAGCAGTGACATAATAAGAGAGGAGTTCATAAGCTTGAAGAGAATCGAGAATGCCTAAGCAGAGAGGAGCTAGGGTTGTATGGCATTTATGCCACTAGCAATCACTGAAATTACAGACACTTTTGTACAAAGGTGTTGATAAATCAACAGTACATCAACATGTGCATCGATATAGCTGCAAATTGCTCAATTATGAATAGAGATACGTATGAGAGTAAGTTCAGCGATGTATCTCTAACTGAGAGCACAGTTCAGTTGAAAACCTACTCTGGTAAGCAGTTAATGATGTGTGGGCAAATGGAGTGCAATGTCCAATTTAAGGGCAAGTCCCTCAAGTGATCCATTATTGTGGTGAGATATGTCAACAACCAACGTTGATGGGCAAAGACTGGCTTCGTAAGCTAAAGTTAGACTGGAAGTATGTTTTCCAAGTTGAGATGACCAAGGAACATGATCAGCTCTTGAGTAGTTACAGGAACATTTCTGAGGATAGTTATGAAGGTATAATGGGTGTGAACGCACACATCCAAATTAGGCCATCTGCAAAACCAGTTTATTGCAAGGGTGGGCCAGTTCCTTATGCTCTCAAAACCCAGGCTGAAGAGGAGCTAAAGAAGCTAGAGAGGAATGGTGTGCTAGTGAAAACTGATCACAGTGATTGGGCAATCCAGATTGCCGTAGTGCCCAAGTCAGACTAAACAGTAAGATTATGGGGCGACTAAAGTCACAATCAACCAGGCAGTGGATGATGAGCAGTATCCACTACCGACCTCTCAAGATTTATATGTGGAGTAAGCGAGATCCAAGCTATTCAGGAAGTAGGATTAGTCCCATGCTTATGCATAGCTCAATGTGGATCGAAAGAGTGAGATGTACCTTACGATAAACATACAGATGGGGTTATACTCCTACATGAAGCTGATCTATGATGTGACGTCTTCTCCAAAATGATGCAATGGATAAGATTTTGCAAGGAGTGCCACATTGCTTTTGTAGTCAGGATGATGTGTTGATCGCAACCAGAACAGAGGAAGAGAATTTTCAAGTGCTGGATGAAGTGTTAAAAAGGTTCAATGATCACAATGTGAAGCTGAAAAGTCACAAGTGCACTTTCGTGCAATCTGAGATAGTGTACCATGGCTTGAAAATCAATGAAAAGGACTACAGCCAATGAAAGAGAAGATAGAGGCAATAATCAATGCCCCAAAGCCAAAAGATATGTCTGAGCTTGTGATGGTGTTAGCTCCACTACATGAGTGGTTGAAGAAAGATGTGAAATGAAAATGGTCTAAAGCACAACAAGATGCGTATGATGCATGTCAGAGAAGATTAACCAGTGATACACTACTATACAGTAGGGTTCCCCAGGGGTATTAGGACCATTGCTTTTCTTGATATATATTAATGACCTAGATTTGGGTGTACAGGGCACAATTCCAAAATTTGCAGATGTTGCAAAACATGGAAGTATGGTGAACTGTGAGGAGGGAAATGATAAACTTCAAGAGGATATAGACAGGCTGGTGGAATGGACGGAAATGGAACAATCAAAAATCGGACTTCTAATTTGGAAGAGGGTTGACTTCAATGGGATGAGAGAGGGTCTAGCCAGGGTAAAACGGAACCAAACATTGACAGGACAAACGATAACAGAGGAGGAGCTGTTTCAGGTGCACCCTAGGTATATTCCAACAGGGTGAAAGGTAATGGAACCAAAGCCAGGGCTCCTTAGATGACGAGGGAGATGGAGAATATGAAGAAACAAAAAAAGAGGGTGTATGAAGCATATCAGATGAATTTCTTCAAGTGAGAACCAACCCAAATACAGTAAGCTGAGAGGAAAAGTGGAGAGGAAAATATGACCAACAAAGAGAGAATATGAGAAGAGAATGACAGTTAACATAAAAGGGAACCCGAAAATCTTCAACCGGCATGTAAATAGTAAGCCGGTAGCAAGAGACAGGATGGGTCCTATTAGGGACAGAGAGAGTGATATTTGCTTAGAGGCTCAGGGCATGGCTAGAATACTAAATTAGTACTTTGTATAGGTGTTTACTATGGAAGAGGATGCTGACAAAATATCAGTAGAAGCAGAGATAGCAGAGATAATGGATGGGGTGAAAATTGATAGGCAGGATGTACTGAGAGGGCTGGCTATGCTTAAAGTGGATAACTTACCTGGTCTGGATGGCTTTCATCCCAGGTTTCTGAAGGAAAAGTCGGGGTGGAGATAGTGGAAGGTCTTGCCATAATCTTACAATCTTTTTTAGATTCAGGGGAGGTGCCAGAGGATTCGAGAGTGGCAAATGTGACACTCTTATTCAAGAAAGGATATCAGGACATTCCTAGTAACTACAGACCACTAAGTTTAACATCAGTGGTGGGTAAGGTTTTAGAAACAATAACCAGGGAAAAAAGCAACAGGCATTTGGAGAGGTCTGAGTTAATTAAGGAAAGCCAGCATGGGTTTTTAAAAGGCAGATCGTGCTTGACTAATTTAATTGAATTTTTTGATGATGTAACAGAAAAGATTGATGAAGGGAAAGCAATGGATTTAAATAGAAAGTGCTGGAAATACTCAGCAGGTCTGGCAGCATCTGTGGAGAGAGAATGAAACAGTTAACGTCTCAGGTCTGTGATCTTTCATCAGTGTTCGGATGTTTCAAAATGCTAGGAACACCTAGCATTTACCAGAGATTTACCAGAATGGTTCCAGGGATGGAGGATTTTAGCTATAAGGTTGCGTTAGAGAAGCTGAGGTTATTCTCCTTGGACCGAAGGAGATTGAGGGGAGATTTGAAAGAGGTATACAAGATTATGTCAGGTTTAGATAAAGTAGACAAAGA
This sequence comes from Heterodontus francisci, assembly GCF_036365525.1. NCBI lineage: Eukaryota > Metazoa > Chordata > Chondrichthyes > Heterodontiformes > Heterodontidae > Heterodontus > Heterodontus francisci. The sequence goes on from NC_090371.1 coordinate 221,639,183, forward strand.
AATGCTTTTCCCATTAGCTGATGGTACAAGGACTAGGGGATGCAGATTTAAAGTTTTGGGCAAGTGATGCGGGGGGAAAGTGAGGAAAAACTTTTTTATGCAGTGAGTAGTAATGACTAAGAACTCATTGCCTGTGATGGCAGTGAATGTTGTCGATATGGATTTTAAAAAAGCATTTGACAAAGCACGACATAAAATGCTGGTTAATAAAATTGTGTTCATGGGATAGGAGGATCAGTGTTCTGTCAATCTTCTGTCTTCCCTTTTTGATAAAAAAATTGGCTCAAGGACAGAAAACAGTGAATCGTGGTATCTGTTTCTCAGATTGGATAGACAGTGATGCTCCCTAAGGTTCAGTTCTAGGACCATTTGTAAAATCTGGGGTTTATAGAGTCATACAGAAATACAGCACTGAAACAGGCCCTTCAGCCCACCGAGTCTGTGCCGACCATCAACCACCCATTTTATACTAATCCTACATTAATCCCCTACCACATCCCCACCTTCCCTCAATTCTTCTACCACCTACCTACACTAGGGGCAATTTACAATGGCCAATTTACCTATCAACATGCAAGTCTTTGGCTGTGGGAGGAAACCAGAACACCTGGCAGAAACCCACACAGTCACAGGGAGAACTTGCAAACTCCACACAGGCAGTACCCAGAACTGAACCCAGGTCACTGGAGCTGTGAGGCTGCGGTGCTAACCATTGCGCCGACCTAAAAGACAGCCACATTGCTGTGGGTCTGGAGTTGCATGTAGGCCAGACCAGGAAGCAGATTTCTTTCCCTATACTGTATTAGTGAACCAGATGTTTTTTTTTACAGCAATCGACACTGGCTTCTAATGATTGAACCTCATCAGATTTTTATTCATTTAACTCAAATTCGAACCCATATCCCCCAGAGCAATACCCTGGGTTATTAAGCATAGTGAAAACACCCGCTAGGCCATCACCTCCATAGTTGTGCTGTTGTTGGATTTCCAGACTTCACCGTTTGGTGCTGGCCAGAGTCTGCAAGTGGGTTCCAGTCCTTGGATATTTTCCCTTGGCAATGCTTCCCACTGCCAGCCTTTGCTTCTCAGTAGTGACAATGTCAATCTCTTCTTCTGAGTCACTGGAGCGCGAGGAAACACTGCCTGTTGACAAAGAACTTTCACTATCTGAATTTGGATTTTCATTCTCTTGGTGTGGTGTCTCTGAGAAGGGGCTGATACTTTTCAAACCAGAACTACTGAGATCCTGGAGGAACTGTGATTCAATGGTGGTATCCTTGGTCTCTTCTACTGTAATGGGTACCTTCGTGACCTCGTGAATAGTTATGATATTGAGGTCCATACACACTGGTAGTCCTGCTGGTCCGCTCATGTCTACAAGGTAAAATATTTGTGGTTTCCATGATGACTTGCCATAGCTGCACTGTATTGTTAGTGTCAAACTGCAAAGGATGGGTAATCCATTGTATGCAGTTAACTTTGCAGTTGTCGGTTGTATCATTGATTTCCAATGACTCCGGTACATATCCTTCAGGATTTGGACTGGTAGGATATTTGCACTAGTCCCAGTGTCAATCGTAACCCTGAGTGTGTGTTTGCCAACTTTCTTTGGGCACGTGATTTTAGTAGTAGCGACAGCTTCCAGTTGTTTGACTTCATCAACATGATGTGTCAGATTCACAATGTGAAACACCTGTTCATCTTCTGGCTGAGATTTGCTCCTCTGTGAGTCTTGTCTCAGGTCTGTTTCGCTGTGGACTTTGTGTATCGTTTAAATAGAATTGGTTGCTTATAGGCAGCTCGCCATTTGGGAGGGCAGGGAAATTAGGCTTTCTTCATGGACTTACAGCAGCACCTTAAAGAGGAAGGGTGGAAGCATCAGTGGTTAATCGGAGCAGCAGATTTCAGTGGCAGGGAAGCATTAGCAGTAAGGAAGCCTTTAACACTCAAAAAACTCAAGAGAACTAAGAGAGTAAGATTTGCCGGCAAATCATACTTATTATTAAGGAAAGCCATTGAACCAGACAGCATAAATGGGCTGAAAATGTGCCTAAATGTATTTGTGCAGAGAGATGGGATTAAGGAACATGATAAAACAGCAAATAGATGAGAAGGCATATAGATGAGGATACGATCAATCATTTTCGACTTAATAGCTCTTTCTATTCCTACAAATCATGCCTGTTATCGTACAGATTTCACTGTTTTTATAAAAACTATGCCCTGGAAAAGTGAGGATCGATCCTTGTATTGACTTACACTTTCAGTGAAGTCACAGGTCTTTGACCACTGTGAGTTAATATAGGTATCTCGTTTGCCTTCCTGAACGTTAGTAATAAAATGGTGAGATCAAACACTTAATTTCATTCATTTGAAATTCCTTCCTGTGTCATTATGGTGGAGGCATTACCCATTTATTTAAAACAGTATGGTCAAAATAGGGGAGTGAGAAATTTCAGACAAATGCAGCAGGCATTTGGATATTAGAATCTTACAGCCTCAGATATTTAAGTGGAACTTTGGACAGGCTTGTGGAAATTGGGTAAAATATGCTTGTCACTTAAGATGCTTGAAACCAAGCCTTAAACCCATGCAAGAGTTATCATGTGGCACAGGAAAGCCATGTTCTTAAATGTCATGGGGCAGAATTTCCTCTTATGAGCTGAGGCATATTGGACAGCCTGGGTGCATATATAATAGGAAAACAGGAAGGAAGTATTGCCTGACCGTAACAAAGCCTGCTTGATTTTTTTTTTGTCCTGCTACACAGAAGAGTTCCAACCAGTTCATATCTAAAATGGTAATCAGGATCCTATCGATGTTAACTATTAATATACTCCTATTCGCATATTAGAAGGGGCCTATTGGCTGAAATAGCGGGTGCTTGGGATACCCGGTAATAGACACATTTAGAAAGGGACCGCCCGCATTGCCTGTGTTAACCAATATCATTTTGAGGCCATTACTATACAGAAAGCAGTTGAGGCCAAAACATTGTATGTTTTCAAAAAGGAGTTAGATATAGCTCTTGGGTCTAAAGCCGGAACATTATGATCAGCCATGATCATAATGAATGGGGGAGCAGGCTGCTCCTATTTTCTATGTTTCTATACTACCCTGTTATGCCAAGTGAGGGCAATCAAAATTGCCCTTTTTGAATTTGATGTAATATATAATTAGCAGCTGCAAAGATATCCCACTAAAAACTAGGTTAGAGTCAGCAGTTCTCCTCTACCTTCCCCCCATGATAACATTATCAGCTACCCCTCGGCTTGTGGCACAAGAGAGCAAACTGATACTGCACTGTCCAATGAGGGATGTCATCATGCATTTAGTACCGACTGCATTAAGAAACCATTAACCTAATTTGTATTCAAAGTAATTACCAACCAAATGCATCTTCCACGTTATCTTAAAACAAGCTTTACTTCCTCATTAAGCATTAACTGAAACACCATCAATTCAAATGCTTAAAAAAAACCTCATTTGAATGAGAAAAGCTGATATCCTTTATTTTGTGGAATGCTAAAGATGGACCAGACCAAAGTGGGAAAAGACTTCATAGCTGTCTTCCATTGTCTTAACCTACCGATGCCTTGTCTGATATAAACTTTATTGTTAGTCATTCAATTACGACGCTTTATTATTCTAACCTCCCCTCAATCTTCCTCATGTGCTGTAAATTCTATTAGTAATGGTCAAATCTTATTAAAACCACAGTTGACATCATTAAAGAGAGAAAATTGAGTTTTAACATATTTTGATCATTTGCAGTGAGTAACATTACTCAACAAATTATTAAAATTAATTACATTAATTACTATCGCTGAATCCCCCACCATCACCAACCTGGGGGTTACCATTGATCAGAAACTTAACTCGACCAGCTATATAAATAGCGTGGCTACAAGAGCAGGTCAGAAGCTAGGAATTGTGCAGCGAGTAATTCACCTGCTGACTCCCAAAGCCTGTCCACCATCTACAAGGCACAAGTCAGGAGTGTGGTGGAATACTCTCCACTTGCCTGGATGACTGCAGCTCCAGCAACACTCAAGAAGCTCAACAACATCCAGGACATGGGTGGCACAGTGGTGCAGTGGTTAGCACCGCAGCCTCACAGCTCCAGCGACCCAGGTTCAATTCTGGGTACTGCCTGTGTGGAGTTTGCAAGTTCTCCCTGTGTCTGCGTGGGTTTCCTCCGGGTGCTCCTGTTTCCTCCCACATGCCAAAGACTTGCAGGTTGATAGGTTAATTGGCCATTATAAATTGCCCCTAGTATAGGTAGGTGGTAGGGAAATATAGGGACAGGTGGGGATGTGGTAGGAATATGGGTTTAATGTAGGATTAGTATAAATGGGTGGTTGATGGTCGGCACAGACTTGGTGGGCCGAAGGGCCTGTTTCAGTGCTGTATCTCTAAACTAAACTAAACAAAGCAGCCTATTGATTGGCACTCCATGCACAACCTTAAATGTTCATTCACTCCACAACTGGCACACTGTTCCCCTCAAAGTCGCACAAATTCCTGACTTAGAAATATAACGCTGTTCCTTCACTATCACTGGGTCAAAATCCTGGAACTACCTCTCTAACAGTACTGTGGGTGTCCCTACACAAGATGGGCTGCAGTGATTCAAGAAGGTGGTTCACCACCACCTACTCAAAGGCAATTAGGGATGGGCAATAAATGCAGGCCTTGCTGCCCACATCCCAAAAATGAATTAAAAAAGCAACCTGCTTCCTCCACTAACTTGGGCCTCCAAGTTGTTCTTATAGGCATGTTATTGTCTGCTGGAATGTGTAGGCTCTATACAGTTTGTTCCAAAACAAAATTTGATACCTGTAAGCTCAGCTGGTATATGAGAGGACATTTTAATTTGCTGTACACAGGGCAGGGTTTAATGGGAAGGTTGTCATCCAATAATGGTCAATATTTTACAAGTGTTCATGGGAAACCTATGAAATTCTTGAATTCTCACACATTTGGCTGAATTTTATGCAACTGGTGAGGTCCCGATGCTGGGGTCTAAAAGACGAGGGGCACCCTGCCACGGCCCCAGCTATAAATAATGGTGCTCGGGCAATTAACTGCCCAGGGTCCCTCTCCTACCTCCTAGAGCTGCCTGCCAATCAGACGTATTGGCAGTGCAACCGGGAGTGGTGGCCACTGCTGGTACTACAAGAGGCTTGGGATCAGGACCAGTGCTGGACCCCTGGACCCAGGAAGATGTGGCAGGGCCACTGGGGCTAGTCCGGCAGGCTCCAGCGAGGTGGGGAGAGAGGGTAGTCATTGAGGGCACAGGGGCTATTTGTGGAGGGGTGGCCTTTGCCGCTGGAGACCCTCCATGGGCCGCAGATTGCCCACGAAGGAGGACCTCCCCACCAAACCCACAGGGAGGGCACCTAGTTTTACTGAGTGACCTTCCCATGTGGTGGAGGCCCCAACCCCAATGCTGGTAGAATACCAGTGGTGGCAGGAAGAGGCCCTTAGGTAGCTATTAATTGGCCACTTAAGGGCCTTAATTGTCCTCTGGATGCGTAGGTCGTCTTTGGCCTCTTCCGCCTCCGAGAAAATCACATAGCAATGGGAAGGTTACAGGCACTCCACCCATTGACTTCTGTCGCTATTTTATAGGTACCCCCTTGCCTACCATCTCATCTCCCAGGCCTGTGTGTGCATGGTGCTAGTTTCAATCATTTCAGATGGACATTAAAAACCATTGAAATACATTCCACTACTGGCAATATGCTACCTCCGGGACCTGCCGCCAGCCAAAGTGGAATCACCTCCTGCTTTCAGCCCCAGCAGCCGGACTTCCAGATAAGCGACAAAATTCAGCCCATTCAGTCTGTATTGCCTCTCCCTATCCCTTCCGCCAAAATGCATCACCTCACACTTGTCAGAATTAATTCCATCTGCCACTTGCCTGCCCATTCTGCTCGCCTATCTATATCCTGTTGCAGTCGATTTGTATCATCCTCACTATTTGCCTCACCTCCAAGTTTGGGATCGAAGGAAAATTTTGAAATTTTACTCGGTATTCCAATATCCAAGACATTTATATATAATCATAAAGCAGTGGTCCTAGCACCTTGGGGAACACCACTGTCTACCATCCTCCAGTCTGAAAAATAACCATTTATTATGACTCGTAGTTTTTTGTCCTTAAGCCAATTTTTTTATCCAAGCTGACACTAACCCTCCTATTCCATGAGCCTTAAATATAGATCTAGCCTTTTACGTGGTACTTTGTCAAACACTTTCTTAAAATCCATACAAACAACATCCATTGCTTTCCCTTCATCAACCTTCTCAGTTACTTCATCAAAAAATTCTATTAGATTAGTCAAGTACAATCTGCCTTTCACAAATCCGTGCTGGCTGTCCGAAATTAACTCAGACCTTTCCAAGTGCCTGCTGATTTTTTTCCCTGATTTTAGTGTTTCTAAAATCTTACCCGCCACTGATGTTAAACTGACCAGCCTGTTGCCATGCAGGTCCCCACCTGCCAAGAATGAGGCACTCATATTTCACCACATAAACATTGATTTTTAAACTGTTACTGGAGTAAAGAAAGAACTTGTTTAAAAAAAAACACCAGACCCTTGACTGAAAAGACATTTGCATAGTAAGAAACAGTGCTTGGAAAGGACAAAAGGGCCACTCCCTGCTCCAATTTAATCCACAATGGACTTTTGATTAACAAACGTTGAAGGTGGAGAGGCTAGCATTCCAGGTTAACAGCTTAGATGGCCGAATGCACAAACAGATGTGGTCAGGCCAGTCTAGTCACATGACTAACTGGCTGTTGGAGTTTTTTTGAATTTGACCTTGCCACAGAGTTTTAAAACTCAGAAAGCTCTTTGCTCCTGGACTGAGAACAACTCTCTCCTATCTGCTCCCATCTCTTTCTCATGGAACTGAAGACCCATTGAAGACGCATGAACCCCAAGAGGGAAAAGTCTCCTACAGTGAACAAGGTTTAAGAAGAATACTGGGCCCCAATGAAAAGCAAGAATTACCTACAAATAAGAGCTACCTACAAAAGGACTACAGTGAGCTCGAAGCACAGTTATAAGAAACTCTTCTGATATTGCCTCAAATCTCTCCACTTTATATTTCTTCTGCTCTTTTCTGTCGCTATTTGCATGTGCATATCGTGTATGCATGCTAGCGTTGGGCGTGGCATGTATCCAAGGGTGTTAACTGAACTAGAATTTAAGTTTAAGTTTTAATAAATTTCAGTTTTCTTCTTTAACCATAAGAAGGCCTGTTTGTGCTCATTTCTTTGCCTTATAATTGGAAAGCGGTGAACAAGGATTCACCAAGGGGGAGCTCAAAACACAGTGTGTTTAAAAACAAAACCCTGTTACAATAAGACCAGGTGAAGGCTGAGAAAGACCCCGAGACACCTTTCTCACCTGGTCGTAACACTAATTACTAGGAATGTCTTTACACCCTTTCTTGATTCAGGGGGTCACATTTGCTACTCTCCAATCCTCTGACACCTTCCCCATATCTAGGGAATATTGGAAAATTATAGTGAGCCCTTGCACTATCTCCACTCATGTGATGTTCTCGGGACTGGAGTGAAATTTAGCAGAGTTTAGTAAGAAATATGAGGCAAAGACCGAGACAGCATGATGTTGAATATAATGGAGTCTTTATTCTGTTTTACTTCCACTGTCACTTTCAGCTCCCTCTGCTGGCTCATGTGTGCATGCTACCCTCAAGTGAACAATATGTACAATGCAATTCTCAAAAGACTCCATCCCTCACCTTCTTAGTAAATGAGAAACATACCATGTTTCAGTAGTTTGTTTCCAAAAGTGTAAACAATAAACTTAAACATAAATAGTTCACTTTGTAACAGAGTCACTAAAGTATGGTGGGTATTTTCTCTCATGAATAGGGTATCGGCTGACATCAGGTGTAGTCTCATTTAACTCATGTTCTTCATCTGATCTGTTGATGTCAGAATCGGATTCAATGTTTACGAGTGACGTTTTCAGTGCTGTGAAAAGTGACACATTTCTTGTAATGATTTGTGGATTGCGCTTAGCAGTGACCATTGATCCTTTTGTGTTGGTCACACAAATGGTTAGATGTCATAAGGAGTTGTTTGGTTTTTCAACTTGACCATCACATTTCACAAGTATTTTATCTCCGGCTTTATCAGTATAGCTCTAAATTTCATGTTTCGCTCTGCATTTACTTTCATTTGATCCTTCTCTTCTTGATCGCGTTCGCCTACATATTCATCATTAGCTCAGCAGGGGAGCTTAGGAAGATGTGTGCGCATAGGATGTGCAAAGATGAGTGTAGCTGGAGAATTTCCAGAAGTCAAGTGAGGAGTTTCTCTATAATTACAAAGAAAGTGATATAGTTCTTCCATGAATTATAGCTGTAGCTGTGTCACCTTTTTCAAGGTTTGCATAAATCTCTTGACTTCTCCATTAGTTCTTGGCCAATGGAATGTGTTTTTTGATGAATGAAGCTGGGGTAGTTTGTGAATTTGCAGAACTCAGCGCTGTTGAATGGAAGTCCATTGTCCATTCTTACCATTTAAGGGATTCCAAACAAGGCAAAGATCTGATCAAGCTTTGGGATGACTGTTTTTGTTGAAGTTGACATAACTAATTCCATGATTGGGAATCTGATGTCGTCAGCAGTGACAACAAGCAGGAGTTCACCTGTGGACAAATCTGAAAAGTCAATGTTAACTTCAATCCAAGGTCCTGGAGGTAATTTGGACATCTTGAGAGGATAATGAAGATTTGACATTGTGGTTGCTTGACTCGGCAAACACTGATATGGTTGTAATGGTGAGTTCATTTTGAATATTGTGAAGACCTTGTAGTGTATGATCAATTTCGTTTGTAGATGCTTTCCAGTTTCGTCATTCCATAGCCTTCATACATAATTGCAAAACCTTATTTTGTGTTTTGTTTCTTTGATGTAAGCTAGTTTTAGTGACATAGGCACCACATTATGCTTATGTAGTTGAGATGCAACCTTTTCCTCATGACTAGTAGGACCATCTGTTGGCAACTGATGTCGTAAAAGATAAACCTGTGATGACCTTGCCTGGACGATGCTCAATATGGAACTCATATTCTTGTACTTTGAGCATCCAATGTTCTGTTCAAGTGGGTGGTTTGCTATGTGGATTGTTGAACAAGCTCACTCGTGGTTTATGATCAGTTATTACTTTAAGTTCGCTTCTATTTAGGTGGAGATGAAAGTGTAATATACCCTATGTGATTGAGAGCACTTCTCTCTCTGTTTGTGAATAATGTTGCTCTCCAGGTGTTCGAGATCTGCTTGCCATTGCAGTGATTGATGTGTTACCTGTCTTGTCTTTCTGCACAAGAACTGCACCAAAGCCAACCGGGCTTGCAGCCACATCTAGCTGGGTGGTTTTCTCAGATCGAAATAGGCATTTGTACAACTTGCTGACAAACATCGTTTGATCTGGTGTACTGCCTGTTGTTGTGATTTAGTCCATTCCCAATTGGTCAGATCCCATAGGGGGCAGAGAGCAGAGCGAGGTCAGGAATGAAAACATAGAAAGTAGGAGCAGGAGTAGGCCATTCGGGCCTTCGAGCCTGCTTCACCATTCATTATGATCATGGCTGATCATCCAACTCAGTAACCTGTTCCCGCTTTCGCCCCATATGCTTTGATCCCTTTAGACCCAAGAGCTATATTTAACTCCTTCTTGAAAACATACAATGTTTTGACCTCAACTGTTTTCTGTGGTAGCGAATTCCATAGGCTCAGCACTCTCTGGTTGAAGAAATTTCTCCTCATCTCAGTCCTGAAAGGTTTACCCTGTATCCTTAGACTATGACCCCTGGTTCTGGACTCCCTTGCCATCGGGAACATCCTTCCTGCATCTACCCTGTCAGGTCCTGTTAGAATTTTATAGATTTCTATGAGATCCCCTCTCACTCTTCTGAACTCCAGCGAATATAATCCTAACCGACTCAATCTCTCCTCATACGTCAGTCCCACCATCCCAGGAATCAGTCTGGTAAACCTTCACTGCACTCCCTCTATAGCAGGAACATCCTTCCTCAGATAAGGAGACCAAAACTGCACACAATATTCCAGGTGTGGCTTCACCAAGGCCCTGTATAATTGCAGCAAGACATCCCTGCTCCTGTACTCGAATCTTCTCGCTATGAAGGCCTACATACCATTTGCCTTTTTTACCGCCTGTTGCACCTGCATGCTTACCTTCAGTGACTGGTGTACGAGAACACCCAAGTCTCGCTGCATATTCCCCTCTCTCAGTTTATAGCCATTCAGAGAATAATCTGTCTTCCTGTTTTTGCTACCAAAGTGGATAACCTCACATTTATCCACATTATACTGCATCTGCCATGCATTAGCCCACTCACTCAACTTGTGCAAATCACCCTGAAGCCTCTCTGAATCCTCCTCACAACTCACCCTCCCACCCAGTTTTGTGTCATCTGAAAATTTGGAGATATTACATTTAGTTCCCTGATCTAAATCATTAATATATATTTTGAATAGCTGGGGTCCTAGCACCGACTGTACACTGTAGTATGTGATGAGTCCTAGCAGACTCCAGACTTCTTGCACGTTTGTAGGATCTGCAGCGCTTGCAATGGCTTCAAATTTCCCTGGATCAGGTGACACTCCTTGTGACGGAAACCACACCTGCCAAAATGAGACATATTAAATTCGTCATATGGAACATTATTTTTAAACTGTTACTGGACTTGAAGTAACTTGTTTAAAAAGAGCACAACAGTGGCTGAAAACATGGCTGCACATTTGCATTCTAAAAGACAGATGCATGAAGAAGACAATGAGAGTGCCTCCCTGATTCAATTAGCCAGATGGATTTTTGTCAATAATGATGATCAAGAGACATTGAATGTGTCAGAGCCAGCATTCAACCGCCCCCCGCCACCCCCCTCCCCACCTCCCCCCCACCACAGAGAGTGTCTCGTAAGCTTGGGGGAATGCACAAACCTCACAGGAGGGACTGTTGCAAATGAGGAGCTAGTCACATGACTAACCTAATAGCCAAGCTGGGGGTTGTTTGAATTGTGCCACACAAAAAGGAACAGACTGCAATTTGAAGATAAAAGAGAAGGAAGGTCTCTCCCTGTCACTTTAGTGTCACTCTCTCACGCAAAATTCCAGGGACCCATGGAAGTAACTCAAGCCTCAAGTCAGAAGACCAGCGAAACAAGTTTGAAAGTGTGCATTGGGCCCCAACGAGAATTGCAAGACATAACTGCAATCAAAGACTTTTTATCCCATCTAAAACCAGTAACTGAACTCCAGCTATTACTTCAAACCTTCCCCACTTTAATTCTGTCTCCTCCTCTGTCTCTATTTGCATGTGTGTTTATCGCATATGCATGCTAGCGTGGTCGGGTCACGTATTTCTAGTAGTTTTAACTGAATTAGAGTTTTAAGGTTAATAAACACACCTTTCTTGTTTAAATCTGAGAAAACTCTGGTTGAGTTCTTTGCCATTACAATTAGAGAGCAGTGAGCAACCACTCACTGAGAAGGAAGCTAAAACACGATGTTTTAAAAATTAAAACCTGTAACGGTCAAACCAGGAACTGGCTGAGAAGGGAGCCCTCGGCCCCTGCCTCATGTGGTCGTAACACTTCTTCATCACTGAACACATGACCAAAGAATTCAATTCTGCTTTCATTGAATATGTCTTTGTCCAAGCTGATGTTATATTCTCTGAGACGTTGTAGGCATGCATGTAGGTGTATATCAAGTACCTTTGTGGTGTGACCATAGATGAGAATGTCAGCACTGCTGTTCAGTGTGCCTTCAAGTCCTGGAAGTGCAGACTGAATCAAGGGGGTGGTAGTACAGTGGTAATCCTACTGGATTAGTAATATGAGGCCTAGACTAATATGCTGAAGTTATGAGTTCGAATCCCACCAAAACAGATGGGAGAATATAAACTCAACTAGTTAACAAATGTGGCATAAAATGTTAGGGCGGCACAGTGGTGCAGTGGTTAGCACCGCAACCTCACAGCTCCAGCGACCCGGGTTCAATTCTGGGTACTGCCTGTGTGGAGTTTGCAAGTTCTCCCTGTGTCTGCGTGGGTTTCCTCCGGGTGCTCTGGTTTCCTCCCAAATGCCAAAGACTTGCAGGTTGATAGGTAAATTGGCCATTTTAATTGCCCCTAGTATAGGTAGGTGGTCGGGGAATATAGGGACAGGTGAGGATGTGGTAGGAATATGGGATTAGTGTATGATTAGTATAAATGGGTGGTTAATGGTTGGCACAGACTCGGTGGGCTGAAGGGCCTGTTTCAGTGCTGTATCTCTAAATCTAAAATCATAAATCTAAATCTAAGTGCTGAAATCTCAGCTGCTGGGCTGATTCCAAAGTTGAGCCTCTTGTATAGGAAAAGTCCGATGTGAATAGAGAATACAATACGATATCTCAATTCTTCTGCAAGCTCGATTTGATGGGAGACTGCATTGAGGTTAAGTTTAGCAAAGTGTTTAGCACCATTCACTTTCTCTATGATGTCATCGATTGTGTCAAGTGTCTTTCTCGCCGTATGGCTTGGTTTGGTGATCTCATATCATCAACAGCCGAATTTAGTATGAAATATGAGGCAAAGACTAATGCAGTATGCTGTTGAACATAATGGAGTCTTCTTTATTCTGCTCTACTTTAACTTTCTCTTTCAGCTCCCTCTGCTGTTTCATGTGTGCATGGTAGCCTCAAGTGAACAATATGTACAATGTAATTCTCAAAACATTACAACTCCTTTAGCAAACTAGGATGCAAGCCATCTGGACCACATGACCTATCCACTCTAAGCAGAGCCAGACTTTCCAGTGCATCATTCCTGTCAATTTTCATCCCATCCATTACCTCTATCATATCTGCTTCTAACTATATTTGGTCAGCATCCACTTCCTTGGAGAAAAAAAAAATGCATTCCCCATAAAAGACTAAGCAAACTCCTGGAGACAACAGTAACGGATGTCACTAGTCATAGCTAACCCACCTGCCTTACATAACTGAAGATGTCTTCCATTTGCTGGAATTTGTCCAGCTCATATTTGAAGTCCTGTAACAAGTCCATACTCACACACATACTGAAATCTATTTCAGCGGTCAATGACTCTCTAAAAAAGTAAGTACTTCAGGAAGCTAATGAGTATTTGTATTTTGTACTGAAGTCCCTTAGTCCTCCCACCTCCCTATTCAGCTCACATAATCCATTAACCTAAACAGAAAATATTCTTTATTCATTTCCCCAAGAATCTCCAGTGAAAAAAGCCCTGTTGCCCTGATGACTAAGGGCCATGAAATTAGGTATCATTCTGGTAACATTCCTCTGTAATTGTCTATGGTCTTGGCATCCTTTACTATATAATAGGATGAAAACTTGGCACAGTATTCTCATAGTGGCCTTACCAAGGCCTTGTACCATAAAATATTGCATTTCTAGTTGAACTGTTGTAGCTAAACTCCCTTACATTCCATTTATTTTTTCTACAGCCTCAGGATACTGGTCACAAACATTCTATATTTTGTGAACTACAATTCTCAGCTCCCACTCCTGATCTGTAGCCTTAAGTGGTTAACTCTGCACGGTAGACATGGGACTGGGATTAACCCAGCCCAAATACATCACATTGCATTTAACTACATTGAAGAACATCTGCCACACAGGTGTCCATTCCCGTAATGTATTTAGAACAGCCTGCAGTTTATTTATTTTAGCTAAAGTCCTCACTCCTGCACACACATATATCATGAGCAGATTGAGCACTGGCAGTAGTACTGGGAAAAGAGGGAACTGTTCCATTGGGATGGGCTCCATTTTAACCGGGCTGGGAACAGTGCTCTGTCAAATCAAGAATCTAGGGCTGTAAATAGAGCATTAAACTAAAATGTGGTGTAGTAGGGAGAGGTCAGATGAGGGGAAATTTAGAAATCGAAAGATAAATATCAAGGGAATAGAGCAGTATAACAATTTGGATAAAGACAAGCAGAGTTTGGCAGGAAGGGACAGGGCCTGGATTTTAGGCTGGTGATGTGGGTCTCCGCGTCTGGAAAAAGCAATGCCGAGAACCCCGCGTCGCCTTTTCTCTGGAGACCCTGCCGAATCTAGTGTCAAACAAGCATTTAAGTGGACAGTGGTGTGCTTTCTACAGAATCAAGGACCTCATCACCAGAAGTCCTGCCCTTGGAGAGCTGCTGGCGAATCACAGGAACACTGTGGAGGCAGTGGCTGCTGATGAAGGAGCACCTTCCAGAGACCCAGGAGTGATGCTGGACTCATGCCACAGATATGTCGGGGGAGGGGTATCGCAGTATTGGGATTGCAGGAAGTGGGGGTGTAGGGGGGGTTGCTAGCAAGGGTACAGGGGTGGGTCTCAGTGGGTCCCCCTTCCTGATACTGGGTCCCTCGTTCAGGCACTAAGTGCCTTTGAATAGGGACACCTCCCCCCACCCGCCACCAGAGCCATGAAACAGCCCACATGGTTTTTCATGCCTAATTGTGGCTACGGAAGATGAGGCCCTTAACTGGGGATTAGTTGTCCAGTTAAGGGCCTCAATTGGTGGCGGGGCAGGAAGGCTGTTCATAAGCCTTTCTGCCCCGGATTGAATTTTGGTGGAAGTGGAATGGTGGCAGGAACTCCCCCCACCATCATCCAACCCAATTTTATGCGTTGCCCACCTCTGAACCCACAGCAGGGGAGAGCATAAAATTCTCCCTAGAGAGTTTAACGGTAGTATTGCATCAGTGAATAAGGTCCCAGCAGGGAATAATGGTAAAAAATTAACATTGAAGGTTTTTATCCCAATGCAGGAAGGTAGGAGGATGGATGAACTAGTGGCACAAGTTGATAAAATTGGGTCTGATCTAACAGTCATTATAGAGATGTGGTTGTAAGGACTAAATATTTCAGGGTACTTAACATTTCAAAAAGACAGACAAAATGGAAAAGGAAGGGGGTAGCCCTGATAATAAAATATGGCATAAAAACAGTAGTGAGAAAGGATCTTGGCTCAGAAGATCAGAAAATAAAAGCAGTATGGGTGGAATAACCAGGGAAAGAAAACACTGGTGGGAGCTGTTTACAGGCCCGCAAAAAGTAGCTATTCCATTCGGTAGAGTGTTAATAAATAATAGGAGTTTGTAACAAAGGTGATGCAATCATAGTGGGGGACTTGAACTTTCAGCTAGATTGGACAAATCAAATTGGCAAAGGTAGTCTGGAGGATGGGTTCATAGAATGCATTCAAGACAGTTTCTAGAACAACACATCATGGAACCAACCAGGGATAAGGCTATTTTAGATCTTGTATTATGTAATAAGGTAGGCTTAATGAGTAATCTCATAGCAAGATCCTATGGGGCAGAGTGATCATATGATAGAATTTCACATCAAGTTTGAGAGTGACATACTTAAATCTAAAACAAGACTCTTAAACTTAAATAAAGCCAATTACATAGGTATGAGAGGCAAGTTGGCTAAAGGTGATTAAAAAAGTAGATTAAAGATATGAAGGTAGATAAGCAGTGACAAACATTTAAAGGACTAATTCACAATTTTCAACGAAAATACATTCCATTTAGAAACAAAAACTCCACGGGAAAAGTGATCCATCCATGGCTGATTAAAGAAATTGAGAATAGTACTAGATTAAAAGAAGGGGCTTATAATGTTGTGAAGAATAGTAGCAAGCCTGAAGATTGGGAGAGTTTTAGAAACCAGCAATGGATGACCAAAAAATGGATTAAAAAGGTAAAAGGAGAATGAAAGTGAACGAGCATGAAATATATAAACAGACTGTAAGAGCTTGTAAGGTAGAGAGTAGCAAAACATAGACACTTTGTCTAAACCTTAATCCCTTAGACACTGAGATGGCAGAAATTATAAGGAAATGGCAGAAACATTAAACAAATGTTTTGTACCTGTCTTCACAGTAGAAGACACAAAAACCATACTAAAAAATAATGGTTAACCAAGAGGCTAATGAGAGAGAGGAACTTAAAGTAATTACAAGCAGTAGAGGAAAAGTACTGAAGAAATTAAGCGGATTAAAAGCTGACAGATCCCCAGGACCTGATGGCCTACATCCTAGGGTTCTAAAAAAGTTGACAGCAGAGGTAGTGGAAGCATTGGTTGTGATCTTCCAAAATTCCATGGGTTCTGAATGATCCCAGTGGATTGGAAGGTAGCAAATGTAACCTCGCTCTTCAAGAAAGGAGGAAGAGAGAAAACGGGAAAATACAGGCCAGATAGCCTGACATCAGTCTTCAGGAAAGTGCTGGAATCTATTATAAATGAAGTGTTAACTAGGCACTTAGACAATCAGAATATGATTAGGCAGCATCAACATGGTCTGACAAATTTAGTTATAGCTTTTTGAGGATGTAACTAGTAGGGTAGATAAAGGGGAATCAGTGGATGTAATATATATCTATTTCCAAAAGGCATTCGACAAGGTGTTGTATAAAAGTTTATAACATAAGATAAGGGCTCATGGGGTTGGAGGTAATGTATTAGCATGGATAGAGGATTGGTTAATGGATAAGACAGCAAAGAGTAGGGATCAATGGGGAATTTTCAGGTTGGCATGCTATAATATAGTGGGGTTCTGCAAGGATCAGTGCTGGGACTTCAGCTATTTACATTCTATATAAATAACTTAGATGAAGGAACTGAGAGTAATGTATCCAAGTTTGCTGACAACACAGTTAGGTGGGACAGTAAGAGGCTGTAAAAGGATATAGGCCATTTAAGTGGTTGGCCAATAAGGTGGCAGATGGAGTATAATGTGGGGAAATGTAAAGTTGTTCACTTTGGTAGGAAGAATAGAAAAGCCAAATAGTTTTAAAATGGTGAGAAACTTTTAAACTATTTAAGATTGTCAGTAGGGCTCGCTGTGTGGCACATTTGTGCGCACTGGAAACAACATATATTAATACACAGTATCCTGTTCTTTGAAGACAGAAATAACATGTTTTTTTATTCATTCATGGGATGTGGGCATCGCTGGCTATGCCAGCATTTATTGCCCATCCCTAATTGCCCTTGAGAAGGTGGTGGTGAGCTGCCTTCTTGAACCGCTGCAGTCCATGTGTGGTAGGTACAGCCACAGTGCTGTTCGGAAGGGAGTTCCAGGATTTTGAACCAGCGACAGTGAAGGTTCCAAGTCAGGATTGTGTGTGGCTTGGAGGGGAACTTGCAGGTGGTGGTGTTCCCATGCAACTGTTGCCCTTGCCCTTCTAGGTGGCAGTGGTCGTGGGTTTGAAAGGTGCTGTCTAAGGAGCCTTGGTGCATTGCTGCAGTGCATCTTCTAGATGATACACACTGCTGCCACTGTGCATCGATGGTAGATTGTGTGAATGTTTGTAGATGGGATGCCAATCAAATGGGTTGCTTTGTCCTGGATGGTGTCGAGCTTCTTGAGTGTGGTTGGAGCTGCACCCATCCAGGCAATTGGAGAGTATTCCATCATACTCCTGACTTTGTGCCTTGTAGATGGTGGACAGGCTTGGGGAGTCAGGAGGTGAGTTACTCTCACAGGATTCCTAGCCTCTGACCTGCTCTTGTAGCCACAGTATTTATATGGCAACTCCAGTTCAGTTTCTGGTCAGTTTCTGGATTCAGCAATCGCAATGCCATTGAATGTCAAGGGGAGATGGTTAGATTCTCTGTTATTTGAGATAGTCATTGCCTGGTACTTGTGTGGCACAATTGTTACTTGCCACTTATCAGCCCAAGCCTGGAAAATTTCTACACGGACTGCTTCGGTATCTGAGGAGTCGTGAATGGTGCTGAACATTGTGCAATCATCACCGAACATCCCCACTTCTGACCTTATGATTGAAGGAAGGTCATTGATGAAGCAGCAGGAGATGGTTGGGACTAGGACACTACCCTGAGGAACTCCTGCAGTGATGTCCTGGAGCTCAGATGATTGACCTCCAATAACCACAACCATCTTCCTTTGCGCTTAGTATGACTCCAACCAGCAGAGGGTTTTCCCACTGATTCCCATTGACTCCAGTTTTGCTAGGACTCCTTGATGCCATACTCAGTCAAATGCTGCCTTAATGCCAAGGGCAGTCACTCTCACCTCACCTCTTCAGCTCAGCTCTTTTGTCCATGTTTGAACCAAGATTGTAATGAGGTCAGGAGCTGAGTGGCCCTGGTGCAACCCAAACTGAGCATCACTGAGCAGGTTATTGCTAAGCAAGTGCTTCTTGTTAGCACTGTCTACAACACTTTCATCACTTTACTGATGATTGAGAGTAGACGGACAGGGTGGTAATTGGCCGGGTTGGATTTGTCCTGCTTTTTGTGTACGAGACAATGCTGGGTAGATGCCAGTGTTGTAGCTGTACTGGAACAGCTTGGCTACGGGCGTGGTATTTTCTGGAGCACAGGTCTTCAGTACTATTGCCGGAATGCCCATAGCCTTTGCAGTATTCAGTGCCTTCAGTTGTTTCTTGATGTCAATTGGAGTGAATCGAATTGGCTGAAGACTGGCATTTGTTAGTACAGAACTTGAGTATTGCTGAAAATAGAGACATGTTGTCGAAGCTTTTCATCTTGCACTCATCAGTACAATCCGCAAGACCAGGAGGCCAGGAGGAGGCTGAGATGGATCATTCACTCGGCACTTCTGGCTGAAGATTGTTGCAAATGCTTCAACCTTATCTTTTGCACTGATGTGCTGGGTTCCCTCATCATTGAGGGTGGAGATAGTTGTAGAGCCACCTCCTCCTGTTAGTTGTTTAATTGTCCATCACCATTCACAACTAGATGTGGCAGGACTGTTGAGCTTAGGTCTGATCCGTTGGTTATGGGATCACTTAGCACTGTCTATTGCATGATGCTTATGTTGTTTGGCACGCAAGTAGTCCTGACTTCACCAGGTTGACACCTCATTTTGAGGTATGCCTGGTGCTGCTCCTGGCATGCCCTCCTGCACTCTTCATTGAACTGGGATTGATCCCCTGGCTTGATGGTAATGGTAGAGTGGGGATATGCTGGGCCATAAGGTTACACATTATGGTTGAGTACAATTCTGCTGCTGCTGATGGCCCACAGTGCCTCATGGATCCACATGGAGGTACATTACGCCTGTTTCAGCTAAACAAAATAAGTGACAGCCACTCACTGGTTCATTTCTCAGGGCAATGCCTTAACCAATCAGAGTCAAACTGCCTGGTTTAAATTTCACACAAAGCTTTACAGTTAACTGTCAGTCACCATAATCTGGTGCATTCTCCATGGTTCACTTGCCAACCAGTCAACACTCTCTTCTCATACATTATAAAGTTGTGGCGTTCCCTTACATTCATGTTCTTGCAGAATGTACTGATGAGTGCAAGACGAAAAGCTTTGATAGCATGTCTCTATTTTCAGCAATACTCAAGTTCTGTACTACCAAATGACAACTTCTGCTATCATTTAATTTTTCTTTGAACATTGCCATGAAGCCACTTTGGTTTCGCTTTACTCTAAACCCTTTGAGTTATAAAGCCTTTGCATTTAGTGGTAGCATCCTAGTCTCTATGTCAGAAGGTGAAAGGTTTGTGCTCCACTCCAGACCACCTTGGCAAGTGAAGACTAGAATTTGATCTGTAAAATGCTGGGTTGGCATCCAGTGAAATACTTATGTCTGGAGTCAATTGACCACAGGTTCAGTGGTAGTACTTCCATCTGCGCTAGAAGGTTTGTATTTGGACTCTGCTCCAGAGAATCCTCGCAAACAGAGACCAACGTGCTAGCTCTGAATACTAGATTTATACTCAGCAGGGGTATTTGTCTCATGGAATCCCATGCCCCCCCCACCCCCATTATAAAGGGTCGATTGACCACCTTAGTCAATTTCTTTGGTTGCAGCAGTACTTGGAAAATAAAAGCTGTGATGAAGACAATAGGAAACACATAGCCACATTACCAGATAAGTTTATCAAGAATTGCATGTGAGACTTGAGTTCGGACTTGCCCTGGGGCAGAACACAACAGCGGAGTGGATACATGCTTTTAGTCCAAGGGACGCATGATCAATATTGTTTTAAAAGCAATCAAATTATCATCTGCACTGCTGTTATGCCTACCGAGTAGCATTCCTCAATTAGCTTTATACAAATCTTCTCTTTTTTTGCCCTCCTACAATCTGACACTGGTAGTAAATTATCTGTAACATTACCTTGACTAAAAGGTTAATCAGGTGAAAGAAATTAGAGTATGAGAGGAAGCTAGCTAGAAACGTAAAAACAGATAACAAGAGTTTCTACAGGTATTTAAAAAGGAAAAGAGTAAGTAAAGTGAGTGTTAGTGCTCTAGAGAGTGAGAATGGGAAGTTAATAGTAGATAATAAGGAAATGGCAGATGAAATTAACAAATATTTCACTTCTGTCTTCACTATAGAGGATACAAAAAACATTCCAGCAACAGCTGTAAATCAGGAGGTGGAAGGAAGAGAGGAACTTGGTGAAATTACAATCACCAGGGAAGCGGTACTGAGCAAACTGATGGAGCTGTGGGCTAATAAGTCCCTGGGTCCTGATGGGCTTCATCCTAGGGTCTTAAAAGAGGTGGCTAATGAGGTAGTAGATGCGTTGGTGTTAATTTTTCAAAATTCACTAGATTCTGGAAAGGTTCCATCAGATTTGAAAATAGCAAATATAATCCCTCTATTCAAGAAGGGGGGGGAGGCAGAAAACAGGTAACTATAGTCCAGTTAGCTTTACGTCTGTCGTGGGGAAGGTGTTAGAATCGATCATTAAGGATGCTATAGCTGGGAACTTAGAAAAACTCAAGGTAATTGGGAATAGTCAACATGGCTTTGTGAAAGGGAGATCATGTTAACCAATTTATTGGAGTTGTTTGAAGGAGTAACATGTGCCGTGGATAAAGGGGAGCCTGTTGATGTACTGTGCTTGGATTTCCAGAAGGCATTTGGCAAGGTGCCATATAAAAGGTTATTGCGAAAGTAGGAGCTCATGGTGTAGTGGGTAACATATTAGCATGGATAGAAGATTGGCTGGCTGGCAGAAACCAGAGAGTATGCATAAATGGGTCCTTTTCTGATTGGTAGGATGTGACGAGTGAAGTCCCGCAGGAGTCTGTGCTGGGGCCTCAATCTTTTGCAATTTATATCAATGACTTAGATGAGGGGAGCGATGGCCTGGTGGCTAAATTTGCAGATGACACAAAGATAGGCAGAAAAGTATGTTGTGAAGAGGACATAAGGAGGTTGCAGACCAATATAGATGGGTTGAGTGAGTGGTCAAAAATCTGGCAGATGGAGTATAATGTGGGAAAATGTGAAGTGGTTCACTTTGGCAGGAAGGATGAAAAAGCAGAGTATTACTTAAATGGATAACGACTGCAGAATTCTGAGGTGCAGAGGGATCGAGGTTTTCGAGTGCATGAGTCACAAAAAGTTAGTATACAGGTACAGCAAGTAATAAAGAAGGCTAATGGAATGCTAACCTTTATTACAAGAGGAATTGAAAATAAAAGTAATGATGTTATGCTTCAGTTATATAGGGAATTGGTGAGACCACATCTCGAATACTGTGTGCAGTTTTGGTCTCCTTATTTAAGGAAGGATGTGAATGCGTTGGAGGTGGGTCAGAGGAAGTTTACTAGATTGATACCTGGAATGAGTGGGTTGTCTTATGAGGGAAGGTTGGACAGACTGGGCTTGTTTTCACTGGAGTTTAGAAGAGTGAGGGGAGACTTGATTGAAGTATATAAGATCCTGAAATGTCTTGACAAGGTGGATGTGGAAAGGATGTTTCCTCTTGTGGTTTAGTCCAGAACAAGGGAGCACTGTGTTAAAATTAGGGGTCGCCCTTTTAGGACAGAAATGAGGAGAAATCTTTTCTCTCAGAGGGTTGTGTGACTTTGGAACTCTCTACTTCAGTAGGTGTTGGGGGCAGGGTCATTGAATAATATTAAGGCGGGGTAGATAGATTCTTGTTAGGCAAAGGAATCAAAGGTTATCAGGGGTAGATGGGAATGTGGAATTAGAGACACAAACAGATCAGCCATGATCTTATTGAATGGCGGAGCAGTCTAGCGGGGCTGAATGGTCTACTTTTGCTCCTAATTCGTATGTATGTTCATATGTATGTATGTTTGTTAATCAAGTCAAATCTGATGATGTTATGATTACTATTTCATAAATGCTCCCCCACAGAGTATTCTGATGCCTTCTCAGCATTATTGCAAAAGATTAAATCCAGTGACTGACTTTCCTTAGTATTTTCTCAAACATGATGTACAAGGAAACAATAGTTATCACCACTTACAGGTATTTCAGGCCTACACCTAGCAGTACCTGACCACTATTGGAGCACTAAATTAAAATTTCTCATTATTTAAGTTGCTTGAGTATTGTGTGCAGGTTTGAAACAGCTAGTTTGAGAACAGTGTAGATGACTTGGAAAACGGTTGTCTTCTTATGCAGTCCCTCGGGAACAAGGATGACTTTCTTCCACTCCAGGGTTTTGGGTCTTTAGGTGACTGAATAGTCCAATTCTGGAACCACACACTCTGCCACAGGGCAGGTGGTGTTTGGTGAGGCGAGTGAATGGGATGCTTGAAATTCCGAACGCTTCTTCCGCTGTTTGCACTTGATCGCTGCCTGGGCATGTCGCCGTTGTTTGAACTGGCTGGCACCTCCGCAGATGCTTCTTCTGCTTTTTGGGCAGTCTCGGGCAAGCGATTCCTATGAATCAGAGGAGATGTCACATTTTTTCAGGGAGGCTTTAAGGACGTCCTTGCAGCATTTCCTCTGCCCTCCTGGTAGCCTCTTGCCTTGATGGAGCTCGGAGTAGAAAGCTTGTTTTGGGGGTCTTGTGTCAGGCATGTGGATGATGTGGCCCGCCCAACATCACTGCCTAGCCATTACTAGTATCTCGATACTGGGGATGTTGGCCTGAGAGAGGACACTGATATTGAAGCGCCTGTCCTGCCATTAAATTTGCAGGATCTTGCGTAGGCATCGCTGGTGATATCTCTCTAGGGCTTTGAGATGTCTGTTGTACAGTGTCCGTGTTTCTGATGCATACAGGAGGACAGGTAACACTGCGGCCATGTAGACCATGAGCTTGGTGCCAGGTTTGAGGTCTTTGTCGTCAAACACTAATTTCCTATACTCCAGCCTTGATCGCTTGCTTTCCCGTGTTCCCAAGGAAGACAAGCTGATCCTCCTCAGAGACTTCAATGCCAGAGTTGGGAGGGATACAAACCTTCGGAAAGGTGTGATTAGCAAGGAAGGTTTTGGAAGGGCGAAAACCAACGGAGTCCTTCTTCTGATGAAATGCATTGAACATGGCCTGATCATAATGATCTTC
This sequence comes from Heterodontus francisci, assembly GCF_036365525.1. NCBI lineage: Eukaryota > Metazoa > Chordata > Chondrichthyes > Heterodontiformes > Heterodontidae > Heterodontus > Heterodontus francisci. The sequence continues at coordinate 221,662,566 of NC_090371.1, forward strand.
CTATTTCGTCAGAGAGACAAATACAAGACCTCATGGCAGCACCCTTGCTCCAGGCATTGGCATTTTCTTGACGCTATCATCGGCTGAGTGAAGGACTGCAAGGATGTTCGCATCATCCGTGCCATGATAGGAGCCGATGACTGCTGGACTGACCATCGCCTAATCCAAGCTACTATCTCCATAAACCCAGTCAAAACTGGCAGTGGCAGAAGAAGCACTGCTGCTGAAAAATCAATGTTGATGGTATCAAGGACTCTGAAGAAAGACCTACTCAGGCAGCGTCTTACAAGCAACTTGGTGACGCTCAATGAACAGGAACCACAGAATGTTCACCATGCCTGGTCTGCCCTCAAAGTTACCATAATCAGCACTTGTGAAGATACTCCTGGTTTCTCAGCCAGGAAACATCAAGACTGGCTTGACGAGAACAACCAGGAGATCCAGAAGCTACTAAATCGCAAGCACAAGGCGTTCCTGAACTGGAAGCGTCACTAAAATTTGAGGGAAAAAAAGCAAGTATACAGACAGTTGAAGACCAAAGTTCAACAAAAAACCCATGACCTAAAGAAAAGCTGGTTGGCTGAAAGAGCGCAGGAAGTACAGCAACCTGCCGACAGCCACGACATGCGTGGATTCTTCAGTGCAATCAAGATCATTTACGGCCTAAGTACCCACGGACCTACCCCACTGAGAGCAAAGAATGAAGTGGTACTGATCAAGGACAGAGAGGCAGTCAGCGCTCGTTGGAAGAAGAACCTCGAAGATCTTCTCAATCGCAACTCAGCCCTTGATGCGAGTGCCCTCGACCACATTCCACAGCATACTACCCGCCATAACATCAGCACAACACCAGACTGACATGAGATTGAAAAGGCCATCCGACAGCTAAAAAACAAGTCTGCTGACGTAGACAGAATTCTGCCGAAATTCAAAAATATGACGGAGAGGCACTCTCGACACAAATAATGGAAAAAGTTAACAACAACACTACACCATTTCTGATGGAGCTGATGAGCAGGAGGACTGAGATCCTTTATCAACTCAATGAAACCTGAGCTGAGATTTTGAAACTAATATGGCTTAAAGGATTAAAGCAAATTTTGACAATTATTTGCATGTTTGTTTGGCAATCTGTTGTTGATTAGCAATGACTGTCTTCAGTCCCACAATTTCCCCTTGTTCTGATTTGTGCCATCTATCACAGAAGGTTACATCTGCTAGATGTGGGCTCCCTCTTCCATCTCCCTGAGAAACACCCAGCTGCATAAAGTGACATCACTATTCCTGACCAAAATAGAGATAATTGGATAAATCCTCTGTATATTATTGCTGTAAGTGACTGGGATTGATTAATCACACATAATTTGTATTATGTAACTTTCCTTCACTTACTGCAATTTGCTGGAGAAATCACTCTGCTTTTATTGAGAGAAGTTGCTGAGCTCTGTTTGCTATACTTTGTAGAGACAGTCTTTAACAGTCTTGGTAAATAAACGTTGTTTCCTTTGCTTTTTGCTGCGTAAATAGATTTTGTTTGCTGTAAAATTAGGTGAGGTGTAAGTCACACCCCACCTCCAACTCAGTGACTGACTCAGTAGTATCAATATACACTCTGGATAAAAGATTGTCGGGCTGAACTTTATAAGCCTGCTGCCGAAATGCGAAAAAAAATTGCGGCCCACAAGGAGGAGGGAGCCCACATCGACCAGGATTAACCTTCTGCCATAGATGGCACAAATCAGAGCAAAGGGAATTTGTGGGAACAAAGACAGTCATTGCTACTTGCAGTCCAATCAACGACAGATTGCGAACCAACTTTGCTTTAATCCTTTCAGCCATATCAATCTCAAAATCACAGCTCTGCTTTCATTGAGTGTGACGGCTCATTTAAATAGCCGGGGCGGGCTGCCCGCTCTCCCGCTCCTCCCCCACCCCTCCCCCGATCATGGGGAGGGGGCAGGCTGTCTGTCCCCGGTAATGGCATCAGCTGTCTGTGTGCAGGTGTTGAGGCCATTTTTAAAGGGCTGTCAGCTCTACTGGGAATTTAAATATTTAAAGGGAAATGGAATTAAAATAAATACATCCCTTTTGCCCCTCTCCCACCACCCATACCAATCAAATTAATTATCTGGCCTTCCCCCACAAAACACTTAGCATTACCATCTGACCTTCCTGCCCCAAACTGCACAAACTTTCAACTTCAACCCTTCCCACTATCCCCTGCACCGATGTGCTAATTTGACCCCGTTCCACACACCCCCACACTGAGAAACTTACCTTCCCTCCCTCCCCGTAATTGTTGTCCCCTGTTTCTCCCGACAGGGATCCGAAGGTGCGGGAGTGCTGGCTGCTGGAGAGAAGATCACAGCGGGACATCAGGAGGCGTCGTGAGATTAATTAATTCACTTATTATAATTTATTTAAATATTTAAATTGCGATCCTGTCACGGCAGGGGAGCTGCCACAAGGTCTTGACACTGCTGGTAATATCAGGCCGGACCCTGCCGACGTCCAGGTGCATGGCAGGCCTCATCCGGGGCCACCTTCGGGCCCCCTGCCACACCACGCCACCCAGGCCCATGGATCCCAACCGTTGAGGGCTCCTTAAAACCCAGTCCGTTCTACCTGCCCAACGCATGTAGCACACAAGCAAACCAATGGCCAGTGTTGTGAACTACTTCCACTGTTCTCAATCTTTATAGTTACTCGTCCCTTAAGGAAGAGACACAACAGAAAAGGATTTCATACAAAACTGTTTTCTGTTTGAATGTGTCATTCTTTAATATTAATCTTAATATAAGTGCAGTCATTTTTGTACCAAAGGGACCATATGCCTTTTGCACTCATGGTTTTCTTTCTCTGAGTAGATTAGCAACAATTTAGGTTCTGCCATTTATCCACAGTAATTTACCAATTGAGATGACAGAATCCTTTGTGATTGATCTATAATAGTATTGAACAGCTGACCTTCCTACACAATGTAAACTTTTACAGTTTAAAGTTGAAAAATGATTTAAATGTAACAGTGTAAAGCTGAAAATATTGGCAACCAAGCAACAAAGCACTGTAATCAGCTAAAATTGTGCAGCTCACCGACAAAGCTTCTCACTGCTTCATGCTGTAGTAACATCGTATCCAATAAACTGGCAAATTATCAACTACTCCCTTAAGTATTGCCGTCCTGCTTGGTTCAGGTATCAGATTACTTTCTGTCATACAGGTTAATTGAGTGCAAATCTCACATCACCAAGCATATAAACTTGGAAGCAACTCAACCACAAGGAGATCCTGTCAACTGTCTCCGTAGAATAATGTTCACCAGTTGGTCATTAGGCAATTGAAAAGCATTAGTTTGAGCCCTCACCAAGTGGACACCAGGTACCAGGGAACTCTTCATTACATGGTCAGCAGATAGAGTTGCCAACCTGAACATTTTTCTGGAGGTTTGATCGCATGGCGTTTGATCAGACGACATTTGATCTGGTGATGTCTGATCAAGTGACCTTTGCCCATAGTTTATAAATGTTACTGCATTTACCATGTGGGTCACCTGAACTTGAGAGTCTTTTTTCCTGGTTTTGCACTAGCAGCTGTTACAGGAGAAGTTCCGAGGGCCTGGATGCCACTGCTGAGCAAACAAAGGAAGTGGGCAAGTGCTAACCACAGATGTAAAGCTCTACAAATCCCATAACTTGTTACCAGCAATGCCTAGAAGATTCATCTTTCATTCTTCGAGATTCCAGGATATCTGGGAGCATTGGCAACCCTAATTCTACCACTAGCTCTCTCAAAAGACATAGTGGTTTCTAACATGGAAATAATCCTTAATCAAAGCTTATGGTTTATCCTTCCAAGCATCTGGCGCAAGGCTCTCCATAAAACTGATGCTAATTTTAGAGGTAAAAACAACAAATTCTACACAGGGAGGTCACATTCGACCAAATTGAAAATGTTTCTTGGAGATGCTTTAGTCGTGGTGGACATGGGTTATACAGTTGAGACTATCCTTAAATTTCAGAAAGCTTTTGATAACGTTCATGCACCAGCACAGATCTGGAATATTTGTATAATTATTCACAGCAACTGTGCAGACTCAGACAGGTCTGGGGAGGAGATAAGAAGGTGGAAAGGAAATCTGTGTGTATGTAAAATGTAAAGAGATGGGGACAATTAAGGGGTTGCATCATAATTGGGGGAAAAATTCAGCAAACCTTTGGTTAGTCTCAAAAAGCACCTCAACCCAAGAATGATCTTCACCAAGATGAAGGAAAAGGTGAATAAAAAGTGATAGACAACAATGAAGGAAAAGGGAAGCCTAGGTGGAATGAGTTTGCAAACAAGTGCTGGAGCAGCCTGGCACCCCATTTGATGATTGCTGATGCCAAAGAGGTGCTGCATGAGGTGCTTACAAGGGGGGTTGGCCTCTATGCCACTACATCTAAAGATACATCATAATTAAAAGATTGGCAGTATTTGGTGAAAAGAAGTAGGGTGAGAGGAGGCTTGTGTGGAGCATAAACACTGGTTGGACTGAATGGTCTGTTACTGTGCAGTAAATGCTATGGAATAATATGTAATACACAAAGCAGAAAAGTTATCCAGTCATGATGGGATGCAGGACAGGAGGGTGTGACTGCAAATGAGGCAGTTATGGGGATCGAGAAGGCAGAAGTGGAGGAACCTCAGTCCTTGCAATTGCCCAACAGGTTTGAGGTTCTTGTAGCCTGTATGGACGAAAGCGGGGCTTTCATGAATGAACTGATCATGGCACCGTGGTACAGAAAGCCATTCAAGCGGTGGGAGTTAATAGGGATGCAGTGGTAGTAGGGGGCAGTATATTCAGGGGGATAAACCACAGTTCTCTGCAGCTGAGAACAGGAGTCCAGAAGGCTGTGTTTCCTGCCCGGTGCCAGAGTTTGGGACATCTGCTCTGGGCTGGAGAGGAACTTGCAGTGGGAGGGGAGGATCCATTGTCGTTGTCCACGTAGGTACCAATGACATAGGCAAGACTAAGAAAGAGGTTCCGCTTAGAGAGTATGAGCAGCTAGGGGCTAAATTAAAAAGCAGAACCTCAAAGTTAATAATCTCTGGATTATTACCTGAGCCAGGAGCAAATTGGAATAGGATAAATAAGATTAGAGAGTTAAATGCATGGTTCAAAGATTGGTGTGGGAGAAAAGGTTTTCAATTCATGGGGCAGTGGCACCAATACTAGGGAACGTGGGAGCTGTACCATTGGGATGGTCTTCATCTGAACCGTGCTTGGACCAGTATTTTGGGAGGTCGTATAGCTAGGGTGGTAGAGATGGCTTTAAATTAAATAGTGGGGGGCGAGGGATCAAGTGAGGGAAGATGTGTTAAATTAAAGAGAGAGGACAAGGCAAGACAGCAAGGTAGCAATAAGGGAATTCATAATCTCAGTGTGGCAGGAAGGGACAGAGCGTACAAACTTAAAAGTGCACCAGCAGGTAAGGCTAAGAGGTCGCGAAAAGAATAAAAAGACAGAATTAAAGGCACTTTATTTGAACGCACACAGCATTTGCAACAAGGTAGATGAATTGACGGCACAAGTGGAAGTAAACAGGTATGATCTAATTGTCTAGGAGACTAGGCTGCAGGGTGACAAAGGCTGGGAACTGAATGTCCAAGTGTATTCGAGATTTAGGAAGGATAGGCAAAAAGGAAAAGGCGGCAGGGCAGTGTTGTTAATAAAAGATGAGATCAGTATATTAGTGAGACAGGATCATAGATTGGAAGATCAAAATGTAGAATCAGTTTGGGTGGAGCTAAGAAACAGAAAGGGGCAGAAAACATTGCTAGGAGTTGTTTATAGGCCACCAAACAGTAGTGGTAGTAGTATAGGGCATGGTATAAACCTAGAAATTTGAGGTGCATGTAATAAGGGTAACACAGTAATCATAGGGGATTTCCATCTACATATAGACTGGGTAAACCTAATTAGCACTAATGCTGTGGAGGATGAATTCCTGGAATATATACAAGATGGTTTTCTGGAACAGTATGTTGAGAAACCAACTAGAGAATAGTATTGTGCAATGAGAAAAGGCTAATTAATAATCTTGTTGTAAAAGATCCTCTAGGGAAGTGTGCCCACAATATGATAAAGTTTTACATTAAGTTTGAAAGTGATGTAGTTCAATCCAAAACTAGGGTCTGTTACGATCGAGGTGGGAGGAGTGCACTGTCTTTTTCTAGTGCCACTTCTCCATGGGTCACAACACATATTTAAATGTGTACCCAGTTACCAATATGGCCGAGTATAGCATCTATTTTCTTATTTCAGAATAAAATCTACAAATCAGGTTTCTTTAATAAACAATAAAAGTATTAATTTATTATAAAACACGACTTAGTCAATAAAGATGCAAAGCTTTAACACAGTTTGAAATATGACAGTAAATATATATATATATATATATATATCCCTTCTAAATACCCAGCACACACACACACACACACCGGTCAAAGGAAAAATAAAGATACTTTGGCCAAAGTACTTATCAATTCTTGAAGAAAAAGGATAAGATATGTTATGTTCCAGATGATACAGTCTGGCATCTGAGTACATGTAGATTGGTCACTGGGATCTTTTCAGAAGCAGTTCGTTCAGGAAATGTCAAGAGGAAGTCTTCTAGAAGCTTCTCAGCAGAAATGCTGCATCAGTTTCTCTATTTCTTACACTTGATCCTCAGCATTTCTCAAAGAGGTGAAGAAAAGATGAACTGGTCTTCTCTTTTAGCAGGCTGACCTCCAACTGACTCAAACAGTATTTAGAAATAAAAACAACTCTTGACTACCATAAATCTTGACATGTCACTTCTCTGTAAACAACTCCATAGTCAGAAGGCACCTGTTATTTACTTAGCTGAAGACATGTGACATTCAGTAAATGTTGTTTTGTTAAACATAAAGCTCAAGTCCTTCCAATGATCTTTTTCAAAAAAAAACAAAGCCCAGCATCTATGGGATCACTTAGAAGGTCTAATGCAGGTGGGAGGTATACAGTAAATGGCAGAACCCTTAGGAGTATTGACAGGCAAAGAGATCTGGGCATACAGGTCCACAGGTCACTGAAAGTGGCAACGCAGGTGGATAAGGTAGTCAAGAAGGCATATGGCATGCTTGCCTTCATCGGTCGGGGCATAGAGTATAAAAATTGGCAAGTCATGTTGCAGCTGTACAGAACCTTAGTTAGGCCACACTTAGAATATTGCGTGCAATTCTGGTCGCCACACTACCAGAAGGACGTGGAGGCTTTGGAGAGGGTGCAGAAGAGGTTTACCAGGATGTTGCCTGGTCTGGAGGGTATTAGCTATGAGGAGAGGTTGGAAAAACTCGGACTGTTTTCACTGGAACGACGGAGGTGGAGGGGCGACATGATAGAGGTTTACAAAGTTATAAGTGGCATGGACAGAGTGGATAGTCAGAAGCTTTTTCCCAGGGTGGAAGAGTCAGTTACTAGGGGACATAGGTTTAAGGTGCGAGGGGCAAAGTTTAGAGGGGATGTGCGAGGCAAGTTTTTTACACAGAGGGTGGTGAGTGCCTGGAACTTGCTGCCAGGGGAGGTGGTGGATGCAGATACGATAGCGACATTTAAGAGACATCTTAACAAATACATGAATAGGAAGGGAATAGAGGGATACGGGCCCCGGAAGTGCAGAAGGTTTTAGTTTAGGCAGGCATCAAGATCGGCGCAGGCTTGGAGAGACGAATGGCCTGTTCCTGTGCTGTACTGTTCTTTGTTCTTTGTTCTTAATACATGGTTCACAACAAATTTACATTCCTTTGAGGCCCAAAAACTCAGTAGGAAAGGTGATCCAACCATGGCTAACAAGAGATGTTAAAGATTGTATTAGATCAAAGAGGCTTATAAAGTTGCCAAAAAAGTAGTAAGCCTGAGGTAAATAAAAACAGAAAGTGCTGGAAATACTCAGCAGATCAGGCAGCATCTGTGGAGAGAGAAGCAGAGTTAACGTTTCAGGTCTGTGACCTTTCATCAGTAAGCCTAAGGATTGGGAGCATTTTTGAATTCAACACAGGAGGACCAAAAACTGATAAAGAAAGAAAAAATAGAATATGAAAGTAAACTAGTGTGAAAGATAAAAACTGACTGTAAAAGCTTCTATAGGTATGTAAAAAGGAAAAGATTAGCAACGACAAATGTGGGCCCATGACAGACTGAGACAGGAGAATTTATAATGGGGAATAAGGAAGTGGCAGAGAAAATAAACAAATACTTTATGTCTGTCTTCGCGGAGAAAGATACAAAAAAGCTCCCAAGAATACTTGAGATGCAAGGGGCTAACGAGAATGGGGAACTGAAAGAAGTTACTATTAGTAAAAAAGTAGGACTGGAGAAATTAATCGGACTGAAAGTTAGTAAATCCCCTGGACCTGATGATCTACAGAGTGTTGAAAGAGGTGGCTATAGAGATAATGGATGCGTTGGTGGTCATTTTCCAAAATTCCACAGATTCTGGAATGGATTCTGCAGATTGGAAGGTAGCAAATGTAATCCCACTATTTAAGAAAGGAGGAAGGGAGAAAATGGGGAACTACAGACCTGTTCGCCTGAGATCAGTAGTAGGGAAAATTCTCAAAACTATTATAAAGGATGTTATAACTGAACACTTAGAAAATAGGATTGGGCAGAGTCAACATGGATTTATGAAGGATAAATTATGTTTGACAAAGCTGTTAAGAGTTTTTTGATGATGTAACTAGCAGAATAGATAAGGGGGAACCTGTGGATATTGTGTATTTAGTTTTTCAGAAGGCTTTCGATAAGCTCTCAACAGGAGGTTAGAAAGCAAAATGGGATTGGGGTAATAATTGGGGGCATGGATTGAGAATTGGTTAATGGGCAAAAAACAGAGTAGGAATAAACGGATTATTCTCAGGTTAGCAGGCTGTGACTAGTCGGGTACCGCAAGGGTCAGTGATTGGGCTCCAGCTGTTCACAATCTATATCAATGATTTGGATGTGGGGACCAAATGTAATATTTCCAAGTTTGCTGATGACACAAAACTAGGTGGGAATGAGAGTTGTGAGGAGGATGTAAAGAAGCTTCAAGGGGATTTAGACAGTTTAAGTGAGTGGGCAAGAAACATGGCACATTTAGTTTAGTTTAGAGATACAGCACTGAAACAGGCCCTTCGGCCCACCGAGTCTGTGCCGACCATCAACCACCCATTTATACTAATCCTACACTAATTCCATATTCCCACCACACCTGTCCCTATATTTCCCTACCACCTACCTATACTAGGGGCAATTTATAATGGCCAATTAACCTATCAACCTGCAAGTCTTTCGGCATGTGGGAGGAAACCGGAGCACCCGGAGGAAACCCATGCAGACACAGGGAGAACTTGCAAACTCCACACAGGCAGTACCCAGAATTGAACCCGGGTCGCTGGAGATGTGAGGAATATAATTGGAAAAATGTGAAATAATCTGCTTCAGTATGAAAAACAGAAATGCAGAGTATTTCTTAAATGGTGAGAGATTGCCAACTGCTGATGTCCAAAGGGACCTGCATGTCCTTGTTCATAACTTACTGAAAGCTAACATGTAGGTACAGCAAGCAATTAGGAAGGCAAATGGTATTTTGGCCTTTATTGCAAAAGGATTTGAGTACAGGTGAGAGAAGTGTTGCTGCAATTATATAGATCCTTGGTGAAACCACACCTGGAGTATTGTGTACAGTTTTGGTCTCCTTACCTAAGGAAGGATATACTTGCCATAGAGGGAGTGCAACAAAGGTTCACCAGACTGATCCCAGGGATGGTGGGATTGTCCTTTGAGGACAGATCAACGAGATTGGGCCTATATTCTCGAGAGTTTAGAAGAATGAGAGGCGATCTCATTGAAGCATACAACATTCTTACAGGGCTCAGCAGGGTAGATGCAGAAAGGATGTTTCCCCTTACTGGGGTGGCTGGGGGGGAGGGTGTTGGGGTGACCAGGTGACACAGTCTCAGAATAAGAGGTAGACTATTTGAGACTGAGGTGAGGAAGAATTCCTTCACTCAGAGGGTGGTGAATCTTTCAAATTCTCTACCCAGAGGGCTGTGGAAGCTCAGTCTTTGGGTATATTAAAGACAGAGATCGATAGATTTCTAGATATTAAGCATATCAAGGGTTATAGGGATAGTGCGAGAAACTGGCATTGAGGTAGAAGATCTGCCGTGATCTAGTTGAATGGTGGAGAAGGCTCAAGGGGCCGAATGCCCTATTCCTGTCCCTATTTCCTATAGTTCTATATTCCTATCCTAGGTTACTGAGAGAAGTAGGGTGGAAAGATTCTGACCCAAATTTACCAATCCTCCTCATATAGGGGAGTGGTTCCAGAGGACTGGAGGATTGTAAATATTGCATCCCTGTTCGTAAAAGGAGAGAGGGATAAACATGGCATTACAGTCCAGTCAGCCTAACTTTGGTGGTGGGAAATGTTCAGAGACAATAATCAGGGACAAAATTAATTGCCACTTGGAAAAGAATGGGCTAATAAATGAAAATCAGCATGGATTTGTAAAGGCAAATCATGCTTGACTAACTTGACTGAGTACTTTGATGAAGCAGTGGAAAGTGTTACTGGGGCTAATGCAGTTGATGTTGTGTATATGGACTTTCAAAAGGCATTTGATAAAGTACCACACAATAGACATGTTATCAAAATTAAAGCCCATGGGATGAAAGGGACTGTGGCACTGTGGATACAAAATTGGCGAAGGGCCAGAAAGCAGAGCGCTGTTATGAACAGTTGTTTATCAGACTGGGGGAAGTATAATGTGGTGTTCCCCAGGGATCGGTAGTAGAACTACAGCTCTTTTTGATATATATTAATGACCTGGACTTGAGTATACAGGACATAATTTTAAAGTATGCAGATGACATGACACTTAGAAATGCAACAAACAAGGAAGAGGATAGTGGCAGACTTCAGGCTGAAATAGAAAAACTGGTGAAATGGGCAGACACATGGCAGGTGAAATTTAACGCAGGGAAGTGTGAGGTGATACATTTTGGTAGGAAGAATGAGGATAGGCAATGTTGTATGTTTGGGTTCTGTATGCTACCACCTTATTGAGTCTAGCCGGAGAAGTTCTTACACTAGTATTTTAACATTAATACTTATTTCATAACAACTATATACATTCCACACTAGCCTGTGTGTCTCCTTTAAAACCATGCTGTAACTGTTCTCAAGTCTCTCCCACATGATCTCTTACATCATCATGGTGGATGGCAATCTTTACATTCTCTCAAGATTAACCCTTCATACCCTTGTACTACATCTCCCCCCGACTCTTTATCTCAATCTATATATTTACATACATTCACTTTTTTATTTACATACTACCCTATCTCCTCCCAAGTACATAAGATCGCTGTTGACTCTCATCTTTCTGGAGAATTAGTCCTTCTCTATTTTGGTCTTGCAGCTGTACCTTTTGCCCTACTGACAAGGTTCAGTAGGTTTCTGGTACAGTATCTTATGTTATAATTATGAATTTGTTTGTTTTGATATGACTTTTCCTTGTCTTGTACTCTCTGATAATCCTTGCTTTGTAACCCTGGAAGTAATATATTGGGTGGAATCGGAAGTTGCGTTTGAAGTTTTCTTCCCATTATAAGTTCTGATTGCACTAATCTGCATAATAATAGAGATCCTGTAGGTCAGTAGTGCTGAGTGGACATCTTGATTTTTCTTCAAGATAGCTTTAATGGTTCTGACTACTCACTCAGCTTCTCTATTTGATTGTGGATTCTGAGGAGAACTTGCTAAATGAACAAATCCCCATTTTTCCACAAAATGCATGAAGTAATCCTTTGCATATTGATCCATTATTGGATACTAACTGATCAGGTATACCATGTGTTGCGAAAACTTCTTGCAAAACTCTGATGACTGCTTCAGTTGTCTTTTTTATTCGTCCATGGGATGTGGGCATTGCTGGCTAGGTCAGCATTTATAGCCCATCCCTAATTGCTCTTGAGAAGGTGGTGGTGAGCTGCCTTCTTGAACTGCTGCAGTCCTTGGGATGTAGGTACATCCACAGCGCTGTTAGGAAGGGTGTTCCAAGTCAGGATGGTGTGTGGCTTGGAGGGGAACGTGCAGGTGGTGGTGTTCCCATGCATCTGCTGCCCTAGTCCTTCTAGGTGGTAGAGGTCGTGGGTTTGGAAGGTGCTTTCTAAGGAGCCTTTGTGTGTTGCTGCAGTGCATCTTGTAAATGGTACACACTGCTGCCACTATGCATCAGTGGTGGAGGGAGTGAATGTTGAAGGTGTTGGATGGGGTGCCAATCAAGTGGGCTGCTTTATCCTGGACAGCTTCTTGAGTGTTGTTGGGAGCTGCACCCATCCAGGAAAGTGGTGAGTATTCCATCACACTCTTGACTTGTGCCTTGTAGATGGTTGTTGTGTCATCCATTTAACTTCAATCCATCTTGAGAAGTAATCAACTATAATTAGATAGGATCTTCCGTCAAAGAAGAATAAATCACAGCCAAACGTTCTCATGGTCTAGTTGGGAATTGGGTCGAAATTAGAGGTTCTCTTTGACCTTGTCTGTGTACCGGACAAAGGTGTTGGACTTGCTTCTTCCCAAGTTCTCTGTGTAGCACTCCTGTAGGAATTTACTGCATTTCTCTTTCTTGCTCTAGTAGTCTTTGAGAGGCATGGTGGGCTGTACTATGTTGTGTTGTGTGGGTTCTTTCTCTGTTGGGCGGGCTCTCTGGCAGAGTCCGGACTATCTGCAGCGCTCAGGTCTGGGTGGGGGACTCTCCCTCTGTCCTGCCTCCTAGATTCTTGTTGTTTAACTTCTTCAACTTTCTCTATAGGGTGAAGGTCAATACAAGCTCTTCTGCTCAGGAGTGAGAACACCTGCTTTCTTAGGACATATATTGTTTCCAATATCTACATTCCCTTGTACTGAAGTGTTGCCTGTAACTTCCCCTTTACTTCAAGTTCAAACCCTCATGGGCCATGTAACTGAGTTTCCGTTGGTTGAAGAAAGCCACAGCTCTTTGTCTAATAGGGCTTTTACACTTGCTCCGGTGTCGAATTTGAAATTAGTGATATATCTATTGACATATGCCTCTGCTGACTAAAATGCCTGATTTGGATCATTGATTTCACCCAGAAAATATTTTGATTGGTCTGCTGCAGGAGGTTATTTAACTTTGTTAACCTCTCTATTTTTAAATACTTTGCCTTTACAGCTTGAGGTAGTCGAGATTTTATTTTGGCACATCCTACTGCTCTATTTGCAGGACATTGTTCATGCCTGTGGGAACTTTTGGCACCACATTGCTGGCAGGGTTTAAAGGCGTATTTCGCTTGTAAATGTAAACATTTCTAATACTTGCCAGTTCTGATGAAGGGTCACTGACCTGAAACGTTAACTCTGCTTCTCTCTCCACAGATGCTGCCAGAACTACTGAGTATTTCCAGCATTTCTTGTTTTTACTTTATTTGTTTTACTCAGCTTGCCTAATGGAGTTGACACAGCTGTTTGATAGACAGTGCAAGGGTTTTCCCTTTACTTTGAGAGCTGCAGAATATTTTTTTCTTTTTCAGGCTTGGATGCATTAATGGAATCTCCCTGCTGTGTTTGGGGGTTTTCCGTGCTTTTTGGTAGTTCGTGCACTTTCTCAGGAGCTTCCCGCTCTTCGCCGTCACGTTCAGCCCAAGTGAGGGATTGGGTTTTCCCCGTTTTTCTCTCACACACGATGCCTGTAGAAAATTAATTTAAACTCTTCAAAGGCCTTATTTTTTACCAGGATTCCTCGACTGTTGGTACTATGTCTCACCCGACCAATTGCTCTGCAGGCAGCCACGCTTCTGTTCTATGGAACTTCTCTCAGCCTCTTAAGGTCTGTAGTTTTTTTTTTCTTTTCAGCGAGTTGCTTTAAATTTTCTTCTCTTCTGGCTGAAGGATGGTAGTTGCTTCAAACTTTTTCGCTGTTCACGATCCCACCTCTGTTCACCACCTTATATATTTGGGTTCTGTATGCTGCCACCTTATTGAGTCTAGCCAGAGAGTTTCTTAGACTGTGGTATTTAAGCATTAATATTTATTTCATAACAACTATATCACCAGCTTGTGTATCTCCTTCAAAAGCCACGCTATAACCGTTTTTGAGTCTCTCCCACATGATCTCTTACTTCATCATGGTGGACGGTAATCTTTACAGTCTCCCAAGATTAATCCATTCATACCCTTATACTACAGGCAATATAAACTAAATGGTACAATTTTAAAGAGGGTGCAGAAACAGAGAGACCTGGGGATATATGTATACATGAGACCTGGGGATATATTTGAAGGTGGCAGGAAAAGCTGAGAAGGCTGTTAAAAAAGCAAATGGGATCCTTGGCTTTATTAATAGAAGCATAGTATACAAAAGCAAGGAAGTTATGCTAAACCTTCGAAAAACACCGGTTAAGTCTCAGCTGGAGTATTTTGTTTGTTCTGGATGCAACACATCAGGAAGGATGTCAAGCCTTGGGAAGAGATTTACTGGAATGGTACTAGGGATGAAAGACTTCAGTTATGTGGAGAGATTGAAAAAGCTGGAGTTGTTGTTCTTGGAACAGAGAAGGTTAAGAGGAGGTTTGATAGAGGTATTGATAGAGTAAATAAAGAGAAACTAGTTCCAGTGGCAGAAGGGTTGGTAACCAGAAAACACAAATTTAGGTGTTTGGCAAAAGAACCAGAAGTGACATGAGGAAACATTTTTTTACACAGCAAGTTGTTGCGATTTAGACTGCAGTTCTTGAAAGGGTGGTGGAATCAGATTGAATAGTAACATTTAAAAGGGAGTTGGATAAGTACTTGAAGGGGAAACATTTACAGGGCTATGGGGAAAGGGCAGGGTAGTGAGATTAATTGGATAGCTATACCAATCGGCGCTGTATCATTCTATGATTCTATTATCCTATGACATGGCACTGCTCTTTCCTGCATGTCTAAGTAAATTCCTTGTAGTATCAATGTAACTGAATAAAGTAGTTTTCTAACCACTAGATATCCCTTTGAATGTCAAAACAGAATTTTGTCTTTGAGCCTGATTGCATTGGGACAGCCTAACCTGGCACCTAAACAAATCCTGGGTCTTGGATAAACTTCCTTTAAGCAGTGTCGATACATTATTAGGATAGCCCTTCACCAACAGAATGTAACTGAATAATGCATGTGAGGTATCTCTTTTTGATCAATCTTGTATAGTTTTGATTCGTAATTTGAAGTATATTTTTTTGAATAACATCACTGATATTTTAAAAGCAAAATACTGCGGATGCTGGAAATCTGAAATAAAAACAAGAAATGCTGGAACCACTCAGCAGGTCTGGCAGCATCTGTGGAAAGAGAAGCAGAGTTAACGTTTCGGGTCAGTGACCCTTCTTCGGAACTGACAAATATTAGAAAAGTCACAGATTATAAACAAGTGAGGTGGGGGTTGGGCAAGAGATAACAAAGGAGAAGGTGCAGATTGGACCAGGCCACATAGCTGACCAAAAGGTCACGGAGCAAAGGCAAATAATATGTTAATGGTGTGTTGAAAGACAAAGCATTAGTACAGATAAGGTGTTAACGGACTGAAGATTGAACAGCAGCAAGTGCAAACATGAAAAAAAAACAGTGGGTAAGCAAACTGAACAAACTAAGATGAAATGAAATAAATGCAAAAAAAAGATTGTAAAAAATCGCAGGAGGTGTAATACCTGCCCATTTACCAGGTGGTGAGGGAACCAACAAGAGGGAACAACATACTTGATCTCATCCTCACCAATGTGCCTGCTGCAGATGCATCTGTCCATGACAGCATTGATAGGAGTGACCACTGCATAGTCCTTGTGGAGACAAAGTCCCGTCTTCACATTAGGCTAGCCTCCATCATATTGTGTGGCACTACCACTGTGCTAAGTGGGATACATTCTGAACAGATCTAGCAATGCAAAACTGGGCGTCCATGAGGCACTGTGTGCCATCAGTAGCAGCAGAATTGTACTCAACCACAATCTGTAACCTCATGGCCTGGCATATCCCCCACTCTACCATTACCATCAAGCGGGGAGACCAACCCTGGTTCAATGAAGAGTGCAGGAGGGCATGCCAGGAGCAGCACCAGGCATACCTCAAAATGAGGTGTCAACCTGGTGAAGCTACAACCCAGGACGACTTGCATGCTAAACAGCGTAAGCAGCATGCAATAGATAGAGCTAAGCGATCCCATAACCAATGGATCAGATCTAAGCTCTGCAGTCCTGCCACATCCAGTTGTGAATGGTGGTGGACAATTAAACAATTAACTGGAGGATGTGGCTCCACAAATATCCCCATCCTCAATAAAAGCAAAATACTGCGGATGCTGGAAATCTGAAACAAAAACAAGAAATGCTGGATTCACTCAGCAGGTCTGGCAGCATCTGTGGAAAGAGAAGCAGAGTTAACGTTTCGGGTCAGTGACCCGAAGAAGGGTCACTGACCCGAAACGTTAACTCTGCTTCTCTTTCCACAGATGCTGCCAGACCTGCTGAGTGAATCCAGCATTTCTTGTTTTTGTTCCCCATCCTCAATGATGGGGGAGCCCAGCACATCAGTGCGAAAGATAAAGCTGACGCAATTGCAACAATCTTCAGCCAGAATTGCCAAGTGGATGATCCATTTCAGCCTCCTCCTGAAGTCCCCAGCATCACAGATGCCAGACATCAGCCAATTCAATTCCATCTGCGTGATATCAAGAAATGACTGAAGGCACTAGATACAGCAAAGACTATGGGCCTTGCAGCATTCTGGCAATAGTACTGAAGACCTGTGCTCCAGAGCTTGCCGTGCCCCTAGCCAAGCTGTTCCAGTACAGCTACAACACTGGCATTTACCCGGTAATGTGGAAAATTGCCCAGGTATGTCCTGTACACAAAAAGCAGGACAAGTCCAACCCGGCAAATTATCGCCCCATCCGTCTACTCTCAAACATCAGTAAAGTGATGGAAGGTGTCATAGACAGCGCTATCGAGCAGCACTTACTTCGCAATAACCTGCTCACTGACACTCACTTTGGGTTCCGCCAGGGCCGCTCAGCTCCTGACCTCATTACAGCCTTGGTTCAAACATGGACAAACGAGCTGAACTAAAGAGGTGAGGTGAAAGTGACATCAAGGCAGCGTTTGACCGAGAATGGCATCAAGGAGCCCTAGCAAAACTGGAGTCAATGGGAATCAGGGGGAAAGCTCTCCGCTGGTTGGAGTCATACCTAGAGCAAAGGAAGATGGTTGTGGTTGTTGGAGGTCAATCATCTCAGCTCCAGGACATCACTGCAGGAGTTCCTCAGGGTAGTGTCCTAGGCTGAACCATCCTCAGCTGCTTCATTGAGGTCAGAAGTGGGGATGTTCGCTGATAATTGCACAATGTTCCGCACCATTCATGACTCCTCAGATACTGAAGCAGTCCGTGTAGAAATGCAGCAAGACCTGGACAATATCCAGGCTTGGGCTGATAAGTGGCAATTAACATTCGCACCACACAAGTGCCAGGCAATGACCATCTCCAACAAGAGAGAATCTAACCATCTCTCCTTGACATTCAATAGCATTATGATTGCTGATTTCCCCCATTATCAAGATCCTAGGGGTTACCATTGACCAGAAACTGAACTGGAGTAGCCATATTAATATTGTGGCAGCTACAAGAGCAAGTCAGAGGTTAGGAATCCTGTGGCCAGTAACTCACCTCCTGACTCCCCAAAGCCTGTCCACCATCTACAAGGCACAAGTCAGGAATGTGATGGAATACTCTCCACTTGCCTGGATGGGTGCAGCTCCAACAACACTCAAGAAGCTCGACACCATCCAGGACAAAGCAGCCCACTTGATTGGCACCACATCTACAAACATTCACTCCCTCCACCACCGACACACAGTGGCAGCAGTGTGTACCATCTAGAAGATGCACTGCAGCATCGCACCAAGGCTGCTTCAACAGCACCTTCCAAACCCGTGACCTCTACTACCTAGAAGGACAAGGGAAGCAGATGCATGGGAACACCACCAGCTGCAGGTTCCCCTCTAAGCCACAACCATCCTGACTCGGAACTATATCGCTGTTCCTTCACTGTTGCTGGGCCAAAATCCTGGAACTCCCTTCCTAACAGCACTGTGGGTCTACCTACCCCACATGGACTGCAGCGGTTCAAGAGGCAGCTCACCATCACCTTCTCAAGGGCAATTAGGGATGGACAATAAATGCTGGCCTAGCCAGCGACACCCACATCCCACGAATGAATTTAAAAAAATCAAAACTGATAAACATCTGAAGATGAAATTGGTCCCTTCTGTTCATAGTTAGAACCATAGAACCAGAGAAAAATTACGGTACAGAAGGAGGCCCATCATGTCCATGCCGGCCGAAAAACTAACCGCCCAATCTAATCCCACCTTCCAGCACCTGGTACATAGCCTTGCAGGTTACAGAACTTCAGGTGCATGTCCAGGTACCTTTTAAAAGAATTGAGGGTTTCTGCTTTCACCTCCATTCCTGTCAGCGAATTCCAGACACCCACCAACATCTGGGTGAAAAAGTTTTTCCTCGTGTTCCCTCTAATCCTTCTACCAATCACCTTAAAGCTGTGCCCCCTGGTAATTGACTTCTCCACTGGGAGGAATAGATCCTTCCTGTCTGCTCTATCTAGGCCCCTCATAATTTTGTGCACCTCAATTAAATCACCCCTCAGCCTCCTCTGTTCTAAGGAAAAGAACCCTAGCCTATCCAATCTTTCCTCATAGCTGCAGCTTTCAAGCCCTGGCAACATTCTTGTAAATCTCCTCTGTACTCTCTCCAGAGCAATTATATCCTTCCTGTAATGTGGTGAACTGTACCCAGTACTCTAACTGTGGCCTAACCCGTGTTTTATATAGTTTCAGCATTACATCCCTGCTTTTGTATTCTATACCTCGACCAATAAAGGAAAGCATTCCATGTGCCTTCTTTACCACTTTATCTACCTGTCCTACCACATTCAGGGACCTGTGGACATGCACTCCAAGGTCTCTCACTTCTTCTCCCCCTCTCAATATCCTCCCATTCATTGTATATTCCCTCGCTTTATTTCCCCTCCCCAAATGCATTATCACACACTTCTCTGGACTGAATTCAATTTGCCACTTTTCTGCCCACTCAACCAAAACATTGATATCATTTTGGAGTCTATGGCTATCCTCTTCACTATCAACTACATGGTGAATTTTTGTGTCATCAGCAAATTTCCCAATCATACCTCCCATATTTAAGTCCAAATCATTAATATATACCACAAACAGCAAGGGACACAACACCGAGCCCTGTGGAATGCCACTGGAAACAGCTTTCCATTTGAAAAAGCATCAGTCAACTACTACCTTTTGTTTCCTGTCACTAAGCCAATTCTGGATCCAACACGCCACATTCCCCTGTATCCCATGGGCTTTCATTTTACTGACCAGGCGGCCATGTGGGACCTTGTCAAATGCCTTACTAAATTCCACGTAGACCACATCCACTGCACTATCCTCATCAATCCTCCTTGTTACTTCCTCAAAAAACTCAATTAATTAAGTAAGACATGACCTTCCCCTAACAAATCCATGCTGACTACCCACAGTGGCGCGGTGGTTAGCACCGCAGCCTTACAGCTCCAGCGACCCGGGTTCAATTCTGGGTACTGCCTGTGCGGAGTTTGCAAGTTCTCCTTGTGATTGCGTGGGTTTTCACTGGGTGCTCCGGTTTCCTCCCGCAGCCAAAGACTTGCAGGTTGATAGGTAAATTGGCCATTATAAATTGCCCCTAGTATAGATAGGGGAATTGAGGGAAGGTGGGGATGTGGCAGGAATATGGGATTAATGTAGGATTAGTATAAATGGGTGGTTGATGGTAAGAACAGACTTGGTGGGTCGAAGGGCCTGTTTCAGTGCTGTATCTCTAAATAAATAAATAATTAATCCATGCCTTTCTAAGTGACAGTTTATCCTATCCCTCAGAATTGATTCTAATAATTTATCCACCACTGAGGTCAGACCAGCCTATAATTATTTGGCCTATCCCTTGCACCCTTTTTAAACAATGGTACAACGTTCGCAGACCTCCAATCATCTGGTACCTCGCCTGTATCTAGTGAGGATTTGAAGATGATCCTCAGCGCATCCGCTATTTCCTTTAACAATTTCCTTTAAAGGCTTCCTTTAACAACCTGCGATGCAATCCATCCGGCCCTGGTGATTTATCCACTTTCAAGGATGTCAGACCCTCTAGTACTTCTTCTCTCATTATGCTTATTGTATCTAATATTTCACACTCCTCCTCTTTAACGACAATGTCTGCATCAACCCTCTCCTTTGTGAAGACAGACAAAATACTCATGAAGAACGCTGCCCACATCTCCTGCATTCACGCATAAGTTCCCTTGTTCATCTCTGATAGGCCTTACCCTTTTGTTTGTTATCCTCTTGCTCTTAATGTACTGATAAAAATCTTTGGGTCTTCCTTGATTTTACCTGTCAATAATTTTTCATGTCCTCTCTTTGCCTTTCCAATTTCCTTTTTTTACTTTACCACTGCACTTTCTGTACTCCTCAAGGCTCTCCAATGTATTAAGATTTTTGTGGATTGTCATAAGCTTTCTTTTTCTGCTTTAGTTTACCCTGTAAGCTTCTAGATAACCAGGGGGCCCTAGATTTGGCAGTCCCTCCCTGTATCTTTGTGGGGTCATGCCTACACTGTATCTGTACTATCTCATTCTTAACTCCCTAAACTCAGCCTGCAGGACCTCATCCCTCTATCTTCCTATACCGTTGGTACCAATGTGGATCACAATCTCCGGCTGTGCACCCTCACCCTCCAGAATGCTCTGTGGCCGCTTGGTGATATCCAGGACCCTTGCACCAGGGAGGCAACATACCATTTTGGAATCATGTCTGCGACCATAGAAAAGCCTATCTGTTCCCCTAACTGTAGAATCCCCTATCACTATTGCTCTCTTGTCCTTTCTCCTCCCTCCCTGCACATCTGAGTCACGCATGGTGCTCTGATCATGACTCTTTCTGCACTCTGCAGAGGAACCCTCTCTCCCATCAGTACTCAGAACTGAATACCAGTTAGAAAGTGGGATGCCCTCCAAGGACTCCTACACTACCTGCCTTAACCTTCTTGTCTGTCTGGCAGCCACCCAGTCCCTCTCTGCCTGTGCTCTCTTAATCTCCAAGGTGACTACCTTCTGAAACGTGCGATCCACGTAGTTCTCTGCCTCGCGGATGTGCCAGTGACTCCAGCCGCCGCTTGAATTCCGAAACCCGGAGCTCAAGCTTCTGCAGCCGGTGACACTTCTTGCAGATGTGTTTGTCAAGGACATATGGTGCGTCCACGACTTCCCGCATGCCACAGCAGACACATTCCGCTTGGCCGAGCTGCCCTGCCATTACTGAGTTTTACAAACTAATTATTGTTAGTGTAATAAGTGGAATAACTTACCAGTTACTTGCCAATCATCTTCTTCCCTGTACAGTGGAGGCTGGAAAGGCAGAAAAGAAAAGCAAGACAGCAAACAGCACCTCCTTCCCCTCGTCAGTAAAATCCCTTACACACAACTCACAGCCTTACTCTGTCCAAACAGCACTATTCTAATTAGTAATTATTAATAAATTACACTAATTAAAAAACGTTAGTGGTACCAACCTTATCACTTACAAGGTAGTTATTTGAGGTTTTTAAAAAAAAATTAGTTCTCTGATTTTTTAAAGCTATTTACAGGTAATAACAGCTGGTACTTACCAACCAATCAGCTTACAGATTTCCCATGATATCACTGTTAATTTTTTTTTCACTTTTCAAACCCAGCGCATGCTGGCACAGCCACAGAGAGAGAGACTGCCGACTGCTGCTCCCCTCCTCAGGTAGGTGTAGGCCTTGAGCCCCACTCTTTATTTATTACCTCCCGCTCCAGTCCCGTTCCCTCATAGGTCCCGCCGCTGACTGCTGCTCCGCTCCTCAGTAGGTTTAGCCCTCGAGGCCTGCTCTTTATTTATTACCTCCTGCTCCAGTCCAGTTTTCTCACAGGTCCGCCGCCAACTGTCGCTCCGCTCCCCAGGTAAGTCCAGTGTTAAAGCTTTCTCCTTTCGAAAGATATTTGCAAATATGCAATCAAAGTTTAACAAGCACTAATAACATCACATAATTCATATCAAAATGTACCATCATATTGCTTGTATGTATTGTCAACACAAGAGAAATCTGACAGGGTTTGTCCATTTTCCATCGGAAATACAATGATTTTGTAATTTGTGCAGATTCCAAACGTAATTAACACATTTTTTTCAAGTTACTTTTTACAATTTATTAACAAAAAGGTATTGATTATAAATATGGCTTATAAAAGTGTGCTGTGTGCTTCTTTCAGTCATCTTGGCTCTATTAACTATCCCTTTGGAAAAAGAAAAAGAAAAGTCACAAAATTGCTGATTTTAGTGAAGAAAGGTAGCTTCTACAGTTTTAAATTCATAAGTAATGATTGTCAATAATGCTGCAATTTCATCTGTTTTCCCTTATTGCCTTCTTTCCTTAAATATGAAACACATTGTGTGAAAAGTTATGGCACTTGCTCGAGAATCCTCACAGCATGGAATTTCCTTTGTGCCTTTAAAAGTCTCGTTATGCTGTTTGGTGACATCTGTAAATCTAATCTCATATACATTTATGGTCCTGAATAATTTCATAGGAATATGACTCGTATAGAGTCCCTTACTGGAAAATTAATATTCTCTGTACAACTCTCTCTAATATGCTTCTCCATGCTGTTGGATACAGACCATAAAACAGTTGATATAAATGAAAGACTTTACACTTGGCCTGTCTGTGCCAAATGGGGCTGTAACAGCAAAGTCTCATGCGTTGTTAGCTTTCTGAATCTAGGTCTGATCTCACTGGTAATGGCACCATTTATCCAGATTCAATAGCCACTCTTCCAAACTGAAAAATGAAAGTGCTTCCAGGCACTACCATTTACAGCTATGGGAGATACAAGATTCTTCTGACTTTACATATGTTTTGACAATGACTAGATATATGAACAGAGCTGAAAACAAGATAATTGAAGATGAGAAAGACTGCGTGGTACATTTAAAATCATCCATCCAGTGATAGCCTAATGTTACCCCATTACAACATTCAATTGTCTCTTAAATGATTCCTCCGTTACTCTACCACAAATTTATTTCGCATCTTGATCACTCTTTTCAATGAAGAAGAATCTCCTAATATCAGTTCTTAAAATTACCTTTCACTTGTTTGAACCTGTATTCTCTAGTTGTACTCCTGCAGTTTAACTTTTGCTATACTTTAACTATCTTGTATAACTCTATAAGGTTACCTCTCAATCATCTCCTTTCTAGGTTGAAAAGCCAGAATTTCTTCAGTCTTTCATCAAAACTCATAGTCCTGACATTAGTGTTCAGCCTTATGACTCTTCTTAATCTTTTTTATTCATTCATGGGATGTGGGCATCGCTTGTTCGGCTAGCATTTATTGCCCATCTCTAATTGCCCTTGAGGATGTGGTGGTGAGCTGCCTTCTTGAACCACTGCAATCTTTGGTTTTCAGGTACTTCAACAGTGCTATTGGGAACAGAGTTCTAGGATTTTGACCCAGCAACAGTGAAGGAACGGCAATATAGTTCCAAGTCAGGATGGTGTGTGGCTTGGAGGGGAACTTGCAGGTGGTGGTGTTCCCATGCATCTGCTGCCCTTGTCCTTCTAGGTGGTAGAGGTCGTGGGTTTGGAAGGTGCTGTTGAAGGAGCCATGGTTAGTTGCTGCAGTGCATCTTGTAGATGGTTAGTTGCCACCGTGCATCGGTGAAGGGAGTTAATGTTGAAGGTGGTGGATGGTGTCCTGGATGGTGCTGAGCTTCTTGAGTGTTGTTGAAGCTTCACCCATCGAGGCAAGTGGAGAGTATTCCATCACACTCCTGACTTGTGTCTTGTAGATGGTGGACGGGCATTGGGAAGACAGGAGGTGAGTTACTTGCCACAAAATTCCCAACCCCTGACCTGCTCTTGTAGCCACAGTATTTATGTGGTTGGTCCAGTTCAGTTTCTGGTCAATGGTAACCCCCAGGATGTTGATAGTGGGGGATTCAGTGATGGTAATGCCATTGAACATCAAGGGAGGTGGTTAGATTCTCTCTTGTTGGAGATGGTCATTGCCTGGCACTTGTGTGGTGCGAATGTTACTTGCCAATTATCAGCCCAAGCCTGGATGTTGTCCAGGTCTTGCTGCATCTGGATGTGGGCTGCTTCAGCATCTGAAGAGTCGCGAATGGTGCTGAACATTGTGCAATCATTGGCAAACATCCCCACTTCTGACCTTATGATGGAGAGAAGGTCATTGATGAAGCAGCTGAAGATGGTTGGGCCTAGGACACTACCTGGAGGAACTCCTGCAGTAATGTCTTGGGACTGAGATGATTGACCTCCAACAAACACAAGCATCTTCCTTTGTGTTAGTTATGACTCCAACCGGTGGAGAGTTTTACCCCTGATTCCCATTAACTACAGTTTTGCTAAGGCTCATTGATGCCATACCCGGTCAAATGTTGCTTTGACGTCAAGGGCAGTCACTCTCACCTCACTTCTGGAGTTCAGCTCTTTTAGTTTAGTTTAGAGATACAGCACTGAAACAGGCCCTTCGGCACACCGAGTCTGTGCCGACCATCAACCACCCATTTATACTCATCCTACACTAATCCCATATTCCTACCACATCCCCACCTGTCCCTATATTTCCCTGCCACCTACCTATACTAGGGGCAATTTATAAATGGCCAATTTACCTACCAACCTGCAAGTATTTTGGCTTGTGGGAGGAAACCGGAGCACCTGGAGAAAACCCACGCAGACACAGGGAGAACTTGCAAACTCCACACAGGCAGTACCCAGAATTGAACCCGGGTCGCTGGAGCTGTGAGGCTGCGGTGCTAACCACTGTGCCACTGTGCCGCCCCTTGTTTGGACAAAGGCTATAATGAGGTCAAGAACTGAGTGGCCTTGGCAGAACCCAAATTGAATGCTAGTGAGCAGGTTATTACTGAGTAAGTGCCGCTTGATAGCACTGTCGATGACCATTTCCATCACCAGAATTGGATGTAGTCATCATGGTGTTGCCTGACCAGAGTAACTAGAGTAACTATAAAGTTTAATCATGACATCCTTCAACATATACTCTACTGGCCAAGTAGTGCAGCATCCTATTGATTTTGTTTATCACTGCCTGAATTGGTTGCACATGTTAAAAGTCAAGTCTTATTGAGCTTCTTAGGTCCCTTTTAACTTCAAACGTAGCTATTTTAACACCATTCATGGAATTTGTGTATTCATTTTTTTCATTCCAATAGTGTACAATACTTTACACTTGTCTTTATTAAATTTCAATAGCCATTGATTGTCCACTTATATCTTGTCCAAATCATATTGTAATTTCTGAGCTGTCTCTTCCAATTCCAGCCCCTCCTAGTTTGGTACTATCTGCAAATTTGATCACTTTGCATTGAGCTTCTGAATACAGGCCATTGATGTAAATTAGAAACAGTAGTGGTCCTCGCACTGAGTCCCGGGCCTGCACGCTCAGTACTCATCCCTACTCTGACATAACCCCCAAACAAAAATTTGTTTCCGCTAGTTTCTCATTCATTTCCAAGGTTGACCCTGAATCCCCTCAGCTTTAAGTTTAATGAATCGCCTTTCATATGAAATTTTATCAAAAGCATTTTGGAAGTCAAGGCACCTTGTGTCACAGGACTTATCACAGTTCATTTAGGCATCACTTCCTCAAGCACTTGAATAGGCTGGCCTTATAGGATCTTTGCCTTCTGAATCCATGTTGAGTGTTGTTAATTAGTTATTATTGTACTGATGATCCTCAAGTATACTCCTTATAATATATTCTATTATTTTACATGGAATAGAAGTAAGACTAATAGTCCTATCATTGAATGTATCTATTTTGTCACCTTTTTTGATCATTAATAAGTTTCCAATCTACTGTTACTTCCCCAGGGTTCTTTGACTCCATCATAATGATTATCATTTTTTCACAAATCCCCTTCATCTGTTTCAGCAGTCTGAGATAAATATTATTTTCCCTGAGGATTTATTTATGTTCAGCCAATTTAGTCTAACCAGTACTTCCATCTAAATTCCAATAAAGCATTTGCAGCACAGAAACAGGCCATTCGACTCAACAGGTCCATGCTGATGTTTATGTTCCACATGAGCCTCCTCCCACTCCTCTCCATCTAATTCCATCAAAATATCCTTCTATTCCTTTCTTCCTCATGTGCTTATTTAGCTTCTGTAAATGCATCTCCATTATTTGCCTCAAGTGTCGGGGAGAGGTGGGAGGATTCAGGAAAGGGTACATTCAAAAGCAGTAAGAGAAATGTCGAGGCTATAAAGCAGGGTAGCAATTTGGGTAAAAATAAGCAGAGTGGGTCAGGAAGGGACAGTGAGATTAACAAAGGTAATAGAGCATTAGTGACTAAGGTGGCTGCTGGGAAAAATAAAAAAAATCTTTCACACCAAAATAGATGAATTAATAGCACAGGTAGAAATAAATAGATTTAATCTAGTAGTCATTATAAAGGTGTGGTTGCAGAATGACCAAGGTTGGGAACGAACTATTCCAAGATACTTAACTTTTAGATGAGATAGGCAAAATGGAAAAGGAGGGGGAAATAGTTCTGACAATAAAGGATAGGATAAAGACAGTAGGGAGAAAAGATCTTAACTTGGAAAATCAGCATGTAGAAACAGTTTGGGTAGAGCTAAGAAACAACAAAGGGCAAAAAACTTTGATGGGAGCTGTTTATAACCCCCCTGACAATAGCTGTGGTGTCGGGCAGAGCATACATCAGAAAATTAGAGATGCTAGTAACCAGGGCAATACAGTAATCAGGGAACGTTAATCTTCATATAGACTGGGCTAGCCAAATTTGCAGTAATGGTGTGAAGGATGAGTTCATGGAATGTATACAAGATAGTTTTCTACACCAGCATGTCAAGGAACCAATAAGAAGCAGTCTATTTTAGATCTAGTATTTTGCAATGAATCAGAGTTAATTAGTATCCTTGTAGTAAAGGAACCTCTGGGAAAGAGTGATCAAAATATAATAGAATTTTTTATTAAATTTGAGAGTGATTTACTTAAGTCTGAAACTAGGGTCTTAAATGTGAACAAAACAAACATCTGTAGGTCGGAAGAGTATTGTGTGAAGACCTTTAAGAGTAATGTACCTTTAAGATCTTAGTATGCTAATGAACCGAGTACCAGGATACAGTCATGTGACTACATGCCAGTCTCACTCTGTAATTGTAACACCAAGAGGCAAGTCTTGTAAATAGATAGCTCTGCACTATATCATAGTTTAGCTGTTTAATAAACCTGTTTGAGATCTTCAATCAACTGAACTCCACGCATCTCATTTATATTGCATCAGCCAACATAAAAAGCTTCTCATTACAAGGGGTGAGTTGGTTCATGTAGATTGGGAAACTAGATGAAAAGATACGAAAATAGATAAGCAATAGTAAACATTTAAAGGATTAATTTGTAATTCACAACAAATATACATTCTCTTAAGAATTCAAACCCCACAGGAAATGTGGCCCAACCATGGCTAACAAGAGAAGTTAAAAATAACATTAGATTAGAGGAAGAGGCTTATAATGTTGCTAAAAAAAAATAGTAGTAAGCATGAGGATTAGTAGGATTTTAGAGTTCAGCAAAAGATGACCAAGAAGTTGATAAAGAGGGAGAAAATGGAATATGAGAGTAAATTAGCAAGAAATATAAAAACAGTTTCTAAGAGAATCCACAAGTATATAAACAGGATGAGAATAGCAAAAATAAACATGTGTCCCTTGCAGGCAGAGACAGGAGAAATTATAACTTATAATAAGGAAATGACAAAGATATTAAACAAATACTGGGGGTGGGGGGAATTGTAACCAGAAAAATTAGTGGGTTTGGGAGTGGGTGACTTGTTAAATAGCCTAAAATTGATGGTGCATTGAGAACCTGGCACCAACCTTCCAATCTCCGTCTTTACCTTCAATGTGCTTGACAGTGCATAGAAAACCCTCGTGGGAGAAGCAGGTTGTCAATTATAACATATAAATAGGTTATTAACAGCTGTTTCAACAATGGAGCTCAAATTTAACTTTATGTGTGTGGGCTTTGTAGAACTTGCCAGTGAAATCAAGGCCTGAGGACAGCAGGATTTGAGAGGGCTGAGTAAATGACAGGCAGTAGCTATCAAAGGCAATACCGCCCTTAATTTCTTTGCCTCTGGATATTTCCAGGGATCTGAAGGAGATATTTGCAGAATCTCACAATCTGCTGACCACAAATGCATATCTCACAGATGTTTGCCAGCATTAGGACATATGTGCAATTTACAACCAATGAGACCAGTCAGAATTAGCAGCAACTCTGGCTGGATTGCCAAAGGGAGCCATCGACTTCACAGATATGGCAATCAAGGAGCCCCCAGATCAGCCTGGAGTCCTCGTCAACCAAAAGGCTGACTCCATCAATATTCAGCTTGGGTGCAACCACAAAAAGATCAGCCTTTACTGATAGATACAACTGCTCCGTTCTGGTATCATTCTAATAAGCCAGTTTTGCACCTTCTCCATAGCCTTTTTAGCATATGGAGACCAGAACTATATTGTACTCCAAGTGTGATTCAACTAAGGTTCTGTACAAGTTCAACATAATTTCTCTGCTTTTCAATTCTATCCCTCTGGAAATGAAACCAAGTGCTTTGTTTGCTTTTTTATGACCTTGTTTCCCTGTATTTATATTTAGGAAATAACCAAAAGGTGGCTTGTGAAAATATTGACAGTCTTGACATCACAGAAACATAGATGTGAGGAAAGGATGGACAAAAAAGAATTTGAGGGGGTAGGAAATGCTTTACAAACATTGATTAAGGAAGAGGAAGGAATGACACTGTTGATAAGAAATGGGCTATTGACAAGATGGAAAGAAGAGGTATTTCACATGTACTTTGATTACCAGAACTAAACAGGGTGGGTGTGATTTTAACTGAGGCCTCTCAGTGGGACCAGGGTGGGTTGGAGATTGAATTCCTGTTTGGGAATCTCTTGCACTGTTCCCACACCATTCATACCACACGCCATTTTATTTGGCCATATTTTGGCTGTGGGATAGCTGCTGCCCCCACCCCTCAAGACAAGTCAGGGCCTAATTACAAAGGCAAAGTCACACTCTAATGACATAATTTGGATCTGCAATGCTATTTTAACTGTAGGTTGACTAAAGCTTTCACAGTTTTGGATTTGCCAGCAAAGACTAGTGACAAGCAACGATTGGGCTAGAAAAGGCTGAGGTAAGTTTTAGTTTCTTAAACTTTAGTGAATTTGCTTGTGGGCCAAGAGGAGCAAGGGTGCTCCTCTTAGCCCACCAAGGAAACCTTCAGCCTCCTCTGCCTCAGGTCTCCAACTGCCCGTCCCACGATTGATCTGGCACCGCCCCACCATCAGCCTTCCTGGAACACTTACCTTTCACTGTTTCCTTGGGACCCTGCAACAACGTCTATCCACTCAATTTCCTCGTCCTGCCAGCCAAACTCTATGTCACCCCCACTAGCTTCAGGTGGGAGTCAGTGAGAGGACATTAAAATGAAGTTTAGGATTTAAAACTGCCTCAACCTCACACCCCAAAGGGCCAGATGAATTGCTGTGACTTCAGCCCCCACACCTGTGATTCCCACTCCAAGTTAAAATCGGGACTAATATTCACTGAACAAAGCACTATCCAGGTTGAGCATGATGTATAGCTTAGATACTGTTTGCTTTATCAATTTCTGTACTGCAATGACTGGCCATAATCAATATTGATTACATTATCACTCTCAGATCTCTTTCACTCCCAGATCTCTTTCAATCTCTCCCCTAGACATTTGACACCATTCATTAAGTATGTCACCCATTTTCATTCCAATGTGTTACACCTGTCACTTATCTGCATTGATTTTCATTTACCATAGTTCTGCCCACTTACAAGTTTTATTCTGGTCCACTTGTAGTTGCCCAGCTGCCACCAACACCCCACCCCCCCGCCTCACCCAACCCCACCACCAGCACTCCACCTTATTTAACATCATCTGCTAGTCAATCTATCCTCAAAGGACAATCAATTCCACAACATGAACTGATGAACAAGTTACTAACCTCATTGCACAAGATGAGAGAAACTGGTCTGGTGGTCATGTTGTAGAATCTCACAGAAATGCGCCCACTTATGAAATTGAAATATTGAGGTCCATGGTTCAAAACATGATAAAAGCAAGCTTTGACTTGCCTGGAAATGCACTAGTAACAGCCATCAATTAGGGATTCAGAGACCCATGTGCAACAGTCATCACACAGAAGGTGCAATGTTCAGAATACTGATGTGCGTGCAGCTCCACAGGAACAAATGAGACTGCATTTCAGATGCGGTTGCCTGCATGTACTTATGGACATGGTTCAGAAGAAGCACTTTCAGCATGAAGAATTGGACAGGTTATGCCTGACACACAGGCATGATTGGCTGGGTTTGCATTATATTTAAAGGTAGGCAATCAGTGGAATTGCAAACAGTTCCATGACTATACTTACAAAAGCTGGAGGACAACCTCTGTAAAGTGTGCTTTATATTGTTGTATAGCACCCTCCATACAAGAACAGCACTATTCATTTTATTGGCATAGTAATAAAATATCACAGTAACAAATTATAAGAGCCTTACTTCCAGGTAGCTAGATGTTCAGTATTTCATGACCAGTAATGTAAAAAATGATGCTTGAAATATTCTATGTTCACCTATCTTTACATTAATCAGTTTACCATACAAATGGGTTCTGCCCATTGTTCACAAGCTGAAAGTAATTTCTAGATCTTGGGGTTTGAATATTCACCAGCTGCATTTGATCGCATCATAAAAGCCAAGGTCAAAAATAAGAAGCAAAGGTAAACCTTTAAAATATTTAGTATTATATAAAGTGAGGAGTAGGAGAAGACAATAAACTACCAATGAAAACAGATTTAAAAAGCATCAAGGGATGTGAAGAGTAAGAATATCCCTTTGGCAAACATAAGAACAAAAATAGGTCTGCGAGACAGACTGAAGTCAGTTGAGCAAAACTAAAATGGTTATCAGGAGGAGAGGATATCTAAAATAATGAAGAAAAACTTGTATTATGTGTCATTCCATTTACATCCAAATGGTGTCCCAAAGCACTTCACAAGCAACAAAGCACTTTTGAATTGTAGACATTGTTGTGATATAGACAAACTCAGCAGCCAATATGTGCACAGCAAGATCCCACAAACAGTAATGAGATAAAAATCTATTTTGCTGGCATTATTTGAGGCCGAAATGTTGGCCAAGACAGCAGGACAACTCCTTGCTGTGCTTCAAAAAGTGCTATCCGATATTTTACACCCACTTGAGTAGGCAGCTTAATCTCACATTCAAAAAAATCATCTCGGATAACCCAACATTACTTCAGTGCAACAGTAAAATGTTAGCCTAGTTTATGTGCTCAAATAATAAAAAGAAAAAGTGCTGGAAATACTCAGCAGGTCTGGCAGCATCTGTGGAGATAGAAGCAAAGTTAACATTTCAGGTTAATGACTTTTCATCAAAACAGCAGGAACATACCAACATCCTTGACGGTTTCAGCACCTCCGCTGGCCACGGCCTCAGTGATGGCTGCTCCAATTATTTCCAGCACTATTTCCTCCATGGGGGTGAGGACATGCAGCTGTGCCTGTCACCTTCTGCTTAGCTGCTGTCACTGTCCATTATGGGCCACCTTGTTCTGCTACAGAGAGAGGGAGGTTTGTCAGTGAGTGTGGTGCAATGTGTTTGGGTGATGTGCCAGCCACAGTTGAATAGATGTCAGTGTGTGCAAGCTGTGAGATGTGAGTGTGAGGCTTGCAACAGTCCTAAGTGTATGATAAAGCTATGAATGTGCAGAATGGGCTGTGGTTGATAGACATTGTTGGTAGGTGAGTGAAGGGGGAAGGATATGGCACTTGAAGGTGCATTCACTGAGCATGACCACTCATCATAGAGCATTACAGCACAGAAGGGGGCCATTTGGCCCATTGAGTCCAAGCTGTTTCTCTGCACAGCAATCCAATCAGTCCCATTCCCCTGCTCTATCCCCGTAGCCCTGCAAGTTTATTTTCCTCAATTTTGCATCCAATTTCCTTTTGAAATCATCGATCGTCTCCACTTCCACCACCTTCATAGGCAGCAAGTTCCAGATTATTACTACTCGCTGTGTAAAAATGTTCTTCCTCACATCGCCCTGCCACATCTCTTGCCCAAAACCTTAAATCTGTGTTCCCTTGTACTTGTACCATCAGCTAATGAGAACAGTTTTTCATTGTCTACCTTATCTAAACCTGTTAAAACTTGGAAAACTCTATCAAATCTCCCCTCAAACCCCTTTGCTCCAAGGAGAACAACCCCAGCTTCTCCAACCTAAGCTTGTAACTAAAATTCTCCATCCCTGGAACCATTGTGGTAAATCTCCTCTGTACCCTCTCAAGGACTCTCACATCCTTCGTGAAGTGTGGTGACCAGAACTGGACACAATACTCCAGTTGGCGCCAAAGATTTTTGGGTTCCCTTTTATGTTAACTGCCATTCTGTTCTGATATTCTCTCTTTGCCAGTCTTAATTTCCTCTTTTCCTTCCCTCTCAACTTATTGTATTTCACCTGGTGCTCGCTTGAAGAACTCACCTACATACGAACATACGAACATGCAAACATACGAATTAGGAGCAGAAGTAGGCCATTCGGCCTTTGAGTTTGCTCCGCCATTCAATAAGATCATAGCTGATCTGTTTGTGTCTTGAATTCCACACTCTCATCTACCCCGATAACCTTTGATTCCTTTGCCGAACAAGAATCTATCTACCTCCGCCTTAAAAATATGCAATGACCCCACCTCCACCACCTTCTGAGGCAGACAGTTCCAAGGTCGCACAACCCTCTGAGAAAAAAACCTGATATGCATCATTCACCATCTTTTTATGTTTTATCATATTCTCTGTCTCCCTTATCGCCTCGCCATCCAAGGAGCCCTGGCTTTGGTTTCCTTACCTTTTGCCCTTGTTGGAATGTACCTAGCCTAGACCTGAAATATTTCCTCCTTAATGATCACCCATTGTTCTGTTACAGATTTTCCTGTCAATCTTTGGTTCCATTTTACCTTGGCTAGATTCCCTCTCATCCATTTAGGCTAGCCATCTTCCAATTTAGAAGTTCTACTTTATATTGTTATTGCTCTTCTCCATTACTAATCTGAACTTTATGATACGATGACCACTCTTGCCCAAGTGTTCCCCCACAGACAATTTATCCACTTGGCCTGCGTGATTTGCCAGCATCAGATCTAGCAATGCCTCCTTTCTAGCTGGACTGTGAACATACTGGTCAATGAAGTTCTCCTGAACACGTTTCAGAAATTCCTCTCCATCCTTACGCTTTCCCTAACACTATCCCAATTGATATTTGAGTAATTAAAGTCCCCCAATATCACCACTCTATAGTTCTTGCATATTTCTATGACTTCCCTCCAGATTTGCTCCTCTACCTGTCTTTCACTATTTGGAGGCCGATAGAATACTCCCAGTAGTGTGATCATATCATTTTTGCTTCTCAACTCTAACCAAATGGATTCTGTCTTTGCCCCCTCAAGGACATCTTTGCTTTCCAGCACTACAATGACTTCCCTAATGTAGGATCGGAATCCCCTCCAACTGGGAAAATTTATGGACTATAACGTTCAGACCCACAGACATGCTTTGACCCAATGTTTGGATTACGATACAAAAAGTCAAGTTGCAGCCAGCAGCACAGGCTGGGCAGTAAAGGGTTAATTTGGACATTCAGAAAAGACAGTGGCTCATCAAAAGGAATTCAAACATTGACTGAGTGCTTTCAATGGAACAATGGTACCAAAGGAAAAGCCATCACCGACCATCGGCTAATGCAATTAAGAGACTGATTACCCTGCACAATGGTACAAGGGACATGCCATCGATATGATAATGAAGGCAAGCATTATAGACAATAGTACTGGAATCTGGCTATTGTAACTGTGATTGATTCCTGTCAAGGACAAAGAACAAAGAACAGTACAGCACAGGAACAGGCCATTCGGCCCTCCAAGCCTGCGCCGATCTTGATGCCTGTCTAAAATAAAACCTTCTGCACTTCCGGGGACCGTATCCCTCTATTCCCATCCTATTCATGTATTTGTTAAGATGCCTCTTAAACGTCGCTATCGTACTTGCTTCCACCATCTCCCCCGGCAGCAAGTTCCAGGCACTCACCACCCTGTGTGTAAAGAACTTGCCTCGCACATTCCCTCTAAACTTTGCCCCTCGCACCTTAAACTTATGTCCTCTAGTAACTGACTCTTCCACCCTGGGAAAAAGCTTCTGACTATCCACTCTGTCCATGCCGCTCATAACTTTGTAAACCTCTATCATGTCGTCCCTGTACCTCCGTCGTTCCAGTGAAAACAATCCGAGTTTATCCAGCCTCTCCTCATAGCCAATGCCCACCAGCCCAGGCAACATCCTGGTAAACCTCTTCTGTACCCTCTCCAAAGCCTCCACGTCCTTCTTGAAGTGTGGCGACCAGAATTGCACGCAATATTCTGAGTGTGGCCTAACTAAGTTTCTGTACAGCTGCAACATGACTTGCCAATTTTTATACTCTATGCCCCGACTGATGAAGGCAAGCATGCCGTATCCTTCTTGACTACCTTATCCACATGTGTTGCCACTTTCAGTGACCTGTGGACCTGTATGCCCAGATCTCTCTGCCTGTCAATACTCCTAAGGGTTCTGCCATTTACTGTATACTTCCCACCTGTATTAGATCTTCCAAAATGCATTACCTCACATTTGTCCAGATTAAACTCCATCTGCCCAAGTCTCCAACCGATCTACATCCTGCTGTATCCTCTGACAATCCTCATCACTATCCACAACTCCACCAACCTTGGTGTCGTCCGCAAACTTACAAATCAGACCAGCTACATTTTCCTCCAAATCATTTATATATACTGCAAACAGCAAAGGTCCCAGCACTGATCCCTGCGGAACACCACTAGTCACAGCCCTCCATTCAGAAAAGCACCCTTCCACTGCTACCCTCTGTCTTCTATGACCGAGCCAGTTCTGTACCCATCTTGCCAGCTCACCTTTGGTCCCCTGTGACTTCACCTTTTGTACCAGTCTGCCATGAGGGATCTTGTCAAAGGCTTTACTGAAGTCCATATAGACAACATCCACTGCCCCTCCTTCATCAATCATCTTTGTCACTTCCTCAAAAAACTCAATCAAATTAGTGAGACACGACCTCCCCTTCACAAAACCATGCTGCCTCTCGCTAATAAGTTTGTTTGTTTCCAAATGGGAGTAAATCCTGTCCCGAAGAATCCTCTCTAATAATTTCCCTAAAACTGACATAAGGCTCACCGGCCTATAATTTCCTGGATTATCCTTGCTACCCTTCTTAAACAAAGGAACAACATTGGCTATTCTCCAGTCCTCTGGGACCTCACCTGTAGCCAATGAGTATACAAAGATTTCTGTCAAGGCCCCAGCAATTTCTTCCCTTGCCTCCCTCAGTATTCTGGGGTAGATCCCATCAGGCCCTGGGGACTTATCTAGCTTAATGCTTTGCAAGATGCCCAACACCTCCTCCTTTTTGATAATGAGATGACTGAGACTATCTACACTCCCTTCCCTAGACTCCTTCTCTTTGGTGAATACTGATGCAAAGTACTCATTTAGTACCTCGCCCATTTCCTCTGGCTCCACGCATAGATTCCCTCCTCTGTCCTTGAGTGGGCCAACCCTTTCCCTGGTTACCCTCTTGCTCTTTATATATGTATAAAAAACCTTGGGATTCTCCTTAATCCTGTTTGCCAATGACTTTTCATGACCCCTTTTAGCCTTCATGACTCCTTGCTTAAGTTCCTTCCTACTTTCTTTATATTCCTCAAGGGCTTCGTCCATTCCCAGCCTTCTAGCCCTTACGAATGCTTCCTTTTTCTTTTTGACTAGGCTCACAATATCCCTCGTTATCCAAGGTTCCCTAAACTTGCCAGACTTATCCTTCTTCCTCACAGGAACATGCTGGTCCTGGATTCTAATCAACAGACGTTTGAAAGACTCCCACATGTCAGATGTTGATTTACCCTCAAACAGCCGCCCCCAATCTAAATTCTTCAGTTCCTGCCTAATATTGTTAAAATTAGCCTTCCCCCAATTTAGCACCTTCATCCGAGGACTACTCTTAACCTTATCCAAAAGTACCTTAAAACTTACGGAACTATGGTCACTGTTCCTGAAATGCTCCCCTACTGAAACTGCGACCACCTGGCCAGGCTCATTCCCCAATACCAGGTCCAGTACGGCCCCTTCCCTAGTTGGACTATCTACATATTGTTTCAAGAAGCTCTCCTGGATGCTCCTTACAAATTCTGCCCCATCCAAGCCCCTAGCACTAAGTGAGTCCCAGTCAATATAGGGGAAGTTAAAATCACCCATCACTACAACCTTGTTGCTTTTACATCTTTCCAAAATCTGTCTACAAATCTGCTCCTCTACCTCCCGCTGGCTGTTGGGAGGTCTGTAGTAAACCCCCAACATCGTGACTGCACCCTTCCTATTCCTGAGCTCCAGCCATATTGCCTCGCTGCATGACCCCTCCGAGGTGTCCTCCCGCAGTACAGCTGTGATATTCTCCTTAACCAGTAATGCAACTCCCCCACCCCTTTTACACCCCCCTCTATCCCGCCTGAAGTTTTTAAATCCCGGAACATTTAGCTGCCAATCCTGTCCTTCCCTCAGCCAAGTCTCTATAATAGCAACAACATCATAGTTCCAAGTTCCAAGGAGAAAGACGATATGCTTACACCATCCAGCAACTTCAGAGCCTGGTGTGGTTACTGTATTGACTCAAACAGCAGGAGGTTTTGTTTTAAACAACATGAGAGTTTGAAGATTTTATTTGAGTTATTTCGGTCACAGAAAACTGTATTGTTGGCACTGATCAGATGTCTGAAGATTTATTTCAGTTATTTCTGCCACGAAAAAACTATTGTTGCACCCAGTATGAATTAATCATATTTGTCTGGACTATGCGTGAAATAAACTAAGGATGTTTCCCTGCTGGACACAGCACATCATGAACAGTAGAACATATGTCTTCGAAGTGCTGAGTTCTATTATTATTAAAAGCAGCCACATCAGAGTGACTGGGCTGCAGTTATGTGAAGAAGGACGGGGACTGGTCTTACCTACCGGGAGTGGAGCAGAGAGGAGTGGACCTGTGGGGAGAATGCCGAAAGAGAGAAGAGGATAAATTGAGCCCGAAGATAGAGGCCCAGTCACTTACCTTCTGGGAGTGGAGCGGACCTGTGGGGAGAATGCCTCGAGAGAGAAGAGGATAAATTGAGTCCGAGGATTGAGGCCCAGTCACTTACCTACCGGGAGCGGAGAGTAATGCAGGCGCGACGGAGTTTGAAAAAAAACGTCCGCAGTGACATCACAGGAAAGCTGCAAGGTGATTGATTGGTGAGTAACAGCTGTTAATGCCTGTAAATAGCTGTAAACAAATCAGGGGAAAGTTTTTTTAAAACCTACCCTATAAGTGATAAGGTGAGTACTACTAAAGTGTGTTTTTTTTTAATTAGTGTAATTTATTAAGGACTTTAGATTGTAGTGGGTAGTGTTTGGAGTAGAACAAGGCCCTGAGTGTAATTAGTATTTTTTAAAGGGAGTAACTAATTAATCTAAAGGTAAATCATGGCAGGAGAGCTCACACCCATGATATGCTCCTCCTGCTCTATGTGGGAAATCAGGGCCACTTCCAGTGTCCATGCTTGCAGGATGTGTATCCATCTGCAGCTACTGTCCACCTGCATTCTGGAGCTCGAGCTACGGGTGATTTCACTGTGGAGCATCCGCGATGCTGAGAACGTTGTGGTTAGCACGTTTAGCGAGGTGGTCACACTGCAGGTAATGGCTGCACAGGCAGAAAAGGGATGGGTGACCACCAGGTGGAGTAGTAGGCGCAGGCAGGTAGTGCAGGAGTCCCCTGTGGCCAACCCCCCACAAACAGATATACTGTTGGGGGGTGGGGGTTGATGGTCTTCCACGGGAAAGCAGCAACAGCCAGGTTCGTGGCACCATGGATGGCTCTGCTGCACAGCAGGGGAGGAAAAAGACTGAGAGAGCCATAGTGCGAGGAGATTCAATAGTAAGGGGAACAGACAGGTGTTTCTGTGGCCGCAAACGAGACTCCAGGATGGTATGTTGCCTCTCTGGTGCTCGGGTCAAGGATGTCTCGGAGCGGCTGCAGGACATTCTGAAGGGGGAGGGTGAACAGACAATGATTGTGGTACATGTCAAAACCAACAACATAGGTAGAAAAAGGGATGAGGTCCTGCAAGATGAATTTAAGGAGTTAGGAGCTGAATTAAAAAGCAGGACCTCAAAGGTAGTAATCTCAGGATTACTTACTGTGCCACGTGTTAGTGAGTATAGGAACAGAAGAATAGACCAGATGAATGCGTGGCTGTAGAAATGATGCAGGAGGGAGGGATTTAGATTCCTGGGACATCGGGACTGGTTCTGGGGAAGGTGGCATCTGTACAAGCGGGACGGGTTACACCCAGGCAGGACTGGAACCGATGTCCTTGCAGGGGCGTTTGCTAGTGCTGTTGGCGAGGATTTAAACCAGAATGGCAGGGGGATGGGAACCTGAGGGGGGAGACTGAGGTGGAGGAAACAAGGATAGAAATGAAAGACAGGAAACAAAAAGACAAAAGTGGAAAGCATAGAAGTCAAAGGCAAGAAACAAATAGGGCCATAGTACGAAATAATGCTAAGATGACTAAGTATGTTAAAAAGATAAGCCTAAAAGCACTGTGTCTCAATGCGTGGAGTATTCGCAATAAAGTAGGTGAATTAACTGCGCAAATAGATATAAATGGATATGATATAGTTGCGATTACGGAGACATGGCTGCAGGGTGACCAAGGATGGGAACTGAACATCCAGGGGTATTCAATATTTCGGAAGGACAGGCAAAATGGAAAAGTAGGTGAAGTAGCATTGTTAGTAAAAGAGGAAATCAATACAATAGTGAGGAAGGATATTAGCTCAGAAGATCCTGTTGTGGAATCTGTATGCGTGGAGCTAAGAAATACCAAGGGGCAGAAAACGTTGGTGGGGGTTGGATATAGACTCCCAAACAACAGTGGTGATGTAGAGGATGTCATTAAACAGGAAATTATGGGTGAATTTCATCTACATATAGATAGGGCAAAACAAATTAGCAATAATACTGTCGAGGAGGAATTCCTAGAATGCATACGGTGATGGTTTTTTGGACCAATACGTTGAGGAACCAACTAGAGAACAGGTCATCCTAGACTGGGTGTTGTGTAATGAGAAAGGATTAGTTGACAATCTTGTTGTGCGGGGTCCCTTGGGGAAGAGTGACCATAACATGATAGAATTCTTCATTGAGATGGAGAGTGATAGAGTTGATTCCAAGACTAGGGCCCTGAATCTAAATGAAGGAAACTATGAAGGTATGAGGTGCTAGTTGGCTATGATAGATTGGGGAATGTTACTTAAATGGTTGACAGTGGATAGGCAATGGCTGGCACTTAAAGAGCGCATGGATGAATTACAACAATTGTTCTTTCCTGTCCGGCGCAAAAATAAAACAGGCAGGGTGGCTCAACCGTGGCTTACTAAAGAAATTTGGGATAGTATTAAATCCAAGGAGGAGAAATATAAAATGGCCAGAACAAGCAGCAAACCTGAGGATTGGGAGCAGTTTAGAATTCAGCAAAGGAGGACAAAGGGATGGATTAAGAAGGGGAAAACAGAGTAGGAGAGTAAGCTTGCAGAGAACATAAAAATTGCCTGTAAAAGCTTCTATAGATAAGAGAAGAGAAAAAGATGAGTGAAGACAAATGTGGGTCCCTTGCACTCAAAAACAGGGGAATTTATAATGGGGAACAACGAAATGGCAGACCAATTAAAAACATATAAAAACAAGAAATGCTGGAACCACTCAGCAGGTCTGGCAGCATCTGTGGAAAGAGAAGCAGGGTTAACCTTTCGGGTCAGTGACCCTTCGTCATAACCCATAGTAAAGTAAATACATACTTTGGTTCTGTCTTCACAAAGGAGGACACAAATTACCTCCCAGAAATGTTGGGGAACATAGGGTCCAGTGAAAATGAGGAACTGTATGAAATCAGTATTGGTAGGGAAATGGTGTTCGGAAAACTGATGGGACAGAAGGCCAATAAATCCCCAGGGCCTGAATAATTTACATCCCAGAGTACTTATGGAAGTGGCCCTAGAAATAGTAGATGCATTGCTGATCATTTTTCAAAATTCTATAGACTCTGGAACAGTTCCAACGGATTGGAGGGTAGCTAATGTAAACCCACCAATTAAAAAAGGAGGCAGAGAGAAAACAGGGAATTATAGACCGATTAGCCTGACATCAGTAGTGGGGAAAATGCTAGAGTCCATTATAAAAGATGCAGTAGCCGAGCACTTGGAAAACAATGACAGGATCGGACAAAGTCAACATGGATTTACAAAAGGGAAATCATGCTTGACAAATCTACTGGAATTTTTTGAGAATGTAACTAGTGGAGTTGATGAGGGGGAGCCAGTGGATGTGGTTTATTTGGACTTTTAGAAGGCTTTTGACGAGGTTCCAAATAAGAAATTAGCATGCAAAATTAAAGCACATGGGATTGGGGGTAAGGTACTGACATGGATAGAGAACTGGTTGGCAGACAGGAAACAAAGAGTAGGAATAATCGGGCCTTTTTCCGAGTGGCAGACAGTGACCAGTGGAGTACTGCAGGGCTAGGACCCTAGCTATTCACAATATATATTAATGATATAGATGAGGGAATTAAATGTAATATATCCAAGTTTGCAGATGACACAAGGCTGGGTGGGAGTGTGAGCTGTGAGGAGGATACAGAGAAGCTCCAGTGTGATTTGGACAGGTTGAGTGAGTGGCAAATACATGGCAGATGCAGTATAATGTGGATAAATGTGAGGTTATCCACTTTGGTGGCAAAACAGAAAGGCAGATTATTATCTGAACAGTGATAGATTGGGAAAGGGGGAGGTGCAGCGAGATTTGGGTGTCCTTGTGCATCAGTCGCTGAAAGTAAGCATGCAGGTGCAGCAGGCAGTTCAGAAGGCAAATGGTATGTTGGCCTTCATAGTGAGAGGATTTGAGTACAATGTCTTGCTGCAATTTTACAAGGCCTTGGTGAGACCACATCTGGAGTATTGTGTGTAGTTTTGGTCTCCTTCTCTGAGGAAGGATGTTCTTGCTATGGAGGGAGTGCAGCGAAGGTTCACCAGACTGATTGCTGGGATGGCAGGACTGATGTATGAAGAGAGATTGGGTCGATTAGGCTTGTATTCGCTAGAGTTTAGAAGAATGAGAGGGGATCTCATAGAAACCTACCAAATTCTAACAGGACTGGACAGACTAGATGCAGGAAGGATGTTCCCAATGGCGGGGGAGTCCAGGACCAGGGGCACAGTCTGAGGATAAGGGGTAAGCCATTTAAGACTGAGATGAGGAGAGATTTCTTCTCCCAGAGAGTGGTGTTCCTGTGGAATTCTCTACCATGGAAAGCAGTTGAGGCCAAATCATTAAATATATTCAAGAAAGAGTTAGATATAGTTTTTTGGGCTAATGGATTAAGGGACAGGGGGAGAAAGCGGGAACAAGTTACTGAGTTTGGATGATCAGTCATGATCGTATTGAATGGCAGTGCAGGCTTGAAGGGCTGAATGGCTGAATGGCCTACTCCTGCTCCCATTTTTCTATTTTTCTATGTTTCTATCGTCATCTCAGGCCCAGGCCTACAACTGACATTGGTAATGACCAGCCGGGTGGATGATTGTAAGTTTTTTCAGTCAAATCTTGAAGGGGTTTGTACTGTTGGAGTTGTAGTCGGAAGAAGGGTCAAGATTGGTCATCTTGACTCAGGACCTACAATTAACACCGGGGCCGACCAGCCGTGTGGGTGAT
Organism: Heterodontus francisci; assembly: GCF_036365525.1. Classification (NCBI taxonomy): domain Eukaryota; kingdom Metazoa; phylum Chordata; class Chondrichthyes; order Heterodontiformes; family Heterodontidae; genus Heterodontus; species Heterodontus francisci. The sequence goes on from NC_090371.1 coordinate 221,704,818, forward strand.
TGTAAGTGTTTTCAGCCAGATCGTAGTGTCTTGGTCTGAGGGATTGGGACAAAAGCATAGTCTTTTTGCCTGAAATTTGTAAGTTTGAGCCAAGTAGTAGTGACTTTGTTTTGGGTGATCACAGGACCTCAATACGCTCTCTCTATGCCATTTGTACTGACATCTACCACGACTTTTGGTTCACTTCATTCCCCCTGCAGAATATTCTGCACCCTCTTCGTGATATACTTTACCCTGCCACTAGGGAGGCACAATGTGGGACTCACAACAACTGTTCCAGAAATGCCTGTCTGCCCCCCTAACTATGGAATCTCCTATAAGGGCTGCTTTTCTACTCTTTGCTGCTTCCTCCTGTTTAGTTGCTTGCCCATTGGTGCCATGGTCTGGACTGCACTCCTGCAAGATGTCATCACTTCCAGTATCTCCAAAGCTGACTACTGGTTTGAGAGTTGCACACACCCTGAAGATTCCTGCACCTCCTGCCTCTTCCTACTCATTGGGGTGGCACCCATCTACTATCTTGAACTCTCACTGCCTGTTGGGTGGTCACCTCCTGTAACATACAATCCAGGAAACTCTCATCTTTTCTGATGCTCCGCAGTGACAACAGCTGCCCCTCTTGCCCGGAAATCCTGAGTTTGAGCTCAAGCAGATGGAGACATTTCCTACAAATGTGGTTCCCCCAAGACATATGAAGTGTCCTAAAGTTCCCACATGGCACAGGAATTGCAACCAACAGATCTCAGCTGCCCATCCATGATCGAAAAGAAACTCTATTTCCTCTTTTCGAATCTAGCTAGTACCTTGTTTAAACTGTTAATTTTAATTAATGCTTCTAGACCAGCTTTGTGCTAATACTCTTATTAATTCATTTACTGTTATACTTAGCCAATTGAAATTTTATTGATTAGTTTAACGAGTTAAACTATAAATTTAATGAAGTACACTGTAATTTCCTGGTCCCAGTTTAAACCACTGGCCTAGTTTTAAAAAGAACTTCATTAAACTTCTTTTAGCACAGCATCCTGGTCCTCAATGATAGATGGCTGGCATTAATCAGTATGGCTACTTCCTCCCACTGCCTTGTCAGTACCTGTCTGGATTGCCTCCTGACTGCCTGAGTGAAGAGGACCACTCTCCTGTTGTATACTTCTACACCAAGTCCTCCTGTGTGATATCCGAGAACTTTGGGGCACGCTCTCTGGACTTTTATACCTTTTTTGTAGGTTCCTGCTGGTCTTCAACTCTTCTGTAATCAGTTTCAGCCCCTGCTGCAACCAGAATGCATCTTGCCTTTAAGAGGTGTAGTCTGGCTTTAAGTAATGCAGGCTAGCTTTAAGTGTTTCTCACCTCGCACAAACCTGGGCCTCCTGCTAAGCTGTGCAGCCACTCAGTGGAGCGTTCAGCACTGGGCTCCACACCACAATCATTATATGGGCAGGACAAAGTTTGTATTCCGCCTGCATCACTTTAAACTGGTGATGGTAAATCATGCATCACGATCCCCATGCCCAGTTTAGGTGGTTATCTACTCTTGCCCCCAAAGTGTTTGATTAAAACTCAAAACTGGTATAGTAACCCTGTATAACATATCTGGAGGCTACGTTTCTTTACATTATGCAATCTTGGTACCTAGAGGATTAATAATGTTTCGTAAATTAACCATCTGGGCCTTGCTCATTTCTTCCCCTATCTTTGTTGCCTGCATTATAAGAAGGCAATTACAGTAAGCCTGGGCAAAGTAGTTTTAATCAATATCTACGCATACAATGAGTAACAGGTGACGTTTCTGGAACTTTACTAAAAATTACCCAAAGTCTTCATGGAATCCTTGTGTAAATCAAATTCATTGGACAAGAGTAACATTGTTTGCTAAACAAGTTTGTGATGAAATAGGACAAGTGAATGGGGAAACTGAAAAATACACAGCCAGAAATTCCTTATTCTACTGGAATTGCTATGGAATATTCTGAAGAGTTAATAATACTCTAAAATTCTTAGGAAATCATGGCCACTGTCAACAGTGGATTAATTAAAAAATCAACGTATCAGAACACACCCAACCACAACATCTAGTTTACAGCTCAGATTTATAACGATCCAAAATATATTTCCCACTTCTCTCCAGGTTATTTGAAGATCATGATATTCTCCTCAAGCGACCTACAGCCTGATTTTATCTTTGTCTAATCTATCTCTTGAGGACCCGTAGCCTCCCCATGGTGGTTCATCACCATCTGCCCTACAACCCTTGAGTGTCATTTCATATGGACCGCAAAAATAGCTTGTTCCTTCCTGCTACCCCTCTCCCAGACTCACTTCTTTCTTCAATAAATGTCGAAGCTGATCCGTTGGTTAATATTTTGGTTTTATCCTGCTCATTGAGCTAAAATAAACTCTGAAACTGACACTATTAGACCCACTCATGGTTTGAGGTGATCTACACTCATTTCCTAGACCCAATTTATTTCTCTGTTTCCTTCAGGCTATATTTTTACATATAATTCTTAGCAAAAAGTTTCTGGTAAGGTGATTAGGTGAGTGGACAACACTGTGGTAGTTGAAGTTTAATATGGGAAAGTGTGAGGCTATCCACTTTGGACTTGAGAGATTTAGGGGTCTAAATACAGAAATCACTAAAAGTTAGTGAGCAGGTACAAAAAATTATGAAAAAGGCTAATGGAATGTTGACCTTTATCTCAAGAGGGCTAGAATACAAAGGAATGGATGTCATATACATGCCTGTGGTTAAACCTCATCTGGAATACTGCATTCAATTCTGGATACTGCACATTAGGAAGAACATAGTGGCCTGGGAAGGGGTACAGCGCAGGTACACCAAAATGATACCAGGGCTAAAAGGGTTAAATTGTGTGAAGACAGGATGCATGTACCAGGCTTGCACAACTTTCAGTATGGAAGATTAAGGGGTGATCTAATTGAGGTATTTGAAGTAATCAAAGAAGTTGATAGGGTAGATAGAGAGAAGCTATCCCTCTGGTAGGGGAGTCTAGAACAGGGGGTATAACCTTAAAATTAGAGTTAGGCCAGTCAGGAGTGATGTCACAAAGCGCCTCTTCACACAAAGAGTAGTGAAAATCTGGGATTTTCTCCCCTCAAAAAGCCCTTGTGTCAAGGTCAATTGAATATTTCAAAACAGATTGAAGATTTTTGTTAGACAAGGTTATTAAGGATTAAGGAATCAAGGCTGGTAAATGGAGTTAAGATACAGAACAGCCAAGATCTAACTGAAGGACAGAAGAGGTGTGAGGGGCTGAATGGCCTAGTACTGTTAGTATATTCATATAAATGGCCCTAAAATTATGGAAAATGTCTTTCTTTTCCAAAAATGACAAGAAGATTAACCATGGCTCAATGATAACTCTCTTGTTTCTGGTTCCGAAGGTTATGAGTTCACTTGAGCACAAGATCTAGGCTGACACTTCAGTGCAGCACGGAGGGAATGCTGCACTGACTATGGTATCGTTCTTTCAGATGAGACATTAAACTGAGGCATCATCTGCGCACTCAGGTGAAATATCTCATGGCACTATTTTAAAGAATTGAAGGGGAGTTATCCCCAATATCTATGACTCAATTAAAGAGACTGAATCAAATTTTCTGGTCAATATCATACGGTTGTTGGTGGAACCCTGCTATGTGCAAATTGGCTGCCACGTTTCCTACATTACAGCAGTGACCACACTTCAAAAGGACTTTGTTGGCTATAAAGCGGTTTGGGACATCCTGAGGTCATGAAAGGCACTAAATAAATACAAGTTCTTTCTTTTACTAACTTTAGCATCAAACCATCAAATATTGCAATGGCAGAAATGCAGTTGACCTGGTTGAACTTGTGAGCCACAGTTGCAGTATCTGAATGATTATTTGCACTATTAATTAACAAGCAAAGCCTATATGCCAAAGTACCTAATGGATGTAACCATTTCAGTTTATTATGAATTTAAATTTTCATAAGATTAAGTCAACTTATTTTGTTTCCACTTCTTCTAATTGCCTTTTTTTCTGACAGTTCTAAATCTCTAAAGAGCCAATAATTGTCGCATCAAACGATAACTGTTTTTTCCTGTCTGCTCTCAGCCAACTATTGACACAGCAACCAGATGTTGGCCAGTAGAAGACAACAGTGAATTAACAATAAAAGCAAAATACTGCAGATGCTGGAAATCTGAAATAAAAACAAAAAGTGCTGAAAATACTCAGCAGGTCTGGCAATATCGGTGGAGAGAGAAGCAAAGTTAACATTTCAGGTCTGTGACCTTTCATCAGAACTGGCAAAGGTTAGAAAAGAATTGGGTTTTAAGCAAGTGAAGGGGAGGGAGGTGAGGGAGAGAACAAAGGGGAAGGTGTTTGAGAGAGCAGTGGGCAGGAGAGATTAAATAACAAAGCTGTCCTGGGACAAAGGCAAAGCGTGTGTTAATGCCTGTGGTGACAGACAAAGCATTAGTCTAGAGAGAGTGTTAATTGCAGAATAATGAGCAGCTCTGACTACATGAAAAGCAGGCACATGGTTAAAAAATAAAACATTAAAAAAGGCCAGTCATGCTCTGAAGTTATTCAACTCAATGTTCAGTCCGCAAGGCTGTAGAGTGCCTACTCGAAAGATCAGATGTTGATCCTCGAGCTTGCGTTGATGTTCACTGAAAAACTGGAGCAGGCCTAAGACAGAAATGTTGGCATGAGAGCAGAGGGGAGTGTTGAAATGGCAAGTAACCAGAAGCTCAGATCATGCTTTCGAACTGAGCGGAGGTGTTCGACAAAACGGTCACCCAATCTACGTTTGGTCTCCCCAGTGTAGAGGAGACCACATTGTGAGCAGCGAATACTAAATTGAAAGAAGGACAAGTAAATCGCTGCTTCACCTGAAAGGAGTGTTTGAGGCCTTGGATAGTGAGTAGAGAGGAGATTAAAGGGCAGGTATTACACATCCTGCAATTGCATGGGAAGGTGCCATGGGAAGGGGACGAGGTGCCAGGGGTAATGGAGGACTGGACCAGGGTGTCGCGGAGGGAATGATGCCTTTGGAATGCTAACAGGGGAGGGAAGGGGAAGATGGGTTTGGCGGTGGCGGAAATGGCGGAGGATGTGGAGGCTGGTGGGTTGGAAAGTGAGGACAAGGGGAACCCTGTCGCAGGTCTGAGAGGGAGGGGAAGGGGTGAGGACAGAAGTGCGGGAAATGGGCTGGACACAGTTGAAGGCCCTGTCAACCACAATGGTGGGCGGAATCCTTGGTTCAGGAAAATGAAAAACATATCAGAAGCGCTGTTGTGGAAGGTTGCATCATCAGAGCAGATGCGTCAGTGACGGAGAAACTGGGAGAATGGAATGGAGTCCTTACAGGATGCAGGGTGTGAAGAAGTGTAGTCGAGGCAGCTGTGGGAGTTGGTGGGCTTATAATGAATATTAGTGGACCGCCTATCCCCAGAGATGGAGACAGAGAAGTCAAGGAAGGGAAGGGAAGTGTCGGAGATAGACCATGTAAAGGTGAGAGAAGAGTGGAAATTGGAAGCAATGTTGATAAAGTTTTCCAGTTCGGGGCAGGAGCAGGGAACAGCACCGGTACAGTCATCAATGTATTGGAAAAAGCATTGGGGGAGGGTGCCTGCATAGGACTGGAACAAGGAATGTTCAACATATCCCACAAAAAGACAGACATAACTAAGACCCTTGCGGGTACCCATAGCAACACCTTTCACTTGAAGGAAGTGGGTGGAGTCGAAGGAGTAGTTGTTCAATGTGAGAACATGTTCAGCCAGGCAGAGGAGGGTCGTGGTGAATTTGGACTGGTTGGGCCACTGTTCAAGGAAGAACCGGAGAGCCCTCAAACCGTCCTGGTGGGGCATGGAGGTGCAGAGAGATTGGACGTCCATAGTGAAGAGGAGGCGGTTAGGGCCAGGGAACTGGAAATTGTCAAAATGATATAGTGCATCAGAAAATTCATGGATGTAGGTGGGAAGAGACTGGACTAGCGGAGAAAAGATAAAGTCAAGATAGGAAGAAATAAGTTCAGTGGGGCAGTAACAGGCTGAAATGATCGGTCTGTCAGGACAGTCCCGTTTGTGGATTTTAGGAAGGAGGTAGCAGCGGGCTGTCCGGGGTTACGGGACTATGAGCTTGGAAGCTGTAGAGGGAAGATCTCCAGAGTGACAGTCCTGGCGACAGTGGCTTGATGTTTGCTGGTGGGGTCGTGGTCCAGGGGGAGGTAGGAAGACGTGTCTGAGAGTTGGTGCTGAGCCTCTGCAAGGTACAGGTCGGTACGCCAGACAACAACAGCACCGCCCTTGTCTGCAAGTTTGATCACAATGTCAGGGTTAGACCTGAGAGAACGGAGTGCAGCAAGTTCAGAGGGAGGCAGGTTAGAGTGAGTGAGAGGAGCAGAGAAATTGAGATGGCTGATGTCTCGCCGACAGTTCTCAATGAAAAGATCAAGAGTGGTTAAGAGGCCAGAGGGAGGGGTCCAGGTGGAGGGACAGTACTGGAGGCAGGGGAATGAGTCTGCAGGTAGGGGGGAGGACTCCTGGTCAAAGAAGTGAGCATGGAGGCAAAGGCGACAGAAGAAGAGTGAATTAACAATGTTCTGTGCAACAACAAGATTTACATAGCACTCCATATTTTTTGCCAGAAGCCAAAACTTGTTACTTGCTATCAAACATCCCTTGTGGAGCTGATCCATTAGTCAAATGTGTAGGAAGCCTGGATCATATGATACTTATTGTATCTTCATAGATACTTACAGATACTTCAGCTATTGTCAACTATAGATTACTTCTAAAATCCCATTCATAATCTGGAAAGTCACAATCATTTACTGTGATTTACCTAAAAACAATAACATAGATTACAAAATAAATTAGAGCCATGTTAAACAAATTTCACAAAATGGATGCAAATTTTGTGATTGAACAGCTTGTAAACAACATTCTGTCTTTAATTAACAGTGAATCCTATTAATAGTTGTGTCTGTGAGCATCTTCAGCCAATGGTGCCTCCATCTGAGGTCCCCACTTTCATAAGTATCACTCCATATGCCATTAAGAAGCAGCTTAGTACACTGGACACAATAAAGGCTCTGGGCTGTAACAAAGTCCTGGCTGTAATGCTGAAGATCCTTGCACCAGAGCTAGCTATTGCCCTAGGCAAGCTGTTCCAGTACAGCTGTGACATTGACATCTACTCAACAATGTGGAAAATTGCCCAAGTATCTCCTTGCTGCAAAAACAGGACAAATCTAATATGATCAATTACCGCACCATCAACCTTCTCTCAATCATCAGTAAAGTGATGGAAGAGATAATCAATATTGCCATCAAGAAACACTTACTCACAAATAACCTGCTCACTGATGCTCAGTTTAGCTTCAAGCAGAACTACTCGGCTTCTTGATCCAAACATAAATAGAAGAGGTGAATTTCAGAGAAGAGGTGACATTAACTGCCCTCAATGTCAAGACAGAATTCAACCAGGTTTAGCATAAAGGTGCCCTAGCAAAATTAAAGTCAATGCTGGTCAAATGGAAAATCCTCGAATGGTTGGAGCCATACCTGACACAACGGAAAATGGTTCTGGGTACCAGAGACTAGTCATCACAGTCCCAGTATATCACTATAGACTTTCCTCAGGAAATTGCCCTTGGCCCATACATCTTCAGCTATTTCATCAATGGTCATCCTGCCATCATAACATCAAGAGCAGGGTCGTTCACTTATGATTCTACAGTGTTTAGCTCTATTCACAACAATAAAAAAACACATATCAGCCTACAAAAGGTCCTAGATAATAACCGAAGTCAGGTTGACAAGTGGCGGGTACCAGTCACAGCATCTAAGTGTTAAGTAATGACTATCTCAAACAAGAGAAAGTCGAGCCACCTCCCTTTGATCTTCAATGATAACATCAGTGCTCAGTCCCCCACTGTCATTATTTTGAGAGTCACCACTGACCAGAACCTGCACTGGACCAGCCATACCTAAAGCATTAACTGAAAGAACAGGACAGAGGCTGGGTAATGTGATTCAACTCCTGACCCATCAAAGCCTCTTCACCATCCATAAAGCTCATCAGGAATATAGTGGAAAATACACCCCTAGCCTGGACAGGTGCAGTTCAAGAAGCTCAACACTATCCAGGATCAACCAGTTTAATTGATTAGTGCCCCTACCACTGGACTCAGTATCCAACTCCTCCAACACTGGCTCATTGTAGCTGCAGTATGTACAATCTTTTTTGTATTCATTCAGGATACAGGTCCATGTTTTATTGTTCATCCCTAGTTGCCCTTGAGAAAATGGTGGACGGTCTATTAATTTAAGTTCTAGGGTGCAGGATATATTGCAGCAGCTCACCAAGATTATATTCATAGCACCTCCCTCCTCTGCAATCTCTATCACCAAGAAGAACAAGGGGTACCAATCTTGTAGCAGCACAAACATTTCCAAGTTCCCCTCCAAGTGCTAAAATGAAAGGGGGTGATCCGTTCTGCTGGAGTACCATCCGCGCAGTGAAGACGAAAATTTACCTAAGCTACACAACATCATTAAAATTCAGTCTTGTTCAAGCCACCCACAATTTAAAAAAAAAACTATTAATATAACATGTTAGCAACTTGCATAATTTCCTTCTTTGGTCACATTCACTATTGTTCATCACCTGATGTTTATGTTCATATTATGATTACTGCAGCCAACACTCCTTCAGCTGATTCATCTGAACATGGTGATAAATGAGTTAATGTTCAATCAGAGTGTTTTGAAACAGAACGTTACATTTTTTGTATCCATTGGCCACAGTGGTCAAGAATAAAAGGTGAAAACATATATTGTTAGAAGATTGCCTGACAGCACAATCTAAAAATCTAGTTGCAAATGTAAACTGCCAGGCTGAAACCGATGAGCAAGTGAAATGGATCTTTTGTCAGCATCTTGTAATTATTTACTTAAATTGATTTATTGCAATCTAAAAGATCAAAAAGAAGACAAAGGGCTGAAATTACTGGTCCCTCGATGCCACTGATTATGCAGCCCGCCGTCTCTCCACCAACACTGCCGGAATTTTTGTTGAACGGGTGGCTGTCACGTGCCGTCACGTTCACGATCTGAAAAGCCAGAGGGTCCTCACTCTGCATTCTGGAAGGATGGAGGGAAGGGGGATATTCAGGTGTCTAACTCTGCATTCTGAAAGGGAGGGGTCTGGGATTACTGGAAGGAAAGCTATGCTGGCATGAAGGGAGGTAACGTGAACCATCCCACCGTTAACAGTGTACGCTTTGTGTTTTTGAGGAGGCAATGGCACACTAGGCACCCTGTGTGTGGGGAGGGTGCCAGAAAGAGCAGGAGCATTAAGATTTTATGGATGGTGGGGACAATCGATTCAGCTGGTAGGATCTTGATGTGGTCATATTGTGCCACTCTGAGTGTTGACCAAGATGGGCAATGCCATGGCACACCACATAGTTGATCCAGGAGAGCAGTTGATGTACCTGCCAACACCAATCCATGTCCTGTTAGGAACCTTCGAATACATGCGGGATTCAACTTTATTTATCACATGGAAATAGGTATGGCTCATCCTACATTGTGTGATTCTCTGCACGTGAGGATCCGTATGTGCCAGAGGCAATACCAACAGGCAGGTGTGATCCATGTGGAGGCCCTCGGTCGTGAGCAGCAGCCCCCAAGGGGAGCCCGCCATTACGGTTGCCGTGCATCTATAGACCCCACATGACATGCCATTGGATGTCAGAGCACCAGTGTCAGAGGAGATTGCGCATGTAGAGAGGGTGGTGACACATCTCTGTGCCCTGCTCAAGGATGACCTACAGCCCATGCATGGGCTTTGGTGGACATCCCATGCCTTTGTTCCTCATAGTGTCAGGAGTTCTCAAGCCTGACGCCTCTGCAGCCATTTAGGGGCCCACCAGAGATCTTTGTGGGGTTACACAGTCGAGGGTGCACTTCTGCATCAGGGAGGTCACCAATGCCCTGCACCGGAGGGCCAGTGAGGATGTCCACTTCAGGATGGACTCTCACAGCCAGGCCCAGAGGGCCATTGGTTCTGGCACCATTGCCGGAGAACCATAGGTTGTGGTGTTCATAGACTGCACTCATGTGGCCATCAGGCCTACTGCCAGGCTACCATCTGCAGAGATCACCATTATAGAAGCCCTCTCAATCAAGCTGAAGCTGGTATGTGAACACCGCAGATGCTTGCAGCGAATCTGTGACCGCTTCTCAGGCAGCTGCCATGACACCTGGGTCTTGCACCAGTCCCGGCTGCGAATGCTGTTCACTGAACTGGCTCAGATGGAGGGGTGGCTTCCTGGAGATAAAGGCTATCCTTTGCAGACATGGCTCCCAACACCGGTGAGAGACTCCACCACTGCTGCCGAAGAGAGATACAACGCCAGCCACTGAACTACATAAGCCATCATTGAGCAGGGAGATCGGCATGCTGAAAGAGCGCCTCCAATGCCTGTACAGATAGGGTGATGCCCTGTACTACGGGCCGAAAAGGCCAGCTCCTTTCTTCGCTGCTCTGCACAACTACGCACCCAATAGGCCTGGCATGATGAGGAGAGACGTCAACAGGACTCCTCCTTGGACTATGAGGACGCTGAGGATCTACAACATGAAAGATGCAAGGGAGGGCAGATGGTACCCAGGCTCTGCACGCAGGGTTAGCAGTGAGGTAGGGATGTACGGAAGTGGTTTATCAGACAAAGGCTGTCTGCTCCATAGGAATTGATATGAGCTCTGCAAGCCACACATCACCCTCGCTCACCTGCTGTGCACCAGTCCACATCTGCAGCGTCACTGTGTAAACCATTTGAGGCAGCAGCTGACTGAGTCAATGTCCATGTCACTGCATCCGTGGAGACGCTCTTGTGTAATGGTGGCATGGCAATGATGTTATTGCATACGTTGGCTCTCCTGAAAGGCCAACAGTGCAAAGGGATGTGACATTGGCTCTACATGCTGGCACACATCAATAGCACAGAGAAAAGGACACACATGTTGGTGAGGAACACTTAGTCAAAGACGTATTTACGTTGCTGTGACACCTGTGCATTCCCATTTGTGTCAGTGTGTTCTCCGTAAGCCTCTGTAATACCTTTTTTGTGGTCTGTTTAAGTCTCACATCCTGGAATGTGCAAAATTAAGATTATTCACCCAGGTGCAGCACGCCTACAAGACGGAATGTTACACTTGAGTGGGAGAAGAAGATCGCAACTTCACAGGGCACTGGGACACGGCAGGGTACGTATGTGGCAACAAAGCGTAAAGTGCTGGGGTCACTCAGCTGGTCAAGCAGTATTTGTGGAGAGAGAAGCAGAATTAACTTTCAGGTCTGTGAACTTGGACAAGTTAACTCTGCTTCTCTCTCCACAGATACTGCCTGACCTGTTGGATTTCTGCAGCACTTTCTGCTTTGCTGCCAGATTGACAGCAGCCCCACTCTTCAGTAGTCAGGTAAGTATTCTTTGACAGCTGTCAGGAACCAGGTGCTGGGACGCTTATGTCAATGGGTTCCTCACTGCGCCGAATGTCCCACCGCTCCCCACGTAATATCTGGGGGACGGCTCGGTGCAGTGATGCTAATGAGCCCTCGTGCGTAATATCGCTGGGGCTCTGTGGCGGCCGCTAAATGCGGGCGCCGCACTGAGGTGAAAGGGCGTTGCCGCGCAGCGCGGCGCCCGAATAAGATTCAGCCCAAAGGGATATACTTAAAGTCACAAAAACCTTAAGCTAATTATACGAAGCTAAAAATAAATGGGCTTCAGAAAGCTACATATTTAGTTACATATCAAATCTATTCCACCATGTAAGTATATTTTTGTACATGTAAACCTGCTTCCACTGTACTTTTGGCAAGATTTGGATCTGAGGAAATAGTTTCTCCATTTGATTGAGGCCAAGTTCCCAAAGATATAAATCAGGACAGTGTACCAGTGCACTCTGCTATTCAGTTCTTCTTATTTAAACATACAGGAGGCATTCCAAAAGAACAAATTACTACAGATGCTGGAACTCTAAAGAAAAAAAGAAAGGCTTGCATTTATATAGCACCTTTCATGACCATCCTCACTGGCCCTCTGGTGCAGGGCATTGGTGACCTCCCTGATGCAGCGGTGCACTGCTGACTGCGTGACCCCACAAAGGTCTCTGGTGGGCCCCTAAAAGGCTGCAGAGGCATCAGGCTTGAGAACCCCTTTTATACCAATGAAGTACTTTTGAAATGTAATCACTGTTGTAATGTTGGAATCGCAGCAGTTAATTTGCACACAGCAAACCCACAAAAAACAACAATGTGATAATGACCAGATAATCCATTTTTGTGATATTGATTGATGGATCAATATTGGTCAAGACAGCAGGGATAACGCCATTGCTCTTCAAAGAAGGTCTCTGGAATTTTATATCCCCACTTGAGAGGATAGTCAGGGCCTCGGTTTAGCAACTTATTTGAAACACAGCATCTCCATCAGTGCAGCATTGGAGTGTCAGCCTCAATTGTTTTGCTCAAGTGCTAGTGTGTGACTTGAAGACACAACTTCCTGACTTAGAGGTGAGACTGCTGTCAACTGAGCCACAGCTGACACACAATCGAAAGAGAAAACAGGACAGGCTGGAAATACTCAGCAGGTCAGACAGCATCTGTGGAGAAAGGAACAGAGTTAATACAGGGACAGTATAGTGAGTGTCGAACATCAACATTGTGAAATGCATTAGAATGTGCAATTTCAAGGCAGATGCCTCAATATCATTTTACTTATGGATTTCATGTCTCCAATGTGCGTGTGCGGGTATGACACAAATCTATGTAATTTCACCTCGACTATTTAAAGGCCCAGTTCACAAATGTAATGTAGGAGGATGTCTGGAGATTGAGAGTAAAGAATTTGAAGGTGAAAATGAAGGTAAGTGTCTGCTAAAACATCAAAGGTTGCACCCAGATTTATTGAATTATTGCTGGATGTTCTGCTGGGTGCAGTAAGCGCCAGAAAGGAGGTTCTGTTTTGCAGCAATGAGAAAAATAAAATGACTATACCACAAAGTAGCATGCTTGAAGGTGGCTCAAGAAGTGAGTTGCAGAAGCATGACCATGAGGACCGGATCCAGTTTACGAAGCATTTCAATGACCTAATCAGGTTAAGAAAATTGAGCATATGAGTTAGCCACTCGGCCCATCAATAAGTTCATGGCTGAACTGATTACTCCACATTCCCACCTACCCCTGATAACCTTCCACCCCCTTGCTTATCAGGAATCTATCTACCTCTGCCTTAAAAATATTCAAAGACTCTGCTTCCACTGCCTTTGGAGGAAAGGAATTCCAAAGACTCACGACCCTCTGAGAGAAAACAATTCTCCTCATCTCTGTCTTAAATGGGTGATCCCTTATTTTTAAACAGTGACCCCTAGTTCTAGATTCTCCCACAAGTGGAAACATCCTTTCCACATCCACCCTGTCAAGACCCCTCAGGATCTTATATCAAGTCGCCTCATACTCTTCTAAATTCCCGCGGATACAAGCCTAGCCTGTCCAATCTTTCCTTGCAAGACAGCCCGCCCGTTCCAGGTATTAGTCTAGTAAACCTTCTCTGTACTGCCTCCAATGCATTTACATCCTTCCTTAAATATGGAGACCAGTACTGTACACAGTATTCCAGATGTGGTCTCACCAATGCCCTGTATAGCTGAAGCATAACCTCCCTACTTTTGTATCCAATTCCCGTCACGATAAACAATAACATTCTATTAGCTTTCCTAATTACTTGTTGTACCCGAATACTAACCTTTTGCGATTCATGCGCTAGGACTCCAAAATCCCTCGGCATCTCAGAACTCTGCAATCTCTCACCATTTAGATAATATGCTACTTTTTTATTCTTCCTGCCAAAGTGGACAATTTCATACTTTCCCACATTATACTCCATTTGCCAGGTCTTTACTCACTCACTTAACCTATCTATATCCTTTTGTAGCCTCCTTATGTCCTCTTCACAATCTATCTATCTTTGTGTCATCAGCAAATTTAGCAACCATACCTTTGGTCCCTTCATCTAAGTCATTTATATAAATTGTAAAAAGTTGAGGCCCCAGCACAGATCCCTGTGGCACACCACTTGTTACATCTTGCCAACCAGAAAATGACCCATTTATGTCTATTCTCTGTTTCCTGTTAGCTAGCCAATTTTCTATCCATGCCAATATGTTACCCCCAACACCATGAGCCTTTAAATTCTGCAATAACCTTTTATGTGGCACTTTATCAAATGCCTTCTGGAAATCTAAGTACAATCCGTCCACAGGTTCCGCTTTATCCACAGCACATGTAACTCCCTCAAAGAACTCCAATAAATTGGTTAAACAAGATTTCCCTTTCACAAAACCATGTTGAATCTGCCTGATTACCTTGATTTTTCTAAATGCCCTGCTATGACATCTCTAATAATAGCTTCTAACATTTTCCCTAAGACAGATGTTAAGCAACTGGCCTGTAGTTTCTTGCTTTCTGTCTTCCTCCCTTTTTGAATAAAGGAGTTATATTCGCTATTTTCCAATTTAACAGAACCGTCCCCGAATCTAGTGAATTTTGGAAAATTAAAACTAACGCATCAACTATCTCACTAGCCACTTCTTTTAACACCCTAGGATGAAGTCCATCAGGATCTGGGGACTTGTCAGCCTGCAGCTCCAACAATTTGTTCAGTACCACTTCCCTGGTGTTTGTAATTTTCTTGAGTTCCTCTCTCCCTTTCATTTCCTGACTTACAGCTAATATTGGACGTTACTTGTATCCTCAATAGTGAAGACCGATGAAAAATATCTGTTCAATTCATCTGCCATCTCCTTATTATCCATTGTTAATTCCGCAGATTTACTTTCTATAGGACTGACGCTCACTTTGTTAACTTTTCTTTTTAAAATATCTATAGAATCTAAAGAAACTCTCACTATCTGTCTTCATATTTCTAGCGAGCTTTCTCTTGTACTCTAATTTTACCTTCCTTGTCAATCTTTTAGTCATTCTTTGCTGTTTTTCATATTCTGTCCAATCTTCTGACCTGCCTCCCATCTTTGCGCAATTATATGCTTTTTCTTTAAGTTTGATACTATCTTTAATTGTTTTGGTTAACCACGGATGGCGGGTCCCTCCTTTGGAATTTTTCTTTCTCATTGAAATGTATCTATTCTATGTATTCTGAAATATCCTCTTAACTGTCTGCCACTGCATCTCTATTGACCTATCCCTTAACCTGATTTGCCAGTTCACTTTCGCTAGCTCTACTTTCATGTCCTCATAATTGCCCTTATTTATGTTTAAAATATTAGTCTTGACCCATTCTTCTCTCCCTCAAACTGAATGTAAAATTCAATCATATTATGATTGCTGCTACTTAGGGTTGCCTTAACTATGAGGTCATTAATTAATCCTATCTTGTTGCACAATACCAGGTCTCGTATAGCCAGCTCTCTGTTTGGTTCCAGAATGTATTGTTCCAAGAAATTATCCTGAAAACATTCTATGTACTCCTCATCTAGGCTACCTCTGCTCAAGTGATTTTTTCAGTCTATATGTAGGTTAAAATTCCCCATTATTTCAGTCCTTCCACTTGAATGGCTTCCTGTACCATGGTGCTATGGTCAGGTTGCTCATCCACCTTGCAGCCCCCACTCTCACTCCAATAAGCTGAAAGAACTTCAAACCTGTTGGACAATCACAAAGGCTGAGGCTCCTGCACTCCTGCTCTCTGGGTCCCCTTACCTGCATCAGCTGCGGCCACACTCTCCTCTCCCTGACCAGTGACTAAATCAGAAGACCCTATCCTAAGGATAGGGTACAAAATGTCTGGGTAACCTTTCCCCTCCCTGATGTATCGCAGTGTCTGCAGCTCGGACTCCAATTCAATGACTCTGAGCCGAAGCTCTTTGAGTTGCAAATATTGCAGATGTGTTTGCCCTGGATCACACTGGCATCCAGGAGCTCCCACATGCTGCAGCCATGACACATCACCTGTCCTGCCATCCTTAATGTGTTTTAATTAAATACTTAATTATTTTATTCAATTATTTATTTTATTTTCCTTTTTTTAAATCTATTTTATTAATCTTAACACAAGTTCCATTAGTATTTTAAACATTAGGATTAGAATGGTCCTTAATCACTTACCAGATACTCACCAAACAGGTATCTTCTTCCCAATCCAATCACCTACCTGCTTGCCTGTGATGTTTGATGCTATGTTTGATTTAAATTAAATTAAACGCTTACCTGTATACTCACCCCAGCGGCTCTCTGTTTCCCTGCTGTCAATGTTGCTTGTGACGTCACTCTGATGTCACTTTTTGATTTTTCCCTGCTCCGCTCCTGCTGTTCCCACCATGCTCCTCTCTCGCTTGCTCTGTCTCCGGCCTCAGACTCTGGGCTTTTGGCATCCTTTTTAAACCTCCGCTCCGCCATGCTCTTCTCTCTCTCGCTCTGTCTCTGGTCTCCGACTCTGGGCTTTTGGCACGCTTTTTAAACCTCCGCTCCGCCGTGTCCTCTCTCTCTCGGTCTGTCTCCGGTGTCCAGCATCACAGATTTTCCTAAACCCTGTTGTTCATTCCATCTCACTGTGTCTTGTCAATTCCATTCACACCACTCCTCACACACACTTCACTTTCAGCAGCACCAATTGTTCCATTTCAATGCACATCCTCACATCCCCCCTCCTCCATCCACCACTGTCAGTCAACCCAGTTCTCATGCAATCTGATAACACCTCAGGCAACTGCTCTGATTTTCAAAACACATCCTCAAAAAGCATCATCAAAACATTCCTCAAAGACATACCAGTGACACACATGATCAACTGCCTGATTGTCACCCTCACTGAATAAACTGCATCTATTCGATGTGCACATGTCTTAGAGACAGTCATTGGTCTATCCTGTCACCCTTGTGGGAGAAGAGAACACAGATGCCAGGGAGAGGCAGACCCCCACAGATTGTGGAGTTTAGCATAATGGAAGAGGAGGAATTAGAAATTAGCAGCATATTAGCCTCCTTAACCATCATAGATGGTGAGATAGTCATAGAGTCAATTTACAGCATAGAAGGAGGCCATTTGGCCCAACAAGTCCATGTTGGCTCTCTATGGAGATATTCAGTCAGTCCCACTCCTGCACTTGATCCCTGTAGCCCTGCAAGTTTCTTTCCTTCAAGTGACCACTCAATTTCCTTTGGAAGTCATTGATTGT
This sequence comes from Heterodontus francisci, assembly GCF_036365525.1. Classification (NCBI taxonomy): domain Eukaryota; kingdom Metazoa; phylum Chordata; class Chondrichthyes; order Heterodontiformes; family Heterodontidae; genus Heterodontus; species Heterodontus francisci. Next base: position 221,722,079 of record NC_090371.1, read on the forward strand.
GTCTGCCTCCATTAAATGTGTTTATATGAAACAAAGAAGATGTGAAGTAGCCACATCCTGGGCCATTGTCAGTCACCACAGGGAGGAAGATCTCTGTCACCCAACAGAAGCAACATGTGAGAGACTTTTAGCTTAAGATGTAGCTCTCTAGAGGGAGAGAGAGGCAGAGACCCAGGACAAAACATCACCAAAGCCTGTCCAGCTGAGCACTGGGAGAAAATACGGCAAGCCAAAAAGAAGGTGTCCTGCTGTGAATTCGACACTTCAACTTGTGCAGCAGAGAACTGAAAGTGATCCCCTGTCCTCAGACTGAAATTTCAACCAACAGAGAAAACTACAAACACTCCAGGCCTGCAACTTTAAAGTGAAATTGACATCTGAGAAGATTTAACAAGTTTACCGTGAACCCCAAAACCTTACCTCCCCACAAACCATTTACTTCTTTTCCTCTCTATCTGTCTCTTCTTCTGTGTGTGTGTGCGAGTGAATGTGTGAGTGGATGTGATGACAATTTCAGGATAAGGCATATTGCTCAATAAATAATTAATCTTCTGTTTTAAACCTACAAGAAAACCTGTCGCTGTCTGTTTATTTGACAAATAAAGCACAAAGGGGTTAAAACCCTAATAACAAAAATGATTGCTGCAGTCAGGTGGGAGTTGAACAGTGGGGAGCACCCACATCTCTCACCACGTGGTCATAGCATAAGCCTGTCATAATCTTGTACACCTCTATTAAATCTCCCCTCAATCTCCTTTGCTGTAAGGAGAATAAGCCCCGTTTTTTCAGCCTAACCTTGCAACTAAAATAACCCCTCCCTGGAACCATTCTGGTAAATCTCCTCTGCACCCTCTCAAGGACCCTCACATCCTTCCTAAAGTATAATGGCTAGACGTGGACTCAAAACTCCAGTTGGGACCTAACCAGAGCTTTATAAAGGTTCAGCATAACTTCCTTGCTTAGGTATTCAATACCCCTATTTATGAAGCCCAAGATCCCATATGCTTTACTAGCCACTCTCTTGACATGTTCTGCCACCTTCAAAGATCAATGCACATGCACCCCTCGGTCCCTCTGTTCCTGCACACTCTTTAGAACTGTGCCATTAAGTCTATATTGCCTCTTCTTATTCTTTCTGGCAAAATGCACTTGTCAGTATTAAGTTCCATCTGCCACCGGTCCGCCCATTCTGCTATTGTTAGTACTTTGGAGTAGTGGACAGCATTAATCTCTCAGTTCCACATCTCCTACAAGACAGTCATCTTGAGTTGACTTTAGCACTTAATCAAACATGATTACTGTAATCATGTGCATTTCAACATTTGTACATTACCATGACTAAATCATATCTGCCTCTTCTCTCCTTCAGGATCATCACGCCGAAGATAGTAGCCCCTTCCCATTGGGAAGAGGATTCCTCAGAGGAGCTCATTCTTGCTGAGGGTTCATCATCATAGGAAACATGCACACCAGGCACCAGTTCAGATACCAGCACATCAGTGGTTCTGCTTAGACAATTACTAAGAGATAGGGCATAACACCGTTAACATTGTTATACATACCCAAGTGAATCGCTCTTGTGCAAATAATAAGTCTTTCTCATCAGTTTCCTACTACTCCAACGTTGTCTTCTTATTTTTGCAACCTCCAGCCTTATCTGCTGGCGCACTCAAGTTTGTACACTCTGTCCCTTGCTGCCACACTCAGATTATCAATTCCCTTATTGCTACCTTGCCTTGTGCTCTCTCTTTAATTTACCCTCACTTGATCCCTCACCCCATGATGTAGTCTAAAGCTCTCTTAACCACCCTAATTATACAGCTCTACAGAACACTCATCCCAGCACTGTTCAGGTGAAGACAGTACCAACGGTACAGCTCCCACTTTCCCCAGTACTGGTGCCAGTGCCCCATGAATCGAAACCCATTTCTTCCACCAATCTTTGAGCCACACTTACAACTCTCTCAATTTATTGGCTAGGAGCGCAGCAAGTTCTGGAGCACAGGTCTTCAATGCAATTGCTGGAATGTTGTCAGGGCCCATAGCCTTTGCAGTATCCAGTGCCTTCAGCCATTTATTGATATCACGTGGAGTGAATCGAATTGACTAAAGACTGGCATCTGTGATGCTGGGGACTTCAGGAAGAGGCCGAGATGGATCATCCACTCGGCACTTTTGGCTGAAGATGGTTGCAAATGATCCAGCCTTGTATTTGCACTGATGTGCTGGGCTCCCCCATCATTGAGGATGAGGATATTTGTGGAGCCACCTCCTCCAGTTACTTGTTTAATTGTCCACCACCATTCACGACTGGAGGTGGCAGGACTGCAGAGCTTAGATCTGATCCGTTGGTCGTGGGATCGCTTAGCTCTGTCTATCGCATGCTGCTTCTGCTGTTTGGCACACAAGTAGTCCTGTGCTGTAGCTTCACCAGGTTGACACCTCATTAGAAATCGTCACACTCCAAGACCCAGGACTACATGCTGAGGGACACACGAAAGCTTGGAGCAGCCGCGGCAAAGACTCAATGGGGAAAGGCCATGGTGTAAGGCCCTCTCGTCATAGTACACCGAGGAGCTGGAACCCTCAAAAAATCCCAAGACTGTACACACCAGCCATGTTGGGTATGAAATGTATAATGTAAATATTTGGGCGGCACAGTGGCACAGTGGTTAGCACTGCAGCCTCACAGCTCCAGTGACCCAGATTCAATTCTGGGTACTGCCTGTGCGGAGTTTGCAAGTTCTCCCTGTGACCGCGTGGGTTTCCGCCAGGTGCTCCGGTTTCCTCCCACAGCCAAAGACTTGCAGGTTGATAGGTAAATTGGCCATTGTAAATTGCCCCTAGTGTAGGTAGGTGGTAGGGGAATTGAGGGGATGTGGTAGGAATATGGGATTAATGTAGTATTAGTATAAATGGGTGGTGATGGTCAGCACAGACTCGATGGGCTGAGGGCCTGTTTCAGTGCTGTATCTCTAAATAAAATAAAACAAATAAATAATGTGGTGAAACCCCTGTGGCCTCCGCAGAGCTGGAAGCAGGCTGCTCATTCCCCTGCTCTGACTCATGAGGTGCCCGTGACAGAAGTCCTCTTGGTTCTGGAGACCATGACAGCCCTGCCAAAGACTGCTATGCCTGCATCCATGCAGGACTAGACTCAGTCATTGAAGCAGGTGGCAGCATGTGTGGCTCTGTCAGAGGTGGGTGGAGTGGGGTGGAGGCAGGGAAAGGTAGTGGGAGCACCTTGAGAAGAGTTCCCTCTGCCATGATCCTTTTCTCCACCTTCCCCCTTCTGGTCTACCTGCATGTCCCAGCTAGCCAACTGCTGGAGAGCACTTGGCTACATTTCAGTGAAGCATTGAGTCACAAAGGTGAGGCTTTCCTCCATCCTGTGTGAAGTGCTGACTGAGAGTGCAGGCCATTGTTCTCAGCCAGCACACACTTGCTGGCTCTGATTCTCCATGCAGTTGACCACTCATTCCATGGAGGTGGAGATCTGCGCAAATGTCTGAGACATGATGGCACTCATTCTAGAGATGGACTCCTCCAATCTCACTCCAAAGGTGTGCAGTGCCTTTGGAAATACTGACAGAAAAGCACACATTTTCTGTTGCTGCTTTACAAGTTCCCTTTTTGTGAATGATCCCCGAGGCTCAGCAACAATGTTCAGCAGAGCAGAGCTTGGAGTTTCCTTCACCCTCCAATGTGAACTCTCCACTGTCAGAGGGCAATTGAATGAGGGTGACTGTGAGTGTAGGCTGTTCAGATGGAGATTTGAGGAGGTGCTTGGAGAGAAAGGAAGAGATGGAACTGCAAGTTGTGTCGGTCTAAGGAATATTGTGGAGAAGAATGCTAAGGAAGTCAGAGTGATGGATTCCACCTGAAAGTGGTATGACACACACCTTTCCTGACCTAATAAGATCATTAAACCTTTTCTGGCACTGTATCCAGGTCCTGGGCAGCACACTCCTGCTGCTGACAGCTTCTGCAACTTACAGCCACGCCTGTTTAGTTTTTCCTTCCATCCAGAGGAAATAGCATCTCCTTCAGCATCATCTCCAGGGAAGAATCAGAGAACCTGGTGGTGGGGGGTGGGGGAGGGATGGGCAGCCATCCCACATCTTTCTTCCATCCTCCTGTCTTCAGATTGCTTCAGAGCAAGCTTTCCTGCAGCCATTCTGACCTCTGCTGGAGTCTCTTTAGATACAGAACCTTCATTGACAGAGCGTGGGTCGCCAGCATGTCCACATTCTTTGATTGACCGGGAACCCCGGAAGTGGGATGCCAATGCCATGGCTGAGTTAAAGAGCTATGGCAAAGCCACCTTCGGTTAACAATGGGTTTCCATTCACTACTGGCCTCCCCGTTACTTGCAGCTCCATTTCGTTAAGATTCTGTCCATGGCTGAACGACGGTCAAGACTGGGAACTGAATATGCCAGGCTATAAGCTCTACAGGAGGAAAGAGAATCTAGTAGAGTGGTGTGGGAAGAAGTGTTCACACTATCTGAATACCACAATATCCTTGGAAGCTTGTGCCACTGTTATGTATTCACTGGTTTGCTGGATATTTTATATATCTGATTTATCTCACAGCAATGTAGGATGACATGAGTTCTATGTCAACAACAAGTTTATTTACAGTATTTTAAAATATCTCCGCACTTACAAGAATTCTACACAATGTCTCTCGGAACACTCTTGTATTTACTTGAACCTTCCAGCATCTAGTTTCAGTTTCAAAACAAATAAGCTCCACCAATAGGCTTAAGCACAGTGAACACTGATCAGTGAACAGACTAATGAAGTCAAACACAGATGAATTAGCCCATTGAATACTATAGGCACATAATGAGCTAAAACAGCTTTGTGCTGAGTATGAGATGCATTCTATAAATGGGCCTAATGCAAGGACATCTCCACAGCCAGTGAGGCTGATGGCATGTGGGAGAGTCATTCAGCCATGCCTGCGATGGTATGGAAAATGTTAGCTTGGTCACTTACATTTGTGGTGAGGAAATGATTGGAAAATTTTAGGAGGCAAAATAATCATGGAATAATTTATGAGGATAATGTAGTTAAGGTAATACAATGATTGGAAGAGATTGAGACGGGCTAAGTGCATTTTTGTAGGGTTCATGTTATTCTGTTGTCACTTTTATGCATCTTTGAGATAATATGATTTATTGGTGGCATTAATGGAATGTAGAGATAGAAGGTAAAAGGTACAAGATATGTGAATGAATCAGTATATAGCAGCACTCATACTAGAATCATGGTATTGCAACAAAGACCAGATCTTACATTGTTACAACTGTATGTGTGTCTATAATCTATTGGTTAAGGTTACAAGATAAGTTTAAACAAGAGAGCAGTCCAACAAGAGTGAGGAGTAGCCTTATAATGATTGAGGATGAAATTACTTCAGTGATGAGATAATATAACAAGAGATAAACAGGCAGTGGAGATTTTATGGGTAGAATTAAGAAATAGAAAAGTATTTAAGACTGTAGTGGGAGTTTGTATAGGCCTCTCATAGCAGCTGTGAAGTGGCAGAATGTATTAATGCAGAGATTAGACAAGGATCTAGTAAAAGCAGAGTGGTTTAATAGGAGATTTTAACTTCCAAATAGCTTTGGATAAGCAGACAAGTTCGTGTCAGAAAAGTAATGAATTTTCAGAGTGTGTCCTGGATAGTTTTCTGCAACAATGTTGTAGTGTTTTGAAAATTGCATTGTGCATTTTGTCTACTTAAGGCTACCATACACACATATACCAGCAGAGGGTCTCTGTAAGTGAATAAAGGAAGCCATGCTTTTAATTGCATGCAGCAGTTCTGTGTTTTACTAACTCTGACTGAATATTTCTGTTCAGTCCCTAGAACATTGCAAATTGGAGATTTGTCTTTCAGCACACCATTAACATACCGTTCGCTTTTGTTCCATGACCTTCTGACCAGTTATCCTCTGTGACCCTGTCCTATCAACCCCTTCACCTTTGTTACCTCTTGCCCCACCCCTGCATTGCTTGCTTAAAACTTTTTACATTTCTAATATTTGTCAGTTCTGAAGAAGGGTCTCTGAACTGAAATGTTAACTTGGCTTCTCTCTACTCAAATGCTGCCAGACATGCTGAGTATTTCCAGCATTTCTTGTTTTTATTTCAGATTTTCAGCATCTGCAGTATTTTGCTTTTATTTTAGGACAGAGTAACCTGGCTGGTGGGAATGGGGCGGCATCAGGTCAGGCGTCTTACATCTTATCATCTGACCCGATTTTATGCTCCATCAAATTCAATTGCAGATGGGGACAGTCCATGGTGGCAGTGGTCCAGATTATTTTTGTGGGGCTCTGAGGAGAGTTAGCATTTCTCCTAGCTCCACAAAAATAATTTTAAAGGTATCTTTGCAAGGTCTTTTCGACTCTAACGCCACTGGAACTGGTAAGAGAGTGCATTCCACATGCTCTGATCAGTTTTGTCCTAAATTGGACAATTGGGGCCTTATGTACATCATAGGACCCTGATTTGCATATTGAAAGGGGCCAAGCATCTGAATCAGGCAGGTGCTTTGGCCACCCAATGACATGCCTTTGTAAAAATGGCAGTGGGCAGAGCGTTGTGTTAACAGAGCAGTAAGTCTGCTGCCTTCATTTTGAGGCTGTTACCATCCCTTTTATGCTGATTTCAGCAAGTTAAAATGAACTCCTGTGGGAAGATAACAGTCAGTTAAGGAATGTGTAGTAATGATGGTTGGCGTGGTGAGGTGAGAGATGTAGGTCGTGAGGATGTTGAAATGAAGGAAAGTGCTTTAAAGTTGTGGAACACAGTTGATGTGTGTTCAATGAGTTTTAAGTACCTTACCCTGAGTGCTGTGTGAAGATATGGTCGTGTAAATGTTGCTTTCAGAGAGTAAAGGGATCAGTGATGCCAAAGATGGGCAGGGAGGAAGGAAGAGTGTGTTGGTGTACTACCCTTGCCTGTCCTGGGGAATTGTTGTTGTTGTTGCTGCATTCTTGATCAGTTCTGGCTGTTAGGGAGTTCAGACTTCATGCCAGTGCCAGTGCCAACTACCTGCAAGCAGGACAAGTGATATTCATGTCCGGTTTGGTGAAAGAGAGACCCAGGAGTGTGAGGCTGCTGTCTTGAACTCCTTAGAATAGGGCGTGAAAGTCTTCATCAAAGAAGCTAGTTGTGTTTCTTTTGCCTGCAGCCCTCACATGGTGCCTAATGAGTACAGCTGGCATCTTACTGGGCATGGTTTGCCAAATTGGACTGATGTGGCAGTTGAGTGGTACCATCAAATGATTTGGTGGAAACTGGCAGAAAAATTACTTGCTGATGCTGTCGGACATTGTTCTGATACAGGCATCTGTTCAATATTTTTAAAATTGAAGCAGGGAAGTTTTCTCTGAATGTGTCAGCAACTTACAGAGTCTCTACACTCAAGAAACGGAGTTACATCAAGAACATTTCAATTAACTTACCCCAGGAAACTTGCATGTAACTCCCACTACTGTTGAAAGGCATTGCTTTCTTGCTCAACTACGGTGTAGCAATGGTGTAATTGGCATAGAGGAAATTCAATCCTCTGTGCGACAGCCACACAATTTCCACTGCTGAAAACTGGTGAGCTGCAGTGGATTGGCTGATTGGTGGCCACAGCTTATTAGGAAATGTTAGTGAGGTCTGAACGTAAAAATGGTTCAAGCCACCCGATTTGGACAGGTATTGCAGGAACACCACTGACAGTGAGCTCTTTTGGCACGCTCTTGCTAATGAATGGGCATTGTTGTATTGATGTTCTACTGGTGAGTTCAGCAGTCATAGTGAGGAAATAGCTGGTTGGTCGGATTCTCCTTTTGATGCCACTTTAATTTCCTTTGCTTCTCTGTTCTCTTCTTCCTCTTCTATAAGGATTGCAATAGGTGGGCAGTATTCACAAATAGAAACCCTCTCTATCAGATTAAATTGCAGCTCAGTAGGTCCCTAAAACAAAAAGGAAATCTGGAATATGAAGGTGGACCTAAAAAATGAATAAACATTATCCAGGCAGTGAGTACCTTTAAATGGGTCACTTCCATTGAATGCAACTTCTGCTGACAAGTTATGTTCCATCCACCTCATCTGCATGTACATGCTGGTGAAGAGCAGGTGAAGGGACTGGCCATCCCACTCTGGCTGGAAATATCAGCAGAATGAATAAAGGGTGTCATCCTGCTGTAACAAGTCCTGTTCAATAATTTGAATCATAAACTGGAGCTACAACTGCATACTGCTCCCATATTACCATGTAGAGAGTGGAATTTCTGCTCCCCAAAAATTTAATTAAATTTAGACCAATGACAATCTAACTCATGAATGTATATGCTCGACATAAAAAAAGAAACATAATTAACATAAAATGTAGTAATATTTTATTAAATAGAAGGTGAGTATTTAGGGTTGAAATGTCTTTAAGGCATTAAGGAAGTAAATAGCTCAGAATCCAGCTCGAAGGAGTTCGACTCAGTACTTAACTTGGGGAATTTGGTGAGTGAGGGAATTTTAAGTGTTCTCTTTCTAAAATCTAGTCAGGTTTTGCATTTAGTATTTAACTTAACTTTAACCTTAACTTGTAGTTTATTTCGCAGTGGTAAACAAGTTGCTTGCTAGTGGTAGCTGCACAATTAATTAGGTAGCTAGTTAGACCCGGTTACCTTGTCAGCAGGGGCTGACTCAGGTCTTTGGAACTTTTGCTAGTATAAATACAGTATGCTTTAGCTTACACGCAAAGTAAGTAGCACAGAGTGCATTTTGGCTGAGTACTGCTTCGACAGAGTGCTCAACTTTGGGAATTTGGTGAGTGAGGGAATTCGGTGTAGTGAGGGAAGAGATGATGTTCTGTCTTTTGCAAAACAAGAGCAATCTGAGTGAGGGAGCAGGAGACAGTGAGACCTGAGTGCTGAGGCTAGAGGCATTAATTAGGCGAGTAGGGAAGTGTTAATCTATATTAGAGAGACTTAACAGCAGCAGTGACGATGGACCTTGGTGAAGACTGAGCGCCGCGACTGAGGAGCTAAAGTGGGGGCAGAGAGCCTCCAGTGAAATTTCCTACAACAAAAGCAATATCTGCAAAACAGTGATAGTGATGTCCCAACCAGGGAAGGAACTGAATAGTGAATAGCTGGTAAATGTTTCCAGATAATTGTTTGGGAATTAAAGGCATGGCAGGGAACCTCAGCCCCATAGAATGCACATCCTGTGCCATGTGGGAAATCCTGGATGCTTTTCGTGGACTGGATGACCACATGTGCAGATGTGTCAATAGCTAGAGCAGCTTGAGCTCTGGGTTTCAGATCTTGAGTGGCGACTGAAGTCACTGAGTCACTGCATTCATGAGGCTGAGTGCTTCATGGATAGCATTTTTCTGGAGGTGGTCAACCCGCAGTTTAAAAATTTGCAGGTCGAGAGGGAATGGGTGACCGCTACAAGGACAAGGAGGACCATGCAGACAGGCAAGGATCCCATGAGTGCATCTCACTCTCCAACCAATATTTAGTTCTGAATAATGATGAGAGTGATGGTTCTTCTGGGCTACAGAGAAGTGTGTGGTGATGCATTTTGGCAGAATGAATAGGGAGATGGAATACAGACTACATGGCACAGTTGTAAAATGGGTACAGGGACAGAGTGACCTGGGGGTTCATGTGCATAGATCTTTGCAAGGCGCATTGAGAGAGTAATTATCAAAGTATATGGGATCTTGGGCTTCGTAAATATAAATATTGAGTACAAAAGCAGGGAAGTTATGCTGAACCTGTATAAAGTTCTGGTTAGGCCACAACTTCTGGTCACCACAGTTTAGGATGGATGTGATGGTGCTTGAGAAGGTGCAGAGGAGATTTACCAGAATGATTCCAGGGATGAGGGTTTTTAGCTTCAAGGTTTGGTTGGAGAAGCTGGGATTGTTCTTTTTGTAACAAAGGAGATTGAGGGGAGATTTGATAGAGGTGTACAAGATTATGACAGGCTTAGATAAGGTAGATAAAGAAAGGCTGTTCTCATTAGCCGACGGCACAAAGTCTAGGGGACACAGATTTAAGGGTTTGAGAAGAGATGCAGGGGAAATGTGAGGGAGAACTGTTTTATGCTGCCTACGAGGGTGGTGGAAGTGGAGATAATGAATAATGTCAAAAGAAATTAGATGGGCACTTAAGGGAAATAAATTTGCAATGCTACAGGGATACAGTGGTGAATGGGACTAACTGGATTGCTCTACAGAGAGTCAGCATGGACTCGAGGGGCCAAATGGCCTCCTCCTGTGCTATAATTACTCTACAAGTGCAGTCAGAGCCAAATACATGGCACCATGGATGGCTCAACAAAGTGCGGAGGAGGAAGAAGAGTGGAAAAGCAATAGTGGTAGGGCTTTCGATAGTGAGGGGAACAGACAGGTGCTTCTGCGGCCGCAGACGTGACTCCAGGATGGTATGTTGCCTCCCTGGTTCCAAGGTCAAGGATGTCACGGAATGACTGCAGGATATTCTGACGGGGGAGGGTGAGAAGCCATAAGTCTTGGTCCATTTTGGCACCAATGATGTAGGCAGAAAGAGGGATGAGGTCCTGCAGGCAAAGTTTAGAGAGTTAGGAGAGAGATTAAAAAGCAGGGCCTCAAAGGTAGTAATCTCTGATTACTCCCAGTGTTATACGCTGGTGAGTACACAAATAGGGCGATAGAGCTGATAAATACATGGCTGGAGAGATGGTGCAGAAGGTAGGGCTTTTGATTCCTGAGGCATTAGGACTGCTTCTAGGGGAGATGGGACCTGTGCAAGTGGGATGGCTTGTACCTCAATAGGGCTGGGGCCAATATCCCCACAGGTGGTTTTGCTCTTGCTGTTGAGAAGAATTTAAAATAACGTAGCAAGAGGATGGGATCTTGAGAATAGTTTGAGAAGGGAGAGAAGAAAACTTGAAAATGGAAGGCAGAAAATTAGTAAGCGTGTTTGCACGGCAGTGAAAACAAAGGCTAGAAAAAAAACAATAAGGGAGTCTGGCAGTGCTAAATGGTACATACTTCAAAGTCACAGAGAGAGAGGAGCAGCCCATGGAGCGGAGGTTCAAAAAAAAGTGGGCCAAACCAGAGTCCGAGTCACAGAGAGAGAGAAGTAGCCCATGGAGCGGAGGTTCAAAAAAAAGTGGGCCAAACCAGAGTCCGAGTCACAGAGAGAGAGAAGTAGCCCATGGAGCGGAGGTTCAAAAAAAAAGTGGGCCAAACCAGAGTCTGAGACAGAGAGCGAGAGAAGCAGCCTGAGGAGTGGAGGTTTCACAGCGGGAGCAGCAGGAGTGCAGCCGGGGAAAAATTGAGAAGTGACATCAGAGTGACGTTACATTCAACAATTCGAGCCACTGGGGTGAGTATACAGGTAAGCTTTTAAATTAAATTTAATTGAAATCAAATATAGAGTAAGACTTGATCGATTTATTAATATATAAACTAAAAACTAAAGCGGATTTAAAAAACTAAAGACTAGTCGGAAATTTAAAAACAAATTAAAATCTAATTAAATAATAGAGATGCAGGGCCAGGCGATGTGTTGTACCTGCATGATGTGGGGGCTGGTGGACCCCATTGTGGTTCCTAGTGACCATATCTGTAGCAAGTGTTGGTTGCTCAAGGAACTTCGGCTCAGAGTTGATGAGCTGGAAACTGAGCTTCAGACACTGCAACACATCAGGGAGGGGGAGAGTTACCTGGACACTGTGTTTTAGGAGACAGTCACACCCCTTAGATTAACTACCTTGAATTCGACCAGTGGTCAGGGACAGGAGGGTGTGACTATGAGTGAGGCAGGTAGAGGGATCCAGGAGGTAGTGTTGCAGGAGCCTCAGCCCTTGTCCTTGTCCAACAGGTTCGAGATTCTTGCTCCCTGTGTGGACGAGAGCAGGGACTGTAGGGAGGATGGGCAAACTGACCACAACACCATGGTACAGGGAGCCATTCAAGTGGGGGGGAGAAAAGAGAAATGTAGTCGTAATCGGGGATAGTATAGTTAGGGGCATAGACACTGTTCTCTGTGGCCAGGATTGAGAGTCCCGAAGGCTGTGTTGCCTACCTGGTCCCAGGGTTCAGGCTATCTCATCTGGGCTGCAGAGGAACTTGGAGTGGGAGGGGAAAGATCCAGTTGTCGTGGTCCACATGATATAGGTAGAATGAGGATAGAGGTTCTGCTGATGGAATAGGAGCAGCTAGGGGCTAAATTAAAAAGCAGAAACAAAAAGGTAATAATCTATGGGTTACTACCTGAGCCACGAGCAAATTGGCACAGGGTCAATAAGATTAAAGAGGTAAATGCGTGGCTCAAAGATTGCTGTGGGAGAAATGGGTTCGAATTCATGGGGGACATTGGCACTAGTACTGGGGAAGGAGAGAGCTGTTCCGAAGGGACGGGCTCCACCTGAATCATGCTGGGACCAGAGTCCTGGCGAATCGCAAAACTAGGGCTGGAGATAAGGCTTTAAACTAAATTGTGGGGGGGGGGGGTGGGGGGGGGGAGGGTTCAGTTGAATGGAAAATTAGGAAGTCAAAGTTAAAGAAGAAGGTAGGAGTGCAGGTTAGTGATGAGGCTGATTGTTACCAGAAAATAAAAGGAAGAGGCAGAACATGCGAATGTCATATTGCACCAAGGAATCATACAAGAGTAGGGAAATTTGATACTAGAACAAACTTAGAGGCTTTGTATCTGAATGCACGAAGCATTCGGAATAAGATAAACCAGTAAACAGCACAAATAGAGATGAATGGGTGTGATTTAGTGATGATTACTGAGACGTGGTTGCAGGGAAAGCAGGTTTGGGAATTGAATATCCAAGGGTACTCAGTATTTCGGAAGGATCGGCAGGAAGGAAAAGGAGGAGGTGTAGCTTTGTTAGTAAAGGAAGATATCAGTGCTGTTGTGAGAAACAATATAGGCACTGGAGATCAAAGCGTAGAATCAGTCTGGATAGAAATAAGAAATAGCCAGGGAAAGAGGTCCCTGGTGGGAGTAATCTATAGGTCCCCAAACAGTATTTCTGCAGTGGGGCACAGTATAAACCAGGAAATACTGGGAACTTGTAAGAAAGGTACGGCAATAATCATGGGTGATTTTAATATGCATATAGACTGGATTAATCAAATTGGCAAGGGTAGCCTTGAGAGAGAGATTGTTTTTTGGAGCAATATGTTGTGGAACCAACCAGGGAGCAGGCTATTCTAGATTTGGTATTGTGTAATGAGGTGGGATTAATTAATGATCTCATAGTTAAGGATCCTCTAGGGAAGAGTGATCATAGCATGCTAGAATTTCAAATTCAGTTTGGGGGAGAGAAACTGGAGTCCCACACTAGTGTTCTGGAGTTAAACAAAGGTAATTACATAGGCATGAGGACAGATTTGGCCCTAGTGGACTGGGCAGGAAGACTAAAAGGTAGGACAGTTGATGAGCAGTGGCAGATGTTTAAGGAGATATTCAATTCCTCCCAACTAAAATATATTCCAGAGAGAAAGAAAGATTCTAAGAGGGGAATAAAACATCCATGGCTAAGCAAGGAAGTTAAGGATAACATAAAGACAAAAACTAAGGCATACCACCATTGCCAGTGGCAGGCTGGAAGATTGGGAAACTTTTAAAGATCAACAAAGAGTTACTAAAAAAGTAATAAAAAGAGCGAAGGTAAATTATGAAAGAAAACTAGCGCAAAATATAAAAACGGATAGCAAAAGCATCTATAAGTATATAAAAGGTAAGAGAGTAGCTAAAGTGAATGTTGGTCCTTTGGAGGATGAGACTGGGGAGTTAATAGAGGCAGAGACACAAAATCAATATTTTGCCTCAGTTGTCATGGTGGAGGACACTAGTACCATCCCAATAGTAACAGGAAATGCAGAGGTTGTAGAAAGAGAGGAACTTCGAAAAATCATCATCACTAGGGAAAAGCAAACTATTGGGATTGAAGGCAGACAAGTCCCCAGGGCCTGATGGCCTACATCCTAGGAAGTGGCAGTGGAGATAGTGGATCCATTGGTTATAATATTCCAAAATTCCCTGGCTGCGGGAAAGGTTCCAGTGGATTGGAAGAAAGCTAATATAATGCCCTTATTCAAAAAGGGAGGGAGGCAAAAAGTAGGAAACTACAGACCAGATGGTTTAATATCTGTCATTGGGAAATTGTTCGAATCCATTATTAAGGAAGTAATAACAGAACATTTAGAAAGTCAAAACGCAATCCATCAGAGTCAACATGGTTTTATGAAGGCGAAATCGTGTTTGACTAATTTGCTAGAGCTCTTCGAAGCTGTAACAAGCAAAGTGGATAATGGGGATCCTGTAGATGTAGTATATCTGGACTTCCAGAAGGCATTTGATAAGGTGTCGCACAAAAGATTAATACACAAGGTAAGATCACATGGGGTTAGGAGCAATTTATTATCTTGGATAGAGGATTGGTTAACCAACAGAAAACAGAGTCGGGATAAATGGGTCTTTTTCTGGTTGGCAAGATGTAATTAGTGGGGTGCCACAGGGTTCAGTCCTTGGGCCTCAACTATTTACAATATATATTAATGACTTGGATGCAGGGGTAAAAGGTACTATAGCCAAATTTGCAGATGACACTAAAATAGGTGGGATAGTAAGTTGCAATAAAGAAATAAGAAATTTACAAATGGATATGGATAGGTTGGGTGAATGGACCAAAATTTGGCAGATGGCGTTTACTACTCCTGCTCCTAATTCTTATGACCTTATAAAGCAAATGAGCTGACAGCACAGATTGACACTTGAAGTATCATATTACAGCTATTACTGAGTCATGGCTGAAAGAAGGGCAGGAGTGGCAGCTCAACAGGATTTTTAGATGAGCTAAGGAGGGGATAAAAAAGAAGGGGAGGTCACAATATTGATTAAAAAACAATTATAGCTGTGAGGAGGAATGATGGATCATCAAATGAGATCATATGGGTTGAACTGAAGAAAATAAAAGCAATCATACCACCGAGAGTGTACTATAGACCTCCAAACAGTCAGAGGGCAATAGAAGAGCAAGCATGTAGACAAATTTCTCAGAAGTGTAAAAACAATGGGCTGAATTTTACTAGCCCCTTGATGCCGTGGTTCACGGCATGGGGGCCGGTAAAATTTTGTGGGGAGAGGCCCGCCGCATATTACTGGCGGCGGGGGGACCTTTGTGTCCCACCCCCACAGCCTGGTGGCAGGCCCTTTATCTGCCGATTCAAATGGACCTAACTGAGATGTAAATAAACTTACCTGCAGGTGGCGGATGTCCCACGGCGATTTTACCGACTCCCAATGCAGCTCGCGCACCTTCGGAACTCCGTATAGAGTTCCGAGGTGAGAACCTGGTGGGGAGGGGCGAAGAATACAATTTTCAGGGTGGGAGGGCTGGGGGAGTGGGGAAAACAATTTTTAATGGATGTAGGGATGGTGGGAAGGGGTTGAAGTGCAAATATAAAGAAGTTTGTGGAGGTGGGGGGGGGGGGGGTTGCGGGGGGGGTGGTGGTGGGGGGAGTGAAGATTGGTAATAAAATTTCTTTTTCTGTTAATGTCCCGGAAAAGAACATTGTGGGGGATGGGAAAAGGCCTCCATTATGCATTTAATTATTATTAAATAATTCCTTATAAATTAAAATTTCTCCTATGGGCTTGCGGGCCTTTAAAAATGACTCCGGCGCCTGTACGGTGGCGCCGGACACCGTTGCTGGGGAAGCGGAGGCAGCCCCCTCTACATCATTGGGGTGGCCACTCCGCCCCTTCCATTTAAATGAGCCCTTGCGTGCAACATCACGGGGGCTTCTTGGCGGCACTTCCGGATCATTGAAAGTTGAAAGCGTGCCACCGTGGAGTATGGCCCGCTGATAAAATTCAGGCCAATAGGGTAGTAATAGTGGGGGATTTTAACTACCTATTATTAATTGGCATAGAATTATTGTGAAAGGCACAAGTGGAACAGAATTCTTAAAATGCATTCAGGAGAATTTTTTTTTAGCCAGTACATAGTAAGCCCAATAAGAGAGGGGCCGGTTCTGGACTTAATTTTAGGGAATGAAACTGGGCAGGTGGAAGAGGTATCAGTTGGGGGGCACTTTGATGAAAGTGATCATAATTCAGTTAGATTTAGGGTAGTTATGGAAAAGGACAAAGGAATAAAAGTTCTCAATTGGGGAAAAGCTAATTTTACTCAGCTGAGATGTGATTTAGCTAAAGTGGACTGGAGTCAGCTATTTGAAGGTAAATTAGTGCCAGATCTGTGGGAGACATTCAAGGGAGAGATAGTGACAGTCAGAGCAACTTTCTTCTCTTAAAGAAAAAGGGTGGGACTAACAAACCTAGAGCCCCCTGGATCTCAAGGAACTTAAAGGAGAGAATAAAGAAAAAAGAGAAGCTTATGATAGACAATGAGGGCTCAATACTGTAGAAAACCTAGAGGAGTATAAAACGGGTAGGAGTGAAATTAAAAAACGAAATTAGGAAAGCAAAGAGAGGGCATGAAAAAATATTGGCAAATAAAATCAAGGAAAACCCAAAGATTTTTTAATAAATACATAAAGAGCAAGAGTATAACTAAAGAAAGCATAGGGCCTATTAGGGAGTGTATGGAGGTGGAGAATATAAGTATGGTTCTTAATGAATACTTTGCGTCTGCTTTCACTAAACAGTGGGATGATACAGTCATTGCAATCAGGGAGAGGTCTGAAATATTAGGTGAAATAAATAGATTGAGAGAGGATGTATTAAGGGGTTTAGCATCTTTAAAAGTGGATAAATCCCCAGGCTCGGATGAAATGTATCCTAGGCTGTTAAAGGAAGCAAGAAAAGAAATACCAGAGGGTCTGACCATCATTTTCCAATCCTCTCCAGCTCCAGATGTTGTCTCAGATGACTGGAGGACAGCTAAAGTTGTACCATTGTTTAAAAAGGGAGAAAGGGATAGACTGAGTAATTACAGGCCAGTCAGTCTTCCATCAGTAGTGGGAAAGTGATTGGAAAACATTTTCAGGGACAGGATAAATCTTCAATTGGAAAGACACAGATTAATCAAAGACAATCAACATGGATTTGTTAAGGGAAGGTTGTGTCTAACTAACATGATTGAATTTTTTGAAGAGGGTTGATAAGGGTCATGCATTTGATGTAGTTTAAATGGATTTTAGCAAGGCTTTTCATAAGGTCCCACATGGCAAACTCGTCACATATGTAAAAGCCCATGGAATCCAAGGCAAAGTGGCAAGTTGGATCCAAAATTGACTCAGAGGCAGGATGCAAAGGATAATGGTTGATGGATGCTTTTGTGACTGGAAAGCTGTTTCCAGTGGGGTTCCGCAGGGCTCTGTACTAGGTCCCTTTCTTTTTGTAATATATATCAATGATTTATACTTGAATGTAGGGGGATTATGAAGTTTGTAGACGATACAAAAATTGCCATGTGGTTGATAATGAAGAAGAAAGCTATCGACTGCAGGAAAATATTAATGAACTATTCGGGTGGATGGAACAATGCCAAACGGAGCTCTATTCAGAGAAGTGTGAGGTAATGCATTTGGGGAAGGCTGACAAGGCAAGGGAATACACAATAAATGGTAGGATATTGAGAGTGTAGAGAAACAGAGGGATCTTGGAGTGCATGTGCACAGATCCCTGAAGGTGGCTGGGCAGGTCGATAAGGTGGTTAAGAAGGCATGCAGGATATTTGCCTTTATTAGCTGAGGCATAGAATATATGAGCTGGGAGATTATGCTGAAACTGCACAAAACACTAGTTAGATCACAGCTGGAGTACTGCCTGCAGTTTTGGTCACTGCACTATAGGAAAGATGCGATTGTAGTAAAGAGGGTACAAAGGAAATTTACGAGGATGCTGCCTGGATTGGAGAAATTTAGTTTTGAGGAAAGATTAGATAGGCTAGGGTTGTTTTCTTTGCAACAGAGGAGGCTGAGTGGAGACCTAATTGAAATCTATAAAATTATGGGGGTCTAGATAGAGTGGATAAGAAGGCCTTATTTTCCTTGGTTGAAAAATCCAGAACCAGTAGGCATAAATTTAGGGTAAGAGGTAGGAGATTTAGCAGGGATTCGAGGGAGATGTTTTCACCCAGGGGGTGGTGGGGATCTGGACTTAATTCAATGCCTGAAAGGCTGGTAGAGGAGGAAATCCAAATAACATTTAAAAGGTACTTGGATATGCACTTGAAGTACCATAACCTACAAGGCTGCGGAGCAAGATGTGGAGAGTGGAATTAAGCTGGATAGCTACTTGACAGCCTACGCAGACATAATGGGCCGAATGACCTCCTTCCATGCTGTAAATTTCTATGATTCTTTCTATGATTCACTAACATTCTCCTTATGAACATACATACGAACATACGAATTAGGAGCAAGAATAGGCCACTCGGCCCTTTGAGCCTGCTCTACCATTCAATAAGTTCATAGCTGAACTGATTTCTCTACATTTCCACCTACCCCCGATAACCTTTCACCCCCTTGCTTATCAAGAATCAATCTACCTTTGCCTTCAAAATATTCAAAGACTCTGCTTCCACCCCCTTTTGAGGAAGAGAATTCCAAAGACTCATGATCCACTGAGAGAAAAAATTTCTCCTCAACTCTGTCTTAAATGGGCGACCCCTTATTTTTAAACAGTGACCCCTAGGTCTAGATTTTTCCAGAAGGGGAAACATCCTTTCCGCATTCACCCTGTCAAGACCCCTTAGGATCTTATATGTTTCAATCAAGTCACCTCTTACTCTTCTAAATTCCCGTGGATAAAGCCTAGCCTGTCCAATCTTTCCGCGTAAGACAGCCCACCCATAAGAAATTAAGAGCATAAGAAATAGGAGCTGGAGTAGGCCATTCGGCCCCTCAAGCCTGCCCCACCATTCAATAAGATCATGGCTGATCTGCCCCAGACCTCAACTCCTCTTTCGTGCCAGCTCCTCATAGCCCTCAACGCCCCAATATTTCAAAAATCTATCTACCTCCTCTTTAAATACTTTCAGTGATCTAGCCTCCACAACTCTCTGGGGTAGAGAATTCCAGACATTCACTACCTTCTGAGAGAAGAAATTCCTTCTCATCTCAGTTTTAAATGAGTCTCCCCTTATTCTGTAACTATGTCCCCTAGTTCGAGATTCCCCCACTAGTGGAAACATCTTCTCAACATCTACCCTGTCAAGCCCCCTTCAGAATCTTGTACGTTTCAATAAGATCAGCCCTCATTCTTCTAAACTCTAATGAATAAAGGCCTAACCTGTTTAGCTGTTCTTGATAAGTCAACCCCTTCATCCCCAGAATCAGCCGAGTGAATCTCTTTTGAACTGCTTCCAATGCCAGTATATCCTTTCTTAAATATGGGGACCAAAACTGTACACAGTACTCCAGGTGCAGACTCACAATCACCCTGTACAGTTGTAACAAGACTTTCCTATTTTTAAACTCCAACCCCCTAACAATAAAGGTCAAAATTCCCTTTGCCTTCTTCATTACTTGCTGCACCTGCATGTTAACTTTTTGTGTTTCATGCACAAGAACACCCAAATCCCTCTGTGCTGCACTTTTTTGAAGTCTCTCTACATTTAATTGTCTGCCCTTTGATTCTTCCTACCAAAGTGCATGACCTCACACTTTCCCACATCAAACTCCATCTGCCAAATTTTTGCCCACTCACTCAACCTATCTATATCCCCTTGCAGGTTCCTTATGTCCTCATCACAACATGCCCTCCCACCTATTTTTGTATCATCAGCAAATTTGGATATATTACACTCTGCCCCCTCTTCCAAGTCATTAATATAGATAGTAAATAATTGAGGCCCTAGGATTAATACCCATTACATGTATTCGTCTAGTAAACCTTCTCTGTACTGCCTCCATCGCATTTACATCCTTCCTTAAATAAGGAGGCCAGTACTGCACACAGTATGCCAGATGTGGTCTCACCAATGCCCTGTATAGCTGAAGCATAACATCCCTACTTTTGTATTCAATTCCCCTCACGATAAACAATAGCATTCTATTAGCTTTCCTAATTATGTGCTGTACCTGCATACTAACCTTTTGCGATTCATGCACTAGGACACCCAGATCCCTCTGCATCTCAGAACTCCGCAATCTCTTTCCATTTAGATAATATGCTACTTTTTTATTCCTCCTGCCAAAGTGGACAATTTCCCACTTTCCCACATTATACTCCATTTTCCAGGTCTTTGCCCACTCACTTAACCTATCTATATCCCTTGTAGTCTCCATATGTCCTCTTCATAAGTTACTTTCCTACCTATCTTTGCATCATCAGCAAATTTAGCGACCATGCCTTCGGTCCCTTCATCTAAGTCATTTATATAAATTGTAAAATGTTGAGGCCCCAGCACACAGATCCCTGTGGCACACCACTCGTCACATCTTGCCAACCATAAAATGACCCATTTATGCCGACTCTCTGTTTCCTGTTAGCTAGCCAATCCTTTATCCATGCCAGTATGTTACCCCCTACACCATGAGCTTTTATTTTCTGCAATAACCTTTGATGTGGCACCTTATCAAATGCCTTCTGGAAATCTAAGTACAATCCATCCACCAGTTCCCCTCCATCCACCAGGTCCCCTCCATCCACAGCACATGTAACTCCCTCAAAGAACACCAATAAATTGGTTAAATGTGATTTACCTTTCACAAAACCATGTTGACTCTGCCTGATTACCTTTATTTTTCTAAATGCCCTGTTATGACATCTTTAATAATAGCTTCTAACATTTTCCCTAAGACAGATGTTCAGTGAACTGGCCTTTAGTTTCCTGCTTTCTGTCTTCCTCCCTTTTTGAATAAAGGAGTTACATTGGCTATTTTCCAATCTAACAGAACCTTCCCCAAATCTAGGGAATTTTGGAAAATTACAACTATCTCACTAGCCACTTCTTTTAACACCCTAGGATAAAGTCCATCAGGACCCGGGGACTTGTCAGCCTGCAGCTCCAACAATTTGTTCAGTACCACTTCCCTGGTGATGGTAATTTTCTTGAATTCCTCTCTCCCTTTCATTTCCTGACTTACAGCTAATATTGGATGTTACTTGTATCCTCAATAGTGAAGACCGATGCAAAATATCTGTTCAATTTATCTGCCACCTCCTTATTAGGCATTATTAATTCCCCAGATTCATTTTTTATAGGACCAACGCTCACTTTGTTAACTCTTTTCTTTTTAAAATATCTATAGAAACTCTCACTATCTGTCTTTATATTTCTAGCTAGCTTCCTCTTGTACTCTAATTTTTCCTTCCTTATCAATCTTTTAGTCATTCTTTGCTGATTTTTATATTCTGTCCAATCTTCTGACCTGCCTCCCAGCTTTGTGCAATTATAGGCTTTTTCTTTAAGTTTGATACTATCTTTAACTGTTTTAGTTAACCACGGATGGCAGGTCCCACCCTTGAAATTTTTCTTTCTCATTGAAATGTATCTATTCTGTGTATTCTGAAATATTCCCTTAACTGTCTGCCACTGCATCTCTATTGACCTATCCCTTAACCTGATTTGCCAGTTCACTTTAGCTAGCTCTGCATTCATGCACCATGTGGGTGGCACAGTGGCGCAGTGGTTAGCACCGCAGCCTCACAGCTCCAGGAACCCGGGTTCGATTCTGGGTACTGCCTGTGCGGAGTTTGCAAGTTCTCCCTGTGTCTGCGTGGGTTTTCACCGCGTGCTCCGGTTTCCTCCCACATCCAAAGACTTGCAGGTTGATAGGTAAATTGGCCGTTGTAAATTGCCCCTAGTGTAGGGAGGTGATAGGAGAATATGGGATTACTGTAGGGTTAGTATAAATGGGTGGTTGTTGGTCGGCACAGACTCGGTGGGCCGAAGGGCCTGTTTCAGTGCTGTATCTCTAAATAAAAATAAATAAAATAAAAATAATAGTATAAAACAAATTTGAACTGTTTTCCACATTGATTCTGTGCAAAAAATTTTTCACATGTCAGTACCACATGAAGTATGGTGAACTGAACAAGCAGTCTAAGCAGTGCTACATACTTATAATTATGGAGAATGGCAGGGAACACTGCAGCTAAGATATTGAAAAATGTGTGTTTAATTCTGGCCATGAAAAGACGTTTATGAAAATAAATGTTACCTTGGTTGGGATTTTAAGTAACAGCTAATTATGTTATTTTCCACTTGAGTAACAACAGTAGGAAGCATTTGTTATCCTGCTCCGTAGTATTCTTTACTTTAACCACAGTTGGCAGATTTGTAGCTAAATTTCTATCAAAATATGGATCAGTCGATACACTAGGTACACCTTTATAATATTGCACAAAAATGAATTCTGAACGTATTGACAAAATCCTTGCCATTTTATTTTCACAAAATGTATATATGTAGGTTTTGTAAAGTTGGTAACATGGATACTAAATGTTGCTTAGATTATAGTATCAGCAATTTACAACTGCACCTTTCTTTTTATGTACATGAAATTGCTCTTACCAAGATTTTTTGATACCTTTTATGATAAAATGTGGAATATTGCAAC
This sequence comes from Heterodontus francisci, assembly GCF_036365525.1. Lineage (NCBI taxonomy): Eukaryota > Metazoa > Chordata > Chondrichthyes > Heterodontiformes > Heterodontidae > Heterodontus > Heterodontus francisci. Next base: position 221,744,639 of record NC_090371.1, read on the forward strand.
ACATAATGCCATAACAAAAGTTACAGTGTTAATATCATAAACCAGAAATAATGCTTGCTTTCTACTTAATGCCCTTCTTTCCATCGTTTCATCCTCCACACTTTAAAAACTTCAGCTGATCCAAATCTCTGCCGCCCTATACTATTCCACACCAACTTCTGTTTGCCTATCCTGTGCATGCTGATCTACATTGGTTCCTGGTCCTCCAAGACCTCCAATTTTAAAATTTGCATCCTTGTGTCAAATCCCTAATGGTCTCACCGCTACTTCTGTAACCAGCCCCAGCATTCCCACTCCCTCAGAATTCGTCATTCTGTCTACAAAGTTCGCATGAGTATTCCTCCTTCCATTTGGCCAACCTGTGTCATTAGCCATCTGGACATCAGGCTCTGGAATTCCCTCTAATCCACTCCACCTCTCCTTCTTTAAGACCCTCCTTAAAACCCACCCTTTGACCAAGCTCTGAAGCACTATAGATTGTTTTTCTCTGTTAAAAAGGCTACTTAAATGTAAAGTGTTGTTGTTTTAATAGTCACATCTCTATTTTGGTGTCTGGGCTACCAGATTGCTGCAAAGTGTAATTCTTGTTTATCTATTTTTTACTGAGAAACTTAGCTAAGGACCAATAATACAGGCATGACCAATATTGCAAGGTGTAGAAAATAAGATAAATCAAACAACAGTGCGTGGGTGATGCCAAGTTTGGTTCTTAAGGGAAGGGAAGAACAGAAGCATTGGCCATAGAAGGAATGATAAAATAAGAGAGGAAAAAAGGATTGAGATTGACAGAGAGAGTACAAGAGTTTGAAACCTAGAAATGAGAGAGTGAATACTTGTTAGGTGACAAAATTTTGTTTGCATCCAATCCAGTAGTGTGAGAGAAGTGTTCAGAAAAGCCTTCAGAGAATTCTTGGAATTTATAGTAAGTTAAGATCCTGGATTACCAGTATTATTACCCATTTTTGAGAGGTTTCTCACAGGGCAGGACTAGGACATTTGACAGAGAGACATTCTGCCTGATTCCTAGTCTCCACTGCCATTTCCAAGATCTTCTGCTGCAAGTGACAGCAGAATATATCTAACCAAGTATTAAAATTAAATATCAATAATGGGAATACATAATTTGACATAACTCCTATCTTTAACGCCTCAGCAATGCTGGATGTCAGGAATGCTGTTTAGGAGGCAGGAGTGGCGTGAATTCAAATTTAAAGGGCCACAGCACATAAAGTATTGATCACAGAGCACAAGTTAATTTTTGTTTCGCTAGCATCACCAGCCACGTTACATGGCAGCCGGTGCTGCAGTGATTTCCCCTTCTCCATCTGAGGTGGGAGAATTGGTGGGCAGAGAAATACAGCTGGGAGCCTGCTACAGGAACAGTAGCTAGTTGGGCCACAGAAGATCAGCCAGGGTAGCAGGGGAAGCAGACAAGCAGACGCAAAGCTGGCAGGATCCCACCAGATCATGAAATCTGGTTCAGGAGCTGCTGAAAGAAAAAGAAACATTTGAAAGAAAAGAGAGTTGCATTTCTATGGCAGCTTTCATAAACTCAAGACGTCCCAAAGCACTTTAGAGCTAATGAAGTACTTTTGAAGTGTAGGCATTGTTGTAATGCAGGAAACATGGCAGACAATTTTCACATGGCAAGCTCCCACAAATAGCAATGTGATAATGACCAGATAATCTGTTTTTCAGTGTTGTTAAATGAGGGATAACTATTGACCAGGACACCATGGATAGCTCCCATGCTCTTCTTTGAATCTTTTATGCCCACCCAGGAAGGCAGGCCCGGCCTTGGTTTAACAACTCATCTAAAAGATGGCACCTCCAACAGTGCAGCACTCCTTCAGTACTGCGCTGGAGTGGTAGTTTAGATTTTTGTGCTCACGTCCCTGGAGTGGTTCTTAAACCCACAACCTTCTGACTCAGCGGCAAGAGTGTGACCATGGCTGACACTGGTATATTTATATATTTAAAGCTTTGCCAGATACTTTATTCAGCTCCTGTATCATAGCCGGAAGTGAGGTCCAGCCACCTACAAGCTGGAGTCTGGCATTACGCACAAAATACATGGTAATGTGGCAATGCAATAAAAAGAGCTTGTGAGAGACACAAAGAGTTGTTCTTTTGAAGACTTGAAAGAAACTAGATTTTCATCCTTTCTTTGAAGGGCATGCAGGTGATCAAGAGCTGGGAATTAATCCACTGAACACTGGATCACATATACTTCACAGCACGTTAAAGTCAAAAATAAAAATAGGGCACCAGGGTCTGGGACTGATGGATTTACCCTGAAGTAATTCAGCTGTTGCACTGAAAGCAGACTGGAATTTGGGTCAACTGAGGAATGTGGTATAAATAAAGTTGGTGCCCGGGGTGGAATCAATTGCAAAATAGAGTTGGATAATGAGTGACAGAGGTCTTTGGTAAGGAGGAATAGAGGGAGTAAATGAGACCAAGAAAAAGAATTAAACCCAGTGCACTTCTGGTAAGATCAATTCTGCTGCACTGTCAAAGGCAGTGTCTTTCAAGTGACATGATAAACCAGAGGCCTTGTATGCCCACTCAGAAACAAATAAAATCCCACAGCTCTATTTGACGAAGAGCAGGGAAGTTTTGTTGGTCTCCTGGCCAATATTTATCCCTCAAGCAACATCACAAAAAAAAAGTCTTGTATCTCATTGCTGTTTGTGGGATCTGGCTATGCGTGCAAATTGGCTGTTGCATTTTCCTACATTACAGCACTTGTTATAATTGTCCCACTGGCAGGACAGACCCAGCAGAGGTGGCGAGACAGTGGTCTACAGTAGGGAGGGAGTTGCCCTGGGAGTCCTCACCATCGACTCCGGACCCCATGAAGTCTCATGGCATCAGTCAAACATGGGAAAGGTAATCTCCTACTGATTACCACCTACCGCCCTCCCTCAGCTGATGAGTCAGTACTCCTCCATGTTGAACACCATTTGGAGGAAGCACTGAAGGTGGCAAGGGCACAAAATGTACTCTGGGTGGGGGACTTCAAAGTCCATCACCAAGAGTGGCTTGGTAGCACCACTACTGACCGAGCTGTACTAAAGGACATAGCTGCTAGACTGGATCTGCGGCAGGTGGTGGGGGAACCAACACGAGGGAAAAACATACTTGACCTTGTCCTCACCAATCTGCCTGCCGCAGATGCTTCTGTCCATGACTGTATTGGTAGGAGTGAACACCGCACAGTCCTTGTGGAGACGAAGTCCCGCCTTTACATTGAGGATGCCACCCATCGTGTTGTGTGGCACTATCACCGTGCTAAATGGGATAGATTTCGAACCGATCTAGCAATGCAAAACTGGGCATCAATGAGGGGCTGTGGGCCATCAGCAGCAGCAGAATTGCACTCAACCACAATCTGTAACCTCATGGCCTGGCATATCCCCCACTCTACCATTACCATCAAGCCAGGAGACCAACCCTGGTTCAATGAAGAGTGCAGGAGGGCATGCCAGGAGCAGCACCAGGCATACCTCAAAATGAGGTGTCAACCTGGTGAAGCTACAACCCATGTTGCATGCCAAACTGCATAAGCAGCATGCAATAGACAGAGCTAAGCGATCCCATAACCAACGGATCAGATCTAAGCTCTGCAGTCCTGCCACATCCTGTCGTGAATGGTGGTGGACAATTAAACAACTAACTGGAGGAGGTGGCTCCACAAATATCCCATCTTCAATGATGGGGAGCCAGCACATCAGTGCGAAAGATAAGGCAGAAGCATTGGAAACAATCTTCAGCCAGAAGTGCCGAGTTGATGATCCATCTCAGCCCCCTCCTGAAGTTCCCAGCATTACAGATGCCAGACTTCAGCCAATTCGATTCACTCCGCGTGATATCAAGAAGCGACTGAAGGCACTGGGTACTGCAAAGGCTATGGGTCCTGACAATATTCCGGCAATAGTACTGAAGACCTGTGCTCCAGAACTTGCTGCACCCTAGCCAAGCTGTTCCAGTATAGCTACAACACTGGCAACTACCTGGCAATGTGGAAAATTGTCCAGGTATGTCCTGTACACAAAAATCAGGACAAGTCCAACCCGGCCAATTACCATCCCATCAGTCTACTCTCAAATGCAGTCAAGTGATGGAAGGTGTCATCAACAGTGCCATCAAGCAGCACTTTCCTACCAATAACCTGCTCAGTGACGCTCAGTTTGGGTTCCGCCAGGGACACTCAGCTCCTGACCTCATTACAGCCTTGGTTCAAACATGGACAAAAGAGCTGAACTCAAGAGGTGAGGTGAGAGTGACTGCCCTTGACATCAAGGAAGCATTTGACCGAGTATGGCATCAAGGAGCCCTAGCAACACTGAAGTCAATGGGAATCAGGGGGAAAACCCTCCGCTGGCTGTCATATCTAGCACAAAGGAAGATGACTGTGGTTGCTAGAGGTCAATCATCTGAGCTCCAGGACATCACTACAGAAGTTCATCAGGATAGTGTCTTAGGCCCAACCATCTTCAGCTGCTTCATCAATGACCTTCCTTCAATCATAAGGTCAGAAGCGGGGATGTTCGCTGTTGATTGCACAATGTTCAGCACCATTCGCAACTCCTCAGATACTGAAGCAGTCTGTGTAGAAATGCAGCAAGACCTGGACAATATCCAGGCTTGGGCTGATAAGTGGCGTGAATGTTACTTGCCACTTAAGTGCCAGGCAATGACCATTTCCAACAAGAGAGGATCTAACCATCCCCCCTTGACATTCAATGACATTACCATTGCTGAATCCCCCACTATCAACATCCTAGGGGTTACCATTGACCAGAAACTGAACTGGAGTTGTCATATAAATACCATGGCTACAAGAGCAGGTCAGAGGCTAGGAATCCTGTGGCGAGTAACTCACCTCCTGACTCCCCAAAGCCTGTCCACCATCAACAAGGCACAAGTCAGGAGTGTGATGGAATACTCTCCACTTGCCTGGATGGGTGCAGCTCCAACAACACTCAAGAAGCTTGACACCATCCAGAACAAAGCAGCCAGCTTGATTGGCACACCATCCACAACATTCACTCCCTCCACCACCGACTTACAGTGGCAGCAGTGTGTACCATCTACAAGATGCACTGCAGCAATGCACCAAGGCTCCTTCGACAGCACCTTCCAAACCTGCGACCTGTACCACCTTGAAGGACAAGAGCAGCAAATACATGGGAACACCACCACCTGCAAGTTCCCGTCCAAGTCACACACCATCCTGACTTGGAACTATATCGCCGTTCCTTCACTGTCGCTGAGTCAAAATCCTGGAACTCCCTTCCGAACAGCACTGTGGGTATACCTACCTCACATGGACTGCAACGGTTCAAGAAGGCAACTCACCACCACCTTCTCAAGGGCAATTAGGGATGGGCAATAAATGCTGGCATAGCCAGTGACGCCCATATCCTATGAATGAATAAAAAAAAATTCAAAATGTATTTCATTGGCTGTAAAGTATTTTGGGATCCTGAAGTTGTGAAAAGTTCAATATAAGTTTAGTCCTTCCCTTTCATTATATGTAGTATTCACTGTGCAAAAGCTGAAAACAACAACAACTTATATTTATGTAGCACCCGTAACGTAATAAAGCATGCCAAGGTGCTTCACAGGTGTGTTTTAAAATAAAATTAGACACCAAGCCACATAGGGCAATATTAGGGCAGATGGCCAAATGTTTGGTCAAAGAGGTCGGTCTTCAGAAGCATCTTACATCAGGAAAGCAAGGTAGAGAGTTGGAGAGGTTTCGGAGAATTCCAGAGCTTAGAGCCTAGGCAGCTAAAGACACGTCCACCAATGGAGGAACAATTAAAATCGGGGATGTTCCAGAGGTCAGAATTAGATGACTCAGATGGTTGGCGGCTGGAGGTGGTCACAGAAAAATGGAGGGGCGCAGTGATGGAGGAATTTGGAAACTTGGATGCAAATTTTAAAATCAAGGTGTTGTTTGACCAGGAGCCAATGTCGGTCAGCAAGCACAGGGGTGATAGGTGAACGGCACTTGGTATGAGTAAGAACATGGGCAGCAGAATGTTAGATGACCTCAAGCTCTGAGCCTGTAGTTTTTTCTTTTCTGGGAAGTATGCAGTGTGCCTTTAAGGCTGTAACAGAATCAGTACTGCTTTAAGGCAGCAAGCTCCAGGGACTGAGTCAAAGGATGAATTCTCATTGCCCTAGGATACAGCCAGCTTCAAATATGCATTCTCATTGCCGTAGGATACAGCCACTCAGGACCAAGGACACAAGATACAATGTTGCCAATTGACGTTTGAAACTAGCTAAAAATCTGGCTTTTGAGACACAGTTAACAGAGATACAGACACATACTGTCTGCTAGCATATACTGAAGGAAAGGAGAGCTCTCTCTCAGTTTATTTAAACCCTATTTATTATACTCTCAGAATTCTGATGTCAAGCCAGATTAATTTCTTAAAAGAAAATAACCAAATTATTTAGCTACTGAACTGTAATTGCTGAAACTCATCGCTGGAAAAGAAGACCATTAATTCAACTGCTGAACTAGACTACGGACTGTTCTACTGTTGAAGAACCTTTTTTCCCCCATTGGATACTGTGAGGACTTCAAGCAACCTTCGGCTGTTCCACGTTGGAAGAGTCCACTTCGTCAGGAGTGTAAATCTGTAAGGACACTAATTTATTTCGATTTTAAATGTTGTTTATATATTTGTAGTGTTTATGAATTTAGTTTTTCTAATTAAACAGTTAATTTATTGATCTAAAGACACCTGGTTTGGTTAGCCTCATTCGGGGGTTAATAGGTGGTACAATTTGGCTGGGTCTTTCTTTAATTTGGAAAGTTTAAATATGTTAGGTGATCTGTGGAGGGACGGGACTGAATCAACAGAGCATTTCCTCCACCACAATCAGAATCATTGGGGGCTTTGACTTGAGCGGTCGGTCATAACACTTACAGAGAGTAGAATGTGCGAAAACAACCATAGTGCATTGGAATACTCAAACCTACAGGTAATAAAGGCATGAATGAGGGTTTCAGCAGCAGAAGAACTGAGACAGGTGTGAGTCATGCGATGTTACGGAGTTGGAAATTGGCAGTCTTAGTTATAGTGCAGAGATGTGGTCTGGTTTCATCTTAGACAATTGCCAGGGAGAGGGATGGAGTTGGTAGCTAGAGAATGGAGTTTGGAGGTTACAAAACGTACAAAATCAATTGGCTGAGGGAAACAAAACATCCCCCTAAACTTGCCAGAAGTTTGAGGTTTAATACTTTACTGAGACTCATACTCAGTGAAGCACTTGCCAATCTGGTGCTCTTTGTTTCCTTTCCATTTTATCATTTGGTTATATTATGCTACGGACAGATGGGAAGGAGTATGAGTGCTCCAATGTTCACTGTCCAATTGACCACAATTGTGTTTTGTTTAAAATGCTGAGCCAGCCCCCGAATGCTTTTAGGGTCAAATAAACAGACAAATGACAGGTTTTCTCTTAGGTTAAAAAAAACTATCCATTTTTACACAATTCCTAAAATGGTTGCAACCTCACTCATGAACACATTTACTCACACACGCTCACACACACGCACACACACACAAGAATAGATAGATAGCGAGGAAAAGGATAATTGGTTTTAAGTGAGGTAGGTATTTGTGGTTTACGATAAACCTGTTGAATCTTCTCAGAAGGACAGTCTCTGTTTTTTTTTTAGTTCATTCATGGGATGTGGTTGTCGCTGGCAAGGCCAGCATTTATTGCCCATCCCTAATTGCCCTTGAGAAGGTGGTGGTGAGCTGCCTTCTTGAACCACTGCAGTCCATGTGAGGTAGGTACACCCACAGTGCTGTTGGGAAGGGAGTTCCAAGATTTTGACCCAGCAACAGTGAAGGAACGGCGATATAGTTCCAAGTCAGGATGGTGTGTGATTTGGAGGGGAACTTGCAGGTATGGTGTTCCCATGCATATGCTGCCCTTGTCCTTCTAGTTGGTAGAGGTCACGGGTTTGGAAGGTGCTGTCGAAGAAGCCTTGGTGTGTTGCTGCAGTGCATCTTGTAGATGGTACACATTGCTGCCACTGTATGCTGGTGGTGGAGGGAGTGAATGTTTGTGGATGGTGTGCCAATCAAGCGGGCTGCTTTGTCCTGAATGGTGTTGAGCCTCTTGAGTGTTGTTGGAGCTGTACCCATCCAGGCAAGTGGAGAGTATTCCATCACATTCCTGACTTGTGCCTTGTAGATGGTGGACAGGATTTGGGGAGTCAGGAGGTGAGTTACTGGCCACAGGATTCCTAACCTCTGACTTGCTCTTGTAGCTGCCACAATATTAATATAGCTACTCCAGTTTAGTTTCTGGTCAATGGTAGCCCCTAGGATGTTGATAATGGGGGAATTCGGCAATCATAATGCCATTGAATGTCAAGGAGAGATGGTTAGATTCTCTCTTGTTGGAGATGGTCATTTCCTGGCACTTGTGTGGTGCGAATGTTAATTGCCACTTATCAGCCCAAGCCTGGATATTGTCCAGGTCTTGCTGCATTTTTACACGGACTGCTTCAGTATCTGAGGAGTCACGAATGGTGCAGAACATTGTGCAATTATCAGCGAACATCCCCACTTCTGACCTCAATGAAGGTCATTGATGAAGCAGCTGAAGGTGGTTGGGCCTCGGACACTACCCTGAGGAACCCCTGCAGTGAAGTCCTGGAGCTGAGATGATTGACCTCCAACAACCACAACCATCTCCCTTTGTGCTATGTATGACTCCAACCAGCGGATTGACTTCAGTTTTGCTAGGGCTCCTTGATGCCATACTTGGTCATATGCTGCCTTGATGTTAAGGGCAGTAAATTTCACCTCACCTCTTGAGTTCAGTTCTTTTGTCCATGTTTGAACCAAGGCTGTAATGAGGTCAGGAGCTGAGTGTCCCCGGCGGAACCCAAACTGAGTGTCACTGAGTAGGTTATTGCTAAGTGAGTGATGCTTGATAGAACTGTCGATGATGCCTTCCATCACTTTACTGATGATTGACAGTAGACTGATGGGGTGGTAATTGGCCGGGTTGGACTTGTCCTGCTTTTTGTGTACAACTTATGTAGGCAATTTTCCACATTGCCAGTTAGATGCCAGTGTTGTAGCTGTACTGGAACAGCTTGGCTCGGGGCACGGCAAGTTCTAGAGCACAGGTCTTCAGTACTATTGCCGGAATATTGTCAGGGCCCGTGGTCTTTGCAGTATCCGGTGCCTTCAGTCGATTCTTGATATTATGCGGAGTGAATCGAATTAGCTGAAGTTTGGCATATGTGATGCTGGGGATTTCGCGAGGAGGCTGAGATGGATCATCAAATTGACACTTCTGGCTGAAGATTGTTGCAAATGCGTTTGTAGTCTTGAACTTGTTGAGGTGTAGATTTTTGGTGGTTAAGACTTCAGACTGGAGATGGTGGTCACTTTCTGTTCTCTGCTGCAGCAAGCTGAAGTGGAGAATTAGCAATAGTGCTTCTTTGTTTTGGCTGGATCTCTTTCCACAGCCTCTTGTTGAACGGCTTTCTGTGATGTTGTTGTGATCTCTCCTCTCTCTCCAGAGTGCTACCTTTTAAGGTCAAAATCCATCACATAGCATTTCTGTTAGTTTACACATGGCCTTCTCCCGGTATGATCATACAATGGACGAGGATGTAGACTCCATAGTTATCTATTGATATCTGGATGGGTACCCATTCTGTTATGAAGTGGCTAATTCACACCTTCTGTGTCTCAGAAGAACCCATTCAATTCAGGAATGTATCTTGATAGTTTCAGGATGGATGCATTTAACACAGTCTGGAATGTATCCTTTTGCCCTTTGAGAGATAGTGAGGTAGTTTTTGAATACACAGGCCAGGTCATCTGTCCTTGGTACCCATCTTTGCAGCACATTGTCCACTTTTTAAAAGGAAAAGTCAATTTCAGAGACCACATTGAATAATGTTTGTATCTTAAAAGTTAGGAATATGATGTTTTTACTGAGCATGACAATTATTTAATGCTTTTTTTCTCTGTGAAGGATTTACTTCCTTCTATAACAGCCCCAGTTTAACTTGCACCCTGCTTGCCTGCATTATGGAGCATGTACACCATAATTATTATTAGCTTGCTGACTAGTCTCAGTGTGGAAGGGCTTTGGAAACATAAATTAATCCATCAATCATTAAATAGCAACCCTAACTTTTTGCAGTGAGTTTAATTCATTTTTACAGCATAAATGCAGCAATTGCTTGACACTGAGGGAAGGCTGACGGAGAGTTCTGGCTTTTCCTAGGCTGATGGTGAAGTGGCACAAATTGCCCAGAATCACATTGTATTACTTCTTCTCCACAAATTGCTGGGTATTTTATGCATTAATAATGGTGTGCACATTAAATTGCAGTAATTTCTGGGGCAATATGCTAATCCTATTTTACAAGTGTTCTTGTCTTGGTGCAATATTGCTTAGTAATCAATTCACTGATGCTTCAGAGTTCTTTATTACCTCATCGGGTGTTAGAACGCATGCACTTCTGGTAATCAATGTGACAAGAACTTTAGGTGTAAAAAAAATGCCTTACCATATGCTACTGCTCAAGTTTTGTGACGCTTATAAACTACTCCAGTTTTTGTGGCACACAAACCTTTTGACAACAAACTATGGCACAATCTTGAGAGATAATTTAAATCCAACCCACCCGGTGGGAAATTGACAAGATTGAGGCCAGCACTGGTTGTACATCTCTCCTGATTTTACTCTATGTTGAAATTGTTAGGAGTTGTAAAACTGGCATTCAACCTGACTTTGTGCATTTCCCACACAGGACAGAGTTGGAGAGTCATAAGGCTGGATTTTCTCCACAATATGGGGGTGGGAACGGAGATGGGCAGGGCCATTCTGATGGTCTGTAATTCTGCTCAGGAGGGGAGACCCAGCAACCCTCCCAATTCAAATCAATGCTCAGTTAAGCTTGTTAATAAGTTTGTTGTCAGCTCGTCAAGCGCTGGTTTGTAATTTTTGTGGGGCCACAAAGATTGCACGATGGATCTGAAATAGTCCAAGTGGAAGGAGGCGGCAATACTGTGGGGAGCCAGTCATGGCCACACCATGCAATTAGATGGGACCATAAAAGGGTGCACAGCTGAGAGAGGCACTCATCTATTGGCACACAGTTGCAATTGGGGGAGCAGTGTTAGTGGAGCAAGCGAACTGTGTGCTCAGTCAGTCAGTGGAGGGGGGGAAATCATCCAGGGATCATGAGGCCATCAGGGGGAGGGGCATAGTGGGGGGTCTAGTAAGTATGAATGCAGTTAACCACAAGCAAGGCAACAGTTAGACATGGAATTAAGGTAGTCGGAGATGGGGACGAGTAGCGATGAGGATCAACATCATAAGATCATAAGATCATAAGAACTAGGAGCAGGAGTAGGCCGTCCGGCCCCTTGAGCCTGCTCCGCCATTCAATAAGATCATGGCTGATCTTTTCGTGGACTCAGATCCACTTACCCGTGCTCTCACCGTATCCCTTAATTCCTTTATTGTTCAAAAAGATATCTACCTTAGCTTTAAAAACGTTTACTGAAGAAGTGTCAACTACTTCACTGGGCAAGGAATTCCATTGATTAACAACCCTTTGGGTGAAGAAGTTCCTTCTTTATTCAGTCCTAAATCTGCTCCCTCTATTCTTGAGGCTATGCCCTCTTGTCCTAGCTTCACCTGCCAGTGGAAACATCCTCTCTACTTGTATCTTATCTATTCCCTTCATAATTTTATATGTTTCTATAAGATCCCCCCTCATTCTTCTGAATTCCAATGAATATAATCCCAATCTACTCAGTCTCTCCTCATAAGACAACCCCCTCAACTCCAGAATCAACCTAGTGAACCTCCTCTGCACCCTCTCCAGTGTCAGTATATCCTTTCTCAAGTAAGGAGACCAAAACTGCACACAGTACTCCAGGTGTGGCCTCACCAGTACCTTATACAGCTGCAACATAACCTCTCTGCTTTTAAACTCAATCCCTTTAGCAATGAAGGACAAAATTCCATTTGCCTTCCTAATTACTTGCTGTACCTGCAGACCAACCTTCTGCGATTCATGCACAAGGACACCCAGGTCCCTCTGCATAGCAGCATGCTGCAACTTTTTACCATTCAAGTAATAATCCTTTTTACTGTTACTCCTACCGAAATGAATGACTTCACATTTATTAACATTGTATTCCATCTGCCAGACCTTTGCCCACTCATTTTCACAGTCATCTGCACACTTTGCTCTGCCACTCATCTTAGTGTCATCTGCAAACTTTGACACCCTACACGTGGGCCCCAACTCCAAATCATCTATATAAATTGTAAATAATTGCAGTCCCAACACCGATCCCTGAGGCACACCACTAGTGACTGATTGCCAACCAGAATAGCACTCATTTATCCCCACTCTCTGCTTCCTGTTAGTCAACCAATCCTCTATTCATGCTAATACTTTACCCCTAACGCCATGCATCCTTATCTTATGCAGCAGCCTCTTTTGCGGCACCTTGTCGAAGGCCTTTTGGAAATCTAAGTACACCACATCCACTGGGTCCCCATTGTCCACCTTGCTCGTAATGTCATCATAGAATTCCAAAAGATTTGTCAAGCATGACCTGCCCTTCATGAACCCATGCTGCAGCTGCCCAACGGGACAATTTCTATCGAGATGCCCTGCTATTTCTTCCTTGATAATAGACTCAAGCATCTTCCCCACTACAGAGGTTAAGCTAACCGGTCTATAATTCCCCATCTTTTGTCTACCTCCCTTTTTAAACAGTGGCGTCACATCTGCTGTTTTCCAATCTGCTGGGACTACCCCAGAGTCCAGCGAATTTTGGAAAGTTACCGCCAGTGCACCTGCTATTTCTCTCGCCATCTCTTTTAGTACCCTGGGATGCATTCCATCAGGGCCAGGAGACTTATCAATCCTTAGCTCCATTAGCTTGCCCAACACTACCTCTTCCATAATAATGATTGTTTCCAGGTCCTCACCTACGTTCGTCTCTTTGTCAATTACTGGCATGTTATTAATGTCCTCCACTGTGAAGACCGATACAAAATACCTGTTCAATGCCTCGGCCATTTCATCATATCCCATAACTAAATTCCCCTTCTCATCCTCTAAAGGACCAAAGTTTACTTTAGCCACTCTTTTTCGTTTTATATATTTATAGAAACTTTTGCTATCTGTCTTTATATTCTGTGCTAGTTTTTTCTCATGTTCTATCTTACTTTTCTTTATAGCTCTTTTTGTGGCTTTCTGTTGACCTTTAAAGTTTTCCCAATCTTCTAGTTGCATGCTGTTTTTGACACTTTGTATGCCTTCTCTTTCAATTTGATAGCCTCCCTTATTTCCTTAGACACCCATGGCAGATTACCCCTTTTCTTCCAGTCCTTCCTTTTCACTGGAATATACTTTTGCTGAGCACTTTGAAAAATTGCTTTGAAAGTCCTCCACTGCTCGTCAACTGTCCCACCATAAAATCTTTGTTTCCAGTCGACTTTAGCCAAGTCCTCCCTCATTCTATTGTAGTCCCCCTTGTTCAAGCGCAGGACCCTGGTATTGGATTTTATCTTCACACTCTCCATCTGTATTCTAAATTCAACCATATTGTGATCACTCCTTCCAAGAGGATCCCTAACTATGAGGTCATGAATTATTCCTGTCTCATTACACAGGACTAGATCTAGGATAGCTTGCTCCCTCGTCGGTTCCATTACATACTGTTCAAGAAAACTATACGGATACACTCAACGAACTCCTCCTCAAGGCTACCCTGACTGAGCTGGTTCGACCAATCTACATGTAGATTAAAATCCCCCATGATAATTGCCGTACCATTTTTACAGGCATTAGTTATTTCTTTGTTTATTGCCTGCCCCAATATGATGTTATTATTTGGTGGCCTATAGACTACGCCTATCAATGACTTTTTCTTCTTCGAGTTTCTAATTTCCACTCAAATGGATTCAACCTCATTCTCCACAGAACCTGTATCATCACTCAGCACCGCCCTGATGTCGTCCTTGAATATCAGAGCTACACCACATCCCTTACCTTCCTGTCTGTACTTCCGAATAGTCTGGTGCCCCTGGATATTTAACTCCCAGTCGTGACCAACCTGTAACCATGTCTCCCTAATGGCTACCAAATCATATTCATTCGCAATAATTTGTGATCCTCAGGAGCAGATGCAGAGCCCTGGCATGAGGAAGGCAGGGGAGACGAATGAGGGGTAGGAAGGAAATGAAGGCCATACCCTCTGCATTAAGTGTGCTGCCGAAGAAGAAGCTACCTAGGCATATCGGAGAATCAGTGCCACAAGAGACTGCACCTATATAGGCAGATGGTAACTGAGATTTGTGCCCTCATTGAGAAAGATCTCAGACCTCACAGTACTGCTTGTCATACCCTGTCAGTAGCCTTTAAAGTCACTGTGGTCTTGAATTTCTTCACCTCTGGCCCATTCCAATGATTGGCAGCAGACCTTGATGGAGTTTCTCATGCAGCAGTACACCATTGCATCTCACAGGTTACTGATACCCTATTTGTGAGAACTGGGCAATATATAAAATTTCAAACAGATGGGGCCTCACATACACAAAGAGCAGTGAGATTTGCATCTAACGTCGGATTTTTGGAGGTGCAGGGCATCTTCGATTGCACCCATGTGGCCATTAAAGAATAGAGCAAGATACTACTGAGATTTATCAATGAGAAGGCCTTCTATCCCTAAACGTTCTGCTCGTCTGTGACCACAACAAGTGCTTAATGCATGTGTGCGCTTGTTATCCTGGCAGCTGTCATGACACCTTCATCCTCCAAAAGTCCAGGGATGTTTCACTTGAGTGCTACTTATCCAGCAGGACTGCATGCTAATCTGTCCATGGAACACATTTGTTAAACACACTACTTTGACTAGATCCATTCTTAATGGCAATGCATAATTTACATCTCTCCAGTGGTCTCAGTGTCCAAGTTCAAAGACCACTACTTCCCTTCACCACTTGTTCCCTCTTTTTCAGTCTTGGCATTAAAGAATGGAAGCTCACATGCATGGGATCAGGGCTCAACATCTCCAGTGTTATGAATAAATTGCAATGTGCACAATCACAAGTGAAATCAGCCCAAATGAACCACATAGTGCAATGACCAATGCGGTGCTTCACTCTTGGCCACTTCTACATGGTTCTCCCCTTGTGGCCTCAGATAAGGTGGTCGCAGCCAGCTGTCATATACCTGTTTGCATTGGAATGCGCGTGGTGGTCATCCTCATTATGGAAGAGCCGGTGGGACACCTTCAGAGGCTGCTGCAGTAGCATCAATGCAGGGGTAGCCTCTGTCATAGGACCCTGCTGCATAGATCATCCCTCAGTCGGATGAGCCAAGGAGACCCTTGAGGGGTGGCATCCTCATCCTCTTCGGTCAGTGCCTCAGCCCTTTGATGGTGGTCTGGATCGCTGGAGAGCACCACCAGTTGCTGTGCTACTGCCATCCATTCATTGCATCTTTGCGCCATCAGTGCCAAGGACCGGTCAATGCTCCAGAGCGTTTCAGGCACTCTGTAGATGTCAGTGCACTGCTCCTGCATCCACTTTGTCCACTTGGCCCATTTCATTCCCCAGCACTAGATCCAGCAATGTTTCCTTCCTCATTCGACAGAGAACATACTAGGCAAAAAAGTTTTCCTGAGCACATACAGAAATTCCTCCCATTCCCTTTACTCAAACATTATCCCAACCACTATTTGGGTAATTAAAGTCCCCCCAAGATCACCACTCTATAGTTCTTGCACACTTCTGTCATTTCCCTGCAGATTTGTTCCTTGATCTCTCCCTCTCACTATTTGGAGGCCTAAAGAATACCCCCAGTAGCATGATCATCCCCTTTTTCCTTCTCAACTCTAACCAAATGGATTCTGTTCTTACCCCCTCAAGAACAACCTTCTCTTTCCAACATGAGAATGATTTCCCTACTGTGTCAGCCATGGCTTAGTTTTTGGCACTCTTGCTTCTGAGGGCTGGATTTTCATGATGGAGGCAGGTTTGATTTCGGCTCAGAAACCTGTCTCATGTGGGAAACTGATTCAGATTGCAATTTTCTAATGCGTAATCTATTAATTGGTATGGAGCCGGGTTTCCTGTCCACTTAGAGCCAGTGGGATTGAAAATGGTGGTGGGTCAGATCAAGTGCAGGGCTCATGTAGATTCCCACGGCAGCTATTATTAAGGCTGCTAGTTGTCCTGAGGGAGAGATCTGTGTTTTGTGCCAAAGCCTTCCACTTCACCAGAGGGAAGTGAGATGTTACAGGGGATCTGGAGACCTTGTACCTGCGGCAGGGCAAACCATTGCTTCATTGATGCCGATCGGAATCTAATGCTGCAGGACGTGAAGGAGAGGGCAGAGGTCCTCCTCTGGAGGGTGGCAGGAGGAGGCTACCTTGTCGTTCAGGAGGGACACCTTTCTGTTCAGTGTTATCCCCCTCTGCACCCTCTTCCTCCTCCTCTCTTATCTCCTGCTCCTCCCCCGATAAGTTGTCTCTTTCGAGGGTGTCACTGCCCTCAAGGTCCACAGCTCTCTGAGGGCCAAGTTATGGAGAATGCAGCAGACCACCACAATTACTGAGACTCTTGCAGGAGGGTATTGGAGGGTGCCACCTGAGCGATCCAAGCACAGGAATCACATCTTCAGAAAGCTGTTGGCCTGCTCAATGGTTGGCCTGCTGAGCAGGTGGCATTGGTTGTATCGCCTCTGTCTGGGGCTGCCATAGAGGAGTCAGTAGACATCTCTTCAAGGGATTTCCCTTGTTCCCTTGGATCCATCCACACACTTTGGGGGCTGGAGTGAAGATTCGAGGCACAGGACTGGTGGAGGATGAAGGAGTCATGGCAGCTGCCAGGAAAGCACATGCGCACATGCAGGAAATGTCCGTTCTGTTGAACGGTCACAGACCTGAAGCATTAACTCTGCTTTTCTCTCCACAAATGTTACCAGATCTGCTGAGTATTTCCAGCATTTTCTGTTTTTATTGCAGTAAGTGCTTGTTGTGCTCATGGACCAGTTGGACATTGACGAAGTGGAAGCCCTTCCTGTTGATGGATCTCACTAGTCTGTTGCTGGGTGCCTTGATAGCCACCATGGGCGCAAGCGATAGGGATAGTCACCAACATGTTGCATCACAGACATTTGACAAAATTATTGACTTAGCCACTGACATAGGGGGCAATTAATCTGTCTATAAAGTGTATAGCCAACATAATGGCCATCAAAACACAGTCTGATTTAAAACACATTTCTCCCTATTTAGTGAGTTACCAGGCATTGTTTTTGCTTACGCAAGTAGTCAATGTCTGCTGCACACTTGATAAGGCGATGCAGAGAACTGTCACCAGTGATCGTGATCTCTCTCTCTCCTCCTCTTTGTGTCCATACCCCTCTTCCCTCTTTGTGTGTCCATCTCCTTCTCTGTATCCATCCCCTTCTCCTCTTCTCTCCGTCTGTGTCTATCTCCCTCTCCCGTTTCTGTGTGCCCATCCCCCTCTCCCCTCTCTGTGTCCATCCTTCTCCCTCCTCTTTGTATCCATCCTCCTCTCCCCTCTATGTGTGCCCATCCTCCTCTCCCTCTCTGCGTGTCTATCCACCTCTCCTCTCTCTGTGTCCATCCCCCTGCCCACCCCCATGTCCATCCTCCTCTCCCCTCTCTGTGTGTCCATCACCCTCTCCGCTGTCTGTGTCCATCCCCATCTCCCCCATGTCTATCCCCCTCTCCCACCCCCATGTCCAGCCCCCTCTCCTCCCTTTGTGTTCATCCTCCTCTACCCCCACCCTGCTCTGGTACCTGGGCTGGTGCTTGGTTATAAGGCGGTCGGACTCAGTTGTCATGCAGACCCCCAACTGCCAAGAATGAGGCATATAAATTTTGTCATATGAACATTGATTTTAAACTGTTGCTGGAGTGAGGAAATGACTTGTTAAACAGATCAACCGTGAATGGAAAAAACATTTGCATACTAACAGACAATGCTTGTGGAGACAAAGGACTATTCCCTGAACATTCAATCCACAATGGACTTTGATCACCAGACATTGAAGGTACGGAAGCTCACATTCCAGGATGACTGCTAAGATGGCTAAATCCACAAACAGACATGGTCAAACCAGCTAGTCACATGACTAACCTGCAGGGCAATCCGAGTTTTTTGAAGACAGTTTTTGAACTGGAGAGAGAGACTGTTTGTTCCTCGACTGTAAAGACCTCTGCTGACTGGCTTGCCACAGCGCCTCCTGTCTCCTCCTATCTCTTGTTCACGGAACTCCAAATCCACTGAAGATGTGAACCTCAAGAGAGAAAAGTCTCCTACATTGAACAAGGTTTAAGAAGAATACTGGGCACCAATGAAAAGCAAGATCTACCTACAATCAAGGGCTCTGCAGCGAGCTTGAAGAACAGTAACCAAAACCATCTTCAGATATTGTCTCAAAATTTTCCACTTAATTTCTTCTGCTCTTTTCTCTCTCTATCTGCATGTGTGTATCGTATATGCATGCTAGCACGGGCACGTCGCGTGTCCATAGGCGTTAACAGAATTAGAGTTTAAGTTTAATAAATTTCAATGTTTCTTCTTTCAACCTAAGAAAACCAGGTGAAAGCTGAGCGGGCACCCTGGACCTCTTTCTCACCTGGTCATAACACAGTGTGCTCCCTCTGTGCAGAGCCATGCCTCTGGCTGTGTGCTAGCCCACTTCCTGATCTCCCCTCGGCCTCTTTCTCCCTCTCCCCCACAGCAGCTATTCCCGCTCACTCCCTGAACCATGCGAAAACAGCAGGGGTGGCCGATCCCAGTGTGCCTGTACTGTGAACCAGCGCTCATCCCACCCAGACAGGCTGCTGTCAGTCACAAACACTGATAAATCACATACAGGCATCCGCTGTCCATCAGACGCAGGTCCCATCTCCACCTGATGCACACTTTAAGAGGAGATCCATTAATCAAAGCCGAACCACGGGCAGCCCGCTGTCAGTCAGAGGATTGGCCGGCCAGATGGAAACCAGGGACCCCAAAATTTTTACTTTGCCGACCCATGGTGATGATGTCCTGCACCTGGGGGAATTCAGCGACGGAGGTTGAACCCAATGCCCTCTGTGCCTACTCAGGCCCATCTCTTTAAAGTGGATGTAGTCCCTTGCCCTCCTGAAAATGGGAGCTGCCGACTGCGAGATGCTACCTAGGTCCACAGCTGATCTCTTTAATGCACAGTTGCATTGAAGCTCGGGGGATGGTGACCTTGATGGTTGCAGGTAGAGGACTGTCAGGGCGCTGTCAGGCCTCAGGTCATTGTGGATTAGAGCACACAGCTCTGAGACCATCTGCCTGGATAGGCGCATCCTCCGACGGCACTGGCACTCTGTCATTTGCAGGTAGCTGGCACTTGGACTAATCACCTGAAGTCTTAGGTAGCACCTTCCTCCCCTTGTAGCCTCCCGCTGTGCTCCTCTGGCCTCCTGCTATCCAGGCGTTTGCATCCGCTGAAGCTCATCCTGGCTGTTCTGTCCAATGTCAGAGTAGCCTGTTTCCATTTCAACCCCCTCAGCTGGGCTTTGTGCATTCACCAGGCCTTCCCCTGCCAACCCCAGCTGCCCAAGTGATGCCAGTGGCCTCACATCCCTCTCCGGATTCTTGCCACTTACCACTGAGAAAGGCAAGTCTTCCAGCTCCAGCAATAGCTACTCTGTGGTACTTTTGAAGCAGCTGCACTTTTCTTTGTGCCTCTGTGGTATTTTACTCAGCCCTTCCCATAGCCCTCATGGCCCCCCACAGTGTTCATGACTTGAGCACCCTGCTTGGTTCCCCACGTGGCATCACCCATTTTCCCAGCCTTTGAAAATTAAAAACTGTCGCTGACAAGCCTGTTAATGAGCTCTTCAATTAGCTCAACAGGTACTTAATTAGAGATGTGCTGCCGACCGGTTCTCTCCCTCCTGGCGTCCTTTCAAAAATGGCCTTGCGTTCCAGAGGTGGCAGGACCCAGTGCAGACCTCCGAGAATGTGATCTTCAAATCGCGCTCACCTCTGCACCCACACTCAGTGGGCTTTAAAAATCAGGCCTTGAGACACAAGGTTCTGAGTTAAACTCCCACTCAAGGGCTTGAGCACAAAAATTAAAGCTGGCAGTGTTGGAGATGCCGTCTTTCGGATGAGATATTAAAACGCAATCCCATCTGCCAGCTTGGGTGGATGTAAAAGATCCCATTGCACTATTTTGAAGAAGAGCAGGGGAGTTATCCCCAGTGTCCTGGACAATATTTATTCCTCAATCAATATCACAAAAACAGATTATCTGGTCATTATCACATTGCTGTTTGTGGGAGTTTGCTGTGTGCAACGTGGTTGCTGCATTTCCTACAATATGACAGTGACTGCACTTCGAAAGTACTTCATTGGCTGTAAAATACTTTGATACCTCCAGCGGTCGAGAAAAGTGCGACAGAAATACAAGTCTTTCTTTCATTCTAATCAGTACTGACACCCCACCTCCCTTTTTCTCCTTCCCTATCTTTTCTAAACACTTTGTATCCATGAATATTAAGTGCCCAGTCATCACCATTTTTACTCACTAACCTTATTCACCACACTTTGTGCAGTTGCATACATTCATTGTAAACCGTTCCTTGTATTCCGCGTAGTCCTTCTTAGTCTCCTCCTATCCAATATGGTACTACTTCTTTCTTTAATACTATCCAATACTCTCACTCCTTTATGCAGCTTATTCCTCTTTTCTACTTTGATATGCTGGTGCCCATCCCTCTGCCAATTTAGCTTAAACCTTCCCCAACCACACTAGTGAACCTCCCAGCGAGGACATTGTCCCAGTCCTGTTGAGGTGCAGCCCATCCCTTTTGCCTCCAGTCCCAGAACTGGTTCCACCGCCCCAAGAATCTGAAGCCCTCTCTCCTGCACCATGCCTCAAGCCATGCATCGATCGTCCCTATTTTCCTATTTCTATTCTTGCTAGCACATGGCACTGGGAGCAGTCCAGACATTACTACCTTCAAGATCCTACTTTTTAACGTCCTCTCTAGCTCCTGAAAGTCTGACCTTAGGACTTCAATATCTGCGCTCTGAATGTCGTTGGTACCAATGTATACCACAAATTCTGGCTCACTCCCTTTCCTGCAGAATATTCTGCACCCTTTCTGTGACATCCTTTACTCTGGCACCAGGGAGGCAACAGACCATATGGGACTCATGATGACGGTTACTGAAACACCTGTCTGTCCCCCTAGCCATGGAATATCCTATAATGACTGTATTTCTACTCTTTGCTGTTCCTTCCTGCGCAGTCCCTTGCCTATTGGTGCCATAGTCTGCACTGCACTCCTTCAGGGTTTCCAAAGCTTAGTACCAGTTTGAGAAAGACACACACTCCAAAGGCTCCTGCACTTCCTGCCTCTTCCAACTCATCTAGATGGCTATCCACCAACTATCCTGAACTTTCTCTGCCTGTGGGTTGGCCACTTCCTGTGTGTCCTCTTATTCTGGTTTGGATAAGAAGATTACAGAAATAATGGAATACACTCAAAGCACCAAGTCAAATCTCAAACTTTATTGAGTTACAACAAAAATATAAAAATCATGCAATACAATGCTCTATCCTACTGTAGACTACTTAACAATTATAATTATTTATTCCAGAAATATGAAGCATGTGAAATACATATAATCAATCACCTGAGAGAGGTCATTTCATGTTGATTATAGTTTCCTAGTAACTGAACAAGCCACTCCTTCCCCTCCGATTGCAATACTAAGGTTTCTATAACAGCTTCTTTCATCCTTTAGTTTTAGGGAGGGACAAGACATCATACTGACAGTGGCTTATTGCCCAGTTGGTATTTGTCTTAGGCCAAAATGCTGGCCACATGCTGACCGCTTTGTTTGAGAAAGTACCAACCATCTTCCTTGGACTTCATTCCGTAGTTTTCCATCATGTGAAGAACAGCTGCAACAGTTGGGGGTCATGGATTGGCTGCAAGACTCATCTGTCGAGCTGGCCAACATTCAGATAAAGGTGTTTTTCAGAAGCAGTCAACAGATTATTAAGTCCTGTTATCTCACTCTTGTAGGACTTTTCTAGGTCCTGTTTCTCATTAATTTGAAAAGATAACTGATTTACTGGAAACGTCTTTGTTCCTTCCTGATAGCTTTATCCGGTTCCTTGCTGTTCCTGTCACAGATCAGCCTGTTTAATTTAAAAGCAAGAAATTCTTCTCTCAGCACAGCTCACCAGTTCTTCGTAGGGCAAGATGGAGAATGTGGTCAAGTTTCAACATGGAATTCAATTTTAGTAAAGTAATTAGTGTCTTACCGTTCCCCCCTCAAGTGTCTATGTGAATTTTTTCTTAATTCACAAAGACATTTCCAGAATTCGCTCTCTCTCAGTGCTCCGCCACCTTTTTGAACAGTTGTTTTTGCTTTTTCTCTTGATTTCATCATACCAGGTCAGTCAGTAAGAATACTACAGTATTGATTATTGGATTATTACTAGGACGTGGGAAATAATGCTTACCAACGGATGGATCGTGATATTCATTCTGAAGTCCCAGCAGGAAGAATCCCCTACTTCAGAGATCTCTTTCTGGATTTCATGATTGTTTTGGTTCAAAATGTAACAACACTTCTGAGAATGTTTAATATGTTTTCTTCATTCGATTAAATATTCGGGTAAAGGCTGAATGTCATACCTGAATTTAACACTATATTGATTCATTAATTTGAAAAGATAACTGATTTAATGGAAACGTCTTTGTTCCTTCCTAATAGCTTTATCCGGTTCCTTGCTGTTCCTGTCACAGATCAGCCTGTTTAATTTAAAAGCAAAAAATTCTTCTCTCAGCACAGCTCACCAGTTCTTCGTAGCCCATTTTCTTTAGCTCATTTTCTACATTAATAGTTAGCTAATTATGTTAATTTATATTTAATAAACCCACGCTGTAATTCTTATAGACCAGATTGAAGTAAAACAAAATGTCCCTGATGCAACAGGACAGGTTAGATTAACACAGTGGAATTCCCAATGTATAGAGGTAACACAGTACTCACCCCTTCCCCAATATGATGATTTTACTGGGTATTATTCTCCAGGAGTGACCTGTATGGTACAATTCCACATCATATGATCCCATTTTAACCCACAGGTTGCGGCTGCACGCTCCATTATGTCGTATGGGTAGATGAAGATATCTCGGATTTTAGTACACCCAGTAAGGTCTGGGGCCACCATGAGGTCCTATCTACACAGCCCACATAATTTGGTGGGTCATTATATTCCACTATATGGTCTCCTCTCAATACACCTATGTTTGTAATTCGGAATAAAGCACTCAGGGTTGCTCCTTCTGGCAAGATGGGGGCAGTACAATATCAAACCCAATTATGTGATGTCTTTTTAATTAAACCAATCACATTACTGTCTTATTGCGTATACCAGTACCAGTCTTCTAACCTGACACATAGGGGCGAGTTTTATGCAGTCCACCACTGTGCATTTGGTAGCGTGCGGGTGATATAATTAGGCAGGAGGTGTTTTTTTGGATTCCCGATGGCGGGGTATTTTAGAGGAATTAAGTCAGTGGTGGGTTTGCAGCATTCTGGGGCTCCCCCAGCGTGGTGGCAGAATGCAGCTTTGCATTCATTTAAATAACATGAATACTCATTACCATATGCATGGCTACAAGTTAGTACTACCTGCCAGATTAAGTGAATGGCGAGCAATATTCCCACGCCACCCAGTTCACCATTGTTTCAATGTGGCTTGCAGCAGTCAGATGTGTGCAGCTGCATCTCAGGTCTGTGCTCTTCTCTCTTTAATTCATCCATGAAACTAATGCCAGCATTGGAATGGATGTTTGCCTCCAGGCTCAGCACCAGCAATACTGAATCATCTCAGGAGATGGTGGCGAAGGACTGGGCGGGGACTACATGGAGGAGCAGGGCAGGGTGGTCAGGGAGGTTGTATGAGACCCATATCACTGCAGTTTTCTCTCCAATAAATAAGCAGAGCGTGATGACTCAGTCCTCTGTTGCCATTGAGCTGAAACATCGAGGCAATGAACAGCTCCCTCATATCTGTCTTCAAATTGCAGCTAGGTAGAAGACACACCCACTTTCATTTGTCTCCTCCCACTTTCCTTGCAATCCTTGAGTGTGCCTATGGTTTCCATTATTGTTGGAGAAAATGGTGCGCGTGCGATTCTGGGTAAGTCTCCCCACTTTCCAACCTCCTGCAACCTTCCAGCTTGAGCCCATCATCCTGGACCCACCCAATGTTACTGTTACCCTTCCCTCTGTAATGATTGAGCCTCCCCCCATTACCATACACAGTGTAATCATCAATGTATTCATGCCATCCCTCTCCCCGTTCCTACTCCCATTACTATCGACATGCTGACTCTTAACCTTGAACCTCCTCACATCAAACATTGCTGCCGAGTTCCATTCCCCTCCTTATAATATTGTTGAATACTTACCCATTAGTCTTATCCTTCCCCACCCCTACAGAATCCATTTGCCCCCATTGACTGTGACCGTTCCCTCTGTCAACCAATACCCTCAATTTGCCCCACAGCTCCCTGACGTTGACAGCACTCCTCCCTCCCTTTAGACCTTTGCCAAATATCTTCACACTGTACTGATCTAATTCACCCACCACCCCGACAGCCAACAACATGCATCTTCACCATCAATATCAACCATTCAACAATCTGAATGCTCCACTCCACCCTCCCCTGCTCCTCCATGCACCCGATCAGCCCCACCCTTCTCTTCCTGACTATTCTCCGCTGCTCCTTCTTGCACCAAGGACTACACACCACTGCAAGCAGTGTTAACTTATGACCATAGAAAACAAAAGTAAGGCATGACAGTTGTGGAAAAAATTAACAATCATTAATAGGAAAACAGCCATCATTGAAGAGTGAGGCTCAGATTCCAATGAGAAATGGACACTGGACATTTCCTGAGATGCTTTGCAAGCATCGGTGCATTTCTGCCATAGGTCTCCAAAAATCATTGTTGTTTCCATCTGTTACCGAGCAAAGCATTACTGAGAATGGATCAAATTTTGCATGCAATAAAAATGTATTAATAAATATTTTCTGTTCTCACAATATCTACATCATAGGTATTGGGGAGGACGAGATGCCGCTTACCCTGGGGGTTTCCTAAGAGGAGGGCCCCAGGGCAGCTGGCAGCTCTTCATCCTCCATCTGGGTGCATGATGGCACTTGCCTGTCTCCATGAGGGGAAGGGTCACCTGTGGGAAGGTCCAGGTTCCTCGTCCCCCTCTCGCTTAGACTCTGCTGCATGGAGCCAATGACAACAGTGATGGAGTGCAGGTCAGATCGCATATGTCTTGAGTGCTGAGCCAGACTCACCACAGAGCTCACCAAATTCTATACTGAGGAAGCCGTACACTCAAATGGCTAGGGCATGGCAGACGTCAGGGCTTGCATGGACTCCTCCATGGCACGCGCAATGCCATGCATGACCTCTGGCATCTCCGACATATTTTCTATATGGCTTTACTGCACCTGCAGCAGACTTCTCGTAACAACTAACAGAGGATCAACATGAGCGCAGGGCTGAGCAGGGGCCTGGTCCCCAGCAGTCCTCTGATTGTCAGGGGACCCAGCTGCCACATACTCCCTCAGCTACTGGGACGTGTTGTGCACACCAGCTTGTGACCCAGATTCTAATCTTAAACACACCCACGGACCGTGAGGATATATCTGCAGTGGTAGGGGTGGAAGAGGAGACAGGTGACGGTGCACCCTCTGGGACATTGGCTTCTTCTTCCTCCCCAGAGGAGGATTCTTGGGCCACATGGCATTCTGTGATTCGAGTGTGGGCACCTGCAGTGCAGACACAAACAGAGGCACTTTAAGCATATGTTTCACATGAGTTCATACAATTTCCTTCAGTTTCCACATATGGCTGCAAAAGCAGGGATGACACTTCATCCTTACGCCTTATGGCTCCTGCCCCTCATCTCCACTCGCTCTGCCTCCCTCCTCTCGCGATTTCTGATGCCTCCTCATCAGACGTGGTCAGTAGCTTTATGTCAGGGACCCCTCCTCCTGTTCTAGCACGCTCACACTGGTCGTGGCTTCATTTATCCTGCAGCAGTTTTAATGACTTGGCAAATGATGCATCACAACCATTGCATAGATGCATCGACATCACTCATTCTACATTGGCTTTTGCACTACACATCCAATCACATAAACAATGCCAATCTTCATTGTTTACTGAATGGCAGCAAGGCTGCTCACACATTCCACTGCATTCCTTGTTTACCCTCTGCCTTAAAGACATGGAGCCATGGAAGAAAACAAATGAGCTGCTTCGCCAGGACCACTTACGCTCGCCGATCTGAGCAAGTTATTAATGAGCTTATGGCACTGCACCCATGTTCTATGAGTGACTCCACGGTTCAAGACCTCCATCCAGGTCGCCTTGGTGAGGTGGGAGGGTCTTTGCATTCCACCTGCAGGGAAGAAGACCTCCTGCCTTTCCCTGAATGCCTGGAGGAGAACCTTCAGGGAGGCATCACTGAACCATGGGGGTGGGACGCTGCCTGCTGGCTGCCATGTGATTCACTTTTGTTGCAGGGAAAATAAATGATGTGAAGTTGGTGGCGAGGTTTCCAAAATAAGGGAGGCAAAAACATTTTGATTGAAATAAAAGCTTCAATTTAAGTTAATCTCAAAATACATACCTGAAAGGAAGATTGCTGCTCCTTGAGGCTGCAAGCACAGAATGTCTTATATCTGTGGTGATCATGGTTCGTGGGGCAGTGACGGCAGGTTCCACTAATGCAAGGCTGCCCTGTCGCATGGTCCCATGTGTCCCCTGTGCTCATTAACGCATGGCTAATTTAAATACAAAATCGCGTGGGAAATAGTTATTGTGGCGGAAGCGGAAATTCCGACAACTTCTGGTCTCGCTGTCGGGAACACCGCATCACTCACAAAATTCCACCCAAGTCAAATTAATTGATAAGTGAACATAGCCTTTAAATGCCGATCTGTTACCCACGTGGGAAGCTTTCCTTCAGTCATATGCTGCAAATTCTCTCTGGCTTGTTCCACTGACCAAGACCCATACATTATGAAACCATCATTTATAGCCGCTTCATCAGATGCATTTCTGTTCTCTTTTGCAATCTGATTTATGGCTTCCATGTAAGATTCTAGATACCTGAATATATCTTGCAAATGTATAGTCAAGATTCCATCCTCCTTTCATTCCTCATTCTCCAAATTATTCATTTCATTCGGAATGTTTCTTAAGTGATTTCTAACCGATTTCACAGACCCATTCAGAGCCGCTAAGTCAATGGTATTGACAAATGAGGTTCCAGTGCTAAAGGCTATCGCAATATCATTCATTATATCCTGACATCTTCTGACATGTGTATGATTATCATCACCCTTTCGGGCAACAGCAGCTTCCAACCCATCTAGCCAGGAGGTCAAGATGTTACAAAACCTCCAAGTCCCTTTCGGCCAGGGTGTCACCCATTCTGTCCCAAAATTCCTCAATTAATTTGTATATTAACCTTTTGGTACAATTGGACCGTTTTGGGTTTACATCATTCGGGCATCCCCAACCCTGTTAAATTCAAGATCACTGGTGTGATTGCATGATGGACATCATGATACAAGTTGGGATCATTACTTGTCCATTTTTTGGCCCAGGTGTGTATGGGGGTCAATTTTCCTGAAGGGTTTGAGTTATATTTGCAAGGACAGGGGACTTGGGATGGACCCAGAGGTTGGCAACGTGTCCGAACACTGACACCAGTGTCCGTGCTACATATTTTGAAGCCCATAGTAATGTTAAATGTCTTGCTCCAAGCATTTAAACTTGTGTTTTAAAAAAAAAATTAAAAACTTGGAGAAAGACATTTAAAATTACCAGGAGCGAAAGCAGTTATAAAGGATTGTGATCATTAAGGTATCGAGCTAGGTCCTACACCCCACTGAAGTCCACGCATCAATCCACCAATTAAAAGTGTGAACTGTTTGTCTGTGTGCAGACCTCAGTGGAATAGAAGTGCAGGAGGAGGCGGGACCCGCTGGGAAGACGGGTGCCATCAATCAAGTGCTCCCTGCCTATGTCCAACCGGCGCAATTAGCCATGGAGAGTGTTGGTGTGAGGAGAACAGATAGGACAGAGCATAGGAAAGCAATGATAAAACTGGAAAGGGAAGACTTCTTGGAGCCAGAGCAAGCTTTATGTGAGGCAGACAGTCCACATTCTCAGCTCTCCAAAAGCCCTGGTTTCTGTCAGAATGCGGGGCTGGCACTAAGTGGCAATGTGTTTCATTTCTTTTTGATTCATTGGATGTGGGCATCACTGGCTGGGCCAGCATTTATTGTCCAGCCCTAATTTCCCTTGAGAAGGTGGTGGTGAGCTGCCTTTTTGAACAGCTGTAATCCTTGGAGTGTAGGTACATCAACAGTGCTAGCAGTTTGATACAACTGCTTGCTGTGGGGCTGGAGTCACGTGTAGGCCAGACCAGGTACGGAGAGCAGATTTCCTTCTCTAAAGGACATTAGCGAACCGGATGGGTTTTTACGACAATCGTTTCATGATCACCATTTGACGAGCGTTTTAATTCCAGATTCATTAATTGAATTCAAATTTCACCATCTGCTGTGATGGAATTCGAACGCATGACCCTAGAGCATTAGGCTGGGCTCTGGATTACCAGTCCAGTGACATTACCACTACACCACCACTTCCTCCTGGCACATGGTTGGCAAAGAAAGAGAGATGGGGGCACAGAGGGAGAAAGGGAGGAGAGACAGAGAGGGGTGAGAGAGGGGGACGCAAAGTGGGGTAGAGACAGAGGGGGAGAGGGGGGGACATAGAGTGGGGGAGAGAGAGAGGGTGAAAGAGACGGGGACACGGGAGTTGGGGGAGGGGGACCCCAGAGGAGGGGAAGAGAAAGAGAGGGAGAGAGCAGGTACTTAGAGGAGGAGATAGAGATGGGGCACAGATGTGGGAGAGAGAGGTGGGAGAGAGGGAGAGAGAGAGGGGGACACAGAGAGGGACAGAGGGGAGAGAGACAGGATGAACGGGCGGGAAGAGAGAGAAAGGGTAGAGAAAGGGGGAGAGAGAGGGGACCACAGGGGGGAGAGAGAGAGATAGAGAGGGGAAGAGAGAAGGGGACACAGAGATGGGAGAGCAAGGGGGACTCAAAGGGGGAGAGGGGGAGAGAGAGGGGGAGAACAAGAGGTGAGAGAGGAGGTCACGGTAGAGAGAGAGGGGGAGAAAGAGGGGAGATAGAGGGGGGAGACAGGGGGACATGAGGATGGGGGCACAAAGGGGAGAGGGGGGGCCACAGAGGGGGAGAGAGAAGGAGGAAGAGAGAGGGATCACAAAGGGGTTGAGAGAAAGGGAGATACAGAGCAGGAGAGAGAGAAAGAGGGACACAGAGGGGGAGAGGTGGGGAAAGAGGTAGAGAGAGAGAGGGATGGAGAGAGGGGCCCCAGAGTGGGAGAGAGAGTGAGAGAGAGGGAGAGAGAAATAGAGGGAGAGGGACACAGACAGTGGGGAGACAGATAGACTTGGAGGGGGGAGAGAGAGGGCCACAGAGGGGAGAGAGAGAGAGAGGGGAGAGAGATAGACACAGAGAGGGGAGAGGGATGGACACAGAGAGGGAGAGAGGGGAGAGAAAGAGATCAAGACCACTCGTGACAGATGGACATCTATCTGAATTCTCTGCATCGCTACATCAACTGTATGGGCAGACATTGACTACGTGTGCAAGCAAAAATAATGCCAGGTATTTCACTAAATAAGGAGAAATGTGTTTTAAATTGGATTGCATTTTAATGGCATTATGTTGGCTACATACTTTATATACAGATTATTTGCTTCCATATCCGTGGCTGAGTCAGTAATTTTGTCAAATGTCTGTGGTGCAACATGTTGGTGCCTATCCCTGGACGAACCTTCAATTCTTCTGCCTGTATGGTCTCATTCACACATTCACTGATATGGTTGTGGTGGGTTTACGTTCTATTATGTTCCCACCACTGGTAGGGGACTGGGACCATTCCACTTTGGGTGAAGTGAAACATTAATGTAATGTCATCCACACCTTGGTCCCAAAGCACCCCTGTACCTGGAGGGGGCCACCAGGTCTGTAATCCAGGTCATTGGGGATAAGGTTTGCATATATTTACACATACATATATCTCCTCATGCTCTGGCCACCATTGTGGCCAACTTAACATAGATTCTTCTCTCATAATCGATTCTCCCGGGTTTCCCCAATTCTTGCTCGGATCCCTCACTTGGTGATAACTCTTAGAGTCATAGAATCATAGAGTTATACAGCACAGAAACAGGCCCTTCGGCCCATCGTGTCTGTTGCGGCCCTCAAACACCTAACTATTCTAATCCCATT
Source organism: Heterodontus francisci (assembly GCF_036365525.1). Lineage (NCBI taxonomy): Eukaryota > Metazoa > Chordata > Chondrichthyes > Heterodontiformes > Heterodontidae > Heterodontus > Heterodontus francisci. The sequence continues at coordinate 221,775,156 of NC_090371.1, forward strand.
TTCCAGCACTTGGCCCATAGCCTTGTATGCTATGGCGTTTCAAGTGCTCAGCTAAATACTTCTTAAATGTTATGAGGGTTCCTGCCTCTATCACCTCTTCAGGCAGTGTATTCCAGATTCCAACCACCCTCTGAGTGAAAAGTTTCTTCCTCAAATCCCCTCTAAACCTCCTATGCCTTACCTTAAATCTATGCCCCCTGGTTATTGACCCGTCCACTAAGGGAAAAGGTTTCTTTCTATCTAACCTATTAATGCCCCTCATAATTTTGTATACCTCAATTATGTCCCCCCTCAGCCTTCTCTGCTCTAAGGAAAACAACCCTAGCCTTTTCAGTCTCTCTTCATGGCTGAAATGCTCCAGCCCAGGCAACATCCTGGTGAATCTCCTCTGCACCCTCTCCAGTGCAATCACATCCTTCCTAAAGTGTGGTGCCCAGAACTGCACACAGTACACCAGCTGTGGCCTAACTAGTATTTTATACAGCTCCATCATAACCTCCCTGCTCTTATATTCTATGCCTTGGCTAATAAAGGCAAGCATCCCATAAGCCTTCCTTATCAACATCCTTCTTGTTCTGGTTGAACCACATACGTTGTTGAGATTCCCTTCCCCACTTACATGTCAAGCATACTTCCCTCCCCTCCTGTACCTTATAAGTGGCTACTCTTACTCTGACTCTGATATAATTTACCTGGCAATCACCCTGGATATGTCATGGGTGCCTTCCCGAGGTTGGGTTTCTGGGCTGACGGAGATTTGGCTCTCGTAATCCGAGCTGTTGATTTTCCCTCCACGCCCAACCAGCATGGTTCTGTGTGGTTTTCCTGGTGCTAAGAAATACACTGTACATCAGTAAACATGGTGATCTCTCCATATTCCCTGTACCTTGGTCTTTCCTACAAGAGAAGGGAACAAAAGTTGAGTGTCACTACTGTTTTTAAATTCTCCTGCGTTATGTGTTCTCATGGGCTATATTTCTGAGGCCTTTTTCTCTGTCTAGTACTAGCTGTATTTATATTGTTTTTTTCTGTCTTGGTCTTCCCCTCTGTTTGTTATACTCAAGTGGAGTTGGGATTGAGGTGGAACTGAGGTCAGTACTCGCTGTCCCCTCTTCCTCCTCCTTGACATACTATACTTCTTCGGTTGGTTCCTCCGAGAAGTTTAGTGTCCAACATTAGATGTGATTCCGTGATTGGGCAACATTTGCTAAATAATCCTCAGTGTGCTAAGAATTATGCTGACAACCAATTTAAGATTGTCAGTTGTACTCGCAGTGTGGCGCATTTGCGCCTACTGATAGCTACATATATTAATACACAGGCCCCTGTTCTTTGCAAACAGAAAGAACATGTACACACATTGTGCCTGTTTCAGCTAAACAAAATAGGTGACAGCCATTCTATGGTTCATTCCTCAGGAAAATGCCTTGACCAATCTGAGTCAAGCTGCCTGGTTTAAATTTCAAACGAAGCTTGGCAGTTAACTGTCAGTCGCCATAAACTGGTGCATTGTCCATGGCAACATCTCTACCAATCAGAGTCCACTTGCCAACCAATCAGCACTCTCTTCTCATACAGTATAAACTTATTGCTTTCCCTTACATTTTCCCTCACTGTATTCTTGCAAATTGTTCTGGTGAATGCAAGACAAAAGGCTTTGACAAAATGTCTCTATTTTCAGCAATACTCAAATTTCCCTTTGCTAATTTGGTTCCCGTTGCCGAGTGGCGGTGGGGGGCATGGTTGCCAGCATGAGGCCTCGCCAGTATCGAGGTCTGTGGCGGGCCTCTGCCAGAGGCATTTTCCGGCACCACCCAGCCACGACCCCTGTCGGGGTGGGGGGGGGGGTCTGTACAATCCAGCCCATTGTGTTTGACATATAATCTTTAAAGCATTCAAGTCGTTTAATGGTACGCCTGCAGGTTATTGTTGGCTGTTCATCTGGTGCATGCTGGTTCCTTGGGCAATGTTGCTGGCGTTCCTTCTCTGGGGAATGTTGCTGTGGTGAGTGTTGCTGCTGTGGTGATTGTTGCTGCTCATCTGTTGCGCTGGTTGGAATACGGTTGACCTCTGGGACTGATGGTTGATTAGTTTCTTATTCAGTTGATGAACTCAGAGCTGTCTCATCAGCCATTTGCTGTCAGGGAGTAGCTTCTCTGTTTGAGCATAGATGTCTGCAGTTGTGCTCGTTCACCTTCACCTGGTAGGATCGAGGTGACAACTTCTTCATGCAACTCCTAAGTTGCCAACTGGGCTCATTTTTCTTGGGTGTGTTGAATGTTTGCACTCTGACTGGCTCTCCAACTCTCAGCTCTGGCAACGATTTGGCAGTTTTATCAAAGTGACATTTGACATTCTGTCGTTTCACTATGATCTTGTCCCTCTCACCTGTTACTACTTCTGGCTTCAATAATTTCCTAACTGTTGGAAGAGTTGTCAGGGTGCAGTGTGACATTAGTTGCTGGACTGGACTACTCCCCATGCGTTCAGTAGGTGTGTTTCTCCACTAAGAATGACTTATACACATCTGTGCCAGATCTAGTGAATTTCTTTATGATCCTTTTGTCAATTACCACCACTGCCTCAGCCTTTCCATTTGACTGGGGATACTGTGGAGATGATGTGGATTGCCGAATTTTCTAATCGTTCACAAAGTGTCTGAATTCTTCATTCATGAACTGAGGGCCATTGTCACTCATCACAATGCTGGAATGCCATGCCAACTGAAGTGTGCTTTCAGGCATTCTACGATTTCACTGGTCGTTGTTGATGTCAGCTGGTCTAACTCTCAGTAGTCTGAACAGTAGTCAATTATCATGAGATAATCAGTTCCAGTGAGAGTGAAGAGGTCTACTCCAAGCTCCATCCATGGTCTGTCTGGGCTATGAGTCCTAAGAGGCTCTTTAGCTTGCTCAGCTTGATGTTCATTGCAAGTACTGCACTGGCTGATGTGGTCCTTAATCTCATTCCTCATGTTTGGCCAGTAGAGCACTTCTCTTGCCTTCCTCAGACTAGGCTCGATTCCTTGATGGCTTGTGTGGATGAGCTTCAGCATCTTTTTTCTCATCTCTTTAAGGATAATGACCTAATCCCTTTGTACAAGATGCTACCTTGGGTGGTCACTTCATTTCTGTATGCACAATACTCTCTGGCAGCAACAGGTGTGTTCTTGATGGTTTCAGGCCATCCTTCCATCACAACTTCCTGTAGTACTTGAAGAGTTGCATTTTGACGTGTAGTTTACTTGATCTGAGCAAGACACTTGTCCGTCAGATTCAATGGCCAGGATTTTATGAGTACCATGGCGTTCCCTATGGCGGGACCGGAAACTGGTGTAACTTCTACTTCTGCTGTGCTTCCCGTTTCACATGTGATTTTATATGTAAATGAAACGTGCGATGATGGGCATGGGGGACACTTGGGATCATACAGCAGGGGTGGCCTTTCATTGTTGGACCCACCATCACTGCCCCACGCACCATGATCGCCACAGATATAAAATATTCTGTGCTTGCAACCTCAGGATAATCAGCCTTCCTTTCATGTATGTATTTTCAGATTAACCTAAATTGAAGCTTTTACTTAAATCAAAATGTTTTTGCCTCCCTTATTTTGTGAAAGTCATCACCAACTTTGCATTATTTATTTTCCCTGCAGCAAAAGTGAATCACATGGCAGCCAGTCGACAGAGACCAGTCCCACGTTTCAGTGATGCCTCCCTGCAGGTTCTCCTCCAGGCTGCCGAGGAAAGGCGGGAGGTCCTCTTCCCTGCAGATGGAATCCGAAGATTCTCCCGCCTCATCAAGGTGGCTTGGATGGAGGTAACAGAGGAGGTCTCGAATGGTGGGGTGACACACAGTAGCTGGGTTCAGTGCCACAAGCACATCAATGACTTGCTCAGGTCGCGAGGCTAAGTGGCCTTGGTGAAGCAGTTCCATTGTTTTCTTCCATGGCTTTAAGGTGGAGAGTACACAAGGACTGCAGTGGAATGCGTGAGCAGCCTTGGTGCCATTCAGTAAATGATTGTGCGTCAAGATGAAGATTGGCCTTGCTTATGTGCTCGGACGTGTCGTGCGAAAGCCACTGCAGAATCAATGATGTTGAAGCATGTATGCAATGGTTGTGATGCATATTTTGCCATGTCATTAAAACTGTGCTGTCTCCTTCAGGATAAACACAACCACAAGCAGTGTGCGTATGATATAACGAGAGGAGGGGTCCCTGACATCAGGCTGCGGACCACGGCTGAGGAGGAGGTGTCAGAGATCACGAGAGAGGAGGGAGGTAGGGTGATCGGAGATGGCAAGGCAGGATCTGTGAGGTGTAAGGATGAAGTGTCATCATGCAGCCATATGTGGACACTAAAGGAAATTGTGTGAACTCATGTACATCAGATGCTTAAAGTACTTCTGTTTGTGTTTCCAATGAAGATGCCTGCACTCGAGTCACGGAACACCATGTGGCCCAAGAATCCTCCTCTGGGGAGGAAGAAGAAGCCAATGTCCCAGAGGGTGCACCATCATCTGCCTCTTCTTCCATCTCTGCCAGTGCAGATGCATCCACATTCGGAGAGGTTTTAAGATTAGAATCTGGGTCACAATCTGGTGTGCATGACACAGATACATCCCAGCAGCTGAGGAAGCATGTGCTAGCTGGGTCCCTTGACAATTGGAGGACTGCTGAGGACCAGGTCCCTTCTCAGTCCCATGCTCATGATGATCCTTTGTTTGTTGGTACGAGAAGACTGCTGGATGTGCAACAAAGCCATGTGGAAATATGTTGGAGATGCCTGAGGTCATGCGTGGCTTTGTGCATGCCATGGTGGAGTCCATGTAAGCCATGATATTTACCATGTCCCAGACATATAAGCATATGGCATCCACAGTCTAGTGTTTGGCAAAATCCATGGCGAGTCTGGTTGAGCACTCGAGCCGATCTGCTCTGACCTGCACTCCATCGCTGCTGCCATGGGCTCCATGCAGCAGAGTCTAAGGAAGAGAGAGACGAGGAACCTGCACATCACTCTCGGTGACCCTTCCCCTCAGGGAGACAGGCAGATGCCATTGTGCACAGAGATAGAGAAGGAGCTTGTGCCAGCTACCCTGGGGTCTTCCCCTCAAGACATCCCCAGGGTAAGCGGCGTGTCGTCTTCACCCACCCCACCGACATTGACCACCTTACCTCCAGCAGGCGAGCACACGGTGGGGGGGGGGGTGGGGTGGAGGCATACCCAAGCACCATTGCTGCAGACCCCTAGTAGGATGGAGCCATCAAGGCCCCATTCCCCGTTTGTCCAGAGGATGACTGACACCGTCATCCACAGTAACAGGGCAGTGCACTGAACAGACTACCTCCACCTCAGCTGCTAATGTTGGGGTAGTACCCAGACGTAGTGGCAGGAAAAGAAAATTGAAACAGTTTAGAGCACAAAGGTGGCACAGGTGACATACATATTGTGATAATAGTAAAGATTTTTCAATACATCTTCATCTAATTTAAAAATTTGATCCCCTCTTGTTAATCTTTTGCTTGGCTTATCATAGAAACAAAGATGTCCTTTGGCCTATGTCAGGTATGCATTGATATTTGTAAAGCATCTCAGAAAATGTCCATTTCTATTTCTCATTGAATTTTAAGCCATTAGTCCTCAATGATGCCTATTTTCCTATTGATGATTAATCACTTTTCCCAATACTGTCATGCCTTACTTTTGTGTTTCTGTGGTCAAAAGTTAACGCTGCTTGCAGTGGTGTGTAGTTGCATCCATTTGTAGCCCATAGACGATTTCAAGTGCCAAGGCACAGCAGACAACGATTATTCGTGATGGTGGGTTCAATAATGGCTCTGGTGGATGCATGAGTAGCATTGTACTTCTCTTCAGCTGCACTTTGGGAATGATGCACTGGTGTCATCAACCATGTACTCTTGTCACCCAGGATCCAGCTGTCCACTTCAGCTGGTTCCTTGAAAACTGCTGGAAGCTGGGACTTCCTCAAAATGTAGGAGTCATGACAGCTCCCTGGCAAACATTCACAAATTTGCATGATTCTTCTCCTGTGGTTGCAAACCAGTTGAACATTTAAAGAGTGGAAGCCTTTGTGATTCACAAAAACAACAGGCAAGTCCCAAGGAGCTCTAATGACCTCATGAGTACATTCGATAACCCTTTGCACTCTAGAGAACTCAACAATTGTGCCGAAGGCCGCAGCTCTTGCTGCCTGTCTGTCCTCATCTACAGGAAAGTAGATGAAATCATTGGCATGTTGAAATAGGGCATTGGTCACCTCTTTTATATACCTATGGGTCGCAGACTGTGATATGCCACATATGTCATAGATTCCTGGAAGGACCTGCTAGCTAAAATATTGAGTGCAGCAATTACCTTGAGGGCTACTGGCAAACTTCTGTGACCATTTCACGTGACATCCTTAGGCATCTCTGGTATTGCCTCTCTGACATTTGAAGATAATTTGTCCTTGTCTGAGGGTGTGATGACGTGCTAGTGCCCTTCTTTGATAAGGCTGTTTCTCGATGTCATCATTCAGAGCATTCTTACCTTCTTGTTCTGGCAGTTGCTGGTATTCAGGCATCATAAGCTGAGGGAAAAGAGTGCTGCTTAGTCGCTCCCCTTGTTTTTCACCTCATGGTACTGGACAGATTGAGTGTATGAGACCCATGTCGCTGCAGTTTTTCTGAACAATAAATAAAGCAGAGGGTAGCAATTCAACCCTCTGTTGCCAGTGAGCTGAAACATCAAAGCAATGAGCAGATGTCTTATATGTGCCTTAAAATTGCAGCCAGGTGAAAGACACACCTACTATCATGTGTCTCCTCCCATTCTCCATGCAATCCTTGAGTGCACTTGTTTTGCATTTACCTATAAAAAAATGGTGCACATGGAATTCAGGGCAAGTCTCCCCACCTTCCAAACTCTTCCTGCAACCATCCAGCTTGAACCCCTCACCCTTGACCCACCCAATGTTATCATTACACTTCCCTCTGTAACAAATTTTATTGAATTTTTCGAGGAGGTGACTAGATATGCAGATGAGGGTAAAGCAATTGATGTAGTCTACATGGACTTCAGTAAGGCTTTTGATAAGGTCCTGCATGGGAGATTGGTCAAGAAGGTAAGAGCCGATGGGATCGAGGGCAATTTGGCAAAGTGGATCCAAAATTAGCTTAGTGGCAGGAGGCAGAGGGTGATGGTCGAGGATTGTTTTTATGATTGGAAGCCTGTGACCAGTGGTGTACTGCAGGGACCCTTGCTGTTTGTGGTGTACATTAATGATTTAGACGTGAATATAGGAGGTAGGATAAGTAAGCTCGCAGATGACATGAAAATTGGTGGTGTCGTAAATAGTGAGGAGGAAAGCCTTGGATTACAGGACAATATAGACGGGCTGGTAAGATAGGCAGAGCAGTGGCAAATGGAATTTAATCCTGAGAAGTGTGAGGTGATACATTTTGGGAGGACTAACAAGGCAAGGAAATATACAATGGGCAGTAGGACCCTAGGAAGTACAGAGGGTCAGAGGGACCTTGGTATATTTGTCCATAGATCACTGAAGGCAGCAGCACAGGTAGCTAAGGTGGTTAGGAAGGCATATGGGATATTTGCCTTTATTAGCCAAGACATAGAATATAAGAGCCGGGAGGTTATAATGGAGCTGTATAAAATACCTGTTAGGTCACAGCTGGAGTACTGTGTACAGTTCTGGGCACCACACTGTAGCAAGGATGTGATTTCACTGGAGAGGGTGCAGAGGAGATTCACCAGGATGTTGCCTGGGCTGGGGCATTTCAGCTATGAAGAGAGACTGGATAGGCTAGGGTTGCTTTCCTTAGGGCAGAGAAGGCTGAGTGGGGACCTGATTGAGGTATACAAAATTATGAGGGGCATAGATAGGAAGATACTTTTTCCCTTAGCGGAGGTGTCAATAATCAGGGGCATAGATTTAAGACAAGGAGCAGGAGGTTTAGAGGGGATTTGAGGAGAAGGTTTTTCACCCAGAGGGTGGTTGGAATCTGGAACACACTGACTGAAGGGGTGGTAGAGGCAGGAACCCCCACAACATTTAAGAAGTATTTAGATGATCACTTGATACGCCATAGCATACAAGGCTACGGGCCAAGTGCTGGAAAATGGGATTAGAATAAATAGGTGCTTGATGGTCGGCATGATTCTATGACTCATTGAGCCTCTCCCCATTACCGTGCACAGTGAAATCATCAATTTATTCATGCCATCCTTCCCCCTGTTTCTCCTCCCATAACTATCAACATGCCGACTCTGACACTTGATCCTCCTCAGATCAACCTTAATCTTGTTGCTGAGTCCTGATTCTCTCCCTATAATGTTGTTGAGTACCCAGCCATAATTCTGAAATGCATCCCACTATAGAATCTAATTGTCCCCATTGACTATGACCGTTCTCTCTGCCAGCCTGTACCCTGAATTTTCCCTGCAGATCCTGACATTGATAGCACTCATCCCTCCCTTTAGGCCATTGCTGACTATCTTCTAACAATAATGGTCTAATCAACCCACCACCCCTGCAGCCAGCCGCATCCAGCTTCATCAGCATTAGCCATTATACACCTGGACGTTCCGCTTCTCCCTCCCCTGCTCCTCCATGCACCCGATCAATCTGACCCTCTCCTTCCCGAGTAACCTGGCCTGATGCTCCATGTAGTACACCCCCCACCATGCCTTCACCACTATCCCCTGAAAATATTTATTTTTGCTGGTGCTGAGCCTGGAGGCAAACATCCATTCCAATGTTGGCCTGGAGGCAAACATCCATTCCAATGTTGTCCTGGAGGCAAACACCCATTCCAATGTTGGCCTGGAGGCAAACATCCATTCCAATGTTGTCCTGGAGGCAAACATCCATTCCAATGTTGGCCTGGAGGCAAACATCCATTCCAATGTTGTCCTGGAGGCAAACATCCATTCCAATGTTGGCCTGGAGGCAAACATCCATTCCAATGTTGGCCTGGAGGCAAACATCCATTCCAATGTTGTCCTGGAGGCAAACATCCATTTCAATGTTGGCCTGGAGGCAAACATCCATTCCAATGTTGTCCTGGAGGCAAACATCCATTCCAATGTTGTCCTGGAGGCAAACATCCATTCCAATGTTGGCCTGGAGGCAAACATCCATTCCAATGTTGTCCTGGAGGCAAACATCCATTCCAATGTTGGCCTGGAGGCAAACATCCATTCCAATGTTGTCCTGGAGGCAAACATCCATTCCAAAGCTGGCATTAGTTTTATGGATGAGTTAGAGAGAGAATCGCACAGACCTGAGACTCAACTGCACAAATCTGACTGCTGCACGCCACAGTAAAACAATTGTGAACCAGATGGCATGGGAATGGTGCTCGCCATTCGCTTAGTCTGGAAGGTAGGACTGAATTGTAACTATGCATGGGGTAATGAGTATTCATGTTATTTAAATGAATGCAAGGTTGCAATCCACCAGTGTGCTGGGGGAATCCCAGAATGCTGCAAACCCACCGCCAACTTAATTTCCCCAAAATATCCCACCATCTGGAATCCAATAAAATACCTCCCGCCTAATTATATCACTCTGCGTGCCACCAAATCCACTCTTGCACAGCCTATAAATTTCCAGGCAATGTCTCTGCTGGGTTAATGACATCCAGGGCCTACTGTGCTGTTGCTCCCTCCAGCATGTCAGCGATGTACATCTGCTTCCCTTGCTTGTACTTCACTTCCACATGATATCTCTGCAAACAAAGTAACATTCTTTGCAAACACTTTGGCGCAGATAGAAGCAGTTTGAGGAGGATGCTTTGAAGTGGTCTGTGGTCAGACTCTACCATCACTTTCTCTCTTAAAAAACAGGTACTGGTTGAAATGCTCACAAGCAAAAACTGCTCTGGAGTTGGTGATCCACCCTGATCAGACCTGCACTGTACCCGACAGGAAGATCTCTGATCGTCTCGCGCTACTCAGGGATATGATTGCCTATGTACAGGACAGGAGGGTGGACACCTGCCTCATCAGCCTGGACCAGGAGAAGGCTTTTGACAGGATATCACACACCTACATGATAGACGTGCTTTCCAAAATGGGGTTTGGGGAGGGAATCTGCAATTGGATCAAACTGCTCTACACAAACATCAGTAGCGCAGTCTCAATCAACGGGTGAGAATCGGAAAGATTCCCGATCCAATCAGGAGTCAGACAGGGCTGTCCTCTCTCCCCGGTCTTGTTTGTTTGCTGTATTGAACCCTTTGCTGAGTCTATTAGGAAGGATGCGAGCATAAGAGGGGTGACAATCCCAGGCAGTGGAGGCACTCAGGTTAAAACCTCCCTGTACATGGATGATGTTGCCGTCTTCTGTTCAGATCCGCTGTCTGTGTGCAGACTGATGAGCATCTGCGACCAGTTCGAACTGGCCTCGGGAGCCAAAGTCAACCACGGCAAGAGCGATGCCATGTTCTTTGGGAACTGGGCTGACCGATCCTTTGTCCCCTTCACCGTCAGGTCAGACGACCTGAAGGTGCCAGGGATATGGTTCGGAAGGGCCGGGGCGTGCACCAAAACCTGGGAGGAGCGAGTAGCCAAGGTACAACAAAAGTTGAGTATGTGGGGGTAGTGATCTCTCTCCATTGTGGGTAAGAACCTGGTCATCAGGTGCGAGGCACTCACGTTGTTGCTGTATGTGGCGCAGGTCTGGCCCATACCCCACTCCTGCGCTGTGGTGGTCACCCGAGCCATTTTCTGCTTCATCTGGGGATCTGAATGGACCGGGTCCGGAGGAACACGATGTTTAAACCTCTGGATAAGGGTGGGAAAAACGTACCCAACGTGGCCCTCATCCTGATGACCACCTTCGTGTGCGGCTGCATCAAGCTGTGTGTAGACCCCCAGTACGCAAACTCCAAGTGTCACTACGTGCTGAGGTTCTATCTGTCCCCGATGATGCGAAGGATGGGCCTGGTCACATTGCCGCGGAATGCTCCATGCAGTTGGACCGTGCCGTACCACCTATCCTTCGTGGAGCAGTTTCTGCAGGAAAACACCTTTGACCATCGATCCATCAGGCAATGGTCTGCACGGAATGTCCTCAAGGCCCTACAGGAAAAGGAGACGGTGGATCCTGTCGGATGGTTCCCCGAGCAGACCGCCAAAGTCATTTGGCGGAATGCCTCATCACCAGAACTTTCAAACAAGCACCAAGATGTAGCTTGGCTGGTGGTGAGAAGAGCCCTCCCCGTCAGATCCTTCCTGCACGCCCGAAGTCTCGCCCCCTCCACGCAATGTCCCCGCGGTGGCTGTGGTGGGGAAGAGACGGTTGCCCACTTCCTCCTGGAATGTGTCTTTGCAAAGTAGGTGTGGAAAGAGATGCAGTGGTTTTTGTTGAGGTTCATCCCAAGCAGCTCTGTAACACAGGAGTCTGTGCTCTACGGGCTGTCCCCAGGGACACACACCGAGACAATCATCAACTGCTGCTGGAGGACTATCAATTCGGTGAAAGACGCCCTTTGGTCTGCCTGAAACTTGCTGGTCTTCCAGTGCAAAGAGTTGTCCACGACCGAATGTTGCAGACTGGCATATTCCAAGGTCCAGGACTATGTGCTGAGGGACGCACTAAAGCTTGGGGCAGCCACAGCAAAGGCTCAATGGGGAAAGACCACAGTGTAAGGTCCCCCCACCAAGCTGAACTGAGGGGCTGGATCCATGGGAAACCCCTCGAACTGTATTGGGAAAATTTTCATTTGCTGTAAAATGTTAAAATGTAATTGGCATGACAAATGTGAAACGGAAGGGTTGTGAGGCAACTCATAATTGTAATGAAGCAAACGGACCTCCTTTGCACTGTTTGCATTTTTTGACTTGGTGTTGTTTGAAACTGGTAATGTAATTTCTACAGATTTTTATGAATAAAGTATATTTTGGGGGGAAAAAAAAACAAGCAAAGACAAAGTCAGACACTCTTTCTTGATCTGTGATTGGGTTGTTCAGTTTGCATTAATGCTCTGGATGCAAACGCAACTGGTTGTCCTTGCTGCATGGGGGTTGTTCCAAGCCCTGTTTCATTGCCATCACACTGCAGGGTGACTTCCTCATTGACATCATAGCACCTCAGCACTGGCATTGTTGTCAGTCGTTGCTTGATGTGAGTGAAAACTGCTTCTTGTTCGGTGCCCTAATACCACTAAACATCCTTTGCAGGGAATTTGCATAGAGGTTCACACTCTGATGACAGATCGGGCAAGAACTTGGCTAGGTAGCTCACAAATCCAACAAAAAGTTGAACTGCCTTCACTTCTGTTGGTTTCTGCATTTCTGTTCCAGCTTGCACCTTATCAGGATCAGGGTGAAGTCCTTTAGCTGTCAGCACATGCCTTATGTGCCTGACTTCAGTCATCTTCAGCTGCAACTTTTTTCTGTTCAGCTTCTGGTTCATTTGGCGAGCTCTCTCCAGCAGTCTCACTAGATTCTGATCATGGTATGCGATGGCATCTTCCATTGTATCTCCACATCCATAGAGTAGAAGACCATCCATGATCATTTCCACTCCTGGTAGACCATTGACTATCTCATGCTGTCTACATTGGTACTCTTCCGGAACAGTAAAAATGCCAAACGGCATGCACAACCATTTGTACCTTCCAAATGGCATCCAAAAAGTAGTCAGAAAGCTACTGCTTTCATCCAACTTCATTTGCCAGGATCCATCTTTAGCATCGAGGGTAGTTGGTAAGTTGAGGCAGAATCTCTTCAATGGTTGGTATAGGGTAGTGAAATCTCTTCAAAGCATTATTGATATTCTTTAGGTTTAAACACACTGCTACCATGCTGCTAATCCAGTTTGTTGGAGTTGTCACTTTTTTGATTATTCTCATCTTTTTAAGCTCCTTGAACTTGTCTTTCAGGCTGCACTTGAGGGCAGGTGAAACTCTTCTCGGAAGATATTGAGTTGGCCAAACTCTCTCATCCACTTTGAGATGATATTGACCAGACATAGATTGGGACCTGAATATTGAAGGGTACATGGCATTTAGGAAGGACAGGAAGCGAGGAAAAGGTGGAGGGGTGGCTCTGTTAATTAATGATGGTATTCGCACATAAGAGAGGGATGACTTAAGTTCAGGAGACCAGGATGTAGAAGTGGTTTGGGTAGAGATGAGAAATGATAATGGCAAGAAGTCATTTGTGGGAGTGGTGTACAAGCCCCCTAATAGTAACCACATGGTAGGACAGAGTATAAAGGAACAAATAATGGGAGTTTTTCAGAAATGTACGATGATAATCATGGGGGATTTTAATCTACATATAGACTGAAAAAATCAGATGGGAAAAGGTAGTCTAGATGAGGAGTTCATGGAATGTTTTTGTGATAGTTTCTTAGAACAGCATGTTCTGGAGCCAATCAAAAAGTAGGCTATACTAGACTTAGTATTGTGCAACAAGATAAGATTAAATGATGACCTCATAGTGAAGGCACCCCTAGGTAGCAGCGATCATAAAATAATTGTATTTTACATTCCGTTTGAGGGAGAGAAGAATGGGTCCAAGACTAGTATTTTAAACATAAATAAGGGCAATTATGTGGGCATGAAAGTAGAGCTAGCTAAAGTGAACTAGCCAATTAGGTTAAGGTCTAGGTCAATAGAGATGCAGTGGAAGACATTTAAGGGGGTATTTTAGAATACACAGAATAGATACATTCCAATGAGAAAGAAAAATTCCAAGGGGAGAACCCACCATCCTTTTTTTTATTCGTTCAGGGGATGTGGGCATCACTGGCTAAGCCATCATTTATTACCCATCACTAGTTGCCCTTGAGAAGGTGGTGGTGAGCTGTCTTCTTGAACTGCTGCAGTCCTTGAAGTGTAGGTACACCAACAGTGCTGCTAGGAAGCGAATTCCAGGATTTTGACCCAGTGTCAGTGAAGGAACATCGTTAGTACCAAGTCAGGATGGTGTGTGGCTTGGAGGGGAACTTGCCCGTAGTGGTGTTTGCATGCACCTGCTGCCCTTGTCCTTCTGGGTGGTAGAGGTTGCAGGTTTGAAAGGTGCTGTCAAAGAAGCCTTGGTGCATTGCATCTTGTAGATGGTACACACTGCTGAAGGTTTGTGGATGGGGTGTCAATCAAGCAGGCTACTTTGTTCTGGATGGTGTTGAGTTTCTTGAGTGTTGTTGGATTTGCACTCATCCAGGCAAGTGGAGAGTATTCTATCACACTCCTGACTTGTAGATGGTGGGCAGGCACTGGGGAGACAGGAGGTGAGCTACTCACTGCAGAATTCCCAGCCTCTGACCTGCTCTTGTAGCCACAGCATTTATTTGGCTTGTCCAGTTCAGTTTCTGGTCAATGCTGCTCCCCAGGATGTTGATTGTGGGGGATTCAGCAATGGTACTGCCATTGAACGTCAAGTGGCAATGGTTATATTCCCTCTTGTTTGAGATGATCATTGCCTGGCACTTGTGTGACCCGAATGTTTATTTATTTTTTTATTTAGAGATACGGCACTGAAACAGGCCCTTCGGCCCACCGAGTCTGTGCCGACCAACCCATTTATACTAATACTACATTAATCCCATATTCCCTACCACATCCCCACCATTCTCCTACCAACACTAGGGGCAATTTACAATGGCAAATTTACTTATCAACCTGCAAGTCTTTGGCTGTGAGAGGAAACTGGAGCACCCGGCAGAAACCCACACGGTCACAGGGAGAACTTACAAACTCTGCACAGGCAGCACCCAGAACTGAACCCGGGTCGCTGGAGCTGTGAGGCTGCAGTGCTAACCACTGCGCCACTGTGCCGTCCGAATTTACTTGCCACTTATCAGCCCAAGCCTGAACGTTGTCCAGGTCTTGCTGCATCTGGACAAGGTCTGCTTCAGTATCTGAGGAGTCCCGAATGGTGCTGAACATTGTGCAATCAATGGCGAACATCCCCACTTCTGACCTTATGATGAAGGGAAGGTCATTGATGAAGCAGCTGAAGATGGTTGGGCCTAGGACACTACCCTGAGGAACTCCTGCAGTGATGTCCTGTGACTGAGATGATTGGCCTCCAACAACCACAACCATCTTCCTTTGTGTTATGTATGACTCCAAGCAATGGAGAGTTTTCCCGCGATTCCCATTGATTCCAGTTTTGCTAAAACTTATTGTTGCCATACTTGGTCAAATGCTGCCTTGTTGACCAGGGCAGACACTCTCACCTCACCTCTGGAGTTCAGCTCTTCTTTCCATGTTTGGACCTAGGCTGTAATGCGGTCAGGAGCTGAGTGGCCCTGGCAGAACACAAACTGAGTGTCAGTGAGCAGGTTATTGCTGAGAAAGGGCTGCTTGATAGCACAGTCGACGACCCCTTCCATCACTTTGCTGATGATTGGGAATAGACTGATGGGGTGGTAATTTGCCAGGTTGGATTTGTCCTGCTTTTCATGCACAGGACATACCTGGGCAATTTTCCACATTGCTGGGTAGATGCCAGTGTTGTAGCTGCACTGGAATAGCTTGGCTCGGGGCACCGCTAGTTCTGGAGCACAGGTCTTCAGTGCTATTGCTGGAATGTTGTCAGGGCCCCTAGCCTTTGCAGTATCCAATGCCTTCATTCATTTCTTGATATCAGATGGAGTGAATTGAATTGGCTGAAGACCAGCATCTGTGATGCTGGGGACCTCAGAAGGAGGTTGAGACGGTTTAACCACTCGGCACTTCTGGCTGAAGATGGACTTAAATGCTTCAGCCTTGTCGTTTGCAGTGATGTGCTGTGCTCCTTCTTCTTTGAGGATGGAGATATTTGTGGAGACTTCTCCTCCTGTCAGTTGTTAAATTGTCCATTACCATTCATGACTGGATGTGGCAGGACTGCAGAGCTTAGATCTGATCCGTTGGTCATGGGATTGCTTAGCTCTGTCTATTACATGTTGCTTCCGCTGTTTGGCATGCAAGTAGTCCTGTGTTATAGGTTCACCAGGCTAACATTTAATTTTTTGGTTTGCCTGGTGTTATTCCTTCCATGCCCTCCTACACTCTTCTTTGAACGAGGGTTGATCCCTCAGCTTGATGGTAATGGTAGAGTGGGAATATGCCCGGCCATGAGGTTACAGATTGTGGTTGAATGCAATCCTGCTGCTGCTGATGGCCCACAGCGCCTCATGGATCCCCAGTTTTGAGTTGCTCGATCTGTTCAAAATATATCCCATTTAGTACAGTGGTAGTGCCACACAACACGATGGTGGGTACCCTCCGTGTGAAGATGGGACTTCACCTCCAACAAGGACTGTGCGATGGTCGCCCCTACCAATAGTGTCATTGTCAGATGCATCTGTGACAGGTCGATTGGTGAGGACGAGGTCAAATACGTTTTTCCCTCTTGTTGGTTCCCTCAATACCTGCCACAGACCCAGTCTAACAGCTATTTCCTTTAGCACTCAGCCAGCTCGGTCAGTAGTGCTGCTACCAAGCCCCTCTTGGTGATGGACATTGAAGGCCCCCACCCAGAGTACATTCTGTGCCCTTGCCACCCTCAGTGCTTCTTCCAATTGGTGTTCCACATGGAGAAGCACTGATTCATCAGCTGGGGGGGGCGGGGGGTGCGGGGGAAGGAGGTGGGCGAGCAGTAGATGGTAATCAGAAGGAGGTTTCCTTGTCCATGTTTGATCTGATGCCATGAGACATCATGGGGTCCGGAGTCAATGTTGATGACTCCCAGGGCAACTCCCTCCCTCCCATTGTTGGTGGTGTCTGGGACATTATCTGCAAGATGTGATTCTGTGAGTATGACAATGTCAGGCTGTTGCTTAACTAGTATGTGGGACAGCTCTCCCAACTTTGGCACAAGCCCCCAGATGTCCCTAGTGTAGGCAGGTGGTAGGAGAATGGTGGGGATGTGGTAGGGAATATGGAATTAATGTAGGATTAGTATAAATGGGTGGTTGTTGGTCAGCACAGACTCGGTGGGCCGAAGGGCCTGTTTCAATGCTGTATCTCTCTCTATGACTCTATGACTCTATGTTTGTGAGGAGGACTTTGCAGGGTCAACAGTGCTGGGTTTGCTGTTGTCATTTCAGTACCTAGGTCAATGCCATGTGGTCCGTCCGGTTTCATTCCTCTTCTTAGACTTTGTAGTAGTTTGATACAACTGAGAGTCTTGTGCGGCCATTTCAGTGGTCATTTAGGAGTCAACCACATTGCTGTGGGTCATAAGAACATAAGAAATAGGAGCAGGAGTAGGCCATTCAGCTCCTGAAGCCTGCCCCACCATTCAATAAGATCATGGCTGATCTGTCCCAGGCCTCAACTCCTCTTTCGGGCCAGCTCTGCATTACCCTCAACTCCCCGAGATTTCAAAAATGTATGTACCTCCTCCTTAAATACATTTAGTGACCTAGCCTCAACAACTCTCTGAGGTAGAGAATTCCAGAGATTCACCACTCTCTGAGAGAAGAAATTCCTTTGCATCTCAGTTTTAAATGTGTGCCCCCTTATTCTGTAACTATGTCTCCTAGTTTGAGATTCCCCCACCAGTGGAAACATCTTCTCAACATCTACCCTGTCAAGCCCCCTTAAAATCTTATATGTTTCAATAAGATCACCTCTCATTCTTCTAAACTCCAATGAATAAAGGCCTTACCTGTTTAGCCGTTCTTGATAAGACAACCCCTTCGTCCCAGGAATCAGCCTAGTGAACCTTTTCTGAACTGCCTCCAATGCTAGTATATCCTTCTTTAATTATGGGGACCAAAACTGTACGCAGTACTCCAGGTGTGGCCTCACCAACACCCTGTACAGTTGTAACAAGACTTCCCTATTTTTAAACTCTAACCCCCTAGCAATAAAGGCCAAAATTCCATTTGCCTTCCTGATTACATGCTGCACCTGCATGCTAACTTTTTGTGTTTCATGTACAAGAACACCCAAATCCCTCTATACTGCAGTATTTTGTAGTCTTTCTCCATCTAAATAATAATCCACCATTTTATTCTTCCTACCAAAGTGGATGACCTCACACTTTCTGACATTGAACTCCATCTGCCAATTTTTTCCCCACTCACTTAACCTAACTATATCCCTTTGCAGATTCTTTGTGTCCTCATCACAACATGCCTTCCCACCTATTTTTGTATTGTCAGCAAATTTGGATACACAACACTCTGTCCCTTCTTCCAAGTCATTAATATAGATCGTGAATAGTTGAGGCCCTAGGACAGATCCTTGTGGCACCCCACTAGTTACGGTTTTCCAGCCTGAAAAGACCCATTGATCCTGACTCTTTGCCTTCTGTGCATTAGCCAATCCTTGCCAACAGATTACCCCCAATACCCTGAGCTCTTATTTTGTGCAATAACCTTTTATGTTGCATCTTATTGAATGCCTACTGAAAATCCAAATACACCTCTACCGGTTCCCCTTTATCCACTCTGCTTGTTATATCCTCAAGGAACTCTGACACATTTGTCAAACATGATTTCTCTTTGATAAAACCATGTTCACTCTGTTTGATTGCATTATGTTTTTCTAAATGTCCTGCTATTTCTTCCTTAATAATGGACTCGAGCATTTTCCCAATGACAGATGTTAAACTTCCTGGTCTATAGTTTCCTGCTTTCTCTCTCCCTCCTTTCTTGAATAGGGGCATCACATTAACGGTTTTCCAATCCGCTGGTATCCTACCGGAATCCACTGAGTTTTGGTATATTATGACCAATGCCTCCACTATCTCTGCAGCCACTTCTTTTAAAACCCTTGGATGCAGGCCATCAGGTCCTGGTGACTTGTCTGCCTTTAGTCCCATCTGTTTGTCCAGCACCTTTTCCCTCATGATCGAGATTGTTACAAGTTCCTCCCTCCCATTTACACCTTGCTCATCTATTATTGTTGGGATGTTTATAGTGTCCTCCACTGTGAAGACCGATGCAAAATATTGGTTTACATTATCTGCCATTTCCCTGTTCCCTGTTATTAATTCCCCAGTCTCATCCTCTAAGGGTCCCACACTTACTTTAGCTACTCGCTTCCTTTTTATATACCCAAGCTCTTACTGTTTATTTATATATTTCTTGCCAATTTACTCTCATAATCAATTTTCTCCCTTTTTCTTAGTTTTTTCATCATCCGCTGCTGGTTTCTAAAAAATTCCCAATCCTCTGTCCTACCAGGGCCTGTCTGGCCTACCACTTTGTACGCCTTTGTTTTTGATTTAATACTTTCCTTAACTTCCTTTGTTATCCACAAGTGGTTCATCATTCTCATCGAGTCCTTCCTTCTGACCGGAATAAATGTTTCCTGAGTGTTATGAAATATCTGCTTAAAAGTCTGCCACTGCTCCTCTACTGACTTTCCCTGTAGTCTATTTTCTCAGCCCACTTTAGACAACCTTCTTCATACCACTGCAGTTGCCCTTGTTTAAGTTGAAGACACTGGTTTGAGACCCGAGTTGCTTATCATCAAACTGAATTTGAAATTCTACCATGTTATGAACGCTTCCCTCAGAGGATCCTTAACCACGAGATCTCTTATTAACCCTCCCTCATTACACATTACTAAATCTAAAATAGCTTATGCCCAGGTAGGTTCTGCAATGTATTGTTCTGAGAAACAATTTCTGATGCACTCTACAAATTCGTCTTCCATGCTAACCTTGCCAATTTGATTTGTCCAGTCTATATGCAGATTAAAATCACCCATGATAATTGCAGTGCCATTCTTACATGCCTCCATTATTTCCTGATTAATATGTTGTCCTAGAGCAAGGCAACTCCTCAGGGGCCTATAGACCACTCCCACCCATGATTTCTTTCCCTTGCTATTCCTTATTTCCACCCAAACTGATTCTACATCCCGATTTATTACACCTATATCATTACTCACAACTGCACTGATCCCTTCCTTTAATAACAAAGCCACTCCACCTCCTTTTCCTTTCTGCCCATTTTTCCGGAACGTCGAATATCCTTGAACATTGAGTTTCCAGCCCTGGTCATCCTGCAACCACGTCTCTGTGATTGCTATCAAATCATATTAATTTGTTTCGATCTGTGCCGTCAGCTCATCTATCTTGTTACAAATGCTACATGCATTCAGATAAAGAGCCTTAAGCTTTGACTTTTTACCATTTTTACCTATTCTGGTTCGAATTTCTGCTGTACTCTTATGCTTGTATTCTCTGTCCCTTCCTGTCACACTCTGATTAATGCATGCCCCTGCACTACCCTGCACCTCTGCTTTCTTGTTACTTTTCGACTTTTTAAACTTCCCTTCAATTGAACCATCCTCCCCACTATTTAGTTTTAAACCTTATCTACAACTCTAGTTATACGATTCGCCAGGACACTGGTCCCAGCATGGTTCAAGTGCAGCCCATCCCAATTGAACAGCTCTCTCTTTCTCCAGTACTGGTGCCAGTGTCCCATGAATTGGAACCCATTTCTCCCACACAAATCTTTGAGCAACGCATTTACCTCTCTAATCTTATTTACCCTATGCCAATTTGCACGTGGCTCAGGTAGTAATCCAGAGATTATTACCTTTGTGGTTCTGCTTTTTAATTTAGCCCCGAGCTGCTCATAGTCCCTCAGCAGAACCTCTTTCCTAGTCCTACCTATGTCATTGGCACCTACATGGACCACGACAACTGGATTCTTTCCCTCACACTCCAAGTTCCTCTCTAGCCCAGAAGAGATGTCCTAACCTTGGTTAAGGTTAAGTGGGCAAAAATCTGGCAAATGGAGTAGAATGTGGGAAAATGTGAAATTGTCCATTTTGGCGGGAAGAATAAAAATGAAGCATATTATCTAAATGGTAAGAGATTGCAGAGCTCTGAGATGCAGAGGGATCTGTGTGTCCTAGTGTATGTATCGCAAAAGGTTAGTATGCAGGTAGAGCAAGTAATTAGGAAAGCTAGTAGAATCTAGATGGGAATGTGTGTTGTGAGGAAGATGCAAAGTGGCTTCAAGGGGATTTGGACAGACTTAGTGAGTGGGTAAGAATGTGACAGATGAAATATAATGTGGAAAAATGTGAGGTGATCCACTTTGGGAGGAGGAATAGATGTGCTGAGTATTTCTTAAATTGTAAGAGGTTAGAAAGTGTAGATGTACAAAGGGACCTGTACTTGTCAATAAGTCACTGTAAGCTAACATGCAGATCCATCAAGAAATTAAGAAGGCTATTGGTATGTTAGCCTTTAGCACAAGAGGATTTGAGTACAGGAGTAGTGAAGTCTTACTTCAATTGTATAGAGCCTTGGCTAGACTGCACCTGGAGTACTGTTTGCAGTTTTGGTCCCCTTACCTGAGGAAGGATATTATTGCCATCGAGGGAGTGCAATGAAGGTTCACCAGACTTGTTACTGGGATGCCGGGATGAAGAGAGATTGGGAAAAATGGGCCTGTATTCTCTAGAGTTTCAAAGAATGAGAGGTGATCTCATTGCAACCAACAGAATACTTAAAGGGTAGATGCAGCTAAGATGTTTCCCCTGGTTGGGGAGTCTAGGACCAGGGGACACAATTTCAAAATAAGGTGGTGCCACTAAGAACAGACATGAGGAGAAATTTCTTTATTCAGAGCGTTGTGAATCTTTGGAATCCTCTACCCCAGAGGACTGTGGAAGCTCAGTCATTATGTTTAAGTCAGAGATTGACTAATTTCTAAATACCAATGACATAAAGGGATATGAGGATCATGTGGGAAAAAAGTCTTTGAAGTGGATAGTCAGCCATGATCTTATTGAATGGCGGGGCAGGCTCGATGGGCTGAATGGCTTAGTCCTGCTCTGATGTTCCTATGTTCCTAATGTTATCGTTTATTGCGAGGGCAATTGAATACAAAAGTAGGGAGGTTATGCCTCAGTTATGCAGGGCATTGGTAAGACCACATCTGGAGTACTGTGTACAGTGTTGGTTTCCTTATTTAAGGAAGAATGTAAATATATTGGAAGTAGTTCAGAGAAGGTTTACTGGACTAATACCTGGAATGAGTGCGTTGTCTTATGAGGAAAGAACGGATAGGCTAGCCTTGTATCC
The DNA here is from genome assembly GCF_036365525.1 of Heterodontus francisci. Taxonomy (NCBI): domain Eukaryota; kingdom Metazoa; phylum Chordata; class Chondrichthyes; order Heterodontiformes; family Heterodontidae; genus Heterodontus; species Heterodontus francisci. The sequence continues at coordinate 221,797,189 of NC_090371.1, forward strand.
ATTGCAGTTTTGGAGAATAAGAGGCAACTTGATTGAAACATATAAGATCCTGAGGGGTCTTGACAGGGTGGATATGGAAAGGATGTTTCCCCTTGTGGAAGAATCTAGAACTAGGGGTCACTATTTAAAAATAAGGGGTCACCCATTTAAGACAGAGTTGAACAGAATTTTTTTCTCTCAGAGGGTCCTGAGTCTTGGGAACTCTCTTCCTCAAAAGGCGGTGGAAGCAGAGTCTTTAAATGTTTTTAAGGCAGAGGTAGATAGATTTTTGATAAGCAAAAGGGTGAAAGGTTATTGAGGGTAGGCAGGAATGTGGAATTGAGGTTACAATCAGATCATCCAATATCTTATTGAATGGCGAAGCGTGCTCGAGGGGCTGACTGACCTACTTCTGCTCCTAATTCATTTATTCATATGTTCATATGTAAGAAGGCATCCAAGACCTGTGAAAACATCTTTGTAATCTATCAGGATTTGTCCAGCGGTCAATGGGCTTGGTGTCATGTGAAACACTGCAAATCTCTTCTGGTACGTGGAGAGTTACCAGTCCAAGCTTTTGACTTGTTTCAGCCTAGATGAGGGGAGTTTGCTTCGTGTCCATTGTATGGAAATGAAGATCTTTCTTCTCATTGCATTGCTGTTAGCTTGATTTGTCCTCTTTGAGTGAGCATCGTTCCACCATACAGCCTCAACCTTACCTTTGATGGCTGCATATACGGGGTCACCACCTTGTGCAATTTCACACAAGTCTGCAAAGCACATGATGTTGTATATAGAACCAGTGACTATCTGACACCTCACATCAGCTTGATGATCTCCTTCTGCAGTCATTGTTCCAACAGTCACAAAGCACTTTCTACCTCGAGACCTGATCATCATTCAACATCTCTCCATCAACAGGCTCATCAGTTCTCCCATCAATACTCTTCAGCTGTTGAGTAGGCACCTCTGAGCTTCTGCACATGACAATAGCTTTTTTGAGAGTAAGCTTCTCTTCTCTCAGCAGACATGTTCTCACAGCAGGATCTCTTGTTCCTAAGACAATCCAATCTCTGATGAGATCGTCCTTCAGTTGCCCAAACTCACAAGGCTAGATGTCTCAGTTCAGTCACATATTGATCAATATTCTCCCTCTCTTCCTGAGCTCGTGTTAAACACACAGTGTTTATAAATGACATTAGTAGAGGGTTCAAAGTGGGACTTCAAGACTTTCAAAATCTCAAGTTTTGCTTTTTTTCTCTTCAGTGAGATCTAGGGTACAATACAGTTCGTAACCCAGCAACTTTCCCATCAATGATAACTGAGTTGCTACTCTGATCTGTTTGGGTTCTTGTCCAACGCTATGGCAATCTCATAATTATGCCACTGAGACTGGAAGAACTGCCAATTCCCTCTCAAATCCCCCTTCATGTCCATAGGAGGAGGTACTGGAACATTTGAAGCCACAATGACTTAACCAGTTGTCGATGTCCTGTGCAAAGTTTCAGGCAGGAGTTGTCTTAAACTCTGATGTTTTGCAAATCTGCTGACTATCTTACAGCTATCAAAATCCTCTCAGATCCTGGCTACTCACTTTTGACACTATGTTCCATGTGATCTATAAAATGGCTATTGTCAAAAGCCTTTATATACATATCATGACATCAGAGGTCACATGTGTATGGCAAGCCAAGGCATCCAAAAGTATTTCTCCGAACACGGGTGTCCCACCTCTGGGTCTCCACGTGCTAACTGAATAAACTCCGCTTGGTATCCTTCTGGAACTGCCCACTTGTCACTTTTGAACAACATCCCTTCTCGGATTTCTACATCACTGGTTCCATATGGTGCCTCTATCTCTGACTCTTTCTCTTTCTCATCCATGAATGGCTTTAGTACTACATTTTTCAATTGATTGGTCTTAAGATCTGGTGGGACAGGCACTGAATTCGATATGGGAGTTGTGGCATACAACAGTCCTGATTGTTCAATAATGGCTGCTTGCTGTGAGTCCACATTAGTTTTACTCTGTGCAATAAACAGCAGAAAGATGACGATGAGATGGGATTGAATTTTGTTTTTATGTTTCATTGGAGAAATTACAATCTGAAGAACATCGTGACACACTTTTTGGAACTCCCAAAGTTGATTTTGAGTAGGTTTGGGGCAATTTGAAAGATTCCTCCATGTGTGCGCATATCGTGTTCAGGTACAAATCAGTGAGTCAGCACAGACATTACTTAAAAATATGACACTGGCGACATATTTTGGGACATTGGGGGAATTCAACCATAACAAAGAGGACAGGTGTAATTACAAACAAAGATTACAATTTGGATGCAAGCAAATAAA